>NW_024543223.1:4435000-6835000 GCF_018167655.1 Microtus oregoni
GAGATGAGGAACAAGGTGTGTATTGCTGTCTACATTTGGTGGGAGTGTGGGTTTAGAGTTGGGAGGAGTGCCATATGCTATGGGGTAGAGTGTGCTTGCTTCTAGCAGAGTTATCTTTCTGCAGTATTGCTTCTGCTCATAGCTTGGGGTCCCACTGTTTGTTAAATTTTGCTTGCTAAATAGCAGCTATGAAGTGGAAACCGCAGAACCTGATCCTAATAGGAACAGACAACTGCCACTGCCTTTCAGGGTTCATTCAGAACCTGTGTTAGTTCATGAGCTCCATCAGACTCCACAGTGCTGCTAGAAGATGGATGCATAGCAAAGATTGTACAGTGAAGATTGCACAGTGCTGCTAGAAGATGGATGCATAGCAAAGATTGCCAGGGCCATCTGGAGGGTATGAAGAGACAGGAGCAGTCCAGCCCTTCATGCCTGTAGTTTATCCCCTCTGTACAGTTATGCCGGTACCCAAAAGTAGGTGTGCCCTAGACATCTTACCGTCATGGGCCTAAACAGAAGTACAGCTTGCACATGGCCAGGGTCTAAGTGTGTAAACAACAGGATTGGAAGTTACAGCTTGCCTTCTCTGTACTGCTCATGTGCCCTCTTTTCTTCCCCTCCTCAGATTCGAGAGCAGAACTTACAGGACATTAAGACAGCAGGACCTCAGTCGCAGGTTTTGTGTGGTGTAGTGATGGACAGGAGCCTCGTTCAGGTAAGAGAACACAGTGTCTCTGTCATTAATGGGTGGTGACTTAGACCATCTACTCCAAAGTTATTCAGTATTATAAGGTGAGTATTCTAGGACAGTGGGTATCTTTGTTAAAAATATTCATGATAATCTAGGCACTTTACTTGAGTTCTAGATCAAGTATAAGCATGCTGAGGGTGTATCAACCCTTCTAGCTCTGCTCCTTATAGTGCATGCATTCTCAAGGGGTTTATATGCCACTGCTTTGAAACTGGGTTTCCTGGTAACCTGGGTGCTGTGTAAATGCTAGGAAAGGGGTGGGCTATAGACCTTTGTTTTGGTATATACTCATGTCTGCAACAAAGTGCTGCTTGGGATGCAGAGCGGTTGGTGCTTGTAAATGTGCTCTGTCCACATTTACATGCATTTCTGCAAAATGACTTACATAGAGTAGCACATTGATGCTAATTGTGTAAGTAGTTATCTCTGGAAATGAAGATGCCATCTGACGCTTCCAGTCTGACTGCAGGAGTAGATAATTGTTGTTGCATTGTTAAAGTTTGGCCAGCTGTGGCCCTGGTCTCATGTCCAATGTCTGCACGTACCACTGTCATCACCAACCCATACTGTTGATAACTGCCCCTGCTGCATGCTCTTAGCTGGCTTCATCCTGTGGTCTTGGTTGATATTTTTAAGGCTGGGCCTGGTGTGCTCTGATGACTCAGTTTACTGTTGCAGGATGCACCCCTCTCTGACTGTACGGAAACTATCGAAGGGCTCGCGTTTACAGAGCAGACCTTTAGTCCCGCTAAATCTGTCTCTTTTAGAAAGGTACTCACTGCCCTGTCCTTACCTACCTATTGGTCCGTGGTGCTCTTTTCCCTGCCCTCCCCCAACCAGCTTCCCTCTTTAGGCTTTAGTTAATGAGATTGTATAGAAGGTATACTCGGCCTTATTGTCTTCTCTTTTTTCTTTAAAAACCAATTCTCAGCATTCTCAGTTTTTACCTGAAGTGGTCCACTGGAGCTACATGGTGCTTTTCTGAAGTTTTGAATGTGACCTTGGTTAGTGCTTGCCTTTGGGTTTCAGAGTTTTCATCTTACAGATACAGTTATAGATGGGCTTGTCTGGGTGCTGTGACCTTCCCTCACTTGTTCAGCTTTGACTGCAGTAGTAGAGGACAGGTAAAGATGTCCTTTCAGAAGGATGTGAGTGAGATAAAACATGGCAGTCTTTGTCAACCCTGTAAATAAAATCTGGTCTAACTTGGGAGGATTGAGGGTTCTAGGCCACTTTGGACCATATAGGGAGATTGTCTCAACAAAGGATTAAGGCACAGCCAGTAATTTAGGGCTGAGGTGAAGAGGGTTCAAGGTCTGCCTAGGCCTCGTAGACAGGCTCTTTCTCAAATAAAATAAAAATAAGATAAAGTAAATAAGAAAAAAGAAACAACTCAATAAGTGCCTAATGCATAGCTCAGAGCTTGAAGTTGGGTATTTCCAGGCTCTTTCCTATCTACACACTTGATGTGAAATTTAAGTATTGTTTTAAAGGGGTTCTGATTGCCAGATAGAATTAGATAAATACTAGGCTTCTTAATTCCTGCATGGACTCTTTCACAATAATATTATTTTTTATATTTTCATATTTATGTATCAATCCAGTGAGTCTTTTTGTTTGTTTGTTTGTTGTTTTTGTTTTTTGAGACAGAGTTTCTCTGTGTAGCTTTGGAGCCTGTCCTGGAACTAGCTCTTGTAGACCAGACTGACCTCCAACTCACTGAGATCCTCCTGCCTCTGCCTCCCAAGTGCTGGGATTAAAGGTGTGTGACACCATTACCCAGCCCAGTGAGTCTTTTTTTTTTCTCAGTTTTATATTTATTTCTACCCGCCTCTTGAAAGAGTTTGCCAGAGAAAGCAAACCTTCCAGCTTGCTTTTCCTGTTGGTACTTTGAGCCATAAGTCATGTGAGCTTCTCAGTTAATAGTAATCTTTATCTGCTACATGTGAAGTTGTGTGATCTGCAAGCCCCAGATGTAGTCTGTGGTCTAGTCCTCCAGCTTTGTGGGCTGCCGCGTAGCCACAGTCCCAATGGCTGTCCTGTCTTCTGGGTCTTGTACATTTCATGGCTTTGACTTGTAGGGGCTATTTGGATAGCATCAGGGTAGCCAACTCCATTAGAGGATGCATTTTGGGCTGGTTCTTCTTCCCGTGACAGCTTTATTTCTTGTTTCTAGACCTGTTCAGATATGGGCAGATCATGTGGATGCTTCAAGGGCAAGTCCTTACTGTCTGAACAGTAGAGCACATTACAGGCCAACCCCAGCTAACTTACGTTGGGTTGGAGAGCATGTTGAGTTGCGGATGGAACACACAGCCTCGTATGACAGGCAGGCACACTTCCAGTCAGCTACTCACCCAGTTTGTATGTAAGCTTCTTACAAATTTAAGTTCCCTGCATTAGTTACTTTGATGCAAGCAACCTAAGAAATGAGGGGTTTGTTTGGCTCAGAGCTCAGAAAGGCCTGTGTCTTAAGCAGCCTTCTCAATGGCATAGGAGGACTTAATGTCTCTTGTGTCCCAGAGGAACAGGACTTTGGGACTTGGAGACTTGTGGCTTTTTTGGAAGGAATTGCTTAGCCTTGGATTTTTTCTCTTACTTGTGGCTGTTCACCCAGTGCTGGGATTGCCTTCCCCAGGCCAAGGAGATAAGAAGATACCTGAGTCTCCTCCCTCCCCCCGCTGGGTTGGGGGTGTGGGGGTGTTGTTGAGACAGGCTTTCTCTGTGTAGCTTGGAACCTGTCCTGGAACTCACTCTGTAGTCTGTGCTGGCCTCGAACTCAGGGAAATCTGCCTGCTTCTGCCTTCTGAGTGCTGGGATTAAAGGCGTGCATCACCACTACCCAGTGATACCAGAGCCTTTTCCTCTTGAGTTTTGCACAGCCCAATGTGGAACCTAAAAAATCTGGGCCACCTTCTGGATTTTATGGCAAGTGCATTAAGTGGTAGAGGCAAGGATATAAAGGGCTGTGTTGCCATCTGCCCATGGCAGGGAAGGACTCTGCAGTTCAGTCTGTGTATTGTGAGCTTTCCTGTGTCTACAGACACTTTGCTAGGGCTGGCGCTCTCCACTGTGTGTCGCAGAAATGCTAAGGGCAGTAAGCCTATCTCTCCGACTCTCTGACCTTGTGATATGCACCTAGCTTGTTCACAGCTCAGTACTGTGAAAGTCAGATCTCAGTCTCTCTCTCTCTCTCTCTCTCCCTCCCTCTCCCTCTCCCTCTCCCTCTCCCTCTCGCTCATTGACAGTTTTGTTAAGAGTTTAAAAGACAAACACTACAGGTTAAGTGAAAATCTTGGCAGCTTCAAAGAGGAGAAAGTCATAGTTTTTAAGTTAAGATGAATAGAAATAGCTCCTTAGGAAAAGCGAGCACTTCCAGGAGTGGAAGTGGGCAGATGAGCTGGAGAGCCTAAAGACTCAGGTCACTCTTGACAGATGAAAACCTGAGTTCACTAAACCAGTTATGCTCATCTTAGAGTCTTTGTTCCAGTCATAGGCCACAATCAAGTACAAAAATAGTTACTGGGTCTCTATTTTGCTTGGAGTTCCTGTTCCGTGACCAGGAGTGAGAAAATATCAAGCTTTCATGATCTTGCCTTCTTGCAGGCAGCACTTAGTCAGAGGCAACCTGACTGTGCTTACAGTTGATCTTATCAACACCTTGGCTGGTAGAGGAGAGTGTTGTGTGCTTGAGGGCCAGCTGATCCAGCATGGAGAGTTTTGCTTGTCCTCCTGGACATCAAAACTTGGAGCAGGGGCTTTGCTGTCTCATGACAGTGGATGCCTGCTATCATTTGATTACATGGACTTGGACATCTCTCTCAAGCCTAATTACCCTGCTCATATTGTTGTGATAAATGGTGGTTCTCAGGTGCTGACAACACACTGCTGTGTTTACAGAATGTCATTGCTTGGAGGTCATTGCTAATAGGATCCTTTTGTGTAATTGAGGTTTAATAAAGTCTTTGGACAAGAAGAGGCTTGTTTCAGCCCTCATGAGCAAGTGACAGAGTTCAAATTCCTTTCTATCTTGCAGTGGGTGGGCTACTCATAAATGGTAAGTCAGTCGTCCTTAGGTGAGACCTAGGGGAGGGTCTTGGAGGCTCTTCAACAAAGCTGCCTATTCAGTATGTTTGCCCTTCTCTCCTATGGACATCTGTGTCACTATTTACACATGGAGAACTCTAAATATTTTGTTCCCTATTCAACCCAGACACCAGTTTCTCCAGCCAGTACCTGAAGAGTAAGTAGTTGCTGGTGTGGATTGACTGTCCCTAGGAACTGGTACTGCCAAGACACTGGCTCCCTCTGGTGTTCACCACTTGTCAGTGTGCGACCTGAGGCTCTAGGTCTACCATCTGAATAGTTTGGGATACCTCTTCATAGCTGTCATTTAGTCATGTGCGTGTTTGTCTCTTCTGGGCCATGCTCTCGAACACTTGAGGGACACTTTCCTGTGGAGAGGCGCAGGCTGCCCTCTCACTCCCACTGTGGGTAGGTCTTTGCAGTCTGTCATCTTTTCTTTGACAGGAGCCAGGAGCTGCCTTCGTGCTTCACTTGCTTTTTTGTGTTGTACACTCTCATCTCCAGCCTGCTGTTAGGGAGCTTTTGTTGTTTCTGAGTGCTGAGGGCTTAGTTCAGGAACTGGCTGTAAACCAGTGAGAAGGGCAGAAAACTTGTTAGACTTTAAGACCCTGCACAAATCTCAGGCCAGCAGTGGTGGCACACACTTTAATCCCAGCTTTTAGGAGGTAGAGACAAGTGAATTTCTGAGTTCGAGGCCAGCCTGCTCTACACAGCGAACTCCAGGACAGCCAGAGCCACATAGTGAGATCCTGCCTCCCAAAATAAAACACAACAAAACATGAACAAATCTCCACACACTTTGCGCTGATTGTTGTAAGGTGGCCGCTTTCTGAGAGCAGTACCCAGGCATAGTCCTCTGCCATTCCTGTATATAGGGGATAGAGGAGGCCGCTTCTCCAGGGAGTCTGTGCCTCGGACTCTGTACCTTTAGTGCCTTTGCTTTTGAAATCTGCCTTGGCCATGGGCCCTGGCAATGTGGTCCTGGAATGTTTGTGTGCTCCCGGAAAAAAAACCCACCCCCTGCGGCTGTTTTCTCAGGAGGAGGGAGGCCCCACAGGGCTAAGTGGTACAGTCTTATGTCTATGTGCTTCTGGAAAGTCCCCATCTCCCCCGCCTGCTGTGTTCCTGGGAGGAGGGTACTCCCACCAGGTCAGGCTCCTGCATACCAATCTCTTTGGTCCACAGGGGGAGCTGGTGACGGCCTCCAAAGCCATCATTGAGAAGGAATACCAGCCCCATGTAATTGTGAGCACCACAGGCCCCAACCCCTTCAACACGCTCACAGACCGTGAGCTAGAGGAATATCGCCGAGAGGTGGAACGGAAGCAGAAGGGCTCTGAAGGTGAGTGCTCCTGAGAGCTGGATGTGGACAACTCCAGAAAGTAGGAGAAAGTGTCTACAAGCTTCTCTGTGCGAGAAAAGTCTTGTGCATGAAGCACAAATCTTGTTTAGTTACGACCAAGCAGTATGTTCTCATGGTCCTACTCTAATCATCTGGGCTGGAAGGAAAGAATTAGGTTAAACACACTGGTAATGGTGCTTGTCGAGATGGACTTGTATGAGGGACACTCTGCAGTAATGTGTGTGTCCCAGACATATGTACCATGATACCACAGTGTGTGTAGAGGGGGCTCTGCCCAGAGGAGATGCATCTAAGCTAGAGATGCAGCCCTGCTCTTCCAGAAGCACAGTGAAGAGAGGTTTAGAGGACTCAGCACTCAGACTGCAGTGTGTGCAGAACTGGGCATTGGGATTTCTGTCCATTTGACATCACTGATTTTGGATTAGTTATTGGGAAAGACAGTTTAAGTATTATGTTTAAGAGATACTTTTTATTCATGAAGTGCTTCTGTCAAAAGTTTTCCCGAGATGAGGTCTCCTAATTCATGTGATTTATTAGTGTTCATTGCTTACAACTAATGAGTGCAGCGTCAGGCCCCATCCCAGATGCTGTGCGTGCAGACATCTGAGCTCAAACGTAAACCCTGGCAGGTGGGCTGGTCCCAGTGGTTGGAGCAGGGCCCGCTCTATGGGAGCAGGGTGTGTTCATGGCAGAATCTGGATTGGGTTAGGGTCTGTGATTTTGAGGGTTTTTTGTTTTGATTTTTGGTTTTTTTTTTGTTGTTGTTGTTGTTTTGTTTTGTTTTTGTTTTGAGACAGGTTTCTCTGTATAGTCCTGGCTGTCCTGGAACTCACTCTGTAGACCTGGCTGGCCTCGAACTCAGAGATCTACTTGCTTCTGCCTTCCAAGTACTGAGATTAAAGGCGTGTACCACCATTACCGGCATGATTTTCAGTTCTGAGCATTGAGGCTCTTGATTGGACTGTGGTCTGTGTCCTTATTACAAAGGTTGTTAGAGAATGGAGCTTGGCACATACTCCTTTTCTCCATAACCCCTTTCCTATGATCATAGGCTGTGAATTAGAATGTTGGGAATGCCCCTGTGCTCCTGTGCCCCTGTGCAGGGGTGGTCAAAGCGTAAGTTAATATGCTGGTTGCTCCGATTGTTCCCAAACCATGTCAACAGTAGCACTGCATGCTGCCATCGCCTTTTTTTTTCTCTTGCTCACCATTTGACCACATTGGTCATGATTTTTCAAAAGTTATAGGACAGTTTTACAACAGATGGAAACAGCTAAATGTCAGAACTTGATAGAACACGTACTTCCAAACTCCAGAGTTTAAAAACCAGATCTAACCACATTAGCCTCTCCCTGAGTTCCCTGATCTCCATACACTGGGAACCATTGACTAGTACTAAGAGGACCTGGGGCAGAGAGATGTCATGCCCATGAACATTTATGCCAATGTTCTCAGAGCTATGAGCTAAGTTACAGCCCAGTCCTTTGTACTGAATCTCAAGTGTGCGCCTTAGCTGCCATTCCACCCCCACCCCTGTCATAGCCTTGCAGACAGTTCTTAGTGTGAAGGGTAGACCACCCTCCTGGACCATAGGCTCCTAAGATGACAATCTCATTTGACCCAACTTAACTTTATTTGGTCATGTTTTAGACTAAGTACTACATTGTGTAGTTGCTGAAGAAACCTGAGTTATGTAAAAAGTGGTGGTACATACCCCTCATCCTAGCACTTGGAAGGCAGAGGCCAACCTGGTCTACAGAGTGAGTTCTAGCACAGCCAAGCCTACTCAGAGAAATTCTGTCTTGAAAAAACAAAACAAAACAAAACCTCCCAAAAAGTAAGCAGTGTAACCAACACTCACTTGCCATCCAGGTCTTCATGACACAGTAAGAGGCCTCAGAGGGACTGCCTATAGTGGCCTTGCTCCTGGGGTTAGGTCATGTGTGTATGTGTTTGTCCCCTGGTGCCTCTAGTGGTTTTTGTCTTTTTTTTTCTTTTGAGTCAAACAGTGCATAGGAGCTTCCCCTATACTTGAGACCCCCTTGGCAGGGATGGTACATAAACAGTAGAGTGGGACTTGCTTTGCCTGTGTCCTGTGACCAAAGCTGGCAGAAATGGGAGTACCATAGTGCCTGGAGATCTTGCTTACTATTGCTGCAGCTCTTGGCAGAGGGGTGGAGCCTGCCTAGAGGGCATAGGAAGTTTTTATCCTTAGGCTACTGATAGAAGATTTTTAAATGAAAGGTGGAGATTTTAAAAATTATGATAATTGAGGTGTGTGTGTGTGTGTGTATAAATTTTTTTTTCCTTAAATGAGGAGTAAATGGGATTTTCTGGATCTTGGGCCCCAGTTTCCTTTGGTCCCCATCAGTCTAGTTTACTTTAGAAAATTAAAATGAAAACAACACTGGAGGGGTCTGGGAAATGTCTCAGTGGGCAAGCACTTGCTGCATATACCTGGATCCAAATGCATATGTAATCCCAGTGGAGACAGCAGAATTTACAGACTAATCTGTGGGCCAGCCAGCCTGGAGTCCACAGCCACACACAACCAAGATAAGGGCTAACACCTGGGCCCTGCTCACCTCCGCAGGTGCCTCACACTTCCTTGCGTGAGCACACATGCAGATTACTGTGGGAAACTTCTTCTGTAAAAAACTTAAACCTGCTGGGCAGTGGTGGCGCACGCCTTTAATTCCAGCACTCGGAGGCAGAGGCAGGTGGATCTCTGGAAGTTCGAGGCCAGCCTGGTGTACAAGAGCTAGTTCCAGGACAGGAACCAAAAAAGCTACAGAGAAACCCTGTCTCGAAAAATTTAAAAAAGAAAAAAAAAAAAAAAAAACTTAAACCTGCTGGGCAGTGGTAGTACACACCTTTAATCCCAGCACTGGCGGATCTCCGTGAGTTTAAAGCTAGTCTGGACTACAGAGTGAGTTCCAGGATAACCAGGGCTACTGAAGCCCTAAATAATGCCACGTGTAGGTGGTATTTTGTAGCTAGAGGGACATCTCACAGAGGGCATACCTACCAGTCAGTCACAGGGCAGCACTGGAAGATTCTCTTTGAATATTTAAAATTATTTTATTTGTGTGTGAGTGTAGGTATACACATGCCAAGGTGGGCGCATGGAAGTCAGAGGGTAACCTTTGGGAGTTCTTGCTTTCCATTATGTGATCCCAGGATTTAATTGAAGCTGCCAGGCTGTGTGACAGTTTCTTTTACCTGCTAAGCCTTCTTTCTGTCCTGAAGATTGTCTTTGTAATAAGGTAAAAAGTAACCAGTTGTGGTTGCTCATGCCTGTAGTTCTAGCCCCTGAGAGGCTGAGGCAGGGTAGTTGCTAGTTGGAGGCCACAGCTGGTTAGTTCTTGAAATTCAGTCAGTACTTCAGTTGTGTAGAAAAGAGCAGATTCCAGCCTGGAGGCCCAGCTGACTTACTGCGGTGGGGGTGGAGCAAAAGACAGGAGTGCTGGGCTGCTGAGGAAGGGCATAGGTCCTGGACCTCATCTCTGCACCCTGTGCTCACTTTGTTCACATCTGCAGAGAATCTGGACGAGACAAGGGAGCAGAAAGAAAAGTGTCCCTCAGGACAGTCAGCTGTCCCCAGCACTCCCCCCAGCACTCCTGTCAAGCTGGAAGAAGGTGAGTGCTGTTGGGAGGCATGGCGGCAGCCCTGCTGTGAAACGGTGCATGGCCTGTGTGCACTGGTAATGGAATGTGGCGATTGTTCCATTAACACGGATGAAGAAGTATGCATTCCACAAAACCAGTGCCACACACAGCTCCGGAAACCTCAGCTGTTTCTTCTGTACCTGCTTCGTCCTGGGTAACCTGAGTCAAGACAAATTTGAGCTGTTGTGGCTGGGGGAGGGCAGACTTCAGGGAGTGCCCCCACCATCCTGTCATGTCAGCTTTGTCCTTTGCCTGCACACTTCCAGCATTGACCGGAGTCTGATGACACTTTGGTGCCTTCAGTTGTGTGAGGACCGCAGGACTCTAGACCTGTTGCATTAATCAGTCCCTGAGAGTGCTGTACGTGCCCCCTCTGCCTCTCAGATCACTGCATGTATGTGTTCTGTGGTCCGACACATGCCACGTGTGTCCCTTAGTCTCCAGTGTACGTCTGTGTCTCCTGGCTCCCCTCACCCAAGTCTGGTCTATAAGAGTGGCTTGGCCTTTCTTCTTATGTAACCCAATGGCTGTGACTGAATGCATAGACTCTCTACTTGTGCTTTCTTCCTTGTGGCCGCCTTACAGCAGGAGACGGATGTGCTAAAGAGTACCTGTTACCCTAGTAAGTACCCGCGCCTGCCTCTGCTCTAACCAGGTGCTTGCGCTGTGCCTTGCTTTCCTGCTTCTCTGTTGCTTATGTTTTCTGTATATCCAAAATAAAAATAGTTTCTCAGTTTTCTCAGTGGCCTCCTTGGTCGCTAGAATGCTGAAAAGTGGCACCAGCTTCCCAGGATGCTCCTGGCCCCTATCACAGTGGTGTCCAGAGTATCCTGGGCCACAGAAAGCTCTTAGCTTAACCTTTGATAATATATTTTGATTGTTTGGTGGGGAGCTTTTGCCATAAGGGATCAGGAGTAAATGTGGACTGGGTTCTGACAGGGTAGTTTCTGCCACCTGCCGGTTTTGGAGGCTTGGACCTGTGCTTAAGTTGGGACTGGCAACTTAGTGGACTGGAGTGATAGTTGTTCTGCGGTGAGCTTGGCAGAGAGGGTCCCAGTGCTGAGGTATATGGCGCCTATGGGCCTGCATCCTCTCTCTGCCAGTTAGCCTAGGTCAGAGGATAGCCATCAGGGTGCTCTCTAGGGCATCTCCAGCCTCCCAAGCTTAAGCACTCATTTGAGGCCTGGGGCCTTTGGCGGCCAGGCTGCTCCTAACCCATGCTTAGCTCGGCTGCTCTTGGTTCTGATCTTTGGCTTGATTTTTAAGTACTAAATGGTTTGGTGTTGCCTAACATGCCAATTGCTTATAATTTTACAGACTAAATGTCTACAATATTGGTGTCCCTTGGTCAGTGTAGAAATGTGTTGTGCCCTAGATGTAAACCTTTCTTCTCTTAATTTCGCTCCTTATGTTTAGCTATTCAAATTGTGAAGGCAGCTTGCCTTACAGTCCATTTCGTGGCTAACTATAGTTTTATTTTATTGAATATGGGATCTTATAGTTGACTCCTGGTTTTCCACTGACTGCTTTGGGGAAGACTGAATGCTGTATAACCAAATTTAGACCTAATTCCTGGACACAGGACACCAGCCGACCTGTCTTCATTGTCTGACAGAGTGTTGTGTCCTGATGGGGTCTGTTTGCAGAAGTGGCAGGCTGTAGCTCTGGCCCTGTCAGTCTGGTTTGTCAGTGTGTTCTTTGTGAGAAGGTACTAGAATGTCTTTGAGATTGGGAGGTTTTATAAATGTGCTATATCCAGCTTTAAAAGCAGAGTAGTACACCATGTGTCAAGTTTCAGTTTAGGGAATATCTAGGAACTCTAGACGTTAGCCGCTCTGTCCAGTACTCTCATTTCCAGCTGCTCTGTCCAGGTTCTAACACACCTCTCTCACCATCACCATCAGACCTTCCACAGGAGCCGACGCCCAGGGATGACAGTGATGCCACCACCTTCAAGCCTACTCTCCCTGACCTCTCCCCTGATGAACCTTCAGAAGCACTTGGCTTCCCAACAGTGGAGGAGGAAGCTCATGATTCCCCAGACCCCACTCAGCCCCTTGCTGAGGCTGACCCTGAGCCAGCCTCAGCTTCAGCTCCAGGGGCCGAAGAGGTAGCCTCCCCTGCCACTGAGGAGGGGTCTCCCATGGACCCTGGCAGTGATGGGTCTCCAGGCAAGTCCCCATCTAAAAAGAAGAAGAAGTTCCGCACCCCTTCCTTCCTGAAGAAGAGCAAGAAGAAGAGTGACTCCTGAAGGCCCACCCTGTACACTGTCATGTCTAGTGACCTGGCTCTGCCAGGATTCCCTTTCTCGTCTTGTGTTCTGTCCTCTTGTGTAATGGAATGCAAAAAGCCAAGACCTCCATGTAACTAGAGCCCCCTCCTATGTGTGGTTAGCCCCTTCACCAGTGCTAACCCAGTGTGTGCTCAGTCCCCCTACCCTGGGCCTTGGGTTCTGTGGGGAGATGGGCTTAGCCTGCACCTGTGAATTGTGCCCCCCTGCAGGAGGGGGACATTGAATCCTGGTCCTGGCTGGAAGGCACTGGAGGCTTCTGCCAGCTCTGGTTACAGCGTCACCCTCCTGAGCCTTGCCTCTCACTCTCCTGTTGTGAGTGTCAAATTGTCTGCTTGGTTTCCCTCCACCCCGTGGAGTCTCAGGTGGCTGATTTGGACTTGGCTTCTGCTGGCATCCTCTGCTCAGTGATGTCGGTTATCCCCATACACAGGGAATCTAGCCATGGTCTGAGAAAACCCTCTCATGCCCATCAGCAGCCCAGGGCACTGTGGCTGCCTTAAAGAAGTGGGTTGAACCTGCTGCCCTAGCAGTGAGCGACCCTGTGTACACCCAGCACAACGCTATGCATGGTCTAACTGGTGACCCTATGACCAAAACCAGATTCAGGCGCTCATAGTTTATCTTACTGGAGTCTTGGATTCCTATCATAGGGAACAGATACCAGGAGGGAGGAAGAGTCCTTTCTAGAACTTTCTTTTCAGTGGGTTTGCAATTTAGCCTACATTTTGACTGTGAATTTGAGCAGGCCACTTTTTGCTTTAGCTTTTGTTATAGAACCTGTGACAGACTGCAGAACACTCTTGATTTGTGTGGGGAGGTTTTGTAGTGGAGCAGGGATCAGTCTGAAAGCTGCCCTGGCTTTGATAAAAGGTACCTTATGCCAGAAGCCAGCCTTGGAGGTGACTTATAGCAGAAGCCCGCCTTGGAGGTGCCAACTAATGTCTTGCATTATTCATGGAGCCCATGACTTTCTTGATCCATCCTATTATGAATTTTTACTTTCATCCCAGAAAAGGGCTTGAAACTGCTTAGTTGGAGATGGAGGGTGGTCAGGTGGAGCCCTGAAGGGGCCCTGTTCCAGGAGCTCCACTGCCAGGAGTGAGGATGCCCGCTGGAGCCCTAGAACCCTGCTGGGGCTGGGCCTCTGGAGAGCAGGTGCTAGGGTGTGGACTGAGCCATGCGATCTCCTGACTAGGGACCACGCGGGACCCCCATAGCCTGCTGCAATGCTTGTCTCGTTTTGTCACCAAGATGGTATGAAGTTCTCACCCTAGTCCTGATTTCACTCATCCGGACTCTTCCTCGTCCTCCCCTGCCCCTTTCTTTATCCCACATATGCAATGACTTCTCACTTTTGTAGTCTAATTCTTTGTATTACACATGAACTATCGTTGCATATCTGGACAGACTTGGAGGACAGGTCCTTTGTGTCCTTTCCTCGCTGTAACAGGTTTTACTCACAAATAAAAGTCTTTAAGCAGTTTCCTTGTCTGAGGTTGGAAGCAGTTTTATATTTTGATGTTTTTGTTCCCTTAGTTTATTTAGTTTAAGAATGTGTATCTAGACATGTGTGTTTTATGCTGTGTGCATGTTAGTCAGAGGAAAACCTGAGCCAGTATATTCTCTACTGTGTGGGTTCTGGGGATAAACCTTAGGTCATTAGGCTTGGTGACAGGTGCTACCTTTCTTGCTCTAAAATAGGGTTTTATAAGAGTTTGTCTTGTGAGAATCCTCCCCCACCCCAGCCCCGGGACAGGGTTTCTCTTTACTTTGGAGCCTGTCCTGCAACTCACACAGATCTGCCTGCCTCTGCCTCCCCAGTGCTGGAATTAAAGGCATACCTACCACCGCCCAGCTAAAACTGAGAACCTTTATTTCTTTTTCTCTGTTTGAAAGATTTTTATGTGCATTGGTGTTTTTACTGCACATGTCTGTGCAAGGGTGTCAGATCCTCTGGAACTTGAGTTACATACAGTTGTGAGCTGCCATGTGATATGGTGGGAATTGAACCTGGTTCTCTGGAAGAGCAGTGCTCTTAACCCCGAATCACCTCTCCAGCCCAAGCCTGCCTTTATTTATTTATTTATTTGCTTGTTTATTTATTTATTTTTATTTCTAGACAGGGTTTCTCTGTGAAACAGTCCTGGCTGTCCTAGAACTCGCTCTGTAGACCAGCTGGCCTCAAACTGAGAGAAATCCTCCTGCCTCTGCCTTCCAAGTGCTGGGATTAAGGGTACCACCTTAATCCTGCAAGCTTTTATTTCTTGATCAGATGTCACCAATAGCTATGAACTGTTGGAGTCCTTTTTACCTTGTACTTACAGCTGCATATCATGAAATTTGGGCCTGGCAAGGCAGCATTCCATCACTGATGGGGAGTAGTTTGGTAGGCCTCACCCGTTTCTGAGTGTGAGCCATTGGAAGCTAAGGTTGCTGGGGGAAGGGAGTCATTGTGTGATGTGATGTGGCCCGTGTTCCAGTAAATAACACCACACCATACCCATGCTAATTAAATCCAGTGGGCCACCAAAACCAGTGAAAGGTGTTGTTGGCAAGTAGCTCATCAGGAGTGGGAAGGGGATGGGAGGGTAATGGGGTATGTATATTATCAGATGACTATAGTGGATGTTTTTGCTCCTTTTACTCAGCTCCCAAATAAATCACACATGGAGATTTATTAGTAAAGAATGCCTGACCTTAGCTTGCTTGTTTCTTGCCAGCTTTTCTTAAGTTATCCCATCTAGCTTTTGCCTTCAGGCTTTTCCTTTTCTTCTTCGCATCTTTCACTCTTACTTCATGGTGACCGTGTGGCTGGGCCCTGAAGTCCTCTCCTTGCTCTCTTGCTTCTTGCTTCTCCTTCTACTGTCTGCTAGCCCTGTCTCTCCATGTTCCTGCCTTGCTATTGGCCATTCAGCTCTGTATTAGGACCAGCAGGTGCTTTAGACAGGCAAAGAATCACAGCTTCACAGAGTTAAACAAATGTAGTATAACAAAATCACCTTAAAATAATATTCCCCAAGACAGTATGAAAGTGTTAAATAGTAAGTCAAGAAGAAAGGTACTTGGTACAAAATAGCTGCTTTATTGGTCATTCAAAAGGATGACAGATAAAAAACAATCAGAAGCCTAAAGGCCTTTGGAGTAAGAAGAGGGTAAAGCTGCCGGCTTCCTGCTGGGATGCCATACTGAGGGGAGGGGGGTGGCAAGCCTCTCTGAGACTGGAGGAAGGAGTGGGCTAGGAGTGGAGAGTGGTCATGGCCAAGGTTCCGACTTGGCAGCCAAGGTGCTGCGGTAGCTCAGCTACTCCTCCTTGAAAGTCGGTGCTGGATGCCTCAACGTCCACAGGAGAAAGAAGGGGAGTAAAAAGAGCCCGGAGCACACAGTGAAGCAGACCTGGGCCCCAGCCAGCCAGTACACTGTGGAGAGATAGGTGCTCACCCAGGTTTTTCTTCGCCCTGTTCCTGCCCGAACCCCTCAGCTGCCAGAACTGAGTAGAGCAGGCAGCTGGGAATGGCTGCAGGAGGGTCACAGCAAGCCTTGAGAGCTATCCTGCAGTACTTACCTGAGGCGGCCACCATAGGTCCCACTGCCCTACCTAGGGCGCCAAGGCTCCGCAGTATGCCCATGATTGTGCCTTTTTGCCCAGGAGAACCTGAGGGGAGAAGACTTGTCAGATGCCAGTTGGCCCTCCTACCCTGAGTAGCCTTTGGGGGAGGATTCTCACCATAGCTGGAGACCATGGTGGACAGGCCGGGCACCACGACAGCAGCGGCTGGTAGGAGAGTATTGGGAGGCACTGTCAGCCCAGGAGAGGCATGGGGATGTCCACACCAGCCCTGGCAGGGCCCACTCACCAAAGGAATAGAGCAGCAGTCCCAAGCCCAACATGGGCAGTGAATGAGCCCAGCCAATGAGGAGAAAGGCTGGTACCAGCAGCAGCATTGCCTGGAGAAAACAGAAATCTCAGAACGAGTTCCACAGCCTGCCAGAGTCAAAAGCACCACCTATCCCGAACTGTAGAGGAAGTAAGTCCGTTACCCGCTTCACAGTTGCAACTTCCTTGCCAGGGCTGATCCGTCGGGCGTAGGTGCCCTGTATTGTGGCCATGGTGAGGCCGATGAAGAAAAACATCTTGCCCTGCTGCAGGCTAGGAGGTGGAGGGTGAGCACCCAGCCCCCTAGGCCACCAACTGCCTGGGGGATGGGCAAGGCCAGGATGCTGGTGGATGTGCCAGAGGTTCCCTGGACCTGGGGTCTGAAAGCCTTGAAGGAGAGCCTAAGGTGGGCACCTACCTACTGAACTGGAAACGCTGGTGTACAAGGAAGCTGAGTGTATACTCCAGGCCCGAGAACAGGAAGAGGTAGAGGAAGTAGACAAGCCCCAATCGACGTAGGCTCTTAAGTCCTGTGAGTCAACACAGACCATAGGTTGATTTTTTTTATTTTATAGACAGGATTTCTCTGTGTAACAGTCCTAGCTGTCCTGGAACTAGCTCTTGTAGACCAGGCTGGCCTTGAACTCACATGGATTCACCTGCCTCTGCCTCCCGAGTGCCGGGATTAAAGGCATGCACCACCACCACCGGGCTCATAGGTTGAGTTTTGCTCATGCTGGGTAGTCAAAACACTGAGCTCAGTAAGGGGCAGCCTTCTTACTGTCCTCAGCAGGTGGATCCCGACTGTGGGTGACAGCGGCAAAACGAAGCAGGGCCAGGGGGCTGAGCAGGTTGGCAGCAGCATGGAAGCCCAGGGTGACAGAGGGAGCCTGTGGGAGAAAGGGAAGCTGGCCAGGAGGCTGGGAGCACATGACCTGGCAGCCTAAGGACCAGGATGTTCCCCTCACACTGCAGGAAGCTGAACCTTTGAGGCCTTAGGGGCAAAGATCCAGGGAACCCAGGAGGTGCTGCGATGTTAGCAGCTCGAGGACAGGCCAATTTCCTTTGGCACTGGCACATAAAGGAAATCCCCTCAGACCTACTGAAGGAGCCCTCACCCCTGGACCTGGGCCTACCCGCTTCTCCTGGGGCAGTGTCTCTGGCAAGAAGCAGAAGATAAACAACATGTCGGAGACCGCAAAGAGTAAGCTGATCCAAGGCACCATTTCCACAGACAGGAATGCTCCGAGCATGGGGCCCACGGTAAAGGCCAGGGAGAAGGCTACCCCGATGACTGCCTAGGGCAAAGGTGACTTAAGCTGGGCAGAGACCCAAGCCAGACACAAATCACTGTTCCCTGGGTCTATTCACTCACCATGCCTTGACTGCGGGATGGAGGTGAGCTCAGGTCAGCGACGATGGCTGTGGAGAGGCTAACATTCCCCTTACTGATGCCTCCTATCACCCGGGAAGCCAAGAACGCTGAAAAACTCCGAGAGGCAGCCCATACTGCATAGGAGATGGCCAAACCTGTCTGCCAATGGGTAGAGGCCAAGTGGCAGGAGTGGTCACTTGAGGCCAGGAAGGACCCACAGTAAGGCAGGTAAACTCAGTCAGACCCAGGCCAGCTGTGTCCCCTGTGACTTCCTTAGTATATTTACCAGGGGTCACAGGACCCTCTAGAAGGGATGAGCGCTTACTGTTTGTTGGCAGAGAAACCCACCGCAGCATTCTCTCCTCTCTGCCTATGGATACCTGGATCCAGGGACTTACCAGGGATAGCAACATTACTGGGCGCCTCCCCAGGCAATCAGAAGCAGCTCCGGTGAGTGGTGCGGAGAAGAACTGAAGGAGGGAGAAGGCTGAGCCGATGAGACCTGAGAGACAGAGGTCACCATCACTGGTGGCGTTATCCATGCATATCAGCCCTAGAATGCAGAGCACACTGAGCCCCACACTCACAGGCCATCGACTGAAGCTCAGGTGGCCTCAATGAGAAAACATCTGCTCGTCAAAGGAGGCTCTGCAGGAAAGAAGGAAGCTGGCAAGAACCCAGGGAGGAGGGGAGGGCTGACCAAGAGCTCAGAAGGAGCTAGCTCTCCAAGAAAGGGTTATGGGCCCCAGCTGGCATGCAGGGACATACCTCCGAATAGGACGCTGTTGTACCTCTTCTCTGCTGGCATCCCGATGGCTGTAGCAAACCAGTCTACCCCACGCTGCCAGGAGCCATAGAGGGGGTCCTGGGTGACAAGGAAAGTAACTCCAGCTGGGTGAGTCTAGTAGCTGGGCAGGGGGAGCGATCCCGCCTTGGGGGAGGGGGCTCACTTGTTCGCGGCCGTGGCTCTCCAGGAGTCCTGGCAGCAGAGGTAGCAACAGCGTGAAGGCCAGGAGGTCGAGTAGTAGGCCAAGGAAGATCACGGTGACCACGCGGCGCTCGGACACGGGGCGAGGCCGTATCGGCGGACGCGGTGTGCAGTCTGCATCCCCTTCCCATCCCATGGTGGAAGCTCCAACCCTGCTGGGGTGGGGAGGGTGTGGTGAAGACGCCGCAGGGTCGTAAGCCCCCGTTTACCTTCCTCTTGAAAAACTCGATTTCCAGGTTCTTGCCAGACATAACGGAAGTGCTTCTAAATGGGTCCTGGTACACCAGTAAGGCTCGACTCCCTTACTCAGGGTAGCAGAAAGCTCAGAGGCTTAGCTATCAGGACTCCCTGTTACGAGGAGGCGGGTAGCAGGGAGAAGACAGGAAACCCTGGTTGGAAGTTGCGGGCGCCAAGAGCGCCTGTTCCACGCGCCACTTTGGTCTCTCCATGCGATACCTAAACCCTTGCCTCTTGCCCACCAATCTGGGACCTATGCACACCTGCCACAGCTGCTGATCGGGACCCACGGGTGGATGGACAGAGAAGCTCCCTGAGTAGCGGCCACGCCCCGGAGGCTTTGGAGCAGGCACCTCCTCTTCCGGGAGGCAAGGCGGCGGGAACGGGCTTGGCCCTTCAGAGGCGTTAGAAAGCTTATAGTGGAGTTCTGGAGAGTTAATGTATTTAAGAGACAGCTTATCTGCCCAGTTCTGTCGCTTTGGCACTTATGTAGTTTTCTTTTGAGTTAGGGTCTCATGTAGCCATGGCTGACTCTGAATTCCTGATCTTCCTGCCTCCATCTAACTTACTCTAAACCGTGCTGGAGCTGGGCATAGGTGGAGACAGGAAGACGAGGATTCAAAGTCTCCCTCAACCAACTACAGTTTGAGAACAGCCAGAGCAGTGCATGTTAAGACCATGTCTCCAAAACAAAGAACCAAACTTTCAGGCGGAGAAAGCAATGACCCACTAATGGTATTATCCTCTTGCAGTTCATGTTGGTTCTCTCTAGAGGACACACCAGAATGCACCCTTGGGTGATGGCCTCTTCTAGCTGCATTATGTTCCCCTTCTGATGACACGGGACAAGGTTGGGGTCTATGAACTTTTTGTTGACGTGTCCCACCATCATAAGATTGAACAGTAAGTCCTCCACTAGATACCCGGTACCAGATTTGGCCCTGCTGTTTCTTGATGCAGTTGGTTACACAGAGGGCAGAGCCCTGTGGCTAATTTAAAGTGGCGGAATCCCTGAGAGTGGATAGCAGCAGGGCGCTAACCAGCCTAGCTGGTGGGGGTCAGGCCCCAGGCCATTCTAGATTCATGGCCTCTGTCCCTGAAGAGTCCTCAGGGAAGAGATAAGGTGACTGCGGAGCCTCCGTCCCTCCAAGGTGGGTCTTCCAGCTCATTCTATACTCCATCCTGTGCTCCAGTGGTGGCTTTGCCACATCTAAATCAGATTCCTAATCAGCACCCTGTCGCACAAGGTCATCACGTACTGTCTGTCTTGTGTGAGGAGATGATCTCAGAGGGAGGCGACTTGGTGGTAAAAACATTATCCGGCACACTTACCATACTGATAGCTCGTCAGTTTTACAGGACTGCACAGAATGTTATCCCGGGCTGTGGCTGTCATCTAACAGTGAAGAACCTCTGCAGTACTTCTGGTTCTGAGCTCACTCAGGCATCCGAGGCCTTTTTTTTTTTTCCTTTTCTTTGAGACATGGTTTCTCTTTGTAACAGCCCTGGCTGTCCCAGAACTGGCTTTGTAGACCAAGCTGGCCTCAAACTCACAGAGACCCACCTGCCTCTGCCTCCTGAGTGCTGGGATTTAAGGCCCATGCCACCACCACATGGCAATGGAGGCTGTTTTTTTCAGGCGCTGAGGTGTAGCAGTGGGATCAGACACTCCACAATGTCCCTCCAAAACCCTTCATTACAACACACAATGCACTCTTGCTACATTTACAAAATAATTTATTTTTTGAACTTTTTCCTCTTCAGAGCCTTCCATTCACCTTCTTGTGTAGCCAGGCTGTTAAAAAGCTGCTTTACCTTGCGCTTCCTTTCCGCATCCCTAAAAAATAGAGAGAAGCAAATGTCACTCTGCACCAGTTTTCAAGATTGCTGGCCTTCCTTCTGTCTGAACACCAACAGTTCAGAACCATACACATCTGGCCAGTCACCATGCTTCCTGGTACTGAGAAAAACCGGTGACCTACGAGTATGGTGTCCACACAGTGGTGCCCTAGTCCCGTAGAGTCCTTGCTCACCGTTCCATGATTTCTGAGAGCTGCATCCTGGCCAGGAACTGATTGTCCTTTCGGATCTCCCGGACGGCGCCTTTAAATTCCCGCTTGTGTTTGTGGATCAGTCTTTTCCTTTCCTGCTCTTCCTTGGTGCTGCCTTGTTTCCGTCCAAACTCAAGCCTACAGTTAGAGTCAACGAGGCAGTGGAGGTGAGCCGAGCCTGCCTCAGTACAGCCTTTCCCCATCACACGCTGTGAACAGATGCTCTGCCCGCCCCTAGCCCGTCCACAGTCCTGGTGTCGTCAGGGCACCCAGCACTCACACTTTGACGAGCCGGGGGGTGAACAGCTTTAGTGGGACTGGCTTGCTCTTCTCACATATCAGCGGCGGACAGTGCTGCTTTTGGATTTCTATTTCTGACAGTATGCTTCGAGACAGCTCCTGAGGAACATGGTAATAGCATGTTGTGACACCATGAACAAGGTCCCACTTGTCACTGCTTGGTGCAGCTTGGCTGAATCACCATCTTCTACACAGGGAATCACATGTGATAATGATCCCTTAAAAACTGAGGTGGGCAAGCCGGGCAGTGGTGGTGCACGCCTTTAATCCAAGCACTCAGGAGGCAGAGGCAGGTGGATATCTGAGTTCGAGGCCAGCCTGGTCTACAGAGTGAGCTTCAGAAAAGGCTCTAAAGTTACACAGAGAAACCCTGTCTCAACAATCCTTCCCCCCCCCCCCCCGCAAAAAATCCCCAAAATCTGAGGTGGGCTATTGAACTAGTTCAGCTGATAGGGCCTCTTGCCACCAAGTCGGAGTTCAATCCCTGGAAACTATAAATTCTGAAGGCACTGCCCTCTGACTGCAATGCATGTGCCAATGCATGAGCACACCCCCACCCCCAGGGAGAAAGCTGTAAATGTGAGGGCTTATACCCAGAGATTAACAGATGGCCTCTCTGTCAGGAGACAGTGGCAGGGCACCACCAGCCCGAATTCTGACTAAAAAACACAGGACTACCTTCCCAGCCTAGGTGACCTGCAGTGTGTGGAGGCAGCGGCCAGAGCAGCATGAGGGTTTCAGGCAGAACAGGACTTCTCCCAGACAGCTAAGGCACGTCTCTCTCAGGCCCTGGCTTAAAGGAAGCTTATAGAAGCCAGCTCACTGGTGTTGGTCTTGTCCCTTTTCCTCACACAGATGTGTCCTGGAACCCAATTTCCTGCATTCCTGTACTCACTGCATACTCTTGGCCCATCTGGATGTCACTTGAGAACCCAGTAACTACAAATCTCAGAACCCCAAAAGGCTAGACCAAATCTGTAGGACTAGAGATCCCTTTAAACAGAAAGGACAAGCCACAGTCATGTCCACAGGGATACAGTAACTCAGTATAGTCAAGGGATGGCTTGCTGCAGACTTGGAGAGCTTAGCCTTTAGGAAAGCCAGGGCGTGTCTTCAAGTGGCACATGTGCCAGTGGCAAGAGATGAGGGTATAATGTGCACAGGAATGATCAGACAATGGACAAACAGCACACACAACTCTGGGCAGTGGCCAGGGAAGGCCTGGCAAGAGTGGCAGAGTCAGACAACTGAGAACTCCAGGCAGGAAAGAGCAAAGGTGAAGGTCACTGCTGAGGAAAACGCCCGTGAGGAGTCAGGTGCAGGCGGTGGGCAGCACAAGGCAAGGCCACCCTGGCAGGCGGGAGCCTGAGGAAGGGATACCATGGCTTTTGCTTTGAGGAACCTGGGCTGGCATGTGGATGACTAATGACTTAGAGGGGAAGGATGGAGGCAGGGATCAATCAGGAGCCAAGAGGCATAAGACGGTGAGGTAGGACAGGGTGGGGGACAGCCTGAGCAGTGAGTGAAGATCTGCTGACCTCTAGATGTGTGACGGCATCAAAAAAAAAGCCTTGTCTAGATACATGGGCGTTCCAAGTAAGTACGTCCCTAGAGCTTCTTGTCACTCTACAGGGTGAAGGGGCCACCCTTAGACTGTGGGGTGAGGTGCTTTGGATGGCCTGGAACCGGAATGGGGCTAGGAATCCTCTTAATATCATTTTATTTTCCATGTGTACTCATGATTTTGCGGATGGCTCCATCAGACACTTGCTTCCCAGTGATGACTTTGAAGCTGTGACTTCAGTGTCAAAAGCATAGCACTAAGCTGGTGGCAGCAAACTCACCTGAAGGTCTTGGGGGAGGCCACAGTCCACAAGGTGCTCGGCCAGGGCTCGGTGGGGCCCGATGATGGCATGGAAGGATGGCAATGCATTGTACATGAGCACACAGTGCTTCAGCAGGGCCAGACATGAGGCCAGGCAGGACAGTCTGCAGGGCAAAGGACCACGAAAGGGACCAAGCTCATCATGATGGGTCAACAATGGTGGCAAAGTGAAAACTCTCACCCCAGCCTAGGAAACTAAGAGGCACCACATCAGCAGAAAGGCCAATGGCTCACTATGGTAGTCAAGACAATACTGTCGGTACTGTCGGCCTGGAGAGGAGGGAGGCGCAAGAAATGTAACGATATCTTTAAAAGGGGAGTTAGGTTCAGTTCCCAATCAAGTCACTATACTTTGAAAATAATGCTATGTATAGTAGGCCGTTTACTCCAAGCTGTCCCTGGGGAATCCACACATACCTTCTATGATTGGCTTCAGTTGCTGTCATGGTGCTCAGTCTACTTGCCCAGTGCAAGGAAAGGCTTCCCCTTCGCCACGTGGCCATATCTGCTTTGTCAGAGACCACGAGCAATTCCGAATTCTTCCCAAGTGCTCTAAAAGGGTGTACTAGAGTGGAACCTGAAACCCAAGCATGTCAGGTCAGAAAGGACCCGGATATTACCAGCTTAGAGGGCGTACTTTGTAGTAGCTCGGCCTTTAAAAGGTGTTTCTTCACCAAGAGACAACTCTTTTCTGCCAGGTCTTGCTACATACCAGTGAAGCCAATTGAACTGGGCAAATAAGCATAGAAAGGTTACCTGTGGGGGAAGCTCCAGGGGGGATGGGTGAGACAACATACCCAACTCAACTTGGAAGTCCTGCGAGCAAGACTTCCTATGGCCTTCTCAGGTTACACATTAGCATTTAGGCCATGGCCCAGACAGGTGACAGCCTTGTTCTCAGAGGGAGGTCAGGCAAAAACAGCACCCTTACAGATAAAAAAACCAGAAAGCAAAAATTGGATGCCAAAACCAAAACAGAATGAGGCGTAGCAGGATGCTGGGGAGTGGGTAGGGGAGCTCACCAGAGCTGGAGCAAAGTGAGAGGATGGAAAGACGGACATCAGCAAAGACCTGGAAATGCACGTCATCAATGCTAGGGCAGAGGAACACGGTGGGAGAGTTCGGGCATGATTAAATGGGGGTGGCTGGGTACATGAGGGACAAGTAGATGGTCACCTTGTTCCAACCCCCGACCAGGCCAAGGGACCACCTTCTGACTCCACTCCAGTACCCGCACTGTCTACGGCAGCACTGTCTACCGCAGCACTCTTTACAGGGAACTACTACATCCATGACAGGTCATGCTGGACGGTTGTTCCCAGTACCCACACTGTCTACCGCAGCACTCTTTACAGGGAACTACTACATCTATGACAGTTCATGCTGGACGGCTTGTTCCCAGCCCAAGCTTGATACCCAGGAGCAGACAGTGTCTGGAGAGCTCTGTGTAGGAACATCACGTGACCGGAGCCCCAAATGATGGGGGCCACTGGAAGGGTGAACTGAATGACTGACTGGGCCCCGTTTCAGACTAGGGCACCTGCCTGCTGGGACACAGTAGCACCACAGCACCCTGTCTCAAGCTGTGTCGTTTCAGCCTTAAGGGGCTTCGAGGCACCATAGAGGCTCCCTGAAGGAGCTGAAGAGAGAGCAGGAACCAGAGAAAGAAATCAGTTAAGATCAACAGATGTGGAACTCTCCAATACTCTGGCTCCCGCTAGCTCTCCTTCCTAGAGACTCAGCTTATAGATGATATACTGAGCGGTGCTGGCCATAAATACAGTAAAAAAGAGAGCTGGGTGTGGAGGAGCATGCCTGCTGGCTCAGCTACCTGGGAGGCTGCGGCAGGAATCATTAGACCTAGAGATCTGAGACCAGCCTAGGAAACAGACTGGTTTTGTTTGTTTGTTTTCAACACAGGGCTTCTTTGGGTAGTTCTGGAAGTCTTAGAATTCACTCTAGACCAGGCCTAGAACTGGCCTTGAACTCAAGAGATCTGCCTACCTCTATCTCCTGAGTGCTGGGACTGGGACTAAAGACATGTGCCCCCACATCTGGCTGAGACTGAATATTAAAAATCAAAAGGGGGGGGAATCAAAAGGGGGAAGGGGCTCAATCCCTATTACCCCTCTTTCCTAAAGAAGTGAAAAGAAGAAATTAGATTAATTTTGACAATGTATTTAGTTCCAAATACTTAAACCTTGCTGAAATACTTCCCATGGCTTTGGTGTTGCCCTGGAGAGGTGAGTGATCAAGTGTGAAGCTGGTGGGCCCCACGTGTGGGCTGTACACGCACGGACAGAGAAAGACAGTTGGTGCCTGGATCGAGGACTTCAGAGAGCTTTTTCAATGCTCTCTCAACTTTCTAGAATGAGTATGTTAAAAACAAAAACTCCATAAATCAACTCACCTTGACTCTTAGTGTTTGGAATTGCTATGTAAAGAATCCCAAGAAGAAAATTCAAAAGCTCAGGGATGAACCTCCGAGACAGGGACACATACTCCAGGAATAAGCAGCACACAAACAGGCCTTTTATCACATCTTGTAGAGAGAGGACCGGACACTAGGAAGGAACCCACACGGACAGTTACTACTTTGGAACCATGTTTGAAATACTGCACTGGGCAGACAATAGCACCCCACTGAGCACCACAGGAAGTCCTGTACCCTAATAAAGAGGCTGATTATAAAGGCTACCTGAACATGGGCCATGGTAAGCCATGTGTTAGTGCAGGAAAAGGAACAGCCTGAATAGAGTCCACACGGGATGAACAAGGCCCACCAAACTTGGCTTGTTTTAGAGTCACACTCCCCATATGATCTTGTGCTGCTGATTCAAACCTTCTATCCCATCCCATCTGGACTAGCTCATGCAGGCAGCTCTGGGTGTGGGACTATGCTGCTGTCTGACGTTGGAACTCTTGATCCCTATTGGTTCTCACAGGCCCTTTAAGATCAACAATTTTGTGCCAAATCCTAACAGGTCAAACTTAGGTTTTTTTTTATTTCAGAATAGGCTGTTTATACTGTTCAAGCTAGTCTTGAACCGCTGGATTCGTGTGACCCTCCTGCCACTTGTAATTGGAACCAGAAGCTGTATCACTGTGGATGTACAAGTGCACTTCTGTTTAATACAGTCCTGAAATGTGGGGTTGACCCCAGCAACCTTGGAAGATGGGACCCACCTTAGTAAGCATCTGGCTCATGCACATCAGGGCAGGGGTCACAACTGGATGCCAGAAATCAGAGGTTGGAAATAAAAGTCCGGTGATTTTCAAATAAATGAGCTGGAAAGGAAGTGTTCCGGTACCGATTAAAGGGAAAGTGATGTTAAAAAAGGTTCCATAGCGGAACTAGTCCTGAAAGTCCCGGTGAGGTGCCACAGGCACTGACAAGCTACCAGACCTCACTCTAGGGCAGGGCCTTGCTCACCACCTCCCAGGACACACCAGACTCCTGTGCTTTCCGACACACAGCTGGGCTCACGTGGAATGTCCACAAGGATGGGGCTGTTCTGTGAGCTTGGCAGGGTCTTCAACCCTCACCTCTAACCTGCAGAAGTGGCGCTTCAGGCTACCAAAGCTGGGGCTAGTGCTTGCCTGCTGGACACCAAGTGATGTCCTGCATTTGCTTGAAAGGAGACAGCCATGTCTCCGCATCCAATACCTGACCTGTAGTTCAACTCTAAGCACAAGAGAAAGGAGGAACAACAAAAGGCACCAAGAAAACCTCCAGTGCACAGAGCTCTGACAATCCGATCCATGCTAACTTACTTCCTTCAGGTCAGGCAGGGACTCTCATTACTCAAGAATGACTAGAATCCTACCCTAGTTTGGGGCAGGGGAAGGAGAGCATCCTGAAACACATCCTGAAAGATACCTGGTCCAGTTAGGTGTTTAGCCACACTCATGGGTAATCTGGGGTGCAGAGGCCCCCCGGCTAGACATCAGACTACGGGATAGCCAACCTCTCAAAACCATAAATGGCATCCAATGCCAGTCATTCTGTGTGGTGATAAAATAAACTTGATTTCCGGCGGCTGAGAAGAAATGATCTGATGAACCTTGTCTCTGCTTACCACATCCAACCCTGGAAACAATGCTCGGCCTTTGGTCTCAATCATTTCTTCCATCTCATGCATGGCATCTCGGAGAACAAATTTCATGGAGTCACTTGCAGATTCGGGAAACATCTGGCAAAGATTATATAACTGCCTATTAAACAAAACATAATAGAGATGACTTCAGAGAACAAAAGCAAAAAAACCCCAACAGCAAATCTCAAAACTATTTTCCTCTGCAGTCGCTTGCTGACTAAGCAAGGAAGAATCAGAAGCCTGCAGATGAATACATAATTCTGTTTTGTGGATGCTGGGTACTGAACCCCATTTCATGCATTGCAGGCAGTACTCCACTGCCGAACTGTGAGCCCAGCCTGATTAATCCACTTTTCTTACTACAATGACTGACCTTTCTGGTGGTCCAGGTGATACTTCAAGTAGCATTTTATGATAATATATACCCATTTCCTGAAACCTTGGTCATAGCGTTTAAGCGGAGGCGGCAGGAGCATGTGAAGCGCCCTGGCTGTTTACAGTATCCATGCTTTCAGAGCCTAAGTGTCGGCCACAGCACTTCACAAACACCAGCAGAGCATCTTTCTGTACATGCAGCTGACACAGGCTAGTTAACAGCACAGGAGGAAGTAGCTCGAGAGTGGCCCCTGCAGGTATAGATTCTCACTGATCCCACATCCAGTACACAGCTCCTGAGAGAGATCTCTGTTCCTTCTCTTCTTCCAGCCATTGCATAGGGAAGGAGCAGGAAATCAGCATAGGCGTCAGCTTGTGGTAAAGGCCAGAACCCGCTATAGCTACTCCTGTGCAGGGTAAGTGGATGTGCTTCCCCAGCAGGCCCCCTCAGACTCAAGCAAAGCACGTCCTGTGTGATTCCAGGGAGGCAAGGACTGGTGGGGTGGTAAAGGGTCCCTCCAGCATGCTCCCAAATACCTCTGAACCCACCCAGAGCTTGAGGTCCAGTGGCAAATGAACACACAGATGAGTACTAATGCTATAAGCTGAAGGGCTCACGAGCTTTCCTTTGGAGTTAACTAGTTGGTAACTTAAGATTATCTCATCCCTGCAGTGTCAGAGGGGAAGTCATGGCAGTGGGTATGTGCTGTGAGCCTATACACAGCTCTGCGAAGAGTCACCTGCCTGCTAAGGGCACACTAACATTTGACTGTCACAATGATGCCAAAATGTTTAGTGTAACATTAGATAGGAGAAAAACTGTTCAATTTAGCCCCATATTCCTCTTAATATAGACATTTTTACTTACACAACCAACTTATCAATGGTCTTGAGGTCTGGTGTACTCTCTGTAGCCAAATCTCCTACGTATTGCAAAAGGAAGCCAAACAATTTCTGCAGGAACATGGATTGGGAGATTACTCAGTACCAAATACCAAATGCTAAGCCACAGCCTACAAGTCCCAGAACATTTGCCACAGCCTACAACTCCTAGAACACCTCATGCTGGCCAGAGCCCACTGGGAGAATAAACAAAGAGCAAGCAAAAATATTGCTAGAAATTGCTGGACATAGATGAGGAAATAAAGCTAAGGGTCAGGCACATTCTTTATGGAATGTCAAAGAGTGCATAATTAATTAAAACCAAACAAGGAGCTAGCTATGGTAGCACATTGCCTATTATCTCAGCACACTGAAGTCAAGACAGACACAAAGTCTGAAGCCATCCTGGGTCACAAAGTACCAGACCCTGTCTCAAAAAACAAAGCAAAGCCAAGTATGGTGGCTTGCATTTATAATCCCAGCACTTGGGAGGCAGAAGCAGATGGATCTCTGAGAGTTTAAGGCCAGTCTAGTCTACATAATGAGTTTCAGGACATCCAGCAATATATAACGAGACCCTGCCTCAAAAACAAAATAGGAGAAGCAAGAACAACCACATGAATGAGGAAAGCTGCAGCCTTACAGTCTAGATAAGGACGTGAGAATCACCCCAGGAACAGGGGCAGTAATAGTAACTCATTTTTACAGTCTTGGCCACTTGGTGGCTGTGAATCTAAGTTTCCTAACATGTGAAACAAGGGTAACAGGGCTGCTGTGAGGCAGAGAGGTACTTGATGCCACGGGAGGCTTTCTCCTCCTCTTTAAGTGCTTCCCAGTGTCACCACAGTGATATCAAACAGGAGGCAGGCACTGAGCAGACACCAAGACACTGTACTGTGTACCTCCAAGTAAGTTTAACAGTCATAGAAACAGGATCATGCTACTATTCCAACACCCACAAACGTATCCCAGCGTACTTCTAACTTTGCTTTGTTTCCGACTGCAAGACTTGGATGGTTGCATTTCTGAATTCTCTCCACCACTAAAAGCTGTTCTTCCGTTGATCTTCCTGATAATAAAGACCTCAGCTCTTCATAGGATTCAGGAGCTATCAAAAACACAAAACACATTTCACAGTTAACTTTCAACTGAACAACAACCCACAAGTCTACACACACAGTATAGACATGACTACTTCCACTTAACAAAAATGTTATTTAACCTAAGTTTTATATAAGGTGTTTGTCTAACCTCATCCATATCCACTCTTAGCCAAGGAATCTGACATGACTTAAATGGCCTATATTTGGCTATCATGTACCCAAGGACAGCCCCAAAGAGAAGATGACCCTGACTTTCATCAAGCAGGAATCAGCCTGAAACCCCACAAACCATGAGGCATCTCTGTGGCAGTGCTGGTTTCAGTATAGACACGCCAGACAGACTCATGAAGAAAATCTATTCCCTGAGACTCATACACCAAGTCCGGTCCATGGAAGCCAGGTTCACTCATGAGTTATCTTTTCTGGAAGTAACCTTCAATCAAAGAACAAGTCAGGGTGGCTTTCTTTTTTTTTTTTAAATTTATTTATTTATTATGTGTACAACATTCTGCTTCACACACACCAGAAGCGGGCACCAGATCTCATTACAGATGGTTGTGAGCCATCATGTGGTTGCTGGGAATTGAACTCATGACCTCTGGAAGAGCAGTCAGTGCTCTTAACCTCTGAGCCATCTCTCCAGCCCAGGGTGGCTTTCTATAACTGGAGAGTTTCTTCTATGAACCAGATCAAACACTGTATTTGGTAGAAGGTGATGGTTGTGGCCAAAGCAGTGCAGGTGTAAAGCCATTGTGCAGATGGTTCAGGAATCCCATCCTGCTGCAGAAAGGTGCCTCTTCATCTGTGTGCCGTCATGGGACCAATGTCAAATTGATGCTAATATGGGGACCCACAGAAACCAAGAATGACAACTCGTCCACACCGTAAGGACATTACACATGGGAGTGTGACCTTGCACTCACAGTCACATCTCCAGGCAGGGAGACCAACAAGTATATACTGCGGCCCATTATTTGGAAAAGAAAACCCAACAAAGGTGGGGATTGAATACCAGCCCTACAAACAGAACAGAGAAAACAACCGTGTGCCTACCTGCAAAGACATAGGGCAGCTCAGTCCCAGCAGCACTTTGAGCTTTCTGATCATCACTTGGCAGTTTTTCCCCAGGAGTCGGATGCTGCTCTTTCTTTGGCTTCTCGTTTTCCTCTTCGCTCTCTATACTAGACTCTAGGTCTGAGTGGCTATCTGAGCCATCGCTTTCCTCTGTGTCGTCCCTGCTTCCATCTTCACCCTCTTCTTCATCACTCTCATCTTCGTCCTCTTTCTGGTCATTCTCTTGGTCACCTGCTTCCTCGCTTTGCTCTTCCTGGACATCTTCAATGTTCATCTTCCCATCCTAGGAAAAGATCATGGTGACAACAGTCAAACCATTCCGCAGTCACACCAAAATACCATGCCTACTTTCTTATCTCCGTAGGCCCCTTGCTCACTTCTCTGAGGTACCCTAAGCCACAGGAACTGAAGCTCTTCCACAGTGCTTTGGTCTGGGAGCTTGATGCTCAGTGTGGTACTGTGAGAGGTGAGGGGACCACTGAGAGATGTAGCCTGGAGGGAGGTCTTTAAGTCAGGAAGTGCTGCTCTCAGGAGGAATTAGTATGGTTTTTACTCCCAGTTGTTGGAAATTATTAAGGAACATGCCTGAATCTTTCTCCTTGACTTATTGCATGGCCACATGGCCACTTTCTCTTGCATGCATTTCCATTACTAAGGCCTTTGCCAGGGCTGAGCAAAAGGTGGCAACAAGTCCTTAAACTTCTATTAGAGTAGCAGCCTCCCAGAGAACCCTGCAGCTGGGATGCTGGGGAAAGTTTAGCTTCTGCCACAGAGCTCAAGGGAGTGAAATGTTGATGGTATCCAGTTCCTGTGAGAGATGAAGAATAGAGAAGATAACAATAGCTTTGGGGTGGGACCTGCTCACGTAAGTGTTTTTTTGTTTTTGTTGATTTTTTTTGAGGGGGGGACTTTTTTAAACACCAAGTTTTACAAGCTAGAGCCTTCTCAAAACAGTAGGCCCATCTACTTCCTTGCCCTAAGCCCTAGCTAATACAGTATTAAAACACTCATACTTTATAAATGTTATGAATTAAAATCTACACCACTACCGAAGATATAATAGTGGCAGAGTGCATGCCTAACATATACAAGGCCTTCTAATAGATTCCCTCAGCACCACACAGTAAATAAATGGCACCTAGAACTAATTATTTCACTCTTGGTGGCACATTCCTCTAGTCCCAGTATCTGGAAGGCAGAATTGTGAGTTCCAGCCTAGTTTGGGCTATAAGCCAAGCTCACACCTCAAAAACAAACAAACAAATAAACAAATATCTAGTTAAAATCCAATAACAATAGTTGTTATTATTACAAAGAACTTGACCATGGGTTAGCTCTGTCAATAGTATACTGAATTAAAAAAGATCATCAGTTTAAATACATTAAAAATGCTAAGTGTGCAAGTCTAGCCTGTGTGGTTGTGTCCAAGCTCCCTCTCCGGACAGAACAACAACTCCATTGTTGCCGTCTTCTCTATATAGTTTGGCACTTGCCATGGCATGAATATACTAAGAAAATGTGATAGAAATTGTTTAAAAAGTTTTCAATTTTCCAGCTCTAATGGATCCCTTGAATAGACCATGTGGTTTTTAAATTTAAAAAGGTGGGGGGCACAGAACTTACTTTGTAAGAAAGCAAACGTCTATCATCTTTATCCAGTATAAAGCCGTCATTCAAATCATCTGCAGACATATGTTTTGGTTTCTTTTTATTTTCATCTTCGTCTTTTCCAAGCATTCTTCGAAGTCTTTCAGCCTGAGGCAGTAATATAAAAGAGAAATCATACTCTTTGCTGTATACATAGATTCATCAAATAGATACATAGATTCATCATATCTAACTAGAAACACTCAGGGTACAGAAGAGGCCGCTGACACAGCGTGTTAAAACAGCCAGCTGAAGAGTATTTTTCTATTCATTTGTTTAAACACAGTAAAGCTAAAACACCGATGCCCAGGTAACAGTTTAGACACAATAAAGCTAAAACACCGATGCCCAGGTAACAGTTTAGACACAATAAAGCTAAAACACCGATGCCCAGGTAACAGTTTAGAAGGCAGAGCACTCACTCACCTGCCAGCAGTTGTTTGTGGGAGAGGTGTTGCCAAGGAAGACCTTGTATACTGTTTGTATTTTATTTCATATTGTTACTTTTATAAATAAAGACATTTATGTCTGCACTAATGTAAAATTAAACACAGCACATTTCTGCCCATTTTCAAGATAAAGCGGAAAAACTTATGAAAAAGAGTCAGCACTCAGGCCTTACACGAGGGAGCTGAGTCTCTGGGGTGTCCCCTCAGTTACAAGTCACCCGTACCTCCAATTTCCTGAGCCGCTCTTGGTCTTCCTTTGCCAATTCCTCCTCCGTTTTCATCCTGTTAGAGGGCTGCGCCTTCATTTCAAAGCCAAGCTCACGAACCATCAGGTCATATGCATCTGGCTAAGGTAAAATAAGAATTTTTCAGGATTTGTTAGAAAAAGTAAAGAATATTCCATTAATGACTAGACAGCATCATATAAGGAAGGGGACAAACCATGCCTAAGTCTTGTCTTCTCCACAGAAACTGCTCCGGGGGCTGGAGAGATGGCTGAGTGATTAAGAACACTTGCTTCTTGCAGAGAACAAGAGTTAGGTCTTTGGCATCCATATCCCACAGCTCCAGCAGATGCCACCCACTGCTGGCCTCCACAAGCACCCACAAGCACGTACACATTATCCCCCTCTCCAATAAATACACAAAAGCAGGCTGTTCTAATTGGCCCTAAACACTGAGAAAGGTAGACATGTGGGTTACATGGATATTTTAATCCCAGCACTCCGGAGGCAAAAAATTATTCTCAAAACATATCAGCTGCTGGGTATAATGGTCACTTGAGAGGAAGTGGCAGCTGAATCAGGACAAAGTCACTCTTGGAGAGTTCAAAGCCAGGTCTATCCTACATGAAAACCTATCAAAAAATACAAAATAAAAAGATAAATAAAAGAACTAACCCCCAAACAAACCCACTCCACCCAAACTTATCTATCTTTAACAAAAATAAACACCACTCAGCTGAGTATTAAACCCGTAACACGGGAAATTGTATCAGTAGCAACAAATATAAGGCTGGCTCAGAAAGATACATACATGCCATGCTGCAATATAATCTGGTGAAGTCCTATTTCTTTGGTAGAATCTCACTACTAAACAAATGGACCATTTTTCAACAGTTTAGGGGAAATGTAAAAAGCAACACTGTCGAGAGGAAAAGAAATGAAGCAAATGCGTATTAAACATATTACACATGAATAGAAGGGTGTGCAGCCAAGTACCACCTTCCCACGGTTCTACCCTAAGGTACTTCTCACCCAAGAAACCTTTAGCTGACTCAACACAGAGAAAGAGGTGACTCTGGGTCACTTCCACCCTATAGAACTAATGCAATGAACTAACTGAAAGCTAGGCACAGTGCCACATGCTTTATTCCCAACAGGAGGAAGAGGCAGGCAGATCTCTATGAAATTGAGGCAAGCCTGTCTGCAGAGAGACTCTGTCTAGGCCAGCCAGGCTGCATGGAGAAAGTCTGTCTCAAAAACACAAAACAAAACAAAAAGAAACTTTTGACTAAAAACAAGACCAACAAAATGGCTCAGTAGGCCCAGGTTTGCACACATATTAAAACCTGCCCTAACAGGAAAGAGCCAGAGATGCTGAAACATCAAGTCAACAGACTAAGTTTAGTGTTGCTTCTTGTGAAGGGTGCTGCCCACCTGGGGTTTTTCCTTTTTCTCTTTGTTTTCTGACTTCTGAGGTTTACGTGACAGGAGAGTCTGGATTTCTTTCCAGTCTTGGTCTAGCTTCTCTGTGAGCTCGAGGGCATCTTCTCGTTGAGCCTGTCTTTCCCTCTGCGGGCGGGGGGAGAACAGCAAACACATATCATACACCATTCTTATTAGACTTCCACGAGTGGCCTGGTATCAAGGCTAAGAACACACAATGACCTACTTAATACCAAATGCATCAACATGGAATAAGGTATCAAAAGCCTGTATCTTAAATGTAAATCTCTAAGGTCAAAGAGAAGTAACTTCCTGTAACTATGTATTCAGATGCTCTGAGCAGTACACTGCAAGTTTAATAATCAGTACTGTTTTGCAAATACTAAAGCCAACAAATATCATCAGAAGTATATCCTTAATGAGATCTAGAATATTTTTTCAAAATGAGTGGTCCTATATTAAATTCAGATAAAAATTAAATATAACTGATAAATGTACATGGGAAGAAAACCTGATGTATTTTGGAGCTGTCCACATTAAGAACATTAGCCTGCCCACCTTCTCTTGCTTTGACTTCGCAATGAGCTCTTCAATCAGTTCTTTCCGTGACTTTGGCTTATCTCCATCTTCACCCTCCTTCTGAGATGCATTCCCACCACCAAAGTGGGAAGCAGTAAGCTCAGCTGGAAACAAATAGCAGAAGATATTAGAAAGCTCAGGTTCTAACTTTAACAATTTTGGGGTAGAACTGTCAATATTTCTCCAGAGGTACTTTTAAACACAATGATTTTTAGATGTGACATGTGTGGGCGCTGTGTGCCCAGGCAATCGTGGCGACTTCAGAGGACAGTGTCAGCTCTCTTATTCTACCTTCATGTGGGTCTTGGGGATCAAACTCAGGTTCGCAGGCTTGTGTTGTTGGCCCTCGCCTAGAATAACTTTGAAATTCTCACAAATGGCATAAAGTCACGGGCACAATGACACTTAAGGAAATGCTGCTTCAAGGACACTGAGACTTATCAGATTACCAACTAGCCACAATCCAAGGAAACAATATGCAGCCTTTTTTGTTTATCTGTTTTCATAAACACTAACATATTCAGAAAAACAGACGGGAATCAGAGTCTTGGAGGGAGAAGAGTCCAGGAACAACACATGGCAGGCATCCCTGCCTCCTCCTACACAAAGGCTCCGAGCCAACACTGAGAGCAAGAACCATTAAGGCTCCTCATCTCCAGCTTATTCTATTTGTCACAAAAGATAAACACTGCAGGAGCCATCAAATGTGGAAGAGAAAGAATTTAAAAAACAAAACAACAAAACCAAAACCAGTTTCTCAGATGTAAACTGATTCGCCTAGAACAGAAAATGAATGTTTAGAATCTTTTTTCAGCTTAGGTCTTATTCAGCAGCCCCCTAGAATGCCAAGCCTTTATCCAGACCTGCAGGCTTTTGGTCCATGTTCCCATCATGCCCTGGACCCTGAGCCAATCATACTTCCTGTGTGAGCTGCCATTTAGCTAAACCGAATTCTACACTTGCTCCCTGCTGACATGGTTACTGGCAATAGTGCAGTAGTGAAAAGAAAACCTCATTTCAAAAACAAGCTCTCAAAGCACGGTCAAGTACCTCTGGGTACTGAGAAGGAATGTCCACTACTTACTCAGAACTGCTCAGAACAACTCCCACCCCGTCCCTCGATCACTCCATCCTATACCCTCTTAGCTACTCGAGGGTGGCACAAGTGAGTCTACCCACCCCCTCACTTCCCCATCAGTTTTTCTTAAACAGATCATCACCCTCTTACTGCTTCCATGACAAAACAAACACAACTTCATCCCACTCTTTCTACTTTTTGGTCTTCCAGTAAAGCCTCCTGAGTTGGCTCTGCTTCATCTTCAGGCTCCCTGTCTTCAGGCATTGCTCTAACTCCCCTGTGGAGTCTTACTGACTCACAGGCCAGCTCTTACTCTCCTTCACATCAGTAGTGCATGTACACCACTCTCTCCAGAAAGTACTCTATTTAGCTTCCAGACCCCATGCCCAGTGCATTCTGACTTTGCCCCTTCTCCAACGATTCACGTTTCAGCTCTTTTTGTTTTTAGTGTGTATGTGTGTACGAGTGGGAAAGGACACCGGGAGTCCTGCTCTACTGTGCTCCTCCTATTCCCATAGGACAGATCTGGGAGTCCTGCTCTACTGTGCTCCTCCTATTCCCATAGGACAGATCTGGGAGTCCTGCTCTACTGTGCTCCTCCTATTCCCATAGGACAGATCTGGGAGTCCTGCTCTACTGTGCTCCTCCTATTCCCATAGGACAGATCCTTTCACTGAACCTAGCCAGCCACCTACCAGCCCCAGGGGTCCTCCTATCTTTCTGCCTCCATAGTGCCAGGTTTAGAATTTTGTTTTGTTTTGTTTTTTAAGACAGGGTTTCTCTGTGCAGCCGTGGCTGTCCTGGAACTCCACTCCGTAGACCAGGATGGCCTCTTAACTCACAGAGATCTGCCTGCTTCTGCCTCCCCAGTGCTGGGATTAAAGGCATGTGCCACCATTGCCTAACCAGATTTTTTTTTAAAAAATAATGTTTCTTAAAATTTTTATTATTGAGTCAGGCAATAGAGTTTGAGGCCAGCCTGGTCTACAGAGTGAAGTTCCAGAACAGCCAGGGCTGCACAGAGAAACCCTGCCTCGAAAAACAAAAATCAAACAAGATAATCATAATAATTTTATTATCATTATTGTGCGTGTGTTTGAGTGTGTATGATTAGAGTGGTAAATGGAACTACTTGAGCCACACCACACATGTGGAGGTCAGAGTAGACCTTTGTGGAGTTAGTTCTTTCTACTTTTACTTAGGTCTTGATCTCAGATTGCCAGGCTTGAGGGGCAAGAATATTTTACTCACTGAGCCATCCTGCTGGCTTCACACCTGGCCTTTCTTTTTGTGGGTGCTAAGGAGCCTCGTGCTTGCACTGTTACCCACAAAGTTGTCTCCCCAACCCATGCCATCTCTTTTCTATGTGTCCTTGCTCTTTTGGTGACCTTGTTGACTTCTGGTTCCTATCTCTCCAGCTGCCCGTGGGTGTTTCATTGTTGAGCTCCCCAAATCTGTCTCACAGCTCTCCCCATCTCAGTGAATGGATAATCCAGTTTCCTCAGAGGATTAGGCCAAGACCTTTATAGTCACCTCTGATTTGCCTTTATCCCTCATTCACTAGTAAATCCTGTCAGGATGTCCTATCAGACAATGGAATGCTGTGACATAAAAGTCTCAGTGGTTATCCTTGCCAAAACCAAACTTCCCTGGAGCCCATAAAGGCATTGACCACATACCATCCTAAAGTTCTGAAACAAACAAAACAAAGAACAAAAGCAAAAACCCTGTGGGGTTTATCAAGAGGTTAAAATACCATTTTCTGGAGAAAGTCCAAACTATGAGGTTTCTGTGTGGCACCTCCACTCACCAGACAGTGTTCCTCGTTCTTCAGTGTCGCTGTCACTATCCACGATGTCATTATGCTTTTCGATGTCAGCCAAAGACTGGCCATAATGAGTCAATTCTTCATCTTCATTCAGATTGTAGATATTTTTTTTCTCATGATGTCGCTTGGCAAAAAGAGGTTATAATCAGTTACCTAAAATTATTACATTTATTTCCTAGAAAATTAGTTATTTTCCTCTATATGTGAAATATGACAGCACAAATGAGTCTGAAGATTATTTGGAATCATCTACAAGATGACTGAAATATAAGCAGAACTTGTAGAGAAAACTCTTAGTAAGTTAATGGACTGGGCCAAGCTACTGCTAAGTCACTCCCATCAGCAATGGTCCTCCACTCACTTGTTCGCCATCCAACAAAGCTGAAGGCAGGACCTGGCTAACAACTCCAGCCCCTGTTACTGCTCACCCTGGTTAAGATATTCATCTACTCATTAGCTAGTATCTTTAAAAGTACCTTCCTCTCTGTCTACCCGAGACATCCCCTGTGCGTGGCAGGCAAACAACTCAGAGGTGTAAATGAACAAGAAGAAATGTTGTGGGATATTTGTTGTGTGAAGACACATTACAAATGTCCATTAACTAGGCAGGAGGTATAGAAGGGACTTCTGGGCAGAGAGAGAGGAAGTAGGAGACGAATCTAGGCACACACCATGACAGTATGACATGGAGGGAGTCAAATTACAGAATGAAAGCTAAAAAAACACAAGGCAAAATGTAGATTAATTTAAATGGGTTAATTTAAGTTATAAGAGCTAGTGGGACAAGCCTAAGCTAAGACCGAGCTTTTATAACTAATAAGAAGCCTCTTGGGGCTAGAGAGATGGCTCAGAGGTTAAGAGCATTGCCTGCTCTTCCAAAGGTCCTGAGTTCAATTCCCAGCAACCACATGGTGGCTCACAACCATCTGTAATGGGGTCTGGTGCCCTCTTCTGGCCTACAGGCATACACACAGACAAAATACTGTATACATAATAAATAAATAAATAAATATTTTTTTTTCTTTTTAAAAAAGAAGCCTCTGTATTGTTATTTGTGACCTGGTGGCTGACAACAAAGCTTGCTATAGTAAAAAACCCTTTTCCTTGGCTTGCCTTGTGTAAAAATTTAGAGCAAAGACACCCCATCCCCATTTTTTCCATACCTGTTGCTCCAGGGCAAACCTCTTTATCATCTTTTCCTCTGGACTTATGTTGCTATTATACTCCCCAAAGCGTTTATCTGTAAACACATTGGACTTGTTCCTTTCTTTGTACTCCTTTAGTAAAGTCTGTGTTCGCTGAAAAACAGATCATACACAAATAATTCTCACACAAAGCTCCTATAATATTCACCGAAGAGGCTACAAGAAGGGGCTGTGAGGTTGAGAGCTATACAGTATGATATCGAAGTTGTTAACGTGTTTTCATCAATGACAGGCCTTCTCTAGTGGGGATAGAATTTTGAGAAGAGAAATTTTGAGAAAAGTATAAGTCAGCTTGCACTAGATGGTGATGAGATAACCATTCTCCTCTTTGGAATCTCCTTGTCAGTGCTGAAAGTTGTAGAAACTGTGTTACAATCTGGGAATATTTACTGCAGGCATGATTCATGTGGAAAAGTATGCAGATCTCTTCCACAGAGAGGAGGGAGCTTACTTCCCACTGAACATATCCCAGAAAATGTATAGTTATGCTTTCATGTGTGGAACTATATTATAAGTGTGTTTATCAAGTGGCAGCACAGCTCACTCTACCCCTTAAAATATCGTTTAGCTTGATATTCTATGCACAGAACAACTAATAGCAAGTAGCCGAAATCTGGGTATCCTTCGAATAGGATAAACACATTCAGTATTATTCAGTCCTGAGGTTGAATGCCCTAAAGCAAGACAAGGATGGATGGAAGCAAGGAATGGCAATGGCCTCAAGAGACATGAGATGCTATAATAGCAACTTTCATTCAGTGAAGAGATTCCTTTTTTAAAACAAGCAAGCAAGCAAACAAACAAACAAACCTAGCCTCAATAGCCCTTGCTGGCTTGGCATTCCCTCTGTGGTCAAGGATGGTCTCAAACTTCTGATTCTCCTGCTCCTTTTCTGGAGTGCTAGGATTTCAGCATGTACCACTATACCAAGCTTTTTGCAGAAAATTTTACATTTGCTAATAGCTTGTCATTTGAGAGCATTTATACACCAACCAATGCCGAAAGCAGTATCATCAAATAACAAAAGGCCAATTCAGTGGTTTCATAAATCCACAATTAATGAGGTATCTTTTAGACACTCGAAACTTCTAATTTAGATTAATTTCTAAACAGATCTGAGTGCTTTTGCGTATTTTTCAGGGCTATCTACGTACACTGACCATGCCACACCAAGACCCAAGGGATATGGAGAAATTAGCAAAGATGGAGGAGCGATGTCTCATCCAGACACAGCCATTAACTGCAGGGGCTGGGCTCCAGTTGGTATGAGATCTTGCACCTCTGTCTTCTCACAAAAGCTGGGTAGGTTCAAAGTATGATCACAAAATCCCACCAACTTGGCAAACTCTCCATCTCTCCATCCCGAGTAGCTATATTAGTAAGAGGAAGTAGTCACTTTCTTCAGACAATCGCTGGGAGGATTGTATGCTTGAGCAAGAGATCATTTTGGACAGACAAGCAGAGTAATTGCTTCAGTATGTGATGCTGGGAGAGCAGCGTGGACATGGATCTTAACCCTAACTTGTTTGACTGTTCTTTGTCTCAACCTCTTCAGGTATAAAATGGTGGTAGTGGCTGGGTGGTGGTGGCGCATGCCTTTAATCCCAGCACTTGGGAGGCAGAGGCAGGCAGATCTCTGTGAGTTCAAGGCCAGCCTGGTCTACAAGAGCTAGTTCCAGGACAGGAACCAAAGCTACAGAGCCTGTCTCAAAAAAACAAAAACAAAAACAAAAAAAAAGGGGGGGAGGGGTATTTCATAAAGCTGGCTATGAGGATTAAATTTATGCTTCGTTTTTTTCCTCTTTTTTTTTTTTTGTTGGCTTTTTGAGACAGGGATTCTCTGTAAAACAGTCCTGGAACTCTGTAGACCAGGCTAGCCTCAAACTCACAGAGATCCGCCTGCCTCTGCCTCCTGAGTGCTGGGATTAAAGGCGTGCGCCACCACTGCCCAGTTAAACTTAGGTTTCTTAATACAATACCTGATCTACTGTATGGGATCTGTAACTTTATTAATAGCTTTGCCTTTCTAATTAAGTTTGGAAACTGAGGCATAACTGGAAGGTAATGGTATTGGGACTCTCCTTGCACTCCTACAGTGAAGTGCTACTTCAAAGCACTGTGGTTAATCAGAGGAAAGGAAGCAACCACGGTAGCCATTTATATTCAAAGGAGTAGCACTCATAAAATACTCTGGCCTGTAGCACGGGCCCCGTGTGCATACATCAAGCTTAGAGTCAATTGTGAGATCTACTGTTGCTCCAGATGGCTCTGAACCCTTTGACTCTGTGCCTTACCCTTTCCTATTCCAGTGCAATGGGCCTCCAACTTACCTCTTCAGTCTGGCCCATTCACCCTATGGGGTTTGAATATGACTCTATGAACAATTTTCTCATGTTCTACATTACTTCCTCCTGACTGTGACCTCTGAAAGTTTCCAGCTTCTACTTCTGATTTCTTCCACTACTTGAATTTCTGCTGTGGGCCAAGTGATTGAAAATTCAAAAAGGAACTGTGGTCATTCTCATTCATATTAGAGGAATGCACACATTTTCCTATTTGGTTTGTAGAATGTGAAAAATAATACTTGAACTGGTACTTTCGAACTTCTGGGAGTTAAGGCAAGTCTTTTTTTGAGAAATTGGTTTTTGACAAAACCAAGACAACAAGCCAAGTAGTGTTTAGAGATGGCTCACTATCCACTAAGTGTGCTATTTTAATTAGTGCTCACAAGTGGCAGGGTATGTTCCATTATGGCATGAAGCCCAAGCCTTTACTGGGAAAGGCAGATGTGGCTCTTTAGAGGCTACATTTGTCCCCTCTGTCGATAATGTAGCGTGTGAATTACCAGAGTCAGTCATTTGTGTTTCCCTCAATGCATTCAGGACAGCGTGAGCTCCTTGCAGTACAGATATTTTGCCCAATTCAAAAAATATTTCATTCTGTTTAAAGAGCACATGTGAAATGCGTCCTTTACAACAAAGTACAGATTAGGAGCCGTGAAGGGCAAAGGCCAAGTCTGACTTATCTCCCCTACAAATATTACCAATAATTCTAACCCATTAATTTTTCTCAAAGTAACCATAAATTGTTTTTGGTTTTAAGTTTATTTATTTATTTATTGAGACTCAACTGGAAGTTTTGGGTCTCACCATGTGGCCCTTGCTGGTCTGGAACTCACTACAGAGATGTAGATCAGGTTGGCCTTGAACTCAAGAGATCCAGCTGCCTCTGCTTCCCCAGAGTTTAAAAGCATCCCCCACAAACAGGCAGCCACAAATTCCTTTTTATTTAACTATTGATTCATTGATTGACTGATTTTTCTCTGTAGTCTGTTCTGGTACTGGCTCTGCAGCCCAGGCTGGTCTCAAACTCACAAGGACCTGCTTGCCTCTGCCTCCCGAAGATTAAAGGAATGAGCCACCACTGCCCAACTACAAATTCCTTTTTAAAAGCCCAAGGGACACCAACAGTTACATACAGAACGCCATTTGTTGAACTGAATCCGGAAGGAAGGTACAAAATACGCCTGAGATAGGGCCATAAGAACAAGGATGGACGTTATGAGGTTATCCATAAAAGGTACCATTTTTAAAGTTACTTCCCAAGGGACAAGCTGATGTAATTCAGAGGAAGGACATTTTTCATACATTCAAAGAGCATAGGTTGCATACTGGCATGAATAAAGGCTAAAGCACAGGTCAGCTCTGAGCTCAGTGATTAACTATGCCTAAGCCTTAGGTCCTGAGGCGTCAAGGAGGAGTCAAAAAGAACCTGGAAATTCCCAAAGAAGAGTTTTCAAAGGGCATTCGAACCCAAAGAAAGCAGAGGCAATGCTATGCAAGTCATGTTCTCCGTGCTACTTTAAGGCCAACTTGACACAAAGTATAATCTCTAAAAAAAGGAAACTTCAATTGAGAAAATGCTTCCATAAGATCTGGCCGCAAGCAAGCCTAAAGAGCATTTTCTTAACTAATGTTTGCCAGGAGAGAGCCCAGCCCACTGTGGGTGGGGCCACGCTTGGGCTGGTGGTCCTGGGTTCTATAAGCAGGCAGAGCAAGGCATGGAGAATAAGCCAGTAAGCAGCACCCCTCCATGGCTTCTACATCAGTGCTTGCCTCCAAGTTCCTGCCCTGTTTGAGTTCCTGCCTTGAATTCCCTCAATGATGGACTACGGTACAGAGGTGTAAATCAAATAAATCCCCCTTTCCCCAATTTGGTCATGGTGCTTCATCACAGCAATAGTAACCCTTACTAAGGCAGTCTCCAAGAAGTACCTAACTAGCCACTGGGGAAGCCAGATCCTTGCAGCGTCCACTTACCTTCCGAATGGCTCGGGCGCGGGATACTCCGGGTAGCCCCACATCGTGGCGCGTCTTCCTGCCGAGGATCTGGAACTTCTGCCTGTTGACTTTCACTTCAAACGGGTTTGGGTTAGTCTTCGCCAGTCCTCCGAACGCCCCTGCGGACGCTTTATGAACCTGCCTCCGCGCCCCAGCCCGCTTCGCCTTCCCCATGACATTCACTCTGCCCCACTTAGGAAAACAGTGTCCACGGATCCTTCAAACCGCAACAGGTTGCCTCCAGAAACGTGCGCTGAGGTTGCAAAACCACGCCCAGCCTCGTCTCACAATAACTGCGTCAGCTCCCCGTACCTCGCGAGAAGTACACAAGTCTAGTAAGACACCGTACAGTAGCTTTATTGGATTAAAGACTACAACTCCCAGGAGGCAGCACTCCCGGACTTCCCGGCGCTGGGCCTTATGGGATCTGTAGTGCTCCCGTGAGCAGCTACAGTCTCCTCAGGCGCCACCCCGAGGGGAGCTCTCGGGCTCCCTCTGGAAGCCGTTAGCCGGGGCCGTGCTGCCGTGCGAGTTATCTGGCGGCCGCGGCGGCGGCGGCTGCTGTAGCCGTCGCCGCCGGAGACGGCTCTCCCGTTAGTGAGCTCCCCTGTGTAGTGGGGCGCGGCGGAGGTTCAGTGCCGCCCCAGGACCCGGCGCTGAGGGGAGAGTTACGCGCCCTGGGCTCGGGCGATGATGCTAGGGGCTCGAGCGCCGGCGCACCGGCGCCGATAGCGGAGGCCCCTCGCCCGGACAACGTAGCTGGAGCCAGTGGCGAGCCTTCCCCGGGTCTGCCTTTGCGCCCACGGCGACGGCGGCGGCGGCGGCGGCGACGACGACACTGGTGGCAGTGGTGGCGAAGGAAGAAGAAGCGGAGGAAGAAGCGGAGGAAGAAACGGCGGAGGCGGACCAGCAACCCGAAGCCCTGTCCCCCGCAGGACGAGGCATGCGCGGAGCCTGCGACTGTGGCTCTCGGGTCTCCTCCCCGCCAGCCTTCCCCGCCTCCGTTGCCTACACCCCAAAAAGTTCGACCTCCGCCACCTCAGCGCCGGCGGCGCAGACGGCGGGCCATGGAACTCGAGAACATCATGGCCAACAGTCTGCTACTGAAGGCTCGTCAAGGTATGTACACCCCAGGCGCCCGGCCTCCCCGAAGGTAGTGTTTCCTAGGAACTCCAGTCCAGGGAATCCTGATCTCGGTGGGACCTTCACATTGTCCTCTAAGGGAGTTTTGATCCCACCGGAACCAGTCCTGGCTTCGTCCTACTGCTTGGCAGGTGTCAGCAAGTGGTCAATCTGGTCTAACCTTTATTGTGTTTCTTTGTGTTGTCCTGGCTGCCCTGGAACTCACTCTGTAGACCAGGCTGGCCTCCAACTCAGAGAAATACACCTGCCTCTGCTTCCAGAGTGCTGGACTTAAAGGCGTGAGCCACCACTTCCCAGCATAAACACATCACTATTAAGCCACAACCTTTCCTTTCTTGCTCATCCCCAAGAACATAACAAGACCCTGTCTGAAAAATAAAAACAAAATACAATTTGAAATCTAAATCCTTATCTTTTTAAATTTAGCAGGACTTAGCAAAAAGAGTGGTCGTAGTAAAAAATGGAGGGAGATCCTGAAGCTGCCCCCTGTTAGCCTGTGCTGTGACCTAAGATGCTCCATCGGTGAGTAAGTCGTGCCATCTTATGTTTGTAGGGTATCTGACATTCAACATTACTTAGATGCTACTAATTCTTCATTTTCCTTATAACTTCATTTAGTCTTTTGTGTGTAGGAGAGACTTTGTTTTCTAGAGTGCAGTCATGAAAGTTGATGGCTGACTTTTTTATTAATAAAAGTTAGTATAGATTGAGACCACAGAGTTAGCTCAGTGGTTAAGAGCACTTGCTGCTCTTGCAGAGGGCCCAGGTTTGGTTCTCAGCATCCACATGGCTGCTCACAATTGTCTGCAGCTTCAGATTGAGATACTGTCTTCTGCCTCCTCAGGCCCTGTGCATATGTATACAGACATATGTGCAGGTAAAGCACCCATACACCTAAATTAAAGACAAATTAATCTAAATTTTTTAAAGCTATGTCTATGTATGGCTTTGTGCACATGAATGCAGTGCCTGTGGTAGCCAAAAGAAGGTGTTAGATCTCCTGGAGCTAAAGATTGATTGGATCCAAGTCCATGCTGATCCAAGTAGAGACATCATGAACACAGCTAAGTCCCATTTCTGTGCCTTTTGTTTCTTTGTTTGTTTTGATTATCTTCTTGGGACTTGAAGGCCAGAGATCTAAGGCTACTCATTTTCAAAGCATTCCTGGCCTGGCTTCTGATCCTGCTGTCCAAATAATTCAAGAGGAGACGGTGGCAGTCTCTGCATTCTTACTATTCCGAGTAGGGTCCAGCATGTGTTAGGTTACTGAGAGAGAATGTGTTAAAGGAAGCATGTGTTAGCTGCTAGGGGGAGCACATGGTGTCCTCCTAAGGGAAATGTGAAATATGAAATGGTGAAGGTGCTCTGCCCTCAGAATACAATCTCCATGAGGTAGAGCAGTGCCCTCCAAATACTTGAAGGGCATTTAGGTTAAAGAGAAGCCTTTCTCATTGTTGACCAACTGAGGAGGGAAACTGGAGTGAGAACTCTGATCTTAGGTCTTCTCTGAAGTGGCCAAGAAACAACCACAACAGGAACAGACTCAGCCAAAACTCAGGCTGAGCTACAATTGTCCGAAGAATGGTTCTAAAGATTATTTTGTCTTCTTTTTTAATACCAACTACAGACAGTATCAAGAAAAGAAGGAGTGTAAAGAGGAAGCATTAACCTGCATCTCAGCAATGAACTTCCTATTAGGGAGTACCTACCAATTCCTCTGGGCTTAGACATTCCAGGGTATCTTTGAGTTCTCTTGTAGGTGGAGACAGAATCCTTCTTTGAACTGACCTACTAATTTTGGAGAATTAAATCACTGGTCATTGATGACTTGTAGATGTGCACAATTCAATGCTTTATTTATTTAGACATATTTTTGAGACATACATTTATGTAGGCCAGGCTGAAATTGAACTTACTACATAGACAAGGATGACCTTGAACTTCTGATATTGCTTTTACCCCCTCCCCCTCCAAGTGCTAAGATTATGGGCATGTACCACCATAATGGTATATATGATGCTAGGGATGGAACCTAAGGGCATTGTGCATGATATATATATATATATATATATATATATATATATATATATATGTACTCTGCCTACTGAACTCAATTCCTAGCTCACTCGCCTAGACATTTCCATATTTAGACCCAATGATTTCAAATGAATGGCTTAGACTCCCAGAATTACTTGCTATTAATAACTCTGTAATGGAGGGATTTGTTATGGTTTGCTCATTTACTGTAATTCCTCAGCTTTAGAGTTACTTTTGGGACATCAGCTATGTTTATCCATTTTAAGTTGAGAGCCACTGTCTTAGTTAGCCATTGTGAAAATACTGTGGCCAAAAGCAACTTGAGCAGGAAAGGATTTATTTAAGTTTACAACTCTTAGGTCATACTCCATCACCAAGAGAGGTTAGGGCAGGAATCTGGAAGTAAAAACTGAAGCAAAGGCCATGGAGGAAAGCTGGTTACTGGCTTGCTTCCTATGGCTTGCTCAGTTTGCTTTCATATATACCCCAGGACCACCTAAACGGGTGGAACCACCCACAATGGGCTCACCCATATCAATCATTAATCAAGAAAATGGCCTACAAACTTACCTATGGGCCAATTTTATGGAGATATTTTTCAATTAAGATTCTCTCTTCTGGGATTGGAGAGATGGCACAGTAGTAATGAATGCTGGTTGCTCTTACAGAGGATCTGGTTTCAATTCCTAGTACCCACACTGTGGCTTACAAACATCTGTAAGTCCAATTTCAAGGGATTCAGTGCCCTCTTCTGACTTTCAAATATTCACACACATAAATAAATTTAAAGAAAAATTTCCCTCTTCCTAGATATGTCTAGGAAGATTTGTGTTGACAATAAACAACCAGCATAGCCACTGCTAGGAGAGCAACTGGCCTCCTTCCCTGCTGTCATCCTCCCATCTCCCTCTAGTCCCCCTCCTCTCTCCTTCCCTCCATTCCATTCCCCTTTTCTTCCCCCACCCCCTTCTGTTGTTTTTAATTAGCATAGAAAATAATGGGCCTATGCAGTAGTACCCATATTTAATCCCAGCATTCTGGAGACAGAAGCAGAAGCAGGTGGATCCCTGTGTGTTCTAAGCCAGCATGGTTTACATAGGAAGTTGTAGGCCAGCCAGGACTACATAATGAGACCCTGTCTCATAACAAACCAAACAAAAACAAAACAAAGTAATGGGTTTCACTGTTACATTTTAATCCGTATGTATCATTAGACTTTGTTCTAATTTGCCTTCCCCTGCTGCTGAACATGGCTTTCTTGCTGAATATTTACTTCTTCTAAATAATGCTTTTGTTTTAGAATTTTTTTAGGGGTGGGGTGGTAGGGTTTGAGACAGGGTTTCTCTGGGCAGCCCTGGCTGTCCTAGAACTCACTCTGTAGACCATGTTGGCTTCAGACTCATAGAGATTGCCTGACTCTGTCTCTGGGATTAAAGGCATGCGTTGCTACCATCTGGCTGAGCTATTTGGGACCTTGTTTTATATTCTTTTTGACACAATGCTGGAACATTAGGGTTTTATTCTCAGAACAGTAAGGTAAGGAGAGGCAAGGGATACAATATTTTCTATGAAAAAGAAAAAATAAGCAAATAAGTATAAAAGGGAAAGTTAAAAATCACTGAGCATAAAAAAGCAAACAAATCAATAAACATAATTTAAATTTTGTTTGCAAGTATAAAGAGTATGAGGATGAAGAGAGGTTTTAAACTGATTAGTTTAAAAACTAATTCTGATTTAGTACATTGCTGCATATGCAGTTTGTTATAGATACCTAGAGTGGGTGAAGTAAGTAGAAAGTTCCCTTTATGCTCCTGCCTTCCTTGTGGATGGCTATCCCTAGGGCTTATCTATCTCCTATATATTTTATTTTTGAGAAGAACAATCTATTTCAAGTTAAACTTTGCAAATCCTTACAAATATTAGTTGTTTTTGGATGTATCTTAGTGTTGGTTGGTTGGCCGATTTTGTTTTTTGAGACAGAATTTTAGCATGTAACTCAGGTTGCCCTTGAATGTATAGTCCTTTTACCCCAGCCTCCAGAATGCCAGGATTATAAGCATGTGCTACCACAATCAGTTCTTCCTATTTTGTTTTTATTTTTATTTATTCCTTTTTTATATTTGTGTGTGCATGTGTCTGTACATGTTTGTGTATATGCATGTGTAGTTTAGACAACAACATTAGGTGTCTTCCCTGATCATTCTCCACCTTAGTTTTTGAGACAGAGTAGCTCACTGAACTTGGAGCGTGGCAGTTCTTCTAGACTGTCTGGCCAGTCTTCACCTCTTCAGCCCTGGGATTACAGGAATACACCACCGTGCCCAGTTTCTTATGTGGGTGCTCCATCCATGAACTCAGGTTCTCATGCTTGTGTAGGAAGCACTTTACCAACTCAGACATCTCCCAGCTTCTACTTGTGTCTTTTAAATGTATGATCACTCAATTTAAATTAGTAAAAAGAACTAGTCATCTAGAAATAATAAGAGAAGTAACATTTTGACTTTCATTATATTGAGTGAAAACAGAAAGTAGATTCAGAATAGAACTAAGTAGGTAGTAACTACTATGCTTGTTTCTCCCCTTTACCCAGAAAAGGATTTTAGCAGCCTTTGTGACAAGCAGCCAATAGGAAGACTTCTTTTCAGACAGTTCTGTGATACAAAACCAGCTCTAAAGAGATGCATTGAATTCTTGGATGCAGTGGTGAGTGATTCATCTCAGGGTTGCATGTTTGCTTTTGTACTTTTAGATATTAAAAACTAGACTTTAGATATTGAAAACTAGAATTGGTAGTTGCCTTGATGTCATATTTCTCTCCTCCTCTCCTTCCCTCTTTTTGAGACAGGGTCTCACTTTGAAACCCAAGCTGGTCTGGACCTCACTTTGTAGATCAGGGCTCTTAAAATGTATCTTGGCCTGGCCTTGAACTTGTAGCAGTCCTGCGTCCAACTCCTGATTGCTGAGGTTATGGTTCTTAATGAGTACTTTCTGCATATGAAGAAACATCAAGAGATGAATGCTGCTCTTCATCTTGCTTTCTCCTTTAAAAAACTATTTTATGTCTGAGAACCTGCATGTTTGTGTGGATGTGTGCCATATGTATGTCTGGCCCCCTTGGTGGCCAGAAGATGGTACTGGATTCTTTGGAACTGGAGTTACAGGTTATTGTGAGCCACTATGCAGTTTCTGAGAACTGAATCTGAGTCCTCATCAAGAGCAGTAAGTATACTTAACTGCTAACCATCTCGTTAACTCTGTTTTCTCCTTTTTTATAAGCTTATGGGCTGGTACACTGTCCACATAGGGTACATCTTTCCTGCTCAGTTTAATCTTTTCCAGAAACACCTTCATGGAAGGTGTAGGGGTATGTTTCCATGGTGGGTCTACATCCAGTCAAATTGACAATGAAGATAGGAAGATTAACACACCAACTTTCACTCAATTTTTTTTTCCTCCCTGAGACAGGGTTTCTCTGTGTATTAGCCCTGGCTGTCCTGGAACTCACTCTGTAGACTAGGCTGGCTTCAGACTCATAGAGATCAGCCTGTCTCTGCCTCCCAAATGCTGGGATTAAAGGCATGCACCACCATGCTGGCTCTCCCTAACACTTTTACCCTGGTATTGTACTTACATTTTTGGAGAACTATTTAAATTTAACCCATAGAACTCTTTTCTGGTTCAGTGGGTACTTTGTCAGTTCATAGGTCAGATAATTTAAAGCATTACGAAATATTGTTGGTGAGTAAAATCACTAACCTTTTTCTTTTTCCTAATCTCCACTCAGGCAGAGTATGAAGTTACCATTGAAGAGGAGCAAAGAGAGTTTGGGCTAGCCATCTTAAATAAATTCTTCAAAGAGGTATGGTTTCTTCTTTCTAATAAAGATTTTTTTTTTTTTTTTTGTAAGTAACAAAGTGTATGTAGCTCTTTTTTCTTTTTAAACTTTTTGGAGAAGATATAACAAATACATTAAAGCTTTCGATTTCTTACAAATGTTTCTCTTTTGTATTTTGTTTAGATTAAGAAGAAATAACAAGTCTCTTAGAATATTGATTCAAAGAATTCTGTTTTATTTGCCTAATTTGGGATAACATTTTTTTCCTGAAAGTTTTTATAAGTCTTAGTTTTTATTCTTTTTAAAAAGACAAATCCATTTACTTATTTGTTTGTTTATTTTTATTTTATCTTAGTTCGTTAGATTTATCTACATCCATACAGGCAAGGGGTCCCTCTGTGCAGCACTGGCTGGCCTGGAACTTTCTTTGCCTACAGACTGGCCTCAGACCCACAAGGACTACTTACCTCAAGGACTGTTGAGATCGAAGGCATGCGTTACTATGCCTGGCCAAATCCCTTTTGTTTTAATGTGTACATCAGGGACTCTTCATATACATTTCTTTTTAGTTTGTGTGTGTGTGTGTGTTTTATCACATCACATCACAATGATTCTCTATCTAGTTTTTTTGGGTTTCGTTTTTTTAAAAAAATGTTAATGGGTGTTTTGTTTATTTGTGCACCACATGTGCACAAAAGAAGGAACCAGGTCTCCTGAAACTGAAATTACAGGCAGTTGTGAGTTGCTTTGTGGGTGCTGGGAATTGAACCTGGGTCCTGTGGAAGAGCAGGCAGTAGGTGCTCTTAACTGCTGAGTCATCTCTTCAGCCCCAGTTTGTATTTCTCTTGTCTTACTAGGTTCTTAAAGTTTAGGGTATTGCTGTATTAATATAAGTAATGTCCCATGCCAAAGTAGTGTCCCATGACAGGGGTAGAGGGTATATCCTAGCATGTTAAATCTAACCACTTGCCACCAAAGAAAGCTTTTCGTTTGTTTGTCTTTTGTTTTGAGACAGGGTTTCTTTGTATAGCTTTGAGTGGCTAATTCTCTCAGCAGTCATTAGTTGCCTATAGTTTTTTGTCGAGGGATGGGATGCTGAAAATTTTTACTGCTTTTGGTTAACATGTCTATTAATATACTATTTTTCTGGTCTTGTTTATGCAGCCATTTCTGTTTCATAGCAGACTTCCAGGTATTCTGGCTCTTATAGTCTTTCTGCCCCCTCTTCTGTGTTATTCTTTGAGTCATTGATATGGAAGCTGTAATATAGATATATCTTTTTTTGAAGCAATTAATTTTTTGTGTGTGTGTTCATTGGTGTTTTGGCTGCTTGTGTGTCTGTGTGAGTGTGTCAGAAACCTTAGAACTGTGGTTACAGGCAGGTGTGAGCTGCCATGTGGATACTGAGAATTGAACCTAGGTTCTCTGGAAGAGCAGTCAGTGCTCATAGCCTCTGAGCCAACTCTCCAGCTCTAGATAAACTTTTCTTTCTTTTTTTTGTTTTTGTTTTTGTTTAGTTTCATTCTGTTTTTCGAGACAGGGTTTCCCAGTGTAGCTCTGGCTATTCTGGAACTCACTCTGTAGACCAGGCTGACCTGGAACTCATAGAGATCCACGTGCCTCTGCCTCCCAAGTGCTGAGATTAAAGTCAAACCATCATTACCCGGCTAGATACATCTTTTGAGATTAGGCTCCCAATGATCTCAGCAACACGTCCAACTGTGGTTTTCTATGATAATCTCCATTTGCTTTATAGAGAGGCTTCTTGAATGAGGGGTGGTAGCTAGATTTATCTGTGGGTATAAGGATGAGATTTAGAATAAGGTAAGAGATTATGTTTATTTTAGTCACTGTTATGTTGTGAAGTGAAACTTAAGTCCTTTGTAAGTCCAGACCCAGATCAGGAGCCAATGTTTTTCAGCAAAAGCAGCTTATTAAAACTTGTTATAACTGAAATTAATGCTATAAATAACTTCCTTTCTGATTGGGAGGCTATTTAGCAGTACTAGAGAGCTGGCTTAATTGCTAAGAGCTTACTGTACAAGCATGAGGACCCAAGTCTAGATCACCAACACTCATATAAAATATTGATACACACCTGTAGTTTTCGTTCGGGGTCAGTGGAAATATGAGCAACTTAGGGGCTTGATGGCCAGTCAGTAAACTCCAGGTTCAGTACACACATCTATATGTATACACAGAGAGACAGAGACAGAGAGAAGCAGAGATCATCCTCAGTTTGTATCCGCGCAAAATAAATGCAATGCAGATATCAAAGAATTTTTACCACTTTAATGATAAACTTACAGAACCAGAGTTCCACCGTAGTACAGGAGGTAGGGAGGAAAAAAGGGCCGAGCCGCTGAGCCGCGCGCCCATTTATTGGCAGGCATACACCCGAGGCAAACCCCGCCCCCTAAAGGGGCTGTCTTAACCCTACATCTCCCCCTTTTGTCTAAATAAGGCAGAACTAAACCAAATATAACTATAAACGATAATAACAAATGATAAATATAACAAACAGTATTGAGAACAAAAGTTTTGCTAGAGAGTAACTACAATTAAATAATCTTCAACTCCATCAAAGATCTGAGAAGGGAGTAAATATTACTTAACAAATGAGAGATATCCAAAATGTGCAACAAATGACAGAGACAACTGACTACCTGGGCAATCACCCAAAATCTCGTTTGCAATGTTGAGTCAACCAACTTTGGCTAAGGCCTAACATAACTGACATACCATTATCAAATGCAAGGAACTTTCTTAGAATTATCCTACTCTGTCTTGGCAAGATAAGACAATCCTGTTTCATATTTTAGTCAGTAGTTGAGGTATGGGCTTTTCTTAACCCAAAGGCCAGTTCTGCCAAGAAGACAAGCTCCCAGTGGAGTGTCTTTGGTGCTCAACGTTCTCTTGGGAGTAGAGTGGTGTTGCCAGGAGTAATTGTGTCTCGTTGGCACAGAATTCTAGGTTAGATTAAAGGCCATTTTCTACAGCTCTTCAAAGAGGCTGAAGATTATACTATTTATACTAAAAAGAATCTCTATGTATTTAAAAGATCTGATTATCCTAAAAATAAATATGACAAACATATAATTCTCAATACCTATCTAATTTGAAATTAAGAGAATAAACAACTGTGCAATATATGAAGACAATGATCTTCACCTGTAAACAATGTCATTACTTATCAAATGTAAACAATGTTATTACATAAATAGTACCAGAGGTAGAAATGTACATTGTGATATGATAGATGTATCCATACAATATAAGCATATTCTTATACGAAAGTAGAGGTAGGAACACTCATATTCAATATTCAATATATCAATATACAAAAAACAGCACCAATATAATTTTCTAAAAACAGTAAATCACAAATACCAATCATCCCATCAAACCAGTTAATCCCCCTCTTTTTTTTTTGAATATACCCCTAATTCCATACAATATCTCCCCATCCCCTCAACCCTAAACCAACCACTAAAAGATGTCCCTAACCCTGTGGGCAAACTCTGTTGGGAGAGGGGACGTCGTCCTCTTAGATTGCTTCTAGCTGACATGGGGGCGACGTTCTTCTTAGGGCCCCCTGTGAAGGCAAATGATGGTAAAATTCCCCAATTAACCTTTGACTTAAGAAAATTATAACTAGTCTCTGAGTGTTTTGAGAAGGTCCGGCCAGAGCGTTGTCAAAAATGTGCATCATACGAAATTGTCTCTTGCAGTTGGTACCAAAAAACAGGTCTAAAATTAGTGCTTAAAAAAAAAAAAATCATGACGTCATAAAAACCAGATTGAGTTGATGTTGTGGGGCCCCATCTTCATCCTGGAAACTTCAAAGATTACTGTAGGAAAATATGTTGCTTGTTATGGGAAATTTAAACATTAACAACAAGGACATATACCGACATATAAAGAAAGACAAAGATATGAGGAAAGGCAAAGAAAGCTTATTAAGTATCAAAATATTCTTATTCTGTCCCATGTCATGGCTCCTTACCTGAGACAGAAACTCTGAAATATCCCTTATTAACAGGCTTGGAATTGAAGAGGGACTGAGCCATAGTCCAACTCCAAAACCAGCTCTACACATTTAAAAAGAAGTGTTCAATAAAACATATAAATATATATAAAAAAATCAATACTTACAATATTTATAGAATTTTATTGTTGATGTTTAGTGGGTCGTAACTATTTTCCATCCATCAGTAATTAAATATTCAGGGTCCCTTAAATTCTTTGGAGATGAATATTTTCCTGTGGAGATAAGAAAAGAACCCTGCCCCCATTCTATCAGTAATCCTTACCATCTGAATGCCGGTCATCCTTGTGAATGGATTGTTATCTATCTTTTCCAAGTGACTTCTCTTCCTCGAACCGAACCTTTATTAATTTTGACGGTACCCATAATTTTTCCTCACCTGTGGAGATAAGAGCAAAACCCCTTCCCCAACGCAGCACATCTCCTGGCTTCCATTGTGAGGTCAGCACATCCTTGAAATAAACTGGTTGATTTAGTTCAGCAGACTTTTCCATTATCCAATGTCTTTCTGCAGCCGTCGTTCCCTTCTCATTAGCGTTGAGAAAATTCAAGGTTAACAAAGCATTATGTAACCTATTTCTGGGGGTGTTTTCCACCTCTTTCTGTTTGTTCAACATATCCTTTATAGTTCGATTAGATCTTTCTATGACTGCTTGACCTGTAGGATTGTATGGTATACCTGTAACATGCTTGATATTGTAATAATCAAAAAACCGTTTCATTTTTCTAGAGACATAAGCAGGACCATTATCTGTCTTTATTTGTGTAGGTATACCCATGATAGCCATGACTTCTAATAAATGAGTGATTACTGAATCAGCTTTTTCTGAACTTAAAGCAGTTGCCCACTGAAAGCCTGAATAAGTGTCGATGGTGTGATGAACATACTTCAATTTGCCAAATTCTGCAAAGTGGAACACATCCATCTGCCAGATTTCATTTCTATGGGTGCCCTTTGGATTAGCCCCTGCTGGCAGTGGCGTTTGGTTATAGAAAGAGCAGGTAGGGCATTTCTTCACAATCTCCTTAGCTTGTTGCCATGTAATAGAAAACTCTTTCTTCAAACCTTTGCTATTAACATGATGTTTTTTATGAAATTCAGAGGCTTGTAGCACACTACCAATCAATAATTGATCAATTTCTGCATTACCTTGTGCTAGAGGACCTGGCAGACGCGTATGGGATCGGATGTGTGTTATGTACATAGGGCAAAGCCTGTTCCTGATCAAATCTTGAACCTGGATTAACAATGAGGTTAGTTCTGTATCATCAGGTATAAATTCAGCAGTTTCAATATGTAAAATAACTCTTTCTGCATATTGTGAATCAGTAACTATATTAATAGGTTCTTTAAAATCTCTTAGTACCATAAGAATGGCATATAATTCTGCCTTCTGGACAGAATCATAAGGACTTTGTTCCACCTTACCCAAGTCTTCTGATTTGTAACCTGCCTTCCCTGATTTATTGGCATCAGTATAGAATGTACGGGCTCCAGTTATAGGAGCATCACGGACTATTCGAGGAAGGATCCAAGAAGTTCTCTTTATGAAGTTGAGCCGCTTGCTTTTTGGATAGTTGTTATTAATGTCTCCCAAAAAATTAGCACAAGCTCTTTGCCATGGTTCATTATCTTCCCATAATTTCTTTAGTTCATCAGCAGTGAAAGGCACTATAATTTCTGCTGGGTCTATGCCTGCTAGTTGACGAAGTCTCAGCTTGCCTTTTATAATTAACTCAGAGACTTTTTCCACATAAGTTTTCAGTTTCTTACTTGGTTTATGTGGTAAAAAGATCCATTACAAGATAATATCATCTCTCTGCATTAAAATTCCTGTAGGAGAAATTTTTGATGGTAATATGACAAGAATACAATCAAGCTCTGGATTCACTCTGTCCACATGTGCCTGTTGTAATTTCTCCTCAATCATTGTCAGTTCCTTTTCTGCTTCAGCTGTTAATTCTCTGGGACTGTTTAAATCTTTATCACCATTCAAGGTCTTGTTCAAATGAATTATTAGATCAGGTGTTATCCCAATAGCTGGTCGTAAACTGGAAATGTCTCCTAACAGTCTTTGAAAGTCATTAAGAGTCCATAGGCGATCTCTCCGAATTTGTGCATTCTGTGTCTCAATTTTTTGCAAGCCTATTCTATAACCTAAATAATTAACAGAATCTCCCTTCTGAATCTTTTCAGGAGAAATTTGCAATCCCCATTTAGGTAACAGTATCTGTATTTCTTCAAACAGTCTGTTCAAGGTATCCATGTTTGAATCAGATAACAATATGTCGTCCATGTAATGGTATACTATAGATTTGGGAAATTTCTTGCGTATTATTTGCAATGGTTGGTTCACAAAATATTGGCACAGGGAGGGGCTATTTAACATACCCTGGGTGAGGACGGTCCAGTGGTACCTCCTCGAAGGTTGAGAATTGTTATAAGTAGGCACTGTGAAGGCAAATTTTTCTCTATCTTCTTTTTGCAAAGGTATAGTGAAAAAACAATCCTTTAGATCAATAACTATGAGAGGCCATCCTTTTGGTAATAAAGAGGGCAAAGGAATTCCAGATTGCAGAGGGCCCATAGGTTGAATAACCTTGTTGATGGCCCTGAGATCTGTCACCATTCTCCATTTACCTGATTTTTTCTTAACCACAAATACAGGAGAATTCCAAGGGCTGGTAGATTCTTCTATATGTCCAGCATCTAGTTGTTCTTGTACCAGCTGTTCTAAAGCCTGTAACTTTTCCTCAGCTAAAGGCCATTGTTTTATCCATATTGGTTTCTCAGTCAACCATTTTAGAGGCAAGGCTGTTGGTATTTCTGAAGGGACATCAATTGCTTGTTCTTGCACAGCCCTAATGGCCGGTTTTCTCCGGCCATTTGTAATAACTTTTAATATTATTTTCAGAAATATGGGCTCTAGAAGTAGCAGGAATGTTAATTTGGGTATTCTATTGTTGTAATAGGTCACGACCCCATAAATTCATTGCAATATTGGCTACATATGGCCTTAATTTTCCTATTTGTCCCTCAGGCCCTATACATTCAACCCATCTCGTGCTCTGCCTTACTCGAGATAGGGTTCCAATTCCCAGGAGCTGAACATTTACATTCTGAAGAGGCCAATATGGATGCCAAGATTCTGGGGTAATGATACTTACATCAGCACCTGTGTCCAGCAGGCCAGTAATAAAAATGCCATTTACACACACTCTCAGCTTAGGTCTTTGATCATTTATAGAAGTTTGCCAAAACACACGTAACTCATCTTTCTGATTACTATTGCTTGTAACAGTAGGCATGTGGCTTTCTAATTGTCCTGACGAGGCATGTTCTCTGCAGAAACTGGAAATGACTGAACCATGTTTGCCATGGGGGCCTGAGAGGCTCCCCCTCTCACGTTTCCCGTCTGTATCAGGTTGCCTTGTCTATCTCTTGTAGACCTGCATTCATTCGTCCAGTGTCTGCCCTTTCCACATCTTCTACATAAACCTGAAGGCTGAGTCCTTCTATTCCTGTTATTTCTAGAAGATGCATTATTATTATTTCTGAAAACCCGTTGTTTACAATTCCTTTTCATATGACCCATTTTGCCACAATTAAAACATTTGGTATTCTGGTGTCTCCTTTTACCATTGGAAATTGCTTCTTCTACCCATGCTTCAGTGCCATAGTCAGATGTGTCAACATTTAGTGTATGCAAGACCCATTCTTCCAAGGACGCTGATCTGAACTTTAAAGGCCCCAAGATCTTTTTGCATTCCACATTTGCATTTTCGTAAGCCAAAGACTCAATTATTATACGTCTTGCTTCTGGGTCAGATATCCCTATTTGTACAGCCTTAGTTAATCTTTGTAAAAAGTCACTAAAGGGTTCTCTCTGACCCTGTTTAACTGTAACAAATGATTCCATTCTCTGTCCTGGGTCTTGTACTCTGTCCCAAGCCCTTAAGGCTGCTGTAGTACACATGGAGAGTATGTTTTCATCCAAATTAGCTTGTTCCTGAGGGTCGGAAAAGAGCCCTTCACCTAGAATTTTATCTAGGGAAACGTCAATTCCCTTCGCCTTTTCCTGCTGTTCTAAAAGTCTAGCCTCTTGCCTGAATAAGCATTTCCATTTTAATTGCGGTCCACTCTCAAGGACCGCGGAGCTCAGCTGGAGCCAGTCCGAGGGGGTTGCTCTGCTTGTTGTGGCCCAAGATTTTAGCATCTCTTTAACAAAAGAGGCGTGCATCCCAAAAGTCATGATGGCCTGTTTAATTTCTTTGAGATCATTCATACGGACAGGCTCCCATGTATCTTCCTTGATGACCCTAGGGTTTCTGGAACCAATCACCTTTTCTGTTGTTATTACTGGAAAGGCATGTAGAGCTGTAGGTAGAGCTTTGTGGAAATTGTCCCGGAGGGATTTATCCACAGATGTAGTTAAAATTTGCCTTTCTACCCTTTGCTCTTCTTCATCAGAATTTAGAAATTCCTCAATCTTTTCAATTCTATTCACCATTGCGTTTTGTAATGTCTGAATCTCCTGCCCAGAATTATGTTCTAAAGCCTTCATTGAGGATTCTAAAGTATGAAATTTGTCCAGTAGAGATAACTTGTCATCTTTGGACATAATTTTTATGGCATAAACCGTGCCTTCTTGTATTGACAATCTTTCCGCCAATCTGTCATAAGCTTTAGACAAAATTCGATTGTCACATTCAGCTGTTTTGATTCTCTCAGTTAATGTTTCAGTTCCTACAGAAAGGGACTGCTGGAACTTACGATCTAATTCAGCTGTTCCTTCTTCCATAGTAATGAATTTCTCCTTAACCTTTTCTAAATTTTGCTCAGTTAACCGAGTCATGTTAAACAAAGATCTGTTTTCTTCCTGGAGAACTTCAAACTGATTCTTGAGAAGATTGTTGTCATTCTCAATAGTTTTTAAACGTTCAACCTCTGCCTTAAGAGATTTGATCATTTTCCTATTATCAAACCAAATAGTGCTAAGGAAAATTAAGAATCCCAGGAATATCCATAGATGTGGGGTGGTAGACAACTCTTGTAAGATCTCCCAAACGGTGCACTCAAAAAAACTGGTGAAATTTGAAATTGTCACGTTCTCAGACATTATTTATAAAAGAAAAAATTCTCTTACCTGTAATGACTGGTTCCTGCCAGTGGTGGCGAAAGAGTCCAGTTGAGTACACGTGGCCTAAATCTGAAATAAAATGACTCAAAAACAAAATTGAAACAGACACCAGGCTGATAAGTAGCAATTGGGCCAGAAAGGGAATAACGAAAAACCAGCAAAGTAAACAAATCAAAGGGATGCGGGCGTTTTTGTGCCTGGGCTCGCAGGCCGCTGTCACGTGACCTGAGTGCCGGTGGAGGTGGGAGAGGAGCAGAGACTTAGGTGCTGTTAAAAAGGCTCTATCTATTTCAAACCCGCTGCTTGATTCTCTAGCAAGCAGCAGGGGAAATCGAGTCGCTCAGAATCTCAGCTGCTTCCGTGCGCGCCCAGAGAGACTGCTCAGAATCTCAGCTGTTTCTGCGCGCGCCCAGAGAGACCGCTGCAGCGGCCCGGGGTGCAAGAGACTCCGATTTTGGGCCGGTTCTCGGCAAAGCCCCACGTTGGGCGCCAATTGTATCCGCGCAAAATAAATGCAATGCAGATATCAAAGAATTTTTACCACTTTAATGATAAACTTACAGAACCAGAGTTCCAGCGTAGTACAGGAGGTAGGGAGGAAAAAAGGGCCGAGCCGCTGAGCCACGCGCCCATTTATTGGCAGGCATACGCCCAAGGCAAACCCCGCCCCCTAAAGGGGCTGTCTTAACCCTACATCAGTTCTGAGAAGGGTCCTATATTGTAACAGTAGAAGTGTTACTAGCAATGGTAGTTAACATTAGTGACTATTTTAAGCCTTATGCATGTAATAAATCACTTTATCTTCACAACAACCTGGTGATGTACTTACTATTTTTATGTGATTGGATTGAAGGGCATAGTTATGTAACATATCCAAACTTGCACAGCTAGTAGATATCGGTGCCGGGAGCCAAACATGTAGAGACTGAGGTATCACATGGGAGGACAAGGTCTGAATTGTAAAACCAAAAAGTCAGCCTTGCCGAAAATAGGGGGAAATGGGGATAGAACAATTTGAATAAGAGGGAATCAAAAATAAGGAGTGGAAAGATTCTAATTGTCCTTTAGCACAATGGGGTAATTATTAGTTGAAACACCCTGATATGTTTCAAATTGACTAGAAGAGTATGAGATTCTCAGGCTACATCAATAATGATTAGATAGAAATGATAAAGATAGAGATTCTTATTACTCTGATTGATGAATACACATTGCTGTATAGGCATTTAATTACTATAATGTACTCCATAAAGATGAACAGAGTTTTGGCTAGACATGATGGTGCACATCTTAAATCCCAGCACTCAGGAGACAGAATCAGGTGGATTTCTGTTTGAGGCCAGTTTGGTTTATATAGTGAGTTTTATTTAGGCTAGCCAGGACTACATCCTGAAACTCTTACTCAAAAATTAGCAAAAAAGAATAAAAGGTAATACAAAGTTTAAGGATAATATTAGAAAAGGGAAAAAAGAGAATGTAGGAAGGGGCTTGCCTATTCTCTATCTAGACCAGTGGTTTTCAATCTATGGGTTCACCTAAGACCCTTGGAAATAGCAGATAGTTTACATTATGATTCATAATAGTAGCAAAATTACCCTTACGAAGTAGCAATGAAAATATTTTTATGATTGGGGTCACTACAGTATGACAAACTGTACTAAAGGGTTACCGCATTACAAAGCTTGAGAACCACTGCTCTAGGTGGACATTAATCCTTTCAGGAAGGCTCTGTACTTGTGACCTAAACATTTCTTGAAGATCCTAGATCCCCATATCTCTGAAATGCCAGCTAAATCTCAACCTATAGCATTTGGTGAAAGATTTTTGTGAACTTCCTTTTTTCCCCCTTTTTTAAAAATGTGTGTGGTATGTGTACATGTATGTGCTTGAGTATCAGTACACGTGTGCATGTGCTTCTTGAGGCCTGAGGTTGATATTAGAATCTTCCTTGATTGTTCTTCTTTTTAAAAACATTTTTAAAATTTATTTTTGAGATTTAATTTTTGTTTTATATGAATGGTTGTTTTGCCTGCATGTATGTCTGTATACCATGTGTATGCAGTGCCCATGGAGGGTAGATAAGGGTGTCAGATCCCTTAGAACTGGAGTTACAGATGGTTGTGAGTTGCCATGTGGGTTCTGGGACCCAAAACTGGGTCCTCTGGAAGAATAACTGCTGAATCATCTCTACAGCCCCTTATTTTATTTTTGATGTATATATGAGTGTTTTGCCAGCATTATATTTGTACACTACTTGTATGCAGTGCCTTAATGAAGTTAGAAGAAGGTGTCACACTCAGGTGGCTATTCTGACCCTGGATTTCCACATGACCCTCAGTAGCAACATGGGCCACAGACTTCAACAAAGATCCTGGCTGTGATAAGACCCAGACATGGTCCTTGGCAGCCTCCTTGGTGGCAGTAGCCTGGTTCTGGATGTCACTGTCGCCCCAGGTGGTGGCACCAGCCACCCAGACCAGCATAGCCCCAGAAGCAGCATGGCCTTTGGACACAACATGGCACCAGGTGACAGCCCAGACCTAATGAATCCACATAGCTCCCTTGGCAATAAAAGCCATGGACATCAAGACAGACCCTGACTGCGTAGGGTCACAGACCCAGATATGATCCCCAGCCCTGACCAGGAAGTCACCATGGCCCTGAATAATAGTATGTACCTCTTAGATCTGTATGGCCCTTAATGCAGCATGGTCTGTGGGCACCAGTATGGTCCCAGATGTCCGATTAGACCACAGGAAACCACATGGCCCTCGGTTGCAACAGAAGCAACAGAAGCCGCAGACATTGACTCAGACCCTAGCTGCAAGTCCATGACCCAGACATGGCCCTCGGCAGCAGTGCAGGCCTGGATGACACCATGGCCCCAGGTGGCAGCACAGGCACTCAGATCAGCATGGTTCCAGTGGTGTCATGACTCTTACATGGTTACTGGCTATTGTTATTTATCATTTATTAAAAATTAAAACTTGGGGATAGATATTAAGGATATAAACCTGAGAGACCCAGGTGGTGGTGGTGCATGCCTTTAATCCCAACACTTGGGAGACAGAGTCTTCAGAGTTCCAGAACAGGCTCCAAAGCTATGGAGTGGTGTCATGACACCTACATGGTTACTGGCTATTGTTATTTATCATTTATTAAAATATTCCAGTGGTGTCATGACACCTACATGGTTACTGGCTATTGTTATTTATCATTTATTAAAAATTAAAACTTGGGGATAGATATTAAGGATATAAACCTGAGAGACCCAGGTGGTGGTGGTGCATGCCTTTAATCCCAACACTTGGGAGACAGAGTCTTCAGAGTTCCAGAACAGGCTCCAAAGCTATGGAGTGGTGTCATGACACCTACATGGTTACTGGCTATTGTTATTTATCATTTATTAAAATATTCCAGTGGTGTCATGACACCTACATGGTTACTGGCTATTGTTATTTATCATTTATTAAAAATTAAAACTTGGGGATAGATATTAAGGATATAAACCTGAGAGACCCAGGTGGTGGTGGTGCATGCCTTTAATCCCAACACTTGGGAGACAGAGTCTTCAGAGTTCCAGAACAGGCTCCAAAGCTATGGAGAAAACCTGTCTTGAAAAACCAAATAAATAAATAGATAAATAACAAACCTGAGAGAACTGCAAGTGACCATGACACATCACTACCACCCATTTCCTGGCTCAAAAAAGGCATGTAACCACATGGACCCTCCTCTTCCTCTTCTGAGGACCTCTTTTTCTCTTCTGAGTCCTTCAGGGAACTCTGTGATTGATTCCAGTCAGCTGAATGTGAACCCTGCCTCTCAAACCAATGCCAGACTCCACTGGTTATCAGACCACAATACAGACAAAATTCCCATGACATTTCTCCCTTTTTGTAAGAATGATTATCAGGTATTGTCTAAATAGAAAGGAAAGTTATTAACAAAACGAAAGTATACAGTAAGAACAGTTTTCTAGTAAGAAATACATTCATAACATCCAGTCCATTTGTATTTGTCAAATTTAGAGAAAATCCTTCATTTGCATTTTCTCCTGATAAATCTAAAGTTTCATACCTAATTTACTTTCTTTTTTCTTTTTAATTTTTTTTCCTAATTTACTTTCTTACAAGATTAAGGAGCACTGTAAATGTCTTCAACCTCATTAAAGATCTGAGACGGGGGGGGGGGGCTGGAGAGATGGCTCAGAGGTTAAGAGCACTGACTGTTCTTCCAAAGGTCCTGAGTTCAATTCCCAGCAACCATATGGTGGCTCACAACCATCTTTAATGGGGTCTGGTGCCCTCTTCTGGCCTGCAGACATACATGGAAGGAATGCTGAATACATAATAAATAAATAAATATTAAAAAAAAGATCTGAGATGGAAATATTACCTGAGCAAACAAGATGTGCAGAGCAAATAATTTTAAGAAATGACAGAAATAGCTGGCTGCCTGGACAGTGGTCATCTTAGGTTCCTCAGTGATGTTGATATATCCAGCTTTGACCTGTAACTTTGGCCTATAGGCCTAGAATATCTGACAGACATTTTTGAGAAGCAGGAAATTAGGAGTGACCATCCTACCCTGTCTTGGCAATGCTCGGCAGTTGCTTTTTTTGTGTTCTGTTTGTCCAGTTTGAACAGCATACTATCAACAATTGAGGCAAGGGCAGCTTCTTGCCCAAATGGTTAGCTTTTTTTTTTAATTTTTTTTTTATTGAGAAAAGGAAAAAAAAGAAAAAAAGTTTCCGCCTCCCCCCAGCCTCCCATTTCCCTCCCCCTCCTCCCACCCTTCTCCCCCTTCCCCACTCCTCTCCCCCTCCCTCCAAATGGTTAGCTTTTGCCACAAAGAAGATAAGCTCCATATAGAGGTACTTCGATGCCCAACATCCTTTGTTGAAGTGAACAGTGCCACATGGAGCAGATGTGTCTCATTGTAAAGAAAAGCCTGATGTTATTAAAACATTTTAAATGCTATATTATGTAGGTCTCTAAAGTGTTTGAAGACCACCTATCTAAAATATATCTCTATAACCTTGAAAACATACCTAACATGACTATAAATTTGATAGTTATGAATGATTATTAACTTGTATGTCTTTATTATCTTAAATAACTTTCAAGGGCTAAAACTTTACATTAAATGCACTGTGTAGGTACAATATTTTAAACAAAAAATAGAAACATATATATGATATAACAAAAATAACCTTAAGTTTGTATCAATATACAAAAATACCTTAATAGAAGAAACATGCCAGGCAGTGGTGGCACATGCCTTTAATCCCAGCACTTAGGAGGCAGGGGACAGAGGCAGGTGGTTCTCCGGGAGTTTGAGGCCAACCAAGCAAATTCCAGGACAGCCAGTACTGCTACACAGAGAAATCCTGCCTCAAAAAAACAAAACAAAAGAAAGTTTTAAGCTGGAAAGATGGCTCAGTGGTTAAGTGCACTGGCTATTCTTCTAGAGGACCTGGATTCAATTCCTTGCATCCATGTGGCCGTCTGTAATTTCAGTTCCAGGCTACCCAATGCCCTCATACAGATATACGTGGAGACAAAACACCAATGCACATAAATAAGAAAAGTTTTAAAATGTTGGAATAAATCCAAGGGATGTGAAATTAGTAATAATATAATAGTCCCTAGATTTTGGTTTTCTTCTTTTTCATACCAGGTAGCTCTTCTGACATGAGACAGACTTTGGATTTTTTTTTTCTCATGCATTCTTGGGTTTAGATGTTCACACTCCAACTCCAAAACCAGCTATAGTTTTTAAAAGGGACTACATAAAGACCATCTACCTAACATGTCTTTAGAGAACAGCAAAAAACAAGCATTTTGAAAGATTTATGAAATTGTATCCTGTTAGAAGTGTACTATAGTATTAGGTCAAGTTACTTCTTTTCTTGGGACATTTTTTTCTGGATGATTCTCTCTTCTTCAGATGCTTCATTTGTCCAAAAGTATAGTGGCATTTCAATTGTATTTTAATAAATAAAAAACAGTACCACTGGTCAGTCTTACAGACCAGATTATGGTAACACACATCTTTAATCCCAGTAGCCACACTAGTTGCCATAGAAACTGGATGGTACATGCCTTTAATCACGGTGCTGAAAGCCTTTAATCCCAGCCCTAGAGAGGAGGAAACAGCTTTCAACACAGTCTCATTCTAAGATTCCTAGAGACAGGATTGCCATTTCGGTATGAGGTATAGGTAAGACAGAGGTCTTCAGATTGCTTAGTTGGGTACTTTTATTCTCCTGGAAAGAGAAAAATAAAACCCTGCCCCAACCATGACTTTGGGAAGTTTTCCCTTTTGCCAGGTTGACTTGCCATGCTGTTTGATATTGACTCTCGAGGGGACTCTCATGTTCAAATCAAATCTTTGTCAATTTTGATGGTATCCATAGCTATTCTTATCCTGTGGAAACAAAAGCAAAACCACTTCCCCAGTGTAACACATATCCTGGTTTCCATTCTGTCGTCCACACATCTTTAAAATATATAGGCTGATTTAGTTCAATGGTTTTTTCTATTCAATGTCTCTCTGTAGCTGTTGTTTTCCTTTTCATTAGCATTTTAAAATGTAAAGTTAACAAAGCAATGTGCAGTTTATCTCTAAGGCTCTTTATTACCCCTTTCTGTTTATTAAGCCTATCTTTTTAAGTGCGATTAGATTTTGCTATAACTGCTTCCTGTAGTATTGTTTGGTATACTTGTAATATGCTTTATGTTGTAATATGAAAAAAAACTCTTTGATTTTACTAGAGACATGCTGGAGCAATTGTCCATCTTAATTTGTACAGGTACTTGGTTAATGGTCATAACCTCTAATAAGTGTATGATTACAGAATCAGCCTTTTCTGAACTCATGCAGTTGCCCATTGAAATCCTGATTATGTATCTGTGGTATGGTGCACGTACTATGATTTTCCAAGCTCCACAAAATGAAACATATTCATTTGCCAAATTTCATTTCTTTGAGTACCCTTAGTATTACTTCATGCAGATAGTGGAATTTGTTATTCTGTTCTTAAGAACCCATTCTGTGGGAACCAAAAAGCTAGAGGTGTTGGTGGTAATGGTGCTTGTAGTAGTAAAATTGACAAATAAAATGTTTAGTCAGTGCCTGCTTACAAAGGCTATACATACACATATATTTTCCTGTTTGTATGAAGATGAAAAATCTGAAGAGATATTTGTGTGATTTAAATTTTTAAACTGTAATTGAAAAATATACAATGAAATTTACATTAACCATTTCTTTGTTTTGTTTTTTGAGACAGAGTCTCTGTACTTAGCCCCAGTAGTCCTAGAAATATCTGTGTAAACTAGGCTGTCCTTGAAATCAGAGAGATCATCCTGCCTCTGACTCCTGGGATTAAAGGCATACACTACCACACCCAACAACTATTTCTTCTCAATGTAATATTAATTGATTAATTATTGATTATTTGAGAATATCTTTCATGCATACAATGTATTTTGATAATATTTACTTCCCATCTCCCCTCTAATTCCTCCCAGGTTCAACCCTCACACTCTACCTCCTCCTAACTTAAGTCTTCTTTTTTAAAAAATAATCCCGAGTCCTATTTGCACCATCCATAAACTCAAGGGTATGGAGCCATGCCCTGGAGTATGATTTGACTTATCAGGGACCACACCCTTAATGAAAACCAAGTCTTCTTTCCTCAACAGACATCAAGTGCCAGTAGCCCCCTTTCTAAAGGTGGGGCTTATGAGCCCTTTCCCCTTCTTGCTAGATTGATGACTGGCTTGAACCTGTGAAGGTTTTGTGCAGGCAGCCACAGCTAATGAAAGTTCATGAATATAGTGGTCATGTCATATCCAGGAGATACCATTTTGATTCAGTTCTTCCCAACTTGTAGCTCTTGTAATCTTTCCATCCCCTCTTTTAAGAAGAGTACCCGAATCTTCGAGGTAAGGAACATGATGTCCCATTGTGACTGAGGATTCCATAAACACTTATTTACATTTTGATCAATTGTGATTTCTGCTTAACCACCTACCACAAAGTCCTCTAGTGTGGACTAAGAACTTCACTGATCTATGGGTATAAAGATACAAATTTAGAGGGCAGATTCATTCTATGTCCTCTTAGCAAAATAATAATAATATGTTCACCCCTTGGGGCCTTTGAACTCCTGGGCCATGGGTTTGGGGCTAGATTTACAGTAGTAGGCTGGAGTTTCCTCTTATGGAATTGGTCTTAAATTCACCCGGAAAGTGATTTGTTATCCCCATAACATGTGCACTACAATTGCACCCATGGATATACCTCACTATGCTGTCCATTGTTGTAGCTCACAGGGTTTACAGCTGGTTAAGATTGTGGATGATTAAAAGCCAGGCGATGGTGGTGCACGCCTTTAATCCCAGCACTCGGGAGGCAGAGGCAGGCGGATCTCTGTGAGTTCAAGACCAGCCTGGTCTACAGAGCTAGTTCCAGGACAGGCTCCAAAGCCACAGAGAAACCCTGTCTCGAAAAACCAAATAAATAAATAAATAAATAAATAAATAAATAAATAAATAAATAAGATTGTGGATGATTTTCTCCCCGATAAGTACACACAGCACCTTCTGGTACTGTGAGAACAAATTAGTCAGGTGGACGCTTCCTGGTTAATACCTGCTTAATTTCTCCATGTCCTGTGATTAGAGTGTGTGGTATCTGTTTCTGAGTGTATATAGTTCAGTAATGTTAAGTACATTTACACTGCTATGTAAACAGTCTCTAGAACCTTTTTATCATTCAAAAAGAAAGCACTGACATCAGCAGTTTGATCTCTTTTCTTTCCCATACGTATCAATCACTCTTCTACTTCCTGCCATTTTCAGTTTAACTGCCCACATATATATCCATAAGTGAAATTAATACTTTTGGAACTGGCTTATTTTGTTCAGTGTAATGCTCTTAATGATCATTTATGTTGTAGAATAATTACTTTTCTAATGTTTTAAAATTAATTAACTTTGCATTGCTAGGGATTGAACTCAAGACAAGTATTACGAAATGGGGCTATGTCCTTAGCCCAAGAATGTCCTTTTAAAAGCCTTTTCTTGCTCTGGAGAGGTGGTTCAGTGGTTAAGAGCACTGGCTGTCTTCTAGAGGTCCTGCTTCTACTCTCAGTGTCCATTTGATGGCTCACAACTCCAGTTTCAGGGGATCTGATGCCCTCCTGATTTCTGTTGGCTCTGCATACATGTGAAGTAATAAGGGCGGCGGGGCTGCGTTCCCAGCACCCCGGCCGCCTGCTCGGCTAGCTTATGTCCCAAAATAATTACATAGACACTGTATTCTTTTAAGCACTGCTTGGCCCTTTAGCTCTAGCACTTACAGGCTAATTCTCACATCCCAATCAACCCATCTCTAATAATCTGTGAGAACCGGTCTTACCGGGAAGATTCTAGCCTATGTCCATCCTGGGTCGGAGCTTCATAGTGTGCGTCTGCCTGGGAGCTGGGGCATGGCGTCTCTCTCAGGCGTCTGCTCCCAGGAGGAGAGCAGAACTGTGGAGTCTGAGCTCACTTCCTCTTCCTCCCGGCATTTTGTTCTGTTTACTCCTCCCACCTATCCTCTAACCAATAAAATGGGCCAGGGCAGTTCCTTTATTAGCCAATGACCTTCCTCCATCATACATGGTGCCCATTCATGCAGACAAAACATACATTATATAAAACAAAATCCTTTTTCCTTTTTATGTCTGTCCAGCCATGTCCAGTTCATGGACCTAGGCTGTTTTTCATGCTAGGCTTGTGCAGTACTAAACCCAGGTCTTGTTGCATGCTATATGCATATCCTATCTATCACCCATATCCCTAGTCCCACTGTTCTTATTTTTGGCTAACAAGAGTGATATGGCAGTAGATGTGGGTGTGCAAATTCTTCTTGAGATCTTGTTTTCTGTTCTATTATACATGTTTTGAGTTTTTAAGAACAAATCTAGAAAGCAGACTAAATGCTGGAGGGTGGTACTGGATTAGGACTTTGACTTAATATTTCATATACTCAAAAATTTATAGTAGGCATTATGTCCTTTGTATGATTGATAAACTATGAAAAAACTAATTTTTGTATATTTGGTTTATGCAATATTTAGAAGTCAGAAGTCCCCTTACCACAGATACCTTCAGCTGTTGTGAAAACCTGTAAATGGAATTTGAAGCAGAATTCCTCCCCTAAAAATGTTTTCCAGGAATGTGCCGGGTAAGTGTTCTATGCTCGACCTTGCATATATTAGGGGTATTTGAGTTTGTTGAGAAATAATATTATAAAGCCCAGGTGGGCTTCAAACTCACTTTGTAAGCTAAAGTTAGTATTGAATTTCTGGCTTCTGAAGTTCTAAGATAATAAGCATGTATCATGTGCTAGAACTGGCTTGTGTACGTAGTATCTATTGGTAACTCCAAGATAGAGGATGACAAAAAGTCTTTTTTTTAAATTTTTATTTTATACAAGTTAAGTTTTTTGTTTTGTTTTGTTTTTTCTTAAGACAGAGTTTCCCTGTATAATAGTCCTTCCTGTCCTGGAACTCAGAAATCTGCCAAGAGACTTGAGCCACCACCACCCAGCTTTTGAACATTCCCCCCCCCCTCCCTCCCTCCCTCCCTCCCTCCCTTCCCCCCCCCCCTCTCTTCTTTTCCCTCTCCCTCTCTCTTTGGTTTAGCAAGTTAAGTTCTTATCTGGATAGTTTTGCAATTAAGATGATCCCTTTCAGTAACTTTATGTAGAAATGGTTAAGTGAAGAGTAATGATCACATGTGCATAAAGGTTATATTGAAGCAGGCCATGATGTCAAGCCCCAAGATAACAGGATTTCTATGATAATTTTGGGCCATCATTTCTCCACTTTCCAAAGTGCTTGTGTGTAGCTTGAAAAGAGTCTAAAAATATTTTTTCTAGATCTAAGCATTTCCTGAAAGTATTTTTTCTCTGGATTTTTGAAACAGGACAGAGAAATTCTATTTATTTATTTATTTATTTATTTACTTACTTACTTGCTTATTTATTTATTTATTTATTTTTTGCGGCTAGGAGCATTTATTAAAGTACAGTTTCACACAAATTGAAGACGATAGGGGTATGCGGCTGCGCTAGTTGTCAGCTGTTTTTAGAAGTGGTAATTTTGCCTTTCACATTCGTTTAGAAAATAGAAAAGGGGATGCATTTTAACTCATATGAACATAACATTGTCCCTGTATTAGAGCCAAACAGATTTTTCCTTTATTTAACATTGGCAGAAGAATATTTAACAAAAACTAGCAAGTTAGGTTAAACAATATAATAAATGTATGAATACCTAATACATAAACAGTGACTTCTTGGTATTTATTTCAGGAATGAAAAATTAAATTATTATTATTATTTTCATCTTTTGTTTGTTTGTTTGTCAAGACAAGGTTTCTCTGTGTTACCCTGGCTGTCTTGGCTCATTTTATAGACTAGGGTGACCTTGAACTCACAGAGATTCACTTGCCTGTCTACCACCACCTGGCTACAAACTTAACACAAGATTTAATTTACCAAGTAACAGTAGATGTTTCACTTTTTAAAATTCCTTCACTATCTGAGGGGATAGTATGTACCATAGCACCTGTCCAAAGATCTGAGGACAACCTGCCAGACTCGGCTCTCTCTTCCTACCCTGTGGATGTTGGGAATTGAACTCATTGTCTGGCTTGGCAGAAAGTGCTCTTGCATTGAGCCATCATAGTGTTCCCACAGTATTTTTTAAAAATCATGGCAGAGCCGGGCAGTGATGGCGCACACCTTTAATCCCAGCACTCGGGAGGCAGAGGCAGGCGGATCTCTGTGAGTTCGAGGCCAGCCTGGTCTACAAGAGCTAGTCCCAGGACAGGAACCAAAAACACTACGGAGAAACCCTATCTCGAAAATCAAAAAAATAAAATAAAAAAATAAAAAATAAATATCATGGCAGGAGTCGGGCAGAAGATACAAAGAAACCCGGTCTTGAAACCACCCACACACCCACACAAAATCAGGGCAGGAAAAGATTTGGAGCTTTTGAACCATTTAGGTCTGTTGGAATGATTTAACCAATACCATTTATTTGTTTTGTTTTTTGAGGCAGGGTTTCTCTGTTGCTTTGGAGCCTGTCCGGGCATTAGCTCTGTAGACCAGGCTGGCCTCTAACTCACAGAGATCCTCCTGCCTCTGTCTCCCAAGTGCTGGGATTAAAAGCAGGTGAATCTTCTATGTGAGTTCAAGACCAGCCTGGTCTACAAAGCTGGTTCCAGGACCCCCTTCCAAAGCTAAAAAAATGCATGAATGAATGAATCAATGAATTTTTTTTAAAAGGCTTTAGGGCTGATTAGTCCTTTCAGCACTGATTCTAGCCAATACAATAAAGGGAAAGGGCAAACAAATTTAGTAGAAAGGACTAAAACTCTTTATTTATAGATAATGTCATCATATATATATATATTCCGAATGATTCCACAAAACTGATTAAACTGGATTGGCACTGTTACAAGATCACCATTCAAAATTGTGTTTTTTATTTATTAAAAGTCATAATAAAATAATAAAATTAATAATAAGAGTTGTTTTCTTTTTTAAAAATTTTTTATACATTTTTTATTGATATTTATTGAGCTTTACATTTTTCACTGCTCCCCTCCCTGCCTTTCTCCTCCCCCAAGGTCCCCATGCTCCCAATTTACTCAGGAGATCTTGTCTTTTTTTAGTTTCTACTTCCCATGTAGATTAGATCTATGTATTTCTCTCTTAATGTCCTCATTGTTGTCTAAGTTCTCTAGGATTGTGTTTTGTAGGCTGGCTTTCTTTGGTTTATGTTTAAAAACCACCTATGAGTGAGTACATGTGATAATTGTCTTTCTGTGTCTGGGTTACCTCACTCAAAATAATATTTTCTAGCTCCATCCATTTTCCTACAAAATTCAAGCTGTCGTTATTTTTTTCTGCTGTGTAGTACTCCATTGTGTAAATGTACCACATTTTCTTTATCCATTCTTTGGTCGAGGGGCGTTTAGGTTGTCTCCAGATTCTGGCTATAGCAAACAAAGCTGCTATGAACATAGTTGAGCACATGTCCTTGTGGCATGGAAGTTCTTAAGTATGACATTAGACTAAATTCAGCTTCCTTATGAGCATGGGACAAAAGTGATTTCTGAGGAAATCTGTTAATAAGAAGGTGGTGTTTTTGTAGCTGTGTGGATAATCACTTGTCTCACAGAAAGGAAACTAAAGACCTGAGAATGTGGAAAAGCTTATCCTGAGCTCTGAGAATATTTAAGTGACATTTTCATTGTCTTTGAAGATTCCTCTGGTCAGATGTGGTTTATTACTGTACCTCCTGCATGCAGTGGGAACTTCAGTTCCAGGGGACCTAGTACCTTCACCCAGAATAAATGCAGGCAAAACAACAATGCACATAAAAATAAATCAATCTTCAAAAAAGAGACCTTGTCTCCAAAAGAGCAAACAACAACAAAACCCAGCAATACAGAACAAAAATAAAAAAGAAAATATAAGTATTAAAAAAAACTTGTTCTGGATACAATTTAGGGGGAGCTTGGAGGGTGGGAAAGTGCAAGAGCTGCTTGAGTTAGGTATTATCTGACCATTAATCTGTAAAGTATGAGATACGCAGCAGCAATCCATTTTCTTGTTTTTCTTCAGTGGGTTGATTAGATGGTCAGGGATTTGGAAATTTTTGAGCATGATTAGAAAATTGGTGAGAAAGACATTTGGGAAAAGTTTGTGAATCTGTCCAGATGGGTGAAGGACGTGAAGATGCTCATTCCCATGTAAATGCCCATCCAAAGATGACTTGAGCAGAGAAAGGTTCAGTAATTAAGCACATAGGATAACTTATTCTGTGGACAGTGAGCCTCTTTCCCCAGTCAACCCTATCATTGCCCAAAACCAGAATGACCATAGTGGCAGAGATGGAGGTTATGTGTGTGATTGACAACATGAACTTCTACTCACCAAATCTGACAGCTGCTTCTCAGTGCCAGATCTGCTCAAGATATGACACCATTTTCCAGGGCGGCCAGCCAGTGACCTGATGACAGATTGACTATATTGGACACTTCCTTACTAGGGTAGATACTTAATCTGGTTATAGATTTGCCTTTCCTGCACATACTGGTTCTGTAAAAACTACCATCCATGGATTTACAGAATGCCTTATCACCATCATGGTATCCCACATAATATTGTTTCTGACCAAGGAACTCACTTCTAGAAAAGTGAAACAGTGGGCCGACAATCATGAAATCCATTGGTCTTAACCTGTTCCCTACCATCCTGAAGCAACTGGCCAGATAGAAAAATGGAATGACCTTTTGAATACACAATTACAGAGCTAATTAGGAGACAGTAGTCTGGACTGCTGGGGCAGGATTCTTCGGAAGGTGGTGATTGCTTTACATCAACATCCAATATATGATATAGTTTTTCCCATAGCCAGGATCCATGGATCCAGGAATTAAGAGTTAAAGAAGGGTGTTAGTGAGCAGGAAGAATTTGCTTCCTATTCCTATGACCTTAAGTCCTACTAGCCTAGAAATTTTGGTTCCAGAGGGGGAACTGCACCTGCCAGGAGACAGTACAAATATTCCACTGAATTGGAAGCTCATACTTCCCCCTGGTCTTTGGGCTTCTAATGTCCTTAAACAAACAGACTAAGAAAGGAATAACTGCTTTAGGAAGGGTGATTGATCCAGACTACCATGAGGACTCTGGATTGCTTACCATTGGATTGCTTACCATTGGATTGCTTCTCCACAGTGGAGGTAAGAAAGGTTATGTTTGGAATTAAGGAGATCCTTAAGGACATCTCTTGGTGCTACCATATCTTTTGACTAAATTCAGTGGGGAAGTACAGCAACCCAGTCCTGGGAGGATGACGAAGGACACAGACCGTTCAGTAATGGAGGTATGGATCACTCCAGGAAAAGAGCCAAAACCAGCTGAGTTCCTTGCTGAGGGTGAATGAAATACAGAATGGGTAGTAGAGGAAGGTTAAGGCCACATGGTCAGCTTCAAAACAATGATTATAATTGACATGAGTGTTTTTGTTATGTTTTGTTAAGAATTTGTTTGTAACTCTTATGTGAGAATGGAGCATAAAAATGAGGTAGACTCAGAAAAGTAATGCACTAAAGAAATGTAAAGTATATAAGGTTTAGAGACATAAAAAGATAATTTTGAGTTGTTAATACAAGTTATAATAGAAAGTGAATTAGGTACAACACTTTGGACTCACAAAGATAGGATATAGATAATGGAGTATTTTCTCTGAATCTGTTACATACAAATGGATTAGGCATTGTTGATGTACTTATTGCCTGAATATATGTAATTATTGTACTTACTGCATATAGTTTTTCTTATATTAGTTATAGACTTCTTTATTTTAGCCAAAAGTGGGAAATGTAGTGATAATTGTGTTTGTGTTTTAATAACTAAAGTTTGCCTGAAGGACCAGAGTGCCAAGCTAAACCACTAGAAGCTAGGCAGTAGTGGCTCACACCTTTAATTTTAGAACTTGGGGGACAGATGGATCTTTGTTAGTTCTAGACCACTGTGAGCTACACGAAACTGATCCAGTCTAAAAGAGAAACAGCTCACCCCAGCACTTGGGAGTCACACACCTTTAATCCCAGCACCAGGGTGGTAGAGAAAGGAGTGATATGGCTGGGCCGAGAGAGAAATATAAGGCAGGAGGAGACAGGATCTCAGTGTAGTCTCAAGAGCAGTGCAGTCTGAGACAGCCGGTCTGAGGAGCAGTGCAGTCTGAGACAGCCGGTCTGAGGAGCAGTGCAGTCTGAGACAGCCGGTCTGAGGAGCAGTGCAGTCTGAGACAGCCGGTCTGAGGAGCAGTGCAGTCTGAGACAGCCGGTCTGAGGAGCAGTGCAGTCTGAGACAGCCGGTCTGAGGAGCAGTGCAGTCTGAGGACAGGATCATCCCTTTGATCTGAGCATTGGTAGAAGTAAGAACTAGTGACTAGCCACTCTGCTTCTCTGATCCTTCAGCTTCCACCCCCTGATAACTGACTCCGAGTTTTTAGTACTAAGATCTATTAGAATTTGTGCTACAGTCTTGTTTTCTTGGAGTTTTTTCATAAGAACTCAGAATTCCTTTACACTACTTCATTCTCAGACTTTGTTCCAACCGTTAATCATATTTAAGTTTGAGATACTACAAGAATATCCCTCAAAGGGACTTTGCCACCTATATTAAAATCTATAATGTGTTCACAATTGTACATGGGATAGTCATATTAGGCATAATCATGACCTGCTATTGTTTTCATTTGGAAATTATGACATAAGGAAATATGATTGTGTATGAAGTTGTGATGGCTATTCTTGGTTGTCAACTTGTCTACATTACATCTGTAATTAACTAAGTCCCAAGTGGAACACCTGTAAGGGATTCTTTTTTTTTCTTTTTTTAAGATTTATTTACTTATGTTAACAATGTTCTGTACTGTGCACTAGACTTCATTACAGATGGTTGTGAGCTACCATGTGGTTGCTGGGAATTGAACTCAGGTTCCTTGGAAGAGCAGCCAGCGCTCTTAACCACTGTGCTATCTCTCCAGCCTCCAAGGGATTTTTTCTTAATTAAATCATTCGAAACAGGAAGATCGACACTAAATCCAGATTTTATAAGGTGGTAAGATCTGCCTTAAATCTGGGCCACACATTCTGGTGGTAACCTATATAAAGGACACAGAAGAAGGAAGCTCTTGCTCTTTGCCTGCTTGCCCTCACTCTCTCTGGAAAATTTATTTCTTTACATTAGAGCCATTTCTTTGGAATTCCAGTGTATGCTAAAGACCACATCCAGCCTTGTGGATTGAACAACTACTGTATTCTTGATTTTCCGTTGGTAGACCACTATTGTTGAACTAGCTAGACTTTCAGAGAGTAAAGGGATTCCATTTCTTTAAAATATTTTGTATGTTCACTGATGTTACCAGAATCTATGTTCTTCTATAATGGCAGTTTCTGTATACCGAATTGTGCATAAAGCACCGTTCTCAGTGAATGCTTTTTAACTATGATAAATGTATATAACTGGATCAAATCTTTTCTAGAATTGTCTATACCTATTTGAGTGAAAAACCATTTGAAGAATACCAAAACAGTCCATACTTCTGTCGATTTTTACAATGGAAATGGCTAGAAAGGTAGGTTTTAATTTAATTCTGAATGAAAGTAACTTTTTACAGTGCATACTATTTGATATTCAGTTCAGTTTTCTACATGTCAAAATGTTACTGAAAATCTTGAGTTGTATTTATGTTTACTTGGAAATCTTTAGTAGGTGGAATGTTATATAATTCCTTCTGATTCAGTGGACCCTGTTCTCTTTCTTTAAAATGGCAGTTAACTCTCATTGTACATTTAGGAAATGAAACATTTTGGCTTTATAGTATTGCAATGCAGTGGTTGAAACTCTGCAGTCTAAGCCTCTGTTCAGATTCTTGCTAGCTGTGAGGCTTTAGGCAAGTGACTTAACCTCTATGAGCTATAGATCCTTTTATACAGAGACACTCATATACCTATTTTAGTTAGGGTTTCTATTGCTGTGAAGACACTATGACCATGTCAACTCTTATAAAGGAAATCATTAAATTGGGGCTGACTTAAAGTCCAAAGGTTTGGTCTATTATCATCCTGGTGGGAAGCATAGCAACACATAGGCTAACATGATGCTGGAAAGGTAGAGAGTTCTACTTCTACATTCAGATCATCAGGCAGCAGGAAAAGAGTGACACTGGGCCTGTCTTGGCTTCTGAAAACCCAAAGCCCACTCCCAGTGATATACTTCAACAAGGCCACATCTACTACAATAAGGCCATACCTCCCAATAGTGCCACTCCCTATGAGTCTGTGGGGGCCGTTTTAATTCAAACCACCATATCTATGCTGCTTCACTCTTGCTGGGAAATGCATGTACAATGTGTAGACCAGTGTTTGGTGAACCAAAGAAATGCCACAAAAGCATCAGCTGCTATTAGTACTTCGTGATTATTATTTCTAAAATTAATAGTCAACACCCCCCCCCACACACACACACTTTTTGAGATTAGGTTTTATTATGTTGTCTGGTTGGCTTGGAACTTACTATGTAGACCAGGCTGGCCTTAAACAGAGATCTGTTTTCCTCTGCCTTCTGAGTACTGCAAGTAAAGATATGTGCCACCATACCCAGCATACATGCTTATATATGCATGTTACATTTTGAGGTCCTTTACTTAAAGGAAAGTGTGATATGTTTATGTAGTTTTCCTCAGCAGCCTTTTGACAGGTTGTAAAGTATGCCAAAAATTGATCCATGAAGTGTAGACATACATATTTCCTAGAATGGGCTGCTTGTGTATTCATCTTAAATTATAATAACCAATCTGTTGTATATTTTGTGTCAATGATTTTAATAAATTTTAAATGTGCTTGTTTCTCTTAGTAAAAAATTGAGAGTTTTGAGTCCTGATCATAGACATCTTTGTCTCGGGCACTGTTTCAGGCAACATGGGCCAACAGATAGGACTAGCACAAGCTCTAAATAGGCTTTTCTATTTTAAAATAACAGTGCAATGTGAGATCTGAAACTTTTTTTTCAATTGGTTAGGCAGCCAGTAACAAAGAAAACGTTCAGACATTACAGAGTACTAGGAAAAGGCGGGTTTGGAGAGGTAAGTAACCTGTGCCAGTTCCGGCAGTACTTCTGTTAGAAAGGTAGCCAAGTCATCTACACACATGAGCTCAGGTAATGTATCAACTTTATCTGTATACTTATCTTCCTATGGTTCTTTTTGAGAATAGTTTCAGGCAACTTGATATGAAGGTGAATTTTTGAGCTTTTAAAACTATAACAACAACAAAAACCTTATCTTTGTGACTTCACTTTCCATTTTCCATTCTGGCAGAGTTAATGTTTCATGCTTGATATTTAAGTTAAGCAGACTGAAAAACTTGTGAAATTTCTGTTATTCAGGACTAGCTCTAAAATTTATGTTGCATAGAGTGCTGTTTATTTTTGAAGAGATGATGTCTCACCCAAGTTGTCTCTTAACTCCTAGGTTTAATAACTCCTGCTACCTCAGCAAACTGGGACTACAAATACATGCCACTGTAGCTAATCAGAGGACATTGGCAAATATGCTTATTTAACTCATTTGTATTTAGACTTTGTCCTAGTTTGCTTTCTGCTGCCTTGATTAAAACACCATGACCAAAAGGATCTTAGGGAGGAAAAGGTTTGTTTGTCTAACACTTTTAGGGCTCAGACTATCATCAGGGAATGCCACAGCATGAATTCAAAGCAGGAATTTGAAGCAGCACCATGGATGAATGATGTTACTGGCTTCCTTCCTCTAGGTTGTGCTCGGCCAGTTTTCTTATTAAGCCCAGGGCCACCTGCCCAGGGGTGTGACTGCCTATAGTAGCTGCACCCTCTTCTATCAGTTAACTATCAAGAAGGTAACCCACAGACATGCCCCAAGGCAGTCTGGTGGAGGCTATTCCTCAATCGAAATTCCCTATTCCAAATTCTAGGTTGCATCAAGCTGATGGTAAAAACAAACCAGTATAGGTACAGATGTACCTTATACCTGCATTAAAAGGTGCTCAGGGCCTCTTTTGATGCCTTTTGTACCTGTAATTGGGAGTTAGGAAGGTAACACGTTTTAGACTAGCTTGGATTATAGTGAGACCCTGTCTGAAAAAAAAAAAAGTGTTCAGATCTAGGGACATAGAACATGGTATAGCCCTAGCTTCCCATATACAAAACCTTAAGTATGATACTCAACACCTTTAAAAAAGTATTTTAAAATGTGTGAATTCAGAAAATCCTAGGGAAACTTCACATAGATTCCTGAGGAATAGGTTTTAAACATGAGAGCTGTATTGGATAGATATCACCTATAGCAGTTAGAGAGTAGTGCATCTAGGCGTTGGTGTTGGCACATGTCTTTAATCCTAGCACTTGGGAGGCAGAGGCAGGCTGATCTCTGTGAGTTCAAGGCCAGCCTGGTCTACAAAGCAAGTGCTAGGATAGGCTCCAAAGGTACACAGAAAAACCCTGTCTCAAAAAATAAATAAATAAATAAAAATAATAGGGGCTGGAGAGATAGCTCAGAGGTTAAGGGCACTGGCTATTCTTCCAGAGTTCCTGAGTTCAATTCCCAGCAACCACTTGGTGGCTCACAACCATCTGTAATGAGATCTGATGCCTTCTTCTCTCTCGTCAGACAGAACACTGTATATATAAATAAATAAATCTTAAAAAAATAGAAAATAATACACAGTTCTGATGTGATAATTTAAAGAGACATTAATTGTCCCATTAATTATCTGGAGTAGTCATGTTCAGCCTATGAATTTCCAATTCCCCACGAGACAGGCAAGCCATTAGGAACTAGCACTTTCTAAAATCAGAAACAAGTTACATTGCCCAGATGTGATTTACATCATATATGTGTTTAAGTTCTATTTTAAAACAAAAGCAGAATCCACCAGCATTGCTTCATAATTAATTTAATTCAGAGTTGTGCTCAAGTGAGCTCTGTCAGCCATTTCCATGTTGAGATGAAGGAAGTGGGTCAGAACTGCCATCACTGTGTTAGAGGAGTACCCCAATACAGCTGGAGACTTTCATAATTTATGGGGTTGCATTTGGCCAATTCACCCAACACTGTTGTAAGCCCTTCAAGGGGATGGTCTGTAAGGAATCATTCCTCTGTAGAATGTGTCATAGACCAGAGACTTTTCTCTCTTCAGCTCATGCTGTCATTCTCGATCTCCAGGAACAAAGCATTAGATTTTGGCAGGGGGCAGATGAGAAGATGTTGTAGGGTATCATGTTAATAAGAAATGAAATTCTAAGTTATAATCACACATATGATTTAATCTTGATTCAGTAGGATCACATCAGGAAATTTTAATCATTGTGAAAGACTTGTTATAGATTATATTTGGATACATTTTCTTGGATTTTCAAACAAATGATTAGCTGGATGAATTAACCGTGGTAGCTCCTTGCAAACTTTTTGTGTATGTTAGGCTCTATGTCAAGGCCCAGAGGACAATGAGCAGTCTGTTTCTACTCTGAATGTCTGTCAGAGGGAGCCTTACTGAGCCAGTACAGGGACAGTTGCAGTTCCTATCTCAGTGAGCTTGGAGGGCAAAAATAATTTACTTATTTTGCCAACAGTAATTCTCTTGCTTATGCTTTAAGTGTTGTAAAGTCAATCTTCAGCTTCCTGAGGCAAGCACAGTGGAAAGCATTTGGGCTCATGACTGGTTCCAAAGATAGCACAGTGTGATGAGACCAGCATGTACTTCAGAGCTATGCAAGCCCAGGGTCAAGTCCTGCTTCTGCTTGCCATTAGTTGTATGATCTTGGATCACCATCTTGACTTCATCTTTGGCAGGAGGATGATGGTCCCTGCTTTAGCTTTCTGAGGACATGGAGGCATTGTGCCTAGCCATGAACTTTTAATTAAAAAAATTTCAGAATTATTCAAATTTTCTAAAACTTTTGCTTTTCTAAGAATCTAAAGACATATCAAGATATACTTAAATAGACTCAGCATGATCACATACGAAAACAAGTTCCATTGTGTCTTGATAAAGCACACTGTTTTGTTCACTTTACTCACTATTGACAAGAAACAGGAAAATCCAGTGGAAAACTTACAGTTATTAATACCCAAATGGCCTTGGCTCATCACATGCTTTGTCCAGCCTTTACCAGAAAATATTATCACAGAGAAAATAGTTTTCTTCATATACCCTAAAAATGTCAGGTATATATAAGCCTTTTTTTCCCCTTTAAACTAGGTTTGTGCCTGTCAAGTACGAGCTACAGGAAAAATGTATGCCTGCAAAAAACTAGAAAAAAAAAGAATAAAGAAGAGGAAAAGTGAAACTATGGCTCTGAATGAAAAAAGAATCTTAGAAAAATTGCATAGTAGATTTGTAGTAAGTATCTCATTTTAGTCATGGTATCATTTACTTTTTTGTTGCTGTGATAATATGCTTGTCCAGGGCTGGGTGGTGATGATGCACACCTTTGATCCCAGCAGTTGGGAGACAGAGGCAGGGGGATCTCTGTGAGTTCGAGGCCAGCCTGGTCTATAGAGTGAGTTCCAGGACAGTCAGGGCTGTACTGTCTTGAAAAACAAAACAAACCAACAAATAAATTCATGTATAAAGCAAGTTAAGTAAGGAAGGGCTTATTTTGGCTTACAGTTTGAGAAAGAGGTACAGTCTATCGTGGTAGACAAGGCATAGCATCTAGAGTATACAGTGGCTGGTCATACTACATCTGCATTAGGAAACAGAGATGTGAATGCTGGTGTCTGCTTGTTTTCTCCCTTTATTCAGTATCGGACCCCACACCCTGGGATGGTATCTCTACTGTTTTCCATAGGTTTTCCCTCAGCTGAACCTTTCTGGAAACATCCTTCCAGATACTGAGGTTTGTTCCAAGGTGATTCTAAATCCTGTCAAGGTGACAAAACTTAACCATCACAGTCTTCCCTTGTATGTTGTTTGAGTCATAGCATTTTGGTCAGCAGTCCTGCTGGAAACTCTTATTCAAGTCATGGACTCAGGTGCTGTGTTTCTTATGAGTTTCTGTGGAGTTCTGCTGTTCCCTATTGGAAATAATTTCATTTTGTAATGATGTCCCTCTTATTCTAGCATGCAGGTATAGGGCAATGCCAATCCTACTACTGATTTGTGACTTATTGCCAGTTTTATACTGTCCACCATCCCATGCTGTCAGGTCTTCTTCACACTCTGATGATTCCTAATGAGTGCTTTTTCTTCTCCTTGTGACAACCAAGCTCATGTGTTTGCTGCCTCTCATTGATCAGCCCTGACTCATCAGCATGGTGACTTTGAGGTACTTGAAGGTTCTTTTTCTAGTCCTTCTAAAGTGGTCTTCCTCTTCTCTCTGAACTCAGTCTCTTTTCCATTCTTTGATTTTCTTTCTATTTTCTGCACCTGAAGTGTTTGCTATTAGACCTTCAACTACCATGCTCCAATTGTAGGATCTTTCAAATTTTATGCTCACTTTTGCAGATGAGAGCTGAAGATGGGGTAGAGTGGTATGAAACAGGAGTGATCTCAGATTGTAGGATATATGTTGTATAGTGTGGTTTCTCTACTCCTACTTAGATATTCCTTAGAGCGTTTTTTTGAAGTATAAAGACTGGTTAAGACAAAAGATGAGCTAGGTGGTGGTGGTGCATGCCTTTAATCCCAGCACTCAGTCGGTAGAGGCAGGTGGATCTTGGTGAGTTTCAGGCCAGCAGAGCTAGTTCTAGGACATATAGAGCTGTTAGATAGTAGAGAAACACTGTCTCTAAAAAAAATAAAAACAAAACAAAACAAACCGAAAAAAAAGACAGAAGATGAACAATGGTTATAAAATGATTCTTAGTGTTAAAATTTATTTCCTTTAAGTCATTTATTTCTTGGTATCATGGTTATCTGCTTTGTAGAGACAGATGTTCCAAACCAGCTCCTCCTCATAGCCAGCATCTGTATTTAGTAACATGAGTCAATGTGTTTATTATGACAGTTTCACATGAAGTGAAGTGATAGTCTTTAATAAAATACTCATCTTAGAGCTATTTAAACATGTACAACCTTGAAGCATATAAACCTCAAATCTAACTTTATTAGAGGGATATAAGTAGTTATGTCCTATGCACAACATAATTTCGTTTCTATATTTTTAGCTTCTTCCAAAGAACCTAGACATATTTCATTTTTTCTATGATTCTGGTTTTTTCCTGTTTACAGTGACTCATTGGCAGGTTCTGACATACCCTTGAGTCGTGGTCCTTCCACTGCCACCTCATATATACAGAAGCACCCTCTCCTGAGTTCCCACCTCTGTCTGCACTTGCTCCTTACAGTCTGTTCCCCGTGAAGCAATAATCTGTGGAGGAGTTAAATTGGTCTATACTTTCCTACACTAAACTGTCCTGTGGTCATCTTCACTCTGAGACTGAAATTGAACTCTGCTCCAGCCTCTCAGGCACTGAGGCACCAGGCTCCTGTAGCCTCTACCACTCAGCTAACCAAGGTGTGTCCTCTCTCTGGAATATGGCCACTACCTCTTTTGATCTTGAATATTATTGCTTTCTGTTTCTGCGTTGGTCACTCTTGCTTCACTGTCTGGTGTTTACAGGATAAAAAAGCAGAACCCTTTGGTGTCTTTTTTGCCACTGGTTCCTAGATCAAGGCTGGTATGATAAATGGTTCTCAGTATTATTTAATATGCATTAACTGTGTGTGGGATGGATATTCATTCACAGGAGGGGAGAGAGTAAGGGTCTTTGTTTCTTGAAGCATGAATGAGAAATACCATTCAGTTTAACTCTGGTCCGACATATGTCAGCTAATGAGAGTGGACAGTGGTATGCTCTGGATACTTCATCCCAATCTCCTCATTTCCAGCCCTCTCCCTTTACCTGCAACTTTACTCTCCTAACGTTTAATAAAAATGTTGACCATGTTGGATTTATTTATTTTATTATAAATGAAAATCATTATAATTTATTACGTGACTAGAATAAAGGGAAAAACCATATAGTCACTTTAATAGTTGCACAGAAAGCCTTTTATTAATATCCAGGTCCCATTTATGATTAAGAGCTTCTAAGCTAGACTGGAACGATGGCTCAGCCATCTTAAGTTTATAACCTAAGCTAAGCTAGCTTAGCTAGCTTAGCTAGCTCTAAGCAAACTAGTTTTACTTTCTAACACACATCATTTACCATGTGATGCTATTGGAATGCCCACCCTCATGTCTAGGCTCCCATTCTCACTATCTCTACTTAATATTATTTTGGAAATTCTAGCCAGTGCAACAAAATAAAGTAATTAAGGTTAAATTAGGATTAGAATTAGAGCTAGAGAAATAAGTAAAGGAGTAAAAGATTGTGTTTTTGAACAATGTAATTGTATGTGGAGATATTCCTAGACTTTGTAGATAGCCAACCTAGGATTAACTAAATGACTAGAAATGAATCAGCCACAGTTAGGAGGTGTGCTGTGTGCATGTGTCTGTATATCTGTCTGTACATGTTAGGATATAACAAACACACACCTATCTATATATTTTCTTTTTTTCTTTGTCTTTGCATTTTTGAGACAGGAGTTCTCTGTGTAGCCTTAGAGCCTATTCTGGAACTCACTCTGTAGACAAGACTGACCTCTAACTCAAGGAGATCCACATGCCTCTGGCTTCCTAGTGCTGGGATTAAAGGTGTGCACTGCCAGCTCCTGTCTCCTATGTGCACTCAGAGGTCAGAGGAGGATGTCAAGTATCCTACTCTGTTACCCTTCACCTTCTTTTCTTTCTTTTTTTTTTTTTAAAGATTTATTTATTTATTAAGTATTCAGTGGTCTGCCTGCATACGTCCCTGCAGGCCAGAAGAGGACACCAGATCTTATTACAGATGGTTGTGAGCCACCATGTAGTTGCTGGGAATTGAACTCGGGACCTTTGGAAGAGCAGCCAGTGCCCTTAACCTCTGAGCCATCTCTCCAGCCCCCTTCACCTTATTTTCTTGAGACAGAGTCTTTGACTGAACCTGGAATTTGCTGGTTTGTTTATTGTTTGTTTTTTTCCAGCTAGGCTAGCTGGCCAGCAAGCCTCATCAATCCTTCTTTCTCCCCTCTACCCCAGGACTGGGATTTCAGGTATTCATAGCCATGCCCAGCTTTTTTTTTTTTTCTTTTTAAACTGGGGTCAAAACATAGGTCCTCATGTCAACACAGCCAGCACTCTTATCCATTGAACCATCTCCTCAGCCTGTAAATGAAAAGCATATTAATAACATTTATAATAGCACCAAGAGTCATCACAGTCTAGGCAAAAGTCCTACAAAATATGTAGGACTTCTACGCTTAGAACTGTAAGATTCAATTTTAAGAAATTAAAGAATGCCTTAACAGAGAGGGACCATGATCCTAGACTGGGTAATTCAATGTTGTGAAGATGCTGGCTCTTCTCAGTTGATCTAGCGATTAAATGAGTTAAGTATAATCACAACCCAAACCCTAACAGGGGGTGAATTCATGTGTGCATGTGTACATTTGTGTTTGAACTCTCATACAAGACAATAGAACGGTGAAGAAAAACTTATCAGGGTCTGGGAATGTAGCTCTGCGGGAGAGTACCAGCCTGGCAGATGTGAGGCACTAGGTCCAACCAATAGAAAGACAACAAAGAGGAAAAGAAATATTATTTTTGACCAAGTACACCTGTAATTCTAACTAGTCAGAAAACTGAGGCAGGAGGATCACTTGCTCCTAGAAGCTCAATGCCAGCCTGGGCAAATCTCATTTCTTCAAAAAGCAAAACAAAAAGCATAAAGGCACTTCACAAAAATGCTGTGACTGACTAATGAATCAATGAAAAAGTATGGGGAGTATTCACTGCAAATTAAAACCAGAATTACAGTTCAAGGCTAGCCTTGGCTATATAATGCGTCAGAGACCCACCTAGGTTACATAGTGCAACCAGTCTTCCAAAATTAAGGATTTGGGATATGGTTCAGCATCACAAAACAGCAAAATGACACAATCATCAGCCATTATACCCTGACCACCCTGGCTCAGACCAAAAAGATCAGCATCACCAAATGTTGGAGGAGTGTGGAACAAGATCTTGCCAGAACTGCTGAATGCAGGTGCTCCAGAAGTTCTTAGTGTCACACAATCAGACCATAGTGTGAAGAAGTCACTTTCCATGCAGAGTTGCACTGAGCTATTTGCTAAGTAAAGGCCCAGAGACATGGTGTGTGGTGTGTAGTTCTCTGAAGCACATAGTGTTTGGGTGTCCTATTACAAACTTAACAGATAATTCAGATTATTGTTAACAAATTCTATAAGTTAAGACTGAACAAGCATATTTTTTATGTGTGTATCTTTTTTTTTTTATGATGCTGTTGTCTTTAGGTTAGTTTAGCCTACACTTATGAAACCAAGGATGCCTTGTGTTTGGTGCTAACCATTATGAATGGAGGGGATTTGAAGTACCACATTTACAATCTGGGCAATCCTGGCTTTGAGGAGCCCAGAGCTGTGTTCTATGCTGCAGAGCTGTGCTGTGGCTTGGAAGATTTACAGAGGGAAAGAATTGTATACAGGTAAGAATGGTGTGACCTGACAGAGCCTCTGAGTGTTGAAACCTTCCACTGGGAGCTTCCTCTGGCTTATACTGGCTGTCATGGGATGGAAAAGGGAAAACAGGGAGGCCTTGGGTGGCATTCTGAGGGGTTGAGGTTGTCGCTTAAACTGTAAGACACAGCCAGTCAGAAGTATACCTTGGTTTCCTTCTTAGTTTATCTTTACTCTTCTAAGAAATTGTCCTTTTGAGGCAGAACCTTTTTTCTTAAGCTGATCAGATAGCCAGTGCTATTTGTGTAAGCATGAGAAAGCCTATTTATAGAATTCTGAGATATTTGACAACTCATAATATTCATAATATTCCAAGAAAACATGATCAAGTATATTAAAAATGTTTTCCTGCCAGGTGTTGGTGGTACATGCCCTTAATCACAGCACTCTGGAGGCAGAGGCAGGCGGATCTTTGTGAATTCAAGGCCAGCTTGGTCTACAGAGTGAGTTCCAGGATAGCCGAGTCTGCACAGAAAAACCCTTTCTCAGGAGAAAAGGTTTTCTTTTCATCTTAGAATTCATTAAGAAAACCAGATTAAGCTTTGTAGTTAGAATTAGCTTAGTACAATCAGTATATTTAAAATTTGAAAACAGTTTATCTCTCTTAGATACTGGAGTTGTTATAAAATGAATCTCATATTGATCACTCTCCCTGGGGACTTTTATTTTCTCTTCCAGAGATTTACTTGCCAATCAGTCCATAAGAAGAGTTTCTTTCCTTTTAAAAAATGTTTTTGTGTATATGTTTGTGCATGTGTGCATGTTTGCAGAAGCACATTTGTTGAAGGCCAAGGACATCTGTGGGTCTCAGTTTTCACCTTTTCAGTTTGTTTGAAATAGGGGCTTGCTGTGATAGCTGGCCTCTGAGTTTCTGGGGATTCTCTTGTCTCGGCTTCTCATCTCACCAGGATTATAGATGCTACATCACCTGACTTTACATGGGTTCTGAGTACTCAAACTCAATCACTCATGCACAGCAAGTGTATTTATCCACTGAGCCATTTCTCCAACCTTCCTAATGAGAATTCCTAGTCTTGTGCCTTTTTTAAACTATAAAATTCCAGAGGGATCTATGTATCTCTTCCTCTCATCTTCATTCAGTTGGTCATCACTTTATTCTAGATTATCTCCATCAGTCTCTATTTTCCATAGTAAGCAGCTTAGTCCTTGTCTTTTTCTTGTCAGCAAACTGACAGAGACTTGAATAGATTTCCATACTGCCTATGTTGACCCAGTGCATTTTCCAGAAGATTCTGATAAGACATGTTTGAATGTAGATCTGACCCCATTTCATCTTCCTCTAGTATGGGACCCTTGTTCACCAGGTGTTCAGACCCTTAAGTACTTAGCGTCTTACTAACTTCTCCATCCTTGATTCCTGATGGCCCACATCAGTCTCCTCAGCCCTTGTTATGTAAGTGTATTTGTGGTTTCCAGTACATCTAAGAAGTCTTTATAACTCTAGTCTTGGCAATAAGCCCTTCTGTGGATGCCTTCTTCACATCGATAAGATGCTTATTTTTCCCAAGTTATTCCAGTAATGTCCCTGTTGTAGTCACTGTTCTATTGCTGTGAATAGACATAATGCTCAAGGTAATTCTTATAAAGAAAAGCACCTAACTGGGGGCTTGCTTACAGTTTCAGAGGTTTAGTCCATTATCATCATAGTGGGGAGCATGGCGCTCTGTAGACTGGAGCTGGAACAGTAACTGAGAGCTACAGTCTGATCTAGAGACTAGATCTGATGTGGGCTTTTGAAACTGCATAGCCCACCCTCAGTGACATACTTCCTCCAACAAGGCCATAATTCCTAATCCTTCTTTCAAAAAGTTCCACTCTCTGGTGACTAAGCATTCAAATATATGAATCTATCTATAGGGGTAATTCTTGTTCAAACCACCATATCCTCTCCCTAGCAGTATGAGTGCTGTCCCTCCAGCATCCCTATAGTGCTCTGGGGGGCAACTCTCAGTGTAGAGTTGGTCACATCAGACTGAGTTTCTCAAGAGTCCCTGATCTTGTTCATGCTACAATGATTGACCTTCAGTTTTTTTCTATTGTCTCCCGCAGACCAGACACCACTGATATAGCCTTACCTTCAGTTACTGAGAAAGGGTGGGATTACTTCTCTGACCATGATTCTTTAGAGGCAAAGGTGCTACATCCTAATTGAGCTTAACTTTTTTGCTGTTATTTAGAGGTAGACTCAGGTCACACTGATTTGATTCTGGTTACTCCTAGAGTAAAAAGGGATTTCAGCTGAGATCTACCTGCTTGCCTTCAACCTCATGGTGAATTCTTGGGTTGTCTGGAGGAGTCTTCATTTTCTTAATCCAGTGGCTACTTGGATTTCAGGTAGCACCACAGAGAAGGTATGATTGGGGCTTTCCATGAGAACTGGTCTGTGTCTCCCTCCCTCTGTATCCACAGTGGTGCCCTGAGTGTTTTGTGAACAAATGACTTTGAGCTTCTAAAAGTGGCCCTCTCTTCTGTTTAAACACTGGCATACCTCAAGGAAAATGTGTTGGTTTATTTTTAATGTCTTTTTTCTGTTTTCATAGATTGCCACTTAGTAGTTCTTATAAGCCATGTGCCAGAGAGATGAGGTTTTGTTTTATTTGAGATAGAATCTTACTATGTAACCTTGATTGCCATGGAACTTGCTATGTAGACCAGGCTGGCTTCAAATTCATAGAGATCTTCCTGTCTCCACCTCTGCTAGGATTAAAGGTGTTCAGCACCACTAGACATGGACTTTATTAAAACCATGAACTAGAGAGACAATATGGGTTAAAATGTTTGAATTTTCAGCATTCTGAAAATCAGCAAAAATGAACCGTGTGAGTAACATGGCAGGGCTTCAATTTATTCTTTGCAGCCAGAATTGAGAACCTAAGTGAGGTGGCATAGTGACAGGATGTTTTGTTTCAAGGAGGTATTGTGGCATACTTGAGTCTTGCCAAGGGGAGCCTTGTTCTTTCCATGCATTTGCCTGGGGTCAACTACTGAGAATCTGTTTAGCAGACCTGCTTTTAATAAGTCTGGGTAGTGGGAGGAAAAGGGTACCCTCACCAGGATGGAAGGACTTCTACTGAAACCCATGTGTTTGGAAGTAAACAGACAGAAGTAATTGAGGGCCTTCTAGGTCCTATGTTATGTCTGTTGATTTTTATCTTATTTATGTAGATGAAAGGTAAGGATATTAGGAGGACACATAGTGTCATAGAGCCTTTTCACTCACGTTTTACAGGAATATTCCATCTTTTTCTTTTTCCTCTTTCTAGAGCCCTCTTTTGCTTGTTCAGATAGAGTTTCCAAAACAAGAAGTCACCAAAGGTACCTGGTTCAGGATGGTTCAGGAGTGCTGTCAGGTAGTGAGGCTGTTGTAATACATAGGTACAAGCAACGAGCTACCCAAGCACACAAGTGAAAAACAGGATCCTGGCAATAAAAACTTGCTTATGTGATCTTTGAGCTGTCGTGGTTGGTTCAATACCTCAGATACCTCTGCCTCATAACATACTATTTATTTAAAATGTTTGACAAAAAACAAAAACAAGTGAACAAAGTCAATATATGTGTTGGGAGAGTTTTGATAGAAGAGAAATGTATTCTGTTTCCTTCCTTCCTTCTTTTTTTTTTTTTTTTTTTTTTGAGACAGGGTTTCTCTGTGCAACCCTGGTTGTCTTGTAACTTGCTCTGTAGACCAGGCTGGCCTTGCACTCACAGAGACAGAGATTTACTTTCCTTTGCCTCCCAAGTGTTGGGATTAAAGGCATGTGCTACCACCACCTAGCTGCAAAAACATTTCTTGATTTAAGAAGTAAACTTTCAGAAGGTCTCATTTATTAATTGTTGCTCTCAGTGTCTGTGCTACTGGTGTTATATTTAGGAAGTGGTCTCCTGTGCCCAGGCATTCAAGACTATCTCCTACTTTCTCTTCTATCAGGTTCAGTGTGGTTGGATTTATATTGAGGTCGTTAATTCATTTGGACTTGAGTTTTGTGAATGGTGATAGATATGGATCTATTTGCATTCTTCTACATGTTGACATCCAGTTATGTCAGTACCATTTATTGAAGATGTTTTCTTTTTTTCATTGTATAATTTTAACTTCTTTGTCAAAAAATCAGGTGTTCATAGGTGTGTGGATTAATATTAGGGTTCTCGATTTTATTCCATTGGTCCACCTATCGGTTTTTTGGTTTTTTGGTTTTTTTTTTTTTTTGCCAATACAAAGCAGTTTTCATTACTGTAATTCTGTAATAGAGCTTGTGATGCCTCCAGAAGTTCCTTTATTGTTTTGGCTATCCTGCGTTTTTGTTTTTCCATAAGAATTTGAGTATATTCTTTCAAGGTCTATCAAGAATTGTGCTGGGATTTTGATGGGGATTGCATTGAATCTGTAGATTGCTTTTGGTGGGGTTGCCATTTTTACTGTGTTGATCCTACCTATGCAAGAACATGGGAGATCTTTGCATTTTCTGATATCTTCTTCAATATCTTTCTTCAAAGGCTTAAAGTTCTTGTCATACAGGTCTTTCACTTCTTTGATTAGTGTTACCCCAAGATAATATATGTTATTTGTGGCTATTGTAAATGGTGATGTTTCTATGATTTCTTTCTCAGCCCCTTTATCATTTGTATATAGGAGGCCTCCTTTTTTACTTGATTTTTGTATCCTGCCACATTACTGAACGTGTTTATCAGCTCTGAAACTGAGAAGTTTCTATAAAGCAAAGGACACAGTCACTATGACAAAAACAGCAGCCTACAGAATGGGAAAAAAAATCTTCACTAACCCCACATCTGACAGAGGACTGATCTCCAAAATATATAAAGAAATCAAGAAATTAGACATCAAATTACTAAATAATCCAATCCAATAATCCAAACAGAGAATTCTCAACAGAAGAATTGCAAATGGCCAAAAGACACTTAAATTGCTCAACATCAGAGAAATTAGCCATCAGGAAAATGCAAATCAAAACGACTCTGTGATACTCTGTGATCGTACACCAGTCAGAATGGCTAAGATAAAAGGCACCAATGATAGCTTATGCTGTAGAGGATGCAGAGTAAAGGGAACACTCCTCCATTGCTTATGGAGTGCAAACTTATACAGCTACTTTGGAAATCAGTGTGGCGGTTTCTCAGAAAATTGGGACTCAATCTACCTCAAGACCCAGCAATACCACTCTTGGGCATATACCCAATGGATGCACACTCATACCACAAGGAAATTTGCTCAACTGTGTTAATAGCAGCATTATTCATAATAGCCAGAACCTGGAAACGACATTGGTGACCCTCAACTGAAGAATGGATAAAGAAAATGTGGAGTACTACTCAGTAGTATAAAAAAAAAAAAAAACAGTGACATCTTGAAATTTGCATGCAAATGGATGGAACTAGGAAAAAAACATCCTGAGTGAGGTGACCCAGATTCAGATAGACAAACATGGTATGTACTCACTCATAAGTAGATATTAGACACAAAGCAAAGGCAAACCAGCCTATAGTCCAAGATTCCAGAGAAACTAGGTAACAAGGAGAACCCTAAGAGAGATATACATAGAACCTCTGGGAAGGGGAAACATACAAGATCTCCTGAAAACATTGAGAGTTTTGCGGCGGGAGGGAAGCTGGAAAGACATGGAGAGGGGGAAAAGGGAAGGAGGAGGAGAATATGAGGGAACAGGATGCTCAAGACAGGAGAAGGACAGAGAGGGAGAGAAAAGAAAGAGATAATTTTGATTGACGGAGCCATTAAAGGGCTAATGAGAAACATGGTACTAAGGAAATTACTAGGAATCCACAGGATGACCCCAGCTAACACTCTAAGCAGCAGTAGAGAGGATGCCTAAACTGGTCTTCCCCTTTAATCAATTTGATGATTACCTTAATTGTCATCATAGAACCTTCATCCAGCAACTGATGGAAGCAGATACAGAGATCTACAGCGAAGCACTTGACCAAGCTACCTGAGACCAGTCCAAGAGAGAGAGGTGCAATATATGAGCAAAGGGGTCAAGACCATGATGTTGCTATCCACAGCTGATCTGAGCTAGTGAGCTAGTGAGAGCTCATTGACTCTGGACTGATAGCAGGGGACCTGTATAGGACCAAACTAGGTCTGCTGATTGTAATGTGCAGTTGTGAGGCTTGGTCAGTCTGTGGAGCCACTGGCAATGGGACCAGAATTTATCCCTAGTCCTTGTGTCTTGGAGCACATTTTCTTTGGAGGGATACCTTGCTCAGCCTAGATAACAGGGGGGAGTGCCTTGGTCTTGCCTCGAAGTGAATTGTCCGACTTTGTTGATTTCCCCATGGGAAGCCTTACCCTTTGTGAGGAGTGGATGGAAGTGGTGTGGGGTAAGGGAAAGGCTGGGGTGGTAGGAGGGGAGGAAGTAGGAATGGGGATAGCTGTGTAAAATGAGAAAATACTGTATTAAAAATTTTTAATAAAAAAGTCAACTTTCATTTAAAAATTGACACAAAAAATTACAAAGCAAATAAGTATGGTTATCTAACTCAGTTCTTCACTCTCACACTCTTACCAGCGTTCCAGCTGCCTACTGTTATGCAGTGTGTTACTACAGGTATGCTTCTGAAAGGTTGAAGGATGTATCTTGTCCCTGGACTCTTCCTATTTAGTTCTCTGCTTTCTGCCTACTCCTCTGTCATAATACTCTACTCACCATGATGTTCTTTCTCGTCAAAGTCCTGAAAGCAATGAAGCCAGTGTCTTTGAGCCAAAAGAAATCTTTCCTTTTCCTTTTTTTAAACTGTTTCTCTCAGTATCTGTTACAGTGACAAAAAGTCTAGCATTGGCTATTCTTTTCTTTCTTTCTTTTTTTTTTTTTTTGGTTGTGTGGTTGGTGGTACTGGGATTTATACTGAAGGATATGTGCATGCTATAACCTCAAATTTTTACTGGCAATTCTTAAATAGTTGACACATTTTAAAATTGGGCTATATGTTGTGTTATTATTTAGTTGAATTTGTCTTTAAATATTCTGGAATCAAGTTCTTTACCCTACCTTTATTGTTCACATTCTTTTCCTTTTCTTTCTTCCCTCCCTTATCTCCATTGTGTGTGTGTACATGTGTGTGTTTGTGTGTATGTGTATGTATGTGCACACAGCATGCTTGTCCTTATGTGTGTAGGTGTGTGGGGATGTATGTGGAAGCCAGAGTATAATCTCAGGTATTGTTTCTCAACTATTTCCTTCTTCTGTTTGAGACAGGGTTTCCAAGTAGACTAGGCTGACGGCCACCAAGCTTTAGTTAGGGATCTGTCTGGCTGTCTCCCATCTTGATATTGTGGGGATTATAAACATCCACATACTGTTTTCTTTTTTTTTAAGATTTGTTTGTTTATTTTATGTGCATTGGTGTTTTGACTACGTGTTTGTACTGGAGTTACAGACAGTTGTAAGCTGCCATATAGGTACTGGGAATTGAACCCAGGTCCTCTGGAAGAACAGCCAGTGCTCTTATTTGCTGAGCCATCTCTCCAGCTCCACATCCTGATTTCTACTTGAGTTCTGGTGATCAAATTCAGGATCTCTTGATTGTAAGACAAGCATTTTACAAACTTAGCCATTTCCCAATTCCCTTTGGTTTGGCTTTCTACTTCCTTAATGGTGTCTTTTGGAGTGCAAAAATTATGAACCAGTTGATTTTATGAATTTTTTTAATTTGTCATATTTGGTAACATAGCTAAACTCCATTTTCTCATGAGAGTTTAATTTTTTAATTCTTGCTAACTAATTCTTTAGGATAGCGTGGAATGCAGTAAGAATTTTCAAATATATACCTTAACACCATGTTTTGAAAGCTCTCTCAGTTCCTACTGAATAGTCATGGAACTTTTGTTTAGAACCAATAGATGGAAAGAGGGTTTATCTCAAATTTCAAGTTTCTTCATTCTGACTTATTTTGTCTGTTTGTCTGACTTGAGGCCAAATTCACACTGAATTAATTATATTTCTTTCTTTCTTTTTTTTTTTTTTTAAAAAAAAAAACCACTATGATTCACTTCTGTAAGACAGAGATGGCTGGCCACATGGACTTAGACCACATCTGTTAATGTTGGTGACCAAGGAGTAATTGCTCAACCAGATTTCCAGACCAAATTTGACCTCAGAGAGATGAGCCAATGATACCTATGCCCTTTGTTTTTTTTATTTCCAGGTATTTCTGTAATCAGAAGGCAGTCTGCTGTGAATATCAAAACCATGCTGCTGATGAACAAACTATAACAACAAACATTCACCTGCAGAACACGTAGCATTTTAGAGCAGTTGGGATGTCTTAGTTTCTTTCTCCATTATTGTGATAAAATGCTCTGGCAAAAGCAATGTGAGGGAGAAAAGGTTTATTTTACCTCACAGTTCTGGAATGTTACAATCCTTCTTAGCTGGGAAGTTGAAATTTGATAGAGTTAGTCTCTGTAGTTGGTTTTTTTTTTCGGGGGGGGGGGTACCAACCAGCTCCCAAATCATGACACAGATACTTACTATTAGTTATGAATGTCCAGCCTTATACTTGTCCCTGTTGCTATTATAACATAGCCTGTTTCTCTGCATCTACATTTTGCCTTGGAGCTTTTTACCTTTCTTTCATTCTGTATATCCTACTCTGTGTCTGGCTGCCTGGTGATAGGCTCCTGGGCGTCTCCCTCTCTTTCTCAAGCCTATATTCCTCTTCCTACTTATTCTCCCTACCTGCCAGCCTCATCTGTCCCTCCTGTGCTGAGCTATTTCAGTCACCTTTTTACTAGCAATCAAGTGCCTTAGTCAGGCAAAACAACACATTTTTACATCATTAAACAGATGCAGCATAAATAAATATACACATCTTTACATAGTTAAAATAATAGTCCCCAACATAAACAAATTTAACACATCTTTACATAGTTAAAATAATAGTCCACAACAAGTCAGAAGAAAAGAGGAATGATTACATGCTTGCTGCTTGTGTTTTCTCTACTTTATAAAGGCCAGAGGGTCGTGCTCACCACAGTGGGCAGGTCTTCCCGTTTCAATGAATGAAATCTAGATAAATTCTGGCAGATATAGTCAGAGGATTACTTCCAAGGCTTTCTTGATATTGTTAAGTTGACAATGAACGCTAACTATCACAGCATACGTTGTCATTTTATCTTCCCAATAGGATGGCATTCATTCACAGAGAGTAATGAGGGAGGAATGTGTGTCCAAGAGACTCTGGCCCTTTCTCTAACAGAAGAAAACCAAAGTCTTGACTGGTAGTTTCAATGGAGTGTTATATTTTACTTGTCCTTTATTAAGTATGATATAGACCATGAGATTTGGAATGCTGTAGTTTTAAACAATCCAGAGAAAATGCTATTATAAAGTTACTAAGGAAATATATGTTTAGCTGTTCATTGGATCTCTGTCTTGTGAATGAGTTGTGGATTGAAAAATCAAGTCTGGTCTAAACTGTGAGACCCTGCCTCCAAAAGAGCAAAGGAAAAGGGTGGTGGTAATAGTTTGTGTGGAGGAGAAAAGCAAGGGTAGAGTACAGTTGGACTTACAAGTTTTCCAGTGGTGACTTGATCAAATAGGTCTTTAGGCAGTATAGATGACTGTGGTTCTATGTATCCCTGAACTTCATGTTAGAACGTACTCTGGGAGATAAGGCAAGAGATATGCCCCCCACTCCCCCACCCCCACCAGCTCATATTCTGCTGATGGAGCAAGGCAGTGACATTGAATAAAGACATATTAGAATTTATAGTAAGTAGTTTAAAAAATAGATTGGATTTTTTTTATTCTTTCTGAAACTTGCAAGGCTAAGGAAAGAGTAACACTTTTTAAAAATGTTTATAAGAACTGCTATGATTAGCCAGCAGTGGTGGCACACACCTTTAATTCCATCACTCAGGAAGCAGAGACAAGTGGATATCTGTGATTTCGAGGCTAGCCTAGTCTACAAGAGCTAGTTCCAGTACAGCCAGGCCTGTTACACAGAAAAAATCCTGTCTTGAAAAAAAAAAGAAAGAACTGCTATGAACCATATTCCTCTAAGTCAGACTTTCTACTGCTTACTAAATAGTTTTTTGTATAATATGATTTGAACATCTCTAATCCTAATATCTGAAATTTTTTAAAAATATTTATTTATTTATTATGTATACAATATTCTGTCTATGTGTATGTCTGCAGGCCAGAAGAGGGCACCAGACCCCATTACAGATGGTTGTGAGCCACCATGTGGTTGCTGGGAATTGAACTCAGGACCTTTGGAAGAGCAGACAATGATCTTAACCTCTGAGCCATCTCTCCAGCCCCTAATATCTGAAATTTGAAAGGATCTTAAATCCAACACACACACACACACACACACACACACACACACACACACACACACACTTCCCCAATTGTTCATGAATATAAGCTTGTGAGTGTGTGTGTGTGTGTGTGTGTGTGTGTGTATGGGTACACAACTGACATTGGTTGTCTTTCTTAATCACTCTTTATTTATTGCAGCAGGGTCTTGGTGAATTCAGAACCCATCAGTTCCAGGTAGTCTAGTTAACATCTTGCGCAAGGTACAGGCATCCTGTCTCTGCCTCTTGAGTTCTGGGATTACAGGCTGCTGTCATGTCTTTACTTTTTTGGGGGAGGGGTAGTTTCTTATAAATATTTAGAAGGTTTCTATGTGTAACCTTGGCTCTTCCAGAACTAGCTGTACGAACTCCTATGAACACCTGATTTTTGACAAAGAAGTTAAAATTATACAATGGAAAAAAGAAAGCATATTTAACAAATGGTGCTGGCATAACTGGATATCAACATGTAGAAGAATTAAAATAGATCCATATCTATCACCATGCACAAAACTCAAGTCCAAATGGATCAAAGACCTCAACATAAAGCCAGCCACAACGAACCTCACAGAAGAGAAAGTGGGAAGTACACTTGGACACATTGGCACATGAGACCACTTCCTAACTATAACTCCAGCAGCACAGACACTGAGAGAAACAATTAATAAATGGGACCTCCTGAAACTGAAAAGCTTCTCTAAAGCAAAAGACATGGTCAACAAGACAAAACGGCAGCCTACAGAATGGGAAAAAAATCTTTACCAACCCCACATTAGACAGAGGGATGATCTCCAAAATATACAAAGAACTCAAGAAATTGGTCATCAAAAGAACGAATAATCCAATAAAAAAAAATGGAGTACAAACCTAAACAGAGAACTCTCAACAGAGGAATCTAAAATGGCTGAAAGACACTTAAGGAAATGTTCAACATCCTTAGTCATCAAAGAAATGCAAATCAAAACAACGCTGAGATTCCATTTTACACCTGTAAGAATGGCCAAGATCAAAATCACTGATGACAACTTAGAAAACTCCTGCATTGCTGGTGGGAGTGCAAATTGGTACAGCCCCTTTGAATATCAGTATGGTGATTTCTCAGAACAACCTTTCTTAAGACCTAACAATACCACTTTTCGGTATATACCCAAAGGATGCTCAATCGTACCACAAGGACATGTACTCAACTATGTTTATAACAGCATTGTTTGTCATAGCCAGAACGTGGAAACACTGTAAATCCCCTCAATCAAAGAATGAATAGGGAAAATGTGGTATATTTACACAATGGAGTACTACACAGCAGAAAAAAATGATATCTTTAAATTTGCAGGCAAATGGATGGAGCTAAAAAAAAAAACCATCATAACCCAGACTCAGAAAGACAAATATCATATGTACTCACTCATAAGTGGCTTTAGACATAAAGCAAAGCAAACTAGCCTACAATTTACAATCCCAGAGTATTGTAAAAGACTGCTTGTTTGCTCTCGGCTGCTCAGCCCCAAAATAACCACACAGAAACTGTATTAATTAAATCACTGCCTGGCCTATTAGCTCCAGCTTCTTATTGGTTAGCTCTTACATCTTCTTTTAGCCCATTTCATTATTTTATATTTTATCATGAGGGTTGTGGTCTACTGGCAAAGTTTCAGCTGACAGCTCACGTCTTTCTCCTCTGGTGACTACATGGCATCTTGTGACTCTGCCTTCTTTCTCCCAGCATTCAGTTTAGTTTTCCCCACCTAGCTCTACTCTGCCCTATCACAGGCCAATGCTGATTTTTTATTCATTAACCAATAAAAGCAACTCATACAGAAGGACTTCCCATATCACCAGAGAACCAAGACAACAAAGAAGACCCTAAGAGAGACATACATGGATCTACTCTATATGGGAAGTAGAAAAAGACAAGATCTAAGTAAATTGGGACCATGGGGACCATGGGAGAAGGTTAAAGGGGAAGGGAGAGGCAGGGAGGGGAGCAGAGAAAAATGTAGAGCTCAATAAAATCAATTTTCAAAGAAGGTTAAAAAAAATTCTTAGCCGGGCGGTGGTGGCGCACGCCTTTAATCCCAGCACTTGGGAGGCAGAGGCAGGCGGATCTCTGTGAGTTCGAAACCAGCCTGGTCTACAAGAGCTAGTTCCAGGACAGGCTCCAAAACCACAGAGAAACCCTGTCTCGAAAAACCAAAAAAAAAAAAAAAATTCTTCATGGCAATGGGCCTTTGCCTTTACTTTCCTCTCTTACCCCAACCTTTGAATGTTGGTTTCTAGAAGTCTGGTTATATGGACAGTAAAGTAATTTTCCAGTGGTGAGCATAAGCAAAGCAAAGATCTTTTGACATCTGCAGAAGAGGAAGCAAATGAACTGGAAAGAGGATCGTGTCTAAAAGTATTTAAGAAGAAAGTTGTTAAAATCATTGGGTGCAACACCTGTGTGTGGCTCACATTTGGATGTTTGGGCAGACATATTATTTTGCTGAGTTGTAAGTGTCATGTGAGTTGTTTCTTCTTTGGATGAGGCTACCTATGCAGTGCTGCTTGGGCTACTAGGGCCAAACTCCCTGTGATCTGAGCCTGCTTTCTGAGATGTAGAGTTCTCTTCCGTAGTGTCACTATTCCCTATGGCAGATAGCAGCCAAGGTTTGTTAAGGTTAATTTGGGTCCTGCTTGGAGATAACAGTAGCCTTGCTCTATGCTTAACTATTATTTATCTCAGAACAGCATCTATTCCCTTGATGTCTTGAGATTGTAGTACAGATCCTTTTAATCTTGGTCTAAACCTTCCTAGGTTACACTAAAGTCCAGTTAATCCAGAGTGCTTGTACAGCCCCATGTTCTTCCCTTAGTGTCATTCTCAAGTATGCCCAGCATGTTGTTCACAACATGGGTGCAGCAGATCAGCCTTCCCTTTTGGTAGCCCTTATCTGCCCATGTTTAGTGTCATTCCCCAGGAAAGGCTGATGACATACACCTGAGGCATCAATGAAAAATAGAAAACCTTACACAAGGCCATGCTGGGGTGACAAATAGGGTAACACGTGTGGACTAATAAGAGGTGTGACAGGTGATAGACAGGTGATCCTTGCTAGTCCAAAGCATTCTCTCTGAAGACTATCTTCAGTTATGTTATCTCATGATTAGTCAAGACTCAGTAGCAGGTTGGAAAACTGAGTTCAGATAGAAAAGTACTCTTTAACAGGAATAGGAATATGGAAGGAGAAAAGTGAGCTGGAGTGGTATATGATGAATGTTAATACTCCACAGAATGTTAACTCTCAATTTCAATTACATGTATATTGTATGCAAGCCAGTAGGGATCCCACAGTTTTAGATGTGAAAAATGAATACAAGGTTATTTGTCTTTAACTCATGGATATGCCAAATAGTCTATCTTCCTGTTTTAGGATTATGATTAGATCATCACCATTCAACCTAAAAAAATCCAGGAGAGTGCATCCAATAAACCTGTTCAGAGGTCTGGAATGGTCTAATTACTAACAAGGGCACATCATATCTCCTTTGTAGGGTAAAAGGGCCAGCCAAAGAAACCAACCAATCCCTGAGCATGAAATCTAGCACTCTGACCATGAACCCAGAACCAGTGAAAGAAGCAACCTGCATCTGAAACTGGAGCCAGTGAAAGAAACACTTTAGCCCTGAACCCAGAGCCGCAGAAACATATTTTGGCCCTGGAGCCAAAACAAACAAACAAACAAACAACAACAACAAAAACTTAAAAAGACCACTGAAAGAAACATAGTTTAACCTTGAAAACAGAGCCAACTCTGCCCTTGACCAACTAAACCAACCAGTCCCTGAGCCCAAAACTCTACAGTTGCTGGCTGTCCTTCACCACCTGGCAGGGGCAATTACTTTCCTAGACTCGTCCTTCTTAAAAGAATTTTGGGTGAAGATCTTTTTCTCTGGCACAGAAAAGAAGAACCTTTTGCTGAGACTTTCCCTTATGGGGGCTGAACAGAAAAAAAAAAACAAAACCAAAGAACCTTTGCTGAGATGTCCCCTTATGAGGGCTTAGCATAAAAAAAAAAAAATCCTTGCTTAGACATTCCCTTAGGGGAGCTGAGCCGAAAAAATATAACAACTTTTCTCTGGAGCCAGAGGAGATGGCTACATTTTTTGCAAGGACTTCCCCTTTAGCAGAGTGAAACAGAAGTAGTAATTTCTTGGGCCAGAGCTGAGCACAGCAGAAATGGAAGCAGATAGCTCAGCTGGGACCTTCCCTTAAGGGAACAGAGCAGACCTCAGCTGTAAGGAGTCTTTTAGGAAAGGAGCTGGATTGCTACATCCTGCCTGGAGACCATCCCCCCCCCACACACACACACCCTAACTCCAGGAGAGAATACCTTTCTCTCCAGAGCTGTCCCTTTGCTCCTGATGTTGTGTTCAGTGTCCTCTTTGCTATAATATATTGTCCCCAATCTCAGGGATGGTTTGAAAAGAGCTATTTACTTTCATCAGAAGCCTGGGAAAATAAAGCTTATGATGGAAAGTTTGAAAAACACCATTTGGTGGTCCAGTGTCCTGGTGTTTACTTAGCTACAGACATTCAATATCATAGCTTGTCCCCTAGTATGTGTCCACTTAATTTTGCAATACTTAAGTATATTATTGCCTTGTCTGTACTTACCCTGGAGAATCTTTGTGAAAATGGCTAGAGACAGAGTATATACAGTTCACAGTCATGACATACAATGGGTATTCAGTGACAGATGGCTAATGTTATTACTTTGGGTTGGTATTCCTTATTTAGACCACGGACCGCAGTATGTCAGAGTTTCAAGCATTTAGATTTCAGATTTTTGATGAGTGTTCAGAATGTAAATATTGTTCTAGTTTATTTTCTGTCACTGTGATAAAATACTCTGGCCAGTAATCTTGGGAAGGAAAGAATTTGGTGTACACTTTGAAGTCACAGTCTGTCACAGCTGTCAGGGCAGGACTGAAGCAGAGACTATAGAGAAAGGTTTTGTAGTAGTATTTTCTCATCAGGACTGCCATCTTGAAAACAATGACATGGAGACTTCTTAATAATTATGAGAGCTTGACTTTAGCTTAGTCTTTTTCCCAACTAGCTTTTATAACTTAACCTATTGTTTAAATTTACGTTTTGCCACGTGGCTCAGTTACCTTTCCTCTGTACCATATGTCTCACTTAGCCCAAGTCTCACTGGTGTCTCCATCTTTCTACTTCCCGGAGTTCTCTATCTCTGCCCAGAAGTCATGTATTCTCTCCTGCCTAGCTATTGGCTGTTCAGCTCTTTATTATGTCAATCACAGCAATACATCTTCGTACAGTGTACAAATATTCCACAACAATGTTTCTTGGTTTTTTTTAAAAGATTAATGGTAGTTTTATTTCATTTTTTATAATAGGAGATTTCACATCATTCATCCCTGTCTTATTCATTACCCCCTTCCCATCCTTGTGATCTCTTCCCCTGAGGGAAAAAAAAGGCCAATTTGTTTTATCTGTATGATCACTGGGGTGTGGTCAAATTATCAGTTGCCTGCCTCTTAGTCCTTCTCCTCCCACTCCCACACCCTAAAGGAAGCCATCTCTTGTGAATAGTGACACTTAAGCATCCTTTCACAGTTTTGAAGAGTTCCTGTTTAGCCCATTACTATTTTGGTCTGTGGAGGGGCATTGGGGTGGAAGTAGGGATTGTCATAGAAGATGTTTATTGGCTGACAGTAGTGTCTTCAGTTGATCATATAGCTGGGCTAGTTAGAAGGCTAGCTTCTAACACTTTAGTGAAGCTGTAGATCACAAAGGAGCAGGCAGAAATGTACGTCTGAGTCAACAGGATTCAGGGTAGGCCTGAGATTTTCATCATAGCCAGAGCCATAGTGATGGCAGGTCACATTTGAGCAGAGAAATTTGAGTGGGGTGCTCTGAGACATGTGAGATGGGAGGTGACTGGAAAGGATAAAAAAAATCAATGAGATTGTGAAAATTCCATGCTACCTCTAGGTTACTTTTTAATAATATTTAGTAGGGTTGTCTTTTTATTATTATTATTATTACCAGATGGATAGTGGGGAAAAACAAAAATGCTCACTGTTCTTGTACCTAGAGAATAAATTCATATGTGCTCACTGGCTAACAGCCTTGTTGGGAGCCCTTGCCAGGCCACATGGTTTCCCTACCTGCTCCCTTCCCTGGCCCTTCTGTCCTGACAGCAGTGACATCCATTATGAGCCTCCTGAGAAGATTGCAGGGACCAGCTGCATACTGCTGGCAGGTGCTCACTTTGGATCTCTGGGATTTTCCTGTGTTGGTCCTCTGTCTCATCTTGCTGCTATGGCATTATTTCTAGGGTATTGTCTTACACTGCTGGCTTCAGATTATCCTCTTCCTGTGTGCTAGTGATGTGTCCACAAATTGACAGGAGTACTTAGGGAAGATGGTCTGTCCTCAACTGTGGAGTCATAAGTATAAAGCCATTGAAAGTATTTTTCATGAAATGTAATGCATTTTAAAATAATTAACATTAAGACAGAATGAGTAATATTCATTAAGGACAAATTGATTTCCTTACTCCGGGCCTCCATACAGAATCACTAGAATGTCTTCAACTTGGCAGGACTATCCAAAGTTCATTTTATATTTAATATAGGTATTATGCTTGCTAAGATGAATTCTTCTGGTTTTTATAGGCATATATCACTATGCTTAGCAAATTTGTAGAATTCTTGAGCTACCTGTAGTTGTGTCTGAAGTCTGTAGCAGCTTGGATTGCTTATCGAGTGGTTTTACTTTCTGCTCTTCTAGCTTCCTCTTTTTGCCATCGAGATATTTATGGCTGTTTCTTCTCATTGCTCAGGAACTACAGTGCTGACTTCTAAATAACAGTTTTTGTTTCTTTATAGAGACCTAAAGCCAGAGAATATCCTCCTTGATGATCATGGTAAGTAAAGAGATTCTTACATACTTAAGGGTAGGCCTGTCAGAGAGACACATGGACATAACCAGTTAATGCAGACTGGAAACAATAACTAAAAGAAACTCTTTGGGATGTTTAAAAATCAGCAATAACAACACAAACCAAACAGTTGCATTGCCATCACCTGTATTTAAGTACAAGCAGAGATGTCAGCTGTTAATGATGAATGTATTGAAGTAGGTGTAAATAAACCCAAAGTGAGCATTTGCCCTCCTGTTTTATTTTCTGTTGATCCATATTTATTTTTCTTTATTCCTTAGCTCTCTAAACTTGGCATGCTTCCCTCAGTGCTGTTCCCTTGCCATATATCACATGTCCCAGCTCAGGACTGTGGGATTGCTGTTATGGGGACCCTGTGGTGGTAGATGTGGACTGGCCCTAGCAGTCAGCTCCTTGTCAGCAGCATGGGTGCTTCTGGTCTTGATATCTCTGGATCTGAGAATGAACCCTATTGCTAGGATGCTAGCTGTGTTTACACGAACTAGGTTATCAATATTGAGAAGGAGCTTCTGTCTATTGATTTATGGTGGCTAAAAGGAGAAGATGACCAGAGCTAGAGCCAGAGTGATTGCTACAGAGAATAGTTCAATGTGACTGAGTCCCGAGGGCAAATATGGGGCATTATTAGTACATAGCTTTATCCTACTTCTGCTACTGCCTTCTGCTTGTCACCTAACTTATGTACCGTGAAGAGGAAAGGTACCAGGTTGTGTCTGCAGCATCTGACTCTAAGCTTGTGATGTGCTGCACTGCCGTCTAGAATTGGCATTTGAAGTTGCTTTGAAAGAGAGGCAGGGAGAGGACATGTTATATTGTAGGACATGGAGTAGTTTACTAGGTGTGCTAATAAGGTGAGTCTAAATCCAATGGCAGGTATCCTTAAAAGAATGTGTTTTGTAATTTGTTACTTTCATAGGAATTTAACAAACATTAATGCCCTCCTATACATAAAATATTTGCATAGTCGAGGGCTCTAAGTAAAGGGTCTTAATTTCATTACTTCCACTGGTAGTTATAAGGAAACAATAAATATGGTACCTCTGTTTTTATCTAGTGCTTATCTACTGTTAAAGGGCGCCTTCATGAAAGTATAAATCTAATTTCTTGCTGTTAGTGAAACTCAGTATGCTATCTGAAATCTTACTACATGTGTAAAGTTAAATGTAACTTTTAGATATTGCTATTTTTTATACATATTTGGTGTGTGTGTTTTGTAGCACTGGGGATGGAATCTAGAGCCTTAAATGTGCTAGGCAAGTGTTTTACTGTTGAGCTATATTTTTAGCTCTCATCAATGCTTTTTAGATGGACTTTGCCTCCCAGTTATTATTGTTACTAAAATGCTATTACTTCTTCCCATGATCTGTACATTGTGTTTGAACACACACAGGACACATCCGAATTTCAGATCTTGGTCTAGCTCTGGAAGTTCCAGAAGGGGAGATGGTTCGAGGAAGAGTTGGTACTGTTGGCTACATGTGTAAGTGAAAGATGACTTTGGTGGACCTTATCCTTCCTGCCAGGTGGTCCAGTGCTTTAGAATCCAGAGGAAAAAAATAGCTTTTCGTTTACTCAAATAGTATAAACCTCATTAAGTCGTAAAATGAATGCCATATTGAAACACCATTAATTTTAAAAAATATTTGTATCATATTTATTATTGTGTATATATGTGTGTGTACATATGTGCATGACAGAGAACACATATGGAAACCAGAGGACAACTCAAGTAAGTCAGGTAAGTCAGGTTTTAAGGCAAGCACTTTACCTGTTGAGCCATCTTGCCATCCCCTGAAATAGCATTTAATAAAGCTAATTATCACTGTGATACTTTATATACAAACACAACAGTTCACATTCTTCAAGACTGAAAACAATGATTAGGTATAAACTTAGTTTTAAAAGAACAAGTCTTCTGGGGGGACAGACATGGCGATATATAGGATTAAAGGTGTACACCACCATGCTTGGCTAATAGACCTCCTGCAGTTCTTTTATTGTTCAGGGTTGTTTTAGCTATCCTGGGGTTTTGTATTTCCATATGAAATTGAGAATTGTGCTTTCAAGGTCTGTGAAGAATTGTATTGGAATTTTGATGGGAATTGCACTGAACCTATAGATTGCTTTTGATAGGATGACCGTTTTTACTATGATAATCCTATCGATGCGTGAACATAGGCGATCTTTCCATCTTCTGTTATCTCTTTCAATTTTTTCTTCAAAGACTTGAAGTTTTTGTTGTTTTATTGTCTTTCATTTGCTTGGTTAGAGTTATCCAAGATATTTTATATTATTTGAAGCTATTGTGAAAGGTGTCATTTCCCTGATTTCTCTCTCAGTCTGTCATTTTTATATAGGAGGGTTACTTGTTTGTGTGAGTGTGTTGGATCCCCTTCAACTAGAATTACAGACAGTTGTGAGCTGCCATGTGGATGCTGGGAATTGAACCCGGATCTTCTGGGAAAGCTGTGAGTGCTCTTAACCGCTGAGCCATCTCTCCAGCCCCTGTCTGAGAAACTTTTATTTTGTTTTTATATATTTATTTATTATGTATACAATATTCTGTCTGTGTGTACGCCTGTAGGCCAGAAGAGGGCACCAGACCTCATTACAGATGGTTGTGAGCCATAATGTGGTTGCTGGGAATTGAACTCAGGACTTTTGGAAGAGCAGACAATGCTCTTAACCTCTGAGCCATCTCTCCAGCCCCCTGAGAAACTTTTAATGACTGCTTTTTTTTCACTGTGTGGTTATAGATCTGTTTAAATGGCTTATCTGATCTTGATATAACTTTGGTAAGTGGTATATATGGAGAAAATTATCCATTTCTTTTAGATTTTTCCAATTTTGTATTGGACAGGTTTTTAAAGTATGTTCTTATGATTCTCTGGATCTCCTTTATGTCTGTTGTTATGTCCTCCTTTTCCTTTCTGATTTTCTTAATTTGGATATTCTCTCTCTCACACTTTTTAGTTAATTTGGGTAAGGGTTTGTCAGTCTTACTGATTTTTTTCAAAGAACTCTTTGTTTCATTGACTCTTTGTATTGTTTCTTTTGTATCTATTTTATTGATTTCAGTGCTTGGTTATTACTTCTTTCCATCTACTCCTTGTGGGTGTGATTTCTTCTTTTTGCTCTAGAACACTGGTTCTAAATTTCCTAATGTTGTGACCCTTTAATACAGTTCCTCATGTTGTAGTGTGACCCCCAACAAAAATTATATTGTTGCTCCTTCTACTGTTATGAATCGTAGTATAAGGCCTCAATGTTGAAAAATCACTGTTCGAGAGTTTTCAGGTGTGCTATTAAGTTGCTAGTATGAGATTACACCATTTTTTTTTAAAACTTAGGGCCATGAACTTTTCTTACAACTACTTTTATTGTGTCCCATATATTTGGATATGATGTATATTCATTTTCATTCAATTCTAGAAAATCTTTAATTTTTTTTATTGAGAAAAAAAAAGTTTCTGCCTCCTCCCAGCCTCCCATTTCCCTCCCCCTCCTCCCTCTCTTCTTCCCCTCCCCTCACTCCTCTCCCCCTCCCTCTCCAGTCCAAAGAGCAGTCAGGGTTCCCTGCCCTGTGGAAAGTCCAAGGTCCTCCCCCCTCCGTCCATGTCTAGGAAGGTGAACATCAAAACTGGCTAGGCTCCCACAAAGCCAGAACATGAAGTAGGATCAAAACCCCGTGCCATTGTCCTTGGCTTCTCATCAGCCCTCATTGTTCGCCATGTTCAGAGAGTCCGATTTTATCCCATGCTTTTTCAGTCACAGTCCAGCTGGCCTTGATGAGCTCCCAATAGATCAGCCCCACTGTCTCAGTGAGTGGGTGCACCCCCTTGTAGGCGTAAGTCATAAACAATGCCACACCAGTTTGGAATTATGATTAATAGGGTGTTATTTATTTAAAAGGGGAAAAAACTTACAGATCACCAGCGGAGCAGGAAGTGAAGAGAGAGAGGAGAGGGAAGTGGCCGCTTTTTTAAAGGGAGAGAGACCACGCCCCAATGGGCTGGTATCTCAGCGGCGATTGGCTGGAGGAGTGGGAGGACCTCCCGTAACAACCCCTGGTGGACCTGACTCATGTTCCTTGCTCGTGTTCTCCCTCCTTCTGCTCCTCATCGGGACCTTGGGGGCTCAGTCTGGTGCTCCAGTGTGGGTCTCTGTCTCTATCTCCATCTATTACCAGATGAAGGTTCTATGGTGATATGCACGATATTCGTCAGTATTGCTATAGGATAGGGTCATTTCAGGTTCCCTATCCTCAGCTGCCCAAGGAACTAACTGGGGACATCGCCTTGGGCACCTGGGAGCCACTCTAGGTTCAAGTTTCTTGCCAAGCCGGGCGGTGGTGGCGCACGCCTTTAATCCCAGCACTCGGGAGGCAGAGGCAGGCGGATCTCAGTGAGTTCGAGACCAGCCTGGTCTACAAGAGCTAGTTCCAGGACAGGCTCCAAAACCACAGAGAAACCCTGTCTCGAAAAACCAAAAAAAAAAAAAAAAAAAAAAAAAAAAAAAAAAAGTTTCTTGCCAACCCTAAGGTGGCTCCCTTAATTAAGAATTGTGCTTCCGTGCTCCCCTATCCAACCTTCCTTTATCCCAATCATCCCGTTTCCCCAAGTTTCCCCCATCCTCCCCTTCTCACTTTTCTCTCCCCTTACCCCCATCCCACCCCACCCCCGAGATCCCAATTTTTTGCCCGGCAATTTTGTCTACTTCCCATAGCCAGGAGGATAACTGTATGTTTTTCTTTGGGTTCACCTTCTTATTTAGCTTCTTTAGGATCACAAATTATAGACTCCGTGACCTTTATTTATGACTAGAAACCAATTGTGAGTGAGTACATCCCATGTTCATATTTTTGGATCTGGGTTACCTCACTCAGGATAGTGTTTTCTGTTTCCATCCATTTGCATGCAAAATTCGAGAAGTCATTGTTTTTTACCGCAGCGTAGTACTCTAATGTGTATATATTCCACACTTTCTTCATCCATTCTTCCATTGAAGGACATCTAGGTTGTTTCCAGGTTCTGGCTATTACAAATAATGCTGCTATGAACATAGTTGAACAAATGCTTTTGTCATATGATAGGGCATCTCTTGGGTATATTCCCAAGAGTGGTATTGCTGGGTCCAGGGGTAGGTTGATCCCGAATTTCCTGAGAAACCAAAACACTGATTTCCAAAGTGGTTGCACAAGTTTGCATTCCCACCAGCAATGGATGAGGGTACCCCTTCCTCCACAACCTCTCCAGCAAAAGCTATCATTGGTGTTTTTTATTTTAGCCATTCTGACAGGTGTAAGATGATATCTCAAAGTTGTTTTGATTTGCATTTCCCTGATCGCTAAGGAGGTTGAGCATGACCTTAAGTGTCTTTTGGCCATTTGAACTTCTTCTGTTGAGAATTCTCTGTTCAGCTTAGTGCCCTATTTTTTAATTGGGTTGATTAGCCTTTTACGGTCTAGTTTCTTGAGTTCTCTATATATTTTGGAGATCAGACCTTTGTCTGTTGCGGGGTTGGTGAAGATCTTCTTCCAGTCAGTAGGTTGCCTTTTTGTCTTAGTGACAGTGTCCTTTGCTTTACAGAAGCTTCTCAGTTTCAGTAGGTCCCATTTATTCAATGTTGCCCTTAATGTCTGCTGGGGTTATATATAGGAAGCGATCTCCTGTGCCCATCTGTTGTAGGGTACTTCCCACTTTCTCTTCTATCAGGTTCAGTGTGTTCAGATTGATATTGAGGTCTTTGATCCATTTGTACTTGAGTTTTGTGCATGGTGATAGATATGGGTCTATTTTCATTCTTCTACAGGTTGACATCAAATTGTGTCAGCACCATTTGTTGAAGATGCTTTCTTTCTTCCATTGTATACTTTTAGCTCCTTTATCGAAAATGAGGTGTTCATGGGCTTGTGGGTTAAAATCCGGGTCTTCTATACGATTCCATTGGTCAACTTCTCTGTTTTTGTGCCAGTACCACACTGTTTTCATTACTGTAGCTCTGTAATAGAGTTTGAAGTCAGGGGTGGTAGGAATATCTTTTTTCTGAAGCAATGTCTATCTTTAATGTTGAGGTGTATTTCTTGGATGCGGGAAATGAATGGGTCCTGTTTTGCATCCATTCTGTTAGTCTTTGTTTTTTTATTAGGGGGAATTGAGACAGAGATATTGAAAGATTTCAATGACCAAGGAATGTTGAATTCTGTTTTGTTGTTTATGGTGGTGATCTTTTTTGTTTGTTTGTTTGTTTGTTTTGTTTTGTTTTGTTTTTCGAGACAGGGTTTCTCTGTGGTTTTGGAGCCTGTCCTGGAACTAATTCTTGTAGACCAGGCTGGTCTCGAACTCACAGAGATCCGCCTGCCTCTGCCTCCCAAGTGCTGGGATATGGTGGTGATCTTAGTGTGTGTGTGTGTGTGTGTGTGTGTGTGCATTTGTTTCCCTTCCTTTAATTTTAATAGTCTGGGATTATTTATTCCCTGTGTTTTCATGGTTGTGTTGGAATTTTCCTTCTAGCACTCTCTGTAGGACTGAGTTTGTAGAAAGTATTGCTTAAATTTTATTTTATCTTGGAATATCTTATTTTTCTATCTATGGTAATTTAGATTCTTGCTGGATATAGTAGTCTGGGCTGACATCTTCCATATCAGAGTCTGCAAAGGTCTGGGTGATTATATCTCGTTTTGTCTCTGTTGGATGAGTATTTTTCTCTTGGTTTCTACTTTCTCCCTGAACTTTAGGGGAATGTTGCAATTATAGGGAATTTCCTCTGCACCTGTTTCCTGGCATGCTCAGCTGTTGTGTTCCCAGGGTATGCCTGCTAGGTTTGGGAGGCTGGGATGAGTTCAGGGAAGGAAGTCTGGAGGAGATCTTTATGATCTGTTTGGCATAAGGTCAGAGAAGAAAGGGAGACCACAGCAAGTTTACTGCTATAGAGCTTGGGATGAGACTGGAGGGACTGGATCTGGAGGAGTGAAGAGAGGTATCAATCCACTGTCAGCTTACTTGTCCTCATAGGCGTGGCTGTTGGGGGAGTACGGGTTCCTACTAGGGTTGGGTACTGGGACAAAGCAACAAGGGGGGGGCAGTAAGAAGGGGAGGATCTGTGGGATCCACAGGGGATGTGAACAAGGCAAGGAAGGCTTGCCCAGGTGTTCTGCTTCAGAGTTGGGGATAAGACTGGAGATTGGCTCTGGAGGAACAGAGAGCTATGAGACATCTTTTTTTTAAAATATTTATTTATTTATTATGTATACAATATTCTGTCTGTGTGTATGCCTTAAGGCCAGAAGAGGGCGCCAGACCTCATTACAGATGGTTGTGAGCCACCATGTGGTTGCTGGGAATTGAACTCAGGACCTTTGGAAGAGCAAGCAATGCTCTTAACCACTGAGCCATCTCTCCAGCCCTGAGACATCTTTTTTAAGCAACTGATAATATGGTTACATTTTAACAAAGAAATAGGAACTGTATGTAAAAATTATAGTTGGTACTGTGAAAAATATGGAGTTTTCAGTTATAAAAATTAAGGAACTCTGATATAAAAAATAATTGGGGAAACAGAGACTATAAAAATATCCCAGCACCTGTGTTGTCTGTGCAGCAGCGGCTGAGCTCATGAGTACTCAGGTTGTTAGAATGACAACTGATGCTGCTTCCCTAAAGAATGACTTTTCCTAACATGAACTCCATTACTTTCTAATGTTATCTAACATTAAAAGTTAGCCCGGCATCTTTGCAAATGCTTTGAGCATCAGGAGCAATGATTCTCAACCTTCCTAATGTTGTGACCCTTTAATATAGTTTATGTTGTGATGACCCCCAACCATAAAATTATTTTTGCTACTACTTCATAACTAATTTTGCTATTCTTATGAATTGCAATGTCGAGTATCTGTGTTTCCGATGGTCTTTGGCTACCCCTGTGAAAGGGTCAGTCAACCCCCAAAGGATTTGCACTCCACACATTGAGAACCACTAATCTAGAGTGTCTGAGGATTTTTTTTTTTTTTTTTTAGTCTGCAGCCTTCTTTTTATAACGAGGAGTGGTGTCCATAGAGACTCCCAAGTTTTTGTGGTTCTGTGAAGGCAGAATCAGAAAGGCCACAGTTTCCTCATGCAGCTGGTATCCCATGCATGTGGGCACAACAAATCCTACCTACCTGATTCCTGGGAAATCAGTCATGTTCAGATTATTTCAAAGATGTAAGGGCAATGAATGCCAGCCTACCCTTAGTAGCTTCTAAGGGCATGGTGGGTCTCTCAGAGCCTGAAATTCCTCCCCTTGCAGGTTTCTGGGGTTTCTTCTGACTTGGGAACAGATGGCACTGCACTTGAGGCACCCATGGGAACAGTCGAGTGGAGGGAGCACCCCAGGAGGCAAGCTTTATTTCCAGTACCATTTTACCATATTACCCACCCTGCAGCCGTCAAGTTTATAAAGTATAGATATAGATCCAGCTTCAATTATCCTTTCCACATCAAATAATCCAACTATGTGAAGTGTATAACTCAGTGGATATTAGTCCATTTACAGTTATGCATCCATCATTACTATTACTTTGTCTAATTTCAGAACATTAAAATCACTTCAGATTTTAATGATGTATTAGCAACCACCTACTCATCACTTTCTACTCCTGGGCCTTTCAACCATGAGTTTATGTTCAGTCTCTCTGCATTTGTATATTCTGTAAATGCCATATAAATATAATCATATGATCTTTGGCCATTTGTGTTTTTTTAAAACTTAGCATGTTTTTAAGCTTCTTAGATCATGTTGTAACAAACATTAAATAAATAATATATTGCTTGGAGTTAGTCATAAGTATTTAAAACTAAAATTTAATAAAAAAATTTCTGTATTTGTTATGTAGCTCCAGAAATTATCAATAATGAAAGGTATTCATTTAGTCCCGATTGGTGGGGACTTGGCTGTCTGCTATATGAAATGATTGAGGGACACTCTCCATTCAAAAAATACAAAGAGAAAGTCAGCCGGGAGGAGCTGGAAAGAAGAGTGAAGAATGAAACTGAGGAGTACTCTGAGAAGTTTTCAGAGGATGCCAAGTCCATCTGCAGCATGGTGGGTCAGCTTTCACAGAGATGGGGAAGTGATTACCTCGCTTCATCAAGTTCTTTTGATGGTTCAGAAAACAGTAGTCAAGTAGGCAGGCAGTCTTAAGAAGCAGGGCAGCGGTCCCCTTCCCAGCTTATAACCCTGGTTCAGCAACAAGACCCAGTGCAGGTGAATTCAGCCTGGCCTCTTAGTAACCAGCCTTCTTCCTGGTGTGCTTGCCTGGAATTTCATCTCAGGTAGACAATGAGAGCGGAGAGCAAAGTTTTCCAGGCTTGGGAAATGACCACTCAATGAACTAGAGCAAAGCAGTGGAAAATTCGTGACTCCCCTCCTATATTGATGTTGTTGAAAGGAAGAATGGTGTCAAGTCACTCTGTTTCCAGAAACTTATGTGAAATTCAATGTAAAACTAATTTCCAATGTGTTTTGAAATGAGAATATTGTCTCTGTCAATTTTTTTTTTAAAATCATCACAGACACTCCGATTTGAAGTAATGAGTGGGCTAGACTGACATGTACCTTACAGATTTGATTATTGTTTTAGGACTGTCACCTTCCATGTGACACGATGATGCCAGAGAGCAAGTTTTAACCCATGATGACAGAATGAACCAGTAGCAAATGGGTGCAGTCTGTCCTCAGGGCACCCAGTTGTTTACCAACTGCTGGTTGCCCTTACACTAAAAATTGTCACTTGCTTACCTTAAAATGGTGCCTATAGGCTTTCTTTTTTTATTTTGAGGCCTGTCCTTTGTAGCATCTTTAAAGTTTTTCTTCCAACAAGGAAACACCTTCTATCTTCCTAGTACTCTCCTAGGCACTGGGACTGCAGCAGTGAGTAAGAGAGGGAAGAAGTCCTGGCTCTTCAGTGTTCTCATTTTGTTGCAGGGTGGGTAGCCTCTAACAGTAAGCAGAAAAAATATGACAAGCCGGGCGGTGGTGGCGCACACCTTTAATCCCAGCACTCGGGAGGCAGAGGCAGGTGGATCTCTGTGAGTTCGAGGCCAGCCTGGTCTACAAGAGCTAGTTCCAGGACAGGAACCAAAAGCTACAGAGAAACCCTGTCTCGAAAATCCAAAAAAAAAAAAAAAATGACAAATGGACTGGCTGCCAGAGAACAATGCGTATTCCGGAGAAGTAGAAGCATGGGGGCTGATGAGACACCATATTTGGTAGGATTTGGGGGGACAAAGAGCTGAAAAAAATGTGTGGATGCAGATGTGGCATGGATAGCATTGATAGAAGAGCAGATGTGAGAAGTGTTCAGATTCTGGATGGATCTTGTAGGAATTGCTGAAGTGGTTAAAGAGGGGTCAAGGCTGAATCCCAAACTGATAGAGCAGCATCACTTAATGGGGGAAACACAAATACTTGTCTGGGGAGGTGTACTTGCTAGACCAAAAGCCTTGGGTATGGGAAAGAGAGGCACTAGTGTACAAGGAAGATGTGAGCAGTTCCCTTTCTTAGTTTGGGGGCAGTGAAAGTGGCAGATTTGCAATGAGACTTCTGTTTTCTTATGCCCTCAGCATCATCGGGGCAAGGATAGGGAGAGAAATGTTGTGAGTATGGGTACAGATAAGGTACGCAGCACCATTTAGAGAAGATGAAGCCAAAGAGCTGGGGGAAGCAAGAGGCTTCCTCATAGGCATCAAGTGCATGCATAGAGAGATGCTTTCCATAACCCATTGGTGTTTTGTTCCTGCCCTGCTCTGTGCAGGGACATGGACCTAGAGACAGCAGAGACCTATCTTTGCCCTGCTCTCCAGTTTGGGCAGGTAGGGATGATGAAGCAGGTATGGAGACATGCAGGGAAGCTCGCTGGGTGCAAAAGAGAACTTGAGTACTGGATCATACAGTCTTAAGTTGATGAAGAAAAGTGACATAGGGAAAGGCAAGTAGAAAGACAGTAGGTGATTCTAGCCAAGTGTGAGCTGTGGGTTGTTGGAATTGAGGCATCCCAGACCAGGCTTAGAACAAGTGGAGGGATACATAGACAAGAAAGTTTTTTTTTAAAGATTTTTTTATTTATTATGTATAAAGTGTTCTGTCTGCTTGGATGCCTACAGTCAGGAAGAGGGCACCAAATCTCATTACAGATGGTTGTGAGCCACCATGTGGTTGCTGGGAATTGAACTCAGGACCTCTGGAAGAGCAGCCAGTGCTTTTAACCTCTGAGCCATCTCCCCAGCCCCCGACAAGAAAGTTTTTGAGAAGCAGCTGATGAGGCCATGTTGGTCCTGAGGAACCTAGCTTGTGACTCAGGGAGAGAGTGGCTTGGCGAAGTGGGAGATAAAGGGGTGGGCCTTTGTGGGTGTGAGAATGGCCAACAATTATGCCTATTACGGAACTATACTGGTAACTTATGTGAGTTGATACTATCTGGGGAATAATTATTTGGAGTGCTTCATTTTGTTTCCATATACAAAATGGTGGGTGTTACGGATTTGTCATTGAGCTGTGGGATCCTTCTGGCTTTCTTCCCAGCTAGCCTACTCAGCTTGTAGCCGACAGCATTTCAGTGCTTTGATCAAGCTACTTTTGCATTTGGCTTTGTAAATATTGACTGAGTGCTTGCTGTACACAGGACACTGACAGAGCTGTAATGTGAAAGCAGAGATGGAGCCTGCCCCTAAAGAGCTCATAGTTTAATCTTAGGCCTACATTCTTAAGAATGACTAACAGGCAGAATTTGGGTACTGTAAATTTTTTTTTTTTTTAAATATTTATTTATTATGTATACAATATTCTTTCTACATGTATGCCTGCAGGCCAGAAGAGGGCGCCAGACCTCATTACAGATGGTTGTGAGCCACCATGTGGTTGCTGGGAATTGAACTCAGGACCTTTGGAAGAGCAGGCAATGCTCTTAACTGGTGAGCCATCTCTCCAGCCCCTGGGTACTGTAAATTTAAGAAGGGCTCAAGGGTTTCAAGGATGAAATTCTTGTTATGCCAGAGGCCCTGGGGAAGAATGTAGGGTTTGAGCAAAGGATAGCTTTTTATTATTGTTGTTTTGAGTCAGGGTTTCTCTGTGTAGTCTTGGCCATCTTTGAACTTGCTCTGTAGACTCTCTAAGCCTCAGTCTGTTGTCTATAAAATGCAGATGAGACAAGATACTGGGAGGATAAAATCAAGTAATGAAGGTAAGTTGTTGAGATATATATTCCTTGTCTTAGTTTTTTTTCCTGTTGTTGTGATAAAACACCCTGATAAAAACAACTGAAGGGAGAAAGGGCTTATTTGACTCATAACTGCAGGGAAGTCAAGGGAGCTGGAACTGACGCAACTAGTCACATCACATCTACCCCAATGAATTAATACAAAAATACCAGTTCTCATCTGCCTATCTCCATTCAATCCAGGACCCAGACCATCAAATGTGCAGTCCACATTAAGAGTGGGTCTTCCTACTTCAGTTAATTCAATTAAGAAAATCCCTCACAAGAATGCCAGAAGTCCTACACTCGGGACCGTTTTCTTCTTACTGGGTTGCCTTGTCCAGCCTTGATATGAGGGTTTGTGCCTAGTCTTAATGTAATTTGTTATGATTTATTCAGTTGATATCTCTGAGAGGCCTGTTTTTTTTCTTTCTTTTTGAAAGGACATGAAGGAGGAGTGGATCTGGGGGAGAGGGGAAGTAGGAGGGAGACTAGGAGGAGTGGAGGGAGGGGAAACTTTGGTTAAGATGTAATGTATGAAAGTTAAAAATAAAAATAAAATAAAAAGAATGCATACAAGTAAACCTAATCTGGGCAATGCTCTTTAAGACTCCCTTTCCAGGTGATTCTAGATTGTGTCCATTTAACAGCTAAAATTAACCTTCATGTTTAGTAACTACTGAGAAGAGAAATAACTGGCTCTTAAACAATGGGTTACATTTCCCACAGATGGATTGTAGGAAAGCATCTTAGGATACATGGATAACTTGCCCGAGAGCAGAGAGGGGGTTATGCAGAGGGACAAGAACTGGAGCCAATTTTTTTTTTTGAGTGATAGTAATTGTGAAGACTTATTTGAATTTGTGACAGCTGTAAACATGTAAGAATACTTTTAAAAAAGTCTGTTAGACATGTAGGAGGCACATGGCTATAACCCCAGCACTCTGGAGGTGCAGATATGCATATGAGGATTTCGAAATCAACTTAGGCTACAAGATCCTATCTTGAAAAAACCAGTGGCCCAGGAGATGGTTCAGTGGGTTAAAAAATTCATCATATAAGCCTGATGACCTGAGCTTTATCTCCAGAATCTATGCCAAAAGCCAGATGTGCTGGCACACATCTGTAATTCCTGTACTCCTAGGGTAAGAAAAGGTGGTAGAGATAGGAGGATCATCTGGAAGTTTGCGGGGTCAGCTAGCCTGGAATACACAATGCAACAACAGAAACAAAGTGGAAGGCAAGGGTAGATTTCTGATCTGGAAAACTATCTCCGACCTCCACACATGCACTGTGGCATGTACTTACACTCACACAAGTACATAAATACAACTAAAAAGGGGGGAAGCAGAGATGATGATGGAGATGGGAGAGAAACAGAGACAGGGAGTTTATACAGTTTCTAAAAGGGGGCTTACTCAATTTTTTATTCACTTGGGGTCCTTAGTACTCTAATGAATAAAGGTTTCTTTTTATAAATTCAATGGCATTAATATATTGTTTCTGAATTCATAACTATTTCCTTAATAATTATCCCTTAGTTTTTATAACATTTTTATTTGAAGGTTAGTTTATTCAGATTGCTGGGTTCTTTGTTTTGTTTTGTTTTTCAGATAGCATCTGTATAACACTAACTGGCTTAGAACTCATTATGTAGATCAGGCTGGCCTCAGACTCACAGAGAAATCCACCTGTCTCTGTCCAGGTGCTGAGATTAAAGGGGCACACAATGAGGCACAGCATTTCAAGCTTCAATCTCATGATCACTCGTGGCAAGACTTGAGTTTTACCTGTAACCTATTTAGTTAAGTCTGAAATTGTACAGTGTGGTTGATACTTGGAAACTGTAGTGGCTATTCGTTTGAATATATGTCCTTTCTGCCACTCCTACTTCTTATGTTGTTAAAGAGGACAGTTTTGAGTTTACATTTCAATCCTAATAGCTTCACTTGACTGTTTCTCTTTTGTGTAGTTACTCATCAAGGATCCAAGACATCGACTAGGCTGTCAGAACGATGGAGGTGGAGCTGCTGTTGTAAAGCAGCACCCAGTGTTCAAGGACATTAACTTCAGCAGGCTGGAAGCAAATATGTTAGATCCCCCTTTCTATCCTGATGTAAGTATGCTACCTAGAGTAGCTAGGTCCGAAAAACATTGATTCCCATAGCAATCTTTTGGTTAAAACACTCATGATACAGCCAGCATATGAATTCTGCTCTGTGAGGTCTGTTATTTATTTCTGCTTCTTCTTCTGCCTATATCCCACCACCTCCACAGCCTCAGGCAGATCTTAGTAGTTCTCTGACTCCCAGGCCTGGGGCATGCAGTCTGTCACTGCTGGGATAGCCAAACTCCTGTCCTCCCAATTCTCAGTGCCATTTCAGACCTCCTTAGCATGCCCTTCAAGGCTCTCTGTGTGCCAGTTTTCCTGTTCAGATCTCAGTACTCCGTTCACCTTCCTACCTGTGTTCACTCATCACACTGAGTGCACACAGCTGCTTGGTTCTGGAATGTGCATCCCTCCGGAGCTGTCACATGCACGCTTCCTCATGAGTATGCTATTGAGATCAAAAGTACAGGGACTGGTGCTTGTCCGTGTCTGGTTTATAATATGGTAATAATAACTGAATGTGGTAAAATAGTACATAATAAGTGAACTACTGATGAACGGATAATTGAATGAAGATAGCCTGGACTCCACCATTAACAGTCAGCTATAGACACATTCTAAAATTGGAAAGATAAGTTAAATTTTCATTGTTGGATGGAATTTAGATCTACAATTGATATTTTTTCTATTTTTATTTTTATTTAAAAAATATCTTTTTCATTTTACATACAAATCCCAGTTCCCACTCCCTCCTCTCCTCCTGTTGCCTCCACCTGCTCTTCCCCCCATCCAATCCCCCATCCACTTCTCAGAGAGAGTAAGGCACATTGCTTTGAAGAAGGATCAGGGCCCTCCCTACTGTATCTAGGCTGAGCAAGGTATTTATCAAGAGAATGGGTTCCAAAAAGCTAGTACAAGCAGTGAACAGGGTAGGAGGAAAAATGTGTGGATTTTGTAATTAAGAGATCTCAGGGCTACTTTAGGACTGGGAATGTAGATAAGTGGTAGAGTGCTTGCCCAACAAGTGCAGGTCCTATGTTCAACTCTCAGCGGCTGATATAACATCTGGGGGTGGTCAAGGCAGCCAGATTGTGAATTCAGAGAGAGCCTAGGCTACCTATTCCTGTTTCAAAAATCCAGAAAGAAACAAAACCATACAACAAAACAAGAAAAGAGTTACTCTAGTTGTCTCACAGGTTGATGCCTCTCTTTGTTCTTGGTGCCCAGCCTCAGGCCATTTATTGTAAGGATATCTTGGATATTGGGCAGTTCTCTGTGGTGAAAGGAGTCAACCTGGACAGCAGTGATGAAACCTTCTATGCCCAATTTGCTACAGGGTGTGTCACCATCCCCTGGCAGAATGAGGTACTGCTCTTTCTAACAGAGTAGGTTTATTCTAGTTTCAACAATGACGTGTGTGTGTGTGTGTGTGTGTGTGTGTGTGTGTGTGTGTCTGCAAAATACATTTATGCAAAAGATTTGACCATGAGGACTAGATGATGGGTAAGCCAAGACTGTATCAGCAGTTGCCAGAGGCATGACAGCTACTCTGGTCTCAATTACACGAGGCAGCAAAAGGTGATCTTAGGGGGCTGGAGAGATGGCTCAGTGGTTAAGAGCATTGCCTGCTCTTCCAAAGGTCCTGAGTTCAATTCCCAGCAACCACATGGTGGCTCATGGCCATCTGTAATGAGATCTGGTGCCCTCTTCTGGCCTGCAGATGTACACACAGACAGAATATTGTATACATAATAAATAAATAAATATTAAAAAAAATAAAGGTGATCTTAGGATTTGCCTGTCAGCGCTAACTGACTGCTTGCCTCCATTGGAATTAGCTTTTTTTCGTGGGGGGGAGTTCACTTAGAGAAAGGGGAACAAGAGGCCACTTTATTCCAAGAAGAGGTCAGAAACCAGGAATCCAGGAATGTGGAGCCAGAGAAGGTCTGGGAACTATGATGTGCCCCACATTGTCATCAGGTGCTGGGTGGGAGCCAATAATGTGGGGAGATCACTGACTCCCTGGTGTCTCCAAAGTCTATCCTGTCTTCTGTGCACACAGATGATTGAATCTGGATGTTTCAAGGACATCAATGAAAATGAAGATAAGGGAGATCTGCCAGCATATAAAAAAGAGAAGACGTGTTCCTCCATTCTCAGACCAAAGAGAAATTTCTTCCATAGACTCTTCAGAAGAGGGGTAAAAACATATTTTGTAAAAAGTAAACTGTTGTGGCCGGGGTTCTGCTTAGGATAGAACATTTGCGTAGTGTGAGCAAGGGCTTTGGTTCTAAGAAACAGTGGGCATGTGAATTCACACCCTCCACATGTCTGTATGTGTATCAGAAGGAAAATCTTTTCTAAGGGAAAACTCTCCCCCCCCCCCTTTTTGTTTTTATTTTTTGAGACAGGGTTTCTCTGTAGCCCTGGCTGTCCTAGAACTCATTCTGTAGACCAGGCTGGTCTCTAACTCAGGGATCTGTCTGCCTCCGCCTCCTGAGTACTGGGATTAAAGGTGTGTACCACTAGTTACTTTCTTTCCTTTCTGCAATGCTTCATATAAGAAATTTCAACCTGGGTGTAGCTCACACGTAGGAGGCTGAGGTAGAAGAATCACTGTGAGTTTGAGGCCAGCTCACTACATAGTGAGTCGTTATCGGAGAGAAGGAAGAAGAAAAGAAGAAGAGACAAGTAGACAGACAAACACACACACACACACACACACACACACACATTGATTTCATATAGTTTAAAAGCCATATGGTTCCATTTAAAGTTTACCTAAAGAACCAATGTTGCTTGCTGTTGGTGGAAAGACTGTTTTGATCTACAAGGCAATGACTTGTTAGCACTGAAGCTGCTTCCTGGTTTGGTGACAAAGCGTTTGACCTAGCTCAAAGGTCAGCATCTGATTGAATTCCCACAAACAATGCATGTTTTAGTTCTCAATGTTCTGAATCCAACCACTGCTCTCTCATGTCTACATACACAAGAAAAGCAGGTTTCCTTCTAACACTGGAAATCCTTTGGAGAGACTTTTTGTAGTAACATTACTTTTGTTTATTTTCTTCCTCATGTATCCCAGGCTGGTTTTGAACTTGTTATGTAGCAAAAGAAGACCCTAGACTCCTGATCCTCCTGCCTTAGGCTCTTGAGTGCTGGGGTTAAAAGTGTGTACCAACACACCTGACAAGGTCAGAAAATAATTTCATCAAGTAAAAAATCCTATGAGTGGATTGATTTGTTGTGAACTTATCAATTCTTTTATTTTTTGTTGTGTTTTCAAGACAGGATTTCTCTGTGTGTCAGCTCTGCTGTCCTGGAACTCACTCTGTAGACCAGGCTGCCCTCGAACTCACAGAAATTCACCTGCCTCTGTCTCCCATGTGCTGGATTTAAAGGCATGCACCACCACTGTCTGGCTCAATTTTTTTCTTTTCTTTTTTTGGGGGGTGGAGGGGGGTAATTATACCTATCATTTCTTGAGGAATTTACTAAAAGATTGTTTGCTAGCATCCTAATCTGTGTTTTTTTTTTCAACAAGACTCCAGTAGTTAAAGTCTCCCAAAGTGGTTGTTGTTAAGACCACATTTTCTTTCACAACTAGGGGATAGCTATATGAACTGAACTCATCAGTCTATTTCTGCACACAGTTAAGTCCTTGGGCATCCCTCCTTATTCAGAGCCCATAATGACATCCACTAGAGCGCTCTCCACGGAGAGAATAGAGTTGTGCCATGTCGAGCGCCTTCTTACCATAGCACTTACTGGTGAAAGAGCCAGTGAGCCTCATCTGTCTTCTGCACTCATTCAGCTATTGAATTTGATGTAGCACGCAACAGTCACAAAACAGCAAAACTCATCTTGAAGCAGTATATCTGTATGTAAATTAAGCATATGCCTTTAAAATTACTTTTAGCGGTATAGGGACGGAAGTTAGGACCTTGTGTATACCTGATAAGTACTCTAACACTGAGCTATAGCCCCGCACCCTGCAACTTTTATTTTTAAAACATTTTTGAAACAGGGTCTCACTAGCCTAGGGATGCCTGGGCTAGTCTTGAATTTGTGATCCTCTTGGCTCTGCTTCCTAAGTAGCTGGAACTACATTTAGAATTCCATTTCTTAAATAAGAAAAATGCATTTATAATTTTTGCTTACCTTACAATTAGTATTGTCCCAGTTTCTAGAACATTATATTTGTTCCTAGGTATCTTTGGAGATCGGTTTCAAGATGCCAAAGTCTAAAAGTGATCAAGTCTCTTTCATAAATGTACAGTGTATATATAAATCACCTCTAGATTACTTACAATGCAGAGTGCAATATACAAATAGTTGTCATATCCTTTTAAAACTTACTTGGCATTGTCATATGGCTTAAAATACTTTTCTCAATATTTTTGATTCGGGGTTGGTTGAGTTCATGCTTATAGACCTCATGGCTACTCAAGCAAAACAAAGCCATCTTGACATTAGAGACATGGCTGAGGCTGGCCATTGTGCTGTGTGTTGCAGGGCTGCCTGAGCAAAGCTCTCAGTGAGGAGGGGGAGCCAACACAACGCTGACCGTTCACTGTGCCGACCACAGAACAAGACCCTGGTGTTAAGAAGGAACCTGTCACATTCTCAGTGTCTTGTCCTTTCCATGAATTGTAATAAACAGTCTGACACTGTTTATAATGTGCTTTCATATATTTTTACATTAATATCTGCACTGTCTGTTTACTGAAGCTGTGTTACAGAAGAAGCCTGAGAACACCACTGTGTACCCTGAAGCTCCCAAGTATGGATGCCTTGTACATTGGAGCAGTTCTTAGAAGTCCTGTTCCTGTATGCCTGTCCCACACTGTCCAGTTTTCCCTGAAATTTGCTGAGGTTCTTATGGAACTTTAGTGCTACTTTTTAAATTGTTAATTCAAAACTCTCAGAGAAGAATCATAGGTCCTTCCTTTATTTTAAATTTCCCCTGCCTGCTTTGGTACTCACTCATCCCTCGAGGTCTGGGGTAGATTCTAGGACCAACATTTGGTTAAATATTACCTGAAGCTACACATCATCTTCCTGGGCCTGTGTTACATCATATACAACGTGAAAAGGTTTTCCGATGGTTCATTGAGGTCTCTTATGCTCTGACTCAAATCTAGTTCCAGCCAGTTCCCTGCTTCCTCATCCACTTGGACTGTTCCTTACTGAGCTGAATATGGTTCTTTGAGCCTCTAAAATTTCTGTTTTACCCCTGCTGCTTGGACCATGAGTGCTGTGGAAATCCTGCATCATACTTCTTGACATACATCTTGAAGGCCAAGTGGAGTTGTTAGTCATGCTCTGAAACATGAAAGAATACCTCTGTTCTTGATCTTTAAATATGGAAATAACTGGGCTCAAGAAAAAATATAGCGGGGGCTGGAGAGATGGCTCAGCAGTTAAGAGCATTGCCTGCTCTTCCGAAGGTCCTGAGTTCAATTCCCAGCAACCACATGGTGGCTCACAACCATCTGTAACGAGGTCTGGTGCCCTCTTCAGGCATACATGCAGACAGAATATTGTATACATAATAAATAAATAAATATTAAAAAAAAAGAAAAAGAAAAAATATAGCGGTCATGTAGCTCCTCTGGAGACAGACACCGGAACAATCTGGTAGGCTACAACCTCGTGGCGATACACAGATTAGTGGAGATGGGTTAATTTAAGATATGAGTTATCAAAAAATATGCTTAAGCTATTGGCCAAAAAGTATTGCAAATAGAAAAAAGAAATAAAGAAGCTGGGCAGTGGTGGCAATAAGGCAAATTCAGGCTTTGCAAAGCAGCCCTGCCAGGCAGAGGTGACAAATACTTTTAATCCCAGCACTTGGGAGGCAGAGACAGGTAAATATCAGTGAGTTTGAGGCCAGCCTGGTGTACAAAGAGAGCTCTAGGACAGCCAAGACTGTTAAGCAGAAAAACACTTTCTTGAAAAAAGAAACCTAGCCGGGCGGTGGTGGCGCACGCTTTTAATCCCAGCACTCGGGAGGCAGAGGCAGGCGGATCTCTGTGAGTTCGAGACCAGCCTGGTCTACAAGAGCTAGTTCCAGGACAGGCTCCAAAGCCACAGAGAAACCCTGTCTCAAAAAAAAAAAAAAAAGAAATCTTGAGACCCTTTTTATATCTGCACTGCCTATAGAAGGTGCTTCCTCCTCTGGGGGAGGGTCTCCCATTCTCAGTTAATCCTTTCAGGAAATACCCTCACAGACCCACTTAAAGATGAGGTTTTTTTTTTAGTTGATCCCAGACCTAATCAAGTTGACCACAAATATTAACCATCATAAGTCCATCCCTTGTCAACTTAACAATCACATTTCTTTATGTCATGCTTAATTTCCAAATGGAGATAATAACAAGGTCATAATTTCACTTAACAAGATAAAACCGTTGTTCATAAAATTGCAAATGTATTATCCTTCCTCCAGAATAGATGGCAAAGTCCCTTGAGGAATGCCTAGTCTTTTAGTATCCCCTAACTTAAATATGATAATATAGATTCACAACACAACTACTGATATTATCTCAACTGACATGATACTGCAAAAAAGTAAAGAAAATGCAAATATCTGCTTAATCCATATATTAATGTATGCACAGACATCCTTAACAAATACAGAAATACTCACTGTAATTGCAATTCTTGTTTCTATAAGTGATCATGTGACCTTAGCTGGTATTTATAACTACCTTCTAGTTACTTGTCTCATTAATATGACGAAATACTTGGCAGAATAACTTAAGGAAGGGGGAAACAGCCTGTCATGGTGGGGAAGTCATCGCAGCAGGAGCAGGAAGCTGACTTTACATCCATAGCTAGGAAACAGTGTGAACAGGAAGTGGGACTAGGCTGCAAAAACCACCTCCTCCAACAAGACTCTACTTCGTAATGTTTCAACAGCCTTCTAAAACACCACCATCTGGGGACCAAGTGCTCAAACACATAAGCCTTTTAAGAACATTTCATAGTCAAACCACAACATTGGGTTAACAGAAAAGTGCCCCTTGCCTTGGGAAGAGCAAGCCAACATAGCCTAGGAGTTGGAAACACTGGAGCACTGATTAAGATGGTTTACTTCAGATAAACAGAGAACACCTCACATGCAAATGCCCTTGCCTGGGGGTGCTTAGAATGACAGTAACTGCTTGAGTCTAGAGCTCTGTTTAACCATCAAAACCATACTGGTAACAAAGGGGGCAAATAAAATAACCTCTAATCTTATATAGTGCCTCCAGAGGTGCTGGGAACAATGCCTGTAGCCTTTATCCTGGGATCATGGTGATGAAGACACACAGGTGGAGACAAAGGCTTTATTGTTTAAAAGTGTCCTGGGGTACTGGCCCTTCTGGGAGACACACACACACACACACACACACACACACTTTGAAGAGAAATCAAGGTCTTCCTTGGGCCTGGGGCACTTCAATTGGTAGGTGTAAATCAAGCAGGAGGCTACCCTGTAACACAGAGGCTATCACTGTGGCACAGTTGTGCTGTCCATGTGAGGAATGGGGTCTACAGGGCTAGTGAGGCATATTGTAGGTAGCAGTGCCAGAGGGATCTGATCACATAGTTTTAGCAATCAAGAAGCATAGAATATACAAGAAATGGGCTAAGCTATAAAACCTCAAGGCCTGCCTGCCCCCATTGACTCACTTCCTCCAGCAAGTCTCCACCTCCGAAAGGCTTTACAACCTTCCCAAACTGTACTACCAGCTGGGAACCCAGTGTTAAAAAAATGAGTGTATGGTTGAGGGAGCATTACACATTCAAACAACATCCTACCCTTGGCCCCCTGGCCTCATGGCCATCTCATGCAAAATGCATCCTTCTGGATTTCAAAAGTCTCCTTAGGTTCTCTAGAGGAACAGAATTGATAGAATATATAAATATATATATATATATATGGCTTTATATATATATGGCTTTATATATATTGAATTATAATGGTATGTATGGATATATGTGGAATTTATTAGAATAGCTTATAGGTGGTATGGAATTATATATATATATATATATATATATATATATATGGAGTAATAATGGGTATAAATGGATATATATGAAGTTATAATGGATATATTAGCTGTGTATATCCAGCTAGTCAACAATGGCTATCAACCAACTGAAAGTTCAAGATTCCAGTTGTTCAGTTCACTAGGCTGGATGTCTCAGCTGTTCTTCAGTATACACTGGAATACTGCAGAGGGAGCCTCTCATGCCATTGAAAGAATGGACTTGCCAGTAAGAACAAACAGGCAAAAAGAGCAAGCTTCTTTCTTCCATGTTCTTTATATAGGATGTAAGCAGGTGGGGCTCAGAATAAGTTGGATCTTCCTACCTCAAAAGATCTTGATTAAAGTGAATCTTCCCATGTCAAAAGAACTGGATTAAAAGTGAGTCTTCCCACTTCAAATAGTTTAATTAAGAAAAAAAAACCCTCACAGGTATATCCAACCTCTTGGATTTTTGTTCTAGAAGTAGTCAAGTTCACAACCAAAAATCACACTAGTCGGTAGTTGTTAACACTAGACTGGGTGATAGTGGCACACACCTTTAGTTCCAGTAGAGGCTAGGCAGATCTCTGAGTTTGAGGTTAGCCTGGTCTACAGATTAAGTTTCAGGACAGCCAAACAGAGAAACCCTGTCTGGAAAAACAAAACAAAACAAAACAAAATGTTTTAACAGTGTTCAAAAGTTTCAAGTCTCTTCTGATACTTAAGGGAATCATTTAACCAGGAGCCAGTGTATAATTAAAAAGCACACACATGTACACAATAAAAGCATGTTTGCAAAGGTAGAACACTGGAGAGATGACTCAGTGACTAAAAACATGAATTCTGTTGCCAGCATCAATTTTGAGTGGCCCACAACTGTCTGTAATTCCAGGTCCAGGGAGTCTGACACTTTCTTCTGGACCCTCTGGACCTTGCAAACACTTGCACTAAAGTACACATTCCACCACATATACAGACACTTCCCTTTCCTACCACCACACTTTTAAAACTAAGAAGAATAAATATTAAAACACACACACACTGGCACACACAAAGGCAGGCAAGATAACTAGTAAAGTACTTGCTGCCTAAGCTGATGACATGAATTTGATCCTGGCCTCTACTTGGAGGGAAAGAACTGACAACCAAAAGTTGTCCTTATTTCCATGTGTGCACTGTGGCATGTGCATGATCCACCCCCAACACCAATAAACGTGAGAAAAACTAAGTTCCATTATTTCAAACTACACTAGGGGAGGAATGAGGGCATAGCAAGGAAGGGGTGGGCTAAAGTAAGACCAAACCCAATTTTACAGTACCAAATCCTACAAGTCTGTTTCGCATCTTTGACTTGTGATGACTTCTGGCCCTTCTGCTGTGCTGCCTAAAGCACACATATTCTCCCTTTTGAGCCAGCTGCAGTCTATGCTCAAGTTTCTCTCAGCCTGAATCTCTAACATAGTGAGGTATGGTTTGTGGTATCAACTTAACAGAATCTAGAATTACCTGAGAAATGGCATTCTGGACACACCTATGGGGGATTGTCTTTATTGTATTAATTCAGTTAGAAAACCCACCTATTGTAAGTGGCACCATTTCTTGGCTAGATCCTGGACTAAATCAGTGGAGAAAGAAAGCTGGGCAGCTACATACATTCATGTGCTCTGCTTTCTAATTGTAGAGCTATGTGATCAATTGCTTCATGCTCCTGCCACCTAAACTTGCCATAAGACTGCCCTTGAACTGCGAGCCAGAACAAACTCTTTGTCTCTTAAGTTGGTAAAGATTTAGTGTAGGTGCATCTAATAGTATAACTCAGAGTAATTGTGGCTTAGACAAAATAGAAATGTATTGCTCTGTTACGGTGAAATAAATCCAGAAATGGGCAGGCAGCTAGAATGACAGCTCCAGTCATCCACCCAACTTCTTCCAGCTCTGTCATCTCAGAATGTGACTTTCACACCCAAAATGACTGCTCTACTGCCGGACAACATACTCTCATTGCAAGCATCAGGAAGAAGATGGATGTACCCTTTCTTTTGCAGAAGACTTTCTAGAAGTATCACTACTTCTGCTTGTATCTCCCTGACCAGGACTTACTTAGTCACATGGTTTAGTTAGCTATGGAGAGACAGGAACTGTGGTATTTTAGCTAAATGGAAAGTTGCCCATATTAAAAAAACAGGTGATATTTCCGAATTAAGGACAGAGTAACTGTTGGAATACAACTATTATTTTTATGGATGGAACTGTTTCACTTCATAATTTATATACTGAAGCACTAACCCCTTAGAATATCAGAATGGGTCTGTGTTTGGAAAGCAGATGGTGGCCTCTTCCCTCTTCTGATGGGTCTTGATATGCAGCCAGTCTGGCTTAGAACTCACTATGTAGCCAAGGCTGTCCTTGAATTTGAAATACCCTTACCTCAACCTCTCTATTGCTCAGATTACAGGCATCATGTACCACTAAGTCATGGAGAGTCTTTAAAGAGGTATTGAGATACAGTGGGGCTACTAGATCTTAATCCAGTTACTTAGGATTTCATTAAAAAATAGGACAAAGACACAGAAGGATGGTGGTGTGAGGCCTCAAGTGGAAGCTGCTCTGCCAGCCCCTTATTTGGGATTTTTAGTTTGCTGGAGTATGAGAATATAAGTATCTACTGATAGCTCCCAGACAGTGGTACCCTGACACAGCAGTACAAGCCAGAAAATATACCTATCCTTTGCTGACCAGCAAAATACCAGAGGATAGTGGCCTATATTTTAATAACTATCCAGTTCCTATGGGTCTAGAATCTGGGCCCACCTTATGTAAGTCCTCTGCTACCTGCTTCTCACAGTGGCCAATCAGGTACCAGCTCCCTGTTATCTGAAAGCTTGACTTCAAAAGAATCACCGTAGAGCTTTAGTGGTGTTGGCAGAGTCTACTTCTGTGTGCACTGATGGACTGCCAATGGTAGTTCTGACTGCTTGCTGGCCATGGACTGTTCTTTATGTCAGTCTTGCCAATTGCTCTTTCTCAATTTGTGTAAGCAGGGCTGGAGAGATGGTTCAACAGTTAAGAGCACTTGTTGCTCTTACAGAGGCCCCAGGTTTGATTCCCAGCACCTGCATGGTGGCTCACAACCACTTATAACTCCAGATTTGGGGAATTCAATGCTCTCTCTGACCTACTCAGGCATCAAACATGCCTGTGGTACAACACATAGAGGCAGTCAAAACATACACACAAAGAAAGATACATCTAATTTAAAAATTTAAAAAAAAGGCATGTGTGTAAGTTGAGAAGATGGTAGTCAACAGGACTAAGGTTACATTTGTAACCTAACAACAGTATGACATCCCATCCTGTTCTCTTTTGCCTTGTATTGGTTAGATGTCAGAAGTCAGCTGCCCATTCTTGAGAACAGGGATGCCATAGCTTAGAGAATGCTAAGAGGCTGGGTTCACTGGACCATCTTTCAAGTCTTCCTACTAGCAACTCCCAGTCTCAACCAGCTTGCCTCTCGTGGGATCTGGCACTGGCTCTGTGCAGCAGATAGTCACATTAATGAAAGGAGGGACATGGAATCTAAAGACTTGGTTTCTGTGTACTTGACCATTTTGAGAAGATGGATTGTTTCATGGCTGTGTAATAGAGTTCTTGAGTCTTAAGGGGCAGCCTGAAGGTCTTAAATGAGTTCTTCACCAAATGCATCACCACTAGATAGCTCTCTCTGAAGCCAACACTTTTCCTGGACACGCTGCAGGAGCTGGATGTAATCCACTCTATTCTCGGCTTCCTGCTTAATTGCTCACCTGTGAGAGATGGCGGCTCTGGAGACAAAGTCTTCAGCCCTAGTGGCTATGAAGCCCCTTGTAGGTCCTGGCTGATGGCAGAGCAATGCCCATGGTCCGGCACTCATTGTGGGGTGTCTGGCCCCAGTGCACTAACCCCAGTCTCTCTTTAAACTGCAACCACTGCTGCCTGGTTAGAACCCTTTATCAGTTTCCTCCACAGCACACCCTCTAGAGGCTTTCACATCTGAGGGGGCCAGCGCTTCAGGGGTCCACGGATCACAAGGGTCCTTTGGTCAGGGTCATTTTGGTTCCATTCTCATTTCAGGGAGCCCCCAGCATGCTGCGCTTGGGACTGTATCTCAGGCCACCGGCCGGTTTGTGGACCAGGAGAGCCTCTCTGGGTTTCGGGCTCCGAGCTCCACCACCGCCATCCCAGTGTAGCGTGCCTTTCTGCAGGGCAATTTCTTCGCTGCCCTTCCTCTTTCCAACTTCTTCGCCTTCCTTCCAGGTCTCCCCAAACCCTGCCGCGTCGCCAACTCCTCTGCCCACTTCCTAGACATTTTTCCATCGCTACTGTTTCTAGCCGATGCTAGGCCGCGCCCCGCTCAAACCCGCTCTTGGCTCGGCTCCGCCCCTCATTTATAGTCCGCCCCACCCTCTCCACTCAGGCGATTGGTTTGCCAGGGGGCGGGGCCATGTCGGTGGGCGGGGAGTCTCAGTAAGTTGGCAAAGGCAGGACGTGCTCTCATCTCCAGCTACTGGGAAAGACGACGCTTCAAATCCGCCTGTCAAATCTGCGGGTCCAGCGTGGCCTCGCCTCCGCCGGCCTGACGTCACAGGACGCAGGCGCCGCGGGGGTTGCCGGGACGGGCCCAAGATGGCTGGGCGCTTTGGTTCCGCTATTGCCCGCCGCGCAGTGCCCCATTCATTTCCCCGCTGCTAAGTGGCTCTGCGGAGTGCGAGTAGGCGCCAAGCCTTCGGGGCCTGTCCCGCCGGGCAGGAGGCCGTCATGGCAACCCTTGAAAAGCTGATGAAGGCTTTCGAGTCGCTCAAGTCGTTCCAACAGCAGCAACAGCAGCAGCAGCAGCCGCCGCCACCACCGCCGCCGCCTCAGCCCCCTCAGCCGCCTCCTCAGGGGCAGCCGCCACCGCATGCACCGCCGCCACCGCCGCTGCCGGGTCCGGCCGAGGAGCCGCTGCACCGACCGTGAGTCCGGGCGCCGCAGCTCCCTCCCGGGGCCCGCTTCCCTGGCCTGCGTGCCGGAGACGGCCGACGCAAGCACCTGTCCAGAGAGAGGGTCGCGGTGCCTCCCGGAGGCCGGGCCTTCTGTCCGGCCCGGGCCCTCGACTCGTGGGGTCTTTGGCCTTCCTCAGAGGAGGCAGAGCCCGGTCAGGCCTGCGGGGGACACGCCGAGGGGCGTCTCGGCCCCAGTGCTTTCGCCCTTCCCAGCTTGTGAAGTTAGGGAGCGAACTTGTTTCTGTCTTCGGGGAGAAACTGGGGCTGTGGCACACTTGACTCCAGGAGAACTTGGAGAGGGCGAGACCTCTCCGGGTTGCCTCCTTAGGCCTCGGAGCTGGGAGCGCAGGATAGCGTGAGAGATGTGCGGTTAGTGGATGACATAATGCTTTTAGGAGGTCTCGGCGGGAGTGCTGAGGGCGGGGGAGTGTGAACCCATCCAATGGGATATTCTTTTTCCAAGTGACACTTGAAGCAGCCTGTGACTTGAGGCGCTTCGTATACTCCTGGCGTTTCGTTTAGTTGGTGTTGCAGTGTAGTAACAAGGTTTTAAGCATCACCGCAAAGGTCTGCTTCTGTACTCTCCTGTTGGTCTGCAGGTAATTGGATGGATGAGTTGTGGTTGTCGAGTACGTGGTGAGTTACTTAGGTGTGATTATTAATAAAAATTGTATGTATGCATGCACATATATATTTGAAAAAGTCAACTGATGTTTGTTGCCTGTTTCCTGCTGGAAATAAAATGGACATGTTGGTGTTGTGCAATTTCCACCAGGGAATGAATTTTACCGGTGTTATGGTCGGGCTTGATTTAGAGCATGGGTCACTCCTCGACTCTGAATATATCAGGTACTTCGGTAAAAATTCCTGTTTAATTCTTTGCTGAAGTCTTGTTGCGGGTGACTGGAGAGAATATTTGAAACAGAAGAGAGACCATGAATAACAATAGTCTTAAAAAAAAAAGCTCCACATTTCCTGGAAGTCCATGCTGAGTGTTCAGCCCTGTGCTTTCTTGCAGTTCAGGCCTTTCAACTCTGGGCATTTTATTTCTAATGTGGATTTGTACAATTAATAAGGAGAACTTTCAGGAAACAACCTACAAAAGAATCTCATTATTTATACTCATTTAGGGGAAAAAATTGTTCTGGTGCTGGGAATTTAACTTAAAGCTTCACACATGCTAGGCAAGTGCTTTACCACTGAGCTTTATTCCCAGCATATATTTAGTAATTTTTTCTTGTTTTTGTGTTTCTGATAGAGATCCTTTTCCTGTCCTGAGAGTCTAATTTAAAAAAAAAATGAAGATTTGGGGAGAAATGTTGGCTTATTTGATAGAATAAAATATAAGAATAAATTTTTCTTCTATAATGTGAAAGTATGTTTGAGTAGAAAAATACTTATGTGTAGATAAGTAATTTCTATTGTTTTTGCTTTTGAGACAGAGTTTCACTATGTAACTTTGGCTGGCCTGGAACTCATAGAGATCTATCCTTCTGCCTCTGACTCCTCAGTGCTGGGATTAAAGGCATTTGCCACCACGCCTGACTGTATAAGTAATTTCTAATTATTAGATTCTTACCGTGACTCTGTCTCTATGGGTGTTAGGAATTGTGGAAGTTCACATATTTCCCATATTTTCTGTAAACAAGTGTGGGGGTAGGGTGGGGTGATTACTCTGCGTGCTTTAAACACAAATTCAGTCTGGTTTCGCATAAGTAATTCATTAACATGGTACAGTTCCAAAGTTAGGAAAGGTTAAATAATGAAAACATCCCCGTCCCCATTCTCCTGACTACCTAACTCTGTCCCTAGGAGCAAACACTGTTTCTCCTCATGTGTCCTTCCAGATAAAATCTGGGCATATGTTAGGACAGATTTTTAAATTATTAACAGACAAAAGTGGTTTGGAACAAAAGCTTTTAAAAGTTTTAAAACCTAATTACTACACTGTACATCAAGAACTAACTGGAACATTCCCCAAAATCAACTGCATTAGTCTTGTAGTTATTTTAAATAAAAGCATATATCTCATATTTCTGTGTACTTTGCTGTTGGAAAACAGGTGTTCATTAGTAATAAGTAACAAACTCACTGCTTGGAAGCTTCGATTTTGGCATTTTGTCCACTTGCTTCAGTTAAAAGTCCTTTTTCCAAATCAAGACCAGCCAAAACAATTTTAGAATGAATCTGTTCTATTTTTATGGCTCTCATTGTATTACAGAGAACTAGTGTCACAGCCATGCGTGGGTTTCTGTTGAAATAGCAGAGCTCTCTCTCTGCTCAGTGTATAGGATGCAGGAGCTCTCGGGCTGGCTGTGGTGGGTCTGGTAGACCTTAAGCAGTTGACATTCACCCTTTACGTTTGCACTCTTCAGATTCCTATCTCATTTTTCCTGATTGTAGCCATTCACTTATCAGTATTTGCTGGTTGTCACCTGTGTGTCTAGCATTATTCTAGCTGTAGATTTTAGCAGGGAACAAAGTTATGTCCTCATGAAGCTAAAATTCTAGGGAGGGTCACAGACAATAAGCAAGAAAATAAGTGATAAGGTACAGTAAAGTAGGGAAGGGGATTAGTAGATGTCAGGGCCTTAGAGTGTTGTTTGGACAGGATGTTTAAGTAATGTCTAGTTGAAGGCCTTTTTGGAACGAACATCTGGAGTCAAGAATCTACTAGGAGGGTGTGTGGAAGAGGAGTGTTCCTGCAGGGAGAACTTGTCAAAAAAGCTTTCCTGAGGGATGCCATTTTTTGCTGGATGAAAAGAGTAGCTGTAGTCGGGGAAGAGCAAGAGGGAAGCCCTGGTGTTATCAGTTATTGCAGTTAGCTCCAGATATAAAACCTGGCTACAGGATCTTAACAGGCAAAGGCAAGAGTTTATCAGAAGACAAACTACGTCTAGGAAGTTCAGGAAGTTCAGGTCCCAGACACCAAGTCCCAGTCTTCATTCTTGCACACTTTTTTGGTTTATGTGTCTTGTTGATTCATACGAATTTCTCGTGTTCTGGATACTATTTCCTTATCAGACATAATTTGCAAACCTTTTCTATGTATTGTCTTTTCAATTTCTCTGTTTATTTTTTGAGACAGGAGTTTGCTATGTATCTCTAGTTTGTCTGGTATACTCTGTAGCCCAAGTTCTCAAAACTTGCTTTGGTCCTTTTGGCACAACTTCCCAAGTACTGGTATACTCTAGATATGCCCCTGTGTGTATGTGTGTTTTGAATGGTGTATAGTGTATATATTGTGTAGAATATGCAGAGGCCAAAAGAGTATGTTGAGTGACTTCCTCCTCTGTTGCTCTCTATGTCTTTGACTGAACGTAAAGCTCCTAATTACTTTTTAGCTGCCTGACCAAAACACTGGTGATCTGCCTGTCCTTACCCACCACAGAGAGATTACAAGCATACATAGCCATGCCCAATTTTTACTTGCATGCCGAAGATTTAAACTCAGGATTTAGGCTTGTAAAGCCAGTACTGTTACCCATTGAACCTCTACCCAGCTTAGCTCCCTGACTCACTTTCCTATTCATTCATTCATTCATTTATTTTTGAGATAGGGCTTCTTTGTGTCCAGTTCTAGCCGTCCTGGAACTCAACTCTGTAGACCTAGCTGGCCTCAAACACACAGAGATCTGCTTGCCTCTACCTTCCAGGTGCTGGGATTAAAGGCGTGCACCACCACTACCTAGTGTTCTTCAGAGCACAGAAGTTTTAAATTTTGATGAAGTCCAATTTGTTTGTTTTTGTCTTTAGTTACAGTATATTAGATATTTAAGAAGCCACTGCATTATCTGAAATCACAAAGATTTACACCTGGTCTTCTAAGAACTGTCAAGTCGTAGCGCTGATATGCAAGTCTGACCCATTTTGAGTTTGTGGCTAAGGTAGAGGTTTGACACTTTTCTTTTGCATGTGGAATCCAGCACTTTGGTTAAAGAAAATGTTCTTTTTTCATTGAATTGTGTTGACATCTTTGTTAAAAATTAATTACCTTTCTGTGTGTAGATTTTTTTTTTACTTCTTTTTCTGTGATTGATCTGTGTGTCTGTTCTATGCCAGTACTATAGTCTTGATTGCAGATTTGAATCATTATCTCAAATTATGAAGTATGCCCCCCAACCTGTCTTTTTCAGTATTGATTTAGTTATTTTGGGTCCCTTGCATTTCTGTATGAATTATAGGATCATGCTGTTAGTTTCTACAAAGACGCCATCTGAGATTGACTCTGTATAATCAATCTTACTTTAGTCCATCAATATTGGCAAGCTTTCATGGCCAGATAGTAAATATTTCAGGCTCTGTGGACATAATGTCATCACAGCTAGTTAGCTCTGCCATTGTAGCATAATAAAAGTACTCATAGATAATATATAAGAATGAGTACATAAAATTGAAATTTTACATGATTTTCAAGTCAAGTTATGAAATATTTGTTGACTTTTTAAAAGAATATTTTTTTTTTTTTTGGTTTTTTCGAGACAGGGTTTCTCTGTGGCTTTGGAGCCTGTCCTGGAACTAGCTCTGTAGACCAGGCTGGGAATATTTTTATTTTTTGTTGTTGTTTTTTGAGACAGGCTTTCTCTTTGTAGCCTTGGCTATCATGGAACTAGCTAGCTCTGAAGACCAGGATGTCCTCAAACTCACAGAGCTCCAGTTGCTTCTTTTTCCCAGTGCTGGGTTTAAAGGTGTGTGCCACCATGGCTAGCTCTTGTGTAGGTCTTGTATAGGTGACCATAACTGCAGTGAGGTCATGAAAGCAACAGCCATGTCATGTCTGAAAGACAGCGCTTCATAGAACTCCCTGAAATCTGGCTTTTATGTTCTGTTCTCTCCACCCACCCTTCCCTGAACCTTGTGGGTGGGGTTGATTTAGACAACACATTCAGTAGTCACTTCTTAGTATACTTAGTCTTCTGCAGATAGAAGCTTCTTTGGCCAACGCAGATGATAGTACTAGTTTATGAGTATAAACAGATATTTAGAAGGCAGTCTAACAACTTGTCTGTTTAACAGAACAACAGTGGTAAGGTCCCCCTTTTAGGGCCTGTAACCTCCTTCCTCTGAGTCTTAGGCTTTGTACTAAATTTCTACCTTTTGTGGAGCAGGCTTTAAATCCAGTTAGAAAGCAGTTGGTTATCCTTGTATCCTTTATACCACGGTTGCACTAATAGTCACATTTTGTCTCCATTGCCTATATTGTAGCATTCAGGGGCCAGTGCTTAGTAAGACCGTTCATGTCCTTTTTTCCCCGGTGGCCTTCATAAAATCTGGCATTATGAAAACTAGCCAGCCAACGGGAAGTTTTCAGGTCGATTCTATCTTTATTTCTCTGTGTCCTGTATGCAACCAAAGTGTGTTATATCTTCAACAGTAGGGTCTTACCATCTAGTTACATTGGGCATCCAAGAGCATTGGAAATAGCCTGTGTTGTTTGTGTGTGTGTGTGCTTCTGGTGTCTCCCTGAACAATAAGGTATCCCATGCTTAGCACTGGGAATTTTCATTTAATAATACATTTTTTCTGGGGGACACACTGTCTACTCATGTACATACCTGTGTTGAAACTCCTTAAAACACACACACACACACACACACACACACACTTCTAAATTAGCTATCAAAGTAGTGAGTTCTATAAGGTCCCTCCCCCCCTTTCTTTACATTCTGTAAAATAACCACACAATTATTATACAACCCAAACAACCCAACGGTTGTAGTATTGGGCATTAATATCCTGGATCAGTTAAAACTTAGAGTCACACAAACACCTGTTTGCAAGTGATCAGTAGCTTTAGGGGTAGTGGCCCCAAAAGAAGTCAGTTTAGAAGTCCTCAACAGGTAGTTAAGCTCCTTAGCAACATGAAGGAATATAACTGCATTGATACCTGCAGCAGCTCAGATGAATAGCGGCGATTATGGGCAAGCTGGTTCCTAATGCCTATTTTATGATTCTATTTATGTGACATTTTCTATAATGTCAGACTTTTGGTGATTCAGGGTTTTTTTTTTCTTATTTTCTCCCCTGTGGTAAAATAACATCATATAAAATGTAACCATTTCAAATATACAATCTATGATAGTAAAAACAGTGTTCAGTTGTTACCACCAGCCACCTCTGTAACTCTTTTTGATGTTGCTCTTTAAAGTATATTACAGATTTTTACTTGACACATTGTAATTGTGCATGTTTATGAACACGGTGATTTTTGAATTACACATGCTAGTACCTTTTATTGCAATGAACTCATTAGCAGGAAAGGCTCTGGTATAGTGGTCCTTTTCTATGATACAGACCATGGGGTGGGCAAGTCGTAGGTCTTGACTCCCTAGTCAAATGGCATTTGTATGTTGAAATAAAACCCTGGTTTGTGTGTTCGTTTTACACACTAGCTACCACCTTTCCTTTATCAGCCCTGGGTTTGATTTTTGGCTCTGCTGATGGATCCTTTCTCTTAGGAGTACTGAGAAGGTGATGTGCAGCCCCTGTCCTGTTCTCATTTTGCTAGCATGACTTATATGTTGATTCTTTGTGTGTGGCTCTTGCACTAGAGGGAGCTGGGTAAGAACTGTCTTTTTTTTTAAATAACATAATTTTTTTTATTAATTCTTTGGGAATTTCACATCATGCAGCCTAATTTTGTTCACTTCCCAGTCCCTCCATATCCTCCCCTCACCCCTGTATCACCCCCTAAAAGAAAATTAAAACAACAAAGCAAGCAAGCAAACAAGAGCAAAACAAAACCAAAATTTCTCTTCTCCATCTATCCCGTCTCTCCATTACCTCTTCATTTGTCCTGGTGGCATTGGGAATGGTGTGTCACATAAAATACCCTTTTGTCCAATCAGCTTTACTTGCAAATGTTCATTGCAGTGAGTCATTGGTCTGGTTCAAGGTCTCTGGTTTCCGGTACACCATCATCACTGGATCTGCACCAAAACTCCTCTGGGTTATCCTGTGGCCACCCTGAGTCATGGAGATCCTGTGGGATTCCACAGGACCAGTCCCTTCACGAGCTCGAGTAGGTCATAGATGGAGTGGATATGTTAGGGTGGGCCAACCCAAGGCCCTGCTGTAGGCCTGGGTGGTGGCTGAGCTTGTCAGTCCCGGCCACTGGTGCCTTCCACCTCAAATGAGAGAAGGAGCCAACTTTTATGCCCTTGCTATCAGGGTCAGTGAGAACTGTTTGTTTTTTAGTCATTAAATCCAGAGTTCCAGGCTCATGGCAAGTTCTCAGGAAGTTCTTATTAAAGTGTAGTTAGAGTTATAATACATATTTTGTTAAACATTTAGCACTTTCATACTTTCTACTTTTGTTTTTCAAGTTAAATCTTTTTCTACTTACCAGTTTCATGCTTTAGAACCTTATTCTCTTTTTATTAAAAAATCGTGGGTAGGCCAGGTGTGGTGGCCTATACATTTAATTCCTGCACTTGGGAGGCAGAGACAGGAGAATCTTTGTGAGCTCGAGGCCAGCCTGGTCTACATGGTGAGTTCCAGGACAGCCAGAGCTACATAATGATTCCCTGTCTCAAAAACTCCAAAGCACATCAAAACCAAATTGTGGGCCAGTGAGATAGTGAGTAGAGATGCTTGCTTCCAAGCCAACAGCACTCTGAGTCTAATCTTTGGGACCCACATGGTGGGAGGAGAGGACCAATCTCCACAATTGTCTCTGATCTCCACGAGTGCTGTGGCATGCACATAAAATGTATTAAAACGTGCATGTAAAACAGTGTATAAAACTTGGCCACCATTGTCAGTCAGAACATAGCTCTAGTGGCACCCTTCCTTAATTGAGTTCTGTTCCTTGAGTGATCTTCCCTCATCTTTGGCACCTTTCTGCCCTGCTGTATAGTTTCATCGAAGAGGTGTATTTCTTTAAACAACCTTATTGGGTTTTTCTTACTTTTTGGAGACAGTAGTTGTGATAGGAATTAAACTTGAGAAAATGTAGGCCAACTTAAGCACTGAATTTTACTACACTGTGACTCAGTTTTGACTATCACATGAATAGAATCATACAGCGCTACCTGCTCGTACTTAACGTGTGTTGCATCTCTTTTTGTTTAGGGTTATTGGCTTAATATTTACCCATTTACTTAGTCTGTTTTGTATGAATATACCATGCTTTTCTCATTTTAGTTGTATGTTTGGGTTATTAAGCATTTACAGGTAAGTGCTGCTGTGAGCATACCTCCTCCCCCCTTGACCTATCTTTTCCTTCACAAAATGATGCTTTTTAATGAGCAATTCCTCATTTTGATGAAGTCCAATTTATCATACTTTTCCATTATGGTAAGTGCTTTTATTTCTTTTTTGATGAATTTTTAATCAACCCGAGGTCACGAGACATTTCTTGATTCTGTTGCATAAATGACATATTGATTTGCCTTTCCCATTGAAGATGGCTGTGTATTAGAAGTTAATTTTTGTATGCATGAAATAGACTTCTTGTTTGTCTTTCCAATGTGGTCGCTCCTTTCTCAAGTTTCTTCGATGCTCTTGTGTATCTCCTCCCTATTATTATTATTATTATTATTATTATTTTGGTTTTTATGGAAGAATTTCTCTGTGTAACAACTCTGAATGTCCTGGAACTCACTCTGTAGACCAGGCTGCTGGTCTTGAACTCATAGAGAGCTGCCTGTCTCTGCCTCCTGAGTGCTGGGATTGAAGGGATGCACTACCACCTTTTTTTGGCGCGCTCTCTCTCTCTCTCTCCCCTCCCTCCCTCCCTCCCTCCCTCCCTCCCTCCCTCCCTCCCTCCCTTTAATTTGTTGATCTATTTAAGACATAGTTTTATTTTGTACCCATGCTGTCCTTGAACATGTTGTGATCTTCCTGCCTCTACTACTCCTGCATTCTAGGATTGAAGATATATACCATGCCTGGGTATGGCATAATCCTAGCACTCGAGAGGCAGAGGCAGGCAGATCTCTGTGAATTTGAGGCCAGCCTGACCTATAGAGTGAATTCCAGAATAGCCAGGGCCATTACAGAGAGACCCTGTCTTAAAAAAAAAATTAAGTGTGAAACAATACTTGTGTAATAGGACTTGGCAAAAGTCAGAGAGCAGCTGATGAGAAATCAGACAGAAACTATGACTTCCTACCCTAGTTTGCTGTGCTTCCCAGTGGTGGTACAGGCTGTAGACCTCAGTCTTGCCACCAGCTCTGTGTGTGTGTGTGTGTGTGAGATACTGGTGAGGAGAAATGAGTTCTTAGATAATTTTATGATTATCTAAGCCAGGATTTAACATGCCTCCATCATTGTGAGCCTCTGAAGATTGCTTTGTTGCAATGTTAGAAGAAACTGGCTGAAGCTTGTTTTCATTTTGATGATGTAGTTTCAAGTGATTGAAGAGAGCCAGATTGTTTTTACCCTATTGATACAGTTCTTGCCCTGAGCTATGTAGTTCCTTCTATTCATTTTTTTTTAAATATTTATTTATTATATATACAATATTCTGTCTGTGTGTATGCCTGCAGGCCAGAAGAGGGCACCAGACCCCATTACAGATGGTTGTGAGCCACCATATGGTTGCTGGGAATTGAACTCAGGACCTTTGGAAGAGCAGACAATGCTCTTAACCTCTGAGCCATCTCTCCAGCCCCCCTTCTATTCATTTTACTTTTCATGTAAAACAAATCAGTTTGACTTATCTTTAAAAATCCACCTAATTCCATGGGGAATGAAATAGCTACAAGTTGTCTTTTGTTTGTTTTTTTTAAACATTTGGTTTTCTTATTGGACAAAATGAGATAGAAAAGAACTTTTTTCAGACAGGGACCTAGGCTAGGTTTTGTGAGCTGGAGGTGAGGCAGAAGAATCTTAACTTCTCATCTAGAAGGGGATACAGAGTGAGGTTCAGGACAACTGGGAGAGAGGAAGGAAGAAAGCAGGTTTGTGGGGGGCACTCTATAGAACTCAGTTGGAAGAAGAAAGCAGGATTGTGGGGGCACTCTATAGAACTCAGTTGGAAGAAGAAAGCGGGATTGTGGGGGCACTCTATAGAACTCAGTTGGAAGAAGAAAGCGGGATTGTGGGGGCACTCTAGAACTCCGTTGGAAGAAGAAAGCGGGATGATGGGGGACATTCTAGAACTCAGTTGGAAGAAGAAAGCGGGATTGTGGGGGGCACTCTATAGAACTCAGTTGGAAGAAGAAAGCGGGATTGTGGGGGGCACTCTATAGAATTCAGTTGGAAGAAGAAAGTAGGATTGTGGGGGCACTCTAGAACTCCGTTGGAAGAAGAAAGCGGGATTGTGGGGGCACTCTATAGAACTCAGTTGGAAGAAGAAAGCGGGATTGTGGGGGGCACTCTATAGAATTCAGTTGGAAGAAGAAAGTAGGATTGTGGGGGCACTCTAGAACTCAGTTGGAAGAAGAAAGCGGGATTGTGGGGGCACTCTATAGAACTCAGTTGGAAGAAGAAAGCGGGATTGTGGGGGCACTCTAGAACTCCGTTAGAAGATGTATGCCCCAAACACTACAAGCTTTACCATTTCTATTTCTTCCATCTCTTTTAAACTAAACTTTAAAGGGCCAGTGTTCCCTACTGGTGAATGCTGGTGAGGAATACATTATAATTTGCACTATGATTTGTTTCCTATCAGTAGTTGCTTCCTTTTTCTAGCTAAGTAGTTTCCATTGTTTGGCTATCACATTTTGTTTGTCTTTTACTGGTGAAGGATGTTTGCAAGGTTTCAATTCTAGCATTGCTACAGTGATCCTCTTATGAGGATGAGAGGTGTGGAGAGCCTGTGCTTCTGAAAGTCGTATAGGGACCAAAGATGCTTCCATTTCCAATTTTAATAGCTTGTGTTGTTGTGTGTACTTATAGAAGCTTGAGGGCTGCTTTAGCAATTAAGTGCAAATTGTTTGTTAGCAAGGTTTTTTTCATTTTATTATAATTAAACTGCCCCCAAAACTAGTGATCTTCTGATTTGTTTTCAGTTTACCCTATGTTTTAAATCTTTCCTCTCTACTCTACTTTGATTTTGCTAACTTTGAGGACACCTGAAGCTATAGGATAGGTATGAAAGAAGCACGTTAGTCTGGCCTTTTGTCTAGGCTGTTCATCTTTTGCTTACTGACAGGTGTTTTTACTTTTGTTTTTGTAACAGGGTTTCTCTGTGTAGCCCTAGCTGTCTTGGAACTTGCCAGGCAGACTTTGAACTCAGAGATCCGCCTGCCTCTGGATTGCTTCAATTAAAGGCTTGTGCTACCCTGTCTGACTCCTTCTGACAGGTTTTTATTTTTGTTTGTGTGTTTGTTTTGTCGTTTTTGGTTTTTCAAGACAGGGTTTCTCAGTGTAACAGCCCTGACTGTCCTGCAATTCACTCTGTACATCAGCTGGTCTTTAACTCACAGAGATCTGCCTGCCTCAGCTCCTTGAATGCTGGGGTTAAAGGCATGTGCCACCACCTGGCTTTTTTTTTTTTAAAGAAGGCTTATTTCTAGTTTTTTTTTCTTTTGGTGTGTGTGTGTGTGTGTGTGTGTGTGTGTGTGTGTATAGACTAGTTAGCCACTGAGGTCTACATAGTATACTGACCATATTCAGTTAACCATACCAATTTTGAGAACAGAGGCAGTTTCATACATGTTTTCAGTATACAGGTTTTTTTTTTTTTGATTTTTCGAGACAGGGTTTCTCCGTTCCTGTCCTGGAACTACCTCTTGTTGTAGACCAGGCTGGCCTCGAACTCACAGAGATCCGCCTGCCTCTGCCTCCCGAGTGCTAGGATTAAGGCATGCGCCACCACCGCCCAGCTCAGTATACAGTTTTATGAAATTTGACTAATCTATAAATCCCTGTGGTTACCATGATCAAGATTTATAGATTTTATTTTATTTATTATATTATTGATGTAGGATAGTATCATATTTTGTGTCCCACGGAGTATCTTATTCATTGTAATCCATGTCTCCATACTCTTACTGCCAAGAAAGAAAAGAAGTTACTAATTAATCTGTAATATGCCATTGGTTGTAATATGCATTCTTGTTTCAGTGTCATTAAATAGGGGAAATGTGAACTGAACGTGGATTGGTGAGACATAGATCATATTTGAAGTCAGATAACCAGTTCTGGCTCTTACTTTCTACATGTGTGATTTTTGGCAAGTCAAAGCTAAGATCAAGCTATGAAATTTTGGTGGGTGATCAGTAGTCCCTAGCATAATTTGTCAAGAAAATACCCTTTCAGGAAAGAAATGAAAGAGACACACTCACTGACTCCAGAACTGACAGATTCTTTATGGACTTAACATTCAGGCTCTGAATCTTTCTGTGCTGGGAACCCCTGCACAGTCTTCTTTATCTTTGACTTTACCTTTCATAGGGTCTCTCTTGCCGGTTTTCCTCCCTGCCTGACTGTTGGCACTTTATTTTCTCCTTCTCTCTGTAAGGGGAAGGTAATACTTTTTTGACGCTTCTGATTTTTGTGTGTGAGTGGTGCATTAGGAAGCACTTGGGGAAGCTCATCTCTCATCACCCCTCTCTATCCTCATGCTACCCTGTTCCCAGTGTGGAGTTAGTGATTCACTAGTAATAGCCAAGAACTACTTAGGAATGGATGAAATATAGAAACAAATGACGTAGTCACTTCAGCATATGCTCATTTCTTTTCCTTTTGATTTTTAGAAAGAAGGAACTCTCAGCCACCAAGAAGGACCGTGTGAGTCATTGTCTAACAATATGTGAAAATATTGTGGCACAGTCTCTCAGGTAATTCTTTTAAAAGAAATTTATTTATATATATATATGTGTGTGTGTGTGTGTGTGTGTGTGTGTGTGAGTGTGTGCGCTCTATTTACATGCCTGCATGACAGAAGAGGGCATCAGATCCTATTATAAATGGTTGTATACCACCTTGTAGTTGCTGAGAATTGAACTCAGGACTTCTGGAAGAACAGCCAGTGCTCTTAACCACAGAGCCATCTTTCTAGCCTCTTCTTTCTTTCTTTCTTTCTTTCTTTCTTTCTTTCTTTCTTTTTTCCTTCCTTTCTTCCTCTTCTTTTTTTTTTAAGTTGTCTCTCAGATAATTGTATTAGAAACTTTCTATAGAAATACAAACTGATTGCTGGATGGTGGTGGCATAGGTCTTTAATCCCAGCACACAGGAGGCAGAGGCAGAGGCAGGTGGATCTCTATGAGTTCCAGAAAAATCTATTCTGTATAATGAGTTCTAAGACAGCCAGGGCTACACAGAGAAACCCTGTCTTCGAAAACCAAAACAACAACAACAACAAACATAACAACTGTGTATTTTCACTCTTAATGGAGTAAACATATCCTTTGTACCCCTAGCCATCTTTAAAAAGTTCATCTAGTCTAAGTGTGGTGTGGTGCAGACCTGTAATCCTGGTATTTGGCAGGCTGAGACAGGAGGACCTTGAATTTGTGATTAGCCTTTGAAATAGCAAAACCCAGCATCAAGAAAAATCTATTTAAAATAAGGATGCTTTCACCACATCTAGCTGTGTTATAAGGGTATGGGGCTCTGTCATAGGTAATGTTTTCTTTTTGGCATCTTAATATGAGAATTTTAGCCATATGATAGTTGAATGGGATGTTGGTGTTTGATTTGTACTCTTTTAGGATTTGTTTATTTTTATTTTATGTGTGTAAGTGTTGAACCCACAGAGACCATAAGAGGGCCCTTGAGTCTCTGAAACTGGAGTTAAAGTAAGTTGCTGTGTGGGTGTTGGGAACCAAATCTAGGTCCTCTGCAAGAGCAGCAAGTGCCCAGGATGGTCTCAAACTCACTATATGGCAAAGGATGACCTTGAATTCCTGATCTTCCTGCTTCAACCTGGGTGCTCAGATTATGGACCTGATGTCTCAGAGTAGATTCTTATGATGAAACACCATGACCAAAAGCAGCTTTCATTTATGTGTCCATTTAACAGTCAGTCTATCAGTGATGGAAGTCAGGACAGGAACCTGGAGGCAGGAGCTGATGCAGAGGCCATGGAAGGTGCTGCTTACTGGCTTGTTTGTTCCTCATGGCTCGATCAGCCTGCTTTTTTATAGACGCCACAGTCCCAAGACCAGGGGTGTTTCTTTCTAACAACAATGGGCTAGACCCTCCAACATCAATCACTAATTAAGAAAATGCCCTACAGACTTCTTTGCTTGTAGCCCCATTTTATGGAGGCTTTTTCTCAATTGAGGTTCCCTCCTCTTAGATGACTTTAGCTTATGTCAAGTTGACAGAAAACTAGCAAGGACACCTGGCTTTAGTATATAGCTTAAATATTAAAATCCACCTTAAATAATAAATACATTCAACTTGGGGAAGGTATTGACAATGTATAAATGAGGCTTAATGGTTTATCTTGTAAATCATTATAGAAAAGACCGTTATCCTAATAAGCAAATAGATTTTTTAAAAAAAGACAAGTATTTCAAGAAAGAAATTTGACTTGGCTACTTAGAGACAAGAGGTTCATGAATTAGAGGCTAGCTTAGACTTTATAAAATCATCAACTCTTTTCAAAAAAAAGAAAGAAAGAAAGGAATTAGGTTGGACTCCGTACTTATTTTGGGTTTCCTATGTTAAAATTTTATCTTTTTGTTTGTTTTTTCTTTGTTTCTTTGTTTTTTTTTTCCTTTGGTTTTTCGAGACAGGTTTCTCTGTGGTTTGGAGCCTGTCCTGGAACTAGCTCTTGTAGACCAGGCTGGTCTCGAACTCACAGAGATCCGCCTGCCTCTGCCTCCCGAGTGCTGGGATTAAAGGCGTGCACCACCACCGCCCGGCTCCTTTCTTTGTTTTTTTGAAACAGGGTTTCTCCATGTAACAGTCCTGGCTGTCCTGGACCTTTATTTGTAGACCAGGCTGGCCTCAAACTTACTGAGATCCACCTACCTGTGTCTCCCAAGTGCTGGGATTAGTGTGTGCCATCACTGCCCAGCCTAAAAGTTCATCTTTATTAGTTGTGGACTGAATGCCTCGGCTTCCATCCCAGTCTCTGTGTTGAAGGCTTAATCCCCCGTCTGTAACTGAGACCAACTATACATTTTAGCAAGTGAATTCAGTGCTTACTCTGTCTTCTTGGGGTTAATGCCACATCCTACAAAGTTAAACCACTTTGTCTCATAAACTGCTCTTCAAATACCAATCACAGACCTGGTCTACAAATCAAGGTCCAGGACAGCCAGGACTGTTACATGGAGAAACCCTGTCTCAAAAAAACAAAGAAAGGAGCCGGGCGGTGGTGGTGCACGCCTTTAATCCCAGCACTCGGATTGTGGGAGGTGATTGAGTGACTAATAATGAGATTGGTCTGACCTTCCTCTTTAGGTTCAGTAGTTTTTAGTTAGCTAGGGTAGCTTGCAGACATTTTCTGACTTGCTACAAGGAAGCTAGATAGTAGATGTTTAGAAGGTAAGGTATGGCACCCCTGTGCCCTCTTCTCCCAGTCCTCTACTTGTGCCCCAGCCTAGACTCCAGTTCCCAGCACTGGGAGACATGTGCTGTGCTTTCAGCCATCTAGTCTGTGGGATTTTGCTATAGCAGCTGGAACAATGATGAAAACAAAATAGGACATTGTCACCTTGCAAGTTGGCAAACAAACTCCGGAGAGTTTTTGTCAGAGGTAAGACACATGGGTCGTCCTGGCTTAAAACCAAAATCTGACCACACCAAAAATCAACCAGAAATGCAAAAAAGTGTAGGAAGTTACAATTTGTAACAAGAACAATTAGTCATCATTGACCCAGAAATTAAACTAGGTTAGCTCACAGAAACATTAAAACAGTGTAACTATTTTATATGTTCAAGAAACAAAAGGTTGGAAAGTAGAAACAAGACAGGAGAAAGACTGAGTCTGAACTAAAGTAAGGCAGCAGCTGACTTCTTATAGGGAATGCCTGCCAGAATCTAGGGAAGTGCAATCTGTAAGGCCTACTTTTTCCAGTAAAAATGTCTGTCAAATGAAAAGGTGAAATAGGTTTTGAGACATACCACAGGAATATCTTGTGTCTGATAAGCAATGAGTTTAAGACATTTTAAAGAAAGTGTTTCAGGCAGATAGAAAAATCTGATCTACACAAAGGATTGAAGAGAAGTGGAAATAGCATCTGTGCTGGCAAATGTAAGAGACTTCTGTTCTCCCTCTTTTCCTCCCTCCCTTCCCTTCTACCCCATTCCCTTTGCCCCCTCTCTCCCTTTTAAATAAGACCTCACTATGTACTTATCTAGAACTGGTGGTGATCTTTTTGCTTCTGCCTCTTTAAGTGCTGGGATTATAGATGTAATCATGCATGTAGCAACCTATTCTGTGATACTATTCTAGGGGAGATGTGGATATATGTTTACTCAATCCATAGGGAAGCACTAACAGATCAAAGTACTGATACCACCCAAACCCAGCTTGGTAAATCAGCAAGTGTACAAGAGTTACTTACAGTGCTAAAGGTGAGTGGTAACTTACAGGAGTGTGGATGACTCAGAAGGCAGTGCATCCCCAAAGGCCCACCCTGGACATGGGTGACACTCACAGCTCGCTAAAGCTGAAAGCCTGGAACTTTCTGAACAAAATAGACCTCAACGGTTCAGGAGTCTCTCCCCTCAACAGTCCTCATTTCTTTGTAACTCTGGTATCTTTTTCAGGGTTTCTATTGCTGTGATAAACACTGTGACTGAAAGCAGTTTGGAGAAGGAATGGTTTATTTCAGTTTATACTTCCAAATCACAGTCCATTGCTGAGGGAAGTAAGGGCAGGAACTGATACAGAAGCCATGGAGGAGTTTTGCTTGCGTTCTTACAGCACCCAGGACCACCAGTCCAGGGGTGGCACCACCCACAACAAACTAGGCCCTCCTAATCTGGGTGCTGGTAGTGCACACTTTTAATCCTAGCCCTCAGGAGGCAGAGGCAGGCTGATCTTTGTGAGTTTGAGGCCAGTCTGGTCTACAAAGTGAGTTTCACTACAGCAGCCAGAGCTACACAAAGAATCCCTGTCTTGAAAACCCAGTTTTACAAAAAAAACAAAAAAAACCCTAGGCCCTCCCACATGAACATTAATCAAAATGTGCAATAGGCTAAACTGGTGGGGGCATTTTTCCAATTGAAGTCCCTCTTCCCAAATGATTCTAGCTTGTGTCAAGCTTACATAAAATTAGCCAGGACACTGGGAGAGGGTCATTATGAATCTGGTAAGTTTCAGGGTCTTCCTGAGATGTGTGAGTTGCTTATTTCCTGGGTCTTTTTGTTGGGAGTTGTTTGTTTGTTTTTTTGAGATAGGGACTCTTTATGTAGTTCTGGTAGTTCTTCAACTTGCTATGTAGACCTTCTACTTCTGTCTCCTGAATGCTGGAATTAAAGGCACGTGCCACTATACCCAGCCACTTCCTGAGTCTTAACAAGCCTTCCTTCAGAATTTCCTGACTCTTAAAGAGCTTGCTCCACAACACAGTCCTTCATTTCTTTATTATTTATTTATTACATCGATTGGTTAATTTTGTGTGTGTTGTGTGTGTATGCATGTAACACAGCACTTGTGTGGAGGTCAGAGACCAAATTTCAGGGATTGGTTCTTTTTGTGATGAAGATTGTGAATATTGAAGTCAGGTCATCAGGTCTGCTGTCAAGTTACCTTCTGACCACATTTTGAAATGATATTTTGGATATGTTTGTTAAATAATTAACCTTACCTGTTTCTTTTTACTTCAATGTTACTAGAAGGAAACCTGAATTCACTCTTGTAGCTGTCATTTGCTTTCTGTTTTTGGCACTGCTAAGGCCTATGTCTGAGGAAAAGTCTCTAGCATCAAACTTTTCTCCTTAGCTCCTACTTTATTACTATATTCCTTACTAATAAGGTCTTACAGTATTGCTGAGTGCCGTGTCTTACTCTTTGCTCTCTCTATATTAAGCATTACTGATACCTTTTTCTTTCTCTTAGGTTTATGGATGCTTTTCTATTCCTTTTGAGACAGAGTCTCATTGTGTAGCTCTAGCTGGCCTAGAACTCACAGAGATCCCCTTACCTCTGCTTCCCTGGTGCTGGGATTAAAGACATGTGCTAGAACTTTCTGCTTAGAGAAGAAAGAGAATGAGGGTGTAGATCAGGATCCTTTAGATTAAGATCCTGAGACAAGAGTCTGCTTTTGATGTTTTAGGAATAGCATACCCCGTTCCTTTGTCATCAGGATTACTTTCAGAATATGGCTTGTGTTACAGGTTTAAGGTACTTCAGAGTTCCACTCATATGGTCCACCAGCTTCTCTTCATGCCTGGGCTTAGCTTTGATCATGACATATCAAACAAATGCTCTCAACTGAACTACTAAAACAGTTCACAAATAGTACCCAGATTCCAGTTTTTGTGACACCAGTATTCTGTTTCTTGCAATAGAAAAGCCTCATGAACTTGTGGCGTCTGGTGAAATGTGGTTGTACCTTGAAGCACATTGAAAGTGAGGTTGAAAAGAAATGAAGATGTATTGGCCTACTGGTGTTTTAAGGCATCAAGGATATTATCTAACAGTAAAAGCAACTTTTTTGCAAACCACATGGCTACCTGGGATTTGAGAACCTTAGACAGTATTTTTAAAAAGTGACTAAATGAAATCTTACAAAGAAAAGGGGGAATTAGTAGATGCTGCCCACTACAGTCCATCTTTATGCAGATAGCCTTAATTATTATGGTTCTTTGTTTGTTTGGTTGTTTTTTTTTTTTTAAGTTTTTTTGCGATAGGGTTTCTCTATTTAACAGCCCTAGCTGTTCTGGAACTTGGCCTCGAACTCACAGAGATCTGCCTGCCTCTGCATCCCAAGTGCTGGGATTAAAGGTGTGTGCCACCACTGCCCAGTTTATGTGACGTTCTTTCTTGTTTCAAAATTCCATTTAGATCCCTCATTGTATTTTGCCATCAGATCTCCTAGTCCCCTTATGCCTGTGACAATCTCTCTCTTTTTTACTTAGAAATTCTCCAGAATTTCAGAAACTCTTGGGCATTGCTATGGAGCTGTTTCTGCTGTGCAGCGACGATGCGGAGTCAGACGTCAGGATGGTAGCTGATGAGTGCCTCAACAAAGTCATCAAAGTAAGAGCCTCTCTCTAATTCCTTTCTGTTTCTTTGTGGTTTCTAGTCTCTGATGGTGCAGATTCCATATTTTCACAGCCTAGCCCTGAGCGTAAGTCAGGCCAGTCTCTCCTTCTTTCTCTTCTGCTTTCATGTTTCTGCCTCTTCAACTGCTACAGTCCGCAGGGTAAGCTACTAAGGTGGACCAGGATCCAGCTAGGTACTGTTCACTGTGATAGAGGAAAGACGAAGTGGGAGAATGGGATGGCTTCAGGCCAGGAGCAGGGAGTGCGTAGAAATGCAGAAATGGTCTTCTAGTAGTCAGTCCAGGACTTTTGTCTTCTTGTAAGAATTGCTATGTGTGTATTATAAAGACCAGTCTCTAGCTCAGAAAATGGACAGGTATTACCTGTCTTTTGTGATGAAAATATATTAAAGTCATCTCCTGAAACAGGAAAGACCTACAGTACCTCCTGCGTGGAAGTTTGGATCAAAGAGCAGGGTAGGTCCTTCTCATAATGTGGAGAATGGGGTGCCTTGAGGGTCAGTTCAAGTGGTTTGTGTTTTGGTAGAAAATGAGAGCTCCCTGCAGGTCATTGACTGTGTGTGAAGCTTTTGCAAAAACCTGAGTTCAGCTCCCAGCACCCATGATATGGCTAGTAATCATTGTAACCCAAGTTTCAGGGTTCCTGTGCCTTTTTCTGATTTCTGCATGCTCCTGTGCACACCCTGTACACATACATAAACTTAGGCCCACATAAAATTAAATTTTTTTTTTTTTTTTTTTTTGGTTTTTTGAGACAGGGTTTCTCTGTGGCTTTGGAGCCTGTCCTGGAACTAGCTCTTGTAGACCAGGCTGGTCTTGAACTCACAGAGATCCGCTTGCCTCTGCCTCCCAAGTGCTGGGATTAAAGGTGTGCGCCACCATCGCCTGGCTATAAAATTAAATTTTTAAAAGAAGTTGGTGGAATGTTATTCTTCTGAGTCAGTTTTCCAAAATGTGCCTCTTCTTTGACTTTGAAGTTCATGGGCCCAGTGCATGATCCCTGTGTCCTGTTTCATTTCTGTTGTGCTGTGATAAAATATACTGACAAAAAAAAAAACTGAAGGAAAGAAGGATTTGACTTAGAACTTCAGGTCATAGTCCATCATTACAGTGAAGTCAAAGCAACTGGAACTCAAAGCAGTTGGTCACAGCCACAGTCAAGACGGAGAGACAATAAGTGTATGTATGCCTGATACTCAGCTAACTTTCTTTTCTTTCAGTCAGCCCAGGATCCAAACCCAGGCAATTATGCTACTCATTATCTGCCTGGGCCATCACACATCAACTAAGACAATCAAGACAGTCCCTTACAAATATGCCCACAAGACAACCTGCTCTAGACAGTATCCATATTTTTAAAAATATTTATTTATTGTATATGCAATATTCTGTCTGTGTGTACGTCTGCAGGCCAGAAGAGGGCACCAGACACCATTACAGATGGTTGTGAGCCACCATGTGGTTGCTGGGAATTGAACTCAGGACCTTTGGAAGAGCAGGCAATGAATGCTCTTAACCTCTGAGCCATCTCTCCAGCCCCGACAGTATCTATTGAGACTATTTCCAAGTAATTCTAGGTTATGTCAGGTTGGTAGTTAGAGCTGACCATTTCTTCTTGGTCTCTAGATAGCAGGTGCTGCAGGTGGCTGAAAGGGAGGTCACTTGAGTTGTCCCGGTGAACTAGTGAAGACTGAATGTTTTACTATGAGCGCTTACAGTTAATATTAATTTGATGCTATATAGTATTTGATTATTATAAATGTTAAATTATTTTTTCTTCTATTTTTATCCTAGTAGAGACCTGAATTTAGAATGTTCTGTGATTTCTGTGTATATTTACCTTTTTCCTAACAAAAAGCTTTGTCATTTAGTTGCTGTTATGTTACTTTTTCTTAAAAATTGAAACTTTGGTTGCCATTTAGCTTTATTTAGAACTATGGGTAGAATGTATCTTCTGTAACAAATCTCTTCCATCTATTTACAGGCGTTGATGGATTCTAATCTTCCAAGGCTACAGCTAGAACTCTATAAGGAAATTAAAAAGGTGGGTCTTTGCTCTGCATTATTACAAAGATCATACTCTTTTCACTGTTGAGTACATTATGATTTTTTTAATCTTGCAAGTTATTAAAAACTGTTATAAGGAAATGCCATTTGGTGAAGTGAACTTCAGTTTTCCTTAAAAACATATGCCTCATTTTTATTAGGTGAAATGGAAATTTAAAAGTATCAACTCAACTTTTTAAAAGATTTATTTTATTTTTTTGGGTATGAGTTTTGCCTGCATGTATATCTCTGTACCGTGTGTGCAGTGCCCATTGAAGTCCTCTACAAGAGCAGCAAGTGCTCTTGACCCCTGAGCTATCTCTTCAGCCCCTGGTAACTTTCCTTTTTAAATAAATTTTATTTTTCTAAGTGAAGCCCTCTGGATTTAAAAAATCTTTGAAATAGTTACCAGCTATTTTACACATTTAATTGGGCTTTTCTCTGAAAATTAACAGTGAAAGAGTATGTTTACTAACTCTCCAAAAGAGGCTGCAAGCAGCTCCAATACCATACACCTAGCTGTAGGAAGTGCTTGTAACTCTTAAATGTAACACATCACTTGTAAACCCCACTCAGAATGGTGCTCCTCGAAGTTTGCGTGCAGCCCTGTGGAGGTTTGCTGAGCTGGCTCACCTGGTTCGACCTCAAAAATGCAGGTAAGTTGTTTTTGGGTTTTTTTTTTTTTTTGGTTATTCGAGATAGGGTTGGTGTCGAACTTACAGAGATCCGTCTGCCTCTGCCTCCCGAGTGCTGGGATTAAAGGCGTGTGCAACCACTGCTCAGCAGTTGTATTATTTTTAAGATTTGTTTGGTAGATGGCTAGTCCTGCTGCTCTTGGCCCAGTGCAGGCGTCCACCCGTTAGAGATCATTTTTGTCCACTCTAAGTTGTCTGTTTTTGCCCTTTCTAGTTACTGTCAGTATTCCTTTTTTTTTTAATATTTATTTATTTATTTATTTATTTATTATGTATACAATACTCTGTTGGCGTGTATGCCTGAAGGCCAGAAGTGGGCACCAGACCTCATTACAGATGGTTGTGAGCCACCATGTAGTTGCTGGGAATTGAATTCAGGACCTTTGGAAGAGCAGGCAACGCTCTTAACCGCTGAGCCATCTCTCCAGCCCCCCAGTATTCCTTTCTTATATTTCTTTTCTAACACCCATCTCTTTCAGGAATTTTCACATATACTCTATTAATGTACCTCTTTCTTGTCCCTTCATTCTCCAAGAAACTTATGGGATATCTTCCTCGGCGTAACATTGTCTCGCCATCCTGTTCTGTGCTGGATTTTCAACCTGAATACAGTGTCCACACAATGTATTGGTTAAAGATACTTGCCAAATGATTGAAAACTAAATCTGATCTCAGCAGCAGCAAGTATAGCAGTTATCGAAAAATAAGTATTTGTATATGTCTAAGTTAGGCTTTGTATTACTGTGAATGTTCTGTAATTTCTATATACATTTACTTTTTAATTTCTATATACATCATGAGTACAGCAATTCTTACAGAGGAAAATATTTAGTTGGTGTGGTTTATAGTTCAGAGATTTAGTCCACTAACATCGTGGTGTGACATGGTAGCTTTGTAGGCAGACATGGTGCTGAGAATTCTACATCTTGATCTGAAGACAATAGGAAATGAACTGAGACACTGCTCGTGGCTTGAGCATATGTGAGACCTCAAAACTCACCCCCACAATGGCACACTTCCTCCAACAATGCCACATCTACTTCATTAAGACCATACTTTCTAAGAGTGTCATTCTCTATGAGCTTATGGGGCCCAATTACATTCAAACTCCCACAGTGTAGCACATTGGAATTGGAGAAATTAATTTGAACTGTACATAAAATTTTAACTTGTTGATTTCCTAACCCCTGTTATAATCCAGGGCCCAGGCACGCTAGACAATTGCTCTATCACTGAGTCTCATGTTCAGCCCACCCATTTGGCGTGTTGGCTTGAGTAACAAAACAGGGCTGTAGTTTTATTCAGTTCTGTCCTTTTCTCCTCAACTGACAAATTGTAGTGCCCGTGTCCCAAAGACCCTTGGTTCTATCCACGAGAAACTGGTAGAGTGCTCTAAATCTTTCATTTATAAGCAACAATGATGTGTTCAGTTGAGGTTGAGTTTCAGTAAGAATTTTATGTGAAAGTTTCTTTTTATAGACCCTTTCTTTTTACTGTGCTTATGTATGTATTTTTGTCTTTGCTGAGAATAGGTCTCAGGTATGCTTAAGTGTTCACTTTGCCACCAAGCCACATTTCCAGATCAAGTTGTTGTTGTTTTTTTTTTTTGTTTTTTTTTTTTTTTTTTGGTTTTTCGAGACAGGGTTTCCCTGTGGTTTTGGAGCCTGTCCTGGAACTAGCTCTTGTAGACCAGGCTGGTCTCGAACTCACAGAGATCCGCCTGCCTCTGCCTCCCGAGTGCTGGGATTAAAGACGTGCGCCACCACCGCCCGGCTTTCCAGATCAAGTTGTAATTGTAATATTTTTGAGACAGTACATCCCAGGTTTACGACACAGCAAAGGGGTGTTCAAAAGTGTTGACTGTTCTGTCATTTCCTTCCTTAAACCCTCTTAATTATTCCTAGTGCTGTTCAGACAGTCTAGACTTCTCACTCAAGGCGAGGGACATTCTAGCCTCTGCCAACCCCTCTGCTGGGTCATCATCTTATATTGACTCATGGTCTGATGTTAGTTCTCCAAACAAATCCGTTTTTTTTTTTTTTCCTCATGATGGCTTCACGTGTCAGAAAAATTGTCATCTCCTTATGTAGACTTTCTAGCTTTTTTGCCTAATATATTTCAAGATGTCACAGATATATGACTCCTAAAGGTGACTGTACTATATATAGCCTGCCTGCTACATAAGAGGGGCTTATAGCAGGTACCCTAATGTTAACCATGTCTCCTTTTTTCAGTCCTCCTATTCTATACATGTTTTTCTTTCTACGGACTGGGTTGTTGTTTGAAGGTCTCATTTAATTTGAATACTTTTACCCCCTAGAGATTGTGCATCTTTCCTGGGAAGCATAAAAGAGACTTGTATAGATTTCTAATCCAAAGGAGTTGGCTTGCCAAAGAAAAGTCCCATCAAGTCCAACTTGCCAAATTAATGGGTTCATTTGGCTATGTACAAGGGCATAGACAACTCATAGGCAGCTATGCCTTTGAATGTTTTACCTCCAATAAGTTTGCCTTTTACATTCCTTAGTACTTCTAAGGTAATGTATACCTGTGGCACAAAGGTGATTAGAATCTTGAGGGCCTTGTGACCTTCTCTTCTCCAAAAGGGAGCAGTAACAGCTCCATTGCCAAAGGCCTAGGTAACCGGTTTGTAGTTCTCTTTACTTTGCTGTCATGTGTGTTGCTCTAACTTGTCCTTGTAAGTCACCACAGCTGCTCTGCTTCATGATGATGATGGTTATATCAAATACGAGGAAACAGCTATCCCACAGTAGGGTTTTTTTTTTGTTTGTTTGTTTGTTGCTGATTTGTTTTTTGACAGGGTTTTCAAGACAGGGTTTCTCTGTATAACACCTCTGGCTATCCTGGAACTCTCTTTGTGTAGACCAGGTTGCCCTCGAACTCACAGAGATCCACCTGGCTCTGCCTCCTGAGTGCTGGAATTAAAGGCATGTGCCACCAACACCTGGCTCCCACAGTAGTTTTTAAATATGACTTTTTCAGTAAAATGATGTCTGCATTTTATTTTGTTTAAAAATGTTATTGTTTAAGGGTGTGTGTCAGTGCTTATGTGTAGAGAGGTTAGAGGTGTCATTCCTTCCTGGGTGTTGTTCCTCAGGAAAGACACCTGGGTGTTGTTTTTTGAGACGGTCTTTGACTGTTCTGGGATCTGCTGATGAGGCTAGACTGACAGACGTTAACCTCAGGGATTCATTTGTTTCTGGCTCGCTAGTGCAGGGAGTACAAGTGAGCACCACTATGTCTTTTTGTGGATGCTAGGGATCAAACTCATCTCCTGTACTTGCTGTATAGGCTCCCTCTTTTGTTCCCTCAATTTTTTTAAAGTAGTATTTTTTTAAATTTATTTAACTTTATTTTATGTGCATTGGTGTGAGGGTGTCAGATCCCCTGGAACTAGAGTTACAGACAGTTGTGAGCTGCCATGTGGGTGCTGGGAATTGAACCTGGGTCCTCTGGAAGAGCAGACACTGTTCTTAACCAATGAGCCATCTCTCCAGCCCTAAAGAAGTATTTTTAAGATCTATGAGATCTGGTGCTCTCTTCTGACCTGCAGGTATACATGAAGACAGAACACTCTATACATAATAAATAAAATCTTTTTTAAAAAAAAGTATTTTTAAAATTTATTTAAAATACAACTTAAGTTATAATTTGCTACAAATAATATTTAAAGCCAACCTTTTAAATTACATTTTGTTTATGTGTCTGTGTGTGTGTGCCATGTCACATGAGTGAAGTTAGTGGACAACCTTCAGAAGTTGATTCTCTCTCTCTCTCTCTCTCTCTCTCTCTCTCTCTCTCTCTCTCTCTCTCTCTCTCTCTGGTTCCTAGGAATCAAACTTAGGTCTTCAGACTTGTCATAAGGTGCCTTTACCCACGAAATCATCTTGCTTGCCCTTAAACCAAACCTCTTAATATCCTTTGTAACCTATGGGAGAGATGAAGGACAGTTGAAATTTATTAGCATTTATGCCTCCTGTGCTTGTGGTTGAGCATTGTGTTCTCCATTGAGGACCAATTTACCTACAAAACTGGCTTTTGCTGGGCGGTGGTGTTACAAGTTTTTAATCCCAGCACTCAGGAGGCAGAGGCAAGCGGATCTCCAAGAGTTTGAGGCCAGCCTGTTTTACAAGGGCTAGTTCCAGGACAGGCTTCAAAGCTACAGAGAAACCCTATCTTGAAAAAAAAAAAAAAAAAAAAAAAAGAAAGAAAAAAAAAAAGAAAAACCAAAACTGGGTTTTCCCTAACAGGGAATCATGAGCATATGTTTCTTAATGGAAGAGACCTGAAAATGATGAGTATTCCTCTTGCACATACAGGCCTTACCTAGTGAACCTTCTTCCATGCCTGACCCGAACAAGCAAGAGACCTGAGGAATCAGTTCAGGAGACCTTGGCTGCAGCTGTTCCCAAAATTATGGCTTCTTTTGGAAATTTTGCAAATGACAATGAAATTAAGGTATGGTTGTTGCCTCTAGGAATGAGTCTTGTGGGGGTGATGTCCTCTGGGGGGACAGTCTTTGAGATTGCTTCTAGAGTCATGTTTGTTTCACTTAGAGACATCTTAAGAACATTAAGAGAGATAGTTTATAGATGCAAATTCAAAGGCATTTTCCCAGAGTGGATGAATTTTGGTGCATTGCATTGACCAGTTGGGCTAGCTGAGGAAAGAGACTACATAGGAAAGAGTGAAGAAGAGTGATCGGCCTTGTGGGTGTGGATGCTGTAAAGCCACCAGAGCTTCCCTTTTGTTTATAGTGCGAGGATTTTGTTGCACATTTGTGGGTTGTAATATTCTTGGTATTGTTTTTAATCCTTTAAAAAATGGTTTATTTTAAAATTGTTTGTTTTATGTGTATGGGTGTTTTGTCTATGTATCATGTACATGCTTAGTGTTCTCAGAAGCTAGGAGAGGGTGTTGGATACCCTGGAATTAAAGTTACAGATGAAGCCGGGCAGTGGTGGCGCACACCTTTAATCCCAGCACTCGGGAGGTAGAGGCAGGCGGATCTCTGGGAGTTCGAGGCCAGCCTGGTCTACAAGAGCTAGTTCCAGGACAGGAACCAAAAAGCTACTGAGAAACCCTGTCTCAAAAATCAAAAATAAATAAATAAATAAATAAAAAATAAAGTTACAGATGATCGTGAGCCACCATGTTGTTGCTGCAAAAAGAACCTGGGTCCTATGGAAGAGCAGCCAGTGCTCTTAACTCCTGAGCTAAGTTTCTGTCTTTTAAAAATAGATTATTTGTTTATATGTAAGTATATGTGCCTGTGTGTGTGGCTGCATGAGCCTGTGTGTGTGCATGGAGACCAGGAGAAGATGCTAGGCGTCCCTGTCTATCACTCCTGTCTATTCTTTTTGAGGCTGAGATTCTTCTTCAAACCTGGGACTTGCTTTTTCTTGGTTAGGCTAGATGCCATCAAGCTTGCATGACTCTCCTGTGTTTGCACACTTCAGAGCTGGGTATATAAGTGTTATTTAAATTCATGGGTCTTTTGTTTGTTTGTTTTTGTTTTTTGTTTTTTTTCCTCTTGAGGTACAGTGGTTTTCTGTTAATACCTGTGTGATGTTTAAAAAGATGATTTTGTGGAGTTTAAAATGAGGAATGGAAATGATGTGTCTAAGGAATTAGCGTAACTAAACTTACCTGCTTGTTGAGGGAGCTGCTACTGCTGTCACTGTTATTCCTACCCTCTTGGGTGGAAGGTTCTAAATGGCTGCTGGGATGAGCAGAATGTAATACTCTCAGAAGTCTCTGTGATAATTGCTGTCATAGCTCAGAGATAGATACACATAGTGGGTGGTTCTTGATCTTTCCATGATATAGATGCCATTTGAGTAAAGTGACACTTCCCTTTCTTTTTTAATAGAGTAATTACTACCTCCTTCATGAACCTTTGACTTGTGTTCATTCGTCTGCTGGGCCCTAGAAACAGAGTACCATCCTTTCCTACTCGTCCTGGTCCTGTGTCAGAGTCAAACTCAATAATGCTTATTTTGCTGGATTTGGTTTTTTAAAATTACATTTATTGGATGAACTTGGCTCTAACCCTACTATCTTTTTACAGTTGTCCTATCTGTATTGACTATGTGCTTTATCATGCCCAATCCAATAGTAATGGTTGCTTATGTATGATTATATTTTTTGTATACTTTTTATTTTCTAAACCTAATAATTGTTGGCTATTTCTGACCTCTTAAACCTTAGTGCTAGTTCTTTTACCCATTAAATAATTTATTGGGTCTATTTCTTCTGGCAGTTACCACCCTGATGTTCTCCAGCTCTGCTCAATGTGGCCAGTGTTTCCTGGGTTTGTCAGTTTTGCCATCCTGGAGATTCCTTTGCAGCTCTCCTCTTTCTGTCTAGGTTTGCTGCTATTGTAGTGTAACCTATACACCAGTGTTGTCCTCCAAAGGATGAGCAGGAAGCAGTTGGAATTTGGCATTTCTAAAAATGTGTGTGGTCCGCAGAATCCTTTTTCCTCAGGAGAATGAAATCTTTGTTTCTGAATACAGAACTGGAGGATCCTGTCCACACCAAGAAGCAGGATCCTGGGGAGTTGGATGTGTGGTAGGAGGCATAGACTGAAGTAGGACAAAAAATATGTCTGGAGAGATGAGAATGAAAGGGCTGGGGACCCTGGGTATGTACTAAGAGTCAGAATCTCCATAGGATGGAGTTAAAGTAGGAGGGGCAGCTGCAAGCAGGCTGCCACAGGGTTGGGGCTAAGTCAGAAGAGGTGGTAATAGAAGACTGGAAGGAGAATGAAAGTTGAGTCTCAATCCTCCATAGTGGCCCCTGGGTGTCTCAGGTAAAAAGTGTTTCTAGGTAAATAGGCTGACACAAAGGAATGGGGACATGCTAGAAAGGAGAGCTAAGAGGGTACACAGGAAGAAATAAAGCTGAATCCCCCTTTTCACAATTCTTTTTTTTTTTTTTTTTTTTTTTGGTTTTTCGAGACAGGGTTTCTCTGTGGCTTTGGAGCCTGTCCTGGAACTAGCTCTGTAGACCAGGCTGGTCTCGAACTCACAGAGATCCGCCTGCCTCTGCCTCCCGAGTGCTGGGATTAAAGGCGTGTGCCACCATCGCCCGGCCTTTTTCACAATTCTTATGTGTGTGTATTACTTCTGTTTCTTATGTGCTGTATCAGCAACATCAAACCATACAAGATATAGACACACACTTAAAATCAATTGCAGCCACTAATACATCATCAGTGCCCTGAAACTGGAAATGGCAGGGCTATTATGGAACATGCTTTGAAGTTAACAGTTATTTAGGCTAAATGTGGAAATATTAAGTGAATAAGGTAAAGGAGTGAGATAGGCAAATTAAAGGAAGACAAGAAAAACAAGGTTAAATAAATGAAAGAAGAAAGAGAAGAGCTAAAGAAGAATGATACGGGCTTATTTTGGAGGTTACCATGAACATCTTATCTCTGGTTTTTTAGAAGGTTGTGCATGGCCTACTGTCATGTCTGTAAGTTACAGCCTTCTACGCACAGAATTGCCAGTCTTGGCAGGTAGTTTAGTACAGCAGTTCACACTTGTGCAGGCGATTCATAGGCCAGATTATTACTGTAGTTGTTCACTGCTTTTTTTTCTTATTATTGTTAAGTTTATTTAATGTAGTGTTATTACCACCTCTGTCCTTGAATACTGTGTGTAAAACTTTAGATATTGAGACTGCCACTCACAGCAAATAAGTACCTGATGTAGATTTTTAAATTTTGGTTGGTGTGTGTGTGTATATGTATGTATGTGTGCGCACGTGTGTGCATACATAAGTGCATTTGTGTGTATGCACTTATTTGTGTGGATGAATGCAAGTTGGTTCTCTCCTACCATGTGGGTTCTGGGGATTGAACTTAGGCCATCAACAAGTGCTTTTACCATTTGAGCGTCTCATAGCCTTCCTAATGCAGTTTATAAGGAAGAAAATAGATTGTGTTGATTAGCACTGACTACCATAAATTTGGGATATTTCCTTTCATCTATGAAAAATGTGTCAGTTTGTCACAGTTTGTGTCCTACAAGATTTGGAGTTCTATGAAATGTGTCATAAGCTCCACAGTTTGGCTTTCATCTTGGGTTTTGCTTTTACAGGTTCTGTTGAAAGCTTTCATAGCAAATCTGAAGTCAAGTTCTCCCACTGTCCGACGGACAGCAGCTGGCTCAGCAGTGAGCATCTGCCAGCACTCCAGGAGGACACAGTACTTCTATAATTGGCTCCTAAATGTGCTCCTAGGTAAAAAAGAAAGGGTTGTAGATGGAAGTTTCTGTCGGCCAGGTCCCACAGCCATTCAGTCCCAAAGAAACACACAGAGACTTATAACAATTATAACCTGTTTGGCTTTTAAGCTCAGACTTATTATTAACTAGCTCCTACAACCTAAATTAACCCATAATTCTTGTCTATGTGAGCTATGTGGCTTGGTACCTTTTATTAGTGAGACATTCTCATCTTGCTTCCTCTGTGTCTGGCTGGTGACTGAAGACTGAGGCTTTCCTCTTCCCAGAAGAACTCTTCTAGTCTGGTCATCCTGCCTATACTTTCTTCCCGGCTACTGACCAATCAGCGTTTTATTAAACCAATACAAGTGACAAATCTTTACAGTGTACAAAAGCATTATTCCTCAGCAAAGGGTCAAATGGCCCAGTATTAGCATGTGCTCCATCTTTTAAGCTACACTAAGCCTTGGCATCTGGACTAAGCCATTCACAGCTGCTGACTGATAAATATGATTTTTGTCAGGGATGGTGTAAGCCCCTAGTGGTCTTGGCGACTTCTCAGCTGTAGCTGTGCCCTAGGACACCAGCTGGTATATAATCTTACTCACCTTCTGGCCTGGCCCTTTGTTCAAGAGACCTGAGGCTTTGCCTTAGCCCTCTGTAGGTACTCTAGGAAACCAATATTTTCCATTTCATTTTTGTCTGCTGTCAAAATCAAAATCGACACTAGCAAATCCTGCTAGAGTAACCATATGGACACTTGATACAATTATATGGCTTATAAATATAGTTCTATTCCCTGTAAGGGTCTTGCCAAGCCAAGGGCATGTTTTATGCTACAAAGCTGCTCCTTGATCTAGGCGTACACGTAGCCCATGTTTCATAGTCTTGCTTATGTCACCCTTCACTCTAACTGCCAGGCTTACAATAGGGTACTCTTTGTAAGTCTCTTCTTTTGCTAGTGTGTACTGGGGTTCTCTGAGCAGTGAACTATACTGGGCTTTTTCTTTTAGGCCACCAACCAGCTCCCACATCATGACATAGAGGCTTCTTATTTAGTTTTGAATGCTCAGCCTTAGCTTAGCTCTTTTCTGGCTAGCTCTTTTGATTTATGTTTATTTTTATTTAAGTTTTATGTGCATTGGTGTTTTTTGATGAGTGTTAGGTCCCTTGGAACTGGAGTTCCAGACAGTTGAGCTGCCATCTGGTTGCTGGGAACCGAACCTGAGTTCTCTGGAAAAGCGCTCAGTGCTCTTAACCACTGAGCTAACTCTCCAGTCCCTGGCTAACTCTTTTAATTTAGATTTACCTGGGGGGCTGGAGAGATGGCTCAGTGGCTAAGAGCATTGCCTGTTCTTCCAAAGGTCCTGAGTTCAATTCCCAGCAACCACATGGTGGCTCACAACCATCTGTAATGAGCTTTGGTGCCCTCTTCTAACCTGCAAGGATAACATGCAGGCAGAACACTGAATAGATTTACCTGTTTCTCTTTATTTATCTTTTGCCTTGGAGCTTATTGTCTTCTTTTTGTTGTTGTTGTTGTTTTGTTTTTTGAGCCAGGGTTTCTCTGTGTAGTCCTGGCTGTCCTGGAACTCATTCTGTAGACCAGGCTGGCCTCAAACTCACAGAGATCCACCTGCCTCTGCCTTCCTGAGTGCTGGGATTAAAGGTGTGCGCTGCTACTGCCTGGTTCTTTCTTCTGTATATCTTAGTTTCATTGTTTCTCATGTCTGCCAGGCTTCTTGCCTGGATGTGTTCTTCATTTGCTCTTCTTCCTTTCTTTTCTTCCTATTCTTCTTAAGCCTAGATGTTTCCTATTATTTATTCTTTGCCTGACAGCCCTGCCTGTCCATTTTCTGCCTAGCTGTTGGCTATTCAGCTTTTTATTAGACCAATAAGGTGCCTTAGGCAGAGAAGGTAAAACAGATGCAACATATCTTTACATAATTAAACACACATCCTTACATCTTTAAACTAGTGCAACATAAACAAAAGTAACACACCTTTACACAGTTAAAGTAATATTCTGCACCATTAAGAAATGTAACATATCTGTAACATATCTTTGCCTAGTTAAAATAATATTCTCCAACAGTGGACTGGCTGATAAGCTTCTTTGGCTGCCTTTGCAGGTCTGCTGGTTCCCATGGAGGAAGAACATTCCACTCTCCTGATCCTCGGTGTCCTGCTCACATTGAGGTGTCTAGTGCCCTTGCTCCAGCAGCAGGTCAAGGACACAAGTCTAAAAGGCAGTTTTGGAGTGACACGGAAAGAAATGGAAGTTTCTCCTTCTGCAGAGCAGCTTGTCCAGGTAAGAGAGCTCTGACCCTACATGAGGGCCACTCAAAGACTAAATAATGTCTACATGTGCCAGAACTTTTGGGATTAAAGTGTAGTCTGTGGCCTCCGTCAGCCTGGTCATGAGTAAAATGGAAGTATTATATCACTGTTGCCTTGTCTCAAAAAGTTGTAGGGTGGGGTGGGGAAGGATGAATACAATACAGCTCTTCACGATAATGGAGAATTTTTTTTTATTAAGTAACTTTAATAGGCTTCATAGTAATAATTTTATGTATACTTAATAAGATGTATTTTAAATATTTATACCAAATTTCTAGGCAGTGCTATCACCAGAATTAGTGTTACATCATAGCCATAAATGTAGGAAATGTGTTCCTTGGAAGCAGCATGTTTCTGGAAATGTTAGGACAGAAGGAAGTGAGATGCGTGATAGTGTGCTCTTCACTCCAGAGGAGTTGGTATGTAGCTTCAGAAACCAGATATGAGCTGTTGCCAAAAGCAGGAGCCCCATATGTCTTCCACAAAGATCTAGAGAGTACGTCTATTAAGGTGTGTGTGTCTAGCCATCTTCCTTGAACACCCTCAAGTGTTGTAGAGTGAAAGCCACAGCTAGTCCATGACTGTGGCCACAGTGAGTCTTCATCCACAGAAGCAGGCACAGAATCAAGATACAGCAGTGTATGCCTAAGACCCCTTTACTTGGGATGCTGAGACAATTACAAGTTTCCTACACGCCTGGGCTTATAGGAAGTCCAAGCTATCTGTAGCTACAAGACCAGAGTAGGTCTCAAAAAAGTCAAAATAGGGAGTAGAAAGCAAGTATAAAGCCAAATAAGGCTGTGTCTAGCAGTTTGCCAGTCAGGATTTAGGGGTATGTGTGCAGGTTGCATGAGAAGAGCTAAAGTCAAAGTTTAAAGTTAACTTCCTGGGAAGCTTTTACTCTTTATTTTTTATTGTTTTACACTGACTTTCAAAATGCGTGGGTTTTGGTTGTTTTTTTTTTTTGTTTGTGTTTTGTTTTGTTTTAAAAATCAACTTATGGGGGCTGGAGAGATGGCTCAGTGGTTAAGAGCATTGCCTGCTCTTCCAAAGGTCCTGAGTTCAATTCCCAGCAACCACATGGTGGCTCACAACCATCTGTAAAGAGGTCTGGCGCCCTCTTCTGGCCTTCAGGCATACAGACAGAATATTGGATACATAATAAAATAAAAAAAAAAATCAACTTATGATAGAGTTGGCAAACTTGCAAGGAAAAATGCAGGATCCAGTGAAGTGTAAATTTTAAATGGTGATTTTATAAGTGTAGTTGAAATTTTTAGGATATATTTATACTGCAAACTTACATGTTATCTGAAGTTATGATTTAGACCTGTGGACTCTTTCCCCCTAGTTACTTTAAAGAGAAAACTGACAAACTCATTGTTTCTATAGATAGTATGGTATAATTTTAAAAACACCAAGAATATCTGACTCACATCCTTAAAATTTCTAGCTCTTCTCTCCCCTGCAGTCAGAGCCGTGTTCCTGACAGTTGGGTGTCCCCACCTGTTTCCACAGCAGTGTCTGTTTTATTCTCTTTCCTACTCACCAGTTTTGGGAAATGGAGATCCTGAGTTATCATACCTAGAGGAAGCGCTCTGTGTATTTCCAAGGAGTTAATATAATGAAAAAAAATGGCAATTCAGAAAATATAGTGGACAACAATGACCCTAGAAGTGATAAAGAAGCCTTTAGAGGCAAAAATTAAGGCACACATTCAACAAAAAATCAGTGAAAACAAAATGAAATTTGGAATGCATTTTAAACACAATTGAAGGCCTGTGTTTCTACTCCTAGGTTTATGAACTGACTTTGCATCACACGCAGCACCAAGACCACAATGTGGTGACAGGGGCTCTGGAGCTCTTGCAGCAGCTCTTCCGTACTCCTCCTCCTGAGCTGCTGCAAGCACTGACAACACCAGGTGGTCTTGGGCAGCTCACTGTGGTTCAAGAGGAGGCCAGGGGCCGAGGCCGCAGCGGGAGCATTGTGGAACTTTTAGGTACGTTCTCAGCTATAGTTTGTACAGTAATGCTCATATCCTTCTGTTGCTTTATTGGACTATACTGTGCTAAGCCATTCATGCCTAAATCGTTTCCCCAAACTTACAATGTAGGCATCATCTTTTGCATATAAATTACAGTTTAGAAAACTAGATAACAGAATGAGGTCACACCTTTGAAACCTGTTCTCTGACTTCTGGGCTTTCACCTGCATTTCAGGTGCAGTGAAGTAGAAACATGAGGCAGAGTATTTTTCAGGACCTATAGTTGGATGTTTCTCTTCCGCCTGCCTATTCCCAAATACCCAGTGACTGCTTGCCAAATAATGACTTGGAGGCTTAATATTACTTATAAATGCTCGGCCAGTAGCTCAGGCTTATTGCTAACTTTTATATTTTAAGTTAACCCATATTCCTTATTTATGCTCTGCCACATGGTAGTACTTTTTTAGCCTGGCATGTTCATCTTCTGCACCTTCTGTGTTGGGCTGGAGACTACTGACTTCTGCCCTTCTCCTTACCGATGTCATTGTCATTGCCTCACCTAACGTCTTGCTTGACTACTGGCCAACCAGCATTTTATTAAACCTATTCAAGTGATAAGTCTTTACAGTGTACAAGAGGGTCTTTCCACAGCATTTTTCCCTTTTTGTCTAATTAAAGGAAAGGCTTTAACTTTAACATTGTAAAATTATATACAACAAAAACAGTTATCAAGTAAGAATTACAGTTGCAATATTCAGTCTATTTATATTTAGCAAAATTAGAGAAAATACTTTGTTATCTATCTTATCTTGTGAGTACAAAGTTTTGTACCTGATTTATCTTTTATCGTAACTAAAAAAACTATAACTATCTTGTCTTCAACTCCATTAAAGACCCCAGAAAGGTAAAATATTACCTAATGACAGAGACCTCAAGCTGCCTGGACAGTCACCCAAAGTTCTTCTGTAATGTTGGGGCATGTACCGCCCTCCTGTACTACGTGACTGTACGATACTACTCCTATATTGCGGTGCCTGCACTACAGGACCATTTACAAGCCAGGCAAGAGCCTGGAGATTTAAACACACAGAGACTCACAGAGACATGGGTCATCCTTGAAACAGGAATGCCCCCCTTTATTTGTATACCAAGGGTGGCTTATATAGGGATTCGTAACTGATAGCCACACCCCAGACAAACCCACCAGAAACCACTCTCCTGCCATCAGGAACGCCTGAGGATCTTGTGCTCAGAGCAGCTGCAAGCATAACACGTTGTTTACAAGAAATTAAAGATTTGGGGGTTCACAGCTCCCAACAGGGGCATTCATCTTTGGTCTACAAGCCTAACATGAACAGAAAATTTTGACAGACTCTCCTACTTTGTCTTGGCAAAGTTCGGCATTCTCCTTTCTTGCATCCTGCTGGTTTAGTTTGGACAGTAACTGTCAGCAATAAGGCAAGGGCAGTTTATTTGTGCAAGTGGCTAGCTTTTGCCATAAAGAGAAGAAACTCCTTTCAGATTTTATGTTGTGCCTATCATCCTCTTTGAAGTCATTGGTGCTGCTAGGAGCAGATGTGTCTCACTGTTGAGAAAAATCTAAGTTCTTAAAACATTTTAAATGCCATATTCGTAGGTCTTTGAAATCTATCTGAAATCTATCTCTGTATGACCTTGATAACCTAACATGACTGTAAGTTTGCTATTATAGATATAACTTTTAATCTGTATTTCTTAATTATATATTACATCTTTAAATAAACTGCATAAACATAATATACACACATACACACAATATGATAAAATTAAATGTGTGTTAGTAAACCAAAATTTATACTAATGTAAACTATGTAAGATTAGCTAGGCAGCGATGGCACATGGCTTTTTATCCCAGCACTCAGGTAGGAAGGGGCAGGTGGTTCTCTGTGAGTTCGAGGCTAGCTTTATCTACAGAGCAAGATCCAGGACAGCCATAGCTACACAGAGAAATGCTATCTTGAAAAACAAAAAACAAAAAAAAAACAAAAAATATAATTAATAGTTGTTTTTTGGATTAAAGTAGATTGAATAATCTAAGCTTTTGTCCTATTTTTATCCAATTTCTATACCTCTCCCCCTTTTTCTTTTCAGAAAGAATTTCTTGAATCTAATTTTTTTGTTTAGGTTTTTTTCCTGACCATTATCGATAACAACTTGTAACCAACCTCTCTAAATGATAAACATCCATAATTTTTAGGAGAATATTGTGTATCATTCTCTGTAGTAAGAGGCCACTTGTTTGTTTCCCGGCTGCCCAGACTCACAGAATAATCACACAGAAACTGTGTATTGCTATCTAGCTCTTACATCTAGAATTAACCCATTTCCATTATTTTATATTTTGCCACGAGGCTTATGGCCTACTGCCAAGGTTATAGTTAGCAGCTCATGTCTTTCTCCTCTGGCAGCTACATGGCTTCTCACTGACTCCAGTCTGACTATATTCTTTTAAGCCATTGGCCAAAACCAGCTTCTTTATTAACCAATAAAAACAACACATATACAGATGGACTTCCCACACCAGTTCTCTTGACTACTTCCTGTTGATTCTGGGCCGTGGTATTCTTTGGGGGGACTCTGAGAAAATTTAGGATTTTGGTCAAGTCCCGAGTGGAATAGTCTTGTGAGACTGGATCATCCCAGCCAGCAACCCTGAAGCTGTTCTGGATGCAGAACACAGAGGAAGCTGCAACGGAGGTGCTCTAAAATATTGGATCATCTGGGCCATCCGTTCCCATTGAGATTTTTCATGGGGATCTTCCTCTATCATTGCTGATTTTTCTTAATTGGGAACGAATCCACTGCCTCTCATTTTCTGTGGAAACAAAAACATAACCTCTCTCCCAAAGTAACATATCTTTTGACTTAAATTTTGAAGAAAAGATATTTTTAATATATAGGTTGGTTTAATTTAGTAGCTTTCACAATCAGTTGTCTCAGCAGTTATTATTTGCCCATTAACAGTCAAAAATCCAAAAAAAAACACAATAAAATACAGAATCCAGATTCTGTGTCTTTTTAAAATGTGGTTTATCATTTTTTTTTGTTACTCTATTCCCTTTTTAAGGACTTTATTATTTTTAAATCTATGACTGTTTCTACCCCTTCTCTTCTCTCTCTCAAGCCTATTTTTTTAAACAGTGTGACCCAGTAAATGGCCTTTATTGTCTCACTCTATCCTTATTGTGTATCTGTAACCTTTCCTATCTGCATGAGCCAAACAACTGGTGTGTAACTTAGATCATGGTGTGTTGGTACAGACTTCTCACCCTCAGTTTCCAATGAAAGCTTATATTTGATTGCTGGTTGACCAAATAATAATGTAAGATCTTAAAAAATGCAATTTATATGAGCTCTTTTGACATTTTAGCCATATCTTTAGAATTCTGCATTTGAACATGGGTGTAATTTTTACATTTAATATGTGATACTGGTGTTTAAGCATGTCTTAGGCAAATAATGTCCTGCTGTTTTAGTATTTGAGTCAATTTTTTTAAGGATTTTTAAATTTCTTGCAGATTTTAGCAGCTTGTTATCTTACTGTCTTCTGTTACTTTCTGTGATTTACAGCTGGAGGGGGTTCCTCGTGCAGCCCTGTTCTCTCAAGAAAACAAAAAGGTGATTATTTGAAAATCCAAGTCTTGCGTTGTATTGAACTACAGTTTCTGTGTTTGCGTAATGCATCAGGCTCTGCTTATATTTCCTCCCTGAAGAGTGAATGCATGTGCAAGTGCCAATGCCGTTGTAATCTGAAGTTTTCTGTCCTTTAAAAATTGTTTATATCAGAATTGTTTATCATAATTTCTAATGTTTGAGGTCAAAGATCTGCAAACTTTCTGCAATGGACCAGAGAGTAAATATTTTAACCTTGTGGACCAAAGGCTCTTGAGCTACTTCCTTGCCTTGTGGCCTCCAAACAACAATATATAACGAGTGAGCTGCTGGGTCTGACTGTTTTCCAGTGAGATCATAAAGATGCAGGTGGGCTCAGTACTACTTTAGAGAATGTACCGCTGTATTTTATAAAGGTACTTTCCTTTGTAATAAATTTTTTAGATTCATTGAATAGTTTGTTTTGTTCATCATTTTATTCATGCCTGGTTATCAATTTTTAGCCATATTTAACTTTTTTGCATATATATTCTTTTTGTTTGTTTGTTTTTGTTTTTTTGAGACAGGGTTTCTCTATGTAACAGCCCTGATTGTCCTGGAACTAGCTCTGTAGCCCAGGCTGGCCTCAAACTCAGAGAGATCTGCCTGACTCTGCCTCCTGAGTTCTGGGATTAGAGGCGTGTGCTGCTATTGCCCAGTGCATATGAATATACTGACCTATTTATTTTTATTACAATGTTTTTGATATGACCTGGTAGCTTGTTTCTGATATGACCTAATAGCTTTATACATGTGGCCACATTGCAGCAGCAACCATTTTCTTTGGCATTATAGCTATCGATGGGAAAGAATTTCATTTTTATTTTAAAATCTTAAAAGAGATATATTTGTTTTCTGTGTTGTAATTTGAACATTTGAGTATTATTTGCCATATTAAATTTGATGTATTTTTTTCCTTTTTTAAAGTTTTGAGACAGGTCCTCACTGTATAGTGCAAGCTGGCCTTGAACTCAGAATCTTCCTGCCTTTCCTTCCCAAGTGCTGGGTTTGTAGTACACCTCATTTTTGAATGAGTTCTTAACAGGAATAACATTCCAGTTCCCACTGAATTAATGGAACATTTATTTGAAGATTTTTTTTAAATATTTATTTATTTATTATGTATACAATATTCTGTCTGTGTGCATGTCTGCAGGCCAGAAGAGGGCACCAGACCTCTTTACAGATGGTTGTGAGCCACCATGTGGTTGCCGGGAATTGAACTCAGGACTTTTGGAAGAGCAGGCAATGCTCTTAACCACTGAGCCATCTCTCCAGCCCTTACTTGAAGATTTGGGGAGCCAGATATCATAATGCACACCTGGAGCCCGGGGCAGGAGTCCTTTAGACTATATGGCAAACCTCGCCTCTTAAAAAGAAAGCTGAGTGTTTGAGCCGTCAGAGTGTTAGACCCTTACTGAGATTTTAGAAAGCACTGCAAATGTTTAAAGGCCAGAAGAATCCTAAGAAATATTATGCTTTATAGATCTGTGAACACTTGGTGAAGTCAGTCTGCTAACTTATTCCATACTTACTTTGTCCAGAGATGGTGACAAAGGTGATATTGAGATGATTTCTGCTTTCTACTATTCCTCAATGTGATAATTTTTTATTTAGACCAGTGATTTTAAAACTTTTTGTTATAACTGGAAGAGTCTTTTCTTCAAATATTGTGCTGGCTAGTTATATATCAGCTTGATATAAAGTAGAATCATTTTGGAAGAAGGAATCATAAGAAAATGTCCTCACTAGACTGGCCTGTGGACAAGCCTATGGTCCTTTTCTTGACTGATGATATAGCAAGGTCCAGATCACTCTGGGTGTTGCCATCCCTGGACTGGTGGTGCTGGGTGCTATGAGAAAGCAGATTGAGCAAGCCAGTAAGCAGCATTCCTTCAGGGTTTCTGCTTCAGTTACTGCCTCCAGGTTCCTACTCTGATTCCCTTACTTTTTCCCTAATTTGCTTTTGGCATGGTGTTTTATCACAGTGATAAAACCTAACTGGACAAGTGTAACCTGACAGATATAAAATAGATAAAAGCAGAGTTGTGGAGCACGTAGAATTTATCCACCATTAGGAGCAGCCCGGAGCCTTTTCTTTTTTTGGCAGTCCTCTATCTGTCCGTTTGTCTGTCTAATCTCTAGTGCATTGGTAGGTGTTTTGCCTACATGCATGTCTGTGTAAGGTGCCAGATTCCTTGGAATTGGAGTTATAGTGGGCTAGGAATTGAACCCCTGATCCTCTGAAAGAGCAGCTAGTACCCTTAACCTATGAGCCATCTCTCCAGATCCTGGCAACCTTTCTTTTATGTCTTCAAGTAATCTGCCCTAGGGGCCTCTCCCCAGAACATAATCATCAGCTACTGACTTGGAGGGTAGAAACGGCTTCATTAAGATCTAAATTCACGGTTCTTGGGTCTTAATTTCTTGAGTCTTTGATTTCTTTTTTTTTAAAATATTTATTTATTATGTATATAATATTCTGTCTGTGTGTATGCCTGCAGGCCAGAAGAGGGCACCAGACCTCATTACAGATGGTTGTGAGCCACCATGTGGTTGCTGGGAATTGAACTCAGGACCTCTAGAAGAACAGCCAGTGCTCTTAACCTCTGAGCCATCTCTCCAGCCCCGAGTCTTTGATTTCTTAAACTACATGTTCTGTTAATGAAAGACTTAGTATTTATGTCATATTGCTGTGTTAATTTAGCACAGATTTGTGTCTTCTTTGATTATAAGCTTGTGTTTTTAATGATGCAATTTTATAGTATCATTTTTACTTTGCCTCAGTGTGACGAAATAACTGATATAAAAAACTTCAGGAGAAAGATTTATTTTTGGCCACAGTTTCAGAGGTCCTGGTCCATCATGGCAGGGAAGGTGTGATGGAGGAGCTCATCTCACTGCAACCAGAAAGCAGGGGCTAATTCCTGTACTGATGGGCTTCCTTGGTCTTAATTTTTTACTTCAAATTGTGAGCACCAATCTTCCCTCTTAGTTACTCAGTCCTCTCTGGAAATCTCTTAGGCATTTCTCACTTCAGTCAAGCTGACAATCAAGATCAAACCATAATGGTGGTGTTTAATGATGTTTGAATGTAATATAACCATAAAGATACTTAGCCTGATTTTTCTTTCTAATATGATTTTAAACATAAATTATAAAATGTATTTTAAAAACGTTGCAAGAAAATATTTGTCCTCCCAGAGTCTTAGCTATAGTCTAGAATATGAAAAGATAATAAAATGAAAGTGACTTACTTACATGTAAGAGTTTGTTTTCAAGTTTTTATTTGCCATTGGAGGTAGAACATGGATATTCCAAGGGTTGATTGATAGACTTGCACCTTTTCAGCTATAAGCAACCCATTCATTAAGTAATAATAAGTTATTTAACTCATTGCAGCAATTAAAATCAGTAAAAGATTACTTCGTGGTATATTCTCTTTTCATTCTTTAACATTGCAGTAACATAAAACACACGATGGATAAATTGTATGAGGGTAAATTAAATATACTTGTGATTTCCAATTTAGAATGCTTGTTTTTTGATTTTTGTTTGTTTTTCGAGACACAGTCTCACTGTATAGCCTTGGTTAGCCTAAAACTTGCTGTATAGACCAGACTGTCCTCAAACTCATAGAGTTTTCTGCTTTCTGAGTGCTGGGACTAAAAGTGTATAGTACCATGCCTGATTATTTATTTGCTTTAAGAAAAACCCTTATTTTTAATAAAATTCAAAAGTAATATTTTTGTATTATTTCTAGGCAAAGTGCTCTTAGGAGAAGAAGAAGCCTTGGAAGATGACTCGGAGTCCAGGTCAGATGTCAGCAGCTCAGCCTTTGCAGGTAGTTGTTGTTTGTCAGCAGCCAGTGTCAGCCTTCACTCACTCCTACCATCTCATGCCCCCTTTATCACCTAAGCCTGCAGATGGCATTGTGGGGCAGGGATGACTTTTGTAGTTCAGCTGCTTTTGTAATGTTCACTCTGAATGCGTGTGGCTGTGTGCTTTTCTTGTTTTAGGCTATTTAAAAGTTAATCATCCTTGCAAGTAGTCATGTAAGATTATTTATGTACTTTAATAAACACAGGTATTATCTTAAAACACTAATAACTATATAAAATGCTGACAGCTTTGGTTATGTTTATTTTAGGTAAATATAAACAAGACCTCTTGATATACTTGGTAAGGAAAATTTGAATAGTGTCAATGGACTTTCCTCCTCATTGCTTACAAGATAAGAAGTCAACAGAAGAACTTTGGCCTACCTAGACTAGTATAAAACTCAGTTACCTGTGACCCAGTTGCCTTCACCTGGTTACTGCTCACACCTTGTTTGTTTTTTGAAGTGATTTTGTTTTTGTGATTATTGTTTTATTTCATAAAACAAGCCATGCTATCAGCTTACTAGAAGCACACACTTTTTTTTTTGTTACAATCTACTATTCCCAATCATCGGCAGCTTTCATTTCCTGCAATACAAATCACCCACTTAGTTTTTGCAAGTCCTTCCAAACATATAAGGATGAATAAATGTTAAATATTATATAATGGGCACCGAGTGATTTTTATCTCACATCATGTTTGTAAGTGGGAATTTCAAAATTCAACTAGGAAAATATGGAGTGTGTTTATCCTATAGGAGGCTAGGACTGGAGTGGAGGTGAGGTGGAAGAAGGCAAGCCTACCCTAAAGGGATGATGCAGTCACTGCTGTTGTTGCTTGTTTAGAGTTCCTGTGAGTCTTCTTGTGTCCCTGACCAGCTGCCTTTGAGTTACACATGTCCTTTGTGTGATTTAGAGTTGGTTAAGACTTGCTTTGGGTTTTATTATAGAACACATTTGATAATATTCGCAGCCATAAAGAATCTACTTGTTTCAACCAACTCCTCTGTGCTGTTCAATCTTTTTTTCACCATGCTCCAAGTTGTTTCATCGTTACAATATTCAATATAATGAACTTTTTGTCATTTTGTATACCTTTGATTTCTAGCCTCTGTGAAGAGTGAGATTGGTGGAGAGCTTGCTACTTCTTCGGGTGTCTCCACTCCTGGTTCTGTAAGTCATGACATCATCACTGAGCAGCCACGGTCCCAGCACACACTTCAAGCAGACTCTGTGGATTTGTCGAGCTGTGACTTGACCAGTGCTGCTACTGATGGAGATGAGGAGGACATCTTGAGCCATAGCTCCAGCCAGTTCAGTGCTGTCCCATCCGACCCTGCTATGGACCTGAATGATGGGACCCAGGCCTCCTCACCCATCAGTGACAGCTCTCAGACCACCACTGAAGGGCCTGATTCAGCTGTGACTCCTTCAGACAGTTCTGAAATTGTGAGTGTGTAGAGGGTGGCCTGGTTCTTCTGTTCGTCTTCCCGAGTTCATTTGCTAAATGCCCACACTTGGACCTATTATTTTCTTTATTACTTCACATTAATAGTGCATAGATGGTTAACAAAAAACTTGACTTTGTTTGATGCCTCCATTGAAAAAAATCACCTAGTATCTTTTGTATTAAACTATGGAGGTCAAAGTCAAGTTAATTCTATGCGTCTTATTCACTTGCCATATCTTTACTACCTGATTGGACCTGGTTGTATAGCTACTTTAAAATCTTCAAGGAGCTTGTTATTGTAAATGCCTGTGGTCTTAATGAAATGTGGTTGTTAATATTAATACTGTGTGTTTTTTTTGGAACTTTTTCACCTTTCAACATGCTTACACCACATTCCATTTTGTAGTAGCACATATCTCTGTCCCTGTGACTTCTCAAAGATTGTATAATCAGAAAGTTTGGTGCAAGTGGGTGCTGAGTTGTGGTTTCTTTGTTTGCTTGCTTGACAGTTTGTTGTTTTGTATTTCTAAAATAGGGTCCTAGCCTAGGCTGGCCTTAAATTTGAGGTCTGCCGCCTTTAGCTTTGAACTGTTGGAAATGTAGGCATGATCCACACCTGATCTACATTCTGAATTGCTGCTTTCTTCTCTTCCTTTTTCTCTTCTTTTTTTTTTAAAATATTTATTTATTTATTTATTATGTATACAACATTCTGCCTCGATGTATGCCCGCACCCCAGAGCAGGGCGCCAGATCTCAGTACAGATGGTTGTGAGCCACCATGTGGTTGCTGGGAATTGAACTCAGGACCTCTGGAAGAGCAGCCAGTACTCTTAACCTCTGAGCCATCTCTCCAGCCCCCTCTTTCTCTTCTTAATTTAGTAAAATAACATATAACAAAATCATCTTACCTATTTTTCAGCATTTAGCTCAGTGGTATTAAATATATTTAAACAGTCAAGTGGAATCACCACCAAAACTTTCATTAAGTTCATCTTATGAATCCTAGCCCTTTGTAAAGACATGTGCACTCTTCTTGTAACCATTGTTTTTGTTGACAGTACAAGTTTGATGACTAGGTTTTTCATGTAGCTTGCTTATCATGTGGTATTTACCATTATATGACTGACTTACTTGACATAATGCTCTTTGTGTAGCATGGGTGAGAATTTCCCCATTTTTTAGGGCTAAATAATGTTCCATTATATGGATAGGCCACATTTTGCTCATCCTTCCATCTTTCAGTGAATATTTGGGTTACCTTTACATTTTAACAATTATGAATAGTGGCACTATGAACATAGATCTACAAAATATCTCTTAGATCCCGCTTTCAATACTTTTGGTCATAAACCAAAAGTAGAACAGTTTTTACATTTAATATTAAGTGCATATAATTAAATATTAGCTAGTGTAGAATATATTTTAAGAATATGGCAGGATATTTTGACTTGCCTTTGAATTTTATATTGTACCCTGCATTTCTGAAATATAAATGAGATACTAGACTGGATATAAAACACAGAATTCAAGTTAGAGATGAGTATGTGTTGTGACCACAGGAGCTGAGGAGATGGCTTCAATAAGTTGCTTCTATGCAAGCATGAATTTGGATCCTCAGTTAAAAGGGTACTGCACACTTGTAATCTCAGCACTGGGAAGGTAGAGACGGTGACTTGCTGGCTAACCAGTCTATCCCAGATGGGTAAGCTCCAGGGTCACTGAGAGACTTGTCTCAAAAATGAGAGCAACTAAAGAAGATACTAGTCATTGACCTCTGGGCTTCACATACATGCTCATAAATATGCATACACCTACTCTATACACACACACACACACACACACACACACAATATGACTGCAAATATCTGATCTGGTTCTGCCTCTCCAGGTGGCCAATTGATGTTCCTTATGATGATAGTGAAATTCTTCACTTTACCTGCTGAGCAGTTGATCTGTTTTTAGAGAGGCTAGGTAAACCCTCTCAAGGGAAGACAGAGCGGTAAATTTATTTTCAGTTGTTCTTGATTATATAGAATATTCGTCTTTTATTGAAAAATTTGGAATATGTTTTTCATGATACAGAAAAATTATTTTGCGTTTATGGTATATTTTGTATGTGTGTGGTGCATGCATGAGTGTGCATGCATCCTTTCCTCTGCATGCTCAAGTAGAAGCAGAGGCAGGATTTCTCAGTGAATTGGAAGCTCACAGTTTTGGTTTAGCTAGTTGGCAGATGAGATTGCAGGACCTATCTCTATCCATCCCTGACCCTGGTGCTGGGGTTTATTGGCCTGTGCAACCATGTGTGGATTTTTACATGTGTTCTACGGGTTTTGAATTCAGTCCTCATGCTTGCAAAACAAGCACGCTTAGCCACTGAGCTATCTCCCCAGCCCCAGTGCACCTTACTTTTTGAGACAGGGTTCATACTGAACCCAAAGATTACCTTTTTGGCTAGACTAAGTTGGTCAGCAAACTTCTGGTACCCACTTCATCCCAACCCCCAGAGCTGGGGTGATAGATGCATGCTGTTACACCTGGTTTTACTTAGGTGATAGGGATCTGAACTCAGGTCTTCATGCTTGCACAGTGAACACTTTGCCCACTGAGCCTTATCCCCAGCAGCAGTTGCTCAGTTTTCAGGTAAATTACACAGAAGTGTCAAGTAGATAAGAAACATTTTACAATATGGAATTGTTGACACAGAAATACAGCTCTCATCTCAAAGGGGATAAGAGTAAGTTTATTCTGAAGCCAAATATTAGTCACTGTGGCCCAAGAACACAGATTTAGGTTACTCTGGTTTCTATGTTCCTGTGTGGTGACAGTTTAGTAAGTTTTCATAATAATAGAAAAAAGAAATCCATAAATGAAGATAGTCTTCAAATACAGTGGTAGTTATCTCAGACAGGTTGAAGTGAAGTGGGAAGATTTTAATAAGTGGAAACTAGGGTTCTATTTGTACATCTTAAAGGATTTCTTAAGGGTTTAAAAGGTGTTAGATCAGTTGGGAGTGGTGGCCCACACCTTTAATCTCAGTTGTACCTCTGAGTTCAAGGTCACCTTGGTCCACAAAGCAAGTTCTAGGATAGCTAGGGTTATACAGAAAAATCCTTTTTTCTTGAAAAACAGCAGCAACAAAAGAAGCAAAGAAAAGATGTTAGGTCACAAACAGAAGAAGATAACAAATGACTATCAGTGGGTTGAAGATGCCAAAAGATATTTTGGCTCTAGGCTATAGTGCCCTCTTTTCTCCACATTCTTGAATGAATTCTCATTGGTTCTACCTCGCTGTTCTTTCCAGGGATTTTTTCCACAGAATCTGCTCTAGGTTCATGACTGGACAATATGAAGTATTTATAAATTTAGTGGAGATAATATGTTGTTATATTCTTACCTAAAAGCCTTGTCTTTGTTTTTAACTTACTGTAAAATTTGCTTATGAAGACAAAATTTTTTTAATTGAAAAGATTTCTACCTTCTCCCCGCCTCCCATTTCCCTCCCCCTCCCCTCAGTCAGGGTTCCCTGCTCTGTGGGAAGTCCAAGGTCCTCCCCCTTTCAACCAGGTCTAGGAAGGTGAGCATCCAAACAGGCTAGGCTCCCACAAAGCCAGTGCATGCAGTAGGATCAAAACCCAGTGCCATTGTCCTTGGCTACTCATCAACCTACCCAGAGAATTTGAGTGTGGGAGATCTGGTCCCACCCCTCATCTGCCATAAGCTGGCATGAGTGAGGGAGGTATACTCCCACCCCCCATACTCTGCCTTTGGCAGGTGGGGGAGCTGGCCCTCCCTGAGGTCATAAGAACAGGAGAGCTATTCTGGCCCCCTCACTGGCTATAGAACTCAGGAGACTGGCCATTTCACCTCACCTGAGCAATACAATAGGGCTGGCCTTGTTGGTACACATGTGGGTGAGCTTGCCCGGAGGGTATGAAGGTAGGAGAACCAGCCTTTGCCCCTTGCTCCTTGCTATTTAGGGTGAAATAGCCAGGGTAATGCTGGAGAGCTCATGCTGGTCTTGAGGAATTGGGGAAAACTGGTGGGCTGACCAACTCTGCAACCACCCGGTTTCAGAACCAGAGCTATGTGTTGGCCTACCCCAACATCCACCCCATCTATGTGATCTGTGGAGCGCATGAAGGGGCTGGTTCTGCAGATTCAAAACTATAGGATCTCCAAGACACAGGGTAACAGCAGGTTGTCCTTGTCTTGTGGGGAGTCCCAATGCGGGCCCAGGATCAGAAGTGTAGCAGAGACTAGAGGCCTGGAACCAGACCAATGACTCTTTGCAATGAACTCTTGCAAGTAAAGATATGTGTATACTGAAGGTTATACTGTGTGATTCACTGTCACACTGGAGCTTCCACATCCTTCCTTCCTCTCTCCCTTTTTCCTTTCAATTTAATTTTTATTTTTTTGGGGGGGTACGATGGGGAGGCAGGTTGTATGAGTAGAGGGCAGATACGAAGGGATGGGGAAATGAATGGGACCAAGATGAATGATGTGAAAGCCACAAAGAATAAATAAAAAGTTTTATAAAAATGCTCAGTTCTCTTGGTGGCTTTTCCTTCATGTTGGAGGACTTGCCCCTGATAGTCCCCCTTCATCTGCACAGGTATTAGATGGTGCTGACAGCCAGTATTTAGGCATGCAGATAGGACAGCCACAGGAAGAAGATGAGGAGGAGGCTGCGGGTGTTCTTTCCAGTGAAGTATCAGATGTTTTCAGAAACTCTTCTCTGGGTAAGTTTACTTTATATGATGAAAATGTTATCAGCCTTAGATATCTTTACTTCCAAGAGGAAATTTTTTGGTATCATTTTTATTTTTATTTTTATTTTTGAGTTGTAAATAGCAGCTGAAAAATGGCAATTTAGGTTTAATTAGATCTTGATTAAAATCCTGTTCCTTCATGTTGTCTTTGTGTAAATATAAACATAGTTTGATTGGAAACTTGTTACTTAATCATGATTTCTATTTTTAAAGCCCTTCAACAAGCACACTTATTGGAGAGAATGGGTCATAACAGACAACCTTCTGACAGCAGTATAGAGAAGCTTATATCCAGAGATGAAGTTGCTGAAGCGAATGACCCAGAAAGCAAGGTGAGCTACATAGGCAGGAGCTTGCTTGCATGTGAGGTGTTGGAATTTCCCTGGTTTCTGATGTTCTCATTGTTCCTGTCCCAGCGCTGGGCTTATTTCTTTGCTCTAGAAACACTGGACACTCCCAGACCTCTGTCCTTCTTTTTGCCTCTCTAGGAATACCCACAATCTTTTTTTGTTTTTGTTTTTGTTTTTTTTTTTTTTTTTGGTTTTTCGAGACAGGGTTTCTCTGTGGTTTTGGAGCCTGTCCTGGAACTAGCTCTTGTAGACCAGGTTGGCCTCGAACTCACAGAGATCTGCCTGCCTCTGCCTCCCGAGTGCTGGGATTAAAGGCGTGCACCACCACTGCCCGGCTGAATACCCACATTCTTAACAGTTGCCTTGTTCTGTCTCCTCAGAATTCCCCTTACACAGTTGTAGCCTATGCTTAGCTCTGCCTTGCCTGATAATCCTATATCATTCCTTTGAGGCTTTTGCAGAGCTTTGCAGCAATTCTTGGTTTTGTTTACTCAACTGTTTAAAACATCTTTGTGTCGTTTGCTTTTCATGCACGTTACTGTATTTACAATAACTTTACATTCCTTGAAGTCATGAATATATTTTGTTATTTAATCCCATCAGTCAAAATGGCATCTTTGAAAGTGCCCTCCAGTTTTTTGTTATATCCTTTTAACCTTTGGGCTTCTCTAGCTTTTTCCTTTTTCTGGTATCCTTTTGTTCATGTGTTTGTTTTGTTTTTTTGAGATAGGTTCTCATTGTATAGCCTTAACTGGCATGGAACTCATAGTATCTTCTACATTTCCAGTAGACACTTGTGGCTTGCCAACTGTGTTTCTTGATTGCTGGGTTTTAACACCTTCCTGTGCACCTCTCCACAGACCTAGGGTCCTGTGTTTTAGGGTTCCAACTCTGTTTTTTTTTTTTTTTTTGAGGTCAGGCATGGAGGTAGCTAAGTATAGGCATCTCTGTTTCTAGCACCCTAGTGTGGTTCATTTTGTTGACTGAACTAGTGAATCAAATGTTTACTTCTCTCTTCTAGGCTTGCCGAATCAAAGGTGACATAGGACAGCCTAATGATGATGATTCTGCTCCTCTGGTCCATTGTGTCCGCCTGTTATCTGCTTCCTTTTTGTTAACTGGGGAAAAGAAAGGTAAGTACAGCAGAACAGCTGTAGAGTCGAGGGGGGATACTTACGGGCTTAGAAGTCAATTTGTTGGGTCTGTTGGCATCTTGTTATTGGGATGAACTTTACTTTCCATTAGTTGGTGAGAAAGGGAGGAAATGAGAGGGGTAGGTTTTGTTTCTTGGAAAAGGTTAAAGGAGTCTGGGTGGTTCCTTTGCAGCACTGGTTCCAGACAGAGATGTGAGGGTCAGTGTGAAGGCCCTGGCCCTCAGCTGTATTGGTGCAGCCGTGGCCCTTCATCCAGAATCATTCTTCAGCAAACTGTATAAAGTACCTCTTGACACCATGGAAAGTGCTGGTATGTTGAATATTCACTTCTTCCCCTCAGGTAGTCAATACTTAAGCTATCTCACAGTCTTGCCTTCTTTGTCATAGGATAGTGAGTGTTTCCAGTTAGCTTGGGTGTTTCATCTGTGTTGGAACTCTCCATATGTGCACATGGTTATGTCCTTTAGTCTCTTGACTCCCTTAGATGTTATATGTGTAGTGGAAGCACTCAAGTCATAAAAAAGAAGCTTAGGAATATATCTATTTATACATGTCCTGGATTTCTTCTTAAATCACAAGCTGCATTGTTAAGTTGCTGTATCACATTCACCTGGGTCAGAAATCGACATTCAGACTAAGACTTGCCAAGAAAGCACCTCACCCTGTTCCCATTGGACACAGTTGTTCTTGGAGCGAAAAGTATCTTCTATCTTTCTTTGAGTGACTGGACAAACCCATGTTATTGTGTTTAGAGTTAACAAATGTATACTAGATTGGTTGGTTCTAATCTTTATTTTCAAATGAAGTCTTGGAAGTTTGTCTGATAACCTGGAATCACAATCTAGAAATTCTGATGTATTGAGATAATTGGAGTGTGATGAATCTAGAATCTTTAAACCTCAAATATCTTTTACTACTTAGTATATTATGGTCAAGTCCTCTTTGCAGATGTAAAATATCCCTTTTCTTTTCTGAGAATGAAGCTTTATTTGTAGTATAAATTTGTTGATGGAGAAGGTTTAGGCTGGGCCTTTGTGTCCACAGAGGAACAGTATGTCTCTGACATCTTGAACTACATCGATCATGGAGACCCACAGGTCCGAGGAGCTACTGCCATTCTCTGTGGAACCCTCATCTACTCAATACTCAGCAGGTCTCGACTCCGTGTTGGCGACTGGCTGGGCAACATTAAAACACTGACAGGTAATGGACAATTTGTCCTGGTGAATTCTGTATATTGTTCCCAGGTTCATGTTTCATTTTTTAATTAATTAATTAATTTAACATTTTTTTCATTTATTTTACATAGCAACCAGTTTCCCCTCCCTCCTCTTCTCCTGTCCCCTCCCCTTTCGCATCTACTTCCTTCCCCATCCACTCCTCCTTCATCTCCATTCAGAAAGCGATCATGTTTCTATACAGACATTTTTTGCTCATTCTTCTGGTCAGGAAATACGTTCTCTCTGGTGGACTGCATTCCTTTGCTGCAGAAAACTTTGAAGGATGAGTCTTCTGTTACTTGCAAGTTGGCTTGTACAGCTGTTAGGGTGAGTATAATGTTTTACATAAACTGTTCCTTGGTTTAGTGAGCTTGCCATTGATACAGTTAAATTTGGAACTAATAGGTCACATTTCCATAACATGTAAGCAATCATTTGCAGGAATCTACCACTCAGCTTTTGAAAAACATTGTCTTGTCATAATATTAAAATTTAATAAAGTTTTAGGTTTAATTATTGGAATCTTTATTTGAAGCATTCTTTTTCCTAAACAGAATGTTTAAAAATGTACCTTGCTATTATCAAATATCAAATTTGTTGAATTTTTAAAAATACTCTTTTAAGATTGTGGACTTGTTGAGCTGCAATGGTATTATGATTATTATTTAACTGGCCTTGTGTTTGTGAAAAGTGCCTTGGCTTCTCAAGTAAGAGTGAGATGGAATATTTCCTGTCAGCTGTCTAAGTCACAGTTGGCCATAGCAGAAAATTTAATCAAAGAAAATCAAAACAAAAACACAGTGGTTAAATCTAGGGAGGAGAATATCTTCCCTTTTTAAAATTTAATAACCTCAAAGTAATGTTTTTCTGGTTCCAACTTCTTAAGATTTTATTTTTTAATGGTGTGTGTGTGTGTGTGTGTGTGTGTGAGAGAGAGAGAGAGAGAGAGAGAGAGAGGGAGGGGAAGGGAGGGAGAAAGAGAGGAGAGAGAATGAGCTTGTGTATGTAAGTGCAGTAGCTACAGAAGCCAGAAGAGGGCCTTGGAACTGGAATTTGGGGTGATTATGAGTCATCTGATGTTGATGCCGGGAACCATACTCAGGTCCTCTAAAAGATCAGTAAGTGCTTTTAGCCAGTGACCCATCTTTCCAGCCACCAGCTCCTCTTTTTTAAATTAAGTTTTAGTCAGTTGTATCTTTTAAGCAAAGAGGCTATGCTGATAGCACAGATTCTATCTGGTGGGTAGACTGTGTCTGGTCTGAGTCATCCGTGTATAGGATACTTACAGGTTAATGTCTCTAGGCTCTGAGACTGTAGGGGAAATAGCAGTACAAGGCCCACTTAGTTTCCTTGTTCATCAGCAAAACCCAGTAACATTCAAGATTCTCCTTGATAGAAGTCCTTATGTAGGGCCTGAGGCTCCTTTTCATCCTCTTTCTTTTAAATTGATGATTAGTGTTTCTGAGATTGTGGCTTAGGAGTCAAGTAATGGGAGGCAGGGAAAACAAAATTATGTGTAATAGGCACACTGACTATTAAACTCAAACACAGTAAGAGAAAGGTTTGTCTTGAGTACTTTTGGGAACCTGAAGCTTTCTTGTTGCTGCTTACAAATAGAACAGGACAAAATAGGTACATGTATAGGAGTGCTGTCTTAAGATGAAGTGTCTGATTCTGATGCCTTTTGCCTTGGGCTGGGTTTTCCAGCACTGTGTCCTGAGTCTTTGCAGTAGCAGCTACAGTGACTTGGGATTACAACTGCTCATTGATATGTTGCCTCTGAAGAACAGCTCCTACTGGTTGGTGAGGACTGAACTGCTGGAAACCCTTGCAGAGATTGACTTCAGGTAAGGGAACCAAGTTCAGATTCAGAAGTCCAAATTAGGAACCAAAAGTCGTGAAGCCTTTGTAGTTGGCATGGCTGTTGTGTATACTGCCTGTTAGCATCATCTGAGGTTTAGGAAGAGAACGTGTGGTAGCTCACAGTACTTTTAGTTGAATTCTGAATTTGTAGATTTTCATATTGAAAGAAGAATAGATTTTTCTGCTTGTCTTGGCTTTCTGGATGGTAGGAATTTAAAATATATGATTTAGTTTTATTATTTTTAATTATGCATGATCATGTATGTATTTGGGCATGTGGTTATGTTCATATGAATGCAAGTGCCTGAGAAGGCCAGAGGAATGACATCCCCTAGAGCAGAGTTAAATGCTTCTGAGCCTCTTGATATGGTTGCTGAGGACTGAACTCCCATTTTCTAGAAGAGCAGAAAGTATTCCTAATTGCTGAGCCATCTTTCTAGCCCTTTTGATTTTTTTTTTGAAACCTTGTTTCAAGCTTATAGAAAAGGCTATAAGACTATGTTTTAATGTACTTACCTTTATTCTGATTTAAGGAAGATAGCTTAATTGTATTTTGTTTCAATTTAAATAAAACAGCTTGAGGGGTTAGGGAGATGGATGCTTGCTGCACAAATAGGACTTGAATTTGATTCCAGCACTCACGTGAAAGCAGATGTGGTTATCTTAGCACTGGAGAAGTGGAGATAGGTTGGGTCTCTGGGCCTTGCTGGTCAGCTAGCCACCTTGCCTAGTTTAGTAGGCAAGCTTTAGGTTCAGGGAGAGACCCTGTCTTAAAATACAAGGTGGTACTGAAATTTAAGAAGAAAACTCCCGCGCGATGGTGGCGCATGCCTTTAATCCCAGCACTCGGGAGGCAGAGGCAGGTGGATCTCTGTGAGTTCGAGACCAGCCTGGTCTACAGAGCTAGTTCCAGGACAGGCTCCAAAGCCACAAAGAAACCCTGTCTCGAAAAACCAAAAAAAAAAAAGAAAGAAAGAAAGAAAAAGAAGAAAACTCCCCCTAACCTTTAAAGCTAAAGCCCAAGTGAAGACAGTGGAAGCCCAGAAGACAGTGTGGAAGGTATCCATCCATACATTACTCACCTTCCCCTTAGACAGCCTAGATATCATAGTCTCAAGAACATTCCTGAGAGAAACAAGCTTGTCTGTTCTACCATAATCTAGTTCCTCCTGACCACCAAGTCTTTCATGAAGAAGATAAACAACTACTCTGCTCACTGTAGTTGTCAGACCAGAAGGCATGGATCAAACAGACTGTAAATAAACTACCATCAATGTGGCCAAAGTCTAAACACCCTTATCAGGCCTGATGGAAAGAAGGCTTACGTTTGCCTTCTGTTGCTTTGGATGCTGCCAATAAGATTGAGAATATATAAACCGAGTCCAGCTAGCTAATTTTAATACATATTTTAAAAACCATTAACCCCTTCCACTCCCAAACCGAAAAACCTGACAAAGTGGATGGCTTCTAAGAAACATCTGAGTGACCTCTGGAGAAACACACACTACTTACCTACCTCCTATAAATAAAAATCCCCAAAATGTAACATGTTATATCTTTCCTAAGAATACGTTTTGGTTAGAGATGTTCTCTTTTAACGGTTTCTCTTAGAAGGGAAATATATCTTTATTATTTAGATTTGTGTGTGTGTGTTGTTACTGTTCTTTGTTTGTTTTGTTTTTGCCTGCATGTATGTGTATATACTGCATACATGCAGTACCCATGGAGTCCAGAAAAGGGAATTGGGACTCTTGGAACTGGAGTTACAAGCAGTTGTGAACTGTCTGTGACTTCTGGGAATTGAACCCTGGTCCTCTGGAAGAGCAACTAGTGCCCTTAACCATGGAGTCATCTCTCCAGCTTGTTTGATTGATTTTTATAGCTACTGTAGACCCTGTGGGTTACTGTATCCCATTCGTAGAATATCTCTAAAGGATTATGTGTCTCTGCAGTTAGGACTGTGGAACGGGCACACAGCTGGTCACTTGAGTGGAAGTTGCAGTGTGTTTGTGTTTTCCCTCTCTGTGTTTGAGCTCATTCATAGAACACTTTTGAAGTAGTAGATATGTATTTTGATGTAAGGCCTGTTATCCAGTGCTCACTTACTTAGTCAGGAATTTATAGATCCTGAATCAATCTATTTAAATACATTTGAGCTGCCTCTGAGAGACTTACAGGGCACTGGGGTGAGCTACTTTCATGTTTAGCTGGCTGAAGAGTGCAGGCCAGCACTGTGTTTGCTAAATGAATGACATCACTATTGAATTGCTCTTTTGTTAGGCTGGTGAGTTTTTTGGAGGCAAAAGCAGAAAGTTTACACCGAGGGGCTCATCATTATACAGGGGTAAGCTGTTCATTTTGTGAGACTGTATGCCCTACCTTCTGGAAACTTATTAGCAGGGTCTCCCTAGTGGTATGCCGTCTTGCTGAATGCCTGTGTTGTGTTATGTATTTAACTCTTTATGTCATGAGAGTTGTCAGTATATGGCATGAATTTAAGTCATCCCGAGTTCTTCCTGACTAGCTTTCTAGAATGACTTCCTCATCTAGCTGGATTTGGTGGCACACGCCTTTAATCCCAGCACTGGGGAGACAGAGGCAGGCAGATCTTAATCTAAATAGTGAGTTTCAGACTAGCCAAAACCACATAGTGAGATCATATCTCAAAAAAAAAATCCAAACTTTCCCATCCAAAATAACAACAGCAACAACAAAAACCCAAAAATATCTTACATAAAATTCAGTTGATTTTAAAAATTAAACTTATTTTTATTTTCTGTCTCTCTAAAGTTTTTAAAACTACAAGAACGAGTGCTTAATAATGTGGTCATTTATTTGCTTGGAGATGAAGACCCCAGGGTGCGACACGTTGCTGCAGCATCGCTAACAAGGTGTTTACCAGTATTTATCCCTTTATTCCTTGGGTTAAAATATAAAGTATGAGAATAGGAAAGGTAGATGGAATCAAAAGACTGCATAATTTCATGTTTTTGACTAATTTTAGTCCCTTTTAATTATTTGAAAAGTACTTACTAAAGTTATAATTTGAAACAGAAATGTACTAGCCTTCTATTGTTTTCTTTGTCAAAATTTGGAGTTTAGAGACCAGCACTAGGAAGGGGAGTCTTGCCTGTTTCTGCCTCCTGGGTGTAATCACTGTCCACAGCTCTGGCTGCTGTGGTGGGCATAGGTTGGGTTAGCCATCTGGGGAAAGGTATGGTGTTGGGTGAATTTCATGGACCTTTTGTATAGATCAGCTTTCCTTTCACGCAGGCTTGTCCCAAAGCTGTTCTATAAATGTGACCAAGGACAGGCTGATCCAGTAGTGGCTGTAGCAAGAGATCAAAGCAGTGTTTACCTGAAACTCCTCATGCACGAGACACAGCCACCATCACACTTCTCTGTCAGCACCATAACCAGGTACATTGACCATAGCATCTTGACTTGTCAGCAAAGTGTGCCTCTCCTGGTGCCTGCTTTCCTGTTCTCTTTTCTTAAAATCATACGCAGCCTTTGGAGGAAGAGGCCATCGTTCATTAACAGGATATTAATTTGATAGCATTATCTGCCACGGCCCCCTGTGGTTAAGTCTAACCTTAGTCACATAACAGTGATGTCCTCAGTCTTACAATGAGTTCATAAACTTCCTCATACTGACAGTTGTTTTTTGTTGTTGTTGTAAATGTCACATGCCATCTGAAAACTTGTCCATAGAAAATGTTCACTTTTTTAGTGTCGCTGCTAATGCATGGGTGGTCTGATAGCAAGGGTCAGACTGCATCATGCAGTGATGACTCTCAGGCCGATGTTGCTAGAGCATGGGCAGGGTCCGTTGGCCCCATAACCTACCTGCTGGGTAGGTTGGCAGATCGGGAAAGCTCCATTGAATGTGCAGGTTTCATCAGAAAACTAGTTTGCAAAGAAGATCGCAGTAGCAGTAAGATATGCTTGGAACTCTTGCCTTTTACATTCTTTTTTCAGACTGGATTTACAGGATACCTTTCTTTTTGCTGATTTGAAACAACAAACAAACAAAAAACAAAAACTTGACCAAATGACTTCCAATCTCACATGGTAATTTGATAATTTCTTTTTTCTGACTTGTTACTCAGCTTATCAAATTTTAAAGTCATTATTTCCAAATGACTATCATTTTTTCTCATGGAAAAACCAACTTGAGAATAAAAAATCAAAATATAACTAATCAAACAAACAACAAACAATTAGCAGAACACTATAAGAAAATGTGGTGCATCTGGTGAGGGAGAAGTCAGGCCTTTTTTAAAAAAGTGATAAACAAACTTAGTCCAGTCTTTTTGGGAGGACCTTTTACACGTTAAGCGAGTTCTCTGCTTACTGAGCCATATTCCAGCCTCATTGTCAGCCTCTATTTTACTTTAAATCCATGTTGCTTTACCTACTTCTGGAAAAAAGTTTAATCATAAACTTTTAAATGTCATTTGATTCTCTGTATTTTTCTTACTAGAATCTATAGGGGTTATAGTTTACTGCCAAGCATAACAGACGTCACTATGGAAAACAACCTCTCAAGGGTTGTTGCTGCAGTTTCTCATGGACTCATTACATCCACCACACGGGCGCTCACAGTAAGTCTCCTGTTTGGGCTTGGGGAGACTGCCTAGCATGCCTTTTATGGCCAAAGTAGGACAGTTCTGTGTGAGGGTCCTTTTCCTGGGGTGCTTGAGAAGGAAATTTCCTCTTTTCAGCAGACTCTCAAATAATCCATACTCATTGTAAACTAATTCATCCCTACCTAAAGAGTCATCAAATAGAAACTCTAAAACAGGTCATGTGGGTATGTCAGCAGGTATAAAGGCCTTTTAAGGCCTTTGGTTCTGAGCCTGATGCCTCTAGGACACACACAGTGAAGGGAGAAAATGGACTCCCCAAAGTCCTCTGGCCTCTGTATGTGCATGTGGCATAGGTGTACATGTTCTATCCCCCAAATAGAAATTTAAGAATTTAAAAACACCACAATCTGAATTAGTAATGTACCAGAAGTTTAGAATGCCTCTAGTATGATTGACTCTGACTTGGTAACTTATACTAGATGAATAGATTAGAAATGCCAACTAAGTTTTTGTTTTGTTTTAAGTCATGATGAAACTGGAAAAGAACTAATAGCTAAGGATCTAAGAATTATTACATTCCAGTTACAATAAATACTGACACAATAATATGTTAGACACATGTTGATATGCTGCTTTGGAGAATTTAATGATATGGCAAGATATTACCTGAGTTTTAGTACTGAATGAGAAAGGTAAAATATAAAACTCTTGGCAGTGTAGTTTGATGCCAGGTTAGAAAAGTAACAGTCATATATGTACAGTCTTTACAAACTCAGATAAAGGACAAGCAGAGAATTGCCAAGATGAGTTTTCAGGATTGTGGTTAACTTTCATTTTCTTACTTGTAATTTTCAATTACTCATAAGTTTTTTTTTCAAAAAAAATAATCAAGTGTGACTTTTATAATCAGAAAGCAGAATATACAGAAGTAATGGTTCCTTTTCATTTATATGACTTGGACAATATAAAGTTGAGATTCAACCATCTTGCTAAATAAATGCTTTTCAAACCTAAATTTGTTTAAGATATCATAAACTTCATTTTAATTGTAATCTGTACATATCAAGCACTTCTCTGCTCTGGAGATTTATGTTAGTCAGCTTGAGCTGAAGTCTTGAGGGAGAAAGGGAGAAACTTCCAGGGAGACTTTGAGTGTAGGACAATTAGAGTTCCTGGCAGTAGCTGCTAGCTGCCCTTTCTTAGGTTATAACACTAGTTTTACTAATAGGTGTGTCTAGCTTTGTTGTTTAAAGCATGTCTGTGTCCAGTGGTGGGATAGCTATCCTGTAGTTATTTACAGATCTAGTTTTCATTTCATTTTGTTTGAGTATGTCTTTGGTGGTGGTTGCTGTGACTTTTCCATTCCTTTCCCCTGCAGTTTGGATGTTGTGAAGCCTTGTGTCTTCTTTCAGCAGCCTTTCCAGTTTGCACTTGGAGCTTAGGTTGGCATTGTGGGTATGTATGTTCCTCAGCGTACAGTCAACCACCCACACAGCACAGACACAGCTGCTGGCACCCCTCCTCTTTTTTCTACTCCCCTTCCGTTCCTCCCCTCTCCTCCCTTCCTATAACCACCCCTTCCTTTCCCCTCCCCTTCCCTTTTTTTCCTTTTATGTTGGATCTGTTTGGCTTTTGTTTGAAAAATATACGATGGAATACATGTTTCTGTTGTATGAGGTATGTGAAACAAGTGAAGGAACTATTGGGGACAATATAGCAGTTGTGACTCTAATGATTATAAGGTGCTTGTGAGCATGTTTTGGGTTTGAGGGTAGGATCTGTGAATTCATTTAAGGAATTTTCATATGCAGGTAAAAACTTCCTAATTAATTTGGTTCATTCAAAAATTACTAGGTAATAAAAGTCAGTTATGTCTTAGCATCCAGAATTGTGATGAAGGGAGTGCTTTAGGAAGTAGTGTACTTCTGTTTCCCTACAAAAGAATTTCCCCAATATGTCACCAACTACCAGCTGGGAATCATTTAGAATTTTCTCAGCACTAATGAGTAAGCCTTCATTTGTGTGCTGACAACTGAGAAACTTTGGTGTTTCCCGTCACATCTGGAAGGAAGTCTGCAGACTTCTTCTGAGTGTCAGTATGTAACAAATTAACAGTTGCTTAAAGTGATTGCTTTATGACTTAGAGTGATTACTTCTGTTCTTTTCATGAATCCTGACTGAAAAATTACAGGTTCCAGTCGTAGGTCCTGCAGTCGACTTGACTTTTGAGCACTTTTGACATTGGAGTACAATTTGCTAAGTCAGAAAGTTAAATCTTATCAGAATAAACATTCTAGTTCTCTTGATGAAATCAACTGCATGATTTCATTTCTCAAGTGACTTATGGAGTCCTGATTTACAGGAAGGGTGTTGGTTGGTTAGCCGTGGCTCACACCTCTAATCTCAGCACTTGGTAAGCAAAGGCAGGATGATTGACACACTTTTCAGACCAGTGTAGGCTAGATAGTGTGTCCAGGCCATGGGGACTACACAAATAAGAGTGAGACCTGGTCTTAAGAAACCCCAAACACGCCGGGCGTTGGTGGCGCACGCCTTTAATCCCAGCACTCGGGAGGCAGAGGCAGGCGGATCTCTGTGAGTTCGAGACCAGCCTGGTCTACAGAGCCAGGACAGGCTCCAAAGCCACAGAGAAACCCTGTCTCGAAAAACCAAAAAAAAAAAAAAAGAAAGAAAAAAAAGAAACCCCAAACACATCAACAAACAAAGTAAAAAGGTAAAATGGATGTCTCATGTACTTTTTCATGGGGACATTAGAGAGTAAGATTAAATGCTTGGAAATTCGTGTTTGACTTTGGAAATGTCTACTTCCAGAGTGCCCCCACTGAGTGCCTCTGATGAGTCCAGGAAGAGCTGCACTGTTGGGATGGCTTCAATGATTCTCACCCTGCTTTCATCAGCTTGGTTCCCCTTGGATCTCTCAGCCCATCAGGATGCCTTGATTTTGGCTGGAAACTTGCTTGCGGGTACTGGTAACAAGTGGGGATGGGTTCTCAGACTTAGTTGTGATTTGCTTGTGAGGGGTACACAGATTATAAGAATGTAAGAGTTATTTGGGGGATGGCTTAATCCAGATTTTAGACGTCTGTTTGTGTGGATGTATATGAGGGGAGTTGTTAAGTGCTGAGTATTTCTAGAGTAGACTAGCACCTCAATTTTACTATGGGTGAACTGATTTGAGTTTTGTTCTGAGTGCCTTGTGCCAGGCAGTGGCTTGGCCCAGGGACTATAACAGAAGAGCTGTATTCTCCAGGTAGTATAGATCATCTGGGGATAGATGCAGACACACACAGAAAGAGCAGAACAACTATATACACTCTCCTTTGGTCAGATTTATAGGCAGATAGAAAAATATCAGGTGAAGTATTGCATATGTAAAGATTTGGAGAACTGAAAGGTTATATAATATTGAAGGAATATAAGTTACTGTGGATATCATATGAGGACAGGGATAAGAATGGAGAATTGTGGCCAGCCAGGTCAGAAACCATTGAATCTACTTGGGGGTAAAGTTCCAGTTCCCACTGAGAAGTAATTGACTTGTCCTGTTTATCATTGGTGCGTTTTATGGAAGGAACTACGTGGATTTGTATTAAAAAAAAAATCTCTCAACTGACCTGAGTTTGGTTTGGAATTTGTAGGTCCAGGGTGTTCATGTTGAAGTTCTGGCAAAAGACTGAACCATGAGTGCAGTTTAGGAAGTAGAGAAAGGGGATGGAGAGAGCGTAATGGAGGCAGCATCTTCAGACCTGATCTCCAGCTGTATCAGTGTGAGAATCACACCCACAGCTGGAGACTAGTGGTGATGTTTTTGGAAAATTGCAGTTTGAGGTGCAAATAGCACTTAGTTTAAGACATCTGTTTAGATACAGAGCTCCATTTGTGCGTTAGCATAGATCAGTATGAGAAACTTAGGCCACAACTGCTTCCCATCTCACACATTGGAGGTGGAGTAATGTGTGTGCCTGTGTCACAGCCAGTGCCCCCAGGTCTCTGAGAAGTTCATGGGCCTCTGAAGAAGAAGCCAATTCAGCATCTACCAGACAGGAGGAAGTTTGGCCTGCTCTGGGTGACCGGACACTGGTGCCCATGGTAGAACAGCTTTTCTCCCACCTGCTGAAAGTGATCAATATCTGCGCTCACGTCTTGGATGATGTGACTCCTGGACCAGCAATCAAGGTAACTTTTTCCTGGGAGGCAGCCATTATCATCTGTCTAATGACTGGGCTTCCTGAATATCCATGTTAGCAGAATGTTCCTTATTTCTTGCTATAAGTAAAGAAAACAGTGTATTCAGACATTGTATGTAACATAAAAATGTATTTAGTACTCTTTTTTTTGGTTTCAGCCATAAAACTCAGAAGTGATATTCTCCCTTAATCTTCTGGTTTCCTTCACTGCTTTCTCTTCCTCATCAGTGTACCAGCCTCCTTCCTTCTGCTCGGGCTCTGACTTTTGTATCGAGATCTTTGGGCCTTTCTGGCAGGACTGTGTTCCTCCACTTGAGCCATCCATTCTTTAAATCCACTCCATCTGGTTTCTGATACCACCTTTCAGAGTACGTCCTGCCATGGTCATTCATTTCAGTTTTATAAGGATTTCCTGTTCTTCTCTGGCCTACTTTATACCCCAAGTGATATGGCTTCTTGTATTTCTTCCAGCATCCTGCAGTCTGGTTCAGTTTTTCCTGTCCAATGTTAAAGGTGCCCTCCTGTGGATCATTCACTTTCTTTCTACTCTGTGGGGTTCTCTGCCATAGAGGGAATTCTCCATGTCCACACCAGCCAGAGCATTAGTCACTGACCACATGTGACACTGTGTTCTTGAAATGTGGCTCGTGTGTCTTGCGAACTGAACTCACCAAATTGCCGCTTATTGCTGATGTGCCCATTTTCAGGGGCTTCAGCTGTGCTGAATTGCAGTTCGGTGTGCCTGCTCTCCTGGTGATGCCTCTGTGAGACTGACTCCAGTGTGTCAGACTCTTTAGCCAGTCTGGCCTTCTTATCTTCTTCCCTCTTTGTACCTACTCTCTCCCCTCACTTTGTACTTTGTCATGACAGAAACAGGAGCCACCAAAGCTTTATTTAAGTCACTATTCTTTGCTTTTCCTGTCAAATACTTTGTTTAAAAATCTACATAAGGCTGGGTGCATTTAATTCCAGTACTTAGGAGAAGCAGGTGGATCTTAGTCTGAGGCCAGGCTTATCTACAGATCAAGTTGTAGGACAGCCAGGGCCACACAGAGAAAATCCCCACCTTGAAAAACCAAACCAACCAAACAAATAAAAACAACGTAAGTACATCTACATGTACAGATCCATAAACATCCCTTTGACATTAGGTACATGTTCATTAATACACACCTACTCTTTTCTGGGTTATGGTATAAACTGGTGCATCTCATTTAAAATACTACACTGGTCTGTTTATAGAAATTATATTATTGAGATAATTCACATTCCATAAAATTCAAGTGTACAATTCAATTTTTTTTAAAAAAGATTTATTTATTATATATACAGTATTTTGCCTGCATGGTCTCCTTCACACCAGAAGAGGGCACCAGATCTCATTACAGGTGGTTGTGAGCCACTATGTGGTTTCTGGAAATTGAACTCAGGACCTCTAGAAGAGCAGCCAGTGCTCTTAACCACTGAGCCATCTCTCCAGCCCCTCAGTTTTATTTTTTGAGCCTGGGTCTTACTCTGTAGACCAACTGTCCTGGAACTTACTATATATCCCAGACTGGCCTCTGACTCATGGTGAGTCTCTCAACTCAGCCCCCCAGTACTAGGATTACAATGAGTCACCACCTGTTTTTTGTTTTGTTTTGTTTTTTTTAATCATGCCACGGAGTTGTATGGCTATCACTATAGTCAACCCTGTAGGTGACTCCAAAATCCTGCTGTTCCCCTGGCTCTGGACAACCATTACTCTGCTTGTGCTTCTCCTGGACTGTCCTGCTGATGGTCTCGTTACCCTTGATGGCTTTGTAACAGGTTTTTTCCACCAAGAGGTTCTTCAGTGTGATAGTCTCTCACCTGCCCTCTGCCGCCTTCCTGCCTCCTTCTATGCACTGTTTGACTACAGCCATTTGTAGAAGGGAGCTGGCAGGCTGCGTTCCTGCCACCCAGCTCCCGGCCGCCTGGCTAGCTTATGCCCCAAAATAACGACACACAAACTGTATTCATATAAACACTGCTTGGCCCATTTCTATTAATGTGTGTAGCACCACGAGGTGCTCTTACCAGGAAGATTCTAGCCTACGTCCATCCTGGGTTGGAGCTTCATCGCGTCTGCCCCGGAGAGCAGTGGCATGGCGTCTGCACTCACTTCCTCTTCCTCCCAGCATTCTGTTCTGTTTACTCCACCCACCTATGTTCTAACCTATCAGGCCAAGCAGTTTCTTTATTGATTAACCAATGAAAGCAACGGATATATGACACTCCCACATCAGCCATTTGTCCTGATATTTTGGTAACTATTTATTTCTCACCATTCTAATAGCTGCAAACTCTTAAGATCAAGGCACTAACAGATTTGATCTTGGTAAAGACTGGGTTTCTCATGGTAGATGGGGTAAAGGAACTCCTGGATTCTCTTTTCATAGGATCACTGATCCTGCTTAAGAGGATGCTGCCATCATGACTTCATCTCAATAAAGTCCCTTCCTCTATTGAAACACTCTCTGTGATTTCAACAGATGGATAGGACAGGGACACAGACAGTGAATAGGCCTTTTGCTGAGGCCAGGAAGGGAGTGAGGAACAGAGCAAAGACCTGATGTGCCAGCCTCTTACGGGTTGTCTCTTCTCTCCTGTCCCAACTTTCCTCTTTGTGTGTAGGAGCCTGATTGTCCCTTATAGCCTTGGGGTTACATATTGGAGAGCATGGGCCACATCTGGGCTATTGACTTGTAGCTTTGCTGAGTTTCCGCTGTGATATTGAGCAGGTGGTTTTATTCCGAATCCTGTTTCCTCACTTGAAAAAGTGAAATTTCAAATGTTGAAATATCAAACGTTGAAATGTGATGGTTCACATAAAATGCCCCGATTGCCTGCTATTAAAGGGGACAGGTTTGGGGGTGCCAGTCACTTCTGGTTCTTTTAACTCCCTGGTGGTCCTCCGTTTTCCAACCCATTCTCAGTGCTGGTGTGAGGAAGTTCAGCGCCAGACCTGCTATGTAGAGTTGTGAGTGGAAGTAGAATTATATCTATAGTATCTGAGCTCTGTAATAAAAACTCAAAGTTCATGAAGTTGTCTGGGCTAGTACTTTCCAGTACAGTGTATTAGTAGTTTTAGTTTAGTTTTTGCTTCCTGTGTTGACTTTATCCTGTTATATTTTTGTTTTCTCTTTTAGGCAGCTTTGCCTTCTCTAACAAACCCCCCTTCTCTAAGTCCTATTCGACGGAAAGGGAAAGAGAAAGAACCAGGAGAACAAGCTTCTGCTCCAATGAGTCCCAAGAAAGGTGGTGAGGCCAGTGCAGGTAGGAAGTAGTTTCATGGCCAGATTGCTAGCTGTGGTGCAGAAGTGTATGTACCTTATGGGAATCTGGTCCATAGCAGTACTATCAGGGAAGGGTTCTCTGGGTGCCTATATGTGTCTGCATGATAAACTGTCACTTTACTCTGGAGGCAGCTTGCTATACAAGGAGTCTGCCTTACTTTACTTTCTTCCTTCTCTTCTTGCAGGGGAGGATTCCGAAATTTTAGTAAAGAAAAGAACAAAGATGGCTAGGAATAGATGGGGATGGTGGTAGTAAAAAACAATGTGTTGTGGGAGGAATTATAAGGGAAATGGAGAGTATGATGCATCTTTAATCCATCCACTCCGAAGGCTGAGGCTTGAGGATTAGAATTTGAGGCCCGTGCAACTTTTGAAGTGAGAGATATGTAAAACAGAGAAGAGGGCAGAGACGAAAAGACTCAATGGAGCTGAAGTCATCTGATTTGGGAGGAGTCTAGAAAGCACAAAGGCTTCTGTACTTGTGGGATATCAGGACAGAAGGGCCAGAATTTTGGCATAGTTAAAGTAACAGAGTCCTTGTGTGTGCTCTTGTTGGGATGGGAAGCGAGGGTGACCTCTGTGCCCTGTGGGCTACCTGCTGTGCACATCCTCTCATAGCAGTCTTAGTACATGTATGCTGAGAAACACTTTGTATGTAAGCCTCATATATGCCTTGGCTCAATACTTGTGACTTTTTTTTATGGTGAGAAAACTTTAAATCTTCCCTGATTTAAATCAAATCATGTATTTGATAAATTATTAACTCTGTAGCTGTACAGTAGGCCTTTTAAAGATACTATTTGGTAACAGTTTTGTATCCTTTGACTAACTATGAAATCTTAAGAGATGCTCTTTCTAAGGATTGGCTATAGTAATGAAGGAGGATTTACCTGCTTAAAAGCTGCAGGCTTGAAAATATGACTGATGGTTTCTCAAACCATTGAGAAGTTCTTAAACCTGGAGGAAACTGCTCTGCTTGGTACTTTAGAGATGTATATGCCCTTTATAGTTTTCAAAACATGTCCACATTACCTGATTAATTGCTTAGTGGCCTCAGAGATCCTGAGGTTGTCTGCAGAGGAGAATGGCTGAAACCACACACAACCAATCAGCCTCCATGGTCTTATGTTCATGTTTTTTTTTTTTCTATTCTTTCACTCACAGACTGCTTAGTATTTTAGTCAGTTATTCATTACCTCCCAGCACACATATTTCAAAGTTGGGGGGAAAGACCTGAATGCTTCTGCTAGACCATTTTGAAAAGTCATCACAGTAATTGCTGTTAAATTTGAAGTTTTTTCCTTGGATCTAAAAGTTTAAATTTTGGGATTTTGTTTGTTTGTTTGTTTGTTTTTTCTTTCTAAGCCTCTCGACAATCAGACACCTCAGGACCTGTCACAGCAAGTAAATCTTCTTCATTGGGGAGTTTCTACCATCTCCCTTCCTACCTCAAGCTCCATGACGTCCTGAAAGCCACTCATGCCAACTATAAGGTATTGCCCCAGCTTATTTCTGAACATGTATTTCCAGTGGGACGCATGTCTATGTAACCATGTTACACTTACATAGAAAGAAGCCCCGTGACATAAGACTTAAGTTTTTCTTTCCATGTTTGTCTTCCAGCATGGTTTATGGTAGCTTAACAAACATTTAGGCTTTTTGTATTAGAGAAATGATCTCCCATGGTCTCTGGATGTTGTTTTTTATTGACTTCCCAAGAATACCTTGGGTTCAGATACATTTCTCAAGGACTTCTGGTGCTCAGCACATAATCCTGTTTATAGGTAAGATGCATCACTGTCATGTCCTGAAGATACACAGCCAAGCCAAATAGGTTTCCTGTACCCTCTCCCTCTGTGAGCCTCATAATAAAGTGCAACCTCCCAACACAAAACAAAATTATAGTCTCAAGGGGAAAAAGCAGGTGTTCACTGTAGACCTATAACTTGGGTATCTGCATAAGTATCTGTAGTCTGTTGGGTGTTTTCTATTAATGTAAACACTCCTTTGTCAGGTGGCCCCTGATTGAGCTTTGCACTGGCTTCTGGATGATGGTATCCGGGTTTGCATTCTTTTTTTCCTAATTATTCTAACATTAATGAATAATTTTGAAGTTCTGCCCTTCTTGATTTGGAATCCTTTCTTTATCAAATGCTAAAATCTCATGATTGTATAGTTTTATTTATATTTTTGTTACACCAGTTGGTCACTCATCTATTAGCACATTTTTAAAATTTTTAATTGATTAATTTTAAGATTGGAGTCTTGTCTGTCTACCCTTGGCTTAACTAGCACTAGCCTCAAATCTCAGCAGAAAGATCATTCCCCTTCCTTACAGTTTTTATATCCTCTCAAGAGTTAGGAATGATAGTTTCCTGCTTAAAAACTACATTTTCCAGCTTCCTTTATGGACTATGGAAGTCATTTCTGCCCTATAAGGGGCAGCATCCCACCTTCTCAACAGCACTTTAGCCATCCACACATTGGTGACAAAATATTCCCTTCCATGAATAAACATGGGAGAGAGACTAGACCTTTCTTTCCATCTTCTGTCTCTCTACAGCTGCTTTTATATAATCTAGCAGGTGTAACTCTGGGATTGGGGTCAACCTCAGTGTGCCAAGGGCAGGAAAGGACACCCATCAATGAGACCTGATCCTAAGACCTAGAATAACACAATGATGTTATGTGAGATTAAGGGTCCAGTGAAGAATGAGCTCTATTCCAATCAGCAAAGATATCCTTCTTTCCCCTGGGAGGAGGAGAATGGAAGCAGAGGAAGCAGGAGAAGAGTGAGTAGGCAGGGCATTCAGAGCTAAAATGAAGGAAAGACAAGGTGAGAAGACACACAGCAAGGAGGAAAAGCTAATCAAAATACACAAACTGAAGAGTTAAAGAAGATGAGCTGGATGGCCCATGGCCTATTAGTTCCCTTTCAGAGGTCGCCCATACTGTTTTTAGGGATTTGGGGTGTCGATCTTTTGGTTATGACTTCAAGGCTGACATATGGTCAATGAGGAGAGCAGCAATCAGAGTGCCTCAGAAGAGGGCCCATCCAAGGGCTACAATAAAACAACAGTTGGCAAAGATCCAGAACTTAAGTCAGGAGGTGGTGACTATACATCTTTGTGGGAAAATGCAGAGACAAAGTTACATGAAGAAAACTGCTTTTCTTTCTTTCTTTGCTTTTTTCTTTCTTTCTTTTGTTTTCTTTTTTTCTTTTTTTGGTTTTTCTAGATAGCATTTCTCTGTGTAGCTTTGGAGCTTGTTCTGGAACTCACTCTGCTTGGCTCAAATACAGTATTTTATAAGTAAAACAAAATTTTTAGTTCCAAACAATCTGATAATGTGAAATTTTAAAAACTGGGACTATTATCTTAAAGTGCCTTGTCTAATATTTGAAAACATGACAATATGTATTTTGTTAACATCAAATTGTTATAGCTATATTCCAAGATTATATAATAAATGTAAATTTATATAGTATATAAATTATATTGTATATATAAATTATATAGTATATAAATTATATTGATTCTATAGTATAGCAAATTATATATTGTCAGTCTGTGAAGATAATTTAATTCTGAATTGTTTTGTTCTTTTGGTTTTTTGAGACAGGGTTTCTTTGTAGCTTTGGAGCCTGTCCTGGAACTAGCTCTTATAGGCCAGGTTGGCCTTGAACTCACAGAGATCCACCTGCCTCTGCCTCCCAAGTGCTGGGATTAAAGGTGTGCATGCATGCCACCAGGATAGGGGACTTTTAGTGACTTCTATTTTACTAGGGGTTATGGGTCTACTTAAATTGTTTACCTAACTGGGTAAAACAAACAAAAAAATCAAAATAAACACACAAAAAATTGTTTACCTTATTTTGATTTAACTTTGGGAAGTGGAACCTATCAAGAAAATTGTCCATTTCTTTTAGATTTTCCAATTTTGTGGAGTACAGATTTTTAAATAATAAATTTCTTGGATTACCTTGGTGTCTGTTATGTACCCCTTTTTGTTTCTGATTTTGTTAATTGGATATTCTCCATGTTTTAGTTTGGATAAGGATTTTTCTACCTTGTTGACTTTATCAAAGAGTCACCACTTTTGTTTCATTGATTCTTTGTGTTCTCTTTGTTTTTATTTTATTGATTTAACCCTTATTTTGATTATTTCTTGCCTTGTACTCCTCTTGGGTGTGCTTACTTTTTGTTCTAGAGCTTTCAGGTGTGCTGTTAAGTTGCTAGTATGAGATCTCACCAACATTTTTATGAAGGCATTTAATGCTATGAACTTTCTTTCCTCTTAGCACTGCTTTCATTGTGTCCCATAATTGGGTATGCTGTGTACTTATTTTCTTTGAATTCTATAAAGTCTTTAATTTCTTTATTTCTGTCTTGACCCAGCACTTGGAAGGCAGAAATAGGTGAATTTCTCAGAGATAGAGGGCAGCTTTGTCTACAGAGTGAGTTCAAGGACAGCCAGGACTGCAGAGAAACCCTGCCTCAAAAAAAAAAAAAAAACCCACAAAAATTTACTAATTTATTGTAAATTGTAAAGATAATTAAGATATACAAGTTTATGGTCAATCATCATATAAATGATCAATTATTTAATGTGCTCAGAACATATTCATAGTCATGCTAAGTAGAAATGAAATTAATTCATTACAGGGACAATCTTAGAGGTAGAAACCAGTATGAGGTCTCCCAAATGGAGCTTTTTAGGTTAGCCTGTATCCAGGATGAGGGTATGTACTTTGAAATGGAGAGTTTCGAACCCATCGTGAGGTCCAGGATTAAGGTCAAAACAAGGGTCAATATCCAGCCTTGTAGAGTATCCTCATAGCCTTAAATCAACCAACTGCTCCAAATGAGCCTCCAGAGTAGGCCAGTCTGATGTACAAAGTGAGTTCCAGGGCAGTCAGGATTATTACACAGATAAACTCTGTCTAGAAAAATACAAGAAGGGAGGAAGGATGGATAGATGGATGGAAGGAGAGAAGGGAGGGGGAGGGAGGGAGGGAGGGAGGGAGGGAGGGAGGGAGAGAGAGAGAGAGAGAGAACAGAGCTAGTAGAAGAAGGTTTTCAGGGATTTGGCTGAACAAGTAGCAGGCCAGTGGAGAATTTTCAGAATAAGAATTCTCAGCCAAACTTTCTCTTAGCCAGTGGAAAGTCTCCAGTGCCTTTAAAGGAGACAGAAGAAAGCTGCAGTGAGCTCCCAGACCACACTAGGGTACCCCTGAGTTAATTCCCACTGATTACCTTGTCCTGGTATTTAGTATGTTGCATGTGTGTTCTGGTTGATTGAAATGTGGCCTCCCGCTTAGAATGTCAGACTATGTCAAGGCAAAACAGTTACGAGAAAGAGAGGGTGGAGACAGTGGGGAAAAAAATTAAAAAAAAAAAAAAAAAAGACTGCCTGAGAGAAATGGTGGCCCTGCCTGGGAAAGTATGAGAGCCAGGAAGGTTTGTCCTGGGTGACTTGAGGGGGTAGTGAACTCAGATTTCCCCTCACAGGTCTTCAGCACCATATGTTAGATTATTTAAGGCAGCTATAGGAAGATGAAAGGTGGAAAGAAAGAGGCTTTGTCTGACCTTAGACAGGACCATGGTGAGGGGGGCCAGAATGCCTACAGAAGAAGATGGGATGCAGCCTCTTATTAGGGCAGAAATGACTTGTGTAGTCCTCATGAGAAACTGAAAAGTGTAGTCTTTTAGCAGGAAGCTGTTAAGACCCACTCTCATTTTCCTCTTCCATATCTTGCTCCTGATTTTGCCCAGTATTCATTTACATCATAGGTGGTTAGGTTCAAGTTCAGAGGGCAGATTTTTTTCTTGTTGTAATGTTTTGTTACTGGTTCTTTGCAGAAGCACTTCCCCTCATCTGAGTCTGTAGAAACAGGATAATTGATATATAGTTAAATTAAGCTGAAGTGTTTAGAATCTTAGTCATCCTAAGACTGATTTGACTACATGTGAAATGACACCCCTGGGATGGTGAGAGTATAGGTCAGCATTGCAGAAGCATCTCCCCGCAGCAGACAACATTTGTGTCTTTGTTGTAGATAACCAGACTTCGGTGGTGCCAGTAACCGTGTGCTCTCTCCTTCCACCTTGCCAAGGTCACCTTAGATCTTCAGAACAGCACTGAAAAGTTTGGGGGGTTCCTGCGCTCTGCCTTGGACGTCCTCTCTCAGATTCTAGAACTGGCAACACTGCAGGACATTGGAAAGGTTTGTGTCTGGTTATTTTCATTTGACCTGGGTCAGAGTACCTCAGCTGATTCCTAGTCATGTGTTGTAGGCACATTTACAGGTACAGCAGCTGGGGAGACTGCATCCCATTTTTTCCCCAGTACTGCAGTGTGTGGGGACAGTTCTATTAGGTCTGTTACCAGTGTGTCAGGTCTGATTACCACATTTTTTTCATTTAAGGGTTTTCCTTATACCTCATTTAGTCTAGAATGTGTTGAAAAACGTGCTCACAGGATCTTTTTTTTCTCCTTTGACCTTTTTAAACAGAAAGGGACAAAACCAGATTAGCAAGGGTGCCGACTGGCTCCATCCATAGCTCAGAAAGTAGAAGATCTGTGCTCATATACTATAGTTTTGAGTATAGTGGTCTTTCTCCAGCCCATATGCTCATACCTACATCCTTCCAGTGCTAAAGCTTTTGCTTGATCTCCACCAACACATCTCATTTCTAGAACACTCCATGGTAAGTCAGTCAGCCATCTTCAGCTTGTATCTCCAAGTGAAATACAGTGTTGTTGTCCCAGGCCCTGCCAACTACACATGTCGAAAATCATTCATGCTAATGTTCCTTGTATGAAATGGTATTGAACTTTGAAAGCCTGCCCATATCTGCGCAAAAGACTAAATTACCTAGAAATGACTTATAACACCGTCTACATAGTTGATATAGTGTATTGTTTAGGAAATGGTGATAAGGAAAAAAGCCTACAGAAGTCCAATATAGATACTCTGAATCCTGTTTTTCTATCCTGCTTGTTTTTTTTTCCTTTTTACCTATTCTATTAGGCAACAGACTGTTTTACAATTTTGTCTCTTCATTGTCTATAGTAGTGCCTGAAGTTAGTAACATTTAGCGAACATTTGTTTAGTGAACAGATCTTCTTATCAGTTCGAAAGTTGGTTTTGGTGGTCACACCTGGTAAGTTAGATATAATGGTACATACCTATAGTCCCACCAGAGGCTGATACTTGGTTAACTGTGGCAGGAGTTCAAAGACCACCCATATCAAAAACACATGAACAAGGAGAATTGTCTCATATACCATATAACCTTCCTTCTAGTATGAGACGTCCCTGTCATAATTCCATGACATTGACAAATAGCTCTCATTTCCCACTGACAAGTAGATCTTGTTATTCCACACTAATTTTATACATAACTGAAATGTATTATGTGTGAATTTTGCTTGCATTATGTATAATACACTTTTCCCCCACATAACTCCTTACTGATCTGTGTTGTGTTTCCTCTGATTTCTCCTAGCTGGTGCTAGTTTTGAGTGATTTTATTATGATGAGCCTTGATGTGGTTTTCCCTTTATTCTGTTTGTACCTTTGATTTGTTGAGTTTCTTGGATCTGGGACTTTGTAGTTTTCCACAGTTTAGAAAAACTGGAGCTATTTCCTGAAATATTTTTGTACCCTTTCCCTCACCCTGTCTCTTAAGGGTCTTTTAATTACCTTCTAAAAACCTGTATTTGGTTGCTTAAAATTGCCCTTACCTTATTGTTACTTTTTTCAGGATTTGGGTTTTGTTTTTCTGTATTAATTTTTAATCATATGTATATTTGTGTGTCTGTGTGGGTATGTGCATGTGAGTGCAGGTGTTAGCAGAATTCAGAAAAGGACACCAGAACCTCTGAAACTGAGCTGTAGGTACTTGTGAGCCACATAATGTGGGTGCTGGGAGCCATCAGGTTATTTGCCAGACAGTATTCACTCTTTTTTTTAAAAAAAAAAAAATTATTTATTTATTATGTATACAATATTCTGTCTGTGTCTATGCTCGAAGACCAGACCCCATTACAGATGGTTGTGAGCCACCATGTGGTTGCTGGGAATTGAACTCAGGACCTTTGGAAGAGCAGGCAATGCTCTTAACCTCTGAGCCATCTCTCCAGCCCAGACAGTATTCACTCTTAACTGCATTTCCAGCCCTCTTTTTAGGTTTATTTGTTTTAATTACTTTATCTACTTTTTCTTTCATAGTTTCTCTAAGCTTTTCTTTCCCATCTGCTTTACTATAAAATCTCATCCATTGTGTCTTTCCTCATTAAGTCTTTATCACTAGAAGTCTGAATTATATCTCCTTAAATATCCTGTCTTTTTTAACCTAAAAAGTATTTATTCATTTGTGTGTGCATGCACCTGCCACATGGAGGCCAGAAGAGGGTTGGAAGTCCTCTTCTATCATCATCTCCATCTATTTCTTTGAGGCTGAGTCTTTTCCTAAATTGGACACTCCATTTTTTTTCTGCTGTGCTGGAAGCCAGAAAGTTGAGCAGTCTTATTTCTTCTCTGCTTAGAGTTAGGGTTATGGGTGTGCACAGGTTACCCGGCTTGTTATGTGGGTGCTGGGATCTCAATTCTGGCCCTCAATAAGTGCTTCTAACCTCTGAGCTCCTATTTAACTGTTTTAAATAAATATTTTTATTAATTCTTTGAAAATATCATGTAATGTATTTTGATAATCTTTACTCCCAACAGCCCCTTTTATCTCCTCTTGGATTCCCCCCTACACCTTTTTATCCACCCTTAAACTCCCCGTGTCCTTCACTTTTAATTTAAGAATCCATCAACTCCACTTTGCATTGTTCATGTACTTCTCAGTGTGAGGCCATCCACTGGGATGTGGCAAATCAAACAGGCTCTATGCTCTTAAAGAAAACAGATTCTCCTTCCTTCAGAAGCCATCAACTGTCTATAGCTCCTCAGCTAGGGGTTGGGCTTATGAACCTCTTTCCACTTCCCACTGGAATGCTAACTGGTGTGATCGTCTGGGAGTTCACATTGCAGCAGTTCATGTTGCTTTGCTCTTTGACTCATGGTTCTCTTAACCTTTTTCTGTCCTTGTTCTGAGGTGGGCCTTGAACCTTGGGAAGGGTATGTAATATAGCTGCTCCATTTGTGCCTGAGCTTCATTTTTTATAAAGTTGTAATTAATAACTGATTTAATATACTTTGCTAAATTTACACACACACACACACACACACACACACATACACTAAAATTTTCTCAATACTAGGTTTTTGGCTAATTGATTATGTTTATTTTTGTTATTGATTGAGTTTTCCTGTTTCCTTTCCTGCTTACTAGTCTTAGATTGGATGCCTGATATTTTGAACTTTTCTGTTGAGTGCTGGGTATTTTTTATTCTGTTGTCTTCAGCCATCTTAGGGGATGTAGTGCTGTTACATGAAACCAGCCACTCTTCCTGGTCTTGCTTTTACAATTTGTCAGATGGGTTGCTGCGGTACCTGAACTGGGGTTCATTATTCTCTTCTCCTAAAGGAAGTCAGACCTAACTGAACATTTTACCCAGTGCTTGTCTGGTGAGAGTAAGACTGTTCCCAGCTTGTGTGAGTGTCCCGTGCTGCTCCTTCAGTTCTTTTTTTTTTTTTAATTTATTTATTTATTAAGGATTTCTGCCTCCTCCCCGCCACCGCCTCCCATTTCCCTCCCCCTCCCCCAATCGAGTCCCTCTCCCTCATCAGCTCGAAGAGCAATCAGGGTTCCCTGACCTGTGGGAAGTCCAAGGACCGCCCACCTCCATCCAGGTTTAGTAAGGTGAGCATCCAAACTGCCTAGGCTCCCCCAAAGCCAGTACATGCAGTAGGATCAAAAACCCATTGCCATTGTTCTTGAGTTCTCAGTAGTCCTCATTGTCCGCTCTGTTCAGCAAGTCCGGTTTTATCCCATGCTTTTTCAGACCCAGGCCAGCTGGCCTTGGTGAATTCCCGGTAGAATATCCCCATTGTCTCAGTGTGTGGGTGTACCCCTCGCGGTCCTGAGTTCCTTGCTCGTGCTCCCTCTCCTTCTGCTCCTGATTTGGACCTTGAGATTTCTGTCCGGTGCTCCAATGTGGGTCTCTGTCTCTGTCTCCTTTCATCGCCTGATGAAGGTTAATATTCAGGAGGATGCCTATGTGTTTGTCTTTGGATTCACCTTCTTATTTAGCTTCTCTAGGATCGCGAATTATAAGCTCAATGTCCTTTATTTATGGGCTCCTTCAGTTCTTCTGATGATTGTTTCTCCTGGCTTTGGGAGCTTCTTTATTGTCTTTGAAGTACTCCCTCCCAAGATCTTCAGTGATCTCTGGACGACTTGTCTTCTTGGTACTATATCCTGTGAGATGCAGTGTTCTTGGGGTCTTTGAACTCACTACTCGCGCCCTCATCCCCCAGCTTGGCTTCTGTCCCCTTGTTGTATTACAGCTTGGGAATACTCTTAAGATCCTTATCTAGGAACATCCTAGGGCCTTTCTAGTGTTTCACCTTTCATGATCACTAATATTTATGGCCTAATGTCCTGTATCTGAGGAATGTGGTGTCAAAGCTGGAATCTTTAAAATACATTTTGGGTCATTTCAGGCAGAGGAGGGTAAATGCAGAAATGGAAATCTCTCAATATTACATGGTGATGTCTGTGCTAGTGATCTGATTCCCTACAACTCTGGAGCTCCCAGAAGGCCAGCAATTGCATTCTTTATATTTGTAGCACCTAGTATCATTTCAGTGGTGCACCGAGAATTGTTTGCAGGCTGCAGTGAGTCTCATTGGCAGTGACTCTCACAGTGCCTTAAGCATTCTGTTCAGCTGATTACATTCAGGGCTCCACAAATGCAAGGCTTTTGACTCCTTTGTACATTTCTCAGTGCCTGCCCTGAAATCAGAATGGATATAGATACTTGATTAGTTACTGAATGATTGAGTGACAGATTTGGTGAATAAATGTACAAGAAAGCAATTGTAATATAATTGTAGATACAAGAGATTGATTTAAAATATTACTCTGATTATCTTTCTCTAACAGTTATACAATTTATATGGAGATTGTCTTGTTCCCAGTTGGCAACAGTAATCGGTCACCTGTGAGTCACTTAATACTGTACTCTTCCTTTCAGTGTGTTGAAGAGGTCCTTGGATACCTGAAATCCTGCTTTAGTCGAGAACCGATGATGGCAACTGTCTGTGTTCAGCAGGTGAGTATTATTTCCTGTCCTTTGGGATTCGTGCTAACACTTTCAGGTGAAGCAACAAAACTTAATTCAGTTTTAGAAGCTGGTGCTTATTTTGTGATATTAGGAAGGGTCGGGTGTCATTCTTGCTTGCTCTGTGATTGGGACTGTGAGGGGGCAGAGGGCATCAAAAGCAGCACTGGTCCTCACTGCTTTGCCCGTGTTTGCTACCTCATCTCAGTGGACCTATATCTAAAATGTTCATTTTACTAAGAATTATAGAGAATCCATGGCACAGTGACACCACATGGTGGGAATCTTCAGACGTATAGGGATTCACAACAAAACTTTCCATCATATATTCCTGCTGGATTTGCTACTGGGAAAGGAAAATCTTAAAGGGTGTTTACTTTGTTTTTGTTTTGTTTTCCTTTCTTCATTTTATTAGTGGTATAGAGGATTGAACCTGGTTTTATATATTCTAGGAAAGTACTCTGTCAGTGAAACTTTTTAAATTTTGAAACATGATCTTACTAAGTTGCTCAGGCTCACCTGAAACTTGCAACTTACCATTTCAGTCATGTCCATCCTAACCTCTGTCCATCAGCTGGGATTACAGATAGCCCTGTCCTGCTCATATTCATAAATCTATATTAAATTATATTATAACAATATAAAATATTGTTTCAATTTTTTCATTCTAGCTATTGAAGACTCTCTTTGGGACAAACTTGGCCTCACAGTTTGATGGCTTGGCTTCCAACCCCAGCAAGTCTCAATGCCGAGCACAGCGTCTTGGCTCTTCCAGTGTGAGGCCAGGCTTATATCACTACTGCTTCATGGCACCATACACGCACTTCACGCAGGCCTTGGCTGATGCCAGCCTGAGGAACATGGTGCAGGCGGAGCAGGAGCATGATGCCTCGGGGTAATAATTGTGGTGCAAATCTGTCATTGATGACGCAGAGATAAGTAATGAAGGCTGCTGGCTGAGCTATGTTGTAGTCTGCCATCTAGAGGTGGCAGGCTGGAGAGAAGGAACCCAAGCTGGCTGCCTGTGAAGCATGATTTCTAACTTCCAAATCCTGCCTTGGACTAGAAGTGGATCACATAGTGTCCTCACCTATTAAAAGCATTTGGTACTTGAAAGTGTTCTTGAATGACGGACATTCTTTATAGTAAGGTGCCATGTGTCAGTGGTGGTTTGTTCTATGACACAAAAGACTGCCTTCAAAATGGTATAATGGTACTAGTGTTTAGAGGTATTGAAAGTCACAGAAAAGTCTGGGGTGTGTTATTTTTGATTTCTACATGAATTTATTTTAATCTTTTTTATGCCAGGAATGTGGAAGTCCCGCCCACCCTTCCTTCTTCCTTTTAGGGCCTTATATGCTGGCCATGTATTTTACCACTGAGCCCCATTATATCCCTAATTTGAGATGCTATTCTGTGTAGTAATGGTAGTAGAATCCTTATTTTCCTTTTTATGATGACCAGACAATGTTGGAATCAAGGAAATATTCCTATTCTGGGCTTTATCTTGATGCTTATGTGTGTACCCATAGTTCCTGTTGTGCTGTCTTTTCAAATATTTTATGACATGGGTATCTCTCTATGTTGCTTAGGCTGATGTTGAACTTGTGGGCTCCATCAGTCTTCCTCCAAGAAAACCAAATGATATATATATGATAAATTACTTACCTTCCAGACAGCTCTCACCTTTCTTTTAAGCCCTCTTAGAGCGTAGACTGGGGAGTGAGTTTCCTGTAACAGCAAACATGGGTTCGAACTACTTCTGTAGGTACAGCATAGGTGCTGTGCAGCTGCACTCTCAGATGAGTCCTGTTATCTCAAGCATATGCAGCCCTTATACCCAATGCCCTTTCCAAGTCTCATTTTGACATGTTCTGATTATTTGAACATGAAGTTGAACTGATGGATGGCTGAGTACAAAAGAGATTATTAAAAGGTATTTGTTGTTTCTGCTTTTGGTCATTTTGCAGGTGGTTTGATGTACTCCAGAAAGTATCTGCCCAACTGAAGACGAACCTCACAAGCGTCACAAAGAACCGTGCAGATAAGGTGAATGGCATTGCAGCTAGAGATGGCATGTGGGCCATGCCACAGGGATGCAAATGGAGCTCAACGCTTTCTAGATTGGTTGCCAGAAAATTTTAATTGCAACAATGGTTTCTTTCATTTTTTTCCCTATAGAATGCTATTCACAATCACATTAGATTATTTGAGCCTCTTGTTATAAAAGCTCTGAAGCAGTACACCACCACGACATCTGTACAGTTGCAGAAGCAGGTTTTGGATTTGCTTGCACAACTGGTTCAGCTGCGGGTCAATTACTGTCTGCTGGATTCGGATCAGGTTTGTCTCTATGTCTGATAGTCACCATACCTAGCTGAATACAAATTACCCTGAAAAGACGCTGTCCCAAGTCTGTACCATGTTCCAGTTGGGTTAGGCTTTAGAAATTTCCATATGTTTTCCACATCTGTATACCTACTTACAACTCCAAAACAAGTTTGTTGTTTTTTTAATTTATAAGATATAATTTAAGATTCTGGTAGGATGGCATTTATGCAAAATTCATATTTCTTAAAAATTGGTGATCTTCAGTTAGTGCTGGTGGTGCTCGTCTTTAATCCCAGCACTTGGGAGGCAGAGGCAGGTGTATCTCTGAGTTCAAGGCCAGCCTGGTCTAAGGAGTGAGTTACAGGACAGCCAGGGCTATACAGAGAAACCCTGTCTCAAAAAACAATAAATAAAATTAAAAATGGGTTATTATTTTGATCAGAGAAGCTTCCTTTTTCAGGGGGCAGTGGATGTTGAGTGCTCAGCTCTAAATGGGACATCTGTTTCAAACCTCTTCTCTCCTCTAAGTCTCAGGGAACACTGCAGAATGAGTAGGGTAGGGAGTAGAGGGAGGGAGGGTGCTATGAAGTGCTGTCTCTGGACATGACAGAGCTGCTGAGGTCACAAACTCACTGCAGCTGTCATCACCTGCACAAGATCACACCCGTCAGCACCCCAGCATGACTGGAACTAGGGCTCAGAGACCTACCCTAGCTGAAAAGCTATTGGCAGTTTTAATGGCTGCAGGGGGAGGGATTGCCATTTTTCTTAGTGGTAGGGCAGCACTAGTTGTACTCAGTGTACCACCATGTCTTGCCCACCAGTCATAGTTACTATACAAATTCTCTTCAAGGAAACCTTATTTCCATGCCTTTTCCAAGAAGAAATTGTTTAGGTTGTTAAAAATTGACCATCATTTTTGTGCTATGATTTTTGGGCTACTCTTTCTGTGTGAGTTACAAGGATGTGCCAGTTGGGGAGAATCCTTGGCCTTCATAGACTCATGGTCATATCATAATACCAAGTGCATTTAGTTCAGCTTCAAAAGCCCCCATAGTCTTATAGTCTCAACACTGTTTAAAAGTCCAAAGTCCTGTTTGAGACCAAAGGCAATTTCTTAATTATACCACCCTTTGATTTGTAAAAGCAAATTACATATTTCTTATCTACAGTGCTGTAGAATATCCATTCCCATTCCAAAATGTAGGAATGGGGACACAGGAAATACTGAACCAAAGTAATACCAAAACCCAGTAGGACAAACATCAAAACCTATAGCTCCATGTATTCTTCTGTTCTTGAGTTTTTAAGGGTTTAGATGGCTCAGCCCCTTGAACTTTGCTGTTATCACATACACTTCTCTCTTTCTTGGGTTCTTTCACTCCATGTATGTAGCTCTTTGCAGATAGCACAGGTCCAACATCTGCAACATCTTGGTGTCTCCACACTCCAGGTTTTAACTTTCATAGCTTCATGAATGGCCTCTTGGGGCCTCTTGCAAAGACTCCTTTTCCTCATGGTTGCCTGGCCTTGGCAGTTGTCTGAAACCACAGAAGTATCTATGATCCTCTCACTATTGGATTTTTCATGCCTCCAAAGCCAATTCCATATGGAAAATTCTGCCAAGTTTGGCCAACAGTTTGGTATGGACTTCCGCCCCTTTGACCACACTAGCAACAACTTTCTTGTTTGAAACAATTGCTTTATAGGGGCCAGCAACACCCAGTGGTCTCCTTTCACAAGTTAGAAACTTAGCTGGATGAGGTGTTGCCCTTATAGCACACTTCTCATTGTTACAATGCAGACCAGGAAGCCTCTCCTTAATGGCACTAATCTCTTTAGCAATTACAGCTTCTCTTTCAGCGCACATATGGGGTATGGAGCAATGTTAATTGCTTGTTAGTGCTTTTTCTCTCCAAACTGTACATTTTTATTTCTGCCCTTTTTGTTCTTTTTCACTCCAGACATGCATAAGAGTTATTCGTAATAACCAGTCCATAGACTCAATGTTATGTTGTCTTTGAAATTTCCTTCATCAAAGAAGTTAGTCCATTACTTTTTAATTTAGACTCAACCAACTTCTTAGGACATGAGCAAAAAACAGGCAGATACTTTACTAAAATATCTCAGTAATGACCTCAAGTCTATTGGATAATAAAGATCTTGTTTCTTTCTGAAACCTCAAGAGCCAGGAGTTATTCTCAACATTCTGCATTATCCTTGCCACTTCTAGAACTACTACTAGTTCTGCTAAAACTGTCCATTAAGTTTTGCTTACGGTATGTAACTAACCACTTTCCTATTCAAGAGTTCCAAAGTTTTTCCACATTCCTCCAAAAAACAGCAATGGGGTTCTTTACAATACTTCACTTTTGTAGGAAGTTCTGAATTAGTTACTTTTTTACTGCTTTAATATAAAATACAGGACCAAAAGAAATATATGGGAGAAAACTTATTTTGCCTTATGGTTTCAGAGGGATTAGAGTCAGTCCATCGTGAGGACTGGAGAGATGGCTCAGCAGTTAAGGGAACTTGCTGCTCTTCTAAAAGACCCAGATTTGTTTTCCTGGCACCCACATGGCAGGAACTCTTTTGTAACTCCAGTTCTGGGGAATCTGACACCTTCTGTCTTCTTTAGGCAAAACCTTAACACATAATATCTAAAAATAAAAAAGGCCGGTGTGGCCACAGACATCTGGAACAGGAAGTTGAAAGCTCACATTCCATCCACATTCAAGAAGCAAAGAGAATGAACTAGAAGTAGGGTGAAGCAATAAACTTTCAAAGCCTGTACCCAGTGACATACTTTCTTCAGCAGGGCTTTACCTCCCAGACACTATCAGCAGGGGACCATTTACATCTGAGCCTAGGAAGGAAATTTCTTATTCAGGCCACCATAGTGTGCTTCCTTCATTCCCATACCCTGGTAACCTATTCTACAGTTGTCCTCTATGTGGTCTGTAGAAGAAACAGGCTTGGGGCTGTACCTGGAGGATAGATAGGATTGCAGTCTCTAGAACACTGATGGATGCATCTTAGGTAGAATACCTGTAAGACTGCAGCCTGCCTCTCTTCTCACTTTCCTACTTCCTACTCAGCAGAAGTAAAAATCATCTCCATTTGAGCTATTCATAATAGATAGAAAATTAATTTACTAGTAGATATGTTAGGTAGACTTGGCTGTCTTGCCAGATAATTTCTGTAGTTATTCTATCTAGAGTGTTTCCTCAGATAATTTCTGTAGTTATTCTATCTAGAGTGTTTCCTCTAAAACAGAAAGGTATTTTGTTTTTCTTCCTAAAATTGCTGCCTGTTACTTGACATTGAAAATGCTCAGGACTTCCAGATTTTTGTGTGCTGTGCCCATGTCTGAATGTATGCCCTCTGGGACCGAGCCTCATACCAGCAAAGCTTCCTAGCCAACCACTGGTGATAGTCTGTTTTTCTTACCATGAACTCTGGCCTCCTGTTTGTTCTTGTGACTTTCATCAGTGGGTCCTGTAGAGGGATAAATGCAGAAAACTGAGGCACAAACTCAGTTCAGATATGATTTACTAAGCAACTACTGAATGTCTATGCATGCCCCAGAACTGCAAAGCAATGGGTATAAGTTCTGTTGTTCATCTGTGGGAGTTTCTTCTAGGGTGATGAAATCTCACAGAAAATGAGAGTCACATAGACCGGCTCTTCAGCCCAGATACTGTCTCTGTTCCTAGGGTTGGCTTTTCCTCCTGGCTCCTCTAGTGTCTGTCACAGACAGCATCTAGGCATTGTGTACTACAAGACTCATGCTGTTAGATCACCACTCTCTGGAAACAGTTTTCAGATGTGATTATGAGTAATAGCTAGAATTTATTATTTTCCCAGTAAGGATTCATCTCTGTATTTAGTCACTTTGTTTTGTGAGACAGTCCTATCATGCAGCCGAGACTGACCTCAAACTTTGATCTGCTGGCCTTAGTTCCCCCTTTGCTGGGATTACAGGCCTATACCAACCTGTCTGCCCTGACCAGTTCCTGAAGGCATGCCTGGAGATATTCTGCAGCTACCTGACTTTAGAGTAGCTTTGAGAAAGTTATTATAAACAAGCTAATCCTACTGTGTATGTGCTTGGGAATAGTTCACAGATCAGTAGACAAAAAGGTACCTGGCTTTTATGTTGTAAGCCTGTGACTGATGGCAGCTTTTCTTTTCTTGATGTAGGTGTTCATCGGTTTTGTGCTGAAGCAGTTTGAGTACATTGAAGTGGGCCAGTTCAGGTACTACTGTTTAGTTACTTCAGTTATTGTCCTTGTTATCTAACACGTGTGATCCTAGGTCCGTATAGTCATAGGAGCTTCAAGTGCTGCTGGTTTCCAATGGAGGTCTGATTTACATGTTTTCCACTTTTACTCTGCTGAACACTTGCTGAAAACATTTCTCAAGATGTGCTTAGAAACAGTTGTGCATCTGTTCACTAGTGTGTTCTCATTTAACATTCAGAGTGTATATTTATTGTGACAGGTCACTAAGTGGTGTCTTCTTACATAGTGGAACCCTGTTCCCTAACTTTAGAGGGAACAATTTTAGGCCATGATTTAGTAAAGAAAGTGATTATAAACTTTAGTTATATTGACTGCAGTTTTCCTTGCTAGACATTAAAGCTTTAATAATCTAGCAGTACATGTAACAGATTTGTAATTTTTGAAAATTACAGTTCTTAATAAGTAGTTTGTAAAGCACAGTACTGGAGAGTGTTGTGAGAGTCCCCGAGATTTAGAGACCCAGGTCTTGTTCTGATTATGACACCCTGACTCTATTGTTTTGATCAGGGAAATTTTCCCTTGGTGTCTGAATTTCTTTAAGAGAGGGGAAAAAAAAAATGAAGTGCTAGGACGATCTTGCTGGCATCCAATGTTTAAGGTGCCTCTCCTGCTGGAGCTTCACTCTCCTAACCATTAGACTGTCCCCGTGAGCAGAGGCAGGAAACCCAGTGGTGTGGGTGGGGTTAAATGAGGTTGTAGAATCTGCTTTACCCTAGTACTTTCTCCTGAGGTTGAATCTTGACCTATGTTATGCTGTGTGTGCATATCACTTATCTTAGTTTTTAAAAAGAAATGTCTAAATGGGTGTTTTTGTTTCTAGGGAATCAGAGGCAATTATTCCAAATATATTTTTCTTCCTGGTTTTACTGTCTTATGAGCGCTACCATTCAAAACAGATCATTGGAATTCCTAAAATCATCCAGCTATGTGATGGCATCATGGCCAGTGGAAGGAAGGCTGTTACACATGGTAATGGGATACATGTTTGCTTGTTGTCCTTGGTCTCACCTCTACCCACTTTTAACTGAACCACAGCTCTGCACTGCATGTGCTGTCTGTGTACATGTATGGGGGCTCATGCATGCTGCACATAGGTTAGAGATGTTTGAGAAGGGAAAAAAAGCACATTACTTATTCACAAAAATTTGTAAACTACTTGAGGGAGATTAAAAAATTGTGAAATATATAAAAAAGTGAAAATATAAAAATAGTGACATGATTAAAATACAGAGAGATTCTGATAAATATCTCTGTTTATGAAACAAAATTTTAATTTTGTCATTTGTATTTGTTTTGTTCTTTTTCAGAGGGAGGGCATAGGCTCAATTCTGAGGCCTTACAAGAGCAAAGTACTTTAATTTTGATCACACCTCTAGACTTAGAAGAATTTTAAATCTAGCTTGTCAAATCAAATTTTGACTTTTTTTTTTTTTTGATACAAGTCCTCATGTATCCCATGCTGACTTGAAGTCACTATGAAACCCAGGATGGCCTAGAACTCCTGATTCTCCTTCTACCTCCTGAGTGCTGGGATTATAGGCATGATTACTATTCCCGGTTTGTAAGGTGTAGGGATTGAACCCAGGACTTCGTGCATGCTACTCAACTTTCTACAAATGACCTGCATTCACAACTCAAAATTTTGAATTTGTCCTTCCTTCCTTCCTTCCTTTCTTTTTTTGTTCTTTTGAGACAGGGTTTCTCTATGTAACAGTCCTGGCTGTCCTGGAACTCACTCTGTAGATCAGGGTGGCCTTGAACTCGCAAAGATCTGCCTGCCTCTGCCTCCTAAGTAAAGGAATTAAAGGTATATGCCACCAAACCTAGCTATAAATTCTGATTTCTTTTTACTGGTTTTGGTGTTGTAGTTGGACATTTCCTTGGGGAAAACAAAACCTTGGGGTTTTCTGTTTTGCTACATTATATTTTAGAAGATAAGCTATTCAATGTTTAATAAACCACACTGAATTTTATATACAACTATATATATATATTTTTTTTTTAATTTTTTGAGACAGGGTTTCTCCATAGCTTTTTTGGTTCCTGTCCTGGAACTAGCTCTTGTAGTCCAGGCTGGCCTCGAACTCACAGAGATCCGCCTGCCTCTGCCTCCCGAATGCTGGGATTAAAGGCGTGCACCACCACCGCCCGGCTTAAAACTATATTTTGTAAGCATGCTGCATGAAAGTAAAAGGCTAATCAGTTTAAAACTATGGGGAAGCTAAAGTTTTTTTTGCACATTGTTTTTTAAAACCCCTGCACTTCAAGTTGATGCCATGGCTGCCTGATTATTTTGCTGAAGCTTAAGTATGAACCATAGCTAATGGTTTGCCACTTAGCTTTCCCCCTTTAGCTGATAAAGTAGGTGTGGTGTGTATTTTAAGTATGTTCTGTAGCTCTATGATGGTGTATGCCTCTGTTAATGGCCTTCCTGAGGTGGAGGCAGGATGACCGTGAGTTGTGGCCAGCCTGGGCTGTTCAGCTAGGTCCTGACTTGTACATCAGCAACAATGACCAAAAAGAATGTGTCGTGATTCTTCCTTAGAACTTTTTTTTTTAATATTTATTTATTTATTATGTATACAATATTCTGTCTGTGTGTATGATGCCTGCTGGCCAGAAGAGGGCACCAGACCCCATTACAGATGGTTGTGAGCCACCATGTGGTTGCTGGGAATTGAACTCAGGACCTTTGGAAGAGCAGGCAATGCTCTTAACCACTGAGCCATCTCTCCAGCCCTTCCTTAGAACTTTTAACTCCAGTCTTCTAGCCTTTCCCTGTTGGATTCTCCCTATTCCTTTGTTAAGAGTTTAGAGCAGTGCCTCTTAACCTTCTGAGTGACCCTTTAATACAGTTCTTCATGTTGTGGTGACCCCTAACCATAAAATTATTTTAGTTACTACTTCATAACCGTAATGTTGCTATTGATATGAATTGTAATGTAAATATCTGATATGCAGAATATTTGATAAGCAACTCCTATGAAAGGACCATTAAACACCCCCCTCCAAGAGATTGAGACCCACAGGTTGAGAACTGCTGGTCTAGAAGCTTCTGAGCTTTGGTATAGATGCATTCTACAAACTTTGCAGACTTCACCTAACCTCTACAGGGGAGCCTAAACTGACCAGAGGCATTGATCGGCCCTCTCAGTCTTCATAAACTTTGCCTCTCATGCTCCATCCGAGCACAGACTGTGAAATGCTGATAGATGGTTTAGTTGATTACAGTCAAATACACAGACTGAAGTGGGAGGGATGGCTCAGTACTAGTCTCTCTTTCAAAGGACTTGGGTTCAGTTCCAAGCACCCATATGGTGACTTATAATGTCCAATTCTAGGGGATCAGATACCTTCTTCTGGCTTCTGAGGACACTTGTATATATGTGTTGAAAAACAAATAATAAAGTAAAAATTAGGAACTAGAGAGATGACTCGGCAGTTAAGAGTACTGGCTGCTCTTGGAATTAGTTTCAAGTACCCACATAGTGGTTCACAACCATCTGTGAGCCCAGTTCCAGGAGATCAGGCACTTTGTTCTGGCTTTCTCAAGGCACTGAAAACATGTGCTACACAAACATACATTCAGGTAAAACACCGATACACATAAAAAAAATGGTTTTTTTTTTTTAAAATACATGGATGTAAGGTTTCCTGGACTTGTAGTGTCATTGCACTGAGAATTAGTGGCAGTCAGCCATTTTACTTCATGCTAGGTTGCTTGTTCATCTGGAGGAAGTTCAGTAAGCAAGTAAATGCAAGGATGTTACATGGCACTGAGGGTCTGGATATGTGTATATTCTTTCCATAGACCACCAGAATGTGTGTGTATACAGAATGTATGTTTGCATATATATGCAATTCATGCATATTCATATCACTAAGTATTTGTGCATATGTCACAGATGGTCAGGGTGTTTGTGTTACCAAAATTCAGGAATGTATGTATGCATTTCAGTAGGTGTGCTGTGTACCAATTAAAGCCATTTCTATTATCATTGTTTTCCTATATGATACTCTTAAACCAATTAATTTCATTTGACTCCTATTTTGGATAAAGATAAGTAAGACCTGAAAAAAAAATTCTTAATTTAATGAGTCAGTTTTTAACTGTATAATAAATCTAATATCTTGACTTATAATGTATTATGTAACTGTATTGATATCTCATTTGTATTTAAATAAATAAAGTTTGCTTGAAGTTCAGAGAGTGAAACAGCTTCACTGGTCAGCCTTACAGACCAGGCAGTGGTGACACATACCTTTCATCACAGTAGCTACACTAGTTTGCCATAGAAACTGGGCAGTGGTGATGTATACCTTTAATCCCAGCACTAGAGAGGAATATAGAGAGGAGACAGCTCTCACTCATAGTCACATTCTGAGATTTCTGAAACAGGATCGTTATTTCAGACTGAGGTAGAAGTAAGAGTCAGTGGCTGGCTGTTTTGCTTTGTTTTGTTTTATCTTGGCTTGGTTTGGTTTGGTTCTTTTTGAGAAAGGGTTTCTTTGTAGCTTTGGAGCCTGTCCTATCTCTTATAGACCAGGCTGGCCTCACACTTACAGAGATCTGCCTGCCTCCTCTCCTGACTGCTGGGATTAAAGGCATGTGCCACCATCACCTGGCACTGTTTTGCTTTTCTGGCCTTCAGATTGAACTCCAATTTCTGTCTCTGTGTTTTTAATTAATTGTGCTAATGTAACCACAATATTTAACATCTTTTTAAGTAAAATCAGGTAGTTTATGCATAAAGTAGAGAGGCTACTGTTTTGGTTATTTGGAATGCTTTCTTATTTTAAAATTGACTTTGATTTCAGTCACTTTTTGTCAGAAGTGATACTGCGTTTGATATTAAATCTATGGTTTTTGTTGTTATTAGAAGCCTTCACTGACAAGCTGTTAGTCAGTGTTGAGAGGAAGAACCTCTTACAATTGCATGATCATGATTTCAAATACACTTTTTAACAATCCTAATCAGTCCATTCTGTAAGCCAAGTACCAACTAAGGTTTCCTTTATTTCTTAAAAGTACTTTGAAAGTCTTGATAGTTGTCTAAGTGTCATTTTTTTCTACGTAGCCTTATTTGCTCAATCTTTTGTGCCCACAGCCATACCTGCTCTGCAGCCCATTGTCCATGACCTGTTTGTGTTAAGAGGAACAAACAAAGCTGATGCAGGGAAAGAGCTTGAAACCCAGAAGGAGGTGGTGGTGTCGATGCTTTTAAGACTCATCCAGTACCATCAGGTAAGAGGAAGGTACAGTGATAGTCACATCATCAACATGGATAAGCATGCTGTTTCCATGAGGTTCTGTGTGTGGTGAACAGTCTCAGGAGCATTGGGTTCTCTGGGACTTGAAGAAATGGTAGTGAGCCAGCCGATGGTGGCACATGCCTTTAATCTCAGCCCTTGGCAGGCAGAGGCAGGTAGATCTCTGTGAGTTCGAGGTCAGCCTGGTCTACAAAGTGAGTGCCAGGACACGCACCAAAGCTACACAGCAAAACCCGTCTCAAAAAACAAAAACAAAAGTAAATGGCAGTGAAAGAAGAAAATGCACTAGGTACTAAATGTAACAGAGGCTGTTTATTCTCAAACATGGTTCAAGCATCAGTTAATTGGCAGTGTTGATCTAAACCACTGACTTTTTAAAAATACTAGAAATTTTAAATCTGAAATAAAATAAATAGGTATTTACTTCTTGAAACAGTCACTTTTTTTTTTTATTTGTACTCATTTCTAGTTTTGTTTCCCCTAAGCTGGAACAGGGATTTTAAATGCTATGAGTCAATCCATGTGTGGAAATGTAGTTTTCTTAATTTTTGTCCTTTTAAACTTATACTTTTGCCTGTCCCTCTCTATTTTGTTAGTTCCTTTCAGCTGCCTTTCTCTGAATCTTAATGAAAAACCACAAGTTTAAACAGCACTTTCTTTGTTACATTTTGATCAATCGTTGTAATATTTAACTAAATGTTTAATGCTTAGTTAAGTCACATGACTACAATAAAAAAATACAAGAGGCAAAAAGTAATTTGAGAGTAAGCAGATGACCCTGGGAAGCATGGCAGGGCTGGTAGTGCCTTGGGGAAGATTATACCACTTGTGCATACACAGGTCAGGGTCTCAGTATGCCTCATGGAGATTCTTGAATGCCCATGAACTAAAGGGGAAACGAGGTTCTTGTGTAGCATGAGCACTGCACTTGGACCTTGAAGAGAGGCAGCTTTGGGCATGCAGTAGTAGGATTAGGCTTTATGTTGTCCCTGAGGTGGTGTGCATCTTTTATAGCAGCCATATTTTATAACTCAGGGATTAGCAGATTCTTTTCTGTAAACCACAAACTAACCAGCATTGCAAGCTTTGTGGCCTTCCCAGTCTGTAGTACCTGGAAAGTAGATACAGACAGTCTGTGTACAGATGGCATGACTGTGTTCCAATAAGACTTTCTCTACAAAATGGGCTGTGGACCAGGTGTCTCTGTTACAAACTTTTTCTAGGTCATAGATACATCTATTTTGAATGACCAAAATGACTACCAATAAACTCATGCTCAGCTTTGTATGACTGTTGTGAGGGCTAATCGAAAATAGATTGATTTTGCAAAGAGCACTGAGGTGGATTTAAAGTACATAGATATCCATCCCATAGAGTGTTTATTCAAGGCTGTCTTTGAGTTCTGCAGATTAATGTAAGTCTGATTTTTCCTTGATCTCTTTCTTCATGAAATGTTATAATGCCGTAGAAATAATACTGATTACTACGAGTCTTCCTGAGCCCAGCATGGCTCTGGCTCATCCATGCCCTTGGAGCTTACTGCATCTGTCCTTGTGTATGTGGGGTTTGTTTGTTTGTTTGTTTTGGTCTGCTTCACATTCACATATCACAGGATATAGATTGTGTGACTTTCTCAGTCTTCATTGGGGATTATATATCTTTGAACCAGAGAGTTGCCCTGCTGAGCTGGGACCAATGTGGGATGTGACAAAGTAGAGGTCCTGGATCAGAAAGTACTCTGATCCTACCCATTCTTGCAGGTGCTGGAGATGTTTATCCTCGTTCTGCAGCAGTGCCACAAAGAGAATGAGGACAAGTGGAAACGGCTATCTCGGCAGGTTGCGGACATCATCCTGCCCATGTTAGCCAAGCAGCAGGTTTGTCACCGTGGTCTTGGTTTGCCATCATGTGTAATTTATTTCAGAGTGGACTGAGATGCTTATGAAGCTGGGGTTATGATCATTATATCCTGACAGGTTCTTGCTCTGAAAATTGTCCTGATTGCTGGTTGTGGGGCAAGTAGCTTCTTTTATTCCCATTTTCCTTTGAGGTTGAAATTACCTTCTCACTTTGTAAGTGGGGGAATTAAGGTCAGAAAGGGTATTGAGGTTTTCCATCCTCACAGAGCTTGAGGGTGCAGGGTCTGCAATTGGTTGGCCCAGTTCTAACTTACAAACTGAGTCGTTTCAACTGAGTCCTTTTTTATTTTATTATCCTGACTCCTTTATTCTAGTCAGTTATGTATTTTATTTGATCTTTAGCTTTATGATTTTCCATTTGTTTGTTTTTCTTTTTACTTACACAGTAACCTAGCAGTTATTCATCACTTGCTCAGAATTTCTATAATAAAATGACATTACTAGTTAATTCAGAAAATGCAGTCATCTGGCTATTCCATATCTTATGGAAACAAACAGCCCTGGCTCCTGGACCATGTGTGCCTTAAAGTACAAGAGTCTGCGTGACTTTTACCATAGCACCATTACAAAAGAAGATAGAGAACAGACAGAGCCTGGCTATAGACAGTTCTACCAGAAAAACCCAAATTAACCTTTGGCCATGCTTTGAATGAAACCCCCTGTTTTATGGCAAGGCACTGCTTTTTAAATAGGTTCTTTAGAAAGCACAAAGTGGCCATGGTTCTCCTCATTTCATAAACACTTGTAGGCATACTGTATCAGTAGTTACTGTCTTCATGTGCTAGGTAGTATTTCAGGGATAGATAGAAAATACTTGACTGAACAAAATATATTGAAAAGCAGTGTTCTCCCACCTTAGAGTCAAGCTTTTATTGAGGCAGACAATGAATAATAAGGTAGATAACAAAGGAATACATTATCAAAGCGTATAAAATATCAGGATAGTAGTTATTTGTGGAAAAGTGATAGTGTCAGGATAGGAGGATGCATTCATTGTTCAATCAAAAAAAGCCTTGTACTGCAGGTGACATTTGAGTAAACGTGGAGGAACAGAGCAATTCTAGCAGATATCTTCAAGAGAATGTTTCAGACAGAGCAGAGAGCAATGCATAGTCCCTGAGATTATAGCATTCCAGCTGGAAAGGGAAGGATGTGAGGGCTGGAATGGAGACTGTCTTGAAGCTTTACTGGGGCTATTGCTAAAGTAGAGTGCAGCTGATACACTGTTCTGAAAATAGGATTACCTCTGAAAGTAAAATGCTTTTAACTTTTAGCTGCGAGGACATGATAGGGATGGTGGTGATTGTGTGCCCTCAAGGTGCAGGAATTATGTGTGTGAAGCTGGCATTTCAGTTGGGTTCCACAGACATGCTTAATTCCACAGATGCACATTGATTCTCATGAAGCCCTTGGAGTATTAAATACCTTGTTTGAGATTCTGGCTCCTTCCTCACTACGTCCCGTGGATATGCTTTTGCGGAGTATGTTCATCATTCCAAGCACAATGGTGAGTCTCACCAGACACTGCTGATGCACTAGAGGGCGGGTTCCGGCCCAGATCTGCCACAGCTGGTGAGTGGAAGAATTTACATTTTTCCAATTCTTCATCTGAGCCTGACCCTGCTTCTGTAGGACCATACCTGGAACCTGTGCTGTAGGGACTTTCTGGTGAAGTAGTAAATTGGGGTAATTTTCTTCCTTGAAATTAACAACAAGGGGAAGTTTAATTGTTTTTGCTTTTTTTTTTTTTTTTTTTTTTTTTTAGGCCTCTGTAAGCACCGTGCAGCTGTGGATATCTGGAATCCTAGCCATTCTGAGGGTTCTCATTTCCCAGTCAACCGAAGATATTGTTCTTTCTCGTATTCAGGAACTCTCCTTCTCTCCATATTTAATCTCCTGTTCAGTAATTAGCAGGTTAAGAGAGGGAGACGGTAATTCAACATTAGGAGAATGCAGTGAAGGGAGACAAACAAAGAATTTGCCAGAAGAAACATTCTCAAGGTATACTTTCTTTCTGAAGTGTAAACTGACCTGAGACTTTTGGCTGATCCCATGGTGTCCCAGCAGCAGCGGCCAACAACATTTGCTGGTCTTCCTTCGGGTCTTCTTTTTGTTTTAGGTTTATTTCTTTTTATTAAATATATATGAGTGTTTTGCCTATGTGTAAGTTTACTGAGTGCACGTGGAGGCCAGAAGAGGGCATTGAATCCCCTGGACCTGGAGTTTCAGACAGTTGAAACCTGCCATGTAGGTTCTAGGAACTAACTGAACCTGGGTCCTCTGCCAGAGGGTCTCTTGAATCCCAATCCATCTTTCCAGCCCCCTTACCCAATTTTTATTCTCACCCACCTCACCAATGGCCTTGTGTCACACCTTTCTTAAGGTCCTGTCTCATTCTAGCTGTCTTTGTGACAGACTTGACAAGTCTGTGATTAAGCAGGGGTGACCTGCCCTACCTGCAGCATGTTAAAAGATGAATTGCCTTTAGAATAGTTAAAAATGTAGAGTAAGCCACTGAAAAATCTGCCTTGTATTTATTTCACCATGTGCTGCTTTAAGAACCTCATTGCCAAGGTGAACAGCATCTAGGAGGTACCTGCAGGTATCTTGTGTCTTCCCTTCCACATGGTATAGGAACTCCTCCTGGGCAGTGGTATGATCACTTGCCAGCACTTTGCAGGAAGAAGTATCGCCTACTCCTGGAGTACTTGCTACATTAGAGCAGTGCTGCGAATGTGTTCCTTAGGGCCTCCCATATTTTCAAGGGGAGACATCCATGGTGTCTTATCATTTGCAGAGTTGACTGGCAGCCCATTACCCTCTCTCTGCTGAGTTGAAGGAGTGGGTAAAACTGGTGTTACACTAAATTCCTTCAAATTACCAGCTTGTATTTATGTAACACTCTTACAGCTGATAAAGCTTTAAAAAAAATAATCACTTGTCATTTTGTTTGATGGACCTTGAAGGTGATATGATTATCATTTCATATTTGAGGAAGGTGATATAGAGGGAAGCAGAGCCTTCGTTCACAGTGATGGTCTGAAACAGTTAATTTTCACTTTGTTCTGTGTGCCGTCCTTGTGGTTTGTTGGTTTTTTTTATTTTTTTATTTTTTTTTACTTTATACAAACTGATGGTCTTTATTTCACACTTGTGCTTGGCATAAGCTCACTGATAGTGACCTAATATGCTGTCATTTACTCCCTTTCTTGGAAGGTTTCTTTTACAGTTAGTTGGAATTCTTTTAGAAGACATTGTTACAAAACAGCTCAAAGTGGAAATGAGTGAACAGCAGCATACATTCTACTGTCAAGAGCTAGGCACACTGCTCATGTGTCTCATCCACATCTTCAAATCTGGTAAGTGAATCCGATTAGACTTGGTAATGGTTTGTGTTCCCTGTCTCCAGCAGTGCCCTGTTCTCAGGGTAGTTGTTCTCCATACTCCTTGTGCATGTGAGAACATGATGATAGGAGTGAGCCTGGTACATATGGTCCAGCAGTTACATTGATAGGTAGATATCTGGAAGAATGGGAGCAGAGTGCTTGGAAGATGGCTGTATATGAGTCTTCATAACAGCATTCATTATATAGCTAAGATGTAGAAGCAACTTTGACATTGGTGGGCTGGTTGAAAGCCAAATATGGTATTATACATAGATTATAGAGTTGAATGTGTTTATGCATGGAATCTTTTCAGCCTGAAAAAGTAAAATAATTCTGACATAGAAACAACATAGGATATTTGAGATAACTTAGTAGTTAAGCGTATTTTCTATTGGGGGGGGTGTTGTTTTTTGTTTTTTGAGACAGGGTTTCTCTGTAGCTTTGTAACCTGTCCTGGAACTTACTCTGTAGATTAGGCTGGCCTCAAACTCACAGATATACATATACCTGTCTCTGCCTCCCAAGTGCTGGGATTAAAGCTGTGTAACACCACCACCCGACTATATTTTTTATTCTTGCAGAGGACCCATCTTTGCTTCCCAGTATATTAGAGAGGCTCACAATCATCTGTAACTCCAATTCCAGTAGATCTGATGCCCTTTTCTAGACTCAACCAGAACCAGGCACGCACAAGGTGCACATACATATATGCAAGCAAAACACTCATATACATAAGATAAAATTAAAAAGCCACCACAGGTACCCTTGAAGACATTGTGTTAAACAATGTAAGCCAGACACAAAAAGGCACACTGTTTCATTTATATAAGATAATCAGAAACTAGGATGGTAGTTGCCAAGGGCTTTAGGAAAGGGATTTAATGACTTTAGAGTTTCAGTTTTATAAGATGAGAAGAATTGTAAATGGATGGTGCTGATGTTGCATAACATAAATGCATTTAATACCAAAGCTGTATATTTAAAAATTATCAAGGTGGTAAACTTAATGTTTTATGTACTTTACCACAATAAAAAAAGAAGTGGAGGCCAGCAGGATTGTTTAGTAGATATAGGTGTTTGCAACCAACCCTGATAATCTGAGTGTGATTTTGTCTGTCTGTCTGTCTATCTATCTCTGTCTGTATCTATCTATCTATCTATCTATCTATCTATCCATCCTGTCTGTCTGTCTGTCTGTATCTGTCTGTCTGTCTGTCTCTACTAGCTGACCTAGAACTTGTTCTATAGACTCCCAAGTGCTGGGTTAAAGGTGTGTGCTGCCCAGCCTAAATGTGAACTTTGGAGAACCACACAGTAGTAGAGAATCAATTACTTCAGGTTATTCTCTGACCTTCACATACATGCTGTGGTACATGTGCATCCCCTCACCAATAACAAATAAATGTAAAAATCAAACAAAACCTAAAGACTCATGCTGGGAATGTCAGTCCATTGACGCTACATACAAAAACCTGTATGAAAACCAAGCACATACAAAACTCTTGTTTTGATTCCTACCTAACCTAAGCAGCACACACCTGTAATCTCAGTTCTTACCTCTAATCCTATTAACCCGGAGGTGGAGGCAGGAGAATTGGTATTTTAAGGTCATCCTCAGTTGAGGCAGGTCTGTCTGACCTATATGAAGACTTGACTTTAAAAAAAAATAATAATAACACTTGTTTGTTTAAAGTGAGGGAGGGGCGGAGTGTGACATGGTGATTTTATCCCATATTTCCATGTCCTGGCTGTGTTTTCTATCTTGGCCTTGCTTTCTGGTGGATTCATTTCACATGACAGAAGGTTGGCCTATGACCACAGTGGTTTGAGCCTCCAAAGTATGCTAATTGACCATCCTGACCTCTGTAGGCAGCCATGAGCTCCTGGCTGCTTTGACCAGCTGGGGTGGCCTTCCCTGGAGTGTGTGGGTTGCTTTGTGAAAAGAAGAGAAACGGGTAAGAAACTAATGGTTTGCTGCCAGTGAAAATAGCTTATCGGTTGGAATTCTGGAGGTAACTAAATCCCAAGCCAAAAATGACAGAAAGTAAAAGCAGGTTGTGTCTCCAGTAAGAAGGTGTTCTCTGTGTTTGGATTTCTGTGTGCATTTTTTAAAAGATTTATTTATTCATTTTATGCATATGAGTGCTCTATCTACATATATACCTTTATGTCCAAAAAGGGCATCAGCTCCCACTATAGATGGTTGTGAACCACCATGCAATTGCTGGAAATTGAACTAAGCCAGTTCTCTTAACTGCTGAGCCATCTCTCCAGCCCCTTCTATATGCATTTTAAGTATGTGCATTTTATGTTCATACCTTAGAGTAAAAGGTAGTTACTTACCTTAGGCTTTATTCAACAGGACATATTCTGACTTGTCTATACTGGGCTCTGGTGTCCTGGTGTTAGACAAGCAGATGTATTTTGTGCCTTTGTGGAACTTCACAGCCAGTGGGGCGGGTGGTACACCAATACACACACTGCTCTAGAAAGAGATGAGCAGTTTATCAGTAAACAGTTTCTGAGGGTTCCTGGTACACTCTTGAAGTGTGCAGCAGAACCAGCCTTTGGACTATGAAGAATAGACAAGAGAAATAGAGTTGGAAACAGGGTAGGGAGAAAAACAGGCTAGGCTGCCCAGGTGAGCCATGGAGAAAGAGGCATTATATGGACTGCACCCTTTATTTGATGGCATCCTTAGAACATTAATGTGCCAGAATTTAATTTTGATAATGGATGCTAGTTTCAAACTATCTTATTTCCTAATACTGATTTTTTTTCTTTTATTTTTTTTCTTTTTAAACATATTGTTTGTTATCTAAAGATTTATTTACTTGTTTTGTTTGTATGAAACAGAGAGACAGAAAGGTCATGAACCATGTCAAGGTGTGCACTTAGAGGACAACTTCTCAGGTGTCTGTTCTCTCTTTCCACTTTGTTTTGAGGTAGGCTCTTGTTTCTGCTATTACACTGCCAACAAGAGCCTTTCAGCAATCCTTCGGTCTCTGCCTCCCGTCTTGCTGTAGGAATTGGATGTACACCACACATCTGTCATGAGTTCTGGAATTGGAAATCAATCATCGGACTTGTGCAGCAAGGATTTTAACCCACTGAGCCATTGCCCTGGTCCTTAAAGATCTTTTGATTTATGCTTCACTGACCACTCTAGCAAATTGAAAGTTAAGAAAGTATGCCTGTTTATGAATAGTGATTGTGTTTAGTATGTTGGTCATTTAATATTTTCCTTTGATTGGATTTGCTACCTGAAGAACTTTCTCTTGCCTTCTTTGGATGGCAAATGTCTCTGCTGTGTCACCTGGTAGACTGCCAGATAGTTGCTGTAGCTTCTCCTTTTTTTCTTGTGTTGAGGATTCCATAGCAGCTGTTTTGTACTCCTAGAGAATGAGGCAGTGCCAATCAGCAGAGGGACAAAAAGTGAACTGACTTAATAAGTTTAGTGTCTGTTTCTGATTAGAAAAGTTGGAGTTTGGATCTTGGGAAAGGGCTTATGAGCGAAGTGCTTATTGTACAAAGTATGAAGACCTGAGTTTGGATTCTCAGCACCTCTGTAAAAAACCAGGCATGATTTCTACAGTCCTAGCAGGCAGCTGGAGATACCAAGATCTGTAGGGCTCACTGGCAGCAGTCTTATCTAATCAGTGAACCAGAGACCTTGTCTCAAAAAATAAAAAATAAGGTGGAGAAGCAATATTGACCCTACATGAACCTCTGACTTCAACACATATGTACCCAGGTATACACATGAGCACATGTACATACATAAAAGTCACAATTCTCTAAGTGCTAAGTGCTGTATTCACATAAATGTGGGAAAGTATATGACCTGGTATTGGATCATGATGAACAGTAGAGGCATTCCCCATAATCTGTTTTACCTATTTTTGTTTGGTTCTAGGAATGTTTCGGAGAATCACAGCAGCTGCCACTAGACTCTTCACCAGTGATGGCTGTGAAGGCAGCTTCTATACTCTAGAGAACCTCAATGCACGGGTTCGATCCATGGTGCCCACGCACCCAGCCCTGGTACTGCTCTGGTGTCAGATCCTGCTGCTCATCAATCACACTGACCACCGATGGTGGGCAGAGGTGCAGCAAACACCCAAGTAGGTGCACAGTTTCCCAGGCCCAGGCCCAGGCAGCAGCCCAGTGTTTGGCCTGAGGCTTGGCTGCCATGAGGGCGTTTTTATTTTCCATTCTTTGTGAAGCTTTGTAAAATTTTAGCTTCATATAAATCTTTCTTTCTTGGGTACTGTTTTGTAGGGAAATGTGGTCTGGCTACAGGCATTCAAACTCAACAGCTGCTTTTTTACTGTGATTTTCTTTGACAAATTCTTTGACACTGTTCCATCATGTGGGCTATGCTTGTCAGGCTCTATCCCTCCTGCTACGTCCTACAGCTTTCGTTGGTTCCACAGCCAAACATGTTGCAATGTCTTAACTTTGTTATGATTAAATGTGTTCTGGGTATTCTTAGATAATGAAGGAATTATTTAGCAAATTTTGAAACTGATTGGAAGTATTTTATTAATTTATTTTTATTATTCAAATAAACTTTCTGGTTGTGGGTGGCCCTCTATTTTGCAAAGAGTTTTTAGGCTTAAATCTTGGCGTTCAGGTACTCACTGAAATATCTGAACATGTTTGGAAATAAAAAGCTGTGAGCCCTGATGAATCATTCCTTAGTGTAGTTTTGGACAGCTTATTAGTCTTTGTGGAGGGAAATTCCTTAAGGAAGAATATATAGGTGAGGTTAGCTCCTCTGCTTGATGAAGGGAGACCAGGGGCTCCCAACTTTTACATATCCTGTTGGGAGCATCATTGCCTCTTTGCTGTGTGCTCCTTATGATGGTGTCTCCAAAGAACATAGAAATGTTTCTTTCTGCCACCACATGGGACCACCTGGGGAGGCACCCACAAGGTATTTGAACTGCTTAGAGAATCTCTTAAGCCTGACACATTAATGAAGCATTGTAAGACCTAGTGGACACTAAGCCTAGCTCTCTATTTCTCATAAGTACATGTAGAACAGCCTTGAAGCTGTTTAAAACATTTTAGTGCAGGAAGCTGCGAGGGACTAGGAGTTTGCATATATTCCAAGCCTCTGCTGCTAATACTGCTACCCCACAGACTGCTCTGAGCACAGGGGTGTCTCAGCATCACCCGTGTTCGTTCCTTTCTTCTTTCTTTTGCAATTTTTCCTGTTCATTTTTTTAATTTAAAAGAATGTTTTTAAGTTGAAATAGAATCACATCACTTCCCCACTTTTAACTACCCTCCCTCAAACCCCTTCTCCATGCCCCCATTTTCACATCAGTAACTTCTTTTTTATTATGTTTGTTACATAAATATATGTGGTATGTATTATGTATGCTTATATGTGTATGCACAAGTAATATATAAATGGGAGAGGCTAGTTCTCATCCCAGCAGTTATTAGCTACCTATAATTCTTTGTCTTGGGATGAGATCCTATGAAATTTCCCCATCTACATTATATACTGTATGCATATACATGTTATAATGTATGTGCATGTAACAATTACATATATGTTACATAATAGAATTATTACGTTATATACATGTTACTGCCTTTGTTGTGGTCTTGTTTATGCATATATTTCTCTCCTAGACTGCTTCACATCAGACTTTTTGGTATTCTGGCTCCTACAATCTTTCTGCCTCCTCTTCCATAATGTTCCCTGAGCCACAGATATGGGAGTTGTAATGTAGATGTATCCACCAGGACTGGGCTCTCCACAATCCATTCATCTCACTCTGCATTGTATCCAGTTGTGGTTTCCTATGATTGTCTCCATTTGTTACAAAGAGAAGGTTCTTTGATGGGGATGGTAGCTACAAATTGAAGCTCAGAACTGGGTGTGGTGGCCTATATCTTTAATCTCAACCTTCAGGAGGCAGAGGCAGTTAAATCTCTGTGAATGCAAGGCCATTCTGGTCTACAGACTGGTCATAGCAAGTTTGAGGCCAGCCAGGGTGACACAGTAAAACCTTGTCTTAAAAACAAAACTGGCAGCTCTGACCAAAGGTACTTACTGCTAAGCCTGATTTCTTGAGTTCAGTCCCTAAGACCTACATGCTAGAAAGAGAATTGATTCTTACATGTTGTCCTCTGACATCCACAGGCACACTGTGATGCATATGCACACAAATAATTTCTTTAAAGACTTAAAAAAACTGGTTTTGTCTTGGAATATCTTATTTTCTCCATCGATGGCGATTGAAAGCTTTTCTGGGTATAGTAGTCTGGGCTTGCATCTGTGGTCTCTTAGTGTCTGCAGCACACTGTTCAGGACCTTCTGGCTTTCATGGTTTCCTTTGAGAAGTCAGGTGTAATTCTGATATGTCTGCCTTTATATGTTACTTGACCTTTTTCTTTTGCAGCTTTTAATATTCTTTCTTTATTCTATATGTTTTGTGTTTTGATTATTATATGGTGAGGAGACTTTTTTAAATCCAGTCTATTTAGTGTTCTGTAAGCTTCTTGTAGGGATATCCTTCTGTAGGTTGGCAAAGTTCTCTTCTATAATTTTGTTGAATATATTTTCTGTGCCTTTGAGCTGGAGTTCTTCTACTTCTACCCCTTAGGTTTGGTCTTTTCATGGTGTCTCAGATTTCCTGGATGTTTTGTGTTAAGAATTTATTGGATTTAATGTTTTCTTTAGCCGATGAATCTATTTCCTCTATAATATCTTCAATACCTGAGATCATCTCTTCCATCTCTTGTATTCTATTGGTTATGTTTACCTCTGTAGTTCCTGTTCACCAAGATTTTCCATATCCAGAATTCCCTTTGTTTGTGTTTTCTTTATTGCCTCGATTTCAGTCTTCACATCTTGAACAGATTAAACTGTTTGCTTCACCTGTTTGATTGTTTTCCTAGATTTTCATGGGTTTCTTTGAGAGATTATTGATTTTTTTCCAATTTTTTTTTTGTGTTTTCCTGCATTTCTTTTCCTCTTTAAAGGTCTCCATCATCCTCATAAAGTTACATTTAAAATTGTTTCTTCTGCTTCTTCTGGGTTAGGATGATCAAGTCTTCCAGTTGTATGACCACTGGGTTCTGGTGTTACCATATTGTTTTTTAGGTTGTTGAATGAATTCTTGCATTGGCACCTACCCATCTCTTCCTTCAATTGGTGCCGGCAGTGTCTTTACCTCTTGGTCCAATCCCTGCAGTGGCTATCTGTGTCTTTGAGAACTGTTCTTTGCTCTGTACTGTCCCTGTCCATGTCTCAGGGAGCCACTGAAGTCTCTCTTGGTTTGCTCTCTTGGTCCTCTCTGTGTTTCAGAGTTCCTCTGAGGTTGCAGGGGAATAGGAGGATTTGGGGGCAGAGCTTGTAGCTTGCAGGGTCTGATGGGTCTGAATGGATGGGGTGGGGGTGTTGGAGCAGCCTACTTGCGGGAAGCTTGCCACCTGACTGGCTGGAAAAACTGAGGCAAGTGGGGGTGGGGCCCGAGGTTTTGCCCCCTTATGGAGGGCCTAGAAAGTGGGATGTCCCACTGGGTAGGTGGTCACTCAACTCTTGGTTCTCTCTGTGTAGTAGCAGGATGTGTTTCAGAGTTCCACTGAGGTTGTGGGGTAAGGGGGATAGGAGGGTTTGGGGATAGAGTGGGACTTGTAGCTTGCAGGGTCCCATAGATGGGGTGGGCGTGTTGGAACAGCCTGCCTATAGGAAGCTCACCTGCTGGCTGTCTAGAGAAGTTGAGGCAGGTCGGGGACTGGCCCGGGGTTTTGTCCTAGTATGGAAGGCCTACAGAGTGGGGTGCCCCACCTGGTGGGTGGTCACTCACCTCTTGGTCCTCTCTGTGTAGTAGCAGGCTGTGTTTCAGAGTTCCACTGAGGTTGGGGGGTTCTTAGAGCTGTAAGAAATGGGGTCATAGACATTTTCTTTTCATTTTTATTTGTGGGGAGTGTTTGTATGCACACGCTTGCCTTAGCCCACATGTGGAGGTCAGAGGATGACTATGAGGAGTCAGTTCTCTTCTTCCATTGTGGAATCTAAGGATCAAACTCAAGTTGTCAGGCTTGTGCAGTATGTACTTTTACTTGCTGGGTCATCTTGCCAGCTCAAGAGGGGGTTTCTAATGATAGAGATAATGGTCCCAGTTATCCAAAAGGACTACAGATTTGAGTGCACAGAAGAAGCAGTCTTGAGTTGATGAATATGAGATTTGGCTACAAACATTGATTTTATTGTAGTGTAGTTATTGACAGTCTTTCAAAGTTAAAATTACAGTTTCTTTTATTTTTATTTTGTGTGCATTTGTGTTTTCCCTGCATGTATGTCTTTGTGAGGGTACCAAATCCCTAGGAACTGGAGTTACAGACAATTGTGGGCTACCATGTGAGTGCTGGGAATTGAACCCAGGTCTTCTGGAAGATCAGCCAGTGCACTTAACCACTAAGCCACTGTCCAGCTCTGAAATGACAGATTATTCCCCACCCCCATATATTAGAATGAGAAGGCCATCTCTTCTGGGTCCTTAGTGCAGTATTCTTCAGAGGAGCCTCCCCTGGCTTTTCTTCATTTGCTGAGATCACAAGATCTGCTCCTAGGTAGCTTATACTCCTCAGTGGCAAAATCATAATTGAGCATTATTTGTGTAATGATTTGATTAATATCTGTCTCTTTTTTATGTTTGCTGTTATATTCTTGTCGGGGCCATTTTCTATTCAAACCATAACTATGTCTCCTGCTAATTTCCTAATTGCAAATTCCCCATATTATCCTTCAGAAGTTCTTTACTCATAGCTGTGAGTATAAGTTACAAAGCTCCAACTGAGAAAAGGGCAGGTGTTCTGTGTAATAGTTTCTTTTTTTTTAAATATTTATTTATTTATTATGTATACAATATTCTGTCTGTATGCCTGAAGGCCAGAAGAGGGCGCCAGACCTCCCTACAGATGGTTGTGAGCCACCATGTGGTTGCCAGGAATTGAACTCAGGACCTTTGGAAGAGCAGGCAATGCTCTTAACCACTGAGCCATCTCTCCAGCCCTGTGTAATAGTTTCTTAACTGACATAGGAAATCTGTTAAAATGCCTTTTGTACATCTGTAGTCAGATACAAACAGTACTATCGTTCCAGGCAGTTCCCTCTTGTCTCTTTAGCCATCCCTTCCCCCATCTATGATAAGTTCTGATCCATGCATACTGTGTGCCCAGAGCAGAATTCCATAGACAGCTCTGCATCTGGTTATTCATCAGCACCGTATGTGTAAAGTTTATTCTTGTGGTGGTAGTGATCTATGATGTATTCCTTTCACTTGCTGAATAGTATTCCTCTGTAGATGCACTAGTTTACTCATCCACTCACTAGTTGAGGAGCAGAAATATTTGGCAGCTTTAGCAAGACTTTATCCTATACAATATTTTATCAATTGTCTCTTAGTACTGAGGAGTTGCAGGATTGGTCAACACATTTCAAATGTGCTTGCCCTTCTGTGACCTCTGCCCCTGAGCAAAAACCAGAAGGGTGTGGTGGGATTGTGTCAGACATTATGTTTTAAATATTTGGCTAAAATCAAGAGTCTCCAGGGTTTTATTTAGAAAGAAGAAAGATGCAGTGAGAAAGGAGTACCAAGTGGAATAATTGATTTAGTGGGGAAGAAGCACCTTGAACAGTAGTTCCACAACTGGGACCTGCTTAGTAATATATTTGAAAATGAGCAGGGAAGTATGAAGTGAGAACTTCTCTATGGCACCTGACAATAGTTTTAGAACATGTGGAATTTAAAACAACAACAACTGATTCATTATCAAACATGACCAGTCTGAGTTCTGGAATGGACATGGTAATTGGAATTGAAGCTTTGTAGTGGATTTTTGCTCTTCAGCCAAGCACTGTAATCATTTGCCTGCTAAACCTTCTTGTGTCCTTTAACTGTTTTCTAGGAACAGAAGTCTGAGGTGCTTAAACACACAACACCAGTCTGATGTAGTAATGTTTGGAATAACTTGTGGGTTTGAGAAGAAAGATGAAGCATAGCCATTCAGTAGTGTGTGTGTGTGTGTGTGTGTGTGTGTGTGTGTGTTTGTGTGTTTGCTGCTATCCCAGACATGTCCTCATTGCATCTCTCACTCCTTGTAGAAGGCACAGTTTGTCCTGCACGAAGTCACTTAACCCCCAGATGTCTGGTGAAGAGGAGGATTCTGGCTCAGCAGCTCAGCTTGGAATGTGCAATAGAGAAATAGTGCGAAGAGGGGCCCTTATTCTCTTCTGTGATTATGTCGTAAGTGTGAAAAATGTCTGTGAGGGTTGTTAAGGGAGGAGAGGACCACAGCATTTGCTGGGCAACCAGACTATTCACTGCCCCACAGATAACATCAAACTGAGGAGATGTAACAATGTTTGATTTTTCTCTGGAGTTTAATTAGAATAGCCTGGACCCATCTACTCTTAAATTTCTAAGTTGATCTTCAAAGGCTTTCATTCCACTAGTTTGTCACCAGGAACTTAGTGCCTGGCACATAGCTGGGCAGTTTTGTCTCAAGGTGTAAGCCAGGCTGCCTTGAAACTCACAGTGGTCTCATACTCAGAGATATCCCTCCTTTTGCCTCCTGACTGCTGGGATTAAAAATGTGTGCCACCAGACTGGAGAGATGGCTCGAAGGTTAAGAACATTGGCTGCTGGCTGCTCTCTTCCAGAGGTCCTGAATTCAATTCCCAGCAACAACATGATGGCTCACAAACATCTATAATGGGATTTGGTGCCCTCTTCTGATGTATAGGCGTACATGTGTACATAATAAATAAATCTTTAAAAAAAAATGTGTACCACCCTATCCAGCAAACACTACATGATTTTAACAAAGATAAATGCACTGACTTTTGTGGGATTTTTGGCTAATTTTTTTCCGTTTATTTTGTAGGAAGGTGTTAAATGGATTTGGATTTCAGAATAGATTTTCTTTTGAGTACCACTTTTTAAAAACAATCACTTTTGTGAAATATTTAACAAAAAATAGCATCACCTATTTGATTTATGAAAACAAGTCTTCTTTAATCATATTTGTTTAAAATAAGTTACAATTACATTTTAATTTATATTTGATGATTTTTTTAAACAAACTTGGAATCACATATACATTGCTATCATAGAGCAGAATGGTTTTTAAAAGTCTGAACCAGACTGGCAGTAGTGTCACACGCCTTTAATCCCAGTACTTACGAGGCAAAGGCAGATGGATCTCTGTGAGTTTGAGGCTAGCCTGGTCTACAAAGCAAGTCCCAAGATAGAGCTGTTACACAAAGAAACCTGTCTCAAAACAAACACAACAACAACAAAAACAAAAATCTGAAACAGAGGGAAAAAACATGTTTGAGCCAGCTGTGAGCAGAGGTGGTCTTATGGTATCTGAACTTGAGTAATGTTCGCTTTGTTTTCAAGCCAGGGTGCACTGTACAGAGCAGTCTATATGTTCATAATCCTCCCACCTCAACCTCCCAAGTATTGGATTGTAGGTGTGTGCCATGATATGCAGCTTAATATCCATCTTTTACTTGCCATTCCCAAAATTGAAATAGTTTTTTACATTTTGTTCTGCTTTTGAGAAATAATATGATATAATGGTATTTTTCACAAAAGTATAAGAAAGAAAAATTTTGTATGTAAATACTATCAAACGGTTCCAAATGGAAAGTTAGCCAGATGTTAAAATTGATCAGGTTTTGGCTTTTGTCTAGGATTATGAATTAAGGTAGAAGGGCTGTGTGTTTTTTAACTGTGGATATTATTTATTTTCTTTTAAAAAATTTCAAGTGAAACTTCTCCTGTGTTCTGGGGAGATCTATTTTTTGATTCAGCAATTCTATCAGCTCTGTGGCAGTTTGTGCCTCTTTTCTCCACTAACCACTGGAGACAAGAGTAGATATGGAACAGCTCGTGCGAGGCTGGCCTACAGCGCTTGATGGCAAGCCCATTTACTTCAATATGCGGCTTCCTTTGTTCCCATGCATGCAAGCTCCACTAGCAAGTGACTGCACCAGACTGTTCACCTTACTCCTGTGGGCAGCCGTCCCTTGACTCTCCCAAGAAGCCAGTGCTTCGTTTGTTCATTCTGATGCTGAGCCATTTGCTAGTGGCTCTGGGAGCTGGACATTGCCACTGGGGCTTGACTTCTCGTGGCCTCTGCCACACGACATCAGAGGTGCAAGGCTCTATAACTAGGTTTCCTTCCTTTCTCTCATGTACTTAGACACTGTCTTCACTGAACAAAAGTTTGTATTTGGAATTTGTTCTTTTCATACTCTTTCTAGCCTTCTTGCCTGATTGAAATATATCTTTTATTATATCTTTCCTAGTGTCAGAATCTCCATGACTCAGAACACTTAACGTGGCTCATTGTAAATCACATTCAAGATCTGATCAACTTGTCCCATGAGCCACCAGTACAAGACTTTATTAGTGCCATTCATCGTAATTCTGCGGCTAGTGGCCTTTTCATCCAGGCAATTCAGTCTCGTTGTGAAAATCTTTCAACTGTAAGTCTTTAGCCTGCAAGTGTGCTTTCTCTGCCTTAAAAATGAAGCACTAGAATTTTGTCAGTACCAATTACCAGTCTGAGAAAAAATAACTTCTTGTTCCTTCTCAACATTAGCCAACCACCCTGAAGAAAACACTTCAGTGCTTGGAAGGCATCCATCTCAGCCAGTCCGGTGCTGTGCTCACGTTGTATGTGGACAGGCTCCTGGGTACTCCCTTCCGTGCGCTGGCTCGCATGGTCGACACTCTGGCCTGTCGCCGCGTAGAAATGCTTTTGGCAGCAAATTTACAGGTACAAGATGGTGGTTTATATAAAAACTTAGCAAGTCAATCAAAACATTTGGTCTATGGGCCACTGATAGGAGCATGTATGCCATGTTTGTTATTCATGTATCTAACCAAGTGCTTCTAGTCTGTTCTTACTAATAGATAAACTGTGCATACCATTTTATTCTTTTAAAGTGGGTGTGAGATTATATGTATCAAAATCCCTGATGTGTTCTTGTATGTGTAGAGCAGCATGGCCCAGTTGCCAGTGGAAGAACTGAACAGAATCCAGGAGCACCTCCAGAATAGTGGGCTTGCACAAAGGTAAGGCTGCAGCATGGGATCCTGGCATTTGAGCTACCAGGGTATAAGGACTTGGATATGTTCAGGAACAAATAGCGAGACATGGGAGACTCCTGAACCTTATGGCTGTTGAAGGGATGGGAAGTGTATTTGTTGCCTCCACTTCTGGACCCTTGATGAATGAGAGTAAATGCATAACTTAGTAGCTAGGTTAGAAGGATTAAACCTGAGAGCACTACCTGGCTCTTGGCACATGCACATTACATTTATGTCTTGTTAAGTGCCATCTCTTTATAACTACTCATTTGCTTAATTGTTTGAAAGTCTTTTAGAAGCCTTTATTAGAAACATTTCCGTCTGTAGTGTGAGCATAGTTCCTTGAGTTACAAGATAAATTAAGAAAATCTTTTATCGCTTCCATTGCAGATAGGGGTAGGGAACACACACATATGTACATCAGAAAGGGTGATTCTGTCCTAATTTAGTCTTTAGAGGGTTTTTATGGTGATGTTTCTTAATGGGACAGAGTATAGTCGAGATAATTTTTCAGTCTTTAGAGCCACATGATGTCATTTGACATACGAAGTATCACATTGACTTTGGATGGTAAGAGAGCAAATTGTTATTGTGCTTGACTATAGACATAGTCATAGACCAAAATGAGAAAGATGATAATTATAATACATTTGACTAGATGAAATGATTCTTTTATGAAATGACATTCATAATGGAATAAACTGTGTCATTATGGGGAAATAATTTGTACACTTGGGTGTTAGAAGAATTTATCTATTTCTCATATATTACAAATAACACTGGCTAGAAATGTATAGCTCAGTGGTAGAGCACTTGTCTAGCATGCCCAAGCCCCTGTGTTCATTCCTCAATACTGTCAAGAAAAGAAAGAATAGAATAGCTTTGTTAGCTGTTATGTAGTGCATTGCCTAATAGAATGATGAGCATAAATGAAATTTCTGGAAAATATCAACAAGGTATAAATTGTGGTAATTTAAACTAACTAGGTTCTAAGTGTGCATCATGACTTTAGAATGTTCAAAGTATGTTTAACCTTGTTTTAAGAAGCTACTTCTGTTCATTGGTTTTACGTGTTTCTAGGAGCCATCTTTCTTAAACTGAGATTTCAAACTAAAGGATCAACTGTTCTGTGGTTTCATTTGTGTTTCAGACACCAAAGGCTCTACTCCCTGCTGGACAGGTTCCGACTCTCTACCGTGCAAGATTCACTTAGCCCCTTGCCCCCAGTTACTTCCCACCCACTGGATGGGGATGGGCACACTTCTTTGGAAACAGTGATTCCAGACAAAGTAAGTGTCCTGTATATCTAAGTGTGCTGGCCGGGAACCATGTGAAGACAATAATAGCCTTTGTCTACAATGAGGGTAAGAGTAGATGTCAGTCTACACAGGGCCCCTGATACTCAACTCAGGTTTATTAGCAACTCTGCTTGTAGATTAGAGTGGAATATGGATGCCATGAGGTCCTAATGAGAAAATGATGATGATGATGATGATGATGATGTGTAACTTTTGTGGAGGAGTGTGGGGTCAAGGTCAGGTGGCTAGTTGGCAAGTCAGGAGAAGTTAGTTGTGGCCCAGCGCCTATGACTGCAAATATTGTCAAGCACATGCTATCAAACTTTGCCTGTGTACATCTCCCTGAACCTTCTACCTCCTATGAAGTGTTAACACCTCCTGCTACTAGGTAGTATATAATGGGTATAATAGGTTGTCACCTTCACCATTCATACTTGAGATTTAGAGATTGTTAGGACCTTAGGTGGGGAGGAGATGTGATTTTAGAAACCTGCAGCTCATAGAAGAAAGCATACGTTTGCCCCAGGCTTGATCTGGCTGCTGAGGAAGATGAAGCATAGCCATTCAGTATTGTGCACACTCCAGTAGAGTGTAGATGGTACAGTATCAAGGAGTGGGTAGAGGAAAGGTTGCTAACTCTCAGAACTTTGCTGAGTTTGCACGGACTGCTAGAAGTTCCATGGGTGGAAAAGAAGAGGGCATTCAGGCTCAGAACAACAGAGGGAAGATTGATGAGCTGTAAGCCCAAGGTGTGTCTGATGTCTGTACAGGCAGCCAGGGTCCCAGTGCTGCAGGCACAGCCCAGAGGAGCAGCCAAAGTGTCTAACCAATCATGTTCCTCTTTTTTGCTTCTTTTTCTCAGGACTGGTACCTTCAGCTTGTAAGATCCCAGTGTTGGACCAAATCAGATTCTGCACTGCTGGAAGGTGCAGAGTTGGTGAATCGCATCCCTGCTGAAGACATGAATGACTTCATGATGAGCTCGGTAGGGCAACAATGGGAGGCCAGGGAATCACCAGCTCTGCTTATCTTTTTTATATTACTTGTATCTTAGTTAGGATTTCTATTGCTGCAATGAAGCAAGCACCATGACCAAAAAGCAAATCGGGGAAGAAAGGGTTTATTTGGCTTATACTTACACATCATGGTCCATCATTGAAGGAAATCAGGACAGGAACAGGGCAGGATCCTGGAGGCAGGAGCTGATACAGAGGCCATGAAGGGTGCTGTTGACTGGCTTATTCCTCATAGCTTGCTCAGCCTGCTTCTTATAGAACCCAAGACTATCAGCCCAGGGATGACACTACCCACAATGGACTGGACTCTCCCCATCAATCACTAATTTAAAAAATGCCCTATAGGCCTGCCTACAACCCAATCTTATAGAGACCATTTTCTTAATTGAGGTTCCCTCCTCTCAGATGACTTTAGCTTGTGTCAAGTTGACATAAAACTATCCAGCATAATTTCTGTGATTAATATATGGCAGTGTGTGGGGGACTTGAGTGTAGCAAGGGCAACATTAGGCAAAGCACATGGAGGCTCTAATAAAAAAATGTCACATGAAAGCTATAATCCAGAATAGCACACCAGTACATGGGGAGTGAATAGGATGCTATTTCAACCAAATTGTATTCCTAAAGAGGAAAGTTGTTTTAACTTCATCTTTCATGTGTTTAAAGAAAATGAGTGGCCATAAGCTATAATCAGTCCATCATCATTCATTTCATGACCACATGTGTTCACTGTAGTCTGGAAATTGATTGTTAATAGCCCGTTTGTTTTAGTTAGGATTTCTAGTGCTGTGAAGAGACACCATTAACATGACAATTTTTATAAAGAAAGCATTTAGTTGGGTATCGCTTACAGTTTCAGAGGTTTAGTCATTATCATCATGACGAGAAGCATGGCAGCATGCAGACAACCATGGTGCTGGAGAAGGAACTGAGAGTTCTGCATCTCGATCCACAGGCCACAGAAGATTGTGTGCCACCCTGAGAGTAGCTTGAGCATATGAGACCTCAAAATGCACTTCTTCTAACAAGGGGCTGGCTATAACTCCTAATACTGCAACTTCCTGTGGGCCAAGTGTTCAAACATTTGAGTCTATGGGAGCCATAATTATGCAAACCATCACACCCCTGTATTATTATCTCATTGCTGTGTTCAAACATCCTGACAAAAAGCAGTTTACAGGAGGAAGGGTTTGTTTTGGTTCACAGTTCAAGGGTACAGTCCTCATGGCAGGGAAAGCATGGTAGGAGGAGCTTGAGGTGTCTGGTCACTTGGCATCCACAGTCTGAAAACAGAAAGAAATGAATACTGGTGCTCCACTTGCTTTCTCCTTTTTATTTAGTCCAAGATCCCTGCCCACAATTAAAATGGGTCTTCCCACCTCAGTTAACCTAAACAAGAAAATCCCTGATAGGCACACCAGAGGCTTGTCTTCTAAGTAATTGTAGATCTTGCTAAGTTGACCTCAGTATTATCCATCATGCCCACCATGTGGTGAGGTGCCCTATCCCCTCTAGATATAGAGGAATTCTTTTCTACTTACCCCTCAAATATCAGAAGGTATACTGCAGAGTTGGTCTAGACCTTGAAAACATTAGTTCCCTGCTCTTGGCTCTACTGCCAAGCATCCTTAAGCTACCTTAATGGGCTGCTTTCTTGCCCCAGTGAAGACAAGGACCCACAGCTCCTTGACATATGCCATTGGGAAAAAGAGAAGCAGAAACTGAGGTTAATGGGAGGTGTGGGGGTAGGGCACACAAGAAGAGATCCAAAGTACAGGATCAGTGAGTTAAATTTTTCCATGTTGCTAAGTGGCCTATTAACAACTATGAAAGTTCCAGCTGTGACCATAGGAATGTCTGATTTGGGGGTACTAATGATGAAATACAGTTTTTAATATTAAAGCTTGATGTTCTATTTGAAAAATTGTTCTTTCCCCTAACTCCTTAAATGGCTAAAAATATTGGCAAAATATAATAAAAACTGTCATATGAGGCCAGGCATGGTGGCACATCCTCTTAATCTCAACACTTGGGAGACAGAGACAGGAGGATCTCTATTTATGGCATGTTGGTCTACATACAGTGAAAGTCTATCTCCAAATAAATAAATGAATAAGTAAAATTTGTTAAATTTTGTCATGTGAAATGCTGATTTTCCAACCAGATCTTTATCACACATAAGACCACCTTCCCTTGTTCCAGATGCTGTTATGCCTCAGGCTACAACAATGCCTGGCATATTAGCCTTGGTGTACTGTTTATGTCAATTAAAATTTGCCATTCTAGAATTATTTCAGAGAAATCTAAGATCATAAAAGTAAAAATACTACTGTAAAATTCAAGTACGACAAAGAAGCCAGAAGTATTTTCTGAACGTACGTTAAATGGAATTGTTGATATATTTTTAATGTATATAATATACTTTTTAAATAGAAAATTCAACTTAGTTTTATCTTTTATCTATTTATATGATAACTAAGACCCTTTCCAGATAATATTTTTCTACTTCTATTACTGTAACAAGTAACTTGAGGCAAGCTGCTTTATAAGGAAAAGAGGATTATTTTGACCGGTAGCTCTACAGATACAAGGTCCAAGGGCTCATCTGGTGATGGCCTTCTTGAGGTCAGAGTCCCAGTGTGGTAGAGAGAATCTTCTATGGCAAAAAGTAAGGAGCCTGAGTGTCCATGTTTCTAGAATATTTTCACAGGCATGTACTCTAGTTTGGATTATCTCGGAAATAAATGCTTGTTGCATTAGCTATGTGAAGGAAAGCTTACCATCTTTGCTTTTGTTTGTCTGGCCTATAATGTTTGATCCAGGAGTTCAACCTAAGCCTTTTGGCTCCTTGCTTAAGCCTTGGCATGAGTGAGATTGCTACTGGCCAGAAGAGTCACCTTTTTGAAGCAGCCCGGGGGGTGACTCTGGACCGGGTGACCAGTGTTGTTCAGCAGCTTCCTGCTGTCCATCAAGTCTTTCAGCCTTTTCTGCCTATAGAGCCCACAGCCTACTGGAGCAAGTTGAATGATCTACTTGGTAATTTAAATATTGTTTCCTTAGATGTTTCTCTCTTTATGTGTCTCTGTCTCTCTGTCTGTCTGTCTGTCTCTCTCTGGAGTGATGGGATGGTGGTAGCAAAATGTGCAAGCCAGAGGGAGGCAAGGTCTCTCACTGAAGCTAGAGCTGCCATCTCTATTAGATTCACTGACCAATAGGCCTTTGGTGTCCTGCTGTCTCAGCTGAGGTTACAGGTGCATATCCCACGTAGGTTTAATGTGAGTGCCAGGATTCCAAACTCAAGTCCTCATGCTGTGTAGCATACACTTTATACACTGAACCATCTTCTCGACCCAAGTTATCTTAAATTTTTAATTATTTTATGTGTATTGGTGTTTTATCTGCATATATGTCTGCATCACATGCATGTAGTGCCCATGGAGCCAGAAGTTGGCATCAGATCTCATGGACTGGAGTTACAGGTGGTTGTGAGCCACTATGTGGCAACTGGGGATTGAACATAGGCCCAATGGAAGAGCAGCCAATACTCTCAACTGCTGAGCTATGTCTCTAATCCCAGGTTATCATAGTTTTAAAAAGTATTTCAGATCCAGCATGGTGCTTCGCCCCAAGCACATATATAGTCAGGGCTGTTGTTCTAAAACACTGGCAGGCTGACATAAATGAGAAACTGCACCAAATTCTTAACTCTAAACTGTCTTTCTTTGTTACTACTACTCTTGGACCTAGATTATCATGGTTCTAAGCCCTTCAGGAATACTGGCTTAGTCTCAGGGCAAACCAGGTACAGACTGTACGTAGCACATATGGGTGGGCATGTACAAATGTGCTGTCTTGGTGTTAGCATCCTCAAATCCACATAGCCATGTGAAGCACAGTCCGAGTCACTCATGCCAGTCTCATGTTTCAGGTGATGCTGCATCATACCAGTCTCTGACCACACTTGCCCGTGCCCTGGCACAATACCTGGTGGTGGTCTCCAAAGTGCCTGCTCATTTGCACCTTCCCCCTGACAAGGAGGGAGACATAGTGAAGTTTGTGGTAATGACACTTGAGGTAAGAGCAGCCCTGAAATGCTGTGTCTCTGTGAGGATAGGCTATGTGAGTAGCACTAAGATGAAAGCCAACAGCTGACTGAGTGTGGTAGTGCACGCCTATTAGCCCAGCTACTTTGGAAGTAGAGGCTGGAGAATTGTGGGTTCCTGGCTTGTAAGGATGTGTCTGGGTACAGAGCTAGAGCCTTTTTCAGTAAACTTTAGGCAGGAAGAGAATGCCTATTGTCAAAATCTAATTCCTGACTTTACTGAGTCTTTCACCCTCGCCACAACACCCACAGCGAACCAAGGAGGTCTTTAAGACATCCTCTTGTCTCAGTACTACAATCCTAAGGTGGATCCTAATTAAAATCTAGGCAGTGTTATGTTTTAAGTTGGGCAATAACTTAGGCATCTCACCCCCAGAAAATTGAACACTTGGCCCCTCAAAGTATGTATACACATGCTCTGTAGTTTTGTTACCTTGCCATATGACTACTAGAAAAGAGCTTCAACCAGTGCCAGAGCTGTGCGCCATCCTGAGCAAGAGTTGACTCATTACACTAAGAAAAGAAAGTTTCCTGAGGAAGTGTGGTACAGAGGCACCAGCTGAACCAGGCTGAGTTAGGTAGTCTTAGCTTGTCTTAGCCCAGTGGAGACTGGAAAGCAAGTGTATGTGTTAAGTACTGGGTGGCAGCTCCTAGTCATACCCTGAACCTCACAGGCAATGTCATGGTGCTTGGTTCCCACAACAACGCTGAAGGATGAACTCTCTGTTCCCATTTTACACATAGGGAAGGAAGCTCAGAGAGGTTCAGAAACTTGCTAGAAGTCACTAGTCATAAATACTCCAAACTCAGCTTTGTGACTGAGATTTAAACATCCTATTTGGAAATCCTATGTTACAGGAGCCCTTGAGAAAAGCCTCTGCCTGGAGGCTGTGTAGCTCAGGACAAGTTTCTCTAGCTACCCAGGGTTCTAAAGGATAAAGATATCTGGGTGGTTGAGTACTCTAACAGAGGGAAAGCTGGAACTTTGAGGTATAGGTGGATCAGGACTGAATATTAAGAAACCTAGGAATGACAACCTAGAAACCTGGGTCAAAACCATTTTTCTAGAAGGAACTTGGCTCATCTCTTGGCCTCTCCATCTTTCCATGGTCTTCCATAACTTTTTTTTTCTTGCGATATTTTTTTTTTATTTTTATTGAGAAAAGGAGAAAAAAAAAACAAACAAGTTTCCACTTCCTCCCAGCCTCCCATTTCCCTCCCCCTCCTCCCACTCTTCTCCCCCTCCTCCCACCCTTCTCCCCCTGCCCCCACTCCTCTCCCCCTCCCTCTCCAGTCCAAAGAGCAGTCAGGGTTCCCTGCCCTGTGGTAAGTCCTAGGTCCTCCCCTCTCCGTCCATTTCTAGGAAGGTGAACATCCAAACTGGCTAGTCTCCCACAAAGCCAGTACATTACGTAGGTTCAAAACCCCGTGCCATTGTCCTTGGCTTCTCATCAGCCCTCATTGTTCGCCATGCTCAGAGAGTCCAGTTTTATCCCATGCTTTTTCAGTCACAGTCCAGCTGGCCTTGGTGAGCTCCCAATAGATCAGCTCCACTGTCTCAGTGGGTGGGTGCACCCCTCGTGGTCCCGACTTCTTTGCTCATGTTCTCCCTCCTTCTGCTCCGGAAGCACAATTCTTAGTTAAGGGAGCCACCTTAGGGTTGGCAAGAGACTTGAACCTAGAGTGGCTCCCAGATGCCCAAGCCGAGGTCCCCAGTTAGTTCCTTGAGCAGCTGAGGATAGGGAACCTGAAATGACCCTATCCTATAGCAATACTGACGAATATCTTGCATATCATCATAGAACCTTCATCTGGTGATGGATGGAGATAGAGACAGAGACCCACACTGGAGCACTGGACTGAGCTCCCAAGGTCTTCCATAACTTTTAATGGCACTGTTCTCTAGAGATACAGGAGGCACAGAGTACTGGGTGAGCATTCTAACAGTGCTTCCCTTTAGGCCCTGTCATGGCATTTGATCCATGAGCAAATCCCACTGAGTCTGGACCTCCAAGCCGGGCTAGACTGCTGCTGCCTGGCACTACAGGTGCCTGGCCTCTGGGGGCTGCTGTCCTCCCCAGAGTATGTGACCCATGCCTGCTCCCTCATCCACTGCGTGCGATTCATCCTGGAAGCCAGTAAGTCCTTGTCTATGAATAACTTTGTCTTCACAAATACATATCAATCATGAATACTTTTTCTTCTTGTCTCCTATTTCCCAAGAACCAGTTAGGACTTGGAGTGGAATGGATGAATTATAGGTGCTGCCTTTAGAAGGCCCCATCTTTCCACTCCCAGACCTTGATATTACACTGGAACTTAACTAGAATTTACTTTTCTAGTTATTTTGTTTAGAGTTTGTAGTTCCAGCTTTTAAAAAATACTTTTTAAGTTTTATCCCTTTGATCTTTAGTCTTAGTTGGCTATTTGATGTTCTTAATCCTGAATGATTATAAAATTAACAAGATTACATTCAATAGATGACTTCTGTTAAAGTTGAAGTGTGTGCTTGCATGCTACATTGTAATGCTAATGTGTTATAAAATAAAAGGATTCATTCTTTTCTAGGAACAGTGTCCTCAACAAGGGTCATTAGCTAAAAATTTTTAAAAATTGGACATTATAGTTTACATGTTAGAGGATGTTTTGAAGTTTTATGTTTTTAAATTAAACATTATAGAGTGGTGTTTTGATCTTTCATTGTTTAAATTGTTTTCATCTGTGCATTTGTAGTCAACTTGGAAGCAAAGATCCAGGGATTAATTTTAAAAAGCTAAGCTTCTTAGTCATAGTGATGCTTTTAGCAGTATTGGCTGATAAATAGTCTGATAAAAACTCTCAGAGTGGAGATGGCACTGAAATGTAGAAGCACAAGTCTTTGTGTATTCATGATTATCCAAAGCACTGATGCCTGCATTTAGTGTTATCCAGTGCTTTTAGTTTTACTGAGATTGTCTCTAGAAATCTAGCCTTAAGTTGACATAGCTGTCTTTGCAAGTTTTTATGAGGCTGCACAGGTTTGGAGACTTGAGTAGAAAGTAGGGTTAAAGTGTATGTTCTGCTGTGATTTCAGTTGCAGTGCAGCCTGGGGACCAGCTTCTCGGTTCAGAAAGCAGGTCAGATACTCCAAGGGCTATCAGAAAGGAAGGAGAAGACTCAAACATACAAAGTAAGTCATAGGACCTCCCTACTCTTTTCCCCCTTCCGTGTTTCTTTGGGGCCTTCAATCATTCACAAAAGAAACTTGTCAAGTGGGACTCTGAACTCTACGAAACCCTCTAGAGCTCATCCAGAGGATTGAGGTTTTCTGACGATGGATGCATCCATATTCCTGTTTTTGTGTGCCCTCTTTTTCCGGTGAAGACTCCCTCTCCCCTTGGACGAACTTGGTTCATCCTACATCCTTCCTCACAGCCTGGATTTGCACCTCTTTTCTGGGAAGCCCCCATCTTAGTCCTCAGTACTTAACACATGACTCCTACTTGAGGATGAAAATATGTTTTTCTTGTCTGTATTCCCAAAATTGCTGCTTGGCCTGTTGTAAGTGTACATTAAATTTTGAATAAATAACTCAAGACACTAAGGAATTTGAAGTTAGTGCAGATACTCACATAGTATACTGTAACCTTAATGACTGTTTCAGACATCTCTTTTGGTAGCATTTGGTAACTTGTTTTGTGACAGAATATTACTCTGTAGCCCAGGCTGGCAGTGAATTCATGACCTTCCTGCCTCAACCTCCTAAGTGGTAGATGCTATTACATTGAAAAAAAAATTACTGAAATCACCATCATTTAAAACTGTTCTGAACTTAGGTACCACATTGTCTTTTTCTGATCTTCCTTATTGCTTCTAGGGTAGTTGTGGCAAGACAGAACACATTTCACCAACTGAATTTTTGCCTCCTAACTAGGCTTCTAGAATGTTTTTAGTTCCTTGACCCTAGAGGCTCAAATAGTAGGAATGCAACCTACAGCTGCAGCCCTTCTCACACAGGTGGGAAAGCAGGCGCCATGAATGTTTATCTTTCCTAGGGTCACAGGAGCCTCAGCCCTGCTTTATTGCTCCAGAAATAGGTATAGAGAAATGCTTAGTCACAGCCCAGCATTGTGACATGAGCCTGTCTGTAATTGCAGCACTAAGGAGGCCAAAGTAGGAGGGTCATGAATTTGAGTTGAGCTGAGAGAAACCATTTTAAAAGTTGGAGATACTTGGGCTGGAGAGATGGCTCAGTGGTTAAGAGCTTTGCCTGCTCTTCCAGAGTTCCTGAGTTCAATTCCCAGCAACCACATGGTGGCTCACAACCATATACAGTGAGATTTGGTGCCTTCTTCTGGCCTGCAGGGATACACTCAGGCAGAATACTGTATACATAATTAATAAATAATTTTAAAAAAAAAGATGGAGATACTTATAGACAGAGCTTCCTTGTCTGTAGTCTTCCAGCTCCTGTTCCAAAATTTTAGGGTTCCATAGTGGCCCATAAGCAACGCCATTTAAGTATATGCTGGGTTCTCACTTTGTTTCTGTCTTGAGCCCCTACAGTTCCTGCAGTTGAGTTATGATTTCATAATTTCTTATTAATACTCACAAAGTGAGGAAACCTCCACCTCATAGCTTGTTCCCCCCCCCCCCCAGCTTAGCAGGAGCTCAGGTAATTCTGTGAGGATAAGATGCAGGTAAGAAAATCAAGCCATGTGAAGCACTAAGGCAAATGCCCACCATCATGAGACTGGGCAGGTTGGCCCAGTGGCAGGAGATTACTTAATTAAGGCCTATATAATTATGCTCATCTGTAACTCTCTTGAGGTCAGTTAATGAGATTCTGGTCAGAAGTAGTAACTTGGGTTTTATTAAGTTTTTTAAGTCACCTCCAGTTAGTACTTTTTTTGTTTAATTTTATGTGTGAAGATGTTTTCTGCATGTATGCTGCACCACATGCATGCATTGCCCAAGGAGGCCAGAGGAAAGTGCCAGATCTCATGGGAGTAGAGTTACAGATAGTTAGGAGCTACCATGTGGTTGCTGGGAATTGAACCCAGGTCCTCTTAACTGCTCAGCTATCTCTTCCTTCCTAGTTGATGCTACTTGAAGTTAGTCTAATATGCATCATTCTTTTAGCTAGGGGCTTAATTCCTTAAGTTTAATAAGGATCCTTTTTCTATACTAGGAAGTTGCCTAAATTGTTGAATCTCATGGGCAAAGGTAACTATCTGTCCATTTTACTACTTGTTTAGTAACAAGTAGTTTTCTAATTCCATGCTATATTGAGATTCAGGAAATATGAACAGTCCCTGCCTTCAAGACTCTGACAGGACAGTTTGGTGGCTCTGGAATTTTCATCATCACTCTGCCTCTAAAATTTCCATCCAAGGCTGAAACTCAGGTTCAAGACTATTACTGTATTCGCCACAGAAATTGTAAGAATTGCTGGTTTTGGATGCATTCCAGGTGGGCTTATGTGAGTAGCCAACAGTCTGGTAGACTGGACAGGGGTTGGTAGGCTTGATACGCTCTTCTCCATGGGTATACAGAGGAAGGATAGCAGAGTTGCAGTGTGTTTTGACAGAATCTGCCCTCTTGATCACCATTCTCTATGTAGATCCCAGTTATATCACTTCGGCCTGCGAGATGGTGGCAGAGATGGTGGAATCCCTGCAGTCAGTGCTGGCCTTGGGCCACAAAAGGAACAGTACTCTGCCTTCATTCCTCACGGCAGTGCTTAAGAATATTGTCATCAGTCTGGCGCGTCTCCCCCTGGTCAACAGCTATACGCGTGTGCCCCCTCTGGTAAGTCATTGCTGAAATAGGATAGGTGGTATTTACTAGCAGCCTTGGGGTGGGGTGATCCTAAGACTGAAGTGGAATATTTTGGGGAAGATTCAGGAGAAGGGGGGCAAGAGTACTGGAATCTTGTGCATGCAAGGCAAATGTCATACCTATCACTGAGGTACATTTTCCACCCTTGGTTTTTTTGTTTTTGAGATTATAATTTAATTATAATATTTCTCCTTTCTCTTTCCTCCCTTTTAACCTTCCCATGTGTCCCTCCTGATCTTTAAATTCATGGCCTTTTTATTCACTAATTGTTACTGTGTGTGTGTGTGTGTGTGCGAGAGAGAGAGAGAGAGAGAGAGAGAGAGAGAGAGAAGAAGAAGAAGAAAGTGTGTGTGTGTGTCTATTCTTAAATATAACCTGATTAGTCTGTATAATCCTCCCTGTATGTATGTTTTCAGAACTGAACAACCAATTGGTATGTTCTTCTGGTAAGGCCACCTTTCCTGTTTCCAGCTTTCCTCAATTGCCTATATAGTTCTTTTTATAGGATGAGGCCTCATGCAGACCTTTGATTTTGATTTGGGGGGGGGGGTAGGATCTTGCTCAATTTGATATGTAACCAGGGCTGGCCTCAAACTTGAGATCCTCTTCTCTATTTCCCTAATGCTAGAATTAGCTATAGGCATTCATGCCCACTTATCACACAATCTTTATTGCCGTAACACTCTCTGTGGTAGTTCCAGCATTTTGCATGTGGGTAGTTGTGACACCTGTATTGTTCCCCAGGCATTCTGTGTAGTGGTTATTTTCAAAATGAACTAAAGTACTAACCTTCATTTCCACTGATGTGTTCATGTTGGATGTGATTCTGAAGTGATTAGACTAATTATGGTAAACCTGAAATTTTACTCTTCAATTATTTTCTTTAAAAGGTGTCACCTTTGAAGATTTCATACAAAGCTGGGCATAGTGGTGTGTGGGGAAAAAAACCAACACGATTTCTGAGTTTTAGGCCAGCCTGGTCTACATTGTTCCAGTATAGCCAGAGCTACATAATGAGAGACTGTATCAGAGAGAAAGAAAGATTGATTCTTAAATTTAGGGACAAGCACTATTGTGGGTTTTCTCTTGAAATTTTCTTCGCATATCAGCATAAAATAGACAGGCTCTTGGTTCAGCAGGAACTTAGTATGGGAAAAGGGTTAACAGCAGCTATGCTGACCTAAGTCTGCTGAAATAGCACACTAGACATATCCTTTCCTACAAAAATCCTCAACAAGAAAACAAAGCTGGCTCATAGCTGACTTAAGCCAGAACACAAAACCAGGCCCAAGGGAAAAGTACTTTTTTTCTTCCTAGAATAGGGCATGTGCCTACTGCTGGGCCACAGTCTCTACATGCGTGTATTCGCATGTAAGATCCTGGAAAAGTTCACATTTAGAAAGTGACAGTCATTGGACCTTAGAGTTGCAGAGGCCCATTTTGAGTACTGTGGCTTCACTGTGCTGGAAGTACTTACAGAAAGAGCTGTGGACATTGGGAAGAGCACAATAGAAATCCAGGAGATCATCCAACATTGCTGCATGGGTTTTAACCCTGGGCAGGAAGCATTCTTTGTGGAGACTGTGCAGGAAGGCAGTATAGAGGTCATAGAAGGCTATAGGGGATCTGCCTACATAGGCCATGTGCTGTAGGTAAAACTCCATCAAGTGCTTTTAATCTGCTCCCTTAAATGCCCTGGGTACAAAGGCAACTGTAGCAAGCATTGCAGAACCTCCCCTGGGCATGCCCCAGAGACTTTTATGCTTGTATAAGAGATTTATAGAAGGCTTTACTATGATAAAGAGAGCTTGGTTGTAGGAATCTGGGGAGGCTCTGTTAGGTCCTCATGGCTTCACTGAGGCACATAGCTGAGCTGGCAAGATGGTCTTGCTACTGGAATAATATAGGATGTGCCTCAGGGTTTCGTTTTGTGCATGGTGCTTGTCTGGATATCTAATGGCAGAACTCAACTTGTCAGAATTGATAGAATGAACAGTAGGGTTGGCCTTGTGCCTGACTGCCAACACATATTTATACACGGGACTGAACTTCATTAGTGTTTGCCTTTTTTCTAACACACATTAATGTTTGTGGGCCCCAGCATTTCCCACAAGGAATCTAGCTTGTGTACAGCCCGGTCTGAAGGTGTAACAAGAAGAGGATTGGCTTTGGGAAGGCAGAACAGAGTGGTGGGAGTCAAGCTTGGGCTTAAAGGTTCTAGCAAAGGGGTGGGAGCCTTTTGTGGAAAAGCACTGGCTCTGGAAAAACCTGTGTGAGTAGTGAGGGGAGTGCAGCTGGCTCAGTGGGGAGACTAGTTGAGATAAGGGGGGGGGGGTGTCTCTTGTTTTCCTAGTGGCATCTCCATCCAGTTGTTACTCTCTTTTCCTCTTCTCAGGTATGGAAACTTGGGTGGTCACCCAAACCTGGAGGGGATTTTGGCACAGTGTTCCCTGAGATCCCTGTAGAATTCCTCCAGGAGAAGGAGATCCTCAAGGAGTTCATCTATCGCATCAACACCCTAGGTACCCCACAATCCTCCTCAGTCCCCATATACCACACACATGCCCGAAGCTCCAGGGTAGTGCCATCTCATGACAACTGGAAAGGTTCTGGGATAATGGGAACGGAACAAACCTTCACACATTTCACAGCACATATGGAATTATGATAAGAAAATAGACCTAGGGGCTGGAGAGATGGCTCAGTGGTTAAGAGCATTGCCTGCTCTTCCAAAGTCCTGAGTTCAATTCCCGGCAACCACATGGTGGCTCACAACCATCTGTAATGAGGTCTGGTGCCCTCTTCTGGCCTGCAGACATACACACAGACAGAATATTGTATATATAACAAATAAATAAATAAATATTTTTAAAAAAAAAAAAGAAAGAAAATAGACCTAGGTGCACATAGACGAGGCAGTGTGTATGGTTGCATATCAGGCTTTTTGAACAAAGATACACATGTAAGAAGCCAGATCCTGTCTTCATATTCAGACTAAACTGTACAAGTGGGCTGGGAATATGGCTCACTCTGTAGTGTTTGCCTAGCACCAATTAAGACCAGAGTTCAGTCTCCAGGGCTACAGCAACAAACTGTAAGTAGTGGAAGTGATTTCCTCTGTCTGCTACTTTGACCTCGTGTTCTCACTTAGGTCATTTTTCTCCTATGTGAAATGTGCAACTTGGGGAACATGGCAGGCTAAGTGTCACAGGAGCCAGGGTGGTAGGATGAGGGAAGATAGATTTGGCCAGACAGCCCCACTCATCCCTTGGCTGAACAATGTGGGACCCACAGTGCTATGGCCCATAAAATGGGTATTGTGTCCACTTGATGTGTTTGCCACAGATGTGAACATGAAGAATATACTTAGTGTCTTAGCAGCAGCGTGAGTAGTTCTCCTGTCAGGCTTCTTCTCTTGATTTCTGAAGTACAATCTAAATTGCCCCCCTCCCCCCCCGCCTTTTTTTTTTCTGGATGAGGGTGTGTCTTAGCCACTGTTCTATTACTGTGAAAAGATACCATGAAGAAGGTAACTCTTATGAAAAAAAGCATTTAGTTGGAGGCTTGCTTTCAGTTTCAGTAGGTTAGTCCATTATTATCATGGTGGGAAGTAGACAGGCATGTTGCTAGAGCAGTAGCTGAGAGCTTTATATCTTGATCCACAAACAGCAGGCAGAGAGAGAGAGAGATACAGGGCTAGGTGTGAGCTTTTCAAACCTCATTGTTTTCTCACTGTGGCATATGTCCTCTAACAAGGCCTCATCTCCTCACCTTTCTCAAACAGTTTATCAACTGGGGGCTAAATATGCAAATATGGGGACCAAACTCTTTCAAACCACACAGGGTGTGATTGGGTAGTGTGATTATAATCTTCATAGCCTTCCCCTGCTGGGGTATTTCCTGGAAGAGCCCAGGTACCTGATCCACTGTCTGATCCATGTTAGTACCTTAGGCTTCTTCAGGTTTTCTTATTCAGATTTCAGCAGCCTACCTCAGTTTCCTATGTCCATAAATTAAACAGTTTATCACTGTCCCCAGTAACTTCTGAGTAGGAATCAGGCAACTCTTATGAAGAATTGTTTTCCTGCCTGTCTTAGTTATGTTTCTGTTACTTTAGTAAACACCATGACCAAAAGCAACATGGGAAAGAAAGGGTTTATTTCTCCTGATAACACAAAGGTCTATCCCTGAAGGAAGCCAGGACAGGAACCTAGAGGCAGAAACAGGAGTAGAAGCCATGGAGGAATGCTGCTTGCCAGCTTGCTCACCAGGGCTTACTCCGCCTGCTTTATCAAAGCATGTAGGACCCCCACCCCAGGAGTGGTACCACATATATGGGCTGGGCCCTGCCACACCAATCACTAGTTAAGCAAATTCCCTTCAAACTCACTTGAGTCTGAGTCATACCCTATGTTCCAGGAGATCCGAGATTTGATATTCTTCGTTTCTATCTTTGTTCCATCCTTGCCTTACAAGGAGTACTGCAGATCTTCTTGACTCATGGTGGGAACACCAAATGCAGCCATTTGTTGAACTTTACTCTGATGTAGCTCTTTAGTGAACCTGAGGAATGGCCTCCTAGATTGCCTTTGCTGCTTGCTGGAGTGTTCCCAGCCCAATGCCATGCTTTTCCAATCTGTTCTGAGTGGTTTTCATTATTTATGTTTATTTACTTTATGGAGACATGACTCACATGAACATGCCCATAGTGCAGCGTGTACATGGAGGGCAGAGGATAGTTAGCAGGAATTGGTTGTCTCCTTTTCCCATGTAGTTCCTGGGAATTGAACTCATATTGTCAGCCATCTTGCTGACACTAATCTCACCAGCTTTACAGAGACCGAATTATCATGTATGTGGTTCTATGGTCTGGTCTGAAATCTCATGGTCAGACTTAAGGTGACACTTTAAAAATGCTTCATAGACAGGAATAGCCTGGCCTGCTTGAATGAAACCTGTGTGGACATCCTTGTCACTGTACCACACAATGGGGAATTGAAGGGCAGTCTGGGCTGCTGAACTTGGCCTATGCCTCTTGACCTTGATAGCATAACTGACTTCCATGTACTACAGTGTCCTTCATGGTAAATGGAGAGACTGGTATTCCCTATGCTATAGGATTGCCCTGAAGATCTTCGCTAGGAACATCACTAAAGGCGTTATATTGTCAGTGTTTTTTCATGGATTTGGAGAGTTGGGAAACTATCTAATGTAATGATTGATTCCCAGGGTGGACCAGTCGTACCCAGTTCGAAGAAACTTGGGCCACCCTCCTTGGTGTCTTGGTGACCCAGCCCCTAGTGATGGAACAGGAGGAGAGCCCACCAGAGGTGAGACTTCTATAGCTAGAAGGTGGCTAAATAGGAACCTGTAGCTATGGCAGCTTGGTGACTGTTTGGGAACAGGAAAGCAGGCTGATCATATCTCAGCTGATGCTCCACAATAAAGACAAGCCCTCTGAGAGGTTTGGAGACTGAGGCTTCCAGTAGCTAGGATGCAACTTTTACTATGATACCTTCCACATCAGTGGAATAAGATTGTTCTCTGTCAGCACTTTTGCATTCTGTTGTTCATTTATCACTATCTGAAGGAATATCATTGAACTAAAACAAAAAAGGCCATGAATCCAGGTCATGTTCTTGTTTCTTGTTTGTTTTGTTTTTAATTATCTTAGAGGTTTTGTTTGTTTAGTATTAATGTACACCATGCTAATAAGACATGAATAACGCCCATAGTTTTTTGTTTGCTTAGTATTAATGTACACCATGCTAATAAGACATGAATAACGCCCATAGTTTTTTGTTTGCTTAATATTAATGTTCACCATGCTAATAAGACATGAATAACACCCATAGTTTTGTATGTTCAAAGTCCTGGGATATGAGCCCTTGGTTCTGAGAGATGTGAAATGAACTTGTGGAGATGACAGATAAGAGAGTGAATCTATATAGGTCACAAGTCGTCAAGATCATCTTCCAACGTTTCTGTAACTGCCAGGTTGCCGGTGTTCTCAAATGATAGTATTTAAGAGCAATGTCCTCTGAGGTAAATGCCTATTTGGAGTTCTGTGCCAAATATTTGCATACTTCAGGTTTACTCCAAGGTCTAGGTATATAGATGTGTGACCAATGCCAAACAAACTTGAACAAAAGACTCTGGCTATGGGAAGCCACAGGACTTAAGGAATCCAATTCTCCTCTCTGAAGCCTTATGGCCCTTGTGCTCTGTGTGAAGTAGAGGCAGAATAAGTGGTTGGTATCTTGTTGTCATGTTGTCAATGTGTGGACTGTTCCTCTAGGAAGATACAGAAAGGACCCAGATCCATGTCCTGGCTGTGCAGGCCATCACCTCTCTAGTGCTCAGTGCAATGACTGTGCCTGTGGCTGGCAATCCAGCTGTAAGCTGCTTGGAGCAACAGCCCCGGAACAAGCCTCTGAAGGTTCTCGATACCAGGTTTGCCTGAGTTTCTATGTGGGCTACATTCTATTGCAGAGGATGGTGAGGTAGCCCACTCCACTTTTAAATTCCCATACCCTTTCCTTTGTTAAAAGAATTGATGTAATATGTGTCTGTGGCCCTGCCCAGGGATATAGATCCTAAAGTGATTTTGGTCATTGGTGACAAGCTGAAGATTTAGTGTGAAATTGTATGAGCTTCACTGGGTATTCAGGCTCAGACATTTGGGTCAGGAATAAGCACCTGCAGCAGGGTTTGCTTGCTGTTACACCAGCTGCTTCAGGCAAGTGAAAGAGAAGTCCTGGTGGTTTTCATGGTTTTCATTCCTGTGATGTTTGAAAAAAGCAAACATGTTCTTTCTTTTGGTTCTGAATTTTAGATTTGGAAGAAAATTGAGCATGATCAGAGGGATTGTAGAACAAGAGATCCAAGAAATGGTTTCCCAGAGAGAGAATACTGCCACTCACCATTCTCACCAAGCCTGGGATCCTGTCCCTTCCCTGTTGCCAGCTACTACAGGTACAGGAAGGAACTAGAACAAGAGTGTGGCTAGCATTCTTTTTAAAAAAAAAATGTTTATTTTTATTTTATATTCATTGGTGCTTTGCCTGCATGTCTGTGTCAGATCTTGGAGTTACAGACAACTGTGAGCTGCCGTATGAGTGCTGGGAATTGAACTCAGGTCCTCTGGAAGAGCTGTCAGTGCTCTTAACCGCTGAGCCTTCTGTCCAGCCATGGCTAGCATTCTTGCTGTGGCTTAACAAGAAGGCTGCATGCTGAGTGTATTGCCCCCATTCACAAGTCTCATGCTTTGTCTGGACTTGTACCACCATAAGCACCAGGATGTATCCTGCTTCAATGAAGAGAATTTTGTAGGTTCTTTTTCTTTCCATTGTGTTTATTAATTGTACAAGTTACTGTGTTGCATAAAGACATTTTTGTACAAGTGCATAATGTATACTAAATGAACCCCCTCCAAAACCTCCTTACCCTTCCCTTTGCCATCACCCTCGTTATTATTGAACAAACTGCTTCAATCTTATAATTACCTCATTCTTTTAGGAATTTAAGTACCTTGAAGACTTTATTTGGGGAAGTTTCTGTATGGAAATTCAGTGTGTTGTGTATCTCAAAATGATTTTGGGAACATTGAATTTAACAGAGCAGTGTGACTTTAAATGGCCATGGGCCTAGACCTTGAGGAGCCTCTGTCTGGGCCAATAGAGTGGGTGAGAAATGACATACTTGCTCTGTAGAGTCTTGAGAAAGGTGTGGATAGATAGCTATAGGAACTCAGAATACAGCTCTAAGAGCATCAGAGTGCCTTGGGGAGAGAATGGGTGGTGTGAGATCTAACACTGTTAGCTTGAGGCAGCCATAGGAAAAGAGTCTAGTTTGCCTACCAGGCTTGCCAGCTCAACAGGTTACCAAGTGACAGTACTACAAGACCTCCTGGGCCTCTGTATATCTGAGCCATCTTGCCAATGAAGAGGATAACCGGATTGGGCAAACATCTGTCCAGCCAGTCAGGGTCTTATGCAGTGCTATGCTGATGTTTTACAGGTGCCCTCATCAGCCATGACAAACTACTACTGCAGATCAACTCAGAGCGGGAGCTAGGCAACATGAGCTACAAGCTGGGCCAGGTCAGTTACACCATTCCGTTCCCTCCTGAGGATTACAGGCTGAAATTATAACCAGCCTTGTTGGTCCTCAGGCTTGAGCCACATACCAAACTTAAAGAAAAGTTTTATTTACATACTTTATTCTAGATTTCAATATATTTTGCATATAAGCATGCAGATGTTTATAAAACATAGTGGAATGATATGAGACAGGAGAGAGCTAAGAAGCATGAAAGGTTAGGAAGGACAAAATAAAGTCAGCTGAGAGCTGCTCAGTCAGATGCAGCACTGAAAGTTTCCTGGCTGCTAGTTCAGAGAGCAACTGAGTGCATAGCTTAGCAGGTAGCATTACTTTTAGTAAGAACAAATAAGGATAGTTGACAGCTGCTGACTGCAGGGGTCAGGGAGCTGTGGTACCTGCTGCTTTTCTAGACAAACCCCTCTGTTCCTTCCTACCTTTGCAGAGAAAGTTCTGCCCTAAGATAAGTCATAGTGACAGTTAGAATGTGATGTGCTCTTCATGGAGTGTTTCTAAAGATGAGGTGATAAATAAGATGCCTGGGGCCCCTAGGTACGTGACCGTGTTCAAGAGTCCCATGTCCCTGACTGTATCCCTTCTGGCTCTGTTACATTTATTTAACTCTGCTTCCTTCAGTACTGGAGTTCCAGTTCCAGTGTCTGTAAGCTGAATATAGTAAGACTGTGTGGGTCCATTTTAGCCCTGCCTTGCCTGGGATACCATATCAGCTATCAAAAAAAAAAAAAAAACAAAAAAAACAAAAAACTACTAGGATGAACTGCCACTTTGCATTTTGTGGAAAGAGATGGTGCAAGGAGCTAGGTGTGGAGAACATTGGCAACTGAAATTTATCCACAATTCTCAGCTTGCCTTCATTGAAAGTATCTGAGGTCATAAGGGAAAATGCAGGAGGGTTTGTAGAGGAGCAATCAGAAGGGAGGTCAGTGCAAAACCCACTTCATCTGGAGCTGCATTTGGGGGCTTGGGGCTCTTGGCTGCCCCTTAATCTTCCTAAAACAATTACATCTCCAACTGCATCCTTGGAGAGATATCTCTAAGCAATTAGCCCAGAAAAGCAGGGTCTACTCCTGGAAAACACAAATGAATGGGAACCAGGTTTATAAAATCTGTGTATGGTCCCCTTTCTCCAGGGACTGTAGTGTCACTCTCTGGAGCCTCTTTTACTTCATACTTTTTTCAGACACTCATTCAAGCCTTGAACCTAAGGTCAAAGTTTTTCTGCCAACAGTTTAGCCTTTGTACCCAAGGGCTCCTCTGACAGTACATATAGGTCTGAAAGGGATAGATCATTACAGTGGTCTTATGTGCTCAGAGTAGTGGACTGGCTTGTACCTACCCAGCAAGAACTTTAAATCTGGTTCTTGCTTCTGTGGCAGGTATCCATACACTCTGTGTGGCTAGGGAACAATATCACACCCCTGAGAGAGGAGGAATGGGATGAAGAGGAAGAGGAAGAGGCTGATGTTCCTGCACCAACATCACCACCTGTGTCTCCAGTCAATTCCAGGTTAATACTGACTTTTTTAAAAGAAAAAAAAATAAGCAATTTGAAATTTCTTCTCAATCACTTGATATGTTTGGGGTCCATCTTGAGGTGAACCTCTCATCTATGTATGGGGAAAATATCCATGTTTCACACTCTGCAGAAAACACCGTGCTGGGGTTGATATTCACTCCTGTTCGCAGTTTCTGCTTGAATTGTACAGCCGCTGGATCCTGCCATCCAGTACAGCCAGAAAGACCCCTGTCATCCTGATCAGTGAAGTGGTTCGATCTGTAAGTTTACCTTCCCCTCTTTCCCTACATCCAGAAGCATGTGTGATGCTGTACACACACATGCACATACATACACATACACACATGTACCAAAATACACTCCACAGACACATCATACAAATACCATAATAGATGCACTAGATAGATACCATATACATAAATGCATACATACCATACTTGTATGTGCCATGAATTTGCTTGATACACAGAGAGACACATATGAAGACATAGACACATACACACACATGCATACATTAACACACAACACACACACACCACCTGGTTTGTAATGTCTCAGAACCTGTAAAGGAACTCCTACAGCCTCCCAGGTCTGGAGCAACCGAGTGTTTGAAGTTGGTGATGGTGACAGGACAGATGTTCTTTTTCAGATCCAGAGCAGGTAAATGCTCTCAAGTGTAGCACCAGTGTGTAATATGCCAGTTGCTGTCACAGTTCCAAAGGCCCACCTTATCTGCCTGTCTCTTCTAGGGTGGTGACAAACAGCTGTGGACTCCTAGACATTACCCTTCTTATTAGATAAGTAGATAGGTCAGATAAATAGTCTCGTGGTACTTCGTGCTCTTCTGCTACAGCCCCAAACATAGGATGTTTGTTTTAGGAGTGACATCTATCAATATTGACAGGGCTGGAAATTGAAAGGCTCTAAAATAGTTGCTTGGTCTTTTTAAAAGTGATAGTGGGAACTGGAGAAAGCAGTAGTTAAGAGCACTGGCTGTTTTTTCTGAACCCAGGTTCCATTCCAAGAACTCACATGGGGGCTCACAACCACCTGTAACTCAAGTTCCAGGGGATCTGAGTCCCTCTTCTGGCTTCTGTGGGCACAGCACACACATGGTATGCCAGCATACATGTAGGCAAAGCACCCAAACACATAAAAATAAATAAAAAACAAATAGATATATAATAAATAAGTGATAATGGGCAGCAAGATGTCTCAGCAGGTTAAAGTGCTTCCTGTGCAGCAGATCTGACAGCCTGAGTTTGATCCTCAGAACCCACAGTAAAAGGAGAGACCTAACTCTCAAGAGTGGTTTCCTGGCTTTCACACACATGCTGTGTTTTTGTGCACACCTGCACTTACACACATACGTTATCCACACACTCAATGATAATAAATTAAAGTAACAATGATAACAGAGAGAGAAATGATTGCCCATTTCTTGCTCCTAGGAGTTTTGAGCACGTGGCCCTGTATTAATGGACATTACCTGAAAATGATCACCCTTGTATATGTGGCAGCTGAAATCCAAGCTCTTCCTCCATCTGTAGTGTATATGCAAAGGCATTTTTAACATGATATTCTGTTACTACTTCTACGTTCTGTATTTTAAGTCTCTCCAATCAGTACTGAAGATTCTCCTATTTTTTCCCATGCCTTACCACCCACTGCATTTTAGACTACATTTTTACATTCCTCTGGGTGTAATGCTCTTCTTCTTGTTCTGATCTTGCATGTCTCCAGCTTCTCGTGGTGTCAGACTTATTCACTGAACGCACCCAGTTTGAAATGATGTATCTAACGCTCACAGAACTTCGGAGAGTGCACCCTTCAGAAGATGAAATCCTCATTCAGTACTTAGTACCTGCCACTTGTAAGGCAGCTGCTGTCCTTGGTATGGTGAGTGAGGGGTGGTGCAGAGGCTGCCCCCATTGAAGCACTTAGGACTTCTCTGCTTTGGGATCTGGTGTTGGTCAAATGTGCTGTGTTCATCTGCATACTTCAAAGGCCTGTCCCAGGGTAAGGTCCTTGGCACATGGGAACCACAGCTCTGATCAGCTAAAAGAACTCAGTACCTGTTGGTATCATCCCCACAGGAAACCGAGATGTTTTGTGGTGAACATGGTTGAAGCACCTATGCCCCTTGGCTTTTGTGCCATTATAGTAGGGTACCTCTCCAGGACAAAAAGTGTGAGGCCACTGGGACAGCCCAAATATTGGAACCATGCCTTGTGTCCATGGCCAGTCTATCATCTTGACAGCTCCACTCCATTTCTCTGATAGGGTCTGGATCCCACTGTATTGTTTGACTTACACAGGTCTTCCCTGGTGACCCATCTGTCATAGTACCCTTGCACTCCCCCACTGGGGAATGTAGACATCTATCCTTGGCATCATGATTGTCTTGGTCCAGTTGTACTGCTGTCACAAAACACCTTAGACAGGGTAATTTATTGACAACAGATATGTACTGGGAAATCCCAAATCAAGGTGTTCTTTGGATACCTGATACCTAGATTCCCCCACTCATCAGCATTCCTCATTATTCTGCTGCTGGTTTATCAGAATTTGGTTAGTACTACTTGGTTTTGCCTTTCCTGTATACATACTAGGTGGTTCTCATAGAAAATATGTCAGATACATACATAAAAATAATTACCTGTGTGTTCCACCTCTTGTTGGTACATATTGGAAGGGCATCAGCATGGCCAGTAAAATAAAGTGACTCTAGACTGTTGGCTCAGGCACTTTCGCCCTTTCACTTAATGTTAAAATAATTATGTTTTTAAATTAGTTTAAAATTTATCATTAAATGTTAAACTTATCATCATGTGTTTAATATATTTTTCCTGGAATCCATTTTTGTAATAACAATAGAAACTTACTTGTTCAGGGCTAGAGAGAGGACTCCGTGGTTAAGAACACTTGGTGCTCTTACAGAATACCTGATTTCGTTTCTAGCGCCCACATTGCCAACTTACAACCAACACCTTCTTCTGGCTTCTACAGGTTCCCATAATGCGCATTCATATTTAACATGTGGACACATATACACATACCACATACAAAAACTAATTTTTACAAAAAGAAACTTACTTGTTCAATAGACACATGAGTGGCTGCTGTGCATGAAGTAGTTGGGGCTACTGGCGGGAGTGGTGTGGGTGAGCCTGTTGGCGCCCATTTTTCATGTGCCATATATGCCATGTCTTCCCTTGTTAGAACCTGTTGTCACTGTACCTAGAGGCTAGCACAGGTATACAGCATGGGTGGCCATGCTTAGCATCTTCCAGAGAACGGGAACAATGAGCACTTAGTCCCCCTGTGTGAGCACACTCTTCAAAGCAGGCATCTTCTGGGTGCTGTCAGGACTGTGTCCTTGTGGGAGGTCTATTTTCCTTCATGGGGGGACTTTAGTGGCTTGACTTTCCTTGTAACTGTGGTTTTGTGCTCAGGCCCAGGTTCCTCAGGCAAAATGTAAATCAAATGCATCAGGCAAATAATGGTGATTTTTAAAGAACAACCCCAAGGCGGAATGGTGGCTGGCTCCAGTTCCCAGCTCTGTGTACAGAGGCGGCTGTCCTTGAAGGCAATTGTCTTCTGAGAGGCTTTCAGCTGCCCTGTGTTGCTACAGATGGTGTTGCACTGCTGCATTGCTTTTCCTGGGGAAACCTGAGCAAAGGTCTGCTCACCTCAGATAGGTCACTGATGAGCCGAGTCCAGCTTGTAAACCAGTGTGTTTTTTGGCTTTCCTCATATAAGTATGGATGAAGACATATCTATTGGAACTGTAGTGACTTCAAAACAGCTGCATACTAAAACGTAATGTAACCCCAAGAGCTGCAGAAATGGAGACATAGCACCCTTCTCCCTCTTCAGTTAACCTTCCCAAGTCCAAGTGCAGCTGGGTAAGGATTATGTGCAGTATGCTGAGGTTCAGGTTTTGGTCCTTAACTACCCATGCTATGAGGGAACATTATAGTTCTGTACTTGTGAGAGTCTTGTGTAGATGCAGGTAATCCGGCTCTTCTGATTTCAACATGGCACAACTGTGTCATGTCCAGAGGTCAGTGTTCCACAGCATGCATCCAAACTGTCACTGTTCTTTGCTCACTGTTAGATCTGCAGCCTTCAACAACATATCCTGGTGTTATGCTTATAAAAAAGTGTGGTTAGAGGCCTTGGTTGTACTATCCTGAGGAAGAACACATGGATATGGCAAGGGGGATGAGAAGGAAGTAACTGGCAAGGACTGTTAACCTTCTTTAACCCAAGACCATTAGATATAGACTCCCCTGGAGAAGGTTGGGTGGCCTCTTTGTTTTGTGATAGCTCTGACTGTCCTGGAACTCACTCTGTAGACAAAACTGGGCTTGAATTCGGAGATCCACCTGCCTCTGCCTCTTGATTGCTGGGATTAAAAGTATACACCTCCACCACTAGATGGCTTCTTCTGTCATGAGACCAAATGAGTCCTCAGTCAGCCTTTCCTGGTAGGGTGTTTGGTAGGTCAGTCAGACACTGACGTCCTGCTGCTGGAGTGCATCACACAACAGTAGTCTTCACTGCTGGAGGAGTCCTGTGTCAAGGTGTGTGCTGGGTGTCTGGGCAAAAATTCCACTGCCACACTTAGAATACCCAGAGAAAGTGATACCATGTCAGTCCAGGTTAGCACAAATTAGTGTCAAGAGCTCCACAACTACCAACAAGCTTTTGCTAGGAGGAGCCAGACCAAAGTTAATTATAGTGAAGAGACATGAGGCAGAATTAGCTGAGGGAGAGAATTCCTGGGTAAAGCCTAGAAAACCAGGTTTGAATACTGTTCCAGAATAGTCATACAGAACACAGCTCATTCATCCAGTAGGTAGACAAGGAGTAGACAACACATACGAGATGTTCTACAGGGGCAGCAAAGCTCAGAATCAGTGTTGTCAGTCAAGACAGGTTACAGGAGCACCCTACAACTCCAAAGGGGAAAGCAAGTGTAGGCACAAATCACATTTTCCACATAAGGTGGATCCTCTCTCAAATTCAGATTTTTATATAGGGTCAGCACTGTACACCGACCTTTCCTGCATGGTATCCTGCCCCCGTGTGACTTCTACTGTGTGCTAGATTATAGCTAGGCTCTTTCAGTTTCAGGGATTCAGGCCATTGGCAGTTAGCAATCAACCCGTCTCCAGCAACTCATGTCTGTGCTTGTATTCAGGACAAAACTGTGGCAGAACCAGTCAGCCGCCTACTGGAGAGCACACTCAGGAGCAGCCACCTCCCCAGCCAGATCGGAGCCCTGCATGGCATCCTTTATGTGTTGGAGTGTGACCTCTTGGATGACACTGCAAAGCAGCTCATTCCAGTTGTTAGTGAATATCTGCTGTCCAACCTCAAAGGAATAGCCCAGTGAGTGGGGCTGGGTGGGTGGGCTTTAGTATGGTCTTAACAACAACAAAAATAAAAAATAAAACAGAAGAGCCCTGTTTGACTTTAAAAGTATATGCTAGAACTGGCATAGTAGTGCATGCTTATAATCTCAGCATTTGAGAGGCTGAGGCAGAAAATTTGGCATCAGCTTGAAACTAGCGGGGCTACAGATGAGATCCTGTTTCAGAAGTAACAAAGTATTTGCCAGGTTCTAGTAGGTGACAGGAGTGTACCTATTTTAGGAAATAGTAGCCATGAGACACAAGGATACAAGTATATGCCAGAAGCTTTCATCTCTAGCAAGATGAAAAGTCCTGCCTTGCATCACTCTCCTACAGCACTCAGCACACTGATGTGGACCAACTTCCTTATTCTGTCACCAGACTTAGCTTCCTCTTTAGTTTCTGATCAGCCCTGTGTTTCCTGTGAGACCCTTTATTCCTGCTCTAATCTCCACCTCCCCCTAAAGATGTTACATACAGCTGCACATGAATATATTGCTGGTCCTTTTGATAATAAGTTGAGCCCATTACAGCTCAGTTTTAGAAGCAGAGGGAGGAGCTGTGGCCCTGATGGAACACAACTGGGCACTTAGAATTTGGGACATGAGTTAGGGATGAGAAGGGAGTTGGAAGAAAAGCCGGCTGTTGTGTGGTGGATTGTTGATTGAGAAATGCAGAGTAAAGTTAAAAGTTTGGAGATGGTAAGGTCTTAAGCTGACAGGTGAGCAGAAGTGCATTTCAGGGGCCCCACAGTCAGTGGCAAATCGAGCTGGGACAGGGATAGCGGCTTGTAGGAAGGTGCTTTCTTCCCTGTAGTCCTTGCTGGATAGTAGCTTACATGTGTGCAAGGTAAGCAAACAGCCACCCCCTGCAATTCCTGGTCCTGGCCTGGGACAGAGTTGAGCAGGTTATATGAAGGCACAATCTGCTGAGGAATGAAGAGGACAAAGAGAACTGGGGCGGGTATGAGGTGCTTACAGTGTCCAGTCGGATAATAAGTAGACCTTGCTCAGTGCTTTGGGCAGAGAGTTCCATGTCACATACAAAGCAGTAGCCAGTTCCTAGATGTGACATTGTCATTTGAATACATCTGAAAGGGTAGAAGAGATGATGTGTGGTTCCTTTGTTTATGGTGACATTGATCTAAATCATATGCTAGCCAGGTCCCTACTGGTGGTACCAACTGGTGATCCCATGATATAGAGTGTTACAAGTTAGCACATGCCACACATCCTGAAGAAGCATCTTAAACATGAAGAATCTGCAGGAAGAGTCAAGTGGCCTATGAAGAGGTACAGCATTGGGCTGGAGAGATGGCTCAGTGGTTAAGACCATTGCCTGCTCTTCCAAAGGTCCTGAGTTCAATTCCCAGCAACCACATGGTGGCTCACAACCATCTGTAATGAAGTCTGGTGTCCTCTTCTGGCCAGCAGGCACACACACAGACAGAATATTGTATACATAATAAATAAATAAATATTTAAAAAAAAAAGAGGTACAGCATTGAGATGGTGTGCCATACTGAGGCCATGCAGCTCTGGAAACCGTGTAGTCACTGGCACGGCCCAGGGTTCTATACTCGATAGACGTGAATGGATATGCTTTAAAACTGTTCCCACGGCAGACAGCCAGGGGTGCTATATGTGACTAGGTATGATTTCTGTCTCCCATTTTCAGCTGCGTGAACATTCACAGCCAGCAGCATGTGCTGGTGATGTGTGCCACTGCGTTCTATCTGATGGAAAACTACCCTCTGGATGTGGGACCAGAATTTTCAGCATCTGTAATACAGGTGAGACAGCTTTGGATGGGTTCTATTGGACACAGGCAGGCTTCCTTGTGAATTGTACCAGTGGGTCATTGTGCTTTTGAGGAGGATAAGAACAAACCTTTCTTCTTGTCTAGATGTGTGGAGTTATGCTGTCTGGAAGTGAAGAGTCCACCCCCTCCATCATTTACCACTGTGCCCTCCGGGGTCTGGAGCGTCTCCTGCTGTCTGAGCAGCTCTCTCGCTTAGATACAGAGTCTTTGGTCAAGCTAAGCGTGGACAGAGTCAATGTACAAAGCCCACATCGGGCCATGGCAGCCCTAGGCCTGATGCTCACCTGCATGTACACAGGTGAGCAAGTTGTAAGGGTCATCGACTCACCCAGGGCCATTGTGCATAGCCTAGCTTCTAAAAAGTGAAACAGGAACATACTCAGCGTCACAAACCAGGCCTCATGGTGCTGTAGCTTTATTGTGACCCTAAACCAGCCCTGTTACCTTTCCAGAAATTCTAGGGCCCAGGGCAAAGGAGCAGCTCACATGACACCACCATGTATAGGTTTCAGAGCTGCCTCTGGCCACCACATCCCTGAGAGTTGTAAGAAAGTTGAGGTGGGTCCTACCTTGCTAGGAACTCTAATCACCTGTTTTTGAAGGGTCTGTGTTTATCTGGTCAAGTCCTATATGAGTCACCAAATGCTAATTTCAAGCCTCTTAGGCTTCAATCCTATAGCGGCCTGAGTGTTTCTGTTTCAGGAAAAGAAAAAGCCAGTCCGGGCAGAACCTCTGACCCCAGCCCTGCTACGCCTGATAGTGAGTCTGTGATCGTTGCTATGGAGCGGGTATCTGTTCTCTTTGATAGGTAAGAAATGCAGCACAGCCCTACCTCTAACCTCCGTAGTCATTGACTATCCTAGAGCCAAATTCAGAGCAATTGCTTCTATGTGTAATTGTTCATCCTCTTAAACTTTAAAGTGCATCTTGTGGCCATTTTTCAATGCTTGAATATTCACAGAGCACCACTTTGGGGACAGCTGGACCCATGTAGGTTACAGGCACTCACTGCCCTCCTTGATCCCACAGTCCACTGCTAAGGAAATAAACACTCCTGGGAGTGTGCTCAAGTGCTATTGGTGGGCTTGGGCCACATCCACAGGAAGGCACAGCCAAGTGTCTGCGTCACTTGTGCACTTCTCAGCTGTACACTGCAGTTGTGTATTAGTGGGATAGCTGTACGTCAGCTCTCTTTCGGGTTGTGGCTAAGGGACAAGTGTTGAATGTTGAGAAGGATAAACAGGAACAAGTGGTGCAGGCGGTGGGGGGAGGATCTTTGATGGAAAGAAAAACTCCTGATTGACACTAGTGCTCTCATATAGGACATGTAACAGTGAAAAGTTCTTGAAGCATTTTGATGTGGAAAGTCTCTTCTATAATGTCACTACCCCACCCTATTTCTGCTGTTCCTTTATAGTGCCTTCTCACACTCTGCTTTATTCTCCTCATAGTGCCTGGATCAATCAGGGCAGCAAAAGAAAAGCCTGTGTGTCACCTTTGAATTTTAAAGCTCATATCCTAATTGTGGACTGAGCCCCACTTGGAGCATCCCTATATGTCAAGGGCCTCTGAGCCTCAGTCATGTTGCTCTGTGGGCAGGACTGAGAGGCCAGGAACCAGGGTGAAACTCAGATCAGCTCCCTTCCTTACAGGATCCGCAAGGGGTTTCCCTGTGAAGCCAGGGTCGTGGCAAGGATCCTGCCTCAGTTCCTAGACGACTTCTTCCCACCTCAAGATGTCATGAACAAAGTCATTGGAGAGTTTCTGTCCAACCAGCAGCCATACCCACAATTCATGGCCACTGTCGTCTACAAGGTGAGGGTGTCCATGTGTGGGACAAGGACAGAGCAGGGGGCTGAAGGCAGAATCATTTCCACACTTCCAGTAGGTCTGTCACCAGGGCTAGACTCATCCTGTAAGAAGGGTGGCAGCTGTAGCCCCTTTCACTCTATTCCCACCCCACCCCACCCCACCCCACCCCACAGCTGACCTGTGCTCAGGACTCTCTCATCCCCAGGTTTTTCAGACTCTGCACAGTGCTGGGCAGTCATCCATGGTCAGGGACTGGGTCATGCTATCCCTGTCCAACTTCACACAAAGAACTCCAGTTGCCATGGCCATGTGGAGCCTCTCCTGCTTCCTTGTCAGCGCATCTACTAGCCCATGGGTTTCAGCGATGTATCCTTCCATGGGTCTTTGACCATATTTTAATCTCCACCAGACCTTTTTTATTCTCTTAGTATCAGGTTCAGGTTTCATTGAATGTTTTGAAACTAAACTCTACAGAACCCCACAGATAGCAAGGCGATGCTTAACTAACTCTTTTCCAAATGTTGCCTCAGTGAGGACCAGCCTCCAGCAGCTCAGGGGTTTGAGGGTGAGTCTACAAGAGTATCTACAGACTATCAATCAACTTTTCTACCTGAGGGAGTAAAACTTAATACTCTGGGACTGTCAGTGGTGGGGGCGGGGACAACAGTACGGGACTAAACTCTCTGAGGCCTGTAAAAAGTAAAAAACACACACTTAGGGTCTTTCTCTGTTCTCTCTCTAATCTTGTCTTTATTTTTCCTTCACAGCTTATATATCCTGACCAAATGTTTCAGACAGTATAAAAATTACAATGTGGTTACATTCTATCTTTCAAGTTAATGATTATAACGAATACAGGTAAAAAACATGTTTCCCATTTCCCTTACATGGTTAAACATCCTGTGTATTATTGATGAAAAACAAATTGTTCCAAGAACTCACATACATTCATGTCCAAGCAACTTGTAGATTGACACAGTGTAAGCAAGTGAGGTATTTTTATCAGTCACTCTTTTACTGTCAAGCTGCATTTTGTGGTTTCAAGGAAAGAATCAGTTGCTTTATTACTTGTCTCAAAAAGTAATTTTATGGGGCTGGAGAGATGGCTCAGAGGTTAAGAGCACTGACTGCTTTTCCAGAGGTCCTGAGTTCAATTCCCAGCAACCACATGGTGGCTTACAACCATCTATAATGAGACCTGGTGCCCCCTTCTGGCTTGCAGGCACACGTGGAAGGAATGCTATACACATAATATAATAAATAAAAATTTAAAAAAAAAAAGTAATTTTATAAGGAATCTTAAAAAAAAATCACTAACCTAATCTTTTTTTTAAAGATTTATTTATTTATGTATTTATTTATTACATATGCAACATTCTACCTCCATGTATGCCTGTACGCCAGAAGAGGGCAACAGATCTCATTACAGATGGTTGTGAGCCACCATGTGGTTGCTGGGAATTGAACTCAGGACCTCTGGAAGAGCAGCTGGTGCTCTTAACCTCTGAGCCATCTCTCCAGCCCCCCTAACCTAATCTTTCATATATGAAAAACAGTCAGTTCTACTTTATTCAGGGTATACTCATTAACATTTTTTTATATCAGGAAACTGAGGACAGAAATTAGTCATCTTTAATCATCAACCAATTCTAGCAAGAAAGGCACATCAACTAATAATGATTGGGCTGCTTTGTTCTTGTTCCTTGATCTTACAAGTCCCTCACTGAACTGTGCCTTTCTAAAACCTGAGGTTGTTTCCTTGATTTTTTTTCACCTCAAAGCTACAGAAACGTCTCAATCTAACCTTAAGTCATTTCCAAAGCTTTGTTTCAGCTGTGATGTACTCCAAAACCTGGAAACACATCTCCCAAAATTAAGATTAAAAGAATTTGAGCTAGCTGGGCTTCTGGGACTCAACTGTTTTTCCTTAATCATTAATTTAAACCACAGTCTATGTGGCTTCTCAATAGAAACTCATGTGTTCTAGCTGTGTGACTCTTTCTTGTTTTATGTTTTATCCTCTGCAACCTCTGCTTTATCAGAGACAGGGGCAACATTTTATCCTACCTTTACCTATGTTAATTTTTCTACTAAACTAACCTAACTTTACTATGTTTATTAAAAACCCTCAATCATCAAAATTCTACTTAAACTAACACTATTATATTAAGTCATTGTTCCAGTCAAACAGCACAACTTAGGAGGAAATGACCTTCTTAATAATCCACAGGTAAAAATGCCCAGTAAAACAGGATATTTCCAAAACTACATTAAGGGCAGTGGGGAGTCTCCCCATGCCCATTTATTCCATGCCAGGTACCAGAGAAAAATGGCAGCGGCAAAGATACAGCAGTAGCAAGAAATGTTCTGGGGCCAAGGCTCTCAGGGCCTCACCTGAGATTCACCCAGCAGAGCTTTGCTTCCTGGTGAGCTGGTTTCCCAGACCTAACTGCCACCTGCCGCTCCTCTGACAGGGCCACCGGTAACTAAAGGTATAAAACTTTGACAGGGACACAAAACAGAAGGTTTAACCATTTGCCAGCAAGTGCTGCCCAATGGGTGGGTTTGTGGCAGGAATGCTACTGCTGAAGGATGATGGGAGGGGAGCACAGAAGGGGAGGCAGGGCAGCTCAGGCCAGCCACTGGCCCTGCGGCTGCCTTATCCTCTGGCATGCTTTATTCCTCCGGGGTTTTCTCAGTGCTGCTTCTCATTAGCTCTCATCTTTATGCCATGGTCACCCTCCTGGGGAAAGTCATAAATAAAGCTTCAGTTCCCGTCCCAACAGTGCTGCCAGGAGTTCCTCTTTTGGCAACCTCCCCCACAGCAGACCACGAGAGCTACTGAGCAGCAAAATTGTCTTGGTGGTGACAGCACAGCCTCACCCTAAGTACGGGAAAGCCTCCCAGGCAGGGTGCTAGCTCTACCCTTCCTGCACTGGAGCAGTATGAGCAGGAACACCAGCCACTAGCACTGTGGGGAGCCCAGCCCAGGTAAGTGCTACTGCACAGAGCACTGGGAACCAGCACCCTGTCTGCACTGCAGGGCTCCCACTTTCTGGGCCTCTCTGCCTTCCCACCCCTGCCCTCCTGGGAGAGGGTTGCAAGCAGCAGCTGCTGCTGATGTGCCTAGGCCACCCTCTGTTTTGGTTGCCTACTGTCCTCCCTAGGCCTGTTGGTGGACTTAGGAAGGGAACCCCTTGGGGAGACTGTCTTCCTACCCTTGCTGTTGTTCCCCTTAACTCTTCTACCAGCCTCCCACACATCATCAGCAGGATGGGCAAACTGGAGCAGGTGGATGTGAACCTTTTCTGCCTGGTTGCCACAGACTTCTACAGACACCAGATAGAGGAGGAATTCGACCACAGGGCTTTCCAGTCTGTGTTTGAGGTGGTGGCGGCACCAGGAAGTCCATACCACCGGCTGCTTGCTTGTTTGCGAAATGTCCACAAGGTCACCACCTGCTGAGTAGTACCTGTGGCACAAGAGGCTGAGAGGAGGCAACTGCTGGGGCCGGAGCCAGGAGCCTGTGCCAAGCTTCTGCTGGGGCTTCCTTGGTCATACAGGCTTCCACTTGTGTCAGGTGGACAGCCAGGCAATTGCAGGAGTGTTTTACAGTGTGGGCTATGCAGGGAACATGCACTATGTTGGGGTTGAGCCTGAGTCCTGGGTCTTAGCCTTGCTGCAGCTGGTGGCAGTGCTAGGTTGACCAGGTGTTTGTCTTTTTCCTAGTGTTCCCCTGGCTGTGGTCTCCAGGTTACAGCTGCCCTGGTATGTGAAGCAGAACCAGATGGTTCTGAGCCCTTCTGTCACACTGGGCTGGAGAACTCTCACCCGCATTTCCACAGCAGGGTGTACCTGCCACACCAGAGTCTGGACACAAAATGAGTGGTGTGGGGGGTGGCTGGGAACTGGGGGTGCCAGGTTTCCAGCATCATTTTTCCCTTTCTCTGTTTTCTTCTCAGGAGTTAAATTTAATTATATCAGTAAAGAGATTAATTTTAATGTAACTCTTCCTATGCCCGTGTAAAGTGTGTGACTTGCAAGGCCTGTGCTGCATGTGATAAAGTTTGTGGAAGTGGATGGACCTTCTGGCCACCGCTCCCTCTCCTGTAGCTACTCAGTCTAGTCAGGCAGGTCCCTTGTGTAGCCCTCCCAACACCTGATAGCACTTGCACCTCACACGTCTCCCCTTTTTTATACATCACATTTAACCAGCACAGAGAGAGGTGTTCATGTTCACTGCCCTAAGTGAGAATCCTATCTGTGGCTTAACTGAGGGGCTGAGGAGAGCTGCTTTCCACTGTTATGGTTGTGCAAGGCTTGCCTTGCTGCAGCACCCCCTCCTCAGGCATGATTGTCAAGCTATCTACTCAACAGTGATAATGCAGTTTCCTAGTCCCTCAGCCTAGCCAGAAACAGCCTCTGTTGTATCCAAAGAGGCTACCCCAATAACCTCATCTCTGGTCCTGGCTGAGCTGGCCTGTAGCCTGCCCAGGAGCCAGCTAGCCATTGTGGATGCTGTCCCTTTGTATCTTCTGCATGGTGGGGACCTGAGGAGTGCTGGCCTGATAACCCCAAAGATGTCTCTGAGCTATATAGTTTGTTGGTTTGTCTCAGTTTCTCTTGGTCAAGGGAAAGGTTAGTGTCCTAGAAACTGTTAAGAATGAATCCAGCCCCTTTTTTGACCCTTTCCATCTTGCCTTCTGTCAGCCCAGGGGATTGTAGACTTAGGCCTATCAGAGGCCAGGGAGGGTTCAGCCTGACAAAATGAGGCACCAGAGGGAAGGTTCAGTATTGGGCCAGCCTGTGGCCTAGGGACAGCCTCTCATGCTTGTTAGTGCCACCTCTCTTTCTTAACCAAGGCCTGGGCCCAGAGTAGCCTGGTCATGTTAATGAAAATGAGTCCTGGACATGGGCTGTCCTCATTTCCTTGCTTGGTTTGGGAGCTCTGCTTGGCTGTATGACAAGGTAGGTTCTCTGCTGCTCAGCTAAGTCATGTCCATGTGGATTGGGGGAAAGGGGTCATTTGGAGCTGTTTCTAAGCTGCCACGCTCCCAAGTTGGCCCAACAACTCTGCATGTTGCAAGCCTGATCACTGCTTGTGGTAGATGTTTATAAGGAACTTGAATGTAAAATCTGGAGCCATTCCCTTGGGGATTCGTATCAGTGAGTTCAACCTGAAGTTCAGTTGCTCTTGTTCATAGAATGACCAGAAACAGTTCTTAATAAGAGACTACAACAGCCTCTGCCACAAAGCTGTTCTCTTGTAATGGGCGCCACAGCCTAGAGATGCAGCCAGGCACAGGCAAGCATGCGTTTGCATATATACCCAGAGTTGTATTTGTGCACACACATGCTCACACACACTCCTCAAAGACATGTGTAAGGTGCCTGACCATTCTTACTGAAAGCTGCCCTTTTTGGACATGCCACATACAGTCAGCTTTGTGACTGGCATCTGAGAATGGGACTCAATTTAAAATTTAAAGGGGAACAAAAAGGCCATAGCTCATTAAAGTCCCACTGAAGATATTGCTCCACCTGACTGACTGCAGGAGGGACCAAGACTTTTCACCAAATTTCTCAAAATCTATGGATTTCCAAACTTTATTTAAAAAATGTTATTTTGATTGTGGGATTTAGGGGGGCTTTGGGTGGGATGTTGTTTTCCTGTTGGTACTGTCAGGAAACATTTTAATGAAACCAGGGTAGAACTATTTGGCAATGCACTTCAGCATGTTTCTTCTCCAAAATGTGCCTCCCTCCCACTGCTGGCCCCTTGACATGTAGGTGACTTTGTAACTGCCAAGTGCCCTTTATTATTCTCTCATTTCTGTCTGCACATGTACCCTTCAAGAGGGAAGAGTTAGAGTAGAGCCACCTCCAGCCCTATAGAATGTAGTGCCAGAGAAGGCACTAAACCTGACAGGAAGCACCTTCTTGTGAGTGAAGCAGTTCTGCTTTCAACCCATGGGATAGGTCTTACACAGCAATAGCTTGGCTCACAGCCACCTGGCAAGGAGCATTGCCTCCCTTTGTGGGGCTGCAGAATGAGTCTCTTCCACCTTTGCGCATCCTTCCCCACACAGTCTCAATTGGGTTTAAACCATCCCTCCATTAACACTGAGCACTAAGATCATAGCTGCTGCCAGGGCAGGCATGAAGCTGTCTTCTGGTACTTGGTGTGTGGAAGTAGAAGACACTGAGCGCTGCTGAGGGTGGTTGGGGAGCTCAGGATTGTCACAGGTTGGAAGAGAACTGTTCCTCGATGGGTCTGGAGCTTCCAGGAAAGAAGAAGCCACGCTCTGCAGTGTGACAGCTGAAGGTGATCTGAAGGTTCAGGGCCACCCTCTATGTGTACTTGTCACGCTTCAGTGCCATCAAAGGAACTGCTACCCTCAGTGTGTCTGCAAACACCCTCTGCCACAAGTTGGGTGTAAAGTGATGGTGGCAGAGACTTATCCGCAGAGGTTTGGCTGCGTTTCTAGGAGCTCCTGTCCAGGCCTTACTGCTGTGTGCCATAGGCTTCACTGGGAACCAGGAGGGCTGTGATGGGTGTGCCCCGGAGCCCAGTCCAGACCTGGCTGTCCACTTCCAAGTGGAAGGACTGACATGAAATGTATATTTAAAAATTTTAAATTGCAGATATTGTACATTTGAATTAAAGAAGCAATTAAACCACCTGTTGTTACTGTCTAAGGCTTGCTTTACTTACTCCTTTCGAGCATTTGAGGAGCGCATCCTGCTCATCTTCAATGGGCAAGTATACCACCCAGCAAGCTCTCTTGACACTGTAAAGGTCAGGCAATACTAGGTATGGAATGAACCTAGGTACCTGGACTTGGGGCCAGACCTAGAGTTATTCACAATAGGGTTCTATTGAAGTGATCTCCCTGCCGTGGAGATAATGGTGTACCAAATTCTGGTGGTAATTGGCATTTTAAGCCATTGTGCAAGGTCCTACATACTGTTGCAGCTTCCATGTGTTGCTCCAAGGTACCAGAGGGGTGGTGAGCCTCTGTTCTCACATAGGACACACAGTTTGGCATTGGAGTCTTTGCATAGCCTCCAACCCTTCCTTACAGGTCATGCTCCTGTTCCAGGTGGAACCCCTCTGGTCCCCAACACAACTGGTCTTCCCACCTTTGTTCTAGCCTGACTGCTGTGTCTACAATGCCTGCCCTGTCCTTTATAGCTTGCAAATCCTTTAATCTTGTCGAAAACATTGTCCATCTTACTAGGCCCCTTCCTTTGTATCTGGGCTGAGCCTGAAGCACAGACATTTTATTCACTAACCTACAGGAAAAAGGACTGTTTGATAAACACGTTGCGAAAGCCCGTCAAGTTCCAGTTGAGAGACAGGAGTTGTCTACCTTATTTCTCAGCCCACCAGACACACTGAAGTCTGCCTGGATCACTCTTGAAGCCCTATAGATTCTGCCAGTGCATTCAACTCAGTGCAAACAGGGTCTGTTTTCTGTACAAAGCGATGAATCCTTGCCAGGAAGGGCCTGGTAGATACCCAACCAGATTTAGATCCCTGCTCAGTAACTCAAGCGTTTGATTGTATGGGTGTTACTTCAACTCCCTAATCTGTCTCAGCAGTCCTCTCTGGGACTATGGTAATCTTGCCCTTAAGGTCTTCAGCACCACTTGAGTTTTGGTGACTTCAGGGAAATGAAACGCCCCTCCCAGTGGCTAGCCAGACATGGGAGGTTTATTCAGAAAGGATGAGGTAAGCCTCCCTGGGATGTCCACAGCATGTGTTATTTCTTCTAGCCACCAGAGCAGAGCATCCCTCCTCACCAGAGCAAGTCTTGTGTTCCCCACTTGCCTGGGGAATGTAGGAGCACAAGACCTGAGCTCCTCCTCTGCCTTACATTGTGGTTGGTGTTTTCAACTTTTCCAAAAAGCATTCTGAAGGAGTTTCTTGAAGAAGGAGCCTAATATTGTGTTGATGAGAGAAGCCAGGGTGAGTATATGGCCATGGAGTAGACAGGTTCTGTGGAGGTACACCTGGCCTTCATGTGAGGTGGTATACCTCAGCCAAGTCTGGAAGACCCACTTGGGTAGCCCAGGGAAGGCTTATGGGCAGAAGTGGGCCCAGCACTGGAGAATCACAGACCTTCCTGGAATCCACACACATCCTTGGCCCTGAAGCCTGAGGCTCCTCTCCCTACATGTCTGTCTCCATATTGTGGTCTTGGAGGGAATGCCTACTTCACTTCAAGCTGGGGGGTGACTGAAGGGAGGGCTGTCCACAAAGGCAGTGAGTCAAAGGTTAAGAGTCTGGGTTCCTCAATGATATGTGATAGCAATATCTAGCATTGCAGCCCAGGCATCTAGCTAGGCTTTTATCCCAGGAATTGCTGGAACAGGCCAGTTCTAAGTAAGGTAGGTCATAACTCCTCTCATTACCTACCACTGAGATAGGCTGCACCTCACTCATCTCCTAGAGCAGTCCAAGCTCCTTAGTGCACCAAGACTCCCTAGACTGGGCCCTACTACCTCTTGGCCACTGCCACATACATGTGCACACATTTTGCATTATTCCAGGCCTTTGTCAAGTCTTTAACCCCTAAATTCTTCCCTCTAGTTCACAACCCCTTGTTTTAAAAGTTACCTGGCATCCCACCATAGCGCCTACCTTCTGCTCTGGCCTCTATTCATATAGGCTGAGCTTGGCTGCCATCACCCTAGTTGAGCCTGGTTTCCTACTACCTGAACTGTTTTCATAAATACAAGTTTCAGGTTAGCCCCAGTCTCATTATTTAGAGGGGAAACAGACCCAGAGAGCCTAAGTAGGTCTCACCAGCTCACAGCAGGCTAGTCTTGGCCCGATTTCTTCTGCCTGGCCTCTAAAGGACACTTGCTAAAGCTGACCTGCCCCCTTTCCCTTCAGGTGCTACTGAGGGCCTAGTTCTCAGCCTTCTGCCTTCTCATCCTGTGACAACTGAGGGTCCTAGCAGGCCATGCAGCTGTGCCAAGGTATGGAACTCTGCCCTCAAGGGAGAAGCTGGGGCTTGGACAAACTGGTTTGTTCATCCCAGTTCATTCTTGTCCTTGGAAGCCAGGCAAGGACTCTGCTCTAGGAGGTGTCCCCAGAGGCCACTTTGTCCTGGGGCTTCTGATGCCTACATGCCTGAGAAGATGTTGTGGGAGCCTATTTATCTTAGGAAAGTTCCACCCAAAGTGTTGTATGACTATGGAGTAGCTCCTGCCAGGCTGACTCTGCTGCCTCCTATATCCTGGAACTTGGGCAAGCAGCTGGTATAGATGTTTCCTCTGTAGCCATATGACTGTAGGACCCTGAGTAATGGCCGAAGAATCCATTAGCCAACAGTTAGCGCCTGGCCAGGCTTTGAATTCTTCTCCAGAGGCTCTAAGGAGATTTGTGGGAGGGGCTAGGAGATGGAAGACAGGGACCCTATGACCTAAAGGGATAGGGATACCTCCCATATCCCTAAAGGTCATGACTCTTTGGCCAGCATTTTGCTAGCTCCTGTTATTTTAGTCCAGGGATGAAGAAACTGAGGTTGGGGCCCGTTGCTAAGGTCACAGAGTCAGAGATTGAAAGTCTAGCAGCTTGTAGCTGGACACAGATTTTTAATCCCAGTACTCAGGAGGCAGAGACAGGTGGATCTCTAAATTCAAGGCCAGCCTGATAACACAGAGTTCTTGGGCCCCTGGTCGTACTTGTCTTTCCCTGTTTACTGGAGGCGCTGTCTGTGGAATCCTGGCCAGGAAAGGCAATAGGGCAGGTACCTAATTGCCCCCACCCCACAAGGATCAATCTTTGAGCCTAAAACCTAAAGTGCCTTCCTGGAGGAGGCACCTTCTAAGCTGGGAGCTCAGAGAACCAGACCCAGTTCTTACACTCAGCACTAGGGGGCAGCAGCAGACCAGTAGTGTGCCTGGCAGGACCAATATCTGACATTGGCAGTGAGAGTGCTACAGTGAGTGCCCCTTTAGGAGAAATGGGACAATCAAGGGTCTCTGCAAACAAAGCTCCACAGAAGGAAGAATTTCTCTGGGTGACTCTCGGGGGCCAGAGGGAAAGGAGTTTGGCCAGTAGCCAGTAGCTTTAGCAAGACCAGACATTGACCTAAACCAATGAAGTAATACAGCAAGACTTCCAGGGGCTTCTCCTGGTTCCCTCCCATTTTAAATTTTGGACTGGAGTTCAGGTCACTCCCCTGCCAACCAACAAGGTCCTAACTGTGCTCCTTACAATGGACACAGGAAGCCCAGAGAGACTCTTTTCTCCAGGCTGAGCTCTTTCTGTCTTTGGTCTGTCAGGGACAGGCTGATAGATATTCTTCCTCTGTTGGTCAGAGCATGTGAGCCTAGTTGCTTAGGGCCCAGGAAAGACCCAGTATCCACCACAGCCTGTGCAGCTGAGGGCCTTAGGTCCCATGGAGTCGCATTTGGTCCTCACGGGCCAGATATTAGATGTTGATGCTCTGTGATGGCCTTCCCTCTGCAGACTCCACATTCTCCACCCCTGCCCTCCTGTTGACTCCTCAGCCTGAGGGTCCTGCCTAGCCCTGTGAGCATATTAATCCTCCACCTTGAGATTTTTTTGCCTGTCCCCACCTCAGCGTTGCTGTGTTTCTTGAGGACAAGCCCCAAGCTGTGCCCTGCCTCAGGCCGTTGACATTGTCCTTTATCCACTGCCAATTTTCTCTGATGGGCCTCCTCACCTCAGCTCCACCAGAGCTGTGCTCCTGCTTCCAGCCATGGTGAAGGTCGATGTCTGTGTCCTGGCCTGCATGGCTAGGTCAGGCCTAGTTCTAACTAGCCTGGCTTCCTAACACCCACACAACCCGAGACCCAGGGTGTTTGGTGAGTGGAACAAGAGAAGCAAAGAGGTGGTGATGAGGCCCAATCTCCGTAAAGCTTGATAGGCCTCCTAGAGGGAGTGACCTCTCAGCAAGGACCCCACTACCCCTGCCGTCATAAAGACAGCACTGGGATCCTGCACCTTGGGTCTCAGCACACTGCCCATCTGGGGCCTCCTTGGACTCTGGCCTATATGAACCAGGTGAGGCTGAGGTGGGGGTTGCTTGGGTCCCCTTTCAGGCACAGCTGGAGCAAGTCTCTTCTGAGGCCTCGAGGGCCAGCAGGGTGGGAGGGGGACTGGGAGCCACAGTGGGTTTGGGCACAGCCTCTCACTGCACTATTGATGGCCCGTCAGTGCAGCCCTGATTCCTGTGCTTTCAGTTAAAAGGTTTCTGTTGTTGTAGCTTATGCAGTTGCTCTGTTGCTATGGAAACATGACATCAAAATGACGTTTCCCGTTTAAAAGCTTTTAACTAAATTCCTGCCTGTCAGATGTAGGCCCCATTTTGAGCATGGAGCTGCCTCGAGCAAGCGAGTGAATGAGCGCACTGCCTCTCTCCCATGGTGCGTTGGCCAGGCCTGAGGCCCTGCCTGACTGCCATCCTTAACCCTGCAGGTGCCTCCAGCATGGCAGCAGCCGAAGTACCCAGCTACCTTGTGTCTCCTCAGACGGAGAAGCACCGGCGGGCCCGCAACTGGACAGATGCAGAGATGCGTGGCCTCATGCTGGTCTGGGAGGAGTTCTTCGATGAGCTCAAGCAGACCAAGCGCAATGCCAAGGTGTACGAGAAGATGGCCAGCAAACTCTTCGAGATGACCGGAGAGCGCCGACTAGGCGAGGAGATCAAGATCAAAATCACCAACATGACCTTCCAGTACAGGTGGGCACTCAGGATGGTTATGGGAGGGTCCAGGCAGGTTGCTCTACAATTGCCCACTTCGTGTTGTGAGTCAGGGAGGGTGTGTGTGGCCTGGGCTGGATGGTCTGTTGGGCAAGATGGCCTTCTAAAACCATTTATTCAGCCTCCTATTGGGAATAAGGGGAAACTGAGGTCCACAAGCAGGAAAGTGGTCCTGAGCTCTCAAGTGGCAAGTCTGGGAATGTCAATTCAACTTTCTGGGACTGGGGCTGGAGCTGTCCCATCATGAGGATGTTTTCAAGGTTGGCATTAGACCTGCCTCCTGCCTGCCGTGACACCGTAGAGATGGGTGTTAGGCAGCACCAAACCTGAAGGCCTGCTTCCTGGACTGGGGCTCCAGGGGACCAGCTAGCTGGTCTTGGTTCTGCCTGACTCACTGATCACAGCATCCAAGTTGGGCTTGGTGCTGTTTAAAGGAAATGGAAGCCATAGTGAAAGAGGAAGCTGACTCCCAGGCCTGGCTGATCTCCATACCCTGAGACTGAGTGCCAAGTGAGCCCCTGCCATGTGCCTAAGGCCAACCTCAGGTTGGTGAGAGGGCTTCCTAGACAGCATAAAACGCTGACCTGAGGACTCCCCATACGGGTCTCTGACTTTGCTACATCTCAGCTGTAGACTGTCTTAGCATGCAGCTGAAGGAAAGCCTGGAGGGAACTGATGCTAAGGCCTGAAATGCCTCTGGCTAAGGCCTGAAATGCCTCTGGCATCCAGGAGGGAACAGCTGTGGTGGGCCTGACCTATCTGGAAAAGTCAAATGCAGGGCAGGGATCATGGTTGGGGTGGAGATTGTGGACTTTGGTGGCATTGAGAAAATAGTGGGTATAAAGTGAAGGTCGAGTGCAGGAGGCCTCACTGTAGGAGGGAGGACATTGTTGAGAGTACTTCCCCAAGCTGGGCAGTGGTGGTGCACGCCTTTAATCCCAACACTCGGGAGGCAGAGGCAGGCAGATCTCTGGGAGTTCGAGGCCAGCCTGGTCTACAAGAGCTAGTTCCGGGACAGGCACCAAAGCTACAGAGAAACCCTGTCTCGAAAAAACCAAAAAAAAAAAAAAAACAAAAAACAAACAAACAAAAAAAAAGAGTACTTCCCCAAAAGACAGGCTCAACAGGCTGGGTCTAAGGGCCTGTTCGGAAGGGAGATGCTATCCCAAGAGACTCTCAAACATACTTGTAGTTCATCTGGTGAGTTGGGCAGATGGGAGGCTGGTGCAGAACTTACCATAAGAATAGCTGTGTGGTGCTCAGCCAGACTCCATAGAAGTCTTCATAGGTGAGGAGATACCCCAAGAAAGAGAAGGGACCTTGCCTGGCCCATGAATCACATGCCCTGGGAGACGTGGAGGCCCAACAAGACCTTGGACAGTCCATGATGCCCTGAAACTCCATTTCTGACTGCTGATTTAACTTCTAAGGGTCATGGAAGGAGTGAAAGGGTCTTAAGCCTTGCCTGTCCATGGCTCATTCTGACTCTAGTGCTGTCCCCAGCAGAGCCTATGAGCCAAAACCTACAGCTCCAGCAGCTGCTTGGACTTGCTGGCCTCAGGGTCATTTAGTAACTGATATTAAATTTCAGCCTTTCTTACGAAGAGAGAGCTGAGAGGCAAGTCTAGTGCCCTCAGGAGCAGGCATGAACAGTCAGAGATAGCAGCCATAGCCTGGCTTACTCACTCTCCATACCTGTTCCAGTTTCTGGGGGAGGTGGGAGGTTCTACTGGCTGTTTCCTTAGCCTCTTTGACTTAGTGGCTCACAGTGTCTAACTGAGTTATTCATTATTTATCTTGAAAGCCTCCCTCAGTGTCCTAGGGGAGGGATTCTGTCTCCGTTCCTAGAGGTGGTTGTAAGCTAGGAAGACCCGGGAGATGATGATGCATGGGAGGGACAGCCATTGCAGTCTGGGAGCAGGAGGCATAGCACTTCAGTGTATGAAGCACATACAGACTATGGCTCCTCAAGCCAAGCAGTTCTTTATCTATCTCTTCCTAACCCCTCATGGCAGAGTCTTTTCTTTTTACAGGAGCTATCTATATATTAAGTTTTTAGCATGTAGGAAATCTGAACAGGTAGCTAGGTTCTCCTCATTGGAGACAGGCTTTCCCCATTTCTCCAAGGAGTGGGCTGGCTTACGTGGAATAGAGAAAACTGGGGAGGGGGTTCTCTGGAAAGGAAGAGCTGGGTAGAAGGCTGCCATGGCCCCAGGGGGCTTGATGGTTACCCTGCTCTTCATCCAGAGCGGTCTGTGCTCTGTCCTGTGTAACTTGTCTCTGCTTTCTCATGCCGTCATGCCATGGGGTGGAGCCCTCCAGACCCTGGATGCTATTCCCCAAGGCTAACCTCTGCTGTGACTGACCACAGCCTATCCTGAGAAGCAGCCCCTGTCATTGGCTATGCCTGTATTGGGGGCTCATTTAACCAGCTCTCTATCTTCAGGGACCACTGGGGCTAGGGTCAGCCCAAGCAGAAAACCCTGTATGGGCCCAAGGTGGTCCTGAGGGCTGAAATGCTCCTGCCCACCCTGCCTATAGTCTCTTTCTATGAAGACCAGAACTATCTAGCCAGCGTGTGTCCTGTCTCCCCAGTCTTCTTGCCCTCCCTTCCCAGGGGATGGTCAAGGACAAGGATGTGACAGTCCTTTCAGTGAGACAGGATCCATCCATGGGAAAAGTTAGGGCACAGGGTCTTGAGGGCATTGGCCACACCGATCTGACCTTCGACTTTGACACAGTAGAGAGGGGATGTCAATCACTGTGAGTTGGCACCGACCACCCAGCCCCATAGACTCTGAGCAGGCTGTGGGTTTGAGGGCTAAGTTAGACTGACCACAGGGCCGGAATGGTAGCAGCATTACAGTGATACGGCATAACATACCTTCCTGGTAGGTTCAGCTGAGGACATTGTTGGAGCCTGGCCTCTTGTTTACCAGGCATTATTTTATAAAACCTTCCCTGTAGCTTTATGGAGGGTTCACTTTTCCCATCTCTGTTTTACTAATGTAAAACATGAAGGCTCAGAGAGGTTAATGAACCTGTCCAAGATCACACTGTGTGTGCAAGATACAGGCTCAGAGCTGTGAGTGTTGTTTTCCTGAGGCCTGCTGTTACCTCTCCTGGAGGCATCTTTGTAGAATACAAGTGCTGCATGGCAATTTCTTCTATGTTGGTATCTCATACACAGTCTCATCGCTGCAGGCTAACTTATATAAAAAGCACTCAGTTCATTGCAGTGAGTGTAGAACCCGCAGAAGAGAAGAGACCACAGGAACCAGCCCCAAGCTCCCAGCACCTATGGGTGTCCTTGCTCATGCTTGGGTTTCCTTTCTGACACCCAAAAGCTGTTCAGGTCCCAGCACCTCTCTACCTTCTGTCCAGTGTCACAGGGGCCCTAGGGCCTGACTGATTTTACCAAGGAAGCCAGTGCTGGCCGAGAGTGGCTCCCGCCTGTGTCAGCATGACTCCCCCTGGGGACCTAGACCCCTTGTGTGCCACGCTACCCAGGGGCCAGGCAGGACAGGCTGCACCTGCTGTTTCTCACCTTGGCTCTTGTGTCTCTCGTTTCAGGAAATTAAAATGCATGACAGATAGCGAGTCCGTCCCGCCGGACTGGCCCTATTACCTAGCCATTGATAGGATTCTGGCCAAGGTCCCTGAGTCCTGTGAGGGCAAACTGCCGGATGGCCAGCAGCCGGGGCCCTCCACGTCCCAGACCGAGGCGTCCCTGTCACCGTCTGCTAAGTCCACCCCTCTGTACTTACCGTATACCCAGTGCTCCTATGAAGGCCGCTTCGAGGACGATCGCTCCGACAGCTCCTCCAGCTTACTGTCCCTTAAGTTCAGGTAGTGTGTGTTCGCCCTTCCTCTCTTGACCCAGCACTGCCTTGGCAACTCCACCCCCTGCCCCATCCCCAAATGGGGCCAAGGCTCCAGTGCTCGGAGCTAGGGACTGGCAGTGGCACAGTGACATGCTGTGGTGTCCTCTGCCCTGACTGGCTGCACAGGCCATAGCTGCGTGCCTTGCCCAGGGCCAGGGCAGCCTCAGGGCAGCAAGTGCTCTAGTGCCAGGGGGCAGGTGGGGCTGGTCCAAGGCTCTATCACCTCTTGCCTGCATGGAAAGTTCTTTGACCTCTCTGACCTCTGTCTTCCACTATAAATGAGGATAAATCAGCATGTCTTAAGGAGAGAAGACACAGGGACAGGCACCAAGCACGCCCTCCCTGTCTGTCAAGCCCCAGCATGGGCCCCACCTCAGTAACAGGTCCTCTCAACATGGAGATTTAGGTCTGTACCTCCTGAGCAGTGAGTGGGCCATGCGTTCTCTGTCTTCTCTCCCATCACATTCTAGGCCTGTGTTGGCTGCACGCCTGTGCCTGCTAGACACTCATAGACCCTGTAAGAGTTGGGGGACAAGTAGGAGACACTCTGTGGCTTTGGGCTGTGCAGTCCAGAGCAGACACTTCTGAGGAGGGGATGTTTAGGGTGGGTTTCCAAGGTAAAATAGGAGTCAAGCAGTTGAAGAAACTAGGAAATGTGGCTTTGAGTTATGGGCCTTCAAGCCTGTCTCACAGTAGGTAGGATAGGGAAGGTGTCTCCTTGGCAGCCTCTGACCCTAATGTCCCTGGGAGTGATGGAGGGAATTTGATTAATTTATCCAGAAAGCCCTTCCCTAGAGGGAATTTCTCATTCAAGGGCCCAGACGAAAATCTGTCTTTACTAGAGCCAGGCCAAGCTAGCAGAGAAGCCTGAGATTTATGGCCAATTGTTCCCGTGGCTTACCGAGCCGTTTCTGGGCACAGCAGCCTGGGGCTCTGTCCCCAAGACTGACTGATCACCCACTTTGCTCAGGACACAGAGCACAGGACAGGCACTGGAGGCAACCAGAATAGGCCTTGGGGTGTAGGGATCCAGTGGCTTTTGACAACTCCCTGCTGTCCAACAGGGTTTTTAGACTGGCAGAGAGCAACCATGGGGCCTCTCCTGAGGAGGAACCCAGCTGTGCTCTCTCTCTCTCTCTCTCTCTCTCACACACACACACACACACACACACACACACACACACCACCCCACGAAAGGCATACTTGGAGACCAGGTTCAGGGTAGGCCTTCACTCTGAACCCATTTCTTTGTCTGTCCAAGGCCAGTGGGGGCTACAGACTTCACTTTCCTTAAGAGTACCAAGTACCACACTGCCTAGCATCTTCCTTCCCAGCCTTGCTGCTCCCTGGAGTGGGTTCTTCACCCTTGAGCACCTTCCTCCAGCTCAGTGGGTTTGGGGTGCTGTCAGGGCCCACAGTTCATACTCTGGAATGTGGATGGTCCTGGAGCTGCCTGCCTGCTCCTCCCGCAAGCCAGCACTGGCTGTTACCTGCTGCTCTGTGTGCTCTGTAAGCCCCAAGCCCTCCTCTGGGGCTCATGGGGCCTCAGTGGCCTAGTTTGTCCAGGCGGGTGTTTGGGAAGGTCTGATCGCCCCCATGTCCCAGGCCCTGTGACCAGCTCATGTCTCCCTCACAGGTCAGAGGAACGTCCTGTGAAGAAGCGCAAGGTCCGGAGCTGTCACCTACAGAAAAAGAAGCTGCGGCTGCTGGAGGCCATGCTGGAGGAACAGCGCCGGCTGAGCCGTGCCATGGAGGAGACATGCCGAGAGGTGCGCCGTGTGCTGGACCAGCAGAACATCCTGCAGGTTCAGAGTCTGCAGCTTCAGGAGCGCATGATGAGCTTGCTGGAGAAGATCATCGCCAAGTCCAACGTCTAGGCCATGGAGAGGATGCCAGGTGCCACACAGTCCTGTCTGGAGGCCCACCCAGGCTCAGGGCCCTGCCCACCTGGCAGGATTCCGGAAAGGGGACAGACTTCAATCTGGCCTCTGCTTCTCTGAAGGGCTTTCCTCCCCAGTGGCCCTATGAGACCTTGGAGCCCCAGCTCCAGCATTAATGCCAGGGACCCTAGGGCAGCTGCTAGCGAGAAGATCCCAGAATCCACTCTCCAGTATAGTCACTACCATAATACTTGAAACGGCTTTTGATATTAAACATACTTTCCATTGTTGCCTGGAAGCCGACTTTGCTCTCTCTGATGTGAAGGGGAAAGGGAAGTGCTGGCTGGGTCAGTTCTCCTCTGTACACAAAAGCAAATGCCATAGGTCAGGGGCAGGTTGTGGGGTCTTTCTTCCACAGGATCTGTAGCACCAACCCTAATTACCCAGCTATCAGAGGACTAACCCAACACAGTCACCCCTTAGGAGCTTCACACGAGCACAGGGTCCATGCCGACTCACCTTGTTGATCTGGCTCCTGGTAGCAGCGGCATGCGAAGTGAGGCACAGGGCTCAGCAGAGAAATAGTAACCAATGACAGAGGGTGCTGAAGGGAAAGGTTGGGCCTGTGACAGAAGAAACCAGATTCAGGCAGAGCTAGGAAGAACACCCCCACACAGAGAACTGCCCTTGCAAGCACCCAGGGGAACCTGTTGCCAGCAGCCAGGTCACCCAGAGCCATGCACTTCTGGAGGAAGTTTGTGTTTTCTCTAAGCTTGTTGTGAGTGTTTCAGCCCGGCCTCTGAGAAGGCATGCAATGGCCATCTTGCCTCTGTCATCTTACCATGTGAAAGATTCTTCCCAGGACCGCCTCTGCTGAATAGCCATAGGACCTTTGGCCAGGCCTTGACTTTTCACCGAGGCCACAGGGGAGACTGGAAGCCTGTCTGATTCACCCCTTGGGCCCAGGCCAATTGCAGTTCCAGAGGACCAGATTCAGTGGAGCTGGGTTAGGTGCTTATGTGTTTCAGTTTTCCCTGAAACTTAGAGTATACTTTTGAGGTCAGGGGTAATAGCAAGGTTTCCCCATGCAGCTGCCAATCATCCTGAGGTGAGAGTACCAGCTATACTGACTCTTCAATAATAGTCAGCCAGGCATGAGGGGTTGGAGGGGCTATGAGTCTGTGTCACCAGATGATGTGGCACCCTACCCCAGGCTACCTATGGGAGGGGCTGCATACCCTATGCAGCTGAGGCAGAATAGCGAGCACGATCTACCTTGATCTGAGGTCCTCTGAGCTCTCAGTCCCTCTGCCCCGCATAGGTCTCCTGAGTCCATGTCCCTTGGGCTCTGCGTTTTGCTAGCAACCTCAGGCAGTGGGAAACATTCACACAGTGGTACAGATGGAGCACCTGTCAGTCTGTGGTGTAGACTAAGCAAAGCGCCGGCTGTCTGTGTGCTGTCCCTGTACCCCTAACAAGGAAGAGATCAAATAGTTGGTTCTTAGGCACCAGTGTAAGTAACTACAGCTCTCTCCTGAAAAGCAGTTGGTGGCTCCAGGAAGACAGAGAACTCAGGGGCATGTGGTACATGAGAGCCAAGTCAGGAGCCTGACCTCCTTCTGCCTCCCAGAATTCATCTGCAGCCTTAGTTGCTGGGGACCCCAGCATGGACACTCAGTGATCTGCTGAATACATCTGCCTGTCCTCATTTGTGGGTCATGGTGGCTAAGCTGCCGTGAAGCTCCTGAGCCTCAAAAAATGGGGGGGGGGGGTGTCTATCCTTCTAGAAGAGAGAGTAGTGCTGTCTGAGAGGCTGCTGGAGGGGAGCACTGGCCACTGGGTCTTGGCGCTCCATAGGAGGGGACAGAATGAGGGTCAGGAGGCAGCCAGTGACTTCATGGCTAGATCCCATATTCCAGAATCGGAGCAGCAGTACACTGCTGAGTACTCCTGTCAGTTAGCATCTTTGCATTCTGCATGCAGAGGCAGCCTCTGTCTGAGCAGTCTGGGACTTGTTTGTTTGTCCCCTAGAGGTTAGATGGGACTCATCTCTTGAACACCTGAAGTTGACCAAAGGTTCCACAATGTGTCGTTGAGGACTTTCTGGTTTCTTCTTTAGCTATTGAGTTGTTTTGAGGAGTAAAATAACTCTATTAGTAAATGCTAAAATATCTGATCTGGTTCAGCAAAACATGAACACAGGAGCCAGGCAAGTGCTTTCGCCATCACAGCCTGATCCTCTGCCATCTAGAACAAGACACTAGTCAACAAACAAAGCTAAGGGACGGGATGAAGACATGACAGTTCCCTTTATCTTCAGATACTACTTTTGATGATCCCGAAAACCAAATACACAGACCCTCGAGAGCTTCAACCTAAACGTATTAAAATTGACAGTGAGAAAGGAGTCCACTCAATTGAAACCAGGGTAGTAGATTGCCCAGGAGTGGATCTAGCCAGAAAGACAGAGAAAGACTGGCGAAGATACACCCCGTCACTGAAGGGTGCGAAACGGTCCCTGAGTGTGGGAGAGGAATACACCACAGAAGCTCCGGCGCTGAGTGCACCACAGAAGCTCCGGCCTTGACCCCACTATGTTTCTAGCAGAACTGCAGGTTTTGTTTTGAAATGACAAAATTATGTTTAAATTCATGTGAAACAAAGAATGGGGCCAAAGGTGGGAAGATGTTCTCCGTAGCCTGCAGGCACATTGGGAGCCTTCAGGTTACCTCCTGTGGTGATACTAATGAGAAATGTCACCTGTATTCTCAGACATTTGAATACTCAGTCTCCAGGTGGTGGCACTGTTTGGGGCAGCTTCAGCGTGTGACCTTGCTGGATGAGGTGCCACTGGAGGCAGGCTGGGAGAATTTAAAAGACTTGTGTGATTTCTAGTGAGCTCTGTACTTCCTGCTTGTGGTTCAAGATAGGAGCTCTCAGCTGTCCCTGCTACCATGCCTGTCTGCTGCTCTTCTTCCCTGCTATGATGATGATGGACTCTCATCCCTCTGGAACTATAAGTCCAAACAAACTCTTCCTTCTATAGGTGGCTTCTGTCATGGTGGTTTATAACGGCAGCAGGGAAGTAACTGATAGACATCACCACATGTGGACCTGGCCGGGAGTCTGATGGACTCAGAGACCGGGAAGAGCCTCGACTCCCACAGTGTCTAAGGGGATTGTGACAGCCTCATCAGTGATCATCTGAGGAGATGTTCCTTTCCATGCAGCAGCTCCATACTCACACGGCACCTCTGCAGGGTGGCTCAGCATGTCATCCAAGCATGGGAGAGCTCTGGGGACCCTAGTCACTAAGAAAAGTGACCAGCAATGGATTCCAGAAAACTTTAAAGAGTTCCAACCAGCAACACCAGTACCTCTAGAAAACCTTATTTAAAAATTAAACTGTAGGGGCTGGAGAGATGGCTCCGTGGTTAAGAGCATTAACTGCTCTTTCATAAGACCAGGGTTCAATTCCCAGCACCCACATGGCAGCTCACAACTGTCTATAATTTCAGTTCCAGGGGATCCAACACCTATGGCAAAACACCAATGCACATAAAATAATTTTTAAAAACTTTAGACATATAAAATGTTATTTATTTCAGAACAATAAACCCATTAAATATTACTATCAGGACCAGTTGTATTAAAATGTATTTTCCAAAACAAGGTGTCAGCAAGAAAAGTGGCATTGTTTTATATTGGTATAAATCTCTGGCTTACAGGAACCAGCAAGGGTTCCTCAGGTACCTGTGTACTCACCTGCCAGCGGAGTTTTTGGTTGTTAAGTGCAGGATTCTATTCAGAAAGTCCAACCTCACAGGAAGTTACCTGTAAAAAAGAGATATTTAAAGAACAATTCAGTGTGGCTGCTTTGATGTTGTCCTACCTCAAACTTGAGGAGAGGAGAGATAGGGGTTTTTTTTTTTTTTTCTGGACCTGGGGATTGAACCCAGGGTCTCCTGCATACTAGGCAAATGTTCCTCCATTCAGCCACCTCCCCCAAAGCCCCAACCTTTCCTTGTGTCTCATCTTATGCCTCACTGGCTCTTTGTCCTTCTGTGTTTATGTACCCAGAAGGCATTTGGAAACATTTTTGGAAAATATTGTGCCTAGAGTGATACAAGTATTCCTAGTGTTACAACATGTCATCAATCAGATACCAGAGAGTCACCTTTGTCCAGTCACTAAGAATTGTAGGTGGAAGTTTCTGTCCTGCCTGGTCCCACAGCATTCAGTCCCAAAGAAACACACAGAGGCTTATATTATATTATAAACCATTTGGCCTGTTAGCTCAGACTTATTATTAGCTAGCTCTTACAACTTAAATAAACCCATAATTCTTGTCCATGTTTAACCACATGACTTGGTACCTTTTCTCAGTGAGGCATTCTCATCTTGCTTCTTCTGCTTCTGGGTGATAACTACAGACTGAGGTTTTCCTCTTCCCAAAATTCTTATAGTCTGGTAACCCCGCCTATACTTCTTGCCTGGCACTAGCCAATCAGTGTTTTATTAAACCAATACAAGTGACAAATCTTTACAGGGTACAAGAACATTATCCCACAGCAGACAGTCTCAGCAGGAAGTCCTCAGGTGGAAAGTTCCAAGCCCATGGTAGTCAGAGCAATATTTCCAGTCTGACTCCTTTAGGAAAGTGTGAATTTTACCACCAGTAACAAATGTTGCCACTGTTTCTTTTGAGGAGCTGGCCTCGTTCATTTCTCAGGAATATACCAGGTACCCTGGCCTGCCAGTGTTCTTTCAAGGAATCTCTATAAACTGTATTTTATTACAACACACACCATTGCACACATGCCTTTCCTCACTCAGCCCAACATGCAGGCATGACAAAAGCCTTGCACACACACTTTCCATTCCATCACAAGGAACTTGACAGAAGTGGTCTCCAGGTTAGAACTTAAAGTCAGCCTCATCTGAGACATTCATGAGTAGAGCTGGTGTCTCATGCCTGGAACTCCAGCACTCAGGAGGTTTATGTAGAAAGTTTTCTGTGAACTTATGACCAGGCAGGGCTGCAAGACCTTGTTTCAAAAAAAAAAAAAAAAGAAAGAAAAGAAAGAGAAAGGGACATGCAGGTAGCACATGAAAGAAGAAAAAATATAATGCAAATAATGATAAATAAATAGAATTTTAACAGATAGCAGGCACCATATACAAGTACATTTCTTTAAGAAGTCCAACATGAGACAGGAAGAGACCCACTGTTGGTGACTGGTACAACTTTGCTTAGAGATATTAGAAAAGGAGATGGGATGATTATCTCAGAAAAAGGTTTTTAAAGTGCTTAGAATTAATAAGGGAGGAATATGTAAACTTCCCTTTTTTGTATTAGTAATAATAACCAGAGCAGTAGGGGGTAGGTAAATCCCATTTATCATAGCATCAAAAAGCTACAAAGTGACACCTCTAATCCCAGCACTCAGAAGGCAGAGGCAGGTGAACTCTGAGTTCGAGACCAGCCTGGTCTACAGCGCGAGTTCCAAGGCAGGTTCCAAAGTTACACAGAGAAACCCTGTCTTGAAAAACTGAGAAAAAAAATAGCTACAAATTAATGCTGTTCATCGTGGCACAGGCCTTTAATCTCTACACTGGGAAGGCAGAAGCAGGTAGGAGACGGCAGGGAGCACCAGGGCCAGCCACTGTTTCCTTAGCTCAGTCCTCCAGGTGTGACTGCAAGGGAGGCCTAATCAAGCAGAATTGGCTCCAGGATGCATTCCATGGAGACCCACTACACAACAACAACAACAAATTAAACAAACAAAAAACAACCTATTAAATGCAAGGCCTGTCCCAGAAAAAGCTTCTGTAAGCTTCTAGAACTTTCCCCATTATGTCACACCTGAATGTGTTTCATAATTCCTGTAGGTTTCGATTGTAATGTATTAACCCATGGGGTCCTCCCCCTTTTATTCAATCCTATTCTCAGTGCTGGAGGGGACTGGTGCCAACCTCTTACTAAAGCCTACCTATTCTGGGAGCCAGGCTGCCTCCTCAGAAGTCTGGGTTCTCCGCTGCCTATTGACGCTGGAAATTTAGATTCCAACTGTGTGCCGGCCCCCTCCTCCCCTTCCTCTTTCTTATTCAAAAAACTTTCAAGAGACCTTCCAAGTTCTGCTCAGGAACAGGGCATCTCCCTGGGGCACCAGCTGGCATCTCGTGCAATTATCATTAAATTACAGAGACAATTTTAATTTCACAATAATTAGAAATATCAACTGCAGCTCCAGCCTTCGAAACTAATGGAATTTTAATGGGCAGCTGCTTAGGTTACAGCCAAAAATAGTAACGCTGAGCCGGGCAGAGCAGCTGGAGCCAGGGCTTGACAGGAGACCTCTGCATCCTAGGCAAGCAAGGAGGAGCTGAATACCTCGGAAGAACCTGGGGGTGGCCATTGGGGGTAGCCTGGTTAAACTCTCCACAGAGTGGGAAAGGAGTCCCCAGCAATGGACTGGTTTGCCAGGTGAAAGAGACCTGCGTTTGGAACTTTAAATCCACAGACATGACCACCCCAAAGATGCAGTTTGGAGTCAGGCTCAGCTGGTTCTCCAACCTCAATGTTTGAATCAAAGGCCCTGACCCCAGATAGCGCCCCCAAGGCAGCCCATTCCACCCGCATGCCTTAGTGATCTGTGGCAGGACTGGGCCCCAGGAATCAGTGTAGTGGGTAGGAGAATTGAGCCTGGGCCCTGTGGCTCCTTCCTGACAGGAAATGGAAGTAAACAGTCTCTTGTCGGGCAGAAGAGTTTATGTTTGATAAAATCATACTTGCCTCATTTGTTTTTCTTTCATGGAGACAGCTTCCTGTGTTCTTCAAAGTCCTCAGTGAGGTCATGAAGCTACTTTCCCATGTCCAGTCCCAGAAGCTGCAGTTGAGTCCAGGTCTCAGATCCAGCTTACATTCATTGCCATGCGTGTGGCGAGCTGGACATTAAGAGTTATTTTTTTCTGTAGGACTACCCTGTTGTCCTAGAACTATTTGTTTAAGAGTGTTTCCTTTATTGACTTTGTCAAAAATCTGTTTGGGGAACAAAGGTGGGTGTGTGTCTAGGCTCCAGTCAGGCCCAGGAGCTGCATGTGCCTTGGGTCTTGTTATTGTAGCTTCACGGAGAGACTTCACAGGTCACACGTCAAAAACTTTTGACCTTTTTCTTCCGAAAATCAGTACTGGCTTCTCTATGTCTTTTGCATCTCTATATATCTTTAAAGTCAGCTTGTCCGTTTCTGCCACCAAAAAGTCTGCTGAAAGTTTGAGAGTTGTCTTTGAACTCAAAGACACTTGACAAGAACATGTTAAAAAGTTTTGAGTCTTAATGTGTTATCAACACAGTGCAGCTCCCCCACAGACAGAACCAGGACAGCCCACCATTAAGACTCCTTGGTATGTTAATTTTATAATTATTTGTCATGAATATTTAGGAATATACTTGTTTTTGTAACTGTAGCCCACAACTGCTAGAATCACTTACTAGTCCTAATACTGTGCTGCTGCTTTCTTTTGGCTGTGCCTTGGGGTTTTCTGCTTGTAGTTACATCTTCATCAGGGTGCGGTGGTACACACCTGGTACTTCAGCACTTGGAACGTGTAGACAGCAGAATTACCACAAATCTGAGGCCAGCCTGGTTTATAAAATGACCTCTAGGCCAGCAAGGGCTGCATAGGAAGGTCGTGTCTCAAACAAAACAAATCCCAACTAATCAAAACTGCCAACCTGATCACATATCTGTGAATAAAATCAGTTTTTCCATTCTTTCTAATCTTTCTTTTTCTTGCCTTGTTCTTTTGACTGGGTCCTCCAGCTCAGGACTGAAAAGAGCAGAGAGCAGAGCCATTGTCTTGTTCTTGATCTTAAGGGGAACACACCCCCTCAGAGATGTAGGTTTTCTATAGAGATGCTTCACCAAGTCAGGAACTTCCCCCAAATTCTTACAGATGTGTGCTGAAGTTTCACAAGTGCTGGTGCTGCATTTAAGATAATCACAGGGTTATCTCTCCTCTATCTTGTTAGCATGATGAGTTAGGATAACTGAGTTGCAGTGCTTGAACTAACCTTGTATTCCTAGGCTAAGCTATACTTTTCCATAGTGCGTCAATTACCATTACTGTGCTCAGAATTTCTGTGTCCATGTTCACGGGAGACATGGGACTATCACATTGTCTTAGTTAGGGTTAGTCTTGCTGTGATAAAACACCATGGCCAAAAGTAACTTGGGAAGGAAAGGATTTATGTCACTCACAGTTCCCTTATAATGGTTCACCATCAAAAGCAGTGAGTGCAGGAACCTGGAGGCAGGAAGCCGTGGAGAGTGCTGCTTACTGGTTTGCTCATTCTGCATTCTTATAGAACCCAGGACCACCAGCCCACAAATGGCACCACCCACAATGGACTGGACCTTCTTCCATTAATCCCTAATTAAGAAAATGGCCTACAGGCTTGCCTACAGCCCAGCCTATGGAGGCTTTCTCAGTTGAGGCTCCCTCCTCACTGATGACTCTAGTTTGTGTCTACTTAATAAAAACTAGTCAGCACAACTAGCCACCAGTCAACATGACACACAAACACATCTGAAGGCGTAAGTCACAAACAATGCCACACCAATTCGGGGTTATGATTATTAGGGTGGTATTTATTTAAAGGGGAAAAAACTTACAGATCACTGTCCCAGGCAACAGCCCTCTTCGCAACCAGGAAAGGAGTCTAGTCGCAGGCGGAGCAGGAAGTGAAGAGAGCGAGAAGAGGGAAGTGGCCGCTTTTTTAAAGGGAGAGAAACCACGCCCCAGTGGGCTGGTACCTCAGTGGTGATAGGCTGGAGGAGTGGGAGGACCTCCCGCAACACCTCCCCCTTTTGTTTAAATAAGAGAGTTCTAAACCTACTATGAAATTATATACAATAAGTACAAATATCCTATTCTAACTAGCTTAGGTCTTGTATAATAAATAACTTGGCCAAGTCATGAGAGAAAGTAACTACATTTATATAGTCTTCAACCCCATCGAAGATCTGAGAAGGGAAATAATGTTACCTGGGTAATTAGGAAGTTCAGTAAAACAACTTCCAAAACATGCAACAAATTACAGAGACAACTAGCTACCTGGGCAATCACCCAAAGTCACGTTAGCAGCGTTGAAGCAACCAACTTTGGCTAAGGCCTAACATAACTGACATACCATTTTCAAAGGCAAGCAACTTTTCAAAACTATCTTACCCTGTCTTGGCAGGATATGACAGCCCTGTTTTATCCATTGATGCATGCTCTGTATCTTTGTCAGTGGTTGAGGTATGGGCATTTCTTTGCCCCAAGGCCAGTTCTGCCAAAAAGAAGGCTCCAGGTGGAGTGTCTTTGGTGCTCAACATTCTCTCGGGAATAGAGTGGTGTTGCCAGGAGCAATTGTGTCTCACTACCACAAAACTCTGAGTTAGATTAAAGGCCATTTTTTACAGCTCTTTGAAGAAGTTGAAGATTATCTATCTATACTGAGTATAATCTCTATATATCTAAAGAACCTGATTAGTCTATTATAAATGACAAACTTAGATGACTATTAGTCTATATAATTCTCAATATCTATCTAACTTAAAGACTAAGACAATAAACGACTGTGAAACAAATGAGGACAATGACCTCCAAATATAAACAATGTACAAATATACATTGCAGTAGGTAAATATATATCAATACACAATCATTATATAAGTATCTTAATCAGAGGTAGAAATGTACACTGCAATATGGTAAATATATACAATATATATATATCAATACAATATATGTCAATACATAAAAAATGTTTTAAACAGAGGTAGAAACATGCATACGTACAATAGTCAATATAATTTAACTTTGTATCAATATACAAGAATCTATACCAATGTATTTGTCTAAAAACAGTAACTCACAATTACAAATCTATTATCCCATCATCCCTCTTTTTTTTTTTTTCAAAATTATCCCTGAGCGTATAAAATTCCTCCCCCAACTCTCAATCGTATACTAATTATAATCAACCCCTAAATGATGTCCCTAAACCCAAGGGCAAACTTTACTGGGAGAGGGGACGTCGTCCTCTAGAATTACTTCCAGCTGTCATGGGGGCGACGTTCTTTCTGGGGGATCCTGTGAAAGTAAAATGATGGTTAAATTTCAAGATCAATGTCTTTTAAAATTGTCAATAGTCTCTGAGTATTTTGTGTAGGTCTGGCCAAAATGTTGTATAAGATGTGCACCATTTCAGCTAACCAAGTTGGAACTGTCTTGTGCAGCTGGTACCAAAAGCAGGTCTTGTAGTAGCGCTATCAGTATCATGACGTCATATCAACCAGGTGGAGTTGTTGTTATGGGGCCCCATCTTCTTCCTGGAAACTTCAAATGTCACTTCAGGAAAAACTCATTGTTCATTATGAAAAACTTAAACATTAATCATATAGACATATATAGACATATATATATATTCAATGAAAGACATGATAGATATATTCAATGAAAAGTATGATAGATATGAAGAAAAGCAAAGATGTTTTTTAAACTCATATTTTTTTCTGTCCCATATCATGGCTCTTGACATGAGACAGAAACTCCAGAAACTCTGGGTTTTTCTCTTACTAACAGGCTTGGAATTGGAGAGGGACTGAGCCAGAGTCCAACTTCAAAACCAGCTTTATAAATTTAGAAATATGGTTTAATATTACTTACATAATCCATTCAGTTGTCTTGATATTTCCTATTGGGCAGGTATTTTTCCATCTGTCAGTATCCAAACATTCAGGGTCCCTTGAATTTCTCAAAGATGAGTGTTTTCCTGTGGAGATAAGAACAGAACCCTGCCCCCATTCTATGTTTTTCTTACCACCTGTATGAATATCATCATTGTGGATGAGTTGTCATTTTTTCTTTCCAAGAGGTTTCTCCTCTTCAAATCGAAACTTTATTAATTTTGATGGTATCCACAATTTTTCTTCTCCTGTGGAAACAAGAGCAAAACCCCTTCCCCAACGTAGCACATCTCCTGGCTTCCATTGAGAGGTTAGCACATCTTTGAAATAAATCGGTTGATTTAGTTCAGCAGACTTTTTCATTATCCAATGTCTTTCTGCTGCTGTCGTTCCTTTCTCATTAGCGTTAAGAAAATTCAAGGTTAATAAAGCATTATGTAATCTATTTCTGGGGGTATTTTCAGTCCCTTTCTGTTTGTTCAGCATATCCTTTATAGTACGATTTGATCTTTCTATAACTGCCTGACCTGTAGGATTATTTGGTATACCTGTAATGTGTTTTATATTATAATAATCAAAAAAGCGTTTCATTTTCTTAGATACATATGCTGGACCATTATCTGTCTTTATTTGCGCAGGTATACCCATGATGGCCATAACTTCCAATAAATGTGTGATTACTGAATCAGCCTTTTCTGAGCTCAGGGCAGTAGCCCATTGAAAACCTGAATACGTGTCTATGGTGTGGTGTACATATTTTAATTTACCAAATTCCATAAAGTGGAACACATCCATCTGCCAGACTTCATTTCTCTTAGTACCCTTTGGGTTACTCCCTGCAGGCAACGGTGTTTGATTATAGAAAGAACAAGTAGGGCATCTCTTTATAATGTCCTTAGCTTGTTGCCAAGTAATGGAAAATTCTTTCTTTAGGCCTTTACTATTGACATGATGTTTCTTATGAAATTCCGAGGCCTGCAACACACTTCCAATCAATAATTGATCAATCTCAGCATTGCCTTGGGCTAGAGGACCAGGCAGACCTGTATGGGACCGGATGTGTGTTATGTACATCGGACAAAGCCTGTTCCTGATTATGTCTTGTACCTGGATAAACAATGAAGTCAACTCTGTGTCATCTGGTATAAATTTAGCGGTTTCGGATCTCTGTGAGTTCGAGACCAGCCTGGTCTACAAGAGCTAGTTCCAGGACAGGCTCCAAAACCACAGAGAAACCCTGTCTCGAAAAACCAAAAAAAAAAAAAAAATTTAGCGGTTTCAATATGCAAGATAACTCTTTCTGCATATTGAGAATCTGTAACTATATTAAGAGGTTCTTTAAAATCCCTTAGCACCATAAGAATGGCATATAATTCTGCCTTCTGGACAGAATTATAAGGGCTTTGTTCCACCTTACTCAATTCATCTGACTTGTAACCTGCTTTCCCTGATTTATTTGCATCAGTATAGAACGTACGGGCTCCAGTTATTGGAGCATCACGTACAATTCTAGGAAGAATCCAAGAAGTTCTTTTTATGAGATTAAGTCTATCACTTTTGGGATAGTTGCTATTAATTTCTCCCAAAAAGTTAGCACAAGCTCTTTGCCACAGTTCATTGTCTTCCCATAACTTTTTTATTTCTTCAGTAGTAAAAGGCACTATAATTTTTGCTGGGTCTATACCTGCTAGTTGACGAAGTCTCAGCTTACCTTTTATAATTAATTCAGAGACCTTTTCCACATACGTTTTTAATTTTTTACTTGGTTTATTAGGTATAAATATCCACTCTAAAATAGTATCTTCCCTCTGCATTAGAATCCCTGTAGGAGAAATTCTGGAAGGCAATATGACTAGGATGCAGCTAAGATTTGGGTTCACCCTATCCACATGTGCCTCCTGTAATTTTTCCTCAATCATTGTCAGTTCCTTTTCTGCTTTAGCTGTCAGTTCTCTTGGACTATTCAAATCTTTATCACCATCTAAGGTTTTGTTTAAATGAACTATTAGATCAGGTGTTATCCCAACAGCTGGTCGTAGACTGGAAATGTCTCCTAACAATCTTTGGAAGTCATTAAGAGTCTTTAACCGGTCTCTCCTAATTTGTGCCTTTTGCGTTTTAATTTTCTCTAACCCTATTTTGTAACCTAGGTAATTAATAGAATTTCCTCTTTGAATCTTTTTAGGGGCAATTTGTAATCCCCACCTAGGCAAGACTTTCTTTACTTCTTCAAACATCCTTTCTAAAGTATCTTTATTTGAATCAGATAATAAGATGTCATCCATGTAATGATAAATGATGGACTTGGGGAATTGTTTACGAATTATTTCCAATGGCTTACTTACAAAATATTGGCACAGTGTAGGACTATTGAGCATACCCTGTGGGAGGACAGTCCACTGATATCTCCTATTAGGCTGAGAATTATTATAAGTAGGCACTGTGAAGGCAAATTTTTCTCTATCCTTTTCTTGTAATGGTATAGTGAAAAAACAATCTTTCAAATCAATAACTATAAGAGGCCATCCTTTTGGTAACAGAGAAGGCAAAGGAATTCCAGATTGTAGTGGGCCCATAGGTTGAATTACTTTGTTGACAGCTCTTAGATCTGTCACCATTCTCCATTTACCAGATTTCTTTTTTACAACAAACACAGGAGAATTCCAAGGGCTGGTTGATTCTTCAATATGGTGAGCATCTAGTTGCTCTTGCACCAGCTGTTCCAATGCCTGTAGTTTATCTTCAGCTAGAGGCCATTGTTTGGTCCATATTGGCTTCTCAGTTAGCCATTTTAAAGGTAGGGCCATTGGTACCTCTAAAGGTTTGGTATTTGCTGTATGTTCTTGTACAGCCTGAATGGCTGGTGACCTTTTTCCATAATACCTCATCATATCCTTCCCAGAATTATGAGTTCCTGGAAATACAGGAATGTTAATCTGGGTATTCCATTGCTGTAGCAGGTCACGGCCCCATAAATTTATGGCAATATTGGCTATATATGGCCTTAGTCTTCCTATTTGCCCTTCGGGCCCTATGCATTCAACCCATCTTGTGCTTTGTTTTACACGAGATAGGGTTCCAATTCCCAGGAACTGAACATCTACCTCTTGAAGAGGCCAATTCGGATGCCAAGATTCTGGGGTAATGATAGTTACATCCGCACCTGTGTCTAATAAGCCTTCAATAAAAGAGCCATTTATACAGACTCTTAGCTTTGGTCTTTGATCATTAATAGAAGTCTGCCAAAATATACGTTTACTCTGTCCTATTGGGTTTTTTGACTCATCCTCCACACGTAATTCTTCATTTAGACCAGTATTACTTTTTACAGCAGAAATTGGAGCTTTTAATTTTCTTGGTGAGGCACGTTCTCCACTGTGACTGGGAATGACTGGGCCACTGTTGGCTTGGGGGCCTGCGAGAGGCCCCCCAAGGAGTTTCCCGATGATATCGGATTGCCCCGTCTGTCTGTTGTTGACCTACATTCGTTGGACCAATGCCTGCCTTTACCGCATCTCCTACATATACCTGAAGGCCGAGGTCTCCTATTTTTGTCATTCCCAGAAGAGATATTATTCCTAGAAATTCTTTGCCTGCAATTCCTTTGCAAATGTCCTAATTTACCACAATTAAAACACCTGGCAGTTTGATGTCTCCTCATTGCTTTGGAAATCGCTTCTCCTACCCAAGATTCATCATTATAGCTAAACGTCTCAACATTCATCGTATGCTGAATCCATTCATCCATAGTTGCTGATCTAGACTTTAAAGGCCCAATTATCTTTTTGCATTCTATGTTTGCATTCTCAAAAGCTAGAGATTCAAGAAGTATTCGTCTAGCTTCTGGGTCTGTTACCCCTATGTCCAGAGCCTTAATTAATCTTTGCAAAAAGTCAATAAAGGGTTTTCTCTGTTCCTGCCTAATTCTGGTATATGATTAAACCCTTTTTGCTGGATCTTGTATCCTATTCCAAGCATTTAAAGCTGCTTGGTGACATAGACACAGTACTTCATCGTCATAAAGAGCTTGGACCTGTGGATCAGCATATTCTCCTGCACCAAGAATTTGATCTTGGGAAACCTCAATACCTTTTGCTCTTCCTTGCTGTTCCATATGTTTGGATTCTTTTCTGAAATAAATTCCAAACATCAAGGAAGGTCCATTATCTAAAACTGCAGACACTAACTGATGGAAATCATGGGGAGTAGCTCTAGCATTAGAAGCCCAAGTCCTTATCATTTCCTTTACATATGCATTGTGCAAGCCAAAATTAACAACAACTTGCTTAATTTCTTTCAGATCATTCATTGGTATTGGCGTCCATCTAGCTTCTCTGACTCCCTTTGAGCCTTTAGAAGTTGATGCTTTTTCAGAATTAAGTATAGGGTATGTCGCTAGAACCCTGGGTAAGCCAGTTCTACTAGCTGGTGGAGGCCTTGTATCCTGTCCTTGTGCCTCCTTACTCTGTTCACCAGCTGCAATAATTTCCCCAATCTTTTTAAATCTTTTTATCATTGTCTCTCTTAAATCCTGAATCTCCTGACCTGTATATATTTCCAGTGATTTCACTGAGGTATCAATTTTTTGGTCCCCATTCTGCATCTGTGATTCCAAAGCTTTAATTTTTTCCTTCAAAGATAACATGTCCTCCTTAAACTTTTCTTGTATATCATGTAGATTCCCATCTTGGAGGTACATTCTGTCTGTTACCTTATCAAAACTTTGTGATAAAGTCTGAACGTCAAATTCAACAGCCTGAACCCTTTCAGGTAACTTTCTAATACCCTTGGATATGGAATCAATTTTGTCTGTCATAGTATCCACTTGTTCAGATAACCTCTGATTTTCAATAATTTTAATCCTGTCAATTAGTTGTTCATTATTAGTTCGTAAAGATTCTATCATTCTTAGGAGTGCCATATTCTTCTGTTCATTATTAGTACGTAAAGATTCAATCGTTCTTAGTAGTGCCATATTCTTCCTTAATGATAGAATATGGAAAAGAAAACTGAAGGCTAGTAACAAGCAAATTAAGGTATCCCCATAATCATATAAACCTTGTATGATGTAATTCATTGTATTAGTAAATATAAATTTACTAATCCATTGTATTAGTGAAAACAAAGCAGTAAAATTTGCGTTAGAAACAAAAACTGCAATATTACCTATTATCCAGCAGGTGGCGCTGTTGCAGAGTCGCGGTGAAAACATGGTCCTGTTTCAGTGCCTTAGTAGATGTTAAAAACTGGAAAATGCAAGTTTCTCAACAAAGCAAATGTAATTAAATCAATTCCTGAGACGGAACCAGAAACCCAGAATCCAGGGGTAGAGAAGAGCAATCTGGAAGCCGCTTATGCCTCCACATGACAGAGTCACCCTGAGGGGTTGCAGCTTTCAGCAACCACGTGCTCTGGTTCGTGCCACTTAAGAGCTGTACTTGCAAGGGAGATTTAAAAATGACTCAGAAAAGAGCAAACCACGCGGCCAGAGACTACGCGGGCCTGTGGAGTTTAAATCCACGTGGGGAGTCCAAGGCCGCTGGCGGCTGAGGAAGGGGAGGGCTCCCGCCAAGCCGAACTAGAGCCCGCCAAGCCCGCGGCCGCCAAGCTGAACTTGCGCCCGCCAAGCCCGCAGCCGCCAAGCCGAACTTGGGGCCGCCAAGCCGAACTCGCGGCTGCGAGTGGGGAAAGGAGAGGTTCTAAAACCAAACGTTGGGCGCCAAAATGAAGGCGTAAGTCACAAACAATGCCACACCAATTCGGGGTTATGATTATTAGGGTGGTATTTATTTAAAGGGGAAAAAACTTACAGATCACTGTCCCAGGCAACAGCCCTCTTCACAACCAGGAAAGGAGTCTAGTCGCAGGCGGAGCAGGAAGTGAAGAGAGCGAGAAGAGGGAAGTGGCCGCTTTTTTAAAGGGAGAGAAACCACGCCCCAGTGGGCTGGTACCTCAGCGGTGATAGGCTGGAGGAGTGGGAGGACCTCCCACAACACACATCATCTTTGAACTAGAACCTTTCCTATCTCATTTATCCCCAAAATGGCATGTTACTATTAATGTCACGATATAAAACATTTATAAATAAGTTTAAAAGTCCCAGTCTTTACAAATTCAAACACTTGAAAAATTTAATCTCTTTAAAATATCTAATCTTGCTGGGTGGCGGTGGCACACACCTTTAATCCCTGCACTCGGGAGGCAGAGGCAGGCAAATCTCTGTGAGCTTGAGGCCAACCTGATCTATAAGAGCTAGTTCCAGAACAGCCACCAAAAAGTACAGAGAAACCCTGTCTTGAAAAAAAAATTATCCAATCTCTTTAAAACCCCAAAATCTCTTTTAAAAGTTCAAAGTCTTTCAGTTGTGGGCTTCTATAAAAATCAAAATTAAATACGTTTCTCAACATGGAAGAACCAGGGCATAGTCACCACCCGAACCAAGCAATACTAAACTCCGACAGTGTGACTCAATGTGCGGTTGTCTGGGATTCACTCGCAATCTTCTGGACTCCTCCAAGGGGCTTGGGTCACTCCGCAGCCCTTCCTTGGGTCACTCCGCAGCCCTTCCCTATGCAGCACACACAGCTTGTCTCCTAGACGATAGCTGGCTCCACTCTATTGCTGCTGATGTTCCTAGTGGTCACCCCATGGCACTGGTATCTCCAAAAATGCTGGGATCCCTTGGTGCAACTGGGCTGTACTTTCATCAGTAACCTCTCTCGGACTCTCTTCAGAGACCCCAGCCCTGTCACACAGTGCTAAGCCTCAGCTGCTCTCCATGACCCCTTCATGCCTTCAAAACCAGTACCACCTGGGTGACTCTTACACTGCCAAGTTCAGCTGCCAACAGGAAGTACAACCTTGGCCACTTCTGGAGCACAGCTTCGGTGTACTGACCCTGAGGAAACACTTTCCAGAAGACTTCACCCCAGTGATGCTGGTTTCTTCTTTTTCTTCTTTTTGGGAGGGGTTTAGTTTTTCAAGTTAGAGTTTCTCTGTGTAGCCCAGGCTGTCCTGGAACTCCCTCTGTAAACCGGGCTGTTCTCAAACTCACAGAGATCTACCTACTTCTGCCTCCCAAGTGCTGGGATTAAAGGTGTGCACCACCCCACCCATCTGGTTTCTTATTAATCCCTAGGTCTTCAGCCCCACCTGATCAGCACCCATCATCCCGGCAAAGTAAGGATTTTGTTAAACTGTTAAACAAGCACAAGAAGCTTTGGTTATTTTTTTATCCAGACTGCCATGCTCTTTTAATTGGACTATTTGGACTATTTATATTTAATGCAGTTATTGATGTCATTGGGTTTAAGTCTACCTATAACTTTGTTAATTGTTTCTACTTGTCTGTTTGATATTTGACAATTGTTACTTTTCCCCTCATCTTTTTGGAGTAACTGACTTAAACATTTTAAGAATTTATCTTCTTCCAAGGTTTTTTAGCTATGTTATTCTCTGTTGTTCTTTTAGAGATTGTTCTTTGAAGTTATTCTATACTATTTGATGGTTAGGATAAAGACTTCAACATTTACTCCATTTCCCTCTTGTCCTTTGTGCTATTGTTGCATATAATTCGCATGTATTTGTTTTATGAGCTTTATAATGCACTATTATTTTGATTTCAAATTTTCTTTGAGAAAATTAAGGAGAGGAAGAGCATACATACTCATAATTCCATTCCCTCATGACCTTCTTTATCTGGTGTTGTATGGCTTCCAGTTTGGCCTAAAGCATTTCTCTCAACAGATGCACACCAGAAATGGGCTCACTCAGTTTCTGTGTGTGGAAATGTCTTCTCTCTGTACTTAGAATACAGCTGATTGGGAGAGCACTTCCCTGGCATGTATGAAGCCCTGGGTTCAAGTTCTAGTACTGCAAAGAAAGAAAAAGAAAGTAAAATGTGTTCCCTCTGCCTTCCTGTTTCTAGGATGTTTTCACTAGGTCAAGAATCATATCTTTTGTCTCCCCAGCTTCCCTTCCCTTGTGTGTATGATGGGTTTTTCTTTTTCTCTGGCTGCATCTGAGAGTTTTCTTTTTCTTTTCTTCCATTTTCCTTCCTTCCTTCCTTCCTTCCTTCCTTCCTTTCTTTCTTTCTTGATGATTTCTTCCTGGATGCATTTTCTTTGCATTTATCCTGCTGCTTGGGTTTATTAAACTTTGAAATCTGTGGGGTTTTGGGGGGTTAAATTTGAGAAAAGATTAATAATTCCTACAATGTCACCTTTACTTTCTCTTACCCCTGCTGGGATTCTGGTTACATATGTCTTACCGCTTGGTCCCAGGCACTCACTCTTTGTATCTTATTCCTCATCTTTAAAACAACTCTTTTGTTGCTTAGTTTTGGATTACTTCTGGTCACTTCAAATTTTACAGTGCCCAGAAGCTTTGCCAATACATTTTAACTTTTAATTGAATTAAACGAGCAAACAAACAAACACAGGATCCCAGTTTGTGTCCTAAACTGGTCTTAAACTTGAGACCCACCTGCCTTAGCCCCCTGAGTGCACATCACACCCAGCCGCCTGCATGCTTTTACATCAGACACTGTGGTAGAGTTTTCAGGTCTTGGATTTCTGTTGCTATTGAGTTTCTGTTTATCGTCTCTTTTCATGGGTTGTATCCGTCTTCATCTGGAAATTCTCTGGCAGAGTCCTTGTGTGCATTGCATGCCCCTGACTGTCCATTGCTGGAGCCTGTGGACTCACACTACTGGGGCATCCCACAGTTACAGTTGATGGGTTTTGTGTCTGCGCACGAAGCATCTCGATTCAACGTGTGTCACATTTGACCTTCTGATCACCCTCAGAAACACAAGAAGAATATACACTGAAATATACACTAAAGCAATTAGAGCTAATTTAGGTGATATCCAAGACGCTGCAGAAGAGGGAAGTAAAGGCTGTAGAACATTCTGAGCACAGAATGTTGATTGCAGAGCAGGTCTCTACATACTTTCTGACTTTTCATTCCATGCCAGACACTGAATAAACAGTAGGTCTGAGTGGCCGGGGACTCCCCGTGGATCTCATCTGTGTTTAGCATGGTGCTGCAGCTGCTGTTTGCAGTGTTTTCTTCACCTTGGACTTGACTTGCATTTCCTTTGGACCCCAGCCTGGTGCGGATGTAGAAATGTGTGATTCCTATATGTCCTCTGCCATCACCATCTTGCCTCTTCTTGGCAGAACATGAGGCTGGGTAGTTGAGGATATTGGCTTGTTCTTCAGCTACTTGGCATGGGGCCTGTCCCTTGCTGGGCTGCTTCGCTATGCTCCTCCACTCTGACATGGAGTGACAGCCTGGGCTGCCAGAGCAGGCGAGCAAGTACTGGGCCCTGCTCTCCAGAAAGAGCACCTCTTGGGCGGGAAGCCCTGTGTATCTGCTCTTTGGGCCCTGGGGGCAAGAGGTCTCCATTCTCTCCTCTGTTCTGCTCCACACTGTGCACTGGAAATTGAAAGAAAGGAAGTTCCTGTCATTTTCCTACCTGTGATTGTCTGTGAGCTGCAGCCTCCGACTGTGCAAGCCCCTTCCTGTTGTGAGTACGATGGTGGAGGATCGAGGAGGACCTGGACCTTGTACACTGCAAATCATTTCACTCGAAAGGATTCAGTTGCATTCTAGACACCAAATAAACGTGGCTGGAGAGGTAGTATAGTGGTTAAAACACTGCTCTGCAAAGAACTCTGATTCTGTTCCCAGCACAAGGCTTACAGCCTTACAAGACTACTTACAACTGCCTGTAATCCCAGTTCCATGAGGTCCAGTACAACTGAACTTCGCAGGCACCTGGACTCATGTAGTGCAGATAAATTCACACACGCATGCACATGTACACATAAGTAAATATTTAAAGAAAAACAATAACAACAAAAAGTTTGTCGAGGGTGACTGTGATCTTGACTCCCTGGCTAGGTTAAGGAAAAGGTGCACAGGCCAAACTAGGCTTGTTATGCCATTTTATGCCAGGTCCTCTGCAGAGCTCGACTTTGTATATGGAGATGTGACTTTGAGGATTGGAGTAATTCAGCGATGGTAGTCGGTGGGTTCTGTGTGTGTCCAAAAGGCAGAACATCTCTATTCAACATGCATGCTCCGCCTTTCTCATTGCTCCCAGATCCTCAGAGGGAACAGCGACTGAGTGCCGTAAGAGCGATTAGATCTGATTTATAGTGTTCAAGATGCAGCAGAAGAGAGCAGCACAGTCTCCGAGAGATCAAGCTTGGCTTCCAGAGAACATGAAACCCTGTTCAGTGCCCTCTGTTCCTGTCACTTGATATGCTGGTTGCTGTTGATAGTGCTAGCCAAGACTTCCTAAAAAACAAAACAAAATAAACAAAACACAAAAAAGGTTGACTATTTTATCTTTTGACAAATTTTAAATATCTTTTTAATTGGAGAAAGAATAACTTCTTTCTACTGGAAAAAAAAAACCTTTATATTATAGAGGTAGCAAAGATAGCATCCTGGTCAAATCTAAAGTAGTGGAAATATTTGCATTCTTGTGAGGGAGATAATTTACAGAAAAATGATTTCCAGGGCTTATATAAGACCACTTTCTGCTGTTCTAGATAACGGCAAATTCAACTGGAGAGAGATTTGAGTAAAGTAATAGTCTCCTTTCTTAAAGGGACTGGAGGGATGACTGGAGAGCACTGGCTACATTTGCAGAGGACCCCAGTTCAGTTCCCAGCACCATGTGGTGGCTATCATCAGCAACTCTATTTTTCAGGATCTGATGCCCTCTTCTGGCCTATATTGGTACTATATACACATAGTACACATACATGCAGGCAAAATACCCAAACACATAAAAGTAAATAAATCTTTAAAAACAATATTTTAGAAGCTAGACAGGATGGCATATACCTGCACTCAGGAAGTTGGGGTCATTCTCAGCTACAAAACAGAATGTCAGCACTGATCCGTCTGAAAGGATGATTTAGGCACACCGGTGGGTCTTTTACACAGTAGCAGACTATTGTGCTATGTGTTGTAGCGGTTTCTATGAGAGCATTTTTAGGCAGTAATATTTTCTGTAATAACAATGTCATTGGCAACCTCATGACGGGTCTGACCGTGATATACAAAATGAGTGTCTCTTTCACAGCTATAAACATTTGCTTGAACAATTTAATTGATGGTGTCGTAGCATCTGCTTCAACTGGGAAAAGCTTCTCAAAATGGAATAAGGAGCACAAATTATGAGGGAAATGTGGGACTCTAACAGCATAATTACTGGGTTTGCTGAAATGAATTCAGAAAAAGTTACTTGGGGAAGCAAGGTCCAACTGCTGCCGAGTCTGGTGAGTCCTGCTGCCGCTCATCCAACCAACCAACCCTACATGAAGACATTATTCCAGCATTTGCTGCTAATAGAGTTAAGCTTGTTTTTCAGCGTGGGCATCTTAAAGGAATGTTTGTCCAGGTGGGAGGATGGAAAGTACTTTACTACTGTGTTAATAAGCATCCTGTCTCTGTGACAACCTGTGAGGACACCTACGAGGAAAGACATTTGGGCTCATGGGCTCAGAGGTGTCCATCTGGGACTGACTGGATCCATTGCTTTTGGGCCAGTGGTGAGGTGGAGCATCGTAATGAAAGGGCGTGACAGAGGAGGCCATTCATCTTACTTCACGACAACCAGGGGACATAAAGAGAGAGGGAAGGGGGCAGGAGGCGTATCCTTCAAAGGCACATCACCAGGAACCTGCCTACTTCCTTCAGCCAGGCCCCATCTCCTTTTTGTCCAATTGACTATAACCGCATCAATGGAGCAACCAATAGCCATCATGGCTATGAGGCCACCATAGAGCACTCCCTGGGGCAGAGACAAGCTGGGGGGAACTGATGGGCACACCATGACAATGGAGTGCACGGGTTGGACTGGATGGTGTGCGGGTCTATGGTGCAGCAGACTCTAGGCCCCACTTATACTAAATCCACTTGGTCTCTTGCTTGTCATTGTCAAAAACACAGATCAAGGTAAGAATGGGGTCCTGGGGCAGAAAGAGATGAAACTAAGGTTTGAACCCTCAGATCCCTCAGAAGAAGCAGCCCCTCCTTTTAAGTTTTCAGTCATCTTGTTGGGCTATTTTGTTGTCTCCCTCACCCCCGGAAGGTCCTAGGGTCCAAGGACACGTTACACTTATTTGTTCTCAGGCACATACAAGAGCTCCTGTGGAAGTGTGCTTTGCCATGTGGTGGCCCACAGGGGAGGACAAAGCTTCCTGGGACCCCCAGCCATGGTTCCCCCACACTGCATTTTCCGTAAGCTAGGCCCCCACCTGCCTGGAGGTAATGTGGGCAGGTACTTACCTCTTTCATCCAGAATTCCCTGTGCACAGACAGCCTTTTTCAAATGACCAGCAGCCTGACCAAGACCCTCTGCAGTGACCATTGGTTTCTTTGGGAATGTTCTCAGCCCACTCCTGGGTGTGGGACGGGATAAGCCTCAGGGCTTTCTTGCCCCTGGGGAGTGCACAGGGCATGACTTTGTCCATCTTCCATTGCCCCCTCAGCTGTCACTGAAAAGGAGATTCTGAAATGACTGCTGGGCCCAATCTGGTTGGTCTTTGTCACAGTCAACGCTGCCTCAGCTTCACTTGGGAGGCTGATCAGGTCTGCTCGCGAGGGATACACCTGTGAAAATGGAGCACTCAGGTGTAAAAGATGCTGTCCTTGTCCAGCCTGGAGTTCTGGTTACTCCTGAGGCCCAGGGACTGGAGAGAGGTCAGTCACCCTGTTAGTCAGACTGAGGGGGCCTCAGCAATGCCAGCAGGGCTAGGCCAGGTCAGAGAAAGCTGGATGCTTAGGCCTTCTGAATAGCATGGACCCAAATCCTGCTGCCGTTTGCTTCCTAGCCTTAAATCCGCCAGGGACTGCTCTCTGCATGCCAACAACATCTATGTATGTAGATGTGCACATCAAGGGACCCCACTGGAGTCAAAAGAGCGCATCAAAGATGTGACAATCGAGGTTGACTCTGGCGTGTAGGGGATTGGTGTGGGAGAATTGTCTGTATTCTGTCAATCATGTTTTAAGTAAACACTGATTGGCCCAGCAACCAGACAGGAAGTAGAGGTGGGCTTATGAGAACAGGAGAATTCTGGGAAGAAGAAAGCTCTTTCCCCAGTCCTGCCCAGACCACTGGAGAAGCAGGATGTGACCTGCCCCACTGAAAAAGGTACTGAGTCATGTGGCTAATATAGATAAGAACAATGGGTTAATATAAGTTACAAGAGTTAGCAAGAAGCCTGAGCTAATGGGCCAATCAGTTTATAAGTAATGCAGACTCTCTGTGTGATTTCTTTGGGTCTGAATGGCTGCGGGAACAGGGCAGGACAGAAACCCCAACAAGCAGGCCCTCATGTTACAGGGGATACACACTAGTGATGGGGGTGACCATCTGAACCAGAGCACTGGTCCCACTCTGGTGGGCTGGTAAAGTCTCAAGTATCTGTCAGCACTGTACCAGCGGGTGTCTGCCCTGGCCATGCTCAGCCTGGAGCCATGTTGCATTTGTCCTCCCCAGAAAGTAATTTTGGCTTTCTGAGTTTTCATGGGACAAGGGTAGACACATGTCCAGCTGAACAGTTAGTACAGATGCTGTTCTGGTTACATTAATCTCCAGCTTCCCTGTCCTCTTTCTCTATAAGGAACAGGCTTTTCTTAATCTTGATTTTAAAGGGTCTTTTTGAGGAAATGTTGTCCAGTCTCCTTGGGCGCTGTTCGTGGCGGCCTTCTTTATTTAGGTGTAACGTGTCCAGCCTCTTTCACCTGTCTGAACCATGTTTCTGGTATGAGCAGTATCAGAAAAGAAGCCCTCCCAGGTTGGTTCCAACTTGTTTCTTTCCTGACTTAAAAAAAAAATAATCAAGGAGCCGGGCGGTGGTGGCGCACACCTTTAATCCCAGCACTCGGAGGCAGAGGCAGGCGGATCTCTGTGAGTTCGAGACCAGCCTGGTCTACAAGAGCTAGTTCCAGGACAGGCTTCAAAGCCACAGAGAAACCCTGTCTCGAAAACCCAAAAAAAAAAAAAATCAGGGGCTGAAGAGATGGCTCAGAGGTTAAGAGCACTGACTGATTTTCCAGAGGTCCTGAGTTCAATTCCCAGCAACCACATGGTGGCTCACAACCATCTGTAATGAGATCTGTTGCCCTCTTCTGGTCTGCAGCATATATGTAGGGAAAACACTGTATACATAATTAATAAATAAATGTTAAAAAAAATAAACAGGATGTAATTATTTTTTTCTTATTTATGTACATGTGTGAGATTGCATGAATTTATGTGCTGCACATGTGTGTAGAAACTGTGGAACCCAGAAGAGAGCTCCAGATGCTTTGGAGCTGAATTTACAAGCGATTGTAATCTAACTGATGTGGGTGCTGAGAGCCAAATCCTGGTCCTCTTCAAGAAGAACGGTTGCTCTGGACTGCGGAGCCTTCTCTACAGCCTTTCTAGCTCTTATCAGCATTCAGTCCCTACGCTGGAAGGGATGAACTGAAAACTCTAGTGGAGGGGTCTAGACAAGGAGGCCTTGGAACATAAGAGAAAACCAAGAGGAGGAGAGACCCAGCTCATAGTTTTTAACAAAGTCATTTTTAGTGTCCATGGTCACTGGCCTTCCCGTGGTGTGGTCACTCATAGCATTTGATGAGGGGCTGTATGGATTCTCAGCAAGCATTTGATCAAAAGCAGTTTAGCTTCTAAAATTAGCCTAGTACTTTAACATTTAAGGGTCTTCGCCGTTCTTTCAGTTTTACCTGAGGAGAGAGGGTAACAAGGCATTTTGTAGTCCAAGTTAGTATCTGTGCTGGCTAGCTATCAACTTGACACAAGCTATCACGTTATCTGAGAGAAGGACACCTCAACTGAGAAAATGCCTCCATAAGATCAGGCTGTGGGCCAACCTGTAGAGCATTTTCTTAGTTAGTGATTGATGGGGGAGGGTCCAGCCCATTGTGGGTGGTGCCACCCCTGGGCTGGTGGTCCTGGGTTCTGTAAGAAAGCAGGCTGAACATGCCATGGGGAGCAAGCCAGTCAGTGGCATCCTTCCATGGTCTCTGCCTCAGCTCCGGCCTCCGTTTGAGTTGCTGTCCTGACCTCCTTTGATGATGAACAGCAATACGAAAGTGTAAACTAAATAAACTCTTTTCTCTCCAAGTTTCTTTTTGTCATGGTATTTTATCACAGCCCTGGAAACCCCAAGACGGTATCCAAGGCTCCCATTATCCAAGTCTCTATTTTGTGTTAAATCTCAGGACCAAATGCTAAGAATGTTATTGTTACTTAATTGGCTGTAGAGCTGGGGAGTGAAATGGTTCACAGTGACATTAGCTATCTCAGTCCACCTGCCTTAGGCATCTCAGTGCGCCTAGATGCTTTCAAACCTTGGAATGACCTGCACCCAGAATTTCTTTCCCCTGAAGCTGTTTGTGAAGGTTCTGATTATGAACTCTGCAATGGACCACACGACCAATGATGGCTATTTCGCTATAGTGTAGATCCATATATATATATATATATATATATATATATATATATATATATGTCCTTAGGATAGCTACACACATTGTCTGGGAACACAGTGACCTCTTTCATATATTGAAACCAGTACTTTTTTTTTTGAGACAGGCTTCCTCTGTGTAGCAGTCCTGGCTGTCCTGGAACTCATTTTGTAGACCAGGCTGGCCTCAAACTCAGAGATCCGCCTGCTTCTGCCTCCCAAGTGCTGGGATTAAATGCGTGTGGCACCACTGCCCGGTTTGAGACCAGTACCCTTACTGGTGTGGCCAGCATTTCCCTCCTACCAGGTAGAACCCGCTTCCTTTCTCCTATTTTGGTAACCCCTATGTCAGTTTGCTGAAGATGGATGTTCCAACATTACAGAAGAACTTTGGGTGACTGTCCAGGCAGCGAGATGTCTGTGAATTCTAGAGTTTTGGAAATTGTTTACATTGCACTTCCTGTTTACTTAGGTAATATTATATCCTTCTGGAGTCTTTGATACAGTTGAAGAATTTATTTATTTATTTATTTATTTATTTTTAAAAATATTTTATGGTTTATTTAACTTTATTTTTTATGTGCATTGGTACAAAGGTGTTAGATCCCCTGCAACTGGATCTTCAGACAGTTGTGAACTGCCATGTGGGTGCTGGGAATTGAACCCGAGTCCTCTGGAAGAGCAGTCAGTACTCTTAACCAGTGAGCCATCTCTCCAGCCCCCCAGTTGAAGAATTTATAGTTATAGCTTTTCTTTACTTATGATAAAAGATAAAGTAGATATAAATATTGCAGCTATAATTCTTATTTGATACCTGTTTCATTCTATGTAATATTACTATGTTAAAGTTAAAACCTTCCTTTTTATTTAAACAGAAAAGGGGAGGTGATGTGGGATTCCCCTCTGTATGCTGTGAATACCATTAATTAATAAAGAAACTGCTTTGAGCCTATAGCAGAGCAAGGCAGAAGAGAGCAGGGAAAACTAAACTGAATGCTGGGAGAAAGGAGGCAGGGTCAGAGAGAAGGCATGGAGCTGCCATCAGAGACAGACATGCTGAAACTTTGCTGGTAAGCCACTGACACGTGGTGATACATAGATTAATGGAAATGGGTTAAATTACTATGTAAGAGCTAGCCAATAAGAAGCTAGAGCTAATGGGCCAAGCAGTGATTTAATTAATATAGTTTCTGTGATTATTTTGGGAGTTTGGGTGGTAGAGAAATGAACAAGTGGCCTCCCTACACATGCTTGTCCCCAATCTCCCTAGCAAGTTCACATAACCTGTTGCCGAGGCATCCCTTCACTGGTGTTTGAACCTGCTCTTTCAGGACTCCCACACAGACTGAAGGCCCACAGCTCTCTAGAGTCTCCCAGGACTCCCGCCCCAAACTGGAACTGCGGAGACATGCAGTCTGAACCACTACTGTATTATTGGTCTTTCCATCAGGAGAGAAGTCATTGCCGGACTACCCAGACCACAGCTTGTAAAGCACTCTAGACCCCCCTCACATCTATTTAGACTCATTCTGTCTGTCCCATCCCTGTGGAGAGCCCCGACTACTGTGCTTCTTGTTGGTGCTTCATCACAGCAATACAAAGTTCACACAGGAGCCAAGCAAGTCCAGAACGAGTGGGTGGGTGATCATCTTGAGGCTGGAGAATCATCCCCAAGTCCTGGGCACCCACGATGGGCTTGGCTCAGGGCAGTCCAGGCCCTCCCCAGGGCTTTGCTGCCCTGCCCCCAACTACAGCTCTCCCAGATTAGTAGCTTTGCAGTCCTAAACCCCTGCCATACCCAACCATTCTGAAACTTTTTTTCTTTTTCTTTTTTTTTTAACAGACTTGTTTCTCCGTATAACAATCCTTGGCTGTCATAGAACTCATTCTGTAGACCAGGCTGACTTAGAATTCAGAGATCTGTCTGCCTCTGCCTCCCAAGCGCTGGGATTCAAGGTGTGTGCCATCTTGCCCTGCTTCACTCTGGCAGAGTTCTAGTGTGGCTGTGATAGCACAAATGGGTCCTTTAAGAAGAGCATTTCTACACAGGATGCTGATGTTCTCATGTTTGTGGACATCCATCTGGGCAGCAAAGTCCTTTTCGGCTTTGTGAAACTGCCCGAGGCTATACCTGAAGGAGCTCCCTGTCCCCAACGCCCCAGCCCTGCCGAGAACCAGGAGAAATAAAAAAGCTCCAGCAGGAGCAGCCTGGTGTAGTTAGTGATTCTATGCTCTGCTCAGCAGCAATATGGTCTATTAATTGATGCATCTTCTATTTGGTAACAGTCTTCCTAATTAACACAGACTCTATTTAGTAACAGTATGTCCTATTTAATTTCTTTCGTGTGTTCTGGTGAAAAACATTATGCTTCATTTAATATCTTTCATATGTTTGTTCCTCATGCATTCTGAAACACAGGGTGCAGCTGGTGGTGCCAACAGACCATGGAGGACGGATGCTCCCCGTGGAGAGCTTTCCAGAGGGAGGGGTCTGAGCTCTTAGAGCCCGGCATTTCAGGTGGGGCAGGGTAAGAAAGGGCAAGCCGGTTCATTTTAGTGCTTAGGCCTCAGCTTTTGCTTCTCCTCCCCAGCTGGCTCTGCCAGGAGCACGAATGGCGGTCACCCATGCTGGGCTAGCCACTTGCAGCTCCTTGAGCCTTATGCTTGCCTTCATAGACATTGCATCCCCAAGGCCTAGCTGTTGCAGAGCACTGGTGAGTACTCCAAAGCATTTGACAGTTGAAGTCTGGGTCTTTGTATGTGTATGGCTTTGTGGGGCAGTATTGCACAGCTGCCTTCCCCATGTGCCCTTCAGTGATAGGCATACAGCCTGGTGGGTGCCCAGGGAGGTTATGGGTGGGGCAGGGATGAGCGCTGGTTCCAGAGGACAACCCCAGAGCTGAGCCTATACAGGTGAGCAGGTGACAAGTCAAGGTTTGGCCAATAGGTGGAGCAGCATCTTCACCAGAGCAGAGGGGCCTGGGGGGCAGGGAAGGGAAGAGGGCTGCTGGACACCTGGGCAGTGTAGGGTAAAGGGCCAGGGAAAGAACACCCTGACTCTAACTTGACCCCAAGACCTTGACTTCATAGCTAGGAGGAGCTGAGTAGGGGAGCAAAGTGCAGAGAGGCAGCATGGAGCGGAGGTGAGAAAGCTTGGGCATAGTCTTCCAGTTCCCCCATCGCTCACAGCAGTTGTACAGGTACTGAATAATATTGGGACCTAGGGCACCATTACATGGCCGTTTGGATTAATAATCTAAGGGGTACTGTGGCCAAATTCAATTGGAAAGGCGAATAAATTTAGGGTCCCTCAGGTGGGGTGCAGAGGCTGGAGGTTTTCTAAGAGGCATCTCAATGGGAAATGAGAGGGTGTGGAAGACACCATGGATGAGAGAGAAGGAAAACGTCACTGCCCCCTGTAGTCACAGGCATCCCCAGGGCTCAGGAGGACCAAAATGAGGACCAAGCTCCTCAGTGGGTCATCACTACACTCAGTGGGGGTCAGGGTCTTAGCCTGGCTAAGCCACAGGAGAGACTTGGTTCCAGGGCATCTGTAAAGTCCAGAAAGTGAAGAGGAAAAGCAGGCTGGAGGGGGTGGTGTGTCTCATTCACAGGCAAGGGTCAGGTAACAGAGTCACCAAAGTCACAAGGGCTTAGAGGAGCTGTGGCAGCTCTGAAGGGAAGACAGGAGAAGAGGGCAGGAAGGGCACAGTTGGGCCTAAGGAAACTGCAGGATTGCAGCTCCAGGGGTGTGGGATGGGGCCAGGTGAAGGGGGGCTAGCTGTAGCCTTAAAGACCTTGCCTGGGGTACCTCTGCCTCCAAGAATACCAAAGGAGTGCTGGACACTCAATGATCACTTCCTCCCACTTGGAAATATTTGCACCTACCAAAGGGTAAACTTACCTAATTGCTACCGGTGGATGGAATGCCAAGTGACTGGGAATTTGCTGTGGGTAGAACAGATATGAGGGACAGGGGCCACTGTGGCCCAGACCCTGAGGGGGAACACAGGCACCGGGAGAGCCTATCAGAATCACAGGATCAAATGCAAGTGCTCTGCTCCTCGAGGGGAAAGTCCCCAGCGAGTGTTGCAGCTCTGCTCCAGGGGAGGTTTTCCCCAACGCAAGTGAGACAGCTCTGTTCTGGTAGGGAACATTTTGGGCCACGTCTCCATACTTCCACTACAGCGCGCTAAGCAAGTTTATGGCAGGCCCCAGCAGGGAAGACCAAAGCTGCAGGCATGCGCATTTGCCTTTCTAGGTCTGTCTTATTACACTCAGCATAAAGCCCTCGAGTTCATTCTCAAGGCTGTATAGACTGCTATTGTATCCCACTTCTTCATTCCCATGCTTATAGGTGGGGGAAAAAGACAGAAGAGAAGGGAGCAGGGCCAAGAAAGAAAGGGCAGGGAGATTCTGAGAGGTTGAAGGAGTTGAGTGAGGCCAAGGCGAGAGAAAGGTGTGAGGTTGTGCTGCCTGCACAGAAACAGGGTCCTATGCTATTGCTACCGGCCCAGTGTCACAGGGCTGCCTGCTCAGGACACATGGACAGTCAGTGTCTACCCATGCAGCAACCTGAAGCTGCACCTGACAGAACCCAGGGGGTGCTGTCCTTCTGGAAGCATGTACATTTTCCGATTTAAGGGAGGAGGTGAATCTTGAAAGTTATTGCTGTGGGACTTTCGTAATGATTTAATCTCAAATCCAAGAAGCTTGAGCCAGGTTGGGGTAGTGTTTGAGAAAAACAGAGCTCAGCCAGTGAATTCCTGGACTGGACTTTTTTCTCTCTTAACATTTAAGATATTTCAGTAAAACGCCCAGCGGACTGTTTTCTGAAAGTTTCTGAATGAACGAAACCGCCGAAGAAGCTGTGGTTGCTAGGAAGACAGCTTGCGAAGGGAAGGGGAACCCCGCCTTCGTCGTGTTTCTCTAAAGGAAGGTCTCCTTGGGGATAGATAAGGCTCGGTGTTCTGGAAAGGTTGGGCGAAGGAGCTAGAAAACCAGCTTATGCAGCTGCTGTGTATTGCCCGGGAGTGCTTGGAGCAGGGAAGGTACACCTCTATCGCAAACGCACACCTCTCTGGGGGATCACCCCTCTCGTGGCAAGTGCGCAACTCCCCTCCCACCCCTCACAAGTGAATCGTGTCTCAGCTCTGCTTCCTGAAAAAGGACGAAGTGATCACCTTTCTCTACACGCGAAGGAGTTCACACTTTCCAGCCACTCAAAAAAGAGACATTTCTGGCGCTTGCGGCTCGATGGGACACCTCAGCCCCACAGTTAGACCATCACCGCCTCCACTGGGCGGAAGTCCCGCCCCGACATGCAGGCCCCGCCCCGCCCCTGCCTAGCCCTTTGCCCAGGAGGTTGTGCTTTCCGTTAGGTCTTATGTCCCGGGCACGCCCCTACTTTCTGAGCACTCCAATCCTGGGAGCCCGACCCGTTTGTCCCCAATAGCTGGACCCCGCCCCACCAGAAGCCCCGCCTCCAGAAGCAGGCCCCCACCCCCCCCCCCACCCCCCAATCGGTCCCTACACAGGCAATCCAACGGCCTGACGCCTCCCCCTCCTCAAATCCGGTCCCCTAAACACTGAACCCTCCAAAACACGGAGCCCCGGAGGATCCAGAGTGAAGCCCGCCCCCGAGACCCTGAGTCCCTCCCTTCAAATTGGCTGGACCCCGCCCTCCCTAGAGCCACGCCCCCAGAAGCTGGACTTTGCGGGTCCGAGTCCGGGACAACGGCCTGACCCGCCCCTCACCGAGCCCCGCCCCCTAGACCCTGGGCCCCGCCCTACAGTTCCGCCCCCTGGAGCCCGAGCTCCGCTATCAGGGGTCAGACCCCGCCCCTCCCGGAGCCCCGCCCCCGGCCCGGCGACGGTGGTGACCGTTGGTGCTTTCGGCGGGCGCCCGGCGGGAGCAAGCGGCGGCCCGGTAGGTGAGCGGGGCCGGCGCGCCTCCTCGTGCGTCTTTCTTCCCTGGCGCGCGCCCCCGCACGGTCCGGGCTGGTCGGCTTGCGGGCGGCCGTGGGGCCGAGCTCGGGCGCCGCCCGCGCCTTCTTTGTTCGCGCGGGACTCCGGGAACTTGCTCGCGCGGACGACGGCCGGGGTCCCGCACAGGCCGGATGTGCAGGTTCTGCACGGGCCGCAGCCCACCGGACCCGGGCGGGATCTGACCCGGCTCAGAAGCGGGTCCAGCCGGCAGTGAGGGGGATTTAAAGTCTAACTCAGCCCGCGGCTGCATTGTTTGGGCAGAGACCGTTTCCAAGGACCCGAACTGAGGAAATGTAGGGCAAGAACGCAGAGCAGCCCACAGCAAGAATTATGGAGGGGCTAGAGCTGTCGAGTGTATCCAAGGGGTCTCAGAGCTGTCGAGTGTAGACAGGGGTTCAGACCTATGGCGTATAGATGAGAGCGGAACTGGATAGGCAGGGGACTCAGCTGTGGAATGTACAGGGGATGGGGGCTCAGAACCCTTTAGTGTAGACAGAGGGGCTCTGACCCATAGAATACAGATAGAGGGGCCTAGGCTCCTGGAATGGGCTCAGACCCGGGGAGTGTAGGTGAGGGAAAGCTGGCACAGGGAAGTTGCCCTGGGAGTGAAACCTTGAGCTACAGTAAGCAACTGGTGTGTATGGGTGGGGGGAGAGGAGCAAAATCAATTTTGAATCAAGAGGTCGTGCTTAAGTTTTCAAAGTTTCTGAAGGAAGCACTATTGTCGGTATGAAGTTTCTGCTGCAGAAAAACGGGAATAAAAATGTTACACCTTTTTCATTTGGGGGCCGGATGACAAGTACCAAGTAGTCAGGACCTGGACTTCAGGGACACTGTTGGGACAGAGAAGGTCATGAGGGCAGATGAGCAGTTAAGGCTCTTGGGTAGGACCTTGAAGCTTCTTGGCCCCTACCCTGGGGGAGTGTCATGCAGAAGGAGGGTTGCCTCTGACAGGGACGAGGAAAGGCCAGAGAGCTGGCAGAGGTCAGCAAATCCCAGAGCTGAGGAAAAGCCCTCAGACTTGGGGTGGTGTATGTGTTCCAGGCTTTGGGAAGGCAAGGTCCATACTGAGGACCAAACTGCAGTGCATCCCCCCTGAGTGCCAGCTTGTGACAGGAGGCACTTTGTGGTTCTACGTGTCACACAGGAGGGTCAAGGACTGGCTCATTTTTTGCCTTACGTTTAGAACAACAGCCTCAAGAGGATGGATGGTGGGCGTCACAGAGGTGATGCTGAGCCTGGTCACTGGCTGCTGCAGTAGGTCCTTCGAGGATCCCAGGGTGAGAGAGGCTGAGGCTGAGCACTGTATTTCTAATCCCGTTGTCATTTGACATTTGTGTCTGAGACAGACCCAACATGCTGGTTCCATCTGGCTGAGGGAGCATGCTGGCAGCAAGTGCACGAAGATGGTATTGGGTGGCTGAGGGCCCTTAACATTGTGTGCATGTATGCGTGCGTGTGTGTGCGAGAGAGAGAGAGAGAGAGAGAGAGAGAGAGAGAGAGAGAGAGATTGATTGATTGCTGGAAATCTTGCAAACATTACTTACTAGTCAGCACTTGCTTTAGTTTCCTATTGAGCTATTGCAGAGACTTAAATTTAGTGGCTTAAAACAACAGTTTATTCTTCATGGCTCCGGATGCCAGGAGTGTGCAGTGGGCCTCACTGGCCACATGTCCTTTGGGAAAGCTCAGGGAGAATCTCCATACTTCTCATGTCAGGTGGACACTAGTCTCATCCCTGGGTTCAGGGCTTGGTTCCAGCATCACACAGCTTTCTCGTAAACCTCCTTCTGCTTTGGTCTTTAAGGACATTTAGAGTTGCCAGGAGATTTGAAGTTCTCAGTTTACATCTGCAAAGACCCTGGTGTGGTTTCCCCTTCTCACTGAGGAACAGCTGTGTCCTGCTTTTTCCCCAGGGTGGGACACATGGATCTACCCAAGGGTCCTACACAGCAAGGACTGTGGTAGCTTGTGGTTTTGCTGCCCATCTGTGAAAGGGTGCGGTGTCCATTTATTCTCTTTAGGAAGGAGGGGGTTCCCACTCCTTCGGCAATCCAGTGAAAACTACAGTCTCCAGAAATCGGCTCAGTAGTAGCCTGAACCCCAGCACTCAGGAGGATGGTAAGCTGATGCTGAAGCCTGGGCCAAGTGAGACCTTGGCCCAACAAAAATCACCGCACTAGAGAGATGGCTCAGTGGTTGAGAGTGTGTACTTCCTGGTCTTGCAGAGGAACCATGTTTGGTTTCTAGAACCTGCCTTGGACAGCTCACAACTCCCTATAGATCTAGTTCCAGAAGAACGGATGCCTCTGGCCTCCCCAGGCTCTGGACTGCATGAGCATTACACACATGTACACATAATTTAGAAACAATCTTGCTGGCCTTGGTGGTGCATGCCCTTAATCCCAGCACTGGGGAGGCAGAGGCAGGCGGATCTGTGAGTTCGCGGCCAGCCTGGTTACAAATCAAGTTCCAGGACAGCACGGGCTACACAGGGAAACCCTGCCTCAAAATAAAAAACAAACAAACAGCACCCCCCCAAAACCCAAAAAAGCCCCCAAACATTAAACCCCAAAGCAAACAAGCCCAAATATGCATGGGAACTTGGCTTCTGATTTTCAGGGGCTACCATTTTAGAAACTCCAGGCTTCTCCCGTGCAGAAGTTGTTTGTTCCAGGCAGGCACTAACCTGATTAGTGACCGCACTCAATGTCCTTAAAGGTCTGGGGGTAAATGAGAGAAGGGGAGCACATTATTTGTCCTTTGTTTCCTTTCCTTGTTCTCTTATGACCTCACTGTCCCCATGAGTCCCCTGCCTTGTTCAGGCAGTCACATAGACATGCACACACTCTGTGCTATATACATATATATTTTGTACATCACTCATCTATCTCTGAGCCATGGTCTTAGTTTTCCTTCCATGACACTTGTTTGTTGGGAACTAACCCATGGGTTTAAATTCAACAGTGGCATTCTGTGCCACTTGCCCAGCCCCAGAGGGACTACCCTAGGTGGATGGAGTCTCAAGTCTTTGTGCACTCATTCCCCACCCCATGTCTCATCTCTTAAAAAAAGATTTTTGTGTGTGTATGAATATTTTACCTACATGCATGTGTATGGACCATATGTATGCCTGTTGGATCCCCAAAGTTGTGGTTATGGATGATCATTGGCCACCATTTAAGTGCTGGAATGGAGCCAAGATCCCTTAACCACCGAATCATCTCTCCATGCCCCTTTAAATAGTGGGGCCTCTTACTTAAACCAGCTGCCATCGCTGAGCTGAACAGGGCTTGGAGCACAGCTCCCATCATGCACTTGTGGGCTGATCTTGCTGTCACTGATGTGCCAGAACTGGATTTCATTACATCCTCATCTTAGTTCACACCTACAGCTGGTGGTACTGGAAGAGCCTTCTCCAGTCTGCCCTGAAGTCCAGAGATCTACAGAGCTGTTAGCTGGGGTCACCTGTGCTATACCGCTCTGTATTGGGTTCCTGTGTGCCAGGTTCCTCGTCTGATCTCAGATCCATCCTTGTCTTGCTAAAATTCTACTTTTTTAGTAGCTAAGAAATGTAAAAGAGAACCTTTCCTCTTGATTTTGAAACTTTCCTTATGGTCTAGTTCCTTGTTAGTTTAGCTGGGAATAAAACTCTAGACAGTTATTCTGTCCTTTGTGCCGTTGATGCAGGGGACAGTTGTGAAGGCAATGTGGTAAGGTTAGCTAGGAACAGGAGAGCAGGGTGCCCCAGGATGTGGGGAGCTCAGGCTCCTCGGGTGGGACTATGGGCACCAAGGATTAGCCTTGTTTCTTTATAGTTGGGCTTGTCAGAGAAAATGTTGCTGCGTAGTGTTTGAGACACTGGACTGCCATAAAAGCTGTTGGTTTTTTATGTAGCATCTACTAATGTGTCTCATATTTTTGTGAAACCAGTCAACTGTCTTCAAAGACTCACTTTGCACAGATTTAAAAAACACAAGCAGAACTATATATCAACTAGCAATAAAAAGGAAAGATCAAATAAAATGAAAGGGAAAAATTAGGACGGTTTACTTTAAATATTTCAGAGGTTTGGAACTGGTGTTTCTGGGATCACAACTGCCATGGCAGAGCCGTTGACAGTGAGGACCCCTGTCCTGACAGGCTGTGGCTTCTGCATGTTCTGTCTCTTTTCTAAAACTTGGGAGCCTAGACTGGTGTTCATAGTGAGAGGAATGAGTTGACAAATGTCCTCTACCTAGCAGACTGTGGGCTCTGGTGGCATCCATTCTCAGTGCTAGCCCTGGTCTCAGCTGGCCGTGGGGGTCTCATGAAGTAGTGATGGAGGCTAGCTACTTTCTCTGCTGATTTCTTGGGTCAGTGTGCTGCTGCTATTGCATGTGAAGGTCCTCGACCTCTGGCAGGTGGGCCCCATGCAGTCAGGTCCTTGTTGGTTCCTATGGCTTATGGCTCCCTTCCCTGCAAAAGAATCAGGTCCTCAACCTGTGGGGGCACTGAAGAAATGGGCCTGTCAGTTTCTGCAGTGCTACAGTGCAGATCCCAGGGAACCAAGGGGCAGTGCCCGTTCCTGTGTTCTCTCACCCCATGCAATGGCACTGCACTGCATGAGCACCTCACCTCTGCTGTGCTCTGTGAGTAGCTGGAGGCCCTGTCTGCATGCACACAGTGCGCTCTCTAGCACCGTATGTGTAGTGGGTGAGCCCAGGCAGTGTGAAGCGTTGCATTTTGGATCTCTAAGTGTTCTAGTCATTGGTGGCCTTGCATTGTCCCTTCTTTTATACTGGGAGCTTGTACATGTTTGTTTCTGTGACTAGGCTAGCCTTTGGGGTTTGCTAGTTGTGAACTTTACATCAGGAAAAATTATAGTTGCTCAAAGACAAGAAAAGCAAACCTTTTGCCTTTTGAGATAGTATCTTTGCTGCTAAATCTGAAAACAGGTAAGTGTGAGTTGAGCTTTGCCTGGAGGCAGGGTCCCTGCTGCCTCTGGACAGTCTGTGTTCCTGGTCTTCTCTCTTCTGAGGTCCCTGGGTATTCAACGAGTCCTGTTTATGGGAAACATTGCTCTTTGGGTCCTGGCAGCTTAGCTTGTATTTGGAGGGTGCATCAGGGAGCTGAGGTGAGCATGGGTGAGTCCTCTGGGGAAGGGCTGTGGAAGCCACCTGTGATCATTGTGCCTTGTCTCCTAAGGCTCAATATTTATGCTCAGTCAGCATTTGAAGCTTGTTTCATGTGACAGCTGTGACATTAGTCTAGCTGTGTTGCCTCTGACCCCTCCGCCTGTCAGGTGTCCTCAACTGTGATGATAATGTGTATTTGGAGGAGCGGAGCAGGCCAAATGATGGCTGTCTTCACTTTCCTCTTTACCACCCCTACTTCTTTCTCCTTTGGAATGTTTTATTCTAAGGTGAACTCAGAGTCACTGTTTAAAGGAATTCTTCATACCTAATTTCTGTGCTGCAACTTAGCAGGATTGAGTGTTTGGTGTTAAGACTGACTGGAATAGGCAGAAAAGGGCTTGCTGTGCAAGAAAAGAGTTGACACATCTGTATGGTCCTAATGTTTGGCCTCAGGTTTCTTGGCATCTAAAATGTTAAAACCTCAGGGACTGACCTTTGCAGAAACCCTGGAGGAACCCTGCCTATAGAAGAGCTTGGGAGAGGAGCAACACTATGCTTGCTTAGCCAGCCAGCACTGCTCCATCAGCCCCTGGGCACACTGCAGTGCAATGGCTGCCAAGATGCTCTCAAACACACTGGAGACATGAGCCGCCAAGGACTTGCAGCAGGCTCGGAGACAGTCTCTGAACGGAGGTTTGGACCCGGGATGTAGGATGTGCTTGAGCTCATCTCTGCATCTGTCAATGGGATTAGTACACTCAGATGACGAGACCTTGAGCTACCAGGTGGCTATCCAGTGGTGGTCCCTCCCGCCAGTTCCTTGGCTTTCTTGTTGGAATAGCTCTGATGTTGCAGCTGTCATCTTGTCACAGACTCGATTTTAGGGAACCTGTCTGAAAACACCTTCCTATGCTTGGCCACCCAGGAACAAACAATGCTGTGGTGTATGTATTTCTAGTGTAGCGATGGAAGATCAAGTGATGATATTTTCATTTGGTGTTCTCTGTGACATTGGCCATCTACTGCGGAGCAGCAGGTCGTCCCCAGCACAGCATCTTACACTACACAGCGTGCTTCTGTGGTCAGCACTCACCCAGGTTGGGATTTAACTGTCAGTCCAAGCTGTGTTGGGAGGAACTGCTTCCAGGTTTCACCTGTGGCAGTTGCTGGCTCTAGAAGATCCTCTTCCAAGGTTGCTAATACGGCTACTGGCAGACTTCCCATCTTGTTGGCTCCCTGTCATGTGGGTGTCTAGTTAGGGACGCTCACAACCTGACATCTCCCTCAGAGTGAGGGAGAAGGGGGAGGGCAAGACAAAAGCCACAGTCCTTTTGTGACCTAGCCTCGGAGCTGACCCCTCATCACTTTTGCTGGGGTTTAGTAGTTGGAAGTGAGTCACTAGGTCCGTTTCGCGTCCAAGACAAGAATACTATTAAGGGCAGGATAAATAGGAGGCCTGGTTATGGGGCATCTCAGAGCTCCCTGTCAATCGCTGGTCCCAGTGCCCTTATCCTACATACAAGATGTGTTCCACAGCAGTAGCAGGTCAGACTCTAGCACTTGAGTTGGTTTGGTGCAGATGAGGGAGGGCCTGACTCAAACCTTTGGAGAGGAAACTGAAGGGACAAGCAGTCGGCCCATCTACCCATACCCAGGACAGATGTCCCCACTGCAGGCCTTCCTGTGCAGTGCAGAGAAGACTGAGAGATGAGATGGCCTCCGAGCTGTGGCCACCCTGAAATCTAGACTGGGAATGGCTGCAGGGTCCTTGTTAAACCCCAAGACCTCAGTATTCCTCCCGGTCTGGTTTCTCCTCCTGGAATGTGCTCTTCCTGCAGCTGAGATACTGTCACCTGCTTCCTGTTGTGAGGGCTCACAGGATCCAGTGCCCACGTCCTCCTGAGGCCTTCTGCCTCTTCAGTTCCAGCTGGTAGTGTTTCTGATGCCATCGTTTTCTCAGAAACTTGATGGATCTGTGGATCTCCTTGTTGGCACTCCATTTGACCCGAGTCATGGCCTACAAGATAATCCCTGTTCGCTCTGTATGGTGAGGAATCAGGCCCCTCAGTTTTCCTGGGGCCCCCTTAGGACTCTGGCTGTCTTGTTTAGACCGTGTACATCATAGGACAGCTTCACTAGCTGGTGCTTGCAAGCAGGGACTCCGGAACCTTAGCTACCTGTTGGCTGCGCAGAGGAGGTTGGCTGTGAGGGATTATTTCTAGGAAGGTGCAGACTGGGGAGACAGGTGCAGGTGAGTGTTCCAGGGGAGTGGTAGACACAGTGTGTGGAACAGGAGACTGGAAGTTGTCCTCCTCGAGTCCTTTAGATTTCTTTGGCTTTAGCAGGGCTTCCTGCCTGTCTTGCATTGCATGCCCCTCCATTGGTTACTTACTGGAGATGTGACCAATGATAGAGGTGCTGTCTGCTCTGCTAAACTGTGGGGCAGCTAGAGAGGCAGTGCTGTCTGCATATGCCTGCCTTATAGGGTCACCAGTATAGGTAACCTGGCAGGGAGTGGGCCTGCCCACAGCCACGACGCACTGTGCTGCTGCCCAGCTTGGAGAGCTCATGTGTCCCTAAAGGCAGTCATCCTCACAGCACTTGTGGGGGTGTCTGGTTGGGCTGGGCACAGGGTAATGGGTGAAGGGCTTGGGAGTAGAAAGCGAGGCAGCCCTAGTTTTCTCTCCTGGAGGATGGAAGGCCCTGTCGCTACGGGCACCTGGGAAATGTGCCAGTGTGTTTGTCAGTCCTCTGGTGTTTGGTTTCCTTCTGAATGTGTGCTCAGCAAGATCCCTGGTGATTGATATGGCTATGTGTTTGGATATATATGGATATATATTGCTTGAGCCTGTGTGCAGTGCATCATGTGGGGAGCAGACGGTGGAGCAGAACTTACCTCCTGGCAGCCAGGAAGTGAAGGACAGGCAGGAAGGAGCCGGTGTTCCAGTGCCCTTCCAGAGCACACCATGTCTCATTTCTTTTCCTGTTGCTGAGATAATACCTGACAGGCCATCCCTGGGAGGAGAGCTTGGCTCTAGCTCAGGGTTGGTTTAAGGGAATCCAGTTTAGCAAACTGTGGAAGGCATGGTGACTGGGGCATCATTGGTGGTGGGAACTTGCAGGGCAGATTGTCATATCTGTGCAGATCAGGAGGCGAGAACTCAGGCTGGAGCTGGACCAGGCTGTAGGGATAAGTCCCGCCCCTTAGGGCTAATGTTTACCTATAAATCTGGCGAGCTTGCTGCAGCACTTGCTTCTGCTTTCCTGGTCTCCGCGGGAACGATGGTTCTGTAAGTCTATTTCTCCATTAAAGCTATATATATATATATATATTTACAATCTGTCTGCATTCGTTTACGCTGTTACATTTTGGCGCCCAATGTGGGACTTGAACCCACGACCCTGAGATTAAGAGTCTCATGCTTTACCGACTGAGCCTTAGCCAAAGTTGGCTGACTCAACATTGCAAACGAGACTTTGGGTGATTTCCCAGGTAGTCAGTTGTCTCTGTCAATTGTTGCACATTTTGGATATATCTCGTTTGTTAAGTAATATTTATTCCCTTCTCAGATCTTTGACAGAGTTGAAGATTATATAATTGTAGTTACTCTCTACATTATTTAGACTCCTTGAGATAGAATGTTTAGCAAAACTTTTGTTCTCAATATTGTTTGTTATATTTATTATTTGTTATTATTGTATATAGTTGTATTTGGTTTAGTTCTGTCTTATTTAGACAAAAGGGGGAGATGTAGGGATAAGTCCCGCCCCTTAGGGGGTGTGTTCGCCTCAGGCTAATGTTTACCTATAAATATGGCGAGTGCTGCAGCGCTTGCTTTCGCTTTCCTGGTCTCTGCTGGAACGGTGGTTCTGTAAGTCTATTTCTCCATTAAAGATATATATATATATATATATATATATATATATATATATATATATTACAATCTGTCTGCATTCGTTTACGCCGTTACACCAGGCTAATTCCCAGGGTCTGCTCCCCAGTGAGCCACTGCCTCCAGTAAAGTCCCATACCTTAAAGGTTTCACAGCTTCCCAGAACAGCACCACGAGCTGGAGATCAAGTGTTCGAAATACAAGGCCTTTGGTGACATTTCACATTCAAACCTTGACATATCTTAATGGCCTAGCTTCCTCTAGTCAGCCCAGCCTCCCAAAGGTTCCTCCACTTCTCAGTAGTACTGTGGAGCAACCCTTCTTTCTCTGGCTCAGCAGCTCTGGCAGAACTCTTGCTCTGAGGGCAGGGATGTGCCTTGCCCTCTAGATATGGGGCACCTTGCTAAAAGACCTGCCATAGCTATCTCTTTTTCTGCCACCATAACAAAAATACCCAACACTGGGGTACTCAATAGGGTAACGAGGTTTGAGTAACTCTCCAAATTTGACTAGCCCTTTCTGACTGGCCCCTGGTCAGTCTCACGGCCCTGGTGATCTAGCACCACAGAGTGAGAATGCAAGCAAGAGGAAGCCAGCAGGGAGGGGCCAAACACACCCTTTCTACAGCCTGCTCTGGTGGGAACTAACCCACTCCTGTGAGAGCAGCATCACTACTTTTACAGGGTAGCCTAACGTGTTAAATGTTCCATTATTTTTTTTAATACTGTTGCATCAGTGAATTAATGTGAATTTGAGGGGGGCAAGTCTTACTCAGCACCTCTAGAAACCTCCCATTGTGGTTGCACATCCGTGTTCAAGCACACCAGGGCAGGAAGCAAGCCTGTGCAATTTGAGTGGCCCTGGGAGTGGGAGGTGGGAGCGTGTTCCAAGAAGAGGGTGCAGGTGAGCTGGGTAGGTGATGGGAGTGGAGCCGGCATGTTCCTGCCTCATCTTGGTGCCTCCTCTCTTAGATTCTCTGCCCAGGGACCTGCAGTCCCTGAGTGGGCTCCCCAGGTGGGCCGTTTTCCCTGTTGTTTTTCTCATGCCTGGCACGGAGAAAGCTCTCATGTTGATGTGTGCGACAGATGTGGGCACAGCAGCCTGCTTCTTTTAGTGAAGCTGTTTGAGGTGCTCATGGGAAGGCAGGCAGGGCATGGGTTCCCCCATGGTGGTCCACCTGTCCCCTGCTTTTCAGTGCAGATGATGCTCCTTGGCAGATGGAGAAGACCAACTGGTGACGGCAGTGATCTGAGCAGGACAGATCTCGTGTGGATGGCTGCAGGTCAGCTGGATCATCACATCCAGTGGAGACACAAGGTGGAGGTGCTGCCCTTTCTGGGCAGTCACCACAGGTTTCTGTCTTAGGAACGGGCAAAGCTGTGCTCATTCACACAGGTGCTGGTGTGAGGAGTGGCCAGCCCCTTGTGTTAGTGGGCTGGTCCTGGAGTGTTGGGGCCTGTGTGTGGCTGCTGGAGTTCTGTGCCCTCTCAGCCTAAGTGCTGTCTGTGGTACGTTCTTGTCCTTTTGCTCTGTTTTATGGGGGCACTTTCTGTGCTCTCTGCTCAGAGTGCACAGCTCCTTGTCTGTCTTTGTCTCTGAACCAACTAACCCACCATTGCCCCCACTAACCGTTACTCTCTCCCGGGATCCAAGCTGCTAGCTGCTCATTAGAGACTGGATAGAAGTAACAGGGTCCCTTGTTGTCTTGTCCTAACACTACAGCCCATGCCCCTTGAGTTGCAGGGTAGGTGGGGGCCCTCTCTTTTGGCAGCTACATGATCCCGCCCATTATTTATTCTCTGGGTTCCTTTATTCTTAGCCTCTCCCCCTTTAAAAAGTCAAACAAGGCCAGACATCCTCCCAGATGCTGGCACCTGGCTTCAATTTCAGCTGCGGTCAGAATTTCAGAATTCTCCACTCACACACAACCTACAATTTAAGTGTACAACCCCAAACATACCCTTGAGGTAGGGCCTCCTGTCTCCTTGCAGACAAACCCAGCTCATGTTTCATCCTCCTGTGCAGCTCAGGGACAGGGCCTCCAACCTCTCTGATGCCATTTGCTCTGCTCTATGCTGTGGATGGCCACTGTCCAGCCCCATGTTTTGGGCTTAGGAGATGCTCTGTTGTGGTAGTCTGTCATAGTTTGGATAACTTTATCTTGAGGTGGCACCATCTGGTATCTGCATGTGCTTGACAAGGTTTTAGGGTGCTCTTAGGGGCTGGCTGTCTTCCTCTGACATCTGGAGAGCTGACTTTGTCTCTGAGGGTGTTTGGACTCTGCTGGGATTGGGTTGTTGGGCATGCTTGTGGGAGATAAACATGCAGGAGACCAGTCATGGAGTGGAAATCCCTGGGATGGGGAGACAGCTGGGAGCCATTCTTAGAGACTGAACCTTCTAGAAGGGGCAGGGGAATGAGGAGAGAAGCTGCCACAAGAGGAAGGCCAGTCATGAGCTGGAGCCAGAAGGGAAGGGAGGGCCAGGTTTCAGAGGTCTGGGAGCACAATGAGGGGACCAAAGGGATACTGACGGGCTGGGGACACTGATGTAAAGAACTTGAGAGGGAACCCAGGACCCTAGGTGGGTGGGATGCCTTGTAGCAGAGGTGGTGTCATAAAACCATGTGACTGGGTGGTGGGGACAGCTTGAGGCCATGGGGTCTGGGTTTTCTAAGGAGGCTGGCTGTTGCATGGATGGGGGAGCAGTGCAGAGGGGAAGGGAGAGAAAGGGGAAGGGAGGCTTGGGAGATGATAGCTAGTGTTTATTTTTGTTTGTTTTTTAAGATAGGATTTCTCTGTGTAGCTCTGACTAGCCTCAAGCTCAGAGGTCCTCGGGCCTCTATCTCCCAAGTGATGGGATTAAAGGCGTGAGCCCCCATCATCCGGCTCTAGCAAGTTTTTAAGGGAGAGCTAGAGCGGGGAGGGGGCTTGGAGTGCAGTTAGACAGAAGTTGGGTCCCTAAGGAGAAGAAGCAGACAGAAGGGTCTTCAGTAGGCGAAGGACTCCCTGGCTGAGAGCACCTGGGGATGTCTGCACCCAAGTGCTGGGTCGCCACTGCTTTGGGAGTAATTCATGAAGCAGTAGGTATCAGAAGTCAGTGGTGTTGTTTGGTGCAGTGGCCTTGTGGGCCCCTGATCTGTGGCCTGAGAGGTCTTCACAGAAAGGAACTTTTTTTTTTTCACCTTGCTGCTCTGTGCCTTGCTTGGTGACAACCATGTGGCTTAAGAACCTGCTGGTCCTACCTCTGCACTGTGTCCTGATGGGTCCAGATCCAGGTCTGCCAGGGTCAGGAGGATGGGTGGGTAGGAGCACAGGCCTGGACCTCCACAAGGTTCTTCATGAAGGGCCTAGGAATCTGGCCGCTACAGTAACTGGGAGGTCAGGGACCATCAACTTGAACCTGTGGGGTGGTGTCAGTGGGACAGCTGTTGGTCTTCGGTGTGTGCCTGATGTAGATGTTGGTGTAGGCGGTGCACGGTAGGTTTTTGACAGCCACAGGTGTTGTGGGTGGGGGTAGGGAGCATAATTGCTGTGGGGGAGGGTAAGAGGTGGCCAGAGGATCTTCTGGGGGTAGGTCCCTGTTAGAGAATGTGGTTTGGCGGCACCTGTACTGATGAGGCTGTGCTCTGGAGGGCCTGTCTTGAGCCCAGTACCATCTGTGTCTGTGTTCCATAGACTGATCCAGACAAGTGAGGGGTTTCTTGGCCCTGGAGGAGGGCGCTGCGTCTTTGGTCCTGGAGCAGCTTGCAGCGATGGTTGATCTTCACAGTGACACCATGGTCAGCACTGTCCCAGGCAGATCATCCTGTGCTGTGTCTCTCCTGCAGTCCCTTGTGTTTGCTTCTGGAGCCACCAAAACAAGAAGCTATAAGGCTGAGCCATGTTGTGGCACCCATGGGTCTGGTGACCTCTCTAAAGTCATGGCGTCCCAGGGCTGAGTCTTCCTGGAGGCTTTGTTGTCTCCATCTTACATCCTGAGCCCTATCCTTGGGGCTCCAGACACACACGCTGTCTCTGCTGAATGACACCTCTCCCCATCTCTTTCCCTGGGCTCCAGGGTTCCATGGAGCTCCCTTGAATGGTCAGGACTATCTGTCTCCCTGTCTCATATCCTTCACATCAGCTTGTTTGCATGCTCTGTGGTTGGAGAGGGAGCATGCATGAGTGTGGGCATTACAGTGCAAGGGCCACAGTTCTGCCCATTGCTCCCCAGAGAAGACCCATGTAGTTGATTTTTTCTTTTTGTTTGTTTGCTTTCATTTCTTTTCTCTTCACCCTTTGGAGGCCCATTGCCCAGCTTCCAAATAAATACATGGAGTCTTATTCTTTCTTATGAATGGCCGGTTTTAGCTTGTCTTGTTTCTAGCCAGCTTTTCTTAAATTATCCCATCTACCTTTTGCCTATGGGCTTTAACTTTCTCTGTTTCTGTATTTCTTTTCTTCCCTTCTTGTTCTGTGTCTGACTGAGTGGCTGGGTGGTTACCTCTTCTTTTCTTGCTGCTTGATCCTTTTCTCCTTCCATTTATCCTTTCTGCCTGTCAACCCCACCTATTCTTGCCCCTGCCTTGCTATTGGTCATTCAGCTCTTATTTAGGCTGACCAGGTGTTTTAGACAGACAAAATAATGCGGCTTCACGGAGTTAAACAAATGCAGCATAAAGAATGCAATACATCTTTGTGTCAGTAAACAAATGTTCCACAGCATAAACAAATGCAACACATCTTCAACTAATATTCCACAACAGATCCACTGAGATCTTAAAACAGCTTCTTGGTCATCTTCATTGTGGAGTGGAGACTAGGGCTTCTCATATGCTAATCATTCTCTGTATAGGATTGTACTCCCAGCTCCAGTATGTACATCTTATTGATGACTAATAAATTATTAATTTAGCATCACTTAGATATTAAATGATGCCATATTTTATAGATAAATTGTCCTTTCTTCACTCCTGTGTAGCAAAAGTAATTCTCAAACATGCATCTTGTGTCCCCTTGTTCTCACTGTTGGGACCATTCCTGCAGTCTCTGATGAAGGCGTAAGTCACAAACAATGCCACACCAGTTTGGAATTATGATTAATAGGGTGGTATTTATTTAAAGGGGAAAAAACTTACAGATCACCGTCCCAGACAACAGCCCTCTGCGCAACCAGGAAGGGAGTCTAGTCGCCGGCAGAGCAGGAAGTGAAGAGAGAGAGGAGAGGAAAGTGGCCGCTTTTTTAAAGGGAGAGAGACCACGCCCCAATGGGCTGGTATCTCAGCGGCGATAGGCTGGAGGAGCGGAAGGACCTCCCGCAACATCCTGATGCTCTTCCACTGCCCTTGCCAGTCAGCCTTTGTGTGTCTGTAAATCATTTAGAATCTGTTCACAATTCTGTTACTGGAAACTATCTCAAAACACAAGAATGTCTTGAGAGGGTAATTAATTCAACGACGTGTTCTGCAAACACCAAGCTCGTCATTATAGTTTGGATCATCACATTCCAGCCACTCCTGGATTGCCTTTCTTTCCTGACACAGGGTCTCACTGTAGCCCTGGCTGACCTCCTCCTTATAGAGATCTCCTGCCTTGGCCTTCTGATGTAGCAGTCATAGATATGTGTGTATTGGTATCTATTTTTTTCTGTGTGTGGTATATGTGTATATACGTGTTTGTGTATGTTCAGGTCTTTGTGACAAGGTCTCACTGTGAATCCCTGGCTGCCCTTGAACTCACACAGTCTGCCTGCCTCTGCTTCCTGAGTGTTGGGCTTAAAGTTATATGCCACCACATATGGCTTCCACCTTATTTTTTGAGACAGGATTACTCACTGACCCTGTAGCTTGCCAACCAATAGACTCCCAGCGTCCTGCCCTTCTCTGGTACTGGATTTATAGGCATGTGTTGCTTTGCTCACATTTTAATGCCAAGGCTCAAACTCAGGCCCTTGTGCTTACATAGAAGCACTTTACCAGCGGAGTCACCGTCATACCCACTGTATTTTCTAAAGGATAATCTTGAAGGAGTCTGAGGCAGTAGAGTTCTCACAGCATTAGACACCCATCCAAGAGATGCCTGCATGCTGGGATGGCGCCTGCCTCCCCTGGTGGGGAAGGTTTCTTGTGCCTCTGCGGACTGTGTGACACACAGAGACAATGTGACTTATGTCTGTACTTGCTTTTCTTTGGGAGACTGGAGTTTTCATACATGCTGTACAGAGGACACAAGTAGTGACAACCCTAGACTCTGAGTCTCTGCTGGGCCCCTGCTTGGACATTTCACATGTGCATGTTGTCACAGCTCCTCGCTAGAGGGACTTAAGTGTGTCCTTGTGACTTCCCTGGGAGAAGGTTCTAGAAGCTCATGCATGGTTTCTTGGGCATCCCTGTGTATCTTCCCCTCTGCTGATTTTACCTGGAGTTCCTGTATTGTAATGAGTCTTAACCTGGTGTGCCTCCGTGCCAAGTCCTAGGAGTCCTGTGGATCACTGGCCTGGGTGGTGTGGGGACCTTGACTCGGGTCTGCTCTTTAACCTTTTTGTCTTTAGAGTAAAGTAGTTACATTTTCACTTTCTTAAGGCTGATTAAAAAATACCCTCAAGGGGGGCTGGAGAGATGGCTCAGAGGTTAAGAGCATTGCCTGCTCTTCCAAAGGTCCTGAGTTCAATTCCCAGCAACCACATGGTGGCTCACAACCATCTGTAATGAGGTCTGGTGCCCTCTTCTGGCCTGCAGGCATACACGTAGACAGAATATTGTATACATAATAAATAAATAATTAAAAAAATACCCTCAAGGAGCTAGGAGAGATGGCTCAGCCATTAAAGGCTAAGACTCACAGCCAAAAGGACAAAAATACCCTGGAATCTTAGGCCTGGATTTAATGACAACCAGTACTTTATGAAGTCATGCCCCCTGGAATAAGTAAGTCAGTACAGCATTGTTTTGCTTTGTTCAATTGCTGTTTTTATCTCTTCTCTTGGATGACCTCCATGGTTTTATTGATTGAGGTTGTTTCATACTTACATGTTTTCCTAGCATAGCTCTTTGTTCAAAATAAATTAATTGTGGGAGAGTCATGGGACATGGGAGTACACTTTGTGGAGGGAATTTGGGATCAGGTAAAAGAGTTGGGTGGTGATCTTTGGGGCCTTTGACCCCAGAACAGCAGCAAACCTTGCTTTTAACACTGGACCTACAAGGGGTTCCATGGAGCTTTCAGGGGAACCTAGGCCTGCGCCTTAGCCTCTGTCTATGCAGGCTGAATGCAGAGGCCTCCAGGTTGTTCTATGGATATCCTCTTCAGGATCCTGAAGGAGAGAGATCACAGCTTTCCACTGTGATAGCAGGGTTCTTAGCCTGGCATCAGATCCTCCAAATTCAGATGGTTTGCCTTCACCTTGACATTTACGTGGTGACTGTAGAGACTCTGGTGGTTTTTATTGTGAATTACCATGTAGAGTCAGGTAATGCCAGTAGAAGTTAGAGATACAGGATCTTTAATAACAAGGTATTTGTATTTCCTCCTTAGGGCAACATTTCAAGACAAAAAAACCTCAGTAGCATTCAACATTCCTTGAAACATGGACTCTTTGGACTAGTGGGCTATGCAATTGGCCTTGAAGGTGCACCAGGATGTACAGGGCAGGGGAGCCAGGGAAGCGACAGCCTGGCGCTGTGGCCCCTCGAGTGAGGAGCGTGGAAGTGGCCAGAGGCAGAGCTGGCTATGGCTTCACCCTGTCAGGACAGGCACCCTGTGTGCTCAGCTGTGTCATGAGGGGCAGCCCTGCGGATTTTGTGGGTCTCCGGGCTGGAGACCAGATATTAGCCATCAACGAAATCAATGTGAAGAAAGCTTCACACGAAGATGTGGTGAAATTAATTGGGAAATGCTCTGGTGTTCTGCACATGGTGATCTGTGAGGGCACCAGTCATGTGGAGTCCTGTTCCAGCGATGAAGAAGGCGGCCTGTATGAGGGGAAAGGCTGGCTGAGGCCTAAGCTTGATTCTAAGGCTTTGGGTATAAACAGGGCAGAGAGAGTTGTGGAAGAGGTGCAGTCTGGGGGGATTTTCAACATGATTTTTGAAAGCCCAAATCTTTGTGCCAGTGGCCCTGAGTCACCGAAGCTGAAGCAGAGGTCTTTGTCCGAGTCAGCTGCTTTGCGGCTTGATGTTGTTCAGGACAGTCTCTGTGCACCACATCCCAGCATGCTCTCCAAGGAAGAGATATCGAAAGTTATCAATGATGACTCTGTATTCACTGTGGGGCTGGACAGTCATGACGACTTTGGACTAGATGCAAGTATTTTAAATGTTGCCATGGTCGTGGGCTATTTGGGCTCCATCGAGCTCCCTTCCACAAGTTCCAACCTGGAGCATGACAGTTTACAGGCTATTCGTGGCTGCATGCGCCGCCTGCGGGCTGAGCAGAAGATCCATTCACTAGTGACCATGAAGGTCATGCACGACTGTGTGCAGCTGGTCACTGACAGGGCTGGCGTGGTGGCAGAATATCCTGCGGAGAAGCTGGCATTCAGTGCAGTGTGCCCAGATGACAGGCGGTTCTTCGGATTGGTGACCATGCAGACCAATGATGATGGAGGCCTGGCACAGGAGGATGAAGGTGCCCTGAGGACGTCCTGCCATGTGTTCATGGTGGACCCAGACTTGTTTCATCACAAGATTCACCAAGGCATCGCACGGAGGTTTGGGTTTGCATGCACAGCCGACCCAGACACGAGCGGCTGCTTGGAATTCCCAGCATCTTCCCTCCCTGTGCTTCAGTTCATCTCTGTCCTGTACCGAGACATGGGTGAGCTGATTGAGGGTGTGCGGGCCCGTGCCTTTCTAGACGGGGATGCTGATGCCCACCAGAATAACAGCACCAGCAGCAACAGTGACAGTGGCATTGGCAACTTCAACCAGGAAGAGAAGAACAACAGGGTGCTTGTGGTTGACCTAGGTGGGAGCTCGAGCAGGCACGGCCAGGGTAGTAGCCCAGGGTGGGAAGGTGTGAGTGGGAGGAGCTCACAGCCTTGGGGTGCATCCTGGAATGGAACTTTCTGCCACGACCCAGAGGTGGGCTCCCCATTGGAAACCAGCCCCCACACCGACAGGTTTTGGGACTTAACAAAGCCTTCAGGACCTACCTCTCATATGGAGGTCCCTCCAACCTCTTTGAGGAGTTCTGTACCCCCTTCCAAGAGGGGTGCCACAGGTTCCAGCTGTGGTTTCAACCAGAGGTGGCTCCCAGTCCACGTGCTCCAAGAGTGGCAGTGCGGACATGCCAGTGACCAGGAATCCTACACAGACTCTACTGATGGGTGGTCCAGTGTCAACTGCGGCACGCTGCCTCCCCCCATGAGTAAGATCCCTGCAGACCGGTACCGGGTGGAGGGCAGCTTTGCTCAGGCCCCGCTGAGCACCCAGAAGAGGGACTGCTCCAGGAAGGCTTTTGGAATGCAAAACATTTTTGGGCCCCATCGAAATGTTAGAAAGACCAAAGAGGACAAAAAGGTAAGTTGGAGGATGTTTAGAAGGAACGGCTTCATTGTAACCTGAACAGTTGTCACTCATAGCCCTGGCTCACTCCCAGTGGCCTTGTGGCCTCTGCAGACTGTCACAGTAATCTGCTCTGCTCTTCACTGAGGCTTTTGTCCTGCTCTGCAGCCTCTGCCTTGGTCTGCACCCTGACCTTAGGCTGTTGTCTGGCTGGTCTTGTCAGGACATCTGTACTGGACAGGCAGAAACCTCCCGGTTTGGCAGGACCTCCCTCCCTCTCTGGCTCCTGGCCATGCTGGTTGCTAGAGGGCTCCTTTCCTGGTGCTCCTCTGAAGCCCTTTTTGTGTCTGAGCCTGAGTTGTCATTGCAGTGTCTGAGTGAAAGGCTTACAGAAGCACAGTCTCTCTGGGGACCTCCCTGGCGAATCCCTGGGGCGGCTTAGGTTCTTTGCCTGCAGCTGATGGGGCCTTTGAGCATCACTGCCTCAGAGAACCTGATCTGTCAATGGTCAGTGTCCCTTGGGGACCTCTGGTTTCCTGTGGGATCTAAGTTTGGAACGTAAGAGGAGAAAACCAGACCTTCCTCCAGGACTCTGTTCAGTGAAGGCGGTGCTGTCTGAGGTGAGGTGCTGGCCACAGCATGGCTCAGTCAGCGTTTACCTCCTTGTTGCTGGGAAGCCATTCTCAGAGATACTGTAGTTATAGGCATCTTTCTGTGTTGGTGCATATTTTTGTTTTAGTAGTGGGAAACTTCTCCCAAGCCTTCCAAAAGCTGGTCAGGGCAGGGCATAAAACAAAGGCTGTAGCTGTCACATTGGTGGGGATTTGTCCCAGAGCCCTCATAAGCTGTAGTGATTTTTCATTATGACTTGTATCTGGGAAGGAAGGGTGCTTCTGGTGCCCTGTCCCCAGATGGTCACGGTAACACTGGTGCAGCTAAGTGTGGATTTAAAGCAAACACACACGCTGAACTGATTTTCAACCTCGTTCTTTTTCATTTTCTAAAAATAAAATCAAGTCTTAGCAGATTGTTTGAGCTGGAGGCTTTCTTTGCAACCGAATGCAATGGATTCCCATCTTGGTGAGCGCAAAGTCAAAACAAGCACAACTCAGATGCAAAGAGTGGGAAGGAGAACAAGGGGCCTTCCTGAAGCGACGGCCTCTTGAGCAGAGGAAGCATGGGGACCTAGAGATAGTCATCCGGGCAATGTCCCATCCCTAAGCGTCTCGGTTAAGGAATGCATTCCTGAGCCTGCTCAGTTTAATATTGTGGAACACATTCTTAAAAAATTCATGCCTCTGGGCATGCTCAGTTTATGCCCTAAAATTTCAACTGAAAATAAAGGACAGGACTATGCAAGGCTTGGGGTTTGTTAGAAACAGAGGGGAGGCCAGAGGGCTGAACTGCCTGGAAATGAGAGGGACAGAAGTTGGGAAGGGAGGGAGCAGTTGGAGGCTGTGGATAGCCAGTGGTCAGCTTTACAGAACACTGGTTCTTGTCAGCATTTGCCGGAAGGCAGCTAAAGCAGCCAGGATGTGGTGGGGTCACAGAATACAGTGCAGTGATGTAATTAGGGAGGCTCAGTGTGTCTGAGGGTGACCAGGAAAGACCTGAAGCTATTAAGATGAGGAGGGGAATATAGAAAGGGATGTGGTTTAGAAAAGTGACAAGGAGGAGACCAGACACTCTGAGGAGGCTTGTGAGGAGCAGCAGGTGGTGGGTTTTTTAGCGACAGGGGCACTTGATTAAGAGACTTGGGGGGGAGGTGCAGCTGCCCAACTGTAGTGGCTATCCCCTTGAGGAATGTCCAGCTAGAGATGGCTCAGCCTTAAAGGCTAGGCTCACAACAACTAAAACTATAGGAGAAATGTTGTCAAGGTCATTGCAGATCTGCCTCCACCACGTGGAAGAGATCGACACTTTAACATGAATGCCCTCCAGTGCCTCTGTGGCAGTGCTGAGTAACAAGCAGGCAGGGTATCTGTAAGGCCCCAGGTACAAGAGCAGGAGCTGACCATTCAGAGTATCTCAGTGCCTAATGCCTACCATGACACCCCTCCCTGGCCACACAGTGTCCCTGGGTACCAGGCAGAGTAGGCCAGTGTCCCTGGGAGGCAGACTTGATGGTGAGAGTGTCCTCTCCCCTCCAGGACAGTCCCATGTTCTTATTTATCTGCTTTTTTTGTTAATTGGCTTCCCCGAGCAGAGTGTGTGAGGTTTATTCTTTGTTGTGCACCCATGTAGTGTCTGCCTGGTTAGCTTTGTGACTGACGCATAATGTAACAGAAATGTCAGATCTTAGGTGCCTGAGACAGTCAGTTCTCCTGCCTTAGCCTCCTCTTCCTTCTCAGTTAAGAACTGTGGCTTCCTCGGGTCTTTCCTGCACGTGTACCCAGCCCTACGGCAGCTTTCTAGGTTCCCAGGAATACGTTGTCACTTTCCTCACCCTTCTCTCCCCACCCACTGCCGGGGATCTACTTCCTTAGCTTTTCCTTTGGAGCAAGCCTTGCCCAGATGCTCCTTCGAGGAGGTCCTTATGACCAGGAGCAACTGCCCAGGCAGTCCTGCAGGCAGTGCATACAAATGCATTTTAGCCAGTAAGGTGGTTGTCACCTGTCCCCGACTTGGTAAGAATGAAGTAAACAGACAGCAAAGAGTACCAGTTGGATAGTGGCTATCCCCTTGAGGAATGTCTGGCTAGCCAGTTTGGGAATGACCTTAAGTGAGGTAAACTGGCCTGCCACACAGGATTTAAACAACACAAGCATAAACTCTGGCGAGCAGTGGACAGATAGCCAAGGGCTGAGAAGGGTTGCAGCTTGAAGCTCCCAGGGTCCTGGGATGCCAGTGAGGGGCCACCCCTTGCAGAGCAGGTCTGCAGCTCGGCCTGCAGGTCTCTGAAGTGGTGTGTGGTCTCACTGTCTGGAAGCCAGAACAAATTCCTGCCTGTATCCGATCCATGAAGTCTCAGAGACCCAGGCAGGAACAAGCCCCCTCAGTCTGCAGCTACCCATCCAATCTTCAAAGAGCCCTGACTTCATCTCTTCTTCTTCCATTGAATTCTAACACACCTGCAAGCAGCTTCTTGCTGAAGCCCTGATTTATAGGACATCGGCTGGGCCCTGACAGGATCCAGCCTGGTGGGGAAGGAGGAGAACCCTGACCCCACCCCAAATTGCCAGATGTTCAAGTTAGTTCTGGGGTCTGCCTGCAGGGACACTTGTTAAAATGTTTCAGGCAGCTCAGGTTGCTGCCTGCCACTTCCTCACTTCCCTTTAGAAGGGGTTTTTGTTTCATTTGCCACTGCTGTTACTGGGACATTTTAAACCGTGGGCTTGAGCCTGCCAGCTGGCAGGGGACTGTCAGAAAGCTCAGAGCTCCTATGCCCCTAGCATCAGGACTGCCATAGCCCAAGGCTTCTCCTCCTGGGGTGTTCTTGCCTTCACCGTCTTCACTTAGCTGCAAGACTCCCACTGAACAGCTTGGTGGGGGGGATTGCAAGAATGGTGATGCCCCCTGAGAGTGGACCCTCCTACCTCCATCTGCTGAAATGCCAGGGAGGGTAGTGGAAAGGACTGAGGGAGTCAGGTGGTTAGAGTTGAGAGGTCCTCACTTGGTTTGGGCTTCCATGATGGCCAAGCAAGCCTCCCTTCTCTTTGATCTCAGGAGGCAGAGAAATGTTTTCACTGGTGTGTGCAGTGTGTGGATAGGACTGCCCTGGGCTGGGAGATAGATGTTCGAGAGGCTCCTTGGGGCCTGAGGGTAAATGCCTGTATGGATGTGTACGGGCCATGCCAGGTTGTTTGGGCTGAAGGTGGAGGTATGTTCTTCCACAGACCTGGGTGTGTCCTCCTGAGGTAAGCCTTGTGTGGGGTCATCTCCATATGTCCCCAGAGTCATCCTGTGTGTGTTCTGATCTCCTGTGTCCATCATACTGCATCAGGGTCACCCAGTGAGCTCCTTTGATGGGCACTTGTCAGCAGGCATTGGCATGTGCTGAGGTTCTAGGTTTAGGATTCAATATGTGGTTGTCGGAGAGCGCAGACCAGCCCGCTACAGGTAGTGAACTCCTGGAATTGATGGAGGCCGTGTCTGTCTCTTAAAGTAGCCAGTGCCAGACTTGTAAATGATAGCACCGGATGTGCTCAGTGATAGACGTGAGAGTAATGTTGGGAGAAGGGGATCAGCACAGGAACGAGGTGGCTCAGAACAAGCAGTGGTCTCACCCTATGCTAATACCATGACAGGCAGGGGCTCTCACTCTGAAGTATTAAAGCAGCAGTTACATGACTCCCTGCCAACCCACTGAGCTGTCAGGGGTAGACATGAAAGACACCAGAACGGGACTCAGGTGTGATGTGGTAGGCTATCACAGATCAGACTGGAAGTCTGCTGACTGCTTACGAATGGATTGAATTTGCATTAGGCATCATTTGGGCACAGGAATAAAACTGAATTCTTTCTTGTTTTTCTAGACAGGGTTTCTCTGTGTAGCCCTAGCTGCCCTGAAACTCACTCTGTAGACCAGGCTGGCCTTAAACTCACAGATATCCAGCTGCTTCTGCTTCCCAAGTGCTGGGATTAAAGACATGTGCCACCATCACCAATCAAACTGAGTTCTATGCAGTGTGGGTTCCTTTGCAAGTTAACCTTCTTGGTTGCCTGAGTCCAGAGATGTTGGAGATGGAGGCAGGGCTTGAGTCCCTGGAATTGGGGTTGGGGTTTCAAGAGTGTGCTGTCATTCATGAGGAGGGACAGTGTGTGACTAGTAGGACTCCTCGTGCCCAGTGAGAACAGCAGCTCACAGAAATGCACATTTAAATCCCTTTCTTATATAAAGGTTTCAGTGTCCTCAAGCCGTTGTTAACCATTCACGTTTATTTTTTTGCTTTTAAAGTGATTGTGTATGTGTACGCAGGTGGCCATGCACACATGTGCTGTAACACACATGTGGTCGGAAGACAACTTCTGAGAGTTCTCTTCTCTCACTGTGGGCTCTAGACTTGAACTCAGCTTCCTAGGCATGTGCAGCGTGTGGTTTTTCCTGCCGACTGTGTGGCTAGCCCTGGTGTGCACATGCTGCTGCAGCAGGTGATACCACAGGCCTGTCATCCAGTCACTCTTGAGCTGAGACAGGAGGATAGCCCATTCAAGTTCTGCTTAGGCTACACAGTTCAAGTCCAGCCTCGACAGTGTAGTAAGGGCCCACCAGAAAGGAAAAAGAGAGCGAGGATGTGGTCCATGGTAGGAAGCCTGCCCAGTGTGTGAGGCCCTGCATTCAGTACCTACTTCAACCTCCCATCCCCACCACATCAAGCCAACGAGAGACTTTGAGCAGGCAGACTGGTGATAACCATTACCTTAGGGGCCAGTGAGAGCCAGGGAGCCTATTTTCATCTTGTGTCTATTTCTGTAATGGAAATGTAAACTTAGTGACTAAGAAAGTTTCCCTAGATGAAAACACATTAGTTTAGATAGTTTAAATTTTTTTATTTTATTTACTGCTATCATCATTGTTAATGTGTATACACATACAAACATGTGGGCCACGGCATGCATTTGAGGTCACAGGACAGCTTTGGAGTTGATTCTCCTACTAAGTGCTGGGGGACTAAGCTCAGATCATCAAGTATGCTTGCTAAGTGCTTTTACTACCAAGCCATCTTGATGGCCCCTAAAGACTCTTTTAAAAAGAACAAGCCAGCTGTAACTAGCACTCAGGGTAGGGAGGAGGAGGGTCAGGGGTTCAAGGCCATATAGTGAGGCTAGTCTGGACTACTTGATGTTGCATAAACAGCGGGGCTGCATCCTGCCACCCGGCTAGCTTTACACCCGAAATAATTACACGGAAACTGTATTCTTTTAAACACTGCCTGTGCCCATTAGTTCCAGCCTCTTTTTTTTTAAATATTTATTTATTTATTAGGTATACTGTAGTAATAGGGGCGGCGGGGCTGCGTCCCCAGCACCCCGGCTGTCTGCCCGGCTAGCTTATGCCCGAAATAACAACACACAAACTGTATTCATTTAATCACTGCTTGGCCCATTCTCTTCTAGGCTAATTCTCACATATTAATTTAGCCCATTTCTAATCATCTGTATGTAGCACCCCAAGGTGCGCTTACCGGGGAGATTCTAGCCTATGTCCATCCTGGGTCGGAGCTTCATGGCGTGTGTCTGCCCAGGAGCCAGGAGCATGGCGTCTCTCTCAGGCGTCTGCTCCCAAGACGAGAGCTGTTGAGACTCTGACCTCACTTCCTCTTCCTCCCAGCGTTCTGTCCTGTTTTCTCCTCCCACCTATCCTCTAACCAATAAAATGGGCCAGGGCAGTGCCTTTATTAGCCAATGACCTTCCTCCATCAGTATACAGTATTCTTTCTGCATGTATGCCTGCAGGCCAGAAGAGGTCACCAGATCTCATTACAGATGGTTGTGAGCCACCATGTGGTTGCTGGGAATTGAACTCAGGACCTTTGGAAGAGCAGGCAGTGCTCTTAACCTCTGAGCCATCTCTCAGCCCCTAGTTCCAGCCTCTTATTGGCTAGCTCTTACATATTGATCTAACCCATTTCTAATAATCTGTGTAGCCCACGAGGTGGCTTACCAGGGAAGATCTTAACCTGCGTCTGTGTTGGGTGGAAGAATCATGGCGACTGACTGACTTGGATTTCTTTCTCCCAGATTTCTGTTCTGTCTACTCCGCCTACCTAATTTTCTGTCCTATTAAAGGGCCAAGGCAGTCTCTTTATTTAACCAATGAAATTAACACAAAACAGAAGACTCTCCCCCATCAACTTGAAACCTTGACTCCAACACAAAACAAAACACAACAATCGTGGAACAGTGAGGAGTGGAGCTGAAAATGGTAATTCCTCCTTCACGCTGGCCGAGACCAAGCCTGGATTCAACAAACAAGAGAGCTCTGCATTCAACAAACAAGATATGTCTAGTCTTTCCTTGTGTGAGAGGAAGTTTCAAAATAGATACTTTCTCCTGGTACTATCAACAAAGACCACACCTAAAAAAGGCCCCATATTGTTACCTCCCTGAGCAGGGTATCTGTGGCCATCCCGTGTGTGAACTGAGACTCAGCTCTGTCTAGCCCCCAGTACCCACTCCATGTCTTTGATGAACGAGGTGGCCAGTGTTCCCATGTGAAGTACTGCCTGTCTGGAGAGGTGTGCTCTGTGCAGCAGCCCCCTTGCAGTGCCAGTCGCCAGGATGGTGTCTGACTGTTGGATGGTGCCTCCAGGAGGGTGAGCGGACCTAGGGTTGCAGAGGAGCCCTGCAGGCGTAGGGACGTAGACGGGTGTGCCTGCCACCCTCTCCTTTGTTTAGTTTCCGGGAAGGAAGACGATTGAGATTCCTGCTGGAAGAGCCCCAGCTGAGCAATTGGCTTCCCAAACATGGCCATTTGCTGCCCTTCCACTGTGTGTGGATGCTTTGCAAGTCTGCCCTTGGCTTATAGTAGCCCGGCACAACTTCAAAGCTTTCCCTGCGAGGTTAGGCGTAGCTGCAGCTTGATCACCTTTCTGCTGTATGAATGTTCCATTGTGTAAATGTGTCACACACAGCTCTTATGCTCCTATTTTTCTTAGTTTTATTCTCTTTTGCACATGAATATTTTTCTGTGTGTATGTCCGTGAACCACATGTGTGCTTGGTGCCCAGAGTCCTAAGAGAGCTCTGGATTTCCACCAAGAACTGGGGTTACAGGCAGTTTGAACTGCCTTATGTGGGTCCTGGGCACTGTACTTGAGTCATCTGGAAGAGCAGAATACAGTTTTAGCGGAACCACCTCTCCAGCCCTCTGTTACAGGATCAGTGCCATGTTGGCATTCTTGCCGGGTCTGGGTGCGGTTGTTGGGCTCCTAGCACTAGCAGTGGTTAACTGTGGCTTACGTTTGCATTGATTGTGAAGGTTGCTGGTGCATCTGTTCACACCTCTTGTTTGCTCACACACAGTTTCTGCCCGATTGTCTCTTCTGGGAAGGCAGGACTGTAGATGCTGACTACTTGCTCTGTGTTGATCGCAGGACCACACATTTACAGACACACGTGCACTCACATACACCCCGGCCTTCATGGTTTTGGATGCCTACAAGTTCCTGTATAATCTGTGTTTTACATAGTAAAATTCTACTACCTTAAAGATTAGATATTTTTCCCTGCCACAAAATGTTTTTTTTTCCCCCCCATCTGGCCCTCTTTTAATGCATATCTCTAGTCTTTCCTGACCATGTGAACAAACTTTAAACTGCTAAGCTACATGAGAGCCAAGCCTCAGGCTCTCGGCCTGGTCGCAGATGTCTTTGACTAGGAACTGTATTTAACCCGCAACCCTGGAATGCCAGTGTCCTGCACAGTGGCAGGTGGTTTTTGGGTTTTTTTTTGTTTGTTTGTTTGTTTAACTTAGTTTTTTCTATTTATCATTGGAAAGGCTGTTTAAATGATCTGCTATAAGGCAGAGTTTCTTTTTTTTTTTTTTTTTGAATTTTCGAGACAGGGTTTCTCCGTAGCTTTTGGTTCCTGTCCTGGAACTAGCTCTTGTAGACCAGGCTGGCCTCGAACTCACAGAGATCCACCTGCCTCTGCCTCCTGAGTGCTGGGATTAAAGGCGTGCGCCACCACCGCCCAGCCAAGGCAGAGTTTCTTAAAGGGGCCATATCTGTAGTTTTTCCAGCTTTCTCAGGCCCTGTGTATTCGAGCCTCACAATGGGTACCAAAACGTAGTTTGTTTTTTACTCTTTACTTTTTGGGGCCTGCCATCCAGCTCCCACATAAATACATGGAGTCTTATTCTTACTTACGAATGCACAGCCTTGCCTTGGCTTGTTTCCAGCCAGCTTTTCTTAAATTATCTTGTCTCTCTTTTGCCTCTGGGCTTTTATCTTTCTCTATTTCTGTGTACCTTTCTTTTCTTCTTACCTGTGGCTTGCTGTGTGTCTGGGTGGCTGGCCCCTGGAGTCCTCCTTGCCTCCTTTAGCTCTTTGATCGCCCCTCTCAGATTTCTCCTCCTAAATATTTATTTGCTCTGCCTGCCAGCCCCACCTATCCTTTCTCCTTCCCAGCTCTTGGTCATTTAGATCTTTATCAGACCAATCAGGTGTTTTAGACAGGCAAAGTAACCCAGCTTCACAGAATTAAAAGAAATGCAACATAAAAGAATGCAACACATCTTTGCATCATTAAACAAATGTTCCATAGCATAAACAAATGTAACACATCTTCAACTAATATTCCACCACAGACATGCTCTGTTATGTATGGGTCTATTCCTTGATAATTTGTTATTCTGTTGTCAGTTTATTGTAGGTTTATGATGTCTCTGTGTCTCTAGGGCAAGACCCTCTACGCATGCCTGTTTTTGCTTTGTGAGTACCTGAATAACAGTTTATCATGACTTCAGGATGTCTCTGTTTCTTTCTATAGGGCAAGTCCCTTACCTTATGTTAATTTTGCTTAGGCCTCGCTTTGATGTAGTTACACTCAGTTAAAAGATTCCCCAAAATACTATTGGTGTTTTCATGTCAATTACATTTTCATGTGTAGATTAATTTAGAAGAGTTGATGAGTTTAAGTTACCAAGTTTTCCTACCATGAAAATAATCTCTCTCCATGTTTTGAGTGTCTCTGTTTTCTTTCTTTCATTTTTGTCTTTTTGAGATAGGATTTCTCAGTGTAGCCTTGACTTTCCTGAAACTCACTCTGCAGACCAGTCTGGCCTCAAACTCACAAACTCACAAACTCACTCTGCAGACCAGGCTGGCCTCAAACTCAGAGATAACCTGCCTCTGCCTCGAAAGTGCCGGTACTAAAAGCTAGTGCCACTACTGCCCAGCTCTATTTTCTTTATTAAAATTAAAGAAAAAAAAACAGGCATCCCACACCCAGATAACGTGATTGTCTTAGTTAAGGCTTCTCTTTCTGTGACAAAGACACTGTGACCAAAAAGCAAGTTGGGAAGGGAAAGGTTTGTTTAGCTTACACTTCAGCATTGCTGTTCATCACTGAAGGAAGCCAGGGCAGGAACTCACACAGGGCAGGATCCGAGAGACAGGAGCTGATGCAGAGGCCATGGAGGGGGTATTGCTTACTGGCTTGCTTCCCATGGCTGCTCTGCCCACCTTCTTATAGAACCCAGGACCAGCAGCCCAGGGGTGGCACCACCTACATGATCTGGGCCCTCTACCATTGATGGATAAATGAGAAAATGCTTTATAGCTGGATCTCAAGGAGGCATCTCCTCAGCTGAGGCTCCTTCCTCTGATGACTCCAGCTTGTGTCAAGTTCACACACAAAACTACCCAGCAGAGTAATAGTTTTTGCTTGTTCAGGCTTTTAAATATTTTTTTAAAAATTTTTTGATGGTGTTTGGGATTGTTCTAAACATGTTCTTTACATTGAAGAGAATGTATTGAGAGGAACTTTGCACTGCTTAGCCTAAAAGCACGCAAAGAAAAAACTGAGTTCTGTTGTTGGGGAAGTGACTGTGGTGGACATGGAGCATAGTGTTATAGATAACATGAGGGTGAAAGTGAAACTCTGGTCTGAGATTTCCTAAGTTTTTGATATTTTGTAATAAAAATTCCCACATTAGCTTCCTTTAATCTCAGTGTCAGCCTGTTACCCTCCGGGAGCACGTGATTTTCGAAGTGGATCCCTCCAAGGTTCTGAGCAGTGTCTGTGTGCACTGGTGTCTTGGTGAACTCATGGCACTGATTTCATGTAAGCGTTATGATATTAAGAAATTCATCACCAGGCAGTGGTGGTGGCGCACACCTTTAATCCCAGCACCTGGGAGTCAGAGGCAGGGGGTCTCTGAGTTCGAGACCAGCCAAAAAAAGGAAGTAGTTCATCCCAACCCTGTTTGAAAAGCACAGCCAGTGTCCTAATTTAGGCTAGTGTTGATGCCTTTGAGGAGTCTAGGGGGTCGTAGGAGGCCCATGCAGTTTAACCAAAGCTCAGGTGTGCAATGGATTTTGTTTCTATTAGGCCCTAGCCCTTCAGAATGAGGTTAGCAAGGGCTTTGGATCCTGCCTCCAGGTTCCTATCTTCAGTGAGCCACCACAGTGTAGAAATGTAACCCAAATAAACCCCTTCCTCCCCCAGTTTGCTTTGCCCATGGTGTTTTACAGCAATAGAAACCCTGACCAAGATAGACTGTAACCTGAAACAGTGAGCTAAGAGAAACCCCCTTCTTCCCCTGAGTTGCCTTTGTTAAGGTATTTTATCATAGTGACCAGGAAAGAAGCTCAGGCAGAAATTGGTTCCGAGAGTGGGGTAGTTGCTGTGATAAGCTTTGCCATGACCACGTGGTTTTTAAGCCTTTAGAAATGTTTTGTGGGAGGATGTGGAAGAAGTTTATAACTTTGGGCTTAAAAAGCCACTGGATGCCGTGTGAAGGATTTAATGGGCTACCGAGAGATCCGGCTCATCAGGCTTCAGAGGGAACAAACAGAGCTCTAACAGGAGCTGGGATGGGACAAATCTTGTGATTTTTTTTCTTTTCTTTTTTTTTTTTTGCCAAGAATTTGGCTGCATCTCTTCTGTCTTGTGAAAACTTGAGTAGGATTAAATTTGAAGGTTGATGGACTAATCTTTGTTTGGCAGAGGAGAGTCAAGGCAGGATGGTATTCAGCTGGTGCTGAGGAAGCAGCCGTCAATGGTAGAGAGATCAGCACCAATGTAGAGAAGCCTGCCATGTTATACTGGGACAAAAGGAAGGATATCCCAGGGTAGGACCTCACCCGTGGGAGGCCTTATCCTGTAGAGAAACAAATTCATTTAAAGGAATGAAACTTAACCTGAAAAGTTTCCCTGCTCCTTAAGAACACCTTCCCAGGGCTGGAGAGATGGCTCAGTGGTTAAGAGCATTGCCTGTTCTTCCAAAGGTCCTGAGTTCAATTCCCAGCAACCACATGGTGGCTCACAACCATCTGTAATGAGACCTGGTGCCCTCTTCTGACCTGCAGGCATACATACAGACAGAATATTGTATACATAATAAATAATTTTTTTTTTAAAAGAACACCTTCCCAGGAGAGTTTGTCCTCAAGGTCTGCATGCAGTGTAGTCCCAGGAGCCTGGTTACACCTTGAGCTGGCAGCAGAACTTAGCATTGTAAGCTTTGTATACTTGGTTTTAAAGACAAAGATGCAAGGATCATGAAGAGCAGCTGAGGCCAGGTACCCTGTGGCTGGTTGTAGTCCCTGTGAACAGCTGTTATGTGGAGCTGTGAAGGCGAAACGTCAGGTTCAGTGGAGACCCTAGGATGTCGGAGCTGCCAAGAGCATAGGACATCTGCCAGCGAGAGCCGCAGGTGTCAGATGGAGCCAGCTTGAGCTTTAGAGAGAAGCTGGAGGTGCTGCAGCTGGCAGAATTCAGGGGGTCAGGGATACCCCAGCCTTTTAGAGCTAGATGTTTATGCTCTAAGTTCCAGATGCTAGACAGGAAAGTGTAGGGTTTGGTATTTCACCTGACGGATTTTAGTTTTATTTTGGTGTGACTGTTTTATTCCCTGGTTCTTCCCTTTGAGAATAAAACATATTCATTCTTGCTAGTATGTGTTCAAAGTATATAGCTTGTTTTTATTTTAGAGGCACTCACAGTTAGATGGGATTTAAAGTGTTGGAATTTTTAAAGACTATGGAGACCTCTTTTTAAAAATGATTTATTCTTATTTTATGTGCACTGGCGTTTTGCCTGTAAGAATGTCTGTGCGAGGGTGTCAGATCCCCTGGAACTGGAGTTACAGACTGTTGTGAGCTGCCATGTGAGTGCTGGGAACTGAACCTAAGTCCTCTGGAAGAGCAGCCAGTTCACTTAACCACTGATCCATCTTCTCCAGTCTGACTGTGGTGACTTTTAAAGTTGTGCTGTGCTTTATATTCTGAAAGAAGCATGAGACTTTGGGGACAGGAGGTGGAAGAATATGGCTTAGAGAGATGTGTTTGTGCGCTCTGTTGACCAGGGGCAGGGATTTAAGACAGTATGTGTGTATATGTGTGTGGTGACGTGCACATGTGAACCACAGCATGTGTGTGGAGGTCTGAAGACAATTGGCCAGGGAGCTGGTTCTCTTCACCCACCTTGTGGGTTCTAGGGACCAAGCTGAGGCTGTCCGGCTTGGTAGCAGGTATTTTTACCCTCTGAGCCATCCTGCTGCCTTGTTTTTTTCTCCCAGCTGTTTTGGCAATTACCTTCCTGAGTGTCTTTAATAAGGCATATTGTTTCGTTAGAGTCATTCCTAGCTGTTTTATGTAATTTTGTTGCTATTAATAATGGGACCATCATAAATTATAAATGCCACCTCTGGGGACATATGAAAATACAATTGGTTCCTGGCCTTTTCTTCAGCTCTCTGCGTTTGGGAAGATCCTTTTCTTCCTTTGTTAATATGAATCCTCCAATGGGTGTTCTAGTTGAGCTTTTCTTTTTGAGTGTTATGCATCCATCGAATTGTGTGGGCTTCCCCCTCTTCATTAGATTTTCAAATGTTAGACCACATCTGCATTCCCAAGATAATCCAGCTCAGCACAATGAGCTTTTCATATGCTAGTGGATTTGGTTTGCTAATAGTTTTGTAGGATTTTTGAATCTGTGTTGTGAGACTCTTCTGTACTTTTTTCCCTTTCTCATGTTTTTAGTTTTGGTAGCAATATTTTTCTTATAAAATAAATGATATTGTATCAAGTTAATAGTGTTTTTCTCCTTCTCTTCCTTCTCTTTTTCCTCCCTTTTTCACATATTAATCTCCACCCCCCATTTCAGAGCTAAGAATTAAATCCAAGGCCTTGTGTATGCTCGGCAAGGGCTCCACAGCTCAGGTACATCCCCAGCTCTGGGTTCTTTTATTAGACATCAGCAAACAACCAGGTTATACCAGTGGCACGGGCCTGTCCGATCAGCACTCTTTTCTTTCTTTCTTTCTTTCTTTCTTTCTTCTTTATTTATTTATTTATTTATTTATTTTTATTTTCGAGACAGGGTTTCTCCATAGCTTTTGGTTCCTGTCCTGGAACTAGCTCTTGTAGTCCAGGCTGGCCTCGAACTCACAGAGATCCGCCTGCCTCTGCCTCCCGAGTGCTGGGATTAAAGGCGTGCGCCACCACTGCCCGGCTCCGATCAGCACTCTTACTTAAATGTTTCCACTTCCGTATTGGAGGTCAATAGTTGGATTTCTTTCCCAGTTCACTTTGAGATTCTTCCGTTAGCATATGAGTGAATCAGAAGGAATCTACAGACGTGGTCCATCCATGTAATGGGAGGAGAGGTGAGTCCTGGGCCCCTGGAAGGCACCAAATCTCCCTTTCTCTCTTTGCCTTGTTTTGTTTTCAAGGCCATGTAGTTTGTTTCCTTGGTTCCTTCTCTCCCTTCTCGGTGCGGTAGTTCATACTTCATTTTCCCTGTAGAGTTCTTGGCCTTGCCTGACAGATACGTGCTAACTGATGCAGTTTGCCCTCGTGCTCACATGTGCTTTCCTGTGTGTTGTCCATTCCTTTCCTGAGTAGAAGACCTGGACTTCCCCACTTCTCAGACGTGACTCACGGTGGCCAGGAGTAGTTTCTCAAGCAGTGTACGCATGAAGTGCACTGTAAGGCTGAAGGGGGCCTCATTTGGCAGAGTGTTTCAGAGCCCTAGAATTCAGGTCGAGCAATGACAATATGGCATGGACATAGAGCGATCACTAGGGTTCTTGGCCAGTCAGCCTAGCCAACTTGGTGAGGTTCCAGGCCAGTCATGGGCCCTGTTTGTCTTAGTTATGGTTTCCTATTGCTGTGATAAGACACCATGGTCTAAAGCAACTTGAGGAGAAAGGAGTTTATTCCAGATTATAACACTTGAGTCATACTCCATCAGGGAAAGAAGTCAGGCAGGAACCTGGAGGTAGGAACTGAAGCAGAGGCCATGGAGGGGTGCTGCTTACTGGCTTCTTTCTCATGGCTCGCTTAACTTCTGCCTCAGCATCCAGGGCCAGCAGTCTAAGGGTGGAACTTCCCTCTGTGATCTGGGCCTACCCACAGTCAGTCAGGAAGATGCACAGCAGGCTTTCCTACGGTCAGTCTGAGGGGCATTTTCTCAGCGGAGATTCCTCTTCCAGAGTACTCCGGCTTGTGTCAAGTTGACATATAACTAGCCAGCAAGCCTGAGACGTGACACCTGAATTTGCCCTCTGACCTCTGCATGCATGCGCATACATGTGCTTGTGTGCACCTACACAGACACACGGACACAACACAGCTCAGCTGTCATTGTTCAGTTTGTGTGTGACACTCTGAAGCTGTTTTGATCTTGGCTTTTGGATTCTTAATGTTTAACTTTGCTGTAACACACCAGTTCTAGCTGTACCCCCAGCCCTGAGACCTTCTGTGCCCTGAGGAGTGGGGTCAGCACCATCTTCTTGTTCCTCAGTCATGTGCTGGCAAGCTTTGTCTCTGGGGATGTTAAATGAACCAGAGGACAGGGATGTCACAATAATAACACTCTTCATCCCTAGGGACCATTTCTTCCCCTCCGTCTCTCAGAGTCCCAGCTCTGTGGTCCCTCCTTGAGCTGCTCAGTGTGAACAGCCCTCCTCTGCCTCCAGGACACCCTAGGGCCTCCTTGCCTGTCCTGTCCCCCAGCACCAAATCAGCTGCTTGACATAATGAGTTTTCTCTACTAAGACACCTCATGGGGACCTTGATTGATATGCCAGGAGGAGCAAACCTGTCAGTTCCAAATCTTGTCAGAATCCTGTGTGGCATCTGGAAGAACCTTCTGATGATGGATCTGGTCTCTGTTTAGAGCCAAACTCTTGCTCAGCATCTGTTTGGTAAGACTGTGTGGACACTTGATTTTTCCCAGGTACTGTGGAAGGGCAGAGATAAGCGCTACCAGGACAGACTAAGTCCCTGCCTTACTGGAGCCTGCAGTCTAGGGTTAAGGCTTCTGGGTTAAGAATTTTAAATTTTAACAACAAAGGCAGCAAGGGGAGGGGGTATAGAAATTACATTATCCCAAAATTCAAAACTTGGACTTATTGAAGGAATCAATCAAGAACACAGGAAAGTGGTTCTGAGATGGAGACAATGCTCAAACAGATCCGACAGAACCTGGGTCTAGCACAAATGGGATTCAACATCAGAAAGGAAAAAAAATAAACAAAAAAAAATCTGATTTAAGATGGACAAAGGACTCGGGATGACTCCTTCCCAAAGAAGATATTCAGATGCTGAAAGCATGTGAGAAATGCTCAACCCCGTTGTCACCAGGCAGGTGGCAATGGCTCCAGTGCAGTGCAGCACATTCGGCCCAGTGAGGTGACAGTGCCAGGTCCTGGATAGGACTTGTGAAATTTGTTTTTTGTTTTTTGTTTTTTTATTTTTTTTATTTTTTTTAAAAGATTTTATTTATTTATTATGTATACAACATTCTGCCTGCATGAAGAGGGCGCCAGATCTCATTACAGATGGTTGTGAGCCACCATGTGGTTGCTGGGAATTGAACTCAGGACCTCCGGAAGAGCAGCCAGTGCTCTTAACCACTGAGCCATTTCTCCAGCCCAGGACTTGTGAAATTTGAACTGTGTGCATTGCTGGTGCAAATCCACGGTAGAATAGCCACTATGGACAGTGTGGCAAGTCCTTAAAATTCCTTTAAATAGAATCACCTTATGACTGAACAATTCCACTTCTGGTATAGCCAAAATAATTGTAAGCAGAGACTAGAATAGATGTTTGTACACCAGAGTTTATATTTATAGCTGGATTATTTCAGCAGCTAAGATATGGAGGCAGCCTAAGTGCCCTTGAATAGATGACTGGAAAGAGAAAATTTGGCTACTTTATGCAGTGGAATTCAGCCTCGAAAAGGAAAGAAATCCTGACACGTGCTGCAGTACAGATGAGCCTTGAGGATATTATGGCCAATGAGACAAGCTAGTCACTAAAAGATGAGGATGTAGTGATTCTGCTTATACAAGGCCCAAAGTGGCCATTATCAGGCAGAAAAGGCAGACATGGGGAGAGTTTCATGTGGGAAGGTGAGAAGGTGCTGGCTGTGGATGGAGGTGATGACTGCCAACACTGGGGTGCTCAGCACTACTGAGTTATGGCCTGAATGCTGATGTCTGAAGACTGCCCTCCAGGTGCCCTCTCTGGGGAGTCTGAGTGCTGTAGAGCCAGCCCCATGGATAGTGAGTGTATTGCGGGGGCTTATGGACCATTGTGAGGGGTTACTAAGGACTGGAACATCTTTAGGCAGCTGCATCACTGAAAAGCCGATTCCAGCATGAGTGAGGACCCACGAAAGCTGCATCCCGGGAGCTCCTCACTTAACAGCTCACTGCTCCCACAACCTGGGGTGTCTGAGACTTTGTGAGTCCTTTTAACTTACTGAACTGTCCGAGCCAGATGACCTGTCTGCTTGCTTGCACTCTCTTTCTCTCTGCCCCTCCCATTTTCTAAGATGTGTGTGTGTATGCGTGTGTGTGCCAGTGGAGGCCAGAAGAGGGTGTCATATCCCCTGGAACCAGACTTATATGTGCTTGTGATCCACCTTTTGTGGGTGATAGGATCCACACTTGAGTCCTCTGACTTCACAGTCATGTACATTTTGTTAGCTTCCTAAGTCTTTTTCAGACCCCCTCCGCCTTCCAGGAGGGGATGTTGAATTGGGAAGAAATAACAGCAAACACTGTCATTTCCTGAAGGAAGAAACACAAGCCTCTTGTTGGAATGATCTTCAGACACTGGTTAGGGTGTTCTTAGCTGCTTAAAGTGACCATCAGATGACACGAGCCCAGGTGTGAAGAAGACAGCCTTCACACTGACTTTTGCTGTGTAGCCATCAGTATCAGTCCGCCCCGAGACCGCTGTCTGTGTGTGGTTTGGGAAAGCAGGGCGGGCCTTATCATCCAGGGTACACAGTTGGTAAGTAGCAGCAGATAGCTCGAGATCCTGGGAGGACTCTTACAATTTTATATATGTTGTGGTAAATATTTTAATTAAAATGTACCAAACAGTGACTTCAACTGAACCTCCCACGGTGCTGCTGGGCTTGGCTTTTCCTTGAGTGGAGCACAGAGGACAGAACTGATCATCTCTTCCAACAACGCTTACCTAACACATTGTTTCCTTTGTGTTTAGGGCTCAAAACTGGGGCGGGGAGTTACCCTGGCTCAGACTTCACAGCGCACCTCAGCTCGAAGATCCTTTGGAAGGTCTAGGAGGTTCAGCATCACGCGCTCCCTTGATGATCTTGAGGTAGGTGGATTGGACTTGCTGACCACTGTGGGCCTTGGCCACTCTTTCCCCTCTGTTCCCCTCCAGCGCTCTGGCTCTTCCCTCTGGGAGCCTACTGGAGTCTTCCCCCTTAGCGGGAGCTTCTAGAGCATGTGCTAGACTGTCCCTATCCCTCAAAGTACCTGAGTCACCTGGACCCCCACACTGGGGAGCCCTGGTCAGACAGGAGTGTGTTTAATCCTGTGGGACAGTTAAGGTAAGGCCCATTTCTGTTCCTTCCTATAGACCCGATCAACCAGATCAAAGGCCATTTTAAGAATCGGTTTTATTCTTCTGGGGAGTTTTAGGCTTCCAGGAACTAGAGGGAAGGAAAGTACAGACCCTGATGGTGGCGCACCAGTCATCTCTACATGAGGGCTGAGGACTTGTCACGGCCAGTGGGCACTGTGGGTGCGCTGCTGTTAATGACAGCACAGCAGCACTGACAGGCAGGGTCTCTGCTGTGTGGGGCACGTGTGCCATGCCATACTAGCCGACACAGCACATACAGAGCAGTGACAGCTCCCAAGGGCCTCTGTGCTCTTCCTGTCCCCTCTCTGAGCCATTTGCACCCACAGATCATGCTGCTGGGTTTCCTGGTTTATGAATTCTGACAGGCACAGTTGCCTGCCATGCTTTGTTCTGCCACTTTCCAAACGCAGGCCATTTGCTCTCAGGATTTATTTTATGGCTTTCTGTGGCATGATCTATAACCTTGTGGCGGTTAGACTCCTCTGTCTGATGGAAATGTGGGGGAAGATGAAGTGTCTGCTCTAAGGAAGCTGTGAGTGTTCCCTACACATCCCCTGCACACATGTGGTGGTGCTAGGACGGCTGTGTAAGTGGAAGAGCTGAGTGTCCGTGTATGTCCCTAGTGACGTGAAGATCAGCTGCAGGGCTGTTCCATGGCCTAGAAGAGAAAAGTCAGTTCCTGGTGTTAGATGGGAGGCTGTGTGGCAAGGTCTGGCTGAGCCTGGGGACCCGTGAGAAAGTAGATCATGGCTCACCTGCTTCCAGGCGGGGGTTCCTGCCAGGGGTGCTTACGTCTCCACTTGTGTGAGAAGAAGGCCTCACTGGTCTGAACTTTGAGCATGTATATAGCTTCATGGTGGATGTCTGAGAAACTGTTGTAGAAGTTTGGGCTACTGCTTTGCTTCTCTTCATGTTTAGGGATGGGCTGGTTCTACCTGCTGGCCAGCAGTGGAGTCTTGCTGTTGTCAGCAGTGAGAAGTGAGCGTGGGCTGTGTTCCAAACCTTTCCCTGCTGTCTTCAGAGTATCACAACAAGAGGGTTGTCAGTATGGCCACTGGCCTTGAACTCACAATTCTGTGTGGCTTCCTAAGGGATAGGATTGCAGGCCTGTGTCAGCGTGTCTTGCTGACCTGGCCTCTTTACAGAAAGGAAGCCCAATTGTAGACCAGTTATTAAATGCTTCTTGGGTCACATGACAGTGAAGCTGTGGCTTTTCATCATATGGGTAGCCTCTTATTTAAACTTTCTGAATTTCTCCTAAAGATTTCAAAGTGCAGAAGCTACAAATAGCCCTGACCACTTGGGGACTGGGGCCTGTCCGTCTGTGCTCTGCATGGCTGCTGTGGGTGTGCTAGGAACGTCCTCCTAGTCTCTGCATCCGTGGGCTCCACTACCCTGGGGTGCAGCTGACCCTGGCGACCAGGGCTGCTGTGGAGTACAGCAGAGTGCTGGGATGCCGTCCTGATGACTAGCTACTGAGTAGCTCTGCTCGCTGGAGGACACATGGCAAGAGGCTCTCTGTGGTCTGCAGGCAGCTGGAGCGGAGACAGCCTCACTGGATGATGTACGGTGCTACCTCTGTTGTCTTGTGCCTCTCAATCCCAGCACTCTCTGGCTACTGCTGGATGTCAGCCCTGTCCTTCTAAGGACTCAGGTAGTGGTCTAGGGATGGTCTGTGATGGATGCAGTCATGTGGGACAAGCTGTCCATGCTCTTGTTCTCTCCTGCCATTCTGAGGCTTCCCTCCCTCCCCATCCATCCTTTTAGCTGAGGTCTTCCTGCCGCATCCCCTTTCCTCCTCATAAGCCTTTACATAGTCTTACCTGGGCTTATGCTCCTCACACACAAATGTGGCCGGGCGACCCTGTCACGGTCTGATCTTTCTGGGCATCTGTTTTTGATCCACTTCATCCTGAGGTGACCTATTTGCTTCTCTATGTCTTCCACATTCACTGGTTAGAGCACTTACCTGTGTGGCCATAGGTGTGGATACGCTGGATGTGAGTGATGTGGAGCCTGTAGCCTGCTCCTCCCTGCCTGGGCGTATCCTGATTGTGCTGGACTTGTCCCAGGAAAGAACCAGTTCCACACTCATGGATGGTTTGGTGCCTAGAAACTGACCATTGTCCCATGTAGAAACTTTGTGAATCATCTGGCTCAGCAGCACCAGGAGCTGCTTTTTGGCAGCAGGAAGCTGCAGTAGGAACACAATATATGAAGAAGGATCTGAGCCATGTTCCCAAGGGAGAGGCAGTCAGCATCTAGAGCCCAGACAAGCTTCTGGGCTGACTTCTCTGTGGTTGGTGAGAGGTCTGTGGTAAAGACTTGTCTCTCCCTAGGACGGGACGTCCAACTTCTGATCACTCTGCTGGTTGGCAGCCCTGAGTGCAGATCTGTCTCTTACTCTCTGGGTTCCAGTGCTGGACCAAGACCCGTGGACTTGCTGCTGCTTGGTGGTATCATGAGCCCTGCGGTGTTGTGATGATCCAGGGGCTCAGGTTCTCTCTGACTGTCCCGTGGCAGGGTGGGAGCATTGATGTTGGGTGGAACAGCTGCACATGTTCCCAGCATGGTGTTTCACAGTATTGCGACTATTTGAGTTTCTTTTCAAATTGCTGTGACCAATATCCTGGCAAAGGAATGTAATGGAGAAAGGATTTGTTTTGGGTCACAATTCAAGGTTATGGGTCATCATAGCAGAAACATCAAGGTGGTCTTTGTCCTTGATGCAGCTGGTCACGTGGAATCTGCAGTCATGAAGCAGGGAGTGACCAGTGTGTGCGTGCTAGTGCTCAACTGGCTGTCTCAGTTTGTATAGTCCAGGATCCTCTGCAGGGAACGGCCTCACCCATGGCCAAGATGGGGTTCCCCAGCTGGGAAGCGGTAGAGCATGCCTTTAATCCTAGCAGATGCAGAGGTAGACTGATCTCTGTTTTGGAGACCAGTCTGGTCTACAGAGTGAGTTCCAGGACAGCTAGGGCTGCCCAGAGAAACCCAGCCTCAGAAGAAAAGAAAAAAAAAAGATGTGGTTCCTTACATCATTGAACACAATCAAAATACTCCTCCACAGGTAAGTCCAGAGGTCTGTCTCCCGGGTGATTAGTTGAACACTAGAGCAAAACCTGAGGACTCCCTACTGATGACAGTTGCTTTAGTGTCTCCTGATAGCTTCCAGCCAAATGACACCGGGAACACCTTGATCTGCTCTCTGTGAGGGACTTGTACTGGAATCGAGAATTCTGTCTCCCACCTGAGTCTCTAGAGGACTCTACCTTCCTGTCCTCCAGCTGCAGGGATGGGATGGTGCTGGACTTATATCCTACCTGTTCCACTGTTTGCTTTGCTTGTGCTCAGTCCCTCAAACACATTAGTCTCCTTCCTCTATTGGTGGGATTTGCTATTTAGTGCTTTCTTGCCACACCCTCTTGGAAGCTTGCAAAGCTGAGCATGGGCTAGACCATAAGCTTCTTCTGAGAAGAAGAGTGACAAATGGCGCATGGCCTGTTCTTGCCTCTGTGCAGGCAGACTAGAAACACCAGCACCTATCCGCTTGGTGAGTTGTGCCCTGCTGACTCATCCAGCTCAGAGAAGAAATCCCCTTGGACGTTAGAGAGTGCTTTGAAGTGACTACTAACTTAATGTTCTTTTAGTTCCTCTTTCTTTTTCTGGTGTGTGGGTTTGGGGGGGTGTGAGTAGGTGTGGGTGTGTGTGGGTGTGAAAGAGATGTATGTACATGGTCACGTGAGTGTGTGCACATGCATGCAGGTGGAGGTCAGAGGTTGGCATCATGTGTATTTCTTGATCTGCCTCCATTTTATATTTGAGGCAAGTTCTTTAACTGAATCTGTAGCTCATTGATCCTGCTAGGCTGGCTGGCCAGTGAACCTCAGAATCTGCTTGTCTCTGTCCCCCAAACCCTGGGGTTGAAGATGTGTAGCTATGCTCCAGCCTTCATGGAGGTGATGGTGATCTGAGCTCAGGTCCTCAGGCTGGTGTGACAGGCCTGTGGAGATGGGCTGCCTTTCCAGCCCAGCAGTGTGCAGACAAGGGCAGTGGGATGTCATCTCAGGTTGGACAAAAGTCTTAGAACAGAATCACAGGAAGCAGGAGCTGTGCAGTAATCAAGGTTAAAGCAGTTAATCCAACCGTAGATAAGAGAGTACTTACTTTCAGCTGTTTTTGATGAGGCCACTATAACCTTGGAACCAAAAACTCTGAGAAGAAAGTTTGGGAAATTGGCTAATACTAGATGTAAAAATCCTAAACAAGATATTAGCCAAGGTATTAACAACCTGAGTGCAATAATTTTTATTTTAGGGACACATTGGTTGGTATTTAAAAATTATAACCCCCCACCATGTATGTGTGCGTAAGTTACTACATTAACAGAGTAAAGTAAAAAAAAAAAAATTACATATTTCTCAACAGGCCAGAAAGGCGTTTGGTAAAATTCACTACCCATGTATAGTGAAACAGAAGTTACCAATGTAAAAGTGGAGAGGAGCCCCTGGGTCCCACAGTCCTCAGAGTGGCCTGGTGTGCATTGTATAAGCTTTCCTTGAGACAGGGACAAGACACAAGTGACTGCCTTTCCATTTACAGTTGTACTGGCAGTGTAGTTGATGCACACAGGAGATAAAAATAATAGAAATGTGAAATGCTTGCAAAAAGGAAACAAAAATGTTACTATTATCAAGTGATTAAAAATTATCAAAGAAAATCTCAAGTGATGTCTCAGTTATTCAGCACAATGAGTAGGATTTAGCAAGGTTGCTGGACACATGGATCCTGTACAACAGTCAATTATGAACACAGCTAGAAGATGACCTGTAGATTCAATGCAGTGTATTCTTTTTCAAGTTTGTTAACATGCAATTGTGCATATTTATCATGTGATAAAGTGCTTGCTTAGCACATTCAACACTGATGCCTTGGGTGCTCTCTCAGCACGCACGCAAGCACACACACAAAAAAATCCAATTTAAGACCTGCTTCTGGCCAGGCGGTCGTGGTGCACACCTTTAATCCCAGCACTCGGGAGACAGAGGCAGGCGGATCTCTGTGAGTTCGAGACCAGCCTCGTCTACAGGACTGGCTCCAGGACAGGCTTCAAAGCCACAGAGAAACCCTGTCTCGAGAAACCAAAAAAGAAAAAAAAGAAAGAAAAAAAAAAAAAGACCTGCTTCTGCCTCTGTGTTTCTTTTTGTGTGTGTGTGGGTGTTTCTGTGTGCACTTGTATGAGGAGTCTGGAGGACATCCTCGGTTGCCATTCCTCTTTTTGTGATAGGATCTCACTAACTACCAGCTTCAGGCTGCAGGGATCTGCTTTCTTTGACTCCTAGTACAGGGCCATAACATGTCACCATAACTGGCCTTAATATATATATTAATCTGGGGGTGGAATTCAAGTTCCTATGCTTTTCAAGGCAAGCACTTGACTGGCTAAAACGTATCCACAGCCTGGTGGTCCTTTGAACTGTTTGTTGGTTGTTTTGTTTGTTTGTTTGCTCAGCTCCAGTCTTGCAATGCTTGGCTTGCAGGTCAACTCCTGAGGTTGGGTGGCAGTTTGAGCAGTGAAAAGTGGAATGACGAGTCTGAGGGTGGGCTACCTGGAAAACATCAGGCCCCCTTACTGGATGCCCTGACTGACTTTTGCCGTTTATGGAGCCAAGAGATGAGGATACAGATGATTATGCAATGCTCTTCCCAAGGGTGCTGGGGACAGCAGCCATGTCTAATAATTTATCAATATATGGATTTTCTGTTTTTCCAAAACCCTGCAGATTTTAGGAAGCACAGTGAGAAAGACCCAGCAAACTGCACAGAAAGGGAAGAGCTCTGGGGAAGTCTAGGTTAAAGCAACTGCACCACTGGTGGTGTTTAGCCTGGCATGCAGCCAGGAAGGAAAGCTGCACTGGCTGAGGCCTGTACACTGTGACCCTCCTGTGGGGAGCAGGTTTGGTCCTGAAGATTGACCAGTGACTGAAGGGGTTGACTGCTTTGTGCTGGCCCAGGTAATAGGAAGTTGTAGGACCAGTCCTGGGAGGTGCAGGAAGTGCAGTCCTGGGAAGAAAGCTGTGCTGAGGCCCCAGTAGAGCCTGAAGCTCGGGGAAGGCATAGCCAGGGAGCAGCTGGGATAGAGGCTGTACCCCAGGAGAAGCTTGCACCCCATAAAACTGTGTGTGTCTGGGTATCTTCAACTCTCCTTGACTGCATCACCCATGAGTTGAAATGTGATGATCTCTGGTACTGAAGAGGTGGACAGGAATCACCTTCCATTGAAAACCATAGTTCTTTTCACTGGGGAAGTAAGATGTAGCAGGCTTTCTTTTGGGTCACCAACCAGTTCCCAAATAAAGACATGGAGACTTAATATTAGTTATGAATGCTCGGCCTTAGCTTATGCTTGTCCCACTAGCTCTTATAATGTAATTTAACCTATTTCTCTTCATTATGTTTTGCCTCAGGGGGTTTTATCTTTCATTCTATAAGCCCCACTCTGTCTGGCTGCCTGCCTGCCAGACAGGGTCCTTGGCATCTCCCTCTCGTTCTCTTATTCCCTTCTCTCTCTCCTACTTATTCTCTCTGCCTACCAGCTCTGCCTGTCCCTCTATTGCCTAGCTGTTGGCCATTCAGCTTTTTGTTAGACCAATCAGATGCCTTAAGCAAGCAAGGCAAAACAATAACACCTTTTCATAATTAAACAAATACACCATAACTATAACAAAACAAATATAACACATCTTTACATAGTTAAAATGATATTCCATTGCTCACAGCGAATTTAGTCTTGTAGCTGTTGTGGGGCCACTGTGAGAGTATGGGAAAAGCCTTGACATCCTCCGAGGCCTGCTCTGATCACATGGGGGGTGACATTAGTGCCCAAAGCAGTCACCATGCCTTGAGGTCTCCTGACTGTCTGTTTGTCCTGAGTGCACCCCATGATCCCATGCTGAGCTTTTGGTACTGGGTCCTCTAGTAGATACCCAGGAGGCATGGGTGTCCTTATTCCATGTGGAGATGGCAAAGTTCCTACAGGGTAGGAGCATAAGCATTTCTTCCTTAAAAAGTTAGAACCTGGGGCTGGAGAGATGGCCCAGTGGTTAAGAGCATTGCCTGCTCTTCCAAAGGTCATGAGTTCAATTCCCAGCAACCACATGGTGGCTCACAACCATCTGTAATGAGGTTTGGTGCCCTCTTCTGGCCTGCAGACACACACACAGACAGAATATTGTATACATAATAAATAAATAAATATTAAAAAAAAAAGAACCTGGGGCCAAAGGCCAGGAGTATTGTGTCCAAGACCATGAGTGTGTGAGGACAGCAGCCAGGACATTGCCCTGGCAGGCAAGCCCTGATTGCATATTAGTCGGCTGTTTTTTCAGGAGACTGCAGGTGTGGGACGGTAGGATTTCCTATTCTAGCCCTGCAACCCTGGCTAAGATAGTCTCCCTTACAGAGCATAGCTGAAGGGTTAGTTACAGGGATGTGGTTCCCCTAACAGGCTACACCTGGAAAGACTTTACTCAGCAGGGATGGAGGCTTCCCCACTGTTCATAGATGGAGCTCCCTCCCCTCATCTTGGCTTCATCAGCTTATGTACTCTAGCCCCTCTCCAGACCATGTGCATTTAAGCAGAGTTCCATACACAAGGTGGTAGGGAGAGACAGGACACTCAGGTGGGGGGCTTGAGACCCTTCCCACCCATCCATGAGAGTATGTTAACAGTCAGTAAGTCTAGCTGAGACAGCCTTTTTGCAGGGGAGGGCCCAGCTGAACTCCCCTTGATATTGCTTGACTCTTGCTTGCTTGACTCTGAGGACATTCACTTACAATAGGGAGTGATGTGTCCAGAAGAGATCTTGAGCCCAGGGAACTGCTGTCCACATGTGGCAGGGTGATAAAAATGAGACAATAAGCCAGGCTCTCTGGGTGAAGGGTGGGGCATGGCTATTTTGAGGAGCCTTCCATACTGAGCCTTCCATACTGAGAGGGAACCAGCCACAAGGAACTCAGGTCACAGGCAGTGTGTCTGAAGGGCAGGAAGGGCTGAGATGCAAGCTTGGATCTTCTTCTTGGTGTGACAAAGCTTTGGATAAGTTTGTAGCAGGGAGCTGAGGGAGAGCAACTACCCTTGGGCTTGGTATGGATGGTCCAGGCTCCTGCCTGTGCCTCGGTTAGGCTCTAGCTGTGAGAGCAGATTGCAGTCACTCTCTGCAAGGTTAGTGGGGCTGTGTTTAGAAGGCCTTTGGGCAACAAGTGGCAGCTGGATAGGGGCTGGAAACAAGCCTGGAAAGCAGTGCAAGAGGGAAGGACCCGGAGTCTGGACCGCAACTGGGAGTCCGGGTGGCACTGCCCTGGGCTGGGGCTCTCAGAATGCAGTCTGGAGGAAGCTGTCATGTTTCCATGTGACAGGAGGAGGTGCAGTAATAGAACCTGAGGGCGGGGTGAATAGAAGGTAAATTGTGAGGTTCTGGGAGCTGGAGCTGGTGCTCTGGGCCTGGAGCCCAGTTAATGGCCACTGCCACATCACCCAGGCCTGTATCTCAGCTGTTTTTGTATCATATGGCCATTGAGTGGTTCAGGCAGGGTTGGGATGGCTTGCAAAGCTGAGTGTCCCATGGGCCCTTCACAGAGAAGCCTGTTGTGTTCTTCTCTGAGCTTCCTACAGGGCTACAAGATAAAACCCTGTCTACCTCCTGTGGCTCTGGATTGTTCTATAGCCTGTTAAATAATTGGATGAATGAGTGAGTGAATGAATTTGTATTGTGGTGTCTGTGTGTGTGTGTGTGTGTGTGTGTGTGTGTGTCCCCACACGCTTGTGCAGTAGCATGAGTTGTGTGGGTCCCAGGGATTGATCTCATCAGGCTCAGTGGCATGTACCTTTATCCAGTGAGTCATCTTGCTGGCCCTTGTTTTGTTTTCTGAGACAAGGTTTCACTGTGTAGCCTGACTGGCCCTAAACTTGTAGCACCTCCTTTGCCTCTGCCTTTGGAGCTATAGGACTATAGGTGTTTACCATCAGTCTTGCCTCCACATTGATCTTCCTTTGGCTCCTACCTTACCCTATGCGTGGGTCAGGCCTGCCTGTCCTGTGTGCCCTCATGCCTGTCCTGTGTGCCCTCATCTCTGTCCTGGCTAAAGCCAGTGTTCTAGTCTCTACTCCTTGACCTTCCAACACCCAAGGGATCTGTTGGTGGCCCTGCAGAGCACTGTGCTGGGATGAGCTGGTTTGACCTCTTTTACCTAAGCTGGAGTTGATATAGAGTTGCCTGTTGCTGTGTGACGCCAGTACTGTTTTGCTGGTACTGGCAATGGTAGATTCTGGGCAGCAGGGGGCGCCCAAGTCAAAGTTTTGCTTCCATAAAAGTAGCCCTGTGCTCCAGATGTTGGAGAGCCATGGTAGTGGGAGGAGGCTTTATGTGGGTGCTTTGATACTGTCTGCAGACCCAGCCCACTCTTCTTGCTTGTCATACTCACAATCCCAGCAGAGCATACAGAAACCCCACGTGAGAGCCAGGTCAGGACACAGGGAAAGTGCCTTCTTGACATTTGGCAGGTTTGGTTGCTTCTACTTCAGCCTCCCTGAACTGTGATGCTGGCGGCTACAGAGTGTGTAATCGCCTCACAGATAGCTCAAAATAAACTCTTTTTTCTTATTTCTTAAATCTACCCTTCCCTGCTTCCAAGAATTTGAATTAGCTTGGTCTTTCATACTCCTATCTTCTCTTCCTTTATGTGGGAAATTACCGTGACTCTTTACTCACTCAGACACACAACAAGGGATCTCTTTGCCCGGAGTAGTTCCCCATTCAGATGCTGCTCATGGGGCCATTCCATTTCTGTACACTGTTTATCTCTGGGAACACAGCAGCCAGTAGAAGCTGATGAGGTCCAGGCCATGGAGAGCATCAGGCCAGAGGGAGGTGGGCCTGTTCTGGCAAAGTGGGCAAGAGCAAGAGGCACTGAGGATCACGAGGCCATGCCCTGCCGTGATGTTGCTGGCAGGTGGAGAGCACTCAGCCTGGCTAGCCTCTCCAGCTGTCTGGTTGGCAATGCTCGGATGAAGAATGGGACGCTGGGGAGCCCTTTGTTTGCCCTAGAACTTTTTGGGGCCCACCTCCCAGGAGCTCTCACTTCCACTTGGCCTTGGTCTTCTGCCCTCTTATACTGCTGTCATTCTGCTCTTGTCCCTGTGGTTCTGGCCAGCGCCTCATCCACATCCCTGTGTACTCCAGTTTCCTTATTCCAAGTGCTGGCTCTGGGGCGAAGGTGGGGGTGAGGCCCCTCCTGGGATCCTGTGGGCACTTAGTAGGTACCTCTTGTTTCATCGAGTAGCAAGAGTCTGGGTACTCTAGGTTGAGTACTCCCCCTGACACCACGGCTTACTGATCTGCCGTGTGGTGGCTTTCACTCTTCTCTGGGCTCCAGGGCGCTAGTGTGAGGGGTAGCTTAGCCTAACTGCTGGATAGTGGCTCACGCAGCGCTGATGCCCAGTGCTTTCTGGATAGTGACTCAGGCAGCACTGATGCCCAGTGCTTTCTGCTCTCATCTCATTCTCTGGTCCTGGCTTCGTGTTCCTGAAGTGGCCATAGGCTCAACTCTGTGAGAGCTGCGCTGGGGCTGGTGGGCCCAGACTTGAAAACTATCCCCCAGCACTGGGAATGGGCAGAAGGCAGGAAGGCACGTAAGGCCCTGGCTACTGCCACTGTTATCTTTCACCCTTGGGCCCTGATCTGGCAGGCAGCTCAGAGCACGTGTGGGTCAGGAAACAGCGGGATGGCACAGAGTCCTGGGTGTCGGCCTGGTTGTCTTCTAGGCCTGTCCTCAGACGAAGAGGCCAGTCTCAGCCTTAGCAAAGACCTCATCAGCTATAGAGGCAAGGGCAAACCGCAGGTATGAGGAGAAGAGAAGATGTGGCCTTAAGACTCCAGGCTGCTTGTGACTGAGCCACAGCGTCCATACTGACAAGATGCTATTGTTTTCTTCCTTTCCCATCCCTGACTGAACATGCCTAGGATGCAGGCATTCTGTTTGAGATAATGAAAGCAAGAACCTAGACCTTTCTGTCTAAAGTTATTGAGTGATATATGGCTGGGTTGTCTCTCAGCGTCGCAGCAGGTTCCTCTGTGCGCATTAACCACACCTGGCACATATGCACCTTCATCATTCATAGCTGTTTCTAGGGTCTGGAGGGATGGTGGACTGGGATGTACTGTCCTGCACCCCTTCCAAAACTCTATCAATTAGTGCTAGGTCCTCAGACAATTGTCACTCTGACTGTTGTGTGTCACTTAGACTCTTTGGCATGGAGACAGTTCCCTGTGCCAGTAGCCACTGGACTCACAGGACTGACCACAGCCTCTAGGCTGCCCACAGAGCATAGGTGGTGCTCCCTTCCAGCAAGGAGCAGCTCTGCAGAGGGAGGACTGGGCTGTCTGGACCATCTCTAGCTGTGGAAGCCAGGCCCCTTGTTTGCTTCTTCCATTGTAAATCCCCTGTCTGGGCGCTAGCTGTGCTCGAGGCGGGAATGAGAGTGGTGCACATGAGCCCTGCCCCTTGCTGCTTTCTCTGGCTCTGTTCCTGTGTTCACGACTACATCTCCCCAGAAAGCCTAAGTCTAAGGAGACTTGAGCTGCTGCAGGTTCTCATCCTGGCCAGCAGTCACTGTAGCTTCCACATGGAAGGGCAGGGAAGGTGTTGTGGATTCGGCCTTGTGATCACACAGCTCTCTCGGAATAGCAAAGGTGATACTGGCCCTAGGCGTTCCCATCTGGTAGCCTGACACAGACACAAGGCCTGGCCCAGTCTAAGGAACAGAGGCACTGCATTTGTGATTTCTGGGGGTGCCCCCATCTAACCCAGTGGTCTAGGATGATGGAGGACTGTAGAGCCTGATTGGCCAGACCACGATGCCTGGGGAGACACCTGGCTGAGCAGTTCACCCAGTCTCAGAGAAACGGCAGGTCATTTTGCAGTGGGACCCAGGTTCTAGTGGCAATCTTTTCCCCCCACCCCCACCACCCCCTTCTTCCTTTCGCAAGCCAGGATCCATCAGGTTCACACATTCCTGGGTTGTTCATCCTTGGGAAGCAAACGTAGCCAATCATGTATCACAGATGCTGCGTGGAGGTGGAGGGGTTTTTAGGAACGTACTAGATCCTGCTGGCTGCCACCAAGGAAGCGCGTGCATATGGAGCAGGCTTATAATAGAATCAGCAGCAACTGTAATTAAGGTTGCAAACCATACCACGCCGCTAAAACACAAATTCTCTGCAGCTGTTGTGCTGAGAAATTACCCCTATCAGCTAGTGTTGCTCTTCAGATTCGGTAGAGGAAATGCTTTAAAAATGATCTCACAGGGTGACTTATATATAAATGGCTCTTATGTATGAGTCGATCAAGATAGCGTCTGAGTCTCTGGCAGACCACAGCTTCCTCAGTGTCCTGTTGCCATGGGTGACGAAGGGAGCACATAGAACCGAAATGTCTGAACTTTTCTGACATGTACAGGCACGGTGCTGTGTCCGATGGGGTTTTAGATCCAGGTGCCTGACGCGTCTGGACATTTTCTTGTCTTAAGATGAATTTGGAAAAGGGGCTGTCAGATGATTCGGACGTTTTTACTGACCATCAGGTAAGTGATCCAGCTGCTGTGTGTTGTGTAAACGGATGTCCATAAGAAAGCTTACATCCGGGTTACTGCTTTATTTCTACCTGCTCTAGGAATAGTAGTTGTGGAATTTCCAGGTGCTTTGAAGTGTAAGCTTTGAAGCTGCTTTCCTTGGGTCCTGAGAGAGCCGTGGAGTGAGTGCCACACCAACAGCAGTGACCGCAGCCCCAGTGCAGGACTGGCTGTTTAGCTAGGTCAGAGTGATGGGTGAGTGTGGGACTCCACCGCAGCCCAGTGCAGGCTGTCTGTTCGGCTGCTTGGGACATTGGTCCCTCCTAACCCTTTGGGAGCCTGTCTGAAGGCACCAACATTTATCTTTTAGTTACCCATAGTAATTCTAACAGCTCTTCAAGTGCTAGTGAATGTTTTCTTGCAATACTGCGTTTCAAGTGGATAAACACTAACATTTCTCTTCTTGTTAAATTGCTAGCTTGTAGTTCACATTTCAAAATATAGCAAATTGGCTCTGCGGGAACATACTGACAAGTACTGGAGTTTAATGTTTGGTTATTATAGGAGGGTACGGAGTGGAACATGTTATAGAGTGTTTTTTTTTTTTTAAAAAGTTTGAGAGCACAAAAAGCATTTTTCTTTTTGTGATAGTCCCATGTTGTTAGGAAGATAAAAATAGATTTAAGCTTATATGGAAGATTGTCATTAATTCCTGGGTACTGGTTTCAATTTTTTTCCTGGGAATTGCTTAATCTGTCTTCCTAGTATCTAATTCACACTTCCTGGAGTAAAAGTTGCTAGAATATCAGTGGCAGGTGTGGTGTATACATTAGTGCACAGGAGGACGTCTGTACCTGCCAGGTGTGGTGTATAACATTAGTGCACAGGAGGACGTCTATACTCGTCAGGTGTGGGTGTATACATTAGTGCATAGGAGGACGTCTGTACCTGCCAGGTGTGGTGTATACATTAGTGCACAGGAGGACGTCTATACTCATCAGGTGTGGGTGTATACATTAGTGCACAGGAGGACGTCTGTACCTGCCAGGTGTGGTGTATACATTAGTGCACAGGAGGACGTCTGTACCTGCCAGGTGTGGGTGTATACATTAGTGCACAGGAGGACGTCTGTACCCGCCAGGTGTGGTGTATACATTAGTGCACAGGAGGACGTCTATACCCGCCAGGTGTGGTGTATACATTAGTGCACAGGAGGACGTCTGTACCCTCCAGGTGTGGGTGTAGAATGCTAGTGCACACTAGGACAGCTGTACCCTTCCATTTCCCTCAGGGCCTGAACTGGTCTCATGGGTCAGGGCTGGTTTCCAGGGTAGAGCAACTCCCACTGGGTTGGGTATGGTTAGGTGGCATGGCCATGTTTGATGTGCTGACACCTCCCTGCTTTCTAGCCTTTTCTTTCCCACCAGGCACTGGCCAGCTAAGTAGAGTGGCTCCTGGGGGCCAAGACAGATGCTCCCTAACCCTTTGGTGTTGGAGTAAAGTGGAGAGACTGTTCTTAAACCCCAGGTCCCAAGGGAATCTTAAAGTTTAAAATGGGGTACTCAGAATACTGGGGTTCTGTGTATAGTCTACATGGCTAGCTGCTGCCTTTCTTAAAGTACAGGTGGTTGTGTTTTCTTTGCCCTGAGGCAAGGAGCTCTCTAGTTTTTCGAGTCCAATATCTTTCAGGGCACATGGACAGCTAGGTGGATGGAAATTAGAGCCAGAGAGCCAAGAGTCTCAGTGGCTAGGAATACTGACCATGACTTCCTCAGGTTATGTGGATGGGGAATGCATGTGCTGGACTGCATGGCCATTAGATGTATCCTGGGCTCTGGTATGAGCTACTTAAGGAGAGTAAAACCTATAGTCAAAAGAAGTATGAGTTATCATAGGAAAGTAACATTTCCAATCTGCCTACACCCTCTCAGGATCTCTCTTCTCCTGGGTGGTCTGTTGGGAGGAGCAGTTGTACCCGGAAGCATTTAAGGCTCTGTGTGGAGTGAGGTGGCAGTCAGCACGTCCCACAGGTGGATACCATTTCTTCCTCAGGCCTCAGATGTCAGGAACAGCAGGTTGGGCCATGTGGTCATCATTACGGGAGAGTGGCCATTAGGTTGTATTGAGTGCTGTTTAGTATTTGAAAATGAAAACTGGTTCTAGTGTAAAGAAAACACGGGACTTTTCTTTCTTGGTTGTATGGAAGGCCCACTGTCTCCTTGGGGTGATGAGTAGGACTTCAGTGGGTACAAGATACAGGTACGCCCTGTACAGGGCGTGCACAGGCTCCTGCTGGGAGTTCTGTTGCCTGCATGGCTGGAGCTGTACCCACTGCACAGCAAAAGACCTTTGAGTTTGGTGAAGGCAGAGCATTGTTGGGACATGGGGAGGTAAATGAATAGCACGGAAGATGAGCATGCCAAGGGGACTTGTGGCTGAGGGGTGATTCAGATTCCAGTGTCCAGAGTGTCCGTTGCCTCTCATGTCTGGAACCTTTTGTCTGTCCTCATCTGCCCGTCCTCTATGAGAAGAGACTAGGCGTTGATGAGGGGCTGTGGCTGACAGCAGTGGAGCTGGCACTGTTGGTGTGCTTAGCAGTGATGAGTGCGGCTCAGCCGGTGGCAGCCGTGGGACGTGAGAAACACAGGCGATGTGTTTGAGGTTGCCTCTGCCTGGCTCTTGCTGAGCCTTTGTGGGCTGAGTTTGAAGTATATTGTGGAATCTCTTTTTCCCCCTTTGAGTTTCTCTTTTAGTCAAATTAGATTCTCTCTGCCATGTTCTACCTATTGTAGGGCTCTGAAATGATGTTCTCACCAGGGCTGAGTGCAGAACGTGACAAACCCACAGTGTTCTGGAGTGTGCAGCAGGGTGAAGCTGGTTGGCTGCCTGTGGGATTGAAAACATGAGGAAGCAAGGCGCAGCCAGTGCTTCAGACATGACTGAGTCCCTTGGGTGGACTCGGCAGTGTTCGCATGAGCAGCTTGTTTGCACTAGGAAAAGGGCACACATGTGTAGATGTCCACAGACGTGTTTTCCTAGCGGTAAAAAGTAAGATAGTGTAAAGTTGCTTTGATGCACGTTGAGTGAGTGCTGCTGATGTGTCCAGGCTGTGGCCTGGCAGTGGCCTGCTAAGATGCTGCCGTGAGGAGTCACAAGACTATGCTTCTGCAGAGGCATGTCCCCTCCTGGTCCTGCAGGTCCAGCCCCTCCACCATGTAAGGTGCTGTCCCTCACTCTGTCTGTCTTTGTCAGCACAAGGTTTATTCCAGACCTTGAAACTATGTTACCTCCAGCACTGCCACCCCCAACCTCCACAGCCTTCACTGCCTCTGGGCCACGGAACCCTCCACACATCCCTGTCTCCCCTTAGCTATCTGGGAACCCCACCAGACTTGATTCATCTCTCACCCCTGTATCTGCTCCCATAGCTAAGGCAAGGGTTAGCCCCTGTCCTCTGACTCAGGCCTTGCCACTCTGATTATTCACATCAGCAGCTGTGAACTTGACCTTCAGACTCCTAGCACCTCAGGTGCAGGTGGTCAGCTGTGGCTGTGTGTGAGTGTGAGCGTTCTAGCATGTGTTTCCCTGCACACTGCCCATTTTGATCATGACTGACTGTGGTCTGTGCCTCACAATAACCAGAGCTCAGTGTGATGCCTAGACACAGCGGTGGCTGCTGGGAGATGGATGGAAGGTTTTCCTGATTTACAATGAGGCACCAGGACAAAGGACTGAGGACTTGGGACACTGAGTGCTGTGTTTGTGTGGTGCTTGCCATGTGCCAGCTTGTCACAGTACTTGTCTGGAGTAAGTGCTGCTTGAAGTCTGAGGTCTCAGCAGTGAGCAGAGCACAGATGTGAGGCTCTGTGACAGATGTTGTCCTTAGTTCCCTGATCTCCATGTCTTTTGGTTGTACTGAACACAGAAAAGCTCTTTTACGACCTCAGTCTCCCCCCATCTCTGGCCCTCCCTGCCCCTCTCACCACTGTTCTAAGCACACTCCACATTCCAGATCTTTCTCCCCTGAGGTCTTGCTTGTTGAGTAGCTCTAAGCAGAAATAACCTAGAATGTTCCCACTGACGTGGCGTCTACTTTGGCTCCTGGATTACAGAAGTTATTTCTTGTCAACTTCCAGGTATATACCTGATGATTGCCTCTTCCGCCTTGTTCTAGGTGAACGTGTTCTCCAGCTGCCCCTTTATTTAAAAGAAAAAGCATTGTATTGTATTTGTGCGACCATGTATTCTGTGTAAGAGCGTGAAGAGAACCGGTAGCTGCAGGCTGTAGCTAAAATGCCATGCTTTGATGCCAGGTCAGCAGTACAGCCCAGCCCGCAGCTGGGGCTCCTTGGAGTCTGTGGAGCCACCCTCTGATTCCACAGCCAAAGAGCCCCAGAGCAGACAGGATCTGGCTAGGTTTCCAAACATGGCCAGAGAGGGCAATCAGGGGCCATCCAGAGGAGGTGCAAGTGTACCTGAGTCCAGGTAAGGGAACCTACCAGCTGAGACTGCTGTGTAATCTGGGGCAGCAGCTCCACACTGGGTTAGAGCATGCAGCCACCATTAGTCCTCAGATTAGCCCCCACGTGGGAGGTAAGTATATATCCCTTTAGAGCCTGGGAACCCAGACGTATACATGCCCACAAATAGACACTCAGAGATGCTCGCATGCACATAATACACTGTTCCAATTTGATCTTCGCTGAAGTAATAAAACACCCTGACCAAAAGCAACTTAGGTTTTTCCAGCTTATATTTCCAGGTCACAGTCCACTACTAAAGGAACCCAAGCCAGGAACTCCTTATAGTAAAGGCAATGTCAACAAAACAAAAAGACAATCTCTTAGGTAGGAGAGTATTTGCAAGCCATGCACATGCTACCTAATAAGGGTCAGTAACCGAAATATATGAGAAACTCAAGTAGCTAAACATCAACAAGAAAAAAAATCAAAACAAAACAAAAAATTTTACTTATAGGCTGGGTGTATTAGTGAAGCCTTTAATCCCAACACTCCAGTGGCAGAGGCAGAAGCAGGCAAATCTCTGAGCTTAAGGCCAGTCTAGTCTACATTGTGCGTGCCAGTGCTGCGTAGTGAGACCCTGTCTCAAAAAATAAAAATAAATAAATCCTTCTTGCAAAATGGCAGAGGAGCTGTTTTCCTGAGTGACATGTGCAGACCATGTCACGTGTGCCCTTCATCAGGAGATGAAACAGTACGATGCTATCTGACGCCTGCCTTCACAGTGATAAAGGGCACAACTGTAGGCCAGGGCGGGAGTTGGTGGGGTGGGAATCAGTGCAGCCAATATGCAAGCAGTGTAGAGTTTCCTTTGAGACTTAGATCCGAGACACAGCACCACTGTCAAGCCCATTGCAGCGTTAACCCCATAGCCGAGATACAGAAATAACCCAAATACCTGCGGATAACCAATGAATGAGGAATAAAGCAAATGTGGTGTGTATATGACAGCCGCCATCTGTGACAACATCGAGCCATCTTAGGCTGACTGAAGTCTGCCAGACAGAAAGATGGATCCTCCATGGTCTTCGTGGCATGGTGGAATCTGAAAGGGATAAGGTCCTGAAGCAGAGTAAAAGAGTGGCTGCCAGGGCGAGAGGGAGTGGGGGCAGGGAGACAACACATCAGGAAAGTACTGTGGCCTCAGGGATGCCCATGCTTATTGATACCTTGTAAGGCGAGGATACCCTGTCTGGTTATGGTGATCATGCTCTCATGGGTTTGTACTCAAAATAGTATTCTGTGCACTTAAGATATGCATGGTCTTTTTCTGCATAAGAAATCCATAACCACAAACTCCAAGGGCGACTGACCCATGTCAGTCCTTTGTGTGCAGTTTGCCTTTTCACGTGTTTTACAGTGAAAGTGACGCGCCGGTGACAGTGCTGTGGAAACCGCTTGCATTGTTTGCGGTGGCACGATGACGCGGCATTGTGTCTCACCACAGCTGACTGCACCTCTCTCAGTTAGCCCACAGTGTCCTCCTTCCCATGCCCTCGGGTGTGAGGTACACCTCTGGTTATTCTGGCTTCTCCTGCTCGCCCTTCTTGGGGAATACAGCCCAGTCAGGTCCTGGCAGCACAGCATGAGTGCTGTGCTAAACCTGTGTTGTGAATGCACTGTCCCTGTAGCTACTGCCCCAGGAGATAAATGCTCTGAGCATTGAAATGTAAAAAGTCACATTGAACTGCAGGTGATAGTTTACCGCTGTGACAACAGCCTTTGGGACTGTTAGGAATCCCAAGGGAAAGGGGAATGAGTTGGGGGCTTCTGCCTCTTCCCCTTTGCCTCCTCACCCCTCCCTTACCTCCAACTACGGCCCTTCTTCCCTCTTGTAATGGCACTGTTCATTTCTCCATGGTGTCATGACTTGTGTCATTCTGCCGAGACCTTTCTAGGAGGTGAAACTGCTGCTGTTTCTACTGATTCCTTTAAAAGGGTGATTTGTTTATTTTACGTGCACCTGTGCCTGTGCACCATGTATGTGCCTTTTGTTTATTTACGTGCATGAGTGTTTTGTCTACATGGGTGTCTGTGCACCATGTATGTGCCTTTTGCCTGTGGAGGTCAGAAGAGGGCTCCAGATTCCCTGGAACTGGAGTTACAAACAGTTGTGAGCAATCCCGTGGGTGCTGGGCATTTAACCCTAGTCCTCTAGAAGAGCTGCCGTGCTCTTAACTCCTGAGCCATCCCTCCAGCTCACATTTCCACGGACTCTGGCCTGTGTGGGCCTCCCTTGGGTATGGCAGAGTTTGTACTCTGGTGTTACACATATAGGGGCTCCTGAAGGTAGGGTTATCCTCCTGCTTCCCAGAGTACTGTGCCCTGTGCCTGCCTCAGAACAGCTTCCTTGAGGCCTATGCTGAAAGAGTGGAACATCTCAGATGAGATAGAGTGGGTGACAGTGCTGTGGCCAGGCTCATTTGCATCGCCTCACTGGAGGCCATGGCTTTTGCCCGTTGCTCCCAATCCCCTGCCTATCTTCTGTTTCTCAAGGACTCTGGCTTTTGTAACAGTAACATATTAGAAAGTACACATCTCTGTACTGGCTTTTTCCTGTAAATTAAAACTGTTTTAGAAATTGAAAGTGTCCCTTCCCAAAAAGGTGTCTCTTTGACCTTGGCTCAGTGCTGGCAGATGGATACACTGCTGTGCTCATTCCCACCGTTGTTTTCCTCATGGGCATTGGTCCTTGAAAGCCATCTTCTCACTGCCTGTCTTTGGTTTCCGGCCCCTGTTCCTAGGCCTCTATGCTTCCCTAATGGTAGGTCTGCTGTGTGTTGACATTTCCTGGTATGTGTGTTCAGTCAGCTATGATTTAAGGGCCTGCATTTGTCTTGAGTGACACAAGGTGACACCTTGTTGAGGTTTAGACTCTAAGATTGACAGGATTTCTGAATGTGCACCACAACAAGGGTCTTCTTCACAGTCCCCAGGAAAAGCTGGCTCTGGTATCTTTCAGCCTCACACTGTGGTGGCAGATGACATGCCAAGGCATGGAAACTCCAGCCTGTAAAGGAGGCCAGCATGCAGGATGGGTGCATACTGCTCATAGATGTCCAATAAGGTGAAAGTTAAGTGGCTCTGGGGCTGGGGTAGCATTGCCGTTAAGAGCATTGACTGCCTGGGGACATGGGTTCGGTACCCAGTATCTACACAGCAGCTCACAGTCATTTGTAACTCCAGTTCCAGGGTTACAGACAAATCTGATGCCCTCTTCTGGCCTCTGAGGTCACCAGGCACACAAAGTGGTAAACAAACATACAGGCAGGCAAAATAGCCACATCCATAAATTAAAAATCAAAGATTAATTAGGTGCATCCTCTTGGTGGCTAAGGAACTGTTACACCCAAATCCGCAATCCCCGCACACCGACAAGGAAACCAAGAGTCGTGTGTGTAAAAGCAAAGAGCCTTTATTTTAATCAAGTGTGCAAACTCGGTCTTTCCGCACGTCCAACGTATTGGAATAACTGGAGAGCCCTGAGCACAATTAGAATAGGGTTTTATAGTAGTAAAGGTGGGGGTGAGGGGTTTCTGAGTTTTAAGACTCCTGATTGGCTGACATTCGTCTAGGGTTTCCTGGTGATTCTGAGCTGCAGGTGTTTCTAGCTACAGTGCTTGGAATGCCAGGAATTTCCTTTGAATGGTCTGTTCTTGGGTAGGGGTCGGGTGATCTCAGCTTGTGGTTCCTCCTGCAGCCCAGCACGTCTCTGGGTAAACAGTTGTGACTCCAGCCTCCATTTAAATTCATCGTTGGCCAGAGTCCCAGGTGATAATGGTTGGAAGAAATAAAGAACTTCCTTTAGGTGACCTGCCCAGACTTAGATTATCTATCATGGCTGGCCCTCACAGAACCTGGATTCTCTAGACCTACGATTTTATGGGTTCAGACCCCATCACAGGTTGTGGCAGTCACAGTAAGAAGTGACTTCTCTCTATGTGCCATGATAGTCCTTTGGTCATAAGTGGAGGCTGGTCATCAAGGTGGACCCATTGAGTCCTTCATCATGTATCCTAGCAGGGTAGCAATAGGGGCTCCTTGGTATCAGCCAGGATGGATCGAGAGTACTATCTGACTGCCCGATAGGCCTGGACGTGGGCTGTAGAGTCGGACAGGAAGTGCACAAATCCAGGTGCCCTGGTGGGTTGTCTATCACATATCCTTTGGCTTCCCTGGGGAGAGTGGATAGTGTCTTATGGCCATTGGTTCTAGGTGTTCCTGTTGGCAGCCACTGAGTAGATTACTTTACTAGAGGGGTCTTACAGGATGCCCAGGGGACCCAGGTCTGGTGTGAGGCAGGCTCTACTCACTTGCTGTCTGCCCTCTGGCTGCACCTAGAAGCCCGGTTCAGATGAGACCTGAATGCTATGGCAAAAATGGTAGAAGGCCTTGTAATTGATCCAGGAAGCTCTAGGTAGAGCCACCTATAGCCCAGGCCACAGGAGGGAAAGTTTTCTGGCATCTTGGCATGCTGCAGACATGAGAGCAGTGGTGCTGGACTTGCTGTGTGTCCCAGGCCTCCTCTGAGCCACTCCGGCACTCTGCTGTCCTTCCTGCTCTTGGGGAGGAGCCATACTGCCGCCAGGATCCTAGCCACAGGCTTCACTGGCTCTTCCATGCTCCTCCTTCTCCTGCTGAGTCCCTCTGCTGCCCCTGGGATGCCTGCCTCCTTATCCATCTGCCTTTTCCTGGGCCATTCACCACCTACCTGACCACTAGCAAGTGTCCACATGAGCCCAGGCTGGGCTCCTGCAGAGAACTGCTGACAGTTTTTGTTCCCAGAGGATCAGCCTTTCTGCCCAGTAGTTCTTAGCAACCCCCAACTCTTTTTAATCTGCCCGCAGGCATTTCCCCAGAACTGTAGTAGCCACTCTCCCAAGGGGGAGTGGCAGGGCGGGGGTGGGGGGAGGTGGTGGTGGTTAGGGACACACATTCCTGTTCTGCTTTCTCACAGCTCAGGTCTCACTGGAGTGGAGGTAACACTAGCCTGAGCTGAGTAGTATCTGGTACTGAGCCCCTGTCCTGCAAAGTGCCCTAACTGGGGCACTAATCTTAAACTGTTCTCGCACGGTCTGTTAATAAGACTATGATGTCAGACATGCTGGGATCTGTTCTTTTCAAGTGAAAATGACGGCAACTTCCTCTTAGAGGGAGTCACCAGCTGGGGCGGAGTTGGAGCCCCAAGGCTTGACTCACTGTCTGCTTCTCTCAGCGCCTACCTGGGTAGCTGGGAGTTGCCCAGGACCTTGGAGGAAGTGAAGCGCTGTTCCCTGAATCTTGTCATGAGATGTAATTAACTCATGTCTCTCTCTCTTTTTTTTCAGTCTGCAACTGTGTCTGATGGTGGTAAGTCATATTTTATTTTTCTTATTGTCGTTTTCAAATTATGAAAATATATCTGCCATTTGATATATACTCAGTAAGATGCTTTCTCTGCCTTTTCCTTGTGGGAGGGTCTCAGTTGGAGTTTCACTGGCAGGCAGCGTCTTGGTGGCCTGGCCATGTGTTTGACTAACATGGCAATAGAAGCTCCGTGTAGCCAGCACAGATAGTGTGCTGAGCTGCAGTTCATGCTCCTGCATGCCTGTGATCAACAAGCAAAAACATGCTTGCTGATCCCTGTACATCCAGCTTCCAAACGAGCAAGTTCAGTTCTCAAAGCAGTTGCTGAGTTTGAGCCATTCTGAAAGTTCCCTTCCTAAGGAAAATGTAGTAGATGAACTGAGAGTGTGGGGTGAAGGAGAATGAAAACCTTTCTCTCTGTCTTTAGAAGAGTCTGTGTACAGGGCTTTTTTAGTGGGACTGACCAGGAAGGAAGACCCAGCCAGAGTTCACTCCATTTCTCTGACATAATCCCTGGTTTTAATTCAGCATTTAGATAGAAAAAACGAAACAAACAACAGCAACAACAACAAAAGAAACTGCCTTAAACTCTTTGGAGAGCTTCATCTAGACACTCCTCAGGCGTGTAGTATTCTGGTACTACAGACCAGTTGGTATAGTTTCTAGAGACTTCTGTTGTCTCCTGCAGAGCTGCCCACCTCAGGCTGGTATTCCTCTCCCACAGGAAAGTGCAGGCTGAGCCTTTGGCACTAGTAGCTCTGTAGGACTCACAGAATGGAGGCGGGGAGGATTCCCACTGCTTGAGTTACAAACCTGCTCATGCCAGAACACAGACGACAGGGAGCCTGGGCAAAGTGTGAGAAGCATATATTTTAGAGTAAAGGGGGTTATATTTCCTGTGTTATGTACAATAATAATCATGTCATTTAATCAGACAAAGCCTCCTTAATGCAAGAAAAGAAGTAGGATGGGCAGCCAAGTCCGGGCCAAAAACACAGGTTCACAGCCCTGGTGCTAACTTCTCTTTTCTGGCAGAGGACATTTATTCTTGTGGGAAATGTATATACTTGAGGTTTCCATAATCCATCAGTTTAATAATATGTAATATATTTTATTGACTTTCCAAAGTTCTGTACTGCTGTTAGGAGTTGGGGAAGCCAGTCCTCCCCAGCCCCAGCACCTCAAGTTGTCCTATAGGTTTCAGAAGGTCCCTTTCCAAGGGTGGGAAGCCCCTGGCTCCCAGCCCCCACTGCGCCTTTCTGAGGAAGTGGTGTCCTGGCCAGGTGATTCCCCCTGTTTTGGGGGCTTTCCACCCTCAGTCCCCTTCTCCAGCTCAGACCCCAGGGCCACAGGGCTGTGTTCTGTTCTCCTGTGGAGGACCTGCTATGGCAGGAGGCAGGGGATTTCAGCAACTGAGCTAGACAGCCAGATATATTTTATTTCGCTACTTTTCATGCTTTTATTATTTTTATACTTTTAGTTTCTTTTCTAATTATAAGGTTAAAATGCAGAGGCTGTCTGACTGAGTCTGTGTGTTAGGTCTGGGAGGTCACTGTTATGTGCTGTGGTCACAGTGATACTGAAGCAGTGTAAGGACCACTCCAGTCGAGGTCCCTGGGGCTCAGGCCTGGAGAAGAACCTCCAGCCTTCACCCTACTAATCCAGCTAAAGCCTTCCATTTCCCACAGGCCCCAGGAGCTCTTCCGTGTTCCATCATGCAGTGCCCAGGCACCTGTGGAGAAGGACTAGGCAGAAGCTTGAATGTTTCCACACAGAGATATTTTATAGACCTGGTCAGTAGTAGACAGATTCTCACATGGAACCTAGGAACCACAGAACCCCACGATGTATGGAAAAATGTGTACCAAGTGCAGGTAGAGACGAGGGGCCAGCTCAATCTGTGCCCAGTTGAGGCTATGTTTGCCTCCTCATCCAGCCTGGGCTATGACTATTAGGAAATCTAATACTCTCCAGAAGTGTCGTGCATCCAGCTTACCATGCCCTTGACATAATATGACTCTTTGATGTCATTCCAGGCTGTGTGTAACATTTGGTAATGTGTGTTCCTATCATGTCGTCTCATGCAATTTTAAGGAAGTTGGGCGGTGCCATTTAAGATTTCGCTCAGAGTATGCTTTTCACTTGCTCAGCAGGAAAGGGCTTAAGATCACCACTGCCTGCACATTGGCCTTGTGTGGAGGGCAGACTGTCTCTAGGACAGCAGATCAGGCCTAGAGAAGTATCCCTAGCATTCAGAGACTTCCCGATGTCCAAATAGAAAACAAGGTCAACCTGGAGGGTTGAAAATGTGTAAACCAAGCCCTTACCTAGCATGCTTGAGCCCAGGTTTTTTTTTAAAGATTTACTTATTTATTATGTATACAACATTCCTTCTATGTATGCTTGCCAGAAGAGGGCACCAAATTTCATTATAGATGGCTGCGAGCCACCATGTGGTTGCTGGGAATTGAACTCAGGACCTCTGGAAGAGCAGTCAGTGCTCTTAACCTCCAGCCCTGAGCCCAGGGGTTTTATTTCAGCTTCACGGAAGGAGAAGGGAAGATGGGGGGAGTGAGAGAGAGGGAGGGGGAGGAGAGGGAAGGGGAGGGGAGGGGATATAAATGTGAGTCCCATTGTTGATGCTGGTACTGAAAGGACTTTTCGTCTCAGATACTGGCTTGGCTTTCACACTGTCTTCTGTGGTACCTCACTACTGTGTTCAAACAGTGCTCCACCTCTGTGCTCCCAGTGTCCCATCTCCGTGCTCCTGCAGTAATCCACCAGGATCCCACGATGCTCTGTGCTCCCATGGAGTTTAAGCTCTTTAACTTGGTATTAGCAGCTCTGCCAGGTTCTCCCCTCCCACCCGGCTCTTGTTCTCAAAGGGCATACCACCTTGCTGCATGAGGACATTCAGGTGTGCCTTTCCTGCTAAAGGTTCAGTAGTTCTGGTGTGTGAAGTAAACTGACAGCAGGCACACCATTAGAGACATTACTACTCAGTTTTAGCATTCAGACAGCTTGACAGTCCCTGGGATCAGGACATTTACAGAGATTAAAGCGAGAGGAGTCTGTGAAAGGTATGAAAAACACAGTGTAAACAAGGTGGTCTTGTCACAAAGGTAGTAGTCACCTATGGTCTGCCTGGGTCAAGGGCAAAACCCCTCCTTTGTGTGGAAGGATTCCTCCAGCCTCTGGTTATACCTGCTCCTCACTAAGATAGACAGATGCAAGCTTTTAGCTTCCAGGGTCCTCGTGAGGAGCATCTTTTGATTTATGCCAGAGAAGAGCCATGTGACGGCTTATAGTGGATAAAGGTACTTGCCACACAGTCTGATAATCTGAGTTCTATTCCTGGAACCCACATGGTACAGGGAGAGAACCAACTCCTGAAAATTACTCTGCTATCTCTCACACACACACTTGCGCGCACATGCATACACATGCACGCGCACGCATAACACGCACACAGGAGGGGGATGCGAGGGAGAAACTAGCAGTGTAGTCAGTGGAGGGTGTGGCTGTGGGGTCTGTGCAGCACTTCCCTAAGATCTCTGTACTGTCCAGTCTGCTGGTCCTGAAATCTGCCATTCCTCATGTCCTCATGTCAGGCCCTTCAACTCTGTGACTTCGTGCCCTTACCACATCCACAGATCCTTCGAATGGAGGTGAGGCTCTGCCTCCTCAGTGCGCTCCCCATCCCTACCGTCTACCATACCTGTGCTCTCCAGTCTCCACAGGGCAGCAGCTGTGGCTGGCTCACACTGAACTTGGACCCCCTCCGTCTGCCACAGTGGTCTGTTGTCCCAGGCTAGCCTGCAGTGACCCAGCACACCAGACCGCCCACTGTACTCTCCCTGATGTCATTCAGCTCCTCCTGTCCCACCCACCTGCTGCCTCCTGCCCCTTCTCTGAGTAGTATTCTTTGCTCTTCCTGCCAGTGACTGGTGTGAGAAAGCTTGGTGAGAGGATCACTGAATCTGGGCCCCAGTGGTCTTCAGTGACATTAGCTCGAGCTTTGGAAGGCTGGCTTAGGGCAGTGGCTTTTAAAGTGTTTTCATCAGCAAAATGCTCTTAAATTCTGTCAAGCAAATGCCCTATTCTGGAGCACAGATTGGAAAATGCCTGCTGAGTAGCAATTGGGTGTGCCCGTCCATAGCATCCCCATCTGACTAAACTCCAGAAGGCACTCCGAGTCTGTCTTCACCTTCTTCTCCAGGCTGCTAGGCCTTAGGTTGGGTTTGCTCTGCTTTTAGCTTTTTCTTACCTAAAGTATGGGCATGAGTGTCCCCTTTTTTGACCCTCTGCCTAAGTGCAGAGAGTACAGGAGAGTCAGTGAAGGTGTGTGGTAGTCATGCACATGACTGTAGGTTCCTTTGTGGTGGAACTTTCAGTGGAACTTGAAGGAAGAGAGTATCGGGCCAAGGGCTGTTCTTGGCCTGCTATGCCCCACAGGTATGGGACTTTGGGTGCTTGACACTGGGCTAGGCTGGACTAAGTATTTGTCTGGAGCTGGTACTTGTCTGGACTCTAGGCCAGGTCTGGGTGCTGAGCTAGGCTAACCTAGATCTGAGTGCTTGGAGTCTCGAGTACTCCCCAGACTATTCTGGAGACTTGAACAAACTTGGTGAGGACTAGGATGCCTGCTCAGAGTGGTAGGGGCACCTTTGTCATGTTTTTGTCTCTTTGACCTGTGCTAGATACTTATGGGCTTGGCCAGGTCTGCTTAGCCTCCCTCCTTGTGAAGCCCAGTCAGGTCCTCTGTGAAGAGGCTGCCAGGCTCTCTCAATCTTCACTTTCCTGTTTTTTTGTTTGTTTGTTTGTTTGTTTGTTTGTTTTTTAGGTTTCCACTGAGATCTGGAGGGCTCCCTAACCCCTCAAATGACTGTTTACCTTCGGATGCTCTGGGAAAGACTGTGTCATTCTGCCCTTTGCCCTCCTCACCCCTGGCACTTCTTAACTGTTCATCTTTACCCTAAGCTGTGGGGTCTGCCCAGGGCTATACTCAGGCAAGCCACCTTCCCTTCCTGTCTGGCAGCTTTGGCTTTGCTCCAACCTGATAGCATCTTCTGTCCTACAGAAGTAGCTGCAGCGGTCCACGTCACAGGCATGCTGAGCTGACTTGGGAAGCTGCTCAGGGATGTAGGGCCAGCCGTGCTTGTCACGAGGACTTGAAGTTAGGTCGCATTCACTTGGAACGTTGCGATTGTGAAGATTCTGGGCAGGTGAACCATCCTCTGTAATCAGAAGAGACAGAGATGTGAGGAGTCCCCGTGGAACGGTGCTGACAGTGCAGCGTGGCTCGGTGGTCCACGGTACCACAGCCTAATCTTGTGCTTTTCAAAACTGCTCACTACTGAGCAGGAATGGGATGGTAATTTGTAGCTTGTGGTGTGAGAGCAGGTGTTTAAGCAGAGCCTTTTATTTGGCCCAGTAGTTCACTTTTTTTTTTTTAAATGATTTTTTTGGACTTGAAATTCAAACAGACTGTAGACTGTTGGGGAAGCAGGCAGACTTGGTTTCTGCCAAGACGCCTCCCAACACACTCCTTTCTTTCTGGTTTGACAAGACATTTGGAAGGAGTTTTTATTAGTAACTATGTTGTGAAGTTTTTTTTCAAGCAAAGTTCAAAAGTAATAAAGCCAGTGACTCCTTCCTGCCTCCCTTCCTCCCACCTTGCCTCCTCCCCCTCTTCTATTTGTGGGAACCTTGGACATGTTGGTTTCAGTACTCGTCTCTAGTGCACTGGAGTGGGAGTAGGGTCCTCTTGGTTCCCCTTCTGTCTCGAGAGGCCCACCTGAGGGAGCCATGCCTCACAAAGGGAACATATTCAGTCGGTTCTTAGAGAACAAAACTCGGTTGAACAGACTTGTGTGAGTCTCTGAGGCAGAGAAGCAGTATGAGCCTTGCTCAGAGAGGTGAAGCCCAGGGGCTTCCTGCTTATGTCCCAACACTCGGTTTCAGAGGAGCTGACACAGTGTGCTCACTTGCAAAAGCCTTTGCAATACATGCCTGGGGCTTGTGCTCTTTTACACTTTGGTAAAGAGCTGTGTAGGGGTGCGGCCTCCCTGTCATTCCCTTTAGCACCATAGAGCCTTTGGCTAGAGAGCTGGTTAACAGGAAAAAACATGAATGTCTTAAGTGCACACATATGAGGATCTTCACAGGAATGAGTAGGAGGGATGATAAAGAGCAGTAAGCCTGTGATGTCAGAACAAGGGGACTGGATCTCTGGATCAGTCTAGCACTCGCAGGGACATTGCTAAGAGATGTGGTGGGGCAGGGAATGCAGTTGCCCCAGAGTTAGTTCCCTTGGTGCTCTGCGGCATCAGCTTCTTTGTCACATGACCAAGGTGCTTTCCGGACTTGGCATATGAAGAAGGACTCCTGAAAGGGTCTTTATGTTCCTGGCTTAATGGAGCCCCTCCAGGGATTCCTACAAGAACTGGTTGGATCTGGAACTTCCCCAGACTTGTGCAAGGGCTGGCAACCTTCATCCTGTAGCTTCAAACCATCGCCTGCAACCTCCTGGGGCCTCACCCTGCATGTGCACTGCCTAGAGTCAGAACTGAGACGTCCCAGGTGGTCCCCAGCCTCCTCTCTCTTCACCAATTGTATCTGGACTGCGTGCCGCAGCCCCTTAACTTTCTCTAGTTCTGATTTGTCTCTTCAGCCCAATGGAGAGTCACCTGTAGGGACCTTTTTCTGCTGTAGCACCCAACATACCTCCTGGTAAATGGGGTGATCTAAACACACACTGACTTGATGGCTTTCCCATCAGAAGTGACAGAGGTCCAGATTCCAGGGATCATTGCTAAACATTTAGTTTCATTTTCTAGTGCTGAGTGGCAGTAGGGTTCCTGTCACAGCCAGCCCATCACAGCCAGCATCCTGCGATGCGATGCTTTCACATTCTAGTTGTGGAACATGATTTAGAAAGTTCACAATAAAATGTGAGCTCAATACAAGGAGCTCCCATGATCTCTCATCCCATAGGATGAGCACTACCCTTAGAATCATGAAGTGCCAGGTCTCACCCCAGTATGCTTGGAGTATCCCGTATCCACACATTACAGGCGTGGGAAGCAATCAGTTCCTCATTCATTCAGAGCTGATACCTCATTCTGGAATCAGCAAGCCCTGCCTGCCCATCCCGTTACTTTCTCTGCCTTTACAGAGCATTCAGCCATGAAAAGTCAGAGCATCATGAAGTGGTGACAAGGCCCTGCCCACATCAGAACCTGTCTTCTGAAGTGTCGCTGTTCCACCTGAGCTCTGGTGCATCTCCAGGGAGCAGTGTGGGCCCCAAAAATGTTCTACACACTGTTTAATATTTGGGCTCACCTCCTTGGAGGGCTCTCAGTCTGTCTGGCACCATGTGGTATGACACTCAGGGTGTCCTTAGATAGGTGCTGCATACCTGACTAGCAACACTTAGCCCTGCGGGTTCTGGTGTACCCAGCCCTCACCTCAGTGAGGGGCAGTTGTGTTCCCTCTGCATTTGGGATCCAGACACGGAGGGCAGGGCCTGCAAGGTCTCAAGGCTGGTGAGGGGGACCGTTCCCACTGTGCTGCAGGCTGGTGAGGGGGACAGGTCCCACTGTGCTGCAGGCTGGTGGTGTGCTACTACCATTGCTCAGAGATGTCTTTGTTCTTGGGACCTGAGCATGGATGTGGGCAGTATGTGGGAGCTCCCTGAGGTCCCTTATCAGCTCTGAACATGATGGAGATCAGCTAGGTGGCCCCACTATGTACTTATTTCTTATCCAGTGACTTCACCTGCCAGGGCTTGAGAGATAGGTGGCACATACTGGTTGAGTAACATGGACTTTTTGGTGAGCCTTGCACAGAAGGGATTGGGGCCAGACTGCAAAGTCTCCTTACAGACAGCACATCTCTGGGTCAGTTTACCACATCCTCTGGGAAGGAAGGCTTTTATGTAAATATTTTAAAACAAAACCTAAGACTCATGACCTAATGATGGCTTTTCTGCCTTTATAAAGGCGTCCTTTCAAGTTAGCTAACATTAATGGGCTACAGTGATTGATGCTAGTGATCTTTACAAGGCACTGGGGATTGACTGGCGCTGGGGAGGAAGGCACCCGTTCTTGGGACATCATCCTTTGAGCCTCTGCCTGGTTCCCAGGACATATCTTCCTTCCACCTTCACTCTGAACTGATGTCTCACCCTTCCATGTGATCTTGGGCTAATGCTGCCATGTGTGCTCTCTGGTACCTGACTTGTTTGTGAACTGCTTTCCTGCCTAGTGGGTCTGTTACCATCACTTTGGCTACCATGCCCTGTTCAGTTGTTAAATGGCCACTGTCTGCTCTTGCCTCTGGTGATAGCTGCTAAGATGGCTCAGACTTTAGCTGTCGCAAAGATTGCAGGACATGCCCGTACAGGTCTCTTCATGGACATATGTGTGTGCTTTGCTCTGATGAGCTGGCCATCGGCGTGTGTATTTAGATATTCTCCATTGGCCAGTGTGGACACTACGCAGCTGTTGTGTTCATCATGGCCGCTGGGGTTTGTATGTGGCCACTTGATATTTATTTATTTATTTATTTATTTATTTATTTTGTTTTTCGAGACAGGGTTTCTCTGTAACTTTGGAGCCTGTCCTGGAACTAGCTCTTGTAGTCCAGGCTGGCCTCTGCCTCCTGAGTGCTGGGATTAAAGGTGTGTGCCACCACCGCCTGGCTCAGTTTTATTTTTAAATACTTAGTCCAGACCTTTGCTTAGACGGGTGTCAGTATAGAGTACCCGATTAACAAGCGTGAGGCCCTGCATTCCATCGCAGACATTGCCAGAAACAAACAAGCTTGTGCTTGTTGCTTGCTTTTTGTGTTTTCTCATTCAGCTGGTTATGTTGTTACTGTTAGTTGATTAGTAGAAAATTGAAAAAATAATAAATTCTAGAAGTGATTCTTGGATTGGACAGATGAATTATGATAATCTTATATATTGGCTACTTTCCCATTGATAAAATATGATAAAATGCCATGACCAAGGAAACTTGTAAGAAGTTTGTTTTAGTTTACAGTTTGAAAGGATAAGAGTCCATTGTGTTGGGGAAGCATAGTTGCAAGAGCAAGAAGCTGAGAGCTCAATCATCAAGTAGAGTGACCAGGAAGTGAGGTAAGACTGTGAGCACTCACAGCCTGCCCCAGCCATCTACTTCCTCCAGCAAGGCTCTACCTCCCAGATGTTCAACAGCCTCTCCCCCGCCCAACACAATAATCAGCTGGGGATCAGGCGCTCAAATCCTGGAGCCTATGGGGACAGTTCTCCATCACAGCTTTACAGCTTATCAATTGCATTCTTGTTTGGTTTTTGTGGCTAATAATGAATGAAAGAAGGTGTAATAGCACTTGAGGAAGGCGTGAAGGCCACCTTCTGCCGTTGGTTCTCAGTGCTGTCTCCTGCAGACTGAAGTTTTTAAGATAGTCCCAGTGGCCATCCCCCTTTAAGAAGCACATTTGTCTTGCTCTACTCCGTCCTTCCTAGGACCATGAAGGTAAAACTATTACCATTTTATTGTTCACATTTAAGTCTTGGATGCCCCTGGAATCTGTTTTTTTTTTTTTTTTCATGGTATGGGGTAGGGTTTTGAGTTTCTGCTTTGTTTGCAGCACTTCCAGACACTTGGGTACATTTTGAGGCAGACTAAGCCTATGTTTTCAGAGTTTGCTTTCAGGGCAAACAATTGCAGACACACAAGCAGATCTGTCACAGCAGAGAAGGAGTGAAGCCAATTGACTCACACCATGGAGGCCAGAGTAGCAGCTGACAGAGTCAAGCACTGGCTTGATTTGTCTCCAAGATAGACTCGACAACTAGAAGCATTCTACAAGAGCCAAGAATAGCACGAGCATGTGCACATGACAGTAACTTTAGGTGTTAGGGTTAGCCCAGACTACAAAGACAAAAGAGAGAAAGGAGAAAACTACATATGCGCAACTCATAGTTGGTGCCACCTGTGTACAAACCCAAAGCAGAGCCCCTGACCAGCCCTGACCTTCAGAACTGATTGAATTCATCAGAGAGAAAGCAGGATCTTCCTTAAATGAGGTGCCATGTCTGTGTAGGGAGGGGATGAGAGCATGATTTAAATGCTGACCAACAAAAGCTTTAGATTTATATTTAAAATGTTAAGGCAGAGACTAGTTTAGGAACCATGACTTAACAGTGCAGATATAGCTGGAGTTGCTTGCCCTTCACCTGGTATTCAGGACTAGCACAGCCCAGTTAGTAGTTGACATCATTCAGTGCCTACTGTGTGCCTGATATTGTCACAACTTTGCTGTGATGATAGCATATAGTTATTATCAGGTTTTTATTGAAAGGTTAAGTGGCTCTCCAGTGAGGCGCGGCGCTCACCCCCTCCTATGAAGTTAGCTCCATCATTACACTTGGCACAGCCAAAACACCCTTGTTGACATGGTTTCTGTAGAAGGTGAAGCCCCACCGCATGTGGGCATGAGGTTCCAGAGCCTTCCTCCTGAGCCCAGCCTTTGGATCCCTGGGCTTCTGTGCTGGGCAGTGTGTCTGTCTTCTTCAGCCAGGTTCTGTTGCCAGGTGACTGTTACACATGCTGTCATTGAAATGAACACAAAAGGAGGATGTGTGGCTTCGTGATACCAATTTTTTATTTGTCAAAATCAAATAAGTCAGCCGGGCGATGGTGGTGCACGCCTTTAATCCCAGCACTCGGGAGGCAGAGGCAGGTGGATCTCTGTGAGTTCAAGACCAGCCTGGTCTACAGAGCTAGTTCCAGGATAGGCTCCAAAGCCACAGAGAAACCCTGTCTCGAAAAGCCAAAAAAAAAAAAAAAAAAAATCAAATAAGTCCATTTTGAGAAAGAATTAGCCAGTAAGGTATTGTGACCTTTTTGGTTCCAGCCAGTGTGTGAATCAGGGCTTCAAAAAGGCGCTGCCCCTTCCTGGCATGTGCTAGGGCCCTGTAGTTCAGTGACCCTCATGGTGGCAGCTGATGGCTCCTCAACTGAGTTCTGAAAATGCAATGTGACAAACGAAGGAGCTGTTCTCTCCCACCACTTCCCACACTGACCCTTGGCAGCTCCCGTTCTACCCACTCTTACGGCCCTGAAAGCTCTTGGCATTTTCCCATCTGCTTGGCATTTCCTCTCCTGAAACACTGTGTCACTTCACAGGCTGAGTTTGTTCTGCTGAGTTCAGATGGGCCTGGTCTCGGCTTCAAGACAGCATTTAGGTTTCTCCCGTTTGTTTCCTTGGGGTCCTGCGGTATGCATAATCGTGTGATCCCAGCACAGTCTCAAAGGACTGTCGGGCCTTGTCACTCCCTGGGAGACGGTGAGGAGCAAGCAGGGCAGGAAAGGGTACTGGGATGCCACCTCAGAGTTTGTGGTGCCTGCCCAGTTCTACCCACCAGTATCCTAAGACCTTTGAAGCCTCATCTCACAGTGGACCCGTAGAGTTAGACCAGCAGTTTGGGGGCTCTGCTGTGGTGCTCAAAACAAGCCAATCCGCTCATTGTCAGGATCTGCCACTGCTCGCTCTGGCTTTCTCAGGTGAGGAGCCGAATGGCTGCCCTCAGATTTTACACTGTGGAGTCTATAAGCAGTGGGGCCTGTCCTAAGCTCTCCTCACTGATTAGTATGAAGGGTCACCCTGCTGGCAATGAGAATGAAGTGCTCTTAGCCAGCTGCTCTCGGAGTAAGGTGACAGAACTCAGGTATGCAGTTGTCACACAGGAAACGAGGTGAGGCCAGGGCTATCTTCCCCGTGTCATGCAGGACTTTCATGGAAACCTAGCCCTCCAGGTAGGTTGAGGCCTCTCTTGTTGATGGCGTTTTAGCTTCTGGCACAGTTCTAGTACTTGGATGAATAGCTTGGGATCCTTACGGGGTTCTCAGGCCCTAGGCCCTACAGGTGTTTGTTTCTCCCCATAAGAAAGCCAAGACATAGACATAAGGGTCCAGTAATCATCATGTCACCTAGATCCAAAAAGGTCATGTTGGGCTCTATCTCCGCCTGGCCTCTCCCAGAACCAGAATTGTCCATACTGGTGACCTGTGACTGGTGTCTACATGGACCACTGTGGGAGTAAGGGGAACATGTTCACAGAGAGGCAGTGCCTTCACCAAGCAGGTGACAGAACTTCCCAGCGCAGAAAGGCAGGTGGGACTCTGCTGTGAATGTCACCTGCAAGGGAACTCTAGAAAGCTCAGCTGCTTTTTGTTGAGGGAGGAAGTGGGGGCATCAGGAGAGAAGGAGGCTGTCCACTGCTGGAGAGGAAGTGACCATACCCAAAGACCAACTCCTGGGCTGAGCAGGGAAAGCACACAGTGGGCCTGCAGGTATATGTCTGCTTCCAGTCAGTGCTCAGTGTTTGGGAAGACTCAGGGACATACGACCACCTGATGGAGGACTGAGTAGAGGAGAAAGTGCCAGGCCACTGAGCGCAAACCCCTGACTGACTACAGACCAGCATAGCCCTGAGACGCTCTCAGGAGACTGAGAACGTGGCACAGCCCCATGAACATGAGGTGCTTTTTGCCTTAGTTTGGGAGATGAGAGTTCCTTATACAAAATCACTGGGGCCAGTATTTCAGTTTCTGACTTTTCCCTTAGGTTTTGGAACTTTCCCATAGGTACAGTGAGTTCTCAGGCATAGGATACAGGTCTTCCCATGGGCTTCATTTATTCATCTTACACATAGAGCCTGAGGATAATTTTACTCAGCACTTTAGTCTGTTTGCAGGTGTCATGAGACAAGATGTAGAAGTAGCTTTTTAGTCACCCCAAATTTTTGGATTTGGGAGCATTTTGAATTTCAGATTTCTGAATTAAGGCTATTCAACTTGTATTTGGAGGAGAAAGAATGATAATGCAGAAAACCCTGACTACAGGATCAGGCCGCACACTGGCACGGTGCATCCAAGAGAAAGGTGCCTGCATGATCCGCTTCTCTCCCTGACACTGACAAGCCAAGATAAGATGGATGACCAAACCCTCTGGCCCACCGAGACCTCAGTGCAGAGGGGTGGGAGGTGCCTGAGAGCTTTGCTAACCAGCAGAATTTAGTCCTAGGCAAGAGGGGACGGCACCATGAAGGACATGGTGGGTGGGATTAGAGGACAGGCTGTGCTAAATGTTCTGGGTTTATCACGGTGATTAAAAAAGTCTTAGCAGTCAGTACACCTTGATGTGTCGTGTGTCTATGTGTGTGGTGCTGTTGGCAACTTACCCTCAAATAGCTTAGAAAAAAAATGTGTATGTTTTGGTGACTGTCCCTGGAGGAGGTGCGGAAGGCTGTGACAGGAGGGCCAGAGACAGAATGGGCCCAGAAGAGAGTGGGGGTCCTGTTCCTGCTCCCCATCCTCACACCAACAAGACTCCTGTGAGCTTCTGGTGGCAACCTCACGGGTGGTAAGGGTGTATTCCCTGCTTCGCCACTGATGTGAAGCCATGTGCTCAGGGAAGGCAGACACAGCTGAGGCCTCCTTTTAACCCTTCGCAGGTCTCTTTTAGAGGACACTATTGAGATCCTTTGGTGGCCTTCTACTGGAACTGACAGAGTCCGCAGTGTTTGTGGAGGAGTGTCCACCCAAAGTCACCAATCATTGGACTGTGGTCATCCAGCTTGGGTGGTAAAACTTTGACCCAGTCATCTTTCCCTTGCATGTCTTAGAGATCAAATTTGGAATTGCTGGGGACTGTGGCCAGAAAGCTGAAAATGGTCTCTGCTGACCCTTACCTGGGCTACCTGCGGGAAGTCCCAACCTCAGAGACCATAGAGAACTCATGAGGCCTCACTGCCTTTCTCCCACCTCTGTTTATGCACTGATTTAGTTGGTGAGGGCAGCAGCAAAAGGCTTTATTTTCTAAAGCTGGCACGCCCAGCTCCGGCTGAGCTCCCAGCCCCTCGAGGTTTCCTTAGGTGTGCTGCTGATGCCACAGACTTTGCTTTGGAACTGGTTGAGTTCAAGCTGCTTGTTTCTTAAGTGCACACCGTTGAGATGCCATGGCTTTAGTCTCTCACTGAGAATATAGATCTTGTGTTTATGGGACTTAAGAGTTTAAATTCAAGATGGTGTGGAAATATGACAGCATCACATAACTATTACGAGAAGCTGTGTGTTCTTGCTGCTCCTTCCCTGCTGCTGTTTCATGAACTGCACAGTGGCTCCTCCCCACGCTGGGGGAACAGTGTTTCTGCCCTTGTGAATAATTCAGGCCTCTGCAGCAGGCATTCCGGCTGTGCATTATACATGAGTCTCTGAGGCTTTGCGAGGCTCTAGTGCCTCTCCAGGAGCCAGTGTTGAAAGGCTGAGGGCTGCCTCTGCTAGGGTCCCTGAGGCTCTGCAATAATTCATCTACCCCCAAGGCCGAGCTAAGGAGCCATGTCCTCAGCACCCGTGGCCCAGGCCTCTGCTCCTGGCCACCCAGGCTGAGCCTGGTATGGACTCAGAAGGGTGGTTTACGGTGAATGGTTGGAAGTATTTGGTTAGATGGCACCACAGTGGCTCTTATCATCTCTACCCAGGTAAAGTCCCACATCTGTCTCTCAACTTGTCTTGAGTGTCAGAGCAGGCTGGCGTGTGCAGTCCTCAGGTATGTTTGCTGCGTGGGGAGGGTCTTATGTTGGGTTGGGCTGCCACGTGGCTTAGAGTTGAGACTTGAGCATTTGGAATACTTAAGGTTATGATTGGCTAAGACATACAGTGAACTGGGAGCAGGCTGAGGCCATGCATCACAGAAGTAACTACACACTCAGTCTCAAGGAATTACTGCAATGTGTAACCTACAGCCTACATTGCGACAGTCTCTGCAGCTGTGCTGGCAGCTGTTCCAGGAGATCTGCACAGACTCGAATCACGTTCTCACCAGGTCAGCATTTGACTGAAAGAAGAAAACCCACATCACAACAAACACCTAGAACACACCCACTAAAGCCACAGTGCAGCCATATCTTCAACTCAGCCTGTGTTTCACCCAAGCGCTTAACATTAGAGGACCAGGCTGGTAGCTCCCAGCAGACCAGTGAGTCTCAGACCTGATGTGTGTCGGCCTCCTAAACTGGTCTTGAACTTGGTTTAGAAATAGAGGTGTTTGCAAGGAATTCCTTGGCCACCAGGTGCTGCTTGATGTCCTGGGTCAGGCTAACCCTGAAGATGCTTTGTTCTGTATGTGACTAACAGTGCTGGAACATGGTGTGGGTTCTGAACTCAGAAATGCATGACAAAGGGGAAGGGACTTTGTGTCTGTGTAGCCTGTCAAAAGCACTAAGATCCAATTCACAGGAGCAACTTGTGCCAAGCCTGAGCAGGGTCTGCCTCTACCCGTCTGCTTTGCAAGCCTCCTACACCCCCACTGGGTGAAAACCTCCTCCAGGAGCTCTGTTTAAAAGAACCACATGTGGCACCCTTGTGGACTCAGGACTTGCCCCCCCCCCCCCCCCCCGTATATGTGTGACTTGTCATAGTCCACTGTGGCTAGGCCTCGCCTCAGCATTTGTGATGTCTTTGTCTAGGTCCCTGGAATGTGCTGGGCTCAAGGCCAAGTCACTATTCCCACAACCTCAGGGAGGCATTACCAGAGCACCAGAAACTTCCTCTTCTTCTAGGGGAAGGGCTCTGTTGCAGCCATGGAGACTGTCCCCTCACCAACCAGGCATCTCACCTGAGCGGGTCTCTAGTCCAGCTGCCAGAAAACGAGCCGTTTCCCCTCATTTCCTGTGGTGTCAGTTCCCCACTGTTGTCTTTGCCACTTGTGCCTGCTTAGGTGCTGCGCCACCTTCCTCTCTATGCAGTGCTCATGCCTGAGAGACCCAAGGACAAGCCTGACCCACAGCCAGGGACGTTGGCAGCCAGCGATGTGGGACACTCAGTGACACAGTGGAGCTCATCATTGCAGCTCTTTGCTGCAATCCTTCGTTGTTAGAGTTCACGGTGGCATGTTGACGTGAGTCTTGGAAAGCCATTGTTTTATATCAGGTTATAAAAATAAGTTTAGTCAGTATACCGGTCATCTTTCACTCACTGACTGAGACAGCATAGGTTCACTCCTACCACACACCCAACACTTCCTGCTGCAGCCCTAGAGACCAGTGACCTCTTGTAGTTAAGGTGAGCACACAGAAACCTGGATGTTTAGGGAGCGGGGAAGATCTTGTTGAGCTAGCAGACAGTGACAAGCTGCATATGAGCAAGCTGGGAGGTCTGCAGGTCCGCTCGGAGAACTGGGCCGCTTTTCCTCCAGCAATTGAGTACCTTGGACACAGAGAATATGGGTATTTCTCATGAGGCGGTGGTGGTGCACGCCTTTAATCCCAGCTGTTGGGAGGCAGAGGCAGGCAGATCTCTGAATCCAAGGCCAACCTGGTCTCCAAGAGTTAGTTCCAGGACAGGCTCCAAAGCAACACAGAGAAACCCTGTTTCAAAAAACAAATAAAGAAAAGAAAAATGGGTATTTCTCATACTAAGCTTGTGCTGGAATTACAAGTATTTTGTAATTCAGAAGCACAAACTTCATCGCCCTAGTGGGGCCTTATGGTCTATGGATAGCTCGGTGACTCAGTCCCACCTTACCTCCTCTGCCTTCCTGTCCTCCGGGCCACCCTCCACTGTGAGGAACAAGAGACCTTGCCAGTCCTTTGTCTGGGGTGAAGGACACATTGCCAGGATACCCCTGTGGCCAGCTCAGCCGAGTCACTGCTGTGTGCTGCATTTCTTCTTCCACAGGACCTTTGCATGTGCACATCCTGCTGTAGAGGATTCTTCTGTGTTTCTTGAGTTAACTGTTCCTTATTCAGTTTTAGTTCATTGCCTCAGAGGAAAGTTGGAGGGAAATAGTTGCAGTGTTGACTCTGCTGGGCTCAGTGCTTCATTGGTGAGCATCACCTCATCAACAGAGGATGCAGTCAAGAACAACATCAGCACCCTCACTTTTCCGTGGGGGCTGGGTCGTCAAAAGACTGTGCTGGGCAGTGTGATTCCTATGTACCTTGAAGTGCTAAGCTCCTTTGAAGTACAAGTTCCCATGTCTGCCTGGGTTGTCACCTGGTATGCACAAAGCCTGACTTTAGCGGAGTGAGGCAGAGTGGTATGGAGCATGAACTAGCCTGCAGCGGTTGCAGAGAGGAGTATGCCCAAGCGCTTAGGAGCCCGGAACCTGTCATGTGCTTCCTTCTGCCTTCTTCTGGCCATCTGTCTGTATGGGTGTCTTGGTCTGGAAGGAACCAACCCTCAGTCTGTGTGTTGTGTGTAACCCTTAGCCTCTTGCCTGGGCATTTTATATGGGGTTCAGACGCTGTTGTGCTCCACATCATGGGAGCTTGGGTTTCCAGTTTGTCTCCAATTTCATTTCACATCTAAATCACTGTGCCCTATGAGGTCAGCTTTAATATGATCTGGAAAGCAAGAGCCCAGCTTGAAGTTTTTCAGATGTGGTTCAGTCCCCGCCTCCACTGCATTCTTCTTCATCTGCTCCTGGACTTTGCCTTCTGTCCCAAGCATGGGTCTGGTGTTTTATCCTCAAGAACATGCTTGTATAGTGCTGTAGCAAGTGGTGTGCAGTGGGGATGGACATGGTGTGCAGTGGGCATGGGCGTGGTGTACAATGGGAATGGGTGTGGTATGCAGTGGGGACGGGCGTGGTATACAGTGGGGACGGATGTGGTGTACAGTGGGGATGGGCGTGGTATGCAATGGGGGTGGGGTGGTGTACAGTGGGGATGGGTTGGTGTACAGTGGGGGTGGGGTAGTATACATTGGGGATGGGCGTGGTATGCAGTGGGGGTGGGGTGGTATACAGTGGGGATGGGTTGGTGTACAGTGGGGGTGGGGTAGTATACATTGGGGATGGGCGTGGTATGCAGTGGGGGTGGGGTGGTGTACAGTGGGGATGGGTTGGTGTACAGTGGGGGTGGGGTGGTGTACAGTGGAACTAGGTGGAGCCATCCTGCCTTTTAATGTGTTTTCTGTTTAGTTTTCTTCTGGGACAGTCACACTCAGCTTGTGTAGCTCTTGGGAAACCTCTGTCAGGACATATTTTGGACTTAAATGTGCATTCTGAGACAATCAGTATCTGCTGTGGTCACTGGACACAGGTCAGCTTCAGAGAACCATCCCTGTGGGGTCCCAGCCCCACAGGAAGTGTGTGAGGTGCTCACACAGTGTGTTTGATGGCCAAGCTACTTAGTGAAGCAGCCCTATGTAGCGCCAGCTGCTCTGACCATGCCCCACTGTGAACAGTGTTCTAGAGGAGCAGGTTGCAACTCCTGTGATGTGTCCTGACCCAAGCCCTTTCCTCTAGACTTCAGGAGAACAGTGGCTGGTGCACAGACGGGGTGGGGGTAAGATTGTACAAGTTCTGATCTCATGATCTCATTTCTTCTGACATAAACATCTGTAGTGGTGTCAGTGTGTGACTCGAATGTCTTTCCCTTGTCTCTTGTAATCTAAATGCTAGCTGGCTTTGAATGTTCTTGCCCGGTACTTAATCTAGGTGCCTTGCTGTAGTCACATCCTTGGCTTGGCTCCTAGCCCTCGGGGTCACTTTCCTCTAGAAAGTGCAGTGTCCACTCCTCAGGCCCTCTCTATTCTGGCTTGCACACACCATCTGCACACTGTTCTGGGCTGTAGGCTCAGTGGCAACTCTCAGTGCCCCTGTGGACTGGGTGTGATCCGAAAGTGTAAGTGGCCATGCTGTTTCCAGTCCCTGTACTTCCATCCTCCCCTCCAGCTACAAAGCTCTCTTCAGTGACTGGCCTCAAGCTAGAGCCTGCTATGCTACCCTGTCCCCAGGAATCTGTCCTGTGGACTGACCTCAGGCAGACCATCCTGAGTGACCAACCTGTCTTGAATACCAGGCAGCAGGTGCTCAGAACAGATGATGGAGCCTGTTGTGAACATGTGATGTAGCAACATTTCCTTAGGGATGCCATGTGGAAAGTCATCTTAGTCAGCTCTGCTGCAGAGCCTGGGACCTTCTGACAGCACAGTACGGCTCCTGTCCTGTCTCCCTGCAGTGGCCTGGCCTTGCCTCTGACATGGGTCATTCTCATCTAGGGAAGCTCTGTGTGCCCTGCTCACCAGAGGCAACATGTGTAACAACTCTAGAGCTCCACTTACATTGGCCTGTGGTCCTCTCATCCCTGGGCTGCTTCATCAACTGGACAGGAGTGACAAATGGGGTTTTCCTAGACACCTCTCCGTCTCCTGAGTTGTAGTGCTTTCCTGTATTGGAATCACCAGTGAATCAGCTGCCAGCAGACACATGGCTAATACTCATTTTGGATGTTGTGGCTTAGTGTTTCCACTGAGAAGTGACCTGCACGCAGGAAAGTGCATAAGCGTGAGCTGTGGATTTCAAGTTGCAGCAGACAACATCAGGAGGGCAATGGGCCAACTGAAGCTTCTCCTTGGGCTTCACTGGGGTCTTTGGCTTTGTGGTGCACTTGCAAATGCCTCCCTGCTGTATACTCAACATTGAGCTTTCTGCCCTGTGTTGTATGTGCACTTAGGTAATAGTTTCTCTGTTTCATTCTCATGGTCAGAGCTTATTATTTAAGTAAGTGTGTGTGTGTGTGTGTGTGTGTGTGTGTGTGTATGTGTGTGTGTGTGTGTGTGGTTGAGATGAGATGTGTTTTTCTCACTGCTACATCTGATATCTAGAAAGCTTTGGCTAGGCTTCAGGTGCAGTGCATATCACTGACTGAACAAGTATGAAAAGTGGAGCTGGCTGCAGGTACCTGTTGCCTCCTTTGGAGCAGTCACAAAAGGCAAGAGGTGCAGGTGTGTCTGTACTGATCCTGCAGAGCTGACAGGAGCTGACCTGAAGGATTGCATCAGCAACAACAGCCTGAGCAGCAATGCCAGCCTCCCCAGTGTGCAGAGCTGCCGGCGCCTACGTGAGAGGAGGGTTGCAAGCTGGGCAGTGTCATTCGAGCGTCTACTGCAGGATCCCATTGGTGTTCGCTACTTCTCTGTGAGTAAGGGGCACTGCTGAGGGGGCATTGCCACTTTGTGCCAAGGGTGCTTAAGCTTACTGGGTCATCTCATACCTCAGAGACAGTGCATCAACTTGTAAGAGCATGACTGCCTCAGCTTCTGCTCCAAACTCCAGACTCAGTAGGGTGTGCATTTGTAGAGACCCTCAGCTCAGTCTTCTTTCCTGACCGGCCTCCTGTCCTGGAGTTTCCTAAGCTCCCTCCCCCCACGCCCCATTCACAGACATAGGATGTCTATGCAAGAAAGAACATCAGAATTTCTTGGCTCTATGTGTTGGTTTGTTTTGAGACAGGGTCTCCCTATGTCACTCAGGCTAGCTTGGAACTATAACCCTACCTCGTACTTCTGAGTGCTAGGATTACAGGTGTGTGTCATCCTCCTAGCCGGAGCTTCTTCAAAATTCTTGGAAAGATATTCTGACAAGCACAGCTCTTAAGGACCCAGGAGTGGGGGTGGGGCAACAAGAGAGGGTAAAGGGATGAATATGAGCAACATGTGTAGGACAGTGTCGTATGATATAATGTCATTTTGTGTACTCACTAGAAACTAAAAATGTATTTCTCAAAGAAAAAGAAAGATCAGCTCTTGAGAAAAGAGCTGTGAGGCAGAAAGTGCCCTCGGGGATGTTGGACAGTCTCTGCTTGCTTTCGAGGCCCTCTGGAGAGGAGCCTGTTCTGCTGTGTGTTAGACGAAGGAGGCCAGGATAAGGGTTGGGGGTCAGCTGCGTGGCGGAGCTGTGGAGTGACGACTGCTCTCTTCCTTTGCTCCCTCAGGATTTTCTACGGAAAGAATTCAGTGAAGAGAACATCTTATTCTGGCAGGCCTGTGAATGCTTCAGTCATGTTCCTGCACACGACAAAAAAGAGGTAAATTGCTCTTCCAAGTGGGGCTGCCTGAGGGTCAGGTGGCAGAGGGCTACATCGAGTTTTGCTTGAGCAGTTGATGAGGGATGCTTCCACGTGACTTAAAAAAATGACATTTCTGCTTCCGAATAAAAACTTAAGTGTGTGACATTTAATCCTGCCTAAACATAGACTGCACAAATGTCCTGTCACAGAGCCTGGCAGAGGTGGTACTTGGTGTTAGGATTGGGAGGGAGAAGCCATGCTGGAGGGAGGCTTGGAGAAGCACTCAGTCCAAGTGTACCCTCGCCCTGCCATCCTGATGGCTCCTTTCAAGCTGCCCCAGGACTACCTCAGCCATGTCCTATGACATGTCCCCAAGGTAACAGTTGTCCTCACAGAGTGGCCTCATGCCTATTTCTTGCGCTCTGAGCACTGTACACTCCTGTCCTCCCTGGTGGCTCACACCTTGCTGGTGGATCCTACTCTGAGGCCTATTCCAGGTAGCACGTCTCAGTTTTTGAGGCCCTTCCAAAGCAGCCATTGGGAAAATTGCAGAGGAGCCCATTCAGGAGGTTTTTCCCCCGACTCGTTCTTTTATACTTCCCTTTGTAAGCCAGAGTATAGACAGGACCCGTGAATCAGTTCTTCAGTCCCAAAGTAGTGTCAGTCTTAGGAACGCTGCAGTTCCGGTGGGAAATGCATGTCCAGTGGGTGTGTCCACAGCTCTACTCAGACCTTTCTACCTGTCAGCTCTCTTACAGGGCCCGGGAGATTTTCAGTAAATTCCTATGCAGCAAGGCCACCACTCCTGTAAACATTGACAGCCAGGCCCAGCTGGCAGACGACATTCTTAATGCGCCCCACCCTGACATGTTCAAGGAACAGCAGCTCCAGGTGACTCTGCAGACAGTGCATGGGGCTTCCAGCCAGGGCTTGGGGTGCAGGGTTCTCAGCTGGGGAGGGGGAATGCTAGTTGTGGGCATGATGAGGACTCCATCTGACCACTGGCCTCCAGTCTCAAAAGGATTCGGGAGAACTGAGGAACGAGAAGCCTGCTCCACAGACTTGTACCCCACTGTGAACCAAAGGAAAGGACAATGTTATCTATCAAAAGTCACTGGGGTGGTGAGATGGCTCAGCAGATAAAGGCACTTGTCACCAAACCTGACATCCTAAGTTTGTTCATTGGAACCCACATAGTGGAAGGAGAGAACCAACTTCTACGGTTATACTCTGACCTCCACACATGGACCATAACATGTGTGCACACACACACTCTCTACTCTCTCTATATATACATACATACATGTTAAAAAAAAATTTTAAGTGCATTGGGCACACCTTACCTACAGCTTTTCCACATGGCATATTATGAAAGGTCAGTGGTTTCATTGCAGGGATGACCTGGGGCCAGAGTTTGGTGTCACTCAGAAGTCAAGAGAGGATGGTACTGCATTTTACCAGCCCAGAGAAAGATCCAGGTTCAAAACTTTAAGTACTGATTCTATGAACACACATTGCTGCCACACTAGTATACATTCAGAATACTCGGTGTCTGGCGTCATAGCTCTGGGCCTGTCTGTGTACTTGCGGTATGGGTTTAGTAGTACTGGCAGTGTCGTTTGGTCTCCCTGTGTAGCTCACCAAGACTGACCTGAAACTCACTGTCCTCCTGCCTCAGCCTCTGAGTGCTGAGTCACCGAATGCGCAGGGCACCCTGCTTATATGTTGATGTCTTCTTTGTGGAAGAGCATTTGATCTGAGCCAACAGTGCCTGTCCAGAGCACACTCTCTAGCCAGGAGTTAGCTTAAAACAAGGATCTTCCCCAGGCAGCACTCACTCATGAGATGACAGCCTTCCGAGTCCTTAGGAAATGAAGGCCTGAGTCTGCCCATGCTTCTGACTAACATAACCTCTGTGATTCCACTCCTACTAGAGTGGCAGAGGGAAGAGCAGAAGGATGCCTAGAGAATTAACATCAGAATGCCCTGGGAACATCGGCTGAAATAAACTTCCAAAATAGCACTTGTTTGTGGGTACCTAGGGTCTCGGGGAGTTCTGTTCCTTCTGTGACTGTACTGCATGGCGTTTGCTCCTCAGATTTTCAACCTGATGAAGTTTGATAGCTATACTCGCTTTCTGAAATCCCAGCTGTACCAAGAATGCGTCCTGGCAGAGGTGGAAGGACGCACCCTCCCTGACTCCCAGCAAGTCCCCAGCAGCCCAGCCTCCAAGCACAGTGTCAGCTCCGACCACTCCAATGTGTCCACACCAAAAAAGGTGCTGGGCAGCCCTTGTGGGGGTGAGAGTGAGGCTGTGCGACTTATCCCTTCACCAGCTTGGGGTGGGGCATGGAGTCCTTAGATCCATCCCCTCGAGCCCTTTCCTGTCCCCTAATCCCTGGCCACCTCAGTGGTGAAGAGAGGGTCAGGACTGTGCCCTGGCTCATTGAAGGATCTAGATTCTAGATTATTCCTCAGAATCCTTACTCATAGAGCTCTGCACTCCGCCTTTGGTGTTTCATGTAACGTTAAAGTAACTTCTTAACTGTTTTTCTATTTCCTAGCAGTTAAGTGGAAAATCAAAATCAGGACGATCCCTGAATGAGGATGTGGGGGATGAGGATTGCGAGAAAAAACGCAAAGGGGCCTTTTTCTCTTGGTCAAGGAGCAGGAGCACGGGGCGGTCCCAGAAGAAGAAGGACCATGGTGACCATGCCCACGGTATGTGGATGCAGACCGTGTTGTTGTGAGCAGGAGCTCAGCTGCCATGGTGAAATGAGAAGCCATGGTGAGCAGGCAGAGGTATAGCAAGAGTCATCAGGAGGAATGAGGAAATGTCACAGAACCTGACTGGGTAGCAGAGCTGGGGATGAGCCAGCTTACGGAGTAGACCTGCTCCAGAACCTTCTGGAGTCTCCTTAGTGCCAAGTGTTCAGCTGACTGAGGTCCTTTCCTTCCTGCTATGATAGTAACAGGTAGATTCCAGAGGATTTGAGTAGAGCTCAGATACTCACTTGGTCTGTACAGTGTCTGTAGATGCTAAGAGACCACTTGTTCAGGGTGGATCACTGGATCCAGGAACCTGAGTATCAGTCCGACTTGGCATAGAACCATGTTTAGGCCCTTCATGTTGTGTAGGGCAGCCTAGATCATAGTTAGAACTATGGAGAGTTGGACTATTGGCTCTGAACAGGGTTTGTGAGGAAGAAGATGGGAAATGAGTCACCAGTAGATGGAGCAGCCAGCTGGTCATAGGGACAGTCTTTTTCAGACCCAAAATAGCCCTTTGAGATAGAAATCCTGAAGACAGGTCCACACAAGGACATGAGACTGGGCTGCATAGCATTGTTCCCTGTTATCTGGTGCCTGGATTGCACCAGATAAGTCCTTCAGTCCTACACAGCTCCCACAATGTGACCTCCTTGGCCCTTGCCTTGACCTCTGCTGTGAGGGAGCTATCTGACTACACCCCAGTGAAGCAAGGTGACTCCTGGAAGGGCCTCTGATGTTTTGCTGTCTCTCTGTCCTTACTATATGTGTCTTTCAGTCTGAGGCTGGAGGTAGGATTCTGTACTGAGAGGGCACAGCATGGCGAAGCTATGGCTCTGATTTACCCCGGTCTTTCCCTTCTTTCAAGATGCTCTTCATGCCAATGGAGGCCTCTGCCGTCGGGAGTCCCAGGGCTCTGTGTCTTCAGCAGGGAGCCTAGACCTGGTGAGTGGCCACCTACTCTCCTTCCAAAGGTTACAGGCTATACCTACCAGCTGGTAGATGAAGTCTGGCTCCTAAACCCAGCATTTGTTTCATAAACAGAGTCCCAGGATTAGACACTGGCCTGGGTCCCCTAGGCCTCAGAGTCCCCAGTCCAGGATTTCTAGGGCATTGTGAGAAGCTGTTTAGTAGGTGGGGACAAGCGCTGTGTAAGGACTAAAATTAGCCTTGAGTTTATTTCTTAAATTCCTCTGTTGTGATGTAGTTAATATTTCTTGAACTCCCACTAAGAGCGCAGTGCTTTGAAAAAGGGCTTTGTCTTAGGCTTGGTGCTCAGACCTCCTGTTGATGCTAGCATTCCAGTGTTTGTGTCTGCCTGAGGGGTCCTAGGAGCCGTCCTCCTACTGCTTAAGAGCTAGGCCTAGCTTTGCACGTCTTACAGGGCACCCTGCTTGCCCTGCTCTTTGCTAATGTGCCGTGAGGGGAGCTGGGTAGGGTTCAGGACCTGTTACTCCCTCAACTCTTGTCTGACAAGAATTTGGGGAAACCTTGCTGGTTGTCAGCATCATGACATTTGTAACTGTCCATCAAGACGGTTGATGGCTGAGGTAGATGGTTGTTTCTTCTTTCATTACTCCAGAAACCCTGTCAAGGTCACCGTGAGTCAGTTACCTATTGCCACCAATACCCCAGCTTAGTGTTGGAAAATTTGAAGTGCATGTGTCTAGGTGTCAGCTGGGTGATCCTGTGCTTAGGGGGACTCATTTATGCTTCCAGTCCCCTGGCCTCACAGCTCACAGATGACTATGGATATATGGCTATGGGCCAGATCAATGGGACCATCCGGACCATGTTTTTGTCACCATCCAGAGGCCAACCCAGGTTCCTCCCCATGGTGGCCAGGAGGTTAGGCTGGGAATTGGCTCTTTCCCTTCTGCCAGGTCCTTTCTGGGCAGTTTCCAAGGCCAGGGATGAAACAGCCACTTCATGGGAAGAGCCACACAGATTTAGGAGGAGTCCTTGGGCCATTCCTGCAGCCAGTCCTCGCCCTCCTAGACAGCTGTCTGAAGTAGCAGGCAGAGATTTTCAGGCATTGGGAAGCAGTAGGATAAGGAGATAGCTATGAAGGCAGGTTTCATAGAAGGTCTGTGCCCTCAGGACAAGCCTGTAATGCTATAACTGGAGGGGTTAGGACAGCCTGCAGGCCTGTGGGCAGCTCATTCTCACAGCCTCAGGGTCCCAAGGTGAGCTGGGTCCAGTGTAGCAGTAGCAATCTCGTCTGGAAGGACACAGCCATGCTTCAGGTACAAGCCATATAGTTACCGTGGTTGAGAGATCATGGCCCTGGTCTCCAGACCCTACCACACCATCAGCTTTGGGGGCAGAGAATTTTCTGAGGTGGATTCTGAGTTTCTACATGAGGATGTGCAGGTTATGGGGCCCAGGAGACCAGGCAGGCTGGATCTTTTTCAGGAGGTACTCCCTTACCTTCTGACACTGACATTTGTGTTCCTACCCTACAGTCAGACGCCTGCAGGACCTCAGCACTAGAGAGAGATAAGGCTGCCAAACACTGCTGTGTCCACCTCCCAGATGGGACATCCTGTGTGGTTGCTGTAAAGTCCGGGTTTTCCATCAAAGAGATCCTATCTGGACTGTGTGAGCGGCACGGCATCAATGGGGCTGCTGTGGACCTCTTCCTGGTGGGCGGAGACAAGGTACTGTGCCAGACAGGAATGAGCCATCAGTATCCTGGTTCTGTCTACTCCCTTCCTTCTGGCCTTATCAGTGCCCACTCCTGCCACCACCACTACCCCCTGCCTGTGACGCAGTGCAGCTGGAATGGAGGCTCCCAGGGGTCTGTGGGTGCATGGCAGCACAACCTGGTGTCTCGAGGGTGTCAGGCTAATTTTGAAACTGCTCTTTTGTTCTTGCAGCTGTGTGCTGTTACATGTCAAGCCCACATGCTCCCACGTTAACTCTGGTGTCTTTGTTCCTCAGCCTCTGGTGCTGCATCAGGACAGCAGCATCCTGGCCACAAGGGACCTACGCTTGGAAAAGCGTACTTTGTTTCGGTAAGAGAAGAGCGTACAGGTTTCTGGAGACTTTTGGAGCCTCCATATTTTGAACCTCGGGACTTCTGTTCTGTGCTAATCTCTGTTTTTACCCAATGAACATGTACTTGTCCCATCACCAGCCATAAAAGAATGACGGTGCCCCCACCAGACCCTTGGCAAGAGGGCAGGCACCACACACAGGCTGCTTGGCCCTAAAATCTTAGTGGGGAAAGAGGCAGAGTCTGAGTGAGTGGGTGCCTGGCAGTAGCCTGACTGTGCAGTCCTCCATCAGAAGGTTGAGGTCCACTGCCCTGTTTTTAGTTTCAGAAGGGCTTCATGAAGTGGCTTCCACATGCAGGGAGTGCTCCTTATAAGGTGGGGCTGAATTGTCGGGGTCTCCTGTTCTGCCGAGGGGACCCTCGAGACCTGGTGGAACCAGAACTGGGTGTTTTGTGAATGTTTCCCTGCCCTCCTTCCAGGCTGGATCTTGTTCCAATTAACCGGTCAGTGGGACTCAAGGCCAAGCCCACCAAACCTGTCACAGAAGTGTTGCGACCGGTGGTGGCCAAGTATGGCCTGGACCTGGGTAGCCTGCTGGTGAGGCTGGTGAGTGTCATTTGGAGTCTGAGCACTATCTCTCGTATCTTGTCGCTCTCCTTCCTAAGGTAGAGGACAGTACCTCTCCTGCCCACCCTCTGTGTCCTTTATTCGCATGTTGTTCATTACATTTGATTCAGGTGAACCAAACTGAAGCGACAAACACCTTGAAACAGTTCCACCATTTTCAGGTGTGACAAGAGAACAGAGTATAGCCAGTCCCCTTGATATGCAGTTTGTCAGGGCACAAGTACACTGCCCCTGTCCCTGCACTGACTGGCAGTTTCGCATGCATTTGTACACTGTGCTGCTCCCTCCCAGTTGTGAGGGGGGAGGTTGTTATGGAGGAGAGGTTGAGGAAGAAGACTGCAGGCCCTCCCTGACCCTTTCCTGCTTTCATGGGTGTTTATGGACCAGCAGCTAGGATGGCTCTGGCCTTGAGGCAGTCAGTGTTGGCTCACAGTGGCTTGAGGTATAGCATCTGCCAAGCCTTCCCTGTCAACTTAATCCAAGCTGTGATTTCCAGGGTTGTTTTGTTTTGTTTTGATGTTTTGGGGACAGGGTTTCATGTAGCAGGCTAGCCTTGAACTCCTTATTCTTTGACTATATCTCCCAACTACTGGGATTACAGGCATACATCACTATATTAAGCTTTGATTTCAAATATTCTTAAATTTTTAATTTTCCCTAAAATTGTCCTCAGAATTGTCCTAGAGCCTTGAATACACAAGAGCAACCTACTTGGTTATTCATAGGCTCCAGCCTCAGGTAACTGGACACCACTTCCCTACTGTGGCCTCACTCCAGTTTGGAGATCAGAAATTTGCCTATAGAGACTGACCTAGCCTGGCATCCAGGGTCCCTCCCCTGCTTCTTTCTATAGCTGTGGTAGTCTAACTGCTCGGCAGAGGGAAGAGTGTCCTGAGCGGTCAAGAGCACCTATAGCTGCTAAGGTTGCTTCCTGCCCCTATCTTGGGGCTCTCCTCAGAGCAGTTTGGGGGTTTTAAGTGGGCCATCATGAAGACTGTGTTGAAACAGAAGCCAGATGAAGTTATAGAGTGTTGACACATGCATATCAACCTTTATTCAGGGATGAGGAGTTCCCAGTTTGCCCCTGGGTTGTTCTCCCTCCCCTTTGAGTGACCTTTGAAAGACCTGCTCCACCAGCCTCTCAGGGTTCCATATTCCCACAGGTCAGCCAGGCTGGGTGATCTGACCCCAGATCTAGCTGGATTGAGGCCCCATTAAACTTGGGTTAATCTTACTGTCAGTGGCTGGGTTACAGCAACTATTCCAGAAAGTTCCAATCTGGGCAAATAGTTCACTGCATCATCTCTGCCTCTAGAGTGGGGAGAAGGAGCCCCTGGACCTTGGTGCTCCTATATCAAGTCTGGATGGACAGCGGGTCATCCTGGAGGAGAGGGATCCTTGCAGAGGGAAAGGTAAGGCTGCCAGCTCCCAGCTTGCCACTCCGTGGTCTAGTAGCTGTCTCATAGCCATACCCTGGACAGACCGCTCTGTCCATGTGACCCCCCATGGCAATCTACCTCTCATGTGCTGACCCAGCCTCCTACAGGAGAAGGGGCAGCAGAATGGGGGAAGGAGGACCTGGCTCCTTGAGCATGTCTGCTCAGGTGTAGGAAGAGGGGCAGCCCCTGTCTGCCCCTCCATGTTGCTTTTGTGGCAGAAAGCACTAGAAGGTACTCTTTTCCTTAGAGGCTTTTGCTGTTACAAAGCAGGGACCTAAGACCTTAACAGCCTGGTCTAGGTCTCCTGCCTTTAGCACAGTGCCCTGTTCTGAGATCCGTCCCTCTGGGTGAAACAGGCAGTGAGGACAGTGGCGGGCCTGGTCCTGTCCAGAGGGCACTGGCCCTGCACTCAGCACTGGTCTGCTGTGTTGTTCCTCATGTGTAGGGACCACATAACTCTTTCCCACCCCTGACCTGGTCAGTCAGTCCTCGTCAAAGCCTCCATGGGCCCCCAAACCTCCAAAGCCTCAGGGACCTATATTATTCAGGCCGCTAGCACAGGAAACCCATGGGGGAGGCACTTTGTCTTATAGCCTCTAGGACTGTCCGGGTGGGAGGAAACTTTCTAGAAGCTGCGAGGAGGGGTGATATGGGTGGAGGTCCATTGTGTGGAGCTATTCCAGGTAACTTTAGGTTTTCCCCAGGTGCCCAAATGACTCCTGAGGGAGGGCTTTGTATAAACAGATCCCCCTGGGCCCTGGGAGGTGCATGTGTCCCCATCAACTTAGCAGATAAGGTTCTGTGGCTTGGGCTACAGTACTCTAGTTCTGTAGAGAGTTCCCCTTCCTTGGTCATCCTCCACTCTAGAAAGTGCTGCGCCCTGGCCCTGGTGTGGGTGGACTGAGCACTATCTAGGCAGCATCCATGGGCTAGGCACCTAGCTTTACCTGGCAGATTCTCACCAGCTTCCTCCAAGGCTGGCAAGTAGGGCCTGTGTGTAAGTGAGTTCTTGGTGGGGCTGCGGGTTTATTGGGTGCTGGGGACTAGGATTCTGATTAGCCAGACAGTGGTCCTCAGACTCTGTCACCAAAGCCGGCTACACCCTGACAGGGGGAAAGGCAGGGCCTGATGTTCAATTCTAAAGGAACACGTACGTGTAGCACATGGTAAAAGGCATGAGTTTCGATCTCAGCCTCCTGACGTCCCAGTAGGTGTCTAGACCTCCCTCCATGCCCTGCTGCCTTCTCCCAGCTGCAGCAGGTGGACAGAGAAGCATAGGCTCTGGCTGGGGTGTGCATGTTAGATAAGGAAGGGGTGGTGAGGGCCTTTGTTCTCACTGAGCACAGCAAATGGTGTTTATTGTTCAGAGGGCACTGTGAGCTCTGGTCACAAGCTTGTCTCATGTGTTAGTGTCCACAGATAGACTGAAAGGTGCTCCTGTCAAGCAAAGCTCAGCTGTGAACTCCAGCCCCAGAAACCACTCTGCTATGGTAATTCCCCTTCCGCCTGCCCCACGCTGTCCCTGCCCCTCTTGCATGGCCTCCACCTCTTGGGGCTCCTTGTGCCTGTTGTCGCCCATTTCTGGCCGAGGCTCTGCTCAGTATTGCGTGCCTCCCCCTGTGGGTATTTCTCCTAAGGTCCCTTTGGAGTTCAGTCTCGGCTTGGCTATGAGCTGCCAGCCTTGGGTTTTCTTTTGTCCTGGGTGGATAGGTGGGCCATAAACGCTGTTGTGTTATCTATCCGTCATTGGGATTGATTTGCGAAGTGTGTCTAGATGCTGTCGATGCTGGGCCCCAGGGCCTTTGCTGTATTGATGAGTGATGTTACCGTGTGCTGACATGCAGTAGAACTTGACTTTCCTTCTGATGCAGGGAGAGGAGAGAACACTAGGCAAGTCTAACTCTATTAAAATAAGAGGAGAAAATGGAAAAGGTGCTAGGGATCCCCGGCTTTCAAAGAGAGAAGAATCTATTGCAAAGATTGGGAAAAAAAAATATCAGAAAATTAATTTGGACGAAGCAGAGGGTATGTGTACTTTTTAAAACTTCCGTGTCTTCCAGTAAATGCACAATATGGTCCTTAACCTTGCTCTGCCCTGTCTGTGGCCTGTCTTCTTGTACTGAGGCTACCAGTGTAACTTCACTAAAGGCCCTGTTATGAGGGGAAAGCCAGAGGCCCTGCCAGAGGCCAGCAGCCTTGGCTGTGCTTTCAACCAGCTCCCTTCCCCTACCACCCAAATCCTGACAGAGCTGGGGCCCAGCTTGGGTGGGGGCAGGAACTAGGTGTGAGGGAGGAGGGCAAAGTTCTAGGCCTGAGAGGGCTGTGGGTTTGTTGACCTATGTTGACCATGGAAGCTGGAGAAAGGCCTATTCTGCCCTGACCCAGGATTTCTGTAGGGTGCCCCTGGGACTTGGGGGCCATAGGGGTGGGATGTGCCCCTCACTCTGCCACCTTTTCACAATAGAGCCATTAAATGTCGCCCTTGGGCATTCTGACCCCTGAGCAAATATAAAGCATATGCTCTGAGTGTGCACATTTCTAAGAAGCACCGACAGTGACGGCCATAGGACCTAGAGAACGTTTAGATCCCGGTGGCATGAATGGTGAGCTTGAGTCACACTAAACACAGGCTGCTGACAAGAAAAGGCTCTGGAGTGGGCAGTGAAGAAGCCAGGCAGGTGCCAAGCCCAGAGTACCCATTCTGGCCCAAGGGCTGGGGAGCTTCAGCTGGGTCAGGGGGTCCTGAAGCGCCTCCTCCCCTCAGCCCAGAGCACCACCTTCTGTGCAAAGACAGTGAATCTGGGAGCCAGGTAGATCTCAGGGCTCCCCATTCTACCCAGCTAAAGCTTTCCCTCAGCCTTCCACAGGCTAGCCATCCATTCCCGATTTGGGCTTGCCGTGCGGCTGGGCCCTGGCTCTGTCAGACCCTACTCCGACCATCACTTACACTTCAAATTCATCTGTGCTCAGGTCTAAAGGACCCCATGTATGAACAAAGCACAGTGCCAGCAACATCCTACTGAGCGCTAGCAAGCTTATCCCCTACTAAGTAGAGGAGGGGTGTTTTCAAGCCTAGGCCTGGCAGTATAATTTTCAGGGGGGCTGGCAGCCAGACATTGGCCTCGTCTCTGTGGGGAAAGTAGTGTGGCTGACCTCATAATCCTGTTGGCTGCTAGCGGCGGCTCAAGGAAGCAGAAGCCCCTGGTAAGAGTGAGTGGTCAGCTGAGGCGTGCATGCATTTGCGAGTCTCTCAAATGTGGTCACTGTGGGTTTTCTTCCAATAGAGTTTTTTGAGCTCATTTCCAAAGCTCAGAGCAACAGAGCCGATGACCAGCGTGGGCTGCTGAGAAAGGAAGACCTGGTGCTGCCTGAGTTCCTTCGCTTACCTCCCGGTTCCTCAGAACTCGCCCTGTCCAGCCCAGCCCCAGTCAAGGGCTATAGCAAGAGAGCTGTCACAGGCTGTGTCCAGGAGGGAGCTGCTCAGACTGAGAACTACAGCGACAGCTCAGCCACCAGCCCTGCCTCCGCCCAGAGCCCCAGCTCCGCCTACAGTCCAGGCTCCGCCCACAGCCCCGGCTCCACCCACAGCCCCGCCTCCATCCACAGCCCCAGTTCGGCCCACAGCCCCCCTGGGCCTCCTGGAACCACCCAACCTGGAGAGAAGCCTACAAAGTCCTCCTGCATCCCTTCTGTGCAGGAGGGTCCTACACAGGCTTGGAGGAGGCTATCGCCAGAAGTGGAGGCTGGGGGCATCCAGACTGTGGAGGATGAGCAGGTGGCTGACCTGACCCTGATGGGGGAGGGGGACATCAGCAGCCCCAACAGCACGCTGTTACCGCCACCCCCCATCCCCCAAGACACACCAGGACCTACAAGACCAGGTACCTCCAGGTTCTGACTCTACAGCCTTGATCTGTCCTGCTTACTGCCCAGAGGCTGCTCCAGCCCATGTTTAATAAGGGGAGCACCAACGAGGCAGCCCCTCCTTTACTCTTCCGTACTGAAATGCGAGGGGTGGCCACCTCATGTATTTATGGGGCCTCTTTTGCCTTCCTCTGAAAGGAAAGCAGGTGGAGCCAAGGTTTGGTCTCCCTGGGAGGGTCACTGAGGCTCAGGCAGGTCACCATGTTGAGCTGTTGCTGCGGAGGCGCTGTGGGAATGGAAGCCCACGTCCAGTGACACCTTGGGCAGGCTCAGCTCTGAGAATGGATCTCACTTTTAAAATCTCCTTGCTGCCATCTCAGTGTTTTAGCCTCAAGATCGAAAAAAAAAAAAAATGGTATTTGTCTTGAGCCAGTCAGCAAGGGTCCCATGCTGACAAGAACCAGGCTTCTCAATGTCAGCCCCTCTGTGGCCGGCCGGGATTTAACTGACTACCCTCGACAGGCCAGGCTGTGCCCTTGCGCTAGGCAGTCTCTGCCGCTCTGCTGCTCACGGCTGGCCTCAGATGTGTCCAGGCATTTCTCTTAGGGGAAGCAGGAGTCCAGTGGAGGGGAACAGTGTGACCAAGCGGTTGGGATGCTACTCTGGGCCCACCCAAAACACAGTGGAGATGGGCTCCAGCAGCCGCTGTGCTCAGTGTCCTCAGTGACAGTGACGAGCCTTTTCAGTGCATGTTTCCTATTGTTCCTGTCCAACGCCTGGCAGTGATCTACGGCAGGCAGTGTTTGCGCCCGTCCAGGCCTTCTTTCTGGGCTTCAATGCATGGTCCATACACTCACACATCTGGGCACTTGGGAGGGCACACACGGTGGCCTGGACTCCAGCCTCACCCAGTGGGGCAACACCCAGTCAGGAAGCACGAGGTGCCATGAAGTGGCCCTGTGTGCATGTTTGGGCACCTCTGTCAAGCCACACCCTCCTTTCTGCTCCTTTGTAGCTGCCTGTTTACAGTTCTACCTGTGTTCTAACTCTGTTCTTCCGAGAGTAATAAACTCGAGCGCTCATCACTGACTGGCTGAAAACTCCTTTCTTCTTCATTTACAGTGGGTTCTCTCTTTAGGATTAAACATAGATGATTCTTTCTACGTCTTAATGATTCTTTCTACATCTTAACCATTTTGGAGAAATTAAGTAGATTTATCTTAAACAACCTTTTAAAAAATGATTTATTTTTTAATGTGTGTGTATATGAGTGTTTTGCTTGCATATTTGTATGTGTACTACATGTGTGTCTGGTGCCCCCAACTCAAGGCTATAAGAGGGTGTCGGATTCTCTAGAACTAGAGTTACAGATGACTGTGAGCTGCCATGTGGATGCTGGGAACCAACCCAGGTCCTCTGCAAGAACAGCAACTTAACCACGGTCATCTCTCCAGCTCCAAATAGACTGGCTTTCAAGAGAGACCATTCACTTCACATGGCTGCTCACATGGCTGCCACACCAGCTTTGTGATAGAAACATCAAGAGAACAGGCTTTAAAGTGGGAATAGAATTGTCCCCTGCCCAATCCTGCCTTCTGGCAGGGTCTTCCTCACCTCAGGCTTGTGGTCTCCACAGCTGTCTCCTGTTTGCCTGGGCACTTCCACTGCAGAAGAGGAGAGCAGAGGAGCCGTCCTGGGCTTGGCTCCTTAAGCCCTGTTCCCCTCTCTGGGATGGCTCTGGAGCCTGTTTCTGCTCAAGCTGGCTCACAGCTCAAATGTCAGTGCCATATCTGGAGTGTGAGTAGGCTGTGCAGTTTACCCACGGGGCACATGGACAGTGACGCCCAGTGTGGTGCCAGGCCAGGTTGCCTTTGCTGGCGTGCCCTGGCTGTGCTGATAGGGGGAGAGCAGGGTGGCACTAGACTTGTAGAGAGCGAGTCTCTGGTCGCCAAGGAGATAAGGAAGTAGGGTCCTTGGCTTTGTCCTGAAAAAAAGGACAGCAGTAGAGGGTCCGGGGGCTTCAGCTGTAGCGCATTGGTTGTGGGTCCCACTCTCCAGTCCCCAGTGTCATTGGAGTCATGGAGGCAGTGGCCCCAGCATGAGGGAGGAGGTCGTGGGGTATGATTCCACTGTTCAGCTTGCTTACCCCAGTTTGTGTCTCTGCACCAACTATTCCAGGGCTTCTTTATGTGGGAGAGTGCCTGGCTGAGTAAGGGCTGCTGGGAGTGCTGGAGAAGGCTGCCTATAAGAGCACCCTCAGGTGCACACGTTAGGGTCCTTTCTGGCTCTCTGAGCAGGGCTGGGCCAACTGATTGCCACTTACAGTTTTCAGGGTTTGAAGGCCCCACTTCCACCCAGTTACTCTCGACTAACTGTGAGATAGTTTTTAGGGATTTGTTGGCCACCTTGGCCCCACAATCCAGTGAGAAAAGCGTTGAAATGTGGCCACTAACACTCTAGACACTTTGATAGGGGTGTGTGTGTGTGTGTGTGTGTGTGTACATGGAAGTGCCTCTATGTAACATTTCATATATATTTGTGTCTTGACAAAGGAAATTCCAAAATACCTAAGTTCCTTCATAATAGGGAAAAGCAGATGAGTGTCCCCAGCCTGGGAGAACTTCCTCCTTAGCACTCTTGGAGGGCTGCTCTGTGTTTGTTTTACAAGGCATTACAAAGGGAGCAGGGACCTGGAGTTGGGCCTCCCAAGCAGGAAGTTCTTACAGGCAGGTCTGGAAATTGCCCCTCACAGTTAGACAGTCATTCCTGTTCATCCTTCTAGTATTGTCTGTCTGTCTGCTGGCCTGCTAGCGTGCTGGGGGCATAAAGAGGGCCTCTGGAGGGGGAGGGGGAGGCAGTATGGGTCAGCAGCCTATGTCTGTCCCAGACAGCTCTCTGAATCCGGGGAGGGGTGGAGTTCTGCCTGGAGGACTCGTTGCTTCCAGGAGGAAGTGAGCTGTGGTGATGGGGTCTGAGGTGAGAACCACAGAGCAGTCTCCTGCTCTGACCATGGCCAGCGCCCCACCCCATCAGCACTCTGAGTGCTCACAGCCAGCAGAAGCTTGGAGCCTAGGGGTGGTCTGGTTCTCTGCCCAGGGACTGGACACTTCAGCTGCCCCTCCCTTCTGTGGCGCCACTATCCTACCCACTCTCCTGAGGTCCCTGCCTCTGCCCTGCCTGTCTTCTCCCTCTGTTCACTGGGCAACACAGCCTCCAGAGGCCAGTCTCAGCTAAGGAAAGATCAGTGAGCCCCTCCCAGCCCAGAGTGAATGGCCTGGTTCCTGGGGATACCTGGCTAGGCTGAGCTCCCTGCTCAACCTCAATCCCAGACCCACAGGAGGCTGCCGAGAAATGTCAGCTCTGAAGGACTACCAAAAGGCCGAGCCATGATCCCTAGGGAAGGGGCCCTCACAGAGCCATCCAGGGGCTTGTCATGTCACAGTGGCTGGCTGGGAGCTGCCAGCTCAGTTCTCCACCACAGCTCTTCACCCTCCTGCCAGCCCATCCAGAGGTAGCTGAGACTTGGGGACAAAGTCTTGTGTCAGTTCCTCACCCTGGAAATAAAGATATCGTGACTGCAGCTCCGTGGACAGATCCTGTTCATGTCAGGCTTATCTGCCTACCCCAGCCCGGGTGCTTCCCCAGCCCTGCGTGGTACCACACTTTCTGATCTTGGATTGAGGGTACACAGCCTTCCCGGCCTCAAGCTCCATCCAGACTGCCTGTAGGAGGCATTTCCTCCTTGGCAAGTACCGTCCAATTCTATTCTCAGGCTCCCAGGGCACCTCTCATGTCCTCAAGGAAGCCCGGCACTCATGCGGCACAGACAGGCACAGATCAGAACGCTTCACCCCCTGGGGACGACACTGTAAGTTTGCCGAGTTACCAAGGAAGCCATCTGCCAGGAGCCACCCCATAGCACATCTGGTAGCAAGCCGTGTCCAGTGTCTAGTATCAAGTAGATATCGGGTTCCTAGTGATGCCCCAAGGCCCTGGACCTATTGTACTAGCCCAGACTCCAGACCCGAGGCTTTGCTCTCTTCTGACCCCCCCATCCTGATCTACCCCACCCTCACCCCCAGCACAGGCCTTCCCTAACCATGCTGACTTCTTGGCTACCCCTACCCTAGCATGCCAGCCTCACTAGGTACCATCCTGTAGACTCGCCCACTCCCTGTCCACCAGTGTGCCCTGCACCACTGTCCATCCCAGCCACGGGCGAGCATGTGCTCAAGGCCCGGGAAGTGTTCCGTAGAATAAGGAACTGAAATCTCGCCCTGCCTGTCACAGCCCTGATCCTGCGCTGGGTCTTTGTGAAGGCAGGTGGTGACCAGGGTCTTTGTGAAGGCAGGTGGTGACCAGGGTCTTTGTGAAGGCAGGTGGTGACCAGGGCTAAGTCATTCTCTCCCAAGAGGAACCACAGTTTTCAGGCCCCTGTGGGAACCTGTGGAATGGCCAGGGTGGAGCCCTGGCCCTGGTCCTCTTTGCTGTCTCCTTCCAGGCTTTCCTGCATCTGTGGCTCACCTGTGCCTGGTTTCTTTCTAGGAGCATCTGGAGGCCCTGGTAGGAGGCCGCAGGACCAGATGGTGCATGCAATCCTGAGAGCATGGGGCCATAACTCAGGGCAGTATCTGCCTGTGGAGACAGGAAGGGAAGAGGGGCAGGCTTCTAGGGCTCGACCCTGAGAACGGGATTATTTCGGGAGCAGCTTAGTGGGTGAACCCTCAACTTTACTTAGCTGTGGGGCACAGAACCTTAGGGATGGGCTTTAGGGGTCAGCATGCTGAGCCTAGAGCAGGCAGCAACAGCTAGGGCAGGAAATGTCCACAGGTAAATGAAGAGGCCTGAGGGTGACAGATGCCACCACTCCTGATAGGCAAAGGATTATTCAGGCTCCCATAGAGGAGCCTAGGTAGTTCCCAGTCTCTGGGGCTCTGGCAAGGGGGTTGAGTGGTTAGCCAAGGGCCAGTGTGCCAGGAGGAAAGGCCCAGGGGTGGTCCAAGGGGCAGAAAATGAGATGCTGATGTAGCCTCGGGCTGAGTGTTCAAGAGCACTCGGCCCAGGGGAACTAACACCAGGAGGTGTGGTATGGGCTCTGCTGCCCCAGACTGGCCCTGCCCAGTGGCTTCTCATGCATTGCTCCTAGCCTAGGGAGCTCTGTGGGGCCTTGGAGGTAGGCTGGTCCTAACATATGGTTGCTGTCTGACTCACTGGCTGGGAATTGCCACATTTTCAGAGCAGGCAGGGCTGGGCAGGCAGGAAGTGTGAAAGTGCCTCTCCTTTTGAGGTGCACTTCCTTGATCCCCAGAAAAATCTGCCTTGCCCCGTTCTGGGCACACAGGCCTACGGGAGGCTGGAGTCTCTTCCAGTGTCCATTCAGAACTGGAGGGGACTATACAGGCCTGCTGTGCCTTTGTCGGGTAACTGGTTCTTTCGGGACCCGATGGCATCCACATAGATGCTCCAGCGGTGTCCCTGGTCCCTGAGTGTACAAACAACCGTCTTGCTGCCGTGCCACTTGAAGCTGTGGGAGTCTAATGACAAGCAGGGTGGATAGGGGCAAGATGATCCCAGCAGGCCCTAGCAGAATGTTTGCTGAGTGACCATAGAGAAGACTGGGCGAGAGTTCCAGTCTTACCCACACTGTGTGCTGGGCACCCTGTTCTTGATATCAGCTGAAGTCAATGAGCCTCCTCATGTGTCCCCTGGACTTGTCAAAGGATGAGCTGGGGACCCCCAACAGAGACATTGTGCCTCTGTGTACAAGCCCGAACTTGCTACACAAGGCCTCATGGAAGCCACTTCTGGAAGCTTGGGCCAAGGGTAAGGTGAGATACAAAGAGTCAGTGGGCCTTGGAGTCCATAGAGAAGCTGGCCATCACAGACCTCCTGACCCCTGTGCCTGTTAGGAGACTTGGGCTGTGGAGGGAGCAGAATCTTCATCTTTAGTGGTAAGCCCTCTGTTATAGTTGGGGAAACTTGAGTCTGGAATGGTTTGTAGACTATAATCCCATGTTCTGGGGTCTTGTGGCTTGGAATGGAACTCTCTGTCCACATGAGGCTTTGGCAAGGAAGGCCCACTTTGCCTGTGGCTCCCAGAGGTAGCGGGAAGTGGGGATCCACCTCTGCAGACCCTGCTCTGCTCATGTCTATAGATGGAAAGTGGGGGTTCTCAGGGGCTCCCTCAGCCTTAACTCTGGTGTCACTGCCCCTGATTGGAGCTCAGATAGTACAATGCAGGAAACTGAGACCTGACCCAAATGGAGCCACTCCCAAATCCCTGCAAGCTATTACTGGGCTGTGGGGATACCCCTTCCCCCAAAGTAGATGGGTAGGCCTCTTACAAGGCCCATGCACAGCGAGTCAGATATGTCAAGGCAGTCCTGGAGTAAGGATTTCTAAACCTATCTTGAGATCTAGAACCTTCCAAGGCAGTTTGGGGCACCTAGAATAGAGGAATTCAGACCAAAGAGGGGAATACAGCAAGGGAAGGACAGTGACAGTGGAGGCGACAGGTCGGTGACAAGTGTTGGTGACATGGGAGTCAAGGGGCACTATAGTCCCAGAGAAGTTTGTGCAGGTGAAGATGACCCCAACATTAGGAAAAGGAAGGATGGGGCCTGGGGAGCTGGGCTGGGAGGCCTGTTATGGGAGGATCCTAGGGTCTCCAAGGCTTAAAGGATGCAGGCAGCACCCAGGAGAAACTGGGGGTGGGTGCTGGCCCCAGGTGAAGGTGAGCAATCAGGACAAGGTGACTAGGGACCTAGGCAGGTGACCTGGCTCTTTGCTTCTGGGCTTCACTTGGGGCAAGGAAGAGACCGTGAGGGGAATCTCAGTGTGGCTCAGAGACAGCTCCCCTCCCTGCTTTCGGGGACTCCTACTGAACCCCAGGGTCCATCTACCCCTTTGAGTTGTCCTAAGTCCTGGCCACTCCAGTCCCGCACTGGATGAATCCACCTCCCTGATTACAGACCTGGCCTGGAGGCAGTTCAGAATCTTCACTGGAAGCCTGTCAGGAAGGAGTCCAGCTGTTTTCCTGGGAGATGAGGAGAGCTAGCCAAAGAGGCCTGGAGAAGGATGCCCAACAGGGAACTGCAAACATCAGCAGTGTTCCGGGTGGGTGAGCAGAGGAGGCTGCACGGGCCAGCATCTAGTGAGAGGCCACCCTAGTGGGTGAGACCCCTGAGCAGTCTGACAGATGAAGCCGGGGTACAGCTGTACAGGTGTAGGAAAGCCCTGAGTCCCTTGCTCATCGTGTCAGAACAGCCTGTGATTCCCGACCCTCCCAGCTGAGACTCTGTGGTACTGCCTGCCATCAGGGCCATTCCCCGTGAGGCGCCCAGTTAGGAGAATCATCTGTGGAGGCTCCTGGTCAGCCTGGAGGTGTAGGCAATTGATGCCCTCTGAGCTTTCCAGCCCTCCTGCCTAGGATCATCTTGTCCGGAGTGGATCTGGGGTATTTTGGTGTCTGTGCAGGGATGACGGGTGGGTTTTGGAAGTCCAGGGCTGAGCCAAGTAGGTGACGGCTTCTCTTCTCCCTGTGACAGGGGGCAGGGCCCAAGGCAGCGGAAGCCTCCCAGTCAACAGGATCATCGATGTGGACCTCGTTGCGGGTGTGACTCCTGGGTGGGGAGGCAGCGTCCTGGGGGTACGGCTGGGCCCCAGGAGGGTGAGAGCTGACGGACCCTTTCTATCAAACAGTCCCGGCCTGAGCCCAGTCCCAGGTGAGCCCAGCAGGCCCAAGGCCAGCACGCACCATGCCACCTTTGTGTGAAGCTGTTCCGAAGTTGAGATTCCTACTGTTCCAGCGTGCTCTGTCTTCCTGTTCATATGGCAATGCCATGACTTTGAGACAGCGGGGGCCCATTTGTCAGCAATGGGTGCTCAGGGGCCTGGGAGGAGCCCCTTCAGCCACAATACCCTCAGGAGCCAAAGCAGGAATTGAAGGGACAACCTCGTCACAGGGGCTGGATTTAGACAGCTCCACAGCAGCCAACCTTGGCATTCAGACTCTGCCCAATAAAATGTTTCTGAAGACCTGCCATGCATTGTGTTGTGCTAAGTGCTGGTGTCGCATGCTCCCCACCCTCGGGAGCCCTCACTCCCAAGAAGAAAGAATCCCAGGGAGGGAATGGTGCCTGGCCGTGAGGTCAGGGTCAAGGGTGGCTGCAGGGAGAAGGTAGCTTGGCATCTGGGAGCTGAAGGTCAGAATCTCCTCCCGCCCTTAGATGTATGGGATCCAGGACCACCCTTGGGATAATGAGGCCAGCTACACCCCAATATTGTCCATCACACTGTCCCTTGTAGGTGACCTGGGGTTCTGGACGTCTGTGCTCTTCTCTCATCCAGTTGAGAGCTGCAGTGGGGTCACTGTGGTCTCACTCCTGCCCACTGTGTCCACTGTGCCCAGTGGAGCCGTCTTGCTGCTGGCCCTGCTCCCCTACCCTAGTCTCATTCAGGTGTCTAGCAAAAGAACCAAGTATGTCGAAGACAGACAGGAGCGACACTGGTTATAGACTGGTTATCCAGTCCTGATATGGCAGGACATTAGTGAGGAGGCAGAAGTGCAGGGTGGTGTTGGGCTGAGTCTGTAAGACACACCATCCTGGGCCCAGGATGCCTCAGGAGAGGCCCCAGCACTGAGCAGCCCACTGCTGAGGGGCTTATCCCGAAACCCTTCCTAGAACTGGAATTGGGCTGGCTGGAAGGTTTCTCAGAGAATGTACGTACTAGTTACCCTGTTGTGTACACCCCACGGCACCATGTCCTAGCACCATGTCCGGCACCGCCATTCCCCAGCACCACCGTGTCCCAACACCTCTGATGGGAGCTCCCATGTTTCCAGTGCCCACCATGCTTCTAGCACCTACTTTAACGAGGTCCGGTGCTGCTTGGTGTCTGTTCTGGAAGTGGAGAGGCGATCCCGAGATAGCCCTGCCACAGCTAAAGCCTTGGGTGTGGAGTTTCTGCTCCGGCTTGCCTAGGGTCCCCAGTGGCCCCCAGTGCTAGAGCCACAGGGCTATGGGGCTCAATGGTGCTCGCTCGGTGTAGCCTGTTCAACATGAGTCATGCAGGCTATGTCCACAGGGCTGGGGAAGCTTACTGGGAGTGCCCAGACTGTCTGCTCTGGGGTCCTGCGTAGTCCAGTTTTAGGACAAGCAGACAAATACAGCCTTGGCCCAGGGAGCAGCCTTCTCTTTTTAGCTGCTCTGTGGCCCTGGGTGGAGGAGGCACCCTCTGTCCTGTATTGACATCTGTAGATTTGGGACAGACAGGAGCATCTCCACCTTGAGTCAGTGGCAAGCTGGGAAGAACTCGAACCCCCAGGGCCCTGCCTGCTGCAGGTCCTGTAAAGGGCTCACAGACAGGAATGGCCAGCAGTGTGGCCAGGCAACCATGTCAGAGAGACGTGGCCCTGACCTGCCCAAGTCACCCTGGAAGACTTCCTAGGTGAGACTGAGACTGTGGTGTTGGGGCCAGGAGCAAGCCTTCACCAGGACAAGACTGCCTCAGCCGGCAGGCAGAACTGGACAGTGGGGTGGAGCCATGGCCTTGGCAGGAGGATCCCAACAGGATGCACGTGGGAGGCAGGGTTAATCATTGTCCTATAGCCTTGACCCCACCTGCCCTGGCCATGTTCCCTGGCTACTCTGCTCCTGCTGCCCCTCACGCCAGCTCAGGAGGAGCCATGGGGCAACTAGCCTGGGTTCCTAGCCCCTGTCCTTTACCCAGGCCATGTCCCTTCCTGCTGCTCCTGCTGCTGCTGCTGGTGGTGCCTCGGGGGGCCCAGCCCCAAGTTGGCAGGGTGAGCACTGACCCCTCTCCCTCACAATGTGGCCGAGGGCTCCCTGTGGCCACTCAGGGTTCCTGGGAAGAGGCTAGAGAGAGGAAAGGGCCCCACAGAAGGAGTGGGCTAGGGGCCTGGTGGGATGGCCTAGTGGGGTGAAGTTATCCTTCACACAGAGGTGGGGTGCTGGGTTGGGCTGACCTGGAAGGCCTGGGGGCCTGAACTTTTGGGATGGAATCCTCTTGTTGCCTCTGGCCTAGTGCAGGCCGTGTGAGTCCCTGGGACTTCTTTTGTATCTCAAAGTTTGAGATGGGGTGTAGAAGACCTCTGGTGCTTCTAGCCGTTCCTGTCCACCCTAGACCTGACTCTAGGCTTGAATCTCAAGACCAGGTGACTTGGGGGCCTGTGACTCCAGGCTAGCTTGTTGAACTACTCAGACTGGGAAAGAAAGGTCAGAGGAGGTCTTGGAGACATCCATAGTCCCTGGGACCTGCCTCGAGGAGGCTCAGGGCTGTGACATGCCTGACTGCTGTTGTCCAAGCGTGAAGGACTATCCCGCACTGACAAACGTTGGGCTCCTAGAACCACACAGAAGCACCAGAACCTAATGTCACAGTCACCCCTGTGACTCCCACGATCCCTGTGACCTCCGGTGACGTCAACTCCTCAATAGCAAGTTTTCCAGAGACAGAAACTGAGGGACCTCAAGGTGGGAGGTTCCTCCCTCCCTCCAGCAGCCCCCCTGGGGGCCAAGGTAGGTCAGACCCCGCAACTGGGACGCAACTGGGACGTGGGGTAGAGGTGGAGTACTCAGCGGAACCCCTGACCCCTGCTGCTTCCACCCCTCCAAAGTGCTCACCGAGTCCGGGCAGCCATGCAGGTTCCCTTTCCGCTATGGCGGCCGCATGCTGTACTCCTGTACCTCTGAGGGAAGTGCCTACAGGAAGTGGTGAGTCCCAGGGTGGGACAAGGACTGAGGACCCTGATGAGCCCTGCAGCTAGTAGGTCTCAATCCCAAGCAGGTGGCTCTAGTGAGCAGGTGCTCCAGGGTGCCTAGGCAGGGATGGGTGGGGCTCTGGGCAGAGACTCCGTGTCATCCTCAGACTCGGCCCTTTAGGTGTGCTACAACACATAACTACGACCGGGACCGGGCCTGGGGCTACTGTGCAGAGGCTACCCTGCCTGTGGATGGTCCAGGTTGGTATGTGGCGGGACCAGCCTGAGCCCCCAGGAAGGGCTTTGACGGGGTGCTTGGATTGGGGTCTAGGGGTCACAGAGCAGGATGGAGATAGTGGGATGTGGGGCAAGGGGTTCTGCACGTAGTGGGGCGTGGTCTGTGAGTTCGATCCTTCTGAATCCTGGGATATCTAGGGACAAAAGAGCTGTCAGCCCAGACGGCAGCATACCCTCAATGGCTTTGGTGACCATTGATGGTACCAGGGCGCCCTCTTGTGGTGAAGTTTATCCCTGGAGCCATACATGGTGCCTGGGACAAGCCCTGGGTAGCGCCAGGAGTCCGAAAGAAGAAAGCATGAAACCTGTGGGTTTGCTGTCCCAGGGTGCGAGGAGGGGGCAGAGGGCACAGTGTGTGTAGATGTGGAAGGTGTGAAATGAAGAGCCACGTGTCACCTCGATGCTGGGTGCGGAGCATTGGGAGGTGGGTAGTTGTTCACCCAGAGAGGGCAGTGTGAGAGTTCTCCAGACGCCCTCGGCTGGCAAGGGTTATGGAGGGACCCCAAAGACTCTTGCCAGCATCCATAATGTCCCCTCCTGCGTGTATCCAGCTGTCCTTGATCCTTGTGCCTCTGGGCCCTGCCTCAATGGGGGCACATGTTCCAGTACCCATGACCGTGCCTCTTACCACTGTGCTTGCCCTCTGGCCTTCACAGGCAAGGACTGTGGCACAGGTGAGAGGACCTTGGGGGCCCAGGAATGGGGCCCTTCCGGGAGGTTGGGGAACCCCTGCTGAGTCCAGGCTGGGCTGGGTGGTGCCTGCCTGCAGGTGCTATGAGCGCACTGTGACTTGCAGAGAAATGCTTTGATGAAACACGCTACGAGTATTTTGAGGTGGGCGACCACTGGGCCCGTGTGAGTGAGGGACGTGTGGAGCAGTGCAGCTGTGTGGAGAGCCAGGCCCGGTGTGAAGGCACCCGCCACACAGGTATGTCATGGCCAGCTTTGGGGAGGCCTCGGGTACCATGGTATGTGGGGGTAGTGAGCAGGTACCTCTTCCTCACCCAAGCCTAAGGTGACCCAACAACAAGGGCACAGGGAAAGAACTGGCCTTTCCATGAGTTCATGGAGACCAGGTTCAGTTTCTGGGCTGTCCCCTAGCTTGCCTGAGCAGTCCGTGTCTGAATGGAGGCACCTGCCACCTGATCGTGGGCACCGGGACCAGCATCTGCGCTTGCCCATTGGGCTATGCTGGGAGGTTCTGCAACATTGGTGAGCCACTTTCTTTCTTGTCTTGTGGGGCGATGGTGTCAGGGAGCCTTGATGCGGCGTGGCCTCACGTACTCACTGTGCCCACAGTTCCTAACGAGCTCTGCACCCAGGGAAATGGTACAGAGTACCGCGGAGTGGTCAGCACCACTGCCTCCGGCCTGAGCTGCCTGGCCTGGAACTCTGACCTGCTCTACCAGGAGCTGCATGTGGACTCCGTGGGTGCTGCTGCCCTGCTCGGCCTGGGCCCTCATGCTTACTGCCGGTCAGCATCTAGTGGCCACTCTGACTCGTTCTGTGTGGGAAAAGGGGTGGACAGAATGGATCCCCAGACTCAGCAAGGGCCCACACTGCCAAGATGGCCACTAACCTCTGCCTCTTGGGAGGGTGGGGTCAAGTGTGCCCACCAGGGTCTGCAGAGCAAGCACATAGCTCTAGGGTGGGTGTGGGTGCCTGCCCCATTGGGTGCTCGGGTGGTCGTCTAGGGAGAGTGGTGGTGTGATTCCCTTGCCTGCCTCCAGGAACCCAGACAAGGACGAGAGGCCTTGGTGCTATGTGGTGAAGGACAACGCACTGTCGTGGGAGTATTGCCACCTGGCAGCCTGTGGTGCGGGCACACTGAGAGGTTGGGGGTGGTGCTCCCTGAGGACCCTCAGACATGGGTCGGTGGAGGGGACTCAGTGGTACCCTGTAGTTAGACCCTGGAATGGTCAACTCGCAGAGGCCTGTGCCCCAAGCACTCATACTGGGAATATCTGGCTATCTTGGGTGTGCAGTGGGGTCCCAGACTGTAGGAGAGACAGAGCTCACTCTGTATCAGGTGCTCTGGTCTTGCCAAGGTCTGTACCCGTCATTCTACTCTCCCTTTCTGTAGAGTAGGGACAGAGGCTTCCAGGGTAACTTCTCAGAGCAGGGCTAGGCCTGAGGAATTGGGCTATGGGTCCAGGTAGGACCCCTCTGGCTCTTCCCTGTCTCCAGGGAAACCCAGGGGTATGAACTGATGGCCTCCACTCCCAGAATCTCTGGTTAGAGTCCAGTCCCAGCTCCCGGAGGTCCTGATGACACTGGCTGAGTCAGCCCCAGCTGCACGCCCAACCTGTGGCAAGAGGCACAAGAAGAGGACGTTCCTGAGACCACGCATCATTGGTGGCTCGTCATCTTTGCCTGGCTCACACCCCTGGCTGGCAGCCATCTACATTGGGAACAGCTTCTGTGCTGGGAGCCTCATCCACACCTGCTGGGTCGTGTCTGCAGCCCACTGCTTCTCCAACAAGTGAGCACACTGGCCCGCCCCGCAGGGCACCCACCTCCCAGCCAGCCCTCCCTCCCTTCCTTGGCTCACCATTTCTTATGCTCCCCTAGCACCTTCAGTCCCTCTGTGTCCTGACGCTTGTGCTGGGCACTGAGGTAGTCACGGAGCATGAGGGTGAGGCATCTCCATGTACACCTATGCAGGGGCAGTAGTGGGTATGGCCCTGGCATCTACATAGACCCTGCCTTTCCAAGAGCACGGTAGTGAGGTGGAGATCCTAAGGCCAGAGTTGGGGCCTGTCCCATACGCCACCCTCTGCCTATGTCTAGGTGTTTGAGGGGCTCACCTGAGCAGGGAATCGGGGGGCTCAATTACAACATGAACCCCCCAGGATCACTGCACAGTTGGGGAAACCAAGGCCCGGCCCATCGAATGGGCTCCCAGGAGTAAGTGTCCAAGGTCCACTCCTGTCCCTACCCTGCAAGGCTGCAGCCTCAAGACCCCAAGACTGACCTGACTGCGTAGTAAATAAAGTGCCAGCCGTTCCTTCTAGCCCCGAGTCCTGGGGGTAAAGCACTTGCACCTGGGGACCCCACAGGACAGGTCAGGCTGGGGAAGGGCCTCTAGGCAGACCAGATCTCCACCCATGTGGCCCATTCTTAGAGCAGACCTCACCCCGCTGGCTTGTGAATGAAGTTGCCCTTGAAGACAGGGCTCCTAAGCCAGGACCAGTGTGGCCTCGCCATCCTTGTTGGGCTTGACTCTGCCGTCACGTGTGCTAAAAACATCTGTGCAGACTTCTCCCAGGGCTCTGACTCTCTTGCTTGGCCATGACCAACAAGTAGAGGAGCAAGGTTGGGGAGACCTGATAGTACTGAGGAGAGGACTGGGTGCCTACTCCTGCCAGCTTTCTGTCCAGTCCCCCCAGGAACAGCATCACAGTGGTACTGGGTCAGCACTTCTTCAACCGCACAACGGACGTGACACAGACATTTGGCATCGAGAAGTATGTGCCCTACTCCCTGTATTCGGTGTTCAACCCCAGCAACCATGACCTTGGTGAGCTCAGGGCCTCAGCAGGGTGGGGTGTGGTTTGTGTACCCCAAACCAGAGCCCAGATAAGAGCCAGGAATACAAGGGGGAAAAGTCAGATGTCAGAGGTGCTTCGTCTTTGGTCTCTTAGGCCACCAGCCACCCACCCCTTGCCCATTTTATGGGACTGTCTGCCATGTATTTCTCTCTGTCGAGGCTGATCCCTGGCCTCTCTCTCTTGTCTAGTCTTGATTCGGCTGAAGAAGAAGGGGGACCGCTGTGCTGTCCGCTCCCAGTTTGTTCAGCCCATCTGCCTGCCTGAGGCAGGCAGTTCCTTCCCAACCGGACAAAAGTGCCAGATTGCAGGCTGGGGCCACATGAAAGAGAGTGAGTGGGGGGCAGCCCCCGTGTCACCCCGATGGGGGGCAAGGCAGTGTGAGCCTGCCTGCCCTGAAAGTGCCGGTATTCCACAGATGCCAGTGACTATACCAGCTTCCTGCAGGAGGCGCTGGTCCCCCTTGTTGCTGACCACAAGTGTAGCAGCCCTGAGGTGTATGGTGCCGACATCAGCCCCAACATGCTTTGTGCCGGCTACTTTGATTGCAAGGCTGATGCCTGCCAGGTAGGGTATTGCCAGGCCCCCACTGGGACCACACAGATGGGGTCTTAGAATTTCCTGGCTCCTAGGGAGTTCAAGGCCTAACAGGGAGAGTAAGACAGAAAGTCCCCCACTGTGGACCACTTGGCACTTCCTGGAGGGCATCCTTGCAGTAGGAGAACCATCTAAATAGATGGGAAACTAAGTCAAAGGCAGGCCCAGCATCACATGGAGCCAAGACAAAGCCCCACTGTCCAGGCAACAGTTAGCATCATCCACGTGACGTCAGGCCTCAACGGCTACAGTTCTCTGCCCAGATTTGTCTTGTGTACTCAGCAATCAATCAATCAATAGCTAATGTTTGTGAAGGGCTTCACAGAGCAGGCCATAGCCATGATTACATGTCATCCTGCTCCAACGTGAAGGAATTGCTTTCTGCCTTTGAAACAAGTGAGGAACGGGCCTCAGAGAGGCCAGATCCCATCTCTAAGATGGCACAGGATTCTGGGGTAATCAGGGAGGGCTTCCTGGGGAAGGGGGCTGTTACACTTATTCCAAGAGATGTAGAGAAGTCTAGCAGGCTATGAAGTGGCATTTCCGGCAGTGTACTAACATGCTGGGACCTAGAGTACCCGTGTGTTCCTCATGGAGTAGGATCAGAGAGCTGCGGGGTGTGGAGGTGAGAAAACTTTCCAACAGTTTGAGAATAAGATGCCTTCCTAACTGCTTGGGGTCAGGAAGAGAGCCCACACTTCTCAGAAATGCCTGTCCCCCATCCCCAGGCAGTTGGCCTTGAAAAACGCTCAGTCTCCAGGGAGCACTGGAGACTTTCGTTGACCTATCACTTCAGCACATTTGCAGGGTTGGAAGCCCGTGTGCTCCCAAGTCAGGCTCCGGGCCGCTGGTGCATGCGTGGCTGAACCGAGTCTCTGTTCCAGGGGGATTCAGGTGGGCCCTTGGCCTGTGAGAAGAACGGTGTGGCTTACCTGTATGGCATTATCAGCTGGGGTGACGGCTGTGGGCGATTCAACAAGCCGGGAGTCTACACCCGTGTGTCCAACTACGTGGACTGGATCAACGACCGCATCCGACCCAAGCGACCAGCAGCTGCCTCCTGAGATCCTCTGGACTGACTGCTTACAATTCCCTGTCTACTACAGACAATAAAACTGTTTCTAAGAGCCGGGCGATGGTGGCGCACGCCTTTAATCCCAGCACTCGGGAGGCAGAGGTAGGCAGATCTCTGTGAGTTCGAGACCAGCCTGGTCTACAGAGCTAGTTCCAGGACAGGCTCCAAAGCCACAGAGAAACCCTGTCTCGAAAAACCAAAAAAAAAAAAAAAAAAAAAAAAAAACTGTTTCTAAGGACCTGGCCTCACGATAGCACTGCCTCAAGCTGGGACAGTGCTTTGGGTCTAGCCTCCCCAAGTCATGTCTTGGGCCTTCAGTGCAGATGGTGTGGCCTCAGGGCTGGGGCCTGAAAGCCAGTGTAGCTCCTGAGTGTGGATAGGAGCCTTCTGCCTCACAAAGATGGCTCAAGGGGACGAGCAAAGTCAGACTCCTCTAGACCTTATACCAGGCCAGGGTCCAGGCACCCTAAGCATTCTAAGGCAGGACATGGAAGCCAAGTCCATTTCCCCAGGCCATGAACAAAAACGTGCACCTAGCTTCAAGATGGCAGCCTGCCAACAGTTTGCTATCAGCTGTGGCAGCTCTGAGGGAGACCTGAGGAGCAGGGCCCATGACTGGCTACTGCTGGTACTAAGCACATGGGAGCCAGGCTTGCTTCCATCCAGGCAGGATATGGAGCTATCTTATTCTATCTCTGGGGCCAGAGACAGTAGACAGTGTGGTGGGGGAGCAGAGGACAGATTCCCTGAGCCCGTGGACTGTGGGAGGCGCTGGATATGTCTCAAGGGTCTTCAGAGTCTCTAGCAGGAAAATTCATGACCAATTGCGGAAGGGCACTGAAGTGCTGGAAAGCAAGCTGGGCAGGTAAAGGAAACAGGTTAGGGTGGGTCTGAGGCCTGCTGTCTCTAAGAAAGCCCAAAGCAGGCACAGTCAGACTGAGACCAAGCATGTGGTTCCTGACCCATGGCCTGCGTGGGGCAGCAGATAGCACCTCGTTCAGTGTCTCTAGCTGGGACCAGGTTTTCCCATGCCTGTCCTCCCCTGGTGACCTGGCACTTCCTACTCTCCGTCTGCAGCGGCAGCAGGGTCTCACCATGCCCCACCAAGAGTCTGTTCAGTCTAGGTGACGCTTTTGCCCTAACCCTCCCAGAAAGCCTCAAGTGCTCAGCCTGGGGGCTCACTACCCACCCGTGAGCCCTTCTACTGCTGCCTGAAGAACCAGGAGGTTCTGTGGATGACCCTCATCCCACTCTCGTGACACCCTGTGAGACTCTGGGGGAACTGGTCCAACGCGGCCCTCTCCCGGTGCAGTCTTCCTGGTCAGAAGGACCCAGCCTCTGCCAAGCCCTCAGTTCTGGGTCCTGGATAATTGAGAACAGAACAGCATCCAGAAATCTGGATGGTGTAGTCAGACAAGACAGTGTGTTCTACCCAGGCAACAGAAGCCCGGCGGCCAGCTGCTTGCTGACATTGGTCTTCTGGTCCAGTTTGCTCCATGGAAGCAGAGGGACAGCAAGTCCCCATCTGTGTGATGTTCAAAAATAGTGACCTTTAAGTCCTCTAAGAGCCAGTGGAGCTGGTGAGCTGATTTAGATTTTCCTGGGTGACAGCCCTAGCTCAGTGTGGCTGGGGTCAGCATAGGAGAAGGACAGGACTCAGGTACTCACAGATGTGTGTGGATCTGGGGAGACATGAGCCTATAAACCAAGGATAATGACCCCAGGGGTATGGACCTGCGCCCTTCCATAGCCATCCGGGACTGCTGTACCATCCCTGGCCCCTCATCTTGACCACGTCTTGGATTGGTACTACCCGAGGACCAGCCCATTGGGATGTGGCAGACATATCCCGCTTCTGTTGTTTACTACTTTGGATTTATTTATGTCTATGTGTGGAATCTGCCCATCATTTTTCTTATCTCCTTTAAATGACTGTTTTCTAGACTCAGTAAGTTCTTGAGCATTCCTTCTTTCTTCAAAATTCTCTGAGAGTCTAGACACGCTTGGGATGATCTGCTCTCTGGGAGCTGGTAGAATGCATTTATAATCTGGAATTTTCTTTAGGGCGGTATCTCCTGATTTGTGGTTTTAAACCATTCTAGGACTAGCTGGGGGATAATCTTTATTCTGAAGCCTGTGTTTTCCAAAATTCAGATTCTAAGTTAACTGTATTATTTTCTTTTAAATTATTTATTTATTTATTTATTATGTATACAATGTTTTGTCTGTGTGTATGCCTGCAGGCCAGAAGAGGGCACCAGACCTCATTGCAGGTGGTTGTGAGCCACCATGTGGTTGCTGGGAATTGAACTCAGGACCTTTGGAAGAGCATGCAATGCTCTTAACCGCTGAGCCATCTCTCCAGCCCCTGTATCATTTTTTTGTAGCTGTGACAATAGGCCTGGTGGAAGCAAGTGAGCTAAAGACAGGAGGATGCTCTCTGACTCACAGCTCATTCCTGTATAGTCCACCATGGCAGGAAGCCGTGGTGCTGGGAGCTGAGGCAGCTGGTGGCACTGAGTCCACACTTGGGCACAGAGAGAGAATGATGGCACTCAGTTCATTTTCTTCTTTTATTTTATTATTTTCTTTTCATTTTTATGTATATGAGCGTTTTTCCTGCATCTGTGTCTGTGCACTATGTATATGCCTGGTGCCCAGAAAGGCAAGAAAGGGCATTGGATCCCCTGGAATTGGAGTTACAGATGCTCATTGGCTATCATGTGGTGCTGGAGATTGAATCTGGGTCCTCTGACAGAAGGGCCCATGCTCTTAACTGCTTAACCATCCTTTCAACCCTTCCTTTGTTCTTTTTATTCAGTCTGGAACCTCAACCCATGGAATGCTTCTGGCTATATTCAGGATGGGTATATTGGTCAGGGGTCTCTAGAATAACAGAACTTATAAAATATACATATATATGCACACACACATATATACATGCACACACACATATATAAAGGGGATTTATTAGAGCGACTTACAGGCTGCAGACCCGCTAATCCAACAGTGGTTGGCTGTGAACAGAAAGTCCAAGAGTCTCATAATTGTCCAGTCCACCAGGCTAGATGTCTCAGCTGATCTTAGCAGATGCTGGAATCCCCGAAATAGGCACTAATGCTGGTGAAGGAATGGACTTGCTGGCAAGGAGAGAGCAAGCAGACAAAGAGCAAGAACTTCTTTCTTCCATGTTCTTAGGCTTCCAGCACAAATGTGACCCAGATTAAAAATGGATCTTCCTGCCTCAAGAGCCAGATCAAAGGCACTTGTTTCCTGCGTGAAGACCCAGAGTAGCAGTGGGTCCACCTACTTCAAACCAAGCAAAAAATCCCTCACAGGTGTGCCCTCTATTTCTGGATTCCAGTTAATCCCAGATGTAGTCAAACTGACTCTGGAAATGGACTCACAGATGTGGCCAGAGGTGCATCTCCTCGGCGATTCCAAATCCAGTCAACAGTGAAGATGAGCCCCACATCAACTAAGAGCTGAAGAAACGAGCAGCAAGTTTGTCTAAATCTCACTTTTATGGTCACGGAATTATACGCGGACGTTTCTGTTCACTTTCTGTTGCTATAACTGAACACTGAGAGCAGCTGTCCTAGTGGCTTCCTGTGGCTGGGATAGACCCTGACCAAAGCCAACTCGGGATGGAATGGGTTCGTTTCATTTTTTCAGATTGCCGTCTGTCATTGAGATAACCCAGTGTAGGACTCAAGGCAAGGGAATGTAACAGAAACCATGAAAGAAGTCCACTTACTGGCTTGTCCCTCTTGCATGTTCCGTTAACTCGCTTATGCAACTTCAGACTCATCTGCCTAGGGTTGGCACCGCCCATGTTGCGCTGGGGCCTCCTGTATCAATTAGTAGTTATGAAAATGCACACACCAGTCTAACCTGGGTACTTCTTCTTTGGTTGAGGTTCCCTCTTCCTAGCTGACATAACAGCTGAGGTTAATGATGACACTAGCTAAATTACAAAGACCAGAGGTTGGGAGTGCAAGGCTGTGGTGCTGGCATCTGCTGAGGCCTTGCACTACACTGTAGCATGGAGCAGGACATCACATGGCGAGACAGAGCAACCTGCTGACTCAGATCTCCCTTCTTCTTATAGAGCACTAATCTCATTAAAGAGCCCCATCCTTGTGACCTAATTTATCTTCAATTACCTTCTACCTCCAGATGTCAGAATCATGGAAATTTGAGGGTTAGGTTCTAGCACATGGACTTTGAGGGACCCATTTGGCCGTGGCAATGGGATTCTTTTTACCACCGAGTTGCAATTGTTACTCTCTGAATCTGAAGTTACTCTCTGTCATTCGGAAGCCCTACCACTGGCTTCTCTCTTTCATTGCTCCCATTGAGCAGTCTGCCACAACTTTTACTGTTCCGTGGGTTACGCCCTGCCCTGATGCATTCTAAGCTGTCTGATCTTGGTATGAAGCACTAGGCATGCATGTGGAGGTGAGATCATCGCCTCCTGCTTCAATGTGATCGGCTTATGTTCCCATAGAGTTCCCACAGTGATTCAGGGATTCGGGTTTCATCTCTCCAGTTTTCCGGAGATCCACCCATCTTGGTGCCCTCCGCTGATAACCGATTACTTCAGAAAGCCTTTTCTATACCACACATGAACTCAGAACTCGGAGGCGAGAAGCCACTCTGTTTATTTAGCTCACAGTTCTTAGGGTTGATAACCTGGGCTAAGCTCTGCAGGGTGAGTTCTCTGTGCTGACCTGGGGTCTCCAGGGTGTAGGCTATGGACTTATCAGTGGGTTATTAAGAACGGATGGCTATCGGCTGGAGCCCAGGGTGGGAGGACACTGAATCTCATCACCCGGCAAGTTGTCTTGGACTTGTTCACATGACAGAGGCAATACTACAAAAGGGGACATGGATGTGAGCTTTCCTCTGTTTTCCTTTAGTCAAAGTAAGCCTGACTTTGAGAGCGGAAAAGATGTCCATCTCTTAGTGAGAGGGACGCATGGCCATGTTTTAAGGGGTGTAAGTATAAGGAAGGAGTTGTTTGCAGGGGTCTAAGGTCATTTCGTGTTGCTGTAGTGGAATAAGTGAGACGGGATAATTTATGAAGAGGTCACTTGGCTCACAGTTCTGGAGGCTGTAAGTCCCGGCGTGTGGCTCTGGCGTCTGGTGGGTCTCTGCTGAGGCCTTGTGCTTCAGTGGAATGTGGCGTAGGACATCACAGGGTGGGATAGAGCGCCTCCTCTTCTTGTAAAGCCACTAAGTCCACCAAGGAGTTCTGTTCCCATGATCACAGTAATCCTAATTAGCCCCGCCCCACCACTCCAAACGCGCTATTAACTCAGGAATTTGAGTATTACATTCCTAAAGGCTCACTCCAACCCCAGCACAGCTGCTTTCTTACTCTGCTGCCCCTGGCATTGGTTATCTCTATTGCTCTCACTCAAAGGCTGTCATTAATGATCTGAACTCAGCTTATAGAGAAAGAAGGGTCTTGGGCTCAGTTTTGAAGCTTAGCCCACGCTTGGCCTCATTTCCCTTGAGCTTGCAGCAGAAGCATGCAGCAAAGCAATCCACTGGCTTGAAGATTAGGACACTAAAGAGAAAGGGGAATAACTTGGGGTCCTGCTGGTGCCCTCCTGGTGTGCCCTGTCAGGCCCTGAAGGCCCTTCTCAGGCCCCTCCTCTTAAAGTTCCCACTACTTCCCAATATCAATAGGAGATGGGACCAAGGCTTTGATCCTGGGGAGCCACACCAGGTCTCAAGGACAGCAGTTGTCCTGACAGAGTAGCACATAAAAGAGCAGACATCTAAGCAGGCAGCTCTTCCTTTTCTGTTACTGCCATGCCTGTTTTCTTTGCAGCACACTAAGTTTGTTTCCAAAAAAAAAAAAAGATAGATAGATAGATAGATAGATAGATAGACAGACTGATGGTGGAAGTCCATAATCAAGGGGCCATCAAATTCAGCTCCCAATTCCTTCCAGTGTATAGACAGCTGCCTCTTTGCTGTATCCTTCTGTGACTTTTCCTGTGTGCAGAGGAGAAAGCACTCTTTGGGATCTCTTTGTCATTCTATAAGGACACCTGTCCTATCAGATTATGGTCCCCATGTATGATCTCATTTACCTTAAATACCCTCTTAGAGGCTCCATGGTCACATGGGCGTGAGGAGCTGGGGATGGGGGGATATCCAGTCCATAATACCCTTCCTCTTATCATGTGACTAGTGACAAATGTTTGCATGGTAGCATAGTGCATCTAATGCTGGGCTCAGACGTGGCCGCCACTTCTCTCCACTTTCCACTGCTTGGAGTCATCTGTACTGTTTCACCCAGTGGAGGTGGACATGGGGCTTGGTGCCTGCCATAGCCTGTAAGCATGTGTCTGCCCAGCATTTCCAGTCACCTAGAGATGCCAAGCCAGCAGGCCATCTGGTCCCAGCCTCCCATGCGTGTAACTGATCATTTGAGAGCCTCTTGCATATGAAGTCACTCCTGGCAATGGTAACAAACCCAGGTTGCAACAGGAAGCTCAGGCCACACAATGATGCGCATGCTCTTGCCTGGCAAGTGGCAAGTACAGTGTCTCACAGAGGTCTGGCTGCAGAGCCACTGATGAAACGGCGGCATCGCGAGGTCATGGGGCGTGGCGGTTTGGCTGCAGCACTGTGGATGGGCACTCAGACAGGGGGGAAGCTGTGGCCACAGCTGTAAGCGTCCTTAAAGTCCTGCGGGATCTGGAGTGCAGTGGTGCCAGGCAGGGGTGTGGGGTTGAGTGTCATCCTGCCTTACACGTGACTGCCTTCCCGTCATCCTGCTCTTCCCAGATGTCACCCTGATTCTTCAAGAGGCTTGTCATCCTTTTGGTCAGCTAGCCATCCTTCAGTGTCCAGAGATCGTTTCATCATGCTATACCCTGTTATACTCTGGCTATAACATCTGGGGAACCTGAGGCACAGAGAAGGTCGTCACAGAATTCTTGGCCAGACCACCTTCTCCCCTACTGGGCAGATACTTCTTCCTACCTTTCAGCAGGCCTGGTGACCACAGTGCTGTCCCCTGGGTCATGTGGAGTGGGAGAAGGAAGCTGTCTATCCCCATGGCGCCTGCATTTCCGGGGCCAGTGTGGGAGCAGGTGCAGCTGCCAGGCGTGGCTGGGGTTTGGGCCAAGGCCAGCACTTGGAATGTGGCAGGACGTGGCCCCTCCCTGCAGGGAAGAGCAAGTGCCAGGCTTCTGGGCTGGAGGATGTGGCCATAGCTACAACCCCCAACTGACTCCATACCGGCTGTCGGAGCCAGTCCCCAGGGGCTTTCGATGTGTGGGGAGTATGAATGGGGCTCTGTGGCCAGCAACTGTTCTGCGGAAGGCCCTGGGGTGTTGCGTGTGTGATGGATGGCAAAGCATCCTCCCTCCCTGCATCAGGCCACAGCAAGACATGAGGAAAACATTCAAATCAGCTGTATGGTCCACTTGCGGTTTGTCCTGCAGATTCCTTGGAGGGACTGCGGCAAGGGCTCCCAAGTCAACTACTGCTCTGGGGTCATTGCATGTGGCCGCGAGTCCTCACACTACTCTGACCCTCAGCTTCTATGGAGCAGATAGGAATCTGTGCGGGATGAAGACTAATGCATACCGCGCACGCGAGTGGAATATAGTTTGGCTTTAACCCCTTTCTAGCTGGACTATAGCTCCTTGGGGTTGGGAACTGGAACGGGCAAACACACAGGGCTTCATTGTGTGTCTGAATTGATCTTGTAGGGGGCAGTCAGTTCCCAACTGTGACTGCTCTCTCCTGAGGTGCTCCTAGGACATGGGTCTTAAGGTGAACTTACATCTGGGGAACCCATGACATAGGTTGACAAAGCACTTAACCTCCACAGTAACTTAGGATGGCCATAGAAAGCTCACAGAAACCTTAATCGACCCTAGCCTGAGCAAGAGGCTGAGGAGCAGAAATTCAGGGGCTCAAAGGCCAGTTGGTTGGGCAGGGGGCTACTAGGCAAGGCTGTTGTCAAGCAGCACAACCACCTAGGCCCTCCATGCTTCAAGACTGGTGCAAGCTGGCTTTCAGAAGGGGAGAGACCAGCCAGGGAGACATGGGGCAATGAGGTGACACAGTGACCCCGGTCCTGGCAGCCGCCTGCACAGAGGTCTGTTCTGTCAGACCTAAAGAGTGGATGCGCCCACCTCCTCTATATCTGCCCAGAGAATGGCTACCTCTGGTGGCGGAGAAGACCTAGGGGCTGGGGAATGGCCTCAGCCAGGGCTGTTCTAGGTTGGTCCGTCATCAAGGGTGCCTCCTGGCTCCATGAGGTGGGGGAAGGGCAGGTGCAAAGGATGAAGCCATTGAAGCCAAACTAAAAGAGATTGAGCAGGCAGACACATGGTCACAAAGCCTTGGGGGAGGAGGGGCTGTCTTGGGACAGTTACCTTCTTTTTGGGAAACTGCCACTGTCCCAACTTCCATCCCCCGCTAGGCTGAGTTTCTTTCCCTGAGAGGCTGCTTCAGGTGGTCTTGGGTAGTGGTCCGGAGGCCTGGCAGGAGCAGTGCCGGCTGGCAGCCTGTTGAGTGCAGAGGCTGCCCAAGCCCACTGCCATTTTTGGCTTGCACTTTGTCAGGGTCTTAAAGATTGTGGCCCCGGGGCACCCCGCCCAGTCTCCCCCGCACCCAGGTCCCGGTGTCGTCGCTGCGCCCCGCCCGCCACGCCGCCGGTCCCGCCCTCCTGGCGCTGCCCTGGGCCCTCCCGGAGCTATTTTGAAAGTGACCCTGGGCTTGGGCGCCCGGGCTCGTGGAGAGGGCGCGGCGGGCGGCGGGAACCATGACAGAAGATGACCGAGGCAGCGCTGGTGGAGGGCCAGGTCAAGCTGCGGGACGGCAAGAAGGTTGGGGCGCCGCGGGGGCGCAGGGCGGGGGCGCGCGCGGGTGGGGGCGGGGGCGCGGGGCAGGCGCGCACGGGCGGCCTCTCACGCTGTCCTGTCTCCGCAGTGGAAGAATAGGTGGCTGGTGCTGCGCAAGCCATCGCCGGTGGCAGGTGAGCGGCTGGGCCGGCGGGGGGCGGGTTGCGGCAAGCCGGCGGGACCCTGCGGGCCCTGCTGCGCGTGGCCGAGGTGCCAGCTAGCCCGAAATAGCCGCGGGGGAGCCGCTGAAACCTGGCCCCGCGGCGGTAACCGGAGAGTCGCAGCCGTTTGGGCGCCGGGACCCTGGGATCTGGACACCCGCAACACAGCCCCAATTTAGTCCGGGGTGTGGAGTTAGGGGGTTCCAGCTCCTGAGTGGGCCAATCCCTTTCCTGGACCAGCAGAGACCCAGAGGGACTGCGGCCTCCCCGTGAAGCACCGGGCAGACCCCATATTGTGTCATGGGACATAGGTGTCCCCATGATGAAAATACTTGCATCAGGAGTTCCCAAGTTGCATTGCAGGCAGTGCCACCCTTCCCCAATCCCACCATCTCAGGTAGGGCAAGAGTAGGAAGAGTCCTACTTTTGTGTCCCAGAAAATTGACTTCTAATTTTGTTTGGGAGAGACACACTTCTGGGAAGAGAGACTGGTACCAGGGTCTGTGGCCTCTGTATAGGGAGGGCCAGCAAGGAGCCAGGGCAATTCGGCAGCTTCAGCCTGGAACTGCAGCTGTTTCAGGAGACAGGTGCCTTGGAGCTGGCCCAGGCAAGGGGTCTGTAAGGGAAGTTGGGTGGGGGCGTGTGTGTATGTGTGTGTGTGTGTGTGTGTGTGTGGCAGTCTCACACATGTGCAGGCAGCCAGAGCGACTTCAAGGATGCTGGGCGTCTGTTAGCTCCCAGGAGGGGGTGGCGCGATGTACTAGCTGCTTTTGTGGTCAGTCTCTTCTGGCCTTGGCCTCAGCTGGCCTCCACAAATTGTTGGTGTCTTCATCAGTCCTTCAAGCCTGGACACTCTGTGGCTCAGAGCCTGGGGGTCCTCATCCTTGGAATTCTTGGAAGAGGAAGACTGGAGAGTGGGTAGAGGAAGGGGCCCTGGAGACTGCCAGGCTTGGGGGTGTGGATCTGTAGAGAGGTAAAGGTCACAGGGGAGGGAAAGAGATAGGACGGGTAAGAGGCTTTGATGACCTGTGTCCAGAGAGCGGAACCATGATAGACTGACCCATGTGCAAAGAGCACTGGAATAGCTGGTGAGGGGTTATAGGGAAGACTCCTGAGTTGTGCTCACTGACTGTTGGGATCCAAGAGCTTCCCGTGTGCCAGGCAGGGAGCAGACTAGAAGCCCCAGGGGAGGGACTGGCAAAGGAACATGAATTAATGCTGTCCCAAGAGGAGGCTCTGAAGTTGGGCTGGAATTTGTTAGGGCTGGGAGGTGACTGGAGGGTGACCAAGAGTGGGAGGTGTGGCCTGTCCGTCCTGAGTCTGCTTTCTGTCCCACTGCCTCTTGGGCTTTGCGCGACCTCTTCCTGAGCTACCTGAGCCTGTAGCCACCTCACTGTGACTTTCTCCTCCCATCTCCCCATCTTGTCCCACTGGAGACTGGCTCTTCCCTGCCCCACCCCTGCCCTCCCTCTAGATGGAGACCGGCACCTACATCCTTGAGGACCTGTAGTCTGAATGCCATTGATCTGATCTGGAAGGGAGGGAAAGGTCCTGTTCTCTTGCCTTGAGAACAAGGGATCCTTGGCTTTTAAATTGTGACTTCCGTTGTAGAGGTTCATGGGAGGTGGTTGAGAGGGACCAGGAAGCTGGGGAGCAACGACTTCTTGGCCAACATGCCCTCACTCCTCTAGGTACTGCCAACACTGGTAGCTGTCCTGTAGGAATGGTTTAGCTGGCAGAAGAGGGGGAAACATTTGATCAGAGGTGTGTTGCACAGTGCTCGGGCTCTGGTGGGCAGTATGAGCTCATGGAAGGAAGTGGTTAAGCAAGAGAATAAGAGTTGTAGCTCCCAGCACATCCACTGGGACACGGTGGCCCTGAGGGCTAGCTAGTATGAAGTTCTTCCTACCAAGCCTGTCTCTGTGGGATCTGGGAGTGAAGGATGTGCCTCTGGTTCTCCCACGGGGCAGGACCTTCAGGAAGGGGGTGCTCTGGGTTCTGTCCTGGCCAGCGGCTGAGACCAGAACTTCAAGTCTCAGCCTGTCTTCTTTCTCAGTGGTGTGGTCTCCCGATGGGGTGCTCCAGACAGCCCATGGAGGGTCCCCAGCAGTGGTTATAGACAGCTGGACAGCATCCTCACAGGGTGGTAATCTTTTGCTTCCCATATGGGCTGCATCAGGGCCTTCACCTAGCTTGGGAAAGCTACCAGGGGGGACCCAAGTCCTGGACCTGGCAGAGAAGCCAAGGTCCAGACATATGGTGGGGAGGTTTCATGCCCCGGCTCTCTCCAGGGCCTTGCTCTCCATTCCTGAAAGCTAGTGGTCCCTAGCTCAGCACTGTCCTCGGACAGCCAGGGTGTGGCTGACCCAGAGAGGTTCAGTGAACTCTACCTGCAGGGGAATATCCCACCCACAGGCTCATGGTGACAGCAGAGGCCTCCAGCCCACACATAGGAACAGGGAGCCTTGAAGATGGAGTCCTATGCCAGCCAGTTCTCTGCTTAGGAAACCCTAACTTTGAAGTTGGGATGTCTTTCAGTAAGAATTGCAGATGTCTTTCAGTAAGACTGAGATCCTTTGGTGGTGACCCAATCCCTCCCTGAATTGGCACCTCTGCCTTTGGGTTAGACAGAGTTCCGCATTCTTCCCAAAGGGATTGGGGCGACACCTCAGCCCAAGGCTGGGGACAGGACAGTATAGCAGGCAGACCCCTCTCTTCATGGGCATCACAGGGAATTGGAATACCTGGGTTCAAGGTTTGGTTCAACTCTTGTGCTGTGTGACCCAGAGAGCCATATCTTCCCTAGGTGTCTTTGTCCTTAGTAGGATGCTCTAGCCTGGTCCCTGCCTGGCCACTCCCACAGCTGCCTGGAGGGTGACTGGGAGGACAGAAGGTGGGGCTGGGCCTCAGCCCTGAGCACTGGCTGCTCTGTGCTGTACACACTCTTGGGGACGCCCATGCCTGTGAGACTCCCTCACCCGTGTGCCACAGTGGACACGGAATCTTCCCTAAGATAAACTTCAGGCCTGGGACCTCACATCTTGCCCCCAAGCATCCCCAGGATCATGGTGATCCCAAATTGCTGCTTGCTCCTATGCACAGCACTTCTGGGGTGCTGCCCCAAGGTCACTGTGACCTCTAGGGCTAGAGCCACCCCACAGCCACTGCCATTCCACTCTACTGCCTTACAGCTCCACCCTCCCTGTGTCCTGTAGCCTCCAGGCCTGGTCACTCAGTCTTCCCGGTGGCGTGTCCCTCCACACAGAGCTTCATCTTTGCCTGTCCCTCCTGCCCTCTGCATGGCTCTGGGCTCTGGCTGTGAAGGCCTCTGTGAGCTCATGACAACTCCATGGTTATTTTTACATCTTTAGACGCCTTCCAGCTGCCTGCCCACATGGCCATTCAATGTCCAATGGGCTTCTTAGCCTCGTCCATCTAGGAAAGACCCTGGTCCCAGCTGTATCCCTGAAAGCCCTCGCCAGGCATCCTCTTGCCACTGCATCCCAGGAGCCATCTGTTGGTCTTCACTGTGCTGTCAACCTAGCGACAGTCCTGTGGCTCCTGCCTGGAGGATGGGCAAGTTCAGAGAGCTGGTACTGAGGCTGCTTCTTCCTGTGCTCCCAGGCCCAAGGTGTCCCTTAATGGGACAGGAGTGTTGGAGCTGTGCTGTCACTATTCTGAGTCTATTCTCTATGCCGTAGCCAAGGCTGGGCTCAGTTCTCTTAGAGCTGCTTCTGGGCACCAAGACTTCCTGGCTCACCTGCCTGTGACTTGGTCTTCTTATCCTCCTGGCCCTTCAGGTCTCTCTAGAGACATCTGGGCTTTTGTCCTGTTTCCTGTGGAGCTGCTAAGCTGGACACACACACACACACACACACACACACACACACACACTCAGGAGGGCCCTGCCCACCATCATGATGCCTGTTCTTCTTCACATAGGACTGTGCTGATAGTTAGCTGTTGGCTTGTATGTTCCAGTGTCCCCACTGATCCAGGTTCATAGGAGATGGGACAGGGTGACAGAATAGGCAGAGTAGGGTAGGGGTGGGGCATCTGGAGCATTGATGTGACTCAGGCCTGCCTTGAGGGAGCCCTTCTCAGCTCTCCATCCAGTTGCCCCGTGCACAAGCCCATGGAGTCACTGCCAGAGGCTGAAGACTCTGGTAGTAGCCGTGGCTTCTGCAGCCAGTTCAGGAGCCCTTCCTGCAGCTTTGAATGCCACCCTGTCCTATTTCTGCTGGAAATGCAGACACTGTCCTGAAGCCTGAAACTGCAGCTTGGAAACCTGAGCACCACAAACGAGCGTCCAGATCAGGCGGTCATCCCTTTGCAGGTCTAAGGGCAGAAGAGTGAGATTAAGCCATGGCAAGGCCAGATGCTCTCTGCCTTGTTTTGCTCCTTGTGACTCTGGATATCCTTGACTTAGACCTTATGGCCCCACCTCCTGCCTGTGACCATATGACCTTTCTCGTGCTTCATCCTCTGTCTCATCTGAGGATGTGCCAGTGTCGCCAGGATAACTAAGGAGCTTGTCTCCCAATCTGCAGTTTAAGTCATCTGCCTGATGTCCCCCCACATCCCTCAGACTGAAAGTGGCCACCATTCAGCCCCTATAGATGCAATAAGGGACTCACTGACTCTTAGTGTCCTGCAGCACAGGTTGGGATTTTGTGTCCCCAGAGATCAGGTAGATTTAGGGGTGGCACCAGTCTACTAGGGATAAGGTCTCAGGGTTAGATACAGGGCCTTCCTTGTGGCTCTTTAAATCAATCAGACATCAGACTCAGCACCATGTGTGAATAAATTCTACCCTAGGGTAGAGACAGGCTACACCCAGCTCACTGCCTGCTTCTGAGGAGTCACCAGAAGCCTCCACAGCCTTCCCATGCTGCATTGTGGCCTTAGTGAGCTGGGCGGTCGTGATGGAGCTGCCACCCCTGTAAAGCTAAGGTATTTACTGTCTGGTATTTAAAAAAAAATTATGACACCATTCTTTTTTTTTAAATTCATTTATTATGTATACAGTGTTCTGCTTGCATGTGCACCTGCATGCCAGAGGAAGGCACCAGATCTCATTACAGATGGCTGTGAGCCACCATGTGGGTACTGGGAATTGAACTCAGGACCTCTGGAAGAGCAGCCAGTGCTCTTAACCTCTGAGCCATCTCTTCAGCCCCCATGACACCATTCTTGATGCTATCATCGGGAGCATTAGCTTTTTGAACAAAGTAGGTGACAATTTGCTGTCCCTGAAGCAGCAGGCTGTTCCCGGATGAATGTCCGACTCTCTTCTATGCTAGCACAGGTAAAGGTTGAGCTACCATTGGCACTTAAGGAATTAGAAGAGGGCGTAGATGCTGATTTTGATGGATGCTGGCATTGCAGAGGTGGAGTAGGACGTGAGGGGCATGGTCGGGGGCGCTAGCCTGGGGTGGCCGGTAAGTGAGCCCTGGCAGGGGCTGAGCAGGTCAGCAGGGTGGTAGCACTGAGGCCTGAAGGCCGGGCCAGTGTATGGACTGGGTTGGGGTGGGTGGCAAGGTCATCCTCAGGGCAGCAGCAGAAGCAGGACATTGGCTCAGATGCTACTACCATCAGGGTAGACTCTCCTGTCTGCCAGGGACCTGAGAGGTGAAAGGAGCCAGGGCGTCATTGGTACACACTGGCCACATCTCACATAGCCCAGCAGACATCCAGGCGGGCTGCAGGTGGAAGTGGTGTGGGATGTGTGAGCACATGTTAAGTACCCACCACATGTGGGGTCTTTACCCCTTCCCACCTTCGGTCTTCACGGCATTGGTACAGGTGGGGTCCTGAGGTCTCTGCAGATAAGGACACAAGTTGACAGGAGGAAGGGCGTGTCCTCTGCCCCTGCCAACCTGACACTGGAGACATACAGGGATTTGGCTGTGCTCACCCTCATTGTTCCCATGATCTCCCTTGTGGACCCCCATGTATGTCCCCTGGGCTTTCATTTTTTCATTTCATGTTTGGGTATGCTTTTGGGGGACACATTCTGTTTTTGTTGCCTTGTTGGGTTTGCTTGTCTCTGGGCCCAGCTTCTTGCTTTGTGGCAGTGAGTCTAGGCCCTCCTCACCTGTGTCTGAGAGAAACTGAGCCCCCAAATTCCCTGGGTTTCTGCAAGTTTTTCTCCCCCGGTTGAGAATGATTTCCCGCTTTTTATGTTATAAACAATGGACAAGTTCCTGGACAGTAAGTGGAAGCCCCGACCCTGTTCGTTGTTTCAGCAGAAGGAAGGGTTTATCTGGTGTTGTGATTAGAGGGATAGCAATCCGTCACCATCATGGTGGAGAGCATGTCAGCAGGCAGGCAGGCGGAGCTGGAACACAAGCTGAGTGCTCACAGTTACCTCCACAAACAGCAACCTCAAAGCCCACCCCCCAGTGACATATGACATAGGACATGCTTTCTCCAGCAAGACCACACCTCCAAGACATAACCCACCAACTAGAGACCAAGTGTGAAAACATCTGGGCTTATGGGAGCCGTTCTTACTCAAACCACCACACTCCAGTCTCTGACCCCTGCAAACTTGTGACGGTATGCTAATACCAAATCCATTTAGTCCAACTTCAAAAGTCCCCATCTCTTTCAGTCCCAACATCGCTGAAAAGCCCAGAGTCCCACATCTCACCTGAGACTTAAGACAATCTCTTAACTGTAACCCCAGTTTCAGGGGGTTAAGAGTCCTTTGCCATCGTGTTGAGGAGCATGACAGCGGGCAGGTCTGGTGCTGGAGCAGGGATTGAGGGCTCACATCTCCATCCACAGACCGGAAACTGAGGGCCTAGCTGCTTTTGGAGATAAGGTCTGAGCAGCTGAGGCTGGACGCCAGCTCCTGGCTCTTCTGCCTTCCCTTCCTTGCTTTGGTAGATGGCACACAGCTGTGTCTACTGGTGAGCGTGCTGCCCGGCTGCTTGCCCACTGCAGGTCCCTGTTGGGTAGCAGAGGAAGAGACTTTGTAGATCTCATGGAAAGCTAGCTGCTATCAGCCTCCATGGTCCCAGTTCTCAGACTCTGGATAGGGAAGGAATGAAAACACCAGAGGCTCTGGGGGTCCCCGTTGGGATCCGGGTTGTCGTATAGGTTTACTGAGGCTGTTTGCAGAAATGTCTTGCTTTCAGAGGTCAGAGGCTTTGCTCTGTGGTCCTCGTGGGGCGTTCTCCATCCTCTCCTCAGTATAGACCAATATATCCATTCACTGGGTGCCACGTGTTATTTAGGGTTGCCTCACATGAAGCGTTTAGGTGTTTGCATTGGGCCCATGAGCCTACACCCTCCTCATAGGGAATCATCCTGCGGTCCCGGTGTTGCTGTGTGGAGGCCTGGCAGCTGGGGGACCTTCTGACTGAGGCTGATAGTGCAGTAGAGGGGAGGGAGGTCTGAGCATGGCTTCCATCAGACTACCCAGCTTCCCCAGGAAGATCTGCCTGAGGCCCCATGGGGATGACACCCCTGGGTGCAGCACAGTGGCAGTGTGGACAACGCCAAGACAGATGGGAACCACTGGGAATGGAGTGCCAAGATGCCTCTGCTCTGGAGGACCTGGGAGTGGACAAGCAGTCCTCTGCACTCTGGCCAGATTAGGCACACTCTCCATACCACAGGCTGGGCAAAAGGGGGCCAAAAGCACGGGCTAGGAGTGGGCCCTAGGGTCCTGACGGGATGAATATCTGGTACCCTCATAACCAGAGCAGGGGTAGGCTGGGCTTGCTCTTGTCCTGTGGCTCTTTTGGTTTAGGTAAGTCATTTGTTCATGGCCAGCCTCAAACCCTAGTCTCTGTCCAGCAGTGCTGTGGCCTTCTGGGGACCGTGGTAAAGGGTGGTGACAGTGAACAGTGGAGGTAGCACCCTGATGGCTTCTCGCCTGTCTGGACAGACTGTCTGCTGATGCTGGTATACAAGGACAGGTGTGAGCGCACCAAGGGCCTGCGGGAGCGCAGCAGTCTCACCCTGGAGGACATCTGTGGCCTGGAACCTGCCCTGCCCTATGAGGGCCTGGCCCATACTCTGGCCATCATCTGCCTGTCGCAGGCCGTCATGCTGGGCTTCGATAGCCATGAGGCCATGTGTGCCTGGGACACCCGTATCCGCTACGCACTGGGCGAGGGTAAGTGACATGAGTTCGGGGCCCTTTGTCAATGTGGACTGCAGAGATGGATGACACCCCAGGGAATCTTGTAGAAATGATGAAAATGGGTGCATGTCTCTGAGTGAAAGAGCCAGGTGGGCCCTTGGGGTGCTCAGGCTGGGGGCCAGTGCCATAGCCCTTTGAGGCCCCTAAAATGGCCTTGTTAAAACTGGGGCCCTCCGTCTACCTTGAGAGAAAACAGTCCTCCCAGGGACCAGGAAGTTCCCCCAAGCTGCTCAAGGGTAGACAGAAAACCTTGCAAGATTTTATAACTCCTAGACCAGACACTGGGTCACCGTGAGTCAGGGACAAGCTGACTGTTAGTATCTACACACATGAGTAAAGCAGAGGATGGAAGAAAGCCACAGGGCGCACATACCTGAGGGCTTGGTTGATGCCACCAACCCCCCCCCCCTTATCTAGCCAAGGTAGCCACAACCTCCCCCACGATGTCCCATGTGTTCTGTGCCATCCCAGAACCCATGCAGAGGGAGCCACTGGGGTTGAACTTTAGAGGCTCTGGGTGGAAGGAGAGAACCGATTCCTCAGAATCCTCCTGGTGGACAGTCCTAGAGCCGTGGAGTGGACAGTGCAGTGAGGGTACAGGGCAGGCAATATTAGCGTAGAAGCTCTCATCTTTCTGGAGAGTTTCCTGATGGTGGTTCACAGCTTGGTTGCAGCCCCTCCTCCATCCGGGTAGGGCAAGGCCATCCCACAAAGCAGCGCGCTTCCCAGGCCTCTCCACAGATGTCAAAAGAGAACTGGTGTGGCTTGACAGACCCCCTGGAGACCCAAGGGTGGGGTAGGACAAACCCTACCAGCTTAGAAGAGGACCAGGTGGCATCATTACGAGGCTTCCTCTGGCTCTGGGGTCTGGAGATGGAGTGGGCAGGGGATTGGCACATGGGCAGTGCAGGTGGGCAGGCTGATGCTGGCTCACACGCATGAGCTGCCTTCTGAACTGAGTGATCTAGGAGGGTGGGGAGGAGGGGACTTCTGAACTGGGTGATCTATGAGACTGGGAGGAAGAGACTGACTTCTGGCTTTCGAGGCAAAGGACGGAGCTGAATTCGTGGGCAGGACCATGGCAGCATCTAGCAGCCTCTGAGCCATACTAGTCTCAGGGAGACCTGCCAATCATGACCTCCTACTCTGAACACAGGATGGAACATACTCCATTCCACACTCTGACGTGGGACCTCCTGAACTTTGCTTTCCCGTTTCTGAAACTGGGCCACGTTGGCTGACTTGATGGGAAGGGTCCCCAAGGAGTGGCCTTAGTGCCTGCGACCTGCCCTGAATATGTTGGGGAGGGCTAGGCAGTAGTCCTTGCCTTCCGAGGATTCGTTTGCCTCTGACTAAGGAAGATCCTGGAGTTTGGGCAGGATGTAAGTGGGGCCCACAGACATCCTTAGCCCTTCCCGACATTTGCCGTTCATTCTTGATTGAGTGGCAGCAAGGGCACTCCATCAGTTTGACCTGGGGATACTCCTCCCACCTCAGCCAACCCTTGGTAATGCCCTTTTGCCCACTTTCTTGCCCTCAGTGCATAGGTTCCACGTGACGGTAGCTCCTGGCACCAAGCTGGAGAGTGGTCCAGCCACTCTCCACCTCTGCAATGACATCCTCGTCCTCGCCAGAGACATCCCTCCAGCTGTCATGGGGCAGTGGAAACTGTCTGATCTCCGTCGCTACGGGGCCGTGCCAAATGGATTCATCTTCGAAGGCGGGACCAGGTGTGGGTACTGTAAGTATGCTGTGTGGGGGGCATACTGGGGACACTTGAGCTGACGGCCTACACATGTTGGCTTGGGGACCTGACAGGAGACTGTGGGCTGTGTCCCCAAGCAAAAGGGCTGCAGCCACTCAAGCTGTGAATGGCACTGAGCACTGAGCCCGGACCCTGACTGTTTCTGGGAATGTTGGGTCCTGGGAAACTACAGAGAACAGCCTAGTGTCACTGTGTGGTTTGTGTATGAGATCACAGTGTCAGAGTTCCTTCTGTTCAAGTTAAATGACAAAAATACTAAAAAAAAAAATACAAAAAACCAGTTCATGAGTGACATCCCATGGATACCCCAGTCAAAGTCCATTTACTGACACAAAATTCCTCTAGACACATCAGCTGCTTAGACTGCTGAGCTGCTCAGAGCTGCCTGGATGTCAGCAGTGAGGTGGCCGCATGTGGGGAGGGTGGGTGTGGCTCCCGAGAGGTATGAAGTCAGGGGAAGGTGGGTGCAGAGGCTGGGATGGCCATAATGGGCTGGTGTCTGGTAGCCAGGATGGGAGCTCAGTGGTGGGGTGGTGTTTGAAGTGTCCCACTGACCTTCCCCTCCACTGCTCTCTAAGGGGACTGTGTACGTGTTGGTGGAGTATGGACCTGCAGTCCCTGAGGGAAGAGAGCCCTTCTCCCCTCTTGAGAGGCCATCTTTACTCTGCATGTGCGCTGACTGCCCAAGGTGCTCATCCTCTTGGCCACCCGGCCTCCTGTTGTCTCAAGGCCTGGACATTGAGTAGTGGAATTCCTAGGTCAGGCAGGGGAGACTCTTGTAACCTGTCTACCCACCCTTCCCTCGTCAGGGGTGTAACCTTGACCTATGCTGGGGCGTGAGGAGGGAGTGAGATGTAGGTGTTTGGGCTCAGCCCCTGCACAGCATCATTAGGCTCAGCATGGCCTGATTGGGTGCATCCGCAGGGTTCTGGAGCTGATGCCTCCCTCCCTGTGGGGTGTTGTAGATATGGGTTGTGCTGGTCACTGACTGCCTGGACCCCACGTTCTGCAAAGACCTGAATTGGACACCATGCTCCACAGTCTCTGTTGGATACTAGGAGCAAACAGTGGGCCTCTGAGTGGGAGGCAGTCTCATGGGGACCTTTGAGGAGCTAAAGCGTGATGTGTAGAGGTGCTTAGCAAAGGGTTACGAAGCAATGAGGCAAGGCAACATTCCTCCCAGGGCAAAGAGGCGGCATGACCTCACAGCACAGGGACAGCATGACCTTACAGCTCAGGGATAGCATGACATCACAGCGCAGGGACAGCATGACCTCACAGCGCAGTGGCAGCATGACCTCACAGCACAGTGGCAGCATGACATCACAGCGCAGTGGCAGCATGACCTTACAGCGCAGGGACAGCATGACATCACAGCGCAGTGACAGCATGACCTCACAGCGCAGTGGCAGCATGACATCACAGCGCAGTGACAGCATGACCTCACAGTGCAGTGGCAGCATGACATCACAGCGCAGTGGCAGCATGACCTTACAGCGCAGGGACAGCATGACATCACAGCACAGTGACAGCATGACCTCACAGCGCAGTGGCAGCATGACATCACAGCACAGTGGCAGCATGACCTCACAGCACAGTGGCAGCATGACCTCACAGCGCAGTGGCAGCATGACCTTACAGCGCAGTGGCAAGCACAACCATTTCCCATGCCAGCTGTGGCGTTTAGTCTTCTTCCTTGGCAAGTCTCAAGAGCAGGGGGATTCCAGGTTGGCCTGTGGTTGGGGTGGTGGAATGTCTGGTTGGTCCCCTCTGTCGTTTGACAGGTGGGAACTACAGTCAGTCACACAGTGGCCTCTCCCTCTGGGAGTCTCTCGATCTGGGAGTTCCTGGAGTCACACCAGTTGAGGAGGGTAGATTCCTTGCTTGGTCTGTGGGATTCCCAGGTACAGGTTTGTTGTGGTGCTGGCCAGCATGCCCTCCAGGCCGGGCAGGTCTCTCAGATGGGCTGGGCCAGAGGATCCGTTTCCATGGAGACCTGTTCCCTTTATCTAGGCTCCAGTGGATTAGGGCCTGCTGCATGTTTCTCCTCTGGGCCCTCTGAGTTTACAGCTTGGTCTCTTGGTGCCAGCAGGCTCCTTTCTGCTTGTCATCGTCCTGGGCACTGGGTGCTAGTGCTATCGAGAAAGCAAGCATCTGACCTGGGCTCTTGTGTTTTCCCTGCATCTGCGGTGAACTATTCAGGGCTGACCGGAGGCTTCTGAGCAAGGTCCTGAATTAGCTTGTCAACGGCAGGAATTTGCCTGGAACCAGTGTGCCTGGAGCCGGCTAGTCTGGGTCCTGCTTCAGAACCCTGGCACTGGCATTGCTGGGACTCTCTCCCTCCAGACCAAAGCCTACTTGGCCCATAGGTCCCTGGCTGCTGGAAAAGACTGTGTGGTGACCATGGGTAGGTGCTGCATTAGGACCAGGGAGCCCCTGTTGTCTAGATGCCCGGACCTTGAGTAGTGGAATTCCTAGGTCAGGCAGGGGAGACTCCTGTAACCTGTCCACCCACTCTCCCCTCGTCAGGGGTGTAACCCCCACCTGTGCTGGGGTCAGGAGGAGAGCGTGAGATGTAGGAGGGTGTGAGATGTAGGAGTTTGGGGCTCAGCCCCTGTACGGCATCGTCAGGCTCAGCATGGCCTGATTGGGTGCATCGGCAAGGATCTGGGGCTGATGCCTTCCTCTCTCTGGGAAGATCAGTGTGGAGGACTGACTAGGAGAGCCCACCCCTTTGTCCCTGCCAGGTGCCCTGGAGCTCTGCTCTCCAATAGGGACAAGCTTGGCTCTGCTGTAGCTGGTCATAGAAACTGCTGCAGCCAAGCTGCGACTCCCTGACACAATGTGGAACACAAGGCAGGTGGGCAGAAGAGGTGACTGGAGGCCACACATCTGCCCTACCTGTGGGCAAACCTTGGGAAGGAGCTCCAGCCCAGTGTGGCTCATGGAGCGGCAGGTATCTGCAGTCTACCATAGGCCTCCTGCATTCAGTGACTGGTATTGAGTCAGGCCCCTGGGGCTGACTGTCACGATTCTTCAGACCCGTGGTCGTGTCTCTACAGTTCTGCTGACCTCCCTTTATCATATGGTGACAACAGCCTACAGAGTGAGTTCAGGTACCATCAGTGTGGTATCTGCTGTCATAAAAGGTCCAGGCCGGCCATGGTGGGCTTCCTGAGACCTGCCCTACCGGACACTGAGAGGGACACGTCTAGGTGCTCAGATGTTCCCTAGCTCATGGGGCTCCACCCATGGGGCTTCCACCCTATCTCAGTTTTGAGGAAGAGGAGACTGAGGCATGGGCTGCCATGGGTACTCATGATCATGTGGAGGCAGTGGCAGAAATGACCCAGTTCATGTTTGTGTGTGCAGCTGTTCCTGGGGAAGGGTGGGGCTGGCTGCTTACCCCAGGCCTCCATCCGCCACGTGCCAGCCCTTCTTCCTCTTGAGGAACAAAAGGCCTTCTTGGGCAGAGTGGGCACCAAGCTGGGAGCCAGGGAGCAGGACCAGCTGCTAGGTAATCCAGACACTGCCAGCTGTCAGCAGCCACCAGCTGCGTCCTCTGGGGGCTAATTTGCCGCAAGCTGTTAGAGAGGAGAGGCACGGTGTCCTCTGACCTTTGAGACAGGCCATGTGACCTCCTGGGGTACAAGGAGACTTCGTGTCTCAGCCCAGGCTGCTGCATGGGAGAATTAGGTTCCTAGACAGAAACATCACTCTTTGGGGATGCCAGTGATGGTGTGTGACCAACGTCATTCTTCAGAACACTTGGGATGGAGCCCAGTGCCCTGACTTCCTCATCTGGACAGGAGAGCCGGTGTCAATCCCCACCACGTAGCACCCTCTTGAGGTGTGCCTATGCACCTACAGTGTACCTGAACTTGGGCTTTGGGGTCTCCCTTCCTGAGGTCTGGAAGTGACCTCACCCCATGCCCAGCCTGAGCCTGGCTGCTCACTGTCCTCCTGAGGACCAGGACCTCAGCTTGGTCTTCAAAAAACAGAAGAGCGAGGGCCTATCAGGATCCTGGTGTAGGCTGCATAGGTGAGCAGGAACCCCCAAGGCTTGAAGCAGGTGCAAGAGAGTGGAAGCAGGCAGAGGAATGAAGGAATGACCGCATCCAGGCCTGCAGAATGTTCCACAGGTCAATGCAGGTGCCACCAAGGGTGCCCAGTGACAAGTGACAGAGTCTTTAGCTGATGGCCCTCACTCTTCTCAGGAAGATGCTGGTCCCCGCTGGGCCAAGCCTGGGACATTTTGAAGTGTGTGTATATCTAGAGGTCATTGTCATAGTGATGTCAAGGACATTCTCCACTAGAGCAAAAGCTGGTACACCCCAAGAATGTAATGCAATTAATAAAAAACTCAGAGACAGAAATTGGGGTTTAACCTGAAGGTCAGAAAAGCAAAACAGCCAGCGGCTGGCCCTTACCTCTACCTCAGTCTGAAATGATGATCCTGCCTCCAGGAATCTCAGAATGAGGCTGTGTCTGAGAGCTGTCTCCTCCCATCTTGTATTCCTCTCTAGGGCTGGGATTAAAGGCGAGCACCATTGGGATTAAAGGCATGCACCACCTGGTTTCTATGGCAAACTGGTGTGGCTACTGGGATTAAAGGTGTGTGTTACTGTTACCACTGCCTGGTGTGTAGACTGACCAGTGGAGCTGTTTTACTCTCTGCTCTTCAGGCAAGCTTTATTTATTAAGATACAAACAAGATATCACTACACAGGAACTCTTGGTTCTTCATCTTCGGGTCCTTGTATTACCCATTGCCGTGTGGTAAACACCCCGAGTGTAGTGTCTGTTCTGCTGTTTAGTGCTGGGTCAGAATTCAGAGCAGGGCTCAGTGAGATGGCTCATCTCTGTCCCACGAGACAGAATGGGTCACTCGAACCGTGAAAGACAGATGGTGCAGGTCCTGGGCTTGGTAGGGAGGCCGCAGTTCCTCTTGGGACCTCCTTTCCTAGCAGAATAGCTGGGCTTTTCTATGTGGTGGATGGTTCCAAGAGAGCACAAATGGGTGGAGCTCGGCTCCCTCAGGGGCCTCGTCCCAGAACTGGAAGAATAGCATGTTACCTTGGTTACTTTATACTATTTAGAGGAGTCTCAGGCTGGCCCTGGGGCAGTAAGAGAAGGGGACCTAGCCTTCTGGGTGGGCAGTCGGCTGGACAGAGAACCTGGGTTCCAGCCTTTCTTAGAACATACAACCCAATTAGCAACACAGAGACGGTCCTGGAGGCATCTTTTTACACTTACCTAAGGGAGACTCATCGGGCAGCAGGTCCTGGGAGGTCATCAGGGCCACTGTCACATGGTGTTTTGTCTGGGGTCTAGTGCAGCAGACATGTACAGGGATGTGAGGCAGAGTAAGCATCACGAGGTCTGAATCAGATGTAAAAGCATCTCAGGATGAACATCTGGCTTCCTTAGATAGGGGTAAGGGTCGAGGTTTGGCACAACTTAATAAAAGGTGCTATCTTAAAGGACGTTGTTACAGCCTAAGGAGTATGGTTGGGCATCTCCCATGTGGAGGCATGCTAGGTGGGGCAGGCATGTTTAGGGAGCCCTTTGACAGGTAGGGAGGACAGAGGGGACAGGGTCAGAGATAGAAATGTATTCCAAGGAAGCCTCATCCCTGAACTCTGAGATCCCAGGTTAATGGTCCCTTGAAGATAGGTGTCCTTCAGAGCTATAGATGGGGTGGCTAGTAGGGATGCCACATGGGCATTTGGGACCCAGGTTGGTAGCTGCTGGGCTCCTGGGCCTTGTCTGGCTGATCGCATCTCCTGGGCAGCATGATACTCCGCAGACGCCGCCGTGGTGGAATGCAGGGCCGGCTCCACTCCCTTCGGTAATGTGGTTTTTTATAGTCGGGGGACTGATTGTCCTGCAGTTTCTGCCAGCTGCCTGTAAGCTCAGGATTAGAGGCCTGGCCTTCCATGAGAGCTGGGGCCAGACTGACTGAGCCCTACAGTGGGTGGGGTGGTAGATGGGGACAGGGAGCAAGCACGGGATGCTTTGTGTGAGCTGGCCAGCAGATGGGAGCCAGGCTGATGAGCATACTTTGCTTAACCAAGGCCCAGCGGAGTTCTTGGCTTGCAGAGTCCGTCTACCAGATCCACCAGGGCCTTTCGGAGCCAGTAAGCCTCTGGGGGTGGCCTCCTGGGCGGGCTTCAGGGTAGCTGTCCACTTCTGCTCCATGTCTCACTTTTTCTTTTGGTCCCCAGCTTCCCAGTGTAGAACCAGTTCTATGGTGCTGGGCAATGTCCCAGCAGCCTTGCGCTAGGCTTGAGTCCATCTCTTGCCTGGGATCATAGACGTTTTTGCCTGCTATGGGTTCTATTCCCATATCTCTAAAACAAGAATGGCATTGCTATACCACGTGGTTTAAGACAATACAAAGCTTCAGCAATCACACCCTGGGGCAGCCATGCAGGGGTGCAGCAGCAATCACAGGTGCTGTCATTGCCTGTGCACACTGGGGCGGCCATGCAGGGGTGCAGCAGCAATCACAGGTGCTGTCATTGCCTGTGCACACTGGGGCGGCCATGCAGGGGTGCAGCAGCAATCACAGGTGCTGTCATTGCCTGTGCACACTGGGGCGGCCATGCAGGGGTGCAGCAGCAATCACAGGTGCTGTCATTGCCTTTGCGCCCTGGGGCGGCCATGCAGGGGTGCAGCAGCAATCACAGGTGCTGTCATTGCCTTTGCGCCCTGGGGTGGCCATTTCCATGTGTCTTGGTACTGGTTGAGTCCCTGGAATCCACAGCTTCATGTTCAGCAAAGAAGAGTGGCCTAGAAGCAGAAATTTTAGCGAGGGGACTTCTCAGATCTTACCTCTTTCGCCAGTCCTAGAGCTGTCCCTGCCTTCTGTCCCTGAGAATTCTGCATGGACCCTGCCTGCCTTTCTTTGGGCAACGGGCAGAGGTCCGGAGCAGAGAGAGATTCTTGTGTGGTGACATGCCGAGTGTCCAGTCCCATGGCCTTGGCTCAGCAGGTGGGTGCAGCCAGCCTGGCTGCTCTCTCATTCACTTGGCCAGGGAGGGATTTCATTCACCCTTGGTGGAGGCACAGCCCAGCAGGAGGGCCGGCCTGGTGCCTGATGGCAGATGGCCTCGGGGTGCCCTCCCTGCTGACTCATTGCTCTTGCCTCCTCTGGGCACAGAGGCTCTGAGCACCTATGTGGTCCCTCTGCCCAAGTGACCCTGCGCTGATTGCACACTATTCCTTCCTTCTGCTGAGTGGGCAGGAGGGGCAGAGTCAGCCCTGGAACACAGGTGCGACCTCAGGGCTTCGTCTTTACCCTTTGACATCCGAGCAAGGGAGAGGTCACTCTTAGTGTGTGTGGGGACACTGTACTGGTCAGAGTGACAGCTGAACACTTGTGGTGTGGCACACCACACTGCACCACAGTGGGACAAACATCTGCAGGTGACTTCACACAGCCCTGGGTGAGGTCTTGGCCACACTGAGAGACCCAAGGAAATCTCCCAGAAGTGCCTCCCTTGTCATTAGCACAGGCTGGGGAAGAGCCTCCGGAAGCCTTGAGGGAGCCTGGAGGGCAGAGGGTGGCCTGGCCTGCGTGTTTCCCCACAGGAGGTGCATGCAGTGGGTTGCTGAAGATCCTTTCAGGAGAGTAGTCTTGGACAGAAAGTCAGGACAGGTTGCCCTCATGAGATGTGGGCCTGCTGTTCTCAGGACACACGATGCTGTGTGGGAAGGACACCCAGCTGGCGTTTTGGCACAGGTTTCCCTGTCAGTTCCTAGGCATTGCTAAAGAGACTGCACTCAACTCAGTACCCTCAGGACACATTGATGGGCTCCCTAGGCCACAGAAGAGGCATGTGGGGTCTGGGGCCCTAGGAGTCTGGCTTCGTGAAGATATAAAGTCACTTGGATTTGGGCTGGAGATTGCTCAGGTTTCTTGCACCTCAACCCCAGACCAGCTCTGGGTGTCTCTCCAACCCCTGCTGGGGCTGGCTGACCCCTGTGTCTCTCTGTCCTTCTTCTGCAGGGGCTGGAGTCTTCTTCTTGTCCTCAGCTGAGGGAGAGCAGATCAGCTTTCTGTTTGACTGCATTGTCCGAGGCATCTCCCCGACCAAAGGCCCGTTTGGGCTTCGGCCAGTTCTCCCAGGTGTGTATGGGAATGTGGCAGGGGAGGTGCCCTTGGTGGTCTGGGGCTAGTAATCTGCTTCATCAGTCTAGTGATATGGCCCGCCCTCTCCCATCCACAACTAAGAACCCTAGAGCCCACTGGGCTAGGATAGTAGCCCTCTAGGCTCCGTGCAGCCTGGGGTCCCTAAGGGGGTCGACTTCTCCTGCAGTTGCCCCTCCTTCATGGACATGGACCATTGGAACACCGGGGCTTGTGGCCTTTTGGTTGACCCAGGCGAGCCACAGTTGCTGAGGCTGAACAGCAAGTGGCCCAAGACCCTGGAGATGGAGCAGAGACATCCTGGCTCCAGGTCACTGACATGGGGACAGTTGATCTTTCTCTGATGCTTGGGGTCAGGACCATGGTGTCTGAGCCTGGCATTTGGCTCGGAGCCACTCTGTGAGGTTATCTGGTATGTGTGGGGGTTTCAAGATGTATTTAGGGTGGGCCCCACTTAAGCGTGCCTCTTGTTTAACCTCTAATCCCCAGCGTGGCTGAGGGCACCTCGGACCCATCTTACGAGGGTAGAGAACACAGTTTCAAATGCTGAGCCAAACTCTTGGGCACCAGGCCCTCCTAATCTGCTGCTCCCTGCACCCCTGTAGCCAGCGAGAGAGCTGCAGGAGAGCCTGGAGCTCTCCCTGTGGTCTGGGCCCTCCTGCAGTGCCCCCTGCTGGTGTTTCTCTGCCTTGCAGTTGCAGATGTAGAGTGTGGAGGGGGAAATGCCAGTGGGCCACAGGGTGTGGGGGGGGGGACTGTGTTTTCTCCCCAGAGACACACATTTCTAGAGGTTCCTTGGAGCATATGCACCCCCCCCCCCCGACTCGCAGTGGTGTATGTGCTACTGTTGGTGTGCCCAGAAACAGGACCTGGACTTAGGGGTATCTACTCTCCTACTTGTTTTAAATGATTCTGGGTGAAGGGAGTACTGGACACAGCACTGGGCATAGGATGACATAGAAGGCTACCCTTAGAAATGAGTTGTACCCCAACCCAGGCAGGGAGTGGGCTGTCCCCAGATAGGGCTGGGCTGGTGGGGTACCCTGGCCTGTTCCACAGCTGTCTTAATCAGGTCATCTGGGTGTGCTCAAACAATGCCACTGCCAGGGCCTGGGTCTGCAAGCATTGTATCCTAGGGGTCCTGCTCAGGTATATGGGGCCTTGGGTCGCCCCGGCATGGCAACTGTGTGGATCAGAGTCAGTATCCAGCTAGGGCAATTGTGGAGTCCTACAGCATTGACCCATGTGGGGAGGGCTTATGGGAAGACAAGGACCCTGTGGATGGCATGACATTCAAGTCCCACAGCCCCGAGGGGCTCCGAGAATGCACACTTGAGCAGTGCCCCACTCTCTAGGTTTGCGGAGATGCTATTGTGTGGGCTCTCACTGGGGTCAGACCCACTGCAGCCTCAGCCCTCCACATGAAAACCTGACCCCAAAGCGGGCAGGAGGGAAGAGGAAGAAAGAGGACTCTGGGAACTCCGGCTCTGAGGATATCATTCATGGTGCTTTTATGGCTATTTCTAATTGGGGGACACTATTGCTGGAGGCTTGGCATTCATAGCTGGGGAAGCCCCAGGCAACAAGATGCCAATCATAGAACACTTCCCCCCACCCCGGGGTTTCTGGGGCCCACTGTGCTCCAAGGTATTTCTGAAGGAAGGAGGGAGGGTACTGTGAGCTAGAACAGGGTGGCCAGAGGAGGAGGTCCCCACTGCTTCCAGCCTGGCTACCTCTCAGCCAAATGTTGACATTGTCAGGGCTTCAATAGGCAGTTTGGATATGGGCAAGGGGGACCTTGCATGAGCACCCCAGCAAAGACAGGAAAGCCTGGGGAGAACAGGGTGGCCACCTTCCTGCTCTGTCAGCTATAATGGTATGGCTCAGAGGTGGAAGATGGTGAGGGGCCAGGAAAAGATCCCACCCAACCTGGTTCCTGTGGGCAGTGACAGGTCCAGGGAGGCATTTTATTCATCTCTGAGAAGTGGGTGTGGTGAGCTAGGGCTGAGCAGACCTCTCTAGAGAAAATAGGTGTGGTCCTGAGGAGGTACCGTCATCAGCAAGGAGAGGCTCATACCTGGGGAGGGTGGGGATTGTCACAAGGACAGGGAGCCAGGCTGGGCAGTTGTGTGCCTATCCTTAGGGGACAAGGACCTGAGCTGGGGGTTATACACAGACAGGCACCTATGCTGGACAGATAGGGGACCAACTTCATGGCCAGAGACTGAAGCTGAGAAGTTCAGGGGTATGCCCACAGGGACAAGAACATGGACTGGATATATGGGGGCTTGTTCACAGAGAGAGACCTCATCTGGGCATCTAGGGGGTCTGAGTAGCCTATGTTTGATGCCCAGCAGCTGGGCCAAGGTGCAGGGCAGGGCTAGGCCTCCTAGAGGCTAGCTCAGGATGCCTTGGCTCTGAAGGTTCTAGACTCACCAGGTATCCTGGTGGTGTAGGGGTGGGGTGCAGGGGTGATTGTCGCCTCACTGGTCCTTTTCTCTGCACAGACCCGAGCCTTGGGGGACCCTCAGCCTCAGAGGAGCGTGTTGCCCAGGAAGCGCTGGAAGCGCTGGAGAAGCGACTTAGCCTGCTTTCACACTCTGGCCAGCCAGGCAGTGGAGGTAGAGTCAGTGGTTGGTTCTATCTGCAGGGACCTCTAAGTACTTGCCTCCCTACTCCGCTTCAGTTCGGGCAGTGGTCTGTTCGCATGGAGTCTCCTTGTGTACACACTCATGACCCTTCTGCCCTGTGCAGGTAGCTGCCATCCATCTCAGGCATCCTTCTCCCTCTTGTTCACTCATTCTTCACCCACCCATCCATCCACCCACCCACCCATCCATTCACCCACTCACCCATCTACCCATCCACCCACCCATCCATTTATCCATCCACCCACCCATCCATCCATCCTCCCACCCACCCATCTACCCATCCATCCATCTATCCATCCATCCATCCATCCACCCACCCATCCATCCATCCTCCCACCCACCCATCTACCCATCCATCCATCTATCCATCCACCCATCCATCCATCCATCCATCCATCCATTCATCTATCCATCCACCCACCCATCCATCCATCCATCCTCCCACCCACCCATCTATCCATCCATCCATCCATCCATCCATCCATCCAGTCCATTCCTCCTGCTCTTTCATTCCTTTGTCACCCACCCATATAGCCACTCATTGCTCCCCTTCCTACTCACCTTTCTTCTTTCTCTTATTCATTTATTCTCCCCTCATCCACTCACTATCCTGTAAACTTACCAGACGCCAACAGCAGCTGTGATGGGAAGTGTGACCTGACTTTGAATCCCTTCCCACCCACTAGCTGCGTGGCCTGGGCAAGGCCCAAGTCTTCTACATTTAGCTTTCTTGTCTGTTTTCTGACAAAATGCTCAGGGGCCACCTGAGCTGGCTTCCCAGGAGCGAATGGTTCTCTGTAGCTACCATTGGTGGACGAACCTGGAAGCCTGGCAAGGGAGCCTTGGCAGGTGGGCTTTACCAGGTCTTCCTAGGCTGGAGAAATACTGTCTGGTGCCTCTCACCGTTCCTAGAGGTCCACAGCGGGACAGTGGCCATCTCCCCTCCCAGTCCCTCCCTCTAGAAACAGGGACTCTCAAGGTTGCAATAACCTGTCTTATCTCCTTGCGGGGTTCACCTCTGGTATCTGCTCAGGGAGCCCTGCAAGCTAAGCCAGGCAAGCTGAGAGGAGAAGCAGAGATGGCGTGAGTTTTTTCCATGCACACAGTGAGGCAAGGCAGAGCCCTGGCAGGACGGGAGGGATGGGCGGTGGACAAGATTTGATCCCAGGCTGCTCTTGTCCTTAGAAGCTCACAGTCCCATGACGGGAGGACGCAGTGATGGAGTCAGAGAAAGGGACAATCTGGATGGGGCAGCCTGATGTGAGCACACGCAGGATGCTGAAGGGGGATAGGTTGCCCCAGGTCTTGGCTGGACTAGAAGTTGGCCAGGGTAGTAGTCCAAAGAGTTGGACCAGGAGAGGAGGAGGAAGCTCAGGTCTGGGTCATAGACACACAACGTGGAGGGGCTGGAGGCAGGTGCCTGCCTTGGGGGAGGGGACTGTATAGGTGAGGGTGGAGTCCAGGTAGAGAGAGTCAGACCAGACTGATGAAGTGCCTGGAGAGGAGGGGGGAGCATAGGGGCTCCCAAAAGACTGCTACTGAGAGTAGGCTGGGGGTTGGGTGAGGAAGAGGCTGCCTTGCAGACCCTGACCTGCTGCTCCAGAGTCCAGGCTTGGGGCTGGGGAGAAGCGGACTGTCATAGCATACTCACTGACCACACCCCCTGCTTGGACCCCCCCAGCAGCCTCACTTTCTGCTTTGTCTCAGGGGATGATCGAAGCCTATCCAGTTCCTCCTCCGAGGCCAGCCACTCAGACGTCAGTGCCAGCAGCCGGCTCACTGCATGGCCGGAACAGTCCTCATCCTCAGCCAGCACATCACAGGAAGGGCCAGGGCTGGTGGCTGCCCAGGGTCCAGGAGAAGCCATGCTGGGCGCCTCAAGGCCACCCCTCAAGCCACTGCGGCCTCGACAGTTACAGGAGGTTGGCCGCCAGAGTTCCTCTGACAGTGGCATTGCTACAGGAAGCCACTCCTCCTACTCTGGCAGCTTCTCATCCTATGCTGGCAGCAGCCTGGACGTGTGGCGGGCCGGAGAGGAGTTTGGTTCTCTACTTAGCCTGCGTTCTGGAGCCAGTGCACCTGAGCCCAAACTGTGCGCCTGCCCACCCGGGGTGGCCGAATACCAGGTGCCCACCTCGTTACGACATCACTATGACACACCTCGAAGCCTGCGCCAGGCCCCCAGAGACCCAAGCCCAGCCTCTCAAGGCAGCTCTGACCACAGTTCGGCCACGGACTTGGGTGGTCAGCCACCCATGGGGTGTCCCTCCAGTTGCCTGGGAGCTCGACGACGGGGGCAGGCAACAGAAGGCCCAGGCAGTGAAGCCATGCTGCCCAGTCCATCCCCTGGCGAGCCCTGGGAAGCAGGCAGCCCACATGCAGGGCCGCCTCCGGCTTTCTTTTTGTCATGTTCAGTCTGTGGCGGACTCAAGGTAAAGCCCCCTTCCTGAGAAAGCAGGCTGGCCACTGCTGCCAAGGGCTGGATATGGCCCCTCCAGATAGGAGAGGAGGGGCCCTAGCCTCTTTGCAGAGGGGATGCTCTGTGCTGTTGTAAGAAGCTGCCAGATGTGTAGCAGGGGCCTCAGGGGCAGGATGACAACCACAGGGCTGTCCTCCCCTAGGTGGGTGCGGTGAGTGCCAGTGACGGAGGCTGGGCAGGTTGGGGTCAGGAGAGCCACTGATCCAACTTCTCCCACTATCTTCTTACCTTGTGCATCACGCATGGGGGTGCTATGCCCGTGGGCTCCAGTCATGTATTTCACTGCCGGGGGCAAAAGATCTCCATGGCTGGGGTCAGTTCTCAGTGACAGCGAGGTTTGGCCTGGTCCACTGTCTCTTCCTGGATAACCACCCTCTGTCATTCTTGGTCATTTCTGCAGTGTACAGACATACTTCCTACCCCAAATCAAATCTGCTGCAACTGCTCTAGACTCCCTAATTCTGTGAACCAGCAGCTCTGCATATGCAGCCCACAGACTGGGCACGGTCTGTATATGATCTGCTTAGCCTGTCATCTTGCAGCACCCACAGGTGGGGTCGGTGTCCCATCCCATGGGGAGGAAACTGACGCTCAGGAGGCTCCATGACTTGCGGGGTCTGTGACTTTGACCCCCTCTGCACTTGAGCCTGCTCCCAGGCTCCCGGAGGGCTCTGAGAAGTGGGCTGCCAGAGTCTGCAGCACTACCAAGAGGTTGAGTGTTCCCCAGATGCCCGAGATCAGTTTGCCGGAGGGTCTCTTGCAGAACCTCCCAGCAGTGTACCCCTGTGCCTTCTTGCTGGGACCAGGAAGCTGGTGGCCAGGACCAGGTGGAAGAAATCAGGGCTCCACTGGCATTTTCGGGGGGCTCTGGCCTTACCCGCAATTCACCCTGCCTCTGTATTTGGGTGTCTCCCACTCCAGGCTATGTGTTCCCTTGTGTGGAGCAGAGGGGCTCTGCTTCCCCGTGTCAGAAGGTCGGTGTGGCTGTGCCCCACCCTTTGTGAGTCCCTCCATTGGCACCTGCAGTCCTGACCTGGCAGGCCAACTCACCTGTCAATGCCTCCATCTGTACCTGGCACCGTCGGCCAATCCATGTTGCTCTGTTGCGTTTTTAAAATCTATTTGTAATACATTCTCAGACTGGAAATAAAGCTGTCTTTTCTTACTGTCTTGCCTTGTTCCATTTGGCCAACCTTGCTCCTAGGCCTAGGACTGAGGAAACTCCAGGGGTCTGGCCCTCAGCCTGAGGTCTGGGTGTCGTGGACACGGGAAAGAGGATGAGTGGCTTTGGATAGCCCTGGGGCTGGGGGCGTGGTGTGTGTGTGTGTATGTGCGTGTGTCTGTGTGTGTATGTGTGCGTGTGTCTGTGTGTGTGCGTGTGTGTATGTGCGTGTGTCTGTGTGTGTATGTGCGTGTGTCTGTGTCTGTGTGTGTGCGTGTGTGTATGTGCGTGTGTCTCTGTGTCTGTGTGCGTGTGTCTGTGTGTGTTTCTGTGTGTGTGTTTGTTGAGGGGGGAGCTTATTGTGTGTGTATCATGTGTGACTTGTGGAAACCACACTGAGGTGAGCCGTGGTCGTTCAGCCTCAGGCCCAGGGCTGCCCATGTGCTGTGCTGCGTTTTCATCTCCCCATGGCATGCGAGGCCTGCTCTGAGCTCAGACTCACCCGACCCCTAACCGGGCCCCACTCATCTCGTTCCCTCTGTGCTAGAGAGAGCTCTAGGCAGCAGCGCCTCCCTGTCTACCTGTTTCCATCCTCGCTGGCAGCCCTGCCGGAAATTGGGGAGCCTGGCTCCCCCAAGCTTCTGTGTAGGGAAGAGCAGGCTCTGGGGGCTTGGCCACAATCACCACCCACTGACTGGGTGACCCTGAAAGTCACTGCACCTCTGTGAGCCTCAGTTTCCTCCCCCATTGATGGGTAACCGTCCTCACCTCATGGGCTGGCCCTGGGGTCTGATGAGATCCTATGTAAGCACCCAGCAGATGCGTGTTCACAAGGAGAGACATGCATTCTTCCCGCAGAAGGACCGAGGAGTCAGGGAGATGGCCAGCCAGAGTGGTAGGCACTGCTCTGCTCCGACACCCTTGTTCTCTTAGCTCTCTCTGCTCCCATGTGTCCTCCTTGCGGCAGGCAGAGGGATGCCCAGGTGGGCAGCTCTGGTAAGGTTGAAGCCATGCTGTTGGAGCCTGGATGTTCGTTCTCTACCTGAGGCCAAGTGGCCTGGCCCCTGAACCTGGGTGGGTGGGGGTTGGTCTGTGGGCACCGTGACACACTGAGAGAAGGGGGACATCAGGTGGAAAGTCTCCAGGGGAAGGCTATCCCAGGCTCTTCTCCTGTGCCAGTCCCCTCAAGCCACTAGAAGCCCTAGCAGTTGGCAAAGTTGTCAGTGATTAGGGCCCTATGTGGACCCAGGGTTCCCAGCCATGACTCCTCTTCGAGAGATGGGGTGGCTAATAGGATGGGGGCTTCACCTCAGGTCAGGGGCCTGCAGATGGGTAGTCGCTGGTCCCACACAGCCCACCCAAGGGCCTAAGCTGATCATGTGCTTTATTGTCCCATGTGGTCCACGCTTGCCTTGGTCTCATATTGACCCTGTAGCCATGCCCACCCCTGAGCAGATGCCCTTTGTGGAGGCTGTTGAGGATGTGGCCTCTTGTTTAGTGGCAAAGTACACCCGCAGAGGCCTGCATATGGTTGGCTCTAGGGTGTCCAACTTTTGTTTGGGGGGGCTGCTCTGTTACAAATGCTGATGCAGTCGGACCTGCATGGTCTACTTAGGGTGTCCTTGCCTGTACCCTGGGCATGTGACTGTCACTCTCAAGGCTGACCTGAACAGTGCTGGGTGTCATGTTCCCTTTTCTGCCCTGCCCCCATGAGGCCCCACTACCACTTTGCTCCTTCAGAGTTGCTGGGATGGTGGGACTCTATGTTTCTTGCTCAGGACCAGCCCTGTTACAACAGGTGCTGGGGATGTGTGGAGCCCTGGGCAGGTTCAGCCTCCACTCTTTTCCAGCTGGAGCGGGGAGGTCTGTGCATGAGATAGCAAATGTGCCTGGCTTTGGCCTTCATCCTCCTCCACCTGCCCACGCGGCTACCCTAAGCTGTTTCTGCTCATGTTCCATCTACTCTCTGGTCCAGCTCCGCCTGAAGCACAGGTCCAGGACTCATTCTGGGGTTGGGTGGCTGTTTGTCTCACTGGTAGGCTCCCAGCAGGGCTCTTTAAGGTATGGTACAACATGCCAGAGCCAGAGAGTATCACTGTGGTCACTATGGGCCATGTAGCCTTGTTGTTCAGCAATCATGGGCTGCTCAGGTCATGAGCAGTAGGGTCTAGCTGAGCCATGAGCATGGATGAGGAGCAATCTGGGGACCCTTGGAGTCCAGCTGAACTTCAAGCTAGAAGGGGGTAGCCTGGAGACCCTTGTTTGCAAACTTCCTCAGAACACCCCCTGGCCTCAGCTGTCTCCTGGACTGTCATGTCAAACCATTGCTTAGGTGTTCAGGGCTATGGGGTCTAAGGACAAAAGAGTCTGGAGGACAAAGCTGCGTCCTCCAGGCTGTGGGTTGTCCAGACCTTCAGGCCTATGTCATTTTTGGAGTTACCATTCCATTCCTAGGGGTTCAGGGGGCAGGGAAAAGGACAAGTACAATGTATACACTAACTCCTGCTGTCTTTGGTCTAGGTCATGGCCTCGCCACCCACTGGACTCACTGTGACATATCCAGGTAGGCACCTGGCTTTGACACCCAGCACTCACGGTACAGGGATAAGGGTTTAGAGTTAGGGGTGGCCCTGTTGAATGCCCGGGCAGTGGGGTGACAGTGGCATTTGGGGAACCTGGAACAGGTGAGCAGGGTGAGATGGTGAGCTAAGGGCAGGTGCGTGGTTCTAGGGCATGACTGACTGGCTTGTCTAGAAGTGGCCAGTACAGCTGGACCATAATCTGTAGCTCAGGAGTCAAGTTTGTGGGGGTTGGCCCCATCCCTAAGTGTATACCAGATAGCGAATAGACAAGGAAGCATTGGATGCAGGGGTTCCCACTCTTCAGGATAGGTTTGTGGGAGGATGGGAATGTCAGAGTACTCAGAAAACAGGGGAAACTTCTTGGAAGAAGCCTGGCTGTCAGCGAATGAAGCCTGGAGGGTGCTGACCCAACCTGGGAGGGCTCGGAGAAGCTATAGGCCCCGTGTGCCTGACCTTGAGCCAAGTGGCTGGCGGCCAGGGTACCTCTCTTCTTGTCTCCTCATGTGTGGGTACTATAGATCCCTGGGTCTATTTTCAGAGGTGTGTGGTGACTTTGGAGGGCCAAGCCCTGTAGGTTAGATAAAGTCCAATCAGATCCCAGGAGAAAGCAGTGGGTGGGGCCACAGGCAGGCAGGGTCAGCACACTGGCCAGCAGGAAAGCCCCAATCCCATCTGTTGCTGGGGTTTTCTGTCTGGGATGCTCAGCCTGGATACTGGGTCCATGTGGAGCCAGAGGTCCAGGGTCCTCCCTGATATCATGGCATAGCAGGGGTGGTCCTCACTGTCTACTACCATCTCACCAGGGATGCAGATATAGTGCATACCCCACCCCAGCACCAAAGAGGCAGAGATGGAGAAGGTACCACTTGAGGACAGCGCCCTCTCCCCCTGAAGGCAAGGGTGGGGTGGCATAGGAAGTAGGACCCTGACATTGATGAGGGATGTGTGAGTTTGCCGTGGACTCAGTTATAGTTGGGTGATAATCAGCCTGCAGCTGCAGGAGGGAAAGTCAGGCAATAATGTCCTGGTGTCTGTTTTGTTAGGTTAAGTATTTGAGTCTTAAAACGAGCACCAGGAAGGACATGGGACATAGTGAACCCACACCTTCCTGACCAACTGGTCATGTCCCCTTGGGAGGATGGTGAGTTTAGCTGGAGACGAGGCACCTCATGGAGTTTTGACAGCACCCGCTGGCCTTGGACTTTGACCAGAGTCCTTTGGTTTGGAACTTTTCATCTGTGTCCCAGAGTTTAGACTTCAGGTTTCTCCAGCTTTTCCCTGTTCCTTGTCAACTGTCCAAACAATCTTGGAAACGATGAATCCAAGCCCAAACAGAGTATCCAGACTCAGGGCACATGTTCAAGCCCACATAGGCACAGCCCTAGCTCTCCCTCTTTGGCCTTCAAAGGCTCAGTGCTGAGGTCTGGCATCTCTAGTCTCCAGACCCCAGACCCCAGCCCTGACTCATCTATCCCTTCTCCACCTTCCCTTAGCCATGCCCCTTCTCAAGACTGCTAACCCAACCCTGGGAAGGCTTGTGTGGACTCTGCCTATCTGCCTGGCCAGGCAGTGCAGGCTGGCACTAGCTCTCCCTCCACCCTGCTGGTTAAATCTCCTTGGGGAGGTTTTCTTCTGCTATGATGGATTTTCTGTGCTACAAATACATCAGAATCTCAGAAATCCTTTGCTTCAGATCAGAGATTTTCTGGGGATTGAAAGCCCTGAGCCTGCGTTGGCTTGCCAAGGGCTAAGACAGGATGTTCTGGGAGCAAGAAAAGCCAGCTCCCTGATTTGAGGCCAGAAGATGGGCGTCCCACTAGGCCCTGGGCAGCTGCTGGACTGACAGCACAAAGATCTTAAGACCTGCAAGGACATGTCCTGTGTAGTAAGGGTCTGCCGTAGGGTCCCCACGTCTGGGGGATGGGGACAGAACTGCTCACTTGCTTCAGTGACTAGTCAGAGGTGGATGTCCCACAACCCTGGGGTCTCATATGGATGTACTGACTGATGGATGGGTGACTTGGGAACTTGGGCTCTCTCTGCCTTGGTCTCTTCGCGAAGAGAGAATTGTCACGTTCTATACTAGCCATGTTGGCGGCAGGAGTGGAGGAGGGGGAGAGGTGCTGACTGACACTTTCAGATGGAGCTGTATCAGGGATATGGCTGAATGGTCAGGTTCCTGAGGCACACAGGCAGAGCCAGGCCTCTCTCTGCATATGGGATGCAGAAACAAGCTTATCTGTGGGTCTCTCAATGCCCGCAACTGGAACCCCAGCCCTGAACTGGATGCTGTGGGGCTTGGCATATTCTATGGGACAAGGACTTCACCAGCCTGTCTGTGTCTAGTCTGTTGGCATTTGGAATAGAGGACTGAGGAATGCCTGCCATTGCCTGTCACTCTGAAACCGTACTTTGTGTCCCATTCTGTGTGATTGTTCCCACCCCATAGGGACAGAATTGTGAAGGTGCCTCTGGAGAAAGGTCTAGACTTTGCCAACTGTGTGTAGGGTCCCTGGGCCTGCACAGAAGGGGCTGGGGTGAGTCTTCCTTGAGCCCCACCTGCTGGGCATGGAGGATCCCTTGCTCCTTGGCAGCTAACACCGTTGGCGTTGCACACACTGGTGTTCAACTGCTAGGATGTGGAACAAGGGCGAAGGATGGACTCTTAGAAGAAAATTCCAACTGTTGAGGTGTTGTGGAGGGAGGGAGTGCCTGCTTTGCTGGGAACACAGATGGAGGTGTTGGCTATGGTCAGCAGAGGGGTCCTGGTGGGAATTACCCACGCTAGGGAAGATTACACCAGCAGCAGCCTGTAGCAGGTAGAAGAGCCAGGACACAGAAGAGGGTCAGACAGAGACAGCAGAGATCCTCTGGCTCTGGAGAGGCAGGAGACGAGGCGTTGCACTGGAGGGTGCCTGGGAGGATGTAAGAAAGGCTTGACAGGACAGAGAACAGGCCTTGTGGGGCCTGTGGGAGTGAGTGCCTAGACCAGGGAGGGGGTAGTGTGTGAGGCCTAGGATCATAGCCGAGGAGGGTCTCCAAGATGAGGCAGAAGGTGGGAGGAGGGGCCTGGGCCATGAAGGGAGGGGAAGTTCTTTGATGAGTGGCCTTGCGAGGGTGGCTGTACAGCTCCCAGATACGTCTCAGGGACTCAGAGGCCCTCTCTCCACAGGATCTCCAGGGCCCACGGCTGCTGACAGCCCAAGGCCAGAACGAGCACGCGGTGAAATACCCACGTATGTGAACATCCCTGTCAGCCCCACCTCCCGACTGCAGCTGCACTACTTGGGCCTGGAGTTCCCAGCGGCCAGTGGGAGTGTGCGAGGTGAGCTCCCACAGGGAAGCCTCATAGGTGAGTTGTGACCTTAGCTGTGAGCCTGAGCCCCAAGCATGTCGGCCCTGGCTAGGGATCCTTCTAGCCTGCAGATGACCTTTCCAAACAGCCAAGACCCTCAGCCCCTGCCCCCTGAGCTGCCACCCAGGTCTCCTGACATGATTACTGGGGTGGGTGGGAGTGGGGATGGATCAGAGTGCCCATTGGCCCTATCACCTGAGGCACCTGTAGGTTAGGCTGGAGGCAGCTGGGCGGGGAGCTGTTTCTGTTCAGTCCACTCACTGTGGGTTGCTTTCAGGGGCCAGCTCCTCCCGCTATGCCCAGATTGACATCACAGCTACAGAGACAGCACATCGTGTGGGGGTCCGGCATGCGCAGACTCGGGAGGAACGATTGCCAGAGTTGGAGCAGCGGAAGAAAGGGCCCTGAAGCTGTAGCTCAGGGTGGGGCTGGCTGGGCACCTAGCCGGCTGGATTGTCTGATGTGGCCAGGCAGGCCATCCCCTTTTGTGGATAATGGCCTTTGTGGCTGGGGGCCCTGGCCTGTCTGTGTACTCTGGTTGTCAGTGATTGACGCTGAATCTTGGCCTCCTGCTGCAGTGGAGGCTGCGGTGGGGTTTTGTGTGTTGGAATGAGCGGTCAGAGGTTCTGGCTCCACACCGTATCAGCTCATTCCAATGTGTGAAAGCCACATAGCAGCCTCCTCTCTGCCATCCGGGTCCCTTGCCTCATTGGAACCCAAGACTGACCCTTCTTTTGGCCTGAACAAGTTCTGCTAGGCCATGGGGTACCAAGGGACCTATCTCCAGGTGTTGGTAGCCTCAGTCTGTGCTAACAATACAACAAACAACACAGCCAAAGCCAGCCAGCGGAGACTGGGAACAGTCCCCCAGGCCCGGAGTGCAAGCTGTACTAGCCATCCCAGATGAGGTGGCCATGATGACAGCTTGTACTAGCAGAACACTCGGAGCTAGTTCTGTACTGCAGAGGGACCTGTGACTTGCAACTGCTGCAGCACTGACTGGCTCTGCTGCTGAGACCCTGCAGCCTCCCCTCCCTACCTCCTCCTGCAGCGTCTCTCCTGAGACAAGCCCTGTACCTTGGGGTGAAGGCCATGGTGGGGACAGGACTGTTCCCACTTGTCATCTTGTTGGGACCTATTCCAACCAGTTGGGTAAATTGTTTTAAATCTCTACTGTTATATTTTTAATAATCCATATTATTTTCCAAAGCTGTGAGGTCTGTCATGTGAGATTTCTGCTCTGGACTGGTTGGGATCAACATCTTGCTGCTGGACCAAGCAGCTCAGGGATGGGAGTATATGGTGGTGCTATGATGGCAGTTACAGATGCCCCCATTGTTTGGGGCAGCTCTTGGTGTTTCCAGGACTGAGTTTCTGGGGTAGCAGATCTGCCCTGCCTCAGCCCTGTCGGGAGAAGCTTCGACAGGGCCCCCCACCCAGGATCCAATCATAGTCCTTCTCTTTTCTGCTTCCAAGGAGTCCACAGGTCTGGGGTTGGCTGTGGTGGGGGTCAGAGCATTCTGTTTCTTTGCGGGGCCCCTGGTGTTGGCAGCTTCTAGAGCATTAGCCCTAGTGCCTCGCCTGCTGACTGGTAGACTGTGACCATGGGAATCGAGAGGACTGACATCCCCGGGCCAGCCTGGCAGTCAGGATGGATGCTATATCTAGAGGATGGGCCTTGGGGTCTGTCCACTAGACCAGGATGCAGTTCTGTGACTGTCTCCAAGGAGTTAAACGTTTAGGACCTGAGTGTGGTGGGTTCTTTATTGACACCAGGTCGTGGGAAGCTGAGGCAGAATGATTTCCAGGAACTTGAGGCAGCCTGGCTAAACTGGTGTACTTTAAAACCGTCAGGAGTCTTATAGAACAAAGATGAGAAGCAGAGTTCAGACCCCGGGACTCACACAAATGCGCGGGGGGGGGGGGGTCTAGTGGCCCTCCTGTCATTCTGGCACCTCAGAGGCTTCTGTTCAGGAGAGCTGGCTAGCCAGATACGGTGGAATTGCTGAATTCCAAGCTCAGTCAGAGACCCAGAGCTGAGCATGATTGAGAAAACACACTGAGTATTAACTCTGGGCCTCCACTTAGACGCACACACATGCAGTCATGCAACCTCCACATTATTTGCCCACACGTGTAAATATATACACGCGCATACTTACACACCTCATTCATATGCCAACATTTTTTTTAAGATTTATTTATTATGTATACAACATTCAGCCTCCATGAATGCCTGTATGCCAGAAGAGGGCACCAGATCTCATTATAGATGGCTGTGAGCCATAATGTGGTTGCTGAGAATTGAACTCAGGACCTCTGGAAGAGCAGTCAGTGCTCTTAACCTGAGCCATCTCTCCAGCCCCCAACATTTTTATCTTATACAAATGGCATTCTAAGTAGGCATTGCCTATCTTCTATCAATACACTGAGAAGATGCATTGCCACCCTAGCCCATCTGCTGTCAATCATTGTGAGAAGCCATGCTGCTACTGTGACTCCGTGTATCTGGTAACACACTGTGCATGTGGGCCTTGGTGGGTCGTTGGGCATTACTGATGGGTATGGAGGCTCAGGTGACCTGTCCTGCTGTAAGATGCTGCCTTCTGGTGGGTGGTACACTTTCTGCTAGGCTGAGCAGGTGCCCACCTTTGGCTTCTGTCAGATTTTTATTCCTCATTAGTTGCAATGAATGTCTGGAGGACTGGGTAACGTGCCTTCTGCCATCAGGGTGTGTGCTGGTGAGTCCTATTTCCATTTCCCCCATGATCAGAGGAGCAGCAGATTCCCAGGCACTCCCACAGCTCCATGGCTTCAGAGTGGCCCCTCTGTACAGCCTGCTTGTGTTTTTAGCTTTCTTGCACTGGGATGTTTATTATGACACCATAGATGGGCACTTCCTGATGTTTTCCATCAGAGACGTTTCTGAAGTCAGATTTTTTTGCTGTTGTTGAGACCGGATCTCACGTAGCTCAGGCCAGCCTTGAATTCAGTGTAGCCAAGCCTGAAGTGATCATCCTGCCTCTATCTCCCAAGTCCCAGGATCCCAGGATTGTGCCTCCACACTCAGTTTATGTGGTTAGGGACCAAACTAGGGCTTTGTGTGCGCTAAGCAAGCATTCCACCTGCCTAGCACCTAGATCTAGATTTATCACCAAAGAGAGCAACCCCGTGCAGCCTTCACTTTCAATTGTCTTAAGATTTCTTGTGTTTGTCACTATATGAACGTGTCCATCTGTGGTCACCTGTCAGTCCAGCTCCTGCACATCTGTTCTCCATGTGGACCATGAGGATGCTCTGTGCCACCTGCACACACACACATCCCCTGTGCTTGCCGCATGCAGGCCTGGCTAGGCCCGCTCTCGTGCTTACCCAGTGTGACTGAGAACTCCAGGGCAGTGATGCCCATCACTCCGCTTCCCTTCTTGCTAAACTTCAGCTCTCCTTGGGAGGCAATCTCCTGTGACTCCCATTTCATACACAGTAAACACTCTTCCAGCTGTGTAATCTCATCTCAGAATGGCCAAGGCAGGCTGCAACCCTTTTTATTGTTGATTCTCTTCTTGAAACTTCTGAACCATTCTAGTCAAGGGCTTTCTGTTAGCAGCTGTTGGTACCTTGCAGTCTTCAGGCACCTTTCCTGGGCTGGGTCCCACGCTTCCTTGACTTCAGCTTTCATCTTCAGGAGCACACCCTCCATCAGCCACTGCAGAGTCAGTGTGCAGCTGATGCCTTGGCGCCCGTCTCTAGAGATCCATTTTGTCTTGCATTCAGCGGTGTTAGCTAAGCCAAGGGCTTGGATTCACACATTAGGTAAGCAAGTCGCTGTCCCAGCACACAAACACACCATACATTAGGCCTCTAACACTCCCACTCATTCAGGTTGTTTACAGCCAGGACAGCTATAGGCAAACTTGCTATATGGCATTCTTATCTTAGGACATGCATTCATGCTGGTGCCAGTTCAGGTTGTATGGTGGAGTGGTGTTCAAAAAGGAGGTGTCACCATTGCACACTGCAACACACACACACACACACACACACACACACACACACACACACACACCAGGGCCTGGAGGATCTGAGCTCAGCCATTTCAGAGGAGGGGATAACAGTGGCATCTCATTAGGAGAATCTGCATTTCTTCACCACCTGTGCATGCTGCTGGTCCCTGGCAAAGAGCCTACATGCTCCTTTTGCTCATTAAAAGAACTGGCTAGACAATTCTCTAAGGTTTAGGCGAGTCCTTTCTCATGCACTGTAAATAATACTTTTTGGAAATAAGGTCTCAAGTGCCCAGGAGAACTTTAGCGTTCTGACCCTTTCGTCTCTGCTTCCCCAGGGCTGCGATTACAGGAGGGGCTGGGGACTGACCGCAGGGCTCTGTGCGTGCTAAGTGGGCACTCTGCCAACTGAGCCCCAGCCCTTCCTTATCTGTTGACTTCCTTAAGTGGCATCTTTGCTGAGTAGATTTCCGATTCTGACGAATTCTAACTTAAACCTCTCCTCCATGAGTAAACCATTCGACTTGGTCTCCCTTCAGGAAAACTTCCTTTGGTCTTTTTGGTTTTCTGAGACACGGTTTCTCTGTGTAATCCTGGTTGTCCTGGAAATCACTCTGTAGACCAAGCTAGCTTTGAACTCTCAGAGATCCCCTGACCTCTGCCTCCCTCAGAGTGCTGAGATTAAAGGCGTGCACCACTACTGCCTGGCCATCTTTTTGTTATTATCAGTACGGTTTGCACACTGGCTATGGCACATATTGCATTGTGTATGATGCAAGGTGGCTTTAGTCTTCCAAAAAATGAACCAAGTGGCTCCAGCTCCCTTTACACCACCACGGGTGTGAAGACACTTTTCAATGCACATGTCTCTTGGATCCAGAGGTGCCATTCAGATGCCCGCATCCCTGTTTGTCTCACCACAGATCATCCAGCATCAGTGCCTCCCTTTCTCCTACCCCTCCTACAAGTTCTCACTCACTCCTGGGCATGGCTGTCTTTGTTTTCAACTGTGAGCTACCATGGGCTCATGGGACCTTACCTTTGGGTCATCTTCCCAGGAAGAACACTTTGAAAATTATTTATTGTGTGAGCACACATGTCACAGCCCACATGTAGTCAGAGGACAACTTCCATGAATCTGTTCTTTCCTTCTACCATACGGTCCCTGGGGACTGAACTTAGGTCACCAGGCTTAGCAGCAAATGCTTTAACCTGCCAGCCTGAGGACTTTCAGTCACTTCTGCTAGGTGGCAGAGCACTGCCAACCAGAACCACCTTGTCTAGGTTTTTTTTTTTTTAAATTTATTTATTTATTATGTATATACAATATTCTGTCTGTGTGTATGTCTGCAGGCCATAAGAGGGCACCAGACCTCATTAGAGATGGCTGTGAGCCACCATGTGGTTGCTGGGAATTGAACTCAGGACCTTTGGAAGAGCAGGCAATGCTCTTAACCACTGAGCCATCTCTCCAGCCCCTTGTCTAGGTTTGTAGCGTGAGGTGGTTTCCTTGCCAAGAGTCACTGATCCAGGGAGCAGTTTGTAGGGACTGACTTCCAAGGGTTAGCCAGGAGTAGCCTCCTGATTTCATATCTAGAGGTCAGCTCTCAGGAGCAGGCAGCTCCTATGCTGGTCACATCTGCTCCCAGCTCAGGTATGGGCTCTGCGCCACTCACACTGAGATGGCTCACTAGGCTCCCACAAACACATTTATATTTCAACACAAAAATGCAGCCATGGCCGGGCGATGGTGGCGCACGCCTTTAATCCCAGCACTCGGGAGGCAGAGGCAGGCGGATCTCTGTGAGTTCGAGACCAGCCTGGTCTACAGAGCTAGTTCCAGGACAGGCTCCAAAGCCACAGAGAAACCCTGTCTCGAAAAACCAAAAAAAAAAAAAAAATGCAGCCATGGCCTCTGGCTCTAGGGACAGAAACAAACCAAAGTAAAGGCCCCATCTCCTCTTGCATCTCTGATACCAGGCATTCCCCCTGCAGTTGACTCTGAGCCTGGTGTCTGGGACCCAGCATCATCACAGGCCCTGAGCTCTGTGTGGCACAGGGGGCCCTGAGCGTATGTCTTGCGCTGAACCAGAAAGGCAGAGCTGAGACCCTGGTGACAAGCACTTCTCTGGGCCTCAGACACCGCTGAGAGCACTGGGCAGATAGTTACTAGTTCTGAAAGGGACACATCCTAGCTGGCAGGGATAGTGGCACACACTGTGGGGTGAGGGAGCCAGTGTGACATGCTATTCCTTGTTGCTGCTGTCCTAACCCACAGGCTTCTTGCATGCTGCCCTGGAAGTTTTGCCCATGTATGAACATCTACGTGTGTTCACTTGTGTATAGGTATACGTGTAAGTGTGTGCACAATCAGAATTGTGTGTGTCTTCTCCCATCATGCTCTACTTTTGCTAATTGACCGATACATCTAGCCAGCTCTCCCTGGCTGTCCTCTTTCCCTGCCTCTCAAGAGCTGGGATTACAGGCAGGCCACCACACCCACCAGGCATTCACATGGTTCTGGAGATCCGAACTCTAGACCTCAAGCTTGCAGGGCAAGCATTTTATTCACCAAGGCCTATCTCTGATGCTGACACTCTCCAACATTGCACTGTTAGGCAGATTTCAACTTTGAGCTGAGATCCAGAAGATCTCGAACCCAAACAGCCTGATCGTCCAGGATCAGCTGAAGGGGTCACAGACCCTTTTGGCTACTTTCCTGTGTGAGGGATCAGATACTGAGTCTGGACATGGAAGCCCATCGGGATATTCTGGGAGGCAGAAAATGCCCCTCCCCCTAACCACCTGGCTTTCACCTATGCCATCTTTTTCCTGAAATCTCACCTCTTATGGGCTCTTGATTTAAAACCATCTGGGATTGGGACACCGGGGAGCAGTTGTCTGGGGACCAAAGAGAAAGGATGAGCCTTCAGGCAAATGCTTCAAGTGGGTAGACAAGCCCACCCCTCCTCCTTTCACCTGTAACTTACTTGGCCACGGTGCCAGCTCTGACTCAAGTGGACCCAATCCGTCGAGATACCAGGCAAGGACTGGATGGCTCAAAATCCTGCCATGTATTTAAGGACTCCATATATAACATTCCAGTGACAGATTTATATAATTTCAGTGTAAACTGGGTTGTTGCAGCATGGAGGATAGTCACATCTCATTGGTAGCTGGACCCAAGGCCCTCAACCAGGGTGATGACAGCCACACTTGAAAGAAGTTCTTGCCAACCACATGGCAGGATCATACTGATGTGTCCAAATCGTCCTCGCCACGTCACTGTGGCCAGCTACACCAGCTACCACAGGTCTCTGCATGCAGATGACACGCTGGCGGCTCCCGGGGTCTTCAAGAGCCTCTGGGGACTGCTGCTGCTGGCTCCTCTCCTCAGAGCTCATTGTGCCGAGCTCTCGAGACCCTGCTGGACAGGTCCTGCAGATGCTTCTTCACCTGTGGAAGGGACACCTGTCAGTGAGGGACAGCAGGGCAAGTCTGCCATTTCATGAGGGCACAGAAGACAGCTGAAAACCAACGCTAAACACTCTGGCTTACCTTCCCTCATATAACCGTCTAGAGCGCGTCATAAGGAAGACTCAAAAACAAGAGGAATACTAAACAAACAGCCGGAAGTAGTTCATTCCCAAAGGCAATGGCACTGGGGCATTTGTCTGCCCTATTATTTTTAGGAGACCTGTTATGAGTGAGCCATAAAGACACTGACTCCCCCTCACAGTAGTGGATGCCTGCAAGGGGACACAGAGAACTCCATTTCTGACCCTTACACATGGGCACAGAACCTTAGTGGCTTGCCAGGTCAGGACCAGACTTGATCTGTGTTTCTAATGAGTTCTATCAAAGTGGAGGCTGCTGGTGCTACCCCTCCACGAGAGTCAGTTGCTTCAGGTCTCCAAACATACTCTGTGACCCCAGCACCCCCAGTCAGTTGTCCAGATTCAAAGGGCCCCTCACACATTGCTACAAGTCCCTTGGCAGCCAGGGGCATCTGAGAATGTGCTCGGATTTTAGCCTTGTGAACCCCCAAATCCTTATAGTGACCACTTTGATGCCCTGAGCCCCAGGGCTTTGAGCTTCCCCGCTCTACACAGAAGCTGCCCTCCTCTTCTGTTGGCACATTTGTGCCACTTAACTTCCCAGATTTTACTTCTTTTTGCGTAGCTACCACACGGCATGGCTTAACTTGAGAAGGTGCAGGAGGGGCTTTCCATGCTGGCTACAGCCTCAGGTGCTTCTGCCTTAACTAACCCAAAAGGGCTCCTGGTGACCCCACCGCTGCTGCAGGACACCTCAGTCACCCTGCAGCATGGCCAGCCTAGAATTCAAGCCCCCATCTCAGAGGGCCAGGAAACAGCTCCCTGTGCCTGGCTGCAACAATGCTTTCTATCCTACATGTCTACAGGCATCATGTGTGTCGGCAGTGCCAGCATCTGCCCCACGGAGCACCTGGCTAGTCACAGTTCCCATGGACAGCATCTGTGTTTCCCTGAGTCAGGAGGTCATGTGTCCGAGACCCGACAGGGCTGACCAGGACTGGGTGGAAGGGACGGCGTGCCCTACCTTGTAGCCCAGCTCCTTGGTCTTCTCCTCCAGCAGCACGTACTTCTCCTTGTTGCGGCTGATGTGCTCGGGGTCCCCGATGCTCTCCACGTGCTTCAGCTTCTGGTGGGAAATCTCCAGCTGCTTCTGGTAGTGGTTATGCTTTTCGATTTTGGCCTCAAAGTGCTTGAGCTCCTCCTAGAAGGTGCCAACAACTTAGTCTCCAATACAGAGACCGGAGGTGCCTGTCTCTTGTCCAGCACCGGTCCTGACCACTGCGGGCAACCACCAGGCTGCACGCCTGAGAACTGGTACCTGCTTACTGCTAAGAATCTCTGAATGGGTTGTCCACCAGAACCTGGTGACAGCAGGGACCTCTGTACTCTCATCCCTGGATACTTTCTTTCCCGTGCTGAGTTTGCTCCCACCTACCACATCTAGACATGCTACCTCTGGGAACAGCAGCCGTGCCTGCTGGGCATCCAGCTCCTTCCTGGTCCCATGTATAGGCTGATGCCCAAAGGGGCTCCTGGTGACCCCACCACTGCTGCAGGACACCTCAGTCATCCTGCAGCGTGGCCAGCCTAGGAGTCTAGCCCACATCTCAGCAGGTCAGAAAACAGCTCCCTGTGCCTGGCAGAAGTGGTGGGGTCACCAGGAGCTCTGTTACCCTCTTTGCCCCTCCTCCAACAGGCACATCACCTGGTGGTTACTCTGTCTTCTGCCTTCATGAGATTATGACTGAGGCAGCCTGGATCTTGGGATTCAAAGTCTCTTCCCAGGGCCACAAACTCAACCTCTATGAGAACAGGCTCACGTCCATTTCACGGCCCTGCCTCCCAAGGGCTCCCTGTCTCTCAAAGGCTGCCTACTGCTGGCACCTCCCCTGACAGCTCTCTTTTGCCCCGTGGGTCCAGTGCTTTCTGGGAGGTCAGTGGCGGCCTCTAGAAGCGCCACCCTGGACTTCGTGAGCACAGAGACACTGGAGGTGCCTTGAACTTGGAAGCCTCAAACCATATAGGTCCCAAGCATGTCCTATCCTACCCTAAACAGCAGCTAACTATCAACAATCCTTAGAGGATACTCCACCTCTCAGCCTCCTGCAGTGCTGCCCACACCTCACACCTTGGTCATCGGCCCTCTCAGCACCTCACAGCACAATGCCGGGCAGACCCCACCTCCACCCCGACAGCCAGATACCACACAGCAGGCGCTGAGACTGCTGACATGGGAGGTGTGTCCACCTGCTACCACTTGGCTGCAGAGGCCAGGGGCAGGAAGGAAAAGGGTCAGGACAAAAACACAAAGGCACTCCAGTATGATGGGAAAGAACAGAGAGCCTGATGCCATTGGAGACTGGCAAGAGATGGAGGCCACAGCAGAAGGTGACACAGCTTTGCCTCCCAGTTCCCTTACCCGGAATGACTCCAGTTCCTTCTCAGTGAAGTTGGCGGTCTGGGCCAGGTCCCACAGATCTATCACTCGGGGCTCTTCAAACTCTGCAAGAGAGCAAGGGGTTGTTTGTTTGGGTAGGTCACAAGGCAGGACACACCTGGTGCTGGGCGCCCACGTGGCCTGTCAGCCTGAGGGAATAGTATGTGTGTTGCATCTTGGGAGCACTAAGTACCTGGTCTGTGCTCACAGCTCCAGCTTAGATGTAACCTCACTTCCTCAAGTGACGGGGTCACATCCCCGGGACTCAGAATCACCTGCCAGGCCTGGCCAGTACCATTAGCATGTCCCCGGCTGCCTCTGAGGTTGAGAGTGAGGGAGAGCGGGGTGTGGTAGGATCATGAAAACTAGCTGGGCATTGGGGAGGGCTGAGAGTCACTGAGTTAAGGCTGGGGTTTGGCCATTCACCTTCTAAGCTCCCATGAACCTTTGATGTCAAAGCACCTCTGACGTAAATAGATAGCCATCCAGCAAGGCTCCCTGGCTCTGGCTACCCCTGAGTCACAGCAGAAGATCCTAGTCTTCCACAGGGCCCTTCCTGTCTAGGACCCAAGGGAACCCTAGTTTTCCTGGGAGTGTAGGGGTTGGAAACAGGTAGGCCAGTGGGAGAAGTGAAGGGACTGTCTGGATGCTCCCTAGGAGATGGCTCATGGAGGGTTGTGCTGCAGAATATTTGTTTAACTATTTTAAGATGTGTTGCATTTGTTTAACTATGTAAAGATGTGTTGCTGTCTTACCTTGCCTGCCTAAGGCACCTGATTGATCTAATAAAAAGCTGAATGGCCAATAGTGAGGAAGGAGGTCTAGGCAGGACATCCTGGCAGAGTAAGGAGGAGGAGGAATTTAGGTTGGGGGGGGTGGGGAAGAAGGAAGAAAAAGGGATGCCAGGGGCCTGGCAGCCAGACATGGAGGAAGCAGGAAAGTAGAACATACAGAATGAAAGGTAAAACGTCCAAAAGTCCCAAGGCAAATGTAGATGAACAGAAACAGGTTAAATTAAATTAAAAGAGCTAGTGGGACAAGTCTAGGCTAAGGCTGAGCATTCATAATTAATAACAAGATTTTTTTTTTTTTTTGGCTTTTCGAGACAAGGTTTCTCTGTAGCTTTGGAACCTGTCCTGGAACTAGCTCTTGGAGACCAGGCTGGCTGGGATTAAAGGCGTGTGCCACCACAGCCCAGCAATAAAGATTTATTTTTATTTATTTATTATGTATATATACATTGTTTTGCCTGCATGTATGCTTGCATACCAGAAGAGGGCACCAGATCTCATTACAGATGGTTGTGAGCCACCATGTGGTTGCTGGGAATTGAACTCAGGACCTCTGGAAGAGCAGCCAGTGCTCTTAACCTCTGAGCCATCTGTTCAGCACCCAATAACAAGTTTCTGTGTCTTTATTTGGGAGCTGGTTGGTGGCCCAAAGAAAAAATTCCAACTACAGGGTAGGACTGTGGTTAGAGAAAGGGGTGACATCCCGCACACTGACCATGGCCAGACTCCCTTGCACAGCCCCTATTAACCCAGCAACAGAACCTCACAGTTGGCCTAAAGGTAGACTGGTCACTTCCACAGCAAGCAGTCTTGGGATAGGGTGCTATGATTTCATAACAGGCCTCAAGCCCAGCCCAAACTTGCCAGCAAGGCCTTGCAGGTGCGCCCCAGAAGGAGGTTCTGCCTGGGCCCATGCTATCTAAGGCTGTGCAAGCAGGACTTGGCCCATGGCTGGTAACTGCCCCATGTTTATGGATGAAACCAGGCACTCGCTGCAAGGATGGGCAGCAAGCCTTGCCCTAACACTTGTAAGTCCCGAGAGGGTGGGACTGTCCCTGCAGCAGAAGCTGTCATCCTGCTTGTGGCCTTCACTGGCAAGGGGATGGGGAGACGGTCCTGTGTGAGATTAAGACTGAACCAACAGCCTGGATGGGGCCAACTAGAGGGCCATTTTGCTATCACTTCAAACCAAATTTGGTGATAGGGCTGAGGGTCGGCCCATTTTTTAAAAAGCTAACCTTTGTTTTTATGTGTATGAGTGTTTTCTCTGCATGTACGTCTACTTATCACAGGTATACTAGTGTCCACGGAGGCCAGAAGAGGGCATTGGCTCACCTGGGACTGCAGTTACAGATGGTTGTGAACGGCCATGTTGGTGCTGGGGACAGAACCTGGGTCTTCTGGAAGAGACCAGTGCTCCTAATCACTGAGCCATCTCTCCAGTTTCTGGCCCAGACATTTATACTACAGCTACAGGAAGTGGGACCCAGGACAGGCCACTCTAACACAGACAAGGACTGAATTTGACAAGTCTCCCAGCACTACTGAGTCCGTGTACCTGTCCCCTGTCCCCTAAGCATGTATTTATCCATTGCCCTCATCAGACAGAAGCAGACAATTCCCCCATCAGGCATCAGCAGGCGTAAAGGCCACACAGGGGCAAGGGCTTACCAGTGGTGGGGTTGTAGCCCTGGTGGCTGACCTTCCTCAGGCGGTCTAGGCCCTGGTTGATACTCCGCAGCCTGTCCTTCAGCTCCCCGTGCTTGCTGCTCAGGGCCTCACTCTTGATGTGGCTCATGTCAGAGGGATTGAGGAGGTTCTCATAACCTTCTGTGGAGTGGACGAGACATAGAAGAATGTCTGACAAGGACTTCCCCTGTAGGCCTGAGGTCCTAGGGGCCAAGATGGCCCTGAGCCCATCCACTGGGTCACGCCTCTGCAACCCTCAGTGCTAGCTGAGGATTGTGCTTTCTCACACAGACATCTAAGGGTGGATGTCTCAGTATCTGTACCCAAGGGCCCACCCCAGGGACCTCCGTGGCCCTCAATGACTGACTTTCTCAGGTCCCATACTTGGCAAGGTCATACCAGTCAGAAGTGATGGGTGGCTGGCTTGTGCTACGTCGGGGTGCCTCAGCCACCCCAGAAACACCTTTCATCTGTGCGGCCGTACTGGCCTTACACAACTGGTACAAAACCCATTTGCATTCATGAACATGGGTGGAAACATGAGGAAATTGTCCCCTCCCCACAATAACCCTCGGGAACCGGGGAACCTGCTCAGCTCAGGTGGGCGTGGAGGTACCTTCAGCTCTGCTCAGTGTGTCTAGCAGCACATTGTACTCGTGGATCTTCTCCTTGTGGTGCAGAAACTCCCGCCACAGCTTGTCCAGCTCCTCACTGGAGAATTTCCCTGATGTCTTTGCCTAAGAGGAAACAGTCTGGCGTGACCACGCCTGTCCTGTCATCAGTACACCCCAGGGAGTTCAGGCGCCTGTCAGCAGGCCTTGCTCCAGGGCAAAGAGCTTGGGGCTGTTCTCATCCTCTGCAAGCCTTGTGACCCTCGACTAGGTGCACCAGGAAAAGAAAAATCAAATTGGACGCTCCTGATGTGATGTCCCCAGATTTGACAGGGCGGTCAGAGAAGGGAGAGGAAGGACCCTGGCATCTGCTTAACTCTTGTAGCTGTGTGGATGGTGAGGACAGCAGGCCATCTCCACGGTCCAACAGGGACCAGATCAGTTAACCCCAGACAGGCTACTTGAGAAGCCGGTGGAACTGAACCACCGACATGCCTCAGCTCCTCCCCACACTTGTGTTCTCTGCTTAGGCTTGTACCCAAAGCAAAGATGGACCAGACCCAACCCAACACAGCAAGAGCCCACACCAACAGGGCCCCTTTCCTCACTAAGCACAGAAAAGCGGGACCACAGGCCAGAACCAGAGACAAATCAGCCTGACCAGACACCTATGTGATTTGGCCATACACTGTGAAGAGCCTGCCTAATGCCTGCGGTCCTGACAGCTAGGAGCAGTGGAGAAGTCCCAGGTTGACCAACTAGGACAGCACAGATCGTGTTCCATAGACAGAAAGAGAGAGAGAGGGAGAGAGAGAGAGAGAGAGAGAGAGAGAGAGCGCCACAGTCCCACATCTTAACTCTGTAGACAGTCAGTTCAAGTTCAAAGGTAAGGGGGAAAAGGCAAGTGGTACCTTGTGCCACAACTTTTCCAGCCTGGGGTCCCCCAGCTCATCCTGGATGTCTTCATTGAGTGCGTTGCTATGCACCATCTGGGTGTCCTTCCTTCCATCTAGTCCATACCTGGCTAAGATGACTAGAGAGGGGACATTGGATTTTTATTGGACAGTTTCCCAAGATAGGGAGGAGCTGCCACAGGAGCCAGAAGGTGAGTCTGTTCATTTTCTAGAAGATTCCTTCCACCCCTCTCCTAAGTGACCACACAAGATCTGGGGAGAAGACGGTCAGGTACTCGGGTCCTGGGCGTGACCTCACAGACATCCTGGGCTCCACCACAGACAACCTCAGCTTGAGCCTTCCTGAATCAGGAGCTCATGGGCAGGGAGGGTATGGCCTGATGTAGAGTTTTAGGACCGCATCATGATGCTTCCACTTCTGGCATATGCCAAACCCCAGCAAAAGCCAGCAGAGAACAGTCTCCTGGGTGTCAGGATGATGGCACCTAGCCTCTGAGGTGCCCAGGCTCTGTGCATAGCCACACCACAGTCTCTCTACTCCGGAGGACTTGACACTTCTTATCACCAACACACAACAGGGGCAAGTCAGCCAGCTGACTTCAAAATGCCTGTCTGAGGCCGGGCGATGGTGGCGCACGCCTTTAATCCCAGCACTCGGGAGGCAGAGGCAGGCAAATCTCTGTGAGTTCGAGACCAGCCTGGTCTACAGAGCTAGTTTCAGGACAGGCTCCAAAGCCACAGAGAAACCCTGTCTCGAAAAAGAAAAAAAAAAAAACAAAAAACAAAAAACAAAAACAAAATGCCTGTCTGTCCTCTAACTTCCATGCCCCCGCCAGACAGGCTGTCATGGAGCTCGCATGCCGTGAGCAGCCACCCATAAAGCCTGTTAGAGGGTTTGCTTGTCTCTTCAGAGCAGACACTCCTAGGCCTAATTTTCACTTAGCTGTGGGGATCTGTCCCCTCACCTGTAACCCTGTCTTCTCTAGAAAGGGCACAGAATCTCTGTTGTGTTACCCTAGTGTATCTAAGCTGGTGACCCACCGATCCCAGCATTCCTCTGGGGCCCTACAACTCCCACTGGGCAGTTCACATGACACTGTGGCCTCCGCGTTCTAGTGGATCAGTTGGCACATACATGGCTAACACGCAGCCCCCATCCCGTTCCGTCTGCTGGGTCTGCTTTCAGTCATGGCCAGCCAGGCAAAGGGCCCCTGTTGCTCAGTCTGTACCTGTCTTTGGGGGCTTTCTATTCTCTTCACAGGCCTAAGAACTATGGTACCTCACTCTGCCTGGAAGCTGGGATAATGTGTTGTGAGGCACACATACCTACTGTTCAGTCTGTGAGCACATGGCCTTGCTCCAGTCACAACCCCTCTATAGCATTCTCAGTGACCATGTCACTTCTACTGGCAGGTCAGGAGGCATCCGTGGGCAGACACTGTGGGTACATACACTATGACTCGATCTGGAGTCTAACCTAGACCAGTTAGCCGACAGCGGCTGGTGCCTGCAAGCCCTGCTCTTGGTAGGCTGAGGCAGGAGGATTGCTTAAGTCTTGGAGTTCGGGGGCAGCCTGGGCAACATGGTAAAATCAGTATGCTCAGATGCCTGTTAGCCTCAGAGAGCTGGTACCTGGAATCACCTCTGCAGCTTTGCTGCCTAGCCCAAGCTTGATCATTTCTTGCCACCATGGAAAAGAGCTGTCTCTGTCACCCTCAACCTGGGTAACCCTGGTGCCTGAGCTGGGGCGGGATAGGAGAGGAGCTTGGGCTCTATCAGACTCGGGTTCATAAACAAATTGCTCAAGACTATTCAGAAGAGGTCTCACATAGTTCTCTGCAATGTCCAGGCCCAGTGTGGAGTGAGGTAGCCCTGGGGCTGATAGTGGGCATGTCCCTGAACAGACCAGCAGGATTGCTGCCCCGTAGGACTGAGTCCATGCAGGGTTTTGCACAAGAGCTGAGGGTCCAGATGAGGCCGCTCCCATGGGACTAGGATCTGTTCTGGCCCAGGGTGGAGCTGGTTCTAGCTTGGAGGCCTAATGCCTTCCTCAAGTGATTACCAGCAGTGTCTGCTTCTTACCCCCAGGTTCTGGGTCTGCACTCTGCACTCTGGTCCTCTAGGTGTGGGGCCAGCACTGACTATGACTTGAGCAGTGAAGGGAGGGGCCCGCATGGACCACAGCCCAAGGTGGGAGGAAGCCTCAGTAAACACCCACCTACCAAGCGCTTAGAAGAGGCAGCTTCAGGTGTCAACTCCAAGTCCTGCTAAGTCTGCTGCCAGGCTACCCACACAGGTGAGAAGAAACCATCACCTAAGCAACCTTGCCCTACCTGAGTCGTGGGCCATGCTCTGCCAAGCTGGAAGAAACTACTTCCTGCCCAGGACACTGGATAGCCAGATGATGCTCACTAGCCCACTTCCTTAGAACATCTGCATTCCTCTATCTCTGAGCCCACCCATCTCTAGAGCTGGCTACCTACTTCCTTCTGACAGCTCCCGGCCTCCTTTCCTGGGGGACCAGCTCCACACTCAGGATCAGGCCTGAGGCAGGGACTCTGAGGGCTAGTTCTGAAGAAGCTGTCCCAACAGCCCCCTCCCTCAGCCTGGCCTGGGGGCTGTGGTTGCATCCGCTATGAGAGCAGGAAGGTACCGTTGAGGTTGTGGATCAGCCTTGCTTCTTTCTCCCCATCCTTGTCCAAGCCTTCCACCTTCAGTTTCTTCCAGTTGAGTTCGTCCCTTTCTTGTATCTTCAGGTCAGAGTGGAGCTCAGCCAGCTTCACAGGAGACAGATGAAGCTGCCCAAGACAGAAGCAACACGAGATAAGCTACTGTGTGACAGACATGGGCAACAGACCTGGGGGCGTTCAGAGTGCGCAGGGCTAGAGGTTGCAGACAGACACACAAGGATTTCAAAGACTGAGGCCCTACGTCAGGAACCCAGCTAGAGACACAGTAGAGCAAGGTCTGGAAGTCCCGGGGCCAGGTAAGAAGCTCACAGCTGTTAGCAGCCTCCAGCAGCAGGGCACTGCACCTTCCTATCCTGACACCGGTAAAGGGTACACCAGCCAAGCACTGACTCTGTGAAGAAATGGTGTCTTCTTACAATAAGTATGAGAAGAAAAAGAACCACCAGAGTAGAAGACGGAATTTATACATATCTTTCTAATAATATTTTAATTTTTTTCTTTTGGTTTTTCGAGATAGGGTTTCTTTGTAGCTTTGGAGCCTGTCCTGGAATTAGCTCTTATAAGATCAGGCTGGTCTCTAACTCACAGAGATCTGCCTGCCTCTGCGTCCGAGTGCAGTATTAAAGATGTGTGACACCACCGCCCGGCCTTAATTTTTTTTTTTTTGAGGTACTAGGACTGTCCTGTCCTTAAGAAACAAGCCCCGCCCACTCCCCCCCTCCACTGCCGAGGCAGGCAGATCTTCCTTCTGCTCCCAGTCTGAGCTCTTTTCCGTCTCTCTCCCAAAGAGGTAGCTGCTGCTGTGGCTCCTCTCCCACCCTCCTTCTCTCTCTCCGCTCTCCTCCCTTCTCTCCTTTCTTTTTCCCTTCCATAAGGCACTAAATAAATAACCAACCTCACTCTGCATGGCGTGCCTGTCTGTCTCTGTCTCTCATCCACAGGGGCTGCGGCTCCTCATGGGACTGGCTGCCCCACCAAGTTCTCTCACCCACCACGCGGCTCCCAGCCTGGGACCTGGCTGCCTTTGTCTCCCGCCCTGGTCTCATGGCCCGCTGCCCACTGCCGCCACTCGGGGACCTGCAGCGTTTTATTTTTAAACATAACACCCTGATCCAGGGCCTTGTTCATACTAGGAATACTACCACAGAGAGATCCTGACCAAAAAAAAAGTCGGGCAGTGGTGGTCCATGCCTTTAATCCCAGCAGTTGGGAGGCAGAGGCTGGTGAACTCTATGAGTTCAAGACCAGCCTGGTCTACAGACCAAGTTCCAGGCCAGGCTCCCAGGAGACCTGAGAAGTCAACTCCTGCCATCTGAATACTGGCAGATCTACAAGTGTGAAAAACTCAGTCTCTGGGAGTGTGTAACAGCCTGCAGAGGTTTCCCTACCCCAACTCCAGGGACAGTCCTTTGATCTCCACACTGCCAGGAGTCTTCATCTTACAACACACTAGGCACGTCACAGCACTGAGTCAGGATGGATGTGCCCTGAGTCCCCACTGAACGGCTCATAGCTCATCCTAAGCATGTCTATGAAACAGGAACTGGGTAATACCAGAGTCAGGGCATGAAGGCTAGTCTGGCATGAAGCAATGAGCCAGCCCCCCCTCCAAGTTTCAAATTGCTCAATCTCACAAGATGGAGGTGGGTTCCTGCCTCTACAGAACCCTCCCATAGCCCACTCCACTCTCTGGGGTCTCAAGGAGACCTCGGGTCTTCAAAAAGCTGGAAATGGGGTGAGGCACACAGCTCTGCCACGTTTTCTTTGGCTTCATATGTGATAAACTATATTCCAGTCACTACTCTGTAGTTTTGTGTTTGGAAAACAAAGAAACACAGACTTTAAAGGTTAAAACCTCCTGGATGGTGAAGGAAGATCATTGGGAACCCGAGACAACCTGGGAAGGGCCTAGGTGAGGACCAATCTACCTAAAGCAGTGGGGTTGGGCACAGAAGAGACAGCACTGATAACCATCTCCTCCTGAAGGAACAGAAGGCCAATTCTAAAGGTTTACATGAAAGATAAGAACCGGTGCTATGCCCCAAAGCAGAGGAATTAGCAGCTGGAAGCCTCTGCGTCTGGAAGGAAAAGCAGCTATACTCAACCTGTGTCCTTAAGGCCTAGGCTCTTTGGAAGTGGGGAGCAGACACAAGACATCCTAAAAGGGAAAGCCACCTGGAAAATTGTCCCTCTCTGTTTAGCAAAAAATCCCCTCATTGCAGAGCTTTAAGGCTAGAAGGCTGGAAGGACAGGCAGCCCAAGGCCTAGACAGATGAGGAGAGCAGCCATCCTAGCAGTGACAAGGAGCTGGGAACAATGAGGAAAGCCATAACCTGATGCCCAACAGATCAGTGGGCACGACAGGGAAGGACACGAACCACATAGGCACAGATGAGGACAGGTGACCTGCCACAGTAGGTCTGAGAAAGTACCTGGACATGCAGGTGGAGGACTTGGGGGCCAGCTTCTGAGCAAAAGGGGATCCCAGGATCTATGCGCACCGGACTGTATTTCCCCAGCAGTCCTTACTCTATCAGATTAGTGTGTCAGGGCCGCTCTCATCCTGGGTAATCCCAGGTGCACACATGGTGTTCCTAACAGTGGGGACACAGCGACAGCTGTGAGGGACAGCAGGCCTTTTTACTCTAGATGGTTCCCATTGCCCTGCTGCTCTTCTCGCATCCCCCCCCACCCCAGTTGTGCTCCTGGCCTCTTTCTCCAGGGAGCTGAACTGCTTCTTCAGGAGCAAACCTTTGCAGGCTGGACACTGCAATTGTCCCGCTCTGGCCGCAGAACCTCAAAGACACTGGCTGGGCCTCAAGCTGGACCCTGTGGCAGTTCAGGAAGGGCCAGTGGAGCAGCTATACAGAAGGTACCACGCCCCTGGCCCCAGAAGTCAACCTCCTAACTATCTCTCTGCCCTAATCCTCCAGGGCCAAAGTTTCTCCACAGCTTTCTTTTAAAACTCACTCTTCAGCCAGGCGGTGGTGGCGCACGCCTTTAATCCCAGCACTCGGGAGGCAGAGGCAGGTGGATCTCCGTGAGTTTGAGGCCAGCCAGGTCTACAAGAGGACAGGCTCCAAAGCTACTGAGGAACCCTGTCAAAAAAAAAAAAAAGAAAGAAAAGAAAAGAAAAAAAAGACAAAAAACTCACTCTTTGTTTGCAAATTATTTACTATCCTTCCAACCTTAGGAATGTTCAAGCTCAAAGGGCTAAAGTGCAACCCTCAACTAGAGAGGAAGATACTGTGGCCCTGAGGGTCTATTTATAAATACCAAAAACAAAAGCCCAAGGACTTGTTTAGAGTCACAACCAGGGAGGGGACCCAAGTTCCAGGTCAGCCCTCAGGCTATCTCCATTCCAAAAGGAAGAGAAGCAGATAAAGGACTCTGATTTAGGCCTTCTCCAGGTCTGTGTAGTATCTGCCTGGTGTTAACCCCTCACCCCTTGGGAAAGGGTCCACTGAGACTTCTGCTGTTGCAGGTCTGTGTAGTACCTGTGTGGTGTTAACCCCTCACCCCCTTGGAGAAGGGTCCACTGAGACTTCTGCTGTGGCAGGTCTGTCACCTCTCAGGTCAACTGCTCTTCTTTCCACGGGGAGAATACAGAGAAAAGGCTCGCAAGCCAGACCCCAGGTAGAAAGCGCTCGGCTACCTCCATCTGAATAGCTGGCTCTTTGGAAAACTGGATTTCCGGACAGAGCGATCTGGGGTGCACAGCTAGAAAGAGTAAGCATCATTCATTCTTTGGGGTCCCCAGCTACGCTAAAGGCAACTACAGTCCCATGAGATCAGCACCAAGTTTCTCTTGGGCCTTTGGGTTTCTCCTTATTGTGAAGTCAGGGTGACTCACCTGCCACTTAGGGGAGGCAGTCAAAAGGTAGGCCACCCCCCGGCCCAGAACCCACGCCGGCCTTTTGACCAGGGGTCCACTTTCCTTTGCACAAGCAGCTCCTCACCCCCAGCCCCGTGCATTTTCCCTGCTTACCCGCTGGGCCTTCTGCCATAGCTGGTTCATCTTCTCCATGCGGAACTCCTCCCCGGGCTCGCGCTTGGCGACCATCTCGGGCTCGTTCTTCTCCCGCGAGTACTTGCCGCCATGGCCGGCGATGGGCTGAGGCACGAGCAGCAGCGGCAGGAACAACAGCACCCACAGCTGGAGCCGAGGCAGCGTAGAGACTCTGTTTCGTCGCGGCGCCATCTTCCTCTGCAGAGCCAGAGTCTCGCCGACTGACAGGCCTGAGCGCGTAGGACCGCCCCGTAGTCCCGCCCACCAAATAGGCCCGCCTCCAGACCCGGCTTCTCTTTTTTCCCGACCCCGCCCGCCTCCAAGCCCCGCCCACCTCCTGCGGAGCGCAATTGTCCCAGCTGGTTTCCTTGCTCTTGGCTTGGAGCTGCGTCTTGCAGAGCTCATCAGCCAGGCTCCTGGTCTCTTCCAAGGAGGGCAAACTGGGAAAGTCGGGCCCTGCTGTCGAACTGGGGTTGCTCTGTCTCATCTGCACCCTCTTGCACCGTCCCGCTTCTCATATAATCATGCAAGAAGTGCGGTGGGAGACGGTTCTGCCCGTCGACCCGGGAGCAGCTATCTCAGCTTAGTTTTTGGGACACATCCCAGACTCTTACCCCTCCTCGTACTTTCTATTTGAAAGGCTTTGTGCCCCTACCTAGTTTCCTCCCACCTGCAACCCTAAAGAAAATCCAGAGTACAGAACAAGGCGTGGCCAACCCGTTGGGGGCGTGGCCTGGCCTGGGGACTGCCTGGTACTTAAGGTCTTAGAGTCTGGTACAGATATGAACTCAGTTTAGCGCCCAGGAGATGCAGGCAGAAGAGTCATCTTGTGAGGATAGCCCAAAAGGGTCTCCAATGGGGAGGAACATAGAGATAAAAGGGAGGGGATCTTTGGGGGAGTCAGTGTTTATTATTATTTTAATTTTTTTGTTTTGTTTTATTTTAAGCCGTATCTTGTGTTTTCCCAGCAATGGTTCAGGATGCCTGGAACCCTGGCGATTTGCCGACGTTGGCACTTGTTTTCTAAGATTTTGTTTTGTTTTTCAAACAGGATCTCACTATGTAGCTGTGGCTATTCTGGCACTCACTATGTAGACCAAGCTGGCCTCAAACTTATAGAGCTCCGTCTGCCTCCACCTCTCAAGTGCTGGGAGTAAAGGTGTGCTGGCCTCAAATATCTCCCCTTCAGATAGAAGGGGTTTTGTTTGGTGACTTTTTGGTCTTGCTTTTTGAGATGAAACAGGATCTTACTCAGTAGTCTTGGAACTAAGTAGACCAGGCTGGCCTTGAATTCACAGAGATCCATCCTTATCTACCTCCCAGATCTTAAGGGCAGTCACCCGAGTTATTTTTTCCAGTTGGCTCAGAAAAGAATGTAAAGTCAGTATCTAGTCCTCTGTTTTGTTGACTCCCAGCTGCTCATTGGGCTAATGTTTAATGTACTACCCTTGCTTCTTTGCTCAGATTAGTGTAACTGTAACAAGGACAGAGATTCATCTTGCTTTCCCCTGCTACAGTCTACACTCTACAGATGCACTCCCGGTGGTGATTTGGAGCCAGGCCTCTTACCTTCACCACAGTTTCTAAGACAGCCTCCCACAGGCAGAGGGAAGCGGTTGGTAGGCTAGCTATGTTACCCCTGTTAGAGTTCACCTCTGAGATCTTCCTGGTTGCCTTATAGGCTGGGAACGGTGTGTTCTGAGAGAAGAGGGGATGAGAGGAAGGGAAGCTGTGGGCTTTTGTCTTAGTCTGAAGAGAATCCACAGGGACGGGTACCACGGAAGCAGCTTCCTGTCAGCCCTTAGCATGTGCAGTCAGATTAAGATGCCTACAGCTGAGGGATGCTCCTAGCTGACAGAAACAGGCGACCACAGGAAAGCAACTGCGGAAAAACAGAAAGGAGGAACGTGGGGCTGTAGCAAGGTCAAAGCTGGGGCCTTCCGCGCCTGGGCTTTGGTCCTGAGCAGAGCAAGCAAACAAACAAACACAAGTGGAAACAGGAGATAAAACACAGATAGTTAAGAAAAAATGGGAAGAAATGTTCCCCATGAAGAGACTATGAGACTGTGGAATGAATTCACAACATGGTCATGGATGTCTATGACACATAATTATAAGGAACATAAAACATGCTAGAGAGCAGAGCCAGCAACCCACAAACTGAGAGCAGAAATTAAAAAAAAAAAACCTAAATGATGATTGAAGAAAACTCTGAGAAACTGGGTTGAAGTTTCAAGGAGATGGTCAACAGGAAGGAAAAAAAAATGATTTCCAGTCCAAGAGACCTACTATTTGCTTAACGGGAGTTTCCAAAAGCACAGCAGGTCAGTGAGATGAACCAGGAGGTAAGGGTGCTTGCCACCAAGCCGTGCTGCCTGAGTTCCAACGCTGGGGTCCTCATGGTGGAAAGAGAGAAACTACCCATTAGCTGTCCTCTGATGGCCACATATGTGCCCTTCAGAATGTTTGCACCTACCTACACCCCACCCTAAGAAAGCACAGAGGAAATGGGAGCTAGTAGACTACAAAATTAATTTCAGACAATATCTAGACCCCAAAGGGATAAACAGAGCCCCTGGGATGACTCGTAGAATGAGTGAAAATAAACCTTAAAGTCAGACACGTTACCGTGAAAGTCTGCATTGTAGGAGGCAGAAAGACTGTGCAAGCCTTTTAAAAAAGAGAACAATAACTAAACTGAAGGCTATAAACTGTCTCTAGGTTTCCCAGTAACAATACTTACAACAGAAAGGCGGTGGGTGGGTGAGGGGCAGGAGCTTAGTTGTTAAGTGCTTGCCTGGTGCCACCATGCATGCAGAAGCTGCAATTCCAGCCTTTGGGAAGTGGAGAAAAGAGGATGATAAATTCAGGGATATCCTCAGCTACATAGTGAGTTTGAGGTTAACCTGAATGACAGTGTTTTTCTGTAGCTTTGGAGCCTGTCCTGGAACTAGCCCTTTTAGACCAGGCTGGCCTCGAACTCACAGAGATCCGCCTGCCTCTGCCTCTCGAATGCTGGGATTAAAGTTGTGTGCCACCACCGCCCAGCGAGACTCTGTCTTTAAACTAAAAAAAGAAAGAGAGAGAAAGACAGAGAGATGAGTAGAACAATAATTTTGTATTTAGAAGGAAAATGACTTCTGATCTAGAATTTTATACTCAGTCAAACTACTAAGAAACACAAGAGAACTTCATGATATAAGGTTAGTAATTACACTCTAGATGCAAGTGCTCCACCAAAGTAGGGAAATAAATCAAAAACAGGCAGACAGGTTTCAGACCCAGATGGAAAGTATTGGAGGGAGGGGTAAGAGGAATCCCTGAGGGTGGGAATGGCAGGCTGGGCTGAGGTCACTCCAGGGACAATCAGATCACGTGCTGCCAATGCTGTTCGTCTGGATTTTTTTCAGGTGTCACTTTATTTATTTTTATTGTTTTTATTGAGCTCTACATTTTTCTCCACTCCCTTTTCTTCCTCTTCTCTTCCCTTCTGCCTGCTCCCATAACCTCCACACTCCCAATTTACTCAGGAGATCTTGTCTTCTTCTTCTTCTTCTTCTTCTTCTTCTTCTTCTTCTTCTTCTTCTTCTTCTTCCTTCTTCTTCTTCTTCTTCTTCTTCTTCTTCTTCTTCTTCTTCTTCCTTCTTCTCCTCCTCCTCCTCCTCCTCCTCCTCCTTTTTCTTCGGTTTTTCAAGACAGGTTTTCTCTGTGGTTTTGGAGCCTGTCCTGGAACTAGCTCTTGTAGACCAGGCTGGTCTCGAACTCACAGAGATCTGCCTGCCTCTGCCTCCCAAGTGCTGGGATTAAAGGCGTGAGCCACCACTGCCTGGCTTTTTCTTCTTCCTATGTAGATCCATATATGTCTATCTTCTGGTCCCCTTTGTTGTTGGGTTTCTCTGGGGTTGTGACCTGTAGGCTAGTTTTTCTTTGCTTTATATCTAAGAGCCACTTTTTTTTTTTTTTTGATTTTTCAAGACAGGGTTTCTCCGAAGCTTTTTGGTTCCTGTCCTGGAACTAGCTCTTGTAGACCAGGCTGGCCTCTAACTCACAGAGATCCGCCTGCCTCTGCCTCCCGAGTGCTGGGATTAAAGACGTGCGCCACCACCGCCCGGCTCCTAAGAGCCACTTTTGAGTGAGTGCATATTATATTTGTCTTTCTAGGTCTGGGTTACCTCACTTAATATGTTTTTTTTTTCTAGATCCATCCATTTGCCTGCAAATTTCAAGATGTCATTTTTTTTATCGCTGTGTAGTACTTCATTGTGTATTATTATTATTATTATTATTATTATTATTATTTTGGATTTTTTCGAGACAGGGTTTCTCCGTAGTTTTTGGTTCCTGTCCTGGAACTAGCTCTTGTAGACCAGGCTGGCCTCGAACTCACAGAGATCTGCCTGCCTCTGCCTCCCGAGTGCTGGGATTAAAGGCATGCGCCACCACCGCCCGGCTGTTCATTGTGTAACTATATCACATTTTCTTTATCCATTCTTTGGTTGAGGGGCATCTAGGTTATTTCCAGGTTCTTGCTATTATGAATAAAACTGCTATGAACATGGTTGAGCACATGTCCTTGTGGTATGATTAAGCATACTTTGGTATATACCCAATAGTGGTATTGCTGGGTCTTGAGGTAAGTTGTTTCCTAATTTTAGGAGAAATCGCCATATTGATTTCCAAAGTGGCTGTACAAGTTTTCACTCCCATCAGCAATGGAGGAGTGTTCCCCTAAACCCGCATCCTCTCCAGGATAAGCTGTCATCAGTGCTTTTGATCTTGGCCATTCTAACAGGTGTGAGATGGAATCTGAGTTGTTTTGATTTGCATTTCTCTGATGGCTAAGGATGTTGAGTATTTTTTTTTAAGATTTATTTATTTATTATGTATACAACATTCCTTCTATGTATGCTTGCATGCCAGAAGAGAGCACCAGATCTCATTATAGATGGCTGTGAGCCACCATGTGGTTGCTGGGAATTGAACTCAGGACCTCTGGAAGAGCAGTCAGTGCTCTTAACCTCTGAGCCATCTCTCCAGCCCCCGAGTATTTTCTTTAGTGTCTTTCTAATCTGTATTTTTTAACCTTAAGAAAGAATGCCAGCTGGGGGCGGGGGTGCAGGCCTTTAATTCCAACTCGAGAGCAGGCAGATCTCTGTGAGTTTGAGGCCACCTTGATCTACAGAGTGAATTCCAGGATAACCAAGGCTACACAGAGAAACCCTATCCCGAAAAGCGAAAACATAAATAAACAGAAAGATAGCCTCCTAGCCTGGAGGTGGTGGCACGCGCCTTTAATCCCAGCACTTGGGAGGCAGAGGCAGGTGGAGCGCTCTGTGAGTCTGAGGCCAGCCTGGGCTACAAGTGCTAGTTCCAGGACAGGCACCAAAGCTACAGAGAAACCCTATCTCAAACAAAACAAAACAAACAAACAAACAAAAAAAACAAACCCCAAAACAAAACCAAAACAAAAAGACAGCCTCCAGCTCCTTACTGGAAAGTTGAAGAACCACTCATTTCTCCCCAAGAAGAAAGAGAGAGGGAAGGAGGGGATGAGGGAGAGAGGGGGAGGGAGAAAGGAAGAAAGAGGGAGAGAGGGAGGACACTAACAAGTAAAAAGAACTTGAGGTTCCTTCCAGGATGTGACCCACTCAGTCTAATCAAACTGGAACTGAGGAGACCCAAATCCACCTCCCCGTCAGCCCACTTCAAGGCCAGGGCCATTAGTATTTCATGCCACGGCCCCCCTGGGTTGTAGGGAAAGGTTTGACTTTTTCCTTTTTGTTGTGCTTTCCTGTCGCTTTAAGGGACAAGCCGCGCCCACTTTCATTACCTCTGACCTGCCCGCTGCCATCTTGGGCCCTTCCTTTTCTGCTTCCTTGACATGCGTGCTTTTTATTATAAGGAAGACCTGGGAATGTTATGGTTTTGGTCTCTTTAAGAGACAAGCCACACCCTTTCCCCTCCCCATTTTTCTCTGCTTCCCCCCCTGCCTCTCCCCTCCCCACTTCAACCCCCCCCCCCCCAAGGTCCACATACTCCCAATTTACTCAGGAGATCTTTTTCTACTTTCTACTTCCCATGTAGATTAGATCTATGTATGTCTCTCTTAGTGTCCTCATTGTTGTCTAAGTTCTCTAAGATTGTGTTTGGAGGCTGGCTTTCTTTGCTTTATGTTTAAAAACTACCTATGGGGCTGGAGAGATGGCTCAGAGGTTAAGAGCATTGCCTGCTCTTCCCAAGGTCCTGAGTTCAATTCCCAGCAACCACATGGTGGCTCAAAACCATCTGTAATGAGGTCTGGTGTCCTCTTCTGGCCTGCAGACATGCACACAGACAGAATATTGTATACATAATAAATAAATATTTAAAAAAATAAAATAAAAACCGCCTATGAGTGAGTAAATGTGATAATTGTCTTTCTGGGTCTGGGTTACCTCACTCAAAATGATGTTTTCTTTTTTTTTAAACATTTATTTATTTATTATGTATACAATATTCTGTCTGTGTGCGTGTCTGCAGGCCAGAAGGGGCCACTAGACCTCATTACAGATGGTTGTGAGCCACCATGTGGTTGCTGGGAATTGAACTCAGGACCTTTGGAAGAGCAGGCAATGCTCTCAACCACTGAGCCATCTCTCCAGCCCCAAAATGATGTTTTCTTTTCTTTTCTTTTCTTTTTTCTTTTCTTCTTTTTTTTTTTTTTTTGGTTTTTCGAGACAGGGTTTCTCTGTGGCTTTGGAACCTGTCCTGGAACTAGCTCTGTAGACCAGGCTGGTCTCGAACTCACAGAGATCCGCCTGCCTCTGCCTCCCGAGTGCTGGGATTAAAGGCGTGCGAAACCATCACCCGGCTAAAATGATGTTTTCTAAGTCCATCCATTTTCCTGCAAAATTCAAGCTGTTGTTATTTTTTTTCTGCTGTGTAGTACTCCATTGTGTAAATGTACCACTTTTTTTATCCCTCCTTTGGTCGAGGAGCATTTAGGTTGTTTCCAAGTTCTGGCTTTGACAAACAAAGCTGCTATGAACATAGTTGAGCACATGTCCTTGTGGCACGATTGAGCCTCCTTTGGATATATACCCAAAAGTGGTACTACTGGGTCTTGAGGAAGGTTGTTTCCTAATTTTCTGAGAAATTGCCACACTGACATCCAAAGGGGTTGTACCAGCTTGCATTTCCACCAGCAATGCAGAAGTGTTACCTTTTTCCCACAACCTCTCCAGCATAAATTGTCATCAGTGTTTTTGATCTTGGCCATTCTTACAGGCGTTAGAGGGAATCTCAGAGTTGTTTTGATTTCCATTTCTCTGATGACTAAGGATGTTGAACATTTCCTTGCCGGGCGGTGGTGGCGCACGCCTTTAATCCCAGCACTTGGGAGGCAGAGGCAGGCGGATTTCTGTGAGTACGAGGCCACCCTGGTCTACAAGAGCTAGTTCCAGGACAGGCTCCAAAACCACAGAGAAACCCTGTCTCGAAAAAGCAAAAAAATCTCGGGAGGCAGAGGCAGGCGGATCTCTGTGAGTTCGAGACCAGCCTGGTCTACAGAGCTAGTTCCAGGACAGGCTCCAAAGCCACAGAGAAACCCTGTCTCGAAAAACCAAAAAAAAAAAAAAAAAAAAAAAAAAAAAAAAAAAAAAAAAAAAAAAAGAAAAAGCAAAAAAAGAAAGAAAGAAAAAAAAAGAGCTAGTTCCAGGACAGGAACCAAAAAGCTACGGAGAAACCCTGTCTTGAAAATCCAAAAACAACAACAACAACAAAAAAAAACCAAAAAAAACACATTTCCTTAAATGTCTTTCAGCCATTTTAGATTCCTCTGTTGAAAGTTCTCTGTCTAGGTCTGTACTCCATTTTTTTATTGGATTATATGTTCTTTTGGTTCTTGAGTTCTTTGTATATTTTAGAGATCAGACCTCTGTCTGATGTGGGGTTAGTGAAGATCTTTTCCCATTCTGTGGGCTGTCGTTTTGTCTTGTTGACTGTGTCCTTTACTTTTCAGAAGCTTTTCAGTTTCGGGAAGTCCCATTTATTAATTGTTTCTCTCAATGTCTGTGCTGCTGGGGTTCTATTTAGGAAGTGGTTCCCTGTGCCAATGCATTCAAGTGTACTTCCCACTTTCTCTTCTATAAGATTCAGTGTGGCTGGCTTTATGTTGAGGTCTTTGATCCATTTGGACTTGAGTTTTGTGCACGGTAATAGATATGGGTCTATTTTCATTCTTCTACATGTTGATATCCATTTATGCCAGTACCACTTGTTAAATATGCTTTCTTTTTTCCTTTTGATATTTTTTGCTTCGTTATCAAATATCAGGTGTTCAAAGATGTGTGGATTGATATCCGGGTCTTCTATTCGGTTCCAACATTACATTTTTAAATGAGCTGTATAAACATAATATCATAATCAAAAGCAGAAATACATATACACAGTATGATAAAATTGATCTTAAATTTGTATCAATAAACCAAAATTCATACCAATGCAAATCTCTATAACATATACCCCTTTAAATGTAAGAAAACATTTATAAACAATATTTGGGGATATGGGCATAGTTTTTCTCCAAACTGATTCCTGCTGTTTATTGGGTAAAGTAATTTTTTGGGGTGTTCCCAGAGACCTTTCGGGGGCTCTTGGTCCATCAAACTACATGAGCCTGGAATTAATGTATAGGTTCTCATCTTCTGTGGAAACAAAAGAAGACCCTCTTTTCCAAAGCAACATATCATTAGACCCATATTTTGAAATCAAGATTATATATATGTATATATATATATGTGTATATATATATATATATATATCCCTTATGCATCTTCCTGTGGGGCTTCTGTCTGTCTTTCTCCTCCTAGCATGTGTGTTCTCCAAGGGCAGGGATTGTGGTTCTATAGCTGCTTCCTCAGGAAAGGGATATGAGGGATGGATGAGTGGATGGATAAGCAGGTAATGACTGTGTAGGTGGAGAGCTGGTTGAGAGGGTTGCAGACGGACGAATGCTTGAGTGGATCCATGCATTATTGTGTCATTTTTTACTCTTTTGGCTATTTCTTTGAGGGTCTAACCACCCAGTTCCCAAATAAATCACACGCAGAGGCTTATTCTTAGTTATGAATGCCTGGCCTTAACTTGGCTTGTTTCTTGCCAGCTTTTCTTAACTTAAATTTTCCTGTCTACCCTTTTCCTCTGGGCTTTTATCTTTCTTACTTTAGTGTATCTTACTTTCCTTCTTACTCTGTGACTGACTGGGTAGCTGGCCCCTGTTGTTCTCCTCAGTTCTCTTTCTATTTATAATTTTTGCCTGCCAGCCCCACCTATCCCTGCTCCTGCCTCGCTATTGGCCGTTTTTCATCTTATTAGGACCAGCAGGTGTTTCAGGCAGGCACAGTAACACAGCTTCACAGAGTTAAACAAATGAAACGTAAACAAAAGTAACACACCTGAAAATAACATTCCCCAACAATGCAAAGATGGATGAATGGGTGGATGGATGGATGGGTGGGTGGATAAGTGGGTGGGTGGATGGATGGGTGGATGGGTGGGTTGATAAGTGGGCGGGTGGATGGATGGGTGGGTGGGTGGGCGGGCGGGCGGGTGGGTGGATGAGTGGGTGGGTGGGTGGATGGGTGAGTGGATGGATAGGTGGATGGATGGGTGGGTGGATGGATAGCAGGTAAGCGAATGGGTTGATGGATGGCTAGGAAGGTGGATAGATAAAGGGACGGATGATAGCTTAGTAGATAAGTAGACATACAGATGAATCCTCAAGTGGGTGGGTAAGTAGACAGCAGGTGGTTGTGTGGATGGGTAGATAGGTAGATAGACAGATGGCAGGACAAATGATAAATTCCTCTCATTATAATTTCTATCACAGAGTATGTTGCCTTTTCTCAAAAAACAACTTGCCATGTTGGGCATTGTGGTACATGCCTTTGATACCAGCAGTGGCACTGGGAGGTGATTTCTATGAACTTAAAGCCACCCTGATATACATAGTGAGCACTTGGCCAACCAAGGCTACATAGTGAGATCCTGTATCCTAAACAAAAACAAACCACCTCCCCCCAAAAATCTCCAAAGGCTGGAGAGATAGTTTAGTGGTTAAGATGGCTGTCCCTGCAGAGGACCAGGATTCAATTCCCATCACCCACCTGGTGGTTCACAACCATCTGCAATTCAGGTTCCAGGAGATTGAATGACCTCTTCTGATTTCTTTGGGTACCAGGCAAGCACCTGTGTACAGACAAGCAAAACATTTATATACATAAAAATAAATCTAAACAAGACAAAACAAAACAAAAAAAAACCCCTTCCAGTCCCCAGTGGCAGAGAGAGGGCTGAACAGTGAGTGACCCCTTTACCTCAGATTCGGAAACTGCAGAGGTCACTTAGGTGGAATCTGCTGCTGTTGAAAGGAGCTGGGGCTGAGGTGTGGAAAGAAGGCCCTTCCAGGCCTCTCAGGACACACGTCCCTCCTCCTCTAGGACGCTGGGGACACGGGCAAGGAAGTCCTGAGGGGCTGGAGTGTGACCGCATCCTCCACTTTGGTGTGGAGTTGTTCTCATACTCCCTGTCTCCTCTGCCCTGCACAGGCCTCTCCGCTGGCCCAGAGCCTGCAGGAGGCACCTCACCTGGTCATGGGGATCGGGATCGGTGCTCAGCATCTCTCCCCTTCATAGGGGTGATTATCTTGTCTGTTAGGAACACCTACTTAGCAATTCTGACAGGAAACTCCCACCAGGCTGAAACTTGACACAGAACAGCAATTACTGAAAACATATTTTTAAAAAAGTTGACGTTTCTGTGAGAGTTCGCCCTCCCCCGCTCCCAGCCTACCCGAGGAGGCTGCTATTTAGGTCTTTTCTGCGTGAGCTTGACTTCCAAAGCTGCAGTTACATTGGCTCTGGCTGCTCCCCTCTGCCTAGGTGTGTGTGTGGGGGGGGCAGTGGCCTACACTACTCCCTTGGGAAATTTGCCCTCCGCCAGGGCTGCCTTCCTGTGCCAAGCAAAGGGAGGACCTCATTATGACACCAGTAACTAAGACAGGCACTGAAGGCTCCTTTTCAGAGGCCAGGAGTGACTTTAGGAGGCCCTAGGAAGGTCACGTTATAGAGGAACAATGATGGGCCTGCAGCTTGCACAGGTGTGGACTGCAGCAGCTCGAAGAGGCAGCAGTGTGGGGTGCTCTGGGAAGGGCTTGCCCACACCCAGTTTTACAGATTTACATATGAAATTAAGGATGGAAAGGTGAGCTCATTTCTTCAGGGTCAGGCAGGATTTGAACCCATGCCAGCAGATGCTCTCCAGGCTAAAGACTAAATACCCTGTGGGTTCTCTCATCCCTTCCTGCCTCCCTCCGTGCCTCCTATTCCTACCTGGATCCTCACACTTTTTTTCCCCCAATTTTTACGTTTTGTTTTTGGTTTTGCTTTTTTGATAGGAACTCTAGCCCAAACTAGCCTAAACCTCTGAGGATGACCTTGAACTTCTGGAGGGCTGGGATTACAGGCAAGCACTAACTTTGGTTTTATGTGGTACTGGGCATGAAACCCAAAACTTTATTTGTGTTGGTCAAGTACTCTACCAACTGAGCTACATCCTAGCTCAAGGTCCCCATTTCTTTTCGTTTTAAATGATGATGATGATGATGATGATGATGTGTGTGTGTGTCTGGTGTATATATGTGGGCCTCTGTGTGCCAGGCTGCAGCTATAGAGACCAGAGGATAACTTTGAATAGCTATCCGTGAATTCCAGGGTCTGAACATAGGTGGTCAGACTTGCATGGCAAACACTACACCAGCTGTGCCAAGATCTTCATTTCTGGGGCCATTCTATGGTTCACTGCTTTGTATCAGACAAACATTCCTGCCATTCCTGTGTGCCAGGCAGTAACAAAGGAGATCAGTCCTGTGCTAGGGATGCTCATTTGCCAAGGTCAGTGTATAAAAATACAAAGTGTCTGCTAAGGAGCTGAAAACAGCCATGGACAATTGTATTGCTCCGTTTTGACCTGTAGCCTGCTTCCCTATTGGGATCCTGCCCCAGGGATTGGAAGTGCTGTTCTACTAGTGCCCTGGCCACCCTGTGGCTTCTCATACCTCACCTGCCAGTGGGTGGGCCTCCTGCTTCCCAGCTCTGCTCTGAGGTCACCTACAAGGCATAGATGTGAAAGCAGCTTAAAAACAGGGATGGGCATGCAGGTGTGACTTGGTGACGAATTGAAACATCATTAACATTGCTTCTTTCGGACACAGACAGACTGTACTGAAAGGCTCCTGGGTAAATGAGGAGACACAATGTAACATTAACAGAATGTATTTCCAGAGTGGTTCACAGTTGGGGCAAGAATTAAGGACCTTTAAGTGCTGAGATGCAGTGGGGCATAGGTCCCTGGTCAGACTCCCTTTAGCCTGCATGGTCTGTCCTGGGACTTTCATGCGTAGCAGAAGTCCTTAAGCAGGAATTTGATGGGACATCTGGCTGGGGTATTGAGCATGTGGCCACTTAGGGGTGGAAAGCAACTACCAAGATGTCTGAAATTGTTACACTCTGCTTCCTGCCACAGACACATCGACAATGTGCACATATTGTGCACAAGACATGTTGGGGATCTCGTCAGTGGGGTGACAGAGAACCTGGACTTGACATTCAAGGTGTTACTTCCATATCCGGACGGCAGCACAGCAAAGCCTGGGATAGCCCACCCAGAGGCTCTTACGGGGTTGCAGAGGTGGCTCCGGGGAAAGGCAGCTCTCACTCAAGCTTTGGCACAAGAGCAGAACTGGCAGGAGTCCTTTTTTCCTTCCTTCCTTCCTTCCTTCCTTTTTTCTTTTTGTTTTAACTTTTTGAGACAGGGTCTCTCTATATAAACCTGGCTGTCCCAGAATCCACGGTGTAAACCAGGCTGGCCTTGAACTCTCAGAGACCCACCCGCCCTTGACTCCTGGGTGCTGCAATTAAAGGTGTGGGCCGACACGCCTGGCTCTTGCACCGTTTAGAAATCTCTTCAGATTCGAAGTCATGAATACAGTTTTTTCTTCCTTCTAAACTACGGCTCTGCCTTTCATGCCATGACTTATTGTCCCCGATGTTGGTCACCGAGGACAGAGAACAACTTTACTTTCTCCTCATATCAGAGACCTGTTGTCCATAGTCACTCCTGCAGAGTGGCTTTTGACCAATGTGTGCCTGCCTTAGTTGTCATGAGAAGGACTTCTTGCAGGCTTCTCTACCCAGTTCCGTACTGTCTTGATTATGAAGGGTTTGTAAATATACCCTGATATCCGACAGAGCACACCCCATCTTTATCACTTCTAGAATGTTTTAGCTGTAGAGTCTCCTAAATGTCACCTTCAATGCAGCCCTCCCTAGTCATCAATTCATTTTCCCAATTGTCCCAACCTGCCAGTATCTCCAAAATATTTATTGCAGTAAAATATCAAGAGAACTACCCGGGTGCTTATGACACCCGTCTTTAATCCCAGCACTGCGGAGGCAGAGGCAGGAGGATCTTTGTGAGTTCAAGGCCAGCCTGGGCTACAGAGCAAGGTCCAGGACAGGCTCCAAAGCTATACAAATAAACTGTTTTGAAAACCTAAAATTAAACTAAACTAAAATTAAATTAAGAAAACTGGCTGGGCAGTAGTGGCACACACCTTTAATCCCAGCACTCAGAAGGCAGAGGCAGGAGGATCTCTATGAGTTAGAGACCAGCTTGGTCTACAAGAACTAGCTCCAGGGCAGGCAACAAAGCAATACAAAGAAACCCTGTCTCAAAAAAAAACAAAAGAAAAAGAAAAGAAAAAGAAAACTGCTAGTTTTTCCAAGTATTATTTGTCTTCCACTGTATATTGTTTTATTTTTTCTCATTCAAAAAAGTTTGTTTGTTTGTTTATTTTATACAGAGTCTCACTGTGCATACCAGGCTGGCCCCAAACTCCTAGCTATCTTCTTGCCTCTGCCTCTGAATGCTGGAATATTTAAACTGTGCTTCACCAGCCCAGATTAGGGTGTGATTCCTTAGGATCCATCCACTTTGTGTTTCTGAAGGGCCCAGCCCTTCACCCAGCTCCCCTCCACTCCCCCTTTGGCAGCCGTGACACGCTGCAGATAAGACCCAACAAGATGTAGCCCCCAGACCCCAACCTTGCCTGATCTTGCTTTAATTACCGGGAAGAAATTGCCAGGTATCCTCCTTGTATTAAGGAACCAATCAGAAGTTAGCTGGCAGGCTCTGGATATGTTTTACTAATAATGGACTGTGGTATACAGCAACTGTCTCTGAATGGCCTCCAGGTATGGCAATCTTTCTGCAATAAATGTCCTGCCCTTTTGCAGCTAGGGGTCTCTCCTACTCACCTGCTGTGTCAGACGGACAGAGGGCCAGAGTTAACTCATAATTAAAACGACTCTTTGCTTTTGCATTGACTCTGGTCTCTTGGTGGTTTTGTGGGGTGCACACTCTGGTCGCATTTTAAGACAAGGGCTCTCACTGGCCTGGAACATATAAAGTAGGGTAGCTGGACTAGACAATGGGCTCAGGGTCTGTCTCTGCCTCTTCAGTACTCCTACACTCCTACCACACGGCCCAGCTTTGTAAACTCAGGGTCTTGGGATCAAACTCCAGCCCTCACACACTAGGAGGCAATGGTTTGTTTTACTGCTGGAGCCATCTCCCCAGAGGTTTCTTTCCTAACATTGTTGCTAATAGAAGAGAAGTAAGTAGAATCAAGCTTATGGATTTTAAAATTTCTCTGTGAGTTTGAGACCAGCCTGGTCTACAGAGCTAGTTCCAGGACAGGCTCCAAAACCACAGAGAAACCCTGTCTCGAAAAACCAAAATCAATCAATCAATCAATCAATCAATCAATCCAATCAGTTTGCTAAACTCCTAATGAATTTTCACCTCTCCCCCAACACACACATCTCTTCCCACAATGCAAAGCTTTACTCCTCCCTAGGAGCTGAAGGAGCTAAAGAGCAGGCTTCCTGGTGCTTCCCGTTGCTGTGGTGTCACCTCTGGCTTCTGCCAGGGCTCCCTCCATCCATTCAGCTGATCCCGCCTCTTCTTTTCCTGTACTGCACCCTTTCCTTGTCCTGCACCTGGGGCTTTAGGTAACTGCTGTGCTTGACTCCGCGTGGCCGTGCAGAGCGCCAGGGTGGATTCCCGGCCAGCCAAGTTTGCCCAACACAGAAAGCCAGCTGTCTCACCTTGTCTACAACCTTGGCTCTTAATCTCTCCTTTTAATCTTCCGTGAATTCCTTAGGGTCTTTTGCTCTCCCAGTCACACAGGCTTTGAACAAAGGGTTTTTGTTGCTTTCTTTACAGGCTCTCCCTGACTTCTTCCCTGAGCTGTGTGCCACATCCCAGCTGACAGTGGGCAGCAGGGGACTCATGGGCATCTTTGCTTGTCAATCTCACCCCGTGAGCTTTCAGCGTTTTCTCATTAACTATGGTTATTGGCTATGCCTTTGTCAGACAGACTTTTTCAGAGGGACAGTGAATCTTTGTTCTTTCTAGATGGGTAACACTTCTTATGAATAAAAACTGAATTTTATCCAATACTCTCTTGTATCTACTGAGATGGCCTCATGAGCTGACTGTGAGAATCCCTATGGCTCTGGGAAGGGACAAGGACAAAGACAGAGACAGACCTCCTCTGGCACCTCTCTAAAAGGCAGAGTCCAGAGACCTGCCCCCAGACTCCCTGGGCAAGAAGAGGAGTAAGCCAGGCCCCTCTTCTCACCATTAGAACCTTCTGGCTCTTTCCACATTCTAGCTGTGTTTCCGTTTTTTCAAAAATTTTTCATGTGTATGGGCGTTTTGGCTACATGTATGTCTGTGCACCACTGAGCCCGTAGAGGCCAGAGAATCTACTGGAACTTGAATTACAAGGTTAGCCACCATGTTGATGCTGGGAATTGAATCTAGGTCTTCTGGAAAAGCAAACAGTGCTCCTAACAAATGCTCCATCTCTCCAGCGCCCAGCCCCCTACCTGTGTTTCTTTAAACTTCTGAATCCCGGGCTGGGCGGTGGTGCAAACGCCTTTAATCCCAGCACTCAGGAGGCAGAGGCAGGTGGATCTCTGTGAATTCGAGGCCAGCCTGATCTACAAGAGCTAGTTCCAGGATAGGCTTCAAAGCTACAGAGAAACCCTGTCTCGAAAAAAAAAAAAAAAAAAGCTTCTGAATCTTTCTCTTTGGTGTTTATCAATTCCAGGACCGAGTGGAAGCTTAAGGGGCTCGCGCCTTTCCTGTGGTCTAAGCCTGCTCTCTGTACTGCTTTCTGACCTAAAGCAAAGGCAGCTGGGTGTGGGCATCAGGCGTGTCTCAGGAAACCCTGATCTGGAATCTGTCCCCCTCCGGGCCTTCCATCCCTGATGGTGCTTTGGGACTGCGGTGAGCCCTGTCTTCTCCTGAGTATCTACTCTGGAAATGAGCTGGAAACTGTTGTCCTTGGAGAGACACGGAGTGCAAGTCCACTCTCTGGGCCCTGGTGGGTAGGGGTCCAGCCTCCTACCCACATCAGGACCCTTTACCCAGAGTCTCAGACCCCAAGCTCCTTGGGCCTTGCAGCGTACCATCACCGGAGAGAAAGCGTTGGCTCTGCCAGGCCAGCTGGTTGGCTCTGAGGCCATCCAGCTGGCCTGGCAGAGCCAGTCAGGGGGCAGGGTTGATGCCTGGTTCTTCTCAGGTCTGTGACTCTAGAGTTGCTGGTGTCCTGAAGGTATAACAGTGCTAGGATTCTATACAAGAGAGCCCCCAGTTCTTCAGTTCCCATGGGCCCCTCAACGTTATTTGTCTGAGTGTCATATATAGAGAGATGGGGTCAAAGAGTTTAGTTGGGTTGGGGAGGGATGCCATTGGTTACAACTGGGGTGGTGCACCAGTTGCTGCGGGTCTTTGTTCACGGCCACGTTACTGGTGATCTGGGTCTGAGCCTCTGTTTCCAGGATTTTGTGCTCTTATTCAAAGACTTGAAACAAAAGCTAATAGAGACTACAAAGTAACAAGGAAACTATAGTCACAATAAAGCAATGAGATCAGAAAGAAATCATATACACATTCACTGTGTGCACGTGCACACATGCACACATAACACCCCAAATGAAAATTCAGAAGGAAAAGTTTAGTGAGACCTAGGTAAAGTCCTAGGTTGCCAAGTGCATCTCCTACCTTGGCTGTGCCTACCCTACTATTCTTTGGGCAGTTCTGTCCCAGGCTTACTTATCTAGGCATTGTGTATGTGTTGATGTCTATTCGGGGAAGGTTCAGTTCCTATATTCTCGGGCTGGAGAGCTGACTTGCGATGAAGAGAGCAGAGCATGCCACTCTTGCAGCGGACCGAAGCCTAATTCCCAGCCCCTGTAACTAACTCCAGCTCTCGGGAATCTGACGCCTCCTCTGGTCTCTTCAGGCATTGCATACACGGCACACAACACAGACACATAGATAAAAACAAATTACAACTTAAGAAATAATTATTTCTAGCCGGGCGATGGTGGCGCACGCCTTTAATCCCAGCACTCGGGAGGCAGAGGCAGGCGGATCTCTGTGAGTTCGAGACCAGCCTGGTCTACAGAGCTAGTTCCAGGACAGGCTCCAAAGCCACAGAGAAACCCTGTCTCGAAAAACCAAAAAAAAAAAAAAGAAATAATTATTTCTGTCAAGAGGGACAAGGCCACATGGGAGAGAGTACTCGAGGCCACTGATTACTGTTTTAGGACTTCCCTTTATGGGGTTCAGGAGAGGAGGAGTTTGGTTGCCAAGGGGTACAGGGTGGGCAGTTCTCTGTTTGATTTTGCTCCCTGCGCATATCCTTTCCTTCAGTTCATCTGACTCTAGGCCTCCACAAGACGGTAAACAGGGACTTTTCCTAAAAGTTACTTCAAAGACACAGTTTGTCCTTCTGCTGCACGTGTGCTCAAAACTAGTTCAGGCCAGATCAGCCCTGATACATTTCTACTGGACATGCTGGGAATATGTTTATGGAAACTGCCCAAGTTCGATGGTTATTAGGAAATAGAGAAACTTTTCCCATGGTTTGCGGTGGTGTTGTTTCCCTGGCTGCCATGGAACTTGCTCTGTAGACCAGGTTGGCCTCAAACTCACAGAGATTTGTCTGCCTCTGCCTCCTGAGTGCTGGGATTAATGGTGTATGCCACCACCGCCCAGCACTTTCCCATTGTTTAGAGATGGGTGTGTGTGTAGTTGGATGCTGTGCGCTGTTAGAAGAGGGGTGTGTGTGCTTAGTGCTTGTAGGTAAAGTCCTAGGTTGCCAAGTGCATCTCCTACCTTGGCGGTGCCTACCCTTCTGTTCCTTGGGCAGTCCTTTCATTCTGTCCCAGGCTTACCCATCTAGGCTTTGTGTATATGTGTTGCTGTGTGTGTGGGGAGGTTCACGTGTTACTCCTAGCCCCACCTTCTCCTCCATTAGTCACTCCTGTCTGCAGTGCTCGAGCTGTGCTGTAAACTGGCCATCTGGTGTCCTCCATTTGTCCATGTTGTTATCCTCTAATTTTTGGCAGTCATCAAGGAGCCCCGTTGGCTAAATGTGTCCCACCTCCTTCTGTGTTTGCTGTCTTGTTACTGTTTCCCGTATCATTGGACTGCGCAACATTTTTATCCAATTTCTGTTTTGCTCTTTTATTTCACATTTACTTTATATTTCTATCATTTTTTTTTTCTGGTGCTGGAGATCAAGCTCTGGGCCTCATGTATGCTAGCCAGGTGTTCTTCACCAGGCTATCTCAGCAGCCTACATCCCTATTTTTGATCATTTTTATTTTTGGTGTGTAATTAATTACATTTAACGATTGCTGCCAGCCCTTTCTAAACTTCCCACCATGCTCTGGGCAGTAGGAGGGCGCCTCTTCAGGAACATGCATGTGCACTGGGGCTTGCTTTCTTGAATGTCCTCAAACACAAAACCCTCACAGCAACCTTTGTGCCTAAGGACAGCCGATCAGGAGAGACAGGCAAAGCCCTCACCTTTTCCCTATGAGGACTGTGCTAGTTTCTGGGCCTGAAATAATAGAACTCTCTCCCCTCCCTCTCTGGAGGCCACAGCTCCACCACCAAACACCAGCAGGACTGTGTTCTCTAGCTGGGGGTGCTGAATTCTGTGTGTGTTCCTTCTGGGTCCTATTGCTTATCAACTCTGACCTACTTTGTTGTCACATGCTGTCTCCCCGTATCTGTGGCTCTTCCCCTTTTTTTTCATAAGGACAACAGTTATATGGAACTAGGACTCACGATATGGAGCATGACTGTGTCTTAATTCGATTATATCTGCAGTGACCCCATTTCTAAATAAGGTCACATTCACAGGGCCAGAGGTTAGGACTCAAGCATATTTGGGGGGCAGGGAGAGCATAATTCTACTCAAGACAAGTGTCATTCAGAGAAAAGAGCATCATTTCCTTACTTCCTGGTACTGACTGCTACTGAGCAGGAGTCTGATGCCAACATGGCTTCCTTCCCCTACATAACGTTCAGTTTTGGGCTGTAGTGCCCAAAGGATTATGTCTTTAGCATATAAAACCCAGGGGATGTGTCATGGCATGTCCTGGATCGATCATTATATATCAACCCCTCAAATCCCTGGTGTGCACATCCTTGTGCAGCCCAGGAAAACAGTGTGGGACTATAGTTTAGACAGTGGGTTCTACCTGCTGCAAGGTAATAGAAAGGTTTTATTCACTGGTCAGTGGGCTACACAGGCCCAAATCATGTGGTCCTGAGCTTTACTGTTCTTGGATTTTTATGCACAAAAGCTATGTCCTGATTGACACACTCCAATTAGCAAGAACAGTTAGCAATAAGCAAAGCTATGGAAGGCAAAAGATAAGGTTAGTATATTTAAGGACTTTCCCAAAACTGTGGACTATGATGGATTGGATATTTGCTCTCATTTTGGCAGATTTTGGGGTCTACATGCTGGGGTCTTAGGTCAGAATGGCACTTTGGTGCCTCTACCATGTGTCAGTTATGCTAAGGTCTAGGGACCTGTTATATACCTGAAAACCGGAAGGGCTCAATCTTCAGGCCTCATCTCCTGGGTTACAGCTGTGGTGTGTGTCGTGGGATATTTGTACACTGGTGGAGAAGCATTGCTATGATTGGTGTAATAAAAAGCTGAACAGCCAATAGCTGGGTGGGAGAGGATAGGAGGGACTTCTGGGAGGACAAAAGGCAGAGTCACCAGCCAGACACGGAGGAAGTAGGAAGCACATGCAGTATGGAGATGAGGTAATGAGCCTTGTAGAAGAACATAGATTAAAAATATGGGTTAATTTAAGTTATAGGAACTAGTTAGGTGATGTGGGATTCCCCTCTGTATGCTGTGATTACCATTAATGAATAAAGAAAGATGGCTTGAGCCTATAGCAAGGCAGAATTTAGCTAGGCGGGTGCGGGGAAAACTAAACTGAATGCTGGAAGAAAGAAGGAGGAGTTAGAGAGAAACCATGTAGCCCTGCCAGAGACAGACATCCTGGAATCTTGCCAGTAAGCTACAGCCACATGGCAATATACAGATGAATAGAAATGGGTTAAATTAAGATGTAAGAGTTAGCCAGTAAGAAGCTAGAGCTAATGGGCCAAGCAATGATTTAAATGATACAGTTTCTGTGTGATTATTTTGGGGCTGAGAAGCCGGGAACAAACAAGAAGCCTCCTTACAACAGTTAGGAACAAGCCTAAGCTAAGGCTGAGTTTTTATAATTAATAGTACGTCTCTGTGTCCTTATTTGGGAGCTGGCTGTCCTGACAAGAAAGAACCACTATAATGTGCCACTGTACATTGTCAGCTGGCCCCTGCATGCCACGACAAGCCAGGTCCATGAGACACTGCATGAAGTTCCAGAAGAGGCCGCACTGTCTATGGTGGGGAGTCAGGGTGGCTTTCAGCTCTAATAGGGGCAGGAGTGGGGACTGACAGTGGCATGTCTGGGATAATGGGCATGTTCTGTCTGGATGGAGCTCCCCGGGAGCTGGAGTTACAGGAGGCTGTAAACCATCAGATGTAGGTGCTGGGAACTGAACTTGGATCCTTTGGAAGAACAGCAAGTGCTCTTGACCACTTAAGTATCTCTTTAAACCCTGAGATCTGAAGTCTTTGCTTGGTTTTGTTTTTGTTTTTTGAGACAGGGTTTCTCTGTGTAGCTTTGGAGCCTGTCCTGGAACTTGTGCTGTGAGTTTGACTACAAACTCACAGAGATCCGCTTGCCTCTGCCTCCCAAGTGCTGTGAGTAAAGGCGTGCGCCACCACTGCCCAGCGAAATCTGAAGTCTTAATAGTTCCCAACAATGTACAAAAGTTAGTTCAAAGTTTCCTCTCAGAATCAAGGCAGAAAAAGAAAAAGGGTTAAAAAAAAAGCAGCGTGTGCCGATTAGTTTTTTTGTTAACTTGACGCGAGCTTGAGTGTGTCATCCAGGAAGAGGGAATGATTCACTCCACCCAGGGATTTCCTCCATCAGATCTGCCTTATAGGCAAGACTGTGGGGTATCTCATTGATTAGTGATTGATGTGGGACGGCCTGGCCCAGGGGATCCTGGGTGGTATAAGGAAGGTAGTTGAACGTGGGCCGTGGAGCGAGCCACTCAGCAACTTTCCTCCATGGTTGGTGCCTCTACTCCTGTTTGAGTTCCTGCCCTCGACTACCTTCAGCGGTCAGCTCTGCACGATGTTTCAGACAAATCAGCCCTTTCCTTCCCTGGCTGTTTTAGCTCATGCTGTTTATCACGACAGTAGAAAGCCAAACCAGAACACTGAGGTCATATATTATATATAATAATCTCCCACTATACAATAAAGGAAGTTTATAAATATAATCTCCCACAACACAATAAAGTAAATGTCCCTGTTCCAAAAGAACCAAAGTAATCCCAAATCCCAACAGAGTAAACATTACCCCGGTTATCCATGGCCAGGATCTCTGTAATGTTGTGGTGCAGATTCTAACAGGCAAGGGCAGTCCTGTTCTATGGCCTCGAGATTTGCATCCACATGTCCCCTTTCCTGGTCTGGCTCTACCAGCTGCCCTGGCTCTCAAAAGACATCCCACATTCCTGGCATTTCTAATGACCTGGAACTCCCACTGAAGTTTAGGAGTTTACTCTAATGACTTTGTGCAATGCCCCCAGGGGATGCTTGCAGGGACCCTGACCTTGCTATACATCACCTGCCAACCTTCCCCAACCTTTGAAATCTTGGTAGGTGCAAAAACTTACATATTGGTTGTCTGAAAACAAAAAAACAAAACCAAACAAAACAACAGCTTCATGATATTCTGCCTTGAAATTTTCTCTGCCCAAGAGTCCATTATTTTTTAATTCTGTCTCAAGATCTCAAGACACAGGGAAACGTGAAGTCTTTTCTTAACATTTTATTTTATATGTATAAGTACTTCACCTGTATTTATGTATGTGCACCAAATGTGTGCCTGTGCCTGTGGAGGCCAAAAGAGGAAATCAGATCCCTGGATCTGGAGTTACAGACAGTTGTGAGATGCCATGTGAGTTTTTGGAAAGTACTCCTAATCGCTGGGCCATCTCTCTAGTCCCATCTACATTTCTGTCGGTGTTCTTCTGAGCGCCTACTAGAATCACCCATGGGGCTGTCCTCACAACCATGTAGGGATTCCCCAGCCTGCATCTCTGAATATTTTTGTATTCTTCTAGACATCAGCTCCAAAGGCTTGCAAATCTTTTCTTTAGGGTCAGTCACAGAAATGATCTCAATTCTTGGGTATCAGTTTTCAGCGCTAGCTTTTGCCATCAGTGTGACACAAATTCCTGACAAACCACCTAAAAGAAGGGAAGATTTATTTTGTCTCATGTTTCAGAGGTTTTATTCTGTGGAAGAACATCATGTAGTGCAGAAGAAAAAGCTGTCTATCTCACGGGGGATAGGAAGGAGATCCCATGACAGACAGACAAGACACATAGAAAGACCAGAGCAACAGAGAGAGACAAACACACATACACGGGGCGGGGGGGACCTCCACTAGCCTACTTCCTTTAGCTAGGTCCCACCTGGTGAAGTTTCCAGAATTATTCAGAATAGTGGCACTAGTTGGGCACCAGGCATTCAGCACATCATATATTCAAATCATAGCCATCTCTTCAGGACATCTTGTCATGGATTACCTTCTCACCGGGATCCACAGGTAGGACTCATGCAGCTTTCCTAAGAGCAGGTTTTCCCTCCTGAGACTAGTCAAGGCAAACCTCCTCCTGGAGGGGTCCTATGGAGACTGTCCACAGACAAGTTCTCCTCAGAGAGATCGCCTTAGAAAGTCTCTCAGACAGGTCTTCCATGGAGATGGAATTTCCACACATAGGTCTCCTCAGGGGAGACTTCATGGTGATGGTCTTTTTTGGCAGATCATCAAAGGATCTCCTCAGGGAGAGTTTTCTCAGGTAGGTCTCCTCAGGGAGATGCCCTGTGGTGATAATCTTGCTTGTACTCTAACAAATAAAACTTGCCTGAAGATAAGAGGGTGGAGCTAGCTACTAGTTAATCATAGAGGTCTGGAGGACCGTACAAACAGGATATGGCTGGACTAAGAGAGGAATATAATGCAGGAGGAGACATGAGGTCAGCCCTTTTTTGGGTGAGGAGTTAGTAAGAGTTGGCTGTGGTGTGCTCCTTTCTCTCTCAGATCTTTTAGCATTTGCCCCAATATCTGGTCCTAGGTTTTTATTAACACCAGTTAGGGCTGGGTAGTGGTGGCACACACCTTCAATCCTAGCATTCAGGAGGCAAAGGTGGGTGGATCTCTGGGAGTTCGAGGTCAGCCTGGTCTACACAGTGAGTTCCAGGGCAGGCTCCAAAGCTACAGAGAAACCCTGTCTTGAAAAACAACAAACAAACAAACAAACAAGAAACCCCCCAGGCCTGGAGGGATGGCTCAGCCGTTAAAGGCTAGGCTCATAACCAAAAATATAAGAGTTCGGTTCCCAGCACCCACGGCTGTCCCTCCAGGTACCTAAATTAAAAAAAAAAAAAGAAACCCCCCCAAAACAATTAGAACTTGCAAACTACCCAGAAAAAAATCACCAAGAAAAGGAATAATCTGACCTAATGTGATCTCTGAAGTCTCCAAAAAGATGATGGGATCCCACAATGACGATTCCACCAGGACTATGATAACACCACTAAGTTGAAAACCACCACTTAAAAATAGGTTTTGGACTACAAACTGCTCAGGACCATTTCGAGGTGGCTAGCTGAGATGATCCAGCCTCACAGACTGCTCTAGCCAGGACGTGAGATAAGCCCTGCAGTTTCTTATTATGCAGAGACTGGACAACAAATGATACAGTTACCTCTCCCAGGATTTGACAATTAACACTAATTCTTCTTTTCAGGTTCCCCTAAAGATGTCACCACTCCCCAGACGCCCACATTCCCAAGAGGTAGGCTTTTTTTTTTTTTTTTAAACATTTTATTTTTTATTTATTTATTTAACTTTATTATGTTCGTTGGTGTGAAGGTGTCAGATCTCGTGGAACTACATTTTCAGACAGTTGTGAGCTGCCATGTGGGTGCTGGGAATCGAACCCGGGTCCTCTGGAAGAGCAGTCAGTGCTCTTAACCACTGAGCCATCTCACCAGCCCAAGAGGTAGGCTTTTTAGTCTTTCATTGGGTTATGGATATTTGTCTTTGTTTAGCCAGGTGGTTACAAGTTGTCATTGGTAAGGGTCAGAAAAAAACTGAACAAAGGGAGAGGCGCGGCATCCAGATGCAGCAGAGAGGTGCAGCAATCAGGAATAGGCTTTGGGGGACAGGCGCAGAGGCAGACGCAAGCGGCAGGGACAGGCGCGCAATAACGAGAGCAGATTGCCCCACCACAATTAAATCAAAGAAAGAGGTAGGCCTTTTGTTGGCGAGGTCACTGGCAAACGGGGAGCCTGGTTCTGTCCTGAAGACCCTTCGGAGGGGTGAGAGGGTTCTTGGCCTGCGGCAGGAACCAGGAAACAGAGCGAGGGCATTATGTAAGCGGAGCCCTTGGCCAGCAGAGAAACCTGTTCCAGTTTTAAAAGACCCATTAGATAGGATCGATAGGAGGAGATAGGCAGGAGCCAAGGCAAGAATTCACCCAATAAGCTGAAAAACAACATGAAAACACCAGAACCCAATGATCTTACAACAGAAGTATTTGAACACCCTAACACAGAAGAAGTGGAAAAAATTGACTTTATGAAAGCAATAGAGTCCCTTAAACAACATGTAAAAAACGCTCTTATAGAAATGGATGAGAAGTATAACAAAAAGTTTGAAGAAATGAGTAAATACGTACATGATACCCTGGGAAACCAAGAAAAAACCATCAAACAGGTAATGGAAACAGTTCAAGAATTGAAAACTGAAATGAAGGCAAGGAAAAAAATACAAACTGAGGACCAGCTGGATATGGAAAATCTAGGTCAACGAGCAGAGTCTACAGAAACAAGCATAATCAATAGAATACAAAAGATAGAAGAAAGAATCTCAGATTCTGAGGACACCATAGAGAAAATAAACGCACAGATCAAAGAAAACAGCAAAGCCAACAAATTCTCAACACAAAACATTCAGGAAATATGGGACAAAATAAAAAGACCAAACCTAAGAATAATAGGAATAGAAAAAGGAGAAGAGTCACAGCTCAAAGGCCCAGAAAATATTTTTAACAAAATTATGGAAGAAAACTTTCCCAACATAAAGAAAGATATTCATTTAAATATTCAAGAAGCATACAGAACACCAAACAGACTGGATCAAAGAAAAACATCTCCTTGCCATATAATAATCAAAACACAAAATATACAGGTTAAAGAAAGAATATTAAGAGCCGCAAAGGAAAAAGGGCAAGTAGTTTATGAAGGTAAACTGATCAGACTTACACCTGACTTCTCTATGGAAACAATGAAAGCCAGAAGGTCCTGGATAGATGTACTGCAGAAGCAAAGAGACCATGGATGCAAACCCAAACTACTATACCCAGCCAAGCTATCGTTCACTATCAATGGAGAAAACAAGACATTCCAGGATAAGAACAAATTTAAACAATACATAGCCACAAATCCAGCCCTATAGGAAGTAATAGAAGGAAAATCGCAACCCAAGGAATCCAACATTGCCAACATTGCCTACAATAACTCAGGCATCTAGCGACCCTTCACCAGCACATCTCAAAGAAGGGAGACACACAAACTCTATTACCAAAAAACAATAAGAATAACTGGAGTAAACAACCACTGGTCATTAATATTACTTAATATTAATGGGCTCAATTCACCTATAAAAAGGCACAGGCTGGGGGCTGGAGAGATGGCTCAGAGGTTAAGAGCACAGGCTGTTCTTCCAGAGGTCCTGAGTTCAATTCCCAGCACCCACATGGTATGGTTCACAATTCTCTGTAGTGAAATCTAATGCCCTCTTCTGGTGTGCAGATGCACATGCAGTTAGAGCACTCCTATACAATCAATCAATCAATAAATATTTTTAAAAAAAGGCACAGGCTAAGAGATTGGATACGAAAACAGGATCCAACATTCTGCTGTTTGCAAGAAACACATCTCAACCACAAAGACAGGCATCTACTCAGAGTAAAGGGTTGGGAAAAGGTGTTTCAAGCAAATGGTCCTAAGAAAAAAGCAGGTGTGGCCATACTAATTTCTAACAAAACTGACTTCAAACTAAAATCAATCAGAAGAGATTGAGATGGTCACTTTATACTCATAACAGGAACAATTCATCAGGATGAAGTCTCAATCCTGAATATCTACGCCCCTAATATAAAAGCACCCACTTATGTAAAAGAAATAGTACTAGAACTCAAGGCAGACATCAAACCACACACACTAGTAGTAGGAGACTTCAACACACCTCTCTCTCCAAGGGACAGGTCAATCAGACAGAAACCTAATAGAGAATTAAGAGAATTATTGGAGGTAATGAACCAAATGGACTTAACAGACATCTATAGAACATTCCACCCAAATAGGAAAGAATATACCTTCTTCTCTGCAGCTCATGGAAGTTTCTCGAAAATTGACCACATACTTGGAAACAAAGGAAACCTCCACAGATACAAAAAAATATCAGTGTCTACCTGTGTCCTATCAGATCATCACAGATTAAAGTTAGAAGGCAACAACAATGCTACCCACAAAAAGCTGACAAACTCATGGAAACTGAACAGTCAACTACTGAACCACACCTGGGTCAAGGAAGAAATTAAGAAAGAAATTAAAGTCTTCCTTTAATTTAATGAAAATAAAGAAACAACATACTCAAACCTATGGGACACAATGAAAGCAGTGCTAAGAGGAAAGTTCATAGCACTAAGTGCCCACTTAAAGAAAACGGAGAATGCATACATTGGGGACTTAACAACACACCTGAAAGCTCTAGAAAAAAAAAGAAGCAGACGCGCCCAGGAGAAGTAGAAGACTGGAAATAATAAAACTGAGGGCGGAAATCAACAAAATAGAAACACAGAAAACAGTCCAAAGAATCAATGAAACAAAAAGTTGGTTCTTGGAGAAAATCAACAAGATCGACAAACCCCTATCCAAACTAATTAAACGACAGAGAGAGAGAGAACACGCAAATAAATAAGATCAGAAATGAAAAGGGGGACATAACCACAGACACAGAGGAAATTCAGAGAATCATTAGATCTTACTACAAAAGCCTGTATGCCACAAAACTGGAAAATACAAAAGAAATGGACATTTTTTAAAAATAAGTACCATATACCAAAGCTAAACCAAGACCAGATGAACGATCTAAATAGACCAGTTACTCGTGAAGAATTAGAAACGGTTATCAAAAATCTCCCTTCGAAAAAAAGCCCAGGACCAGATGGTTTCAATGCAGAATTCTACCAGAACTTCCAAGAAGAACTAATACCTATACTCCTTAATGTATTTCACAATATAGAAACAGAAACAGAAGAGTCATTGCCAAATTCCTTTTATGAAGCTACAGTTACCCTGATACCAAAACCACACAAAGACCCAACCAAGAAAGAGAATTACAGACCTAACTCACTCATGAATATTGACGCAAAAATTCTCAATAAAATACTGGCAAACTGAATCCAAGAACACATTAGAAAAATTATCCATTATGATCAAGTAGGCTTCATCCCAGAGATGCAGGGCTGGTTCAACATACGCAAATCTATCAATGTAATCCACCATATAAATAAACTAAAAGAAAAAAACCATATGATCATTTCATTAGATGCTGAAAAAGCATTCGACAAAATTCAACACCCCTTTATGATAAAGGTCTTAGAGAGATTAGGGATACAAGGGTCATACCTAAATATAATAAAAGCTATTTACAGCAAGCCGACAGCTAACATTAAATTAAATGGAGATAAACTCAAAGCCATCCCACTAAAATCAGGAACACGACAAGGATGTCCACTCTCTCCATACCTCTTCAATATAGTGCTTGAAGTTCTAGCAATAGCAATAAGACAACATAAGGAGATCAAGGGGATTCGTATTGGAAAGGAAGAAGTTAAGCTTTCGTTATTTGCAGATGATATGATAGAATACATAAGCGACCCCAAAAACTCTACCAAAGAACTCCTAAAGCTGGTAAACACCTTTAGTAATGTGGCAGGATACAAGATCAACTCCAAAAAATCAGTTGCCTTCCTATACACTAAGGATAAGGAAGCAGAGAGGGAAATCAGAGAAGCATCACCTTTCACGATAGCCACAAATAGCATAAAATATCTTGGGGTAACTCTGACCAAGGAAGTGAAAGATCTATTTGACAAGAACTATAAGTCTTTGAAGAAAGAAATTGAAGAGGACACCAGAAAATGGAAGGACCTCCCTTGCTCTTGGATTGGGAGGATCAACATAGTAAAAATGGCAATTCTACCAAAAGCAATCTATAGATTCAATGCAATCCCCATCAAAATCCCATCAAAATTCTTCACAGATCTGGAGAAGACAATAATCAACTTTATATGGAAAAACAAAAAACCCAGGATAGCCAAAACAATCTTATACAATAAAGGATTGTCTGGAGGCATTACCATCCCTGACTTCAAACTCTGTTACAGAGCTACAGTATTGAAAACAGCTTGGTATTGGCATAAAACAGAGAAGTCAACCAATGGAATCGAATAGAAGACCCTGACTTTAACCCACAAACCTATGAACACCTGATTTTCGATAAAGGAGCTAAAAGTTTACAATGGAAAAAAGAGAGCATCTTCAACAAATTGTGCTGGCAAAACTGGATGTCAATCTGTAGAAGATTGAAAATAGATCCATATCTATCACCATGCACAAAACTCAAGTCCAAATGGATTAAAGACTTCAATATCAGTCCGAACACACTGAACCTGATAGAAGAGAAAGTGGGAAGTACTCTACAACACGTGGGCACAGGAGACCACTTCCTACATATAACCCCAGCAGCACAGACATTAAGGGCCTCATTGAATAAATGGGACCTCCTGAGACTGAGAAGCTTCTGTAAAGCAAAGGACACTGTCACTAAGACAAAAAGGCAACCCACTTACTGGGAGAAGATCTTCACCAACCCCGCAACTGACAAAGGTCTGATCTCCAAAATATATAAAGAACTCAAGAAACTAGACTGTAAAAGGCTAATCAACCCAATTATAAAATGGGGCACTGAGCTGAACAGAGAATTCTCAACAGAAGAAGTTCAAATGGCCAAAAGACACTTAAGGTCATGCTCAGCTTCCTTAGCGATCAGGGAAATGCAAATCAAGACAACTTTAAGATACCATCTTACACCTGTCAGAATGGCTAGAATCAAAAACACCAATGATAGCCTTTGCTGGAGAGGTTGTGGAGGAAGGGGTACCCTCACCCATTGCTGGTGGGAATGCAAACTTGTGCAACCACTCTGGAAAGCAGTGTGGCGGTTTCTCAGGAAATTCGGGATCATCCTACCCCTGGACCTAGCAATACCACTCTTGGGAATATACCCAAGAGAGACCCTATCATACAACAAAAGTATATGCTCAACTATGTTCATAGCAGCATTGTTTGTAATAGCCAGAACCTGGAAACAACCTAGATGCCCTTCAATGGAAAAGTGGATGAAGAAAGTATGGAATATATACGTATTAGAGTATTACTCAGCAGTAAAAAACAAGGACTTCTTGAATTTTGCATACAAATGGATGGAAATAGAAAACACTATCCTGAGTGAGGTAAGCCAGACCCAAAAAGAGTAACATGGGATGTACTCACTCATATTTGGTTTCTAGCCATAAATAAAGGACATTGAGCTTATAATTCACGTTCCTAGAGAAGCTAAATAAGAAGGTGAATCCAAAGACAAACATATAGTCATCCTCCTGAATATTAACCTTCATCAGGTGATGAAAGCAGACAGAGACAGAGACCCACATTGGAGCCCCGGACAGAAATCTCAAGGTCCAAATCAGGAGCAGAAGGAGAGGGAGCAGGAGCAAGGAACTCAGGACCGCGAGGGGTACACCCACATACTGAGACAATGGGGATGTTCTATCGGGAACTCACCAAGCTCAGCTGGCCTGGGTCTGAAAAAGCATGGGATAAAACCGGACTAGCTGAACATAGCGGACAATGAGGACTACTGAGAACTCAAGAACAATGGCAATGGGTTTTTGATCCTACTGCATGTACTGGCTTTGTGGGAGCCTAGGCAGTTTGGATGCTCACCTTACTAGACCTGGATAGAGGTGGACGGTCCTTGGATTTCCCACAGGTCAGGGAACCCTGATTGCTCTTCGAGCTGATGAGGGAGGGGGACTTGATTGGGGGAGGGGGAGAGAAATGGGAGGCGGTGGTGGGGAGGAAGCAGAAATCCTTAAATAAATAAATTAATTAAAAAAATTGAACAAAGAAGATTAGATTCAGGATTCTTGTTTTGAAAAGAAAAGCAGGGGTATAGATATGATAGGATAAAAGGGTAGATTATTGAACCTACTACAGACAGAAGGACCAATGGAACTGAATAGAAGACCTGGATATAAATCCACACATCTTCAAACACCTGATATTTGATAAAGAAACAAAAAATATCAAATGGAAAAAAGAAAGCATATTTAACAAGTGGTGCTGGCATAAATGGATATCAACATGTAGAAGAATAAAAATAGACCCATATCTATTACCGTGCACAAAACTCAAGTCCAAATGGATCAAAGACCTCAACATAAAGCCAGCCACACTGAACCTTATAGAAGAGAAAGTGGGAAGTACACTTGAATGCATTGGCACAGGGAACCACTACCTAAATAGAACCCCAGCAGCACAGACATTGAGAGAAACAATTAATAAATGGTACCTCCCAAAACTGAAAAGCTTCTGTAAAGCAAAGGACACAGTCAACAAGTCAAACCAACAGCCTACAGAATGGGAAAAGATCTTCACTAACCCCACATCAGACAGAGGTCTGATCTCTAAAATAAACAAAGAACTCAAGAAATCGAACATCAAAAGAACACATAATCCAATAAAAAAAATGGAGTACAGACCTAAACCGAGAACTCTCAACCGAGGAATCTAAAATGGCTGAAAGACACTTAAGGAAATGTTCAACATCTTTAGTCATCAGAGAAATGCAAATCAAAACAACTCTGAAATCCCATCTAACACCTGTAAGAAAGGTCAAGATCGAAAACACTGATGACAACTTATGCTGGAGAGGATGTGGGGAAAAGGGAACACTTCTGCATTGCTGGTGGAAATGCAAGCTGGTACAGCCTAGAAGTCAGTGTGGCGATTTCTCAGAAAATTAGGAAAAAACCTTCCTCAAGACCAAGTAATACCGCTTTGGCTATATATCCAAATGATGCTCAATCGTGCCACAAGGACATGTGCTCAACTATGTTCATAGCAGCTTTGTTTGTCATAGCCAGAACCTGGAAACAACCTAAATGTCCCTCGATTGAAGAATGGATAAGGAAAATGTGGTACATTTACACAATGGAGTACTACACAGCAGAAAAAAATAACTACAGCTTGAATTTTGTAGGAAAATGGATGGACTTAGAAAACATCATTTTGAGTGAGGTAACCCAGACCCAGAAAGACAATTATCACATGTACTCACTCATAGGTGGTTTTTAAACATAAAGCAAAGAAATCCAGCCTACAAACCATAATCCCAGAGAATTTAGACAACCATGAGGACACTAAGAGAGACTTACATAGATCTAATATACATGGGAAGTAGAAAGTAGAAAAAGACAAGATCTCCTGAGTAAATTGGGAGCATGGGGACCTTGGGGGAGGGTTGAAGTGAGGGAGAGGCAGGGAGGGGAGTAGAGAAAAATGTAGAGCTCAATAAATATCAATAAAAAAAGCCCTTTTTCTCTTCCGTATATTTTCCCATCTTAGAAAAAAAAAAGGATTTCCATTTCCTTAAAAAGAAAGGAAGCACCAGGTCTCTAAAAGGGTCTCCTTTGGGTGAACTTACCAGGGATTTCTCAGGGGAGGTGTCCCCAGAAAGAGTCTCCTCAGGGATGATGTACTGAGGGAGGTCAAACTGGGAATTCTAGTCAGGTCCCCTTAGGCACATCTGTTCAGCAAGGTCTCCTTAGAGAGGGTGTCACTGGGGAGGTCTGGGGAAGGGTAGTCTTAAGGTGGAGAGAGAGAGTTCTCCAGGGGTTTTCCTTGGGAAGGTGTTCTTTGAAGGAGAGTCTCCAGGAACTCTCTATAGTTAAATATTCTATATGGTTGTGTTTCCAGGAAGGTCCTCCTTAAGAAAGTGTACCAGGCTTTCTTTGGGTCCACCAACCAGGTCCCAAATCATGAAACAGAGATTCATCAGTTATGAAGACTCAGCCTGGCTCAGGCTTGTTTCTAGGTAGCTCTTTGAACTTAAATCAACCTGTTTCTCTTTATCTATGCTTTGTTTGGGGCCTTTTTACCCCCTTTCTCTTTCTCTCTCCAGAGTCTAAGATTCTCCTCCTACTTATTCGCTCTGCTCACCAGCTCTTTCTATTCCTCTCCTGCCTAGCTATTGGTCATCTGGCTTTTTATTAGACCAATCAGGTGCTTCAGGCAGGCAAGGCGAAACAAATGCAACACGTCTTTACATAATTAAACAAATGTAGCACAAACAAATGGAACACATCTTTGTCTAGTTAAAATAATATTCCACAACAAGGAGGTTTGTCTCAAGCTTATAGTTTGGGGATGGATCTCACTGGGGAGTTTTTTCCAAGGCTCCTCATGGTGGGTCTTCTCAGAGAAGGTCTCTTATAGAGTTCTCTCTGGGGCTATCTCTCCAAGGAGAGTCTCTTTGGGGAGCCCTCCTAAGGGGAAGTATCCTCAGAGAGTGTCTTGGTTTCTTGTCTTTTCTTTCTTTCTTTCTTTCTCTCTCTCTCTCTCTCTCTCTCTCTCTCTCTCTCTCTCTTTTTAACGAAATGCAAAAGCAAGGTTTATTATTGTACACAGCACAGCAGTGAGAGGGGGCAGTCTACCCTTCTAGAGAGCACTATTTAAAGGCAAAAACCAGGAAAGTTATATTAGCAGGGTTTGGGGTAACAGCTGACATTTGTCAGGTAACAGCCTGATTGGCTGACATTTGTCTAGGGGGTGTCCCAGTGAAAAGCAATGGGGGTGTGTGCTGGCAGGTGATCCTATTTACAATGGTTGGAAGGTTAGGAATTTCCTTTGTGTGGTCTGTTCCTGGGTGGTGCCTGGGTAGTCTCAGTTTGTGGCTTGGTTTCTTTTTTCATTGCTTTGGCAAAAATGTCTGACAAAACAATCTAAAAAGGGTTGATTTTGGCTCACAGTTTCTGAAGGGAAAGAGTGAGGAAGACCTGGTGGCAGGAGAGTGAGGTGGCTGGTAAAACTGTGTTTTCAGTCAGAATAGAAAGGGCAGCCAGACTATGGGACCTCAGTGAATGCTCCTAGTGACTCACAGTGAGGCTCCATCTCCTAAAGGTGCCATGACACCCCGAAACAGCACTGTTAGCTGGGGATCCAGTGTTCAGACAGCTGAGTCCATGGAAGACATTTCACATTCAAACGACCCAGAGGGTCTCCAGACGGAGGTCTGTCTGTGAACTATCAGCCTAGGAAGAACTCCGCAGGGAGAGTTCCCTCAGACCAGTCCTTGCAGGTCTCTCGTTTTTTCACCCTTCTGCCTTTTTGTTCTATTCTGAGTGATTTCTTCAGGTCTGTTAACTAGTTCTTGAGTTCTCTCTACAGCCAGCTTTTATCTTCTTCTTCTTCTTTTTTTTTTGTTTTTTGTTTTTCGAGACAGCTTTTATCTTCTACTTCATCCATTTGAGTTTCTAATTTCAGCTTCTGGTCTCCCTCTAAATCTGCTCAGGAGTTTTGAACAGTCTGTATATTTAATATCTTTTTAGTTCTTTAAGCAAATCAAACAGACTAATTTCTTATCTTGTACATACCGTCTGTGGGTGTGGTTCTATAGTCTTTTTTTTTTTTCCCCGAGACAGGGTTTCTCTGTAGCTTTGGTGCCTGTCCTGGAACTAGCTCTTGTAGACCAGGCTGGCCTCGAACTCCCAGAGATCTGCCTGCCTCTACCTCTGCCTCCCGAGTGCTGGGATTAAAGGTGTGTGCCACCACTGCCTGGCTTGGTTCTATAGTCTTATGTTGAGCTTTCTCCTTGTGGCTTTTCACCGTGAGCCCACCCCTTGAACTTACATCTGTGGGAATTTTAAGATCAGAGTCTCAAATATTTTTCTCTGAAAACTGCTGTCAAGGCTGTTCTCAGCTGAGATTTGTGGCTTGGTGTTTGGGGTTACTCAACAAATATGAATAGTGCCCCACTCTGCAGACCCAGGCGTGTGGCCAGAACTCTCTAGAGTTTCTTTCTCCTTTTTCTTTTAGAGCTTCCAGAGCCAACAACATGCGTTCCACTCCTGTGCCTCTGTGAGGGAGTTACTGCTTTTCTGTGGGCTTTGCTCGGATCTGATTTGCTCCAAGTCACTGTGCAGGAACTATTGAAATTGACCTAGAAAACTTAGAAAGCCCACAGTGAGAGGTAAGAGCCAGGCGGCTCATTCAGCAGTGACAGCCAGCAGGCTAGGAAACTGTAGCAGAACCAGAGGAGCATGAGGCCAGTGGGATACATAAACAAAGAAGTCTGTTTAGCATCCCTCACACAGGCTAGATAGATGTCAAGTGTTCCTGTGTGGTGAGCTGATGTGGACATGGTGACTCTTACAAGTGCTGGCTCCCCAAATGTCTAACTTGAACCCCATGTGAGCCAGAATCCTCCAGAACTGGCCCTATTGATGCCATCAGGGTCACTGGAGAAGAGGTGTTCTAGTGTGAGGGGGACCCAGGGGCCCTGACCACCAGGTGGTATGTGTTCCTTGATGGGTCAAAATATCTACACACACACTAGTGTATTCTACACACATGCACATGACGTTTGCACCGGCACACACTCATCAATGTGCACACACAGGCACACACACTTGTGTGTAATACATACACACATTATGTGTACACACGTAGGTGGACGGGATGTTTGTAAAGTTTAAATGCCTTTTTGTTTTGTTTTGCTTTTCATGTGCATTGATGTTTTGCTTCCATGCATGTCTGAGTGAGGATGTCAGATCCCTTGGAACTGGAGCCACAGTCAGTTCTGAGCTGCCATGTGGGCAGTGGCAATCGAATCCTGGTCCTTCTGGAGGAACGCCACTGCTCTTAACCCCTGAGGCATCTCTGCAGCCCCTTGAATGCCTGTTTTCTATGCTGTTCTTGATCTATGTCTCACCGACTTAGCAGTTTCGTGTATGTGTCAATATATATGAACACTCACTCCTCAGAGCCCCAAGGTCCAGGACCCTCCACAGTGACCAAGATTCACAAACCCAAGCCCTCTATAGAGATAGCGTCCTGTTTACATAAACCCACATTCGTTTCCCATGACTCTAAGCTGTCTCAATGGGGACCCAATGTGACCCCAGCCCTGAGTAAACAGTGGCAGTCTGATTTTTAGAGTGCCTCAAGTGGGGGGCAGTCTCAGATGTTGTTTTAAATCTCAGCTGCCTGAATCCAGATGGGGAACCTGTGTCGGGGAGGCCAGCTGTATTATGTATATGAAGCAAGGGTGGGAGGTTGCTCGCAGCTCCGACCTCTGCTCGTGTCTTGACTATAATGTGTGAACCAATGACTGCTTAGGCATCTGAAGCTCTATAGTTCTTTAGGTCTGGTGCTGACCCTGGGGCTGCTCCTCCAGCTCTAAGCTGCTATGGGTTTGTGCTGTCCCCTGGGGCCTCTCCCTGCTTTCTGGGATTTGCCTTCTCTGTCTGGCCAGGCCCTGGCCCTGAGGAAATAGTTGGCACCCTGAGCCTGGGAGGCCTAGGGGCAGAAGCATTGCAGTGAGGATTTGGGGAGGAGCTGGGGTGTACATGGGAGCAGTGCAGGCTCCTGGGGGTGAGGGTCGTGCAGGGAGGAGGCTCCCTCCTGTCAAGGGTCTCTGTGTGCTCACCCCACCGGATCAAGGCCTAGTCATAGCAGTCAGGGTTGGTAGCCTGAGTGGTGTGTGTGTGTGTGTGTGTGTGTGTGTGTGTGTGTGTGTGACCTCACCCTAGGAAGACAGGCAGCAGCCCAGGTTTGCCTGGCCCAAGGCTCTGTGCCCACGTGTGTTTCTTGGCTGCAGCTGCCTCCCACCTCTCCGGCATGTGCAGCATGCCAGCATGGCTGAGTGGGGTGCCCTTCCCTCTCCACCTGCTGTTCCCACTGCCTTCCTCTTCAGTGCTTTCACCGAAGAGCCGGGAAATGAAAACTCGCTACACCATCTGTCCTTGGCTGCGAAAACGTGGCGGACGTCAAGTGGCAGCATGTTTACGTCGTAGCGTGGGACTCTTCTGCTGAGTAACCTGGCAACTGAGCTCTCCCAGTGAGGGGATGTGGCAGCAGAGTGTGGGGTGCCCACTTGGTCCTGACAGGGATGTATGGAGGGGAATCCAGGAGAGGAGGAAAAAATGGGGAAGGGAGGTAAAACAGAAGGTGAGAGGGAAAGGTGTGGAGGGGAAGGGCAGTGAGGAGGGTAGGCTGGAGGAGGGATGAGGAGCAGAGACATGGGGGGGTGAGACCAGGAGGGGAGGTGAAAGGGAGGGGAGGAAAAGAAGAGAGGGGAGGAGGGCAGTGGTCAGGAGAGTTGAGGAGGGGAGGTGTGGAGAGGAGGTGAGAAGGGAAGGTGTTAGAAAGAAGATAAGGCGGGGAGACAAGGAAAGGATGGAGGGGAGGTATGGAATGGCTTCTCTGTCCCATAGTCATGGAGGGGAGGTGTGGTGGAAAAGTTTGGGGAAGAGACAAAGGTGGGGGAAGGTGTCTACCCCGCATTGTCTATCCCTCCTAGTGGTACGCTTTGCCACTAAGCTCAGCTCCTTTGTGGGCAGCTTGGGAGAAACGAAGTCTATGCTAGTCAGTTTTGACTCGGTCGGATGCCCTGGAGGCTTGGGAGCCGGGAACAACCCTCGCGATGGTTCAGACCAAGTGGGCAACTTGTCTGACTGCCTGGCGCTCCTAGTCAGCTGGTGGCTCAGCTGGAGATGGTTGTTCTCCACGACTCTTCGTCTTTGGGCCCTGTGTCAGCTGGTGGGAAGAGGACAGCTTGGCTGGAGTTTCTCCCTGCAGGGACCAGCCTTAGCATCTTCACACAGGGAGGTGTCCCAGGCTCTGCAGGAGCAAGGGAGAGCCAACCCTGGGCACAGGGGCTTCCCATGCTTTTGTGGCATCATGGTTGCCATCGTCAGCTAGAGTGGTCGCAGGCCGAGCGTCCACCCAGGGCGGAAGAAGAGGCAACTTTACGCATGCTGCACACTGTTGTGGAGCTATGCCCAGGTCCAAGACTCCACTTTTTGTTTCCTGAAACAGACTCTTACATGCACCTCAGGATTTCCTGCCTCACACTCCCCAGCACTCCCAGTGTGCTCACCACATCCAGTGGAGGAGCACTATCACTGAGTGGGGGTGGGGCCTGCCTCGCCACCTTTTCTATTCTGTCCATCAGTAAAGTACCTGCTTGCACGCCTTCTCAGTCCTAGGCTCAGGGGCTGTGTAGTGCTATTGGATGACTTTCTCCCAGAGGCCACGTGACAAAGTCATGCCCCTCACACCCCAGAGCAGTGCCACCGGGAAGTAGAAGCTGTAAGAGGTAAATCTGCAGGAAGTTAGCTCACTGGGTGCCCCTTGAAGAGGGTACTGGAGCCCAGTCCCCTTTCCTGGTGGTGATGGTTCATCTTGGAGTAGCCTTTGAGTGACTTTGTCCTCAGAGTCTACCAGACTGTGAGGGATCTGATTTAATCAATGTATTAATTCCTTGAGGGGAATTCATTGCTACTATGGCAGTATTATTGGGAGGTGGTAAGAGGGAGGAGGAGGATTTACTGGGAGGATGGAGGACTGTAGTGGCCATATTTTCCCCTGCCCCTGTAAGATGCCCTCTGCTGCCCTGATGCTTTGTGAGTTTTAAGTTGGTTATCTCAAGTAATTCTTTTCTTTTTAAAATCTCTCTCTCTTTCTCTCTGTGAATACGTGTGCATGTGTGTGCAGCGTGCATGTACACCACAGCACATATTATGTGTGTGTGTGTGTGTGTGCAGCATGCATGCATATCACATACATACACATGGCGGTCAGAGGACAATCTCCATTGTCAGTCCTTGCCTTCCACCTTGTTTGAGGCGGGGTCTCTTGTTTGAAGCTGCATATGTTGGACTGGCTGGTCTCTGGGCTCCCAGGAATTCTCCTGTTTGCCTCTCCTCTCATGGTAGGAAGGCTGGGACTATAAACATGTGCTATTGGCCTGGTTTTATGTGTGTTCTAGGGATTCAAACTCACCTCCTCACAGGTGTGCGGCAAATGCTTTACCTGCTGAGCCACCTTCCTTGCCCAGGTGATTCTTTCTAATGACAGAAAGCTGACCAACACAGAGGCCTAAGATAGGAAGGCCCTGGTGTCCAAAGGGTATGTTTGGAGGGGAGACAGAATGCTCCGAGAGACCCACCTTTTTAGTGTTCTAGCTGTAGAAAGCATGTGGTCAAGTCCCCAGTGCTCAGCATGGCAGGCACATTGAAGGGTCCCTTCCCTGAGATGCTCAGGACCCATCTGGTAGAGGCTAGCCTTGCTGAGCCTTCCTTGGAGCTGGCAGGGTCTAGCATGTTCCCCACCATAGAAGGCAGGGGTAACGGGCACTTCCAGAGTCCTGTCAGCTTGCCTACCTGGACCTGGGAGCTGGGGGGTCTTAGATGCTGGGAAAAAGGCCTCTTGCTGAATACACTAGAGGTGGTTCTGGCTGAGGATACCAAAAGGCTCTGTTGGCCTCACTGCTTCTGTGGAGGCCCTGAGCCCTGATTCCTTATTGGCAAAACCAAGAGCCCAGAACATGTAGGCCAAGCCCTGCTCCTGCAGCCTGTACCTGCTGAGAGTAAACATTCAGGCAAAGGAGTTGCTGGGCTGGGCTGTGGAACCGCCCCTTTCCTTCTTTCTTCATGGTTCACTCACTTCCCACTTGGGAAGCGCTCCCACACCCCTTCCTGTCCTCTGTCCACCCCAGTGCCTGCCTGGCTTCAGTCTCCTCTGGCTTTAGTAAGGCAGAGGGCTAGACACAACGCAGGCTGCTTCTGGTGGGTTTTGACTTCTGTCTCAGCGCTGCCCTCTTCTGGCAGAGGCCTCTGGTGTCCTGTTTGAGACTTCAGCTCTTTTCTCTCAGCAGGCCCAGTTGAAGGCTGTCAGGCAGACGGTGAGCTGGGTCTTCAGGGGTTCAGCCTCTTATCTGGATGCTGAAACCACGCTCTGGGAGGGAGACTCAGGCTCCGCTTAACTTATTCTTCCATCTTTGCCTTTCCCACAAATTCCTGATTTACACTGGGATGGCAGAGAAGGTGCCAAAGTGTGAAACTGGCCTATCTGGGATCGTGTCCCTATTTTCTGACCCTTTAAACAAAATCACAACAGGGCTATTTTCTGGAGAAATCTCTGGATGAAGCTGCAGGGTTGGGAAGCGTCCCATGGGGCAGTCTCTCTAGTGTCTAGATTCCCCAGTGTCTCTGTCACCCCTTGGGCCCCTCCAGATTTCTGGGCAGCTCTCCTGTTTGTCCTTGGGCTCAGAGATAGCTGTGAATGCTGTACTATCCGCTTTTTTTTTAAAAAAATTATTTATTTATTTATTTATTTATTTTGGTTTTTCAAGACAGGGTTTCTCTGTGGTTTTGGAGCCTGTCCTGGAACTAGCTCTTTTTTTTTTTTAAATTTATTTATTTATTAAAGATTTCTGTCTCTTCCCCGCCACTGCCTCCCATTTCCCTCCCCTTCCCCCAACCAAGCCCCCCTCCCTCGTCAGCCCAAAAAGCAATCAGGGTTTTCTGTCCTGTGGGAAGTCCAAGGACCACCCACCTCCATCCAGGTCTAGTAAGGTGAGCATCCAAACTGCCTAGGCTCCCACAAAGCCAGTACGTGCAGTAGGATCAAAAACCCATTGCCATTGTTCTTGAGTTCTCAGTAGTCCTCATTGTCCGCTATGTTCAGAGAGTCTGGTTTTATCCCAGGTTTTTTCAGACTCAGGCCAGCTGGCCTTGGTGAGTTCCCGATAGAACATCCCCATTATCTCAGTGTGTGGGTGCACCCCTCGCAGTCTTGAGTTCCTTGCTCGTGCTCTCTCTCCTTCTGCTCCTGATTTGGACCTTGAGATTTCTGTCCGGGGCTCCAATGTGGGTCTCTGTCTCTGTCTCCTTTCATCGCCTGATGAAGGTTAATATTCAGGAGGATGCCTATATGTTTTTCTTTGGGTTCTCCTTATTTAGCTTCTCTAGGATCACTAATTATAGGCTCAATGTCCTTTGTTTATGGCTAGAAACCAAATATGAGTGAGTACATCCCATGTTCCTCTTTTTGGGTCTGGCTTACCTCACTCAGAATAATGTTTTCTATTTCCATCCATTTGCATGCAAAATTCAAGAAGTCCTTGTTTTTTACTGCTGAGTAGTACTCTAATATGTATACATTCCATACTTTCTTCATCCACTTTTCCATTGAAGGGCATCTAGGTTGTTTCCAGGTTCTGGCTATTACAAACAATGCTGCTATGAACATAGTAGAGCATATACTTTTGTTGTATGATAAGGCCTCTCTTGGGTACATTCCCAAGAGTGGTATTGCTGGGTCCAGGGGTAGGTTGATCCCGAATTTCCTGAGAAACCGCCACACTGCTTTCCAAAGTGGTTGCACAACTTTGCATTCCCACCAGCAATGGGTGAGGGTACCCCTTCCTCCACAACCTCTCCAGCAAAGGCTATCATTGGTGTTTTTGATTTTAGCCATTCTGACAGGTGTAAGATGGTATCTTAAAGTTGTCTTGATTTGCATTTCCCTGATCGCTAAGGAAGTTGAGCATGACCTTAAGTGTCTTTTGGCCATTTGAACTTCTTCTGTTGAGAATTCTCTGTTCAGCTCAGTGCCTGTACTATCCGCTTTATTCTGCTGCCTTCGTTAAGAAAGTCCCAGGTCCTGTTCTTGCCACGACGATGGCACTGCTCCCTTCCATGTTGTCCCAGCATCCCACCTCAGTGAGCCCACCACCCCGTTCCTAGACCCAGTGCAGCCTCTGGAGGGAAATAAACTGGGAAGGAAGGATTTATTTCTCCCGACAGTTTTCAGGTAATAATCTGTCACTGAGGACATCAGGGCACGAACCTGGAGGCAGGAAATGAAGCAGGAGTCATGGAGAATGCTGCTTACTGGCTTGCTCCTCATAGCTTGCTCAACCTGCTTTCTTTTAGCACCCAGGGCCACCAGCCCAGGATAGTATCACCCATAGTGAGCTGGGCCCTTCCTTACACACCAATTGTCAATCAAGAAAACACACCAAAGTCTTGTGCACAGGCCAGTCTGATTCAGACATTTTCTCAGTTGAGGTTCCCTCTTGCCAAATGACTCTAGCTTATGCCAAGTTGACATACGACTAGCTAGCTCAACAGGGCAATCCTTACTTAACTTGCCTCATACCTGAGAGGGGCAGCTTTCTGTCCCCTCACTGAGGCACAGTCATGAAAGCCAATGGTTGGAGAAGCTGGGCCGGAGGACATGGCTCTGAGAAGAGGCCCCGCCCTACTCAGCCCTTCCCTCAGTGCCCCAGGAGTAGCTGGATGTGAGCTCTTGTGAAGGAGCCCTCATCTGTGTGTGTGCAACGAAGCAGGCATCGGGTCTCAACAAGGGGTGGGACAGCTCTCCGACCCCAGCCCTCAATCAGTGAAACAGAGAAGGAGGCAGACATCTGTGGCCTCTGAGAGTCCTCAGGGTTGAGCCAGGAGATGCCATAAAGATGGGGCTGCTCATGGACAGTGTAGCAGAGCAGTGGCCCTGGCCCCACAGGACAGCCTCTTTTCTGGCCTGGCTATTATCCTTATGCAGCTCCTTTATTTTCTCTCTGTCCCTTGGGTCTCCAGCTCCTCGGAGACAGGACTCTGTCCCTGCTAGACTGCCCCAAGGAGCTCACATCAGTCTATTTGTGGCGGAAAGGTTAGCTGGCTCTTGGGAAATGTCAGGGATAAATCGGAGCTGGCTTGAGACAAGGCTCAGTAACGTGCTGTCATTTGACAAGTCTCCTTCCTTAATCAGTCCGGGACAAACACAAGAGATGAAGGGTTCCCATGGCAACCCGCAACAGGACCCAGGGTTTCTCTCAGTCTGAGCTTGTCCCAAAAGGACAGTGCTGGCCAGAGGCTGGTGACCTTGACATCAAGTGGTAGAAGCCAAGTGTCTTAGAGAGTGACTCCAGACACCTAAGCTTGGGCTGAAGAATGGAAACAGGCTCAGTTAACCAACCCAAATGATTTGGCACCTTGGGGCAGCAGATGGGGGAAACTGAGCATAGAGAGGGAAGAGTTAGAAAGCAACTTTATGGTACCCAGAGCCTCTGAGAGAGTTCTTTGAGGATGATAGTCTTCTAAACCATAAATGTTTATTTTTTCATCAGCCACCTAGTCTCCATCCATCCATCCATCCATCCACCCATTTACCCATCCATCCATCCATCTATCCATCCACCATCCATCCATCCATCCATACACCAATCTGTCCATCTATCTATCCACCTATCCATCCATTCATCTTCCACCCACACATCCACCCACCCACCAACCTACCTTCCTACACCAATGCATATACCCACCCATCTACCCATCCATCTGTTTCTCCATTCACTCACCCACCACCCTCTTCATCCATCCATCCACCATTCATCCATCCATCCATCCATTCACTACCTCCACCTCTTCTGTTTCTCCATTCACCCACTCACAAACCCATCCATCCATCCATCCATCCATCCATCCATCCACTCTCCTGTCTATCTCTCTACACACCCACCATTTGCCTCTCTACTTCCCATCTACCCCCTCCATTCATCTGCCTGAGCACCACACATCCGCAGTATGATCTTAGATGATTCATCCACAGATTCAAACTCAGCCTTGAGATGTGCAGTGTTCAATAGAAGTCATCTTCCCACCGCTGGCCTCTGGGCTTGCCAGGAAGATCGTTCTGGTCTCGGAGAACTTTGTTTAATGTGAAGGCCACCTGGACTGCTGGGAAGGGCTGGTGGATACATGTGAAAGGAACAGGAGGCAGAAGGCACCAGATCCAGTTCTATGACCTGAAGTCCCTGTAATGGCACCTAACAGGGCCACGCCAACCCATGTGTAGTGGGTGGGAATGCAGCCAACCCCTAGCTGGTGGTGCCAGAATTTTGCAACCTTAGAGAATCAACATGAAGCTTCTTCCTTCATGTTATTTTATCTTATGATAAAATCAATCTTAAATAATGAAGAGCTTTTGCTTTCACAGCGTTGATAGCTTGGTGTGAAACTGGGCCCTATGGTTATTGTAAACTGCGAAGATGCGTACAGCTCCTTTTCATTTCCTTCAGGTGCTGGGAGTTGAACCCACATTGTCACACGTGCAGAGCTCTGCCTCTGATCTCCGGCTCCAGGTTTTAACAGTCTGGACCATCTTGTGGCTGCGGATGAGAGCTAGTGTGGTTCTGGCTTGCACATTCTCCAGAACTAATGAGCTTTCACATCCTCGCTTTTGCTTATTTTCTGTCTGAATTTCTTTTTTTTTTTATATGAAGCACATGTCCCAGCATTGTGCCCATCAAACTTCTCATGATCCATTCCACAGCGAATAGTAAGAAGTAGTGCTTGCTCCTCAGTGCTTCTTGCCGGGGAGCAAAGAGGCACAGGCCAGGCCAGAGGAGGAGCGAGGGGCTCATGGGATCCGAGCAGAGAGCTTCTGATGAAGGCTGGCAGGCTGAAGAATCTAAAAGGGACCAGAAATGACCTTGGGTGAGGTGTGCTGACTTCCGAGTATGACCACTCTTCCAAGTGAGATTCTCTGGTTTATCCTCTCTCCCGGATTTCCTGATGTACCTGTTGACAATTCCTGATGCACCTGCACTCCCAGCTGACACTCTCTGGTTCATCTGACCTCTCAGGTGATATTCTCTGGTGCACCTGCACTCCCAGCTGACATTCCCTGGTGCATTTGACCTCTCAGGTGATAGTCTCTGGTGCACCTGCACTCCCAGCTGACATTCCCCGGTGCATCTGACCTCTCAGGTGACAGTCTCTGGTGCACCTGCACTCCCAGCTGACACTCTCTGGTGCATCTGGCCTCTCAGGTGATATTCTCTGGTGCACCTGCACTCCCAGCTGACACTCTCTGGTGCAACTGACCTCTCAGGTGATAGTCTCTGGTGCACCTGCACTCCCAGCTGACACTCTCTGGTTCATCTGACCTCTCAGGTGATAGTCCCTGGTGCACCTGCACTCCCAGCTGACACTCCCTGGTGCATCTGACCTCTCAGGTGATAGTCTCTGGTGCACCTGCACTCCCAGGTAACTTTTTAGGCCAAAGGGACTGGGCCATACCAAGCATATCTCTCCCCCTTTCTTACCTTTGCCTCTGATGACTGTTTTAGGAGTTGGGCTTTTCCAGGATCAGTAAGGAATGGTTTCTGAGATATCATGGCTTATGAACACTGGCTTTGAAGTTTTAGTCACTGTAGAGAAAACTGTCCCAAATGTCACCTGGGGAGAATCTGCCCACCAGTGCACCCCTCCCTGACAGCTGCAGAGGACAGCACTTTTTATTTATTTATTTATTTATTTATTTATTTATTTTTATTTTTTGAGATGGGGTTTCTCTATAGCTTTGGAGCTGGAACCAGCTCTTGTAGCCCAGGCTGACCTTGAACTCATAGAGATCCGCCTCTGCCTCCGGAGTGCTGGGATTAAAGGCGTGCGCCACCACCGCCTGGCCCACAGCACTCTTCCAAAGAAAAAAAACAGCCAACCACTTTATTGCACTTATTTTTTTTGTTCGTGTGCATGTTTGTGAGTACTTGGGTATGATGTGTGTGGTGGGGGCATGTGATAATACATGTGTGGAGGTTAAAGCACGATTTGGTGGAGTTGGGTTGTCTCTCCCTCCACTTTCTTGTTTACTTGTTTTGAGACAGGGTCTCTCTCACTATGTAGACCAGGCTGGTCTTAGAACTCACAGAGATCATCTCAGCCTTCTGAGTGCTGGGATTAAAGGTGTACACCACCCTTCCCAGCTCTCCTTCCACTTGGGCTCTGGGTGGAACTCAGATCATCAGGTCTGTACTACAAATACCTTTACCCACTGAACCCACCTACAACAGCCTTAAAATTATGTTTATTAGCTTAGTTTATTATGTGTGTGTGTGTGTGTGTGTGTGTGTGTGTGTGTACATTCATGGCACACAGTTCTTTCTTTCCACCATGGGTTTCAGGAGTTGAACCCAGGTCATCAGGCTGTGTGACAAGGGCTTTACCTACCTAGACATCTTGTTGGCCTTGTGCTGGCTTGACTAGAGCGATAGGTCCGTTGTATCGAGTGTACTGGGAGACACAGGTGAGGTTAAGGTTCTGCCTTCTTTTGTGTTTTATTCACTGAGTCTGTGAACAACACCTTTCTCTTTTTGTCTTCTTTTAGATTACTTTCCCACAGCTTCTGTTTGATAGTTTTCAAGCAAACAGAAAAATTGGAAGATTAGAACAGAGGTCACTTGCACACTCTCCAAGCAGATATGCAGCTGCTAAAGCTTTGCCACATCTGTATAGAGGCATATCTATGTATACACATATATGCAAACCTATTGAGTACACTTGCATGCACACATGCCCGTGTCTACTTGTTTACACATACTCATGATCCACACACATATACTTTTGTTAATACACACGTGTGTAGACACATCCATATAGACAATGCAAACATTCCTGTGCAAACCCATATTCAGTATGTTTGCACATGTACATATACATATAGCACATATACAGATTTGCACACCCATGTATAGACACGTGTATAGATCTGTCACCCACATGCACATGGATGCACGTGCCCCTACACGTGCATTGTTATTGTCTTAGTGTATTCCATACACCCCTCCCTACCCCAGCAGCATGGATGCATTCTGAGCATTGGGTGTCTTTGCCAGCACTTGATATTATCCTAGTTTGGGGGTTCTGCCAGCCTGTGGGCGTAAAGAGGCGTCTTGTTGTGGCTTTAATTTGCATTTCCCCAGTTTTGCATGTGGCTGAGCATCTGGGCTCCCTCCCTCGCCAGGAGCCCATCTGCTCGCGTGCCGCCAGGGCTTGCTGTTGAATGCTGTTGGTGGCGTGCCTGCTTACAGCTGCCCTTTTACCTCCTCATTTGCAGGGTCAGCGCTCCTGACCCTTAGGAAGTGATTTCAGAGTGGTCATTTGTAAAGTGTGTGTGTGTGTAACGCATAACACAGTCTCCTGCTTGGAGCCTGCCAGTGAGGGTTGGCACCTCCTACAGAATCATAGGCCCTCATGCCATCATTTAGCGACTCTGTCAACTTCTTCTGCCACAGATTAATAAGTGGATTGATACTGGTTTTAGGTGAAGTAGGCTCAGAGCTTCCAAAGTGCCCCAGAACCAAAGCTGTACCCTTGGGCTCCACTTTCTTGGGAGTTGGGTTTGTCTTAGGCCCTTGTGTTTCCTGGCTGTCTGCCAGCACCTGCTGGGTGGTGCGAGCTTCATTCATGCCCACTCTGAAAGGACTGGGCTGGCCCAGAGTGCGCGGTGTCCTTGAGTCTCTGGTCGGGGGACAGAATGTCCCGGTCGGGGTGCAGTCAGCCTCTCTCAAACCACACAGATCCTTTAGTGGAAATCAGAGCAGATGGAAGAGGAGTGGATGCTAGGTTCCATCAATAAGTGCCCATCACGGGCTCGCAGCCTGCTAGGCTCTGTGGTGGCATGGCTGGATGCTCAGCAGTTCTCTTGCTTGCTTTTGGGCATATGCCTATGCGCCAGATGGCTGCGCCGCCTGGAAATATGATCTGTGGGAAATTAGAGGATTTTTCTTAATTATGAAAATTGTCATGCTGGTAGAACACTATGGAAGAATAATACAACCGCGCTGACCTTCCCCTCACCCCAGGTTCAGTTAGTGAGAGGGAAGCGCCCTTCCCTTCCCCAGAGACTGGCGGAGCATGCATGGCACCATAAGTATCAGGCACTGTGGCACTTGGTACCCTAACTCATCAGCTCACCCCTGTCAAAAGCACGATCACGTTTCATAGAAGCCAGAGCCATTTCCACTCTGAGGCAGGTTAACAGTTTTCCAGGCTCATAATATCCCTCCAGGTTACAAGTGTCTGACAAGTCCTTAAGTCCTTCACATCCTCTTGTGACCAAAGCTCAACAAGAGTCACACACTGGCCACTGGTGTGTCTCTGTAGTGTCTTTCGGGTGAGAATAGCCCCATTCTTTCCAGATGGAAAGCTTCAGATGAAAATGAGACCCTTTTCTCCAGGGGTGCTTAGCTAAGATGTCTTTATTAGCATCCATTAATTGTTTACAACAATGGTTTCCATTATGACATTTTCATACATGTTTGCAATGTATTTGATGCCTCTCCTGCCCTCATGTTTCCTTCTTCCTAAGTAGACTGCTTTTTACTTTCATGTGTCCCCCCCTCCATGAGTTTAATTAGAGTTTCTTTCAGGAGCATGGACACCTTGTCAGTAGCTACACCATCATAGAACATGTCTCTTCTGCCATTAACTGTTAACCACCTATAGACCCTTGTGGAGGGGCTGGGTAAAAGGCCTGTCTCATGCAGACAGTCAAAGGGTATCATGTCTCTCCCTGGGCAGCACTAGGGCTTCCTTCTTGCTGTCCTTGTGCTGTTGCTAGCATAAAGTCTGACCTCTGCTGTAAACGCATCCTGAATAGTCAGGACTCCTCAAAGCAATTAAAATAAAACATGGGTCTGTTTTACTGCTGTGACTCCACCTCCAGGGCCTCCAGTTCCCAGCCCTTCCACTCAGCATTGCCCCTGTCTGGAGGGTGGAGGCATTTCCCCTCCAGTGGATCTTCCGGTAATGATCACCCCCAGTTTTTGCTGGAGAAAGCTGGTTTCTCTTTCATGTTTGCCTGCACAGTTGGTGATGGGAAATCTGTAAAGCCCTGATTTTGTTTCTGTGTAGATAACACGGCCTTTCTTGCTGTCTGCCTTGAAGGTTTTCTGTCTCTGGTTTTCGGTGGCATGAAAATATGTGCAGGCATGCCACTGTTTTCTTGGTGTCTTATCTTTGTTGGGGTTCCCTCGGTTTCTTGGCTCTGTGATCTGGTGTCTGTCACCAACCTGGCAAATGTTAGTCATGAGTCCTTCTATTTCTTCCTATCCCTTCTCTATTTCTTCTCCTCTGAGACACCAGTGACACGTGTGTTAGCCGGATGATCTGAGTTCAATCCCCTGGGTTCACATGGTGGAAGGAGTTGTCCCCTGACCTCCATATGTCCCCCTCCCAAAAGTTGTCCCCTGACCTCCACATGTGCACTGGGCTACATGCATGAGGCTACAGTACTTAAGAAAAGCATCCCCGCCATCAATCACTAACTGCTTGTATGTTTTCTGGGAAGAGCAAGACCTCACACACAACCTTGTGTGCTAAGCCCTCCGTTTCCATGAGGACATGCTAATAGGTCCAGTCTAGGATAGCCATGTTCTGCTCAGAGGTCAGTTCCACAACACACTTGGCTTTATTTTCTGAATTTCTAAGATGGGATCACTTGCACTTCTCTGTCTCTTTCCCAGTGTTGTGGAACCCGCCCATGGCTCTGTAGCTTGGTGCCCTCTAGACAGGCCCTCTGCTGCTGCTGTGCCCAGCCATGCTGTCTGCTGTTTGCAGCCCACCCAGTGGTATTTCCATTCTAGACACTGAACTTTGCAGGTTAGAATTCCTGTTTTGTTCTTTGGGGCACTGCGCCTCTCTGCTGACAGCCTCCATCTGCTCTCTCATTGTGACCATCTGGTTTTCGGAATTCTTTGAAAAACCGTTCCGCGTTGAGCCTAGCTGAAGAAGTTGCTTCCCACATCTCTGAGCGCCCCTCTTGGGCAGCTCGCCTCCCAGGCATGCTCACGGTTTCTGGGTCTTCACAGTTGTTCTTTCCTCTGGCTGGACTGCTGGATGCTAACCGTAGTCTGGGGTTAGCTGCAGTGAGTCCCTCTGGTTGCTGTTTGCCCTCCGGTCAGTGTTGCCCTTTGGAGCCTTGTTAGCAACTTCCAAGGGGGAGGAACTGGTATATTTCTTGCTCTGTGGCCAGTGGCCTCTTCCTCATGCCTGGCCTTCCTGATGAGTACCTGGGGCCAACAGGCCAGGGTGCAAGTGTCTCTCAGCACTGTGCAGCCTCCAAACTGCCCCCTGCTCCCAGAACACACTGAGATCCATTCCATATTCGCTTGATCAGGCAGCTTTGTGTAAAGAACTTTGGGGGCCCTTGTACACAGATCAGAATCCTCGACCTATTCAGCACCTTCCTCCCCCAGCTGAATTAGTCTCCCCCATTCTATTCACTAGTACCACCCTGCCTTCCTGGGGCCACCTCTGTTTCTGATGTGTTAGAAATGTTCTGGGCAGGAAATGGTAAAACATGAGCATAGTCTCTACTACCTGCAATGTACTGTCAGGTTTTCCGCTGTGTGGGAGGTGCCACCAGTGCCTGCCATAGCAGGAACTGTATGTCAGGTGTGTTCTTCTTCTCAGATGGTGGCATTCCGCACACCTCAGTCTGCACCTTATGCTTTTCCCTGAACGACATTCCAGAGAACACAGTGTAAGGACACAGGTAGAGCCGATGTCCCCTCTGCTCTATGAGCCTCATTGTGTGGCTGCATCTTGGTCATCTGCTGAAGGACAGCGGAGGCAAATCCATTGTGCTGCCACTACAAACATGGCTATGGCTGTCCTTGGTGTGTGCTCTTCCTACTGAAGCCAGGCATCTTTAGGGGAGATTGGAGACGCTGGCACCAGGAGGCCTTTGTGTTTGTGCTTCAGTCACTCCCTGAAGCATTGCCCTCTGTGTTCCCAGGTGAGTGCCACACTAGAAATCAGGCTCAACCCATGGGCTATGAGGGCCATGTGTGTACCTGGTCACGGCTCTTTCTCTGGCTTGGCTGTTTCTGTCTTTTGCCTCCCATCCCCATCAGGGCCTTTTTGCTTTCTTGCTCTGTATGTATCCCAACTGGCCTCCGACTCCAGCCTCTGCCTCCTAAAGGCTGGTACTACAAGGATGCCCCCTCATGCTTGGCACATGAGTGGTACTGTTTCCCCTTTGGACTGGCCCCATGGTCCTGTCCTGGTCCTGGGCCTGGCTGATCCACCCATGCCACTCAACCTTCAGGACTCAGCTCAGGAGCTGCCCCTTTGCCCTCTTGTGTCTTCTGTTTCCACTCCTTGTTCTCTTCTTCCCTGTCCCCTTTGCCCTCTGCCCTGTGGTTTCGAGGGCAGAGGCAGGCCTGTTCCCTTGGGCTCTGTGCTGTGGTAGCCACATGACAGCTCCAACACTTAGTTTTGCTCATAGGCCTCTGTCCCTGGACTTCTTCTGGGCCCCTCTGATCTCCTACCTTCTTTTGTACCTAAGAAACTATTCTCTGAGAAGCCAGTGGAGCAGTGGGTGCTGGGGGTGGGGTGAGGTGGACTGGGGGAGGGGGTGGGGTTGAAAGAGCCCAGGGTGTCTGATGAAGAAGGCTGCTCAGACACTCAGGCCAAGAAAAGAAGCAGGCCGGAGCTTCTTTATTTTTACACCAATCTTAAAAAGAAGGCAACAGCATCCATATGTTAAAAATAAACTATTTTCACTTTAAAAGGGCAGAAAACAGCCCAAACAAACATAGCTAATGAAAGGGTTTTGGCTGAAGTCTGGGCTTGGAAACTTACAGCCACCCAAAGATGGGAGCTATTCAGATCAGGACAAATCTAGCAGGGCCACCAGCGGGGTGCCAGCCTGTTGTGCACAGGGGGTGGCCAGGAGGAAGAGGCATGTGTGGTACACACTGTGTCTAATAAGTGAGTTATTCTCCTTGGAAGGGCCTTTGCTGGTGTAGGGGGAGGTGAGACACAGCTGCCCAAGTAAGTCCATGTGGACAGGCAGTCAGGGAAGACTTCCTGGGGGACGTGGCCCTCTGTGCTGAAGTCTGAGTCTCTGCAAGCAGAGGGAGGGTTCTGTGGGGGAGCCAGAATGTGTGTGGGGATTTGTGCACAGGGCCAAGTGGTATTTCCAAGGTTGGGGGCCTCTGGGTCAAATCCTGCTGAGTCCTCTAGATGCTGTACCCCCAATTCTCTGCTGATCTGTACAAAGTCACAGCAGCAAGAGGGACCCAGGGGCAGAGCCCTCAGTTGGCAGCAGACCAGTGATGAAGGCTGAATGGATGGAGCATGGTCAGTTCCCTGCCCAGAGCCTAGTGGGTCACCCAGAGCTGGTTCTGAACCTGTGAACAGAATCTGTTACCGCATGTGAATTGGCTCATTCACTCTCTCGCTCCCTCCCTCATTCATTCACTCATTCATTCATTCATTCATTCACCCATTCATTCATTCACCCATTCATTCATTCATTCATTCATCCATTCACGTACTTGCTCATCTTTCATTCACCCAGACCATCCTGACCCAGTCCATTTCCTGGGGTCAGCAGGAGACACTGGGACACATCATTCTTTCCCCCAGCCTGCCTGGTGACATCAGACAAGGCCAACAGGATGGAAAGTCCAGGTGTAGCTAAACTCAGAGAAGGGCTCTCCTCTAGGCAGAGGTCACTCTCCTGGGTGTCTAAGGGACACTGGAGATTCTGAGGATACCTGCTCCAAATGCATCCTCCTATGTGTCCCTAGTCTGGCTCCACGCATATGGTGATGGCATTCAGCCCACCTGTCTGAACCACTAAAGCCGTGACTAGTCAGACAGGTGAGTCCAGCAGAACCTGGCAGACACTCGGTAGATGCCTGAAGGCAGGGTCTGTCTAGGCCAGATTTCAGGCAGGGACTGGGTCAGTCTCACGGCCAAGACAATTGGAAGTGGGAAGGGGCCAGATGACCTGGCCTCTGCCCAACAGGAAAGCAAAGGTGGCCAAGTGGGCCACAGCTAAGTTTGTTTCACCAAGAGGGTTCTAGGCCAGGAGCCGAAGCCAGAGGGAGCCCACCCTGTGGAGGACTGCTCAGGATGGCGGCGGGAGTGCTTGACATGGTGCCGTGACTGAACACTTTGGCTTCCTGATTATCACTTGCCACTTCCAGCCTCAAATTCACTGCTAGGTCTGCAGGATTCATACACTGAGACTGTGCTCAGAGCGGCCTATAGTCCCCTACAACATGGCCTCCAAACCCCTCACGGTCCAGCACAAGGGACCATGTTGGGACAAGGGAAATGTGACCACCCACCAAGTGCAATGAAGAATGGGGGGCCAGTATGGCAGACTGGTAGGGTAGCTGGATTTGCCAGGATCCATGGGCCTTCTGGGAGAGCAATGGAGGCACCAGGTCCCTCCCAGCCTTCCTCTCTCTACCCATGAAGATCCCAGTCTTCCCAGCCTCTCTGAAACTCTCAGGCCTGGTCCCTATCCTGCACAGCCTGGCCTTAGGTCTTAGGTCCTAGCAGACCCCTCTTGTCTTGTCCCCCAGAAGGTTCCCAAGGGTCTTGAACTGGCATCTCACTGAATGGCCAAAGTCACACTGCTGGTAGTGTGATCCCTGCAGACAATGCTCAACCACACCACACAGTTCACGATGCTCTTTGGGGGCTCCCGGATTAGGGGAGGCGGGGTCCACCTGTCCTTCATCCCTGTCCACCTCCAAGGGGCAGCTTCAGCGTTCCTGGGGATGGCAGGAGCTCAGCTCCAGACCAGCCAGGGTATAGATAAAAAGCTAACGTCCCCATTCCTGCCTCTCAAATCCAGATCCCTTCCTGGAGTTTGTGCATCTGAGAGACACAGGTGCCCAGGGCATGCATAGCAGGAGGTCACGTGACAACGGTCCTGTGCTCAGGGGCCCAGCGGTGACAGAAGCTGCAGCTGCTTCAGAGGCACCTCACCCCACCCACAGAACCGTCAGAGAGATGCTTTCAAAGCACATATAGACCTGTGTTCCCCATGCTCCCATGTCTTCTGTGTCCCCAGGGTTCAGCCTTGCAAGGGACAGCGAAGGGAGCCAGGGTCACAAGGAGCAGTCAAGTAGGGGATCAGGTGAGTGAGGGAGGGAGTCAGTAAATGAGAGAAGAGGGAGGGAGGGAGTCGGGCAGCTAAAATGTCTGCTGAGTGTTCTTAGGCGCTCAGCCAGCCTCCCAGCTGTCCATCATCTCCTAAGCGTGGCCTCTGTAGACCCTGCCTCACTCTCCTCTGACTTTCTGGCTCTTCAGTGATTTCTTTCGAAAAGTTTTGCCCCAGTCCTTTGTTCTTACTGCCTGAGACACTCATCCCCATCCTTTGGCTCACTGGTTCACTAGCCCCCGTCCTTTGGCTCGCTGGCTGCCTGAGACACTTGTCTCCATCCTTTGGCTCCCAGGCTCAGTAGCCCCATCCTTTGGCTTGCTGGCTGCCTGAGACACTGTCCCCATCCTTTGGCTGGCAGGCTCAGTAGCCCCGTTCTTTGGCTTGCTGCCTGCTTCTCCTCTTAGGTCTGTTTCCTTCTATCTTCCAGATGAGGTCTCCTCCGATTGCAATCTTGAACCGTTCCAGGTGACTTCCACCCTGTCTCCAACCCCCAACTCACAGGCTTTTCCCCTTTCCTCTCCTCCCTCCATCCTCCTCTGTGCCCTTGGCCACCGCCAGCCTGAGCTCTTCATTACTTGTGGCCTTGCTTCCAGGATGCCTTGTTGTTGGACCTTGGTTCTTGGCTCCCTCCTTCAGTACTTCCTGGATATGCTGAGCACTTAAAGTATGTGGAGAAGGGCGCGGGGGGGGGGGGGATGACAGCTGCTTTAGCCAGGTGAAATTGACCAGGGAGACCCACAGAATACAAAAGCCAAGTTCTCCAGAGCCTGGGAAGGGAGGGCAGAGTCAGCCTGGGCCCAGGAGGGAAGCTTAGGTTACCAGGCCTGGGGAGCCATGGAGGGCTATGGAAAGGTATATGAGGCCACCCCAGTGGAAGAGGTGGCTACTGAAGGTGAAGTGAGTAGGGAGGACAGGATGAAGTTCACCTGGGTAGGCTAAGGCAGGAGAACTGGCAGCCAAGTGATTGAAGATGGTGAGATGCTAGCCCAAAGGAACAGATAGGGCGTGGAGAAGAGAGAGGGCCCTCCTCTATTTGCGCCTGGTCCACCTTCTCCTGCTGAGAGTGGGCATGTTCCTTATCTCTGTGACCAAGGAACAGAGAGCCCAGGGCTCCTGCTCGCCTGTGGATAGGTTGGCCGGAGTCAAGGCTCTCTTTCTGGGTGAGGCTGTGCCCCTGTTTCTACAGCTCTGTGTCTAACATGGCAGGCGGGATCCAGGAGGGAAGATTTGGTTTTTGGAATGGGTGAACAAATGGTGGCACCATGTCGAGATCCTACTCTCTGCATATACTTCATGGGAAGTGCTGCTGTCTGGTAAGAGGTGGGACAGCAGCTGTCTGTTGAGGGGGGACTAGAAGGAGACAGTGAGGGAGATGGCCAGGTGCATGCTCAGTCCTTGGAGAGCCCCGGGTCCTGCGGCAGAGCTGTGCCCTCCCCTTGAAGACTCGCCCACGTTTCTGCAGCCCACTACATGGGGCAGGCTGGAAAGAACTGTCTAGACTGGTTTTGACTGCACAATTATGACAGGGCTGAGGCTACAAGAGGAGCTCTTGGGCAGGAAGCCAATGGAGAATGGGGTGACAGAGGCTTGTCAGACAAGGAGCTAAGCCTAGACCAAAGCACCCTGGAGGCAGGCGGGACCTGCTCTGACCATCAACTCTGCCTTCTGGGTGGAGAGATTGGAGATCCATGGAGAGTGCCAGGGGCGATTGATTCATGAAGATCAGCAAACATAAGGCACAGGGCTCCCCAGCCCTTGCTCTGAGAGCCAGTTGTCAAACATTTACCAGCCCTGAGCACCAGTAGAAACTGGTGACAAACACAGCAGATATTCCAGCTATGGAGCGTGAAGACAGCAACACAAATAGACACAAACAGACAGACAGACAGACGGATTCATGCAGACACTGAAGAGTCACCAAGATGCACAAACTCCCACAGAGACACCAGACACAGGTACACACACACACACACACACACACACACCCCTGCAGATACAGGCACATACATGGGCAAGGCACACAGACATGCACATGAGGACACACCAACCCAACTTAAACATTCTCACCTTCTCACCTATATTGTAACACAGAAAACCATGAGCAGGTGAAAGTCAGCCATTCATCCTGACTCCTTTAGCCCCCAGCTGCCCCTCGGGGGTGTTTCTGATAGCTGAGCATCTCCACCAGAGCTACTTGGACAGGCCTTGCTCTCTGACCACACTGAGATACTATGGGCAGATGGGATGCAGCTGCAGTTTGGGTCTCTGATGGATTCACTGCCAAGTGCTTTCTCATACATCAATCACATATTTATGTATGGTCCATCAGCCTCCCATCCAGCCTCCTGCCCTCCTTTCCGTCCTGGCCACTCACCCACTACCCGAGCGTCACCCTGTTTATCTGCTCCTATCCACTCCCCGTCTACCTTCCTTCACCGTACATCTGACTGTCCATTCTCCACCATCTATGTATTTCTTTCTCCCTCGCATGGATCCCTATCTAACTGGCAGCCACTATTCTATGGATTCTCCTACCAGGAATGACCCTGTGTGGGTGTGGAAGGAGTCCACACTGACCTTGTTGAGCTGTATTGGTTCTGAGGTGAGTATGGTGGGCCCCCTCTTGATGACCTCTCCAAATCAGGGCTGAGTGTAGAGCTGCCCGGCAAAGCACTCTTTGCCGTTACTGCACCAAGGGTTGGACAGGACAGGGGAGGGGCATAGCCAACGTCAGAAGCTCTGCAGTGTGTGAGGACCAGGAAGAGAATGGAGGTATTGAATCTTCTTTTGTGTTGGGGCATATCCCACGGGAATGGTTCAGGCACCAGACCCGGGGACTGAAGAGGCAGGCAGGCCAGAGTGCAGATGGGAGAGCTGGAGCTGAGACAGAGAGGCATCCTCAGAGAGCGCTAGAGTGTGCCAGTTAGTTTAGAGTCACCTGGGAAGAGGGAGCCTCCCTTGAGGGATAGCCTCCTTTAGATTGGCCCGTGAGCATGTCTGTGGGGGTGTTTTCTTGATTAATGATTGGTGTGGGAAGGCCCCACCCACTAAGGATAGTATCATCTCTGGGTAGGTGGTCCTGGTTTGTATAAAAGAAAGCAAGCTGCGGAGAGGAAGCCAGTAAGCAGCACTCCTTGTGGCCTTTGTTTCCGTTCCTGCCTCCAGGTTCCTGCTCCTGCTCGAGTCCCTGCCCTGGCTTCCTTCAGTGATGGATTGTAACAGGGAAATGTAAGACAAACAGACCCTTTCCTCCTCCAGTTTGGCTTTGGCCACTGCTTTGTCTCAGCAGTAGAAATCCACCTAAGACAGAGGCCTGGCAAGGAAATCTGGCCATAAAAGGACCTTGTAGCTCTGTAGGAACATGTGTCTATGTGAACTGGGGAGAAATGGGACCCTCTTTGGTGAAAGGGATGCTCTGAGGACACTGGGCTCCCTAGTGTCATATTTTGCATGTGGGGAACCCTAGGGTCTCATAGACCTCTCAAGACTTGGATTATTTTGCCATAAATAGACATAAAAACTATTTGAGTTATTCTAAAGGTGTATGTGTGTGTGTGTGCATGCATGTGTGTTTGAGTTATTCTAAAGGTGTGTGTGTGTATGTATGTATACATGCATGCAGTGGTTCTGAAGATTGGGAACATGTATGAAGGGCAGTACCTCGGTGTATAGAGGTGACCAGGACAGAGGGGACAGTGCTGTTGCCCCTGACTCTGGACTCTGCTTTCCTGTGAGACTGAAGCGCTGTGGAGACCCTGCTGTTATCATCAGAGCATACACGGGCACACACGCGGTAGTTCCCTAGTGACAGGGACCTGTGTGTGCCATCCCCTGCCCACCTAGGATCCTGCAGCCAGGCTGCTGGGCGAGGTCTAGCTGACTTTCAGGTTGCTGTGGAAACCCACTGCTGGTTTTCTGAGTATTTCTCTGAGGAGGCAGTCAGGGCTGCGGTCCCTTTGAGACTCGGCATGCTCTGGGATGGTGTCCTGGGCAGGCATCACCACCACTACCACTGCCCACCCCAGTGCAGGCTCCACTGCAGATACAGGAACCCCAGGACACCAGAGAGCAGGGCCGCTCACACTGCCTGTTGTTTTGGCCTGTGTCCTCTCTCCAGATTCTTGGCCTGGCCTTGCCTGTACCACTTGGCCTCCAGCCATTCTCTAATACAGAGGCCCCTGCCTTCTAAGCCACTCTTTCTTTTTTTTCTTATTTATTTATTTATTTATTATTTATTAAAGATTTCTGTCTCCTCCCTGCCACCGCCTCCCATTTCCCTCCCCCTCCCCCGATCAAGTTCCCCTCCCTCGTCAGCCCGAAGAGCAATGAGGGTTCCCTGCCTTGTGGGAAATCCAAGGATCACCCACCTCCATCCAGGTCTAGTAAGGTGAGCATCCAAACTGCCTAGGCTCCCATAAAGCCAGTAAGTGCACTAGGATCAAAAACCCAGTGCCATTTTTCTAGAGTTCTCAGTAGTCCTCATTGTCCGTTATGTTCAGCGAGTCCAGTTTTATCCCATCAAGCCACTCTTTCTATGTCCTTCATGCAGCCCATCACCCTGATCCAGGCTTCCCATTTGCTCCCCCACCCTGGGGATGACTGCAGTTGCTCCCAGTCCCCAACTTTCTGCTCTGCCATCCTTTTCCCATGACACTTGTTAGTGGATTCTTGCTGCCTCTAGGATGGAGTCCAGCTTTATCCAGGCTGTATGACAGGTGGCACATAGACAGAGATGATCTTTCTTGTATCCAGGTCTTCTGCCAGAGAACTCTTCAAAGTCCTGGGGGAAGAGGACACACTCTGGGCCCAGAACTCGTTCAATCATGAAGAACACGGGGCGAGGAGCCAATAGGTATCTCACCTGCCTACCGTCCACAGAGAGAAAAACCTGACCTGGCCTCATGTGCTGGTATCAGCAGTTCTTCAGGCCACACCCAGTCCTTGTCATGCAGCAGGAATGACTGGTAAAAGGCCTTGGGCCTCAGCCTCCACCAGGCTTCGGCTCCCTTGGCAGCCTGCACTTTCCCAAGAGAGAAGCCTCAATTTGGGCCCACCTCTTCCCGCCTCAAGGGCCTTTCTTCGGTCCTGACTCCGGTAGCAGGCTTTCTCTTTGGGCCAACAACCTTGATTGTCCCAAATCGAGACACAGACACTTAGTATTAGTTATGAATGCTCGGCCTTATCTAATGCTAGCTCCTATAATTTAGTTTAACCTGTTTCTCTTCATCTATGTTTTGCTTCGGAGGGGGCTTTTCACCTTTCTTTCATTCTGTATGTCCTGCTTTTCCTGCTTCTTCCATGTCTGTCTTCTGTCTGATGGTTGCCTGGCCCCCAGAGTCTCCCTCTCTCTCTCCCTTGTTCTCTTTTCCTTGAGTCTAGATTCCTCCTCCTCCTCTTTCTCTCTGCCCACCAGCCCACCTATCCCTCTGCTGCCTCACTGTTGGCTGTTCTGCTTTTTTGTTTGTTTGTTTGTTTTTGATTTTCGAGACAGGGTTTCTCCGTAGCTTTTTGGTTCCTGTCCTGGAACTAGCTCTTCTAGACCAGGCTGGCCTCAAACTCACAGAGACCCGCCTGCCTCAACCTCCCGAGTGCTGGGATTAAAGGCGTGCGCCACCACTGCCCAGCCTGTTCTGCTTTTTTTATTTATGTGTTTGTCAGTGTCTGAGTGTGGGTATGAGAACATGAGTGCAGGTGCTCATGGAGGCCAGAAGAGGGCAGTGGATCCCTTGGAGTTGGAGTGAAAGACAGCTGTCAACTGCCTGATGTGAGTCCTGGGAACCACATTCTGGCCCTCTGCAAGAGCAGCAAGCACTCGTAAGCACTGAGCCCTCTCTCCGTCTCCCTAAAAACACTTAGATTGGGAAGCATGTGCGGCATCCCTAGCAAGGCGATTTTTCTCTCTGCCCTTGACTGTGGTATGTGGTCATAGAGGAGTGGTTTGCTCCATCTCATTGTTTCTTTTCATGTCATTCAGATCCCTGAGGACTGCGAGGTCCCGTGAAGCTGGTCTGTGTCGGAATCTCTTGCCAGACTCCCTTTAAGACAGAAGTTCCCTGAGTTCTCAAGGTGAATGCCAAGTGCATCCTTTCAAAAGCGCATTAGCTGCTGAAGCTGCGGATGGGGCCTAATTACAGTCTTGGCTCTATTTCTCATGCTTCCCTGAGGGACAACCTTATGTTTATTTTATTATAAATATATCATTTTATATCTGCCGTGCTCTGAAACCCCTACTTTTCTAGGTGGGTGGATCTTTTAGGGTTTTGTTTTCATGTTTATTATTTGTAGCTTTGTTGTGTTAGGAAAACAGGAGCTGTGTAAAATTTCATTTTAAATATTTATCGCGACTTCCTTTGCATCTGAACGGCTGTGTGTGGCGATGCTGCAGCACCCGGGCCTCTTCTCTGCAGCATGGCACTGCGTTGCGTCTCACCTCCTACCTCAAGCCTGGTTTGTTTGTCTCGGCCTGCGTCTGACATAAGAGCAGAATTGAGAATAGAAAGAGGATAGAGAGGGGGACTGTGTTTGTAATCATTATTTCCCTTTCTCTTCCCTCTGTGTGTTTCTGTGACTTAATTAGCTCACAATGGTTGGTTACCACCTTTATTTGGAAAATGGAGAAGGACCCTCAATTTCGTGATGTAAATTCCTTGACCAGTCTTCTTGATTTTTACCATCTTTTCATATTAAACTCTTGGTGTTCTTTTGTTTTCTGGTGTCTCTCACAGGTGGGAGGTCATGGATTGAGTCTGAATTGAAATTGTCTAAGTGGTATGCTGTTCCTCTCTGCCTCTTTTCCTCCCTCCCTCCCTCCCTCCCTCCCTTTCTCCTTCCTTCCCTCCCTCCTTCCCACTCTTCCTCTCTCCCTCCTTCCCTTTCTCCCTCCCACTCTTCCTCCTTCTCTCCCACTCCCTCCCTCCCACTCCCTCCCTCCTTCTCTGCTTCTCCATCTTGTAGACTTACGGCTTCTATCATTCTCCTTTCTACCCATGATTCTACTCTTATTTTTAAAATAATCTAAAGTCTTTATTTAGTTAATAATCAAAATCCAAGCAGCTATTTCGGGTTCCATTTTGCAGGAAGCAGGAGCCAGCCCCTCTCCTTTCTGTGCCCGCCCTCCCCTTTCTAGGTGTGCCGATTTCCACAGATCTACAAACCCTCTTGCCTCAGATTTAAGCCCACTGCTCTTGTATAATGAATTCCAGTTTGCTGGCTTTGCTGTTATTTTACTTAACTGTGTCAGCTGCAAGCCTTCTCCCTGTTTCTGCTGCTTTAGTCTGTTTCTAGCCTAGGAATCCCAATGGCGTTGCTTGAGAGACTGCCCGGAGTGGTTCCTTTAAGTGGGTTCCCTGGCCAAGCAACCCCTCTGGAATGGGCATCCTTCTGGATCCTTTATAGGCCTGCTATACCAGGGTCAGTTACCCCGCAGTCTCCAGGTACCTTTCAGTGGAGGACATATGATTAGGCTTCATTTTGGCTGATTTTAAGGAAACTTATTTGTGTTTGCCTTTGATTTTTCATAGGCCTTTTTCATGAAACGCGAGTGCTGTCCCACACTGCTCTCTACATTATTCTTCCCAGAATTTACGTTCCAAGAGTTGGAAAGTTTTCTTTTTCTTTTTCTTTTTTTTTTTTTTTTTTTTGCTTTTTCGAGACAGGGTTTCTCTGTGGTTTTGGAACCTGTCCTGGAACTAGCTCTTGTAGACCAGGCTGGTCTCGAACTCACAGAGATCTGCCTGCCTCTGCCTCCCAAGTGCTGGGATTAAAGGCGTGCGCCACCACTGCCCAGCTACAAAGTTTTCTTTTATTATGTCTGTGGTCATTCTTTTTGTTCTCTTTACCTTCTCTGCTAAGTGCCTGTTTCACCTGCTTCTCTGCTCCCTCCTTCTTTTCTCCCTCCCTTCCTCCTCCCTCCTCAACAAGGTTTGTGCTATAGCCCAGGCTGGACTCAAATTCCTGAGCCTCTTGCTTTGGGCTCCGAACTGCTAGGCTGATAGGAATGTACAACCAAGCCCAGAGGCATCTTTTGTTTCAGTTCCAGTTAGAAATGTTATTTTTTATTTTCCCCAGTTTTTCATTTCTGCAGCTAAAGGCAGATGCTTACCGCTTCCAAAGACTCCTTGAGATCTGTCACGTTTTGCCGTCTACGCTGGAGAGAGTTTGCCTTTTGCTGCATAGAGAAAAGCAGGTCATTCTGTTCTGACACATAGCTCAGTGGGGGCAGACCTGCTAACCCCCTGGGGGATTTCAAAGCAGGCTCTCAGCTGGGTAAAGATGGCACATGCCTTTAATCCCAGTGCTTGGGAGGCAGAGGCAGGTGGATCTCTGTGAGTTCAAGACCGGCCTGGTCTACAAAGTGAGTTCTGGGACAACCAGAGCTGTAACATGGAGAAATCCTGTCTCAAAACCAAAACAAGTGAGCAAACGGTCAAACAAACAGGTTCTGGAAGATGGATAAACAGAATGCGTGTTGAGTGGCCAAGTGTAGGAAAGACATGGGTTGATGGGTGGGTAAGTAGCTGGTGAAAAGGTGACAGTTGTCTGAATGGGTGTGGGTGGCAGGATGGGTAGGTACCGCTTGGGCTAATGGGGAGGTGCGTTAATTGGTATGTCTCTGTGTTCTTCAGGAGATGGCTGTCCTGGTGGTCAGAACTGGGGCATACGAGTCTGTGGATGCCTGAGAGCACCAGCGGACTGTTTGGTGGTGGGATGGCATACTGTCACTAGGTGGGTGCTGTGCCCAGTGACTGGCTAGTGAGTTTTTAGGTGAGCATTGAATAGATAGGTTGCATATTCATGGTGTTTGGGGGTGTGGCTGTCGGAACATATGAGGATGGATAGGTTTGTGTGTATATGTGGGTGGAAATATTTGGAGGGAAATGTGGCCATAATGGGTGGCGGGGGGACTGGGGAGTAGGGCTGGTGAAGGGTGCCTGACAGCTAAGACCGAGAGTACAGGCTTTAAGTGGATGTGTGGGGAGTGGGCTAGGGGCCATAGGGGTAGATGTTGGGTGAGAAGATTGGTAGAGAGGGAGCCGGCTGTGGAGCTGGCCAGCTGTCCCAGCAGGAGCAGATCCACCATACAGTCTGCCTGGTTGTTGTACCTCAGGGTTTACAGCACCTGGATGGGACATTCTGCCTCCCCACTCCCTTTCCCTAGCCCTGCTTGACTGTTGGCAGGGTCCTGACCCAAGCGATGGGGAATCAGGGAGTGGGCCTGCTTAGACAGCCGTGACCAGGCCACATTAGGTGACTGTTGGTTACCCAGAAATAGTGTTCCTCGGCTTTCTGAGCCGGAGATTGAGCTGCCCGGGAACTAGGGGGTGAAACTGGAGTCATATTTTGCTGCACAGTTGCCAAAGGGTCAGGAACCTGCTCTCAGAGACTGTGAGATGATTCCTCCCGCAGCAGCCAGAGTTGTGGGGCCTTCCTGACCTTCTACATGTGTGTGACTGTCCCTGAGCTGCCTCTCTCCAAGCACTGAAAGTCACCTCCTCTACATGGAAGGGGCTTTGCCCTGACAGGGGCAGCCCCTGTCCCATCTCCTTCTGACTAGAGTAGGCTGGCCCGGCCCAGGATAGTGCCCTGTCCTGGGAGCCCCTAAGTCCTAAACATGCTGTTTCCTCCCTGGGGTTCCTCCCAGGCTGTCCAGGCAAGGCTGGCTCTCACCTGTTAGCTCTAGAGAGCTGGCTAGTGTGCCTGTGCATGTGTGAGCATGTGTGCAAGTGCATCAGGTGCCTCTGTGCACAAGTCTCTTAGGACACGTGTGTCTCTTATGCCAATCTTGGGCTCCTTGAGGCCCGAAGTGTCAAAGGATAAAGGACTATTGTCCTTATCACGACCCTAGCTTCAGGACAACCTCTCAGCTACCCTGGCCCTCCTAGTATCTAGATTATTCTTGAGCTGTTGCCTTTGGATCGTCTTAGCTGGGAAAGGTGCTAGTTATACGGAAGCTGGGGTTCAGTTGGGGCATATGGCTGCCTCCAGGCAGACCACTTAGCTTATAGAAACAGCTCTCTGGATCCACAGAGTCCATTTCTGGCATCTCCACTTGAGTCTGCCATGTGCTAATTCATGAACGATCTCATGACCTCAAAACCAGTCCTGTCTTGACCTCAAAGGACACAGGGATTCAGACAGGCTCGTCTCTTGCCCCAGGGTGTAAAGGTGTCACAGGCAGAGGCAGGGGATGTGAGGAGGGGCCTTGTGACATGGGGTGCCACCAGGCAGCATGTGGGGAGACAACCCCCACCGCGCACATGCTGCCAGCTATCAGCTGGTACCACAGAGATCTTCAGAACATCACTCAGCAGCTTTTCCAGAAACCAGGGACATAACTGGGCCAGAACAGAAAGAGAATATTCCCCAGGTGGAGTTTTGACTGTACAGCCGCAGCAGCTGTGCTGACTCAACCATGCAACTTTGAGACGAGCCCCACGGCATTCCTCCCTGGGTCCCATCCTGGCCCAGGCCTTCCTCAGGAGTACAGGGAGAGGCTGTTCCTGACCCCCATTTCTCAAGAGTCTTCAGTCTGCTGTGAGAGAAAAACAGACCCTATGTGGGCACGGCACCATGGGCTGTGGCAATTCTGGGAGGTCAGAGCTGTGACAGAGGGTTCACGAGGCTGTAAGAAAACTGTTGGGGGACTGGAGAGATTAAGAACACCAGCTGCTCATCCACAGGGTATGAGTTCAGTTCTCAGCACCAACATGGTGCTTACAACCTTCTGTAATTCCAGTCCTAGGGGATCTGACTTCCTCTTCTGGCTTCCATGGGCGTCAGGCACACACACCACACACACACACACACACACACACACACACACACACACACACACACACAAGCTATATGCCTAGACACATAAAATAAAAATTAAAGAATTTTTAAAAGAAAAGATTGAGCCCAGCTTTTTAAGGAAGGGGTGAGGGAGGGAGTGGAGTATGGGAGGGTCTGTGAGCATTGCTGATGCAAGCCAAGAGAATCCTAAGGGGGAGACCTCCTGGGGACAGGACAGCAGGCTTGAAATTGCCCTCAGAGGTCAGAGCCGTTGATGACCCCATGGAGAAGGACACACTCAGCACATGCAGAGAGGCACACAGAGCAGGGATCCGGTCTAAGTACAAGTGGCTGGGAATCAGGACAAGAAGAAGTTCTACACACTGGCCAAGACCCTACTGAAGACTCGATGCTCCCAGACCTAACATGCTTTGTGACAGGTGGGCTTCTATGACCTGCTCAGACAAGCCCAAGGAGGGGTCCACCCAGGCGGTGGCTCTTAGCGGCTCCTTGCTTTCCATCCAACGCTCATCCTGGCTGTATGCCCTTGGATTGCCCTCTGCTAGGCTGGTAGTCCTAGAGGGTAGAGGTGTTCACTTGGGGGCCTGTGGATTTGTTCTAGGCAGTGGGTCAGAGTGGGACCCTCGTGAGGATGAGCTGAGGTGCAATGGAGATAGGGTAAGGGGTGAAGGTGGGTAGTGGGAACGGGGTTAGTTTCCTGCAGGTAGTTCTTGGATCTAGAGAGTCCTTAGTGAGTCAGACTCACTAAGCAACAGTCATGTTTAAAGTCCTCTGGGGGTTGGCAGGGTGGAGCAAAGTGGAGTAGGGTCTTATGGCTTCCAGAAGTTTCAGGGGCTTGGGATGGTCTCATGTTGCTTTGGGAAGTCTTGTTGTGGGAGAAGGAGGGTGGGGTTGAGGGTGGACACATAAATCTGGGTCATAACCTGATTGTGGCCCAAGCCAGTGGTCACTGTTTATTTAGGGCAGAAACCAGTAAGACCAAGAGGTTACGAGCCAGTGACATTGGTGTCCTTTGATGGGGGACGACATTCCCACAGTGAAATAGCTCATTGAGATCCAAACTTACTTTGTGTGGTGACAGATGAGAACTGCCATCAGTCCTGAGCCACTGAACCTCACAGTAACATGGAGCCTCTGAACCTTGTCCCGTGCACCTGTAAGGGGAAGCCCCCTACACTAAGCTGCCACAGGTATAGCCACCAGCGCTGACATTGCCCATGCTTCAAGGCTCTGTGATCCAGACAGGAAATAAACATGCCTCTGAGTGCCTGGCATCATCAAGCCAAGTCTGGAACTGGAGCAAAGTGACTGCCTTTTAACAATGGGTCCTTGGAGACTTCTGCATGGTTTGGAGATAGTCTCTCTTCCCAGACACTCCACTCCCACTCCTGAGAGCCTCCTGAGAGCAGAGAGTGGGCCGCAGGCTCCCTCCCTGCCCTCCACTCTCAGAGCAGCTTCCCCAGGGTATCCTTACTCACCTATAAATGATACTCACCTGGAACTTTCCATCAGCAGGGGAGAGGAGGAAGAGGAAGAGAGGAGAAAGTAGCCTCTGCCTCCAGCCACTGTCTGGCCTGACAGGACCTCTGCCCATGGTTTCTGCTTAGCCGGGCATGGTGGGGGCATCCTGTGGCTCTCAGCTGGCACAGGAAGTGCAGAAAGGTGGGAGCCAGTTTGGCCTCAGATTCATTGTGTGTCCCTCGAACTCACTGGACCTTATTTAGAAATGGAATCTTTGCTGATGAAATGAGTGAAAATGAGAAACTTGTTTGCGCTGGCCCTTGATCCAGTGACAGATGTCCTCACAGGAGGGAGGATTATACAGAGTCACAGAGAAGCAGGAGGTCATTTGCAGACAGAGGTAGAGACAGGAGGGATGTGGCCAGGAGCCAGGAACACCTGGAGCTCCTGGAGGCTGGGAAAGGAAGGCGCCTCAGAGCTCCAGAAGGCAGGTGACTCTGCCAACACCTTGATTTTGAGTTTCTAGTTTTAGAACGTCAGGGGAAGACCTTTGTGTCAGGTTCCGGCAGCTCTGATTATGCTGCTCTAGGCAGGAGCCCATCCTCCTGGCTCTCGGCATCTGCTCTGTCCTTGCATAGTGGAGTTCGTTTCTTGAAGTTGGAATCGAGAAACAGCCACCCATGTCACATGCTCTCCTGGTTAGAGTCAGCTCAGCCTGCTGCCTCCATGGCTGGTCTGCCCAGGTTGAGGAGATGAGAGTGTGCGATCCCCCAAGGCCTCTTCCTCCTTGCAAGCTCTGAGCAGAGGTGACCCTGATCTGAGACAGGTGTGTTCTTCAGGAACACGGGAAGGGAAAGATTTCCCTGCTAAATGGGAGCCATGGAGCTTCAGTACAATCCGTTAAGGCCGAGATTGCTGCTACAAGGAATGGTTATTTTCTGAAAAACCTCATGGACAAGCATGCTAAGAACAACAAAACTTGGTGAGCACACAATGGCGGAAATAAAGACACATCTGTGTGTTCCCATAGTGTCATTGACTGAATAACAATTAATTGAATAACAGTGAGCTCACGAGTTTCCAGGTTTCCTCTGTGACAATGTGCTAAGCAGTTTCCATTTTCCTTGGTCACTGGCTGAGGAGAACATTTTTTCTTAGTCCAATCTTAATTACTAATATAAACTCTGAGATCACACACGACACATCACATGGCAAATGTATCTATATATGTATGTATGCATAGAATGGACTCAGAGGGTTAAAGAGACCGTGGGAGAGTTTCTGGAGGCCCAAGGCGCCTCAGAGGCAGAAAACTAAAAGATGCAGAGAGCCACGGTCAGGGTCAGATGACACTGACAGCCCAGTCAGAGAACGGCTGGAGTCAGGGATGCTGGGCATTGAATAGAGCTGCCGGAGACAGGAGGGTAGAGGTTAGGGGAAAGACCAGGTCCAGAAGGACAGAGGGATGGAGAGACTGATGGTGATTCAAGAAGGCTGCAGTGGGGAAGATCTCCGAGACAAGGTGAAGTCTCTGGGACAATTGGAGTTCTCTACCTGTTGGTCCCTTGATGGTCACATGCGCTGGGTGGTCAGATGACATGTGGGTGAGGTGTCCTTTTCTTTATGGGATGCAGGTGAATGTGTTGGCCTGATGTGTTTGCCAGGTTCTCAGCCCTGATTTTCTTGCATGGCTTCAGTTCTCGTGTGTGCATGCTAGCCCCACTCCTCTCCCGAGTTTCTGCTCTGCCCCTTGTGGTGGCTTGAGTGACAATGCCCCCAAGAACCATGTATTTGAAAGCTTGGTTCTCAGTTAGTGGGAGGTTATGGAACCCTTAGGAGGTGCAGCCCTGCTGGAGGAAGTATGTACCTAGAGATGGGCTTTGGGGGTTTACAGCCTCACCCCCACTTCCTATTGTTTTTCTGCTTCCTGTGTGCAGATGAGATGTGGCCACCCAGCCCAGCTTCCTGCTGCCAGCCCTTCCCCCAAGTGATGGGCTTGCACCCTCTGAAACTGTGAGCCAAACATATGCTTTGTTTTTTAAGTTGTTTCTTAATTTGGTCAAGGTGTTTTGTGACAGCAACAGAGAAGTAACGGATACATACTTTCTACTTACAGAAGTAAGTCACCTCTCAGTCTGTGTCTCATGGGTGGTGCTGGACATGTGTCTGCTACACCTGGAAGGAGGAGCACAGTACTCCTGCCTCTGCACCGGCTCTCAAAACAGATCACCCAGAGGAGGGCACAGCCTGAAAGCCATTGTTCCATGCATTGAGGAGTCATCTAGAGCAGGACACAACCCGGACACAAGCTTGAGCTATGCCTACTTAGGGCCGTGTGACTACAGCCCAGCGTTTAACCACATTAGCATCTGTCATTCCTAAGTCCAAACACTGCTCCTCATAAACACTTCCTTGCAATTTCACTAAGAAAAAAAAATATTATTTTAATTGATTTATTGTGTGTATGTGTGTGTGTGTACACGTGCATGTGTGCACCTGCACACAGAGAGTTCCCATGGCAACACTAGCTGTATCACAAGCGTAGAGACCAGAGGACCACGTGGGGGAGCTGCTTCTCTCCTTCCTTCATGTGGATCTTGGGGACTGAACTCGGGTCATTCTCCTTGGTGGAAAGTGCATTTAATGGATAAGCCATCTCGCCAGCCTAGGACATTTTTTTTTTTTAAGATAAGAAAAAATAAGTGAACAAGCTTGTGTATTTTCACTTAATTTTTAACCTTTGTATGAATTTTAAGCTCTGCTTGATCTTTAAAACTTCTTAGGTCATGTGCTTTAAGGACTGTAATGGAGAAAGCCACAGACCACATATCCAACCCCGACAAAGGACCCTAAGCACAACTTTCTCTCGAGGAACCCATGCCTATGTGGGACTGTGTGGGTCTTTTCTTTAGACGACTCAGAAGTGCAGTAAACTCTGCCAGGCTTGTCCTGAAGTTCTTTTCTGCAGCAGCCAAGAATTCAGCTCTAGCTGGCTGGAGGTTCCTAAGGAGCAGCCCCCTCCCTTCCCCAGGTTGCTGGTGTCTGTGCTGGTCTGGTCTCCCTGCTGCTGGCACTCTGTCTTGGTCACTGCAGCCTAAGGTAATCCCACCCCTGCCATTTTGCATATTATTTGTGATTTGCTGGGCACTGTTCATCTGACGGTGTTCCATGCTCTCATCCCTAGACCACTGCTCTCTGAAGATGGGGGTCCACACTGACCAGTGGGGGTGGACTAAACAGAGCTGCTAACTGGTGCCTCCCTATGTGTCTCCCACCCCGGGTGGTGGAATTTGGTGGTGCCTGGTTCCCTAGAGTGACAATTCTGGCATCTGGGGCTTCTAGGACCTCCATGTCAAGCATCTCACAGCATTGTCACCCTGTGTCCTGAGCCTGTGTCCTGAGGTCTCTCCCTTGGGGCTGGGTGATGGACAAGCAAGCACTCAGAGGACATGATTGTGAGCCTAGAGCAGGTAGGCTGGAGTCTATGCCACAGTCACTGATTAGGCCTGGAACATTCTCTCTTGATCTCCTGGAATCTCCATGTTTTCCTTAAAACTGAAGACATCCAGTGTCCACCCATGACAAAACCCTTTGGGTCAGGCTCCTGGACAAGGAGATGCTTGGAGGCTTTTGTGACACAAGGGAAGCTTCCATGCATGTCCCTGGTCACTGTCACTCTGACCCTGTGTGGCCCTTTCTACAGACGTTTCTGTGAGCTTCACCTGCCTCCCAAGTTATCAGAGCTGCACTGGCTAGGGGGACCTAGGCGAACACATCTCGGAGGCTGGGGCTGAAAACAGAGCGCTCTAAAGGGCACTCAGAAGCCTGTAGTGCCAGGGCAGTGGCCCTCCGTCAGGGGCACTGTGCTGCTGAGAGCTGTGCACAGACCCTCTGCCTCCTTCCCCCATCTTCCCACTGAGCACACCCCTCATCTGCATCTCACAGTTTCCTGTCCTCTCACACCCAAAGGGACAGGCTTCAGCTCACCAGATGAGGAGGTGAGGGGGCTGGTCTTGGCTTCCTCAGGGGTCCTCCCATTGGCTTCTGAGTTCTGACCGAGACAAGCCTGGGTCCATCAGGCTACCTGCCTGGAGCCACCTTAGAGGCTGGAGATGGGGTCCAGACAGAGGGGTTCCAAGAGGTAGGGGCATAACTTGTAGGGTAGAGTGAGGTGCAGGCTGCTCTCTGTGTCTAAAGATGCCGACTCCGTGTTATGTAATAACACAATCATTTCTAGGAACAAGCTGTGGAATTCTAGTCTGCAAACCTGTCTCTATGAATCTGAAAGGCACGTTCGACTCAGGACCAAACAAAAGAACTCAGCTCCCAGGATCTGAACCTCACAGTAGAGGCTGCGGCCAAGGGGCAGAGGCTGATGGTGGAAGCTGGATCTTCCCTGGAATGGTGAACCACAGACCCTTGTAGATAGCAAGGAAAACAACCCAAGCCGTTGCTCCCATTTTTGCCTGACCACCAAACCGCCATGTCTAGCAGCCCAGTGGTGCCCCACATCTGCTATAGTCCCAACACCACCCACTGGAGATGATGCCAAGCATCACAGGGTGAGGGTCAGGTCCTCTGCATCATAAGTGACAAATAGGGGTTCCCTGTCCAGGATTAATTTTCTAGAGCCGGTCTCAAACCCTAGGGAAACGTATTATCTATCTTTACCCACTGGCTGGCTGCTAAGGATCTCGCATAAGAGATGAATAGAGTAAGGTTACACCCACTCTGGGACCCACCCCAGACACTTCCCAGCTGTTCAGACAGCCTGAAACTCACAGGGAACTGCTTTGGGGTTTCCTGTGATTTTTTTTCATAGGCACCAATGATTATATCAGTGACCTGGGAGGTCCACTCATCCTACCCCCCCCCCCCCACTGGTCTGCTCAGCCTCTAGGAGGAAGAGGGCTTCAACATCCAGTCCTCTGATCCTGAAATACCAACAACATCCTGTAGACACTTTGAGTCCAGTCACCTGCCACCTTACTGGTACTCAAGATACTCTTGCATCTTTGGAGATTGCAAAGACTTTAAGGGTGTTGTGTCAAAGGCAAGGAAGAGGGTATATACATATACCCCCCCCCCCATCTCACAGTATCACAGCTGTCATGAAAGAAATCTCTGCCTGCAACCAGGTCAGTGCCCATCCTGTCTGCAGTCTCTGGGACAAGTTACTGCCCCCAGCCATGACCCCAAGTAACCCTCCTCCCCCGCCTCATTGTCACAGTCCACCAAGCAGCTTTTCTGACAGGCAGGTATGACCACAGCTACTTCCTTAGAGTCTGTGCCCAAGCCCTTGTGAAGCAAGCTACACAGTCACTCCGATTGGCCCTCCCCATCTTCCCCACGGTGCTTCCTTACTCCATGCCAAAGACCTCCATAACCTGTCACTTCTCGTGCCCAATCACTGACTGCTTGACGGCTTGTGCCAGACGCCTGTTCACTGATCCACAGCAGGACTCAGGAGGAGCGGAGGACACTGAAACCAAGGAGAAGAGGGGGGGGGGACCCCAAAACACACCTGCTTATTGAGTCTGCAGAGAAACCCAGGGAGGTGGCCCCTAGCAACGCCACACAGATGAAGAAGTTTCTTAGGCCACTTGACTGGGGTCCATGTGGCTGGCTCATCACCTACACGCCGATCCCAGCACGCCGACCCCAGCATGCTGACCCCTGTACTCTGACCCCTGCATGCTGACCCCGGTGTCAGCATTCGCACTGTGTTCTCCTGTTTCCACAGCTGGGCACTTGCGGAGCTGGGACTCGCCTATGAGCCTACTTAAGCCAGGGTGCTTTGCTTCCCACCGTGCATGTTTTTCCCAGCAGGAAGGTCCCAGATCACACGGATCAGCTAACATGTTCTCAGCATTCACTGTATCCTGCACCAGGTCGGGGACATAGCTGGGCTCTTAGTGAAGCCCAGGTCTGGTGTGGTGCAGGAGCAGGGGGTGAGCTGTTTGAGAAGTAAGAACGCATCACACGTGTGGAGCATGGAGGTGCCCACAAGGAGCTGAGGTCTAAAGGGTGATTGGACAAGGGCGGTGGCTAAGGTGTGTGTGTGCGTGTGTGTGTGTCTGTGTGCATGTGTGTGTGTCTGTGTGTGTGTCTGTGTGCATGTGTGTGTGTCTGTGTGCGTGCGTGAGTGTGTGTGTGTGTGTGTGTGTGTGTGTGTGGTCCTTAGGGGTTGTTGATGGCAGACTGCTCAATCAAGTTTGTATGATCCCATGGTGTTCAGGACACCACTGCCATTCAGCATGGAGAGCCACCATGGAGGGCAGGGGCTCAAAAGAACAAGGTCACTGGCCAGAGAGGCTGCCTGGCCACCAATCAAGATGAGCTTGCTTATAGACCAGCAGAAGAGACAGGACAAGACCTAACCACAGCTCAGTTCACCCTCAAGAAGGCAGGGATGAAGGCCAGAGCTGGCAAGATCATGGCCGGAAGCAGCCAGTAGTCACTGTTAAGTGTGAACAAGTAGGAAGAGGCTGTCAAAGCGACAGTCACCAAAGCTGCTTCTGGGGAACTGAGGACCGTGGTGAGGAGTGGGGATGCGATCCAATGCCTGCTAACCGGCCACTGGGGGCCAGGCAGCAAAGGTCTTGGACCACAGAGCAAAGCAGGGACGGGGATCGTCTCCCAATGACACCCACACTGGTTTACCTCAAAGTGGAACTGGCCCCATGAGCCTTGGCTCAACCAGAGCCTCCAACAGCATGGGGAGCAAGAGACGCAGGGGGGACCCAGAAATGCAGTTCTAACCAGAGGTTTTAGTGTGTTTCCCATAATGGGTTCGAGCGACAGGAAATCAGCAAGGACAGAGTCCTGGTGGGCTTTGAAGGCGCTCTGCTCAGCAGCTGTGCTGTGCCCCGTCCACGACAGGCCAGGTCCTCAGTCACAAAGCAAGATCCAGGGATTCAAAATGATTCAAGTCATTTCAAGTGTCCTCAGTGGGATCAAAGAGAAATCGGTTTTACTAGCACAGGGTCTTGGGGAAATCCCTAAATACTGTTAAACAACCAACGGATTTCCATGCTGGAGTCAGGGAGAAAGTGAGAGGAAGATTAGAATGGGGTTTGAGCAGAATAATACCTAGAAATGTCCAGATTGGAACTGGAACACTGCTCTCAGGGAATTCTGTGACATTAAAACCTTCATATTAGAAAAGGAGAGGGGGCTGGGCAGTTGTGGGCAGTCTTTAATTTCAGCACTCAAGAGGCAGAGGAAAAAACAAAAGAAAACAAACAACAACAACAAAAAAAAAGAAATGAGGGAAGGAAGGGAGGGATGGAGGGAGGGAGGGAAGGAGAGAAGGAGGAAGGGTGAGAAAGAGAGAGGGACAGAAGGTGGGAGAGGGGACCAGAATGATGACTCAGTGGGCAAGAGCCCTTGCTGCTCTTTCAGAGGACCTGAATTTGGTTCTCAGCACCCAAGTCTGGCAATTCACAACTGCCTGCAACTCCTGTTCCAAGCGATACAAGTCCTTCTCCTGGCTTGTTCAGGTACCTGGCTGCATACAAATAAAAAATAAACCAAGTGCCAGCAGATGCCTCAGTGAGTAAAAGCAATCGCCACCAAGCCTGCTGACCTGAGTTAGATCCCCAGGATATACCTGGAGGGAGGAGAGAACATATTCATGAAAGTCCTCTGACTTCCACATCACTGTCTGTCTGTCTGTCTGTCTCTCTCTCTCTCTCTCTCACACACACACACACACACACACACACGAATAAATAAAATAACTTAATGAAAAGAAATACCTTGGTGAGCAGAAAGGCAGACGAACAGGTTATCAGAAGAGCTAGTGTTATCAGAAGAGCTAGAACCATGAAGCAAGAATAGACAGTAAAGGAAACCATCCAAATCACCATAAGGCTCTGTGGAAGGGTGACAAAATCCGTGTCCTAAGGGGAGGAATGAGAGGCTAAGGGTCAGAATCAGGAACAAGGGGCCTCTGTGGAACCCCACAAGTACGGATGTCTTAATGAGGGAAGACTGTGGACAAGTTCGAGTGATAAAACCAACTCGGGGGACATGGACACAGTTCTCAGAAGTCACTTCCAGAGCTCCCTGAAGGAGCAGAGCCACTGAGCGGCCATGCCTGGGTGATGGACACTGACACCCCCCAGGCCAGGGGGCTTCCATAGTGACTTCCAGAAAACACCAAGGGAGAGGCTACCATTACGTCTTCTCACTGTTTCTAGAAAAGCAAAGAGGGAGAAATGGTTCCCATGGGGCTCCTTGTAGGTTTCCTGGGATTCTGCCATGTATCAGGCTGCATGATGCCCTAGGAGAGGTGTTCAGGGAGACACGGTGTCCTCTCTCCAGGTGTTTACAAGACGACAGGGAGACAAGATTCCTGCAGAAGCGACAACCGCCCTGCGATGTCTTCATTCATGGCTGGATTGTAAGGTTAGGGAACTCCCTCCAAGACCTCATTTTGTCCCAACTTCTGCCCCAGGTGAGGCTCATGGAACCTTCCTGAATCTTCAGAACCAACCACCTTTTGATTTCTTTTCTTGACTTTAGAGATGAAGGTTAAGAAAGGTGTAGCAATTTGGACACTGACCCTCAGATGTAGTGAGGCAAGATTTCCATTATATCCCTTTAAATCCATTGTGCAGGCTTTCCTTGTGGCAGTGGTTGTTGTGACGGGAGTTTGCTGTCTCTGGGTCCTGGGCCACATTGGCCTAGGAGAGAGAGGGAAAGCTAGTGGTCAGGAGTCAGGTGGGGACACAGGAAGTTGTTATGGATATAACTCAGTGGAGCATGGAGTGGGAGTGTGCTGTTAGGAGCGCTTCATGGCAGGAGGTGTTGCGTGCAGGCTCAGGGCCCACCGAGGCTCTGGATCATAGCTGGTGTGATAAAGCCCTGGGAGGAGGACCACGAGCAGCAGGGAGGACTCCTGGGAGCGTGGATTCACCAACACATTTCAGGAGCAGGAGGGAAATGGAGGGAAGTGGTCAGCATGGCTCCCGAGGGTCCTGACTGATGCATGGGGTAGGAGAAGGGCACCAGTGAGGCCTGGTTGGGCAGGTCATGATGTCAGAGGGGTGTGGGTCTAGGAAGCTGAGGGGTAAAAGTGAAGGCTGTGGGAGAGGACCACCTCTCCTCTTTAGCCCCAGGGGAGAAGCTGAGGGAAATCTGAGGGTATAGCAAGAAGCCGTGGGACAGGGAAGAAGCTGAGAAGTTGGGGAGAATCTGAGGAGTGGTGAAGTTGAGGGACTGAGAAGCCGAGGGTCTGGGGAGAAGCTGAGGGGCTGGAAGGTGACACTAGCCTGGAGGGAACTGACAAAGAGCCTTGGAAGAGGTCCAGACAGTCTTCAGGTCAGGTTGTGTCAGGCATAATTGAAATGGCTTTGCTGTGTGGGGTTGAACCCACTTTCCTGAGCATCAGCCTCCCCAGAAGCTGGGACCACTTTGTTTAACCTGGAGTTGGTTTTAAGGTCTGCTGGTTGGCTCTAGGGCAGCCTGTGAGAAGGTAAGAGATGAAAGCAGGCCCAGGCAGGGAAGGTCACCTGACTAAGCTGTGATCCTGGATCATTCACGGGAGGAAGTCAACAGGCATGGGGAGGCAGGGTGCAGACAAAGGGAGGGTGAAGGTCTAAGCTCTCTGAGGTCCCAGGAAACCCTGGTGGCATAGATGGACAGCGTTTCTATTACAGACCATTCTGGCTTTATCCAAGAGCAACTCATGCCTCAAAACAAAGATCAAGACGCCAACGGGACTGCTCCTCTGTACCCCATGCCTGTCCCACAGTATCTCCAGAACAGTCACACCCCTTTGCATAGTCTGAATGTAGAATGTCCCCTGCAAGCCTCACATGCAGACATTGGTTGCCAGCTGGCGGTGTTGTTTCGGGAGATGGCGGGTAACTTTGAGCACGGGGCCTAACTGGCCCCCTGTGCTATAGCCCCACCCAGGTCCCACTGATCAGTTTCCTGACTGCCATCATGTAACCTCACACCCCTGCCTTCGCGTCATGCATCCCGATGATGAGAGACCCTTCGCGAACTGAGATCCAAAAATAAAACCCATCTCCCTCACAGCTGTCTGTGTCAGGTGTCCTGTCACAGCGATGAGGGGAGCAGCTGACCCGCCCTCCTTCCTGCACCGTTCACGCCTGCACGATTCGAGACCACACAATTATCCCGTCAGCTCTGGAGGGAGGAGATGTTGCTGTGATATTTGACATCCTCCTGTGGTGGGTGAGGATGAGCCTTCAACACACTCCTCTGCTTCCTCTTAGGACGTGCACGTCACGTTTGGAGTCTCTGTCAGAGCCAAGCAGCACCTCCTTCTAGGACACGCCCCATCCAAATCTGAGCTGGACTCTCAAATCTAGTCCCCATTACCTTTCCTCATTTGTGACAATCAACCAGCCTAAGAAGATCCGAGCTCTTAAGGGTGTGTGTGTGTGTGTGTGTGTGTCTGTGTTTTCTCTCTGTGTATGTACTATGTGTGTATGTTTGTGTGTTTTCTCTGTGAATATACTGTGTGTATGTATTAATGAGTGTGCTTTCTGTGTATATGTCTCTGTGTGTGCTTTATCTTTGTGTGTGCTATGCATGTGTGTTTGTGTGCCTATGCATGTATGTGTGTGTTTTCTCTCTGTGTGTATATGTGTGTACATACATTTGCACACTTGATCTCACTCCAGAGGCTGTCCATCCTTCTCTTTTACCCCTGACCAACACTTGGACACCTCCCTGAATCGTGGGAAAGCAACTTTTTTCTTCCACCTCCCAAATCAGCTTAGGCATGGCCCTGGCTGTGCTCATCTTCTCAGAGGCATGTCTAGATCTGTTTACCCTGGATGGCAGTCTCTCCCCACTTCAGGCATTTTCTGCCTTTGACCTTATTCAACCTCTTGCCCACCGTAGGGGTTTGCATGATGCCATGACCACTTCATGGAGGGACAGACTGGCTCAGAGAGGGATAGACACTACCCTAACTGCACAGCTGGTAAGGAGCCCAATCCTGAACACGTCTTTTGAACGGGTGTCATGGTAACTTGAAGCCCCACAAACCTTAGCAGGCAAAATATCCATTTTTCAGGAGGCATGCAGCTCTCATTAACATGGGAGGCCATTTATGGACACATCCTTTTTTGGGGCCCACTTCTGGGCAGTGGCTCACAACAGACTCTAAGGCACTGTCTGAGATGGTCTATACATGGTGTTAGGGAATTCAGCTGGTTGAGAAGGCCAAGACTTTGGAAGGTCTGAACTGTAGCCTCAAAGACATGTCCACATGAGGCCTCAGAGTGTCTTTGACCTCACTGGGGAGAAAAGGTCTCTGTAGATGTGACTAACCTGTAAGGAGAGCAAGATCCTGGGTCACTTGGGTGGATCCTACATTCCATGACAAGCAAGGAGATAGAGGAGGCTATGTTCAGAGACCTTTTCTCCTCAGTGAGGTCATGGTCGAAGGCTCTTAAGTGACTTGGCTTCAGCCAAGGTCCAGCAGGATTCTAGGAGCTGGAGAGACAAGGTGGTTCTGTCAAACCTTGGAAGGGACATGGTTGTCATCACCATGTCAATGTGGATTCTCTGACCAGCATGGGGCTGAATTCTTGTCTGAAGCCTCTGTCCATAGAGCTCAGAAACAGGACCCTGGGATTGACCCAGCAAGGACACACTCCTGTCAAGCTGTATGTGGGGTGTGATAGGTTGGGTTTTCCTGAGCCCTGGGATCTAACCAACATACTGCCTTCCCACAAGTTGGTCCTGTCTGCTGCTGTCTGTCATTCCAGGTCTCAGGAAACAGTCAGCAGCTCAATGACTCCAGGGGCTCGATGACTTTCCCTGAAGAGCCAGTGAAGCTGATGTCCCTGACGGAGTGAGTGTCTGCGACACCAAGACAGCTCCGTCTTGCCTGTACTGTTCTTTGACGATCTCTGTCCTTCCACAAGCTTCCATGGTGTACCAACCTGGTCCTGGAAGTATTTTGGTCCCCTTGATGTCACCTTGGCCCTGCCTGGCCCCTAAGCTCTGACAGAGTCCATACTTCAGCTTTGTCCAGGGCATCAGCTCCAGTTCTCATGGCCTTCACTCCCTCTGAAGCTAACCTATGTCCACCTTGTTCCCTGGCATTCGGCACACGCAGCCCCTCGTGTGTGTGACTCACAGTCATCCTGGGGGCCCGAGCAGCCACCGAGTGATTCACCCTGTCAAGTGTGCAGCATCTGTCAGTCTTCTCACCCACTGCTATTTTTGAAACCCTGTCCTTTCCTCGCTGTAATCATTTGGGTCTGGTTTGCACTAGAACTTTTAACTCCGCGGTGGATCCAATGTGTGCCGAAAAGGCTGGAACTAAAGGCCTTTGTTGCGCCCAAAGCCAGATGCAGATGGACCATGCAGAAGGGGCCAGCTGTTGAGAGCCTCATTGCTTTTAGGAGCTCCTGCAGGCTGGAGCTGGACTTGTTGAGTGGGCCCAGACACAGATGATGTTTCTCAGGTCCATGGAAACATGGACATCCTGACTGCAGGTATGGCGGGGTGTCTTCATTTCTCCAAAGGGACCATGTCTGACAACGATCATGTAAGCATAGGGCTTGTTCTAGGGGAAGATAAATTCTCTTTGAGCTCCTGGGCCAAGGCAGTGGCCATGGTGGTGGGTGACAGTGGGTGGACACAGTGACCTGTTCTGTGTCCTTGGAGTTCAGGCTAGGTCTGGGAAAAAGGGACCTTATCCAGAGCATTGCAGAAACAAGGGACATGGGCCTCAGAACGTTGGGCTCAGAGCTGCAGACCAAGAGAACTGGGGAGGGGGTGTCCCTGAGGGAAAGAGGGACTGACTATTCACACACTTTCTGTCCTGGCCCCAGAATGGCCTGGGGTACAGAAAGCTTGGCTTACTCATTGGCTCCAAGGCTACACTCACAGTTGCCTTTCTGCAAGATCTATACGCTGCTGCTTCCCTGATACTGTTACCAGCCTGGCAGGAGCTGTGTGCTGGGGTCCACCAGGCCTCTGTCTCCTGTCGCCTGGTGCTTGTGTTGAAAACACCACAGCCCAGCCTGACTCTGACCTCTATTTTACCTCTCTCCCAGCAGTCTGTGATCTCAACACCCTCTTCCCACAAAATCACAATCAACTCAGGAAAAGGGGAGGAGAGGAGTGGGACCTGGCTGCGGGAGAGTCTAGACAGCGCCCTGCCTCCTGGTGTCGGGCCCAGCCTGTGTCCGCCAGAACTCAGAAGGAGTCATTGCACGGAAGGGGGTGGGGTACTTTGAAGCCCGTGTTGCACCCTTTCTCCATTCCTTTTTGCAGGGAAACTATTGATGAGGGCCGCGGGGATAGCTAGCCTTCCATGGGCAGTGGTCTTTCTTAGGCAAAGGCAAGTCTCTGGAGGGCAGGACTAGTGAGAATTAAGATCCAGCATCCGAGGTCTCACCATGGAACTCTGGCTTACTTGGAACTCACATCATAGACCAAGCTGGCCTCAAATCTCAGAGATCCGCCTGCCCCTGCCTCGCCAGGGCTGGAGTTAAAGGTGTGCGCCACTGTGCGTGCTTTTCTTTTTCTCTTTCAGGATCTCCCCGTATTTCCTGGACCAGCTTGGACAACAGCATGCAGAACAGGCTGACTGCAACGGTAGTTCATTTGTTAGTGTTAATATAGCTATGATGAAACACCTTTCCCAAAAGCAATTTAGGGAGGGAAGCGTTTATTTCATTTATACTCCCATATCACAGGAAGGAAAGTCATCAAAGGAAGTCAGGGAAGGAACTCAAGCCAGACAGAATCCTCAATGCAGGAGCTGATGCAGAGCCGTGGAGGAATGCTGCTTACTGTCTTGCTCTTCATGGATTGTTTAGCCTGATTTCTTAGCATTCAGGACCATGAGTCCATGGATACCACCACCCACAATGGCTTGGTCTTTCCTGCATCAATCTCTAGTTTAGAAAATGTCCTCTATATGTTTTTCTGCAACCTAATCTTAAGGAGGAATTTTCCCAATTGAGATTCCCTCCTCTGAGATGACTCTAACTTGTGTCAAGCTGACAAAAAATAGCCAGTACAATCCCTCTTCTTCAGCCTCCTGAATGCGGAGTGCTGATTACAGGTGTCCAGCACCAAACAGGCAAAGATGTAGCCCAGGCTGGCCTTAAATTCATCCTATTCAGTAATCTGCCTGCTGGTATGCTCTGCCATGGCCAGCTCAGATGGAATGTACAGTCCTCTCATTACACACACACACACACACACACACACACACACACACACACACACTGCTGTTGTGGAGAGCCAGTGCACCCAGACCTATGTGGTGAGATCCTTACTGGGAACAATGAGTCCATGAGGTGGAACCATCAGGACGGGATCAGGTTCTCTATAAAGGAGCCCAGAGCTGCCCACTCCCGCACCCTGTGAGGACACAGTGGGAGGAGGGCTGGGCATGACAAGATCTTCACCAGAGGCTGGATCTGCTGATGCCTTAATGCCAGACACCAGACCCTGAGAAATCCATGTCTGAGGTTGATCAGCTCCTGGCTGTGCTATTTTATTCCACCAGAGTAGACAAAGGCGTGCACATGAAAGCTACAGAAAGGGGAGATGAGGGAGATGGGGGGAGGAATGAGGAGAGTGAGAGAAAGAGGAAGGCAAGGCAGGCATGGAGGAATGAAAATGATACATGACACACAATACGCTTTCTCCACTGTGGAACAATCGCTGCAGGTTTGGGTAGTGTGAGTGCAGCCTTTGTTACAGCTTGACTCTGTCCCCCAGGGCTCAGGGCATTTGGGGGAAGTGAATAGATACTGGGGGCTCTGGCCAATCGATGGGTTAGTCCTTTGATGGGGTCATAAAACAGTGGCATTATTGGCAGGTGGGGCCTAGCTGGGGGAAACGGGTCACATAAAGTATCCACTGGCACAGTCTTGGCTCTCTGTTTCCTAGTCACCATGATTGGCAAGTTTGTCCTGCTAACCTCGGACCCACAGTGGCACAGGTTGACACCTCTGAAACCATGAGCCAAAACAAGGAATTCCCCTAAGTCACTGATCTTGGACATTCTATCATGGCAACAAGACTTTTAGTTCATTTTATGTATTTATACCCAATCCTGTGCCACCAAGATCCTCATATGGTGATTTTGAGACATGGTGCAGTATATAATGATACGGCATGAGGCAGACTTTGACAAACACTGTCTGTCAGATGCTGTTTTTGATGGATTCTCTGTTCCCAGGAGTACGATTGGTTTTCCGATGCAAAAAAACAACCCCGTGACTCACGTCACTAAATATCAGCTGTCATCCCCAGCTTGCAGAAAGCCATCGCTCAAGTATCTTGGCAATAAAAGTGGCCATTATGTGGCTCTGGATAACTTTTCTTAAAGGGAAAAAAAAAGAAAACATTCTGTTCTGTAATTGCTCCTGAGTGGGGCCCAGCTTGCCAGCGGTTTAGTGCCTGGGAGAGTTTGGCACAGGTGCAGCAGTGAGGACCTGCCAGTGTGGAGATGCTCAGAGGCACAAGGCCAGTTAAATGACCAGACATTGCTTTGAGGTCTGTATGGCTAAAGGGTCTCATCATGTGTGAGCATCATGGCCTGGACTCTGGATGCTATTGGGAGAAATGGCAAATGGGAGTTTTCTGAGGCCACTAAGGGCTATGATGACCATGTTTATACCATGCCCTCTGTCTCTGTCTCTGTCTGTCTGTCTCTGTGTGTGTGTGTGTATTTGTGCTCACACACGCATGCAGAGACTGACTTCAGATATGTTCCTCTGTCACTCTCCAGCTCCTCCTCCTCTTCCTCTTCTTTTTAAAGATTTATTTATTTCTATTTCATGTGCATGAATGTTGTTTGCATGTATGTGTGTGCACCATGTACACACAATATCTGAAGATGGATCCTCCGGACCTAGAGTTACAGATGATTATAAACATCCAGTTATAAACCTGGACCCCCCCCCCCGGAAGAGAAGCCCATGTTCTTAACATTGAACCATTTCTCCGGGTCCCTTTTGTTCTCCTCCTCTTCCTTCTCCTCTTTGGTTATTCCTTGACACCTCCATACATGTATATATAGATCATATCCACTCCCAACTCCACCCTTACATCCCTCGACATCCCCTAAAACATCCCCTCCCATCTTCATGCCCTCCACCCATTTTTGGTAACTCACCAAGTCCAATTTCTGCTGCTGGTTGGAATGATGATTGATCTTGTTGACTTGATCTCATGGAGGTCTTAACAGCTGCAATGAGTTCTTGTGTGCAGCGGTCATGGGTGTCCCAGTGACAGTGTTCCAAGCACTCTTCTCTGTCCTCTGGACATACTTTCTTCCTGCCCCTCTCCGCATTATCCACCAAGATTTTTGGTGGCTGAGTTGCTATAAATACTCCATCTAGGGTTCAGTTTTTTATTCTCAGCACCTTGATCAGTTATCACCTTCTGCATTAACTGCTGTCTACTGCAAAAAGAGGCTTCTCTGGCCAGGGTTGAGAGCAGCAACAATCTATGGATATAAACACAAATATTTAGAAGGTAGTTTGGCAGTTTGGCAACTACCTTATAGTAAAACAATAGTAATAGATTCTCCCCTAGGGCCAAGGACCTTCCCAGTCATGAGCTTTGACCTGGCTTACAGTACCAAGTGTGAATTCCCTCCTGTGGAAGATGCTTCAGGTCAAATCAGAAGATGATTGTTGATAACTCCCGTAACCTTCCTGCCACCACTGCACCAGAGGGCACTTCTTACCTGTCAGGTCAGTAATGTGACATTCACAGTTCACTGCTGGGTAAGACCATTGATCACTTTCCCCACCCAATAGCCTGCATAGAAAGCTTCCAGCAATACGAAAGTGAGCCAGTAGGGAGGGAGTATTTGAGGTCAACTCTTGTTTAGTTTCCCTATGTCCTGCCGCCAAAGTATGTCTTCAACAACAGGGTCTGAACATCAAAACTATGATGGGTAACCATGAGCAGTGGCAATAGCATTGTTTTATGAAGACTTTGGGATCAAAAGTGCATAAGGAGATAGCTAATACCTGACACTGAGATTATTATTTAATTATGGCATTGCCTACCAGTGACATACTTCCTCCAACAAGGCCAGAAATCCTTCTCCTAATCCCTGCCAAGTAGTGTCACTCCTTGATGATGAAGCATTCAAATATGTGAGCCTATGGGGCCATTCTTGTGCAAACCACTACATTTTGGTCAGCCTCAAACTCAGAGATCCACCTGCCTCTGCCTCCTGAGTGCTGGGATTGAAGGTGTGCACAGCCACTGCCCACATGTCCATTTTTTAAAAAATAGATTTTATTTTTAAATTTTTGAATAGGAGTAGATGTGTGTGATTATGTTTTCCCCTGTGTATACGTATGTACAGGTGCCTAGGGCATCCAGAAGAGGGTGTGGGATCCTCCGGAGTTGGAGTTACAGGTGGTTGTGAGCTGCCAGACATAGGTGCTGGGAAACTAACTCAGGTCCTCCTGCAAGAGCAGCCCATGATCTTAACCAATGAGCCATCTCTCCAGTTCCTGGAGCACATGGTTTCCAGGGAGGATGGAAAGACAGGGAAGGTTATGGGGACATGGGAAGGGAAAAGAGTCTGGTTGAAGCCTCATCGGAGAGTCAAGAATCCCAGCATAGCTGTGAGAACTGTGGGCAGAAAGACAACATTCTTTCCTTATATAGATATTTTATGTTAAAACAGCGAGGAAGCAGACTTACGGTCTGAATGAATGTGACCCTGGCCAGGCTCATTTCTTCTCCTAGACATTTTCTGAGACTGTCAAACAAGACTGTTAACCTTGTTTACAGTGGAGATGTCCTGCCTCCCGGAGTCCCAGAGAGCTAGAGGTTTACTTTACCAGCCCTGGCTTGTCAAATGCCCTTCAGGATCCACCCACAACCTCACTTAAGCTCCCCAAGAACTCTGACAGGATCCGTGACTATCATCAGCCTATATACGACTATTGTAAAGACAACGAAGTGGGACTCTCTCTTTCAAAAGCCCACACCATGGCTCTGTGGGTCCCGTAACTCTGGGAAATTCCTATCAGTGCGACCCTGCAGGACTGTCCTTTATGGCTGGATGGCTTCACCTAGCACGATGTCCCTGCTGGCCAACCATGTGACCTGTGCTGTGTGGCTGGAGTTTTGTTTCTTTGTAAGTCAGATACTGTTTGTTCTGAGTGTGTTTGCTCACAGTCCCTCTGAGAGCCCTGCTTAGCTTCTGTGAGGATGGCCCCACGTGAGGTGGCAGCTTTGATGCCAAGTTTTTCATTTGTCCTGAGGCAGTTCTCTGACATGACCCAGAAATCTCTGCTCCTCACACCCTGTTCCCTCTGCTTGGAAACCCAGAGACCCTCACCCTCCATCCCGAGTCCTGGGCCTGTGATGGCTGATGCTTAACAAGGCTCTCATTCTGCCAGCCGCACATGGACTTACTAACTTGGAGCTGGCCAAGTGTGATGGTGTGTGCCTGTATTGGGTAAGGCTGAGACAGGAGGATTGCAAGTTCAAGGCTAGTCTGAGCAATATATAGAGGCCCTTTCTCAAATCACTCTTTCCCAAAAGTTAGGGTTTAGAAGACCTCACGCTGACATATTCATCAAACTGTGGATTGACCTGAAACCAAGATGGAGGGACAGTGGAGTCTCCTACCTTAACTTCCCAACCTTCATTCTGGACACGTGTGGTCAGAACTGGTACCTCTATAACAAAGGGGAGTACTGTGCTTTGGATAATGTCCCCAAAGGCCATTTATTAAAGGCAGGGCCACTGGCTCATAGTCCTGTTGGAAGGTGATGGAATCTGATGGGAGGGAATCAGGTTATGGGGGACCCTCCCTGTCTTTCCTCTGATTCCTGGCTGCCAGGATGTGAGCCACCTCCCCTAGCATACGCTCCCTCCATGACAAACTGTGCTTCCAAAGGCCCAACGCACTCAGCTAACGGACCATGCACCTCTTAAAAACAAGCCTAGATAAAGCTCTTTTCCTCCTACGTTGATTGTCTCAGGTGTTTTGTGGCAGGAACAGAAAGCTGACTTACACGGGGAGAGACTATGTCTCTGTGACCAGGGTTTCCACATCGTCTCTGACCTCAGAGCCGGCAGCTGGAGCAGGTCCATTTCCAGGTCCTTATGTCTTGAACAAAGAATTAGACTAGAGACAGACCTGAGGAAGAGAAGGGAAAGGCTCTTCTGCAAATGGGAGTTTTGTAATGAGATGCTCAACCCCGCCCACTCCTTTCACAGGTCATTTGCATAGCACCGCCTCCTCCTGTGATTGTATCTTTTCTCACACTTGCCTGTGCTATCCTTTACATAAAGCATGGTGGGCCGGATCTACGTTAATTTGCATAATGCAGTGGCGGTGTGTGGTGCATTCTAGCCCTTTGCCTCTTCCAACTCTGCTTTGGTTTTTGGATCCTGGCCCTGCGACTGTGACTGGCCGTGTCCACCTGTGCCTTAGTTTTTCCATCTGCTCAGTGAGAGGTGGCAAACCCCAGGCAAGCACAAGCTCTGTTGTCAAGCTTTCCCTGGCTCTGCTGCTGCCATCCTGGGGATGCAGAGCCCAGCACCTGGGGCTGTGCCAACACTGTCTCCATTTCCTTCGCACTCAAACTGGCAAAGTGAAAGGTTAATCCTGGGAGCCACACACACTCTGCTCAGCGTTTAACTAGAATTCACCTTATCATTTTGTCCTTGAGCTGGTCGGTTTCCAGAGTAAAGCCAGTGTCCTGATGGCTGGCCTCTGGATGGGGTGGGTGCTGGACCTCAAAGCCCAACATAAGAGGGATGGCTTATCCTGAAGGAGGGGTTGTTGTGACTGAGGGTCCGCTGGGGCCTAGCTCTGCTGGTTTGGGAACCCACAGGAGTGTGCCAGAATCTGGGGCTCCGGAGGCAGCTGGGGCCTGGCAGTTAGGGGCCAGGCTGCTCACCACCCTCCATTCTAGATGAGTGGGATTCCTGTGCGTACGTCACCAAGGGCAAGAGATTCATGGGAATAGAGCTGTTTCCCTCCTGTGGACATTGTCCACTGGCCTTTGAAGCCACCTGCTATGCCACTCTAAGAGTTGACAGTAGGTTGATTTTTCCTGTGGGCACACACAGCTGACCCCAAGGAGTAAAACTGGCTGGCTGGGTTTGAAACCTGTCCCCACCAGGTGGCACCTGTGAGCTACCTCCTTGGGCCTCAGTTTCTTACCTGTGAGTGGGCGTGTTGCTGACGTGTCCAGATGTAGTCAGGCATCCCTAGAGAGGACCCTTCACAGAGCAGGCTCCATGCTAATTGGGTTATCTTGGCCATGGATTATTGTCTTAAGTAATAGAGGCGTGCATGGGTTGGGGACAGTCTGTGGTAGCACTAGCTGGCCCGCACCGCTGCAGGTGTGAATGTTCTCAAGATCATGGAGACATGACACCAACTCCACCAGAAAGACAAATGAGTGAACGGGCAGGCTGGCAGACACTGTTGCCCTCGGTTGGGGGGTGGCTTTTGCCTTTGGGCTGTGGGACCGCTTGCTGTGGGTGGAGCAACGAGCTGACTGCTGGCCTCCAAAGGCCACCATGTTCTAGCAATGAGCTTGTGAGTGTGACCTGTTGGAGAAGGGCTCTTGGCGGTTGTGTTGCTCTTAGTCTTTAAGGTAAGTGTGATTCCAAATGGGGGTGGTGACAAACACAATCCTAGTGTCCAGTAAAGATGCTGAGGAAAGGTAGGCATACAAGTGTTCATAGGAAGCTGTGACCATAGCCGAGGGTGTGTTTGCAGCCTCTGGGAACTGGAAGAGGAAGGAAGGACTGTCCTCTGGGAACCTTGAGGGCATGACTACTCACACTTCCACCTCAGATTTCTGCCCCCAACACTGTGGGAGGACTTGTGTTGATTGAGCGCCCCCACTCTAGTGTATGGGCCTTAATTATTCTACCCAGGCAGCACTGAGGGGCATCTTCCTACAGCTTGTAGAGGAAAGGGTCCCCCAGAGAGATGGCCCCTAACAGGAGCATTCCTGAGGACGGTGACTTGATTAAGTATAGCATGGAGATCTAGCTCCAGGGTGGGCTGGGCACCTACTCTAGTGGCTGCCAACCAGTCGTCAGGGAAGAGCTCAGGCAGCCCCAGGCAGTCCCTCAGTCGTCAGGGAGTGACCCAGGCAGCCCCTCCCAGGGAGCCTCTCAGTCATCAGGGAAGGGCCCCAGCAGCCCCTCCCAGGCAGCCCCTCAGCCATCAGGGAAGGGCCCAGGCAGCTCCTCAGCCATCAGGGAACGGCCCAGGCAGCCCGACAGCCGTCAGGGAAGGGCCCAGGCAGCCCCTCAGCCATCAGGGAAGGACCCAGGCAGGCCCTCAGCCATCAGGGAAGGGCCCAGGCAGCTCCTCAGTCGTCAGGGAAGGGCCCAGGCAGCTCCTCAGTCGTCAGGGAAGGGCCCAGGCAGCTCCTCAGCCTCAGGGAAGGGCCCAGGTAGCCCCTCAGCCGTTAGGGAAGGGCCCAGGCAGCCCATCAGCCATCAGGGAAGGGCCCAGGCAGCCGTCAGCCATCAGGGAAGGGCCCAGGCAGCCCCTCAGTCATTAATTTTGTGATGCTTGTGTGCTATGTTCCACACAACAGGACAAACGACCTCAATCACACCAGCAGAGGCCACTTGCCTGGGGACCAGTAGTGAGTCATCTCAATGGGGTCTGGTATCCAAAGTCTCCCTGAGGTCTGTCATCCTTCCTTCCACAAGCCCGCGCAGGGCCCTCAAGTCAGGAAACTGGGACCAGCTTTATGACCTTGTTTGGGCCTCAGTTTCCCTCCATGCACAGAAGTCCTAACTTGGCTTTGAGCCTATGCTCTCCCTTGGAGCGCTATTCGTGGGTCAGTTGTGGGCCTTTTTCTTTTCATCACCTCCAGAACCTTACCTGAAGAGAGACCCTTGACTTCATGCTGACCTCTCCGGGGATACTGGAGCTCCTCAGGGTTCCATGAGAGCTGAGTGGGGGCTGAACCAGCTGTGGTCACACTGACCAGGGAGGACGGGACCACCAAAAGCGGTGTGGGTTAAGCAGAATGGGCACAGTAAAGAATTATTGGGACCACTCACTCAGCACAGACTGGGAGGGTTCCTGCACCTCTGAAAAGCTGGGGGGTCCCAGATGCTTAATCGAAAGACCCCCCACCAGCGAGAGTGGGACAAAGGCCCTAAACTGCCTCAGCAGCCCTGAGGTTCTACACACTCTCTGGGCTATGGTTCAGAGGTGAGTTCCAGGGCAGGCCTAACCTCCCTGGTGACGCTGAGGAGGTGGGCTATGACTCGCCTCACCTGCCTGGGCCCTGGTCACCTGTACTATTATGATTCTCAGTGATGATAAGACCTCAGACTCAGCTTGGCAATGTGGAGTCCAGGGTCTCCTTGATAGAGTTTGCAAGGGGATGAGAGCAAACTAGTCTGGCCCCTCCCCTGTTCAGGGACTGTCAGGCAGGTGACATAGCCCATGGGGATGGCAGGGACCAGCTGATGGGAGGAATGCCTGAGGGCCTTTAGTTTTCTGTCAGAGCCTCTGTCTAGTCACACCTAAGCACCATGAGTCATCCCTAGTCCTAAGTATTGGAGGCCGGGGAACGGGAGGAGGGTGAAGGCAGTCTCCCCACTCTGGCTGTCTCCTCCCCATGGTGCCCCTTATTATGGTGCTTGGTTTGAGATGTGCCATGCCTGTGTTGTTAACGCACTGAGCCATCTCCCTAGTCTCCGAAGTTTATTTTTGTAGGCAAGGTCTCCTCTTCCAGGGGTGGAGTGAAGCAAGAGATACATCCAGGGCTCCAAATGTAAGGTTGGCCTGTTTCAAGCAGCCCATCACTGTGACCAAGCACCTAACATGATCACATAAGAAGGGAAGGTTTATTTTGGGTCTTAGCTTCAGTTCATGATCAGTTGGATTATTGTTTTGGGCCTCCACATATTTGGGCTTTGCACATTGGCAGGAGCCTGTGGTGGGGGGCCTGGTTGCCTCATGTCAGCCTGGAAGCAGAGAGGAAGGGGCCTACTTCTAATAACCTATCCATGGCATGTCTTCCAGTGACCTAGCTTCCCTGCATAGTCTTCACCTCCTAAATGTTTTACCATCTTTCAGTAGGAACACAGGCTGGGGTTCAGTACTTCAACACATGGGGCCTCCAAGATCTGAACTGTAGTAGGACCCAGAGCTAGTCACTCTCCCTCTTAAAACTATCTATCTATCTATCTATCTATCTATCTATCTATCTATCTATCCATCGATCTATCTAGTATTTGCTTTCATGGTAGTTCGTGTACCGTGTGTGTGCCTTAGAGGCTGGATCCAGGGGTCAGAGGTGTTGGGTCCCCTGGAACTGGAGTTACAGATGATCAGATGATTATGAGTCACTGGATGAGTTCTGGGATATGAACCAAGGTCTTCCACAAAAGCAGTAAGTGCACTTAAGTGCTGTTTTCCATTTTTCATGTCATCCATCATCCATCCATCCTTCATCCATCCATCCTTCATCCATCATCTATCCATCCTTCATCCATCATCTATCCATCCTTCATTCATCATCTATCCATCCTTCATCCATAATCTATATATCCTTCATCCATCATCTATCCATCCTTCATCCATCATCTATCCATCCTTCATCCATAATCTATATATCCTTCATCCATTATCTATCCATCCTTCATCCATCATCTATCCATCCTTCACCCATAATCTATATATCCTTCATCCATCATCTATCCATCCTTCATCCATCATTTGTCCATCCATCATCTATCCATCCTTCACCCATAATCTATATATCCTTCATCCATCCTCTATCCATCCTTCACCCATAATCTATATATCCTTCATCCATCATCTATCCATCCTTCATCCATCATCTATCCATCCTTCATCCACCATCTATCCATCCATCATCCATCCATCCTTCATCCATCATCCATCCATCCTTCATCCATCATCCATCATCCATCCATCCTTCATCATCCATCCATCCATCATCCATCATCTATCCACCCATCATCTATCTATCCTTCATTCATCATCTATCCATCCATCATCCATCATCCATCCATCCTTCATCCATCATCCATCCATCCATCATCCATCATCTATCCACCCATCATCTATCTATCCTTCATTCATCATCTATCCATCCATCATCCATCATCTATCCACCCATCATCTATCTATCCTTCATCCATCATCTATCCATCCTGCATTCATCATCTATCCATCCATCATCCATCATCTATTCATCCTTCATCCATCATCTGTCTATCATCCGTCTATCCAGTTGTCCATCCTGTCATTCATCCATATACACAGTATTCTATCCTCCCATCTACCTGTCTATCTACCCAATCACTCGATTGCTCATCATTCATTCAGGTATCTAGTCATTCATCTGTCTACCTATCCAGTCATTCATCCATATATATATATCATCCATCCATTTATCCATCAGTCCATTGATCAATCAACTGATCCATCTGTCCATCAAGTCATTTGTCTAGCAATCTAATCATCCATCCATCCATCCATCTATCCATCTCCCTATCCACCATACACCCATCCATCCAACCATTCTTCCATTTTATAATCCATTCATCCACCCACTCACCCATCCAACTGTCCATATAATCATTCATTCATCTATTTAATCTATATTATCTTTCTTAATTCCTTCCTTCTTATTACCCTTCCATGCGTTCATTTCTCTGTCTGTTCAACCAATACTTCGCCATCCCTCACTATAAGACCACTTACACTAGGTTGCAAACAGGGCTGGGAATAGGGCAGTGTAAATGAGATCCCCATGACACAAGACATGTGGAGACACTTGCTCTCTGATTAATGAAAGTACAGAACCTGATGGTAATTTGGGAAGCTCCTATATCTTCCAGGTTCTCATCACTAGAGAACAGAACAAGGTGGCCAAGCGCTGGGTTTAAAAATACTTGAGCTTTAATAGAGTCTTTGGCAAGACTCGGCTCCATAGAAGTGTCTATAAGGAGATGTGCAATAGGTCATTGGGGACCTTGTTCGAACCACCTGCTCCTATCATTATATGGCAGGCACACTGATGTCTGTCTGTATGCCAGGGACTTGAAAACTTCACATGACATGTGCTTCAGGCTTTGTAGAGTAGCTGGTCTCTGTAGTCACTACTTAACTCTATCGAGATAATATGAAGACAGCCATACACAACACCTACTTGAATGACTGTAGCTGTATTTTGATAGAACTTTATACACACACACACACACACACACACACACACACACACACACACACTGCAACCAATGAGCCCTGTCACAGTTAGAAGGGCTGAGAGTGGTGCCTCAGAAGTGTTCCAAGTTATGGCACATGGCCAATGCCTGTGATAATAGGAATGAGGTGTGTTCATTACCTCAAGTCTTTCTAGACCTCTCTGGGCCTCCCTGCCTCCTTTACACTCTTTGTAATTCTTTCCCATTCCAGTCATCAGAGGCTGGGCTCTCTTGGGCCCTGTGGCCTATCTAAGTTCCTTCCAAGGTTCAGAGCTCCACCTGAGTGGGCAGGATGAGCGCATGCCCAGAGGGAGTCCTAACTTCTCCAGTCATTTGTACCACCTTGTGACCTCAGGATGCTTGGTGAAGACTGGCCCTGGGATTCCCTCATCATTGGCTTCATCTCTTTCCTTTTTATTTTCTAGAATCAAAACATAGTTCTTGTAAAAGCTCATTCTATTAAGAACACTGAACAAAGAAAGCAAGCCACCCAAAATCTGTCATCCAGAGATGGCCACACTTGCCACGTGAAGTCAGTACCTTTTCTATCCTCCACCTTGTGTTCTGCAATCTCCAAGCCACTCCATTCAGAAAAGTTTTCTTTGTCTATATCATGGGCTACTTTTCTGGTCTAGGTTTTCTTTGGGTTCTGCTGAAGTCTATGTCCATTGGATGTCATTCTCTCCCATGCCGCTCTGAGGACTGAGCACAGGTCACTCGGGAACCGCCTTAGCTGTCTACACCGACTCTGATGTTGTTTCCTTCTCATTGCTTATGCTCTGCAGCTTTCTCCGGGACTTTGTTCCGGCTCTGTCTTTTCTCTTTAGGGTTCCTTCTGCTCACCCATCCTCTACTGTCTCGGGGTCTCTGAGTTCTCCATGATTCCCGGCATGGAAGAGTCCTTACTGCCATCTGTCCTCTGCCCACTGCTGTCTCGAGTCTCTGTCTCCTCTTAAGTTATGGTGTGGAGAAGCTTAGGCATTTTTGGTTTCTTTTTGAGGAGGAGAGCTGTGGATGACATTTTTCTATGTCTCACAAACGCCTCCTCTGATAACATCTTCTTTCTCTGCCGCTGGCGTGTGGCTTTTCCTGCCTCTCCTTCTTCTCTACATCTGTCTTAGCTGGGTTTCTATTGCTGTGATCAGCACCATGTCAAAAAAGACAGGGTTTATTTCACTTACAGCTCACAGTCCATCATGAAGGGATGTCAGGGCAGAAACTCAAGGCAGGAACCTGGAGGCAGGAACTGAAGGAGACCAGGAGTGAGTGCTGCTTACTGGCTTGTTCAGTTTGCTTTCTTATACACTGAAGGACCACCTGCCAAGCAGAGGCACTGCCCACAGTGATCTGGGTCTCCTACATCACCAGTCATCAATCAAGATGTCCCAGACTTGCCCACAAGCCAATCTGATGAAGGCCTTTCTCAACGGAGTCCTCTCTTCCCAGATGATTTGACACAAGATCTAGCTTGTGTCAAATTGATATGAAAAATGGCCAGGATGACATCTGACCATCTTCACCCTCTTTCCCAGTGGCTCTTCTCCTTGCTTGGGGCCCGACAGGCTGTATTAATGGGGCACCTTCTCAGAAATTTGATGGCTATGCATTAGGGTTGGATGGTTCTGGGCTTTCCTTCCTTGCGGACATTATGCCTAGGGCACACGGAGGCAGGTGGATTCCCGACACAGAGTCTTGTGAGCTAGTCACTATCACTGTGTTGCTTATGGCATTTTCTCGCAGGTCCTCTGGTTGTCCTCGTCGCTGGCACTGGGTGCTTGTTCCACCCTCAGGGTATTTGAAGACAGAGCTGGGAAAGTGCCAGCGCCTGACATTTTCTGGTCCCTCAGAAATTCCTCTTATGGCATGGTTTCTTTTGATTCCCAGGAGACTGGGGCTCCCAACAAAACCTTTGGGCTCCAGTGCTTCCGTAAATGGGATTGAAGCCTGCGTCTGCGCCAGGCACGTGTTTGCCTTGGGCCCGTGCACAGCTCTGGCTTGTAAGTGGTGGTGATGGGTATTTCATGCTGTCAAGAACTTTCTCTTTGACTTGAGGTGGTGGCTCCTGTGATTGCTGTGATCCTGTCCCAGCGAGCCATGCTGGGGTCACAGCTGCAGACACTCTTGCCTGAAGCTGGGAGGTTCAGAGCATTTAGATGCCTGATGAAGTCACAGCTCTGTCTCTAGTCTCTAAAATGCCCCCTTCTACACTTCCTGACATTTATCAGTTCATATTGCTACACTCGTGGGAATCATGCATCCAGGGTCCCGCTCAGGTTCAGAGGAGTGACGATGCAAATAAGGCTTGGTCCTGCCCTCCTCAAGCCAACATCACCCGAGGACCTAGAGGAACCCATGTGAGGCATCTCTGGCCTCTTACCGCATGCCTAGCTCTACCAGATTGGTGCTCTGGGCTGGCGCTGCTGGTCAGGCGGTGCAAGGTTCCGGCAGGACACCCTGGGGGAGTCCCCAGGTCCTGGCCAGGCTTAACTTGGTGTATACTAGAATGATGTGCAGTGGCTGGGTCCTCTGCTTTACGTTTAGTGACCCTAAACTTAGTGTAAAACAGAGGAAGCATATAGAGCCCCCGAATATCCAGCAACTCCATCCCAGAGAAGGAAAGTCAGCAAGGAGCAGGCCGGTCTGTGGGAAGCAGAGGCTTTCCACAGTCCCATGTGTTAGGGACCTCCTAAGGTAGTTACGGTTTTATTAAAGCAGACCGACTGTATATCTTAGGTGTGTCCTGAAGCCAGCACTTTTTTCTGTAAATAAGAGTGGCAGGTGTGAGCCATGAGCTGTGGGGGAGTGCCTCCCTCCAACACACATGCACGATGGTGACATCTGCCAAATGAGGGCCCAGCACTAAGCTAAGGCCAAGTGCTCTCTGAGATCCCTGGCTGCCACACTCCGAGTTTCAAATAAGCGAGTTTATCAAGCAATTAGCAAGCAGAAGTTGAAGAACAAAGAGCAACTGACAGGGAGACAGAAGCATCAGGAAGAAAGAAACATCATCCAGTCAGGAGAGGACAGCATCCCTCAGGTGCCTGGGGTAGCCAGCCTGAGAGAGCAAACGGAGGTCACACCCTCAGACCAGGGGCGTACTACATCTAGTGGAGATCAGCTGGGGACACAGGCAATAACTGGGGGTCCTGGTGAGCTTTCTCTCCATGATGAGCTCCCAGCCTCCTGTTTCCATCTCAGACATTTTGTGTCATGGGATAAGCAACGGTGACCTCTGTTTGAAATGTTAAATTTTTTTCATACACTATATCTTGACTGTGTTTCTCACTTCCTCCCAACTCCTCCCAGATCTTCTTCACCTCCTTTAAACTTCTAAAAGAAGACAAAAACCCACAAAGAAAAACCATAGAGTTTGTTTTGTGTTGGTCAATGACTCCTGGACATGGAGCCTATTGGAGAAAACAGATTTTCCCTTTCTGAGTAGGTATCAATTGTAACTAGATTCATGGTTAGAGGTGGGACCCCAATGCCCACTTCCCCTGCCAGTGATGGAACACTGCCTGGCTCAAACTTCTGTAGCCCTGTGTGTGCTGCCACAGTCTCTGAGGCCACACGAGCATCAGTCCTGCGGTGTCTGACAGACACTCTTTCCTTGGAGTCATCCACCACCTCTGACTCTTAACAACCTTTTCGCATAGATCCCTAAGCCTGATGTGAGGGGTTGATGAAGACATCCACTGAGAACCGAGGACTCCAGGGACATGGTTTTAACCCCCTACTGTTTGCTCTTCTCGCCCTTCCCTGTCACAGAGTCAGGGAGACAGGCTATCCTCAAACAAGGGCCCTGGGAGAAGACAAACAGACATTGGTCTGAAAAGGAGCAGGGAAGCAAACTGACTTTCAGCGTCAGCTCCTCAGTGAGCTCCAGAAGCACGTGACCAGGGGGATGTAAATATGGTGTCTGTTAAACCATGCTTTGTAGGCAGAGTCTTGTCAGACCGCTGATCTGCTCTGTCTCACCAGCTGCTCCCAAATAACCACCCAGAGACTTATTATTAATTACAAATGCTCGGTCAATAGCTTATGCTTATTGCTAACTAGCTCTTACAACTTAAATCAACCCATTTTTATTTAGTTTCTTGCTGCCATGTCTCGCAAGTGCTGGGATTAAAGTTGTGTGTCATCACCCAGCCTGGTGGTTCCCAGTCTCAATCCCCCTTCCCCTGTCTGCTCATGATTCACTGGCCCTGGTTCCCTAAATCACTGAACACCCAGTTTCTGACAATGAACTCCCTTCCATGTTAGTGAGAGTAAGCTCACTTTCCTTCCTTCCAGGAGGCACGTTGGAGACAATATTTGAGTCTAAACCATTTGCCCTCCGTTTTACTGATGGGGAAACTGAGACCTTGGATATCAGTTTGGAAATTTGTCCTGGGCATCCTAAAATGTTTTTCAAAACTTCTAAAAAAATAAAAATCCAAATTGTGCTGAACTCACTTGAACTGCCAAGTAAGTTCACGCTGGCACCCTTAGGAGGGCAGTGCGTCATGAATTCCCAAGTGGTGATGAGGGACTAGCTCAGAATAGGCCTAAGTCAGGGCCCCACACAGGGTTGCCAGCTGCTGTTCACAGTAGTTTCCTATCCTCAGTCCCCCGCCCCACCCAATGCTGCTCCTGGGGGAGGGGCGGTGCTCATATCTGCATCTTGCTCCCTGTCTATCTCAGGTTGTGGTGTTTCTTGGCTCCCGCTTGACTCTCAGTCCTTGACACCCCCATTCTCCATCCTGAGAACCCCCTCTTCTCTCCAGCTGGAGTGCAGGGCACCTCTCTCCTGCCTTAGGTTCTGGGGACTTCAGTAGGGTGTTGCTTTCATCATTGGTTGGTGCTGGGAAGCCAGAAGCACTGTGATTCAGCAAGCATGTATGCCCAGATCTGCACATGTGTGGACACACATGTGTACAATGGTGTTATGGGAGCACATAGACACATGTCTGCATGCCATCAACCATGCATAGTCATGCACATACATATGAGGGTGTGTGGCGTGCGTGTGTGTATACATGTGAGTGTTTATGTGTGAGAACTCCTGGAGTGTGTATCTGGGGCACTTCCCTAGCTAGCCCCAGTCAGCCCTCCCTCCCCCATCTCCACGGGTAATCAGTTTTCCTTGTACACTGCTGCGTTTTTGCTCATTAGTACTAGTCTGCGCTCTCTCCTCCTTTTGGAACAAGGAGAAACAGAAATTCTCATATTAAACTTCCCGACACTCCTTCCTTAGCATACCCCAAGCCCTGTCCATCTGCCCATTCAGCTCTCTGACTCCGCCCAGAGTGTGTGGCAGTGAGAGCCACCTGTTCTTACTGCCTCATCTCCCTGTCTTCCTTAAAGGCTGCCCTGTCTTTCCCTGACAGAGCCCCTGCTGGAGACCCCCCCACACACATCTGTAGATTTTCCATGTTCTTGTCTGCCCTCTAGGCTTGGGGATGCTGTCCCTCTTGCTGTACCCCTTTGTCAGAGTTAGCTTTCTCAGTTTGACCCAGTCTAGAGCAGTGGTTCTCAACTTTCCTGATGCTTTGGCCCTCTATTGCAGTTCTGCATGTTGTGGTAACCCCAACCATATTTTTTTTTGCGACTTCATAATTTTGCTACTGTTATGAATCATAATGTAAATATCTGGGGATCCCTATGAAAGGGTCATTTGATCCCTAAGGGGTTGCACCCCACCAGTTGAGAACTGCTGGTCTCGAGTCATCTGAGAGGAAAGACTGGATTGAGGAATTGCCTAGATCAGACTGGCCTGTGGACACAGCTGTGGGGATTGTCTTCATTAGATATAGATGTAGAACAGCCAGACCACTGTGGGTGCCATCATTTTCTAGGCTGGTGGTCCTGGGTTGTAAAAGAAAGCTGGCTGAACATGAATCTGGGAGCCAGGCAGCCAGCAGCCTTCTCCACTGTTCCTGCCACACTTCCCTGGCTGTGAGTGAGCTCCTGACTTCTCTCAGTGATTGGCTGTGACCTGGAAGTGTAAGCCAGATAAACCCTTCCTCAAGCTGCTCTTGGTCATGGTATTTGTTATGGCAACAGAATAACACTAGAACCCCCCACTTCTGTCAGCTACCCTAACACTCCTCCATAAACCTTGACCCTAGCCTCCCTTTTCTCCGTAGCTCCGTGACCCTCGTCCGCAGACCAGCTGCCGGTCCCTCTCCTTCCTTCTCAGCCAGGGTCCTGCTGCTCTCAGCCCCTGCGTCTGTGCCAGCTCCATCTCTGTCATAGTCCACTGGTCTGCATTCACCCCTCTGACATGACCTATCTCCTGCTTAGGCACACTGATCCTGCCCGAAGTGGGGGTGGGGGTGGCCCTTGCTTCCTATGATTCCTCGGGGGCATCTGAAACCTTAGAAGCTCCCGCTCTGTCCCCCAGCACTTATTTTCCCATGGGCATCCTTTGTCTGGTACTCCTCTCTCTGGTCTACACATCTTCTACCCTGCGTCCTTCCCTTTCATTCTTGCTCTGCTCCGACCTTGTGCTTGGGGGAACCCTTCTCCGACCCATCACCCCAACAGCCAGTTCACCTCAAGTGAGAAACAGACCTCTTTGTGAGCAGAGACCTAGGGAAGGAGGGGGCCTGTGGAGCTCCGGGGTTCACCCATGCTGCTGATTCCCTAGGACTGGAGAGCCAGTGCTGGGAGTCCTGGAACAGCGTGGGTGTGAGCTGCCTGTCTTGAGGGCTGGGCCCACACAATACCTCTGAGGATGGAATTCTGCCCTCAATTCCCTTGGGAAGCTCACATTTGTGTTCTCATTCAGTTGAATTCCCCACCATCTCCCTAGGGGCATGCCCTGTGAGAGAGAAGTTAGGCCAGAGCCTGGGTTGAGGGACAGAAGCCTTGCCAGTCCAACAGCCCCTGGACCATGACTTAGAACCACCTCCTGGGAACCAGGCCCAGTCTTCCAAGCAGTCAGAGGCTTGCCATGGCCAGCCCTGTGGAAGGGCATTTGCTCTTGCAGGGAGCCAGAGCACTGCAGCACCACTCAACAGATGTCCCACATGTCTCTGCCTCCCACTTAGGACCAGAGAAGCCAAACCTGCTACTCGGACATCTGCCTGGAGGTGATGCCTCAGTTTACCAGGCTGGGGACCACCTGACTCTGTCTCTCTCTACTCTGTTCCCCTTACCCAAGGTTCTACGGCAATGCTGGCCACAGGCACTCCTATTCTATGGGTGGTAATGCTCACTGATTTTCCATCTTTCCTCTACTTCCAGTCAAGGACACTCAACTATGTAATACTGGATTTTGTCTCTGGTCATAACATTGGTTCTGTTGAAACCTGGGGCTCAAGGCAGTAAAAAAGCAGAGGGGACCCCAGCAGAATGGGGAACTGATGCTAGAATTGGGGCTTCAACATGAAATGTAGAGGGGTCACAATCCCTTCTATAACACCTGATAAGTGTCCAGGGTTTGGGGTGCAGCTCTTCTGGTCTGAACCTTCACCCCACTGGGAGGTGGTGGGAACCAAAGTTCCTGGGAAGTGACACCAGAGGGTCTGTGGGGACCTGAACTCGTGGCTCTGTGCAGCCACACAGCTCCCTGTTGTATTTGTCCCCAGCCACTTCAGGGACTGCTGGAAGGGGTACAGTCTTCCTTCTGAGGCCCCTAGCCACGGCAGTCCTGTCGGGGCTGCTCCACTCCTCCAGGCTGTTGGCCTTGGCTTCCTTCCCTGTCCCTTCATTGTTGGCAGGGCCTCAGTATGCTTCTGGGTCATCAAGAGCTTCTGAGTAGCCAAGCATCCTCTTCCTTGACAAATGCACTTGGCAAGCTGCCCTGAGTGCTGAGCCCCGAGCGATGTCCAAAGCACAAACGTCCTAGCACTGTGCAGGCTGCTCCCCTGCACTAATGCACTCTGCCCACAACTTTCCTTCCACTGAGGAACAGCAGACCCACAGAGCATTTCAGGGCTGTGCCCGGACCCCAGCATTGCCATGGGCAGAAACACTGAGATGGACATGGCTCCCCCATCATGACATTTGTGTCTGATCCTCGTGCTGCCACCTTTGGAAACTAAGCTGGGGACTAGAATTCAGTAATGGACATAGTCCCTTGGTGTCTAAAGGAGAGACTTCCAGGACTCTGCAGATGGCAAAATCTGTAAGTGTTCAGGCCTCTTAGAGAACATGGCGAAGCATTGCTGAGACCCTCTCCTCATACCCTCCCATAGACGTGAAACCATCTCTGGATGTTACTTACTGTGGGCTCCCTTAGGATTCAGGGCATAGTGACAGAAAGAAGGAAGAAAGGAAGGAAGGAAGGAAGAAATAAAGAGAGTAGAAAGAAGACTGTATGCTCAGTGCAGAAGTGACTTCTTTCTCAGGTATTTCCCACCTAAGGCTGGTTGACCCCTTGCTGTCAACCCTGCAGGCATGGAGGGTCAACTGAACCTTATGGCCAAAGTTGCTAAAAGAGTGAGATTTAGATGTCCTGACCACAAAAACGGTCTGGGAGGTGATGCATGTGGTAATTCATCTGATGTGCTCATCCCAGACGTCAGATCCACAGGTTCACACACTTGGGGGCGGTGCTTATGGTAATTAACTTGATGTGCTCATCCCAGACGTCAGATCCACAGGTTCACACACTTGGGGGCGGTGCTTATGGTAATTAGTCTGATGTGCTCATCCCAGACATCAGGTCCATGTGTTCACACACCTAGGAGGTGGTGCTTATGGTAATTAACCTGATGTGCTCATCCCAGACGTCAGATCCACAGGTTCACACATCTGGGAGATGATGCATATGGTAACTAGTCTGATGTGCTCATCCCAGACGTCAGATCCACATGTTCACACATCATTCACAATTATCATTTGTCAATTTAAAGTCTGCCAAAACACTCTCGAATGACGTGCTCGCTTTTCTGGCCAGCTCTACACACAGCTGGTTCAATTGCATTTGTTCAGAGGATGTGCTTAAGTCCTTAGCCTTGAACTCCAGAGCACAGGCTTTTGGTGGAAACCGAGTCATTGCAGATGACGTCAAAGTGACATAAGGTTATAACGAGGAGGGGCCCTTATCCAATGACCAGTTTCTTCATGAGAAAAGAAGACAGAAACATCGAAGAGATCCCTGTGGCAGTGCTGGTAGAGCCTGGGGCAGTGCTGCCACCAGACTCAGTGGAAGGGCCTGGGAGAAGAGGGAGCTGTAGATTCTGATCTTGGATTTTGTACTTTAGAAGGGAGGTGGAATGTGAGAACAGCTTCTCTCTCTCTCTCTCTCTCTCTCTCTCTCTCTCTTTCTCTCTCTCTCTCTCTCTCTCTCTCTCTCTCTCTCTCCCTTCCTCTCCCTCTCCTCTCTTTCTGTGTATGTTATATTTCCCTTATTCCCTCCCCTCCCCTCTCCTCCCCTATCCTTCCCTTCTTCTCTCTTCTCCTACCCACCCCTCCCTTTCCCTTCTTCTCCCTCCTCTTTGAAATAGGGTCTCAAGTAGTCCAGGCTGGTCAAACTCTCTATACAGCTGATGACCACTTTGTGCTCACAGAAGACATCAACAAAAGGGACCCCTCCAAGAAACTGTGGTGCCCTGAGAAGATGCAGGCCCTGGGCGCCTACAAAGTCCTTCTGTCCAAATGTGCTGTTTAAAAGTCAGACCTGGAAACACAGCACTGACATAATGACGTTGCCACCTGTAAAACACACTCCCCAAAGGACCCCCCGAGTCTCTTGCCCATCTAAAGGAGCAGCATGCTGCCACATTCTAAACCTGAGCTTCCTAAAGGCAAGCGAGAAGGGGTATACAAGCACACATCCCATGAGCTGAGAGAGGGTGTGGCCCTGATGTCATGGGACCTTATTGAGCTGATACCCTGGGCTAAGGAGGATGCTTGTATTCAGCTGTGCCCTTAGCTCATCAGCCAGGCCAGGCTTTGGAACCGGCTAAACTTGGCCACAAACTCACCAGCTGGGGGTCCAGGCTTCAGCAGCAGTTTTATCTGCCTTCCCTCTGCACCAGTGCTGCCTGTCCCTTCAAACACCATGGAGGACAGCCTGGGGTGCCAGGATCTGAAAGCCCCATTAGACTGAACTGCCCTGTCCATGTTCAGAGGCTGTAACTCTAGAGTAAGGACCACTTCCTTGTCTTTCCTCTTTGCTTGTTTTGAGACAGGTCTTGGTTTCTGGTCCAGGCTGGCCTGAAACTCATGAAAACCCTTCCTGCCTCAACTGGGGTTACAGCTATGAGCCACCACGCCCAGTTTGAGGACCTCAAGGACCTCTTTCTCATTTGTGACAGAGGTCTCTCCTTCCCCTGGCACAGCTGGAGAGGAGCCTTCGGGGGGCTCTAGGATCCCCAAACAAGCACATCTTGGCTGACAATACTGCAGACCTAGGTGCTGTGCCTGGGGTCAGGCAGCACCATGGGGTGGGGTCTAGGTGACCTGGGAGGTAGAGGGTAGCCATTCCTTAGAAATCAGGGAGCCAGAATGCACTCACCATTGTCCTCCTTGCCCTCTCATTCTGCCCCCAGGGTGGGCAAGGGCATGACCTCTCATTAGAACTCTGGCCCACTCCCAAGAGTGGCTGTCATTGGTTTAGGGAGGTGCCAATCATTGTCCTTTTGGAATTTCCCATCTGAAAGTTGGCTCCCACCCAACTTTCCAATGAGGCAGAAACAGAAACCATTAGAGAGCCCAAGTAGTGAAGCCATGTGAGATTTGATGACCCATGTGTTATGATGTAGGCTGAAAACTTAAAAGTAAGGATTTGGAAAATATTTGAAGCTGAGTGTTGACGTGATTCATGTGGGGGGTGCCAGCTATCATCCAAAAGATCAGAGACCTGGCTGACCAGAAATAAGATGAGTTTTGTTCTCCCCACCCCAGGCAGCACAGGAAGGAACCCAGAATCTCCCAGGACACAAGGAGTGACCATCATCCAGAAACAAAGAAAACAAGTTTATCCAAACCCAAGTTAACGAGTACAAAAAAATGAAAGCCCTGAGGAAGCGATAATTACAGCCCAAAGCTGGGTCTTTGAAAACATTTTCTAAAATGAACAAAGCTGAAACCACAATCAGGAAGAGAGCAAGGGATGGAACAAAGGCTGTCAGGGAGAGGGCAGTGGGATGGCCCTAGCGTGTACAGCAGCATCTCAGCTGCCAGCCTGTCCTGCTCACTTCGTTTCCTTCCCCACAAGGGCGCTGCTGAAGACACAGTGGGAACCCTCCGTGGGAAGCCAGATGTGACCAGAGAATAGAACATACCTTACGCAGGAGGAACAGAATCCCGTGGCAAGGAGAGAGTGATGGCAAACTCAGTGCCCTCAGATGCTGGAAAATTCTCCAAACACAGCAGCCTCATGAGTGTGGACAGTCTCAGAAGTGGTCATCCCTAGACACAGTTGTCCGCAGATGCAGTCATTCCTGAGCTTAGTACCCCTGAGGGTGTCCTGGAATGGGATTGTTGTGCCTGGGTGGCAATCCTCCGGGTCTGCACCTTCCTGCTCTCTTGGGCAGTGTTCCTAAGGACCACCCTCTGCTCTCTCTCTTCCTGGGATCACCCCACAGCTGATGGAAACTCTTCCTTTCTGTGTCCATCAGGATGTGGATGAGGGTGGCTTCATCCCAGGCCCTGGAAAAGGTTACCCACTCACTGTAGTTTTTCTGAGGATGAGAAACAAGTGGGTGACAGAGGCCCTGGGGCTGCTGGACAGAAACCCCTCTGTGAAGACGGACAGCTTAGGCCAGCAGTCTCATCAGCATGCATGCCCGCCACAGTCTGTTGTGCAGCCTGTGCACAGAGGTCTGATTTCAATATCATTACTAAGGACTCCAGCTTTCCTGTAAGTATTTGGTTATTTCCCAGGAACACAGACCCAAGTGGAGAAAAATGACAAAAACCCACTATTTGCCAGTGTGTCTGCTAGGGGAGGGAGGGAGAAACAACCACCCAGGCTAGGCTTCCTGCAGGCTCTGACAGCAGACAGACCTGAGCAGCAGACCCTAGCAGGTTTTTGTGCCTCTATGCACTAAAGAAAAGACAAAATAATAAATTGTGATGACATGCAATAGTGTGGCTGCTGGAGGAAAGCTGCAGGCAGGATTTAGAGCGGAAAGGCGATTTCAAGTCTCAAGATTCTCTGACATCTAACATGGTTAATCACCAGTATGCCTCTTTCCCCAGTTATCTACCACTCTCATGGTCCATTCAGTCACTAACCAGCTGGGTATCATCCATCTACCCTTGATTCACCAGCCCCCCCAACAATCATCTATTCATAAGTCCATCATGTATCTTTCCATTCATCCTACCCACCAATCATCCATCCATCCATCCATCCATCCATCCACCTATCATCCATCCATCCATCCATCCATCCATCCACCTATCATCCATCCATCCATCCACCTATCATCCATCCATCCATCCATCCACCTATCATCCATCCATCCATCCACCTATCATCTATCCATCGACTCACTCATCCGCCCATTATCCACTCATCTACCATCTACCCACCCATCGAGCACTCCTGTTGACTCATCCACATTTGTCATCTATACATACCCTTACCCATCTATCTATATATCTACCATGTATCATTTAACCCATCTCACCAGCCCATCATCCATCATTCCATCTACCCATCATCCACCATCAATTTACCCACTCATTTGGTTATCATCCATCAATCTACCAACCAACCAATCACTCATCCATTTATCCATTCAGCCTTCCACCCATTCCAACAACTCATCATCTTCCCACCTATCCATTTACTCAGCTACCATCCATCCATTCCCACTCATTCACTCATCATCTACCCACTCACCAAGTACCCATCCATTCATCCATACATCCATTATTCATCCTTCCACCCATCCTGGTAATGCATCATCAACCATCCATCTGTTTATTTAGGAATGGGCTTAGCTGGCTGTCCTTCCCTGGCTGGATTCCTTGGGTGCCTGCCATCTAATGTAGAAAAGGGTTTTTGCTGATTTCACTCGAGCTTCTTCTCGTCTCCAGAATTTAGTGAGGCTGATCGTGCAGCTCTTCTCCACTCTCAACACCCCGCTTAGTTCATGGGGCAGACAGTGGCCTGGGAATAACACGTAGATGCAGGGTCTGCTGAGGCCATTTCCCCAGTTTACTGCTGAGCCTGACTTGGGGCAGCCTAGGTCTGAGAGTGTGGAAAGAGATTCCAGTTCCAGCCACAGCAAAAATTCACATGGAAAACTGAGATGCAGGAGGTTTGATGTCACAGGGAGGTGGTTGGTGGTCATCTCTCTCTATGCCAGGTTCTCATGTACTTAGTTCACATCTCACTCCACACATCTGTGTGTGCGGGTACACAAACCCACAGTCTATACTGTTCTGGGTCCAGAAGTCACACTGTTTGGGGGACCAAAGGGCAGATATCTCTGGTCTATGTTCCAACACTCAGACCCTAGGTCCTGTAACCTGGATGCCATCAAGAGTTCAGGATCTTGGGTTGCAGACCAGGAATCCAGAGTCCTGACTCAACCCTATTGCATCTGGTAAGAGACCAAGTTGGAGATCTGTACAAGACAGAGGGTCTAGACTCCAGGAGACAGCGCCTTGAACGTGTAGGATTGTGCTGGAAGGCAGAGTTCCGACAAACCACCAAGGTGGCGATAGTTTAGTAATGAAAGCCTGTCCGCCCACGGAGTCTCACTTTGTTTTTTGTTTGTTTTTTGAGATGGGTCCTTTTTTTTTTTTGAGACAGGGGTCCTTTTTTTTTTATTTATTGAGCTCTACATCATTTTTCTCTGCTCCCCTCCCCGCCTCTCCCCTCCCCCCTTCAGGCCTCCCCCAAGGTCCCATGCTTCCAGTTTACTCAGGAGATCTTATCTTTTTCTACTTCCCATGTAAATTAGATCTATGTAAGTCTCTCTTAGTGTCCTCATTGTTGTCTAAGTTCTCTGAGATTGTGGTTTGTAGGCTGGTTTTCTTTGCTTTATGTTTAAAATCCACCTATGAGTGAGTACATGTGATAACTATCTTTCTGTGTCTGGGTTACCTCACTCAAAATAATGTTTTCTAGCTCCACCCATTTTCCTGCAAAATTCAAGATGCTGTTATTTTTTTTCTGCTGTGTAGTACTCCATTGTGTAAATGTACCACATTTTCCTTATCCATTCTTCTACTGAGGGGCATTTAGGTTGTTTCCAGGTTCTGGCTATTACAAACAATGCTGCTATGAACATAGTTGAGCACATGTCCTTGTGGCACAATTGAGCATCCTTTGGATAAATACCCAAAAGTGGTATTACTGAGTCTTGAGGAAGGTTGTTTTCTAATTTTCTGAGAAATCGCCACACTGACATCCAAAGGGGTTGTACCAGCTTGAGTTCCCACCAGCAATGCAGAAGTGTTCCCTTTTCCTCACAACCTCTCCAGCATGAACATTGATACAAAAATACTAAATAAAATATTGGCAAATTGAATCCAAGAACACATCAGAGCCATCATCCACCATGATCAAGTTGACTTCATCCCACAGATGCAGGTACAAAAATCTGTCAATGTAATCCACCATATAAACAAACTGAAAAATAAAAAGCACATGATCATCTCATTAGATGCTGAAAAAGCTTTCAACAAAATACAACATCCCTTCATGATAAAGGTCTTGGAGAGAGCAGGGCTATAAGGAACATACCTAAACATAATAAAAGCAATATACAGCAAGCTAACAGCCAACATCAAACTAAATGGAGAGAAACTCCCAGCAATTCCACTGAAATCAGGAACAAGACAAGGTTGTCCACTTTTTCCATATCTATTCAATATAGTTCTTGAGGTCCTAGCTAGAGTAATAAGACAGCAAAAGCAGATCAAGAGGATACAAATCAGAAAAGAAGAAGTCAAATTCTTACTGTTTGCTGATGATATGATAGTTTTCATAAGCGATCCCAAAAATTCTACCAAGGAACTTCTATGACTCATAAACACTTTCAGTAATGTAGCAGGATACAAGATTAACTAAAAAAATCAGTAGCCCTCCTGTACACAAATGATAAAAGGGCTGGGAAAGAAATCAGAGAAACAACACCCTTCACAATAGCCACAAATAGCATAAAATATCTTGGAGTAACTCTAACTAAACAAGTGGAAGACTTGTATGACAAGAACTTTAATTTGAAGAAAGAAATCGAAGAAGACACCAGAAAGTGAAAAGATCTCCCATGCTCTTGGGTAGGCAAAATTAACATACAAAAAATGGCAATCTTACCAAAAGCAATCTACAGATTCAATGCAATGCCCATCAAAATCCCAGTAAGAGATGGGTCTTACTGGACTGGCTCTGGCTCTTCTGGAACTCACTCTACAATCCAGGCTAGCCTTGAACTCACAGAAATCCTCCTGTCTCTGCTTTCCCAGTGTTGGGAAGGTGTACACCATTATGCCTCGCTGAAGTCTTTTTTGTTGTTGTTGTTGTTTGTTGTTTTTCAAGACAGGATTTCTCTGTGTAACAGCTCTGGCTGTCCTGGAACTTGCTCTGTAGATCAGACTGGTCTCAAACTCACAGAGATCCACCTGCCTCTGCCTCTCGAGTGCTGGGATTAAAGGCATGTGCCAACACTGCCCAAGGAAGTCTCACATTCTTGAGTCTAACTTGGAGTCCATCCTCTCCCTCCGGTGGCTGTTGTTGGGATAGTCCAGCTGCCCTGGCCTACCTGAAGACACCTCAGGACCTTGCACTGCTCCAACTTCTTCCTTGGCTCCACTGTCTTCAGGTTGTAGCCTGTCTACAGGCTGCCAGTAAGGTTTAGCACGCTCTACTCCTTCTTCAGACTCCCCCCCCCCCCCCCCCCCGTAACTATTATTATTCTGCTAGGCTCACCAGGGCACCTTCCCCTCCAGGATCTGAAGGGAGCTCTGGAGATTTTCAGTTCTGCCAGCCCTTGCTTGCACGGAGCCTTTAACTTAGAATTCACTCCCTGCACCCCAGCAGATCAGAACCTGATTCTCCACGCCTCCTTTCTCCTCCTTGGAGGCCAGCCTTCAGCCTAGATACCTAGCCCTTCTGTGGCTCTGCTTGAGGTGGTGTACCACAGAGCTCGGATTTGTGGTTTGCATTCTTTCCTGACCCCCTGCCAGGTTGTCAGGTAAGACTGTGTGTGGATGGTGGAATCCATCTGTGGAGGGCTTTGTGCCCTGGCCCAGCTGTGCCGGTAGCTCTGGGATCACTACTGACCCTGCTCCTCTAGCAGGCATCACAGGCAGCATATACCCATATATGTGCTAGAGGCTCCGGGGTGGCCTGGGTGGAACATCCCCCAGACCCAACTAGGGCTATGGAGTAGCCCAGCCGCAGACACATAGCAGACTTTGGCCAAATGAAGGACAGATCTGGAGCTGTCACTTTTCTTGGGCTTGAGAGACTCCAGGTGCTCTGAGATAAGGATGTGTATTTTTTAACTTTAAGTCACCATGGGAGGCTGGGGCTGACTCTGTAGCTGCCTGGGTGACTGCTGTCCTTCTAATGGTGGCTCCATCCATTTTAAACTCGGGCACTTCATTGTCCGACTTCCTGGCAGCTGCTACAGCTGCAGGGGAACCAAATTGGCTATTCATTCTGCTGGCCAAAATACCAGTGAAGCCGCTTCCCCGTCCATCAGGGTATCACACACAAAACAGCCTCCTCGCTGCGGCCCCACATCTGTCTCCGTGTGTGGAATTCAAAACCAAACCATGCTTGTGATGAAATTCCATGTACAAAGCAAGCACGGGCATTGGTGATGGCTAAGATTCCAGAGGATTCTGCATGGTCGTGGAACTGAGATGGGGGGTCAGGACCTGGTATCTCCTTCCCTAATATATTTGAACAGCATGGTTTGGCCGGCCATTCCCCAAACTCTCAAGCTCTATAGAGACAGGGGTAGCATTTGAATGGCTCTACCCACACTGATCAGTGCTGCTCCGTGATTCTGGGGTGTCAGGACTCCTGGCTGCAGGACACCCACTGTGGATTTTCAGGGAGTGGAAATGCATTTCAGTTCATCTCAGTCTTCCCTGTGAGCTGGAGAAATTCCCTATTTCAGACGAATAGTTGAAGAAATGACTAAGCAGGGACTTTATGTAACAGCCATTAAGATAATTGACACTCATTTTGATTCAAGGTACAATATTCTCTGTAAAAAGAAGTATTTTTCTGCTTTCTTGAACACTTCTAAAAGACTGGGAATTAAATCTCTTCCCCAATAAAAATTAAAAGCCCAGCTTCCCATCTAAATATTAAAATCTCGCTGGAGCAGGAAGCATCTTAGGAGCCTGGTGGGTACACAGCTCAGCAAACAGCCAGGGCTTGCTGCATGTCTGATGCTTCCTAGTTAGCATGCTATAGTACCTAGGAGGGGGCTGGGGCGGGAGTGGGGAAGCAGCCAGTCCTAGGCTTAGCAAGAAAGTGACATCGTGGGGATGTCATGTAGTCAGCCTCCAGAGTCACGGTCATTTCCCCAGGACTGGGCTGCCCCAGGAGGCACAGGGGGGAGCATGAGCCCTGGTGTGCTCTAGGTAAGTAATCAGGAAAGTGAAGCCATGAAGGAGGAAGGCTGGCAGCCTGGACAGCTGGCCTCCACCCTCCTTTCTCATCCTGCATGTCCCAAGCCACTTTGTATTTTGATTTTATTTTATTTCTCTGCTTTTGAGACAGGGCCCTACTATGTAGCCCATACTAGATTTGAATTCATGGTCTCCCAGCCTCAGTCTCCCAAGTCTTGGGATTATAAGTGTGTTAGCACCACCTTTGGCCACTTTTGAGACATGTAACTCTGAACCACACCAATCCTCCATTGCCCTGTCATCGTCCAGCAAGGAGCCAGGAGCATGCAGAGAGGCCTGCCTTACCCATGGCCTCAGCAGCTTCCCACCTGCACAAATGGTCGTGTGACCCAGGATCTCTGTGGCCCCCTTCTATATTCTGGCCCTGTCTGGCATCCGTGGCAGAAGCCCTTCCCTATAAACCACACAGTGCTGGGTGTCCACCTCTTCATGAGTCAGGGGAAGTTGTTACACTTTTTTTTTTTAAGTCTGCTCTATCTGATATATTCTTGGGCTTGGTTCTCCTGATGTGGTCTTAATACACTCATGTGTCCCCACAATCCTAATTCACCTCAATGAACCTATTTATTTAGACAGGGTTTCTCTGTAGCTTTGGAGCCTGTCCTGGAACTCACTTTGTAGACCAGGCTGGTCTTGAATTCATGGAGATCCTCCTGTCTCTGCCTCCCGAATGCTGGGATTAAAGGCATGTGCCACCACCATCCAGCTCACCTCAATGAATTTATTGGCTGGAGAGATGGCTCAGTGGTTGAGAGCACTGGCTGCTCTTCCAGAGGTCCTGAGTTCAATTCCCAGCAACCATATGGTGGCTCACAACCATCTCTAATGAGATCTGGTGCCCTCTTCTGGCCTGCTTGCATACATGCAGGCAGAACACTGTATACATAATAAATAATTTAAAGAAAAACCTCACCTCAATGAATTTATAGGGTGACTTCCTTTCAACGCCCAGGAATAAGTCATTTATCAGTCTGTGCTAGAGGTAGTGGCAGGTAGGTGACGGTGCCATCCGTGTGTCCACTCAGGCGTACAGTCATCCTCCATCTTAAAAATGGGGTAAAAAGCTACTTAAAATACAGTTTCACAGGACAAGGCATAGTCTGAAATCCACTGTGTTTACAAAACATGGAGGAACTCAGAGCAGGCACAACCAGCTGTCAACAGGCCCCTACTGTGAGAGAAATACACTTGCACATATATGCAGGCAATTGCTTGTGGTTCTTACAGGAGGACCGGTTCCTGGGGTCAAGAGCGGCAGGAGAGAAAGGGTTGGGAGTTGGGCAAGACCCACCTTTAATAAGGGCATGTAGCGAATGTGCACAGAGGTGCTCTGAGTGGCTACAGCTGCGGATATATCCTGCAGGACCCCAAGGGCAGGCCAGTGCAGATGCCTGAATACTAACACTCCTCCCTATTTTTTTTCTCCTCGAGACAGGGTTTCTCTGTAGCTTGGGAGCTTGTCCAGGAACTAGCTCTTGTAGACGTCCTCCCTTTTGTTTATTATAAAAAGGTGAGGAGTTAGAAAGGGGTAGCAGGTGAGGCAGGAATGAGGACGCCATGTTCTCGAGACTGCTTCCTGCTGACCTGGGGGGGGGCATCACAATCTTTGGGGGAGAAAAGCCAAGAAAGCTGGGGTGCTGGCTATTTCACTTCGCTGTTCAGGCACTGTGGAGTTGTCCAGCGCCTCTTAGACCTGGCAAGTCGTACTCAAGGTGGATCCAAGTCGACTCCCTGGAGCTCCCAAGAATTCCTTGAGTTTGTAAAAAGCTAAGTTTTAGACACATTAGCAGCCATTTCTGCTGTGTAACTGTTAGGTTTTAGAGTTTTACTTCTACTGGTGAATGTTCCCAAAGAGGCAGGGAAGAAAGGGACCCTGTACCTCACCTCTAGCAATTTCTTGGGGAGCAGGAGTCACTGGGTCTCAGCATCCTGAGCACAAGCCTGGCGTGATTCAACGTTGAGCTGCTGAGATGTTATGAGTCTCCAGGGACTTTAGCAGAAGCCAGGCGGATACTCTGAGGGCTGCCTCTGTGGCGAGAAGCACAGGTGGGGCGGGTGAGGTCCCTGACATTCTCTCCAGACCCTGGCATCTAGCGTTTTTACGTGAGGATGCGCCAACCGGCGCGTGCTGTGCAGTCAGCAGCATTAATCTTTCACATTGCTCATTGTCAGGCGTTTGCTCCTTTCATCTGCTGCAGGCAGAAGGCTCTGGTTCCGGGAAGAGTGCCAGGATGTTTGTCTTATCATGTGGCACTGACCCGAGGCCTCCTGAATGCTTCCTGTCTTCTCCTAGGCAGAGGTTTTGGGGGCAGAAGGGCCTGGGAGGCATTGGTTCCTTCCTTTTCTGTCTCTGTAGAGCAGGTTAACTGAACTTTCCCGAGTAACTCCATTTTGTCCTAGTTTTGACTGGGGTGTTCTCACACAGCCCCATCTCCAGCTTTAGGAGGCCCATCGTTTACAACATAAAACGAATTGTTTTAATCAACTGAACCTTTGAAACTTCTGCCCCTGGCCTGCCTCTGGAGTGATGTCACTGTGGTTGCCAGCTTTATAAACCCTACCCTACCTCTCTCCTGGGTGGAGAGCCTGCTCTTGATTACCTGAAAATGAAGGCCCCTTCATCTGACCTTCACTGGGTGGCCTTCTCCTGTGCCTTGTGTGGGCACAACTTCTGGGCACCACGGATGTGAAGGAAGGGCCGCATGTACAGTTCAGCTTGTGTGTTCTGAAAGGCCTCTTACCCAGTCGGAGGAGCTGAGGAGCTGGACACGCGACACCTGAGCGCCAGAGAGGTCTGGGCTGAGTAACAGGATGCGGAGGGGAGCTCTGCCTCATCCCATGTCCATAGCTGAGGAAACAGGAATTTGTGGATTATGCCTAGGTCAGTGTGTAACTAGGGTGCTGCACAGGTCCAAACTATATATGGAGCCTCCTCCCTTCTGTATTGAGGCATTGGGGACATGTGGCCTGTGCTGGGACTGGGTGGTAGAATGTAGTGGCCCCATGGAAGGCACCTGCACTGGCACACAGACCACACTGTTGGGTGACTGTGAACACAAACTCATCCCAGCACAGCACAGGGCTCAAGTGCTCTCTCATTCACTATCCATGACATTGGCTCAGGACTGTGATCCCTCAGTTTCAGAAGGAGCTGAAGACTTCCTTGTTCACCTGGGGACTGGGGGAGCAGAGAGTCGTGGAGGCAGGACCCGGGAAACAAAGGAAGGAAGACATAAAATCCACTGTGGGCCAGGTGTGGCATGACATGTCTGTAATCCCTGCACCCAGGAGGCAGAGGCAAGCAAATCTCTGTGAGTTAAAGGTCAGCTGGGTCTACATAGCAAGTTCCAGGGCAGTCGGAGCTAAGCAGTGAGATGCTTCCTCAGACATAAATAAATAAAATTCACCGTGAAGTCAGAGGTTATGGTGTTGGCCTCATGCTCCAGGACCGCAGCCAACTGCCTGGAACTCAGGTTCTTATTTGTACAGAGGCCATGGTGAGGGCCTGAAGCTCTTGTTTTCCCTCCTAAGAGGCACCAGGCACAGGAAATTCCTGTGAGGACTTTCCAGCTGGCCTTCCGTCTACCACAGTGGAGAGATGGGCACTGTTCTTCAGAGAAGCCCTGGGTCTTCTGGAAGCAGCTGCCCCAAGGTGAGGAATGAGAGGACAGGGAGGTGAGGGGATTAGGAAGTGGGGTGAGGAGGGAGGGGTTTAAGAGATGAGGATAGGGTGCAAAGAGGAGAGGGGTGTTGTATGATACTAAGCTCTTTGGACTCTTTTGGGGTCCCAAATAAATCACACACACAGGCCTTTCTTAAATTATCCTGATTACCTTTTGCTGCTGGGTTTTTAGCTTTCTTGCTTCTGTATATTTCACTTTCCTTCTTGCGCCGTGGCTGGTTGGGTGGCTGGCTCCGACATCCTCCTCTTCTCTTTCTCTCTTGCTCTTCCTCTTCCGGTCTCCTTCTACTTCTACTCTCTACCTGCTGGCCCCACCTACCCTTGCTCCTGTTTGTTATTGGCTGTTCAACTCTTTATTAGGCCCCTCAGGGGTTTTAGACAGGCAAAGAATCACAGCTTCACAGTTAATCAAATGCAGCATAAACAAAAGTCACACACCTAAAAATAATATTCCCCGACAGAGGGGTGAGGAGGATAGATATGAAGAGGTGGGATGAGGGGGTGAGAGGGTGAGGAGGTGATATGAAGAGATGGGGAGGTAAGCAGGTGAGGGGATAGGGAGATGAGGAGATAAGGAGGTGAGCAGACAGGGAGTTGAGGGGGTATGGAGGTGAGGGGGTAGAGAGGTGAGGGGGTAGGGAGGTGAGGGGATAGAGGGATGAGGGGGTAGGGAGGTGAGGGGGGTAGGGAGGTGAGGGGATATGGAGGTGAAGGTATGGAGGTGAGGGGGTAGGGGGATGAGGGGGTAAGGAGGTGAGGGGGTGGGTAGGTGAGGGGGTGGGTAGGTGAGGGGGTAGGGAAGTGAGGGGATAAGGAGGTGAGGGGGTAGGTAGGCGAGGGGGTGGGGAGGCGAGGGGATAGGGAGATTTGGTTCTGCCACCATTTTCCTTCAGCATGATGGAACAACATGATTCTATCTACAGAGTAGGCAGGCTCAACCAGCATCCCAACCCTGTCCCTGGGCTCTCTAGATGAGAGCTTGTCCTCTGGATTGGGAACCTCAGACTGCCTCAACTAGTGCCTTAGAGTCCTGGGCTTTGCAGGGTACTGAAAAGCTTTCCCTAGGCAGGGTCAGCTCACAGACCCAGACAACTCCTGGTGAAGCCCCAGTCTCACTGTCTGGCCAAAGGTCTGGCTTGGCTTGGCCTGCAGTCAGTTCTGGGGTACAATTAGAATACCCCAGGGCAGAGGAAGATGCAGATGAAAGATACAAGCTGCTCTCCCCTAGATGTGTGTATGAACTGAAGAGGCCGGTGCTTCTCTTTCAGTGCCCAGCCTATTAGCCCTCTGGTTCACAATGTCCCCATCTGTAAAAGGACCATGAGGAACATTGAGGCGTATGACAGGAGCTCCAGGGATTTGGGCTGTCCTCCAACGCAGCATCTGTAGCATCGAGAGTCCACTCTTGTAGATGGTCTTTCCACGAGAGCTCTAGGGCAACCCCCTCAGCTCACTGCGTGGCCAACCTCAGTTCCCTAGACCCAAGCAGGCTTCTCACAGGCAGCTCCAACCTCCTCCTCTTCCTACAGGGCTGGCCTCCACTGAGTGTGGTCTTCTGGAGACCTCCCTGGTTATGCTCCTACTCCTGGGCCTTAGCAGGCCTTGATGGCTCTTCCTCTGTAGTCACAGGCATCTTTACACGGTGACCTCCTCAAACCTGGATATGGGTTTTCTCATTTACAGCTCTCAGCTGATGGAACAAGAGCTGAACATCCTGGCCTCCTGCCCTCAAGTCTGTATCCTTCCCTCTAAATAATTTAGACAAACACACATCACTTTCACAGTGGCTGCCCAGAGACTTTTTATCTAATCCAGGCTTTTGAACAATGTTTTCTGAGAACAGGAGTTTGCCATGAGTCGTTTTGATGCAGGGAAGATGAATAATGCATGAGGGAGGAGGGACGCCCTGGCGCCACGAGGGCATGGCGGCTCAGCCTTAGACCTAGACACCTCGTGGTGTGTGTGTGTGTGTGTGTCTCAGCCTTAGACCTGGACACTTTGCTCTGTGTATGTGTGTGTGTATGAATGTGACTCAGCTTTAGACCAGTACACCTGTGTGTGAGTGTGTGTGAGTGTGTGTGTGTGTGTTGGTGTTTTCAGGACCCTGGTTCTACCCTGCAGCAGTCTCTCACTTTGGGTTGTTTTAGGACAATGTTTCTATCAGACCCTCTAGATCTGAGCTAGAAGGTCCATGGCCACCTGAGATCCCACTGCTGTGGAGCTTCCCCTAGAGAGCACAGTAGTTGGTGGAGACCAGTGGCATTAAGCCAGAACTGGTCACTGCAGTGGGGACAAGGTCTTTTCACTCCAGTTTGGTGGCTGGTCAACCCTGAAAGGGGCTGTGTTCACATGCGCATCTCAATTGCTGTCTCCCGTGGTCCTGGCTTTCCTTGACATCTAAGTATTTGTTGTCTCCTGGCTTCTCCCAGTTAATAGCAAGGCAGTTTGGTTCTTTGTCCATGCCTCTGTTTAGGGCATAGATAATGTTTCATCTATTCAGTCCAGATATTGGAAGGCTTGTCTCTGGCCTTCTAGAATGTTCTCACTATTGTCCTCCAACACTGGCCTCTGTTCTTTTTCCTTGGCCGCCCCTGTCACACTTTTGGTGTTCCCTTTCCCATCTCTAACCTGGCTCTGTGCTGCTGTTGAGTTCCCTGTTATTCCACCTGTCACTTTGAGGGTGCCACCAGCCTGGGAAATGTGTTTTCCAAAGCTGCCCTTTTCATCTATGGAGCCAACAGAGCGGATGTGGTATCTGATGGCAGTACGGCATGAACTCCCTATGCTGTTTCAAAGAGGCCAGTTCCCTGCTGGCTCCCGTGACTGTTTCATGTTTTCTTTGAGATACCCCCTCCATTCCTCCCCTTCAACCCTCTCCCATGGTCCCCATGCTCCCAGTTTATTCAGGAGGAGATCTTGTCCTTTTCTACTTTCCATGTAGATTAGAGCCATGTATGTCTCTCTTAGAGTCCTCATTGTTGTCTAGGTTCTCTGGGATTGAATTCACTTGTTTTTAACAGCCTCGTTTTCTTTAGAAAAACGCACTCTGTATAGCCAATTGTGGTGTTATTAGCTGTGCTGGCATTCCAAATCTTTGTTGGATTCTAGAATGGGTACCTCTTTCTTGCCATGTCCCCTTAATTTCCCCTGTCTGGCCTCAGTTCCTAGAAGGAGGACAGTGGTGGGGCCCATGGTCCCCTCCATGTATCACCTCAAGGCTGCACACTCTTGGAAGGCTCCTTGCTGTCCTGCCCTGTCCTGGAGGAGCTGAATCTGCCTCTCTCATCACTGCGACACTGTGTTCACGTGCCTCACGGTCTGTGTGGAGGTGGCATGGGCTGTAACAGGCGAGAAGGCTGTGCAGGAGGCCGTGTGGAGATGACACTGGGGTCTGACTGTGGCTGACAACTCCTGGAACTGGAGGGAGCAGCAAAAGACACCGCCCTACTCATCCCCTCATTTTGTTCTTCGCTCCCCTCCCCTCTAGAGTCATTCCAGAATAAATGTCCAGCATTTCCAACCCCTGTTTGTGGTACTGACCACAGGAAAGTTACCTCCTGTCTGCCACTCTTACCTAGCCTATCTTCCCTTCCCTTTCTCTATCTTACCCTTGGACACTGTCTTTGGGTTTCTATTGCTGCAACAAAACACCGTGACCAAAAGCAAACTGGAGAGGAAAGAGTTTATTCAGCTTATCCTTCCACATTGCTATCCCACAGCAAAGGAAATCAGGACAGGAACTCAAGCAGGGCAGGAACCTGGAGGCAGGAGCTGATGCAGAGGCCATGGAGGAGTGCTGCTTGCTGGCTTTCTTCCACCTGACTTGCTCAGTCTGCTTTCTTATAGAACCCAGGACCACCAGTCCAGGGGTGACCCCACCCACCAAGGGCTGGGCCCTCCCGCATTGATCACCAATTGAGAAAATGCCTTACAGCTGGATCTTATGGAGGCATTTCCTCAGCTGAGGCTCCTTCCTCTCTGATGACTCTAATTTGTGTCAAACTGACACATAAAACCAGCTGGTACAGACACCAATCAGTGGCTTCTTCATCTTACAGATCCAAGCTGTTGTGGCTACTTGCTATAAGTGGTGGCCACTTCCTCTTGTCCTCCCTGACCACAGTCTACTGAGGACTCTCACATTCCTTTCACGATATAAGAACTGGCCAAGCCCTGTGCCTAGGTTCGGAGTCAGAGGGCACTGAAAGGCAGGAGGAACCCAGCTTCCTGCAGGAAGGGTGCCTTGGAAGCCAGATCATCAACCTGCAACCCTTGGTGACTGCCTGCAAGCGTCCTTAATAGGGATCTGCTCTCACCTGCCCCAGTATCCAGGCACTAGGGGAAGGGCCCTTGGATCTTGGCCATGGATTTAAAGCAATGCCTAATGGCTCCAGACCAGTCTCAGGAGGCTCTTTCTAGGCTAACTGGAGCACAGACATTCATTGGCACAGCAGAATCCACTGACAGAGCCAGAGCCATATTGCTTTTTGGGTCTAGTGAGGGCCCTTCCCAAATGATGCTGACTGGGTCACCATGACTGTGAACAGGTCATCTGTGGGGCCACAGAGAGCCATGCTGGCCAAAGGGTTGGCCTGGAGAAGGCAATGCATATCCTGAGCACGCCTTTGTCCCCACTTGGATCTCTGTGACTGGAGGATCACAGCTTCAGTTTCACCCCCTCTTTCCACTGAGTTCCCCATGCTGGAAGGAGACTGACTGGCAGAGTCAGCTTCCTTATACGGTTGCCCAGAAATCACCGGACAGTCAGAGCTGGTGATGGTGACCACCAAACAGGCCTAGGCAGGGGCTGCCCAGGTTGTTGAGCCCGTATGTAGCTGCTCTCACACCCAGTTTGTCATAGAGCCTACTCTCCAGGGGCTGAGCGAAAGCTGGCTGACTTATTTCCATTGAGCACCTACAGTGAATGTGTGCAGGGGTGATGGACACCCCAGCACTTAAGTGCACTTTTGGGGAGCCTCAGAGCCCTTTTCCAGGCAGGCCTAGACCTTATCTTCAAATTTGCTCTTTTCAAGTTCTGGGGCAAGCAACCACTGATCTACAGTCAGAATCTCCTAAGGGACAAGGATACTCAACTTCAGTTGGAAAGACTAAGGAAGGTTGTGGTAGAGCTGAAGTTGAACCTTTGCACCTTGCAAAGAGGAATAGAAGAAGACTGTCCTCAGCCTCAAATGCCAGCAGACGCCTGGAAAACTAAGGCCAGAAGGTAGTGAGGGTCAAACCAGAAGTCAGTGGAGTTATCTTAGGCTTAATTAACAGTAGAATTCATGAAGGGTTATGTGTGTGTATTATGAATACATACGCATTCCACATACACATGTGCATGTGTGTGTGAGCGCGTGCACGCGCGCACACACACAGCTAATTTAAACAAAGAAAAGCAAATTTGAAGCTAGCAAACAGAAAAAAAGGACAACAAAAACCAGACACAGAAAAGGTTATAATAAAGAGAATTCAGACAGACTGAAGGTTTCCTTGGAAAGTGTGCCTCATCAAGATTGCCTCAAGGCAAGGAAAAAAAAAAAGTCTTGACCCCAGTTCCTTCCTCCCACAGCTTGGGGACTAGTGGTTTTGCAGAGAATGCTGTAAACATCCAAGGCACTAATAACACTAATAACACCAGGGCTCTGTAAATTTTTCCAGAGAGAAGAATATGAAAAACTCCCCCAATACATTTTCATGAAGCTAGATTCATATCAAAATCTACCAACAAACCTCGGAATCTGCCTCTGTGGGTAGAGATGTGGAGCCCAAGCACGAGCCAGACACCCAGCCTCATTCCACAGGAGAAGAGTCACCTCTGTAACAGATGGGAACACACTGGACAGTCAGTGGCTATAGATGATGCTACAGCACATGAAGTATCTAATAGGAAAACCAGGACTGTGGAGACAGCTCAGGTGGAAAGCCAGTTGTGTGCATATAGGAGGTTCTGTGTTCAGATCCCCAGGATCTGGAGAAAAACTGGGCTTGGTGGTGGGCATCTGTAACCCCAGACTGGAGAGGGACAGCTGGCCAGCCAACTTCACCTAACCAGCAAGCTGCAGTTTCAATGAGACACCCTGTCTCAAAAATTCAGGTGATGGCTACTGAGGAATGACAGCCAGCGTTGGCCTCTGGCCTGCACACACTGGACAGTGAGGGCCATGGGCCGTGGGGACATAGCTACAGAAGGTTGGGGTAGAAGTGGGACAACAGAAGTCGGGAGGACTAGCTTGGTAGGGCACCTAATGCTGTGACGGGGGGGGGGGGGGGCAGGTGAGCAGCACGTCTTCTGAGGCAATGCCTGAGGCTGGTAGAGAAAGCAGAGGCAGGTGGGGGTTTGGTCTTGGGAGGAAGGGCTGCCTGAGCATGGCCTGCAAGGCTGGGAGAAGACAGGCTGTAGATGAAGTTGGTCCAAGTGATTGGAACCATCAGAGAAGAAGACCTGAAGGTTCCTGTCTTCACACTGCCCACTTCTGGCTGGGAGACCGTCCCCAACAGGGAACCTACCACACACCAAGTCACTTAGATGTTTCTAAATCGGGTACAGCTGCGCTATTGGATTGCGAGCTTTGATTCTAGAAACATTGGAGGCTGTGGAGAATGGTCAATGCTCCTAATGGTCTGAAAACGTCACACAACGAACTGGACATGAGTTTTGTTACTGCTGGGGAACAGAAGTCACTGGCTTTCTGGCATGGGGGAGCTGTGCACACGTGATGGAGTATGGAATACCAGGGTGTCAATCCAAGCAGCGTCTGCAGGACTCTGCAATGTGGAAACTATACCAGCTTTCTGTTTACCCCCCTCCTCCCTCTCTCCTCTCTCTCTCTCTCTCTCTCTCTCTCTCTCTCTCTCTCTCTCTCTGTGTTTGTGTGTGTGTGTGTGTGTGTGTGTATGTGTGTGTGTGTGTGCATGTAGGAAATCAGAGGTCAACCTGTTCTTAGATGCTGCCTCTTTGCTTTTTGAGCCGGAGTCTCTCACTGGTACCTGGGGGTTGCTGTTTAGGCTAGACTGGCTGCTCAGGGAGCCCCAGGGATTTGCTTGTCCCCACCTCCCTAGGACTGTGACTTCAGGTGCACATCTTTAATGCAGGTGCAGAGGATTTAACTCAGGTCCTCATGCCCGCATGGCAAAGACTTTACTGACTGGGCCGTCTCCCCGTGAAGCTGGCAACTGCCAAACTCATGAGCATTCGTGAGCTCAGGGTCGATCTCTGTAGCCCCAAGTCCTGAGTACTGGGGTAATAGGGAGGTAATGTCACACTCAGAATTTGGGGTCATGTGAGGTGCACCAGAGTGGGGTTACCATGGAGGCCTGTTGCTCTGACAGTGCAGCCCAAGTTTAGGGAGAGCCTCACCCATGGGGCACAGCCTGTGCAAATTCGGGAGAAAGATGGGGGTCCAGCTCTAGGCGTGGCTGCATCTCTATCTCCTGCAGAGCCTCAGGGCTGTGTGTGGGGTCTTTCTCCAGCTTGTGACAGTTAATAATGCCAGTGGCCTCTCTATTTTCCCCAAGGGAAGTCACCAGCACAAGGAGACAAGCGCCAGCGGAGGCTCCTGTGCGGCTTGGCAAGCCTCTTACAAGCTTCCGTTCAGGCTGATTACTGCTTGTGGGGACAAAGGGACAGGTGTGAGGCCCACTTGAGAGAGAGTTGAATGTTTGAGTGATGTATTTGCACACTGCCTCTAGAATGGATAACTAGTAGGCTTTATCTCCAGAGCCCCGGAGCCTGGCTCCCTCAGCACCCACCCAGCCAGGCATCTGTGGCCACCACTGCTGTGCCTGTGCAAAGACTCGGCAGAGATTTGGCTTGCTGGGAATTCAAACACTTGTTTTTGCAGGCTGAGCTCTGAGGGCCACGCTGCTTCTGCATGGCCCCGACCCTCTGCTTGTAAATGGCTCTAATGGTTGAGCAAGAGGCTACACTTGAAAGTGTCCTGCACGTGGTGGCCATTCAACAAATCCTATTAGGATGATTCAGCTCACTGCTCAATGATTGGAATGTGGGGTTGTGGGGCTCTGGGGTATACTGTTGTGTAATAATCCATACTTCTAGAACTGTATAAAAGTCCCCATGGTACATCAGGCTCACAGTTCTCCTGAAGATGACCTACCTTTCCCAAAAAGGAAAACATGGTATGTACTCACTCATAAGTGGATGTCACCGTAAAGGACTATTGGAAAAGGGATGCATCTCGGAGTCAGGTAGAAGCCTGGTGCAAGGAAATCTCCTAGGACTCTTTGCAGTAAGGGACAAGTAGCCTGAACTGGCCATCTCCTGTGACCAGGCAAGACTTCCAGGGGAGGGATTGGGACACCAACCGAGCCACACAACCCTTGACCTGTCCCGCTTATGGGATGTGCTGGGGTAAGGGCGGCCTAGAGATTGAAGGAGTAGCCAGCTAATGACTGATCTGGCCTAAAACCCATGCCAGGAGAGTGAGCCCACCCCTGACACTGCTTGGAGTGCCAGGACCCACAGGCTGGATGACCCAGAGACTGAGGATAGAACCAAACACCGCTGGAGAAAAAAATGCCAATATAATATTGCCTAATGATATTCTGCTATATTCATAGATTGGTGCCTAGCCCTCTGTCGTCAGGGAGGTATCATCCAGCAACTGATGGAAACAGACGCAGACTCACTGCCAAACATTAGACGGAACTTGGGGAATCCTGCAGAAGGGTCAAGGACACCAGAAGAAAACCCACAGAATCAACTAACCTGGACTCACTGGTGCTCACAGAACCTGAACTGAAAACCAGGAAGCCTGCATGACTGACTTAGGCTCTCTGCATTTATGTTGTGTAGCTTGGATTTCTTGTGGGACTCCTGACAGTGGGAACAGGGGCTGTCTCCGGCTCCTTTTCTGGCTTTTGCAATCCTACTCTTCATGCTGGGTCGCATGCCCAGTCTTAATGCATGGGAGGTGCTTAGTCTTACTGCAACTTGATATGCCATGTTCTGTTAATATCCATGGGAGGCCTGCCCTTTCCTGATGAGAAACTGAGGAGGAGTGGATTGGGAGGTGGGAACACAGGGTGGGAATTGGGGAGGGACTGGGAGGAGAGGAAGGAGGGGAAACCGCTTACCTTTGCAGCCTGGCAAGTCCCATATGACAGTCCGTCCTGATGTCAGTTTGTATGATGTTCGAGTTAACCAGGGGTAACTGCCCATGTTTTGCCTTTCCTCTCTGTAACTCCTGTTTCTGCTCCTCCTTCTTGTTGACTTGTGAGAACTCAATATATATTCAGGATGGCAACCATCTTGCTGTCCGTGTGGCAGGTAGTTGAGTTGTAAGAGGAATCTGTTCTACTTTCTTTTTGGTTCCATGTTTTCACCACCAAAACTTTAATCCCTTTTGCATTAAAATGTCAATTCCTCTGCATTTATTTGTAAATATTTCAGTATGCATTTCAAAACAAAAATGTATAATGGATTATAATGAACTTAAGTTATTGCCATAATGGAGCTGAATTGATTAATCATTTTGCCAGAATTAGTGGTTTTGTGGTTTGCCGTGGACTCCTTACCCATTCTGAGATTATGGTTTCCTTTATGGCTTTTACATTTTAAACTTTTTCCTTTTTTTAATTTAAACTTTAGTCTGGTGGGATTCCAGCCTTGTGCTTGAGTAAACAGAGCCTGTCCATCTTCCCATCATGGGTCAAGGTGGCCCCTCTTCAGGCACAGCGGCCACCCCCCCCTTCATGGTCACTATACAGTGGCGAGGTCCCTTTCTGGACGTTCTGCTCTCTATTTCTGCTCAAAGTTACCTGCTTTGGACCTGATGTGGTGGCACACACCTATAATCCCAGCACTCGGGAGGCAGAGGTAGGTGGATCTCTGTGAGTTTGAGGCCAGCCTGGCCTACACAGCGAGTTCCAGGCCAGCCAGGGTTACACAGAGAGACCATAACTGTGTAATGGCTGTGGTCTGGCAGAGCGAGTCTGTCTAACTTGTTTTTTGTTTGTTAATTGGTTAATTTCGGAAATAATTACTGAGATTTTCCAAAGTGCCTAGTCTGGTCTTAGGCACTGGAGAATCCATCAAAGAAGAAAAAATAACAATGAAAGGCTCTGTTCTTAAAAAGGAAGACAAAAGAGAAAAAAAAAACTCATGAGAAATAGGAAAACTGTTGGATCTGGGGAGACAGCTGTCTGCAAGATCAGAGTTAGATCCCCAGAACCCATTTTAAAAATTTATACTTATTTGTTTATTTGTTTGTTTTGAGACAAGTTCTCTCTACATAGCCTTGGATGCCCTAGATTTTGCTGTGTAGACCAGGATGGCCTCAAACTCAAAGAGATCTGCCTGCCTTTTCCTCCTGGGGGTTGGGATGAAGGGTGTGTGCCACCAAACTGTGACACCAGAATCCATATTTTTAAAAGCCAGGTACGGTGGCTCCTGCTTGTCATCCAGAGAGGGAAGGCATGGAGAGGAGGATTGCTGGGATTCACTGGCCAGTCAGTCTAGCCTAATTGGTAATTGGTGAATTCCAGGCAGGTGAGAGACCCTGCCTCAAAAAAGAAGGATAACACCAGGCGGTGGTGGCACATGCCTTTAATTCCAGCATTCAGGAGACAGAGGTAGGTGTATCTCTGTGAGTTCGAGGCCAGCCTAGTCTACAGAGTGAGTTTCAGGACAGCCAAGACCACACAGAGAAACCCTGTCTTGAAAACCAACCCCCCCCAAAAAAAAAACAAAAAAAAAGATGAAAACATGCTACCCCAGGGGAGGAGGAGGAATGGAAGGGGAAAAGAAGAGGAGGATTGGGAGGGAAAGAGGAAAAGCATGAAAGACTAGAGAAGGGAGGGAGATGTGAAGAGAAGAATGAAGGAGGAGGAGGGGAGGCAGAGATGACTGGGGAGCCTCCAGGAGGGACAGCCAGGTGGGCTGCAGTCCACGCACTGCTGAGGCAGATGGACAGGCAGGCAGATTGGTAGACAGACAGAAGGCAGGCAGGCAGGCAGACAGGTGGTCAGACAGGTGGGTGGAGGAGCCAGTGGTCTGTCCAGGTTTGGGGATTTCGTGCCTGATACTTCTCGACAGGTGCCAGTTCTCAAGGTCTGGCACATATGTTAGCAGTGAGCCGAATTCTGATCTGGTTGCCCTAAAATGAACTGAAATAAATTCAGATTGCTATCGAGTTGGATTTGGACTGAGCTGAACTACAGTGAATTCGAGTTCCATCAGGCTGGATGGAGTCTGCTGAGATGGGAGCCTCAGATTCAAGCCTGGAGTTGAAGCACCCCTGCTCCTGAGCATCTCCTGTGTGTGTGTGTGTGTGTGTGTGTGTGTGTGTGTGTGTGTGTAGGGGGGGGGTTCTGCCTGGCCTGCCATGGGGACCCTGCAGCTCTGTGGGTAAGGGGGCTCATCTGCACAGAGCTTCATGGTGTGTAGATGCTGGGCAAGGTACATGCACACTTATGTACCATTTGCAGGCCAGCAGGAGCTGGGAGCCTTTGTCCATGGAGCCCGTACCAGGGATCTGAACTTGTAAGGAAAGTACTATTGATCTTCTTCTGGCCCTCCTCTGTAAGCTACTGTTACCTAGGGCCTGGACTCCTGCTATTAGCCCTTTGAAAGTGTAGCACCCTGCATGGAGGCCTCTGAAGAGTGCTCTTAGCCCTGCAGGTACTAAGTCCCCGCTCTGAGCAGCCACAGTCGACATCTGTTGAATGCTCCCTCTCAGCCCACTGTTTCCCTGTTATTTCTCCAAGCTGGTTCATAGCCTCAGTCCCTATGGACCTGCCCACTTATCCACCCGAGTAAGGGCTTAGGAGGGGCTGGCTTGCTGGACCTTTCCTTAGGATGCCCTTGGCCCTGGAAGCCACAGAGGGCAGGTACTTGGATGGGTCCCTCAAACTCTGCCCAGTAAGTCACCTGGGCTCTCATGAGGTCCAATTCCACCTTGAAAATTGAGGATAAAGATGGGGGAGAAGGGGAATTTTGGGAGTTTACAAGGAAGGTGGAGGCTCGATCTACTTTTCCATGCTCAGCAGGCAAAGGGGTGCTGGGTAAGTCAAGGTAACTCCTCCACAGGCATCCAGCCCAACCCACCACATCTATGCAGAGGCTGCTCTGGCCACAGGTCTGCCTCTCCAGGAGGGGATGAGAAGGCACTGGTTCTCTCCCTCCCTGGTGTGCCCCTCCCCTGGCTCCTGCTGCAGAAGGTGAGTAGCAGCTTGGGTTGCTATAGAAACAATAATGCCTCTGGCACTCCCCTCTCCTTACTCAGCTGCCTGTCCTCCCACATGGAGTCTTGGGTGGCCCCCTTAAGGGAGGAGGCCATGTGGGTGGGTACCTTTGGGCACTAGGTACTGGCTCTAAATTCATGCCTCCTGATCAGCATCATGCTCATTTGGTCAGGGGGCCCAGACACAAAAGAAGCAGGCCCAGAGAGGGGAAACCCACAAGGACAAAGCCACAGAGCTTCTTGGGTCAGGGCAGTGTCTAGCTCTTGACTGCCTGGTTGGCCTCATTCTCTAAGTCATGATCTAGGTGCCACTCAGGGGTCAGGAATCTGACATGCCTTATGTTTGGGGGCAGGAGTTGTCTTTCCCAGGATCCTGACTAGTGACAGTATTAGTTACTTTTCCCCTTTGCTGTGGCAAAATACCAGGACAAAAGCAACTCAAACAAGGAAGGGTCCACTGTAGCTCACAGTTTGAGGGCACAGCAGGTCACAGCATGGAAGCGCCAGCTGGGGGGCTGCTCACAGAGCAGCCACTAGGTAGCAGGACACAAACCCTTGCTGCTCAGCTCCTTTCTCCTTACTCAACCCAGGACCCAGTCTATAGAATGCTGTGATCCATCCACATTAGGGTAGAATTCTCTTCAGTCAACACTGCATCAAGACAATTCCTCAAAAGCAAACCCAGAGGCTCCTCACCCAAGTGTTTTTACGTCCTGCCAAGAGGAAGGTCAACAGAGACCACTACAGTGACCTTGAATGACCCTTGCTCAATTTGAATCTCTATGCCCCAATTCACAAAGTGAGAGCTGCCCTGTCTACGGTGGAGCCGTTTCCATGGTAACACAGGTTCAAGGCACACCCAGCATGCTCTCTTTCCTTCTGCAGCACCAGGCTCTGCTCTGTCCCTTCTGGAGGTGGCACTATGTCCTTGGGCCTCATTTCCTGCAGGAAGCCTCAGAGAAGGACAGAGACTGAGGAGCAGGAGTGGGGAGATAGCTGCAGAGCCTGGGAGGTGACCAGGCCCTGTGTCAACCTGAAAGAGCACTCCAGGAGGCCCAGCTGTTCCCAGGAGGCAGTTCTTGCCCGCCCAGAGAGGGCTGCACCTTCTCAGGGACAGCTATCCAATACCAAGATTGAGCAAGGACTTCAGGCAGTGCCGGAGCAGCACTCTGAGGCAGGGCCAGCAGAGAGTGGTCATATCCACCAGAGAGGACAGAGGACTCTGAGGCAGAAGGGACAGGTCAGGCCCAGCGGGTGATACAGGGTAGAAGAGCTAGGGTTGTCACTGCTCTAGAAAGGGTGGGCTTGGTTAGTCAACTGGGGAGGCATGACTCCCCTTCTTCCTGCAGATTCTGGAGCCTTCCACTCATAACCGGGCCAGTCATGTGACCTTTCCTCTTCACACCCCAAATTTTGCTTGGGCTATCTCCACTTGGGCTTGGCAAGCTAGTCCCCAAATTGGGAAGGTTTGGATAGGAGGAGCCTGGGGCAGGTCTAGAGGCTGATTTGCATGACATCGTAGAGCTGGGGATGGGACATTTGTCAGAGTCCTAGTGTTCCACACAGAGAAGGACCCCCATATCAGTATGAGGCGTTGGTGGCTGCCAGTGCCTCCACATGGAATTACTGGTAGAGCAGACGGCCACACCATTGCAAGATGTCATGAGCAGGGAGTGGTTTGTCTGGGGGCGGGGGCTCACCCAAATTTGTCTGTAGACCTAAAACTGTGGCAAACGCTACATTTTGTTAGGACGAAAAGAGGCCAAGAAGTTAGATGGGAGGCAGCTGACCCTGGAACTTATGCCTATCCCAGGGCCCCTTGAGGCTCCTCTCTGGTCATCTGAGAGCAATGAAAGGGCATCCCCAACTTATAGCAGTAGCTACAGTGGTCCCAGGATAGGGCTAAGTGCCTTCCAGAACATTCTTCTCAGCCTCAGATCCCCCTCAGATCTCCAGGGACCCCTTCAGACCTATAGTCAGAAGAAGGGTGGGGAGGAGACGGGGAGGACCTGTCCCTGGAGAACAATAGATGGGGGCACAGGAAAAGAAGACAAATCCCTCCATGTGGGGTGCCAGGGAAGGAAGGTGACCCCATCACTTTAGAGTGGCCATGCAGTAGCGGTCACTGCCCTGGAGAGGAGGTAGGTATGTAGTCACAGCTCAATGCAAGGAGACAGCGTGGGCATGTGGACGGCTGGCCAGTCAAGAGCATGGTGAACTAACTCTTCTGGTTGGAAGTTGTTGTGCCAGTGGGCCCAGGGTCACGGAAAGCCTCTCCCGGTAAGGGCCTTGTGGCTGCAACCGCACTCGAGAAGATGCTCACGATTTCAGAGAAGCCTGGGGAAGTAGGCTGAGTTTTCTCTAGTCTGTGATTCCTGCCACTTGATTCTTCCCCTCTTCCCTGTAATTATCCCATCATGGGTGAAAATAAACCTTAGCAGGAGCCGCCTCCCAGAAAGCCCTGTGCCTGGGGGAGGTTGGGCAGGTGGAAGAGCTCCTCAGACGCCCGCTCCTTGGCACGTCTTCTACGATGTGGCGCAGTCACAAGGGCCACAGGCCCTGTCCTAGTTGTGGCCAACCCTCCCCTCACCTCAAGAAACCCTTGTCATAGGTACACAGGGATGGCTGCTCATGGAGGCACGGGTTCTGAATGGTTCTCGGCTGGCAGGACAACGGCAGAACCACTGACCCAAACTTGGCCTCCTAAAGCCCAGAGTTCGCCTGCCCTGCGCCCAGCCTTTCCCACCTCCCACCAGCACAAGCCCCATCTGGCCTTGGCATCCACCAGGGAGACCCTGGAGGCAGAGTTCAAGTTAAAGTGTTTCCAAATACCCGGTTAGTGAGTCAGACCCAGCCTCCAAATTCGCAGGCTGCCTGGACGCTCCGGGCACCACCTTCTTCTTGCTGAGGGGTTGTCACCAGCATTAAGTGACTAAGTAAATGTGAGGTGTTTCCACACAGCAAGTGTCATCTGCTGTGTAATCTGTAAACATAACTATTTTTATCACCCACCGCATGGGATGCCACTAATTTCTGTCATTGTCACGGGAAGAAGGCTCTAAAAGAGGAAGTGTCCAGAAAGACTAGTGTGGCTTCCCAGTGCCCTGAATGGGTGCCAGCCTCACACGTGGACCCCAGAAGGTGCCCCCTCTGCTTTGTGCCCTGCGCACAGGCACGGCCAGGGCCGCCTCTGCTCAGCAGCCTGGCACGGTAGTGATTGAGTGTAATTGGCCTCAGTCGTCATTCTCAGCAAATCCTAGCCTCAGCACCATCCCACATTCAAGCCTAGAAATGTCTCCTCAGAGTGAGAGTGAAGAAGGAGACCCAGGCAGTTTAACCAGAGAGAATACGCCTGTCTCTCCGCAGCAGTTAAGCTGCGTGTGTGTCTTTGGCTCTTACCAAAGGACTCTGCTTGGGGAAAATATGATCTTCCTTTTTCCTAGCTGGAGTCTTTGTAATGGTTCTTTTTTCTTTTGTTGTTTCTTTATTTTATTTCTGCAGCATTATGCTGAGGAGGTGGGGCCCTTGGGCTGACATGTATTTGCTGCTAGGTCAGGTGTTCCCAGCAGTTAACTGTCACTCTGGGCAGTGAGTAGACTGACGGGAGAAACCAGATTGGATAATGGCTTACCCTGCCCCCCCCACAGTCCCAAGTCAATGACTTGCTCTTAGTTGGAGAAGTCCTGCCACCCCAAGGGACATTTACAGTGTCTAGGAAGGAGAAGAACTTCTGTCAACTGGATCTCACAGGTGGGGGTCAGGGTGTGTGGCTCAGTGTCTGCCTTCAGCAGAACACACTGCAGCCGCACCTCACCTGCAGGATACTTCCGGTCCTCTACTCCACGGGTGCTTATCATGTGTCCCTGGGTGTAGAGGGGCAGGATACAGGGCAGCCCTTCTGTCTAGTGGGTCTGAGGTCATGAGGGGCATTTGGAGACCCTGAGCAGGAGAGGGGAAAGGCCATGGGCACAATGGAGAGGGATAAGGACATGGGACATGTCTCTCTGCTCATCTCAGTCCCTGCCTGAAGCAGTCCTGCCTTGGCCACCCCTAAAAGGACACCTCCCATATTGTGTTCCCCTCCCTCCTTTTCCTCAGCTCCTAGACTCCATCAGCATTTCTGCTCTGAATGCTCTTTCTGTCTTTTGACACCAGATCCTTTTCCAACTATGTCCCCACTTCAAAGGGTAGAGCTGTCGGCCACCAGACAAAAGCTTGCACTTCTGACTGCCCTGCCCAGCCCCAACTCAGGCCATCTCCATTTCTCAGGATATGAGCTGTGCAGTGCTGTGGTTGGTGATGGTGATGCCTATTTTGGTAGCCTTGCTAGCATTGCTTGACCAACCCTCCCCCTAAACCAACCATTCAACCTATCCTTAAGTATAGGGTACTCCTTTGAGATACTCACCTCCCAGGGCTCCTGAGTATATCCCCAAGTCCCTACCTACATACCCATAGATCTCCACCTTCTCCTTACCTATCTTTACTCTATCCTCCCAGACTTCCTACCAAGGGTGTCACCTGTCCTGTCCTCAGCACCAGTTTTCTCCTCTATTCCATCATTACAACACCAGAATCCATCTCACACTGTGTCCTCTCCTCTCAGATGAGCCTGACCAGCTTTCCTTCCCACACAAGTCCCCCCCTCCCCAGTTAAGAGTTCCTGCATGTCAAACCTCCCACCCCACTTTCTGGTTTTTAAATTTTTTTTTTTAGCCATAAAAGCATTTATTGAGGGAGAGAGGGAGAGAGAGAGAGAGAGAGAGAGAGAGAAGAGATAAAAAGGTTTTTTTTTAAATTTTTTTTTTTGCATGCTGGAGCTATTGGGGAGGTTGCATAACCCTTATGATGTGAGGCCGAGCTCGAGGAAGTAGTCAGCCATTCGCAGTGGGTCTTTGAAGGTTATACTGCTTCTTGTCCTGGTCAACCAAGATTTGAAAAGCCTGTGCCACACACTCCTGCCACGATGGAGCCACCAAAACCCCTCTGAGACCACGGACCAAGGTATATCTTTCCTCCCTCAAGTTGCTTCTGCCTGGCTTTTTACCACAGCAATGAAAAGGTAACAACAACAAGAAAATCAATAACCAAGAGTCAGGTACCACTGTCATGAACCTAACTGTTGTATTCTGAGGCCCCTGTGACTGCTTTGAAGAAGGAATATGGAAGAGCTCGGAGCTATTCTCTAATTTTCCAGTACGCACGGGGATTCTATTGGGAATCTACCTGGAAGCCATTCATATACTAGGTATGGTCTACCTGTGTCCTGAAATTTGAGTGAAGCTGAATTCACAAGTAATAGCAGGTAATGGAGGCTGTGCAGGCAGGTGAGGGAGGCTGTGCAGGCAGGTGATGGAGGCTGTGCAGGCAGGTGAGGGAGGCTGTGCAGGCAGGTGATGGAGGCTGTGCAGGCAGGTGAGGGAGGCTATGTAGGCAGATGAGGTTCATTCTGCCAATTCAAAGCCTGAGATGACAGCGTTCCTTCAGCTGAGTGACCATGGAGTTCACAGCTGGAGACAGGACTGACAGTAATTCCCGCTGCCCTCTCCTGCTCAGTTGGATCAGTCCTGAACCCCTACTTTACCCCCAGCGTCTGACTCCTCCCCTGCCATGGGAAAGCTTCCCTAGATACCGCATGTCCTTGAGCCCTTCTAAATGACAGGCTGCCTCAGCTCCTCCTGAGAGTGGATGGGCAGTGCCCTTGAGCTTGGCTTGCTGCCTGCTCACCCGGCCCACAGAGTTGTAGCCACTAGCAGCGATTTCCTCAGTCTTGTGAGTCGAATTGCCCCAAATCCAAGGTCAGATCTACTTCCTGAAGCATAACATGATGGACTTCTGCTATGTGAGGTCATGCCTACAGGTTGCTGGGATTAATGGGGACCTCCTTCGGGGTGGCCTCTTCATCACCTGCCTACTTATTAAAAAAAATATGTTGGTAGGCTGTAGAGAAAAAACAGATAGTAGTGCATACATACAAATCTCCTCATGAAAACAATCATCTTCACCCACACACATCAATACTCAGGTCCCAGACTACGAAGAGTCGAGGGCTGCTGTAGGTGCTGGAAGCTCAGAGCTTAGGTCATGAGGTGATGGCGACCTGCCTTGCTCAGTCCCAGCCAGGCATTTGCAGAGTAGCCCTGGGCCCTTACCGTCCCCTCTTCTGTCCTTAGATCCCACCAGACTGGGGCCCTATGAGCAGCATTGGGACGTATATACTTTTTTTCTCTACCCTCCCCTCTTCTGTCCTTAGATCCCACCAGACTGGGGCCCTATGAGCAGCATTGGGACGTATATACTTTTTTTCTCTACCCCCACAAGGTCGTTGGGATGTTCTAGGAGACCAGTGAGAGCTGGGACCAACTTTCTGCAAGGGTTTGGGGTAGGGTGGACTGCTGAGGCTGCCACATGGTTACTGGGAATCTATGTCCCTGGTCTAAGCAGTAAGGTTGTGTGTGGTGACAGGCAGACCTCTCTGGAGCTGGCCGTGCATGAGGCAGAGGGGCTGTGTGGGAGCTGAGAGGTTTCTGTGATGGAAGTTGAAGGGAGGTGGCAGTTTGAGGGGAGCTAATCCAACATGTTATGTAAGGCAGGGAGGAGAAAAGTATTGTGAGGCAAATTGGGGGTACATAAGTCCCCCATTCCTTTTCTTTGGAGAAAGGGAGAGTCTCTCTATTGTTGGTCCCTGGGCTGGGGCAGGGGATTGAGTGGCCAGGGACGGTGAGATCCTGCTGTGTTTCCCATGCTCTGGGGCTGTTGCTGGGTCCCCTGGAGTGGATGGAGCCAGTGGGGCCGAGGTGGTCCCCTTCAGCATCTCTCCAGCACAGCTGAAGGGTAGAGTCCACCTACAAAGCTAAGAGCAGGCATGTGATTGGTCATGCAGCTCCGAGGTCCCAACATCAGGGGAGGGGTCCAGGTTGACTGCTGCTAGGTTTGAGGCTGGGACAGTGAAACCAATAGCAAGAGGGTGCAGGGGCGTAGAGGTGTGACCATGGCAGCTCCTGGCCACCATTGTCACCCAAGAAGAGTGGACAGCAGATGCTCCTCCTCATCTCTGGGAAAAGAGGAGGGAAGTGTCCAGGAAGGAGTGGGACATGGGGTGGGGGCTGAGGCAGGGTGGTGGGTGGGAGCTTAATGCCAGGTCTTCGTGGGTCATGCCTGAGCCCAGGTGGACCTGACTGGGATAGCATGTGAACGTGGGCTGGGAACCCTGCCTGCCGGGGTTATGCTGAGCTGTCAAGGATGGGGCAGACTGTTGACTCCTGCTGGGGGTGGGAGCCACGAAAGAGTCAGAAGAGGCCTCAGGAGTGGTCACCCCTGTAGTTATTGACCCCTTTGTTCTTTCCAGAGTGACTAGGCATCTCTCAGCAGGTAGAGTCTTCTTTGCCTGTGCGCTCAGCTAGCTCCCTTATTCCCCTACAGACAGAGGTGATCCCTATAGGGCTGGAAACCTCTTGTTTCTGTGAGCTTGGGGTCTGACTCTCAGTCTCCCAGGGCAGCTTGGGAGGAGCCCAGTCTCACAGAGGTCACCACGGCCAAGTGTGCAAGGGACCTCTCAGTGGGTCTAAAGCCTTGAGTCTAAGGGAAGAGAACCTGATGGGACCTCAGTTCACTGGGAGTGACTCCATCCCCCTGACAGTGCACCTCGGTGCCACCACTGTTGGTATCAGGGGACAGTTTGGGGGGACAGTGAGTAGGTGCTGACTTCCTGGCCCACCCAGCTGGGTCAAATAACACCTTTCTGGGTTGGCAAGGAGAGCCAGTGGGGACATGGGGGATGACACCTGCATTTCCCCAAACCCTCTGGGGCATAAGTCCCCAGATCTGCTGTCCAGCAGGCGCTGGGGCTCAGCCAGGCCTGGCGGCCTTGATTGATTGGGGGGGAAGATAATACTTGGGAAAACGATTTTCCTTTCCTCTTTTTCTCTTCAAAGAAATTGAAGAAACCTGCGGTTTACAAATCTGCTGACCCAGCAGGAAGCTTAAATCAAACCAGCTGGTGTTAGGAAAAGGCCTGGACCAGAGCAGGAAATACCTGGAGGCAGATTCTGGCCTGATGTGAGAAAGTGGGTCATGACCATGCTGTCCTGAGGAACGACAGTGGGTGCTGGTCACAGGAGACCAAGGCAAAGCTAGGCCCCTCCTTCAGGGCAGGCCACACTGAGTCTTCTGAGTTAAAAGAAAACAGAGAGAGAGATTGCACTGCACTCTCTTGTGCCATGGCCTATATGTGGAGGTCAGAGGGCAACTGGCTAGGTCCGTTCTTTCCTACCGTGTAGATACTAGGAATCAAATTCAAGTCGTGATCAGTCTTGGTGACAAGTGACTGATAACTCACTGAGCCGTCTCCAGGCTCCACACTGAGTCTTAAGAGTGAAGTCCTGACTTCTGTGAAATGAAATTCCCAGGCAGTCTTCACAGCTCTGTCAAAGAACCCTCTATCACATAGAGAAACCAATACAACCCACCTGATCCTGGGTCAGAGGAACCTTCTAGGCTCGGCTGGGAAGACACACTTAAGTGCTGATTAATCAGCATCCCGAGTCCCTCACATTTCCATGTTTCCAGGGTAAAGCCTCCCCAGGAGACAGGAGCCGACCTTGAGAGCCGAGGGAGCCCCTCCCAAGAGCGTGCACACACACACACACACACACACACACACACACACACACACACCTGATCCCAACCGCCAAACCTCTGCTGCTAGCATAGGAGGTGCAAGAAAAGACACCAAGAAAGAAAACAAAAATGTAAGGAAGGAAATTAAGAGAGTTTGAAGAATATATTAAAAATGGAGGGGCTGGAGAGATGGCTCAGTGGTTAAGAGCATTGCCTGCTCTTCCAAAGGTCCTGAGTTCAATTCCCAGCAACCACATGGTGGCTCACAACCATCTGTAATGGTGTCTGGTGCCCTCTTCTGGCCTGCAGACGTACACACAGACAGAATATTGTATACATAATAAATAAATAAATATTTAAAAAAAATGGAAAGGGGATGTTAACAACACGGAGGTTTTAGAGGTTGCGTGAGAACTGGGGAACCTAATTTTGCTCAACCCCCTGCTCTCATCTGATCTCTGATCATGCCCTTCCCTGTCCTCCCTGCCCCAATTCTCTCCTTGCTAATCTCCATGGGAATAGTAATAGATGGGGCCATGCCCCTCTCACATAAAGCACAGAGAAAAAGATGGTTCTTATGCTGTCTATACTCCTTGAACAAAAACCAAGCTGAAAATTTTGATTATGGAATTTCCCAAGTCACCTCAGGCCCACTGGGATTTGTTGAGGGATTTCAGACCACCCCATTGGTTGATCTAAAAGGCAGAATTTTCTGACTTTGATTGGAAATCTCTAATTTTCGAGGGAATCTCCCTTTCCACCTTTCAGCTTTTTTAAACCTGGGAAAGGAACTGGAGAGATGGCTCAATGATTAAGTGAACTGACCGTTCTTCCAGAGGACCCGGGTTCAATTTCCAGCATCCACACAACAGCTTACAACTATCTGTAACTCCAGTTCCAGGGGATCTGATACCTTCACACTAACACACATAAAATAAAATTAAATAAGCTATTAAAAACAAAAAAGACCATTGGCTGATCTTTGGCAGGACCTGCGTTGGGTTCCCAGAACCCAGAGATGCCTCACAACCAGTTCTGGGGGATCTGACTCCCTCTTCTGGTCGCTGTGGGCACTGCATACACATGGTGCACAGGGAACATGCAGGTAAAATACTCAGATACACAAAAATATATCAATGAAAACCGGAAAGATGTTATCTTAAGTCTATGTAGCAGTTTTCATCTCCTGAGCTTTTCCCGTCATTTGTGGAGGATTTGCCTAAGATGTGCAATTTCCTACATTGTTGCTGTGAAGAGCGAGCTCTACATTAATGGAACCGTTTTTAACTTGTCATTTTGTGTCTAAGCCAGCATGGGTTACAACTCAATCCACTCCTAGAGTTCTTAGAAATAATTAAGTGGCCGGTCTGTGGCTGCTTTGTTTTGCGGGTTTTGAACTTAGCGTGTGCTAAAATTCCTATTCTTGGAACACTTATTTAAAATTTGTGTGAACATTTTTGGGATGGGTTTGAACTTAGGGCTTTAACATACAAGGCTATTGTCTGTCTGCAGCTTCCTGTCCTGATGAAAAGCCAGTTTTCTCGGGTCCTTATTTGAACCTATGGAGAGGCAGGCGTGCAAGAGTCAATTGTGGGATCTGAGTTTGAAAACACCAGGTAACTTTGAGGCCCTTCTGCTGGCTTAGAGGTTTGCGAAGCCTGAAATTGGCCACGTAAGTGGTCCTAACTTGTTCATTCCCTGCAGGTGACTTCTAGTCTCAGCTGGGTCTTATTATCTATCTGGGACCTTAAGAATGGTTTTTCACAAAATACCGACGGAAGAGAAAAGGTTCAAAATCACTTTCTTCCCAAGTCCTTCGCTAAGTAAGCTTACTTGGAGCTAAGAATGATAATTACATGCTTACTTACCTAATAATACCCATAGGAATAACTATTCAAGCTTATTGATAAGAATGTAAAAACAAAGTTTTTTCTTACTAAAATAATTTTGTCTAATTTTGAAGTATTTTGTAAAAGTAATACAAAATCTAGGTTTATCTAAAGCATTTTTAAGCTCAAAAGTAAATATACTGAAATTAAACTAAGACCTAACTTTTGATTTATAACATAAAGTTTAAATTTATAAGAATCTAACGATGGGACAAGGTCTTTATGTTTGTCTACACCAAATAGAGTGTGTGAAACCTAAAGATGGTGCTATATTCAACTGCAGATGTGTCTTGGTGCTGAGTCTGTATGCCTCCCATGGCCTGAGCTGTCCCTTGTCACAAAACCCTCACAGGAGCTAAAAGGAATTCTATTAAAAGAATTATTCTTATTTGGGACATTCCAGCTAAGTTATGTGATTATGAAATTCACTTTACTGGACAAATATTTAAATCTGCTTATAAAATCCGGCTGGCTACACAGAATTTCCATTGCGCCCTGTTCTTCCCCCGTCCTCTAGCTTGGGGACTAAATAACCGATAGTTATTGTCAAAATTGTCAAAATTCACTAACGCTTAACGCTTTCTTAGCTGAGGCCAGCTCTTTTAGGAAGATCTACCCTTTGGGAAGACATCAGTGAGGACAAAGGGCTGTGGGAGCCATCTCTGCTTAGGAGGCATTACACATCCTTGTAGGGGTTTTTTAAATGATAATGAAAAATGCAGACTTGGTTACAGTGAGCTTCTGGGGAGACGACGGGATAAATGAGAATGAAACACGTCGGTTTGTCCACGGAATGACACCATACTGTCCCTTCAGTCTCGACGGAAAGCACCCTGCCAGGCACTTCCAACCTCCTCACGACTGAAACACTTCAAGAACCAGGGCATGCCTTTAATGACAGCACTTGGCGGCAGAGACAAGTGGATTCCTTTGAGTTCAAGGCCAGGCTGGTCTGAAGAGTGAGTCCCAGGACAGCCAGGGCTTTGTAGAGAGACGCTGCATTAAAAAACAAAACAAACTATAAAAAACCGAAAGGACAATTGGTATCTTTTCCAGGGGCAAAGCCTCCTTCTGGGGGTTTCAGGAAAGTCAACTATGCATCTTAAACTGTGTAGAGGATGGGGATCCCCAAGTGACTGAACCCCGAACCCATCTAACATCTCTCTCTCTCTGTCTGTCTCTGTCTCTCTCTCTGTCTCTCTCTCTCTCTCTCTCTCTCTCTCTCGTGTGTGTGTGTGTGTGTGTGTGTGTGTGTGTGTGTGTGACAGTTCTTTTTGTTTGGCTTGTTTTCGAGACATGGTTTCTCTGTACAGCTCTGGCTCTCATGGAACTCACTCTGTAGAACAGGCTGGCCTCCAACTCTGTCTGCTTTTGCCTCCCAAGTGCTGAGATTAAAGGTGTGTGTCACTCAGCTTTGTGACTTTGTTCTTAAATGTTTTTAGACTTTGATTTTTTTCCCTTAAATTTGCCTGAGATGTTTATAATTTTCCTTGGGGTGGATGCGGCTGCCTTTGGTTCACCCCTGAGCCTCTAACTAACCTCTCCGTACTCACTGGTTCACCAAGCCAGATCTCAGTGGAATCATTCCATTGCTCTGTCAGTGGTGCCCTATCGGCTGTAAATTGGTGTCTGCTCATGGCTTTCCAGAGAAAGTCGTGCCTTAAAAATTCATGCTCAAAAATAGGGTAAAAATGTTATTTTTAAAAATAGGAACTCGGGACCAGTAATGTGGCTCATCAGATAGAGGTGCCTGCCACCAAACCTGGCAATCCGGATCCAGTTCCTGTGACCCACATGACTGGAGGAGGGAACCAACCCCTAAAAGTTTTCCTCTGACCTCCACACTAGTGCTATGGCTTATGTGTATGTTTACATGTTTGCATGTGCACATTCATGTACACACACACGTATCACACAACTGCACTCGTACACACAAACACAGTAACCATGTCTTAAAAACCAGGAAACCCGACATCCCAACCACCCACGTAGCCATGCTCACCCACCTACATGCCCACCCGCCCTCTCACAGTCTAGTTTACATCCTGTTCACCCAACGTGGAAACTGTTGAGCACCACTTACTCTCCTCCAAGACCTGCCTAGGCCCTGGGTGTTCCAGTGTTTACAGGTGACCAGTCCTTACATAGGTCCATGCTCAAAAGCGAAGCCAAGACCTCTGTGATGGATGCGTGTCATGCTGTGACTCCAGATGTCACAGGACCAGCTGACAGCTTGTGAGTGAGGCTCCCCAAGGTGTGGATGCCAGTCAGGGCTCCATTACTGCAGTCAACTATGGAAGGAGCTCACAGCCATAGGTGCTTCTAGAATGACAGTGGGATGAGTCTGGAGGGCGCTAGAGGAGGTGTCCTGATTGCAGAAGCTGTGGCCACTGAGTCCTGGGACTCCCTTGTCACCTGTGTGTTGTATCAGAAGGTACCGAGGGGGAGTGACAGCATGGAGCTGTGTGGTCATGGTGGCTTCCACTGTGCGGCTTAGCCGGCTGGCCACAGTGTGGTAAGGAAGCAGCTCTAAGGGACTAGAGGGTGTGAGACGGAGCTCCTGGTCTCTCCTGGCTAGGACACATGTGGGGAAAGAAGAGGTAAGGGGTCCACTTTCTAAATGTCTCCCATGGACTGTGCTGACTGGCTGGGCTGGAGTCTGTGAAGTCACACCAGGGCCACACCAGGTCTGCAGCACAGAAGGGGCCCTGGCAGGTGGGAGGAGAGAAATGCACTGGACAGGTCAGGGCTCCACAGCCCAGACACCCAGGGCAGCAGGCTGTCCTGTTGACAGGGACCCAGCATCACTCCTGGGCTGTGTTTATCTTAGGGGAAGATGCAGAGGCATCCCCAGGCGTCCTGACCTGAATTTTTATTCTGCCTGGTCCTCCACCCCAGGAGGTGTCTAATTATTATTTCCTAACCTAGTTTCAGAACTTTCCACTAATTCCCAAGATGCTTCAGGGCTGTCTGCAGCCCTGCCTTTCCCTAAATGCTGGAGACCGAGCAGGCCAGGGAGCGAAGACAAGAGGCCTTGCTTGCGGAGGGAAAGGATCACAGACTAAGCTTTCTGCTTCTCAACTGTGTGACCTTGGCATGGGGTTTACCCTACCTTTTTTCCTCAACTCTGAAACTGGGAGGGTAGTGTTGTCCACCTCATAGGGTTGGCATAATTTCTAGGGGCAGGGAACTAGCTAATAAATAGTCCTGCAGCCCATATTGAGAGGAGCCACTTCCAGCGGTCTTTCTGTCACAAACAGCCCTATTGCCCCTTGGAAGCCACATGTCTGGATTCAGAGGGGTGTGGGTAAGTATAGGTGGCCACAGGGGTTAGTGAGCATGGGTACCTGTGATTGGGTACAGGTCTTGGGTGTCCGTGGGTAGGTGTGGGAGGATACAGGGTTCAGGTTCCCATGGGTAGATGTGGGTGAGCACAGGGATGGGGGCATGGATAGGTGTGGGTGGGGTCAGGTGACCATGGGTAGGTACGGGTGGGCACAGGGATCAGGGGAAGGAAGGCCTGGGCCCATTTGGAGTGTGCAGTGCTGTTTCCCTGTTCTGTCCTGTGCAGCCCCAATGCTTGAAACCTTTGGGTTTCTCCTTGACAGCTCTTCACAGACCACTGTCTTGAGTTCTAGGCGACAAGATGTTGGACAGGGACACACTTCTGAAGACTGGTCGCTGGGCTGTAGCAGTCAGGAGGGAATAGCAGCATCGGTCCTTGAGGAAAACAGGGCTTTCGAGCCCCATGGATTCCCTAGTCTTTCTCACTGGGGCACTTGGGACAGCAAGGCCAGAAAGTGTGACTTGATCCTGTGCGTCACACCCCCGTTCTGAGAGGACTTAACATCTTGAGACATCTAGGTGTCTTTTGACTGAAGAAGAGAGGAAGTGGCTGCCTGGTGAGGCTGACACACTGTTCTGGGCCACATGCTATGTCTTGAAGGGCTGTAGAGTCCCAGGAGTGGGAAGAGCCAGGGAAGAGCCTCTCTCCTGAGCCTGAGGAGGGAGGGGTTGCCTACTCTTGGCTCTGACTCCAGAGCTGTAGGAGAAATGTTGTCTCAGGTTGCCCGACTTAAACAACTGGTTACAGCGCCTCAGGAAGGGAAGAATCCACACTGCAGGAAGGCTCTGAGGTGCCCACGTCACAGAGCTCAGAGAGACACTGTTGCTCCACTGAGGACGCCTCATTTTTACGTGCTGAAGCCTCTGAGGCCAGGGTTCACACACTGTGCTTGGAGCCCATTCTCGGCAACCTCGTGTGTTCATGTGCGTGCACGTGTGTGTGCATGTGTGTGTGTGTGTATGTGGCGGGGATGAGCAGGGACAGCCTCTAATCTGGAGTCCTCTGGAAATGTTGGGGCAAGTGATGACTTCTGGGTAAAGGAACCCAGTGTTGGACACTTTCGGGCGTCACTCTGGCCCCTGGGAAGACCTTAGACCGCATCTCAGAAACTGCTATGTCCTGTATGCTGCTTCATTGGTCACTGGCTCTCTCGCAGGCTGTCTCTGGTGATCACTGTCCTGGAAGTATGACCACGCCCTTGCCAGCCCTCTTTGCCAGTTGGGGGTCAGAGGAGCTCCTGTCCACACTGGACAGCCAGGGAGCTAAAACCAGTTCTGAACTGCTCATATGTGCCCTGAAAATCCAAAGGAGGGAACTAACTCACTGGATCCTGGAACCTGTCACTGTCTCCCATGGCAAGGCCAGCATACCCATCTCTGGCTAAGTTCCTGCCTGGTCCAGAGAGTCTGAATCTGAGCTCTCAGGTCCTCCTGAGGGGCTGATCAGGCATGCTCAGGTCACTATATAGCCTCTCTTGTCTCCTTTTTCTGGAATGTGCTTGCTCAGGATCTGATGGGGGTGGGGGGAGGTGCCAGAAAGTCGGACATCGGTTTCACTCCTGAAGTGTCTGAGGGAGGGCATGGAAGATTCTGGTTTCCCTGCCAGTGGTGAGACAGGTCTTGTGTGTTGGTGCCCTGGGTCCAGATACTGACCACACACCACTTGACTTTGCCTCTGGCTTAGAGTGGGCAAATTTCCAGGGTCACCCACTGAACCTGTTGGCATGTCCCTGGAGTCACTTACCATCATACCCAAAGCCAGACCCTTGGCTGCAGCCTCTGGGGACCAGATCTTCCTTGAATCCTAGTCTGTGTGGTGCACTTCTACATTCTGGGGGAGGGGCAGCCGGCATTTGGTCCTCAGGAGGTGCAGTGACCTTGCTCAGGCTTGGATGTTCTAGGTCTCCCTGTACCTCATGCCATGTCACCGGGACTCGTCATCTGAGCAAAGAATAAAGGAAATGAAATTTGGAGAAGGGCTTCACTGCAGGATTGTTCTGCCTACCCCGCATCTCTCCCAGCATCTGCAGTCTGTAACAAGCCATGGGGTACAGCCTGCTCACAGAGAGCCAGGGCACCTGCGGTCACACACAGGTACAGCCTGACCCATCAGGGCCTGGGCACTGTTTGTTCTGTCAAGCAAACAGGCAGAACAAAGTGGCCAAGGAGAGGAGAGACCCCTACCTGTGTCCCCAGCCAGACTGTCCCCACCTACTACTGTGCCTCTAGGTCATGTGCTGATTATTTTTTTCAAGTTATGGCTTGTTTCCTCTCAGTCTGTGGCCAGATCCCTGGAGGTAGACCAGAAAGTGTTTCCTCAGAGTGTGCCATGTCCTAGACCAAGCAGGGCTCCTGAACCCATGTGTTAAATGGGTAGGGGGATGGATGGGTGGGTTAATGGAGGGAGATGGAGGAACAGATGAAGGAATACATGCTTGTAAGGCTGAACAGGCAGATGATTTGATGGATAGACAGACAGACAGATAAATAGGTAGATAAACAGATGGATGTGTGGATGGGTAAATGGAAGTGTACATGAGTAGATAGCTAGATGGGTAGGTGGGTGGAAGGATAGAGGAGTGGATATATGGATTTATGACTAGGTGGGCAGGTGGGTGGGTAGATCAAGAAGATGGATGGATGAGTGGTGGATAGAAATTCTTGTACTTTTACACCACTTCCTTTCACAGCCTTTGTGGGGTATCATCACTTGATACTTGAGCAATAGCAGCAAGTACTGCAACCACTCTTTGGGGGCCTTGGGGTCAGGGTTCCTAGCACCCCTGAGTGCAAGTCCTCATCAGTATGTCCTAGAAGCCATGCTATGACCTCTGAGTTTTCTGTCTGGGAATTCGTGGTCATGTTTGTGGTTGAGAGTGAGCTCTTGCTTTCTACCCCCTACCTGGGCTGGTAACTGTGAGAGGATAACCCAGTCCACCTTCCTGAAACATTCCAGGCTGGGGTCGGCGCTCTCTGCCCATAACGCACTGCCCGGCTACCGAATCCTTCCAGTAGTGTTTGTTCCTACTCCATCTCAACTTCGCCATAGACCTCAAATCCCGGAGGGTCGTCATGACCCGGGACAGGGACTAGATGTTTTCTCCTTTCTTTCCTCATACACGAGTGACTGAGGGAAGATGCCCTGTGATGACGAGGAAACAGGCCAAGCAGAGCAATGATCTCCCACTGGAGACTGGAATTGGAGCCCCAACCTCCAGCGTACTGTACCTCTTGCCTACCTCTGCTGTCAGCTTGATTTGGCCCCTGAGACAGCTCTTGGTCCTGTCTGGCCCAAGGGAGTCCTACCCGTGTGCCCATTGTGAGAAATGAGGCTCTTACCCAGTAACAGCCAATTCAAGAGAGTTCAAGCAGCAAGTCAAGGCAGGTTGGCTTGTTTGTTTTTAAATTCTGGTTTCTACAAAACCAGACACCGCCTCAATAAAGGACAAATGGCTGAGGAGCTGATCTGGCCCAGAACAGTGACATCTGTGACTGGATGCCTGTCCTTTCTGTCCCACAGTGGTACTGTGGAGAGTTGCAATTTCCAGCCATTTAGTATAGCCAGACCTCGGAGTCCTCATCCTCCTGAGGCTTGAGACCCCTACTTCCTGATATGTGGGCTCACACATGGGGCAGATTGTAACTTTTTAACCCTAAGATAGCTAAATGCCCACCACTTCCTACAATGATCTCATCCTGAAACCCCCAGAAAGACCTTTGACCTGTTATCTGGGCAGCCCGTGACCTTGCCAGTTGCCACATGAAGTAGACCATGTCATGGCCTGAGAGCCACCTCGCTGTTGTGGGCTTTCTCTTCCTAACTTGTCCCTTTGCACTTCAGTTTCCCTGATTGCACCTACTGCAGCTCCATGAAGATCCAGGCATACTCTCATCAAATAGTAGAAGCAGCTGCTTCCTTGGTTTAGGGAGATCTAAATCCACAGCAGACCCCAGGGACAGCCGCATGTCTTCCCAGGTCACTACCCACGCCTTCCTCCTGTTCAGTAGGGAGCCAATTGGAGCTGTCCAGCACTCCTTCCTATTACATGTGTATACACATGTCCCTGTGTATATGTATGTGCTGTGTGTATACTTATATATGTGTAATGTGTGTGCATATATATGAACATGTGTGGTGTGTGCACACATAAGTTTTTGTAGGTTTACATATGTGTGTGCTCACACGTATATGTATATGAGTATGTGGGTGGGTGTGGATATGTGCAGTGTACACATGCACTTCCCCAAGTGTGTATGTGGAAATGCACATAGTGTGTGCACACGTCTGCATGTGTGCATGTGAATGTGCACGTGTGTGTGCAGTGTGCACACACACATGTCTATGTGGGGGGTGGGGTGTCTCTGTGTGTGAGGGGTTGCAATAACTTGCCTGGAGCTGTGAGCCCACCTTCCATCCATAGCTGGATATTTTGGTTGTTTTGACCCAAACTTGAACTCCACACTTTCCAGTTCACTAGCTTTGTTTAAAAAGAAATAAAAGTGTGGTTTCCTGACTTGGAGCAAAGGAAGCCGACAAACAGAGGAGAGATAAGAAGGGGCCCCGAGGCAGTCTGGCCTGTACACACTATCCAGAAAATCAGAAGCAAATGGCCAAGTGTTGTTTGGACTCACAGGAAGTGGGGAGCATGTCTGTGAGAGGTGACATGGCCATCCTGTCTTGACTTTGTGGTTCTCTTCCTTGGTTCAGGGTGGCTTCTCCTCACAGCGCTGGAGCTGTGAAGCAGAAGCCAGTTAGGAGCCAGGAAGCCAGAGCTCCATGGGCCGTGCTGCCGAGATGACATCTCCTGACACTCAGCTACTCTAAAGTGGCCACTCTGCCACCCCATAGCTTGACACGCTCAGCGTGTCCTGGCACCTTCCACAGGGAGCAGGGAAGCAGCACACATGGGATCTGACCTTAGATAGTTGGCGCAGTGCCAATGCCATCCTCATGTCCTGTGCAGCACAGGCCTGCTGAACATCCCACAGTTCCCGTGGCGTTAGGCATCACCTCTTCCGTTGGACTGCTCTACCCTCAACACTCATCCAAGATGGGCTCTCCAAAGCAGATCCCAAACAAGGCCCAAGTGCCTAAGGAGCTATTTGGTTGCCATCTCAGGGCAGCAAGAGGGAGAGAGTCCAGAATGGCCAGGGCAGTGTGAGAGAGGCCTCGGTGTGCTACCACCATTCTTGTGAACTGCCCCAGCCAGATAAGCTGTGCCAGCTTGAGATAAGAAAGCTTCCTCCTCCTGTACCCGTGGGCACCGGTGACTCCCTGGACAGCGGGTGCAGGCTGCCATCCTGGCTAGGTTGTCCTATGTTCTGGGGCCCCTAGGCAAGGGTCTGATATGAAGAAGCATCCTCAGGCCACATTGCCATTGTCACAGCCTATTGGCCGGCAAGGGCAAAAAATTGAGCAGAGCAGAGTGGTTCAGGGTCCAGCAGACAGGGACAGCTCCTCCAGGCTAATTTCTGCTCAGTCTCTCTGACTCACTGCCCTGGTATACACCTGTGGCGGGCATCTTCTTCTAGAACCAGATTCTGCCCCACCGAGCACTCTTAGCTGTAGGAAGTGACCTCACTCTGCACAACAGAGTCTCAGCCCTGCCCCAGTTCCCTTTGTTCCTCAAGGCAGGGCAGAGCATTGAGTGAGCTGCTATTAAATGCTCTATGCTTGCCGATCCTGCAGCCTCTGCTCTTGACCCATGATCAATAACTATCAATTACGTGAATGAGCATTGGGAGCAGGTGATCTCTCCAAGACAGCTCAGATCATGTCATTCCTGTTAGGATGCTCTCCCCCCTCAGACCAGACTCACTGGCCCAGCTTTGATGTAGCAGTTGTGCATGGTACCATGCATGCACATGCTCATACACACGACCTCACACACCATGCATGTGAATGCTCCTTCCATCCCCCACCCCGAGATAGGGTTTCTCTGTGTAACAGCCCTAGCTGTCCTGGAACTAGCACTTGTAGACAAGGCTGGCCTCGAACTTACAGAGATCTGCCTACTTCTGCCTCCTGAGTGCTGGGATTAAAGGTGTGCACCACCACCATCCAGTTTAGAAATGGCCTCCTGCCTGAGCAATCTTGAAAGTGGAGTGTGAAAGAAGGGTGCAGACAAAGGAACAGCACAGAGCCTCCTGGGTCCCCCTAAGGATCCATGCGGTGATAGGATGGTTGACTTTTGTGCAGACTCTGCAGCTGTTCAAACATTATCACTAGTGTATCTATGAGGGCAGCAGAAAGCAGCTTTCAATATCTGGACTCAGTGAGTCAGACAGCCCCCCCCCCGGGGGGTGTATCAGTTTGAATGACCAAGGACCTACCAGGACAGGACAAAGAGACAGAAGGAATCCTCTCTCCATAGGCCTGTCAGCTGGAACATCCAATCTCCTGCCTGTAACCTGACACCCCACCACTCTCCTGGCTCCCCATCTCACAAGACAGAGTAGGCTGTCACAGGCTCCATAACTGTGACAATGTGGCCCTATAGTCAGTATCTCATCCTCCGCCCCACCACCCTCTGTACCTGCCTCACCCTCCCATTGGCCCTGTGCTCAGACAGCATCCTGAGAGCCTAACACACAGAGTAGTTGCTGACAAGAGGTGTGGGGGTGCTTTTTCAGCCTTGAGCATCCCAAAGAGGCAACCTCTGCCCTTGATCACAGCAAAGGCTCCACAGGCACCCGAGTCAGGGGTTCTTTTACCCTGGGGCAGAGATCAAGAGGTGATTTTGGAGAGTTCTGAAAAACAATTTACACAATAGCTTTCCTGTCCCCAATTCTGAAATAATCACAGAGGTAGCAAGGAGACGTCAGAGTCTGGATGCTGGAGTCAATTAACAAATGCCACAAGACCTGGATCCCTTCCTCCTGGCCAGGAGGCCTCAGGTGTTCACCAGCTCTGGCCTGGCCACTCCACCCTCTGCCCAGACAGAGTCTTGGCTCTGCCTGATGACCCACTACTATTCTTTCCATCTGTCCCAAACGGCTGGCAGGAGCTAGGGAGGCAACCGGGTTATAATTTACAGGTCACAGGTTGTCAGTGCTTACGGGGCCCTGACTTGGCTGGGCAGCGTCTCAGGGAAGGAAGAACTTGCCCTTCTGTACCATGCTGCTCCACATAGACATAGAAACCACGTTGCCAAGGGCAGGCTGTTCCAACCATGTCATCTCAGCAGACTCTTTATGGAAGCAACATGCTTGGTGCATGAGCCCTCCCAACAGCCATGGTGTCCACCCCTTCACCTCCCCTCTTTGCTCAGGATTCACTGAAGTCACCTTGCCTAGTCTATTTTTAGATTGGTGTTATTTGTCTAGATTTTTCTTCGTGTTTCTAAGCAGCCTGTTCATTCAGCCATGTTTGGACTTTGGCGGTTAAGATCCCAGAGCTCGGCTCCTTGCAGAACCCACCACCAACTCCTCCCACTTCCCCACATAGGGAAGCTTCCTTGGGGACTAGTCGCTGCTCCATATTAGTCAAAGCACCAATATACTGGCGGGAGCTTTTGAGGTAGATTTCGTCTCTTGGTTGAGGTTCCACCGTGTCTCAGTCATGTAATCCTCCCCTCACGACGGTCAGTCACCTTTGAGTGCATCCTTCATTGTGCTCCCCCTCCTCCTTGGGACCCTATGGACATCGCTGAATTTCCTACTCACGGGGATACACAGTCCTCAGGGGCTCCGAACCAAAGGCACCTTTGTTGCAACTTCTGGAAATCCCTGTGTCCCTCTGGACTAGGGCAGCTGCGTTAGAGTGAGCTCCCAGAGGACACATAGCTGCCTTGGTATTGTCTGTCCCAGCAAGGGAGCTGTGACAGGCTGGGTCCATTCCCCTGTGCCACGTGGGAAACTCACAACCATGCACTCTGTGGCCGCCTTCGCACCTGGAGCCTGTGGCTCTGTGACCCCTCCTAAGAGCTTTGGTTCTTTCTTTCAACCTTCCCTCTCCTCATTCACAGCCTCTCTTGCACAAGCTCTCTTGGTCGACGGTCCATGAATCACCTCTAGTTCAGATCCTTTCGGATAGGCACTTCATTCAAGCTATGTGTGGAGGGGTTGGGGGGCTGGCTCAGTGACTGCAGAGCTTGCTGTGCAGGCATGGGGAGCAGACTTTGATCTCCAGCATAGTGTGGGGCCAGGAAGACTGATCAATGGATTGAAGTACTTGCCATGTCAGCCTGAAGTCCTGGATTCAACTCCTGGAACTCACATAAAAAACTGGACACGATGGCACACATCTGTAATCCCAACAGTCCTACTGCAAGGTAGGTGGAAACTGGAGAATTACCCAGAACTTTGTGGGCCAGTAAGCCAAGAAAGGGATGCCTGGCTGAAACAAGAGATCCTGACTCAACAATGTTGAAAGAGAAGCAATTTCCAGAAGTTGTCTGACCTCCACATGCACATCATAGGGTATGTGAGTGTGTGGTGCTCCTGGTGGTGATGGTGGTGGCAGTGATGGTGATGGTGGTGGTGGTGGTGGTGATGGTGGTGATGGTGGTGGTGGTGGTGGTGGTGGTGATGGTGGTGATGGTGGTGGTGGTGATGGTGGTGGTAGTGATGGTGGTGGTGGTGGTGGTGACGGTGGTGGTGATGGTGGTGGTGGTGGTGATGGTGGTGGTGGTGGTGATGGTGGTGGTGGTGGTGATGGTGGTGGTAGTGATGGTGGTGACGGTGGTGGTGATGGTGGTGGTGACGGTGGTGGTGGTGGTGATGGTGGTGGTGGTGGTGGTGGTGGTGGTGGTGATGGTGGTGGTGGTGGTGGTGGTGGTGGTGGTGGTGGTGGTGATGGTGGTGGTGGTGGTGGTGATGGTGATGGTGGTGGTGGTGGTGATGGTGGTGATGGTGATGGTGGTGGTGGTGGTGGTGGTGGTGATGGTGGTGGTGGTGGTGGTGATGGTGGTGATGGTGATGTGGTGGTGACGGTGGTGGTGATGGTGGTGGTGGTGTGTGTGTGTGTGTGTGTGTGCGTTGCTCTTCTAGAGTTTTTCCATCATTGATATAGAATTTCATTCCCCTGAGCAGCTCCCTTGTGGTCTGTGGAACATATCAAGTCCCACTTATGGAAGCTTGTCCACGATGCCTGGGGATAAAAGCAGAGGACACTGGGAAGTTCAAGGAGCAAACAAGGAAAGGAGATCTACTGGCAAGCTTTTGTTTCTCTGTGTCAGGAATAAAAGAACAAAGCAAGTATTGGAACAGTCACACATTAACTTGGCAAACACAAAAATCAGTCAACAGTTCAGCTAAAAGGGGTTTATTTATCTGAGAAATTGGAGGCTTCCTTTACAAGTCAGAAATTGGTTGTTTGGAAAGAGGAACCAACTGCCGGGGTGGCAGGGTGTTTAGTGTATGTGGGTGAATGTCGGCACCACCTCTAAGATCAGAGTACGTTGAGGTCTCTGAAGGAGCCACAGCACTCCATCCCTCCCTCCTTCCTTCCCTCCCTCGATGATGCCTCTGAGGAACCACAGCCCTCCCTCCTCCCTCTTCCTCTTTCTCTTCCTTTATGGGATGGCTAATTTTGATTGTTAACTTAGTTAAGACAAATCCAGGAAGTTAATGAGGTACATCTTTAGGTATGACTGCAAGAGCATTTACAGGGAGACTTAACTGAGGAGGAAAAACCAATGTTAAATATGGGTGGGCACCATCCATGGGTCTGGGTCCTGTACTGAAGGCATTAAAAAATAAGAAAACCCCATGAGCACCAGCATTCCTCTTTCCTCGTTTCTTGACTGCAGATATAACGTGATCTCATATTCTTGTTACTATGTCTTTCTCATCACTGTGGACTGTGTCTCTTTAAACTACGAGCCAAAATAAACCCTTCCTGTCTTAGGTTGCCCTTGTCAGGGTTTGATCCTGACAATGAGAAAAGTAACCGATATAGAGGAATTAGTACCAGAAGTGGGGTTGTGACTCTGATCAGTGTAATCATATGACTTATAGGCCTTCCCAGCTGATTTGTGAGATGAATGTGTAAGAATTTGGAACTATGGACTAGGGAAGACATAAAATGCTAAAAGCAACGCCAACGGGCCAATCTGATGAGAGTGTGGGAGACCAGAATCATGCTGCAAGGTGGACAGTGAAGTCCTGGCTCATAAGCTTTCAGCGGGGAATGAGGACTCTTCCAGGAACAGGATTTGAGGCCATTCATGTTACACTCCGGTAAACAATCTGACTGAATTCTTCCTATGTTCTGGGATCTTGAGTGAGGCCAAATTCAAAAGTAATGGATCAATTTGTTTGGTGGAGGAGATCTCAAGAGAACAAAGCCCTCAGGCAGTGTGTGGTTATGGGGCTAACCCAGACCGAGAGAATCCAGTGAGAGAACCCAGAAAATGGAGCAGTAAGACAAGAAGAAAATGTAAAGTTTGTTGAGGAAAGAATGTGAATTAAAGTTGCAGATAAGGAAGGCATATATAAAATATCTCTATGCTTCAAGAGATTAGTACAATTAATGAGAAGCCTTTGTACTTTGCACTAGAACAGTAAGAAGGGGACCTCCAAAGCAGGAACCCATTCATCCAAGCCTCCAATTTTGCAGTTGTAGAACTGCAAATTCATTTGTGAGGTGTCTAGTGTTCATGGTCAACTTGGCAGAATTTAGAATTAACTGGGAAATGACCCTCTGGTCATGTTTGTAGAAGATTATGTTGGTTATGATAATTTGAGGTAAAAAGACTCTCACCCTGTGGGTGGCTGCAATCCCTTGGCATGGAATGCTATGTCGGAGTGAAGAAATCCAGCCAAGTAAAGCAGCATGCACACGTTCATTGGCCTCTTTTTCTGACTATAGCGACAATGTGGCCAGCTGCTCAGAGCTTCTAAGGCCCCAACATCTCATCAGGGTAGAACGAGACATCTAACTCTGAACTAAATAAACCCTTTCTACCTTCAGCTGCTTTAGTCAGAGTAGTTTGTCACAGAAACACACACACTGCCCAAGATAAATTTCTAAAAAGAGAGGTTGAACTGAGAATACCACCAAAAGGGTTCTCTGCTAGAAAACAACCAAGTAGGGAAGTTTTCCCAGGTTCAGCCACAAAGGTGCTTAGAATCCAGGACAGTTGTGACAGAAGGGAGCCAGGCTACAAACTAAGATGGCATCAGAGTGTAGCAGCAACATCCATGTGTTGCTGGTTTTATGGACATACAGGGTGTAAGAGTGAAGAGGCCATGGAAGTTTGTACCAAAGTCCTGAAAAGCAATGAGGGCAAATACTACGTGGTAGGATTGGAATCCCTTCATGGAGCCCTGAGAGGCCACTGTGTGAAGCTGTGAAGGGGAAGCCTGCATCGGAGATCAGAATATTGGAGATGCCAGGCCCATGAAACATCTATTTAGGGAAGCTTCAGACATGAGTGAGCAGGAAGGGGTGGGAGAGAGAACCATAGACCCAAGATTGTTGGAGCCCAGAGAATGTCACTAGGATCCCTAGAGGCCAGACATGGAGCTACAGGGTTGGTACTTGTATGTGTATGGATGTTTATATGTATATGGGTGGCCATGTGTACATGTGTGTACGTGTGTAAGTCCAAAATTCACATAAAATGTCCTTCTTGATAGTTCTCCACTTTGTTTATTGAAGTATAAATAAATTCTGCTCTTGCATTTGTCTTATGTTTCCTTGTTCTTCTCCCATTCCTCTGTTCTAGAGTGGGAATGGCTTGTATCTTATACACTGTAAGTATACAATTGGCTTTTTTATTCCATAGGAACTCTCCATTAAAAGATTTTCTTGGGTATATTGGAAAAGATTTGAACTTTGGGATTTTGAGTAGTGTCAGAGCTGTTAAGACTTTAGGAACTCTTGTGCATGAACTAAATATGTTTTGCATTATGAGCTAGTCATGATGCTTTAGGGACCAGGGGTAGAATGTTACAGTTTAAAGTGGCTGTGTTTGATTATCAAGTTGACATGGGATAGATTTATGGTGGTTCATTTTTTGTCACCAGCTTAATTAGATTATGAAACACCCAGGAATAGATAAGACATTAGCCATGCAAGCATGACAATCAGGGTTCAAATCCTCAGAACCCATATACAAAACCAGGTAGGCATGGCAGTCACCTGTACCTAGCACTCAGGAGGCGGAGACAGAGGATCCCTGGGGCAGCCTGGCTAGCTAGGCTAGCAGGAATTGGTGAGCCCCAGATTCAGCAACAGACTCAATAAATAAAGTGGAGAGCGACCAAGAAAGACATCTGATGAGAATTTTGAACCTACACATGCACGTGCACACATGGGCACCCATATACATATAAACGTACATACTCATACATACCACACACACACACATACACACCACACATACACACCACACACACACACACCACAACACACATTTACAACACACCACACACACATACACACACCACACATACACACACCACACATACACACACCACACACACATATACACCACACACACACTACAACACATATTCACATACACACCACACACACATACACACACCACACACACATATGCACCACACACATACACACCACAACACACATTCACATACACACACATATACACCACACGCATACCACATACACACACCACACACACATCTCACACACACATATACACCACACACACACAACATATACATACACACACCCCACACACATATACACCACACACACACATTCACATACACACCACACACACATATACACTACACTTTTGTAGGAGAAGGAGCCACTTGTTTGTCCTGGCCTCCCAGCTTGTTTAGCCCCAAAATAACCACACAGAAACTGTATTCATTAAATCACTACTTGGCCATTAGCTCTAACTTCTTATTGGCTAACTCTTACATATTAGTTTAACCCATCTCCATTAATCTGTGTATCTAAATGTGGCAGTGGCTTACCGGAGATTCTAACCAGCGTCTGTCTCAGGTGGAGGATCCATGGCTTCCCTCCTGACTCTGCTCTTTTTCTCCCAGAATTCAGTTCTGTCTTCTCTGCCTACCTAAGTTCTGGCCTATCAGGCCAAGGCAGTTTCTTTATTCATTAACCAGTATAAGCAACACATAGAAGAAAGGACCTCCTACACTGTTTTCCTTTTTTTGTTTAAACAAAAAGGAAGGCTTTAACATTAACATAGTAAAATTACATATAACAAAACAGGTATCAAATAAGAATTACAGTTACAATATTTACTACTTTATCTTTTATCATAACTAAGGAAAACTATATTATTATCTATTCTTTAATTCCATCAAAGACTCCCGAAGGATATAATATTACCTAAGTAAACAGAAAGTGCATTGTAAGCAACTTCCAAAACTCTAGAATTGACAGAGACATCTCGCTGCCTGGACAGTCCACCCAAAGTTCTTTTGTACTGTTGGGGCATCCATCTTTAGCCGACAGGCCCATAGTATCCAGCAGACTTTTCTATGATGCAGGAAATTTTAAAGACAGTTCAGTTACTTTCTTCTGTGTCCTGCAGAATGTTTCACAGACTCTTTTATGAGGTAGGAACCCCGAAGGACCATCTCATCTTTGGGCAAGTTCAGCAGTCATCTCTCTGTGGGTACTGCATGTCCAGTGAAGCAGTCCAGGCAAGAGCAGTTTCTTGCCCAAATGGCTAATCAACTCCATAAGGAGCCTCTTTGATGCCCATCTTTCTCTTGAAGTAGATTGGTGCTGCCAGGAGCAGATGTGTCTCATTGTCATGAAAAGTCTTAAGTTCTTAAACATTTTAAATGCCATATTCTGAAGGTCTCTGAAAGATTTGAAGAATTCCTATCCATCTGAAATACTTCTCTATACATCTAGAAAATCTAACTAACATGACTACAAACTTGACTATTATAGATGATTATCTATTAACCTATATTTCTTAATTATGCATTACATTTTTTAAATGAACCACACAATCACAATACCTTAATCAAGATCAGAAATACATAAACATATAACAAAATTGACTTAAATTTGTATCAATAAACCAAGATCCATACCAATACAAATTATTCGTATCTATATCATATCCCCCTTTAAATGTAAACAAACAATTATACACAATATTTGGGAATATGGGTGTAGATTTGTCTATACTGCTTTTTGTTGGTGGGAGGAGCCAGATCTTTTATGGTGTATCCTCTGTGTTAGGTTTATTTTAGTCAGCAGTTGGGCGAAGAAATTTTTTGAGGGTGTTTATGGCAACCTTTTAGGAAGCCTTGGTCTATGAAATCATATTTGCCTGGATGTAATCCACAGGTTCTCATCTTTTGTGGAAACAAAAGAAGAATCTCTTTTTCTAAGCAACATGTTTTTAGACCCAAATTCTAAAATCAAGATACCTTTATAATATACATGTTGGTTTAGTTTAGCAGCCCATACAATGAAATGTCTTTTTGTACTTAGCTCTTTTACAGGCAAAAAATTTTAAAGAAAACACAATAATATATAGAATCCAGACTCTCTGTGAATTTTTCATTTTTACATGGCTTATTTTTTTTACTACTTTTAGTCTATGACTATCTGTACTCTGTCTCTTTAAAGACGTCATCCTTTTTTTAAAAAAGCATTAATTTTAGTTTATGACTCCCTATACTCTTTTTCTTCTCTCTCCTAAGCCTACATACATTTATCCAACACTGTGACCCATTTAGAGGTCTTTTATGTTTTGCAGTATGAACTAGTCATGACGCTTTGGGGATCAGGGGTGGAATGTTATGGTTTAAAGTGGCTGTGTTTGATTAACAAGTTGACATGGGATAGATATATGGTGGTTCATTTTTTTTTTTTCACCAACTTGGTTAGATTGTGAAATACCCAGGAATAGATAAGACATTAGTCATGCAAGCATGACAATCAAGGTTCAAATCCTCAGAACCCACATATAAAACCAGGTAGGCTCAGCAGTCACCTGTACCTCTGTCTCCGCCTCCTGAGTGCTAGGTACAGGTGACTGCCATGCTTATCTGGTTTTATATGTGGATTCTGAGGATTTGAATACAAGCCACACACACATACAGACACATACACACATCGCACACACATACACACACTCACATGCAAAAAAAAAAAGGAAAGGAAAGGAAAGGAAGGAAGGAAGGAAGGAAGGAAGGAGAGAAACACCCAGGACGTTAACTGATACAGGTGTGTGTCAGGGAGTTTATAAGGGTTATCTGAGCAGGGAAGACCCACCTGAATGCACATGGTACCACCCCTAGGGCCGGGGTCCTGGACTGAATGAGAAGGGAAAGGAGAAGGCTAGTTGAGCCCTGTCTCTCTTCTCTCTGCCCGACTTTGGACCTAATGTGGCTGTCTGTCTTTGCTCACCTTGAACTCCCATGGCCTTTCTTCAAAGGGTTGGCCCTCCTTCTGTAAGGTGCTTCTTAATGGGCATTTGGTTGTAACAACAAGAAAGTAAAGAACGTTTTTGTTTCCTCCCCGTCCTTTATTCCCTTCCTTCCAGTATCTGTTCCCCCACCCCTACCCCCCATTTTGAAAGGTGCTGACTAATTGGAAGTTCATTTTTCTGTGATGATATGGTCCTTTTCTGTTCAGGATTGTGAGTGGACTGGTTTGCATCCAAGGTGCAAAATTTCTACTAAGTGCTGACAGCTATGGAACTGTTGGATATAAAATGCTACTGGAGGATGCCAACTTTACCCCTCCGAGTTCCCCATAGTCACCCCCTCTTCTAAGGGGCATCTGAGGCCACAGATTAGACCAAATCCTATATTGCCATGTTCTCTCTGTACCTATACCTTTGATAACCAATTATAAATCAGAAAGAGTACGTTATTAACACTAACATGATAAAAACAGAACCATGACAACCCTCTACCGTAGAAAACACTGCACATCTTCTTTGTGTTACCTTGGGGCCATTACTGGTTAAAGTCGGGGATACTGGACACTAACTTCGAAGCACATCATCATTCCGATAACCAGGAGGATTCTAAGTGACTCCAAGCAGGTTATGCATACTGTACAAATACACTGTGCAGAGAGATGAGTCACATCCCAGAGGGACGAGGCGGGACAGTGCAAGACACGCAGAACGGCTTGTGATTTAAAAGTTAGGAACCATTGTAAGACTTTCCCACCAGCATTCTGGGGCTACATTCAGCAGCGGGTAACTGACAGGGGAAGAAGCGGTTTGAACCAAGGTGTGGAAGAAGTGCTGTTCCCGTGTCCCCGTGTCCCCTTTCTGTGTTGACTGCTAGGGTCCTTGGGGGCTTTGGGAAGAAAGAACCTAGGCCATCAGGCAGAGTGGGGTTCTGCCCACCAGGGGGCAGAAGCGGTGCTGAAATCCCGAGAGGGAGCTGTGGTAAAGGGCCAGGAGACTGCTTCCAGGTGGAGGAAGCAGGCTGGGCAGGTGGCTAGAGGTGGGGTCTGGGCAGGGAAGCGGGGAGGAGTGCAGAGTCAAGTGGCGAATAGATGGATGACTGGCAGGGAGTTGGGTGGGACGGGGTGCGGAGGTGTCTGTGGAATTGGGTGAGGATGCATGAGTAGTTTGGGCTGAGGGGTCACTTCAGCTCCTCTCCACATCTCCCACCTCACAGGTGCAGTTGGCTACCCAGGCAGGTCAGGTGGTTGGCGGGTGATGTCAAGAGCGCCAAGGCAGACTAGCGGAAGCACGAAGTGCCGGGCTTGAGCACAGAGACCTCATTCTGTCATTTCCTCCTACACCCAGCCCCTGGGGCACCACTGTGGTGCCCATCAGAGGGGAAGGCCTTAGCTGAGAAATGGTCTGAGGCTCTGCCACCACCTCCATTAAGGCCTCATTGCGCCCTCCAAATAGCTGCGGTCCCACCGTGTTGTCCCCTTGTCTTCTCCCCACAGGCTTTCTGACACAGGGCTGCTCAGACCCATTGCTGCCCTTAGAATGGGCTCTGAGCAGACACTTTAGGGAGCGCTGGACAGGTGTAGAACTCAGTGAGGGAAGGGAGAATTGTAGGAATGCTTTGTGGCAAGCCCCAGGGGACCTGCACCTCAGCCTTCTGCATCACTGCAGAGACAGTTTGGCTGGGAGTGTGGCCAGGAGAGGGTACAGTTGCTCCTGCCAGCCAGTCTTGGTTGGGGAAGCTGCCACCGCTGGGTGAAAATACTTTACTTTGCTGTTTTGTTCTTTCCTCTGCTGGGGTTCAGAAAACGCTGACTCTCCCTTCCATCGCTTTGCTGGAGGTCTGCTGGAAAAGGGGGGGGGGGCGCTCATGCCTGCACAAGGAGCATATGATGCACCCCTATCCCCGGAGCACCTGTTGGGAACAGACCCACCAGGCTCCAGGCACAAAAGGACTTACTGTTATGAAAAATAGGAGCCAGGATCTTAACACCCCCAAATGTCTTTAAAGAAGTAATTGCTTGACTGCAATTATCTTAGGAGGCTTAACTAACCACATGGGTGCTTTTGAAGAATACTTGAGTTTAAAATTCCTCCCACGGCCCCCCAAGAGTGGGGGCTCCCATGGGTGCCCGAGGCTGCACCCAGGAGCTGAGTGGTGGACAGGGCACACTGTGCCCTGGAAGTGTGCCAGGGAAGGCTTCTGCAAGAAGATGGCCCTGCCCAGGAGGCGGGTGGCCCTGTTGCCATGGATACCGCCTCCTTGACTGCCTGCAGGGGAGCCAGGCACCTGGCAGGGCTCAGCTGAGGTGCTGAGGAAGGGGCCGGTGGGGGAGGAGGAGTGGTTTTCTTGTTTTCCCTCTTGATGAAGGGGGTATAGTCATCCCCTTCAGGAACAATGAAGAGACACCGGTGAAATGCATAGTGCAAGAGCCAGGCTCAGCCCTCATCACTGTCTCCTGCTGGCACCAACGCCACTGTCATCAGCATCATCTCCACAGGCCAGGCACCCCTCATTCGATTCACTGAGGGTCTGGACTTTGAGAGAAATTCCTGGCCCCCTCAGAGGTGTGAGCAGAGCGCCCACACTAAGACACACACAGCAGAAATAAACTTCCTAGGCCCCTGGGACGCCCTGCCCGACGCTGTGTGGGCAGGTGCCCCAGAGATTCTAGGTAACAATTTATTTTTGAAGAATCAACCTGAAAACAATTAAATGCAATTTATGAAAACAGTAGGAAAAAGTGAGCGATGAGCCCAATTAGAAACGTTATTTTAGGTGTCGGGATCTCAGTATCTTTGCACACGCAGCCCTGCTGGGGTTCAGCTTTCTGCAGCCTTAGAAAGAGAAGCACCCTGGGCCACGCCGGGAAGGGTCACGGGAAAACACCTTGAGGAGATGCTACCCTGGAATGGATTCTTCTTAGGAAAGGAAACGGAGACATGGAACTGAGGGCATCTGCAAAACCCACACTTCCCTGCTCAGACCAGCCTCTCTCCATGGCCTTAGGCTAAAGAGAGCTTGACAAATGTCCCTAGGGAAGGACAGAACACTTCAAACCATGTCAGCTCTGGGCTGCTCCCAGGTAACTGGTGATGGACTGATGTGCCCAGTGGGGCCATGATGGTGGTGGCAGATACCCCTTGAGGTGACCCGCTGCCTGTCTTTGCACACCCATCTGTCACTGAGGTTGTGTCCCAGGGCTGGCTGTGTAAGCTAGACAGAAACGCTTTGGCAGGCTGAGTCCAGCTTTCATGGTCTCTCTAAAAACTCTTGCTTTCTCCCAGAAGGAACTCCTCTCCAGGTCGAGTGTTTCAGTGAGGAGGAAGACATGGGTACACATGGTAGAAGTGAAGGGGGGACGGGAATATCGGATGACAGGCTCATCACCAGTGTAGTGCACCACGCCCGTTTGCACTCTATGTGCGACCATACAGTTCATGAACCGGGCAAGGGGCTGGAGATTGAAACACACAAAGACACACAGACGGACAGAGACACGGGTCATTCTTGAAGCAGGAACACCCCCTTTATTGTGTACCAGAGCCATTTATATAGGGATCCTTAACTGATAGCCACGCCCCAGCCAAACCCACCAGAAACCACTCTCCTGCCATCAGGAACTCCTGAGGGTCTCCTGCTCAGAGCAGCTGCAGGCTGTCTCAGAGTAGAGGAAAACAAGTTGTTTACAAGAAATTCAGGATCTAGGGGTTCACTGTTCCCAACAACCAGAACGAGGAGGAAGACATGGGTACACACGGTAGAAGTGAAGGGGGGAAGGGACTAACGGACGACATCACCAGAGCCCAGCACCTTGACCTTCTCCCCAAGGAATAAGTACAAACCACATTCTTGCTCTACCAAAGGGAAAGTGAGGCACAGACCAGTTAAACAACCTCCCACTGAGGACCAAGAAAGGCGCTATACTTGTGGGAACAAGTTCAAGGGTCCATAGTCCTAACCAGGACTTTATTCTGACTTTCTGACCCAGCCCCAGGATTGGGGTGGGGGTGGCAATGGGGTCCTGGAGATGTTCCCTTCTACATGTCTAAGTGGGTCCACTCTAGCCACTTTCAGAGGCCTGCTCCTTAAAGGTCTTAGAAGAGCAAAGATGCATCTTTCCTTAGCAATTTGTTCCTAAGATGCAGGGAGTAAGGGGGTCCACCTGCTGGAGCCCACCCCCACCCCCATCCCGTCTTCTCCAAGGAGTGGAAGCCATGCTTGGCCATCAAGAGCCTCCATTTGCTCCTCTCCCGGTACCATCTAGGCAGAGCTGGTAGGAATCCTTCTGTTGGGGACACAGAGCAGCTCCTGGGGCTGTTTTACTTAGCTCCTGACCAAGAGGATTAGGCACAGGGACTCTCTCTGAGGCAAATCCCAACTTCCCCACCAACTGAGCAGACAGGCAGAGGGCAAATGCCTATTCCCCGGAGCCTCGCCCCTTGGCAAGGGCCACATGCTGTAGGTCATCACCGGCAGTGTGGCGCCTCTACATGCCTTGACTTACCCAGGGAGTGGACCCCCAGGGCAGCACAGGAGGCCTCCCCTGCTGGCCACTTAGGTTTGCCACATACAGGATCTCCCGTGCTGGGTCTTAGCACCCAATAAGCTGGCTTCTGTGGGCACCACGGGAGGCATCAGTCTGAGAAGGGGTTCTGGGCTGTTTTCAATATGATTTAACTCTGCCTGGAGTCTCAGAGAGCTTTGCAGCTTCCTAGAGGAAGTCTCAGATGAAGACACTGCCACTCCTGTGTCACAGCCAGGTGGCAGAGCTACTTGGAGCCCCAGGCCTTACTCAGCTTCATGCTCAGCTTTCCCATTGTGGGGCCAAGACTCCAGCAAGTCTGGGGGAGCTGGTCCCACCTCTGCACAGTGAGCCCCATGGTGCCATGTGGGTGGACTGGCACTGTCTCTTCCACGGGGGAAGAAGGGACCTGGGAGGGACGTCCCAGCTCTTCTCATACCAGGCTCAGGGCTGAGTCAACCAACCTCCAGGCTCCTCCTCCACCCATTTATCCCCATGCTTGGGAGCCCTCTCCAGCCAGCGGAGAACCAGCAGGTAGGCCCAGCTGCAGCTGTGCCAGACCTTAGGCGTCTACAGTAGACTCCTCCCTAAGTCTGTGGGGGTAGGAATCCCTCATGGCTTAAAGGAGAGCTCTGACATTTTGGGGACTGACTTTCCAGGGAGCCTAGGATGATTGAGCTGGGAGTCAGAGCCCTCAGCAACAGCTTCTTCTCTCTGCATTGCTTCTGCCCAATTTTGTGCCTGGACTTGCTGAGGTCCCTGACTCTAGGCACAATGAGGAGTCTCATGCAAACACATAATAAAATGATATGGTGGTAAAGTAATATCAATAATAATCCTCCTTAGCTGGAAGTGCTCCACTCTAACTTCCCAGGGACCTCAGCCAGCACCCCTTGGAACATCTCACTACAGCCAGTCTGGTCAAGGGCAGCCATGCTAGTGTTCTTAGGCTGGGCTGGTGCCCTCTCGGGTGTGCTGACTTCATCTTCTGGCATCCACAATGACGACTGGGCTGTCAACACCACCGTCAATCACCTCTCTGGGCCAGCGACGGAAGTAGCCAGACTCGGAACCCCTGAATCCACTGGGTCACCATGCTGAGCTGGGAAGCTTTGGTCTCTGGGGCCTCTGAGGCAGACACACAGCACTGCCCACACACAGACACTCCGTGGTCTGGAGTACAGCTCTCGACCTGTGGGTCAACACCCCAGACAGGACTGTGTGACTGAGTGGGAGGGTGTGGTAAGCTTGACACCAGTAGAAGTTTTCTGGACATGCGGTGACCAAAAATCAATTCAAAAATCAAACTAATGACGAATCAGGCGTTCCAGTGGGGCTCACCCACAGTTTCACACCCCTTCTTTCACTGCCACCTTGATTCTGAAGAGGGAACACAAGCGCTTTGCACAGCAAGTGTGGTCAGGCCATGTAGCACCAATGAACGCCGCCTGAAGCACCTTGGCTCAACTTCGAGACTTTGGGGTGTTGTGGATGGTTGTGATTTTACTAAATGTACCAAGTTTTCTGCTCATATGGAAGCATAATAATTTGATATCAGAAAGACTTAATTTTTTAAATGTCATTCCTCAGCATGTGGGCATTGATGGTGTCGTGGGTTTGTATTGTGTTGGTGCACTTGTTTTTGAAATCAATTATCTGAGCTACTGGCTCGCATTTCACAAAATACAGTTATAGAAGTTTTGGTGCCAAACCTACGCCTGCTGTTCTGTGCTGTGTGTCTTTATGTGAAGCCTCAGTTGCGGCGCTGATGGTTACAAAATCAAAATATCCCTCAACTCCGAAGAACCCGAAGATGCTCTACATCCTACAGCATTGAACGCCTGGCCAAGATTTAGTTCTCTGTGCAAAGAGATAAGCACATTCATTTTGCCAACATGCAAATCTGCCTTCATCACTAATAAGTGGCAAAATTACACATAAGCCAAAGAATAGTTTCAAAATAAGTCTGTGAATTATCAGCAAATGTTTGATTTGTACACCTATTTTGTAGAGCTTTACACCCAGGGTCATGTACAAAATTTTTAGGTGAAGAGTTCTAAGAGTTTTGGAAGCCCCGACATAGATGAAGCAAACTCTCCAGCAATACATGCCCATGTGCTCATAGTCACTACCGTGTGTAGGAACCAACAAATGCATCATGGACCCCGACCAAAAAACCACCATCCACAGCTCCCTAGTTCTTTGACACCTCCGTCCTCCCTCTTCTGTTGCAGAGAAAGCCGGCTGTTGTTTAGTAACCCAGCCCCTGCATTTCTATTGCTGTTTAACCTAACTAAAGCTTTGGTGTCGATGAAACCGATCTCAGAGGAAAGGAACATAATATCCCATTAAAGTCACTGAAAAATCAATCACTCCATTACCTCCAGCTGCAGGGAGGATGGAGTTTGCTTTCTTGCACTGCTTTGGCTTCCTCTTCAGTCCCGGCCAGGACGGGCCACTTCAGGGTGGGTGCCCAGGTGACAAGCGGTCAATGAACACTCAAAGCCTTGGTACTCCTGTGTGTGCACTCAGACCTTTAGCCCCCAGAATCTTAGCCTGTACACTCCCTAAGGCAGCTGTGACAGGATCTAAAAGCACAGTTTGCACAGTTTGGTGAAGGCCCTGGCTGTGCTCTGGGATCCCCACTTCTAGCAAGGGACTGGGGTTGTAATCTCCTTTGAATAGAACACCGCTGACTCCTCCCATGCTCTAATGGCTCCGGGAACCCTGTAAGCACACAGGTCTTCCCTCCACTAAGATACTGACGGGAGGGTGTGACTCTGAGGTCAGTCCTGTCAATCTCAAATCCCCAGCTCTAGGGGAGAGCAGAAAGGGGTGCTGAAGAGACTTCAGGACTGAGTCTTCATTGATACCAGGCTTTACCCTGAATTGATAGTTCTAGGGGATCCACAGCCCCTTTACCCTTAAAAAACAGTCCCTCAAGGGAGGGACCAGGCCAGGATCACAGAAGGTGCCAGCCTGGCTCCTTCCAGGTGGTTCTTCTGTCCTCACTGCACTGCCATGGTCAACAACCCACAAGGTCCTATCCTGTCACCCCAAGACCCCATCTAGGGTTCAAAGCAAATTCTTTTTAGCCAAGTGTTCCCACCCCTCACTTGGAGAGAAAGAGTCAAACCCATCCAGAAACCAGGCTCCCAGGTGGCTCTACTTCCCTGGTGCCGTCTTTGTAACGTTGCTGAGTGACTTGGGCTGCTATGTGGCAGAGGAGGCCAAAGGGCTATCAGACAAGGCAGAGGCCACCTGGTTAAGGAGCATTATGTGCTGAACCCACTCCTCTTCTCCTTGCCTGCTCTAGATCTAGGTCCACTTCTTTCTAGAAACCATGGAGCTGCTGGTGAATGAGGCAGCTGAACCTAAGGGCCCAGGGCCTGGGGCAGAACTCCCTCCTGGAACTCCAGAGCCTCTAACTCTCCACCCGAGAGCATCTACTGATGTTCTCTGGTGCTCTGGATTTAAATCCCAAGGACATGCACTCCCAGGGGCACTGCTGGACTAGGTGCCAGGCTGCTTAGGACAGGGAGTGATCAGCTGTCTCCCAGAGTTCCTCCAGGAGCAGCGACTTCTAAAATCCACCAGGTGCGTGCTGTAGAGGACACCTGGTTGAATGGTTTGTCTGAGCTCCGAGCCAATGCCAGGAACCTCAACCTGGGCTACGGCAGGGCCAGTGAGAGGACTCTGTTTATGCCACATCAGGCTGCAAGGCTCCAGGCAGAGAACAGCAGTTACTGTTTCCAAGGGAACTTCACCCATGATTCTCCAAACACCAGCCATGGGTGGGCTGTTTCTCATCCTCTCTGAATCCATTCTGAGGGCCATGGGATGTCTCAGGAAGTAGGAGAGGGCTTGAGTCTGGAAGTCCCTGGCCACAGATGAGGGACTTGCCTCTGAAAAGGGGCTGCCTGAGACACAGTGAGCCTTCTCCCTGGGCCAGGAGGGGCACAAGGCTTCCAGTGCCGCCTGCCATGGGGACGGGGCCACGGCTGACTGAGCTTGAGATTCATCCTCATAAAGGGCAGCAGAGTTGGCTAAATCTCATTCCAACTTGCCCTACCAGCCTATCTGTAAAGGGGACAACTCTCTCCCATGTCTGTAAAGGGGACAGCTCTCTCCCATGTCTGTAAAGGGGACAGCTCTCTCCCATGTCTGTAAAGGGGACAGCTCTCTCCCATGTCTGTAAAGGGGACAGCTCTCTCCATGTCTGTAAAGGGGACAGCTCTCTCCCATGTTGTCTGTAAAGGGGACAGCTCTCTCCCATGTCTGTAAAGGGGACAGCTCTCTCCCATGTTGTCTGTAAAGGGGACAGCTCTCTCCCATGTCTGTAAAGGGGACAGCTCTCTCCCATGTTGTCTGTAAAGGGGACAGCTCTCTCCCGTGTTGACACTCATGTGGTGGTGTACTGTCCCCCCTCACCCTCTCCATTATGATTTAAAAACAAACAAGCAAACTAACTAACAAGCAAACCACCCTGTTTCTCCGCTTCAGCACAGCGGAGGTTGGAAGTGGCAGGGAGTACCTAAGCTGCCCTTTCTCAATGGGAGCAATGACCCTTCATTGCCCTGTGTCTGCAAGCGAGAATCAGGGGCTTGCCTGTGGGGTTGGGTCAACCATAAAACCTACATGGAAGGCTTGATTTGAATGTGAACTCAGTACTTAATCAATGGAATCCATAACCCAGACAAAGTAAATATCAATAAATATCAGCCTGTGTCCCATAAGATCAGCGGAAGTGTCAAAGTGCCAGCTCATAGTGACTTACCAGGTGTGTGACAAGTGGCCAGTTCTGAGTAAGAGGACTCATGTCCAGCGGGGGAGGAGGGCAAAAAATAGGTCTACTCAGCAGGGGTTCCTGTCTTCCTGAGATTCCTGAGGACTATCTATTCAGCTGGGATGGGGCCACCTTCTTCCTCAGGGCCTCTGGGCTGAGGTAATGGACAAACTCTGGAGAGCTAAGGCTGAAATGGAGTTTGAGGGGAAAGCACTGTGAGGGCCAAGATGCCTGACCCCTGTGGGAAGATGGGGCTCTAAGTGTCTGCTCAGATGTGACCAGGACTGGCTCAGTGCAGGATGGGGAACACAAGCGCCCAGCTGCTGCTGCTGCCCCAATCAGGGCAGGGCTTGTCCCAAGGCCCCAGGGAGGAGACTGAGGTGAGAGCCACCTGCTGTCACCCCCAGGAGCTGTGCTGCGTACAGTGTCAACAGGTGACCTGGGTCCCTGAGAAGAGGGCGGGCTTGCTCTCCACAGACCCTCCTGCAACCCCCTCCCTTTGCCAAAGGAAACATTTTTAAAGTATGATGTTTGTTTTCTCTGAAAGCTTCAAAAGTATTGTTTTGGGGAGGAATTTGGCAGCTGAGCATACGAACTTCTTGAGGGCCCTGTGTGATAAAACACAGCCAAGAGGCACAGCTGACCTGGAACCACAGGTTGTCTATCACACGAGGCTCACTGGAGACAAGAGGGACAGAACTGCCAGGTGCCTAAGTCCCCAGCCTGCTCAGTCACAGGTGGCTGTAGAGACGTGGGTGACTCTGAGCCCAGGTCTGGGTAGCAAAGCCCACTCAGCAGAGCCAAAGGAATCTTGAAGACGCCCCAGAGGTCTTGAAACAGGAGATGTAAATGAAAGCCCTTGTGGTTTTGCCCTCACAGGTTTGGTTCCTGCAAAGAGTCCCTAGCGAATTCCATCTTGGGGGACTGGCCTGGGCTCAGAGTCCTGGCCTTATTGGTTATAGCCCAGGCTCTGAACCCAACTGGTGTGTTCTCCAGCCTGCAATGTAAGGTGGTATGAAGAACAACGTAGCACAGTTCTTCTTAGATTCCCCAGTGAAGGTGGGCATGGCCCTTGTTACTCTCCTTCCCGGAGAGCGGGTCTCCATGTCGGAAGCACAGCCAGGCTTTCATGTCAATCAGCCCTGTGGATGGAGCCTCTGCTGGGCACCAAAGGCTTCTGGAGACTCCGGATAATCCCAGACATACTTGACTGGGTTGAGAAGGGCCTAAAAAATGAATACAGCTTAGTTTTAACTTTTTCCCCCTGTGAGTATGCTTCTGGGAATCATTGTCTGGGAATTGGGGGAGACCTCCCCTGAATGTGACACTTTTCCGGAGACTGGGGCTTCAGATAGAACAACAAGAGAACGTTGACTAGTGTGGGGATCTTGCTCTGTTTCCGTCCCTGAGATGAGTAGCTTCTTCCACATGCGCCACAGTGGTCTGGCTCCCTATGGACCCAAGCCCCACAGAACCAAGGACTGGGGACCCAAAGCCCTGAAGCCCTGAGCCCAAACAAGCCCCTTTACTCTTCAGTCGCTTCTTTCAGGCATTTTGCTACAGTGACCAGAGGACGGCTGTCACTGAAGGTAGCTCTGAGAATACAAACTTATGGAGGGCCCTCCATGGGACTGTCCTTGCCATAGGTTCAGAAGGTTTGGACCTGGCTTGGAGGGAGAATGAAAAGAACTGAGAGAAGCTGCTAGAGAGAGAACACGGGTGCTGTAACCGGGGCTCGGTGGGTGGTTCTGGTGGGAACTCAGGAGAGAAACTTCCTGTAGATTCTACTGCAAACCAAGCTAGAAGCCACTCGCTGGGTTGTAGTAAAGAACTTGTCTGCACTTTAGTCTTGTCCAAAACGCTGAAGTAAGCTGGGTTGAAAGGTGACAAACTAATTTGACAACACAACATTCAGGCTGTGGCAAGGTTATCGGTGGCTGCTTTAGTCAAGTGTATAGTGAGAATTACTAGTCAAAAGATGGGAATAAAAATGCCTTGCAAGACGGTTCAGTGGGTAAAGGTTCCTGCTGCCAAAACTGAAGACTCAAGTGTGGTGACTTGGAAGAAAATGGCCTCCTATGGGAGTGGCACTATTAGGGGGTGTGGCCTTGTTGGAGTAGGTGTGGCCTTAGGGGACAGTGTGTCACTGTGGGGCAGGCTTTGAGGTGTCTTTCTCAAGCTTCATTCAGTGTGACTGTCGTCAGCTTCCTGTTGCCTGCACCTAGATTTAGCAGTCTCAGCTCCAGCACCACATCTGCCTGAACACCATAATGTTCTCCATCATGATGGTAATGGACTGAACCTCTGAAACTGTAAGCGGGCTACCCCAATTAAATGTTTTCTTGGCAAGAGTTGCTGTGGTCATGATGTCTCTACACCGCAATAAAAAACCCTAGGAGACTGAGTTTGATCCCTGGAATCTGCATGATGAAAAGAAAGAAACAGTTTCCACAGGTAGTCCTATGACCTCCACAAACACACCATAACATGCACACGAAACATGCATGAGTGTATATACACATACACACACAAATAATAAATAAAGTTTCAAGTGTCAAAAACTTGTGGTTTTCTCAGAAAGAAGCATATATAAATTTGGGGCCAAGGGTAATACAGCTACTGAAAAGATTAGGGCCATTAAAAAATGCTCCAAGAACTTTAGGATGAGGCAATAGGAACGACATCTTGAGGCCATCTCTAAAAATAGCTGGACCCCTAGACCCCCCACTCCCATACCAGAATCAAGACCGTGAAGATTTGAAGTCGTATGAAAATCTATTTTAAGTGAAGAACTTCCGCAGACCCTGCTCACACAGGGCTGTCTAGAGAGATGTGTTTGCTTGCATCCAGCCACTGAAGCACTCTGAGGCATCTAAAGCCAAAGGGGCAGAGGGCTTTGGCATTGTCCACATAATGCTGGTTTTGCAGGCATGCAGAATGCAAGCAATATGGAGTCGTGAGGCTTCCGAAACCCAAGCCTGGAAGGCTAGGCAAGGCTAGGGTGAGGACTCCTGCAGGCAGCCCCTGAGAAGTAATGTGAAGTTAAGGATGGGCCAGACACCTCCAGATAATTCCAGATGCCAGGAGTGCGGGATGCCTGTCAAGGGAAGCCATGAGCAACCAACCCTGCCTTTCCTGTATCCACATGGAATACAAAGTTCTCTATGGGTAAGAACTTATACCATGCCCCACATGACAGACAATGGGTCTAAGGGTGTACTCGATAGTTTTATGTCATCTTGACATAAACTAAAGTCATCTGGGAGGAGGAAACTTCAATTAAGAAAATGCCTTCATACAATCTTGCTATAAACAAGTCTCTAGGGCATTTTCTTAATTACTGATTAATGGGGGAGGGACCATCCCATTGTGGGTGGTGCCATCCCTAGTCTTGTGGTCCTGGTTTCAATAGAAGGTAAGCTGGACAAACCACGAGGATCAGGTCAGTAAGCAGCACCCCTCCATAACCTCTGCATCAGCTCTAGGCTCCTGTTCTGCTTGAGTTCCTGTCCTGACTTCTTTTGATGATGAACTGTGATGTGGAAGAATAAGCTGAATAAACCCTTTCCTCCCCAACTTGTCATCATGGTGTTTGGCTCCAGCAATAGTAACCCTTACTAACACAATGGGCTCAGCGCTTGCCCCCCTGGGTTGTAGGTTTGCTTTGGAACTGTGTCTTCGTCCTCCCTTTCAGAATGAAGATGCTCACACTATTTACTCTTAGAGGTATGTGATTTTTCTTTTGCAGGTGTTCATACCTAAGAGTGTGCCTTGACTCTCAGAGGAGACTTTGAGTTTAGACTTTGAACCAGTGCTGGAACTGCTAAGACTGTGGGGAGTCTTGGAGATGGACTGACTGTCATCTGTGTTGTGGGATGGGAGTGAGTCTTCTGGGGGACGAGAATAAAATGCTAAGGTTTAGGAAGCTGTGTTGGGTCTGTGCTGTTTGCTTTTTGTCAATTTGATGCAAGGAGTCATCTGAGAAGAGGAAACCTCAATAAAGAAGATGCCTCTGACTGGGCGTGGTGGCACACACCTTTAATCCCAGCACTCAGGAGGCAGAGGCCTCTGTGAGTTTGAGGCCAGCCTGGTCTACAGAGTAAGTTCTAGGACAGCCATGTCTACACGGAAAAACCCTGTTTCAAAAAAATCAAAACCAAACAAACAAAAAAACAAAGCAAAACAAAACAAAAATGCCTCCATCTGATTGGCCTATAGGAGTCTGTGAGGCATTTTTAAAAAATTAATGATTGATGTGGGGGGCCCAACCTATTGTGGGTAGTGCCACTCCTGGGCAGATGGTCCCAGGTAGGTAAGACATGAGCAACCATGGGAAGGAAGCTAGCAAAAACATCCGCCCAAGGTCTTTTCCTCTAGGTGCCCACCTTGAGTTATTGCCTTAACTTCTCTCACTGATGGAAGTATAAACCAGACAAACTCCTTCCTCATCAAGTTACTTTGGTCCGAGTGCTACCACAGTAACTGAAAGCAAACAGGTGTCAGGATGACAAGAACCAGACTTGGGTTTTCTTGACTGTCAATCTGATTAGACTGAGATGGCTAAGGGATTGGGACAGCATACCTCTGGGGATTCTGGGGGACATTTCCAGAGGGGGAACAGAGAAGAAAACTCTGCTGTGAATGTGGGGGGGCACCTCCCAAAGCTGGAGCCCTGAGGAGAGTAAGGGGGAAAGTAAAAGAGGGAAAAAAGACGAAACTGATGTGTGGGGTGATATTTTGTTTGTGCTGTAACAGATAAAGCTTGCCTGGAGATCAGAGGGTGGAGCTAGTCACCAGCTAACCATAGAAGCCAGGCAGAGGTGGCTCACACCTTTAATCCCAGTACTAACGAAGTGTAGACCCAAAGTGCTGTGGCTAGGCAGAGAGAGAAATATAAGGCGGGAGAGACAGGAGCATGGCCCCTTTTCGATCTTGAGGGTTTCATAGAGGTAAGAACTTGAGTGACTGACTGCTTTACTTCTCTGATCTTTCAGCATTTACCCCCTAATATCTGCTGGGTTTTTATTATTAAGACCAATTGGAATTTGTGCTACAGATGTATACAGGTGCCTCCTCCCTTTACTCCCTAGCCTACCTCTGTCTCCATCTCCACCCTCTGGCTGCCATGCTGTGAGCCCGCTCTGTCCCCCGTGCTCTCTCCTTTATGGTGTACTGGAACCTCTGAAACCACAAGAAAAATAAATGCCTTTCCCTTTGTGTGTGTGTGTGTGTGTGTGTGTGTGAGGTTTGTGCCTCTGTGTATGAATGTACATAATACAAATGTGTATGAGGTATATACCAGTATGTGTGTTTGAGTGTGTGTGTATGTATGTATGTAGCATGTGTGTGTGGGGATATGTGCTTATGTTTGGGTGAGTGTATATAGTATGGATATATATATATATATATGTGTGTGTGTGTGTGTGCCTCTGTATGTGTGTGTAAGCGTACATAGTATGCATGTGTATGGAGTATGTGCCTCTGTGTATGAGAGAGAGCATACATAGTACATGTATGGAAATGTGCCTGTGTGTGTGTATGTGTGTGTGTGTGCGTGTGTGTGTGTGTGGTATACATGTGTATAGGAATATGTGCCTGTGAGTGGGTAGGTATGAGTATGTATGTATGTGTGTAAGTGTGTGTGTGTGTATTTGTGTGTGTGTGAGGGGGGAAGCATAGGATGCGTGTGTATGAGGTGTGTGCTTGTGGGAGTATGGGAGTGTACTTGTGCACATGTGCAAAGGCCAGAGGGCAGCATTGTGTGTCTCCCTCTCTCATTGCCCATCTTATTCTTGTGAGGAGGACTCCCCCCACTGGGAGCTAGGCCAGCAGCCATCTAGTCCCAGCATCCCCATGCCTCCAGTTTCCTTGGGGCTGGTTTTGCAGGGTGTTCAGGACCTGGCCTGGGTGCTGGGTCCTCACGCTTATGCAACAAGCCCTCTTGGCCACTGAGCAGTCTCTCTACCCCAGCCTTTCCTCTTTTGACCTCGTTCTATCAAGTGTTATGTCACAGCAACAAAAACTCTGACTGGGAGGGACCGAACACTGGGAAATATGAGTCATAATAAATCCGCAAGTGGTTTATTTTAGGTATTTTGATACATGGCAGAAAACCTAGCACAGTGGACTTTGCCCAATCAGTTGAAGGCCTCGAGAGAAAAACTGGTGCCTCCATTCAGAACTTTTGCAGTACATGCCCTGAGCTGCAACGTCCACACTTACCTGGAGCCCTAGTCAGCAGCTGCCCTGCAGATCTTGGACTGGCTGAACCTGCAGTTTATTTCTTTGAAATGAACCTGTGCTCATTTCTTTTGCTCCTTTAGTTACCCTGTCTCAGTTTTAGCTACTGCTGCATGACAAATGGTCCCCAGCTGAGTAGTTTATAATAGCGACTGTCGTCAATTGAGCTCATTCAAGAGCGAAGGGCAAAGACATGTTTGCATCTGCTGTCCAGGTCCAGCTAGTTGGTAGCCAAGGAGACATGTCCCTCAGAAACTCTTACAAACTGGAGCAATAGTCACATTAGTCTCGGCTAATGTACACGAAGCCCTCAAACGTAGCTCCACTCCACTGCCAGCCTCTCCCTCCCCCTCTTACCACCTCCAAGGTGGACACAGGGCTGTGTTATCAGGCTCCTTCTCTGGCAGAGAACAAAGGGGCCTCTCCCTCCCCACCAGCAATCTATCTTGTGAGGAGGCCACAAGCAAATTGGCCAAGCTACATAAGCCTTGGTTTTTAATAAGTGCAAAGCAGGGATGAGGATGGGACTTTGTGGGCTTGTGCAAGGGCTGTGAGACAGGAGGATGGAAACGAAGGGTGACAACACCCTGCTTTGGCAGACAGTGTGGGCTGTTCCTCTAGCCAGGTCACACTGGTGGCAGAACAATGCTTGACACTCAGACAGACTAGTGGACGGCAGGAGGGGCTGGGCCCTGAAACCCTGGAGCTGGGGCTCCAGTACCTGTGCTGTGTGGAGCTGCACCACCTCCTCCAAGGGCCATGTTGGAGACAGAGCCCCTCATAACAAGACCACCTAAACCACAAGGCAGTGACTTTGCAAAGAGCTTGGCTCAGCTCCTAGAGCCCTGCCCATCTAGGGTGCAGACCTCCCCTGCTCCACCTCAGGCCTGGTCAGAAGGCAGGAGCTTCTGCCACAGTGCCAGGAACACAACTAAGGTGGCCCAAGCCAAAATGGGGTTCATCAACTCTTAGAGAAGAAAGGAATGGAGGCGGACACAGGGCTTCTTCAGGCATGGCTGCTTCCTGGATTCAGCCATGTCCCCAGGCCTGCCTTTCTGTCTCTGCTGGAGACCTGGGTTCCTTTTGACAAGAGAGGGTCATCTCAGTGGTCTGAGATCCAGGATGGACGTTCCATGTCTGCCTTGACCATCCTATACCTCTCTTGCCAGCAGGAGTGGCTGCTCAGGATGGCAGTGGTGTCACAGGTCACTTATTGTTAGGGACATTCATTGAAGAAGCCAGAGGAGGGGTGAAGGTCTCTGGAGAAAAAGGTGAGGCCTTAGTCAGAATCCTGCTAGGTGGCAGAGGGCACAGGCTAGCAGGATTAAGGGAACAGCTGACTTCCTGGTGTGGATCCCATGAAAGTAATCAATAATGATATTGCAAAACAGAGTGACGGAGCTAGCCAGGATGCCCTAGAGGCAAGGAGATGTCCTCAGACCTAGAGGCCACAATCTTCCCCAGAGAAGCAGCCAGTGCACCACAGGCCTAGTGAGCAAGAGCTAAGGTTAAACTGTCTCCCTTCTATTTTGCTGATTCCGTTGGGTCATGCATCAGCCAGAAAATGGAGAACTTGGAAGGAGTGGGCATCTAAGGGTAAAGAGAGTCAGCAGCGCCCAACCACGCCCAGCTCTACTCACCTCCTGCTGGCAGTGAGTCATTAAAACAGATGTGACCACAGCTGCGCACAGAGGTCATAAAGCACTAAAACAACACAGATGATACCAAATACAGTGGTGAGGATGATCCCACAGGCTAAGGTGTCAGCTGACCAACTGAGGGGACTCTGGTGGGATCCTAGCAGAGATTCCAGGGGCTTCTCTTTTGAAATGAGCTGGGCTTGAGATAAAGGTCACATGGGAATATAAACACGGGTAGGGAGTTGATGAGGAAGGGTGAAAGGTGGAAGGTGAAAGGAAAGTGTCCTGGGTGTTGCGGAGAAGCCTGGCAGACAGGCTCGGCATATAAAGCAACCCACTAGTGACATCTAAGCAGCCAAGAACCAGGCATTCTGGCAAAGCAAGCCGGGGTTAAGGAGGCCCCCAAATCACTGTAGCCTTGCAAATCTGTCACATAAAGTGGTGTGGAATGGGTGGGTGGCCCCTCTGAAAGAAGAATTAGATCCACCTAGCACAAGGATAAATCCCAAGGGGGCCTGAGAACTCACCATCCCCGCTGAGGAACTCAGAACAGAGTCTTGGCTCCCTATGTTAGGAACCCCTCTGTAAGGATAAGGCATGAGAGCCCGTTTCCTGTGGCGGAAAAACCAGAGTCATCAAGAAAGAAAAAGGCTCTGCTTTGATCAACTGTTCTAAAAATGCAGTTCTGGTGCGGAGATATCTTGTTATATCAGGGAAGTTACTGTGGGCAGAGGCTGGTCCCCGAATATATAAAGAGCTTTAACACGTGTGAAATAGATGCACAAAAATAAGACACATCTGTCCCCGCAGCCTGGTCAGTGGGACGGCATATGAGTTCCAGCACGGTACTTTTGTGTGGTTCCCATACGCCTGCCTCCCAGATGAGTGAGTCGAGGGGCCTTTTCCACAGGAGCAAGAGCCGTTTGCGGCCTTCTTCCCAGGGCCAGGCTCACAGTGCCCACCCTGCACTTTGACCTTTGGAAGCTCATTAATGTTCATCATGGTAAATTAAATTACAGTAACAAGCATGAGAAAGGGGGAAATAAAGTAGAAAAAAACTAGGGACACTATGTTTTGAGAACTCAGCTATAGTGGAAACAAGGAAGTGAGCTGGACTCCAAGCAAGGCGGGAGACGGTACCCATCCAGTGCTGGGGACAGAGAGAGAAGGGAGCGCGTAATTGGTGTGGTGATTCAGAGCTTCATGCATGTGTGTGTGTGTGTGCGCGCGCGTGTGCGTGCACGTCCGTGTGTGTGCACGTCCGTGTGTGTGCACATGTGTGTGTGCTGTTGTGTGCATATGCCTATGGAGGCCAGATATCACCATTGGGTGTCTTTTTCTATTTTCCTCAATTTTATATTTTTAAATACTTATTTCATTATTTTCATTTTGTGTGTATGAATTTTGCCTGCATGTATGTCTCTGCTCATCACATGTGTGCCTGGTGCCCAAAGAGGCCAGAGAGGTGTTGGATCTCCTGGAACTGGAGTGACAGATGGTTGTGACCTGCTGTGTGGATGCTGGGAACTGAAGCCAGGTCCTCTGCAAGAGCAGTAAGTGCTTTTGCCCACTAAGCCAGTTCCTCGGCATCTTTACCATTCTTTTGACCTAGTGTGACACCCCGCCACTGAACCTGGAGCTCACCAATTGGCTAGGCTGACTGGCCAATGAGGACCAGGAATCTTCCTGCCTCTGCTCCACCAGGATGAGGGTTAAAGACCCACTGATCAACTTTTTCATGGTTTCTAAGGATGGAACTTGGGTCCTCATGTTAGTATAACAAGTGCTTTACCTACTACTTCATCTCCCCAGTCCGGAACTTTCTTTTCTTCCAGGCATGGCCTTAGCCTCTCTGGCAGTAGGTAAATGACTCCAGGCTTGCAGATGTGCAAATGTGTTCCTGCAGCTGGAATAAGAGAGATTATTTTGAAGCAGACCCTCAGGGAGAGAGTGAGTCAGTGTGAACTGAAGATTTACAAAACTAAATATGTATGTTCATGGAAGTGTACTGTGTGCACTTGTGTGTACTGTGTGCGCTTTTGTGTACTGTATGTGCCTGTGTGTGCCTGTGTGCACTGTGTGTCTGTGTGTACCTATGTGCACTGTGTATATTGTGTGTGCCTGTGTTTGTGTGTACTGTATATGCCTTGTGTATTATGTGTACTGTGTGTTCTTGTATGTACGGCATACATTGTGTGTACTGTGTATGCCTTGTGTATTATGTGTACTGTGTGTTCTTGTATGTACGGCATACATTGTGTGTACTGTGTATGCCTGTGTGTACTGTGTATATTGTGTGTGCCTGTGCTTGTGTGTACTGTACGAGCCTTGTGTACTGTGTGTACCATGTACATTGTGTGTACTGTGTATGCCTGTGTGTACTGAACATGAGAGTACCTGAAAAGAATCACACCTCCCACTGACCCTTCTGCAGGGCTGGGTAACTGATTAGAACTTCAGCGACCGTGAAGACGTTGGAATGTTGCAGGTCCCGAGCCTAATTACAATTTATCTCTGGCTATCTTCATCTCCCTTTATAGCCTTTCTTTCCTGCCTCTGTGTCTGGCCCAACATCCTGTGACTAGCAGATAAACTGTTTGGAATGTGCAAACAGAACCCTAGTTTCTACCGGGCTGAAAGGCTAAGAACGCCATCAGATAGCATCTGAGGCCTCTGACGCCCACTTGCTTCACCCCGTCCACTTCAGGTTTCCACCAAATGTATTGAAAAGTGCCTCGAGTTATGAGTTTCTTTGTTCTGTTACTATAAAAACTTCACAAAACCACTTCCAAGTTGGGGCATGGAATGTGCTCCCAGATGCAGCCAGTCATATTTGACTTTAGAATAAGCTATCTCTTATCCTCTTTGAGGTGGGAGCTGTGTTCTTGAGTGGACAGTAAGTATGTCCATGTACAGGTGCACGTATGTGTGTGCATGTGCTGATGTGTCTGTCTCTAAGCACACATGGACTCTCTGTAGAGTGCCTGGGTCGATCTCCTCTGTCTGCTTAAAGGTCTTCCAAAACCCTGCCTGTTCCTGCCACCTAGACCTTAGTTCCCGAAGCGTTTCCTACTAAAATGGGCTCTCAAAAGAAGCCAGGGTTCCTGGGAAAAATGGCTGGTATTAGGACTGGGGAAAGAAATGTACAAAATTAGACAAGAACATCTTGTTATGCCAGAAAGTACAGAAGTATTCAGCACAAGACACGGATCACAAAGACATGGGAGCAGCTTGAGGTGGCTACTCCAGGCAAATCCGGACCAAATGGCATTAGAATGGTGAAGGGTGACACTTAGTTTTAAACTGGAGAGATGGAGATTCACACGGACTTGCAGGTAATAGACAAGAGAGGTTACAGGTGGTGGATAGATGAGATACGGTTAGATGATTGATTGATTGATGGATAGATAAATGATAATGGGTAGATAGATAGATAGATAGATAGATAGATAGATAGATAGATAGATGGATGGTAAATGGATGGATAGATTATTGGCAGATAGTTGATAGATATGCATATAGATAAATAATGACAGATAGATGATTCATTGATCGAGGATAGAGAAAGATAAGTAACTGATAGATTTCATATTGATTGGTGACAGATACAGAAGTGATTAATAGATCATAGATAAATTGATAGATAATAGATAGGTAGATAGATGATAGATAGATAGATAGATAGATAGATAGATAGATAGAGTGTTCAAACGGATGAAGGCAGGTGGATGGACAGACGGGTGGTGGGCAGGGAATGGACAATGATTGATGGCAGAATGGATGATGAGTAATGGATGAGAAGTGATGGGAGAAAAGGAAAGATAGTTTGGAATGATGGTGAGACAGAGGACTGCTGTTTCTGGAGTGTGCTAAGTGGCAACTGGATACAGGGAAGTGTTGTCTTGAAAAGCTACCTTTGCAACAGCAGACTGGATCAGAGCATCATGAAGGGCACTCACTAGAGGGCAGGTAGTGAGGGAACAGACTCCTGGGTGTGAGCATGTCTGCCAGGGGCATTTGCAAGTTTCCAGGAAGCAAGGACAGATAGGTCAGACAGACCTTGACCAGCCCATCCAAACAACATCATCAGACGATATCAATAGACGTGTCTTGTGGAAAAAGTCTGGCGGGAGGGGAGGCCAAGTTCTGTGCCAGGAAAGGAACCACAGCCCAGCATGGCAGTCAAGGACAAGGACCCTCAGTGCCCTCCCTGGGAAACCCAAAAGGCTGAAGGGAACACGGCACTCTTCAACCTTGTTTTTAACACAAAACACAAAGAGACGAACTGCGGGGATGTTTTTGGGGAAAGAGAAGATGCAAAGCTTGGCTTGACTGGAGGTGACAGCTGGGGAGACGTGCTAGAAGGAGCAGGGCAGGATGATAGCTAACCCAAGATGTGACAAGCGGGTTAGACCACACTAATGCTGACTGTCACTGTGGGTGCAGGAGACACGCCTGGCCTAAGGATCAAGGACTGTGGTGACCACAACAATCTTTATGGTTCAGAAAACCATCCCAGGCACAAGGATGGTGAGTGCTGAGGGCGTGATGGCCAGAGCAGAGGCGGGAGGGAGGTGAGTCCCACTTAAACCACGTGGGGCTCTTGCATTACTTGTTATTACTTTTCTGCAGTTTCAAACCATTCTCACCCAAAGCTTTAGAATAGAAGATACCTGCTGTCCATGACAGGAGCCTGTGAAACTCCAAGCTCTGGACATGTAAAAACTTCCACGGCCTGCAACAGCCTCTCACCCAGCACTGGGGCTCAGGACCATCAGCACTGTAGCTTATAGCTGCCACATTCTGTGTTCAGAGCACGCTTTGCTCCCACTCCTTCTGGACATGCATTCCAAAGTGGGCCCTCTAAACGATAAAGCAACTCTGTTTGCTGGTTGGTTTATTGGAGTATTGGGGGTGGAACACATGGCCTTGCGCATGGTAGGTATGATCTCTATCGCTAAGTCACACCCTACCCCTACTCCTTTTGCTTTGTTTTGTTATTTATTCATTTACTTTGGGACAGAGTCCTACTATAAAACCCCGACTCACCCAGAATCCACTCTGTAGACCAGGCTGGCTTCGAACTCACAGAGATCCGCCTGTCTCTGCCTCCCAAGTACTGGGATTAAGGATTTCACCACCACATCTAGCTTATTTATTTCTTTAAAGTCAGCGTACAAAGTTTCATTATGGCATTTCACATAAATGTCATTACACTTTGTTCTCCATCCCACTCCCACCTCCCTCCCCATCTTGCTTCCTGGTTACTTTCATCCCTGCAAGCAGTTCCTCTTCTGCTCTCACGTCAGACACATTCTCTAAATTATACATATATATGTATACACACACACACATATGTAATTTAGTGTGTGCATGTGTGAAAATGGGAGAGTTTTATGGCATGCATGAGTGGAGACCAAAGGACAACTTGCCAAAGTTGATTCTCTACCACGTCTAGGCTTCAGACTCAGGAGGTCACACTTGGAGGCAGGTGTCTTCACCCACCGAGCCATCCACATTCATTCTTTCTCTCGCTTTCATTTTTCCTTCTTTTTCTCTGTCCCTTAAGATTGCTTCCATCCACTTCCTCCTTTTCCAGCCCACAAGTACACACACACACACACACACACACACACACACACACACATCTAGAGTCAGCATATGAAAGAACTTAAGTGTTGTTTGTCTTTCTGAGTCAGGCTTGTTTTATTTAACATACTCATCTACAGTTGCACCCATTTTCTTGCAGATGCCATGATTTCACTTTCTTTATGGATCTGTAAAGCGCCACTGTGCCCAAGCACTGTCTCGTCACTGTTCATCTTCTGCTTGTAGACATCGAGACTCTTTCCATTTGCTGGCTGCTGGGACTAGAGCAGCAATAATTGTGGATGCATGAGCCTTTTCATGATATGTGGACGTGGAGGCCTTCAGGCAGGTGCCCAGGAGTGGCAGAGTTGGGTCACATGTAATTCCATTTTTTATTTTATAAGGCATCCCTACACTGATTCCCATAGTGGCTGCACAAGTGTATGCTCCCACCAGCAGTGAACGGGGCTCCTCCTGCCTCACATCCTCTCCAGCATTTATATTCTGCTCCCTCGATGATGGCCACTCTGACTGGGGTGGGATAGAATTACAAGCCAGTTTAAGTCTGCATGTCTCCGCTGGCTCAGATGTCTGCACCCTGCTTTAAATGCCCTGAAGATACCCTGCTCTTCCTGCAGGCCTGCTCCCTCTGGCTTTCCCGCCTGTGGGTGCAGTGGGCTCCAGGCTTCTCACAATTCTCCCAGCATTCTCCTTCTGATCGTTAGCCAGAGCCTTATGGGTGTGAGAAAGGACATCACGGCAGAGGTAGAATTCAAACCTGTACACAAAGCTACTATGGGTTTAAATCCCAAAGGAAACTTAGAGACTCGGCCCAAGCCCTATTTGAATAGCAGAAAACTGAGGTGCAGAGGTGATTTAAGAGCTGGGGACATGAAGACAGCCAGCAGCAAGGCCCTGCCTCCTCTGCCCTGTGGTCGCACCCTGCACTGCACAGCCTCAGCAAACACTTGGGACAACAGAAAATCGGTTAGACTGGCTAGAGTATGTGTCTGCTGCAGCCTGATGGCTCCATGCCAGTCTCTGAGAGGTGGCCAGGGACGGTGCAGCAAGCAACCAATATGTGCGCCTGTGTTCTGATGCATTCTTATTTGCAAAAGTAACTGACAGGCTCCGGCTTGGCCCTGTCGTTTGCTGTCGCCTGTTCTAGGGTATTTATTGAGCGATCCATCTGTGAGGACCAATAGCGTGTGTGCTGGTTACTATCCTGAGCTGGAGACAAACAGCAGCTGACAGGGGGTGAGACAGAGCTGTAAGAGCAAGGGAGGTGGCCTAGGCTCGGGGCTCTAGCAGCTGACAGGGGTTAGACGAGGCTGTGAGAACAAGGGAGGTGGCCTAGGCTCAGGGCTCTAGGTTGAGCAGTGCCCAGGCCCCCATGAAACATCGAGGAGGGGACTGCTGAGACACCCCACTGTTTTAAGTGAGGGGTGAGATGTGGAATCCTCACTTGCCCATTTGTCTCCCACCTCTTCTGGTTCCACGGTGTAGATGGAAGGCTGTGCTCATCCTGAGAGCGTCTGAAGGCTCCACAGCAGGTCCTCCAGGCCAGTCCCCGGGGATTTCCAGGAAGAAGAGAGGGTGGTGTTAAGGCAGAGGGTCTTTAACACCAGACAGAGTCATTCAGGAAAAGGAAATGTCAACTGAAAAGTGTCCCTGCTAGGTCTCCCCATAGGCAAGCCCGTGGGGCAATTTCTTAATTGATGGTTGATGTGAAAAGACCTAGCATATGGTGGGTGGGGCCACCCCTGTGCTGCTGGTCCTGAGTCCTGAAGTCCTGGGCTCTGTAAGAAAGCAGGCTGAGTTGTTTTGATTTGCATTTCCCTGATTGCTAAGGAGGTTGGGCATGACCTTAAGTGTCTTTTGGCCATTTGAACTTCTGTTGAGAATTCTCTGTTCAGTTCAGTACCCCATTTTTTTAATTGGGTTAATTAGAGTTTTAATGGCTAGTTTCTTGAGTTCTTTATATATTTTGGAGATCAGACCTTTGTCTGATGCGGGGTTGGTGAAGATTTTCTCCCAATCAGTAGGTTGCCTTTTTATCTTAATGACAGTGTCCTTTGCTTTACAGAAGCTTCTCGGTTTCAGGTCGTCTCATTTATTCATTGTTGCTCTTATTGTCTGTGCTACTGGGGTTCTACACAGGAAGTGGTCTCTTGTGCCCATGTGTTGTAGACTACTTCCCACTTTCTCTTCTATCAGGTTCAGTGCGGTCAGATTAATATTGAGGTCTTTAAGATACCATCTTACTCCTGTCAGAATAGCTAAAATCAAAAACACCAATGATAGCCTGTACTGGAGAGGATGTGGAGTAAGGGGAACACTCACCCATTGTTGGCGGGAATGCACACTTGTACAACCACTTTGGAAATCAGTGTGGCGGTTTCTCAGGAAACTGGGAGTCAACCTACCTCAGGAACCAGCAATTCCACTCTTGGGAATATACCCAAGAGATGCCCAGTCATACTACAAAAGCATTTATTCAACTATGTTCATAGCAGCACTATTTGTAATAGCCAGAACCTGGAAACAATGTAGGTGCCCCTCAATAGAAGAATGGATAAAGAAGGTGTAGCACATATACACTTTAGAGTTTACTCAGCGGTAAAAAACAATGATATCTTGATTTTTGCATGCAAATGGATGGAAATAGAAAACACTTTACTGAGTGAGATAATCCAGACTCAAAAAGATGAATACGGTATGTACTCACTCATTAGTGGATTCTAGCCATAAATAAAGGACATTGAGCCTATAATTCATGATCCTAGAGAAGCTAAACAAGAAGGTGAACCCAAAGAAAAACATAGTTATCCTCCTGGATATTGGAAGTGGACAAGATTGCCGGGCAGGGGTTGGGAGCATGGGGTGGGGGTGGGGGTAAGGGGGGATGGGGAGAGAGAAGGGTGAAGGAGAGGATGGGGAGAGCTTGGGGGAATGGGATAAAGGAGGGGTGGATGTGGGAGCAGGGAAGTAGATATCTTAATTAAGGAAGCCATTTTAGGGTTGACAAGAGACTTGACTCTAGAGGGGTTCCCAGGTGTCCAAGGAGATGTCCCCAGGTTGTTCCTTGGGCAGCAGAGGAGAGGGAACCTGACCTGGCCTTATCCTATAGCCACACTGATGAATATCTTGCATATCACAATAGAACCTTCATCTGGCGATGGATGGAGATAGAGACAGAGACCCACATTGGAGCACTGGACTGAGCTCCCAAGGTCCAAATGAGGAGCAGAAAGAGGGAGAACATGAGCAAGGAAGTCAGGACCGAGAGGGGTGCGTACACCCATGGAGACGGTGGGACTGATCTAATGGAAGCTCACCAAGGCCAGCTGGACTGGGTCTGATGGAGCATGTGATCAAACCGAACTCTCTGAATGTGGCTGACGGTGGAGGCTCACTGAGAAGCCAAGGACAATGGCACTGGGTTTTGATTCTACTGCATGGACGGGCTTTGTGGGAGCCTAGTCTGTTTGGATGCTCACCTTCCTGGACCTGGGTGGAGGGAGGAGGACCTTGGACTTCCCATAGGGCAGGGAACCGTGACTGCTCTTTGGACTGGAGAGGGAGGGGGAGGAGAGGGAAGTGGGAGGAGGTGGAAATTTTTAATAAAAATAAATAAATAAATAAATATAAGAAAGCAGGCCGAGTAAGCCAAGAGGAGAGAGCCAGGAAGCAGCGCCCTCCATGAGCTCTGCATCAACCTGTGCCTCCAGTTCCTGCCCTGACTCCCCTCAGTGACAGAGAGTGACTTGAGAGTTGTGAGCGGAAACAACCCCCCGACACACACACACACTTGCTTTGGTCCTGGTGTTTTGTCACAGCAATAGAAACCATAACTAAGACAGTGATGGGTCTTGAGTGTGGGTCTTTCCTTTGGGGAGTGGGTGAAGTTTGATCCGGGACACTGGCTTCCTCTGAAGACTATTGATTCATGGACAAGTCACGCCGATCTGACAGTCTGCCTCTCAGGGGTGAGGTGCTGGTTCTGGGTTTGTTTTCATAACTAGATCTGCAACCCGGTGGGCACATCTTGGGCTTCTGGAGAGCAGGAGGGGTGGACTAAATGAGCCTCGCTGGCTCCCATTCCTCCTGATTGTTGCCTTCCTTTGGCCCCCCATTTGCTACCTGCCTGGAAGTCAGCCACTACTGGCCTTACCTATGGCCCCAGAGGCAAGAGAGGAGAGCAGGTCTGTCACTCCTAAACCTCCAGTCATGCCCTGGGTGGCACAGGGAAGCTCCCACTGCCCTCTGTGGGTAAGTGCCTAAGGTGCAACAGGGCCACACCTCTCTCAACAGCTGTCACATTCACACCTCCGCATCTGGGTTATTCAGATTTCCACTGTGCTGTCGAGCTTGACATTGATTCACTCAGTCAATACAGCTTTTCCATGGTCTTAGGGTCTGGTCCAGAGGAGCCACAAAGGCCCCACGATGCCCAAGAGAGATGATGACTCTTAGGGCGTCAGCATTTTTACCCCATGTTGCAGATGAGAAAATGGGGGAACTGGCTACCTACCATGGGAAGAACAAAAGTCACTCCCCATTTCTGGATGCAGAGGTTGCACCCCAGAGGCTCCAGCTGTTGGCAGGAGAGACGGGGTGTCTGTTAGCTCCTGTTGGAAGGGAGAGAAAGGGCAGTGCTGTGGCTGGGGTCTGAAATCTTCTCCATAGGCTCCCTTGGTCCCCAGCTGTTTGGGAACTATGGAACCTTTGGGAGTCAGAGCCTTGGGGAAGGAGGTATGTCACTGGGGGCGGATTTGAGGTTTTATGGCCTCAGCATCTCTCTCTCTCTCTCTCTCTCTCTCTCTCTCTCTCTGTCTCTCTCTCTCTCTGCTTCTGACTGACAATACAGTATGAAGGGTCAGCTTGTGTTCTGGCTGCCACACCTTCCTTGCCATGACGGACCACATGCCCTCCAACTGTGAACCAAAATTAATTCTTCCTCCGTGAAGTTGCTTTTGTCTGGTTATTTTATCTCAGCCACCAAAATGAAGCCAACACAGAGTGAGAGGCACATGTGCCCACCTCATTCCCTGCCCTCCTCAGTCTCTCTGCCATGCTCTTTATGGCCTGATTTGTGTCTCCAGAGAGTCGCTGCAGTCTGCTGTAGTCTCGGAGGCTTTGAACCATCCCACAGAACTCAGCACTCTCTTGGCCCCTTGAGGGAGGCAGAGGGGCCCTGCTTCTCTGCTGGTTCATCTTGACAGTGCACAGAAGGGAGGCTTTGGGCCACCCCTATAGAATCTTCTGTCCCAAGGATTCCTTTTGGTCCCTACTAATAACACTATGACAAAAAAGGGAGAACTGGCTGAGTCTGGAGACACTACAGGTTTAGCTGCCTTTCTTGGGGAGAGTGAAGCAGCGGGGAGAGCTCAAAGTAACCTTTTGCAGGAACCCAGTCAGCTAGAGATGAGTTGGAAAGTCTCCCAAGGGGCTCTGTCATCCAACAGCACTCCTGAAGAAACATGGAGAACCCACATCCCCTCCCTGCATGTACTGCACAGTGCCACAACGACTTTGTGATTTTTTTATGACGAAACAAATGACCTGCCCCTGAGCATCATCACATCCACTAACAGGCGAGGAACCTGAAGAAGCCAAGAGTTCATGGGACCCCCAAATCCTGTTGAGGGCACCCCAAGACTGCCTTTACAATGGAAGAAATGTGTTCACTCTCAAAGATTACTTCCTGCTCAAGACTCTGGTCTTAAAAAACCTTCAGTAGCACACCTTAGGAGATGGGCAGAGTCAAAATAACAGTGTTCGTCTAGAATTATGACTTGCCAGGCAGCGGTGGCGCATGCCTCTAAACAGAGCACTAGTGAGTCAGAGGCAGGCAGATCTCTGTGAGTTCAAGGCCAGCCTGGCTTACAGAACTAGTTCCAGGACAGGCTCCAAAGCTACAGAGAAATCCTATTTTGAAAAACCAAATAAACAAAAGGAAACACTGAACAGTACTGGAGTCACATAGAGAATCTTTCATCCCTATGTAGACAGAGACTGCGCTTTTGTTTCCCGGCCACCCAGGTCCGAATGATCACACAAAAGCTACATTAATTCAACACTGTTTGGCTAATGGCTCAGGCATATTCCTAGCTAGCTCTTACATCTTAAATTAACCCATTTCTATTAATCTGTGTATCGCCACGAGACTGTAGGTAGGGTTCTGGTATCTTTCTCCTTCAGCAGCTACATGGCATCTCTTTGACCCCCACCCATTTTCTGTATATCTTTGTTCAGATTTACAGCCTGGCTTTACTCTGCTAAGCCACTGGACAAAACACCTTTTTTCATCAACTAATAAAAGCAACACACACAGAGAAAAACATTCCACATCATCCCTCGAAATGGGGCACACTGAGAAAGGTGGCCATTGGTTGACCATCAGGAAAAGCCATGCTGACCTGGTGTGAGACGTTGCAGAGAAGCCCTACTCCAAGTCAGGTCTTTATAGCCAGCTACTGCCTTGCTGGTATCTGTTGAAAGTCATCTCAGACACATAAGCACACACACATCACACATACACATACACAAACATGCATGCATGCACATATGTGCATATGCATACACACCAACACACCCATGAGCACATATGTACACATGCACATACATGCATGCACACATGGACATGCATACATGCATATGCACACATATCCACCCATCCACCCACATCCACACATATTCATGCAACCCAGTAGGCAGAACAACCTGTTGTAGCATCTGAACAGCTCCAGGGAGCAGCAGTCCTCAGGTACAGAGCCCAGTCTTCCACTGGGCTGTTTTATGGTTTCTCAGGAGTTTTCCAGTTATTGATTGTGGAGCCTATGTTCTCAGCCCCAAGACAACACACGCCAGTGTGTGTGTGGTCTGGAGGGTAAGCTCACGCAGCTCCTGAGGGCAGTAACAGTGGACAGACAAGGAGGGGATGGTCACACGCCTTGGTCCCGTGTGCCTGGAAAGGGCTGCTCAAGAAGACCAAGTATTCCTTGTTCTTTCCAACTAGATCCAGCACTTCTTGAGCACCTACTGTATTTCACTTCTGGATCAGGCCTGAGGAAGCCTTAGAGAGATGACTTAGGTAGCCTGCTGGAGGCCCTGGCAGTCCAGTGTGCGGAGGAACTGCCTTGACACATAGTAAATCTTCAGGATTGATATTCCAGACTAGCTGCACCCAGCTCTCAGCTCTGTCACTCCACAAGACAGTGAGACCTATCTCAGGAATGACTGGGAGACTCATTAGACCGTGGAGACGAAGATCTAGCCTAGAGCAGGCCTTAGAAGAAGCAACACACACCTTCCAAAGCCCCCATGTCAGGCATGCAGGAGCCAAGGCCTCTTGGCACCCCGGGCTTGTTAATTGAATAAATATTCATCTGTGTGGAGTGCCCAAGTATGTGGTTTCCATGGATACCCCTCCTAATGGCTTAATGAGACAAGGGCGCAAGCTCTCCAAAGCTAGAGCAATGCAAGGGCCAATGGGGAAACATCAGAGGCAGAATACCTGAATCTTGGATGGAAGCTGAGCGGACAGACAGAAGCAGCTCTTTCCCAGCGAGGCTGCAGAAAGAAGCCTATCCCCAAGGCCACCCATCTTTTGGATCTGCTGCCTGCATTGTAGACATGTCTGCCCTGCCTCTCTTCTGTCACCTGTGCCCCCAGAGCCACATGTCCTCTCAATGTAATATCTGCCTGCACGACCTAAATTCACAATGCACTATGACCCCTTATGTAACCTTTTTCCTGCATGGGCCCCTGCTCTCAGCCTAGATGCCCTCTGTCTCTGCCCAGCCCCCACCTGACCCCAGCAAGAGCCTCAGGGCTGTGACGTTCAGGGGCAACCACAGTGAGCCATCATAACAGGGAGTCAGGAATCTGGGGGGCGAGCAGCTCTCAGCTGTTCCAATCACTGGACCTAATCCACAAGCCTATCATCTAGGCTGGGGGGCAGTGGCATGACCATGCCTGCCACCTTCTGAGCCTCACCTGAGGGCTCCTCGTTGTCAGAGGTGAAGGAGGGCAAGGGGAGAGGTAGTCCAGGCTGTTCACAGACTATCAGGACTGTAACCACAGGGCCCAGGGTTGCCACCTGACAGTGACTTATTAGTGGCCTCCCTGGACTCCTGATATGTTGTCTGAGGCTCCTTCAGAATTGGATACAGCTTGTACTTGACCCAGACAGAGCCCAGCACAGTTGGGCAGACCCTGCGGGCAGCTGACTGCCTGGGACAGTTAATTATGGCTGGTTGCGAATGCAAAAATTGCTGCACAGAGGTGCACAGAGGCAATGACCTCCCCGATGATCTCCAGAAGGCCTGTCTCCCTGTGTGTGCCCCAGTGTGTATTCATACTGCCATTGTCATTGTCTGTGCACCGGCTGGTTATTAATAAATATTTCATGGCTGGGGACACTCTCTGACAGCGTCCATCACTGAATGTGGGCTACAACTGAAACTGTTGGTGCAGATGACCAGGACCCAGTCCCTCTGTGACAGTCACCTTCACACAGACATAGCCCAGCTGGACAAAGCCCATAGCTAGATTCCCACAGCCAGGTATACGAGCTAGACTCTGAGTGGGAGCCAGGCTCAACTGTTTCCATATGTACAGAGGCTTCAGGGTGCGAAGCTAATGCCCATGCCACCCACTGCAGGACCTTGCCAAATCTCAGGCAGCCTGAGGAGCCATGAGGCAGCCAGCTCCACCAGGAGGTGCTGAAGGGTTCTCTATGGCTTTCTAGTCCGAGAGTGGGAGGACGCAGGCTGGGGAAATGACTGCGGGAAGGGTAGTGGCGGTGGGAGGCACAAGAGCATGAAGACAGAGCAATACAGTTAGAAATCTATTAGAGCCCAAAGCAAGGCCAAGAGGGCTGAGGTAGCACGGGCACCAAGTCCTGCTCTAGGGGAGTGCTGGACACCTAGTGGATGTCTACCTGGAGGGACAACAGGGTGCAAAGCCCTCTGGGAAAGTCTGCACCCAACTCAGCACAGCTTCCATGGCCAGGCCTCTTCTGAAGGCCAGGGTGGGATGACACCTATGGCTCCCCAGAACACAATGGAGTCCGTCTGTCCCCCATATCCAGGTGGTACCCTGGAAATTTGCCTTTTTCTGGACACCAATTGCCCTTGCACCCACATTGTTAGGACATGAGGAATATCCAACACTCAAACCTAGAGGTTCCCTCTGTACCAAAGGGTCCTGGCTGGCGCCTATTACTTTTTTTTCTTTAAATTTATTTATTTATTAAGGATTTCTGCCTCCTCCCCTCCACAGCCTCCCATTTCCCTCCCCCTCCCCCGATCAAGTCCCCCTCCCTCATCAGCTCGAAGAGCAATCAGGGTTCCCTGACCTGTGGGAAGTCCAAGGACCACCCACCTCCATCCAGGTTTAGTAAGGTGAGCATCCAAACTGCCTAGGCTCCCACAAAGCCAGTACGTGCAGTAGGATCAAAAACCCATTGCCTACTACTTTTTTTGTTTTCCCAGAAGGGCAGAGCTGATCAAACTTCAAGGCTACACAGACTTTCTGTGAGTATGGGCTGGCCTGACACAGAGAACCTCCTGGGTAACAAGCATGAGGCATTGGTAGGATCTGTGCATTTTCCCCCGCGGTAATTGAAACAATATCTAGAATGAGACATCTAATTACATTCTCCCCTAGAAATCGAACTATAACATGTCCTGCCGATACAAACCCTTTGTTCAAGTCAAACACGGCTCCCAGGGCATGATGGTGAGAGGGGCTTTGGATTTTAAATAGTTTCTCTAAGTATAATCCCAGCACCTGACATGCCTGTTAAAGCCTTTGTTCACTCCCCAAGGTATCTTCGTGTGGCTGTGTTCCTGCATAACAATTCCTTATGATTCAAGCTCATCTAAAGTCTTGCCTCTTAGCCCTTCCCGAGCCCAGAGGACCTTAGCAGGCATTAGAACCAGGATACTCATGTATCAGCTGAACAAACAGTCTCAGGATATGGCAAAGAAGCAAGGGTCACAGAATTTCCAATCTGTTAAGATCTGAGCTCCTGTACTTGGGTAGGGACAAACGGAGGTGTTCATTGTTGACCAGTCTAGGTCCGAACCTGGTGGCCCTTTCTATCATCAGCCCCAACGGTAATCCCACTGCAGCTCTAGCCCTTCTCTAAGCAGAAGCTCCAGGGCTCTGCAGGCACTAGCTGTCACCTCCCCATTTCTGCAGGCCTTGGGAATGCTCTGTGCACTGCTCCTTCTGGATCCTCCATGGCTGCCACACAGCACAGCATTCCTGGAACTCCGGTTCTGTCCATCAAGGGAATGGCTACATCCAGCAGAGATGGCTGGGCTGGGCTCACCCACACTTGAGCATAGAGATTCCTGGACCACAGTCCTCGAAGCCAGAAGTCTAAAGCCAGGGTCTATGCAGGGTCGCACTACCCCATAGGCTCTAGGAATCCCTTTGGCCTCTCCCAGCTCTCAGTGACCAGACATTCCTGGGCTGGGGTCAGACATTCCACATCCCCTTTTCCCATGTGGTCCCTCTCCTGTGCTCCCTCTTTTTACCTAGTAAGGATACTAGTCACATGGAATGGGGGTCACGTGACCTTTAGCATGACCACATCCCAAAAGACCCTACTTTCCAAAACATATACAAGTAAGGATCTCTCTCTCTCTCTCTCTCTCTCTCTCTCTCTCTCTCACACACACACACACACACACACACAGCTGAGATTTATCACACACAGGCAAAATTTTCCCAGAGGAAGCTGTCCCCTTCATATGGGACACGCCCATGATTTGGTCAAAGAGTCATTTAATACCCTAGGCCAGATAACACCAATCCAAAAAAAAAAGTTTCCATCCCCAGTGCCAAGAACACTAAAATGTTTTGCTTTAGGGTGACAGAACACTCATCTTGGAATATAGCTGCCAGGAAAAGATTTATTTCTTGCAGTAGGTGTGGCTACATGACCAAGTTCTGACCAATGGGATGTTAGGGTCAAGGCAATGGGTAACTTCTAGGTAAAGTTGCTCTGTGGATGGGGGACTGTGGTTTCCTGCTTACTTTAGGAACATGGACACAAGGCCATAATCAGAGCTGGGGTGGCTACCTGAGGTCTCTAGCTACACAAGGCTGCTGTTGTGCAGGACTGGGGTCCTTATACCAGCCCTGTGGTGACAGCCCTGTACAGACTTTGGTGCACAGGAGAAAAAGAAGCTTCTGTCCTGTTGCAGTGTTTGGGAGGTTTGTTCAAGTGAATCAGCTAAATTCCAATGTTCGGCTCTAGACGGGAGTCTGGTCTCATTCCTGCCCAGGACAGATCTCCAGCAGAAGTTTGCCACAGATGGGCCATGCTTTCTTCCTGAGGTTTCTGGGAAGTGAAAACATAAGAAGAAAAGCCAATTTTGCTAGGCTTGCTGTTCAGGGAGAGATGCCCATGGGTGGTCTCTGAGAGGTGGACAGGCCAGTCAAGTGTCCCCCCCCCATGGACAATCAGAACAGGTGGGGCAGTGGCTGGAGGCTCCGCACATCAGCTAATGCTAGAGGCAGCTTCCAGGGTCAGGGCAAGCATGAGCCTTCTCAGCTTGTTTTTCTGAACATGTTAAGAACTCTGGCATGTTATGTTCCACTTTTAAAAACCCACAGGCAAACCAAACAAGAGCCTCTGCCCACCTCTATCTCTGCAGTCCTTGTCTGCCACAGACACTGTCGTCTCATAAACTGTGTCATGGAATCTCTTCGCTCTGATGAACATGACTGCTGAGGACAGGCTTCCCTGAGGGGCAGCCGAGAGGCAAGGCATCCGAGTTCAGCATGAGGGTGGGCTGAGAAGCATGGTGATCCCACACTGTGTTATACCCAACACTCTCCGTTCTCGTGTCCAGATCATGTGCCAAACAGATGCAAGGATAGGTGACCTCCTCGTAGTAAGTCACCCGTGGCACAGCTGAGGCTGGGGATCTGTGCCACTCTGCAGCCCCTCTGGAACTCTGTACGTACTTGGTGGCAGCAAACGGGAAGAGGCATGGGTGAGGTTGGGTGCGGTGCTCTCTGGGCCTCGGTGTCTTCGCTGTGGATAAACTGTCACTTTGGGTGCGATATTCCTTCATTCTCTTGGTGCACTGGTATGGAGTAAACCACAGTGAAGCACTGGGTACCATACTAAAGGGAACACAGGAAAACAGCAGCTGCCAACGATGAGAGAGCAGTGAGGCCATTCTGAAGAGAGAAGCCCTTAGCATCTATGAGGGTCCCTACAGTAGCCTCCGTGGAAGTGGGAAGGTACCACGGAGGTATCTACTAGTGTTCATTTGGGGGACAGCAGCCTGAGCTGCCACCTGAGTGCTTCTCTGCAACCAGGGAATTATATCTGCCTTCAGATACTTTGTCCTGCTTTCATTTCTGTTGCTGTGATTTAAAAAAAACCTCTGGCAAAAAAACAACATAGAAAAATTCATTGGTTTACAATCCTAAATTACAGTCCATCATTGTGGGAAGGTCAAGACAGGAGCTCAAGCTGCTAGTCATATCACAGCTGCAGCAGAGAGAATAAATTCATTTTTGCTTGCTTGCTCTTGGCTAGCTTTCTCCTCTCTTACATTGTTCAAGACCCACTGCCTAGGGAATGGGGCCACCCACAGTGGGTTGGGTCTTCCTATATCAATTAATAATCAAGATAAACCCCCAAAGATGTGCCCATGAGTTAAACAGATCTAGATTAACTTCTTACTTACTAAGACATTCTTTCCAGGTGATTCTGAACTGTATCTGTTAAAATAAACCATCCACATATCTGCAAAGTGGGGGCACGAACAGCACCTAACTCTTGAGAACCAGAGGCTCCCCTATCCTGTCAGGTATCTGAACATCTACCAGGCTGGAGGGGGGATCAAGGGGCTTCAGCTCATGAATGCATCCTGTAGGTTCAGGCCTCTGGCAGCCTAGCTGTGGTGAGGGGCAACATACAGAATGTGTAGGAGGGCTGCCAAGATCTTGTGCAGCTAAGGAGACCAGAACTGAGGATCTCTCTTTAGAAAGCCCCTCTAATGCCAAGTCAGCTGGGCTATCTCTTGGCCTCCTGAAACCATAGGTAAGAGACTTTAAGCACAAAAATTGTGTTATGTGTTGAAAATTAGCACAGCTATCTTGAGATAGCAGTTTCCAGAGCGATGAGTTCCCTGTCACCTGCAAGCAGGTCGATTCCAAGGAACCCTGGGGTTCACGGCAAAGGAGACCCCAACATCATCCCGGACCAGATTCAGTATAATAGTGATGATGACGATAATGATGGTAATAAAGATGATGGTGATGGTGATGATGATGATAATGGCGATTATGGTGATAATGATGATGGTGATGATGATGATAATGGCAATGATAATGATGACGATGATGATGATGGTGATAATGATGATGGTGATGGTGGTGATGATGATGATGGTGATGATGATAATGGTGATAATGGTGGTAATGATGATGATGATGATAGTGATGATGATATGGTGATGATGATAATGGTGATGGTGATAATGATGATGATGGTGATGACGATGGTGATGACGATAAGATGATAATGATGGTAGTGATGATGATTGTGATGATGATAATGGTGATGATGATAGTGATGATGATATGGTGATGATGATGATGGTGATGATGATAATGGTGGTAATGATGATGATAATGATGGTGATGATGATGATATGGTAATGGTGATAGTGATGATGATGATGGTGATGACGATGGTGATGATGATATGTGATGATGATGGTAGTTATGGTAGAGGTGGTAATGGTGTGGTGGTGACAGTGGTAGTGATTGATGATGGTAGTGATGATAACAGTGATAAATATCAACCATGGGTTATTAAGAGCCTACAAAAAGTATCAGGAATTATAAATATTAGTTCTTTTTTATTGATTTTTTTTAAATTACCAAAGTCAAGCTCTTAAAGAGACTAGATGATACAAATAAAGAGCTCAGTTCACCTGAGGCATGGGCAGATGATCCAGAAGTCAAGGCACAACAGACAGTGGATAAAACCTTGTTCTACCCACTGTGTCTCTTCATTTCCTGCTGATGCTGCACAGAGTATCCCACATGAGTCTAACCACACATGCACATACATACATGAGCACATGTATACACACATATGGATATTAATGTACCCATACCTGTACATACATGTATTCACATACAAGGGCACATGTGCACACATGATTATGCATATGTGCACATATATGTATGCATGTGTATGTGCACATACATGCATGCGTGTGTACACATGTGTACATACTTATATACATTTTCTTTACAGTTTTGGATGTCACAGACCTGCACTGTGTCTACAGGGCTGGATCCTCCTGGAGGCTGTGCTGAAGAATCTGTTGCCTGGTCTCTCCCACTTCCAGTGGCTGTTACAGTCCATGCCTTTTGAACCTTCCTTCTCTGTAAGCCCTGGCTTGTTTCCATCATCCAATCTCCCATGACTTGCCTGCCTCTCTCCTTCACTCAGAGACTCCTGTGTTCACAGTGGGCCCACTGGCATGCTCCAGGACACTTTGTGTGGCAAGATCCTTAATTCCTCCAGACATAAAGGTAACTTTAGGCACGTGGTGCCACATATTCTAGGTCCTGAGAACTTGACCATGGGCAACTTGGCGTGCACAATGGGAAGAGTATATTTAGTTTATATCTCAACAGCAGGAAGCCTGGCCCAAGATTGGCTCCAGGGTGATTCATGGTGGCTCCAAAATAGTGGCATTAGGGTCATAGACTCTTTCCTTTGTGACTTTTATCCTTGTCCTCGTCATTTCTTGTTCACAGGGCAGCTGCTACATCTCTTGGCAACACACCCTCATACACGCATGACTAAACAAGGAGGGCAGCAGGAGGTCTTCTTCTCCATTTTTCACTTGTCAAGGAAGTCTTATTGCCTGGCTTGAGCCCTACAGTCTCCCACCTACAGCCCCTGCTGCGAGCAGGCATTGGACCAAGGGTCAACAGACCTGGGCATCCTGAAGAGCGATCAATGAAAGAAAACTGGTTTCCTGAGGCCATGCTCTAAACCCAGTTGTTCACACAGTCCAGGCTCCAGGCCCTGTACCAGCAATTTCTAAAAGCCAAGCCTGAAGGAGCAGGAAGAGGGAAAAAGAACCCTTGATCTGATCATCTGTGTAGCTGCAGGGCTGCACACAGACAATGCTAGGTTGTGTCTGCAGACCAGTGAGGGACAGATGTGAGGACTGGGGGCTGAGGCCCGCAAACACCAGGCTCAGGTAACTGGGGCAGTCGTGGGAGCAGCTGGGACTCTGATATGGGCCTCGAGGGTGCAGGCTGGCATAATGGCAGGCTGGAAGTAGTGAGGCTGCAAGTAGCCAGGGATGCAGAAGCAGACTGAAGCTCGAACCCCAGCTGTCCAGTGCTGAGACCCACAGTGGGGACTCGGTAAGAGACGCTGACCCTCTGTCTTCCATTATACTCCGTGTTAATCCCAGCCAGTCCTGCGGGCACTTCTTCCTCAAGAGGGCTTCGCCAGCTCTGTTGGAACTCGACTTTGCCAAATCAATGATCAATATGCAATGGATTCAGTCTGTAGGCTGGGGCGCCAGGAGCTAGCCTGGCTGCCGGATCCCTGCCACATTCTGACAAGACAGATTGGTCTCTGGAATTCTTCAGGGAGAGGGAGGGAGGGAGGCAAACTTCAGTTTTCCCTGGCTCATCTTTAAAACTGAAACTGCACATAAACATAGGGGGAAAATCCTCAGCTCCACTCCAAAGAAAAACATGTCCTCTTGGTCTTGAGACAAGAGACCCAGCTCTGTTTCCACGACTCTGTCGCCAGCTGGAGCTAGGTGAAATGGGGTATCTCCCTGACCCCGGCTCTCCTCAGCTCCTACAGGCACCAACCAAAGACAAAGATGGGCAAGTCAGATGTGACACTCCCTCAGGGACAGGGAGTATCTGAGCCAGCACCAATCTTAGAGGCAGTGGTGCAATGTGTTCATTCCACAGACAGGGAAACTGAGGCCTGGGAGTGGGGGAGGGTCACTCAACTGCCAAGCAGCAAAGAAAGACATGAGCAGGAGCTTAAATTCACATTTGATGACTCCACTTTCTTCAGAATCAAGGTGTAAATGGTTGCACATGCATATGTGCATGGACATATTTGTGTGTGTGCATGCTTATGCATGAACATGTGCATACACTGTGTGTGAACATAAGCATAAGCATGTGGATACACATGCACATATGTGTGTGCATACGTGTCTTTGACTGGTACTTACAGGTGCAGATACACATACACATGTATATGCTGGAGTAAATACACAGGCACACTGTAAAGCATATAAAGGTATGTATGTACACACATGACGTAAATGTGTGGATGTGCACATTAAGTGGTATGTAAGCACACATGTATTATGAACACATACAACATGCAAGTGTATCTTCATGGACATTCACATTTATAGACAATGGGTACATGTGTGCACACTTGAATAAGCATACTCATATGGGTGTGTATACATGAATATGTGTATGCATGAGGCCAGGGGGAATGATGTACATATGTGTTCGTGTATACCTCTGAACGCAGCAGGGTAATTCAAGGAGACAAGTGCCCATCAGCACCTACCAGGGTTCATCCAGAGACATTCAACCAAATCCCTTGGTTAGAGGCCATAACAGAATCGAGAGTCCAGGACCCAACATCCAGGCATTGTGGTCCTGGCTGACCAACCCTATCATTCTAGACACCACTCATCAGTATACCTCTGAATATCCAGGATACTTCACTTCATGTGGCTTTCCTTCTGAAATGTACCAGGGCCTCCCCAGCATGCCTCCACAGAGTGGGTACAGACACACCCACTGCTGCCAGTGTGGCCTGCCACCAGCTGCTCTTGGGGTGCACACACTGTTTGCCTGCCACAGAACAACTAGAAGCAGACTGTCAGGCCTAATTAGCTATCTCTGGGCAAAGAAACCTGTCCAGCCTCTTTATATGTCCCTGTCATTGCAGAGGCCTCAACATCTGCCCCAAATGCAGCCCAGGGCTCTCAAGCCAAGGACTAAGAGCAGGCTCCTCAACTCTTACCTCTGGTCGCTGACCCCAGAGTGGAGCTGTGGCCAACATCCCTACAACATGTAGCCATCATCCCCAAGGGTCATGCAGTGGCAAGCCCTCCAGATGCCTTGGCCAGCTTGACCCTGCACCCTGTCCCCAGCGCAGATCCCTTTGCCTTTATATATCTTGTGTCTAGCCAGCCATCACTTGTAAGCATGAGGCTGTGCACAGTCTGGGCCTGAGACAGCTACCTGTTGTCCCTGCAGTTTCTCACAAGAGGGCTCCTTTTTGATCCGGGGAGGTCCACAGTGCTGCCTGCGAGGAGGAGAAGCCATCTCTCTAACACTTGTATCTGACCAGTGCCCACTTGCCTTTCTCCTCATCTTCCTTTAGCTCCCCCATTCTCCAGGGCACACCGGGCACATTCTCACCTAGGAAGCATCCCATCGGAAGGAACACTCACATTCCTAAGGAGCACTCTGTTCTAGGCAGCATTCACACACTAGGGGCTACCTCAGTCCCTAGGGAACACGGTCCACAAGGCCTCTTCCTAATAACCCCTCCATATATACTGCAAAGGTGACACACGCTGTCACCTCCTTCCAGAAGCTCTCCTAGCTAGACAGGAACATCAAACGCAAGGCCAGTTCTCCTCTGGCTCAGGTGTTGATGATCAGATTGTGGTATGGAGGCTTCTGCACAAACCAGCTGAAATTGTCCTGACTAGTAGCCCCTGTTATGGCCTCAGGATAAGAAAGACCTTTTTAATAACTATAGTGGCTCTTCCTCCCAGATCACATTCTCAGATGACAGTACAGGGCACTTTGTTACTCCTGAGTAAGAAAGTACTCAGGGTGGGTATCAGGAACCATGCCCTGCACGGACACAGGACTCAGGACAGGCCCATGGTTTGAACTGTTTCTTCTGCCTGATCCTAGTTGAGCACCCTTGCCCTGAGGGTAGGCCCTGTGGATCCTCTAGGATGGCAGTGCTCTCAAGGAAGCTGCACTGTCTTCAAAGACAGCAGACCAGACGCAAAAGCTCCCCTATTGAGTTCAGTGAGAAGCAGCCATCCGAGCAGGCATAAGTCCAGGCTCCATAGGTCACTGCTTCAAGGTCCTCGTGATGATTTCCCTTTCCCAGCTATCTGACTGTGTACGGTGAGGTCCTGGCCAGCCTCGATGGGGAGAATGGTCCTCCTTCAGTCCTAGCGTGGAAATGTTAAGCCTGGGAACTCCAGTTTATTCCCTTAGCCACCTCCTCCCTAGAGCTCTGTCTCCATAGACCTAGGGCTGCCTGACGGCAGATATCAGTGTCTAGCACTCAGCTGAGGCCACGGGTGACAGGACTTCTGTGAAATGAACAGACAAGATCTCCACAACATTTGCTCACTCTCCCTTGAACCCACTCACAGGCAAGTCAGTCTGGAGTTTGTCAAAGGCGTTAATCTTGAGTGTCCCCTCCAGCTTTGAAAAGCAGGGTCGCACAGCATAAAGATTAAACTTGAACAATTGATATAGAGCTTGGGAGCCTGATCCGGGCCTCCACTGACACCACGGTTATGATTCACGATCCCGCAGCGCTGGGAGGTGCGCAGAGGAGGGAACTGAGGCCGACTGAGGAGGTGTCTCAGAAAGGGAGCAGGGACCCCAAGCTCCACAGGAACGTTGCGCACAGGCGGTGCGGCGTTCTCTGCAAGGCTGCTACAGTCTCGCTCTCCAATCCGGCCGCCAACCCAAGCCAGCCCCTTGTTGCACGAGGGTGTGCGCGCCCGCGCGCTCCACCGCTTGTAACCATAACCGAGTGAGGTGGAGGCTTTGGTCTTAGAAAGAGCAGGCTTCTAGAACTCACCGCTCAGGCCAGCCCGCGCTCAACCGGGCCCCGCAAGCTGCAGTCAGCCCTGGAGGGGGCGCCCTCGCTGAGTGCGCGCCCTGCGCCGCCGCCACGGGCTCCTCCCCGGCGCCGCCGGCAGGTTCGCCCAGGCGGCCGCGGGCTCCGGCTCCCGGCCCGCTCCCCCTGGGCGGGCGGCTCGGGCCTGCGGGGCGCCCCGCCCCGCCCCGTTGCACCCTCCCCGCTGCGCAACTGGACTCAAGTTGGAAGCCGAGCCCGAGCGGCTGCACTTGCGCCAAGCGCACCGCGGCGGCGGCGAAGACGCTGCACCCGCGAGCGGGGAGGGCGAGGCGGCGCCCGCACGGCCGAACGCGGACCACGGGGGGCGCCCGCACCCGGAGCAGCAGGAGGACAGCTGGTGTAGGCGCCGAGCCCGGCAAAGTAAAGTTGCAGTCGGAGGTTGGGCGCGGGGGCCCGGAAGAGCGGCAGCCCGCGCCCTGGTTCGCCTAGCCTCAGCCAGGAGGATGGGAAGGAGATTGTCCGTGCTGCCTCCTGGAGCCTGCAGCCCAGTCGGGAACCCGGACCGTGGAGCAGCTAGCGTGCGCCTGCTTGGACACCGCATCTCCGTGGGCTGGCGGCCCGGGCGCTCCTACTGAACCCAGGCCGAGGGCGGGGCCGCGCGAGGACCCGGGACCTACCCCCCTTCCCCCCACCGCCGCGTCGCCGAGCTCTCCGGGCACCTCCAGCTCTGCACTTACGCGCGCGGCAGCTGCGGGGAGCCCGGCAGCCACGCTCTCCGGTGCGCCGCCCGCCCGCCGGGCCACCACGGCCGAGGGCCGGCTCCTGGGCTTCGCGGCCCCCAGCAGGCACGCCGGGGGAGCAGGCGGCGATGCGGACGCCGACCCTGGCTGGGGGGCGCCCGAGCTGCCGCGGCTGCGCCCCGGCTCCAGGCAGGACCGCGTAGCTCGCGGGAGGACCATGGCGTCCCCAGCGCTGGCCGCGGCGCTGGCGGTGGCAGCGGCTGAGGGCCCCAACGGGAGCGACGCGGGCGATTGGGGTAGCGGCGGGGGTGCCAACGTCTCGGGGACTGACTGGGGGCCGCCGCCGGGCCAGTACTCCGCAGGTGCCGTGGCGGGGCTGGCAGCCGTGGTGGGTTTCCTCATCGTTTTCACCGTGGTGGGCAACGTGCTCGTGGTGATCGCTGTGCTGACCAGCAGAGCGCTGCGCGCCCCGCAGAACCTCTTCCTGGTGTCTCTGGCCTCAGCTGACATCCTGGTGGCCACACTGGTCATGCCCTTTTCGCTGGCCAATGAGCTCATGGCCTACTGGTACTTCGGGCAAGTGTGGTGTGGTGTGTACCTGGCACTGGACGTGCTCTTCTGCACCTCGTCCATCGTTCACTTGTGTGCTATAAGCCTGGACCGCTACTGGTCGGTGACGCAGGCGGTAGAGTACAACCTGAAGCGCACGCCACGCCGTGTCAAGGCCACCATCGTGGCCGTGTGGCTCATCTCGGCTGTCATCTCCTTCCCGCCTCTCGTCTCCTTCTACCGACGGCCCGACGGCGCCGCCTACCCGCAGTGCGGCCTCAACGATGAGACCTGGTACATCTTGTCCTCCTGCATAGGCTCCTTCTTCGCGCCCTGCCTCATCATGGGCCTGGTCTATGCACGCATCTACCGCGTGGCCAAGCTGCGCACGCGTACGCTCAGCGAGAAACGTACCCCCTCTGGCCCCGACGGTGCGTCCCCGACCACAGAGAACGGGCTGGGCAAGGCAGCGGGGGAGAACGGGCATTGCGCGCCCCCGCGCACTGATGTGGAGCCAGATGAGAGCAGCGCGGCAGAGAGGCGGAGGCGCCGGGGCGCGCTGCGCAGAGGAGGGCGGCGGAGAGAGGGAGCCGAGGGGGACATGGGCAGTGCAGACGGACAGGGACCGGGGCTGGCGGCCGAGCAGGGCGCTCGGACAGCGTCTCGGTCCCCAGGACCTGGCGGGCGCCTGTCACGAGCAAGCTCGCGCTCCGTCGAGTTCTTTCTGTCGCGCCGGCGCCGGGCGCGCAGCAGCATGTGCCGCCGCAAGGTGGCCCAGGCGCGCGAGAAGCGCTTCACCTTCGTGTTGGCGGTGGTCATGGGCGTGTTCGTACTGTGCTGGTTCCCCTTCTTCTTTAGCTACAGCCTGTATGGTATCTGCCGCGAGGCCTGCCAGTTGCCAGAACCGCTCTTTAAGTTTTTCTTCTGGATCGGCTACTGCAACAGTTCGCTCAATCCGGTCATCTACACCGTCTTCAATCAGGACTTCAGGCGCTCTTTCAAGCACATCCTCTTTCGAAGGAGGAGAAGGGGCTTCAGGCAGTGACCCTCAGGCCTCCTGGCACTGACCTCCTGGACAGCTCCGAACTCGGGCCGGCAGAGGGACCAATCAGGGGTGGCCTCTCCAGAGTTCCAGGAGTGGCCTGGAATTCAGGGCGCAGTGTGGAATGTAGCCAGCAGGAGCTGGGCGAGAGACAACTGGGCCTCGGGGAGTGGGGAGGAGAAAGGGAGACCCCTTTGCCTTCCCATCTCAGCGAGTGGCTGTGGCTAGGTTGTGGATCCAGTTCCTGAGAGAGCCTCTGTGGAGTGTGACTGTGAAGTTAGGGTTTTAGACGGCAGACAACTGCAGCAAGAAAGGACACCCCCCCCAACTCTCAGCGTTCCCTGTGATCAAGGACTGACTTCCTATGACCTAAAAAGCGTCTATCTGGGGGAGGAGAGAGGGTGCAGACAATCTCTGGTTACTGAGAGTATTTGTTTGCCAAAAACGATGACAGCCAAAACAACCAAACCATTTTCTAAATAAACCTTTGTAATCTAAGTGTGAGGTACATTGGTCAGTCTTTAAGCTAGGGTGTGGGGGAACTCTCCAGACTGTTCCAAGTATCCCACACAGGCACATACTAGGGGTGCTCTGAAGGCTGAGTTCTGTCTCTCTTTCATGAGGGAGGGGGTCTCTTTAAATACTTAAATATTTGGGGCATATGCAAAGTCTATACTCAAAATTCTTTTCTGTAATTGACTAAGGGGCAAAGGAATGGAGGGCCTCAAGCTGCTTCCAAGTTTGGATCCTTGGAGGTGCCCTCCCCACATTCTACCCGTGTGTTCTGCCCCAGGCATTGTCTGTCCTCAGAGCTCTGTGTAGCACTGGCATACAGCATACTCTTTGGGTTGTCTCCTAAAGTGGGCAAGGTGGGGTGAGATGTGTCCCAAGAAGTCTTCCCTTACACATGGGGTGGAGTCATGGCCAGAAGCCTTTGCCTAGTTGCTGGGTGGTCAGAGTGAGCTGGACCCGGGTATTGCTTCTAAATCAGAGCCAAGGTTATTGTGGCCCACTGAGCAGAGGAGGGTCTAGAGACCCCCACGGACTTCTCCCCAGTGCCACCCACTCTTGTTCTTTTGCTCAACCCTCAGTCCTCAGCATAAAATACTTTTGAGAGACTTCTTGTCACCAAGCCAGGACCCCATGAACTCTCCCTCGTAACCCCATGTGGCAAGTCCTGGAAGTTGCTAGGGTAGGTTGGGAGGAAGATTGTGAGGACCTGTACATGGCCTGGGAGAGTTGCCTCTATACCTGTGATCCAACTCACTGGGATAGGTAGGCTAGAGGGCTCTTGCCAGGATCCCTGCTGGAACTGCCTAGCCTTTATCTCTCCTGTGTCCCCACCCCCATTAGTCCTGTCCTTCCTAAGCTCCTGCCTGAAGTCAGACAGCAGAGCAGGTCCTTTCTGGCCCGAACTGCCAAAACCATCTCTTGAGAAAAGAACCTGAGGTTGCAGCGTGCATACACACACACACACACACACACACACACACACACACACACAGAGAGAGAGAGAGAGACAGAGACAGAGACAGAGACAGAGACACAGAGAGACAGAGAGTTGCTTGGCCTCTTCATCCACTGTGGATCCTCACAGCATCCCACAGTGCCAGGCTCCACTGTCACTTCACGTGGTGACACACTTACTATGTTCTGGGCTCAGGCCCAAATGGGGAAACTGAGCCTGGAGTGGTACGAGGAACAGAATCAACTACCTAAAGTGGATCAGGGAGATCTCAGCTCTCTCTGGTCCTGTGAAGAGAGGGCTTTGTGAGATTGCCAGTCAGGAACCTGGGGGGGTGGGGATACATTGGAAATGGCAAGTCGGTCCCACTAGGGAGGAGATTGTGCCCAGGGATTTTCCCATACACTTACAGAAAGGCCTCCTGGGCCCAGGGCCTCATAATTGCTACTGTAGAACCAGCATCTCAGAGCACCCAAAGATAGAGCCCAGATTATTGATAAGATAGGGAGGCAGTCCCCATTCTCTACACTCAGTAGCCTCAAATCCAACCCAAGACACCTTTGTCTAGAGCAGAGTAGCATTTTTTGAATTCTGTAAATATTGCTACCAGCGCATTTTATGAAGCTCAGAGAGGGGATTAACTTGCCTGGGATCACACACCTAGCCATAACACCCATGCAGGGTTTGGGTTCCCTGACTCAAAATTCGACCATAAAATGAAGATTTCCAGGCAGGTCTTGACCGACCCTTAGGTTGTGGGGAATGGATTCCCACAGAGGAGGAAGGGACCCAGGCAGGGACTAGCTGTAGGAAAGGGCAATTGTGTTTTAGGAAACTGGATCCTGGGGTTGTGGATAAGCAAGGAGAAACATAGCAGGAGACTGGGAAAAAAAAAAAAGTCTGGCTCCCAGGTTGAAGAGGTAGAGAGACTTCCTCGGCTGGGGTGTGTGTGTTGGGGTAGGGTTGGGGGGGGGGGGGCTTTGAGTCCCTGGGAGACTGAGTTTTGCAGAAATGTGTTGGCCCAGCAGCCAGAACTGTCCTGTTACGCAGACTGGCATGCCTGGATCATCAGTGAGCTCCAAGGGCCCTGGGTGCCCTGGGTGCAGTAAAGGCCATGCCAGCCTAGAGCCAGGCCTCCTGGGTATTAGCTCTGTGAACATGGCTGTCAACAAGCCCTACTCTTTTTCATTTCCTAGTCCCAGGAATGATGTTCTAGGCTCTAGCTTGTGCCCTACCCAGGGGGGCTCTCGGAGCCGATGCTCTGGAGAGGCAGCTAAGCAGCTGGTTAGACAGACAAACCCCATGCAGGGACGCGTTGCCTTGTGTGCCTCACATCTGAGGATGAGGTGGGTCGCTCACAGGTCCCTGGGATGCCATAAGCCTTGACTGTTCGCACACGTACCCATAGTGTATGGAGGAGGGGCCCCGTGAGCTGTGGACCAACAGCTCCATCTACTTCTGTGGTAGCTGTGGTCTCTATGGTTTTGGCATTAATTGGCCTCCTCTATTTCCAGGTCTCTTTTACAAAACCAAAGTTGTCAGACTCTGTCTATGGTTGAGGAGACTGAGGCCTAGAGGTGACTATGGCCCATGTTCCTGGGGTGGTGGGGGAGAGGAGCAGAAACTACTCTGAAAGAACCGGCTGCAGAGAGCCCAGACTCTGAGCCCTAAATTCAGCTTCATGGGTGACATCAGCTGGGACTCTGGGCCTCGCAATAGAGGTTTCACAGCCTCAAGAAGAGTTCAGGCAAAATACAGAAGTCACCCCAGCAAGGTGGAGGAGGGTGCTGGCCTAAGTATAGGGTGCTCAGGTCCTCCTGCCTGCACCAGCCTGCAGCACACACGGACACATGTGAGTATACTTAACCTGGATGCAGACGCTCAGTCGGTGGAGAGGAAAAACATAATCCGGATATCCCCTTACAGCTCAGGACCGAATCCAAAAGAACTCGGGACTACTAATACTTAACAACCAAGCAGCTTGAATCTCTGAAGCCCCCTGGGGTGAGGGCGGAGGAGGGGAGGCACCAGTGTTGTTGGAACACCTGATGGCAAGAAGGCCACCCTTCCTGGAGCACTGGCAGTGGCTGTGTTTTTATATCAGATCTCTGGGCTGGGCTCAAATAGTCCAGGCCAGCCCAGTGTTGTTTCAAAATACACGGTGCCTGCAGGCCTGTCTGATTGGGCAGCTGTGGCCTTTTGTCCAGTTAATTGCCAGCTTCCAGGACCTGTGATAGTCCCATATGTAAGGAGGCTCAGAGGAGATGACACCCCCCACGGTGTTGAGACTAGCACCATGACACCTGTTCATATTCCAGCCCATATATTCACCTTAGCTGGTGATACCTAACCCCCATCCCTGGGTGTATCTTGGGGGCAGTACATGGGTGTGGGGTGGGGATTTCATGGATGGTAGGTAGGGTCCTTAGAACTGAGGGACAAAGAGAGGAAGTGGTGGGGGCCTGTCTCCACCACCAAAAGAGGGTCCGTCTGGGAGGGACCTGTGACTAGGCCTCCTTCCACTCTGCACCCGGTGTAATAAGGGCACAGTTTCCCCCTCCCCACCTCGTATACCTCCCACCAAGGTAGAGGAGGGGGTGAAAGGGCCAAGGCGCCTCCAGTAGAGTGCAGCGCAGTCCTCTGAAGTCAACCTGGGAAACCTGGTCAGTTGCAGACTCTGGGCCAAAAGCGAACCCTGGGGACCAAAAATGTATTTCTTTCCTGCCAAGAGGATTTGTGGCTGCTCACAGTAAAAGCCCGGGCACAATGGAATCATTATGGTCAAGATAAGGAATCAGTCCACTCAGGGCAGATAGAATGCTGGGTAGCGAGCCGGGTGGAAGGCATCCCGCCCTCAGGTCTGAACACAAACCCGGCCCAAAGCTGCCTGGCAGCCATGGAGAAAAAGAAACAGGATATGCACACGGTTATTGATGTGGGGTTGACAAGAAAAACCTGGAGACCAGGAAGTCTGCAGTGTATGACCTCCTCAGCTGCGAGAATCTGCTCCCAGGAAGGGTTTTCATGCACCTCGGCGAACCCCCAAGCTCAGTTTACTGCACCAGCCCAATCTCCAAGCCCAGTTTCCATCGGCAACCACAGACCCTAAGTGTCAGAGTCAGGGACACTGAGGGTCAGCAGCCATGTTTGAAACTGTGGCCTTGTAGCTGTGTAGCCTCCACACTCCCATAGCAACATGAGCCTGGGGTCACCAAGGCACCAAGGCTGCCAGCACAAGGAGCTTTCAGTCTCTCCCCAGCTCGCTCCCAAGGCCCAGAACAAACCAACCTCAGGAGAACCCCTTTCTGCTCATCCCTGTACCTCTGGTTGCACCCTGCCTCCTGCCCCTGTAACTAGTGTTCATTCTATGTCATGCCTATCCTCCCACCTACATCTACCTGGGCCCGTCTGGCCCACCTCACCTCCAGAGAGGCTCTCTGAAGCTAAGCTAGCCACTGCCCCTGTCTTCCGGTGCAGTGTGCTGAACGCTGAAGTGGTTGCAGCATCAAGAGACCCAGACTCTGCCCTGCTCCATTCTGATGCTACAGGGGATTTTCCGCTTTGAGTGCAGGCCCGGCTGCTGCCTCCGGCTGTTCAGATATTGGTGGGCGGGTTTCTCCCCCATTTGATCAGCTCCTACTGAATGTAATTCCTAAGAAGGAGCATCTCCCCGGGGCTGCAGCACAGGAGCTGGCCTGCTTGCTGAGCGCTAGGATAGCGATGCCCACCCAGGCTGTCTGTTCCAGACTCTCCCCTTTTCGCCAAGAGCATAGGGAGGAGGACCTCAAAGACGACAGTGACAAAGACCAGGCACGAGGCAGCAATTGTGTGCCGTGCCTATCATGCCTCTGCGTCTGCCTCTTACACCCCATCAGGAATGCCTGTTTAACAGACATGAAAACCGAGCTCCAAGAGGGAAGCCAGGTACTGGTCATGGCCCCGATGCCCACCACTCTGCCTCTCTCAACACACCACCCTGGCCACCGCTGTCAGCTTCAGGTGTGAGCTGAGCAAACAAGCTTGGGGAAATGAAGGATCCAAGTTGTGGACAGAACCCATGCTGCCCTGGCTGGCCGTCTCCTCCACTCCTAAATCAAACCACGCTTAGATTAAAGGTTAGGCCCATGGGCCTGCTCAGCGCTTGGGACCCACATGCCACTCCAATTGCTTCATTATCCCTGACTTAATCCACAGACCGACCCTCAGTGCTTCTGTGAGAGCCGCGGCAGGTCGGCACCCATGGCAATGTGAACACAGCCCGCTCTGTGTTTGGCACGTCGTCTTAGAAACAACTGCGAACAATGAAGCAGCTTTTAAGATCACCCCACCCAGGATATAAAATGCCAAAATGTTTGTGGTGAAAAATAATTCAGTTACCGGTTTCCTACTGGGTGCTGCCATCGCAAATCGAATTGGAAGCAAAATCAGCCCTCTTTGAATTGGTTCAAATGAAGCTGTTATTCAGAATTGATTGTTGTGTTTGCCTCCATAAGGATTCAATAGGAGGCAAAACAATAGAGTGATTATCTCACTTTTGGTATTGCTAAATAAAGACCCTGGCTAGACAGCCACAGCTGGACAGCCAAGGGTGGGTTTGCCCTCTTGGCAGAGGGAAACTGGAAAAGGCCAGTCCATGTGGGCTCCAGGCTGTGCCTGCAGAGAGCAGAAGAGTGGCTGCCATTCATCTTGCTTGAGCGTGTGCAGAGGTGTCTACTTCAGGGCCAGGACCACAAATGATGATGGATGGGGATGAGCAGGGTAACACCTTTACCACTCAGCATGGGGATAGGTTTTGAAGTTGCCACAGCTGACCACATAGTGTAACTTCAGGTTCCTGGAGCCACCAGTGCACAGATGGAACATGGTTCGACTCTGGCTTGCACCAAGCTTTGGTTTTCACTCCTTCAGCAATGAACCTAAGAAGAGAAACACATTGTCCCGCATCAGGCTTGGGTGAGGACCTGGAGTCACCAACAATCCGGTGATTGTGAGTTACAGAGCTTGATCTTGATGGGGCCATGTCCTCAGGCACAAAATATTGGCTTCCTCGGTTACTAGTGTCCCACTCCACTTCATCCACCCCAATCTCCAAACGGGCCTGTGTCCAGTAGGTACTTTGTAAATGTCAGAAGCACCATCTGTGAATGTGTGAGAGGTCCAGGCCTGCCCCAGAACTGCCATCAGACTTGGGGTTCGGAACAGAGACTCATGGCTAAGCCAAGCAGGGGAGCTTCTACCCATCTTCTGACTCACGATGAGGAGCTATGGAGGCCCAGGACCACTGTGAAGTTAGTTCCCACAGAGGGGACACTCTCTCGAGCTTCTGCTCTGCCCTGAGGCAGCCTCCAGCACCCCAGTGTGTCCACATGTGCTTGCGCATAAGGACAGCTGCAGCTTAGAGATTGAGTGTCACCCAAGGAAACTGATGTTTGGAGAATCTTGTCTAAGGTCCCTTGGATGTCTCCATGCCAAGGCCACTCTGCAACCCAAGTCCCTCCTATCTCGGGAGTTTATCACTTGCTGAAACAGCCAACTTCATAGGAGTGTACCCTGTAAGTTCCCTGTTTCAAGGAGGGTCAAAGCCTCCCTGATCTCACCCTTGGGTTTTCAGAGGAAGCTGGGTGCATTCTTAGGACAATAGAAAGTCTGTCCAAATTTCGTGTGTGTCATTCTTTTCCTTTTTACTGGTGTCCCTCAACACTGTCCCCAGGGAACTATCCCTATCTGTCACCTGGGAGCCCACAGGCAACAAGGAGCTCAAGACCAGTCAGCTCAGGTTCCTGCAAATGACCGGTGGGAGAGGGCGCAGACCACTATTAGAGTCGCCTGGGCATGGGAGATGGGACATCTTGGGTCATAGTGACTTGGTCTCTTGAGGTTAAAAAAAAGTGTAGTTATGGGCTTCCTTGGTGTCTCCCCGAACTCCGCGGAAGGCTAATGGAGCACAGTGTGTGGCAGTCGGGCTCACTCATTGGCCCTTACTGAAGACCCCCGACCATCATTTCAGACCACAGAGCCTAGTTAGGGTCTGCTATTGCCTTTGCCCAACCACACCTCTGCAGGTAGAAGCATCTGTCAACCTATTTGTCACCCAGCCTTCTTTAACTCTGCTAATGTTCATTCCTCTGTCCTTGTATGTCCCTGTCACAACCAGGAAGCAAGCCTGAGTCACCAGTCCAGGAACAGGGTCCAGACATGGACCGGGGATATTGCAAGGTTGGGAGGCAGGGGTTTTCTGGGTTGCTTCGGAGGAGATGAGGCCAGGGTGCCGACCATTCACTGGGGACATCTAGCATGAGCTAATTCCACTTATCTCCTAAAAGGAGGCTCAGCCAGGGTGAATGTCTGACTTGCCCAGGTACCCAGTTGCGGGGTGGCAGGGTTTACATGACTTGAAAATTAGGACAATGAGTGAACACACCCCTCTATCAGGCTGCCTCAGAGTTGAGGGGCATGCCTTTCTCAAACGTGAATGTGAGGGAGGTGGCATCCCAGGGGCAGGCTGACACCCTGGGAGTGGTACTTTGAGAGACAGCCTATGCTCATACTCCCTAACCTTGGTCATGGCAGGGGAGGAACCTGGGACATGAGATGGCTCCATTGAGAGGCAGAAGCATTCAATAGAAATGGCTTCACTCAGAGGCAGAAGTCCGGATACTGTGGGCGAGTCCACACAACGAACGCTGGGACCCAACTCCTGGCTACTCCTGGGGCTACTCTCTCCAGGCTCCTACCCCATGTCCTTGGGAGGAAGTGGGTTTCCTCTTTCAGGATGGGAAGGAAGATGGATGGTTCGGCACCAGGAAGTCAGGTCTGGAGGTCACGTGTTCTGAGGTAGCAGGGCCAAGCCAGGATGCTGTCTTCCAGAGACAGTTCCTAAGTGAGGGAAGTGGCCCGGATGCCCTGGAGAAGCATTCGCCTTTTGCGCCTGCTCAGCCATGTGGAATGTTGCTTCGTGACGGCCCACATGTGTGACTCTCATGGGCTTTCTGGTGCGCTTTTTGTCTTTTGATGTTTATAAGAGCCTCATTAATAATAGAAAAGACCTGGAAAGAGCCCCCAAACTCATAGATTGATAAACGGATTAAACATTGGTACATCCAAATTAGCAGCTACGGTTCAGTGCTGAGAGGAGCATGCCGTAGGTGCACCCACGCAGGAAAAGCAGTAGCCTGGCCTGAAGGGTTGTGTGATCTCTGACTTTGTTACATGGCATTTTGCTTAGGAGATTTTAGTTTTTATAGCGGTTTGGGGTTCACAGCAAACAAGCAGAAAGGACAGTTGCCATGTGCCCCTTGGCATGACTGAATGCCTCCATCTGTAAGTGAAGGTCCTCTGGGGATCCAACGGGAGAGTGGGCGTGTCCTCATGGTAGTGGGTGTGGGAAAATTTTATCAGCTTTAAAGTGTGGTGCCCTAGCCAAGGTTCCTTATCAGAGTCTCAATAAGCCCTTAGAGGCAGTGACTGATTGGCCTGCTCACTGGGCTTACAGATGGTAAGAGAAAATGGCCCGTATCCAACTCAGAAGGTTCTGGAAAAGTGCCTCATTCTCATTGCTTACAGCTGAGGAGGGATCCTCTCAACCTGACCTGGTTTCCCCAGAGGCCTGTCATCTGCTCTGTAATGATGGAAAACTACTAGACAGTCCAGGCGCTCTGTTATCTACCATCAGTGTGCTAGAGAGGAGAGCACTTGGGGCCAGGAGGACTGGCAAGAGGAGAGCGCTTGGGGCCAGGAGAACTGGCAATACCATGAGCTTCCTTTCTGCTCCCAGAGAACCAAGGTGCCGTGTTGTGCCATGGTCCCAACTGCTCTACAGTCTCTAAGGGTCCCCACCCATCATGGAGCCTAGAACAATACAGACTGTCCTGTCCTGGGGATGGATCACCTAGTCCTGCTCTCCCAATCTGCAGACTCCTCCCCCCAGCAGCTCTGTCTTGAGTGTCGTGGGGCAGAGCAGGCCTCTTCTGGCACACCCTTGCTGAGCTCAGAGAGCACCTTACCGTCCATGGAGGCTGAGATGGGAACCAAATCCCCAGGATCCAGCCTCCCCCCGCCACCCCCGCCGCCGCCAATCTGCACATGGCCCTGATGAATATACTATTCTGCATTGAGATGACAGCTAGGCATGCATAGTAGCTAGGGACCTCTTGAGCCTCTGTAGACGAGAGACTGCTCCTGGCCAGGAGGACAGGGAAGGAGGAAAGAGGCTATCTGCCTGTCCTCACTCTGAGCAGTATGCCGGGCCTCCTCTGTCAGGATCTGACCATGCAGTGAACATGTAACTGGTTTTCAGACTGGACCGAAGACTTCAGTGCCAGTCACAGGCAGCAAACACTAGAGACCTCATATGTGCATTCAGGGCTAGTGGAGGAGAGAGTGGAAGGAAACCCCAATATGTCACCCCAAATGTACTGTTTGACATGAACATCTCTGAGCTGAGGCAGTTATGAAACAGCAAAGGCATAAGTCTCTCTCTCTCTCTCTCTCTCTCTCTCTCTCTCTCTCTCTCTCTCCATGCCCCTCTCCCTCTCTGTCCCTTTTCTCTTTAAAGGCAGACATCAATAAATTCTCTCAGCCACTTGTCAAGCCAGGTTCAACCTAGAGGAACCACCAAGTAGGTGCTACTCTGGAAGCCCACAGCCACTTCCTTCTGTCCTATCCCTTCTCTGAGCCCTCTCTCGGGTAAGGACTCTGCAAGCTGAACTTGTAAGCTGTTGATGTGAGTAGCTGAATGACAGCCTTTTGCTGTTTCCTCTCATGCTTCTGAACTTGATGGGTCCTGGGAATTCGCTGCTTGTTGGATGCATTTGTCAGAGCCGAGAAGGTATATGCACTCTGTGGTAGGGGAGATCACTGAATAACATCATGAACCCAAGATTCTCAACGACTGCGTCTGGTCCCAACATGCAGCACCCCAAGATAGGAAAACTGGGGCAGGAGGGGTACACTTGTGTCGGGTATGCCTGTGTCCCCCCACTTCCCACTTCTGGAAGGCGACCAGCTGTGGCTCAGAATTACAGTCCAGCACTCAATAAAAAGGGGCCCAGCTGAGATCACACCCAAGCCGATAGGCTAAGAAGCAGGGAGAGAAGTGGGTTACTTCTCTCAGGGTAGGAAAGAAGATAGCTCTGCACCAGGGAGTCAGGTCCAGAGCTCCAGAGAGTAAGCAATATGCATTCTTTCGTCAATCTGGAGCCCTGACTTCCAGGAAGCTGTGGTTTCTGCCTAGGTCCGTGTTTCTTGCGGCTTCTGGTATCATTGCCCTCCAGGGGACTCTCTTCCTGCTGCCCGGGCTTAGTACTGTCCAGGCCAGAGGTCTGCACTTCTGTCCCTCGGCGGCTCTGGTTCATTCCGTCATCCGTGAAGATAAAGCATCAGGGCTTCGAGAGAGGGCTGCTCCGAGGGGCTGATTTTGGTTGGAGATATGGAACAACCATATCTGTTCAATGACTTCAGAAGATCCAGAAGGTTCTTCCTCAGTCCATGCCGGATGGCTTCTAGGCAATGCTGTCCCTCTGTCCAGGTAACTGAGGCCCCAAATCCAGCTCTGTTCCTTCTCAACTGGCTTTTTTCAAGGATGGGCCATATACTCATTTTTATCCATTAGACTGGGGCTCTGCTTGGCTCTGGACAAGTCTCCTGAGCACAAGGCCCATCAGAGACCCCCACTGTCCACAATTTAGGACCCTCAAGGCCACATGGCACCAGACCCCAAGCTAGGCTGCAAACACCCAGTTCTTGGAGACACCTGGCTCCCTGAAACAACCCTGAGCTCTAAGCAATGGGAGCAATTTCAAATGCTGCATCCTGGTGGGGCCATTAAAGCATAGCAGCCATGATCATTGGAGCCATTTCTCCTGCGTTTCTGACACAGGGAGGAAAAAAATCCCCAAATAAAACTTGTCCCCTAGCTGTTCCCTCTGAGATGCAGGCCCTGCAAGGGCTCTTGCTCCTCAGATCTGTGATTTCTCCTCCTCAGGGGGAAAGAGTCCCACACAGTCCCCACCGCACGCCAGTAAACCTGTCGCTCTAATGAACAGTTTTCATTTTGAGCTCTGCAAGAAGGTGCACACCGGGAGGGAGGCGGGTGATGGTTGGTCGGTTTGCGAAGTTAAATCTCACCAGCTCTCAGCTCTGATGGAACTCAAGGTGCCAGACACGGGAATTTTTTTGTTGCTGTTTTGAGCTGAGAAGGAACTTTTTGGAGAAGGATTTATTTTTATTTTTTAATTATGTTTAGGTGAGCACGTCTGTGTATGGGTTTGTGTGTGAGAGTGTACTGACCACAGGGGGCAGAAGAGGAAGTCAGATATTCCTGAAGCTGGAGTTACAGCCAGTTGTAAGCAACCCAGTGTGGGTGCTGCGAATCTGATTTGGGGCCTCTGCAAGAGCAGTTTGCCCTTTCTAAACCACCAAGCCACCTCTCCAGATCCCTAAGAGGAACTTTTTAAGAAGTTGACATCTGTGTTGGTTTCATCTTATCTTCTTCCTTCAGAGCTCACACTAATGGACATCCAGGCTCTCTTGAATGGCCCTGGTGACAGGGTGTTCACCATTTCCCAGTGCATCCCCTCTCTCTTGCAGGACTTGCTTCAGAGACTGAAGAGGAAGATGGGTTGGAACTGTGTCCATTTGCCCAGACAGTGAATGCTTGCTCTGCTAGGCCCTAACTGGTGGCAGGGGCTGCCTTTCAGAGAACAGGCCTGTGCGCCAGCGATAGCAGCCCAGCAGCTCCCTGCTTTGGCATAGTTGTAACAAATCTGAGATGTGAACGTGAGGGGCAGGTGAGGACCCATCCAGTTGTCAAGGAAACATTTCATGATACAGGCTGAGACCATGATCCCTATCTGGGGCCCTAGGAGTACAGACCTAACCTTCCTCAGACATGGGAATGAGTCCAAGGCTGTAGAGAATGGGCTGCCCAGCGCGGTGCTTCCTCTGTGGACTGGGCATGTGCAGGAATAAGTAAGTAAAGCCATGATGGTCCTCAGGGCTGCTGGAGCACTAGCCTCTTATCTTCTCTCCTGCAGTTCTGCCCTCTTAGCCCAGATCCATTGCCAGGTGGCCCCTGGGCTACTGCAAATCACCTCTGATTGCAGGAAGCTGAGTGGGCCCTGTGAGTGGGAAGACGTCAGATGGGGCAGGTGCCTTCCTGCCATCATTGAGAAGCAAGGCAAGCAGACAGCAGTGTAGGGAAAGGACGAGGGAGTGTTTTGGTTAAAGCTCCCATTGAGTACAGGAGGCAAATTGGAGAAGGCAGATGTACGCGGCAGGAGCAATGGCCGCACTGGCCCCAAGGTTGGCTTACAGGACCTCATAGATGGGGGCAGAAATTGTGCCTCCTCATGGATTCCATTGCAGCCACAGAAATGAACAGTAAGAGTGTTGCTGATGCTTTAGCAGCCCAGACAAAATCAATAGGCTCTGGAAATACAAGAACAGCTGACCTTTGAGATTTCTAGCAAACCTTGGCAAAGGGTGCTGTGGGGGATGGCGCTGAGGAGTACCAGTCCTGGAATCTGTGTTCTTAGAGGGTTGAGACGCAGGTCCCAAGTGTCCCTCTGAGGAGCTAGTCTTATGCAGACTCTGGAAGGTTCTGTAGACTGAGATGCTGTCTCTATGACTGCTCTGTTGCTGTCTTAGCTCTGAACTGTTCTAGAAAAGTCTGCAGCAGCTACAGAAGGCTGTATCAGAGTCAGAGATAGGCAAACCTTCTGCAGAAATGGAAAAGCCAATCCTAGAGAAGGAGGGAGACCAGGATCTGATGCCCAGCTACTTGGGCCTGACTGGGTCCACTCTGCCTCACTTGCTGGGCCCTGTTGTGATGTCCACCTCAGGCTACCCAGCTGGAATGCACATCCTGATGAACCTCAGAGGCTGATTTCATTCTCGGTCGTCTCCTAGAATGTTGTGAGTTGTGCTGGGCATTGGGCTGCAGATGGGCAGCGAGCACCTGTCTGTGCTCTAGTAACCAGACTCTGGGAGGAGGGAGGGATGTGATGAGAAAGGAGGGGAAGAGTTGTAGGCCACTTAGCATTAAGGTAAATAGTTGAGGAGAGTCCAGAGCTGACTGGCAAGAAGGTGACAAGGATTCTGAAATCTGTGGGCCACTTGCTTGATACTTTTGCTGGGGTGACTGGCTCTCTCCTTGAGGGAGAACAGAGGCCCTGGAACCCAGACCAAGTACCTCAGACCCCAAAAAGGCTTTCAGAATTAAGGTCTGGAGTTCAGAGTAATTGTAGGTAGCCTAGAGTCCCTCCATCTAGGTGTCCTAGTCCCCTCCACACAGATGTCCTAGAACCCCTCCACACAGGTTTCCTAGACGCCTCTGCCCAGGTATCCTAGTCCTCTACCCAGATGTCCTACACTCTCCACACAGGTGTCCTGGACCCTTCCAACCAGGTGTCCTAGACCCTCCACCCAGGTGTCCTGGAACCCCTCCACCCAGGTGTCCTAGTCCCCTCCACCCAGGTGTCCTAGTCCCCTCCACCCAGGTGTCCTAGACCCCCTCCACCCAGGTGTCCTAGACCCTCCACCCAGGTGTTCTAGACCCTCCACCCAGGTGTCCTAGACCCCCTCCACCCAGGTGTCCTAGTCCCCTCTGCCCAGGTGTCCTAGTCCCCTCCACCCAGGTGTCCTAGTCCCCTCCACCCAGATGTCCTAGACCCCCCTCCACCCAGGTGTCCTAGTCTCCTCCACCCAGGTGTCCTAGACCCTCCGCCCAGGTGTCCTAGTCCCCTCCACCCAGGTGTTCTAGACCCTCCACCCAGGTGTCCTAGACCCCCTCCACCCAGGTGTCCTAGTCCCCTCCACCCAGGTGTCCTAGTCCCCTCCACCCAGGTGTCCTAGACCCTCCACCCAGGTGTCCTAGTCCCCTCCACCCAGGTGTCCTAGTCCCCTCCACCCAGGTGTCCTAGACCCCCCTCCACCCAGGTGTCCTAGTCTCCTCCACCCAGGTGTCCTAGTCCCCTCCACCCAGGTGTCCTAGACCCTCCACCCAGGTGTCCTAGACCCCTCCACCCAGGTGTTCTAGACCCTCCACCCAGGTGTCTTAGACCCCTCCACCCAGGTGTCCTAGTCCCCTCCACCCAGGTGTTCTAGACCCTCCACCCAGGTGTCTTAGACCCCCCTCCACCCAGGTGTCCTAGTCCCCTCCACCCAGGTGTTCTAGTCCCCTCCACCCAGGTGTTCTAGTCCCCTCCACCCAGGTGTTCTAGACCCTCCACCCAGGTGTCCTAGACCTCTCCACTCAGGTGTCCTGGACCCCCTCCACCCAGGTGTCTTAGTCCCCTCCACTCAGGTGTCCTAGACCCCCTCCACCCAGGTGTCCTAGTCCCCTCCACCCAGGTGTCCTAGACCCCTCTGACCAGGTGTCATGGAGCACCTCCACCCAGGTGTCCTGGACCTCTCTGCCCAGGTATCATGGAGTGTATTCACCCAGACAACCTGGCGTGATAGGATTCCCAGCCAGTCTGGGTTCAAGATGAACGCCCAGCTGTGCAGCTCCTCATCCTTGCCTGGCTCCTTTCGACCAAGGCACTCCATGTGCCAGCCGCCTGTCTGGGGAGTGGATTTCTGAAAGTCTAAGCAGAAGGAGAACTGGTGGGAGACAGATGGGACCAGAAAGGGGCTCAGGAACCGCCTTGGAGCTCTTTGCTGCTCTCTACAGAGGATGGAGGCACCCCACTGTAGACAGCTCACTCACCCCAGGCGCAGTGGGTAAGAGAACCATGGGGACAGGCTGGCCTCCTACAAGTGTCTACAGAGTGTGCAGATGAAGCTTCCTGGCCAGTCTCCAAGAGTTTATGCTATCCACACCAGGGTGCAGCCCACACACACTCAGAGGACAGCTGGATCTCTGACCGACAGGCAGGAAGGCTGGGCCAGTGGAGACAATGCAGTTGGGGCCACTGGTCCATTCTGACGATGCTATCTCAGCCACCTTCAGCCTGGATACCCCAAAAGGGTTGTTCTCAAAGCAGCACAAACCTCCTGGTTCAACAGGGGCCTCTGCATTTCTTTTCAACTTGTGCGTTATCCCATATGGAAGTTTATGTTCATGGAAAGAAAGGAGCAGACAGTATGTTGTGCCCCCGGGAAGACCCTCTGAGAGATTCTATTAACCTCTGGGCCTTGAGACTATATGGGCTGTGAGTAATGAGCCACACTGACATGCAATTAACATAGAAAGTCCATGATTTCATTTCCACTAGGATCTGCTCTTACGTTGAGTGCACTGTGGGTTTAGTGACATGAGTCTACCTTTCCAGTATCATACAGAATGGTGTCGTTGCCCCAAATCTTCTGTTCATTTATTCATCTGCTCCTCCACCTCTCACCTTTTTATTGCCTCTGTTGCTTGCCCTTTCCAGAATGTTCTGTGGCCTTTTACATCGGCTTCTACTTAAGATGGGCAATGCATTCTCTTCATAGCTTTGTATCCCAGCTCACCCTCTGCTTACCTGCTTGTCTGCTAAAGGGTACCAGATTCACTCTGAGTTTGGGAGGGTATGTGTGCAGTTTGAGGGGACACATTCTGTCACAATTTCACCTCACAGTATCTCCAGGACAGAGCCTCGAGAGTCCTGCCCCAAGGTCACACCAGGGGCAAGATGGAACCACAGTGTATCTGCTGGTGGCAAGTTCTGAAGAGAAGCAGCTTGAACTCTGTGTGGGACTCAAGGAGGCTTCCAAGTGTCAGGAGCTTGGAGAGAGGGAGGGCAGGACACAGAGAGAGGAGCCTAGGGGAGCCCCTGGCTATGGGCATAGCATGGGAGGATCATGGTGGCCTGTGGAAGTAAATTAAGGATGGAGGTGTCTTGGCCACACAGTTCAGGTACCCGAAACTTCAGCAGGAAGGACAGAGGTTCCTCTAAACTAGATAGATGTGGTCAAATGTGGGCTTTGCTTCCCAAGGGGCAGGTGACACAATGCCGTGTCCAAGAGGAATCAAAAGGGATGAGGATGGGGGCAGGGAAAACATGAGACAGCTTTGTCTGGCTCCCACTGGTCCCATGGGTCCCTCCTGGGCTCGGGGAAGGTTCCTCTACAGCCCTGTAGGTGATACCATAGCCTCATCTAGTGTATACCCTGTAGTGTGCTGGTCCTGCCACACGGGAGAGCAGGGCGCTTGGAGTTCCCAATGTGTCCTTGACTCTGTTGGGGGTTTATTGTCAAGTCCATGAAGGGCTGGGTTTTCCAGGTTGCAGTGTGACTGGCCATGCTCCCAGCGCTGGTGAGATGAGGCATTGCTGGCGGTGTGCTGGCGCTCAGCTAGGAGGGGTTATGGGGGAGCAGCTTGGCCTGTCTGTTCTGTCTTCCCACCCTGCTAGGCCACTTCCGTTCACTTCTGTCCCTGTCACGAGCTGAATGGTGACTTCTGTGTCTGTGTGACCTGACGTGAAAGCAGTCCCTCTCCAGAAGTAGAGTATACAAGATAACACACTAGAGCAGGCTGGCCTGACGTTCAGTGTCTGGTGTCCCAAAGGAAGGAGCAGGACAGATAAAGACAGACAAAAGGAAGATGGTCACACTGAGATAGCAGCGACTGGAAGGACTCAACTTTAAGATGAGGACAGCATGAGCTGGAAGCTGGAAGCTGGAGGCCGGAGGTGTCTCCCTGGAGGCTCTGAGCAAGCAGGCCTGCTCTGCTTGGATTTCAGACTGCTAGTTTATGAAGCAATGAGAGTGAGCTTCTGCTGTGGGAAGGCAGTCTGTGGTAACTTGATACAGTGGCCCATAACACTGACCCAGCTCCCTGTGAACCCAGGCTCCCAGCTCAACTATGCTTCTAGGATTCTTGCTGACTTCATCCTACCTCCTGAACCCTAGACTTACAGGTTTTCCTGGGTCGGGCTCACAAGAACCTCTCAGTACCAGCCTGCCCACAGGGCTGCTTTCTCTTGGATCTGATCAGCCTTTCCTCATGCCCATTGTGACTCTAGGTTCTGCGGCCTGCTCTTGGGGGCACAGGCTGCTTCCCACCCCATGCTGCCTTACTGATCTCTCACCCTCATGGACTTATCCCCTGAGAGCTCCCAATTGGCTCAAGCCTTCCTATCACCATCTACATCATGGCTGCATGTGCCCTACTCAGTTCTCAGGCTTGAGTATTACAGAAGATTGTCGTCCCCCCCCACCCACCCAGGTCCTTGATGGCACTACATTGCCATTGTAGAAGCTGCTCAGGAACCCTGGTAGCCTCTCCCAGACTCCTTGCCAATGCCCAGCCTTGGGTACATTCCACCCTCTGCTTCCTCCCAACCTACATCCAAGCAGCTGATGCTTGTGGCAGTTTCCCAGTGTTGATGGCACTGTTGAATCTGGTCACCATGCAGGGAGTGGAAGTCTGCAGATCTGCATGGAAGTCCACATGGTTCTGAGTGAGAGGAAAGAAAATGGAAATACAAATCAAGAATCAAAATGAGGACAAGAAGGGAGGGGACAAAAAGGAACTTGGGTTGGGATGTAAAAACAAAACAATAAATAAACAAAAGAAAGAAAGAAAGAAAGAAAGAAAGCTGAGGAAGTCATAAAGAACACATCATTAAGCAGCCTCTGCATCAGCTCCTGCCTCCAGTTTCCCACCCTGTTTGAGTTCTTGCCTTGGTTTTTCTCAGCAAACTGTGATTTAGAATATGTAACCAAACAAACTCTCCCCTTACCAGCAAAAAATGAGGACAAGATCCCTTCTGTCCAGTGACCTTCTGCAGTCAGGATCTCACATCACTGCTGGGTCCCTTCCCCTGGTACCTTGCCTGGGGAGCAAATGGCAGACAGATGTATTCCCCATTCCTAGCCAGCACACAGGAGGCTTTCTGGTCCTGAAGTTGCTCTGACTGGCTCCAGACCTCAGGTCAGCTTTTATGATTTTGGATATCACTAATCTGACTGGACCAGACCAGCTTTGCCTTCTTAGGGTTAGCAGTGACTGGAGAGAGAGACAGCGGTACAGGGAAGATGTGGGACTGTCATCTGCTACTGCCCCTTAGCACTTCTACCCAGGAATAGCATCTTCCTAATGGAAACAGGTGCTCAACCTCATCCCAGCCACTGCAGCGTTTGACCTGGCCACCATCTGACCAAGCCATTGTGCCTGGGAGCTTAGTTGCTCCATGGGCTTCTGGAGGGCAGGGCTACGTGATACCAAGCACCAGGCCTGGGTCCCTCCATCCTCTTACTCTCTCTCCATGTGCACACCCCTGCTAATTGGCTCCACTTAACATCTACACACATACACACACACACACGTATGCACATGCACATGTATCTCTGACAGGATACTCTGTCTACCTACAGAGAGCACCTCACCCTCTTCTCTCCCCATTTTTCTGTATCTCAGCTCTGAAAGCCTGGTTTCCCAAGGGAAGAGGAACCCCTGGAAGGCAGAGCAGCAACCTATCCTTCCTCCTCCCTTCCTGGCTCTACTCCACCGCCATAGTCTCCTCTCCTCTTCTGCTAGTCTCACTCTGCCCCACAACTGCCCGTCTGTGACCATGATTCCTGACTCTCCAGCCTGTGTCCCCGTCCATCTAAACCTGGTTCAGACCTGGGAAAAGCCCACTGATGACACACCCAAGCTTCTGCTGTGATTCTAGACCGAGGGCCCCACTGGGGTTTCATCAGCTGTGCTAGGCCCCTTGCTAACCTATCCCTTGTTTCTGCTTCCCCAGCCTGTGTCCCTTTGCTCGGTCCACATTTTCCTGCCTGTTCCTTGGTGTATCTGTCTGACACTCCTCACTAGCTGGCATCGCTCCTCTGCCCTCCTGGCTCTGTCAGGCAAGAAAGTGGCCTCCCCCATCAGGTGCCCCTCCACATGCTCAGCCCCTCTTCTGATGGACATGGATCACCTCCTTCCTCCCAGCCCACACCCTGTGCTCTCCTTCCTGAGTTCTTATTTCTGAGCCTCCTCCAAGCCCTCTTTGATCTCTGTTACCACATGATTCCAGACCAGTGGTCAGTACTGCCTACCCAAGGCCCTCTGCACATCACGCCAAATGTCCTGCTGTAGTCTTGCTGTTCTGTTTCCCGGGAACACCCCTGATCTCGCACTTCTGTCCAGCTTGCTGACACCTCTCCTGGGTGTGAAAGAGCAATTCCAGAGGCCCAGAGTCCAGATAAACTGCTAATGCTGTCTCCCCATTTCAGCCAAGACTTCCCTTATCACCAAGGGGCAGAAACAGTGGCTCTTTGTGGTGATGGGAGGGGTACTGGAGGGAGGGCTCAACGGGAGGCCTCCGCAGGTTGCAAGAGGGCTACAGGGACAGAAAGCTGGCGGGAGCTGTCCTCGAAGGTGGTGCTGAAGGTTCATTTTTTGCTGATCTCCAGGGGGCAGTCCCTGACCTCTGCCCCTCTTCTGCATTCAGTAGGCTTTCTTTTAACCTCAGGGGATTGTCCAAGTCAAGTGGGCATCTGGCCCCATGAGAGAGACCTCATTCCCCGCAGCCAGCTCTTGGAGACACAGACTGGGAAGAAAACACCGCTACGCTTCTTACAGTCAGCTAGGGAGTTGTCCAGGTCCAGGTGTTCCCATCAGAACGTCAACAGAAGCTGCCTGTTCACAGATGGGCCCCCAATGGGTCATCCAATTGTATGAGACGAGAGGCAGCCTCCAGCCTTCAACCCTACCAGTGCCAGCCAGGAAAATGAACAGAATGTGACAGAAAGGCCAGCAGGGTGTCCCCTGCCCTCCTACTGGCCGGAAGGCCTCTGTGCATACATTTCTGAAACCCTCCATATTTCTACACATCCTTTTCACCTCAAATCCCAGCTTAGCGTAGAGCTGTGTGTTGGAGGCAACCCTCAATACCAGCAAGAATAGAGGTGGTTAAAAGCTTCCAAACCAGAGGCCTGAATGCAGTCTACTTTGCAATGAAAGCTACATTCTGGGGTCCACGCACTTGTGTATGTCACGGGCAGGCTAGGGAGCACACATGTAAGACATGGCTTAGACATATCAGTAAAGAGCCTCCTTGAGTCACTCATCCAAACAAGATAAAGAAAGATTTTAAGTTTCTCGATTTTCTGAAAGACTGTCACACAAGAAGACTCTTTTGGTCAGCCACAGAATGTTTGTATTGTCAAAAATGGAGTTGGGGAGACATCATCCATCTCTCCAAAGGGCCCAAACTTTTTGCCTCTACCAGTTGACATGAGCTACAACTGGGCAATTCTGAGCATGGGCAGTGGGAGCGTGGGTACAGTAGCTCCATGTCCCTTCTCTCTGTCTTCATTCCCCAGCTCTGTCCCCCTCAGCCATTCATCTGGGTGATGTTGAGGGTGACTACAGGTAAGTGGTCTCACATCTGCTCTTGTTCCTGCCAGTCGGAGAAAGGAGAGAACAGACCTGGATGAAATCTGGTCCTTGACTACATAGAGGTAAAATCGGGTGAAAATTAATTGCTTAGGTGCTTGTGGTGAGAGATGATTTGGCTTCCAATCCTACTCTGAGAATTATGGGGCCTGTGTTCAGGGTCAACAGCCGCAGTCAGCTAGTAATGTCTGCAAGGACAGAGAGGAAGCGGTGGCACACACGCTTGTGCCAAGCAGGACTAATGTGGGCATTGTGGGTAAGGCTGGGAGGGGGCTGGGAGTGTGACATTCTGAAGCTTTCACTCTCCCTAGACTCAGCTCTGAGGTCTTACACACACACACGAGAGAGAGAGAGAGAGAGAGAGAGAGAGAGAGAGAGAGAGAGAGACAGAGAGAGAGAGACAGAGAGAGAGAGAGAGACAGAGAGATTCCTCTGCTTGGAATACCCTATCTTTCACTGCCACTCAGTCAAGTCTTCTGCGTGGGTGACTTCTTCCATGTACCTTCTTGTCCCAGAGACATGACACCGTCAGGCTCCCTTTCATGATCTGGTGCTGGGCCTGTCACTCAGCCTTGTAGGCCAGGATCTTTAGTGAATTTCAGCAAATGTACCAGGAGTTTGCCTCCAGCAGGGGCTCTGATCAATGGGATATATATTTTCCTGGACCCCCTCTGCCCCCCAAAGGTGATGTCAGGTATCCCTATCTGGGTTGGGGCCTGACAAATAGAAATTCACCTCCAGGTTCCTGCTCCAGTCCACACTAGTACCTTCTACCCCCGAGCCTCAGAAAAGGCATATCGGGTGTCCTGGATCCCATCCTTTGCCCCAGTCTGGTACTTACTCATCCCAATAGAATGCTCCCACGTTACTAGGTTCTGTTCTGTACAACTTCAGTGGTCAAATTTCTGCACTACCAGTCAGAAAAAAAGATAACCAAGTGACTGTGTGACCTCTCATTTGGACCAATGCCCATAGCCCACAGAAGAAGGGTATGGGTGTGCACAAGGGGTCTCAGGCCATGTGGGACTCAGTGACATTTGTCCTCTGCTTCCATCTAAGGAAAGAGTGAAGGAGTCCTTGCTCTTCTCTAGGAGTGTGGATGCAGGGCTGAGGCTCTCATGTTCCACTGGTTCTGCACTGAGAGGTCCCTGGGAACTGGCTCTGCACTGTGAGGGGGTCCCTGGAGTCTGGCTCTGCACTGTGAGGGGTCCCTGGAGTCTGGCTCTGCACTGTGAGGGGGTCCCTGGAGTCTGGCTCTGCACTGTGAGGGGGTCCCTGGAGTCTGGCTCTGCACTGTGAGGGGTCCCTGGAGTCTGGCTCTGCACTGTGAGGGGGTCCCTGGAGTCTGGCTCTGCACTGTGAGGGGGTCCCTGGAGTCTGGCTCTACACTGTGAGGGGTCCCTGGAGTCTGGCTCTGCACTGTGAAGGGGTTCCTGGAGTCTGGCTCTGCACTGTGAAGGGGTCCCTGGAGTCTGGCTCTGCACTGTGAGGTCTCAGAAGCTGCATCAAGTCAGCACAAACCCTTGGGTGATTTTTAACCATTTTTAAAGCTCCAGAGGGAAGGATGCTATTAGGGGTGAAAAGATGAATCATGATCATGAATCATTTCATAGTGATCTAAGGATCAATTCAGCAAGAAGACATAACAATCTCAAATGTGCAAGGGCAGAACAACAGAGCTTGGAAATAAATATGGAAAAAAGTGACAGAACCGAAAGGAGGTTTAGAAAACATACAAGAACAGTCTAGATATCAATATCTCTTCATGATAATGTGTGGCAGTAGACAAAAGCTGAGTCAGGACAGAAGGGATGTGAGTGGCAGAAGCACCTGGTGTGGCCTCATTGACACGCTGGCTCGGAGCCTCAGCCAGTGGTGCTGGGGACAAAATCCAGTGCCTCCTGCATGCTAGGCAGGTGGTCTACTGATGAGCCACACACCCCCAGCCCCCCACTGGAGGGTTCTAGTGAGGTGTTCTACTGCTGATTTATGCCTCCCAGCCCCCCACTGGTGGGTTCTAGGAAGGTGCTCTACTGTGAGCCACGCCCTCATCCCCCCACTGGTGGGTTCTGGGCAGGTGCTCTACTGCTGAGTCCCATCACCATTCCCTCATCAGTGGGTTCGATGTCAACATTCTGCCACTGAGTCACACCCCTAGCTAGACACTAACTTCAAAGGATACAGAACATGTAGCGAGCATTTCTTTAGTGCATCATGGCCAAGTCAGAAATCAATACTATAATTATATCTGGGAGAAAAAAAATAAAACCTCTTCAAAATGCTCAGAAAGCAAATAACATGCTTCTAAATAACCACGGGGACAAGGGAGGGAACCAAAAGAAACGTCTTGAAAGATTTTAACTGAGCAAAAATTAAAACACATTTCAGACCAAGAGCCACTGTTGAAGTAGAGATTACAGGGCAATTCAGCACTGTGCACCTGTCTGGAGTAAGCAAAGTCTCCTGTCAGGGAAGGAGATTTTATCTTAGGAATGCGGGATAAGCACAAGCCGAAGCTGCAGGAATCAGGAAGAAGGAAACACAGAAAACAACCAGCTAGAAAACAGACGATGGTGGAGAAATCACCAAAACCAGCCTTTCGGGATCAATAGCTCAGACAAGCCTCTGTATCTGATGGGGGAAACAGAGAAAAGGGACTAGCAGAGCAGAGGCAGCAGGACAGAGCTGTAGGAGCACGGGCATCACGAACGACTGGCGTTGTGTTCTGTTCTTAGATGACCTGGGAAACTGTTCAAAAGCTTAGGAGGAAGTGGAGACGCTGGACTTCTCACAAAGGAAGCCACAGGCCCTGGTGGATTTACCTGTGTTTGCATGGTAAATAAAAATAAGCTCCTATCCTGCCAAAATATAAAAGGAGAGTCTAGGGAGTGGGCATTGCCCTGGCGTTACACAAAGACAGTATGAGAAAAGTCTAGCACAGGCCAGTACCTGCTGTTAATGTGGATGTCCGAGAACCTGAGCAAGTCAAATCCACCAATATCTAAACACACCACAACAAAGAGAGTGTATCACCAGCACACAAGGTCAGTTTAACCTCCAAAATCAACCACATAGACCAGTGGCTCTCAATCTTCCTGACGCTATGACCCTTTAATACATACAGCCCCTCGTGTTGTGATGACTCCCAACCATAAAATTAATTTTGCTGCTACTTCATAACTGTAATTTTGCTACGTGTATGAAACATTATGCAAATATCTGTGTTTTTTGAGGGTCTCAGGTGACCCCCTGTGAAAGGGTCATTTGACTCCCAAAGGGGTCACAACCCGCAGGTTGAGAACCACTAACACAGACAGATTATATTTCAAAAACCACACAGATTATATTACAAAAATCTCAAGATGAAGAAAGGGCCCTGGCCTTTCTACTTCTGGTAAAAATTCACCAACTCAAGAACCAGGGACTTCCTCAGCCTAGTGACAGGTACTTAAGAAACACCTGTGGCTCAGGCCATGGGACAGATCTGTCCCCAGGACCAGAAGCAAGGCAGGGTTTAAGTCCTCCACCCCTCCTCCCAATAACTATTAATCCTAAAATAAATGGCCACTATTTCTGCCACCTTCCAGCTCCAGGCCTGGCCATCTATGGCCCTGTCACAGGTTGTCATGGGCAGCATGCTCCTGACTCTTCTGTGAGATCTACCATTTGCCAGTGTTTCTTTCTTATGGGGAGCGGTGCTTGGCACCCAAGAAGTGCTCACCTTGTTCCCGGGTCACTGGACCAGGACAAACTGTCTCTTTACAACTCTTTTTACATGTCAGACTAACAGCCATAAAGATCCTTGCCCAGGACACACAGCAGGAAGTCAGAGCAGCCAGACAGAGCCCAGTCCTCCAGGTCTCAGCTATGGTAAAGTCAGAGGGGGTGGGTAAAGTGAGAATCATGGGAGTCCCTTCCCCTAGGAGGGCTAGGAGCACTCGGTGACAGGGACAGTGCTCACAGTACTGTAAGGCTGTCAACTGCAGCAGGTAAGGGGACTCTACATAGAACTCTATGAGAGAATGTGAGAGGCCCAGAGTAGAGCCCCACACAGAGGTGTAGCGCAGGCTGGCCATTCTAGGTAGTATGCAAGTTTCCCTGAATGAAGATCAGGAGACTTCACGGACCACTGGGGACACGGCAGCAGCCAGCACTGTGGTTGAATGGCCAGCATTCCACATGGTTGCTTGTATTATTGGTCAAAGAGAACTGTCCAACTGATGGACTTGGGAGCAGAGCTGACTGACTCACCAGTGAAAGGTGGGTCACCTAATGCGTTTCACTTGGCGAAAGCTCTGAACTGCTCGTCCCCAGGAACAGCCTGCACAGTGGCTGCCTGGCGAGCCTAGGAGCTGGAGTGGAGATGCACACTAAAGGTTCTCAAGGAGGAGATGTACTGGGTCCTTGGAGGGGGGTGTTTGTTACTCCAGCAACTTAGCCATAGCTGACAGATACATCCCGCTTCATGCATTACATAGCAACCCGTGCCTCAGTTTTCTCAACAAAATAAGCACAGTGACAGCTACCACAGAGCAGAGTGAGCAGAGTGCCTGCCTGTGAGGATCAACACAAAGCACTGTCATTAGTCTCTGCAGTGTGTGTGTGTGTGTGTGCGCACCCGTGAGAGCGTTTGCTATTTACTGTTAAGATGGATGCCAAGTCTGCTCCATGGGTCCACTCCAGCTCAGCTATTGCCAAGTAAGATGCCAGTCTGGACTCACACAGAATGCATCTACATTGGGTAATCTGGAAAATTCCAGATGAAACCAAATTATATAGCTGCATTTAATTGACAGGCTTTGTGGAGCTTTCATATGCTAATATACTTCAGAGTTTTGAGGAGATTGGTGAGGCAGCATGGGTCATGCATCCTTGGAGCCCTGAGCCAGATGGGCTCTGCAAGGCTGAAGCATCAGGGACGAAGCAGCAAGATCCAGGAGCCTCATGCCCTTCGAGGCTACTCTGATGAGGGGCTCTGCTGCCAACGGCAGGGCAGCAGTGGAGGTGGGCCTGTCCAGTGCACACACCATGAGGACGTGGATGTTGGAGCATAGAAACCAGGAAGACGGATTAATCCAAGGCCAAGGTGCCAGACAAGAGCAGAGACCACAGGGTGAATTGCTCCGATTCTGTGGAAAGGGAGGGCAGGGATGAAGGCTGGACGTAGTGCCAGCTGGAGTGGTAGAAGAACTGCCCTTTTTCGGGTAAAGGAGAAGACAACGGCGATGAACCAGGCAGGAGGCTGGCCATGGCGACTTAGGTGCAGAGTGCACTGGAGTACAGCAGGGCTGCCCAAACCCTGAGCCACAGCCTGGGGCTGCTCGACTCGGAAGTCCAGCCAGCCCCATGTGCCCAGCGAGTCACTCAGGCAGTGGCTAATTGGATCTGTGAACTCAGTGTGGCTGTTGGCAGAGAGCTTTTAGTCCCTAGGACAGGATGGAAATTGGATTTCGGCTCCTGCTTGGAGAGGATCCTGGATTCCTGCCTGCCTGTCCTCCTGCTGTAGGGGGCTTGGATGGCGGCCTCTATCAGGCAGATTGTAAATTATGCGTCCATTTCATATGCAGCTGTTGCAGGCCAGATCGATGCCAGGGACTAGAGCTGCCCAGCTCGCTGGCTTCTAGACAAACCTGTTCCCCCCCCCCCCCCCCGAGTCTGGTGAAGGACCAGTAGAAATTGGAGAGCTTTCTGGTGTGGTTACCAAGGCTTGGGTCGTGGTTGCTAGTGGTCTCTGGGATGATGGCTGGGTGTGTGGCTTCGTAAAATACCCACAGTTTTGGCACGCAGCTTCCAAGGTGTCAGTCAGGTTGGGAGGCTATTCGATTGCATGTGAAACCCAGTGACTGCTTACTGCTATCTATCCCTTCCGGTGTTAATGCTGAGACACAGCCTTCTCCAGGTAGCCCACTGATTCTTCTCTCTCTCTCTCTCCTGTCACCCTCAGACACAGACTCCTAAGCGGCTCTTTCTGTTCTCAAGTGGGAGAGTATCCTTCAGGTAGAGATTCTGTTTCTAAAAAGTGGTAGGCTATAACCTTGGATGTGGAAGGAGTTGGCCAGGTATAGCTGGGTATTGGGAGCCAAGTAAAAGAGATTAGGAGGCTGGGCTCCCCGGCTCCTGGAGATCCAGGCCTGTGCTGTGCTCTCAGGCACATAGAACCTCTGGCAAGGGCAAGACTGTGAGTCTGTTCGGAGAGGAGGAAACTGAGGTGCAGGTCAGGGATCTGACTGTTAGCAGTAGCTGCAGAGGGATGATGCCTGTGTTCTGGGGACAGCTCTGCTCAGCCAGGTGTGGAACCCCCTCAATCCCGGGTCTTTTGTCCACCAGATGTTACCCTCCAGATGCAGACACCAAGGTAGAAGGGAGCCATCGCAGCGGGGACTGGACCCAGGCCTGCCTGTTCTGCATACACCACCCCGAGGTGCAGGCAGCTGTGGCCACTCACAGGGACCAGAGCATTGCCGTGATTTTCAATTATGCAGATGGGAAACGATATTAATGTGATTAAGACCACTGAGCAGAGTGTGAGCTAACTGAACTTGAGGGCAAGCCCTTTTACCTCCCTGACCCCTGGCTCCTCTGTTCTCAGAATGGTCCTCAAACTGTTGATGGCAACCACAGAGAGCCCAGGTTTAATGGATACAAATGCTCCCGGATGGCTTTCCAGCCCCCCCCCCCCCCCCCGCTGAGACAGGAAAGGAAGACCAGAAAACCACTTGTCTGTTCTCCTGGGGGGGGGTGGCAGTTTAAATAGCCTGTGGGAGTGGTCCAGGGCATCTCTGGGGAGGGGTCATCATTTGACTTTCATAGGGATGGAGTCTGGACCGAGGCAACTCTGGGGGGGGCGGGAAGCTTGGGGTGGAATCTCCACCCGAACAGTTTCTATTGTTGGAATAAAACACGGTGACCAAAAGCAAGTTGGAGAGGAAAGGGTTTATCCAGCTTACCCTTCCACATTGCTGCTCCACACCAAAGGAAATCAGGACAGGAACTCAAACAGCGCAGGAACCTGGAGGCAGGAACTGATGCAAAGGCCGTGGAGGGGTGCTGCTTACTGCCTTGCTTCCCACCTGGTTTCTTTGGCCTGATTTCTTATAGAACCTAGGATCGTGAGCCTGTAGGACCCAGCCACGACAGGCTCAACAGAGAACACCCAGGCACCACCCAGGAACGGATCGTCCAAGGGAAAAGTACCTAAGATTCCAAAGGAAATACCTAACATTCCAACCATTGTAGGTAGAATCACCTGACGTCCCTTAGCCCTCCCCTTTCACTGGGACAGCCCTAGACAAATGTCAGTCAATCAGGGGCCCTAAATCTTAGAAATCCCTCACCCCAACCTCGGCTACTCCATCCCTACTGAGCTCAAGGCTCTCAGATGGTACCAATGCACTGACACATGGAGAGGCTGGGTTTGAACTTGAATAAAAGTTCTTTGCTTTTACGTTTGGAACTCTGCAATCTGGGCATAACACAGCCCAGGGATGGCACTACCCACCATGGCCTGGGCCCTTCCACATTGACCACTAATTGAGAAAACGCCTTACAGCTGGATCTCACAGGGACATTTCCTCAGCTGAGGCTCCTTCCTCTCTAATGAGTCTAGCTTGTGTTAAGTTGACATAAAATCAGCCAGTACAGGGAATGGCTGGACTGTGACCCTGGCTAAAGGAGGCTTGAGTGTGTTGCATGGCCTTTGAGCTTCATTTTCGGGAAGTGTGTGTGTGGGGGGGGGGGGGGGCGGACTGGAGGAACTCCCTCATTGCTTGCAAATTGCCAGCCACGCAGGCCCGCTGTGGGCGGGGCTCTTGGGGACCCAGCAGCACACCTGCAGCGGCTTTGTGCTCCCACAATCCACTGCCTCCACAGGGAAGGATGAAGAGAAAGAAGTGCGAGGCTTTCCAAGCAGTGGGTTTTAGAAAACACACCCACGGCTGCCACAGAATAACAGCTCCTCTGAGGCCCTTGCAGAGCCCCTGGTAGTCCCACTCTATGTGAGAGGGGAAGGTCTTCCTGTCTTTTCTTCTCTCCCTCCATCTGTCTGCCCTTCCTGGGAACCACAGCCACAGCCTCTGGCAAGCCACCCTCATTCTGGGAGCTGGGAGCTCTACCGACCTGGGCTGCTAAACTTCAGAGTGGGGACAGGTTTTGGGGAGGGCTGCAGGCCTAAGCTTTAATCCCCAATGCCCAGAGAGCCCAGTTTTTCCTTCCCATTGTTTTTCTCTAATAATCCACCAGTGGCAGAACCTGGCCTGTACTGACACGCAGCCATTTATTGTCTTTATTTCTTTCCTTAACGCCCCACTTTCTCTCTCCACAGAACTGTGGATGCATCTGGTGGGGAGGGTCTTCAGCCTGTGGGGCTGTGACACCCACAGAGTAGATTGGTGGAGTGGCACCAGGTGACTTTTGTGGAGATGGGAATTCTCAAGGCCATGGGTTCCCAGAACCTCTGAACAGGTTCCAGGCCTGGTGCATCAGCTGGGTCCCCAGTGACAGACATGGAACCCCTCAGCATCCTGGCATCTTCATCCCTCAACTTGAGTCATCAGGGAAGTGCTGAGGACACAGAGGAGGGGAAGCCTGGGATAGGGTCCACTGTCCACTGATAGCAGCAGGTGGTATTCCTGGGGGACAGGATGTTTCAGGGAAAGATTGGCCTGTCAGGAGCTTCCTCCATTCTCTCTTTGAAAACTTATTTCACTTTCTTATTTTTGTTTGTTTGTGACAGGGCTGGCAGCCCTGGAACCTAGAACCCTCTTGCCTCTGCCTCTGGAGTGCTAGGATTACATGCGTCAACCACCATGCCTGCCTGGACTCACAACTGGTGTCTGTGCTCCTGGTCCCTGGAGCAGCCTCTGCACAGCCAGCCCCTGTCCCACTATGGTATCCTCTAGAAGTTCCCATTCCTGCAGAGACAGGGAAGGAAGTGCTCAAGCACCACACCCCCCACACCCCCCCCCCCCCCGCATTCAGGTGGTTTAGTGGTGCACCCTGCCCCACAACAGGGGCACCTCTAGCTCTATGCTCTATTCTTCATGAGATGAGGGTGAACACCCAGCTGCCCTTCTCAGGGCTTGAAGCTCTGCAGTCCTTAAATTCTCTTTGACTGTTGTTTTGTGAGTAAAGTCAGTGGACCAGTGGACCGGGCACTGTGGACCTCCTGCCTCCCACTTCCTCCCCAGTCTTCCTAGGATGTGTTCTTGAAGGTTCTCTCCTGGGCCACAAGGTCACTGCTACCTCAAGTGGGGCGTGTACAGGTGTGTGTGTGGGGGGGAGGGGGGTGACAAGCACAGGTGTGTGGGGAGGGCATTGGTGTGAGGGGTGGGAGTGCAGGTGCATTGAGAGGAGGAGGGAGCTGGCTTGGCCAGTACCGCCCTGCGGCCTGCAGCCCTCCCAGGTTCCCTAAAACAAAGGCATCCAGCCTCAGCTCTTACTTCTAGTCTGGCCCCTCCCCACTGTGCTCAGCCAGTCCCAGCAGGATGCTGCTTCCTGTCTTTGTACCTCCACCTCTGAGGCTCCGATTCTAACCTGTCCCTTACACTTATCCTGACAAAAGGACGATGTCAACTGTCTCTTTCAGTCTTCCATGACCGTGTCTCTTCTGGCCTTTGTGACATAGACACTTTCTTCCTCTCCCAGAAGAAAATGACCCCCTACAGTCATAAGGTAACGAACCTAAACTAGTAAGTATCAGTAGACTGAGTCTGTGGTCCCCATAAGGAGAGATCAGAATACAGACACTCAGAGGATGGCCAGAAAAGGACATGTTGTTCCCGTCTGTAAAACCAAGTGGAGTGAAACATCCTGTCTTTGAGATTTCCGGCTGAGTCTCCTTTGTCTGAGCCCATCTGGAGGACCTTGCTGTGGTAGCCCTTACAGAGTGATGCGGCAGGGCACTTGGGCCCTCCCTGCAATCCCCTTAAGCCTGGCAGCTGACAGTCATAACACTGAGAAATGTCCCCAGCTGAGGGTGTCTCTCACCTAAACTCTAGTAGATCTGGCCTGGTTTGGAAGCTGTTTGACCAGGGAACTCCATGCTGGGACTTGCCAGGCCATGCTAGATCAGAAACAGCTTCCCCTTGGGCAGCTCAGAGCACTGACTCTTAATGCTCCCTCTCTGAGCCCTGCCGGCTCTGAGAGGCACCAAAGTCCAAAGGGAGTCACCATAGCCACTGAGAAGCTGAGGAGGTCTCCTGTAGGGTTAAAGGTAGCTGTCGCAGGAGACCTTGCTAGGACACAGCCTCATAGTGCCACCTGGCTCTTTCAAAGACATCTACCCAGCAACTGCCCGGCACCTCTCTTGTTATTAATCTTGTTATTAATACAGCTGGGGAATTCTTATATCAGAATAACTTACCTAGTTTTCTTATCTCAGAAACCTTACTGGCTTTTCAGCCTCCTTGAGTCCTCACTCAGCTTCAACATATGTGTTCCTGAAGGAACCCCTGGTTGTCATTTAGTGTGACAGTGTGGTCAGAGTCCTTGGTCAGCTCTCAGTGAATGACAGAAGTGACTGCCAAGATCATCTCACCTGGGCCTCTAGACATCAGATAACATCAGCACCGGGGACATAGGTGCCAACCTCAGGTGGGACTCCAGGCAGGATGTTATCCAGAACCACAGACACCCACACCCATTGCACCCCACAGTTCAATAGTGGCCCTGGCACCCGTCTCTTGGCCGCGGTAAAGTCACTCTCTGTGACAGGTGCTGGCCCTGAAGATACCTGCAGACATGATCAAGTCTCCAGCTCTGATTCTCTCCCCCACTACCACAGGGCCCCACATTCCTTTGTATCTGATCTGGTTCCTGCTGGCCTCTGCTAAGGAATCCTCTCGAACCACCAAGCTCCAGAGCCCCAAAGGGACTCAGAACCATCCATAGTACTACAAACCAGTGTGACCAACCCAAGGGGCCACAGGCCATTACTTCTGGACACTGGCTCTCATTAATGTCACCAGTGTTTAAATTCACTGTATTTTATGCTCAAATCTAGAGTGTGTATCAATGACCTCACGGTGTTGTTTTTAAATGAGCAATTCCCCCTGTTTTCTTGGGAGTGCTTGTACAAGCTTTGAACCTAGGATTCCAGGGGTTTTCAGCAGGGGGTGGAGGGGAAATGAGGTCAGAGGTTAGGGAAGCACTGCAAAGCACACCACCACCAATTGCCCCCCCCCCCCAGTAAAACCTGGCCAGGGGATTTGCCGCAGGTATCCTGATGTATCTTTAAAACGATATTAAGTTCTTAAAATTCATTGATTTGTGTCTGTGTCACTGACCTCAAAAATACCAGAAAAAGAAAGGGGAAAAAAACCCTACGCATCTCATCATCTTAAAATCCCAACTGCTTTCTCTTCCAACTTTTGAATCACCACTCCTCAATTCAAGTGTGGGTTTTCTGAGAATGTCTCGTTGACTTAACTATTTTTCAACCTGGAGGAATAAATTGTCAGTCACACGCTATTTAGAGAACAAAAGCTTCCATGGGAGCGCTGCGGGAGCGCTGGGCGCTGTGGGTGGAACCAACCTCGCCCCTGCCAGACAGGACGAGGGAGCCCCGGTCCACTGCTGGCACCAGAAACGCCCCCCCCCCGCCCCCCCAGCGCTGTTGGAGCGGACCCTGGGGACCTGCACTCCCCACAGCCGCCAACAAAACCCCACCCCTCCGAGTGGGAGGAAACGGAGAGTTAGTGTTTACCCCAGGGCCCCACGGTGCACCCTTGTCATGGTTCGTTGCACTACAGAATTGCAGACCCGCCAGCCACTCAGGACACCAACAAAGAAAGGAGGGTGTCTCTCCAGGGGGAGAGCTGCAGATTTAATCTCAGAGCTGTGAGGGAGCAAGGCTCAGACCGGATTTCAGCGGCTTTAGCATATGCTGCCTCTGCGCGTGAGGAGCGCGGGTGCCGCACACGTAGCTTTTCCTGGTGTTTTAATGCATTATGTAAGCACATTTATATAAATGTTTTCCTGGGTTGGATAAATACTGTTTTTCTGTTTAAATTTAATCTGGATCCTTGAAAACGAATTTCGTTGATCTTTTTGTGACCCTGGAGATTTAGCCTTGATAAAAATTTCAAGTGTGAAAGGAAACTGGCACTCAAGGCAGCGCCCGGCTGGGGGAGAGCTGCAGGAAGCGGTGGGCAGGAGATGGCCAGGGCTCCCTTCGAGATTGTTTGCCACCGAGCACGTGCTGTGTGCTGCTGCTCAGAGAGCTACCCGCATCCAACCTTTCTTCCCAGTCTGGGAGACAGGACCCTGGCAATGCCATGCTACGAGCAGAAGAAGAGGAACCAAGCAGGGGAAGGGTGGCAGAGAGACAGTGGAGACTGGTCATCTTAGACACTGAGATGTCCCTGGAGAAAACTCACAGAAGTGATGGTGTGCAGCATGCCAACATCCAGGACCAGGCTAGACGAGCATCTGAAAAGACGGTGGAGGGCGTGCAGGCAAGGAATAATAAAGAGGCATGAACACGGGAAGGACAAGAGCCCCAGTTAACCTATAGAACCTCTAGGCTTCCTTGGAGTCAGGCAGAGTTTGCTGGGGCAGCGGTGGGCTCTGAGGAGGACAGGGGAGTGTATCGGCCACTTGCTCACAGCTTCTGGGGAACCACTGGGAGAAGAGTAGACAGGAAAGAGGCCAGAGCAGGGAGCAGGTGCTGCAGATTCCCGAGCCCATGGCTCTCCCAGCTAGGCTGCAGGTGGTTTTGCGGGCTGCTTTGCTGTGAGGAGATGGTGGCCAAGGATGGCCCAAGGGGTAGGATGGTGGCCTTAGCATGGATGGGCTGGCAGGCTGGATAAAGTCACTGCAGGTCGGGAACAGAAGGGTGGGTTCTTCTGAGTGGAGATAGCAGAAGCCAAGCCCACACTTAAGCACAAAGTTCAGTGGGAGAGAGAAGCGCCAATAGGATGAGTGAGGCTGACTCTGGGCCACTCAGAGTGAGGTATCTGTGAGAGGGTGCCCAAGGACAAGGCCACTGCCACCACGGATGGACGTGGTCAAGAGTTCCAGTTCAGGCTTCAACAGCCCTAGTGTTCACCAGGTCTGTCCTGCCTGGATTGGACTGGGGAAGGCTCTGAGTTCTCAACCTCTCAGCCTGTGTTTGCCATCCCGATGTGAGATGCTGAGCCCCGCAGGTGGGTTAGCTGGGCCATGTGGGCCATGTTCTCCCCCTTGCTGTTTGTCCTTAAGGCACAGTCACTTCAGCACCCCCTCCCAGGCTCCTTCTGAGGCTTCCCTAGACAGGGCGGGGTCCTGCAGACATCCCAGAGTGGATGAGCAGGAGCAACGGGAACCCCATGTCAGCAGAGGGGAGAGCATGCCAGGACTAGGGGATTGAGCAGAGGGCCAAGGGGCAGCAGCAGTGCTGGGCTCAGAGGACTCTTCAGGCATGGGGCTGCTAAGCATTGCCTCAGGCTTAGATGACCAGGAGCCACAGGAGGTGTTGTGGAGGGTGAGAGGAATTGCAGGGCCAGTCAGCACACCATCCTCTGTCCTACAACCCTTGCCTGTGGCACACACGCTGCCTCACTGGGCTGAGGCAGAGTGATGACCTCACTGTCTAAGACCCTGTGCCCTGAGCCGGCTTGACTCTGACCCATCTGACTCTGTACACTATGGTCATGTGTCTGCCCCTTGAGAGGTGCGAAATGGAAAGAGGTTCCTAACAGACCTTGGAGTGGAGGCTAAGAGGACAGGTGACATTCCCAAAGTCACAGAGTGAGCAGATACGGTGACCGACTATGAAAAGCCCAGGATGGGGCTCTGGTTGTGAAAGTCTGTCCCAGAAAAGGCCGTTAAGGCCAAGTCTGGCTTTGGCAGTGATATGGAAATGAGGTTTAAGGAAAAGGCAAGGGGCATAATGAAAGCTAAGTGACCCTGGTCAAGGCGTGTCCCCACCACTCTTCTCCACTCTAGTCTGTCCTTCAAGGTGATCTGTTGGTCCACAGGAAGAGAGGTGTGCCGTCTCTTCCTCAGAAGCAAGTTCCTTCCACGACTGACACCAGGCTCAGCCTTTCCCTTCCCCCAGCATGAGATGCCAGCCGAAATTCTAATGGGTAAGCTCTGCTGTTTCAATAGTATGATAGCCCAAAGGGCAGCAAAAGTGTCTCTCTTTAATTAGGATGCCTGCTCTCCTGCGAGGAAGGTCACCCAAGCGTCACTGCCCTCGGCTGCACACAGGCAACTGCACTCTGCTCAGGGCTCTCTCTGCTCTGCCCCATGGCTCTCCCTGCATTGCTCATGGCTCTCCCTGCACTCTGCTGCACACAGTCAACTGCACTCTGCTCCCTGCACTCTGCTCCCTGCACTGCGCATGGCTCTCCCTCCACACAGTCAATTGAACTCTGCTCCATGGCTCTCCCTGATTCTGATCTACTGCTTCCATCATCCTGTTACTTGAGATGAAACAGGTTCCTGCTTCTGATGTGGGCCAGCCCTGCATGGCTTCCAACCTGGCTGCTTTTACCATAGGCCAACTTGGTTTCATCTACAAAACTTGCCCTCATGCTGCGGGTGTGCTCAGCTCTGCAGGATACAGGCACTGTACAGACTGGAGGTCTCAGACTGCCCTAGAATAGAATAAAAGAGCCATAGGTGATGGCCGAGTTCCTCAGAGATGATCTCAGGGTGGATTCTCAACCTTTTAAATTAGCAAAATGGGAATCACAGAAGAAAATCCCAGGGTGTGTTAGTCAGCATGGGTTATGCTCAGTAACAAATAGGCCTCGACCTTTGTGGCTTCAGACACTAGTACCATATAATTGGTCCTGGCAGATCCTGACCATGGAGGCTTCATCAGCTTAGCATGTGACTATAGGAATACCTGCTGCTTCCCCAGTCAGTGTTTCATTCTGGTTTCTTCTTGGTGTAAGGTCTGTGGCTACCCATCCTATCTGAGAGTCCTTATGCTGCATGGTGATTCCCTGTTGGGACAAGAGGGTCTTTAGTTTCATTGATACCATACCTCCTGCCCCTGATTACAGCTGCTCAGTAAGAGGAAGATGTGCCCAGGTTATGCTGACCCTGCCATTATAGATGCCCGGGAAACAACTCCCTGTGGGGGAAATTATGGCCTTGGAGCCAAGGTGAGATCAGCTGGGAAGGAGGTGATAGGAGACCAGTGCGAACACTTCAGGGGAGCCTAGAGAGGTGGCTTCTGTGGCCTCTGAAGGCAAGTCAAAAATCCAAGCCAGAGCACAGCCATAACTTTGGAATACCTCCTATAATTCAGAGACTTATATCTGAGGGTAGATCCCAAGCCTGGAGAATTTTGGAGCATCTTTGGAAACTCCCTAACAACTATTCAGAACCAAGAGAGACCACTGGGCTGCCTAACAGAGCCCTTGTGGATGAATCACTACACCTTCCCTGTGTCCTGATGCCTGAGGCTACCCTGCTCATCTGCCCCCCAGAGACAGCCTGGCTCAGTGACCTCCCTTGCTCTGAGGGCTCCTGCCTTGGGATGCAAAGATGCCAGCAGACAGGCTGCTCCTGGCAACGAGGCAGATCAAGTGACTCACCTGCACGAGTTATTTTTAAGTGATTTGAAGGCTAGCGAAGGAAGCGCCTGACAGCTGCAGGAATTATTTGCCACGGAGCCACGGAGCAGGCCCCGCCAGCAGGTCCCGTGCTGGTCCCATGCCAGCAGGCGCCCAGCCTCAGGGACCCTGGAGCTTACTGGAGGTAGCCATTGGCACTCTCGGGCTCAGCATTTTGTATTCCCAAAGCAGAGGATCCAAAGAAGGCAGCTACGTCCTGCTCAGCAGTCTCCATTTTCCCTGCCATGGAGGAGAGAGCCCAAGAGTCCCTAGGAACCCTTTTCAGGAACCCTTGGGGAGCATACAGGCTCGCCACTGTCTAAGAATCACAGCCCAGAGCCCAGAGCCGACCACTGAGCCTGCAGCCCATATACTCCTTGGCTACTAACTCAAACACATGCGTCTGGTCTAGCCACTGTCTGATCCGACTCCTGGCCATCTTGTCCTTTTCCAAAGCTCACCTCAAATCCCGTCTGTCAAAAAGCAATCCAGCTTTCTCCTGTCTCCAAACCAAGCATACTCCTGAAAATACTTGATAAAAGGTGGGCAAAGAAGTCTTCTTGTCACAGCAGCCCCGCCCCAAGTGCAAACATAGGGACAGATGTGTCCAGTCACACACACCTCAATCCACGTGAAACACAACTCACTCAGTCTTCAGGCCTGCCTCAGATCTCCGTCATCTGTCTCGGGTGGAATCAAGTCCCTTGCTCATCTTAGGTCCTAGTGCAGTCTGTACTGACACAAGAATGGGATGCTGGTCCTGGGTGAAGCTGTCTAGAGAGAAGTAGCCTTGGACTGGAGCCAGCACTGCTCTCCTCTTCCTATCTCTGCCTTGGAGCTCCAGAAGGTGAGTACGGAGGGGAGAGTCTCCTGCTTGGCAAGTGAGGCTATGGGCATGGACATCCATGCTCACCTCTCCCAGCCTCTCCTACACACCTCAGCTCCCCATTGAAGGCAACTTACCCCTTTCCTAGTTCTCCCAGGAGTTCTTGAAGGTGCTCTTTAAATGAACCTACATTTGGTCTCAGGAAACCCAGTACCTTGGCCTACATCAGAAGCAATTGTTGAGTATCTGTGAAGGTGAGCAGAAACAAAAGAATCATGCCCTAGGGATCAGCCCACAAGACCACTAAACTTACTGCCAAAGGCTGCAGTGAGACTGTCCCATGTTGAAAATCCATTGTGCTTCTTTCATCATTGTGAGGTGATATTTCTCAGAGGTGACCCTGCAGTGTCAAATACCTGAGCATCACTGAGTCTGTGTGAATGAGTGAAGGGATGCATCCCAGCCCTTGTGGTGTGGGTTGGGAGTCCCCACGACCAACCTCCTGCTGAAACATAGGCTGCTGGTCCTGTATCCATGCCAGACATGAGAACCACCATACTGACCTCTCCAGACCACAGAAACTCCTAAAACCACTGATCCAGATTACAGCAGACAAGCCACAAGAGGTGGCGGGTAGAGGGAGGTGTCACTCATTGGCTGTCTCCTGCCAGAAAACCTTCTGTGGTCTGCCTCTCAGCAACAGGACAGACAGGTACAGGGCTGACACGGGGCCAGCTCAGGCCCACTCACTCCCAGTCATTGCATCTGCTCCCTGGAGGGTAAGCATTTGGCACCTGCTGCTCTGTTTGGAGGCCTTGGACATTTGCCTGAAGTGGCAAGATGACAGGAAAAGTTGATAAACACCTGCCACAGCACCGGTGATGACAGCCACAGTCATACTGAAGACAGCGCCATTTGATACCAGGTGCCACTTAAACGTTGTGCCAATTTGTCCTTGTTAGAAGTGGGTGACAACCATTCATGGAGATGTGGGTCAACCTCAGGAGATGTCGATTCTCCTAGTGGCTCTGTCTGAGGCCCCATTTTACAGATAGAGAACTTAAAACCCTGGGAAGTCAAACACTTGGTGCCTTCCCCAGACCAGGAGGGCACCAGATGCAAGCCAGCCATTCCTGGGGGCCTGAACACCAGCATTCACTGACACTACCTATTTTCTGACTTCTGGGGAGCAGTCTGTGGCCAGATCTGTGCTCTGAAGGTAGAGAACCCATTACTCCACTTCCTCCAGCCAGGAGGGTCTTGGGAGCCATGGACTCTGTGGATGTATTTCTGCCCCTCTGTGAGGTCCCTGTGGATGGAGAAAAGAGCTGCAGCCCGGGGGCCTCAGGCAGCCGTTCATTCCCTCACATTTCTGCAGGCTGGAGTCTAGAGACATGTCCACTGTGACCTTGTTAGCGCTGAAGAACTTTCTTTCTCCACTCTTTCAGCTTCTGGTGGTTGCTTGCCATTCTGGAGCTAGGGCTGTGTCGTTCTACGACTGCCTTCTCTTTCCAGGACCTCCTCCTTGTGTCCTGTCCAGTCAGCCAGCTGTCCTGATCTTGGGCAAATCCACTCTGACCTCATAGTAACTAGTCACATCTACAAGGGCCCCTGTGGTCATTTGAATGAGATGTCCCTTACAGTCTCAGGCATTTAAACTCTTGGTTCCCAATTGACGGCACTGTTTGGGGAGGCTTAGTAAGCATGGCCTTGTTGTATGAAGCGTTTCACTGGGGGTGGGCTTGGAGGTTTCAAAGCCTGTGTCCAGTGCATACTCTGCTTCCTGATGGCAGTTCAAGAGGTGAGCCCTCAGCTTCTTGTTCCTACTGCAGGCATTGCAGCTTGCTGCCTGCAATGAACTCCCTGCCTCAATGAACTCTTATCCCTCTGAAACCTGTAAGCCCAAATAAGTCCTTCCTTCTCTAAGTGGCCTTGGTCATGGCATATATCACAGTGACAGAGAAGTAATAATCCAGCTCTGGCTGCAGATGAGGTCACATATGGACAGAGAAGTAATAATCCAGCTCTGGCTGCAGATGAGGTCACATATGTTGGTAACAGGCAGCTGGAAATGTGTAAGCACTATTTTGCACTCTGCCAGCCAATCTCACCCACTGCTTGCCCAAGGAGGCTGACATGGTCCCCTCCCAGGTTCAAATTTTCTAAGGGCCCATCATCCCTCGGTCCTGTCCTTCCTTCTGCCTGCCCATCACCCTGGTCAACTATGAGCCTCTGGGATGAGTCTGTAGAAGTGGTGCCTTCCCCCTGTGTGAGGCAAGGTGCCCTGTGTGATAGCCTCAGTCCAGAGAGAGGCAGGAAACCCAGATCAAGCGCCCACCCTGTTCGGTCTCTACCTCCCCTTTTCTGGGCCTTAGAAAGTGTTCCTTCATGGTGCAGAAGACAGACTGCTCAGGGATGGGCATCTGGGACCTGCTGAATCATCTAATAATCACAGAGCTCAATGTAGGAGCAACCAGGCTGCCTGGAACCCGGCTCAAGCACAGCGCCAGCTTCCATGCCCCGTGTGTTCAAGGCCTGTGTACTAATGTCCCAACCCCACAGGCTGCTGCCACCTCCAGCCGTCTCTGCTTTCTATTCCGCCAGGAGGGACACGGAGTGCAGGACTGACCAGGAAACTGGCTAAAGCCCAACCCTTGGCCACGTTCTTTGCTCCTTGGCACACTGCCTACTGGCCCAACAAGCCATTCTGGAAGGCTGATGCAGGACCTCAGAACATAGACCTGGGAGGCTTTTGTAGGAGAGCTGAGCATTGTTCTGGAGACAAGGTCCCATGGAACCCTCCAGGCAGCTAGGGAAGGAAGAGAAAACTGTAGGGGCCAGCGTGGCTCAGTATCATCCCCAAGTTTCCTTCTACTCCCAGCTCCTCCACTTGGGAAAGTCTGACTTTTCACTCTTACCTGATGTGGGGTGGATCTACCTGGACCGATTTCCCAAGGCCCTGCTCCTCCGCACAACCCCCTCCACCAGGCATCTCCTGGAACCTGCTAGCAGTGCAGACCTCTGGCCCCATGAACGGGGCGTTCCATACTAGCCAGACGCCTCATCAGGGAGGGGTCTCAGCCAATAAAGGATCCCTGCACCTCTTTACCCCTCACACACAGCGGTTTTACTCAGGAACCAAACTTCCAGCCACTGCGCACAGCCCGAGCTTGGCTTTGGAAAGATATTTTTAGCAATGCTGAAGCTCCTCCAAGGGCTGCTAGGATGGCGCCCCTGCCCCAGTCCTTCAACCCTTCCAGTCACAGGAGTTCCCTGACCAGGCCTCTGCCCTGGTCCTGTTCAGTTGGAGGTTCTTTCCTACCTAGTGTGAAAGCCACCGTCCAGCCCTTGCCAAGAGCTGTGCCTGGGGAGGGTCTGGCTCCACTCAGCCTCTCTCCGTTAGCAGGAAGTGACAGACTGGAGGAGGGGGAGGGGTGCTTTCCATGTTTAGGATCTGAGGGGAAGGATAAAGATGTGCTCCCACCTTCTGGAGATACGCCTGTGTACCTGGGAGTCTCGGTGGAAGATGCAGGGATAGAGCGAGGCAAGGAGGGAAAGAGCGGGAGGGGGCAGGGAGAGGGAGGGAGAACAGGGAACAGAGGAAGAGACATGGAGACTCTGCTCTTCAGGTACATGTGGCCTTCAAGACAAAAAGGACCTGGGAAGCATAGCTCCTCTCCATCCATGGGGCTCTGAGCACCGTACACTGCCTGTTTGGCCACCACACTGACTTCTCATTTCCAGGTGTGGGAAGTGAGGCCTGGAGAGAAGGTTTATAAGGCAGGGCCTCCATCCACCCTCAGAGCACAGGTATCTCCAACATCCTCTGACACACACATGGCCCCAGAAGAGCAGTCTATGGAACTCTGGGGAGCCCCCAGCCTCCAGACCATCTAGGCCCCGAGGACCAGCCTTCCTGAACCCATTTACTAAATAATAACAACTTCCCTAGGTCCCGTGTCTTTGCTCTAATGCTGATGCCTTACAGTAACCTAGGCTTTGCCTCTGGAAGGGGGTTGCTTTGGCCTCTCTACGCTTATGTAAAAGCGTGGTACTATCGCTCCCTGGCCCAGTTCTCCATACTGAGTTCTGGCTTTGCTCAGCTTCCATGGAACTTCAGCATTCAGCTTCATGGCACTGCCAACCCCATTCCCTCAGCCCCATCCTCAGGCTATATCAACATTCCCAGACTTGTCCTACAGTGACCACTATGTCCCTGCTGAAGACTGTCACTGACTAGGCTAGACGGTCCTCTCCTCATTGTGAGGCCTTCCTCATTCCATCCAAGTTTGACATCAGAGCCTTGCTCCTCTGGTTCTGAGGTGTCAAGTGCCAGAATGAGGGTGGACAGACAAGTCTCTCCATGTGGGATGGTGTCCATTCTAGAAGCAGACTAGTTATCCCCAAACCTGACCATCTGGAGTAGCTGGCTGCCCCACCCACATCAGTGACCACTAGAGGGAATGCAGCCAGTGGCAGCACTGGGATCAACGTCTAAACCTCCAAGCTCTCCCAAGGCAGACATCCCAGCAGTGCTCCCCACAAAAAGGACCTAGAGGCCAGGAGTGCAGTCTCAGAGCAGGCTCTGAACTGTGTGCCTGAGGCCAGCCTCTGGTCAGGGACAGCAGCTCATCTCTGGCTTTCCGCCCTCCCCCGTGAACTCTTACCTTCTATGTAACACCATGCAGTTCCTGCAGAAGGAAGCAGCATGGAGGGAGAGCAGGCTCAGAGGTCCAGGGTGCTGCCTGTGTCCCCAGAGAACAGAACTCCAGAATACAGGCTCCTGACTGCTGAGTCACAGGTCCCCACAGGTCAGCTTCAGATAACACCCGATAGCTTCCCGGGCCACTGCACAGGGTGTTGCTAGGCAGACAGGCCATGCCTGGGCTGTGTTACCCTCAAGGCCTCCTGTGGGGGACCGCTGTCCAGACCTCCCAATTTGAGGATAGGGTTCCACTCCTCATAGCTGTGGGTCAGGGGTGGATGCCTCACTTGGATGCATGGACTTGACTACTGTCTTTCAGCTTTTCCTCGTCAAAAGGAAATCAGATGCCTCTTGTCTGCATCACTTCAATTTCAGAGCTGACAACCTGTAACCCGCCTTGTCTCAGGGCCATTCATCTACTCAATGTAAAATGACATTTACAGATATGATCCTGCCCACACTTGGTTCATTGCGCCACTTTAGAGAAGAACATGAAAGCAGTGTGGACCCCATGCTCAGGGTTTCCTGTCTCACCATGACTCTGGGGGTTTGTGTAGCTCAGCCCTGGATGTCACAATCAGATATGTCCTAAGGATGTATAATCTATTGATGCCTTTCCAATGTCCCCAGGGCTGTGTTATTATTTAAATTTTTATACGAGAACTTGTATACACTAAGCATGTCTGTTTCACCATCACCTGGTCAGGAAACGACCTTCGCTCTCCCAGGAGGCCTCTCTGTGGCCTTTCTGAAGCCAAGGACTTATATTCTATAAAATCATGGGATTATACGCACAGCATAAAGGTTGTCGCCTTAATCTTTCTGAGCGTTTTCATGTGCTGTGTGGTCACCGTCTCCAGAACTTCCACGTCCCCACACTGAACCTGTCCCCATGAACACCAACTCTGCAGTCCCTGCTTGGTCACCTACGGTTCCTTCTGTCCCCATGAGTGATGGCTTATGGGACCTCTTGGTGTCTTGGCCCCTCCTGTGATGGGGGTGGATCATTCTACCTTCCATCCACGGTGAATGTACTGCCATGGATGAGGTGGGAGGGGGACGACACAGTGTTCTAGATCTCAGCACTTGGGGTCGATATCCAGAAGTGACGGTGTAAAAACATGTGGCAGTGTTAGGCTTGTCTTCTTCTTCCGAGGGAATGTCAGTGTTCAACAGCGGGTGACCACTTCCTATACCCCACTCCCAGGGTGTATTGGCTCCTAATGCCTCACATCCCAGGGTTTATTTTCTCTTTTTCTTCTTTGCTTGCTTGTTCTTGATAGTAGATGACCTAATTACGACTATGAGGCATCTCATTGAGGCTTTGGTTCATACTTCCCTGAAGTTTAGCAATGCTGAGGCAATTTTAATGTGATTTGGAGCCAAAGGATTGTTTTTTTTTAAATAAGAAAATTGACACACAAAACAATATTGCCTTGGACTTGATGATAGAGGGTTCGCCAGGCTTGTAGAGAACTGTAGATTCCATTCTCATTACTGATGGAGGAAGTAAAGAAGAAAAGAAAGGAAGAACAGGAGGGCAGGAGGAATACATTCTAGCTTCCAAAAACATAAAAATGAAATAATGACCTGTATCTACCATTAGAGCAGGGAGGGACTTTGGTGTTGTTTGCTGGGGTGGAGTAGCAGGAAGAAGCAAGGACACAATGACGGCTAAAGGGGTAGGTGACCAGGAAGCATGTGGGCACCATGGAGTAGGGCTGATGGGGACATCTAGCTCATCTTGGGAGGGGACACTTGTTATCCAAGTCAGCCTCCTGCAGGATGTGGCCTCTTCAAACACCTGGGACTGGACATGTGTCTGCAATGCTATCTTGCATTTTCTAGAAAGCAAAAAGAAAAATGTCTTTCCAGGCTATGGAGTGGTCTGGATTATAGCAGAATCTTGACCCTCATAGAAGCCAGTTTTGAGAAGCTACATAGATTGTGTGCCCCCCATGACCAGGGTACAGCTGTGCTGGGGCACTGCTGAGAATTAAGGCTGAGCCCTAGCAACCATGTAGGGCAAGCTACAAGAGTGAGGTAAGAAATGGAGGAGCGGCAATCCAAGGCCTGTCCCTGGAGTGAGCAGCTCAGAGGACTGGAGAGGTCCTGGGCCTGGCTGAGCAGAATGGCCCAGAAGACAACAGCAATGAGTGTCAAGGCTGGAATGGGGGCAGGTAGAAGGTATGCAGGGCAAAGGGTGGGACAGTGGAGAGTCTCAGGGAAGTGCAAGCACCATAAACTGAGCAGAGCCCAGGAGAGGCACAAGAAGAGAAAAGGCAAGAGAAAGGGGGACATAGACCGGGGTATATCAGAGCCCATAGAGGGTCATCCTTGACAACCTCCATCTGAGACTCACCAGGAAAGTGAGGGAGGGTGGAGAAGAGCTGAGCACACTAACGGAGCTCCCATCACAAAAGCCCTGCTTCTCAGGCAGGGCAGCAGTGGGATGGCAGCCATGCCTTCCCATGAGTCCAGCTGTGAGGCTTCTGCTCCCATCCCTTCTACCGTCATGGTGGCTCCACATTCTCCTTCATGATCTTTCCTCTGTCCCCAAGGTCCTCCTGTCCCTGTTGCTTCCACGTCACAATAGTGACTACTCAGAACTGAGCACAAGCAGAGGGGGGCAGGACCAAGAACAGTGGGCTTAAGGTAGGATCAGTCATGTGACCATCACCTGTCTACACCCCGGGTCACACACTGCTGGCTACAGGAGCTAGAGCTGTCTGGGAAGGTGAAAGAAAATGATTTGGCTGGCCAGGAGCCTCTGAATGTGACAGTCCCCATTTGAGACTGATTGACAGTCAGGTGCAAGGCCAAGGCCACAGACCCAGGGCCAAAGCCAGGACAACCAGGAGAAATCTCGGAGTGCACAGCCCCAAGAAGGTCTCTGAAAACTCAGTCTCTTAAGCAGAAGGTGAATGCTGCACCTTAACATTTAAAATTACCACCTCAAAGGTCACAATGAACAAGAGATCACAATTTGAAGTAAGCCCAGGGAATCTGGCAGGGTATGAGCCTAAGCCAGCCAGGAGGAAGACCTGTCTTTATTTACGGCATTGGCGTTCCTTCATTCAGGACACTTCCATATTTGATTCTTTTTTTTCTCCACTCCACATGAAAACATTACTTATTTCTATCATCACAGTCTGTGGCTCTGGTTATTATTTCTGTTTTTGTTTTTTTTTTTTTAACACAGAAAACTCACTATGTAGCCCAGGATGGTCTGCAGCTCTCCATCCTCCTGCCTCAGCCTTCTGAGTGCTGGGATGACAGGCATGCACTATCGTGCCTATCTTGATGGCTGAATTTTGACACCAATCACATTTGGCAGCTGCAGTTTCTCTGGTCCCGAACCGTGCTCTGGTTAGGTGAGGGACATGGCAAGGGCAGTCATCAGGGCACTGGCTGCATGTGGCTCTGAGGAATGGCGGTTGAGGAAAGTAGAGAGAGGAAAATCTCAGCCTGAGGTGTGTGAGCAGGGTCCACCTGTCTTTCCTTGAAGACCCACAGGAAAAGCCATTGTCTCCTGAGTGGCTGTGTGTCATGGAGCTCCAGGAAGCCACGTGGATACTGGAGATCACCAAACAGTGGCCTAGAAGGGCCTGGTCTCCATGGCCTTGCTAAATTGCTTCACGTGCCTCCCAGGGCCACCTGTCTTGCATGGGTCAGTGTGACTTGATGGGCAGCCTGTTTTAAAGGTTGTGCAGTGGTGACCAGGCCTTATCACCAGGTGTGGGGGCTAGTCCTCACTTCAAGGACTCGATGATGCAAAGGCTTGGCTCTGCATGACTTCTCCTCCCTTAGCAGCAGGGCTCTGGGGACAAGAGTCACACTGCCCCCAGACAGGTCAGAGCGTTGTCAAGCCTCAGGAGCTCTGGGTCACAGGCGTGACGACCGTGAAGTCCTTAGGCATGCGTGTGGAGGTCAGAGGATGACTTCCTGTGACGACTTCCAGCAGTCAGTTCTCTCCACTCCTCCACGTAGGCTCCAGGACTCAAACTCCGGCCAGCAGGCTCAGCAGCAAGTGGCTTTGCCCACTGAGCTGTCTTGCCAGCCCTTCCTGCTTAGTTCTGCATTGCCTATTCTGCCTCTCCATTGCTCCAAGCTTCTCCGGGAGCTGGGTGTGAATGTGCCTTCTCCGTCTAGACACACGGGAACCCATTACGGGCTGCTGTAGTCTCCTGGGTCTTGGGCCAGCACTTTGAGACAAACAGTTTCTCACGGAAGAATCCTCATACCTTTCTTTCTCTTCCTTTTTCATATAATACGTTTATTATGCCAATTTAATCATTATCAGAAATTTCGCTTGGGAACAACTGACAATAAAGTCAGCAGAAACAACCCAGGAGTGATAAATCACCCAAAATTGATTGCAGAAATGCTTTGTGACTTCTCAGGTAGCATTTGCCTTGTGACAGTCGCTCATCTCAGCCTGAAATAAAAGAATGCACACGGGGCTTTCTCTGCGTTAGGATGCATCAGCAGGATGCCTGGGGACCCCGAGCAAACTGCCACACAGTCACCACGGGATGTTATTTTGTGCTACTGTCTTCGTGTTTAGGGCTCCTAGCCTGCTGTGTGCACGTTTAGGGATCCATGGCCCCTGCCTGCATGTTTAGAGCTATTATTATAGCTGCCTGCAGATAGAGTTTTCCCATCCTGCTACCATTAGTATCATTCCCTATGGCTTGAATTTTCTCTTCTCTGATATTAAACTCTCTCTTTCTCTCTCTCTCTCTCTCTCTCTCTCTCTCTCTCTCTCTCTCTCTCTCTCTGTGTGTGTGTGTGTGTGTGATATTGCATAATACCCACAGACCATCTTTTTGCTTGCTCTTGCTCAGTGTCTGCCTAGCACTCTTAACCACTTAGCCTCCCCTCCAGCCCCACCTTCAGTGGTCTGGAGTATGTTTTTCTTTACGGTTTCTTAGGAATGGCATTGCAGTCAGGCTCCAAGTGTCCTTGTCTCCCTGACCACCCAATACAGGAACTCCCCTAAGGTTGACCTAGCTTCCTTGTTCTCTCCCTGACCTGAGGTCAGGCATCTGGCAGGAGTTGGTTCTGAGGCCATCCCTCTGTAGCCATCACCCTTTCCTGTGCCCTGAGCTCCTTTGCCCTGGTCCCCTAACCCACTCCATCACTGGCATCACTGTCAGTGATCTTCAGCAGACAGTCCCCTCTCTGGGATTCAGTTCACTGCTTCTATAGCGGATGAACATACAATCTCCATTCTCTATCAAAAAAGGAGATGCTAGGGAGAGAAGCCCAAGCACCCAGGGATTTCGTGTCATAAGCTCTCATCAATTAGCCTCCAACTCAGGTGCTTCCTGCAGCTAGCGCACTGGCCTCAGAAGCTGGTTGGCTGAACTCCTTTCTTGCTTTGTGGTTTGAGCCTGGGCTGCTGTGAGCAGAGGAGCAGCGGTGTCATTGCCCCGTGCCCCCTGGAGACAAAGGCGACAACTGGCTATGAAGCTTAAGAGCAGCCTTTTGGGGTCCAGGCTGCACCCCTTCTGCAATCCCACTGGTTGGCTTGGGGAGGAGGCAGAGCCACGATGCTTACCCATGATGCTGCTCAAATGTATGTACAGCATGTAGGTGTCATAGTAACCAAGAAGGGAGACATCGTTCTCGTGAAAGAGGACAAAAAGAGACTAGGGGTATGCCTATTGGTACAATGTCTGGCACCACGCATGAGGTCTTGGGTTTGATCCCAAGCACCACATAAACCAATCCCAGTACTTGGGAAGTGGGGGCAGGAATGTCAGAAATTCAAGGTCATCCTCTGCTACAGAGTATAAGTTCAAGGTCAGGCGGAGCTAAGTGAAACTGAGTCAAAGAGGAAAGAGGAAGGGAAGAAAGGCAGAAAGATAAAGAAGAGGGAGGAGAGGAGGAGCAGGAGGAGCGGGAGGAGCAGGAGGAGCAGAGGAGAAGAGCTGACAGCTACACACAATGCACCATCTTCAATTAAGTCCTTCTTTAGAGAACAGGTACAGATATAATTTGGGACAACTGGAGAAGTATACCTAGGACTAATATTAGATCACTAATCAGCTCGGGCTGCAGCACCACAGGTTGGGTGGCGCTGACACGGACCTGCATGTCTCAGACCCGGAATAGAGGCAGAGATCCCGGAAGAGCCTACCACCCTGGTGGCCCAATACAGACGCTCTTTCTGCTTTTTCAACAGCCAGGCCTTGCTAACAGGAAGTGTGGGGGAGGCCCATCTCTTTGTTTTCCTACCTGGCCTCTGACTACCCTTCATCTCCTCTAACCACCCAAAACGGCAGGCAGTCCCAGGCTCCAGATCCCACTAGCCAATTCAAAAGAACACAGTCACTGAGACGATCACACCAGCCAAGCACCAGTGTAAATTCTTTTAGGTGTGGGCGTCCTCTGAGGACTGAATTAAATTTCTCAAGCAAGGCAGTGGGTAGCAGAGTGTCCTGTGCTTAGGGACACAGATGACGTCGTCACAGGAGACTGACTTTGGAAATGTGCAGAGGCAGCTGTGGTGATGGTGGCCCCTGGCCAGCAGGTGACAAGTAGAGGGTGGCCATCCATTATTCAGTCCTTGGTTCCTCCGTTGTGCTACAGGTTTGAGATGATGAGGAGCTGGGCTCTGCTGGGGATGGTGACGATGAACTAGCTGACTCCTCTCCGCTCTGAGCCCTGTGTGGGATGCCTCTGGCCACATCGCCCCAAGCTTAGACCATCTGGGCAGCTGGAAACCACAGGACCCTGCAGGGGAGAGAGCTTCACCAGGGAGGGGTATGAAGTAGGCCAGTCTAGCTCGGGAACAAACCACCACTGAGTTCTCACTGTGGCCCTTCAAGTCCCCTGCTGGCAGACATGACATGGCTGGACCAGCCTGAGTCCTCACTCCTGTGGCCCTTTTTTTCCCCCTGAAAATCTTGTCTAGGCTATGCCTGCCCTCTAGCAGGCTTGCTTGACGTCAGACAGTCCTTGAAGAGTAGCCTGATTCTGTATAGCAGAGTGGGCAGAGCATCTCCATAGGAACGCCTGTCTTCGGCCTGGAAAGATGGCTCAGCTACTGAAAGCTAGACTCGAAGTCAAAGAATCCAGAATACCTGTCTTCCCCCAGCCACAACAGGAATGGTGAGGCTCAACAGCTGTCACAGGCCGCCACTTGGTGACATCCAACATGGAGTCTCTGCTATGAACCACACGTGTTCCTCCAGCCCACTGGTCTCTGTGTTCAGATTCACATGGATCTCCTCTGGGCTTGAGTGTGTGCAGAATCCAACATCACCAGCTAGTCGTCACAAAGGAAGTCCCAGAGATAAGTCATACGTGAGTTTTTCAATTTTCTTTTCCATAATTCTGCATATTCCCCCAAACAAAGCAAACATGGGTGCACTGTCTTTGAGTCAGACATCTGGCCACAGAACCCCAGACTCTAGGATGGAAGCCAGGAGGTGGAAGGCTTTGGGCCGGCTCATTCCTGTCCTGACAGCCCTGTGGAGATGCTGTCTCCATTCCCACAGCTGGAAAAGAAGGGACCATTGCCTCTGTGGGTATCATGGCTCCTCTCCCCAGGCTCTGCAGATCCAGACCCGTCTCCAGTCTGCACACCTTACTCTGGCTGCTCAGAGCCTGGCCCTTTATTGCTTAGAGACAGTCATGCAATGCATTTAGAGCTGTGCTGCTTCTGGCTTGGAGCTGAGTTCATGGGAAAAATAAATAAATAAAACAGAAACCAAAATAGAAGCATGTGCAGAGTTGGAAGCCGGGGTGAAGTGGTTCCTCTGCAGTTCCAGAGAGGCAGGCCCTCCCAGACAGGCTGCACCCCAGCTTTGCATCTTAATCAGGGATAATTACAGGAGGCCTGGGCCTCTGCTGGCTAGGAGGAGAAGCCCATCCTACCTGCTTCTCTCCCACACCTGCTCCCTGTGGCAGAGCAGAGGACCCTCAGCAAATGTCTACCACTTGTTAGAGACAGGGAAACTGAAGCCTTGGGAACATATGCAGCTCTTTCCTGAGAGCAGACCACGCCAACGGCAGACTGAGTTCAGGAAACGATTGGAACTGATTTGAGTGAGATTGGGAGAATTTGAAACTTCCCAGTGAATCAAGAGAGATCCCGAGTCATAGGACTGAGCTTGGAAGAATCCAGGTACCAAGGCCCATCTACGTGGCTTCCTCATCTTCAGAAACCTGGCCTTCAGAATCCCTGACTCCTGGCTGAGCTGTCCTGCTATGAGAGCTCTAAGAACCCCATGGAAGGGCTCCTATGGGTGTCTCTGACTCCCTGCACTTAGAGGCATGGTGGCAAGTTTGGTTGGGGGCCCAGGGCTGCTGTCTAGTCTAGTTGTTTTTGACTCTTTATTCTTTTACTCTTTGTTCTTTGCTCTTTTGTGAGGGCCACCACCCAGCTCCCAATAAATCACGAGTCCCATTCTTACTTATGAATTCCCGGCCTTAGCTTGGCTTGTTTCTAACCATCTTTTCCTAACTTATATTATCCCATCTATCTTTTGCTTCTGAGCTTTTACGTTGCTCTATTTTATATACCTTTCTTTCTGATTCCATGTCTGGCTGTGTGGCTGTATGGCCGGCCCCTGGAGTCCTCCTATCCTTCTTTTTTCATTCCTTGATCCTCCTCCTAGATTTCTCCTCCTATTTATTCTCTCTGCCTGCCAGTCCCACCTATCCTTTTTCCTGCTTCTCTATTGGCTCGTCAGTTCTTTATTAGACCAATCAGGTTTTAGACAGGCAAAATAACACAACTTCACAGAGTTAAACAAATGCAACATAAAAAGTGTAACACATCTTTGCATCATTAAAACAAATGTTCCACAGCATAAACAAATATGACACATCTTAAAATAATATTCCATGCTGGGTGGTAGCAGTGCATGCCTTAAATCCTAACCCTCAGGAGGCAGAGGCAGGCAGATCTCTGTGAGTTCGAGGCCAGCCTGGTCTACAAGAGCTAGTTCCAGGACAGGCACCAAAGCTACACAGAGAAACCGTGTCTTGAAAAACCAAATAAATGCATAAATAAATAAATAAATAGCATTCCACAACAGTCAGTGAAGTAGGGGACAGAAATAGCAAATGTCACTTGGCACCTACTCATCCTAGCCACCGTGAACAGGGGTAAGGTAGGAAGAAGGGAAGAGGTTTCCCAGAAAGGCTTCTGCATCCAGAGAAGGGAGGTAGCCTGAACCTCAGCTGTCTTTCCCAGAGCCAGGTCAAATGTCTGCAAAGGCCTTGGGATCGTCTCTGAGAGTTAGTCTCCAAATCCCCTGTCCCCCACATAGCAGTTGTCGGGTCCTGTCTTGCGTCTGTTATGCTAGCTTCCAATCCAGACAGAACTGCCTCAGTGCCCTTGCCTGGCAGGCTCTCTGCGCTGATCCATGTCTCCAGACACACATTCTCCAGCCAGCTGTCTCCCAACAACTCCAGTGAGCCCCACATTCCAATCACCCAATATGTCCCCAGATTAAGGGAGCAGCCACACTTCCCCTTCACCACCTCAGAGAACTGTTCAGCCACTCCCAGATACTCAAGTGGAAAACCTAGACACAACCTGGGGCCCCTTCTCTTCTCCATCTCCAGGCCCCAACACATGCTGAATTGTGTTTTCCTCCTGGTGACCCACTGCCTCTCCTAGCCAGTGTCCATCTTCTCTCTGTGAAATAGAGTCTAGTGTCTGTGCTACTACGTGCACTACGGTCCTGTAGCACCTGTATTACATGTACTACGATACTATGCCTGTAGCTTACTACCTGCACTAAGGAAGGTGGAAGGTTTGCTAGCCTGGCAAGGGGCTGGAGATTGAAACACACACACACACACACACACACACACACACACACACGGGTCATCCTTGAAACAAGAATGCCAAGAATGCCACCTTGAATCAAGAATGCCCCCTTTATTGTGGTCCAGGGCAGCTTATATAGGGTCTCCTTGACCAGTGGCTATGCCCCAACTCTCAGCTGCAAGCCCACCAGAAGTCACTCCCTGTCTCATGCTCAGAGCAGCTGCAAGCACAGAAGAACAAGTTGTTTTGCTCGCAGGCAAGGGGTCACAGGAAATTCACCGTCTGGGGGTCCACAGTGCCAACAGGAGAGAAGGCTTTTGAATTGGAAACGGTATAGACCATGACAGCTGCAGGCTGTGGCAGGACCTCAGTGGTGTTCTGAAGGAGGTAGACTGTGCTGTGGGAGACATTTCCTGGGCTGTTGGGAGGTGAGAAGCCCTTCTATGAGGAAGGCTTTTGGCAAGTCACTAGGGAGCAGGACATGAGGGATTTACAGACCTCAAAGAGGGGAAACTGAGGCATTGAGGGACCCAAGCTCGTCTCTTGCTCTGCCACCTGAGTCTTTTTCTTTATTGTGTGTTTCTTTCCCTTCTGTTTTTCACCATGTGTTCTTTCTGTCCCTCTGTTGTCCTTGTCTATGTCCTCTCTTCATCTTTCTCCCTCTTCTGTCTCTTTCTCTGTCTTGCTCTTCCCACCCACACCCCCAAGCTAGGTTCTGAATGAGTGTGCTGAGCAGGACCCTCCCTCTGCCCTTCTGCTCCCCAGTGAGTGACTCACCCAGTGCTGTGTGCCCCATCCACCTACTTAGGATCTCATGGGGTTGGAATGGCCAATGCTGCCAGTCCTGTGGGTACAAGGTCATGTTCCCTCTCCCTCCCACTCCGTGACCTTGTCCAGGCCATGTTGAAAGTTCAGAAGCCCTTGCTCATCAGACTCAGTCCGAGCTCCTCCTGTGGTGTGGAAGGAGCCCCACAGATACATGAGAAGCTGCACACGCAGCAGGCTCAGGGGAGGACCAGCACCAGGAGGGCTTCTGGGCAGCTGCTCAGGCTAGAGGTTGAGATGACAGACGCCCAGTCCCTCTAAGAGATGGATAGGAAACAGTATGGAAGGCTCTGAAGGTGAGGGATTAGAACAGAGACCAGACTTTCACTCAGGGGTCCAGGAGTAGAAGTGGGGCCCTTAGAGCTTACAGGATGTGGGTCCTTCAGTGAGATGCTGGGGTTCCTGCCCACTCTACACTGTCACATGAGCACAGGAAGCATGAAAAGCCCCCCCTATTTTAGCTACATTGAGACTGTACAGATTTAATGAATTAATTCCCCAAATTACTGAATCAATACCTAATTACAACCGCAGGCAATCTGACAGCCTGAGAGCCAGACTCTGTAATCACTGCTTTTAGACAAGAAACTGAGTTCAGAGAGGTGATGTCACTCCCCTAAGTGCACAGCTACTAGCCCGGTGTGCGGGGAGGGGGCGGGGTGCCAGGCACTGTCACTAGGGAAGAGGATGTGTGGGGGTGGAGGGTGGGAGGGATATGGAGCTGTCAGCAATGAGCCTCTGCACCCTGCACCCCACACTGTGTTTCCTGCACCCCTGCACTATGCACACTGCACCCCACACCCACTGCACCCTCAAACACACTGTGTGTTCTTCACCCCTGCACTCCTGCACTGTGCATCCTGCACCCCACACCCACTGAACCCTCCACCCCACACTGTGCACCACATACCTCACACCATGCTCTCTGTGCCCTGTAACATACGACCTGCTCTGTGGACCCCTGCTACACATCTTCTGCATCCTGTACCCTATGTCCCTGCAACCCTGTACCCCTGGGCCTGCACCCTGCGCCCTCCACCTCGCAGTTCTGCTGTAGACAGTTTTTGCACTGCCCAGACAAGAGGCCTAGATTCTGCAAACATGTGTACAGGGTCAGGGTCAGAAGGGTGTGCTGCCCTGTGGTCTTTCATGAATTTATAGAAAATTTTGGTTCAGGCTGGCAGAGTAGTCACAGCAAATGTCATCTAGTGGCCACAGTCCTGCCTGCCCAATGGCCTAGTTAGCCTCAACATCTGCCTGGTGACCATCAGTCCTTCAGCTGGAGGAATTCCCATTGAGACATCTGCCCTGCTGAAGGGCCACTTAGCTCCTGTAAGTTGTTGATGGGGGTGTGACCCAGATAAGCAGGCCTGCTATGTGGTATCAGACCTCTTCCCTTAGATGCTACAGATGGGGACCTGACAGAGGTAGCTGAGCGTAGAGGCCGAACGTGGGAGCCGGGGAGTTGTCTGTGGCTGGTGTTTGGGAAAGGCAGAGTACAGCGTTGCTTTTCCAGGCTGGGTAGTAGACAGTGTAGTTAGAGATCCCTGTTTCCCACCCTGAGGCCTCCCTGTTGCAGTGTTGAGCAATGGTAGTGCTCCCCCTTCCCTGGATCTGAGCGCGTGGTATACAGATTGATTAGTCCGCATGGCCCTTCAGAGAGCCTGTCCTCGTTGGCTCACTGAACAGAGCTGAATGCAGAGGACCCACACACATCACCTACACTCGCAAACCAGGCATACGGGAGGTAGGGATGGGTTTAGCTGTGCCTAAGCTGCCCTGGGACTACAGAAAACCTCTGTCTATAAAAGGCATTGAAAGAGATAGCACGGTTCTGTGACTCAATTCCTTCAGCTTCTAGGGAATGAACAATGACCTTCACCTTCAATCTTTTAAGCATTTGTATAGAAGGATCCCGGAGCTGGCAGGGACTTCCAGATGCTTGAGTTGTTGAGCAGGATGGCCATTCCCTTCAACTCAAAGCCCAGAGCTCACCTTCGAGGTGAGAGGTCTGGTGGGAGGGAAGCACCTGGGAGAAGCAGAAGGCCAGCGGGAGGGCTGGAGGGGTGGCTCAGCAGCTTAGATCTCTTGCTGCTGATCTAATTCTAATGTTCACGATCCTCTGTAATTCCAACTCCAAGGATCCAATGCCCTGTTTTGGTCTCCATGAATGCCTGCACTCACGTGCACATACCCACACATGTACACAAATACACATAATTTAAAACAATGAAATTAAATGTAAAAAGATAAAAGCAAGCAAGAACTGAAAGGCAACACTGAGAGGTCTGAGTGGGAGGAAAAGTGGCTGCAGGTATGGGTTGGGGCACAGAGCATCCATCGTGCAACCAAGGCTGAGGGTGGTCAGGTCAGGAGTGTGCCGTGGTTATGGAGGAATTACAGAGAGGGGTCCTGACCAGTACTGACTGAGGGAGACACGAAGGGCTGGAGAAGAAACTGAAGCTGTTTCTTTGGGGCTCAGGCTTATCTGTGGTACTCAGAATGGGCCAGAAGCCTCAAGCAGGCTAAGCACACACTTTGCAACTGAGCCTGCCCCCCAACATTAGCCAGATCAGCAGCTAGCAGCCTTCAGGACACCATCAAGATACAGGCCTAGGAGAGTGCCTAGGAAAGGCAGACGGCCCATACGGACAGGCAGATAATCCCATGGAAGTTTCCTTCACAATAGACATGTGGAGGTTTGAAAATAAAACATAGAGGTCCATACACTGGTTTTTTTTTTTTTAAAAAAAAAAGGTAGAAGAGACTGGAGAGAAATGAGAAAAGGGCAGGGGAGGGAGATTTGGAAGCAGGCTTCTGCCATCATCACTGGTGTCAGAACTCAGCATGTGGGGCCTGCAGTTAGATGGAAGACTATAGAGGAGGGGAGTCTGGAGGTTGACACAGACCCAAGGAGACTCCAGGAGAAGGGGATGGAAGCTATCCCACACCAGCCAGTGAGACAGGGGCTCCACTTGAAGGGCAGTGTTTTGAGACAAGTTTCTGTTGAGACAAAATAACCGGATGTACAGCTAAGGTCAAGGGTCCCAGGAACTTTGCTGGTGGTGGGCAATAGAGATCAGAGGCCCCACAGAGGAACTGGAGGGTGGAAAGATGGGTCATCTGGGGTTCAGAAAGTCTTGGGATCAGAGCAAACAGGAGGGGTGAGGTAGGAGTAACCTTGATAAGGGCTGTAGACAGTCCCAGGGTTAGAACAAGTGACAGAGGCCAGGCTCCTCTGACTCCAGTACACATCACGTGGACACACTCGGTCACACACGCACACGACAGACACAGCTCTCCCTGACACGATCATTTCCATTCATAGAGGAAACTGAAGCCTTGCAGGCCATGAGGAGGTCTGGCGTTGCAGCCCCCTCCCTCAGGTCCCATGGCCTCACGTGCACCTGCTGGCCTTGCCTAACCGTGGCCTAACAGAACTCAGCCTGATCCGGGAGCTGATTAGGAGCATTGTTCGGGAGCAAGGCGGGCATTTCATTTCCTCTCTGCTGTGGGCGCTGCCTGCCCTCTGCAGCCTGCATCAGCCACGGCCCCTTGCCTGGGCGGTGGATATTAAACTGCCAGTGGCTGCTGGAAATCTGCCTGTGAGAACATTTCCTTTCACAACCAGACTGACTGGCCTGGGGCCTTCCCTGCCCCCCATAAGCCACCATGTGTCTGGATGGGCAGAGCTGTTCTTAGGGCTAAATGCAGCTCTCTGCCAGCATCAGGGGGGTCTCAGCACAGGCGAGACCTTCAGGAACCAAGGAGTCCCAGGCCCCAAGCCCCTTCCATCTTGCTGACAAGGTTGCTGGGGGCATAAGGAGCAAAGCCCACTGGATGGAATGCTCACCTGAACAAGCAGGAAGGACCCTGAAAAGACTGTCCCTCCTTCCACTCAACCTGATCTTACCTGCTTTAACACACCTGCCATGGAAGCCACCTCGAAGCCATGGGGATGATGTGTCTGAGGCCAGTCTGTGTGTTCAGGCCAGGCTCTGAGAAGGGAAGAGGCAGCTGAGGCTCTGAGTCTGGATGGTCAGAGTTCCCTGTGATTCAAAACAAGATTGAGTCCTTGACGTTTGTTCTGGCTTCAGATGAGCCGTCCATCACTGAGGGGAGGGGGCATAGTGACATGCCCTCAGGGTCTCCATCTACACACGCTGAAAACAATCTGTGTGTGATGTCCCTTCTCAATACAAGTCCCTGAACTTCTCAAGGTCATGGTGGCAGGAGACTATGTGTCTGCCTATCTACAGTGAGTAGATGACAGACAGACAGACAGACAGACAGAGAAACAGGTTATAGATGGCTAATGGCCAGGTTGATAGGTATGTAAGTTGACAATGGATTTGGTTTTTGTTTGTCAAAACAGGGTTTCTGTGTGTATCCCTGGCTGTTCAGGAACTCATTTTGTAAATCAGACTGGCCTAGAACTCATAGAGATCCTCCTGCCTCTGCCTCCTGAGTGCTGGAATTAAAGGTGTGCACCACCACGCTGGGCTAGACAATGGATTTTGCGGGTAGATGATGAAGAGATAGTAGGTATCAGATGATAGGTTACATAAATAAATGATATATCGATGGATAGATCCTTTAGGGAGGCCCACAACTCTTCATCACTAAGGGACTCCACAAGCCCTTCCCAAAACAGTGTCCAGAAGGGCCATACTGAACAGTTAGTGAGTACAAGCAAATTCCTGGCAGAAGCTAGCATTCCCATCTGTCCCTACCTGGCAGGTAGGACCCATGTAGGTGTTTTGGGGACTGAGGCTTCAGAAGCTGGTCAAGGAGAATGAAGAGGCACAGGTAGGGAAAGAGCAGGGAGGGCCTGAGGCCTAAGTCTAGGCAGAGCTTTGCCTGGAGTCATGTGGGACCCCCAAAAGACCTGTCTTCCATGGCCTTAGCTCCCCACTATGAGACATGGTCCCGGGCTTGACTGGTCACATGAAGACAGTCCACGTTGGAAGAGACATCCAAAGAGGGCTCTTTCCAGAGCCATCCCTGTTCTGGCTTCTGTCTGTGCTCTGCATACCTCACCCACAGCTCATAGCAACTCAGTCCAGCTCTGGGCCGTGCATGCGCAGTGACGTCATCTGATCTCAGGCCATGGTGGTCAGTTGCTGGCCCTGAAAAGGCAGCATCAATCTTCCTCTAATTAAATACCAAGCTCTCCAGACCTCTTAGCTTTGCAAGAGGGTTAATAAATGAATGACCTGCCTCAGTGCCCCATGAGGGTGGGTCTCAGTGACATCAGCAGCAATTAGATCACAGCGGGAACTGCGCAGGCCCAGACTTGAAGCAGATTCACTGGGAGTGGGAGGCCAGAGGGTCCAAAGCCTGTGCCCGGCCTCCCTGCCTCCACCTGCCTCAGCCCACACTTGCTTCACAGCTGCAAGGTTTCTAAGCAGAAAACACAATGTCTTAAACCATGTGACTGTCCCCACCATCCTGGGGACAAAACCCTGGTGTAAAGTACTTCTATGTGACCATCACCCTCTGGGACCCAAGGTAAGGTTCTGCAAAAGCCTTAAAGAGTTCTTGGAGTGGTCACCTAGCCTGAGGAGGGAAACACCAGTGAGAGAACCCCCATCAGGCATATGGCCTTCCCTGCTACCTCTCTCTCTTCTTCCTCCAGCTCATCTTCTTGGCTTCCTGGGTATGCATGTGGTATCGGCATGTGTGTACATTTGTGTGTATAAGTGTGCTCATAAGCATTCACACATGTATGGAGACCAAGGGTCATGTGACTTCCTCTATTGTATTCATCAGGTGACTTCTACTATTCAACTTTTTACTTTTAATTTGCATGCACACCTGTGCACACACACACATGCCATGGTGTGCATGTGGAGATTAGAGGACACCTTCCAGGAGTTCGTTCCTGCCTTCTACCTTATTGAGGTAAGGTCTCTCTTGTGGTTTCTGCCAAGCTTCTTACAACCAGGTTATCAGGCTTGTGAGGTTCCGAGCAATCCTCCTGTCTCTGGCTCCCTTCTCCTTGCCAGAGTGCTGGGACTGTGGATGCAGGCCACTGCATCCAGCTTCTTTTGTGGATTCCAGAGGTTGGACTTAGGTCTTAAGTCTTGAACTTTTCTTACGGAGACACCTTATTTTTTGAGACAATGTTTCTCACTGAATGTGGAGTGTTTTGGCTAGACTGGCTGACTAGTGTTGGCCTGAGGCCCTCCTGCCTCTGCTTCCTCCAACACTTGGATTGCAGGTACACACCACCACTTCTGCCTTTTTACTTGAGTGCTGGAATCTGAGTTTGGAGCCTCATTTGATTGAGCAAGCTTGTTATCCACTGAGGAGTATCCCCAGCACCCTTCTGGGTTTCCTGATTGAGCCTCCAGAGGATCTCTGGATCCCACCCACTTCTCCGCATTCCTCCATCCTGGCTGGGCCGTGTCCCTTTCCCTGAACACACAGGGTCCCCTCCCTCATCTCCTGCCTCCCTGTCAACCTCAGCCAAGGCAGTTTATCTTCTTGACAGACACCCCCTGCTCAATTATCACCAGTAGCCTCTTGGCAGTCATGGAAGAGGAGCTTGCTGTTTTCCTAGACTACCACAGTTCAGTTGCCACCAATACCTACTCCGGTTCAGACCTTGGAAACTGCCCACTTGGCAATGAAGCCATTCTTGCAGACCACAGAGCTGGCCACACTGATCTCTGGATTCCTTGTGCTTCAGGATGCCCAGTGGTCCCTCTGCCCTTGGCTCATGACCTTCCTGCTTGGATGCACCTGAGATGCATCTACATGAGACCAGGGAGGAACAGGAGGGGGAGAGATGGGCGCTGCTCTGGCCCTGGTAACACAGCTCTCATGACGGGAGCCTCGCTTTCAGCCGGCTCTATAATGGGTAATGAAGCCTCGTCTAGGGATCGATGACTCCTTTCTGATTAATCCATTATCGAGCAAGCTGTGCCCGCACCAGCCCTGCAACAGGTAAGCAAATCACACTTTCCAAGTGTGGAGGCTGAAGGTGCCCCTTTTCTGCTGTGAGAGACCCATGGATACTTGTGCAGTACAGAGTGACATTTGAGGCCACAAGGGGCATTGAGCCAAAAGCCCAACCTGCAGTCATACTTCCTCGCTGTGTACCCCTGAGCAAGTCACTAAACCCCTCTAGTCCCCACAAGTTTGCCTCACCCACTCTCACAGGGGCAGCTATGGCCCCTCAGAGGTGAAAAGGAGGGCCACGTTCTGCCCACTAAGCCAGGGACTCCCAGGAAGGCCATGACTGAACTGCTTTGCCTCTCCAGTCCATTTTCTTGTCTCTACAGTGGGAATAAACCATGTGCCATCTGTTTCCTCATATGCAGAATGAGTGTGTCATACAGGAGCCCAGTGCGAGCAGAAGGGGACAGTGGGGGATACCAGGGGCTGGTGGAACTATACTCTCTTTTCTCTGCCTGGGCCATCGTGGGTACAGTAGTGTAGCCCAGTCCAGAGTCACTACCAGAGTGGCAGGAGGAGCGCTGGGCTGTTAGATGGAGAATAAAAGGGACATGCTAAGACTATGGGGACATGATATGGCCATGAAGGCACACTTGACTATGGAAAGACCATGGCCACAAAAGGACACTCTATGGTCATGGTGGACAGGGCACTATGAACAGGCCAAGCCATAACCCCTCAGTCCCAGGAGACAGGTCACCCTCTCAGGTTTCACCATAGGGTCTCCGCTGTCCTCCAGTTACCTAGGACCAGCTGCTGCTTCAGGAGCCGATTCAGACCACGATGTCTGGACACAGAGTCCTCTTTCAGGCTTCACTTCCATTCACCAACCTATGTCATTCTCCCACCCATTGGTCGTCTGTAGCAGGGTTCCTATTCTGTGATAAGGCACCTGGGGGAGGAAACGGGTCATTTCACTGGCACCTCCATATCATAGTCCGTCCCTGAAGGAAGTCAGGGCATGAACTCAGAGCAGGAACCTGGAGGCAGAAACATAGGCAGAGGCCATGGATGAGTGCTGTTTACAGGTTTGCACTTCATGGCTCACTCAGTTTTTATTCACACGGCAACCAGGATGATCAGCCCAGGGATGATACCACCCAAATGACCCTAGCTGTTGTCAAGTTGACGTAAAACTATCCTATACACAGTACCTATACATCCACCCGCCCATTCACCATCCACCCAATCAACTGTGCACCCTTTCACCACCCACCTACCCATTCACCATCCATCCAATCATCTACCCACCCATCATTTACCCATCATTCCCCTCCTACCGACCTACCCCCCCACACCCAAACATCCCTTCTCACTTCCACTCACCCATTTATCCACCTGCTTACCCATCCTCTGTAAATCCATAAGCCCATGCATCCATCAGACCATCTACCATTCAACCTCCTATCTGCACATTCATGCATCTACCTGTAATCTCTTCATCCACCTACCCACCCATTCTTCTACAAATCCACCCATCCATTTATCTATCCACTCACCCATGTACCTATATAACCATCAAATAAAAAAGTACCCCTTCCTCTTCCCATTCATTCTTAGCACTCTTTATGTACCATGGCACAAAGGGTTTATGCATCACTTATTCCATTTCTTTCACTGCCTTTTCACCCCAGCCCTGGGTAGAGACAGAGGCCATGAGCTGCCTGCCATGGTCCATGTTCTTCTCACCTTCCTGAATATGGAACTGGAAGGCATTTCCTAGTCTCCCTTGTGGTTAGTTTCAGCCATAAGGCTCAGCTCCAGCTGCAGAAGGTGTTGGGTAAGGGGGGGGTGCCCATGCTGGACCTGGACTTTAAAGAAGGTTCACCTCCTCTGCACTCTCCCTTGCTCTTCCACTAGCCAAGGGCAGGTGGTGGCAGCACCCTCAGACAAGGTGGCCACCAGGTGACAATAGCAAGAATATGCGGCCATCAGCCAGGACGTTTCCTCAACAAGAAGTGAGCGCCCATCTGACTCGAGATGTTACATATTTGGGGTATTTCTCTGCACAGCTGGGCCTCCTATAGCTGACAGAAGTGGACATTATCACACTCAGTGAACAGAAGGGAATACAGACCCACGGAACAAAGACTGACCTCATCACACAGCCTTGAACACCAGCGAAGACTGCCTGTTCTGTCAGCCTCCATGTGGGAGTGCAGCCCGCAGACCAAGGCTCTCCCTCACAAGGTAGGAGGCAAGAAAGAGTTCCCAAGGTGAGGAGCTGAGGCAGGAAGCCATGATGCTCCCTCCCAGGGACAATCTCCCAAGTCATGCAGGTGTGCTTACAGCTCCCCGTAGCCATGTGCTCAAGAAAGCCAGGCTCAGGAATGGCTGGCTGTGGCCCAGGTTTCAGAAATGCCTCTGGACAGTTTAGTGGTACTCTGAAGGGTCATAAAACATGAAGCCATCGATGGAAGGAAAATATTGAGGGCTTCATCAGCAGCTCCTCTGCCAATATTAATTACATTAACTTTTTAATTAGCATTGGCTGCTCCAGACTCCCATCAGAGCAGAAGGAAGTTTCTGTTCTTAGAGTGGAGTGTTTCCTGTGATGGTCCAAGATGTTGCAGGAACAAGGTGCTGGGAGCAGCTTGGCAGAGGAGGGAAGGGGTGCCAGTGGATGCTGTAGGGGAGGGGGCCTCTTTGCCTTCCAGGGACATGGACTCTTGCACACTGTTCATGAGGCATCTCCCACTCCATCCCTCACTCCAACCTGCTGGAGAAACATGGCCATCTATCCTCACAGGTGAGGGACTGGAATTTGTCTCCCCTGTGCCCTCAACTCCAGTGGCCCAGTGCTAGCCTCACAATGATTTGTCCCTTACTAAATAGCCTTCCATGAGTTCGCATTATTCAGGACAAACTCACAGTTTGTTGACATGGCTCCATCCCCCGAGAGCTGCATGTGGCTCTCACTAAACCGTTCAGTGCCTCTGTGTCCTCTTTCCTGAGGTGGGATTGATATTCTCAACCTCAAAGCACTGGAGGAGACTCAGTGCAGATAGCTTATAAGTGGGCCCAGCCTGGAATCACTCCAGAGTCAGGTCCCTGAGATCCTGAACTCCTAATGCCCCATCATCATCTCGGCATAGTGCACAACCCCGGAGCATTCACAGGTCACCATGACTCCTGTTCCCAGTAATGCTGCCCTCTGAGCTTGCCAGCCCCTCCCTGGAACCTGGCTGTGCCTTCAAGTCTGACTGCATCAGCTCTGCCTTCCCAGGCTGACCCCAAGCTCCCCCCGGTTCCCATACATGGAGGGCTCTGGTCTCTAGGCCACCTCGGCCATGGTGGTGAGACTGGTGTGTTCTGCAGGGACAGCCCACTGGATGAGAGGTGAGCGTGGGTCTGTACTGAAAAGGCATCCATTTACTGCACTACCCAGCTGAATGGAAGCTTCAGTGGGCAGGTCCCTGCATCATCACTGAGGATACCTTGCTGGGAGCCTCAGGTGGGCACCATTTCAGGTGATCAGTGTTGAGCAGGGTATAAGAGTTCAAGAGCCAGTCCAAAGGAAGGCGAGCAGTGTAACTCTGGGACTATCTCAGGAAGCTCCTCCCAGTCAGTCCATATAAATGCCAGGAGATCACCCCTTTATATGAGTCACTTGGGAGTCCTCTCCTATCCCTGTCCCTGGTCGGTCCCTATGTTCTGAGCCAGGCAGGGCTGGGGCAGAGCCAAACACACCCACATCCTAACATTGATACGCAGTTAATACACCTGACTTCAAGATTGCAGCAAAGACCAGACCAACAGCATGGCTGTGGACAGGAGGGGAGAAGGCTGCTGGGAGTTTGCAAGGCTTTGGTGCCTTTGGGGCAGAGGTCAAGGCTATGCAGGAGTCCTCACCGGTGAGGCGCCACAGTTCTCAGCCTGAGCAAGAATCATCTCCGGGAGCAGCCAACATGCCCAGAAAACCAGACGGGACAGAGAGAGTGACCTAGAGGGACTGAGTAGGAACAATGGCAGAGGGGAGAGAAGGCTGGGAATGGAGGAGGCAAAAGGAGCATCAGGGGAGAAATGGGCAGGAGACGGGGTATGTTGGGAATGGATCTAGTCCCCCAGAAATCAGAGTGCCAGGGAGAGGACCTGGGAACCAGAAACAGAGCCTTAGAGAGATAGCAGGTGAGTGGTTAGGGGACTCCAGGGCCACCTGGGTACCTTTCAGCCTAGCCTCTACCCTGCAGAATGGCAGTAACCCCTAAGCATCGGCACCAACCTGACCAGCCTGGGCAGCGTGCAGGTGCAGACACAGCTCCTTGTTCCCACCCACAGTGGTCTCACAGAGCTTCCCACTCAGATGGTGCCAGGATTCTTGACTTCCCCCAGAAAAGAATTTCCAGACAAGCCAGTGTGAGGCAGGGCTGGGGGTTATTAAGAGAGACTTTAATTGTTCTAATGATAAGCACTGAAGAGAGAAGGACTCTCTGGGAAAAGATGACACACACCCGATGTAGGCGTGGCCTTCTCAAGAGAGAGCCATATCTAAGCGACATTAGAGCGGCCATGTGTGCAGTCTCAGTGGCTTTCTCAGCTGCGTCTCAGGGACCTTTTCTCCCTCTTCTCTCTGGTGAATGAGCTCATTGGGTGACTTCTGAAGTGTCTTGGAGAGGTTTGCCCCCAATAAAATAAAGCCATGTGTCACACCGGAGTTAAGAAGTGTCTTTGACTGTAAATGGAGATTCCAATCTCGCTTATGGGAGTCCCAGAAACTTTGAGGGTTCCAACTGGGAATGGAGAAAAGTCATCCTTGGTTGTACACACTTGAGCTTTGAGTATGGCTCACTCGTTGCTATCTATATGGTGCTCATTTGAAATCTTTCTGCAAAAGGGGCATTGCCCCCATTTGTGGCCCTCCCATGAATGGGGTTAACTCCACTGGGATTCTTGACTTGACCTCAAGCAGACCCCCTTCCCACACCTTTTCCTCTCCCCACCTTTTCTCCTGTCTCAGCACACAGCTGACTTACGGAACAAACTTGTTTTTTTGTTTTGTTTAGTTTATTATTTCTATATCTGCAGAAAAAAACAGGCAGAAAGTCCCAAATGCCCGTTTGGCCCAGTGTTCCTGCTGTGACACCTTACAGGAAGCCATCTTGTCAGAGCTCAGGAACCAATATCCATGCTGACAACGAGTGAACGTCTGTCTCCACTGCACCCAGAGCCTGTCCCTACCAACCCCCTCTGGCTCAGGACACCAGGTCTCCTGGGGCTCCTCTTGGAGGTGACAGTCTCTCAGCAGAAACTGCCTTTGGAGCCTGAGGCATGTTGGACAAGACATCCCTTGGTGGGACTTGTCTGGCCTGTCCCTTCTGGTGGGGTTGTGCGCTCCTGTGGAGAAACAAAAGTATCACCCCGCTGTCACCCCACTAGGACACCCCATCAGCCTGATTCCTCACTGATGCTGTGGAGATAGATGGTCTCGGTGAGTGGTACTTCCTTTTTGCTCATCTAGATGCAAGTTGCCATGGCCAAGGTGGGAGTCAAGTCCCCTCCTCAAGGGCAGGGCACTGTTGACATTTATGTGGCATTTCTCCATGCAGGAGGTGGCCTCGTTTTCCCTTTCATTAACTCAGCCATCTACTGTGGCCTGGGCTTGTGGTTGCTTCTCTGATATTCTGGACGGCAGTCCTGCGGCACTTTGTTCTCCATTGTTCTGGCTCTAGTGATCCGGGACATGCCTTGATTGACCTTGTCACTGCTTTCTGCCGTACAAGGTATCTGGGGCACATTAACTGTGTCTCCTGTCCCAAGCCCAGAGTCAGCCATTTACCCCCAGAAACATCAGCTTTCCTGGCAGGGAGATGTTAGCCACCAATACTGGGACTCAGGAGAATTAAAATAGAAATGACGGTCTCTTGGCACAAGGCTGGGCACACAGTCATCATCACCTGCTGGCTGTGCTGGGTGAAGCTGCTCCTGGTCTGCCTGTCTTGGCCGTAGCAGAGGTGACTTCAGGGCCACCTACCTAGCTTCTACTGACTGTCGAGGAGACTAACGCATTTGCACAGGAAAGGGAGCAGGAGTGTGGAGAGCCATGAGCCTGAGTGTGCAGTGGTACTCTTTCTGATATAGTACCCAGAAACAGGAAGTGACCCGAAGCCAGCCCTCAGCAAGTTCCCACAGCTGGTAAGCACGTGAAAGCTTCCGGCGGACAAGAATGACCAGATTCACCCTCTGACCGGCAGGGTGGGTGTGGTCAGTCCAATGAAAAATGTTCCCCACGGGCTCATGTGTTTGAACACATGGTCCCAATCGGGGGCGCTGTTTGGGGAAGTTATAGAACCTTGAGGAAATGGAACTCTGCTGGGAGAAGTTTGTCACTGGGGGCGGGCTTTGGCCTCCTGCCCTCCATGACAGACCTACTCTTCACTTCTTTTTATTTTTCATATTATACAGTTATGTATAATATGTATGGGGGAGGGCAGGTACCTGAGTGTGGGACCTGTAGAGGACAGAGGATCCCTCTGGACCTGGGGTTACAAGTGGTCGTGAGCTACTTGACGAGGGTGCCAGAACTGAACTCCGGTTGGTCCTCTGAAAGAGCAGTACACGCTCTTAACCACTGAGCTACCTCTCCAGCCCCAAACCTGGCTTCTACTGATGAGCTGGGTTTGGCTTCACCTGCCTTGGTACCGTATGTGAACGAAGTTGGGCCTCCACTGAACACAGAGCACCAAAGTTATTGTGACACCAACTGTATTAAGTGGAGTTCTCCAGAGTCGTAAAGTGATGGATAGATGACAGATTCTATATCTCCTTTATGTACTCATATATCCTTTTATAGATCATATATATCTCTAGAACATCCCTGAAGGTAGGCCTGGATCCCTCTGGCTGTCAGGCTTAGCCTCACCTATGGTGCGCCCAGGTATGTCCCCTCTTCCAAGTGTTTCTCTGAGACCTGCACACTAGTGCCCCATCCAGAGTCTGCTTCCTCTGGCAGCTCTTCAGATTGGCTAACGTTAATACAGTTCCCTGTTGGAGGGAGAGCTTTGCTGCCCCCTGCCGACTGTTCTCAGGGGAAGCCAGACTCGTTTCCCACTGCAAATATGAGAGGGGAAAGGAGAGAGAGAAAGGACTCTTAAAGGAAACTTGGATAGCACGGGGACAGGCTGGGCTTGGACTGTGTGAGCCTGGAAGGTTAACTCGGGGTCTTTGTCCTTTACTTTCTTTCTCTGCTGCATGGGGATGTCCTAGCATTCCTTGGAAGAGAGCAAATACACAGTATAATCATCCCTGCGCAGAAACCGGGGCAGTGGGGAGCTGACCTTGACCCTTCACAGAAGGGGAGCCGACCCCAATCTCTTCACAAGAAAAGGGACTGATCCTGATTCCTCCATGGGAGGAAGAATAAGGGCTGACCCTGATCCCGACATAGAAGGGAACAGAGGGGCTGACCCTGGCCTCCGTATAGGAAGGAAGCTAATCTGACCCCTGCACAGGAAAGGAGGAGGCTGACCCTGACCCCTCCATGGAAGGAAGGAGAATGGTTGACTCTGATCCCTGCATGTAGGAGAGCTGACCCTGACCCCTGCACAGGAGGAAGAGAAAGACTGGCCCAGATCACCGAACAGAGGGGAGCTGAGCCCTTCCCAGGAGGGAGAAGAGAAGACACACCACTGGTGTCCTGTGCCCCTGCTCTACTGTCCCAGAGGGTCTGCTTAGAGGTACAAAGCCAGCTGCTTCTACTGCTATAGCAGATCACAAAATGGCAGTCCTGGCCAGAAAGGGCTACTTCGGGTTTACAGAGCCCTGTTGGCCCCTGACGCCTGGAGCTGGCGAGAAGTAGAAGCCTGTTGTTCCAGCTAGCCCTGAAGCAGAAGGCCTGAGATAAAGGCCACAGCTTCCCCCATCCTACCTCCCCAGTTGTCCTTAGCCCAGCAGAAATATCCACATGTTAAGGACACAGTGAACACTGGGTCACTCTGCCTTCAGAATTCCAAATGATCCCGCAAAGATATTGGGGAAGCTGATTCACAGCATGAGAAGTCACCAGCTCCAAGACCCAGGTCTTCTGAGTCCACACAAGGGTGACCCAGCCAACACATGCCAGCTGCCCATCAAACCCTGAGCACTGGGCCCAGGGCTTGAAGGTGGAATGCTGGCCTCACCTGTACCCAGCACAACATGCTAGCAAGCAAGCAAACCATTAAAATCCCGGAAACAGTACAGGACAGGGAGCTAGCTGCAGGACAGGGGACCTGTGCCGTTCAGATCAGTCATCTATCCCTAGTGGCCCTTAGGGAAAGCCCAGGGCTGCTGTTCATCTTCATTCTTGGTCAGCTTGTATCCCCTGGACAGTGTAAAGAGTGAAGCCAGGCCTTAGAGACAGACCCGTGGAGACGTTGGTCCAGGATGACCCCAAAATGCAAGGGCCCTGCAAGGATGCTTTGGAGTTTGTTTGAAATGTGCATTCAATGCCAACACAGCCCACTGACCTCCATGGATCCTGGTGCTGCACCCAGGCCTTGGGCTGTTTCTGGGCCATTTGAGTAGTTCTGTTGATCCGCTCCCCCAAGCCCAGAGCACTGGCTTTGTGTGGGACAGAGGGACAGAAGAGGAAGGTGAGTGGGAAAGGGACAGTGAGGGTGGTGAGAGGACTCAGGACAGCAGGCCTGGGACACCTAAATGGGAGCGTGGAGTGGTCTGCTCTCTGTCTGTGGAGCCTGTGGTAAGGAGTAGGTTGTCGGTGAGGGAAGAGGCCACAGGAGGACACGACCCCCCTGTGGTTAAGTAAGAGAAGGCCCAAAGATCCTCTCCATCCAAGGAGCCCAGAGACCAGGGGAAGAGGTCCCAAGCACACACCTCTAAATAGACCAGAGAGAGTGCAGGCCCTGGACATCCCAGGATTCTCTGGGGGCAGGGTCCCCACCCAGTACCTGTGAAGGTGATTTTTTACAATTGTAGTGACTGGAATAAGAAACACCCAGGGCAGTTAGTGAGGCACACCTCTGGATGTGTCTGTCTGTGAGGCTGGTTTTTCTCAGAGATGAAACTGAGCAGGAAAACACAGCCTGGATGTGGGCAGCACTGTCCCAGGGGCTGGGGCTGCAGCAGAAGAAAGGGGAAGGAAAGAAAGCCAGCTGAGCATAGTTCCTTCTCTGCTTTCTGATCTACCCACATGTGAGCAAGCAGCCTCACACTCCTGCGGCTACAGCCCTGAGTGGCTTCTGCAGCCACGCCTTACCTACCACAACTGACTCAAACTGGGAGCCCAATTAGACCCTTTCTCACTTAAATTTCATGTCAAGTGTTTGGGCAAAGAGACGAGAAAGGCAACGGACACAGCCCTTCTCACATCCTTCAGGAAGGTCCTGCTTTTCCTCCTGCCTCCGTCTGTGCCATGCCCACCTGTCCTATCCCTAGGAGACTGGGATAGTAGCCATGTCCTGCCCCTCAGTTGCTCAAGATCCCTGGTGTGTGGCACCTCATCCATAATCATACTTTGAAAACCCAGTGGTGGACTGGTGAGATGGCTCAGTGGATAAAGATGCCTGCCACGAAGGCTGACAATCTGATTGGTTCCCTGGAATCCACATAGTGGGAAGAGAGAACCAACTCCCACAAGTTGTCCTCTGACCTCTATGTGTATGTTCACACACACACACACACACACACACACACACACACAGTAAAAAAAATGTAAAAGTCAAAAGCTAAGGTTAGGTAGAAATGAAAAACAGTCCTTTTGTGATGAGTTTGGAAACGGATGGCATTAAACTGAGACCCAAGGATAAAAGAAAAAAAAAGAAAAGAAAAGAAAAAGAAAAAAAAAACACCTTCTAACTGTTCACTGTGGTGGTCAGCTTTAGTTGTCTTCGCAATACAACTTAGTCTCCCCTGAGAAGAGAGTCTCAAATGAGAGACTGTCTATTGGGTTATCCTGCCTCAATTGTTAACTGGTGTGGGAACGCACAGACCACTGTGGGCAGCACTGTTGGTGAGGCAGAGGGGAGACGATAGGAGAAATGGAGCTAAGAGAGGCACACAAGTATGTGCGTACGCATCCATCTCTCTCTACTCTTGACCGTGAATGTGAGGTGACTAGCTGCTTCAAGCTCCTGCTGCTCTGACGTCTGAAGGGATGGACTGTAAGCCAGGACTCTGGGCTAAAATAAGCCCTCTTCTTCCCCAAGTCACAGGCTGCAACACTCGACACCCTGTCTCTAATGGCACCCACCGCTGCAACACAGTGCAGGGACTGGTACTCAGAGGTAAGTCAGCCAGGCAAAAAGAAAGGGGTGTGGGTTGGGTGGAGAAAGGCTTCCAGGGGGGTTGAAGCATGCACAGTGACATTTTCATGGTATCAGAAGCTGGGAATGTGGAAGAAACATCCTAGCAAAAGACACAGCGGGTGCCAAAGGCCTGAGGCGGCTCAGCTGAGCTCCACAGTCCCTGCAGCAGAGCCAGGAGCCTGTTCTCAGTCACTACGTCAGAAACACAAACCACAAGCTGGAGTCTCTCTGCACGAAATCCCGAGGCACGAAATCTCCGCACGAAATATCTCAACAGCAGCAATGTACCAGATAACCTCACTTTTCTCAGCAGTCTAGCTGAGATCAACACCGTTTCTTTTATTCCAAGCTGAATAAAAGAAACTAACACTATCTCTTGCATCGCCCAGTAAACACGTCTCTGTCTATGCATGGAAGCGAGTTATAGGATGGTACAGAGCTCAAAATTTCAGAGGGGAGCTGATGGACATGTAAACAGGGTCTGTGTGGATGAGATAAGGAATGAAACAAGCGGCGGAGAAGCTGAAGCTGTAGACGGGGTGCAGGGGTCTCCACCCCAGGCTGCAGGGGCAAACGGACAGAGCCAGGGTCCAGATGGAAGAGCAAGCAGACATAAGAACCACAGTCAAACAGGTGGACAGGAAAATGGGCTGGCAGCCCAGAAATGGGCTGCATCGATAGTCGTGACCGAGTCAAGATGAACAGTTCATATGAAATGACAGACAGACTGATGGAAGGCGCTGTCATAGTGGGGCCGGGGCCAGGCACAGGAGTTACACCCTTCCTTGGTCTGGTGTGTCCAACAAGTTCTTGGGCCTGGTTCCTTGATGTGATTTTTAAGCACCCACAGGCTCCCACAGTCTCAGTTCCTATCAGTGAATGTATAGGGAGACACTCCCTTGCATTCTAGAATAGGTCATTTATCAGTGCTGTGTTGGTGGTGCAGAGCACAGGGTGCTGCTCACATGCCCAGCCAAACATACAAGTCATCTTCCGTTCTTATAACAGAGTCAAAAACTACCTGTAAAATAAAGTTTCACAGAGCAGGGCACAACCCTCCACCACCATCACTCTCCCAAAACCACTATTTTACACGATAGGAGTAACTCAGGACACAGTCTCTTCTCAACAGAGTCCAAATCTCTCCCGGAGTCTGAGGCCCGCTAGTCAGCTGTCTCTAACAAGAGAGAATGCCCTGTGTTAGTGGGTGGGCCTATAGTGAGAGCCAGGGACAGGAGGAAGAGAGAGGACAACTGTGAGCCAAGGGACACAGCAGCCTCTGCACTAGAAAAGGCACCAGCCTGGCCACACTCCAGCTTTAGCCCAGTGGGACCCAGCGGGACTGTAATATTGGGGATCTCTGCAGCTAGCAGGCTTCCCTTAACAATGCCATACAGCCCAGGTTTACATCTGCAAGCTCAGCTCTCCCCCATACGCACCTTTGAGTACTGCAGCTTCTTGGCTGGTCTCCTAGAGGTGTGGCTAGGATCACCTCACACTCCACCTGCCCCAGGCAACCCCAGGCAACACCGCTGCACTCTGTCAGACTCGGCTAGGCAGCCTCTGAGGTTCCCATTCGTTCTACAACCTGATGGCACCAGGCTTCAGCACAGGGCACTAGGCTTCAGCACAGAGCCCCAGCTGCCCCACTCCCCACCTTTCTGCCTGCCCAGGTCCCATCCTTGCACCCCTGCCTCTCCCAGCAGTGTCTCCTCAGCGTCTCATTACAGAAGCAGCAAAAGAAACCAAGACAGGGCCTGTGGCTTTATTTACTAACTCCGTCAGTTAGGGGAGGTGCATATTACAGGTGCTGGCCCTTCACCCACCTGAGCCCATGCAAGAGCCAGGAGGAAGCTGGTCTATGCGCCTGCTGACCAGCAGAGGGCACCTGCCCTATTCTGACAGCTTTCCTGCCTATAGCCCCTGGATGCAATTTGTAGATGGCCACTGGGTGGCACCATTATGCCACATATACCTGCTGGAAAGCTTGTTGATTGTGCCCACTACTGGACAGGGGGCAAGCCTGGAACCCAAAGCCCTTATCTGGACTTGGGCCCCTGTGGGCGGCTCGGCAGGTGGGTGGCGGGTAGACACCTGAAGGAGCAGGCCTGGGCCTGAGCTTCCTATGCAGAGAAGGACCCAGGATGCTAGAGCCCTCCTGGAGAAGACTGTCCCTGTGCCCACTACAACAGGTGGGACTCATGATGCTGAGGATCTGGAAAGGGACAGCTTTTGCCCATCTTGCTCCCTGAGTATATCTCCCTGTCTGTAGCCTGGGGTCTCTGGCTCTGGCTCAATCTTATCCACTGGCTCCTGTATCTGGGGGTTCTTGAGCCCTTACCTCTGAGGAGCTTGAGAACCCCTGATGGGGCTGCTGAGTGAATCAGGGAGGGGGGGGCACGGGGAACAGGTCCAAGTCCAGCCCTGAGCCAGAGCCTAAACAAGGCAAACAGCCCACAGCATTCCTGGGAGGTTTGGCCTGAGCCCTCTCAGCAGAGAGGACCAGGAACTTGGGGGTCTTACAACAAAGCAGACAAGTTGATCAATGAGTACCAATTGCCTTCTTAGTGAGGGCAGACAGAGGCCCAATACAGGCATGGACTTGCCAGGCATGAAACACCATTCTGGCCTTCCTTGGGCCAGGTGCAGGAAGCTAAGTCCTTCTGGCCTTCCATGCCCTGTGAAGTTCTACACACAGGAGCTGGCAAGCAGCATTTTCCACCAAACTCCTTGGCCTCTCCCTGTGTATGAGCCATTCAGGCCCTACGGGGAAGGGCTTCTTGTATATCTCAGACCTGGGACCCCATTCAGGAAACACTCAAATCTACTTTCCATCCTTATGCCCCAAGGGAAGTCCTGATGGCTACATCTCCTGTCCCCCGGAGTCATCCCTTTGTTCCTGGGCATTTTCCAGCCAACCCAAGCTACAGTGGTCTTAACTCCCTGTGTTAACTATCCTTTTTTTTTCCTTTTCTTTCTGTTTTGGCTTTTTGAGATGGGGTTTCTCAATCCTAGATGTCCTGGAACTTGCTTTGTAGACCACCAGGCTGGCCTCAAACTCACAGGTCCACCTGCCTCTGCCTTCCTAGTGCTGGGATTAAAGGCGTGCACCACCTCCACCCGGCTGCCCTCCTTCTTCTAACTCTCTCTGTCTTCCCGGAGCTCTTCTAGTCCTGCACATCTAAATCTTCTTGGGCACAGCCACAGAACACAGCAAGCCTCCAGCTTTGTCTCCATAGCTCTCCCTCATTCTATGTGGACTGTCCATCTGCCTCCTCCATAAGGGTCCTGCGAAGATGTCCTTGTCACAAGTGTGGGGACAGTTGAGGCACCTTAGGGGCCCAGCACACTTCTCTACTCATGTTTTCCCAGGGTCTTCTTTCTCGCCACGGCAACACCCCGAGGACCTGTACGAAGCCGTATGGCTCCAGCAACAGTCCTGTCCCTCGATACCCCGTGTCAGTTGGCTCCAGTACACTGCTTCCTTGAATTTGTCTGGAATCTGTCTGCACTCATCTGTCGGATCTGCCTGTCAGCCCTCGGTCTTTCATCCTTTGTCCTGCTGGGTGTCAGCTTCTGCACCTTCCGTCCTGTCTAGGACCTGAGATGAATCCAACATCCCCATCTTACCACTGAGTGGGCCTTTGTGTCGGGTGGCTTGCTGGAGGTCACAGGACCGGCAGGCGGCAGAGCTGGGTTTTGACTGCTGACCTCATCCTGGGTGCCCACTGATGGCCACAGCATCTCCTTTAAGAGGCCTTGGCTCTTTGGGAAGCTCCAAGTCCATCCCCTCCCAGGACACCCTGCAGGGAGATGTCAAATGAGGTGAGGCCTGGTTCCCATTAGCTGGAGAAAAGCATGAGTCACTGCAGGATCTAAATGCAAAGGCTGTTTTGTAACAAACAATGTGGCAGCTGAGGGCTCGGAGGCGCCAGCGCACAGATCCGCAGCCTGGAGAAATCCGGGGTTCTCAGAACAAGTGGGGTTTCAAGCCAGGAAGGAGATCAAAACTTCCTGGTGCCCTTGGAGAAGGCATGACACCAATGCACACAGGAAGGACATGTCTGTAGTGGACCTGGGGCAGGAGGGCGGGGGTAACCCACAGAGCCCCAAAGAGGGCTGGGGACCCTGTCCTTGGAAAGGCGAGGTACTGACTGGGGCTGAGCTGAATGATTCTGAACTGTGGGAAGAAAATAGCTGTTTTGAGGGCTCATAGCGACAGTCACCAACATCACACAGGTAATCAGTAAAGACCACAGCCACGAGACACCGTGGACCAACTGTGGGGGCCTCTTCATCTTCTAGATGAAGGGGACAGCTGTCACACTGTAGCAAGAGGGGCATCTGAGTGCCTCCTGGCAAAATGGGCTGTGGGCCCCTGTCCCAGGGCCAATGCTTCTAGTGATAAGGCTGCAGCATGCTGTTGCTATGGGTGACCGTTAGGGGAAAAAGTCCCCAGGGAATGCATCATCCAACAGCTCAAAGGTCCTCTTCCATCAGATAAGTTTTCACGTATGAATCCCAACACAGCTGAGCTCCGAGAGCCCAGCTGTATGCAGGGGCGACGCTCAGCATACAATAGCAACTATGAGGAGGAACACTTTGTGGCACTGGGTACCTGGGCGCAAATACTGCCTGAAGAGTGTCTCCAGTGTGAGCTTCAGGCTGCCCATGTTTCTGTCAGTGTGAAGTGCTGCTGCTTACAGAAAGCCGTGGAGAGGGCTCTCCATTTATGTCTGTCTGGGCTGGTAACACTAGTCGCCCAGCTTTGAACCCTATGCGCTATGTGTCAGATTCCTGGAGCAAATGGGACAAGTGGCCTGACACCTGTGGTCCAGGTATGGGTGGAGACATGCTCTCTGGCTGGGCTAGCTCCAGGGGTTTCTGCATTTATGTGCATGTGTGTGTGTGTGTACCAGTTGGGTTGGGTTCTGGACACTCTGTGCCAGTGTGACTGCATCTGAGATTCACACCTGCCACAGGAGCCCGATTTCCAGGCATTCTGGAGTGCTGGCGGGTATGGGTGGGTTGAGCATTAGTGGACTGGGGATTCCTTTCTTGTAACCTGGTATGGGCAGAGCAGGGCTTTCTTTGGTGGCTTTTGCCAGTGATGGGAGGCAGCTTACTAATGGTCAGGAAAGAAGGCCTTGGCAGGAAAAGCTGCAAATTCCGTGCAGTGGGCGAGGCTTCTTCTGGGGAAAGAGGGGAAGGGGAGAGGGAATCGATGGCCCGCAAGCATGCGGCTTTCTCTCCTGTGCACGGGGCAGGTCCAGCAAACCACTTAAAACCCCATCACGCTGACAGCTATGCTCAGAAATAGAAACGTGATTTTTTTTATGGCATTTACTGTTCAGACTTATCCACTCAGCTGAGTAAACAAGACCCCACAAGGAACCGTTTTGATTCTCAGGGTGCCCTGTCGTGTCTGAATTATATCCACAGTGGGTGACTGGCCTGCCACACAGCAAGACTCCTGGAAGGTGATATGAAGATTGTGTTCATGATCCTGCAGCCCTGCTCAGACTCCAGGAAACTGTCCTGTCAGTCCTGCAGCCTTTACCAAAGCACCCCCCAGAAGGACCAGGGCTCGCTTGTCTTTCGCTGACTCCACCCAGGGAGCTCACATTTATTTGCTTTTCCAACAACCTGGGAAGAACCATAGTGCAGTGGGAAAGAAGGGATAATCAAGAGTCATAGTGTCGTAACACCAAAGCGCCAAGGACCAGGAGAGGAGGCCGGCGTTCACATTCCCAGGACACAGCGAACCCTGCTGTCTGGGCATTCTGGGTGAAGCCGAGTTGGCTGCCCACCTGTTGAAGGGGCATCATCAGGAGGTCGCGAGCTCATCACCTGCAGGGACACCCAAGCACGGTCGGATCCCATGTCCACAGAGAAGGTTGTGAAGCCCTGTTGGGAACTGAGGTTGCTGGGTGCAGGGACATAGCAGGGGTCACTGAGACTTGTCCTAAGCTCTGATGGAGTGCTCAGTCCTGTTGGCCACCTGCTGCTCATGTGTTTCTACAGAACCTCCTCTGTTTTAAGGAAGAGCCGTGGTTCAGTGGCCCCTCCAGGGCCTGCTGCTCCTGCCAGTTCTCCTAGCACCTTCCCCTTGCCTCTCTGTGGACCTGTGTAGACCAAAGTTCTAGTTTTTTGATAGGGCACCAGAGCTGGTGAGATCAGGGACTGCTTCTGTGTACCCCTTCATCTGCCTCAAATATAACAGGGAACAGATACTTGTGAGGACCGTTTGGGACTAACAGAGGCCAGCGAGTGACACCCATGTCCAAGCAAGACAGTCCTACTACCTGATTGAGACATCTGTTGCCAAGCTCACTGCTTGGGCTGAAGCCATATCACTCCTTTGGCATTTATGTGTGTATGAGAATGTGCCATGGTGCTTGTGAGGAAGTCAGAGGACAACTTTTGGAAGTCTCTCTTTCACCGTGTGGATCCTGAGAATCGAACTCAGGTCATTAGGCTTGGCAGCAAGTGCAGTTACCTGTTGAGCCATCTCAAGGATCCAAGCTCATCACTTCTGACAAGGGAAATGCCGTGTCCCATTTACAGATAAAGAACATGATGTTCAGAGAGGTCTGAGCCTGAACACCGTACAAGCTCAGGGAACAATGCTGACCCAACTCATTTTGCAGGATCAAAGAACAGAGTTGGCCACTCTCAAGAACACTTCCTTCCCAATGACACACTTGCTGAAATGCAAAGCTTGGGCTTCACCAGCTGGTTGGTGGTGCCAGGTGTTTGGTGGCCCAGAAGAACTTTGCAAAAGCCCAGGGGTGTCTCAGAACCTGCCCACGCCTCTCCCTCTTCTTCCATATCATAGCAGCATTGTCTGTGTGTATCTGAAAGCAGAGGCTGTGTCTCTGGGCCAATATCAGGACCTTCAGTCTGCTCAGAGCAGGGATCCTCTGCCCAGGACAGGACAACATGGAGCAGCACAGAATGAGACATGGCAAATGCAAAGATGCTTGGATGGAGGTCTCCAGAAAGAACCACAGAGAAGAAAAAACACAAAAGGGAAAATGCAGGAGGCCTGGGAGGAAGAAGTGGACATTTTAAAAAAGGGTCATCATGGGAGAGGGCTGAATCTAGGGGCACCTTGGTTTCAAGTCATGTGGACCTGAGTCGTGTGTCTCAGGCAGAGGAGACATGTACGAAGGTCCCAGTGAGCATGTACACGGGTGTAAATATGTATGCGTAGATGTGTGCATGTGTGTGTTTGTGTGTGCATGTCTGCATAGCAGGCACTGTCTTAGGAGCATGAGGATGGTGATGCATGCAATTCCTGTAGTTGAACCATGACCCAGAAGCTTAAAGTAAAAGGACAGTGATTTCTCATAGTCCCTGGGACCAGAGGCCTGGAATCAGCATTCCTGGCTAGTCAAGGTGGCAAAGTTGAAGTGTAGAGAGACAGGTTGCTCTCCAGAGGCTCCCGAGATGAGCCCTCCTGCTTACTCCAGCTCCTGGTGGCCCAAGCTTTGGCCTATACATACAGTTTTCCTCACGTGCATGACCTACCACGGGTGCCCTCTGACAAAGACATTTGTGAGCACACTTAGGGCCACACGGGCAACCCAGGCCACTGTGACCCTCAGACCCCATACTCCATGCTGTACACAGCTTTTTCTCATAAATACGCAGTATTTGTGGGCTCCAAGTATGAGGATATAGATCTTTGGAGTCAGGAAGAGTGGCCATGTCCTAGGGCAGAGTCCTGTGTGGTGGCAGCAGGTACCCAGCAAGCTTTGGAGAACGTGGCTCATTGGGGCACGCCACCTGTAGCAGGCACATGAGAACTTACAGTGGGATCCTCTGACCACACATCCCTGCTGACACAATGCCCATGCTGGAACACCACCCTGTGTTCAGAGACCACTGTCCATAGCACACAGCACCGGCACCCTGCTTCTTGCAGACACCCCAAGTCGGTCTGCAGACACCCGATGCTTGGGCCTCTCTCAGAGCCACATGGGGTTCCTTTAAGGGAAAAACGGGCAGTGTGAGTGAAAACTGAGAACGAAGGTGAGTATTTGCTTACAAGCAGAGAGAATCGCAGAATTGACACATTCTTCACAATTGACAAATAGCACGGATATTGGAGGGGAACAAATGGAAAAAAACATGTGATTTTTATTAGCAGTCTGGCAGGTAATAAAAATGAGACTTGTGCTTTCTCTGCCGTATTTTGTCTGTCTGATCCTAAGCCACCCTTTCCCATGACAAGCCTGCGATATCATTTGCAATACAAAGACAAGCAAGATAGCTTGGCCTCCCTCGGGAGCCTGATGCAAATTTGGTTTTGATTATTGCTGGCTTTTTAAGGAAAAGAAAAACAATTTGCTTTGTTTTATTTTGCTTTTAGTTTAAGAACTCATGACAATGAGAAAGGAAGGAAGGAAGGAAGGAAGGAAGGAAGGAAGGAAGGAAAAAGAAAGGACAAAATGTGTTTCCCCATCACGCTCTCTGGACCCTTCGCCCACTATTAACTAGGCTATCAATCCAGGAGCCATTCCGGATGTCCTGACACCTCTTCTCCGAAATGAAGGCTGGAGCAGATCTGAGACCTATTTTCCTCGCTCCTCGGGATGGCTCTTCTTGGCTTGGTTGTTCACAGTTACTGGCTTTCTAGCACATTCCAGCCATTTTACCTAATTCTTTTCCTCTCAGCTCTTTAAGAGATAAATTTAAAGTTGACAATGTGGTATCTTTGATGTGAACCAAGCCAGGAGTCTGTGCTTTCTCACTTGCTTCATAGAAGTGCTCGGAACTGTCTTAGCAAATTACGGCTCTCACAGCCCCCTGGAAACCCGTCAACTCTCTGAAGCGCGTCCAGTTCTTCCAGGTCTCTACATGCACACTCAGCCCTGCAGCCTGAGCAGTCTGGTGAACAGGGCTCCAGCCCCTTGCCCTGAGGAAGGGCCTGACCGGCCTCTGTAGCCCAAAGCACAGGGCCACTCGCTTTTGCTCAACACCAGGCCCAGCACCTTTGCCATCCACATGCTAATGTTTCTAAGGAAGCTTCCAACTTTGCCCCTGACTCCCCAACACTACTGGTCCCACAAAGCCAGCTGTCCCACGGCAGTATCACTCTGCTAAGTAAAGCAGGCAGTTTTCCTCATTGGCCAAACATAGACCCTTGGCTACTCCCTGCATGATGGGGTCACAGTCATTATTCTGTCTGTGCAGATCCAATCCAGGGTACCTGGTGCTAGGGTTTTTGATTTTTTTTTAGGGTGTGTGTGTGTTTTGTATGGTTTGGGTTGGTTTTTCAAGACAGGGTTCCACTGTGTACCTCCGGATGTCCTGGAACTCACAGAGACCTGCCTGCCTCTGTCTCCTGAGTGCTGGGATTAGCAGCCTGCACCACCACCACCCAGCTCTACCTGGTACTAGGAAGAGCCTGGCCCCTCAACTCCTCAAGACCCCTTTGCCACGCTGGAATGTGGAGGGGCCAGGTGGCCTGTGTTTCTGCTAATGGGGGAGAAGCCTGGAGCAGGGCCCTGTGTCCTGGTCAAGCCCCTTGCAGGAGGAGATAACCTAAACTAGGCTTCTTTAATCAGGAAGGTAGACCCTTTAGGCATGATGCAGTGGCATCCTGCTGAGCAACCCAAAGCATGTTACTTACTTCCTTGCCCTCTCTGGTGAAGCAGAGCTAAGAGCTGCCCCAGGCCAGGCAGAACCCCAGAGGCTCTGGCAATCCTGGGTAAATAAATGATGCTGGGATAATGGGTCAGGGAGGGCTTATGAAGCATCGTCTGCAAACCGGAGGCTATTGTGGGGAGTCTGGAAATTCTTGCACCAGAGAACGGAGCACCGGCTAGTTGGTCCAACTCAAGTCAGTGGCACAGGCAGAGGCTCCCCCCGGTGGCTGGTGGGTGAGCACCAGCTGTGCGCCATTCTTCAGCAATAATCGCTTGAAGATGCTGCCTCAGAGGCGCTGCTCAGTTTCGCAGGAGCCATAAAGGCTCCTGGCCAAGACTCATGATCTCACCCTCTCCAGCCAGGGCCGTCTCTGAACATCAGAGCAGGGCCAGGCAGTCTATCAGACTAGGTGTCTAGCAGCCTGGCAGACCTGGTCATATGCCACCTGAGCACTTGGCGCTCATGAGCGTCCCTGGTATACAGCCAGGCTCCTGGCATGGGAAAGTGGGGGAGACAGACCTCCCATCTACTCAATCACCTGTGGCAGCTAAATCACACCTCACCTGCAACTGTGTGCACATTCTCGACCACAGCAAAGTGGGGCTTGTGGGAATGAAGTTTAGGCTCTTGGAGGGGTACTGTCCTGGGGTGGGGGCAGGTAGACCTGGGGTGTTGCATTGAGAGCAGAAAGCACGTTCGCAGGGACGTCAGGATGAAGAGCCACGGCCTTGGCATGCTGGCACAGCTAGAAGCTAGGAAGGGTGAGAACACTCTCCCTGGAACAAGAAGCAGAACAGGCTCTGAGTAGCGGCAGGGGGGTTTCCTGGAGGTGGTGACCACAAGCAGATAAGGTAAGGGAAAGCTAACGGAGAAAAACATTCAAGGACTGTGAATGGCCAGCAGTGGTGGTGGCCCAGCAGTGGCACAGAGCCTGCAGCCCGCTTTCCTTGTGAACCTTTAACATAAATGTGACTCTGTAAAGCAGGTGACATTCAAAGCAAGCCATAGTAGGAAGGTGTGGGAGAGGAGGAAGTGACAGGGTTTCCAGAGGAGAATTGACTGTGCCTGGGGCCAACACATATGCACATTCAGCTGAGTCTGTTCCAGGAGGGGGCAGTATTGCCCAGTGGAGACCTGCCTGCCCATTCTAGCAGGTTCTTTTCAAGCCACCATGGGCTGATTTTTCTGGCATAGATCACGGGGATGTGGGAACAATTAGCCAGCAGACCCTCAGGTGTGTAGCACAAGGAAGGGGCCTCCCAGCCTCACCCCAAGCCCCTTTCAGCATCGGATGAAGAACAAACACAGCTCGTCAGAGACAGACTGCAGACTCCAGGTGCATCAGAGAGTGCAGACCTAGGCCTCGACCTCACTGAGGATGGAGGCCTTCAAACACAGGGAGTGCCTGCAGACCGGCCAGACACATGTGGGCACAAGATGGCCCACCTGTCCAGGGCATGCAGGACTGGGGGTCCTGGAGAGCATTCTATCCTCCCCACCCATGGGTCCTGCTTCCTGCCCCCTGGTGCCTTAGAGGGATTGGCTGAGGTTGAGGCTTGAAGGGAAAATGGCGATGGGACTCAACGATACCAGGGCTTCCTTGGCCACTAGGGACCCTGGATTTCAGAACAGCAGCCTGCTCAGTATCAGTCCCCTGTCTTGGTGTTCTGTTGCTGTGAAGAGACACCATGACTAAGGCAGCCCTTATAAAAAGAGAGCATTTAATTGGGACTTGCTTATAGTTTCAGAGGTTTAGTCTATTACGTTCATAAAAGGGAGCATGGCAGCACACAGGCAGACACGGTGCTGGGGAAGTAGCTGAGAGTTCTATATCCTGATCCACAGGCAGCAGGAAGAGAAAGAGCCTGGCCCTAGCATGGGCTTTGGAAACCTCAAAACCCACCCCTGGTGACACACTTTCTCCGATAAGGTCACACTTTTCCCAACCGAGCCACACCTCCTAACTGTTCTAATTCTTCTCAGATAATGCCACTCCTCGGCAACTAAGCATTCAGATGTATGAGCACATGAAGAACATTCTTATTCCAACAACCACACCCTCCCTACTTGTCTAAAAACAGCAAAAATCAAAAAACCAAAACAAACAAGGAAAGGTGCTAGCCTCGGCATTCCTGACTAGGAGACTCTGTGGAACCAAGGACCAGGTGACAGTTAGAAAGTAGGTTGCTTGGAAAAAGGCAAGTCCTAGGCTTGAGCTGCTAACTCTGAGGGCTCTGGAGGCTCTAGGAGGTGGTGCCTAGCCAGAGGAAGCAGGTGACTGGTCCTCCAGAGCGTCTTGTCCCTGGTCCTTTCCTATTCCTCTTTCTGCTTCCCGACCTCCACTAGAGGAGAACCTTCTGCCACACACTCCTGCCACCATTATTCTCTGCCCAGACACTGGGGGCCAACCAACCATGAATGGAACCTTCTGAGGACAAGAGCCAAACTAAAAGAAAGCCTCCCCCTAAATTGTTCCTATCAGGTTTGGTCAAAGCAAGGAGAAAAGTTCCTATGATAATTACCCTTCCTATAAAATGGGAATCCTCATGATATCCACACATGAGTTGCTTCCTTAGGCTACTGCACATGTGTGTGTGCACTAGAGAGAGTAAACACTGCTGCCCAGCCCCAGCTTCGCCGGGAAACACCAGCACCAGAAGCAACAGCATCCATACCAGCACACTCAGTCCCTTGGTTTTGACTTCCATAAAAGAAACCAAGACCCCTTACTCCATGGAGAACTTCTGGTTCTAACAAGCAATGTAGAAAAGAGTCAAGGGGCCTGCAGCCATCTAGTTGAAAAGTCAGAAGGTATTGAAAGAATGAGAGGAACATGTCTCAGGGACACAGAGGCCACCATGGAGGAAAGAGAATATCAGTTGAGCATGGAAATCAACAATGGTAGTCATGGATTAACCTACAGAGTAGACTAGAAACCTCGCTTTACAAATCAGGGAACAGCTCGTCAGAAGCAAGATGATCAGTGGGTATTCCTGAGACCTAAATTCATGGTGCTCTGAAGTTCCTCCCTGAAAATCCCTTGTTAATTACATAAATGAAAAAGTAACTTGAAGCTGGGCATGGTGGCTTTAATCCCAACACTTGGGAGACAGAGGTAGGCAAATTGCTGTGAGTTTCAGCCCAGTCTGGTCTACAGAGTGAACTCTAGGACATCTATAGCTACATAGTGAGACTCTTGTCTTAGAAAAGAAAAAAAGACAAAAAGACAAGACAGACAGACAGATAGGAAAGAAACAAGAAAGAAAGAAAGAAAGAAAGAAAGAAAGAAAGAAAGAAAAAGATGCAATACAGTGTTCATGTGTGACTTTCCAGGCAACAAAAGCGAGCCTAGAGCTAGCACTAGAATGACTTTAGATTTTTTGTTTTTAGATTCTTTTTTGAAACAAGAGTTTCTCTGTGTAATAACCCTGGCTGTCCTGGAACTTGCTCTGTAGACCAGGCTGGCCTCAAACTTACAGCCATCTGCCTGCCTCTGCCTCCCAAGTGCTGGCATTAAAGGCGTGCACCACCACCACCACAAGCTCACACCTATAGTTTCATTTGTTGTCAATTAAGCCTTCTTCTTCATTCTGGGAAGGCCACCCTCTGAAGCATCATGGAGAGTTAACCATGCATACCTTGCATACCTGATGTCTGCAGCTTTGCCAGGGTGCCTCTATGGTGATTCTTGGGAACCACAAGACTGAAGAGAGGCAAGTCCCCACATTGTTGATAGGAATCAGTAAAGCCTTTAAAAGCCTTAAAAGGGCTGGTGAGATGCTCAGCATTAGAGGCTCCTGCAACCAAGCCTGAAGACTTGAGTTGGATCCCAGGACTCACATGGCAGAAGAGAGTACCAACTCCCACAAATTGGCCTCTGGCAGGATTTTTTTTAAGTAGTTAATTTTGTGTATGCGCACACAAAAAAAAAATAGTTACTTCCTTTTTAAAGCCTGCCAAGTGCAATTCACTGACAACAGGAGCTTGCCATGGGACATGTCTCTGCCAAGTGCTCTGACCCTGGGACTGGAGAACAGTAGATGAAATCTGGGTGTGGGTTTGTTGCTCCCTGTGTGTGATTACATCATACCCTGTCTCTCTTCTCCTGTTCTGCTGGGGTTTGCATCCTAAGCGGCTCGGAACCACTGCACTCAAACTCTCTATATCCAACTACACCAGTCTGGAAGCTGGATCCCAGAAGATGCTCTGACAATCTGCCTTGGTGGATGGACTGAGGACTGGAGACTCAAGCCTTTGTGTGACTCCCTGTTGCTGGGGTCCTGTTGGCCTTTCCCACAGTGCCAACCACTAGTCCTTCCACTGGGCTCATGTCACTGAAAGCAGAACCTAAGACCCTGGAGCTAGTGAAATGATGCTAGTGAAAGACCCCCCCCCCCGCCCACCCAGCTTATTAAACGACTTAGCACCGGTAACGCCATTTTACAAGGCTTGTACTGAATATTCAGGGTTTGAACAAAGGGCAGTTTAAAAGCTGCCAAAACGAGCTAGAGACACCTGTGGCTGGGCCGGGGGAGGAACGGGAATACCGAGAATATGGCTAGGCACCGTCTGTCCCAGGCGGGGAGGAAGGGTGAAGTCTGCCCTAGATAAGATCCAAGGCAGCCCATATCTGAATTCTCAGGAACTAGAGACCTTGTCCCGACCTGAACTCGGCCACATTCAAACTGACCAATGAAAACCCTGTAACTATGCTTCTCGCTTCTGTACCGCGCTTTTTGCTCCCCAAAGCATATATAAACCCATTACCCTGACCTGGAGGCGCACAAGTCCTCTGAGAGACTTTGTCGCCCCAGGTACCTGTGTATCTGAATAAACCTCTTGCTGTTTGCATCCGTACAAGTGGTCTCGCTGTTCCTTGGGAAGGGTCTCCCCAGAGGAAAGACACTCTTGGAGGGTCTTTCACTAGCCAGGCCTGTGCAGCTGCTGCTCCCTTCCAGCAAAGGATCCCTTGATCCTGGCAGCCCTGTATGTCCTTCTCTACAACACAGCAAACATGTCTTCTCTCTCCTCCCTCTTCTCCATTGCGCTCTGCTCACACGCTTTCTAGGCGAGGGGACGTCTGCACGAACACAAATGCCTGGCTCCATGTTCTGGATGAGACCCAGTGTCACATCATGGCAGCTCTGGAGCAGGAACTGTGAGTGGGAGTGAAGGACCTGGGATGGAAGGGAAATTTGTCATAAGGAAGTCGGAGACGCTCCATGCAGGATGGTTAACACTCCATGATGCTTCAGAGGGTGGCCTTCCCAGGATGGAGAAGAAGGCTTGTTGGCAACAGATGAAACTTTAGGTGTGAGCTTGTAGTGGTGGTGCACACCTTTAATGCCAGCACTTGGGAGGCAGAGGCAGGCAGATGGCTGTAAGTTCGAGGCCAGCCTGGTCTATAGAGCAAGTTCCAGGACAGCCAGGATTATTATACAGAGAAACTCTGTCTCAAAAAAGAATACAGAAACATAAACAAAAAAAAAGAACCCAAAACAAATGAACAAAGCTGTCAGTGTGAAAGTATCAAGGTTTGAGCCACCTCTGCCCAGCAATGGACCTGCAAACGTCTGGAGCATGGAGGTTGTCTCAGTGAGAGTTTCTACCTCTGTGATAAAGAAGGATTTCTTTCTACTTACAGCTCACAGGTCATAGTCCACCACTGAAGGGCGTCAGGGCAGGAACTCAAGGTAGGAACCTGGAGGCAGGAACTGAAACAAAGACTACGGAGGAATGCTGCTTACTGGCTTGCTCCCTGTGGTTTGCTCAGCCTATCTTATACCACCCAGAACCACTAGCACAGGAGTTGTGGGCTGGTGGGCACCAGCTACAGTGAGCTGGGCCCTCCCACATCAATCATTAATCAAGTCAATAGCCCACAGACTTGCCTGGAGCCATTCTTACAGAGGACTTTTCTCACTTAAGATTCACTCTTCCCCCTACTTTGTGCCAAGCTGACAAACACCAACCACCACAGTGGGAGATGCCAATGACAGACTGATGAGCTACCCGTTTCCTGGGCAGCCTCAGGCAAGTTGCCACACCTCTCTGGGACTCCGATGAGTTGGCTTCATAGGTCATCCAGGTGAGCAGGTGACCTAACACCCAGGAGGACAACAGATAAAGGAACTGGCCTCTGGTTCACTGTCCTTTCTCAGAAACCAAACACAGGAACTCAATCAAGATTCCTGGAGGGAAGGTATAAAGGAGGGTGGTGGGAAGAAAGAAAAAACAAGGAAGGATGAAGGAAGAGGAAGAAGAAGAGAAGGAAGAAAATAGAACTCCTGTTGTTCACGGGGAGCTCAGTGCATCATGGTAACCATTCCTCTGAGCATCCAAGACCTCAGTGGCTGGATGGACCATCCTCAAAAGTGAGCACCTGAGAAACAAGATTTCTGAGAGGCAATGCTCTAAGAAACTCTCCTTTGACTTAAATTCCTTCCAGGATGAAGAGCCAGTGCCTAGGGACCAGCTTCTCCCAGAGCTGAGACCCAGGGGACAGCACATGGAAGATGGTCCAGAGAGACAGCCCAGGGGATGTCTATGAGGGATGGTCTGTGAGGGATGGTCCAGAGGGACAGTCCAGGGACTGGTCTATGAGGGATGATCCAGAGGGACAGCCTAGGGGATGGTCTATGAGGGATGGTCCAGAGGGACAGCCCAGAGGATGTCTATGAGAGATGGTCCAGAGGGACAGCCCAGAGGATGTCTATAAGAGATGGTCCAGAGGGACAGGCCGGAGGATGGTCTGTGGTGGAGAGTTCTCAGTTTTGCCAAGCCAACACTGTCGTCATTGCTCTTCAGGTGACTGGCAGCTTGAGACGCGCTTTTCCGGGGCATTGAACTTGGGGCGGTGTTGACGTGGTTTTCCCGGACTTATTTCTATTTAAACCAGCTGACCTTCAGAACTGAATCTTCCATAATGCAAGAGCTCTTGAAGAGAAATCAATCAAAGCATGAAGAAAATGGATTTGTGTTCTCATCTTCAGGGACAGGTATTTCTTTAAAGTGTTCCATGTTTTAATCACCGGTCGTATGTCCATGAATAAGCACACTCATGTGTGAAGAATTTGGGTGTCCCAACGTGTTCAGTGTCCTGAAATCAAATTTCACCTCTTCTTGTGACTGTGTGGCCTTAAATGGGTTCCATAACCTCTCTGGGCCTGTTTTCTCTTCAATCAAGGGGGGCTACCCTGCTACCACACCAGGGTTTGGATTATGGGAATTTTTTCTCCACAATTCCTCTTTGTTGCAGTGGTTTCACCTCAAGGTGCAGCGTGGGAAGAGGTATTAAATTCATGCACAGACACAGGTCCCCAGGGCCTCTATCTACCCTTTGAACCAGACACACGATGGAGGATCATATGGCCCCAGCTGCTCCAATAACCAGGAGAAAATGTCCCACCCTCTGTAGCCAGGATGGGTGACCCTGGCTCATAGGGTAACTAGCAGGGGAACCTGGGTAGTCAGGACAGGACAACAGCATGGGCTGAGTAGACTCTGGAGCTCTCCACCTGTTAGAGTGGATGAATACCATCAAAGACCTGCCAAGGTGTCTGTTGAAGCCATCAGACCCAAAGGCCCCTTCAGTAGCTGCACACCCTGAGTTGGCTTATGGGTTCCGTCTAGCCACGCATGGGGTGGGAACCCAGGGAAACACACCTGCCCACCCTTCCTCGGGACTGCTTTGTTTTGTCAACCCAACTCAAGCTAGAGGAAAACTATGGTCTTGCTCATCAGTCCCTGTACATAGAGGGAAACTGAGGTTCCAGGGCCAGGTGTGGCACAGCCTAATACAGTGTGGGTCTCTCTCCTGGTGAGGCAATCTGCAGGTTAATGCAGAGAGCCAGGACATGTGCAGACACACACACACACACACACACACACACACACACACACACACACGTTGTGTTGTGTTGTGTTGAAGGGAGGAGGTGTAACTGTTACCCAAGCTCTGAGAAGGGCTTGTTACCAAGAATGGGAACACAGGATTTTACAGTAAGCACTGGTCTGAGGTAGTCAAGGCTAGCCCAGGTTCTCCCAAGGCAGAGGCCACTCTGTTTCTCCCCACTGACCTGACTTGAATGTTTGCTTTTGGCCCAGGCTGGAAGGCTGGGTGCCCTCTGCCGGTTGTGGAAGAGAGCCATCATGCTACCTGGGCATTCTTCAGGGAAGAAAGAACATCAGAGTCTTGGGCAGAGACTAGGGCAGGGCATCAGTGTCCAGAGGTAAGGCCCTCAGAGGCAGGCCCCGCTGGGCTCTCCAAGCCCACTTGTGCCTCCTGCTTGCTTCTTGCTTATTTCTTTTTGAGCAAGGACCACGTTTTCATTTTCTACCGGGTCACACAAAGTATGCATTGAGCACTTCTTGGGCCTGGCTGCCTGAGGCAGGGATGTGAGACACATTTCAGGGGGGTTCTCATATTTCAAAACCTAGAGATACTGCTTCCTCTGCTGAGACCCTGAGCACAAACAGGCCTGGAAGCTTCTCCGAGTTTCCCACTTGGCAGTTAGGGAATGGCTGTTGTGTCGGGGTGGGGGTATCGCCTGAGAAGCACTTCTCTCTCCTACTCCCACTTCTTGGCCATGCCTAGCAAGTCCCAGGGTCACCTCCTTGTGAGAAGCATAGACTAGCTGTATGTAAGTAGGGCCTCCAGCTCTGGGCCTGGGTGCCACCAACTTGGACTGGGGAGTAGGGCAGCTTAGGAGGTAATCCACCCCAACAGAACCCCTAGCTAAATCTGCCTGGACCCTCAGGGCTCATGGAGGAGAAGTGCAAGAGAGAAGCACTGGCCCAGAAGAGCTGAGAATAGCACCAGAACCTGGACTGCTATAGAAGAGAACAGGGCAGTGGGCTGGGGTGGTACCCACAGAACCTGGCAGTTCTGTAGGTGGAAGTTTTGTTCTTGCCTTTAGCACACCACAGGTCCATCAGCCAGGCCAGCCTGCGGGAGCTCACTGTAGGAGACCTGAAGGATGGGAAGCCTAGGGTGGGAGTTCGACTCATTATGAAATCTTCAGGCTCCTCTGCTAAAACCCCTTTCTCCTTCCACGGGCCCCCGGGGAACCAGAGGCTGTCTGGGGAGTTGTGTTGCTGATAGAGAGGCGTGGAAGTGAAGGGGACCTGCATTCTTGTGACAGAATGAGAAGCCATTCTTGCTGGGGAAGATCTGCAAATCCCTGTGTGGAATACTGGTTTTCAGCCCTGTGATCCTAGACCTGGGTGTGGGTCTAGACTTTGGGTACAGGCATCAACCCCTGTCCTGCCTGGTATGCCTGGCAGGAACCCAGCAGAAGCAAGGCTGGCCTAGGCAGTAAGACCACCTGCCAGAAGAGTGACCAGCAGAGGCAGAGGCAGTGAGGCCTGAGCCAGAACCACAACCCTGCATGACTTCTTTAGAAGCACCGGGCAATTAATGCTCCACAGAACAGGGGTAGAGTCTGGAGACTGCCCTGCGGGGCAAGGGAAAGTTTCTGCTGAGCAACAGGACCCAAATTCCTGCCCTGGATGGGTGGACTGGGGCAGAGCCTCAGGAATTTGCCAAAGGGACTCTGGGACTTCTGAGGGTGGGGGGAGGCCATCTGCTAATGACCCAGTGCCACTGGCTAGCAGACACAAGAAAGGCTCTTCCCAAGACTGTCACAGTTGGCTACCTTGTCCTGGGACGGAAGGAGTGGCACCACTGGGCAGGCCGACTGGGAAGTGTTCCAGTGTCGTCCACCTGCCCAAGCTCAGAGAAATCCGCAACAGAAACTTAGATGCCCGAAGATCCGAAGGTCTGTTGCCCAGCCGCCTCTGGTGGCCCCAGAGTGGGGGATTTCCTTGGGCCAGGGCTGTTGGGGACTGCACGTCCTTGCTTCCGTATTAGAGTGTGCTGGCTCGGGAGCTCTCCTCCGTCAACCTTAAGTCCCTTGTACGACAGGAGCCGCCATTTCTGCCTTAGCAAAAAATGGTGCTAATAAGCCCTCTCCACGCAGGGATCCTGGATACCGCCTGCTTGCAGACTCCGGAGGGTGACAGACAGAGCAAATTCCTAACAGCTTTGGACCTATGAGTCCAGTCCCAGTTCTTTCCCAGGCTTGGGACTTTGAAAACATTGTCAAGCATCTCCAGGAACCCTATTGCTCGGGCCAGGTAACACTGCAAACCTGGAGCTTGTAGGAAGTGAAGGGGTAGGAGCAGAATGCTGGGGTCTCTGAGAGGGGTCCAGCCATCCTTCTCCTCCCTCTGCCTCTGTGATAGCACCTCTTTTCTGTAGCAGTGCAGGGCAAGGATCCCCCATTTTCAGGCATCAGTGGAACAGTGGCTGGGGAAGCTGCTTGTCCTGCAGCCCAGGGCCAGCCTGGAGCCCTAGGTTCCTTGTTCCAGTGCAGAAGCAGCCTTCTCTCCTGCACCAGATTCTAATTGCTCCCCCTAGGGTTGAGAAATGGTGGGGCCTTCCCATTAAGAAACACCATCACGGAGTCCACCATGGCAATGTAGTCTTTGGGTGGATACAGGGACCTGAGCTGCAAGACGGGAGCGTCCACCTGTGAGCATGGACCGCCTGGGTCCTGTTAGGGTCTGGACAGAGGCCAGGGCTTAGGCATGGAGTTCATATTGCCACTCCTGATTGAGATGTGACAATGAGCAGGGCCATCCCCAAAGACTTCCTGAAATCTTCCCTCCCATCTACAGGGAGACAAAAGGAGTCCTCTCTATCCCACATAGACAGACATGCATCTTTCCCGCCCGGGACACTGATTTGACCAAAAATGATGCCCAATGCTCAGAATCTTGATCAAATCTCCAAACTTGGCATTATACCCAAGTTGAATTCAGTCAAGGCATCCGATGTTAAATCCCTGTGTGAGCCTTTGTAGTTTAAGACTGGTTCTTCACATCCGTCTTCTGCCCCACAAGTGGGCTGCTGACTACCTCTCGGGTGACCCAGCATGTCTTTTCTGCAGGGAGATCACGTAGGGCAAAGTCTGAGCTTCCAAACAGCCTTCAACTCAACCCTGCCTGATCAGCTGTCATTGTGTTCAGTGTGGAGTCCCCAAGCTGGTGCTCTGGGGCCCAGCAAGCCACTCCTGGCAAGTCCAGTCCTCCAGTCTTGAGGTTGGTTTCCTGTCTTAGGAACATTAGACCACAAAGGGAACAACCTAATTTCTACCTTAATGTCTCCAAGAGCTAGGGCAATGTTTCTCAACCTGTGGGTCACGACTCCACAGTGGCTACATATCAGATATCCTATATACTGGATATTTATATTACAATCCATAACAGTAGCAAAATAACATTTATGAGGTGCTAATGAGATAACTTTTTGGTTGGGGTCACCACAACATGAGGAACCGTATTAAAGGGCTACGGCCTTAGGAAGGTTGAAAATCGCTGAGCTAGAGACTGTCCCCCTGCTGACATCTTTCCCTAATTGCAGACCAAGAAACTGGATAAATTTGCTTCCTGAAGCAAGCCTCTGACTCAAAAAGTGTACTCAAAAAGCAAGCATAAGTGGCAATAAGAATTACCTTGGTGGGGGGCTGGAGAGATGGCTCAGTGGTTAAGAGCATTGCCTGCTCTTCCAAAGGACCTGAGTTCAATTCCCAGCAACCACATGGTGGCTCACAACCATCTGTAATGAGGTCTGGTGCCCTCTTCTGGCCTGCAGACATACACACAGACAGAATATTGTATACATAATAATAAACAAATAAATATTAAGAATTACCTTGGTGGATAGCAAAGGGGCACCTTAGCTCACAGGGGCCTGGGACCCTCCACCCTCTTGCTGTGCAAAACCATCATGCGTTAGCTGCAAGGAGTCTTTGGGACTGGGTCCTTTTAATCCCCTCACTTCTCCAAAGAGCGACCATTTCCGTGTACTTGTATATGGTATGTGGTTAACTATCCACGTGGACTCCTGGGTCCTGTGAAAGCCCAGAGCAATATCAGTTGGTGACAAGTGACAGGGCAGAAGTGACATGGCCTGAATCTGCAGTCTGCAGGAGGAAGATGAAGGTTCTGCCTGCGGTGTGGTAGGAAATCCAGTCAAGACAGCTTCTGATCTCTCTCCACTGCCCAGTCTTCTGTCTACCTGGGATGCTAGCGCCTGCCTTGGGCTCCACATCCTAGCACCTCAGGCTGTGCTGTAAAACCCCTAGTCCAATAAGGACTGCGGGAATGTGGAGTTTCTGAATCTCACTTTGGCTCCCCGCCAAGGAAGATCCCAAGTCTCTACACATTAGAGACTCTTTAAGATGTCTTGTGTATGGTTCTATACATGTCTAGGAAGGACTGTGGGATGCAAGGACATGCTTATTTCCATAGCTCTAACCAGCAGTTATCGGGTCAATTCCACAGGCTTCCTGCAGGTGGCAACCGTGGGCTCTCGTTCCTGCTTTGGCCTCTCAAAGACCTGGGGGTGACATGGGAGAGGATCAAGTTTTGAAGGCTTTCTCCACGGTGTAGAAGTGGGAGGGTTCCAGAGAAGGCTGACTCATGAATGGAGGAGTCTGTCCAGTGGTTTGTGTTTGGAAGGTTCTGACCCAAAAAGCTGTTTTGGGTTAGCACATCCTCCCCTGGTCCCAAGAGGGCAATGGTGGGTGATTAGGACACTCTTTGTGGACATGTTTATCCAAGAGTCATTAAAGCTGCCATCTGTCTCATCTCTATCTCAGTGCTGAGAGTCAGGCTCCATCCCAAACTGTCTGCTATGCTATGTCCCTTTGTTGCGGAGCAAGATACACCATCGCTCCCTGGAACCGTATTCAGTAACACTTCGTGAGGTGCTGAGAATAGTTGGAATGCAAGCTAAAACTCCAGCAGTCACCGTGCACAGCAAACACAGTGACCCTCACTGGTTAGAGACCCGACATTTGACACACTAAGAGAATCCCTGCTTCCTATCCCTGCCAGGTCCTGAAATCACTTTGAAGGGGCTCTAATCAGTATCCAAATAAGACATGGTGCAATTGCCCTTACCTCAGGTAGCTTCAGGAGCTATGTTATCACTTTGGCAATTGCCCTTACCTCAGGTAGCTTCGGGGGCTATGTTATGACTTTGGCTCTTGTGTTGAAGCCTTGGCCCCCAGCTGGTAGGTCTGGACATTGTGGGATGCCTGAACTCCAGACATCGCAGGGAACCTGGACTGTGGGGCTCTGAACTATGCATTCATGGTGAATGATGCTATAGGAAGGTACAGGAGCTCCAAGTGGAGCCCACTTGGAGAAAGCAGGTAGCTGGGGCTGTGTCTTTTTTTGTTTGTTTGTTTTTGTTTTTTATGGAGCTATATATTTTTCTCTTCTCTCCTCCCTTCCTCCCTCCTCCGCTTCTGCCCTCTCCCATAATCCCCACACTCCCAGTTTACTCAGGAGATCTTGTCTTTTTCTACTTCCTGTGTAGACTAGACCCATGTCTAGTCCTCTTTGTTGTCTGCATTCTCTGGGATTGTGAATTGTAGGCTGGTTTTTCTTTGCTTTATGTCTAAAAGCCACTTATGAGTGAGTACACATTATATTTGTTTTTCTGGGTCTGGTTACCTCACTCAGTATGATGTTTCCTAGATCCATCCATTTTCTGGGGCAGGGTCTTGCCTTGACCCCTTTCTGTCTCCATCTTTGCCTGTGGCTTGGCTGTCAGGAAGTGAGCTCATGCTCCACCTGGTCCACCGTGTCCTTTTGTGGTATGGTCTCTCTTCCCACAGCTCAAAACCAACAGAGCCAGTAGATCATGAGCTGAAACCTTCAATCTCTGAGCCAGAATGAACTCTGTTTCCCTCACCCTGCGCCTCTTGGGTATTTCGTCACAGCACCGAAAGAGGGACAGACATGCTGGCTCAGTCCTCAGAGGCTGTATTTTAAAAGAAGAGGTGCTTCAGGCTGGCTAATTCCTAAGGAACTGAGATTTGCTTCCATAGCTCTGTAGACCTGGGACGGAAGACTGGGATGATAGCAGGTTCAGGGGCTGGTGCTGGCTGCCCTCTGCCTCTAGGACAGTGACTTCTCAGTGACCTCACTTGGTGGAAGAGTGAAATGTCAATCCATTCTTTCAAGCAGTTTTATGAGGCACTATGTGGTGATATTTTGTGCTTTAACAAATGAAGCTTGCCTGAAGATCAGAGTGCAGAGCGAGCCACACTAGTTAGTTAGCCATAGAGGCTGGGCAGCGCTGGCACACACCTTTAATCCCAGCAGTCAGTAGACAAAAGAAAACCAGATCTCTGTGAGTTCAAGGCCACCCTGGGCTACACAAGACTGAATCAGTCTAAAAGAGAAACAGAGCCAAGCAGTGGTGACTCACACCTTTAATCCCAGCACTAGGGAGGTGGAGACAGGAGTGATATGGAGGGATGGAGAGGAGGAGACAGGAGCTCAGGATTCAGTCTGAGGTTTCTGTGGGGACAGGATACCCCATTTGTTCTGAGGATTTCATAGAGGTAAGAACAAGTGGTTAGCTGCCCTGCTTCTCTGATCTTTCAGCATTTATCCCATATTTGACTCTGGGTTTTTATTATTAAGACCAACTAGAATTCCAGCAACAGTGCTTACATCATTCCTGAGGGCAGATGGATACATGAATGTATGGATGGATAGACAGAGCGTAGATGCATGGATGGTTGATGTATGGCTACCTGGGAGGATGGATACATGGTGCATGTGCAGACGGTAGATGACTGGTCCATCATTGCATCCCTCTCATGGCCTTGTGGGACTCCGAGTACTCACCAGAAACCATTGAACTGTTAGAAATTGAGGGGAGGAGATCCTTCCAGACCAATCTCCCACCACCTTGGCCATGAGGAGGGATAATAACTAAGCCTCCGGGTTCTCCCAAGATGGCAGGACTCTGTGAAGCCTACCCTGTTCAGATGCTACAGGCATCTTCTTCAGGACGGAGGGCAGAGCTGTCCACATCTGCAGGCTCCCCCACCGCTAATCCAGAAGGTTCCATCTCTCCGAGTCCTTAGGAGAATTTTCCTGCATCATGACCATCCAGCCCTTTGTTCCAACCTCAAGTCACTTCCAATCAGGGTCACGGGCAGCCCGAGCTGGCTAATGATCCCCTGGGATTTTAATACCTCTGGCAGAAATCTGTGCTCCATTGTGGAAATCAAACTTGTTCCTATTTCGAGGTGCTCCTCACATTAAAACCAGACATCTCACCAGTGTTAAAGTGACCACAGCTGGGGAAGATAGGGATCCAGAGAGCTGGACTAGGCAGGCAGCACCAGGCAGGTTCCAGGAGAAAGGAGACACCCCCCCCCCCAAGCAGACCAAGAATTCCTCCATCTGGCTGTCCATCATCCTTCTCAGATGATTTCTTCTTGCAGTCTTTTCTCACCCCCTGCACCCCACTCTCCTGAAGCCACCTCAGCCACCAGCCCTGGAAGCCTAAGGACCACCTGCAGCGGACTTGGGGAGATGTGTTTGGAGTCTCTGCTAATCAGTAGGCAGAGCTGGGACCCAAATTCATGCATTTCTCGCTCCTCCTAATAGAATGTTCCATCTCCAGGGAAACAGCAGGGGAGCCCAGACTCTAACAGTAGATCTCCCTCTGACCTGCTACCCCCGCCCCCCAGAAATAAATCAAGAAAGGAGGAGTTGGTTGGAGGTAAAATGAATGGCTCGGTGCAACAGCCAGGAGAGCCTGTGCTGAAGTAGATGGCATTCCGTCCACTTTTCTAGGCTGAAACAGTCACTGGTGTCCGATGTTCTTCTGCCCTAAAGGACAGAGTCCCAAGCCTGGGCAGAGTGAGCACAATTGAGACCCTCAGGGTCTATCTGCTCCTCTGGCACAGAGCTCCAACGGTTCCTGAACGAAGGTGGGTCTCCGTGCTGCTGTGTTTTGACCATGGCTTTGTCCTGACCAGAGTCTCCACCCAGAGGACACGCTGACTTCTGCACTGTCTTCCCTAGATCAGGTAGGGCATCTACCTGTATGTTCCTGGAGTCCCCGCGGGCAGAAAGGCTTTTTTGCAGACCTGAGAAAGGTTCAAGCTACATATGTGCATATATGTGTATGGAGGAGCCAAAGAGGAGAAACGGAGCTGCAGAGCTGACAGCATGCCCCAGCTGTAACTCGGGCTCCAGGACCATAGAGTCTGCAGAGGACAAAGCCCAGCAAGCTGCTAGCACTGCAGGGCAGTTGAGGAACCCAGGGCTGTGGGTTTTTCCAAGCTCCCTCCCCACTCGCTTCCCCCAGCTCCTTATCCTGGTCCACCTCAGCTCCTACACCCCAGCATTGTCTCTTCTACTTTCTCTTCTTCCCCTCCTCTTCCCTCATCCTCTTCCTCTCTCTCCCCTTCCTCTTATCTCCTCCCCTTCCTTTTCCCCTAACCCCTCTCCATCCTCCCCTTTCTCTTTTAACCTCCAAGTCCCTAACTGCAGAGAAAACCTCCTTCCTTTTTCCAATTCTAAAGGGAGACTTTCACAGGGTCATAAGTTAAATGCAGCCAAGGGCTCAGTTGGTGGAGGACCTGCCTAACACACAGGAAGGGAGTTTATTTCCTAGCACCATACTGGCACCAGCACTTGGGAAGCAGAGGTGGGCAGGGGTGGGAGTGTCCATCAGCTCAAGATCATCCTTTGCAACATAGTGAATTTGGGGCTAGGCTGGGTTATGTGAGACTCATCTCAAAAAAGAGAAAGTAAGCCCTTTCCCCAGACTTTGCATCTAATTTTTAAAGAGATCTTTTAAAATATACAACAAAGGTTTGTTCATAATGCGGACTACTCACAGACCTACTCGATGGATGGTGAGTGTCTTAAGTGTCCTTTGCACTTGAAGATGCTGAGGTTACCACTGGCAACCCAGGACACTGGAGCCTGGTTTAAATCTGCCAACGCTGAGGCTGTATCCTGCTGGCTGTGATGTGGAAGAGATTGTATGGCTGTCAAGGAGATCTGACTGCTGACCACCAGGAGCTGAGACAGTAGCAGCTGGAGAGATGACACAGCAGGATCACCTCTGCAAGTGTGTCTATAGCTAAAGCTGGCTAGGCCTGGGGAGTGAGTGCCAGCAGCCGGCCTTCACGGCAAGTGCTAGGGACAGTAGGCAGCACCTCCTTTGGTCGCTTTGACTTTCAGATTACGCTTCCAGTTTTAATAGGTTTGTATCTCTAGTTTAACAACCCTCAGTGATTCCCCATTGCCTTCCAAATTAGGAACTATACCGTTTAGTTTACCTGGCCCGCAAAAGGCCCGCTGACCTTTCTTTCCTAGCAGCTGTCTTTGCAGGACCCACTCCAGCTAACCTAACTCATTCAGCCCCAGGCCTCACTTCTCTTCCCTAAGTGGCCAGAGAACTCTTACCTGGGTAACCAGGAAAGTGAGATGAGCCCTGTGCTGGAAAGAACACAGCTGTCTGCAGTGGCTTTGAAGTGTTAGTTCTGTGCATCCTGGCATCTATAATAGCAGGGAGGGGGTACCTAAGCTCCCCTCCTCCAGGCATATCCACTGCAGGGAAGGGAGTGACTGCTGCTTCAGGGTGAGTGCATCCCCAGCGTCTCCCACCTACCCCTCCAACAAAAGTGCCTCTCCAGCTGCCCCTGTTGAAGGGTGGGGATGATATGCTCCCCTTGAGCCCTCTTGGGACCCTTGAGGGACCTCTGCTCCCTCTGCAGAGCAATGATCCCCAGGCTAGATTCTGCCTGGCACTCTGAGGTTCTGCAAGGATCCTTCCACTGCCCCAGATACTGAGAGAAAATGTGTCTGCCTAGGTGGGGCTGCCTGTCCCTCTTGCTTGCACTTGCTTGTCCAACAACAGCCCACACCTCATGAACTGAAGACAAGCCACATATGAGCCAGTGAGTCCTGAGTGCTCTGGTGAATGTCTGTGCACTTGGGCCAGGCTTGAGAAACATGCTGCCTGCCTACAGTAACGGAACTTTGGCATGGGAGTGGCAAGTTAGAACATAGTGGGCAAAAATGAAATAGCAGGATAGGGTACAGCCCAGCATATGACTCCTTATGACTCCCAACCCCATAAAAGGAATAAAAGGGCTGGGTGTGTGGCTCGGTGGTAGAGGTGTGCCAGGCATACACACATCCTGACTGGAAAACAAAACGAAACACCACATTGTTGGGGTGGGTGTGTAGACACAAGGCAGTCAGCCAACTTTACCTACAGATCACCCATCCTCAGATTCAACCAACCAAAGACCAAAAATATTTTTTAACGGATTTTATTCCCAGAATCACACACAAAAAAATCAAAGGCAAACTTGCATATTTCCCGTGTCAGGCACAGGGTCTTTTATCATGATCCCCTAAATGCCGCAGAACGGTGATTCCACAGCACCCGCATCTCCCTAGGTCTCTCAACCATCTAGAGACACTTGAAGCACGCAGGAGGATGTGGGTACACATGCTACTGTAGTTTCTTTGGGAAGTAACCAGAGATGGCGGTGCAAGCTTGCAATGCCAACACTGGGGGTTGGGGTGGGGGAGGAGGATTACCTAGAACTCAAGGTCAGTCTGAGCTATTGGACACCTGTAGATTTTGACATCTGAAGGGGTCCTGGGTTCAACCCCCAGGCTCTGAAAATAAGAAGCTGAGGAAATATACATGGAGTATTGGTTTTTATCAATCAAAACCCAAGAGCAGGCACCTGTGTTAGGTAGGGGGTGGAGTGAGAAGAAATAAAGTTGGGTGAGGGAAGCAAAAATAAAGTAAAATTTTAGATTTAAAACGGGCATCTTGTAAACTTTTTCCAAATGATAGGTTTGTTGGCAGGAAATGGGCAGTGGCCCTGCAACTGGTTCCTCTGATCTTGGAGCTGCTCCCACAGATTTAGGGGGCATCTTTGGTGAAAGCCTCTGGGCCAGGGCAGAATCCCGACAGATCCCAGCACACAGGAGAAGTGAGGGGGGTAAAAAGGCACCAGGACAAACAAAGTGGACAGAGAAACCACAGCCTGGGCAAACTGCTGAGGGTCTGAACAAGGATGGTGTGGCTTGGGGTGGGGACAGTCCTCAGGATCTGACCCTGGAAGGCAGTGCCAGTTAGGCTCATCTCTGGGCTCTCCTCCATGTAGACTGAGCTAGTGGGCCCCAGGACTTGGGCGTTCTTGTCATGTACACCCTGGTTTCTGACACGTACACACCCTGTTCCTGGGTGGCAACCACCAGCCCACTTGCAGTCTGTAGGGTCCAGGCTCCAGCTGATATGGGTGCCAGGAGAGGGGTAGGTGCCCTTTCCCCACTCCTGACCACCATCTCTCACTGATCTAGGGTTGAGGAACAGATCTGATGCCTCCCCAGAGTGGTCAGTGGGTCAGCAGCATCATGCTCATGCTCGGATGCAGGCATTAAGCAAGGCAGGTCTCCACTCAAAGCCCACGAAGCTACAGTGACACTTACCCATGGTTTACCAGCAAGGCGCCAGTCCAAGTGAGGGCCACATAACCCTAGAGCAGAGGGAATTACAACCCAGACTCTGAAGAAGTCTTGCCTGGCTCCCCCACTCAGACAGTGCGCAGAGAAATGGAAGCCACAACCCACCCAACAGGCTTGCGGTTTTGTAGGGAGGAAGTTGCTACTCATAGGGGAGCCTGAAACTTGCTTGGTTCTCCCTACATCCATGTTTAGTAGGGCTCCCCTCTGGCCTCAGTTTCTACATCCGTTAAAAACAACTTTGATTGGCCCAGGGTTTGTGCCTGACTCCTATAAACGAATTTGGGTGCTAATGTCTCCCTTCTTCCTTCTTCCCAGGTCGCTGAGTCTTTCTGAGCCCAGGCACCAAGAATGTCGTGCTTGGGGGACTTGGACTCTTCCTGGAGAGTCGAGGATCAGAGTCCTCATCTATGAGATGTGGCTGTTTGCCACAGATCCTTCCTGCCTTGCAGAATATGGCCCGAAATCCAGTTCCAGTGTGCACAAAGCCCACCTCCCAATCAGGTTTCCAGCCAGAGATCCTTCCCAAGAAGGCACACCCAGGCCGTGGGCAGCAGAGGCTACGATAGGGTGCAGGCCCAAAGGTTCCACAGCCTGGTTGCTCATCCTGCCTCTCATTCTGGGCAATCTCTGGACTCCAAGCCTGGAGACCCCCTTACCCTGGGCCGGAGATGGGGCGGGGCGGGGGAATGACTGGGGCTCTCTTTTCCATTAGTTTTCTCATTTGGAAAATAGGTGACGTTCCCTCTACCGCGCTTGTTTGGAAGATTAAGAAAAGAAGGCGAAAGCTCCAGGCCTGCAATCTCCTTCCTGGAAAGTGGAACACATTTCGATAGGCACTGGCTGTGGACCCGCACTAAGCGGCTGGATGCGCCTTTCCGTGATAACCCGCGTCCAGTGAAGCGCTGCCCTCAGTGACTGGGCTGTCCCCTGTTCACGTCAAAAGTGGGTCACAGCTCCTCGGGCCTCAGCGAAGTCTGAGTTACCCTCTGCGGCCTCGCTGCTGAAGCGGGGGAAGTTAACTAACTCTGGGTAGGGCAAAAAACAGAGGCAGAAGGAGGCACTGTCCCACACGACCTCCAGACCCCCACAGTGGCTGGCCTGAAGCTCTCGCTGGCCTGAAAGAGAGCGAACCGGGCGATGGAGGTTCCAGCGCTGGCATAACCGGCTGGCTCCCTGTCAGGGGGACACCCGGATGCAGGGGGGCCTGGCCCTTTGGGTTTCGATCTCTTTACACATCGAGACTGGGCCCCGGAAACAACAGCATTCCATCGCACCGCGATGGCACGGAAAGCGTATTTCGTTACGAGTCGGCCTTAAAATATGTCGCGTTTCTACAACATTGCTTCGACAAAATTCCCTTTTTTAATTACACGCACGGGGTCTTTTAAAAAGTGATGTCACAGTCCAATCGGCTATAGTTCTTACATGCGCGCGAATACATAGTCACCCCAACACAGGAACTCACGCAAATACCGTGCGTTCTGCGGGTTCCAACACGCTCTCGGTGGGTGAGTCCTCGCTCTCCTCGGACACGATTGGCCAACCTGGACCTCACGGCGACCCTCTAGCCAATGGTCGTCCTTCCAGCCGAGGCCCCGCCCTTCTCCACCCCCTGGCGCCGGTGCGGGGGGGGGGGGGACCGCCGGAATGCATCACGCGGGGTCGTCCCCGCGCGACCACCGGGCCCCCTGCCCTGGGTCGCGCCGCTGCCTGCGTGCAGGCTCCGGCCGGGCGGCGTCTCTGGTAGTGGCCTCTCTCAGGGACGCGGCGGTTTCTTGGGGTTGAGCCTGAGGAGCCCGCGCCGCCCCGCCCCCGGCCCCGCCCCTCTCTGCCCCCCCCCCCCCCATGAGGCCGGCCGGGGCGGGGACCTGAACCGCTACGAGATAGGCAAGCGAGGCAGCCGCGGGACCGCTGTCCGCACGCACCCGCTCCCGCCCAGCTCAGCGCGGCGCTGAAGCCCACGCCCTCCTCGTGGAGCCCGACGCCCGCGCTCGGGGAAGCGGCTCTCCAGGGCCGGCCCGCGCGTGCGCTGGGCAGCCGCTCGCCACGATCTCAGCGAGACCGGGAAGCGGCTGCGCCCCGGGCACCGGGGACCCCGCAGGATCCCACCGTTGCCCGACGGGCCCTTGGCCGCGATGCCGGATGAGCTGACCGAACCCGGGCGCGCCACGCCAGCCCGCGCCTCTTCGTTCCTCATTGAGAACCTGCTGGCAGCCGAGGCCAAGGGTGCGGGGCGTGCAACCCAGGGCGATGGCGTCCGAGAGGAGGAGGAAGACGACGACGACCCCGAGGATGAGGACCCAGAGCTGGCGCGGCAGCGACGGCTGCAGAGGCGGCGACAGCTACGCGCGGGCAGCGGGCCGGGCGGGGAGGCGAGGGCGCGGGCGCTGGGCCTCGGGCCCCGGCCACCTCCCGGGCCCGGGCCGCCCTTTGCGTTTGGCTGCGGAGGCACGACGCGGTGGTACCCACGGGCCCACGGCGGCTACGGAGGTGGCCTGAGTCCTGACAGTGAGTGAGGGTGCGGGAAGGAGTGGGCAATGCGCCGGGACCCTGCTCCCCCCCCCCCCATTCTTTTGGCCTTGGTGAAATGGTAGTCTTCTGTGTACCGGGCCTGGGTGGTATGAGAACCCCTTGGAACGCCAGCTTGAGCAGTTTTTGGAGACTAGGGATAGCGGTTCACGCTTGGAAGTACTAAGGCGCGGATTGGGGCTGGAGGAAGCGAAATTGCGGACAGGAGAGAGGAGAGTGAAACAGGCCTCGGGAAGACAGGAGAGGGAAAGGGAGAGTCAGTGAAGATGAAAGGAAAATGAGGGGAGAGAAGAGGAGGGGAGACCATGGAGTCAAGCACTAAAATAAAAGGGATGCTGAGCAGAGAATCCTCAGTTATGGGGTTTGGATGGGAGGCCTTCTTTCACAGTAATTGTGGCCCCCAGAGTGTCATGTGCTCTACCGACTGCAGTTAGAGTCCGGCTGTTTGGGCCTGGGTTTCCTTTTGGGTTTTCCCAAGCCCGGGGCTGAGACCGGTGGGAGTGCACTCGGAAGGGTCCTTTCCACCCCTCTCTTCATTTATTGCCCCTCCCCCTCCTTGGCCTTTGTTTCCTGTGGAGGGCTCAGAGAATGGGGGTTGGGGGCTCTTCAGCCCCAGAACCCACTTACCCATCTGGCCTGGACATCCTGATTCTGCTTCTGTCTCCAGATTGTTCTTACTTCTCTTAGGACCTTCCCAGGAGAAAGACTAGGAAAGATATTTCAACCTCTCCAACCCCAGCCCTCTTTGCCAGCCTCCTTCCAAAAACACACGTGGCTAAAGACTGCCCACTATCGTTCTGGGAGCCACCTGTGTGTAGGTCCAGGAGCTCTGAAGTAGGAAGTGGCCTGCAACCATTCTCTTCCGTTAGATACCCACCACCTTCCTGGTGTGGAGTCTCCCATCCCAGGTCTGGGTGCCTTCTTTACATAAACCTAAGCAGGGCCCCGTAGTAGGACTGAGATCCAATGAGGAGACTTGCGGGATGCATTTTCTTCCACGTTTGAGTGAGGCTGTCCTCACCTGCAGCCCAGTGGTCAGCCCCTACGCAGGTGGCTCCTCCTCATTTCGCACCATGCGGGTTAGGGTTCCCTATTCCTGTCAGAGCAGGGGAGTCGGATGAGCACTTCATCGCAATCCAGGGACCTCTGTGAGTGCAGGGGCTTAGGGTGTTTTGTGCCAATGGGGGAGCCCTGGTTCTGGCTGCATATGTAACCATCCTGCTATGTGACTTTGTAGTGGGCACCAAGAGAGCACTGAACATGGGGGCTGGGCAGGGACACAAGCGGGATCAGCATGCTTCCAAGGACACCAGGCAGAGTTTAGCCAGACACACAAGCCCACCGCTGAGGTATAACCTGGGTCAAAACCCACCTTGACCTTGACCTGTCAGAATAACAGGCTGGCCTGACTTAGTTCCGTGAGCCCAGAGGTCTAGAGGAGCACCAGGGACTCGTGTGAACTGCTGTAATCTGGTGACATCCCTTGTCATCCAGAGCTTAGTACTTGGAACACGAGTCCAGAGGATCTCCGTGAACAGGAGCCCCCAGGGAACGGGTAGATGTTTGATGCAGGGTAGGGATATTGTGGTCCACAGAACAGCCTTCCTCCGGTGCTCTCTTGGAGTAGGTTCGCTTTTGCAAAGGGTCTGCCTCTGAGGGTGTCTGGGTCAGGGTTGTGCCAGTGTCACCCCAGCGGAGTTTTGGGGGGGGGATGTGCATTCGTTTCTCCTAAGAGCTGTTTCCCTGGTGTCTGCCCCCTTGAGTGATGGGGAGGCCTTGGTCCCTAGCTGACAGCTTGTATGTCAGTTTCTGTGTGTACATAAATCTGAAGGACATCGGGTCTTTTTGTCCCGAGCCTCTGATTGTGTGAGGCCTGGGATACAGCTGAGACAGGAGCAAGTGGTCAGCTTGCCTTTTGAATTAACCTTTTTCTTTCCTTTCTTTCTTTCTTTCTTTCTTTCTTTCTTTCTCTTTCTCATTCTGTCCTCCTCTGGGCATATGTTGCCACATGTTTGCCTGTGGCCCTGGTCTTGGGCTTCACCTTATGCCTTTGCCTCTGCCACTCCCCCAACCCACAAGTGTAAGGCGCCCCAACCCTTGCTCGGGGAATATTTCCCAGCTTTTGGCATTTGGCTGTGGAGGATTTGAAGGAGGGAGGAAGTCAATCTCAGTGACTCCTTCTAGGGCAGACACTTAGAACCTACCACTATGCCCGTTTTTCCCCTGCAGCAAGCGACCGGGACTCTCCGGAGGCCTGCGAGGAGATGGGTCGCGCAGAGAGTTCATGGCCGCGGTGTCCCGGGCCGGGAGCCTTGCCGAGGGAGGCGACGACGCAGGGCCCAGCGGCCGGCGGGGAGGAGGCGGCGGAGCTGGCAGAGGCCCCTGCAGCAGCGGCGGCTGCAGCAGGGGAGGCGCGCGGTGGCCGCAAGAAGAAGACGCGCACGGTTTTCTCGCGCAGTCAGGTCTTCCAACTCGAGTCCACCTTCGACCTGAAGCGCTACCTGAGCAGCGCGGAGCGGGCAGGCCTCGCCGCCTCGCTGCAGCTCACCGAGACGCAGGTCAAGATCTGGTTCCAGAACCGTCGCAACAAGTGGAAGCGGCAGCTGGCGGCGGAGCTGGAGGCGGCTAGTCTGTCCCCTCCGAGCGCGCAGCGTCTGGTCCGCGTGCCGGTGCTCTACCACGAGAGTCCCCCGGCCGCCGCGGGGCCCGCGCTACCCTTCCCGCTGGCACCGCCCGCACCTGCTCCGCCACCGCCGCTGCTCGGTTTCTCGGGCGCGCTGGCTTACCCGCTGGCCGCCTTCCCCGCTGCTGCCTCGGTGCCCTTTCTGCGCGCGCAGATGCCGGGGTTGGTGTGAGCCCGCGCCCTCAGTGCAGGCGCACCTCGCAGTACCTTGGGCTGCCATCTCTGTGGGCAGCCGCTCCAGAGTGTACCAGACGGCGGCAGCGGGATACTCGCAGCCAGCTACAGGGCTGGAGTCCGGCTCAGAGGCAAGCGGCAATGCGACAGTTCTCGCCGGCACTGAGTGCTGAGCAGATGCGGGCAAACGGACACTTGGAACGGGCTGGTCAAGGAACCGCATGGTGACTGTTCCCGAGGCACCCTGCCCCTACCTAAAAATGGCCCCTTCTCGGGACCTCACAGGAACTTAAGACAGCAGGGTCCTCCTCGAGAGGACTGCGAAGAGAGCCGCGGGCCTTTGGACATCTCACCTTGGGCCTCTCTTCCGAAGAGGGCTTCTCTGGGCGGCTTTGGTTCTCTTGGTTTGGCGAAGACTTTTTTTTTTTCTGTGATGACTTTACTTCTTTGCATATGGAATAAAAAGGGACGTTTTCTGGATGGACTCGCTGCTGTGTGGTCGCTGGGCAGAGACTCTTCTGGTAGCAGGCCTGAGTGAGTGGGTGCTTCCCTCCAAAGTTCGCCAGGGACTTGGGAAGGCTGTCCTGGGGTAGGTGGGTGGGGCAGGCGGGAGCCACATTCTGGGTCTATGGTCGTCAGTTTTACTCTCCTTCTGACAGGGAGGCCCCCTGGACCTCCGTGGAAGGCCTAAAGGTCCAAGAGGGAGGAGTAGCGATGTAAAGATGGCAGTGTGCTCTGTAGTTCAGGGGACTGAAACCAAAAGGCACAGGCAGATGAAGGTAGGACTCTCTCTGACAACTGGATTAGTCACCAGGGCTCATGAGGCTGTGTCTCTGCCCTTACCCGTTCTTGCGGGAGACAGCAGGTTCTGGATAGAAATTTTTTGAACCAAAACAAAGTTCTGGTTCTTCCAGCAAGGCGCTGAGGTGCTTTCTCCTGTCTCCTCTGGTCCATCTATATCCTCGGGCAGTCTAGACCACCAGGGTCATCTGTCTTCTTCGTTGCCCCCAAGCTGACTGCCCCTACCTACAGGTGGGCCCTGCTGTGTGAAGAAGGTTACATTTTTTGGTGTGCTTTTGAGCCTAACTGGGAGAGGGCTTTCCAAGTTTGAAGGGGTCACTTCACTCTCGGTTTTAGCAGGGGACCCTGGACCTGTCTTCATCCCTGCTTCACCCAAAAGTAGACATCCCATAGTTGAGATGAGTAGCCTGGGGTGACCACGGTGGCGCCAGACAGCCTAGGAGAAGGCGCCAAGGGATGGGGGAGTTGCTCGGTGTGTGTGCATGTGCGCTTGCGCTCTCTCTCTCTCTCTCTCTCTCTCTCTCTCTCTCTCTCTCCTTCTCTCTCATATTTTCTCACTCCCACCCAAAGAGCTGGTTTCCGTTATTGAGACCCGGTGGTAGTGCTCCACGGAGCACCTCCCTTCTTTCCCTCCTCTTCTGCACTCAGTTCTCATGCCCTGAGGATATGGATGTTTTGAGACTCAAGTGGAAGGTGTGCTGGTCCTTGACCGGCAGTAACATCTCTAGGCCAGTCTTCCCCATCAGTTGGTCCTTCAGGGTTCTGAGCCTGGGCCCTCTCTCTGCCCCTGGGTACCCCGAACTGCTTTGCCATGAGCAAAGCCAGCTTTGTCTGGGAGAGACTATAATATACATCAATGAACTTGGAGTTTTCAAAGGCTTTGGACCGTGGTGAAACAGGGTACAGGCTGTCCGCAAACAAAACAAGCAGGGCTACCTCTTTCTCTTTGCTCTCACTTCTCCACCGTGCCTTCATCAGACTTCGGTGTCCAGTTCATCAGACGTCTGATGCTGTTATGTTGCTCTCAGGACAATCTCTGCCTACCCTGGAAAGCCTGGGGCACTTTGCAGACCCTAGCACAGCCCAGGTTCCTGCAGCAGCAATGGCCTCTTTGATGCTTGTCCTGTCTATACAAATGGGTCTTCCCTTGGCACCCCTCTATCCTACACATCCTACATGCTGTGCTCTGGGTGGGAATCCTAGCCTCACTGTCAAGGTGTCAGGGGGCTCAGGTCACTAGCCATTCTCCTCAGCCCTTTAAAAATGCACAGTTAAACCTAGGACAATCCTTGTGAGACCATGTTATTCCAGTTACTATCTGGTGCCTTGGGCTGAGGTCGCATGCTGATTATAGAGTGTCTCTGAGTCCCCCATCGGCAAATGTGTCCTCATCAGAATTCCTTACTGAGCCACAGTGAAATGCCCTAGGTGAGTCACCTGCCACATATTGCCACAAGGGACAGGATCCTATGGGCACCTGCAATGGAACCTCACTACAACCACTAGGGAAGGAGCTGAGCCAGCTGTGCCAAGCAGGATCTATGATGCTGGAGAACTATATTTTATACTTTTGGGCAGGAGAGCTGTCCACCTCCCTAGCCCTCCTCCCCCTCCCACCCCTGCCAGCCCTCTAGGGAAGTCTTGGAGGCCCTCAGCAAGGAAGTGGTGTCTCCTGGACCTAGGAACAGGACCTGGTGAGGCACAGGGCAGTTCCTCAACTGGTTATGTTTACCAGCTTCAGGCAAACTCATCATGTCCCATAAGTGTCCACCAGGTTCTGGGATACAGGGTAGGAAGGCAGCCCTAAACAGAAAGAACTGATTCGAATGTAACACACAACATTCAAGCCCTGGAAATTCAGGGCCTAGAACATGCCAGGACTAGCTGGGGACCTTAGTGAGTCCTGATCCTGGTGTTGATTGCAGGCACACCTCATTGCTGGCCAAAGATGAATGGGTTTGATCTGTCTCTGCTAGGTGAGCCTCCTCACTGGCTCCATGTCCAGCCTCACTCACTGCTAAGTGAGGTCCAGCTGCAACCACCCTGAAATACGGGGTCTTTTGACTCATGGGAGTCAAATAGTGTTTCTTAATAGAAAAGCTGCGAGTGGACCCTCTCCTTCTGGCAAGAGACATCCCACTGGCAAGGCCTCTTTTCGAGGCCTCAGTTTCCCAACATCCTAAGCCATTTGGCCTCGTACCCTCTCTTGTATTCTTTTTGTGAAAACAACAGTGCCCATTCTCAGACGGGGCATGAACATTTACTAGTATGTCAGGACTATTCCTAGTTCAACTGAGTTTCTACCAAGAGTCTGGAAGCAGCCCTAGGCTAGCCCATCTCTAGATACTGGGTGGGGTGGGGGAGTAGGGTGGGGGTAGCTCAGAGAGCAAAGACACCCAAGGAAGACTCCTTCCTGCTTCATCCCAGGTCAAAGCAAACAGTAGGCACTGGAGAAATCAATGACCTTCCTGCAAAATGAACCCCTACCCTACCAGCTGCAGGGAAAACTGCAAAACACACACACACACACACACACACACACACACACACACACACTGGCTGTTCAGGAGGAAGCTCCCCAGAGCTTGGGCTCTGCCCTCATGGAGAGAACAGCCCAGCTGGATTGAGATCCTGGGGCTGGGCACTGGCCAGGTGAGCTTACAGGAGCCTTCTCTCTCACTCCTAAGGGCCCTTCTGCTCCACATAGGAACAAGGTAGAAAATGAACACAGTGCTTCTTCAGAGCATGGACTCTGGGTCAGGGAAACCTATGGGAGGTCAGGGACTAGCAAAGCTGAGGATTCTGTGGGCTCCACCAGTCAGGGAGAGCTGCTCCTGGAGGTTCCTCTCGGATTGCCCAGAGCAGGACGGTGCTGCTGAACCTGGGAGGTGGGAGGGGGAGGGGGAGGATGACCCCTTTGCTTCGTTGAGCCGGCTCAGCAATCAGAGCTGACTTCACCAAAATGCTGTGAGGAAAGGACTTGGGGGAAGTGAACTCCTCTAGTCAGCTAGGCTGGAGCCGCTTCCTGTGTGCCCCGTTGTCCTGGAAGGAAAGGAGAAATGGCCAGTCCCTTGGCAGTGGACTGAGTCTGCAGACTGAACCCAGACTGAAGCGTGAGGGGAAACAGGGATGGGCGAACGGAAGCGCATAGTCCTGCAGCAGCGGCTTTGGCTTGTTTTGTTGTGTTGTGTTTTCATTATTATAAAGGTGTTAGTGCTTATTATTACCTGGACGGTTCAGTAAAACCAGAAGAGGAAAACAAACAAACAAAAAAAATTGTGTGCCCTTGCACCATCAAAGCCAACTGAGAATTTATTGTGTTAAGCCAGACTGAGAATTTATTGGGATAGTCAGACTGTTACCGTAAACAAACAAAAACGAAAAAGAAAAAAAAACCCTAAAGTGCATTTATGAATTTTCCAGCGAAACGATGTGTTGTTGGCTTGTCTAAAATATGCAGCAAAATTAAAAGGGAGGATGGAAGAGAAGATCTTAATCAGGAGGCTATACCTGCGGAAGGCCGAGCTTCTTGATTTTACATAAAAACAAATCGAAATAAACCTGTTTAACGAGACCGTGGAAATTTGAGGACATGTGTTTCCGGGAGGCTGTCTCCCCTCTCCGCCAGAGGAGCGGCTGTATGCTCCAAGTTTATTTTCACCCCATCCGGATCTCACCTGGGCCCACTTAAAATTCCACTTTTTCAACTGTATTTCCTCCAGGTTTAGACAGAATCTGCCCCTTAAGCCTCACACATTTAATTTTAAAACTATTTTGATCCCAAACTTTCCTCTTTTTTGACCAGCTTTCCAAGTTTTCACCCTCCTGGTCCGGGTGGCTGCTCTGGACTCCCCACCTGGAGTAAGGGCGCTTGCGATGCAGGGGGAGGGGGAGGGATTAAGGGTTGCAACCTGGGTGACCTTGCGAAGCAGTTTGGGGTGGTGCTCAGCGGCGGCTTCTCTGATCTGGGACCCGGGCACTCTGATTCTGGTGCACAGTGGGTCTGTGGTGCAGAGTGCAGGAGCGAGGCTAGGCAACAGGAGAAGGGAGGGAGTATGGAAAAGGACTGCATTCTGACCGCTGGGGAGTCCGGGCCTGAGACGTCTGAGCCCAGCCGCGGGCTCTGCGCGTTCCAGGATCGTCCGGGTGAAGCCTCTGCTGGTTGGGGCGTCTGCTCGCCGGGTTCTGCGCTTTCTCTGGAAGATCTCCCCCCCCCCCTCCCTTGTCAACTGGTTCTCTTCGCTCTTCCCGGGGCACCGAGCTGCTACTCTCCGTTTGTCTCTCCCGGGTGGTCGCGGTCCTTCGTCGTTGTTCCGCCGTCCCGGACGTGACTCCTTCCCTGCGACCGGAGCCCTGGTTTCTAGACTGCGCTCGGGTCCCGGACGCCGCGCACTACGCACTACCCACCCGGCTACGGATTCCGCTTCAGCATCTGTCCGCGGTCGCTGCGAGGTCCCGTTTCCCAGGCAGGTGGGTGTGAGCACCACGGAGGGAGTCGGCTGAGGAGCCTGGAGCGGTGGGGCTCGGGAAGGGATGATGGCCCCCTCCCGCCTGGCTGGGCTTGAGCGCTTGGGGCCGAGTCTCTTGGGACCCCACGGCTCTCGGCCCCGCCCCTCCCCCCTCGCCCCGGTCCGGCCCCTGCCAGCTCCCGGCGCCCCTCCACTCCCGCCTTGGCCGCTCACCTGGCGTCTCGCAGTCTGCGGCGGCCCGCAGACCCGCCCCTCCGTCCCCGCGGTCCGTCCGCACCTCACGTCTCCCATCCCCTCACCCCGCTTGTCCCCACTCAGACTGGGAGCCCAGCCTCACTTAGTGAAAGTCTCATTCTGAGCAGAGTGCATGGGGACTGAGGTGGGGCCGCCCGGGTCTGGAAGGCGCCGGGAACAGGTTCCACGTGAACGCGGGTGCTGGTGGAGTCAAGGCCCTCAAGTCTTGGCCCAGGGAAGAAAGTAGAGTGGGAGGTGTCCAGCCTGGCTCCTGGCCCCAGACCTCTCCAGCTCACAGGGTGAAGCTCATTGCACTCTGTGGGTCTTTCCTGTATCCTCATGGCTGGTTTGAGGATTGATCCTCTGTCTGGTAGAGACGCCTTCTGCCTTTTTAGGATTACGAACTGAGCCTCACCGTTTTATCGTGTCCCCACAACAAACAGGGTTGCTATCCTAGTTACGAGCACGAAAAAGATTCTGTCCCAGTCCGAATCCCAGCGCACGTACCCGGTGACCTGGGGAGGCAGAGGCAAGGTTGAGATTTCTTTTCAACTTGGGCAAGAGTGGGAGAGCCTCCCTCCCCCTCCCTCCCCCCAGCTCTCCAACTCTTTCTAGAGAGTTCTCCACATCGGGGAGTTGCTCTGAGGGCCTCACGCAGGAACTGACTCCACTTGCTTTTTTAAGGTTTGGAGACTGTAGCTGGGGCTCACCCGGAGCCACACAAGGCTTCCTCTAACCTGGAGGAAAGTTGGTCATGCAGTCGGAAGACGATGACAAGCGAATGGTTCTGACCTGTCCTTGGGATGACTGAAAACCGTTGTAGAGAAAAGACGTGAAACATTTTCCGGAGGCTCTTTACTTGCTAGGGATTGCTGGAGAGAGTTGAGCTGCAGCGCTTGCCCAGAGTATCCCATCTCCCCAGCAACCTCTAACTCGCTGAAAAGTGACCCAGCGGTCCAATCTTCCCTGCTCATCCTGTGGACAAGCCCCTTGTGGCCCCAAGACGGGCTTCCTCCTCTGAGCTCTAGAAGAGTACAATAGCTTGGGTCAGCAAGCAGAAGGGCTTTGGGGACAGAGAGGACAGAATGGGGAAGCCACACTGTGAAGGACTGGAACCTCCAGTCGCCCACCTTAAAAAAAAAAAAAAGACAGGAGCCCAGGTTCTGATCCCGGGCCCTAGCCCTGCCTTTAGGGTGTGTGTGTGTGTGTGTGTGTGTGTGTGTGTGTGTGTGTGTGTGTTACTCAGCACCTTTCACAAAAACACGGGAGTAGCTGGGAGAGCATTGAGCCCTCAAGTCCCAGGTCTTTGCTCAGCGTACGCTCTTCACCGGGTTTGGATAGCTGACTCAGCACCCAGCTCCTTCCTTTGCCCTGGCATAGAGGAGCAGAAGCCTGTGTTTGAGTGCTCACACGGGAGTGTTTGAGGTCTCACAGTCGTAACCCAGCCGACATTTGGGTGCTCTTTCACCCCTCACCCTGTCGGTACCTGGGTCACTCTGGTTTTCTAGAACCTCAGTCTGTTTCGCCCTACCGAGGTCATTGTCCCCACTAGACAGTTCTCTCTGAGTGGTTCTCACAGCTTGTACAACCACAGCACATTCACATGAAGGTTACTATGGCTTTGGATTGAGTTTTCTTTCTGAAATTTCTAAAATCCATTTCCCCCAAATGAACAAGAGCCTCGCATGCGCGGCAGCTGTGCCCCCACCGCGGCCTGGCCGCATTGATCCCGCGTCTTACAGCACATCACATTAGTCTAATGGTTTCTCTGATGATTCAACTTCTTTTCCTTAAGAGCGGCCCCTCGGCCCTCCACCTTCTGCCGCGAGCCAGGGCCGCGCCCCTGGGACCCGCGGCCCGCGGGAAGTGATGAGCTCCGGAGCCGGTGAGGCGCGCAGGACGGCGGGTGTACCCGAGGATCTGCGGGGAACCTGGCGCTCACCTTAGATCGGAACTCCAGAGACTTCTGGAGTCAGACCCTCAAATCTTCCGACTCAGACCCAGAGCTAGCCAGGCAGTTCGGCAGCCCGGGGTAGTTGGGACAGGCGCTGGACTCAGGACCCAAGCTTCCGGCCCTCTGCGGGGCGAGCAGGACTCAGATCAGTTGGCCTCACCGGCTGCTAGCCAATCGGTTGCAGGTCCCCAGCTGCGCAGAGAAGCGGTGTTCGTTTTAGAAAATTAAAGAGGAGGGGGTTGGAGAGGAAGGGCTCTACAAATTCACCCAGAGATAGCCAAATGTTTTTTTTCTTTTTTACTTACTATTTTTTATTTATAGATATATCTCTCCCTCCCTCCCCTTCCTTTCCTCCCTCCCTCCCTTCTTTATTTCCGTCTTGTTTTCACCTGACAGGATTTCTCTGTATAACAATCTTGACTGCACTGAAACTCACTCTGGAGACCAAGCTGGCCTTGAACTCAGAGATCTGCCTGCCTCTGCCTTCCGAGTGCTGGTATTAAAGGTTTACGCCACCAGCCCTGGATGAATTTTTTTCTTTTAAAAAAATTCTTCTTTAAAAAAAAATTCTTCTTTTAAATTTCTATTTTTGCGGGGCTGGCGATGGGATTCAAGATTTCAAGCAGACTTCGCTTAAGCTACAATTTCACCCTGAGTTTTCACTAAACTCGTTTATTTTTTTAAAAAAAGATAGGAAATGCACCGAGTGGCGGCAGCGCACACCTTTAATCCCAGCAGATGCAGGTGATCTGTGAGTTCGAGGCCAGCCTGGTCTACAAGAGCTAGTTCCAGGACAGGCTCCAAAGCTACAGAGAAACCCAGTCTCGGGGGTAAGGGAGGGGGACACGGGACAACAACAGCAACAACAAAAATAGGAGCTGCATTGTCAGAAGGGGGGGAAATCAAGTGTGTGACCAAGCATGCCGGAGGAAGATTCCCTTCAAGATGGGGACTCACCCCAGACAAGCCCACTTATTATTGTTATTATTTCTGAGACAGGCTTTGCCTTGTGGTTCCAGCTGACTTCTAGCTCCTGGTCCCCCAGCCTCACCTTCTAAACTCTGGACTTAAAGACTTCATCAGAGGCTCCTACAGAGTGTAGGATCCACTTGGCACATCGTGGAACCTCTTACCAAATCCCTTAAGAAATATAAATGAAATGTTGTTTCCCACTCGGAGACCCAGAAGATTTAAACCAAGAGACCCTCAGACTTGAGGGTTTGAGTTTTCTAGGTGGGACTAGATCACTGTCAGCAAACTAACTAGATAGAAACCCAGTTAATCCTCCCTTCTCCCTTGTTCCTCCACCCATTCCGTTTTTTCAAAGCTACTAATGCACACAGTTTAGAATGTCCTCCGCTTCCATGAACAGCATTAAACACTGTGATCAAGATCCTGTACTCTGCATCAGGGAGACATTAGCTTGGCAGCCCCCTACAGCCTTAAGGAGACTCCTAATCCTTTTCCAATCCCACCTTTTCTCTTCTGCTTTCTTTCAGTGCTGGGGCTGGATCCCAGGGTCCTCTACACCAGGCAAGTGAGTGAGCTCTACCTCCGACCTTCATTCCACCCCACCCCACCCCTCTTTTGTCATTTCGTTTTATTTTCTGTTTTTTAAGACAACTATCACCAGTACGCCATTTATTCCTGGAACCCAGCTATGTAGTTTGTTCCCCGTGCTTGTACTTCATGGCTAGCTGTGAACTCGACTGTTTTTAGCTCTAATTTCCCCCTTGGAGGATTGCTTTTCTACATTCCTTGTTCGCCTGTCCTCAGCCTCCTGTTTCCCCACCCCGGGAGTTTCCTCAGTTCAGGTTTGCTAGTGAAGTTGGCACATGCTGGGGCTATTTCAAGTGTAGCCCGCATTCCACCTCCAGAAACCCTCGAATCCCAGTGCTTCCTACAGGCAAGCCAGCTGTCTGTCCCTAGAATGCTGCCTCCTTGGGCTCTCCTCTACAAAGCCCCACTAGGGCAGCAGGGATGGCCTGCCAGTCAGTCATTCTGTCTTGTAGACTCTGTGACTTAAACGCTGCACTTTTGGTTCATAGCATTTAGGGGACAAGCAAAGATCTGGACTTTTGGTCCTGCCCTACCCAGGCCGTGAGTCCCAGGCATCCTTCATTGGGTTTCTCCACAGAAGGAGGAGGAGGCATCCTCGCAACAGGAAGACAGTGGTTACTGACCTTGCTTTTCCTCAGTCCGTAAAGTACAGAATGCACCCCCTCACCTTACCACTAACAGATGTGGATGAAAGTATCTTACGCTGGAACTCTGAGCACTGTGTGCTCTGTGCTGGCTGCTAAGTGTCAATCCGGATTCTCTGAAGAGAGTGGAACTCTGGAATGCACAGGACAGACAGACGGACTTATGAGAAACTGCACAGGCAGATGGACATTTAGAAAGCCAAACAAGGGTTGATGCTGTGCTGTGAGTATAAACCTCATCATGGGTGGGCTGGAAACCCAGGCTGAGGTTCTGTTCTGCCGTCACTGGGAAAATTCCTTCCTCTCAGATAACCACCATCTTGGCTTGCAAGACCTTGTAAGAAACCCACGGTATGGTGGCAGCCATTTGGTTCTACTCAGTGTTCCATTTACACGTTTATCACATTTGAAAACCCCCTTCCTAGCAGCATCGAGACACTTGAGCGCCATGGCCCAGTCAGGCTGATGTAGAGCATCAGCCACCACAGGCATTTATCTGGCGCACGAAAACACAGGCACGTGCTGGCATGGGTGTCCCACCATCTGCAGCCAATGTGTGGGCTGATCCCGGCATTCTGTAGAACCCAGGCTTGTCACCCTCCACAGAACTCCCAGGCCAGTGATGCACCCAGGCTGATGATGGCTCCTGAAGGATCCTTGAGTGTGGGAGAGGGTGGGTGGGTGGCTTATTTCATGTCGTGTGATAGACACAGTGGAGGGCGTGGAAAGAGGGTGGTCCAGCCAGCAAGTGCCTAGTCGCCACAGAACAGAGCAGACACTGGAAAGGTACAGCCTATGTCGCCACAGCTGCTCTGTGGCACGTGGTCAGGAGGGCAAACTCCCCTGAAGCCCCCACCGCTGGGTGGCTTCCTGCCTGGGGAGACCATCTGTGACTTCTGTTGCAGTTTGTCACCCCGCCAGTTAACTTAAGGCGCTTGCTCAGAACCAAATGAAGTCTGCCTGACACACGCAGGGCTGGCCCATATGTGTTCCCATGTGTGTGTCCACAGCGCATGCAGGTGTTCCGCCCAGAATCTGGGAGATGCCTGCTGCTAAGCAGCTGCAGGGTCCCAGCCTTGACTGTGAAGCTCAGCCTCCTTGGCTCACAGAGAACAAGCACAGAGCTAGGAATCCTGAGAGTAGCCAGGCCCACGGCAGCCCCACAGTGAACCAGAACCCCAAGGCTCCCCGTTTTCTTCTGGGGGTCCTCACCAGAAGTCCAGGTGGCCTTCAAGGAGCTTCAGAGGCCCTGTATCACCTTGCTCATGATATCTGTATCCTGGAGCTGGAACCCAGAGGCTTCTCCAACCAGGAACCCAGGGACCCAGTGCTGAACACTGCTCTGTAGCTACAGAAGGGACCCATCAAAGCTGCATTCACACTACAGGCCTTGGTCTGCAGGGTCTGCAAGTGGGGTCTGGGGATCTAGGGTGACTGCTGTGTGGATAGCTGTGGCCAAGAGAGCATGGCTCATGCCACAGGACCCCAAGCCTGGCGGACCACAGATAATGGGTGTTGTACGCATTGCTGGAGATGCCCTCCTTCTGTCCCTGAATGGGGCTATGGAAGGAGCCTGGGGAGTGAAGGAGCCCAGCTTTCATAGTGCCCAGCGTTTCTCTACCAGGACCCATCCCCCTTCAGATGCAACCCAGCCATTGCACAGGCAGAGGTGAGCTGGGGACAGACTCCAGGGCTTCATTCTACTTGATACTACTGGCTTCTCATTGCTGGCCCAACTGATGCAAGCCTCAGTTTCCTCATCTGAGACCTTGGGGCCTACAGAGTGAAGCACATGCTGCACCCTGCATTGGGCCCTGAGGTGGGAGTTAGGGGAGTGCCACCCCAGGAAACCCCTTCCTGAAGAGGCCCTGGGTCATGGACTTTGGTGTGACCTGCCTCCTGAAATGCCCGTCACCTGTGGGCACTATCCACTTCAGCCACTGACTCAGAGTCCAGGCTTGCAGGAGAGATGGAAATCCACTGGATTGGTACAGGGACAGACACCCAGTGGGTGACTGGATGATGCCAATGGTGACTGGAAGGGTGGTAGGATCACCTAGAGGGGCAGGGAGCTGAGGAAGCTTCCAGGCAAGGAAGAAGACTGAGCTCAGGTTCAAAATATGTGAGCCGTGTGGTGGTGACCATGGGTAGGACCTTACAGTCTGAAGATTGGGGCTGGGTGTGGAGGACAGCCACTGGCCTGGAGGGAGGGCAGCTTGGCTCAACTTTTCAGGAGTGTAGACTTCATTCCAAGGCTTCTAGCAGAGAAGCCGCAGTATGGTCTTTGTCCTCTGTAGGACCCTGAAGAGGCTGGGCAAAGATCTAAGAAAACCCTGACCAGGAGCCTGTGCCTCATGAGAGTAAATAAGGTGACATAGGCTAAGTCAGTGTTTGGGGGTGGCCGTGGGACTGACAGTTGTGGACAGCTCCCTTAGAAATAAGGCTGAACGTCATTTCCCTTACCTCCTGAAGCTGTGTCCATATCCTGTTCCTGCTTCCTGAAGTCTCCCGGTCCAGCAGAGGCCCTCCTCATCATGGCTGCCCTGTCACCTGGTCACTTCTGGGTTGTTGGTTTTCTTTTTCCTTTTTTTTTTAAATTTATTCTGTTTTGTTTTGTGTTTTTGAGACAAGGTAGTAGTACAGTGTAACCTAGGCTGACCTCCAACTCACAGCAGTCCTCCTGCCTCGGGCTCTCTAGTGCTGAGAATTACAAGTGTGAGCACTTGACCATCTCGGTAAAGACTATTTCCAATGAGGTGAGATGCTAAGGGTTGGGTTGTTGACTCTATGCTGATTTGGGGACATAGCCCCTGAAAGCCACCACCATTGTGCTCTTCAGTGCCCTTGACTCCACATCTCACATGATGCGCCTTGGGGTTCATATGTCACCTCACAGATGAGAGTACCAGAGGGAGCCCAATCTGAGGCACGTCCTCCCACATCCCTGTCTTTGAAATACTTGCTCTTTCTTCTTGTATTCAGAAAGCATTTATGGAGTACCAGCTGTATACAGGGTGTAGCATATTCTAGAAAAACCCTGGCCAGACCCTAGAGTTCAGATGCTCCCACTACTCAGGATTCTGATTGCCCCCTGTGCCTCCTGCCTTGACCATGGTCAGCAAGACCGATTGAGAGCAAGGGAACTGCAGCTGGCTGGCTCTGAGACCGGCTCCCTGAGGTCTCCCTGGCTGACAGAGCAGAAGCTGCAGGCCTCAGCAGGTCCCAAGGAGTGGGATGGATGCAGAAGCAGCTGTTTTTCACAGATGTGCACTGCCTCAGAGAGTTCCCCAAGTCTCAGGCCCAGAAGGGCTTGCTCCTACTGGTACGAGCGGGTGATTCTCAAGCAGAGACACAATGGTCCGAGAGTCTCAGGACAAGATGGTGCAAGGAAGCACACACACTGCTTTCTGTCATCTTTAACTGCAGGACTTCTCAGAACCTTTGACATGGTACAGATGCTCAGGGGATCTCACTGCCCAAGAACTGCCAGCACATTTGAGGTAGGAACCCAGTTGTCTGTACATCCCTGGGTCCCTCTACCACCTTTGCACATTGTGGGCACCTGGCTGGCACCATGGCCTTGCAGGCACTTGGCAATGACCACTGATTTAAATAGGAGAGCAGAATGTTGGTGTGTAGCAAAGTGGAACAGTATGCCAGGTGTGTGTGTGTGGGGGGGGTGTGAGTGTGTATGCATGCATACACGCGCACTGCATATCAGGGATGCCTGGCTACAGCCTCCACATACCCCAAGAAGCAGAGTGAGGGCTATAGAAGGGCTTATGTACATACAAAGGCGTTTACTGGTGGGAGACTCTGTATGGAATGCAAGGTGAGGCCCAGGATGTGAGCGACAGAGGAGGAGGCAGTTCTTACCCATGGCAGTTAGCACCTGGGAGACCATGCAGGACACAGTGAGCAGAATGAGCTGATCTAAACCTTTGTCCCAAAACCTTGGCCAGACACTTAGAGCAGCGAACAACATGACCCATAGTATTGGTGGCTCCACCGTTCATGCAGCCCCAAATAGAGTGCAAACGAGATGCCATGTGCACCTTAAGAAGCATACAGCCCCGTCTATGGGATAACCCCTGCTAGTTAGCATTGGGGAATCCAAGGGAGGCTCTCAGGATGGGGCTGGGGCTGTGGGGACAATGAGGAAATCCCTGGTAGGATGGGGAAGGGCAGTGAACACCTGGATGGCCAAGCTTGAGGAAGGCAGAGAAGTGGAAGTCTCTGCAGCTTCCAACTCATGGCCCCAACCTCAGGCCTGGGGACCCACATCGCTGAGCCACCTCTCCAGCCCCTTGTTTTTATTGTTTTGTTTTGTTTACACATCAGCCCACCTCATGCTATACATATGTAGAGGGATCAAATGCAGTTTTCAATGAGAGTGGAGATGCGAAAGGTTTGAATTTCTGAGTCTGGAGAATAGTCACAGCCTAGGGGAAAAAGCACTTGTGTGCAGACTGACAGTCAAGGCTGCTTACGATGGGTGGGGAGCACGAAGAGTTCCTGTAGCTAGCCGGCTACAACCCTCTGTGCTCCAACCCAGCTTGCCCATATGCTTTTTACCATACAAATCAGAACCATTTTTGACAAGATTTTTGAGTTTTGTCAGATGTGAATTGTTAAGATTTAATTGAAAAAATGAACAGAACGCAGCGGCTGTTTGGAAGGGAGTGACCCAGAACCAATTAGAATTTAGTAACAATCAACCATTCAGCACGGATGGCCACGGCCAGCAGCAGATTAAAGCCACGCTAACTCGCCATCACTCTGAGCTCAGACGCCATTAGTGGGAGATGGCCCCGAATTTTGTTCTAATCAGTACTCCGAGTTTTTAGGGTGAGGTGCAATGGGAGATCGTCGTGAGGAAAATGCTGGCTGGTCACCTCTTGACTGAGGACGTTCTGAAGTCCTAAAAAGCAGGTCAGGGCAGCAGCCTTCCTCGTCAAATTGCTGTTGACAGCCCAAACAGGACAGAGAGCAGCCCCAGAAAGTGCCTTTCATCTCAGCACACAGCAGCACGTAATTGGTCCTTCTCTCCTTCTTTGGCCTCTCCTTCTCAGCTGGGGGAACATTCCAGAACTAAGCTGGGGCTTCCTGAGGCAACTTCTTAATCCTTTCTGGCAGGTGCTCCAAGGGAGGTGTCAGCTGAGAAGAGGCAGCAGGGTGATGTGGGACCTCTAGTGGGCACAGTGCCCAGCACATAGTAGGTGTTCATTAAAACCGAGTCTGTGAGTGACTGGTGCCCACATTTACAGGCGGTGGGCTGTTCACTCTTGTGGGCATAGGTCAGGTTGCAGCAAATGACTGGCGCCTGACTTACTTTTAGACCTCAGTCACCTCATCACCATGAGCTGGGGGTCCTTCCATGCTGCCCATTGGAGACGGCAGAGACCTCTGTGACCGTCTCTTCTAACTGTTGCTACATCCCTGCAAGGAAACTGGGGCCTGTGAAAATGCTGTGGCTGCCTTTGGTCCCAAACTTGGACTCAGGGTCTATCCTGACCCTTGGTGAAAGAGTCCCTAGTCCCCAGGCTTCAGCCTGACGAGAGGCAGTGGGGTGCCCACCTGCTCCATGCGCCTCTGCCAGTCACTGGCTCCCTTTGAGCTGTTTCCTCATGGGTATGGTAGGAACAACTTTTCACCTTCTGAGTTGGATCTCAAGCCTATAAGCCCTGTGGGGGCGGCAGTGGCATGTGTCTATGAGGTCAGAGTCGGATCTGGCCTATGGCTGCATACAGGGGCCCTTCACGGGTTCCCCTGGGTACCTTAAAGTCACCTGGGAGTTGCTAGTGATTCTGTGGTACCCAGGTTTATCCTTCACACTGAGTGAGGCAACAGCGGGAGCCAGGCTGTGTTCCCCAAGGGAAGGATACTAGACCCTGGGGCCATCAACACACATGTCCTGGTGGGTGTGTCCCTGAGCATATATTGGGGACCGCCAGGGACAGCCACTTTTTACCTGAATTTTAGGAGGCTGGAGGTGTCAGCAGGTATGATAGTTCTGTGAGGCGGTAAACCCCCTGTTCAGGAAGGAATATTGGAGGCATGCTTCTGAGCCGCTCCTGTTTTGATGGTAGCAACAGTGGGTGGGATGGCTGGTTAGAAGCTTGGGAACCCACCCAGAGAGTCTGGAATTTCTTTGGTCTGCCAAGGCCCAGTGCTGGGAGCATGCTCCTCATTTGATGCAGGCTTCAAGGCTGCTTGGGGATCTCCAGCTAGAGTCCGGCACTCAGGCCTGCTCTGAATTATGGCCACATTTGGGGCAAGCCTGACTAGCCTACGTGCTCTGCTGAACGGGGAACTGACCCTTGATGAGCAGAGCCTCTGGTTCCCAGGCTTCAGCCTGACGAGAGGCAGTGGGTGCCCACCTGCTTTGGGGGCCCCAGAGAATCCAGGAAAACCACAGGGGCCCTGGGCACGAATACTTGGCTGTCTAAGTTCAGGCAAAGAAGCCATGCACAAACCTAGCTAGTCACCCGCACCTTGGCCGTTCAAACTTGATGTCTGGGTGGATAAAGTCCCAGTGCCAGCTTTCTGTTATTATACAAAGTTCCTTGTATCTCAGTCTGCCCTTGAATTCATCATGTAGTCCAAGATCTTCCTGCCTTCACCTCCCCAGTGCAGCATTGCATGCATCGAGTTCCGTGCCTGGATGGAACTGCTAGGCAAACAGACTAACTGGGCTAGTCCCAAGCCTCTATCCCATCTGGTTGTAGTAAGTGATGTAAAGTGATGACATCATTCACTCCTCAGACTGAGCCGCAGCCAGCACCTGCCCTGGGTGGGGCTTGGGCAGCATGGTGATCCTGACCAGCCTCTTCACTGGAAGGCTTGCTCTTATCGATGGACTTTGAGTCTAGCATACACTATCCACACATGGCTTTGGCCTACTTGTTTTTAATTTCTTTTTTTTTCTTCTTATTTTTGGCAGTGCTTGGGATGAAAGCCTTTTTGTGTGCTAGGCTAGCATCTCACCACAGAGCTATACCAGAGCCCTCAATTACATAACTTTAAACCATTTGATACATTTATATAATGAGTTTTGTCATTTCACCCCTCCCACTCCTGATGGAGTTCTTCTTCCCAGCAGACTCCCCTCCTATTGCCATGTCATCTTTTCCTATGTGACCCTCTGAGTTTAATTAGAGTCACTTGACTGGAGCAAGAGAGACTTACCAGTGGCTACTCCACTGAGGAAAATGATACCTCCTCTGACAACCATAAGTTGCCAATAGTCCCTCAGGTAGGGGTGGCCATCCATGGCCCCCTCCTTCCCATGATGCAATGTTGAGAGGCTCACCCCAGCTTGAATAGGCCTTGTGCAGGTAACCACAGCTGCGAGATCATGAATGCAATAGCATGGCGTGTCCAGAAGATACCTATGGTAATTTGAATGTAATTGCCCCCATAAAGGCTAGGGAGTGGCACTATTAGGAGGTGTGGCTTTGTTGAAGTAGGTATGGCCATGTTGGAGGAAGTGTGTCACTGTGGAGGTGGGCTTTGAGGTCTCATATATGCTCAAGTCACACCCAGTGTCTCAGACCACTTCCTGTAGCCTGCGGGTCAAGATGTAGGAACTCTCAGTTCCTCCAGCACCATATCTGCCTGCATGCTGCCTTGCTTCCTGCCATGATGATAATAAACTAAACCTCTGAACCGTAAGTGAACTACCCCAGTTAAATGTTTATCTTTATGAGAATTGCCATGGTCATGGTGTCTCTTCATGGCAGTAGAAACCCCAACTAAGACAATACCTTTGCTGCACATCACCCCATCTACTGGCTCTTCCAGAGTGTTCTCTAAGCCTTTGAGGAGGTGGCAGAGCGGTCCCATTTAGAGCCAAGCACTTTATTGTTTTTCAGCATTTGGGCTAGTCGTGGGTTTGCGTTAACCACTGCCCACAGTTGTAAGATGCTTCTGATGGGGCTGGAAAGATGGCTCAGAGGCTAAGAGCACTGGCTGCTCTTCCAGAGGTCCTGAGTTCAATTCCCAGCAACCACATGGTGGCTCACAACCATCTGTAATGAGATCTGGTGCCCTCTTCTGGTGTGTATATACATAATTTAAAAAAAGTAACAAAATTAAAAAAAAAGATGCTTCTGATGGAGGCTGAGCACAGCACTAATCTACAGGGATAAACACAAGCATTTAAAGGCAGTTTGACAACACGCCCAATTAGCAAAGCAACAGTAGTTCTCCCCTAGCCCATGATATCCCCAGTCGTGGGCTTTTGACCAGGTTTAAAATAACAGCTGAGTTCTCTCCTGTGTAAAAGGCATCAAATTAAATCAGAAAGTGGCTGGTTACCCCATAAAGGTTGTGCATATCTCCCTTGGCCAGTAATTACCAGAGATCACAGGATCCACAGCTTTAACCCTCTTTTTTTTTTTTTTAAATAGGGTCTTGATATGTAGTCCAGACAGTCCTTGAATTTGCGATCTTCCTGCCTCAGGAGATCAAGGATCTGTGGAGACCAGAGGAGGGTGTTGGGTTCCCTGGGACTGGAGTTTCAGTTTACTGTAAGCTACTATGTTGGTGCTAGGATTTGAACCCAGACACTCTGGAAGAGCAGCCAGTGCTCTTAAACTCGGAGTCACCCCTCCAGCCCTTGTCTTTGAACATCTCCATGGATCACCAACTCTTCCCACAAGAGCAACTTGAGACAGGTGGGTGGCTGGGCTTTGAGCCCATCCCCCACACCCAGGGTTAGACCTGTAGGCTGCACCAGGCAGGCAGTGGGCAGGAGGACCCAGGCTGACCCTATGTCTCCCTTCTGCTAGGTCAAGAGAGCCTAATGCATTTAACTACAGAAACTTGGTGTTTCTCAGCTGGGTCTGTAGAGGGGTCAGGATCCCTCACAGTGAGGGGTCACCTACTGGCTAATCAATGTGACAGAGTCCTGTCACATGACTCCAACCATACACCTGCCTTCTCTGTCCCCAAGTAGCTTGTTCAGCCCTCTGGGTTTGAGTTTAGTGGAAACAAGAGCTCCCCTCTAAGGATTTTGAGAAGCTGGCGGAGTTAATCAAGCAACTAAGAGAACTGACTCAGCCTGATTATTGGGTCTCACATATGCCAGTTTCCCAAAGCTGACAGAGCTGAGCCCAAATCCATGTCTCCTGGCTTCTCATTTCCTTGCACGTCTCTGGACAACCCACACGTGAGGACAGATGCCTGAGGAGGGAGGCCAGGCTGCCCCACTGACAGCCTCCTATCCTGGAGGAGGGGGCCTGTACTGCCTCCCTGGGAGTGGCGAGGACGTGGAGAAGAAAGACTTGAAACTGGATCCTCTCCGCCTTGGGGTCAGTGTGTCAGACCCCACGTTCTCTCCACCGTCAAAAACCCCCGCAGGATTTTCTTGAAGTTTGGTTTCACATCATATGGCTGAACATTTGGAACTTTTTAAACGGAAATTGTAGAAAAATGAAAAGTATTTTCCCTTGGAACACAATACCCTCCTGGCAGGGAGCCGAGGGAGAGAGTGCCAAGCCGAGAAGCCGAGAAGCAATTGAGATAATTGTGGACCTGGATTAATCTGGGTCCTCTTCCGTTTAGCTTGGTGTCAGGGAGCGGCTATTCAGGCAGACGGAAGGCACAGCTCCGAACCCTTCCAGGTTCTGGTTTCACACTCTGGGCGGCTCATCTGCCTGCTTCCTTAATCCAGAGCTCACTTTCATGAACCCCATGAAAACCCCATGGACCTGGGACACTTTAATATTCCAGCCGTACTACATGCAGCAGGAACCTGCGTAGACTGAGGACAAGGCTCAAAGCACCTTGTACTTTTCAGGGTGGTGATCTTGTGACCTCATAAACCCTGGGGCTGAGTTGGTGAGTCCCCACCTCCAGCAACTTGTGCAGAGGTATCTGTGTAATGGAATCTCAGCATTCAGCAAGTGAGGCAGGTTGAGGGTACCATCCACCCTTGTCTTGGGTGCTGGGACTGTGAGGGTCTCCCCAGTCCCAGGCCTCACCTGTAAAATCAGTAGCCTGTTTGACCCTGCCAGGCTGCTATGGTGACAGGAACAGTGATGGTCTCAGGGAGAACAGGACCTGTCCCCTGTTTCCTGGACAAGAAGAATTTGGTGGAACTGTGGACGGAGGCTCCTCCCTCCAGGGGATGACACACTACCCCAGCACCGTGGTTGGGTCTCTGCCACCACTGTTTTCACCTCCCACAGATCTTCCTCCTACCCACGTTCCCCACACTCCCATTGAGACCGTGATCTGGGGGCAGGGGTGGAGTGTCTGCAGCCTCAGTGTGGGCAGTGGGGGAAAGTGTAGAGCCAAGCTGAGTGGAGCTTTACGACCACATACTGGGAGGGTTCTGAAGCCCTCTCCCTGTCAGCTGAATTCACCACAGAGGCAGGGGACAAACTGGTAGTTTGCAGTGTATTTGAGAAGTACCTGAGATCTTACCAGCTTGGTCAACCCTCAGCCACTCTGCCCAGATCTGGCGGATTGGCAGCACTTAGACCTTGGCACGCTGAGATGTGAGTACTTCCATTCTTGCCCGTTCCCTGCAGTGGACGGCCCTTCCCTAACCAAAGGTGAGCCCACTAGTGGTAGCAGCAGCTCTGGCCTCTGTGGAACCTGCCAGAAGCCCCCAGACTCTAGACAACCCTTACTATAGCAACTGTCTCTGTGCATGCTCTTTGGAGTAGGCCTTGCACCTATGACCATCCAAGGTGTCTGACCTGCATACAGTCAGGAAGCTCTAGTGGGGGGCACTGTTGATATGGCCTAAAGGTGGGAGGTCCACTGTTTGACCTTTCTGGGAAGGTCAAACCTTTCTGGGGAAGGCTTCCAGGAGGAGGTGTTACTATAGAGGTTCCAAAATGTAACTGGAGTTTGCTAGACACTCAAGGGGGTAGAGCAATGGGAGTTGGAACTGGAGATCTGAGCTCTTATGGCTCACAGGCCCTTGGGTAGAGAACCCAGTGGGAAAAGATCTGGTCAGAGGTGTGGATGGAGAGGATTGCATAGGCCTTCAAGGCCCAATTCCAAAAGTCTGGAGCGAGCAGAGATGAAAACAAAGTAGGGAGCTGTTCACCCTCTCTTGGGCAGATCTCTCCCAGAGTTTGAAAACTGAGGGCTGAGCTGGGGACAGGTGATCAGGGAAGAGTCTTCACGGTCCCAGCATCCAGGGACAGCAGTAGCCACAGATGTAGGGTAGTAGTGATGCCATGAGGTAGGCTAGACCCTTGAGGTAGGGGGACCTGGGTTAGCAAGTATGATGCCTTCCATGCTTCTGGTATAGTTAACCAGGGGAAGGTGCAGGAACCAGCAGAGGGACCGCCAGAAAGGGCTCCAAGCATGCTGTGAACATGGCTCTCAGATCCGTGGGACCCCTTGGCTTGTGAGCCCCACAGTGGCCCTTGCAAAGCCTCCAGACATTTTCAGCTAGGACCCTGCAGCTCACAATGTCTTGCTGCTACCTACATGCTCTGGCAGCATTCGTGCACTTAGGGAGCACTCCGCTGCCGCACAAGCCCTTATCTGGGCTCAGATGTGCAACTGCATCCAACGCATTCGCAGGATGCTCTAACCTCACAGCTCTCAAAGGTCACCCTCCCTGTGTCAGTCCAGGAAACTGCTCATGCAGACACTCATCATATCAAAAGTGGCTCTCTACTGCTTCCTTTGACCTTGGCACCCAGGTTATTCTTCGCAACAGCTGTGTGCCAGGGACAGATGGACACAGTGTCACCATTGGAGGGTGTACGCGTATCTTTCATGTTTGCCATTGTCTTAGCTTCCTGGTCTGCAGAGCTCTGGCTCCTGTCTTGAGTGTGGCCACATCAGAAAAACAGGCACTAGGGGAGTGGTGTTGCAGGGAGGGTCTCCTGGTTGGATGGGTGCCCTTAGCTCCCCTCCTTTACTGCTGAGGCAGAGCCTTCACTGTGAGCAGAGACTCTGTGGTCTAAGCGCTCTGCTTCTGGTCTCTGGGCTTGCTTAGCTGTGCTCAAACACAGCTGCCCATTACAAGGCTGAGGCATGGAAATGTCCCAATCCTTCTTCTTTCTCTGTAGGGACACTTTGAACTTGTGACTTTGAAACAGCCTCAGGTTTGAGTGTGGCCACGGCAAGGCTGATGGAGCATGCAGCTCCCCATCCAGTTCCCAGCCACTCTCAGAGACACTGTCATTTTTTTTTTTAAGAATATTTGGGAGTTCCTTCAATAGTGTATGGGCTATTCTGGTTTTTGCTTTGGTGTAAACTTCATAATCTGTTGTTGGTACCCATGAAACAGCTTTCTGGGGTTTTGATGGAGACTGCATTATGTCTATAGGTCGAGTGGGAAATCAGTGGCAGCTCAATGAGTCTTCCTGTCCATGAACATCTTCGTAGATGTGTGTGTGTGTCTCCCTCACTCTATACATCTTTAATCTTTCTGTGTGTGTGTCTCTTCCCCCCCTTCATTCCCTACCCTATTTTGTCTCTTCCCTCCTTTTTTTCTTTTGTTCTTTATTCCCTTCCTTTCTTTGAGCCAGGGCCTCATTATGTTGTTCATAGCCCAACAAGAAAAGGTTTTTAACACAGATTTGAGTTCAGTCATCAAGGGAGAGGTTCTAGGAAAGCGGGAATGCACACCAAAACACTGATGGGGCATCGTGAGAGAGACTCACAAGGGTCGGTTTGTGTAATGGAATCTCAGCATTCAGAATTTCTCTTCCTTAATGTATTTGTTTTATCATACGGGGTTGTGTAAGATCATTTTCATACAAGTATAAGCTTTACTTTGAACATGTTGCACCCTCTACCCACCACCCTCCCTGTCCTCCCTGCCCTCCCTGCCCTCCCTGTTCTCACTACTCCCATCATTCCTTGAAACATCCTCCTACTGTGGTACCATAGAGTCTTATTTTATCTTTCTGAGGTTCTTTTCACCCTGTGTGAATTGGCTTCTGTGTAAGGTGTGAGGTAGGGGTTCAATTTCTTTTTCTAGTATAGAAAACGAGCTGCCTGGGTACCATGGATGAAGACTCTCGTTCCCCTAATACTTGTGTCCCTGCCGCCATCAAGGTCCAGTTTTCACATATCTGATTCCTTTGTCTCTCTGGCGCATCTGACCACGCACATTGACTTATTATATTTTCTTTGATTCATAGACTGTATTGTTTATATCCATTTTAGCTTCACAGCAAAGCAGATGAGAAGATACCTACAGAGACTACCATCTCCCTGCCAGCCTCATCTCCCGCCTCTGTTACGGACACTCCACAGAGCAGCACTCCCACGACAGTCAGTGAACTGCGGGGGTGAAACGGGCTTCCTGGAACCTGTGGTTTACTTTTGGGCTCACTCTCAGTATTGAACCTCTTTGGGCTCAGACAAATATGTGGTGAATGGCATGCACTCCCCATGAAAGTGCCATATACGAAAGTGTCACTTTCTCTTTACTCCTGAGCCTTTGGCCACCACTGCTCCTTTTGCTGCTGACTTTCCAGACACTGGGTGGTTTGAATCACAGTCAGCGGCCAGTCCAGACTGGCTTTTTTCACAGTGCTCCTCCATAGCTTCCAGATCCTGCATTCTTTCTTCTCCAGGGTCAGACTGGGATGTGTGTCTTAGACTAGGAGCAGACCTGCATAGCTTCTTCCTCTTAGTGTTCTAAAGTATATTTTATGGCCAAGAATGGATTTTTATCTCAGTAATGGTCCCTGTGAGAAGAACATATTCTGCTGTTGTTGGCCAAAGCCTCTGTAGATGCTCTTGGCACTTTGATACCCCCAAGCTCCTCTTCCTGGCTTGCTGCTGTATCTCTGCTTGCCTCCCTAGCACCCAGCATCTCCCCACCCAGCAGTGAGTTGCTGCAGTTCTGATGGGAGTTGCCACCTCACCACCCTCTATCCCTGATGTTCTTGTCTAGAATGTGTACATAACCCCTGTGTTTCCTGCCGAATGCTGCCCATCCTCTGAGACTCAGCTCCAGTATCTCCTGGCGGCCTCTTTAGACTCCCCACTGGCTTAGGGGCCACTCCACCTCTCCATGGCACACAGAGCTCCCCCGGCCACAGCTCTGACGGTGCTGTGTGGTCATCACTACTTCACCTATCAGTAAGGTCGTCACTCACACGTTTCTGACCACACGGTCAGCTGTGTCCAGGTTTTTGAGTAAGTGCTCCGAGAGGGAAAGCCAGAACGTTTCCTTTCCTTCCTGGTCCCTGGCATGGTCCCCGGATGTAGAGCTCCTGCCTGCTGACCAAGGTCAATGCCCTTCCTAACAGCCCTTCATTAGTGAGGAGGCATGTGCCTGAGTCAGCGGGGACCTCTTCATAGTGCTGTTCAGGGTCACTAGGTCTCTGAAATACATGGCCGAGGGCGGCTGACCGACAACAGGGACCATTGTCCTCTCCTGGTATGGACAGAGGCAGCCCAGGCCCATCTGGACAGGGCAAGGGTCCTGACCTCAGCACTCCTGACAGATCCCACAAGTCCTGGGTGCAGCCAGGCTGGTGAGGTAGGATCTCAGATGTCACTGTTGGTGAGGTGGGGCCCTCTGGGACCTGTTGAGAGTTCAAGGGGCAGCTTTGCCTCCAGCTGTCACCACCAGAATAAAGCACTCTTCCGCAGCCTCACTGTGGCCAGTTCCCGCCACATTTTAGCTGCAGGGACCTGGTCTCCCTTTCCATCAGCCTCTCTTGGCCTGGATACTCGCTGTTCAGACTGAGCCGGAAGCCCATGAGTTTCCTGCAGCCACCCCAGCACTCCCCCACCTTCCCTACACCTGCTCCTCATAGAGAGGAGGCTGTGGCTCCAACAGTGGCCAACCACCTGATCCCAGTGCCACATCTACTAGTCATCTCACGGGAATGAGTGTGTGGCATGTGTTCTCAGGGACCCTGGGAGGCAGATGCCCTGGCACCCACGGTGACACAGAGGAGAACGTGGAGCCCACGAGGAATGCTACAGCAAAGGGCTAGCCACAGCAAGTGATTTCAAAGGTGACAGACAGACTTCCCTGCTAGGAGCTTCTAGTTGTTGGTCATGGTGGTGAGGTTGTGGTTGTGGCTGGTTGGTCCATGAGTTTTTGGTGTTTCAAAACTAAAGCTTTTTGAGGTTGGAGTGGTGGTGAACATCTCTAATCTCAGTATTGGGAGGCGGACGCAGGAGCATCAGGAGCTCAAGGTCCACATAGGGAGTGCAAGGTTAACTGAACAGATGAGATTTTCTCTCAATACTCTAATTAATTAATGGGTCCATTAATTAAAATAAAACTGGCTCACTCCTGTAGGCTCAGTCCTCAGGAGGTTGAGGCAGGATTACCATGCGTGTCTCAGGCCACATTTCAAAAAGACGAAAACATGGCAGGAGAGATGGCTCAGCAGTGAAGAGCACACACTACTCTTGGAGAGGACCCGAGTTCAGTTCCCAGCACCTATGTAAGGTGGCTCACAACTGCCTGTAAGTCTAACTACAATGGATCCACCCTCGTCTGTCCGCCACATGTACCCACACACATTTGGCTTATATGCATGCATACAAACACAAACAAATAAGTGAAAAGAAAATCTTTTCTCTTAAGATAAAAAAAAAAAACCAAACAAATGAACAAACAAGAGAAAACCCCAAGCACATGGGAAAGCTTTCCAGGTGCAGTGATGCCCGTCCCACCACCACCCTTTTTTCCAGAGGCCGTGCCTTTCCTGCGACTCAGCCACACCTCTAGTGATCTGAGAGTTCAGAACACAGGGACATGGGCCTTGCACAGCCTCTTATCACTCTTCCCATCACTGGGCTGTGATTAAGTCTGGCCTCTGGCCCAGTGGGAGTTCAGCTTTAGGGTGTGGGGTTCATGGCTAGAACTGGCGCTCTGGAGAAAAATGCATACAGAGGCAGCTCCCCTGTGCAGATGAGAAAATGGCTTAGGGATCTGGGGCTGGTACATCACAGGCACCTGAGCTGGCTCTCCAGCCAGGACTTTGTCTTCTAGGGTAGCAGCAGAGGCTCCTGTGAAAAAGGTGGCAATGAGGGTTTGTTTGACTGTGTGACACCTTTTGGGGATGAGAGCTCAATGAAGAATTTAGGGAGGAAGATGAGTGTGCGCTGTATGAGGTGTTTAGACAGTGTGGTTAGTGGGCTAGCATCTTTGCACATTGCACACTCCTGTATAGAGAGGCCACTAAGAGCTGCCCAGGCTAGCTACCAGCCTGTCCCACAGATATGTGGGAAACCTAGATTTCCGGCTCAGACCCACTAGACAAGTTATGGGATGTTTGGGGCTCTGCTGCTTCGGAAAAGCCACTAATTAAGATGTCTCATGGCTTGGGGGCCTAGATCCTGCCCTGTCATGATCATGTTACAGTAAGGGACAGCTTGAAGGTGCTGCCTCTGGGCAAGGCAGGGAAGTGGGGGTGGGATGAGGGAGAGAACAGATTGCCATCTCATCAGAAGCTGCCTCTAGGGACAGCCTAGGGCGAACACCAGAGAATCCCTAGTGACAGCTATGTTCTGAATGGGTCCACTGAGCCTGTGGGACATGCAATGTTCAGGAAGCCTTCACGAATTGACCAGGTTGGCTCCTAGCCTGTAGCATGGCTCCAACAGCATTTAGCACCAGTGCCCAAGCCCCAGGCCATGGAGTCTGTACACTTGCTTGTATAAGAAGGAGGCCATTGGTTCATGATGAAATAAGGGCTGTTATCCATCCTTGTACCTTCCAGGTCTCTAGCTCCATGCAGGGCGCTGGGACACAGCACCAAAGCAGCGTGCTCCTGCTTCTGCACAGTGCGCCAGTGCAGTGGGGGTGACATCACCAGGGGCTGTGAATCCACACTCAGGGCAGCATCAGACGCTCTGCATCCCGTGTATCCCCAGGCAGACAGACCTGGGTTCAAGCCACACTTGGTTTACCCTTCTACACTTCTGGCCCCTGATTATCAGCTGGGGTAAAGATGCCTAAGGCCAGTGTAGGAAGGAGTAAGGCAGTGGAAAGAGTTCCAATAGGGGGCACCACCACTGCCCCTTTCAATGGGAACCTCTAGGTCACTGCCAAAGGCGGACTCCCTGCTCAAGAGGTGGAAGCCAAGCCCTGCAGACAGCGGGTCAAGATTACAGTAGAAAGCAAGAAGCAGGATGCACAGCATGTTGCTGGTCTTGATTATATTCTACAGCTCCGTGTCCCCTGCTGGGCCCCAGAAAGGCCTGCTGCCATTCTCTAGTTTTTTTTTTTTGTTTGTTTGTTTTTTTGTTTTTTTTTTTTGATTTTTCAAGACAGGGTTTCTCCATATCTTTTTGGTTCCTGTCCTGGATGTCCTGGAACTAGCTCTTGTAGACCAGGCTGGGCTCGAACTCACAGAGATCCACCTGCCTGCTTCTGCCTCCCGAGTGCTGGGATTAAAGGCGTGCACCACCACCGCCCGGCTGGTTCTCTAGTTTTGAGGGTCAATTGAATGGCAAGACAGGGGAGACCGTCCCCAGTCTTTGAGAGATGAGTCCTAGTAGGCCACCAAGCATCTTTTTCCCTTACTTAGGCCAACTCTGAGGAGCACTTGGCATGTGTGGAGTATTGACCTGGGCCCAGATAAGACCTGGAACTGGGCACATCCATGGCCTGTGACCCTAAGGGGTATCTGGTCGTGAGACACGGAAGAATTGACCTAGTCCCTGGAGAGAAACAGCGGCTTTGGGGATGGAGTAGAAGAATATGACTAGAGAGCAGAACCACCAAGGAACCAAGGAGACCTGGGAGAATAGCCACTCAGCCTAGGAGAAAGTATACTAAGCCTCAGGAAGCTGGGTGTGTCGCCAGAGGGCTGGTGGGCCAGCTGAGTGAACCAGATAAGGACTTGAGGGAAGCCACCAGTGGGCACTGGGAGGGGGTAGTCCTCTTAGCATAGAATAGGATCCCAGAGAGGAAGGGGCTCTGAAGATGTTGTGGGAGCTGACAGTGGCTAGACCTCTGTGGTGACTGTCAGAGAGCTCAGATGATGTTGTGCTTGGAGACTAGGCATGTGGAGACAGCCCAGGCCCATAAAGAGTGGTCCATCCTGAGCAACAAAATCATGGCAGGAGAGGAAGCTAGGTGTGGGTTCACAATGTAATCCCAACTCGGGAGTGAAGCAGAAGGTTCAGGAGCTTGAAGTTGACCTGGGCTATAACATAATTAATCAATTAATTGGAAATTAATAAATTTATTAATAAATAAATAAATAGGAAAATGTATTGGGGTAGGAAGCTGAGCTGGTGAAGCAACTCTACTGTTGGTCACACTCAGCATGAGATGCTGCATTGTCTAAACTGCATCTCTGGAAGACACAGAGGTCCGATCTGTGAGTGCATCCTTACTTGGAAGTAGGGTCATTCCAGTGAGTGAAGGTCAGATGCAGTCCCACAGGACAAGTTTGAATGGAAACTTGGCAGTTGGAATCAGTAACGATAAGGAGAAGGTGTTTTGGACAGGGGCACAGGGAAATGGGACGCCTGGGGAAGAGGCCATGAGACATGGAGGTGGAGACGGAGTGATGCACCTGCCAGCCTGAGGATGCAATGGTTGCCGGACCAGCTAAGCTGGGGAGCAGCACCCATGGGAGGTCAATGGAACAGAGAAAAGAGCTGTTGAGAAAACCCTACCTTGTTTGCAGTGCTGGGGCAAGATAAGGAGCTTGTGCCAGGTCAAAGTCAAGAAGCAGGTGCTCTAGGGGATGGCAGGGATCCTCCCCAGAATAATCCCTTCCTTTTCAAAGTTACATCGCTCAGGTGTTTGATCTCAGCAATGACAGAAGGTCAGAAAGAAAACTGGTGCCGAAAGTAGGGTTACTGCTACTGTAACTTCACCATGTAATTCGTGGAAGCTTGGGACTGGTTTGCAAGAACCCAAAGGGAGCTAAAGGCTGAAGAAGCCCAAGAACACTGCAGTCAGAGACTAGCAGGCCATTCTGGTGGCAGGTCAGAACAAATGCTGACAGAAACGCAAGCTGTGAAGGTTGGGTTCATGAGTCTTCACCGGGGAGTAAGGACTCGATCTAAAACTGAACTCGGGTACTTTGCCTTGCACCGTACCAAAGCATCTGGATGCCGATAAGGCCGAATCCAAAAGTAATAGCTAGTTTATTTGGTGGAGAAAATGTCCAGATGGTTTAACATCCAGGGTGTAGGACGATTATTATTGGCTACTTTTAGCCAAGTTTATAGGTAGTGTGGAGAGAAAAACAAAACAAAACAGAGACAAAAGATGTGAAAAATAAATATAGTTTGAGATGTGAATGTATTTAAAGTTATAGACAAATAAAATTATGTGGGCAAAGAGATTATTTTTAAAGAGATTAAGGGCATTAAACAGAAACACCCATGAGCATGGTATGGGGCAATAAGGAAGATGCCTCTATGAATAGAACCCTCCCACAGAAAGCTCCAGGATGTCAAAGAACAAGGTCAATAAAAGGGCACTCGGGAGTATCTGAAAAGAGAGTGCCTGAACACAGAGATGACCCTTCAGGGCATGATACTCAAACAGGACAGCCTGGAGAGGGGAGTGTTTAGTGATATTTTGTTTGTGATCTAACAAAGCTTGCCTGAAGATCAGAGTAGAGAACGAGTCACTAGTTAGCCATAGAGGCCAGGCAGTGGTGGTGGTGGCACACACCTTTAATCCCAGCACTTGGGAGGTAGAGACAGACAGATCTCTGTGAGTTCAAAACCACCCTGGGCTACATAATATTGATCCAGAATAAAAAAGAATTAAAGCAGGGTGGCGGAGGCTCACACCTTTAATCCCAGTACTTGGGAGTCACACACCTTTAATGCCAGCACTAGAGAGGTGGAGACAGGAAGGGATATGGCTGGGTGGAGAGAGGAGCTCAGATGCAATCTGAGGTTTCATTGAGATAGCATGAAGTCTGAGGATTTGTAGAAACAGGATCGCCCCTTCAGTCTGAGGATTCGGTAGAGGTAAAAGGTCTCTCTAGTGGCTGCACTGCTTCTCTGATCTCTCAGCTTTCACCCCCTAATATCTGACTCTGGGTTTTTATTATTAAGAACAATTAGAATATGTGCTACAGAGTGTCTTCACTGGCAATTGAAGGCTGCAGCAGTCATGATCCAAGGAGATGCAGGTATTCTTGAGCATACAGCAGCACTTGGCGTTCTTTATCCAGTGCTGTTTAACAGGCATGCCTCGTGTAAATGGGACCTTGAGGTTTCCAGCAGGGTTCCTCCAAAGGTCCCACAAGGCCAAGCAGTGTGGAGCAGGGCCAGGTTCTCTGCAGGGAGGTTCTAAGAGGAAGTGGATGAAGCAGTAAAGGTGAAGCTGCAGGAAGTTTTGGTTTTTACAAGGAGGATGTCTGCCAAGGAAAGTACCAAGTGGAGCTGGAGCCAAAGAGAGTGTGCTGTTCTGAGGCTGCAGAGCCTTAGAAGCAGGAGGCCTAGATGGCAGAGGTGGGACACTGGGGATGAGCTTTGGGGGTTACACCCACTTCTGTTTTGACCAGAGCTCTCTCGGCTTTCTGTTTACCTACACGTGATGGACTCTGGCTGTGTGCTCCTGCCACCATGACCCCCCTCAGTGCCTTCCCTTCTCAAATGGACCACATCTTCCCCACCCAGGTGTGAGCCGAGCAAATCGCTCCTCCCTTCAGCGGCTGTGTCAGCTACTTTGTTGTAGCAATGAGAGAGGGAACAATACAGTGTAGAGAGTGGCCCCTGGTTGGTGGCCTAAAGCCACACCTCTCAGGTGGAGTCAGAGGAGCTGACAGCTTCTACCCCTACAAGATAGGCCCCTAGGGAAGATCCGAGACACAGTGTGGAGGATCCATTTGTCTCAGCACTCATGTGATTGCTCCTTGGACTGTGAAGTCTGGGAGTGCCAGCCTTTCCTCATGACTGGCTTTCCTTGCTATGGGGCCACTCTAGGCACAGCTTTTTTTTGCTTCCGTGATGCTCAGGCCACCTGTGTGGAAATTCTGAGGAGCCAGGAGAAGCAGTGCCATCTGCTCTTCTCTCCCTTCTCTGGATTATGGCTCAGCAGTCTGTGCCATTCAAGATGAGTGCATGTACACAGAGTTTTGTGTGTGTGTTTCATGTATTGCCTTCAACTCACCATGGCCACCTCCAGCCCTCTGTGCCACCTCTCTGTGGTGACGGAGGCTGCCAAGCAGGAGCTACACCCCCCCCCCCCCCCCCCCACACACACACATAGACTCCCGGTACAGCAAGAAGAGGTGCAGCCACAGACGTGCATGGAGCTGGCTGTGTTCTCTCTGGCCCTCCTATCCTCTTCCAACCGCAGGGAGAGAATGCACCTCAGTGTTCGGTTCTGGTTCAACCACGGGTGAGCCTGAGCTCTGAGCACCATGAGAATCAGCCTCCTCTGTTGGGTACGGTGACACCTGAGGGAGGTTGTTATTGCAGGAACCACCTGAGAGTCCTGGGGACGGTCGGCCTTTGGAACCTGTGACCAGATGCAGGGTTCAGGTTGATTGGGGCTGGTCTGGAACAAGGTGTATTGGGGTAGTTTATGGGCCCCTCACATCGTCAGGTGGTCAAGTGAAAAGTCAGCCATCAGGAAAGACGGTCCCCAGACCCTGGGCTTGTGTCCCCTACACAACTTTGTCATCCTTTTGCACATACACACATTTTTCCCGCAAAGGATTTTAAGCTGCCTGTAATACAAGGCACAATAAATAACATAAGAAAACCCAAACAATCTGCAGAAATAAAGTAATTAAAAGTCACGTAGAAGGGACTGTCCTGCTGACACACTTAAGTTTTCCTTGATCTCTGAGCTTCCTGACAGTCAGGGAGGAAAGAAATCATAGCAAAGTTCACAGTCTTCAAGAGGGGGTCAGAGGGAGCATGCTCTCTTGAATTTCCTTTAGGGAAAATTGCACCAAGTATCCAGCTCATAGCTGGGATTCTCCTAGAGGACACAATGGAAGCCTGCAGCCAGGAAGTAAAGCTGTGTTTCCAACAGGGAGGCTGTTTTCTGCACAGGTCCATACTAGGCTGCACTCAGGCAGCTGTTTACACAGCCCCAAGCTCAAGTGGAAACAGGCCCCAGATTATCTCGCCCTCTGGGGTCAAAAGGCACAGATTTCAGCGGCAAAACGCTCAGCACTGCAATCTTTGCTTTCTGCCTGAGTGCGTAAATGCTGAGCCCAGGCCACAGGCTCCGCCTCGCCTCCCACCTCATCTCTGCAAGCTCCAGTCACTCTTCTGACAGCAGTCATTGTCTGTGACAGTGCCCCGAACAGCTTCTCTAAACGGAATCATTCATTCGGCCATAACGGGAGGCCAGCGGCCGGCCTGCTGATGGCCACAATTCCACTCTGATGACCTGGCTGATGGGGACATTTACAGGCTGAATGCTGGTGGTGCCTGCAGGATGGGAAAGGCATCTGAAGTCTGGCATCGGAGCTGAGGATTTAGGGGTTCATGGGTGGATCGCAGGCATCAGAACCCCCTGACGTTAGGCTGCTGATGGCAGCCCCTGGCCTCAGTGTTCTCATCTATGAGGTGGAAATAAGAAAGTGGGGATCACCCCCCAGGGATGCTGACCATTTACAGAAGACTCTCTAGTACACATGCCAGCCAAGTGCCAGAGGTGCCCACACAGTTGAGAGTCCATCACCACTGAGTAAGCAGAGGACATTAGTACAGGAGCCTGCCTTTTGCCATACCTACAGAAGTTGTATAGGGATGCAGAAGAGGAGCTCCTATGTGGGCCTCCTGGACTCAGGAACCCACATGCATACACTGCAGCATGGTGAGCACAGAGATAGTGCCGTCCAGGAGCTCCTGCACGCCCTACTGCCTCTTCCAGGTGACTCAGCACTGCGGCAAGTGCCTGTTTCACCCTAGGGGATGGACTGGCTGCCTGCTGCCACTCACAGACTAACTCTGAAGAGAAGACCCAGTGGGTGACTCTCTGTAAGCTCCTTGTACAGCTGACGTGCTTTAGGGACCCGGTGAAACTTGTCTTTGAGCCACCCCGTCCTCTGTAGATGACACTAGCTGGGGGATATGTGGGAGCATGGAGGTGACCAGCATCCTTGGGAAATCATCATCCCCGTGACCTACTGCCCTGAGTACTGGCCACCTCTTTGCAGGATGCTTTCTGGGCCAGGTGGAGGCTCAGCTGAGCTATGGCCCTGCAGAGTCTCTGTGGTACTTATCACTGGCCCCAGCACCACAGCCTCCTGGCTCTGATTATTCTTCACTGGCATTAATGCATGCTCTTCCATTTCGACTCGCTCAAGGTGGGGAGAGAGAACCCTGTCTGACAGTCACTGCAGCTCTGCCTGTGTCTCCAGTGTTCTGGTGGTGACTGACAGCCGGGCTCCAGCATTTCTGCATCAAGATTATGTGCTAAACTTAGGATTTTCAGAACTGAAGGCAAGTTAGTAGGACACTTGCCAATGTCTCAGATTATCTTCCCTGCCTTGTCCTGGGCCTCTCACTTCCTACGTGAAAATTGAACTTCTGGGGCCGCATGATACTGGGAGCTTTTAGACTGTAGCCTCCAGGAAGAGGGAGGGCCCCTTGTTCTGCAGACACCTGGGAGGGCCTCTCTCACCTTGGCACTGTGTAACCAGAGAGAGTGACAGGCCCCCTGACAACACCAACAACAAGCTAGCCTTTTAATTCTGCAACGGGAGAGGGGCTGCCCTGGGGGCCTTGGTGACTCATTGATCCACAATCACAAATGTCAGGCATCCTGAGGACAAGGGGATCTCAGCTGCCATACGGACTGGACTGTCAACAGAAGCCCCCAACTGCTGCACCATGGAGCAGGGGGACAGAGCCACCTGCCAAGTGGGAGAACAGACGGACAGACATTCCCGACTGCTCCTTGGGGATGGGCTGTGGTATCTGGTCTGGGCATCTGTGACTGGTCAGGGAGAGTGGGGCTGGATTTGGGTGACTCTGCAATCCTCACAGAACGTGTCTTTATGATGACACCGTACTATAGTTATGGAAAGACACACCGCACAATGGGAATTTCAACAGCCACTGTCCCTCCTTTGGGGGTTCCAAGTCAATAAATAAAGCCAAGATGCAGGTCAGGAGCTGGGACAGGGCAGTGCGGGTGAGGCCCGACAAGTCAGAGACCCTCCTGCCCAGAGTCTTCCTGCAGAGACAGGTGGTTTGGGGTGAGGTTCTCAGGCTTATGACATTCCTGAACTCTGTACCCAGAGACAAGGGGGGACATCCACGTGGAACATCCAGCTGGTACATGACCAACCTGCTGTGTGCGTCTGTGGAAGGTGCCCTGCCCAGGAGCCTTAGCCTCTGTCTTGGTTACTTTTCTAGTGCTGTGTTAAATACCAAGAGCAAAAGCAACTTAGGGAGTAAAGAGTTTATTTAGTTTTAAAGTTTTTTTCTCATTTCCAAGTATCATTACATTTATTTTGTGATAATGAACTTACAGCTTTTCACATGTGTTAAAGTACACACTCTGTAAGCACACATAGTTTAGTGCCCAGCAATTACACCTTCGATATGTTTTAGACTAAAATAGTCATAATCTAGCTCCCAGGAAAACATTCCTGAAGCCCTAAGGACACCAACCTTAAAAGAAGTCAGCAACACGATCTAGACCCTTCTAAAAGTTTTCACTCCTTGCTTATCCAGAAGAAAGAAAAGATACGTAGGATTTTATTACAGTACCACCGCATTTCTCACGCTGTAAACCTCTAGTACTATCAAGTGTAGAGAAGTTTTTCCTCAAAAGATTACTCAGAAATTCAAAGGAATGAGATAGTTAATTTTGTTTTTAAAAAGTCTGTCTTTTTTTTTAAATTTTTTCTCCTAAAATATGGAAGTCAGGGCAGGAACTCAAGGCAGGAACTGAAGCAGAGACCATGGAAGAACTCTGCCTACTGGCTTGCTCCCAAGGCAACTCAACCTACTTCCAAGGACCACCTGCCCAGGGATGGCACCACCCACAATAGGCTGGACCTACCTACATCAATGATCAGTCAAGAAAGGGCCCCCAGATTTGTCCACAGGCCAATATAATAGAGGTATTTTCTCTATTGAAGTTCCCTCTTCAAAGATGACCATAGTGAGTGTCAAGCTGACAAAAGAAGCCACCAGGACAGACTCCTGTCTGTGGATGGGGTTTCAGGCTGGCCCAAGGGAGGTGGGAGGCCTGTCTGCAAAACCCTTGCATCTAGCAAAGCTGCTCCAGCATCACTCCATCCCTTGTTCCAACCCTCTCCTCTATGCCACATGGCCCCTGCTGTGGTCCCTGGCTCTTTATCCACCTGTCACTGGCCCCCAACCTGATGTCCTCACACGGGGGTCCATGCACATTGTATTGAGTCATGTGATGTGATCTAATGACATTAACTACATTCACAGAAGGCACAGACATCACCACCATCTACTTCTAAAGGCTTCTATTCCTCCAGCCCAAGTTTTGCATGGCTCCGGCAGCTAGCCCTTCCATGTGTGGCTGCTGCACCCCTGGAGTCAAGTAGGTGTGGGTAGAATTTTTTCCCTATGGCTTTTGTCTGTACGGAGCCTTTTAATTTCTAGTTTTGGTCCTTTGCCTGCCTGTCTCCAAAGTTGAATTTACATACACCTGAATTGCCTGAGACACCATAAGGCATCCAGGGCTGTCCTAGACTAGGGGATGGCACACATGAGTTACACAGGACATGGACTTCAGTATCTGGGTTGGGAGGCCTCTGAATGCATCATGCTTTTACCAAGGGACTGTAATTATAATGGTATTTGTCACTGGACCATGTGCAACCATATCTTATGGGTTGTGGGTCCCTGGGGGGCAGGTGGGCAAGGATCCTTATGTCCCCGTCTGCACATCCTCCTAAACACAGGGAATGTTCTAGATTCATCCTGTTTCTTCAGTCACTAGCCCAAAGCCTGAGGCTGGACATGAACACATAAAGGAGGAGTGATGCCAAAGCCCAGGGACAAGTGCCCCCGGCTGTCTCCAGGACCCAGAGGCCTGGTGATGGCAAACGCCAGCATCCCAGTGTTCATCCGCATCTCTTTGTTTTCAGGATACTGACTGCCTTCTCCTGAGCACCTCCTGCCTAGCAGTCAAGCTACCGTGCATTGGAAAGGACACCAGAGTGCTCCGTACTAGTGCTGTGAGCAGTACCAACACATGACACCTATGGCTGGAGCCCGACACAGAGCTCCCAAGTCTGAAGAACTGCCTTGGCAGGCCTGGGCTTGCCCACTGTGGACACTAGGGACAGCAGTATGGGGATGCTCTGCCAATAGCCACCTTCAAGTCTGCAGATCTGATGTAGCCTCAGGACAGAAATGGTTAGCACTTTCTGGGATCCCTGTTGAGGCCTGGGAATCTCATGTCATGGAACCTGGTTGATGTCTTCCTGGGCTGAGCAATGTAAAGGGCCTGGCCTTCTGGGTTCCCTGCCCTCCAGCCACAGAAGTGCTGAAGCCTACATGTGAGAGCTACAGAGAGTCCTACACTATGGACAACTCCTACAGGGTTTGCGCTGCCCTCTGTGGGACCTGCAGAAAGTGCCCCAGCTCTCCATGTAAGGGCTGGGTCCAAGAAATTTTTTTAATGTCAGAATCACAAATGGTCTTCATTTCAACCCCATTTTGTTTACCCTAGTGTTTGGCAAGCTCTCAAGATATAACACTGGGCCAGTTCGTCTTCAGTTTCCCATGGAGAGTATGGGCCCAAGTGCCCAGCTGAGCCGTCTGGAGGGCCAATATACTGTGCACACTAAAGCAGGGCTCTGTGGCCTGGGACTGCCAGGACAAAGCTCCACAAACCGAGGGTAGGAGTGTCAGTCATAGAAATTGTTCTGTCGCAGTCAAGGTGAGCCAGGGCTGGTTCCTGTAGCCCTGGAAGATGATTCCTCCCTTTCTCTCTCTCCCTCCCTCCGTCCCTCCATGTCTTCTTCCTCCTCCCCTCCCTCTCTCTTTCCCTCCTTTCTTCCTCCATCCCTCCCTACCTCCATTTCCAACCATTGCTGGGGTCTCTTGGCTAGTAGACATGGCACCCAAGTCAGCCATATCTTCCTATCTCTGCTTCTCCTTCTCTCCGCCACTTGTGTCCTGTCCTCTTCCTAAGGACACCAGTCAGTGGATTTGGGGCAACCCTAATTTAGGATGGTTTAATTTCTTAACCTAACTAGTCACACCTACAAGACTTTGTTTCTAAATAATGCCAGATTGTGAGGTTCCAGAAAAACAAGGTCTTCAGGACACTTCATTCCGTAGAACAGTGATTTTCAATCTCTCGTTGGCAACCCTTGAGTGGGGGGGGGGGCGTCAAACAACCTTTTCACAGGGGTTGACTAAGGCCATCAAGATACACAGATATTTACATTATGATTCATAACAGTAGTACAATTTCAGTCTTGAAGTAGCAATGAAAATAATTTTATGAGCGGGGCAGTGGTGGTGCACTCCTTTAATCCCAGCATTTGGGAGGCAGGGGCAGGCTGATCTCTGTGAGTTTGTGGCTCGCTTGGTTTACAAAGAGAGTTCCAGGATGGCTGGGGCTGTTATACAAAGAAACCCTATCTCTAAAAACCAAAATAATAATTTATTATTATTATTACTATTATTATTATTTCATGGTTGGGGGTCACCACAACATGGGGAACTGTATTAAGATTGAGAACCACTGCCTGGGACCATCCATTAATGGAGACTCTCCCAGCAGCTGGCCTGCTGTGCCTGCTCTCAGACACTTAGTCCTCTTCTTCAAGGGGTTGGGGGCAATGGTCTCATTCTTTCTCCATGTAGATCTGCATTAATGCAGCCCACCCCTGTCATCAGCTCCCTCCTTGATCTATTCCTTGGGGCTGTGCCTTAAGTGGGAGGCCCACCTCATCATGTTTCTCACCACTCTCTATCCTGTGGAGACAGCTTCCCAATGAGAAAGCTCAACAGAATTTCCACAATGCTGTGTCTCAAACTCACCCAGTGTGGGGGAAAATTCCCATCACCAGAAGAAGGGCAGGGGACAGCTAGCCCACTATTTCTGTGGCCTCCTCACCCAGAAGGTGCAAAGTAGTTAGCCCTATTTTGCCAGTGAGGAAGCTGAGGCACCGGAAGCTGTGTCTGGCTGTTTCTCCTGCTGGCAGGAAGCAGAGCCCGGGTCCAACAGCACGGGTTCTCAGCCTGCCTCTCCAACAGCCCACTAGCTGTACCCCAAGGAAGGAGAAACTATAACCTGGGGATGTGACTTTGAGGGTCAAAGGTAAATGGAGAAGTTGAGAGGGGGTTTCCCTTGCCACCTGCCCTGTGGCTCATGGTGGGTCACCTGCATCCTTGTTAACACCTTTTACTCCTGTCCATTGTCTTCTCAGCCCTAGGCCAGGGTTCTGGGTTCCATATTTGTCCAAGCTGGTCCTGGCTAGGCTTCTGCCATGCAGCCCAAAAGAGGCCTGTTCCTCAACTTACTTCTTTCAAAGGTCTGGGCTCCATCACAGGGTAGCCTGGTGCCCTGTGCCTTCAATATCCTCTGAGGTTCACACTCACCCTGCAGCACAGCCCCCATAGGCTCTGCTGCTCCGGTCTCACACCCATTGCAAAGTGGAGAGAACGTGGTTAGAGATTGGGAAACCACACAAACCTTTTTTCCCCCTAGTTTGTCTTGCTTATCAACTGTGAGCTTCCGTAAGTGATGTCCATCCAATCTTAGACACTTTGGTTTATAACCTCGATAAGGTGGTGATAGCACCCCCAGGACTTGCCTGAAGCTCAGCAGCCATGAACACCTCAGGGCAAGACAGGGTGGTGAGACAGGTGTAGCCACAGAAACTCGGGTTTCCTGCAGCTGGAGTCAGGACTTCAGACTCTGTGGCCTCTGCCCTCAGGCTGGGAGAAGCTGTCACTGTGTCCCCTGCTGACCTCACAGGGCTCAGTCCCACTGAGTAGGCCTTCCTGGGATCGATGACTGAAGCGGTCAGCTAGCAATGTGACACTAATGGACACAGAATGAAAATGCCAAGGAACATATTAATCTGGACAGCAAGGAGGTGACAGCCGGGTGGGGGGCTTTAGGGTGGTGGCCCTAATGGAGCCATATTGACCAGGCTGTGAAGACCACAGTGGGGTTGGGTGTCACTCCTGCAGCCTGGGAACTGGAATGATGGATTTCAGTGTCTTATAGATTCGGGTCTGGACACACTGACCTCCCCCCGAGATCAATATGCTCTTCTCAGCCCAGTGCGGCTCCGCAGCCCATCAGGGCTGTCTCTGGGGAAGTTTGTAAATACCCATGTTGGAAATATTAATACATGGTCATAACCGGGACCGCTGGTGTGCAGAGGGGATCCTTTCTGATGTCCCCAGATCCTGCTAGTGAGAAGCTCTCAGGCCTTCCTGGCCTCCAGATATCACCTGCCAAACGGGAAAGTGTCATTTCCTGAACCCCGCTCCTTTTAAGGAAGTTTACTTCATTCAAATTACCTGGACCCAGGCTGGCGGCATCATCCCCATCTCCAAGACACACAGTACAATTTCTACTCTGCAATTATATATCCACTGTCAAGGTGACAGTTATGGCCCCAATTTAAAGATGAGGAAGAAGGCTTCGGGAGGTGAGATGCAGAGCAAGACCTCACCATATGTGGAGCTTGGCCTGGCAGCAATTGCATTACCCGGGCAGCCACAGTGCTTTTTCTCTGGGCTGGGATCCTGTCCCTTGTTTTTGGTAAGGGCAGTGAATTTCATAGCCTATCAGTTCTTGGGGCTGGACCCAGTTCCTCACACATACCTTTATGACCATCATGGCCACCCTGTTCTTCACTCACCCCTCCTGCCATCACCAGGGCAGGAACATGCAAATGAACACCCAAGGAAAGGGTGTGTGTGTCAGCTTTCAGAATTGTGTTCCATGGGGCCTGCCAAGCTTGGTCTCCCCATCCCTGATTCCTCTCAACTTTAGCTTACTACAGCCACCACCATCGCTGTCATCCACCTCTTGCACTGTGGTGGTTTGCATGAGAAATGGCCCTCATCAGCTTCAGCATTCAAACACTTGGTCCCAGTTGGTGGTGCTCTTTGGGGGGAGATTAGAAGATTCAGTCTTACTGGTGGAAGTCTGTCGCTGACTTTGAGAGTTTAAAGCCTCATGTTACTTCCAGTTTGTCTTCTCTGTGTTTGTACTTGAGGGTGTGAACTCTCAGCTGCTTGCTGTAGGCTTTCCTGCCATGAAGGACACTTATCTCTCTGGCAACATTTGACAAAAGAAACTTCTTCCATATGTGGGTTTTGGTCATGGTGTGTTACCACAGCAACAGAAAAGCAACTGATGCCAGCTCCTCACCCCAGCACCATCCCTACCACCACCCCTCTCCCCATCAGTACCGTTATTATCACCGTTTCCCATCAACTCCACCCTATCATCCTGCCTGCCTTGTCAAGTTTGCTCTTCCGCTGCTCTGACAAAACACTGACCTCCTGGGGGAGGAAAGGGCTTATTAGGCTTCCAGATTTCAGGTTACCACTGAGAGAAGTGAAGGCAGGAACCCAAGACAGGAACCCAGAGGTAGAAACTGAAGCACAGACCTGGGAGGAACGCTGCTTATTGACTTGCTTGTGCAGGCTTACTCAGTGAACTTTTGTATCCAGTCCACATTCACGTGTCCATGAATGACACTCCCCACAGTGGGCTGGGGCCATCTCCATCAATTAGCAGTTTAGAAAATGCCGCACAACATAGCCATACTCCAATGCAATGGAAGCAAGCTTGGGGTTCCCTCTTTCCAGGAGACTAGGTTTGTGTCAAGCTGACAACTGAAGCTAACTATGACAGCCATCATCACCCCCAACTATTAGTACCGTCACTATCACCACTATTACCATCATTATCATTATCTCCACCATCACCACTGCCACCACAACTATGACCACCTCCACCATCACCCAATGACTGTCACCATTACCACGTGCCACCTCCACCATCACCACAATGACTGTCACCATTACCATGTCCCTCCTCCACCATCGCAATGACTGTCACCATTACCACGTCCCACCTCCACCATCACCACGATGATTGTCACCATTACCACGTCCCACCTCCACCATCACCACGATGACTGTCACCATTACCATGTCCCTCCTCCACCATCGCAATGACTGTCACCATTACCACGTCCCACCTCCACCATCACCACGATGACTGTCACCATTACCATGTCCCACCTCCACCATCGCAATGACTGTCACCATTACCACTTCCCACCTCCACCATCACCACAATGACTGTCACCATTACCTCGTCCCACTTCCACCATCACCACAATGACTGTCACCATTACCACTTCCCACATCCACCATCACCACGATGACTGTCACCCTTACCACTTCTCACCTCCACTACCTGCAGCAGTGCCATCACAACCTAGAGGCCAGGAAGCAGTCTCCTTGAAGACCCTCAGTAGCTAATCCTGTTTTCTCCTGCTCTGTCCCAGGAGCTCCAAGGAGTGTAGCACTAAGATGATAGTCAAGTCTTCACCAGATGACAGGTCCACATCAGGGACCTTCCCTGGCAACAGGTGACCTGGTTCTAGGCTCAATGCTCATGGCTCCAGGGTTGTGATGAGCTGCATTTTCAGAGGGAACCGAAGAGCAGAAAAGCCAGTTAGTCCCCAAACCCCAGGTCCTTTGTCACAATAGCACAGTATCCATGTCCCCTCCTTAGAGACTTGTCCAGCTTCTCTCATAGCACAGTGATGGCTCCCCTAACCCCAAAGACATGTCTCCTTAGCATGACTAGTTCCAGAAGTACACCAAGGAGCAGCTCATTCCATGTCTTCTCTCTCTTCCACCTCTCCAGCAAGCCTGACAGGCAGATTCTGTGATTACAGCACTGGCAGCCGCTCCTGGAGCAGCTCTGACTGAGTGGAGCTCCAAGCCTCCACCACCAGACTGTGTCCTGGGAGGAAGACTGCCACAGGAAGCCTGAAGCCAGCCTTGCGTCGAGCTCTGGCTGAGATTCCTGTCCTGGTTCCACATTTTAGAGGATGCTCTTTGGGCCCTTTAGCTGCCCCATCCTGAGTCCTTTGAGTCCCTTCATGGGAGGCTTGAGTGTGTGGCTGAGGGAAGCAGAGTCTGAGACAAGGATGGCCCCCAGGAGCCACTGCCAACACAAGGGTGATAAGGGCTCAATACTTGGCCCGGAGAGCCAATCCCTGAAGCTCAGGCACAGTGAGAAAAGAGCTGTGTGGATGCTCAGGCACCATTCCTCGACCTGGATACTTCCTGAACTCAGAACTCAGGGTCGGCCGTCAGAGGTGTTATTCTGCCCTGCTGAGCTGGGGCAGGGTGCAGTCACTTCTGTTCAGCCCTGGCTGGGAGGATTTCTTCTATATGTGGACCCCATACTCACCAGGAACCCATGGAGGAGTCCTGACCCCAATGGGAAGATAGAACATGGAGTACCTCGAGGATGCCACAAAGGAGGTGAGGCCCTGGGCCTTCCATGGGCATGGTGAGCTGTTGACGACACTCAGGGTGAGCCCTCTGAAAAGCTGGAACCTCACTTTCTCCGCTAAAGGAAAGGTCGCCCCCCCTCCGCCTTGTCTCCTCCCTCAGTCTAGGATCCATTGGCCCTACAGGGTCTCTGTCCTCTGGCACACAGCCAGTGCTCACTCAGTGTGACTTCTGCTTAGTTCCTGCTGCCTCTGCAAGGTCAACGCTTCTGGGATTATCCAGGAGTTGCTTTGGTCCTTGATACAAAGAGTAACCCCTCTTTCTTCAAACAGACCATCAGAATGAGAGGACCAGGACTGCAAGTCCCCATGGTGGAGGCTTTAATTCTCCAGTGGATACCACAATGTCCCTGAAGTTCCGAGGGCCCACCTTCACTTCTTGGCAATGTGGACATAGCTCCTCAAGCCTGGCAGAACTGTCCATGTGTTCATGGGACAATAGAGAGGAGGGTGGGTGACGTATGGCTGGTGACAGGCATGGCTACTGCTACAGCAGAGGATCAGGGCCGGCCTGCCTCCTTACCTGCAGGAACCTTGACCCCACTCTTCATCTGCCACCAGTAATGTGTGTACCTGGAAGACAGGGCGAAAGGCCCTGGATTCTGAAGTTTTTGGAGGGCTGTCTTGCATGATGGTTAAACCCTGCACAGCCCCTTTAGCTTTCTGGGCCTCAGTTTACCACTGCTCCAAGGTCTTATAAGGCTACTTCTATAGCTGTCTGAGCTGGGATCGTCTGGCTGTCCCCCCTGCAACCTCTGCTGGCAGTTAAGTGAGCACAAACATGTTCGACGCTAAATAATTAATTTTCGTCCTCCGATAAAAATGTCATCTGTTGATTTACAGCCCCTCTTGGTAACAGAGCTCAATGGAAACCTGATTCTTAATTATCCACCCTGTGCCGCCAGGAGGTGGGTCCAGCTGCTGGAAGAGCAGCCCCAACTGTTCCCAGGCGCTTCTGGGCCACAAGGCCAGATGCTTCCTGGGCCCTGGTGCTGCTCTCTGCAGGACTGTGCAAGTCACGGAAAGCGCTGCCCCCTCAGCAAAGTGCCCTAGAGGTCCAGGGTAAGGGAAAAGTCTGTCCTGGAGGCAGGACAGCATTCTAGGATTGCACCATCCCAGGCACTGTGCTGATCCCGCTGTACGGATATGAAGAACAAGTTCCAGAGCAGTAATGTGGGTGACCACAAGCAAGGCATGTTGAGGAGGAGCTGGCCTCCTTCTCAGGTCAGCCTGCCTCTGGAGTTGTGTCCTGTACCTCACACCCAGCAACGGAGGAGTGGGGTGTGGCTGTAGCCTCCTCATGGCTTCTCAGCCACTCTGCCAGGTGAACGTGACTTTTGATAAGTTCTCTGAGCCAAGCAGAGGCACAGTAACCCTTCCCTCCCTAGAGGACCTAAGACGTGAGGGGCTTGGCATGGGTAGAGGAGACTTGCCAGAGAAACTCCTAAGTTGAAGGTAGATCAGGCTGCTTCTGGCTTTACTGCCTTCACCATGTCCTCCGAGGATAGCATCAGTGGGACTCACTGGTGGAGTGGAAGGGAGTGCATCTCAGATGTGGACAGTCAGAGAGGTGGGATGGGACCTCCAGGGAGTCAGTGCATAACGCTGCACCCAGGCAACACTTGTGCAGGTTCAGTGTATGACCATGGTCAGCTATGTTATACCTGGGCTTCTGCTCCTATTATCCCTCCCAGCCTTACTGTTTATAACCATTATCAGCTCACTGCCTGCCACATGCTGGGCTGGACTTCAGAGTTAGCCAGGTCAGGAGCCTGGCAGCTGAGCAACCCCAGCTCCAATGTGAGATGAGTGCCCAGACTTTGAGTTGGGAACAAACATGGGTTGTCTGCCACAGATAAGGTTTTGGAAGTGCACACCTACTATCTGCCCAGCAGCCTTCCCCCTCCACCCAACTGGGCCACGATAATATCTTGTCTATTGCCTGGGTGACCAGATTCTGGCTCAGAGGCTCCAGACAGTCCTGGAAAAGCTCAAGGACTTGGTGTTGGTCTCAAGGGGACCTTCGATGTGGCTGTTAGTTTGTGCGGAAGTAGCAAGATAGATCACAGACAATGGTAGAAGATGAATCTGTGGGCAGGTGCTGAGTCCAGGACCACTCGGCCACTGGTGTGCAGGAGCTTGTACCTCATCTGAGCACTCTTTAGCTATGCCCAATGGTCACACCCTAGCTGCCTGGAAAAGTCATTGTCCATCCAGCAACACCTTCTGCCTCACAGGACAGACCTTGCCCACATCCTTCTGGGTTGCAGGGTGCAAATGACCGCGAAGTCTAATCATCTCCCTAAGACATCAGGATGAACAGCACAGTCGGCTTGGGGTTGGGAGGGCCTGGTAGGGGTGCAGGGACAGAATTGCCTAACTGCCTGCCCTCCTGTTGTTTGATGGGATTGCTGGAATGCCCATAAAGTTCAGGCTCTCTGCAGACCATGGTGCCTCAAATCTTCTCCTAAGATGTAGTGCCCTGAGCCAGAAATCCCAGTGCCCACAGTTAGTATGGTGGGACATTTGCTATGGCACCGGTCTCAGTGCAGGATCAGCCAATGGCAGCTGTATCTGTTCAACTGGAGCGCAAAGAGATGGTTAGTGTCCTGAGGGTGGGGCTGTGCCCTTTGTACTGTGCCTGCTGCAGACATCCAGGGGACTCTGAGAAGGCGTGGTGAGCGCAGGTCCTCAGATAATGCTCAGCCTGCAGAAGGTGCTTGATCAGTGCTCAGTCTTTGGGAATGCTCTGTCAGTATTTGGTGATGCTGGAGGCAGTACAGAGAGGCAGTGGTGAGGGTTGGTGCTAATGGCAGTGCTAGGGAATGGTGCTAGGGGGTGCTGTTGGCTCCCAGGATGACTCAAATGTCCCTGTGGATGCCTGCTGCAGGGAGACAGTGGGATGGGAGGGGTTAGGACAGAAACGCAGCAGGGTCCTAGTGACTGGAGGATTGTCAGGCTCTTTAACTAGTCTCCGCTGTACCAAGCTATGTCCCCAACACTGGCATAGAGGACAGTAGGATAGTGGAGAGAGGAACTCACCACCATCTAGGCCAGCAGATTTCTGGGAGGGTGGAAGAGAGAGTGAATGAGTGATGGAATTTACCGATGCCCATTCAGGCAGGTGCCCGCCAGGCGTCCTCGGTTTGTGAATTAAACAAACTCGCTGTTGGTTCTGAGTAAGACTAATGGAAGTCAGCCGGGCCCATGTAGGCCAAACCCTCTAGAATCCTGCATTAGGAGTCATCTGCGCTTCAAACTGCAGAGCCCACCTGTGCACATGGGGGCACCGCTTCCCTCTCATGAGAGCACAGCTACACAAGGCCAAACCCAGAGCCCCCTGAGAGAGCTGCCTGCCCGGAACTCTGCTCTCTAGGACCTCTCCAGGGCTGGGGGTTTTGCAAGGCGCTAAGTGACTGCCACTGTCCCCCAGGAGCACTCCTGTGAGAAAGGCCCTTGCCGTTGGCTGGGAGTCCTGTTTGCAGGCCTGGCGGATGCGGTCTCCATGGGATGGTAATGAAGTAATGCTGTTGACTCGGCTCTTGTCGCCTGAGAGTGTCTAAGTGCTTCAGGAACAATTAATCGGCTTGCTCACTCCTGCTAAGCATGATAGCCCAAGGCCTCGGGAGGCCAGACGAGGGAAGTGGCCTTGAGACAGTCGGGAGCTATACCAGGCAGCTACTAGAAGCTGTCTATGCTCCAAGCAAGCCGCTTGAGTCAGAGCTTAGAGCAGGAACACGAAGGGGCTGAAGGTCACAGAAGGTAGCATTGGGTGAAGGGGTCTGAAATTCTGCTCTGTTGTTTTTCATCAGGGTCTGAGAGTCTAAAATTGAACTCTTAGCCTCCCCGGGGCTCAGTCTCCTGTCAGCTCTAACTTTTCTTTACCTGCATCCATCTGTCACTAGGGCCCTTCATCTCTCTGTCCTTCTTAGCCTCAATTTCCCCTTTCTACACTGGGGAACAAGCATCCCTCTTGCTGCAACATCACTAAATAAGTGGCTTCATTTTAAGCCTGTTTCTGGGGTGGCCACACAATGGTCTGTGGGGCCGTGTTTCCACCGGGTTAATGGTTCAGTTTACCTAGCTTTGTCCACGACACCAGACATAAACAGTTTAATGGGGGCCGCTTTATTTTGGCTCATGTTTTCAGATTGATCAGTCCACCATGGTGGGGAGGGCATGGTGGAGAAGTTCATTTTGGGAGCAGATGGATATGTCCAGAATGTTCAGAACCCAGAAGAGCAGGAAGCAGAGAGGAGGGGAGGAGCCAGGCACAGGTACATCCTCCAAAGGTCGGTCTGCAGTGATCACTTCGTCCAGCTAGGTCTCACCTCCCAAAACCTCCAACACCTCCTAAAGTATCACAATCAGTGGAGGACCGGGTGTTCAAAACATGAGCCTTTGGGGGATATTTCAGACCAGAACAGTCTCTGTCTCTGAGCCCTAAAGGTTCATAGGAAACTTGTGATGCAAAATGCTTTCCATCCAACTTAAGAATCCCTAAAGTCTTTTTGCTTTTTAAAGTTTTTTTAAGCGCGCGTGCGTGTGCGTGTGTGTGTGTGTGTGTGTGTGTGTGTGTGTGTGTGTGTGTGTATTGGGGGGGGTATGCACATGTGAGTGCAGTGCCAGCAGAGGCCAGAAGAGGGCATTATCTCTCATGGAGCTGGGTTTACAGTGGTTTCTCAGCTGCCTGATAAGGGTACTGGAACTGGTCCTTTGAAAAAGAAGTAGTCACTTTTAACCACTGAGCCATCTCTCCAGCCCCAGTTCCCTGAAGGGTTAACAGTCTCAGCTCTGTTCAGAAGTCTAACATTCAAGTCCTCTGAGACTCGAGACTGTGAGCCCCCACACGGGTAAAGAGAAAGTTACATAAATCCCAGATCCAATGACTCAGAGTAGGCACTTTCTTCCTAAAAGGAGAGGTGAAGAGTGGAAAGGAGAGCCAGGACCAAAGGATGCGGCAGGGCGAATGTTAATTCCTGTGGCCGGGTCCAGCATCTGAGCTCATGGTATGTGGTGGGCTCGGACAGGCTTGAGCAGCTCTGTTTCCGTTGGCCACACTTGGTGCTTTCCTTAGTGGATTCCCCATGTTCCTGGCACCTCCAGCATCCTGGGGTCTCACTTCAGCTCACGACTTACCTTGTATCAGCACACTACAGTCTTTCCACAGGGAATCTGAGCTTGCTACATGCTGCCTGCACCTCCCAAACCCGTTCTGCCTGAAAACTCTTGGGAGGAGCCGCTGTAGCCTGTTGCTCTTGTGTTCTGTGTGCCTACAAAATCAGTGCCATGTGGAAGATGTCAAGTTCTGTTGCTGGCACCAGCAGCTGCCAGGCTGTCTGAGACCATAGCTACATAGATCTCTGGGTGTCTGAGTGGCTGAACCTGAAGAAGCAAGCCCTTAGGTGACCCTGCTTTAGCAGGGGGCCCCTATTACCAAAGGCAAGGGTCTTTGGATGGGTGAGGTCTTTCCAGTTCCTGGAATACTCCGAGGACCTTTCTTATTGGTTGATGCCAAGTGATTGGCTGCTCTTCAATGGTGATAATCTGGTTAGCAAGTAAGGCTTTAAACACACCATTTTCCTGGCCAAACTGCATGTTCACAGGGTTTTGCTCTGCTTTCTGCTTCCAAATTTCACTATGAAGCTGACTGAAAACAGCCAGCAGTAACCATGCAGCAGGTTGAGCTCAACGCTGTCTTGAAATTTCTTCCACTAACGTAGTTAGTCCACTAATTTTGAGTTCAGCATCATTCAATTTTTTAGAGCGTGGGCAAACATAGACAGATCATCAAACTGTCACACGAATGACCTCTAATTCAAATCCAAGCGCTTTTTTTTTGTTCACCTTGCAGCATTTAAGGCTGGTCTCTGCCTCCCTCTTTCTCCTGGCATCCTGTTTCGTCTGAGCTTCTACCTGAATCCCCCATCAAGCTCCACTTCCAGCATCCTCTAGCCCACACCTCCAGAATTTCCCAGTTTCCTCCTGAAAACCTGTTCCAAAGGCTAAGAGACCCACAAGGCTGGTGTAGTCGTGACAGCCCCCACTTCTCTGGTGTTATTTTCTGTGTTAGCTTTTGTGACACTGTGACCATGAAAGCTGAGAAAAACATCTTAAAGAGAGGGGTTGTTTGTGCCCATGGTCACACAGGGTTCGGACAAGACTACACATGATGACCTTTGTTGACATTACTCTGAGTCTGACACGCGACAGACACATGAATGAAAGACCTGGAAGGCGCTATGTTCGGTGACATCCAACAAATTTCCGCATTTCCTTCCATTTAGAACCATCTATCCTTGTTTCTTTAAAACTTTCTGAAAGCCATGAGGGGATTCACTAAACAGTTTTCAAAGGCTATGCTGAGTCACGGTGACTTAGAATAGAACAGAATTCAGATCAGGTCCCACATGGAAGAGCGGCAGCCGTCAGCCACCACGGTCATCCTTTGGGGACTGTCAGACTTCTTAGGGAAGTTTCATCTTGAGTCTGTGAGGATCCCCAGACAGACATCTGAAGTTTGGGAGCAGAAACCCTCTAAAATGCTGATTTTATCACTTCAGCTTAAAGGGCATAATTAATCACGCCCGTGGTGTGTCCCAGCACATCCAGGGTATTAGTGTGCTCATGTTGAGTGACATAGTCAGAGAGCACGCAACAGAGACGAGCTGTGCTGCGCGGGAGCTGGGTGCTGAGAGCTCAGAGAGCTGAGCCTGTCCAACAAAAGATATAAATATATTGCCATGTGTCACAGCTGGTGGAGGCCCTGCTCTGCCCTTGAATGACATCAGGTATGGATGGAGCGTGACCTTGAGCCTGAATGAGTGGCACTTGGTGGAGCAGCACAGGCCTGTGGCTCCTAAGCTGTGCTCCTCCCACACTGGGCAATGATGGCGTCTTTGGTGTCATCTCTCTCCTCTGAGGAAAGCAAGACACAGGGACCCCAACATCTCGTACACGGTGCCTTACCTCAGTGGAAAAGCCACTAAAGGGGTGGCCAGCAAGGGTTTGACAGAGGCAGAGTGAGACCCATCTCAGGGCCTGCCTGGCTCTTGCCAGAACTGTGTCCACTTGTCCCAGCCCCACGACACAGCCAGTGTGTTCTTTTCCTGTCGATTGGCCTTCGGTGGCATGTCTGCTTGGCCCCGAGCTGCAGAGAAACAGCTGGGTCTCCACACCTCAAGAAACCCCTGACCTTATCCGCTGTTCCCTAACTGCACACCAGGCTCACTTGGTTTCTGCCACAGCTGGACTGACTGCTGATGTGACATGCAGGCTGTGTAACTGTGGTCATCACGTCCCCCTACTTCTGATGACGGCTTTGGCTAAATAGCGGCTCACAGGGACACTGACCTCCCTGTGCCGTGCCATCCCCATTCCAACCCTCTTTCCTCCATGCACTGCAGAGGCATGCTTGTCCTACAGAACAACTTGAAGACAGCATTCGGTGTCCCTCCCCACTAGGACCCGTCTCACTGGGGGCCTGACCCCAGCCCAGTGTTGGGGTCGGGGAGCCATGGTTACTCTCGTCCATGGATGGAATTCTCTGACAGACGCAGGATGGAATGAGACCCTGGGAAGGAAGCACAGTGTAGAGTGTGGGTCACAGGCCACCACCGGTCAGTGTTGTTTGCTTTCCCCACACCACCACAGCTGGCTCTTTGGGATCCACAGCACACTCCTCCAAGTGGCACGTACCTCACCAACGGTGGCCTGAATACCTTGGGAGGCATTTTGGAAGGCATCAAGGAATCTAAGAGGGCTCTTTAAAAAGGCTAGATGGCCCAGAAGGAAACGGTGCCCGGAAGAAATGCCTGCTCAGGCCCAGGTGCTCCACCTGTGATGGTGATGTGGCTCCTGCGACCTTGTTTGGAGCCCCATAGCTTCACAGACAGTGGAGTTGGTCACAGAGCCCTGCAACCGAGCTGGCCTTGGATTTCTTTGGAAGACCCATGCCTGGTCCGAACGCATCGATCCTGTTTCCTTGAGAGCACATTATCTTCACACAGCCTTGCATTAATGCGTGTGGGCTAATTTCCCTCCTCCCAGCTGCACACCCCAAGTGCCAAAACTCTCCACTTCAGCCCTTTGGGAAGGAGCTCATCTCAGGAATGGGGGCAGGTCTCTGGAGTGGGGGTCACTTCTCCAAAGTGCTCAGAAGTGTCCAATTGCCCCCTGGGGACACCAGCTTCCCCTGCTAAGTGTCACCCGGATGACTGCAGGGCCCCTGGGCCGTGCAGCAACAAGTTTCCTGAAATGCCCTCAGCTGAGCCTGTGCTTCCATTGTAAGTTACTGGGTTCCAGGGTAGGAGGGAGGAAGGTCTGCAGTCTGGTGTCCCTCCCTGGGGCCACCAGGCTTTGCTCTTGCATATCGCCATCTTCTGAGAGATCCTCCCTTTTACCCCTATGGGAGCTCAAGACTCAGAGCTCAGGCAGGCTCCTCGAGGAGGGGCCCAGCTTCCTGGCCTTGGCTTCCACTGTTTTCCTGGTCCCCAGCCCCAGCTGTAGGCCTCCTCGATGCTCAGCCACACCTCTTGGACCCCAGTTCCTACCAAGGACCTCCTCCCTTCACTGTCTGGAAGGTTTTGCCAGGCTCCTCTATAACATGCCATACAGAAAAGGGCAGGGTTTGTGCAATACCCCAAGTGACAAGGGACTTGGAGGGAAAACACATCTCATTTCCTTTGTATTATGCAATCCTGGTGAGAAATGAACAGTTTTTCATATTCAAATTTAATTCAGTTCTAAGTGAATTTTCCTATATTTCAATGAGAAAATGGAATTCAGGCCAGGTGCCTCCCAGCACCAGAGACAGGTGGAGTTCAGAGTTCAAGACCAGCCTGAGTGAGTTCCAGGAAAGCCAAGACTACACAGAGAAATTCTGTCTTGAAAACAAACAAAACAAAACAAAAACAAAAAAGAAAGAAAGAACTTGGAGTTTGCGACATTTAATGAGTAACCCACTGTAACTTCAAGACTGCCCATTAGGGCTTTTGAAATTCGTCTTCAAAGTCTTGCTGGTCGCTGTTGGTGGGAAGCATTCAGTCAGGGGTGAACATTTCAAGGCAAGGCTTGCGAGTGTGGAAAGTTTAAATGAAGCAAAGTGGGCACCACTTAAAACAGGCAGACATCTCTTTTGTTTTGACTTCACTGGAGAATAGAATCTTGGCATTTTACATAATCACACACATCAGTCCTACAGGGGATGCAATGCATTTCCACCATTATTCCAAAGTATTGAGGAGGTCCTAACTGGGAAGGGGGATGGGGTTGCTAGGGTGACTTGTGGATGTGACTGTGTGCCATCAGCTTGTACTTCAAGGCTTAATCCCCCAGGACCCCTCCAGTTCCTGACTTGGGGATCTGCCTTGAGCCAGAACCTCTAGAACCTCTGCAGCCTTGGGATCTGCCCTGAGGACAGCAATGTCCTTCAGGACTTCAGTCTAAAAGGGACTTTTTTTTGCCCTTGATAATATCCCTGACTCTCAGTGCTCCTGTGAGCATCATGATCCATCCACAAAGCCTTACATTTTCTTCTCCGAACCTCCCTCCCATCCAGGTGCAACCCAAGGGGTCTCCCATGAAGCAGTAGGCCTGGAGTCTAGGAGCCCCACCTCCACAAAGGAAAATCTACACTTCCCCACAAACCTGTACAAGCTACCTGCCTTCCCAGGCAGCCCTCCTTCCATGAGAGTCTCACATACAGGCAAGCTAAGTGTCCAGCTGCCCAGTGTGGGGCTCTGCTCTATCTACTGTGAGCTATGTCCTTACTTCCTATGCCTGCATCTGTTTCCTGTGTGACCCTTCTAGAATGTTCCTAGAGAATGTTGTTAACCCCTTCCATTTCTGACTCCAGCCTGGCTCCTGCAGGAAGACACAAGTCTGACTGACAACCTGTGGCAGTACAGAAATCTCAGCGAGACCAGATTTGACATCTGAAGGTATTGAGTGGATATTTAGTCATGAATGCTGGACAGCCTGGCTCTAGCAGGGGCAGACTGGAGACAATAGAGGAGCTGACTATAGTCCAGGTACCCAGGCATCTTAGGTCTTGTCATGCCAGAAGCCTGGTATGGGGACCGAGTCACTACAGGGCTCAGTAACAGCCTGGATTCCTGAACAGGGATTTCTTTCAACGGCGACCATTCTTCTTGTTCCAACAGCCCAGGATTTTTGAAGTTGTCTTAGTAGTCACAGTGCTATCATTTCCAGTGTTAAGCTCAAAACAAACCCTGAGGGACTGGAAGAGTACTGGTGTGTGTGTAGGTGGGCTGGAGTAGGGGGAGTCTGCTTAAGGCTCTCATGGCCTGGAGTTGGGCCAGGAGTGTCTAAATGACCTGACGATCAGTCTGCTATCTCTTTAGGAAATGTCCTCCTGTCCATCACCTTAGCCACCTTCATGCAGGTCCAGGTCATATCTTTATGCCAAGACCCCTGTTGGAATCTTTGTCCTGGATCTGAACTACAGCCCCGCCTGACCCAACTATGGCCCTGAACATCTCCTATCTCGTATCTGTCTATCCAGCCAATAACAATACTGTGATACCCCAGGGCCCTGTTGGCCATGCTGGCTCCCTGGAAGGTTTCAGCTCAGCTAGCCAACATTGCAATGCTGCCATGGGTGGTCACTCAGACTCATGCCTTCCTGCAGGAGCTAGGCTGGAGGACAAAGACCTGTCAGTGAGCCTGTGTAACTCCACGGTCCAGGTGTCTGCCCCGTCCTGACCACACCAGAGTTACCTGCCTTTGCAGTTACACTCATCTGGCTGCGGTTTCCTTACTTTCCCCGTTAGGGCAGCACAGACACAAGGGCTGCGGATGACTGCATGCTGAAATGGTCAGTGGTTTTGCTTTCCTTTCCCTTGGGCTGTGAGTGCCTAGGGGAGGAGTGGGGGCTTCTGGGTCACTTCTGACCCGTGTCAGCTCCCACAGGTTCACACTTGGCACCAAGTTCTATTGTGGTAGTGGGGGGGGGGGCATGGAAGCCTAGAATTTGGGAAGTCACGGTCAGTCATTATGGTCAGGTGGGTCTGACACCCGAAAGGGTGGACAGAGTGTCAAGCGCACACTTAAGGCCGCTCCAAAGGATGCAGTGTGGGGACCTGGGAAGAGCGCACAACCTCCTTGGCTCCCGCCAGAGGCAGATGGTGGGAGCCTGTGTGGATGAGATGGGAGATGCTCTATAGTCACCAGATGTGGCCCAATTAATGGGGCCTGGAGGGGGTGGTGGGGCTCTGGGGAAGAAGACAGCTGCGTCCACCCATGTTCTAGTAGCTCTTGCCAAGAGCAGGGGCCAGTCTGAGCCCGTCTGTACACTGGCCCTAGCCTCAGGCTTTGCCCAGGCTGGCACAGAGATTTGATTTGCTGGCCTGCTCTGGGAGACAGCAGGAGGGGTGATCTGCAGCCAGGAAGAAGAGGCGAAGGGCGGATGAACCTACACCCTCAGGAGGAAGACAGCAGGGCTCAGCCTGTTTAGGATACACCCTGGGCTCCTCAGGCTCAAGGTGGTGTCCGCAGAGTGGAGCAGAGCCCCACCCACTCTGAGGGGCAGAGGGTGTGGCCAGCAAGCCCTCAGTCTCACCCTGACATCCTTTATCTCCAGAATCTCCATGGAAACCCTAGGGCAGCTTCTGATTGGCTCAGCCAAGTCACATGGCCTCTCAGGCCAGGTAGGGGCATGTGGTTGGTGGGAGTGGGAGAGATGGCAGACCTCAAAGATGAGCTGAAAGATCAGTCATTCAGAAGAGCAGGGAGGGGGTCTGAGGAAGTTAAAGGGCACACAGTTCACACAAGGACCCCTGGGAGACTAGCCCAGGGAAGCCAAGGGACTCCCACATCCTCCACTCGCTCCATTCCTGCAGCAATGGGGTGCTCATCCTGGGGTCCAGGCTGAGAAAGCCATCCCTGTTCTGGTGGCTCTATGTTAAAGACAAAGTGCAAGAGACAAACAGTCTCCACCCTGCTACAGTGATAAAATACATGAACAAACATTTGAATGGGGCAGGAGAGATGGCTCAGTGGTTAGGTGTTGTTTGATGTTTTACTCTTTTGGTTCTTTAGTCTTTTGACTTTTTTGGGGGGGGGTACCACTCAGCCCCCAAATAAATACATGGAGGCTTTTAAATGCCCGGCCCTTAGTTTGGCTCGTTTCTAGTCAGCTTTTCTTAAATTATCTCATCTACCTTTTGCTTACTTGTTTTTGTTTTGTTGTTGTTTTTTGAGACAGGGTTTCTCTGTGTAATAGCTCTGGCTGTCCTAGAACTCTTTTTGTAGACCAGGCTGGCCTCGAACTCACAGAGATCCTCCTGTCTCTGCCTCCCAAGTGCTGGAATTAAAAGTGTGCACCACCACTGCCCAGCCCCATCTACCTTTTGCCTCTGGGCTTTCTCCTTTTCTTACTTTTGTGTATCTTACTTCTGCTCTTAATCCATGGTTGGCTGAGTGGCTGGGTGGCTGGCCCCTAAAGTCCTCTCTCCTTGCTATCTTGTTCCTTCTTTCTTCTCCCAGATTTCTCCTTCTATTTAACCTCTCTGCCTGCCAGCCATGCCTGACCTTTCTCCTGCCTCGCTATTGACTGTTCAGCTCTTTATTAAACCATCAGGTGTTTTAGACAAGCAAGGAACCACAGCTTCACAGAGTTAAACAAATGTAACATAAACAAAAGCAACACATCTTTACATCCTTAAAACAAATGTTTCACAGCATAAACAAAAGTAACGCGTCTTAAAATAATATTCACAACAGTTAGAAGCACTCACTGTTCTTACAGAGGACCTGGCTTCTGTTCCCAGCACCTGCAACTCCAGCTCCTTAGAGAGCCCACACCTCTGGCCTTGTAGACAGGTGCACTCACATGCAACATATTCTCTCTCTCTCTCTCTCTCTCTCTCTCTCTCTCTCTCTCTCTCTCACACACACACACACACACACACACACACACACTAAATAATCCCTGCACCACTGTACTGGTACCTGAGAGGATATAGACCTGCTGCTATTTATCCCAAATGAGCAGTAGCCTCGCTACCTGATCCAGAGAGCATCAGACCAATCCAAGGGGTCAGAGATGGGCTGTAGAGCAGCTTCTGAAGGCTGAGAGCTTAAGAGGTCAGGAATTGAGGAAGAAAGCAAGTGCATAACACACACCTCAAACTCCTTCTTGGAACAAAGGACATCCTGAAAATTTCTATGCCATTTGTCCTTTATAAATACAAAGTTGTTTTTATGTTTTTAACTTTTATTTGTATGTATGTATGTGTATATGTGCAGCTGTGTGTGTTCAGGTGTGCACATGCATGTGTGTATGTGTGTGTGTATAAGACAGAGGTCAACTCATGTATGCTCATTTGTATTTTGAGACAAGGTTTCTCACTGACCTTGGATTACTACCTAGGCTTGACAATGTGATTCATTTCAGGCATGCAATCCTAGCATATTTTAAATTTTATATCTGAACTTTTTAAAATTTTTTGCTATTATTAGTATATTTGATTTTTTGTTTAAAATTCCGATTCTTCCTCAGTCGTATATGTATATAAGTGCCACCAATTTTTGTGTGTTTTTAACGTATCTTGCGATCTTGTGAACCTCAGCTTCTTTGGAATTTTTCCCCCATTATAAACAGTCCTGTTATCTCTAAGTGGAGTTTTGTGTGTCCTTGTCGGTAAGGACGAGAAATCTTCTTGCTCTGTCACACCGGATGGCGTGTAGAGTTCAGTAGACACAGCAGACAAGAACGACGAGGAAACTCATTCTTGCTTTGTTCCTGGTACTGGGGGAAGAGATTTGAACATCATTGCTGATTCCATTTTGTGTGACTTCTGATCACCCCTCCTTAGACAGCCTGGTGGTCCCCCACTCCCAGGAAGTCACTGTGTTGATGCTCAGCTTAGTGTGGACACCCAGTCAGCATAGGGTTCTACAGCACAGAACCCTTGGACTCCATCCTCCTGCCTCAGTCTCTCGAGTAGCAGGACCTATCCTCATGAACCCCCGGCCCTGCTTGCACGATTTCTGATAAAAACTGCCGAATGTGGTGCTGCACTTCCATCCACAGAGCCTTCTTCCCCTCGGGCTAGCTTTAATGTGTTCCCTCTGTTCTGAGTCCATGACTCTGACACAGGCCACGACGTGGCTTTTGTTGTCTTGTCCTTGTTTTGGCATCTGTATCGGTTGGTGTTCTGTGAGCTCTTTGGGTCTATATTTTGGTGTGTTCTAGTTTCATTCTGTTGCTGTGATAAAAACCAGCTTAGGGGAAGAAAGGGTCCACGCTGAGGAAGCACTTGGAAACTCTGGCCGGGGAACTCATTCACAGAAGGAAGTACAGAGGAACGCTGCTTGCTGGCTCACTCTCTGGCTCAATCACAGGCTCGTGCTTAGCTAACGTTCTTAAACAGCTCAGGATCACCTGTCTAGGGAATGGTGCTGCCCACAGTGGTGGCCTGGGCCCTCCTCCTACATCAATTAACAATCAAGACAATTCATCCCAGACACATCAAAGACCAGTCTGATTGGGACAATTCCTCAACTGAGAGTGACTAGTCTAGGCCATGTCAAGTTGGCAGTTAACATTAACTAGGATACCATATTTTGATGCCAGTCACTTCTTGGCCATTATTTCTACATCTTTGCTCATTCAGTCTCTTCTGGTTCTGTGCATCCAGGTGTGCCCCATGGGAAGGAGTCTGATAGAGTTTCTCAGCTCTCCCGTTCTATTCTGCCCGAGTTTCTTCTCTGAGGGAGGGCCCTCTTCTGCACAGCATTTCCTGAAGATCTGATGGAGGCACAACTCCTTTGTCTCCAGAAGTTTTTTCTTTCTCTTTGTGTGTGTGTGTGTGTGTGTGCGCGCGTGTTTGTGTTCTGTTCTTGTCTTAGGGTTTCCATCTCTGTTGAAGCATGGCAGCTAATCGCCATGCCAGGCGACTTCCTTCCATGGGAGAGAGGCTTGGAGGCTCACCCAAAGTCACTCAGCTAGCTCAACCCAAGCCTGAGCCTTGTCTGCATGTCCCCAACACTTTGGTCTCCCCCCAGTATGCCCTGGTGCTCTGTGGGAAATGCATGGGAAGCAGGCAGTATACCCCACTCCCCAACTCAAGCAGAGGGCATCACGGCCTGTGTCAGGGAGGTGACCTGTGTGTGGAATTTGCAGGGCGGCCCACAGCTCGCCAGCTGGGAGATGCACGATTTCTCTCCAGGTCAATCATACCCTAGGCTGCCCCAGGCTGCTAGCTGGCTGCAGAAAAAAAACTCCTGTTCTCTTCCCACGGCCTGACTCATCTGGAAGCATCCATCTGGGTGTGGGCAGGATTGGTTCTCAGAGGCCACATGACCTTACGGTTCTCCATGCCCCCTCCACACGATGCCACTCAAAAAACATGCTAAGCTGTTGGCTTCCTTTAAATGAGGATCTCATTGCTCAGGGCCTGGGTTAAACGGCCCCCAGACGGGGACTTGGCAGTGTCCTACTGCAAGCAGCATGGGTACAGAATTTCTCTTGCATTTTACATGACTGCGGGGCTGTTCCTTGCGCCTGTCTGGTTCCATCTCATCACTGAGGGCTTCAAGGGGTGGCTGGCCGGTTCCAAGCACAGCCGTGGCAGCTTTGGCAGCACAGCTGCTGCTGGGGCTCCAGGCAGAGGTGCAGGTCAGGTACCATGGGGGACAGCACTGGGCATCCATGGGCCTTTTGAAGAGGGCACATGCTGGTGCAGGGCAGAGGGTGCAAATGGGCCTCACTGACCCCTCCACTTCTAGAGATGGGAGCATGGAGTGAGTCAGGGACTGCCCAGTGGCCAGTGTCACAGGGGCGTCTGTGTGAGCTGGATGTTTGCAAGGCTTGCAAGTCTTCACCTGTGGCCTCTCCATGCTCTCTTTATGCACAGCCATACAGAGCAGTGTAGAAGGCCACTCTGAGCCTTGAATTCCATTTGAAAAAAATGCAAATAAAACTCCTTTTGTGTTCAGCCAAGGGGTGCAGGGCTTTTCCCTGCGGGAGTGTGGGATGTGTTTCTGATATGTGTGGAGTATGGAATAATATGGGGAAGTGCACACATGTGTGACAAAATGGGAATGAGCATATGCACACGTTTGTCTATGTGACACTATGTGCCTGCAGGACACAAGCATAAATATATATATATATATGGTGTGCACACTCATGTATATACATGTGTGCACATGGGCACTCAGAATATGTGCATAGATCATGTGTGTACACAGGTTGAGTGCGTGCATACGTACATGTACTTCCCTGAGTGCATGTGTGAGCATTGTGCGTGCTTCTTCCGGGCCCTGACCTTGCCTGGCAGGACCTGGCATGCAGCCGATGAAGAAGCCCTGAGACCCGCTCTCAGCTAGCATGACAGGACTCTTTGCCTGGCAGTGACACCAGGAACTTCCAAGCAGTACCCTCATTCCCTATTTCCAAATTGCCAGGCTTGGTCAGGATCCCATTTCTTCCCCTCCTTAAATCCTTTCTCAGCTCCATGAGTCAGGGTGGAATCCTCGAGTGCTGGGTCACAGGTCTGTGTGCTTGTCTTATAACGCTGAGCATTAGCTCATAGCCCCGTCCCCCAGCCTTTTCCTGCTGCCCTCTTGAATAACCATGTGCCATACAGTGTAGATGGCTTCTCTGAGCCTCCAGTTTCTGTGTGTAAAATTCAAACAAGTCATCTTCTGTGCTCAGCAAGGAGGTTGAAGGTTTTCCCTTGCTAGTCTCCATCCCTGCACTTGTGGTATTTTTTCCTCATCCACAGGCATCCTCTCAGAGCTGGGGCCCTGTGCCATCCACCTGCAGACCCTTGCTACAGTTAGCTTCCCTAGGAGAGTGAGACTTCCTTGGGACCCTAACTGCACACTCTCTATTCTTCATCAGATTCAGGACACAGCCTGAGAAACTCCAGGTCACAGGTCCTCACTGGGCAGGGTCTCTAGTCCAGCCTGGGAGTCTTGCTCACTTGGACCCTGAACTTTCACGACCAGGCTCACGGGCTGTTCGTGGAATCTGAGGCATTTAGGAGCTATCTAATTAAATGTTCACACGTCACTAAAGTGATTTTCCATAAGCACGGTTAACAGTTTGATAAATCTTCTCCTGGCTAGCTCCATGGCTGAAAGCAATCACTCCTGATCAGTAGGAGCCTGCTGATATCCTCTGGTGAGTTGAAGACAGATCACACCTGCCACTCAGCCTTCCCAGGGTCCCCAGGAGTAAAGACATTCCTATGCACCCGGCCCTGACCTCAGGGTACCTGCCCTGCACCTGGCTCCTACCTCAGTGTACCTGCCCTGCACCTGGCCCTGACCTCAGGTTAACCTGGCCCTGACTTCAGGTTACCTGCCACACACCTGGCCCTGACCTCAGGTTATCTTCCAAGCACCTGGCCCTGACCTCAGGGTACCTGCCTGCACCTGGCCCTGACCTCAGTGTACCTGCTATGTGCCCTGACCTCAGAGTACCTGCCATGCACCAGGCACTGACTCAAGGCGCCTGCCATGCACCCGGCCCTGACCTCAGGTTACCTGCCACGCATCTGGCCCTGACCTCAGTGTACCTGCTATGTGCCCTGACCTCCGAGTACCTGCCATGCACCAGGCACTGACTCAAGGTGCCTGCCATGCACCCGGCCCTGACCTCAGGGTACCCGCCTTGCATCTGGCCCTGACCTCAGGGTACCATGGCCAGGGGCTCAATCTCAGTGACATTTCTGGGTTCCCCAAAGAGGCCCTCACACCTTATGCAGGGGTAAGAAAAGGCTGAAGGCCATGAACTGTGCTTCCCTGATGGGAAAAATGGCCTTTAATTCAACGCACCTGTAATGTGTGTAGAGGTTGCAACCATTTCTGTGGAAAATATTGGTGGTAGGAGGTGGAATGGGGACAAAAGGGCTATGCATGCTTGCATAGAAGTGTGACTATGTCAAAAAATGCAGCTAGAGACTGGAGAGAGTGCCCAGCTGGTAAAGTGCTTGTATGCAGGCGTGAGGACTTGAGTTTGATCTCCAGAGCCCTCGTTTAAAAATGCAGGTGTCTGTGAGAATGGCCAAGATCAAAAACACCGATGACAGCTTATGCTGGAGAGGATGTGGGGTAAAGGGAACCTTCCTCCATTGCTGGTGGGAGTGCAAGCTGGTACAGCCACTCTGGATATCAGTTATGACGATTTCTCAGAAAATCAGGAAACAACTTTCCTCAGGACACAGCAATACCATTTTTGGGAATATATCCAAAGGATGCTCAGTCATACCACAAGGACATGTGCTCAACTATGTTCATAACAGAATATTATTTGTCATAGCCAGAATCTGGAAACAACCTAAATGCCCCTTGACCAAAGAATGGATAAGGAAAATATGGTACATTTACACAATGGAGTACTACACAGCAGAAAAATATAATGACATCTTGAAATTTTCAGGCAAATGGATGGATCTAGAAAACATCATATTGAATGAGGTAACCCAGACCCAGAAAGACAAACATGATATGTACTCACTCATAAGTGGCTTTTAGACATAAAGCAAAGAAAACTAGCCTACAATTCACAATCCCAGAGAACCTTGACAACAATGAGGACCCTGAGAGAGACATACATGGATCTAATCTGTATGGGAAGTAACAAAAGACAAGATCTCCTGAGTAAATTGGAAGCACGGGGATCATGGGAGAAGGTAGAAGAGGGGAGAGAAAGGGAAGGGAGTGGAGAAAAATATATAGTTCAATGAAAACAATTGAAAAAATGAACATGCGGGTGTCGTGGACACAATAGTAATCCTGACACTCGGAGGAGGACACAGATGGCTCCCTTGGCATTCCCAGCTTGCACCTGCTTCACAGCCACTCTTGCCTCTGTGGTGGCTTGAATTTTACTTGTTCCCCCGAAGCCTCTGTATTGAAGGCTTTCCTTGGAGACAATGTTCTGGGAGGCACTGGAGACCGTAGGACATGGGACCTATTGGGGGTAGTAAATTGCGGGACTGTGTTGTCTGGACTGTATCTCTTGGTCATTTTCTTGCTTTCTCTCTGCTTCCTGTCTTCCATGAGGCGAGCAACCTTTGCCACAGGCTCCATGGTGCTCTGACTCACCAGCATCAGAGGAGCCATAAATGACAGAAGTCTCGAAAACCATGAGCCCAGATGACTCTCCTGTTTTGAACTTTTTCCGAGCTATTTAGTCACAACAATTAAGGTTTAACTAACACAGCCTATGCTGTCCTGTGGCTGTCTGTCCCTATGTGTGTGTCACTGGGTTTAGGAACACTCAACCTAGTCCAGGACAGCCTTGCTTCCACTTGATCACATCTACTAAGATCCTGTCTTTAAGGACGTCACACACTCAACTACCATGGCTCAGGACCTGAAGACATTTTCCAGTAGTGAAAAGGGCATGCAATTCAACCCCACCAGGGATAACAGGGGACTGTAGCATCCTCTATGCTTCCTGTACCTCTGAGTCGTGTGTTCTGGGCATGTCTGTAAAGAACTTTTGGTCCATTTGTTCTTGCTCAGCAGCTGACACCCAGTCCTGGGGCCCTGGGAAACCATAAAGTATGGAGTCATAGAGGCACTGTGGTCAGGAAGTATGGAAGGTAAGAGAGCCGCTCTCGGGCACACTCAGCCTCCGGTGAGTGGGCAGCACACAGGGAGGGGAGATGCGCCCTAGGGACAGAATAGGGTCCAAAATGCGGCAGCCCTCAATGCAAATAGTGTATATATGCTGGGCCTGGGACCAGTGAGTAGGAGTGAACTAAGGCTCAAATTGCCAAGGACCCCATGATGGTCCTCTGAGCAGCTGTGTAGGTTGGCTCTCTGGAGAGCTCTCTGCAGTTGGAGGAAAGACCAGCACCCTAGGAAAGAATACTAAGCATGGCATCCCCCAGAGGTGACATTTCACTAGCAACAGGCAAAAGATGGGCTTAAGCCTGGGTGTGGGAGAAGGGATAGGTTTGCCAGGGCTGGGGGAGGCAGTTTGATAGATAGGCACTGAGTCCCTGGACACCCAAGCACAGCGTGCCCACGTCAGGCTCCTGGCGCCAAAATTGTCTTGAAAGCCCATTGCAGACAGCAGCCCACCGCATGCAATTCTGCAATTACATGGCAAGTCATTAATTAAAGAAGACCTGCTTTCTAAGCCTCACAGGAAGAAGGCTCTGTGTGCGCATTCACTCAGTGGTTCTAAGTGTATGGCGGTAGGCGAGTGCCATCACCATCTGGGGGCAGGGGACCTGGGTTTGAGTTTTACCTCAGTGCAGGCCCCTCAGTGGGTGGCTGGGGCTCCAAACTCCATGCACCATACCTACTTGTGCATGGGGAATGCTGCAGCTTTACTTGGTCCCTTCTCTTGGAGGCAGAGCAGAGGTGGATCAGGTTCACGGTAAGCACAGAGCCTGGAAAAAGGAAGTGGGGTCCCCTGGGTTTTGCTGGGAAAGGCAGAAAACACGACAGAATCAGGAGGATGGGATGTGCAAAAGGCCTCTCAGTGTGCATTGCTTCTGTGCCTCAGCCTGGCCTATTGTCAGCTGTCTCCCAGCGCAGAGCTTGCTGAGCATCTCCTGGAGTCCTGTTCCCTTCAGCCTCATCTTCTCCCTCTTCCCTGCTTCACACCCTATCACCACAGGCTCCACTGAGCCCCTGTGTCATCCACTCAGGTCACGGCACACCCTATGACTCCTGGTGGACTGCTCCAGCCTTCACTGACCAGGACCTTTTGAAGCAGCTGAAAATGTCAGGGTCATGCTTGTCTTGGAACTCCATCTTCTCTGTTCTCTTCCTGGGCTTATCTCAGGGTCGCTGGGTACCTCCTGCCCTGATGGTTATAGAGACTGATGTCTCTCTGCATGCCCCAATTTTCTTCTACCCCCTGATTCCTGGGGAGTCTAGGGCAATTGCAAACCTGGGGCAAGATAAATTAAGTTCCTAAATCCCATACCAGGAAGTAATACAGCCAAGTGCCAGATTTGAGGTTGATTGAGTGGGTGAATCTGGAGGACACAGTGTAGGGGAGCAACCACACTTGGCCAAGCTGTCACCTACGGAAGGCAAGAAGACAGCAATGAACAGCAGCAGCGGATGGCAGAGTGGCAGCAGGCTAGCAGGTGAGCATCTCTGAGGAGACAAACAAGAGTTCCAGGTAAGGGCCACAGTAAGCAGGGGCAGCCCTCTACAGCGACTGGAGGGGGAATATTCCTTCCCCCTGGAGGGGTCAATATGGGATATTAGACACTGATCGCAAGTGTGAAGAGACCCCTGCACATCTGGACATGATTCTTCCTCTAGTAATAATACCTTCTGCGCACCAGTCCCCTCTGGAACTCAGGCCTGGCCACCAGCGAGGCTCTCCAGGCTCTGCCTTGCTGCCCCTCATGCAGTGTTACTGGAGGTTGAGCCACTCTGGTGACCTCAGCTCCTCTCATCTGAGGACTACGGACAGGCACCCTACTTCTCTTTGACCTGGCTTTCAAGTGTAGATTGGGACTGATGGCCCAAGAACCAAGGCTAAGACTGGGTAGTGTATGAGAAGCACTGTGCCACTTGGGCTCCTGACCCGCACGAACGAGTGGACACACAATGAGCGTGTGAGGATGGTGACAGGCGGAGGAGCCAAGCACCCTGTCTTCCTGGCAGCCTGGCCTATCCCTGGTGACCCCACTGACTGTGGACCACAGGAGAGACAGGGCTGGGCAATGCAGACTCCAACCTCACACCTGACTAGTCACTGGGCGAATGCCTCCCCAAGCCCATTATGGCAATTAGGAGTCAGCGCTCCACTTAACTGCCAGAGCGGCCTTGCGGCTGGGCCCAAGGAGGCGGATGCTCCAGCAGTCTCGCCAGCCTGGAGCCCCAAGCTCATCTGTGCAGAGGGAGGGTGTGAGACCAGGCCCAGGGCACTTCCCTTGAACTTCAGTCTGGATGAGCCTTAAGGGCTTTGGGGACGTTGGGGGCTGGGGGAATAGGTAGAGCATGCTCACTTGCTCATGTGTACACCACACACACACACACACACACACACTGGGCTCTGGGCTTCCCATCCCTGGTACATCGATTTAGCTCAGCTGCTATGACGCACAACACATAACACATGCATAACACATAAGTCAGACCTGAGCTTCAGCCACCGACAGTTAAAGTCTTGTGATCCAGAGGCTGAAGTCTGAGATCAAGACATTGTTGTAATGAAGCCACCCATGCCTAGGCCCTGTCTCCAGATGAGGCCCTGGGTTCAGCCCTTCATCATGAGAGACATAATTGAGACCCCCATCTCTCTTGGCCTTAGATGGAAGATGGCGGCCTTTCCCACAACTACAACAGAGGTGGAGCCCTGAGGCTGAAGAGTTCCACCTGGCTGGCTTTGCCCCTTTAGCAAACTACTGCATACCTCAGAGGAGCTGGACGTGGTCTGACCCTCTACTCTTGGGCCTGTGCCTCCTGAGTTCACAACTGCATTCTCTTGCCGCCTGTGTCCCAGAGTTCAGCACTGGCTGCGGTTTGGTGTGAGGGGGGCGATCATCAAGCCGTGAGTCCGGCTGGTTTTCTTTGAACCCCGATGGTGATGGCTTGCTCCACCTAAACATTCTGCCAGAGAACCACGGACTTGGACTCTCCTAGAAGCCTCTTCCCATGGCATCGGCCAGATGCGCTCACGTGGAGCATTGTCTGGAGAGACAATGCTTTGCTCCCAGCCTGGACACTGCCTGTGTGCTTTTTGACTTTGTGCGGCGGTGTTGGGCCAGGCCGCAGGATAGATACGGCTGTTGACGCTCTGGATTCCGTCTAGACGCTGTAAGGAGTGTGAGCCACGACAAATTCATTAGCTGGCCTGAATAATTCAGACAGATTTGGAAAGCAGATGAGCAAGGCTCCCCTATGGCCTTGATAATATAGATTCTCCTTTAAGAGACAGAATATAAATTAATAACAGTCCAATTGCCTCTAATGCCACGGTGGAGTGGGCGCGGCTTCCAGACAGCTGCTCATTAAGGAAGCCATTCATTTCTGTCCCCTGGACAAATTGGTTGGTTAAGTTCTCAGAAGCAGCCCGCTGCCCTGGCCAGAGCTGACCACGCCGCTAATGAATTGTGGGCTGTAAAGCTGTATGGTGGAGGAAGGCTCCACTGAGATTGTTCTGTTCCAGACACCCCAGAAACTGCCTGTGGAGCAAAGGTGGGGATCACCTCCTTCCCACCAACCAGAGGAGGGGACTTCCTTTTTTCAAATTTTCTAATTTATTGTATTTGCTTATTTTATGTGTGTGCAGGGGTAGAAGTCAGAGAGGCAGCTTTGCGGGAGTTAGTTCTCTCCTCACCCACCACGTGGGTCCCAAGGACAAAACCCAGGCAGGCAGAGCTGGTGGCCAAGTGCCTTTCCCTGCTGAGCCAACTCACTGTCCTCACGAGTGGACTTTCTGAGAACTGTAGCATCCCTGTTTAAATATATGTCCATGAATACACACCCAAATGTGCCCCTGCTTGGGTCTGAGTCGCAGCCACACATAACCTAATCACCCCCAGGAGGAGGCCTGCGCAGATTTGATCCCCACCAAACCATGGCCCCACAAAAGGAGTAGCCTTGAAGCAGGGGAGCCCTGCTTCTCTGCGGCTCGTCTGGGAAGTGTGCCATCCCAGGAACAGAGACTGGCTGTACCCCAAAGAGATCCCACCTCAGATCAGAGAAAACTTTCAAGTGGTCAAAAGTAACTAAGACAAACACCACTGGGTGGGGGTGTGTGTCTTTTTCCTCTAGGCTCAGCGGTGTTGGCTGCTTTGAGGTGCCCAGGCTGAGGGTGCCCAGAGGGCCTCCTTCTGGGTCTGTGTGTACGAGGTGGGAACATGGTCTACTTGCATATCCAGGGTATCTGCGGTATTTTGCAGTCACCCTGGGAGTGGCTCACAAGCAAGTGATCCCTTCCCCCTTACCTCTGATTTCTCCCTCTCAGCTCTGTGGCCGGTGATGAGAGCTGGCTTTGAAGGGGTAGTGGTGGCCAGGGCAGGGTGGTTATGGGGGAGGGCAGGGGTCCTGGGAACATGCAGGCCTTATCACTGATCAAAGCCAGGAGGTGCCGCCCAGCAGACGAGGTGTGGCCCCACCTGGCTTTCATTATGTTTCAGCTCCCTCCAGCCTGGCCTGCTCTTGCTCAGTCCTCCAGACAGCCGGCCAGGAGGCCTGCCCACTGCACCTGGGGCATGTGGGGGCATCAGCCATGGTCTAACACTGCACTGCACGCTCAGACACCTGACCGCTGCCTCTGAGCGCAAGCAAGTACCACAGCCCTGGGAAACTCCTGACTGCCCACTCCTGCTTGGCCTTGGCACCACTGTTCTTTCTTGGGATACTCTCTTCCATGTCAGCTCTCACCCTAGAAATCTGCAAGTCTGTGTGGCCCCGAATACAGGTTTGTTTTCCTGCTTGGCCACTGGGCAGACCTGGAATGACCAGTGGTGCCCAGCGGAGACCTGTAGATAAGACCCCTTTGTTAAACAAGCCTCCTGGTCATGGCCGACTATAGTTTGCATCTTAAACGTCCTCACAAATGGCCCACATGTTAAAGTCTGAGCTTCAGTGTAGCACTGCTAGCAAGTGATGGAGCCTCTGAGAAGGGGGCTTATCCTAGCAGGTTTATAGGCGGCTGGGGGTGAGCTCTTGAAGGGGTTGGAAGTCTCTTCCTTTTTTGTGTTTTCTGTCCTCAACCATGCAGTGAGCACCTTCCATGTCCACTCCCCACCTCCCAATAAACTTGAAAGCAACAGAGCGATCCGACTGTGAGCTGGAACCTTCAGATGGTGAGCCACCATGTCTGTTTCCTCTCATGGTCACTCTGCTCTGGACCGACGCCTGCTGTGACCCTAAGACCTTCTCTCTTGGTCTCTCCACCTGTGTGGGTGTTTGCCCAGGGGAGAGCTCCCTACATCACAGGATGAGCAGGAATCCCAGGGTCCTCAGCACCCCTGTCTCCATGACCCTGTTCCCAGAGAGTTCAGCCACAGAGGGGACACAGCATAGTGGGCACATGTCAGGAAGGGGACCCAGCCTAGAGAGAAAGAGAGAGACAGAGACAGAGAGACAGAAAGAGAGCACAGAGAGAGGGCACGTGCCAGGAAGGGGACACAGTATAGAGAGAGGGCACATGCTAGGAAGAAGCCAGGACTGGAGGCAGAGATTGGACTCCATTCCCCGGTTCCACGGATTCCCTCCCTTATCTCCACTTCTAGAATGTTCCAGCTATTGACAGTCTGTGGGTTACTTTGCTGGTTCATTCCAGGAGCCCAGATAGTTATGGTTAGCTCCAGGGGGCTACTACTGCATTAACCTGAGGACCTCCCAACCCCAGTGGTGTCTGTCACTGTTTCAGCTTTCCCTAGAGGCTGTGGTTACACTTTCATACCTGAGCATGAGTCCCTAGTTCCTCTGTTTTAAGATTTATTTTTATTATTTTTAATGATATGTCTTTGGATGCATCCATATGTAGATAGCTGCACGTGACTGCAGGTGCCTGTGGAAGCCAGAGACATTTGGATTAGCCCGGAGTTAGAATTCCAGGCTGCCTGAGATGGATGTTGGTACCCAAACTCAGGTCCTCTTCCAGACACCACTGAGTCATCTCTCCAGCTCTGGTGTCTCCTTTGGTGCCCATAGGTTCTGGGGCACAGTTGGTGAGCTAGCACAATTTGCTTAAATTCTAAGTTTCTGTTTACAGAAGAGAAGGGTCAGTGGGCCGACTAAACCCAGAGCCCCACAACTGGCATGTGGGTGTAGGGATGGATGGCATAGTATGTCAGGTATGACATGACCAGGGTGGCATGCCCAGTGTAGGATGGGGTACAGCTGGTGGCTGGCCAAATTCTGAGAGAACTGCCCACTGTGTTGCATGTTTGAGTAGGCCAATTCTCTGTAAATCCTGGCCAGTCATTGTGCAAGAAGAGACAGTCCCAGATAATCAAGCAGTCCCCCTCCCCCCTGACTTCCTGTCTTGGGCAATCCAGGGACATACAGGTGCCTTCAAGAGAAGTCAGAAGTTGACAAAGGTCACGTACCCTCCAAGAGGAGACAGTCCACTTCTTACCTCCCTATGCCCAAACTCAAGTTTATTAAAAAAAAAAAAGGAACATTACAAATAGAATTGCTCACAGAGTATGATAGCACACACCTTTAATCCCAGCACTCAGGAGACAGAGGCAGGTGAATCTCTGAGTTTAAGGCAAGCCTGGTCTACAGAGCAAGTTCTAGGGAAACCAGGGCTACATAGAGAAATCCTGTCTTGAAAAACAAAACAAAACAATAATAAAATAAAACTGCCTTTCTCCCCTGCACCAGTGCTGAGACTCGAACCCAGAGCCTGACCTGTGCCCCCCAAGATGTTCTTCTACTGAGATCTGCCTTGCAGCCACTAGTGTTTCCAGTTTGAAAAAATGACATATGCTCACAGTACACACAAGAGGAAACTGTGCAGCCCACGCTCTAGAATCTCCTTCTAACTGTTTGCCGCTGTGTCAGATCTCACAGAAACATGGCTGCAAGCTGCAGAGCCCTGCCCAGCCAGTCATTTCGTTCCTTCTTAAAACTGTGTCCCAGGCGTAATTTCGTATGATTGAATGGGGCTCTCTCCTCAGAATGCTTGGTAAAGTCAAAACTCCCTCCACTCGTTCTCTCTAGTGTGACTGATATCCCATCGAAGTCTCTGGTTTGCTATATTTTAAGTTACGTAGTTTAAGGGTCACTCTTTCGAGGAAGCCATGGGTCAGCTTTGGAACAAAATAACTCCACCACAATCACTACCTGACCACAGCCAGCTCCACCTGCTTTCTTCTTGTGTGCGTGTGAGCATGCGCATGTGCACACGGCCAGGAAACAACCTTGGCTGTGGTTCTTCGGGCACTGTTCATCATGATTTTTGACACAAGGTCTCTTGATGGCCTGGACCTTACCAAGCAGGCTAAGCTGGCTAGCCAAAGAACACCAGGGACCCTCTTGTCTCCATCTCAACAACACACATCTTTTATATATGGATTCCTGGATCAAACTCAGGTCCTTGAACTTGGAGATCCTATCAAAGAACGTATCTCATGTAGCACACGGTAGCCAGCTTGCTATGCAGTTAAGGCTGGCTTCAAACATGTGACAACCCTCCTACCTCTGCCTTTCAAATGCTAGGATTATAGGCTTTGCAAAAAGCCAGACGTATTTGGAGAGTGGCTGCCACATTTCAAGAGTTCCTGACCAAGTCAGGACTTTCCAACTGTCCTGAGTGGAGAGGTGTGACTAAGGCCTTTTGTAAGACCCATTGGCAGCCTTGTGCCTGGCAAGCTGCTCTCGCATGCAAGGGTCACCCAACATTTGGACAAATGGGTAGCATTATCGAGGCGTGAGTTAGGGACTTTGTGTGCTGTGATTGACGCACCTCCCACTCCAGGTGTCCCAAATAAGAAAAATGCCATTTCTAGACACCAGGGAGGAGCATCTGCGCGCCCCTGCCCCCAGGACCACCCACTCAGGATGCTCAAGCTGCAGTGTGAGAGTGTTCTCAGGACGGGGCTGCTAATGCAGAATCTGATCCAGCGGGCACACTGATTTCTACCACAGCTATATTTCTACTTTGAACTTACTCCATAGCGCTGCTCTCCAGGAAACATGGTCAGCAGCCATTTCAAGTCTCAGGTGAGAGACTGTCCGACAGTACGTCAGACTAGGGGAAGCTGTCGGAATCACACGGTTTCTGTTGGGAAGTAGGGAAATATATGGTATATATGTATACTATTTTCATATATTATGTACATGGATGTTATAATGATGTATAATACATAATACAATATGAATTGTTTAATAAAATAATATAATATGCTATATAAATATACTTAGAGGTTGGGGGATGTGGATCAGAGTTAGCACTTGCCTAGCATCTATAGGGCCCTGGGATAAATTCCCAGTATTAGAAAAATAAATAAATTTGCCAATCAATCAACCAATACACTTACACATAAACATACATAATAATATTACAAAATAATATATAGAATATTATAACAAAATAATAGTGAACTAGAGGAAAATATATAAATATCTATATCGTACAGATATAAAAATATATAAGTATATGTGTATAATATATAATATAATTTATTATAAATAAATTCATCATACACAGCAAATATATTAAATATTTGCATATTTATTAATGTTATCTTATTGTGTTCCATGTGGTAATAGACTTGGGTCAAAAATGCTTTAAAAACATTAATTTCTCAGGGAAACACTTCATTTATAATTTATACATGTAAGCCCATCTGTGGCCTAATTTAAGTGTGCAGCTGAATAGGACTTGCTCAAGCTCCACTTTGGGTCAGGCTCTTTCATGTAAAGAGGGCAGCCTGTGTTCCTGACACCCATAGGCAGCACAGGGACTTGTGGACAGGTGGAAATCCCAGGAGTCAGGGCAAGAACCAGGCCAGCTGAAGGGCTCAGAGGCGGCAAGCTGGTGGGTGAGTTAGCCAGATGTGGTCAACACAGCTGCCTTTCTGCTTCCCAGCATATTAGAGTGTCCGTTTCCACTCATGTATTCATGCAGCAAGTATTTACTGTTTCCTGTATGGTAAGAGGTAAGACCAGTTTTGGCTCCAGTTCTGTGGTGAAGTGTAGGAGCGGAAATGTGGCTCAGCAGTTAAGATCAGTGGCTGCTCTTACAGAGGACATGAGTTTGGGTCCCAGCACCTACATGGTGGCTCACAGTGACATTTAACTCCATTTCCAGGGGATGTGATGGTCTCTTATGATATAAATGTGCACCGGGCATGCACGAGATTGCCAGACATGCACACAAGCAAAACACTCATACACATAAAATATAATTAATAAACCTAAAACAAATGCTGTCTGGCTGGAGAGATGGCTCGGCAGTTAAGACCACTGGCTGCTCTCCCAGATTCCCAGCACCCAGGTAGCAGTCTGTAACTCTAGTTACAGGGGACCTGATGCTTTTCTTCCAGCCTCTGTGGGCACTGCATGCACGTGGTAAACAGACATAATGCAGGCAACACATCCATACACGTAAATAGATAAATCTTATGCGCACGGTACACCGCTTACTTCTCAGTTCCCGCCAATCAGCTGAGTGAATTTGCACGTATCCCCTCTCCCTGGTTTCAGTCACCCACTCAAACACCTCCACTGAGTGACAGATCTTTCTAGAAACACAGCTGCTTCAGATCACGATGCCTCCAGTGAGTGTGTCTAGACTCACGCTCAGTCTGAACTTCCAGGCTGAGCCCTAGGTGGGGCTCCTTTTAGGGAATCTTCTAGTGACAAAGATAAATGAGAGGCCAATCTCTTTGGACAGGGAGCATTCCCGGCAGGCTCGGGACATCTGGTGCCCCGTGTTCCTGTGTGTCAACACTCCAGGAGATGGAAACTCCTTCTGGTACCTTATGTGGATTCCTTTTCCCCAAACATAGCTGCCACCATAGGCCAATGTCGTGGACCAACTGGACCTAGATATTCCTGTAGATTTCCCTGTGTCTAGTCTGAGAGGCTTGGTGTGACCTGCAGAAACGAGAGGGGATGTAGGCGGTGGTTCTGGGCACTGGGGTCTGAGGAATCGGCTTTTGTAGCTCTTCTTTTACCGGACCAGAACAGCTGTTGCCAGAGCCCGCCCCACCCCCGACGAGAGCCCGCCCCACCCCCGACGGAGACATTTGGTTAGTTTTGCTCCCTGGTTTGTTTGAGACTAAGGTGGAGTGGCTCCTGAAGTCATCCAACGACAAGGGCTGGGGTTTGCCAGCTTTGGTGTGGCATTAGCATCATTTTGTGGATCCATCACACCGCCTAGGGAGAAGCGTTCACATTTATTCCAATGAGAAGAGAGGCCCAGGACTGAGTACTGCAGGTTCCAAATGCAGGCTGGCGTGAACTCACTGAAATCTGAGTTTCCCTGCATAAGAATGGGAAGAAAGAATGCCAGGCCAGCGCACACCAGAAGGCATCAGAGCATCCTACTGAGCGGGGAGGCAGTGGATGGCTTTGAAGCTTTTCATTTCCAGGTTATTCTCTAGATGACGTGGGGGGGGGGTACGTGGAGGTCAGAGGGTAGCCTTACCTTTTGAGACAGGGTCTCTCCCTGAACCTGGAGTGCACCAGTTGTTTTGACTGGACAGCCAGCTAGCTCTGAGGAGGCTTCAGTTTCTGTCTCTCCAGCACTGGAATTACAGGCCCACCCTACCACGCTTGGCTGTTAAAATGTGACTTTTGAGGTGTCAAACTCAGCTCCTCATGATCACATGGCTAGTACTGAATGACAGCCGTCTCCCCAGCCTATAGACGAGGACTCTAATTGGCTAGGTGATCCAAACTGTCTTTAAAAACCCATTAAACTTAACGGCCCATCACACCAGACTTTGAGCTGCAAGGCTGGTTCTCAGAACTCAGCGGCCATTTCTCCACATTGCCAATAGCTTGTAAGATGATTTTTTTTTAAAAAAAAATAGGTATTTTAAAGAGAATACTTTCTTTTTAAGTATTTTCTTTTCATTATATGCATCTGTGTGTTTGTGCACATGAGTGCAATGCCTGCTGAGACCAGAAGAAGGTATCAAATCCCCTGGAGTTTGAGTTATAGGTAGTTGTGAGTTGTTCTGTATGGGTTCTGAGAACCAAATTCAAGTCCTCTAAAAGAGTAGTACATACTTTCAAAAACTGAGCCATCTATCCATCCTCTAATTTAAAAATACATTTATTTATTTATGTACTTATTTATTTTATTGTATGTATGTGTGTGGTGCATGCACATGTGAGTATGCACATGGGCATATATGCATGCATGCATGTGGTACATGCAGAAGTCGGAGGACAATATGCAGGAGCTGATTCTATCCTTCCACAATATAGGTTCTGGAGATCAAAGTCAAGTTTAAAAGACTTAGTAATTGAGAGCCCTTACTTACTAAAGCCATCTTGCCAGCCCATAAGTTGATTTTTTAATTAGAAATTGAAACAAAATAATAAGTACCATTTGGAGGAATAGAAGATAATAAAGATTATGTGACACTGCTACAGAAAACCTCAAATCATTGCTGGGCAGTGGTGATGTACATTTTTAATCCCAGTCCTAGCGAGGCAGAGACAGGTGGATCTCTGTGAGTTCAAGGCAAGCCTGGACTATAGAGCGAGGTCCAGGACAGGCTCCAAAGCTACACAAAGAAACCCTGTCTCGAAAAAACCAAACCAAACCAACCAAACAAACAAACCCTCAAATCATTGCTAAGTGAAATTAAAGACAATCTACAGAAACGGAGAACAGTCCCATGTTCAAGGATGGCAGAACTCAGGATGGTGAAGATGTACCTTTCCCTTCAGCTGATGGATAGCTGGGGCTGGCAAATGGCGGTCACTTCACTGAGTGCCTGTTTGCATAGGTAGCATTTTATTAAACACGATGTGCACTGGCAGCATTAACTATTCGTGATAGCATCCACCAAGTCTGAAAACCCTGAAATCCATGCTGTCCTGGGATGCTTTAGAGCATTTCCCTTGTCCTTTACTGGTAGGTTTTGTATACTCCAAATCAAAATCCTGTATGCTTTAGGTTTCACTTTGCCAAAATTTGCGGAGAGCCGAGAAAGCCTGAGTGACTGTATAAGGAGTGGATGAAATCCTGAGCAAATATACATTATTGACAAGAACCAACGCTTCAAGCCCAGGGGAATTGGTAAAGCCTTCCTTCTGGTCAATCTCAGGCACAGCAAGGCCTCTCTCTGGCCCGAGCAGAGTGGTTTACTAATGATTGACCAGCAAAAGTAGCGACTGTGGCTTCCTCCTTCCTGACTGCAACCTGAGACTGCTCCCCTGCAGAGACCTCCTACTCAGCCTGGCTGTGCTCCCCGTGTTGTACATAATAAATGTGCTGAGGTTCACTGTGGTGTCAGAGTTAACGCCTGTGGTTCTACCAGAGGGAGCATGGCCCACCTGATTCCGGGTTTTCTGTATGTGTGTCTGCCCTTTCTTTGTCTCCTCGTCATCCCAGTTAGGTTTCCAGGACCAAGTTGTGCCAGACATGTGGGTGGGGTCTGAACGGGGACATCTAGATGTCAGGGACCTTGCATCAGTCAGATGGGAATGCACAAATAAAGGTAACAATAAAGATAAATAGAAAGAAAAGGGGGTGCAATTCCCAAGTCGGGTGTGAAATATGGGACATGCAGGATTATAGATGAACTCTTATGTTAGTTATGAGGCTGAGAGAGGCAGTTATATATTAGTGCTTTAGAGATGGGTGGCTATAAATATATAAGCCTCTGAAGGAGACTCTGAGGACTCTTGGAAGTGAAAGGACCAAGCAGACGCCTAACAAGCTGCTCCATCTTCTCTCAGAGGTCAGGCCTCAATTTCAGTTTCCTGAGACTGAGCAAGCAGTTTCGGAAAGAGCCGCCAACAAAGGACAATCTCCAATATCCTTCACAACAAGGAAGAGCCCTGGTACATGTAGTACCAGGCTAGGCCTGAGCCACTGTCAGCAGAGCAAGGACAGGGCCTGAGACAAGGCCTGCCTAAGAATAGAAAACTGTAGCCCGGACCAGCCCCTGACTAGCCCTGGCTAATTGGAATATACTAATATGATTGCCACTTGCTTAAACCAATTATAGATAAAATGCCCTAAATGCCTTAGGACCTCCCCTTGACTGTGCTTAAAAGCAGCCCACACATCCCTCTCTGGGTTGTTGCCATCTTGCCTGTGTGTAGGATGGTCGGCTCCAGCATGTTGGAATAATAAACACTCTTGCTGACGGCATACGTGGATGGTATTCTTTTGTGGGACTTCTTCTCCAGTACTCTAACAGAAGCAGGGTTAAGACTATGGCTTCATCAGTTCTTAGGCTGTGTTCAGGACACGTGTCCTTGATGTTTGAATCTGCAAAGTGAGCTAATAATCCCATGTGTCTTTATCAGGGGTTCTAGGTTTCAGCTGGTAAAGAGCTTCGGTTATCCCATGCTCTTGCTCACTCTCTGCGGGAGCCTTCCTTCTGTTTCAATCACACTGAACTCAGCATGTCCCCAACAAGCTCCTGTTCATCTGGCAGATACCCTGCTCCCAGATATAGTGAGCACCTGTCAGGCCAAGGCTTGGGGCCTGCAGTTGGGGTAGGAAGGTAATGGTTTGACCTTTGCCCCTTAGCCCTGAAAGGTGTTTTGGGAGATACTTTTCCAGTCAGGCCTTGTATCAGTCTATATTAATGTTGTGGTTTGGAAGAAAATGGTCCCCAAAGGGAGTGGCACTACTAGGAGGTGTCTCCTTGTTGGAGGAAGTGTGTCACTGTGGGGGCAGGCTTTGAGGTCTCATATATAAGTCAAGCCCAGTGAGACGGTTCACTTCCTGTTGCCTTTGGATGAAGTGGTAGAATTCTCCAGCACCATGTCTGCTTGCATCCCACCATACTCCTAGCTACCATGCTCCCTGCCATGATAGTAATGAACTAAGTCTCTGAAACTGTAAGCCCCAACGTCAATTAAAATGTTTCCTTTGTAAGAGTTGCCAGGGTCACGGTGTCTCTTCAAAGTAACAGAAACCCTGACTAAGACAATTAATGGCTTTTCTCATACCTAGATACCTAGCAAGAAGCAACTTTAGAAAGGAAGGGTTTGTTTTGGCTTCCAGCTTGAGGGTACATTCTGTCCTGGTGGGACAGGGAGGCGGGAGGAGCCTGAGGCAGATGGTCACAGAGAGGGGAATGTTAGTTGTCCGAAGCCCACAATTCAGGATGAATCTTCCCTCCTAAATCCCCGTGGAGATGCCCTCCCACACAGCTCCAGAGACACTCCCAATTGTGGTTTTAGATCTAATGAGTGGACAATGGAGATCAATCATAAAGTAGTCTTGGCGACATTTGTTCTGAACCCTGAGAGTAAACTTCAGACAGTCACATAGGTCACAGGTCCAGGGTGTGAGAGTCAGGTGATGGCAGGGTTATGCTCCCTCTAAATGCTCCAGGGGAGGGTTCTCTGGTCTTCCCACTCCTGATGGCTCCAGGCTGTGGCCATTGTCCTTCAAGCCCCTGTCCCATCTACACATGGCGTCCTCCATATGCCTATGTCTCTCTCTCCTCTCCTTATGGGGCTTAGGCTCTTATCCATTCTGGCCATGTCTCTACAGACCCAATTTCCAAGTAAGAGTCACAAGTTTAATCTCTGGGTAGACAGGAATTTGGGGAGCGTGCACCTAGTACAGAACACTGTGTTTCCCAACAGGCTGTGGGAATCAATCCTTCCTTCCTTCCTTCCTTCCTTCCTTCCTTCCTTCCTTCCCTTCCTTTCTCCCCCACCCTCTCTTCCTTCTCCTTCCCTCCTTCTCTCTCTCCCTTTGTTCCTTTCTTCCTCCCTTGATTGTTTTACCCTTTCCTTTCTTCTCCTCTTCCTCCCTTGACTGACTGTCCTGCCCTTCAGCCTGGATGTTCTCATCACAAGAAAGCCAAGTCCCGTTTCACAGGTGCCACACTCACCATGAGCCCCAACATTCCTGACCACGTTGATGCTGAGTGCACAGAGACCACAATTGCTGGAGAAAGTCAGGGTGGTAGCCAGGCTGCCTCTCTCCTCCCAGGGCGAGGGTGGCCTCTGCAGGTTCAGTGCCCTAGAGTTCACCCGTTACTTCTGGCTCTTAGCATTTTGTGTGTGGTGGGGGTGTCCCAGGATGTGAGTAAGATATGAGGAAACGCTTCTAACAGCAGAGATGTGTGCCTGGCCGGGATTAACACCCTATGCGAGAGGCCCCAGAGCTCTGCCCTGCACTTGAGGATTTGAGGATAAAGTGGGAGGACAGCCACCTGCAGCTCTGGAGAGACCCTCCCAGAAGGGGCCCAGCCGGAGCCCTGACCCTGGATTCCAGCCCCTGAGCTGTGAAGCAGAAACAGCAGTGGGACATGTGTCAGGCTTTGTCCTGGGAACTGGTCCTGATGCTCCTGTGGGAACTAGGAGGGCTCGGGAAAGGAGGTGGTGGCAGGAGTCCCTTCTTCCCACTCCACTCCCTAGTCTATCCGGGGCAAACCCATCCCTGACCTTTCATGTGTCCCGACCCACTTAGCAAGGAAACCTCAATGCAACCTTCTCACCCAGCTCCCAGCACTGCCCAGAGGGGTCCTGATCACCTCCCTACCAACTGAAGAAACTGAGGCTTAGAGAGGTCTGTACCCCGGCTCTCTCTGCGCCATGAAAATCTGTTGCTACTTCCTCCCTGTCCCGGCACCAGGCCCTCACGGATACCCTGTTCCAGGGGCACCTGTTTGGATCTCCATGTAGGTTCCCTATAGTCCACAGGTCTAAGAACCCTCAGGCCCCTGGCCACATTGCTTTTTTGCTTTCTCTCGAAGAGGTGGCTATTTGGACTCAAGCTGGCTGCAGCCTCCAGGAGATGGGCCCCGCCTGCAGACACTATTAGTCCTAATTGCTTGGTGCTAACTTTGAAGGACACGGCCCTGGAAGGACAGGGAGAGGCCTTCCTCGACCTGTCAGTAGTAATTGAGGGTAAATTAATATTTACTAAGCAGAGTCCCACGGAGAGGGGTGGGCATGAGAATGGGGGGGCGTGCAGTCCAGGACCTGTGGCCCTCTCCCAGCAATCTGTGCTGACGGCAGGCTCCTGGGAACCCAGAGAAATCCAATCCACAGCTAATTGTGGGGCCAGCCTTTCTCGGAACTCTTCTGCCCCGACCTGGCTCAAAGTGTTTCACGTGCCCTCGGATGTGGTTGCGCACATCAAAGGGAGTCACCGGAAACCTCATAATGCCCCGTTTCCCCTCACGCCACCCCCACCCCAGGACCAGGGACAGGGACTTTCTACTGCCTCCCACAGCACCTCACCCACTTGCTTCCTAGGACCACAGGCTCCCGCTACATTTTCACATCAGGAGAGAGAAGCTCTGGGAGGTGAAAGAAGCCATTCAAGGCCACAGTGGTGGGTAATGGCGCAGCTTGAACTTGAAGCAAGTTTGCATGGGCTTTTAAGGGCATTTATGGAGAATCTTCCCAAAGAGCATGGCTAAGACAGTAGTCACAGTCTTTTTCGCTCTAGAGGTGACAGTGCAAGATGAACATGTGTGTGCGTAGGGCTGGTTGCCCTGTGGGACTCAGGTGCCCCCGCTTTGGCTCACATAGCTTCCAAGGGTTGTCAGACCCCTTGCCTATATGTGTACATGCAAACTGACCTGGGAGGGGTCACACTCTGGTGTCCACCACACCTCTACTACCTGGTCCTGGCTGGCTTCTAATTGGACTCCAGGCCCAGGTTCTGTTGGGATATGCCCCAGATGAGCCTACCAACCCCTCCTCTTGAAGGAACCGTGCTGAGCTCAGAGCTGGCCTCATTCACTATGTCTCATCTTAACCAAGGGCGCAGTTACATTTCCCAGTGCTTCTTCATTGCAGGTTCCAGGGTATGAGGCCACACTAGCTCATGGAGGGGGCGCTCACCGAACTTTCCAGGGGCTTGGCTTCTTCTCAAGCAGGACTCTGCAATGAGAGTCTCTTCTGGGTCACTATAGCAACTGGGTACCCAGGTCAGAGCCCTTTCCTCCCTATCTCTGTGACCAAGGGCCAAGGCTGGAAGCAAAGCTGCAGGATTGAACTTGGTGACATCCCACTGCCCGCTGGGATCCCCTCTCCAGGTCAGCTCCTCATGCCATGTACAAGGTGGGTGGCCTTTGTTCTCGGAGCAGCATTATCACAGGCCAGGGGTTAAGTGGCCACCCCAGGGCTGTGAGTCCTTAGTGGTAGGTCAGACAGGAAAGAGGGTCAGCTGACCTCAAGCCTGAGCACCCTCCTAATTTGGCAGAAGCTAGCCAGTTCTGGGAAGCTGTTGTGCTGCAAAAGTCACCAGTAGCTCAAGCTGCAGGCTTGGCTCAGCTTCTCGGCACCTCATGGAGAGGCAAAGGCTGCAGAAAGCAAGCCTCAAAGCTGAGAGCTTCCCCTTTGCATAGTGAAGACATTTCAGCCAGCAGAGGGGTCCCGGGACCATGGAAAAGGGGAGTCTGCATAGGGTGGAGGGTTCCCTCACTTCAGCAGCTCATTGGTAAGAGAATCCTGAGTGGTCCCTTCTAGCCCAGGCTACAGGTAACCCCAAGCAACCTCTTGGCCATTGGATAGGAAGGGTGATGCCTTCTCCTTACCCTAGCAGACATCACTAATGGATGCTGGTACCTTTTTCTGTCCTGGTAGACATCACTAATCAACTATCTTCTCTTCTGAGGCTCTGGCCAGTCCCATGCTCATAAATGTAAGCTTATGTACTTCTTAGGCCCATCGCTTTATGGCCACAGAGAGCCAGTTTAACACAAGCCATCTCTGTGTGCGAAAGCCCATAGGAGATTCCTACAAAGCCTACTGGGTCAGTAAGATATCATAGGGTCAGAGAGGTCAAAGCCAAGAAAGAACCAGCAAGACCGTACCTGGAACACAAAGGGAAGCCAAGGCACAAGACCTCCCAGTAGCCAGAGTCACGCCCACTAGAATCTCCCCATCACCCAAGCCCCTTGGCCAGGTTTCCTAGGACAGCTCCTCATACTCTGCAGTGCCATCCCTGTCCCTCTGATGCCATACAGGACTGCCATACAGACAGTAGCCTTGTCGGGCTCTGCCTCTAGAAACTACTGGCTGGGAGGCAAGGCTTGGGACCAAGCCAAGAGCAGACCCTTTTCACACACATCTCACAGGGCCTGCACTGACACCTCCTCCTCATCTGCTATACAACTCTGGAGATGCTACGTGGTACTGGTTTTCATCATGTCTCCAATGCCTGGTCCATTCTGGAACCTGACTGGATTCCAGGCCCATCCAAGCTTTCTAGGGATGTGCCCCAGATGGGCCTGGGGGCTTCCTGTTTCTGCTTAGCTGCATGGATAAGGCAGAAGGAGTCCAAAAAGCTGAAATCCAATTGAGACAGGACATGTAGTGCTCAAGCTCACAGCCCACAGCCTCTCCCCATCCTTGTCTGTAGAACTTATTTAAGTGACACTCTGACATCCATGGGTACCACAGAATCACCAGCACACAGCATCCTGGGCTATAAAGAGTGCCAGTCTCTTGGCACAGGACCTGGATCCCCAGCTCTCAACACCCTTTTCCATGAATCCCAGGCCTGGGCACACCGTCCTGAGTCCAGGCTCCTTGTGCTCAAAGTGACATCCCAGAGACTACAGTGCCTATGTCCTTTGTGTCCAGCTTCCTGGGGAAAGAGTTTTGGTGCCTGTGGTGACCTCTGAGATCAGGCTTGTGCTGGGCACCTCTCTCAGGGTTAGGTAGACATGCCACATCAGCTGAAGGAAAGCACACTGGTTCCTGAGGCTGGTATGAGCTGGCGCACTGCCCTCACTCCTAGAGAGGACCCGCACTCTCTGCCTGCTGTGTCCTGACTTTCTCCCAAGGTATCTATCTTTTCGCCCTAAAGAAATCTGGCAGTCACATCTGCACCAAGATCCCTGCCACAGGTTTGTGGACCTCAGAGCTTCCTCATGTCTATATCCTGGCTGTGAGCCCCTTGTCAGGACACCTGTTCACACTGGGTGCTGGTTAATCTGAGTCCTCTGAGTCAGAGGTCTTCGCTATGCGTGGGCTGTGGTCACCCATGTCTAGGGTCACTATTTGGTATGACCACAGTGAGTCCTGAACTGAGCAGTGACCAGCGTGCTGGAGACTCAGCCTCCTATCATAGCTGAAAGAGGTTCAGGAACCAGTGGCCGCACCTGTTGGAGCTGGTGCTATGGTCTGCACCATCTGAGTAGGCTTCAGCCCTGTGGCAATAGAACCAATTATATCTCTGCTCTCTCCCTCCTCCTCCTCTCCCTTCTTCCCTCCCTCCTCCCTCCCCTCCTCTCCCTTCTTCCCTCCCTCCTCCCCCCCTCCTCTCCCTTCTTCCCTCCCCTCTTCCCTTCCTTTTCTCCTCTTTCTCTCTTGCAGAGGAACAGCTGGAGTCAGAGTGGCTGCTAAACACCCTCCCCACCCACCTCTCCCTGCTTGTGACAAATGGGTTTGGAGCCAGCTGATTCTGAAGCTGGTTTCCCTGGCTAAACTTCAGGACATCCCAGGAAATGTCTTCCCCTGAGTTTCTGAAACTGGGGGGAGGAATCTGAAATCCAAAGGGGCCAGAGACTTGGGATCTATGGGAAATGGGCTGCCTTCACACTTTTCTCCCCCCCTCCCCCTCCCCCTTTTTACCTTCTCTTTCTCCCTGCTCCATATCTTTCTTTCAGTGAGTCTGTCTCTCCCCACTGCTTTTCTTTCTTTCTCTCCCTCTGTCTCTGCCTTTATCTTCCGCCCTTCCTGTCTCATCTCTGTGTCTCTAGCTCCCTGTCTTTCTTTGTCTTGTTTTTCTCTCTCATTTGCATCTTTCTGTGTGTGAGAGCTTAGGCTTCTGGGCTGAGGCTGCAGCCCAACGGTAGAGCACTTGCTTAGCATGCATGAGGTTCTAGTACCACAAGGAACATACATTAAGAAAAAAAAAGTTAAGGCTCATTTATATCTTATCAAAAGGAAAACGTAGGGTGTGACGTGATCAGTTCCATCAGACCCGAGCTTTTGACTCTTGCCTCCCCCATCTGGGTCCACAGTTTCCACATGCCCATGGTGGAGGGGGCCCAGGGTGTGAATCCTGGCCAGTCAGTGCAAACTGGTCTCCCCTCCCCGCCTAGTCCCCTCCTCTGAAGGAGGAGCTGGATCAAATGTTAATCCTCTCCACATGTAGAATACTCCAGATAGCCTCGAGCTCATAGCGCCTTTTGAACTTGTGAACAGAAATTGATTCAAGGTGACGAATTTGTAATCAGTTTATGATTGATGGGCCGAGTTTCCAGAAAGGCAGCTCGGTGTCCCTCCTCCCTCCGGGGAAGCAAATGTGTTTCACTTTATCTCCCCCCAGCTCGGGACCCCGAGGACCAGGAGAAAGAAAATAAAGTCAACTGCGAGGTTTAACTTGTGTTAGAGCAGATGCCGCTCAATCTGCGCCGCGGGAAGGAAGCGCGAAGTGGCTCTGCCGCTCCCGCCCCTGCCCCAGCCCCCGCCGGCTCTGGCAGATCGGATGTTAAACTATTAGCGTGATTGGGTGACTGATGACTTTGCAACTAATTTCGCTGGATTGGAAAGAGAGCAGGACAGGATGAAAATAGAAACATCTGTTTGGCTAGCCTAATTTCAAAGGATAATTGCCCAGTCGCTTCGCCTTTTGCCACCCCCAAGCCTGCACCCTCGCTGGCTTGCTGCCTTTTTTCTTTCTCTTTCTTCTCGCTTCTTTTTTTCTTTTTTAAATCAACCTTGAAGTGATGTTGCATTTGGCCCTAAGTTCTTCTGAAGAGCTCCTGGGCCAGGAAGCTCTGAGTGCCAGTCTGACAGGAGCAAATCCAGAAGTCCCATGGGCTCTGGACAGCGTTGCCCTCCTGCTGTGGGGCAAGCTGACCCGCAAAACTGCAGCAGGACACTCTCTGAGTCAGGTGGCCTCAGCGAGCCTAAGAGAAAACATAACCAGCCCTCGTGGGAAAGAGCAGACACGCCGCAAGTGGCTTTGAGGCAGTGGGGCAGGTTCCTCAGGCCTTCACCAGCACCATCTTCAGTGTCTGCAGTCATGGGCATTTCTAAGTCTGGACAGCATTGAGCTGGCAAGCCAGCACTCCATAAAGAATAAGAAATGGCTATCGGGGGCTGGAGAGATGGCTCAGTGGTTAAGAGCACTGGTTGCTCTTCCAGAGGTTCTGAGTTCAATTCCCAGCAACCACATGGTGGCTCACAACCATCTGTAATGAGATCTGGTGCCCTCTTCTGGCATGCGGGCATACATGGAGGCAGGATGTTGTATACATAATAAGTAAAAAAATTTAAAAAAAAATAAAAAAGAAAGAAAGAAATGGCTATGGGAGAAGTAAAGGAAGGAGGGGGCAGGGTGCATATCCCTCCCTGGGACGACATCCTCCTGACAAGGCCTCTGACCACCAAGTCCCCTACATCAAAACCATTCCCTTCTTTCTTGTTTATTCATCCCACCATCTTTGAGCCCCTATTGCAGTACACTGCCCTGGGAACCAAAGACCATAGGTCTCAGCCCTGGCCTTGTAAGCCTCACTGTAAACAGAAAGGCTACCCAAGAACTCACCAGAGATGGAAGCTAAGTGTCAGCATGGTCTGGAGGGGAGGGGTGGCTCAGAATCCTCAGGAAAGGGAACTTTCCAGGAGCCTGAGTTAGGGCTTAGGATATGAACAGTTTTCAAGAGGAATCCCAGGGTGGCAGATGGAGGATGGGTGGTGTGTCTAAGCAGGACCGGAACATGCAAAAAAAAAAAAAAAAAAGGCCTTTGGGGTGGGTTCAGGGTAATTCTGAATCCAGTCATAAGGAAGGGGCGGGGATGGCTACCTGCTGAGAGTCAGGACACAGTACTACTACCTTCATGGCCTCATGGGTGGGCAGGGGTGAATTTTGTCTCCAAGATGACAGGAGGAGTCTACAGGGGCTTATGGAGGTAGGAGGGGGGGGTCTCAGACTGACATTCAAAATTAAAGATGAACATACATGGTTCAGAACCCTGAAGATACAGAAAAGAACAGGAGCCCTCTGCCCTAGAAATATAACTGCTGTCTGAGGACTGTGCCTTCTGCTCTCTGCTCCCTGGTCCCTGTCTAGAGACTGATGGATGCATGACTCACACCCCGACTTGTGTGTAATCTGATTACAGCTCTGCACACTGTTTTCCTGCTCTTCGGCCATCCCTCCTCATCTGGGGTCTCACTTTCTGCGTTTAAAGTCACATACTATCATATGTAGTCTGATTATATTATATGGAAAGATCCAGAAAGAAACAGCCGTACGTTGGAACAGTTACACGTGCTTCTGAGCAGTGCGGTGGAATCTCTTGCTGTCACATTCTATCTCAAAGGATATAAAACACAAGGAATCCAGCCGTCTGGCTGTATGCTCGCTGGTCACTAGGTCATATTTCCACCACCAGAGCATCTGCTATGGAGCTCTGGGTTCGGGTGACCCTGGCTTGACTGGACCATTGTCCCACATGGAAGGGCACTGAGGCTGAGCCAAGTGTGATGTGGCACACCTATAATTCCAGCACCTGTAAGGCTGAGGCAGGAGGATCATCCTGAGTTTGAGGCCAGCCTGAGCTACATAGTGACTCCCAGCAAACTTTAGAGACAAAAGGTAGTGATATCGTTCATTAAAATATGCCAAATGGAAGGTAAACGTGTGTGTGTCCCTGTGCATGTGTGTGTGTGCGCGCACATGTGCATGTGTGTATGTGCGCGCGTGCATGTGTGTGTGCGCGCGTGCATGTGTGTGTGTGCGCACGCATGTGCATGTGTGTGCGTGTGTGTGCGTGTTTCCACAGAATCGTGGGTACAGGTGTGAGAGTCCATATGGAACAGAAACATGGAAGAGTCTCCCATGGAAGGCACTGGTCATGGAAGCTTCCACATAGGACACAGAAGTTAGTGAGGCTGATGGACCCAGAAAAGGGCTAGTTGTCCAGAAGCCCAGAATGCACCCATGTCTTGACCCTGACACCTCAGTATATGGCTGTGTAGTCCTGCATAGCCCTCTCTCTGGAGACCCAATAAGTGACTGGAGGGTCATGGGATGGGGATGCTATAGAAACGTGTGGATTTAGGAAATGGAGAGGTATCCATGGGCATATGCCTCTGAGATAGGCAGGCGTATCCTTTGGCTGCTGGGTAAGAGAGGAAGTCATTCAAGAGAATCAGGGATCATCCGGCCAGACAGGGCTGGGTACCTTGGGGCTACTTTCAACTAGCTGCCAAGCTCTTGCTTTCAAATGGAAGAGCAAGTGTGTCTGTCTAGTCTGGAGAGCAGTCACACCCGAGTCAGCAGCTCCACATGTAGAGAAGACCATACATAAGAAAAGAGAACACATCTGCATATGCAGTGACTCACATCAGGCGAGAACGCTGCACTTTTCCAGAGATGAAAAAGTCCAACATCTGTCCTCCTGGGGACAGCTATGACCATAGCAGAGCAAGCAGCCATGTGGAGGAAGTGCTGTTTCCTGACATTCACCGGGTGACCCACACGGGCATACAGGTGAGTGGACAAGGCCAGCCCACATATGAGTCCATCCTACAAAATGTCCTGACAGGGACATCCTTAGCCAAAAGGCAGACCTGTGATTGCTGCGGATGGGTGGGACAAAGGTGGTGGCTGGCAGACCCCAGACTTTTTATAGGGTGATGCCCTAACCCTGGCTACACTGGCAGCTGCGGGTGTCTTTGAATGCTCAGGACCACTGAACTGTGTGTTCACAAGCAAGACCTTGACACTGGCTTCATTCTCTGGGGAGGAAGCAGAGTCCTGGCCAAGAAAATTTGACAATGGCTTGATCAAGAGAGCTGGGGGACAGAAACTCTCTTTGGGGTGAAGCCGGATGCTGGAACTCAGCCATGTGGAGCTGGAAACCCACTGGGCCTTGCATACATGCACCTGTGGGCAGAGCTGGCAACCGTCACTCGGGCCTTCCCAGGACAGCAGCCTTGCAGCTCTTCACAGCTCGAGTTCAGCGTCCTGTATGATCCACAGGGTGAAGGACACAGGAATATAGAAAACTGGAATGCTCCTGGCTCTGGAAACCTCTCTGGGGTGCCCCTGATAAAAAGAGGGGTACTGCAGATGACATGGCAGCCCTTGGCCACCAATGCTGTCCTGAGCCAGCTGCAGCGTGTGAATGTCCAGCCCCTGAGAGCAGCACTTGGCAGGAGTTCCAGTGGGGCACAGTCTGGAGCAGTCCTCAAGGGCTTCCTGATGGAGGAGGCCCTGGGCCCGGGCTTCCTGAAAACTGGGTCTCATCCACTGTGAGTGGGAATAAGAGGTGTGTATGGAAAATTACTGGAAATACTCTTCCCTTTCTGTCTTTGGTGGCCTGCTGTGCCCCACCTCACCGGATGAGAAGTGTCCCAATAAAGCCTGAGGGAAGCTTGGCCTGCCGTGGACTACAAGATGCCCTACTGGGCTCCTCCCACACCCCAGAATTGTAGCTGATAAAGTCAGCCACTGATTTTTTTCTAACTGGGTATTTTAATTAAATAGTTTGGGGAGAAGGCATTTTGTTCCCTTCTCTTACAAAGTGTGAGCATCGATAGATGAAGGGTCTCAGACTCTGTAGGAAGGAGTCCTCTGTGAGTGAGCATACACATGTGTGAGTGTGCATGCCTGTGCAAGTGTTTAAATAGTGGTCATATGTCAACATGTGTACACATGGCCATGTACCCGTGTGCACGTGTGTGTATAAGACTGTATGTGCTATATGTGTATGCATATCTGTGGACCCATGGGTTGGGAAACACCTGTACATGTATGTCCGAGTACCTGTTTTCACATATGTATAGGGGATGTCTATAGACATGTGCTCTTGTGCTTTTGTGTGCACATATGTATGGCGGGTACATCTGCATGTGTCTGTAACTCTGTGTACTTATGTGTATGCATAAGGATTCATGTGTGCCATATGCCCAGGTATTTGTGCAGTTCTTGTGTGCTATGGAGACAGAGAACCCCAGTACTCAGGGACTTGCTACCCCTGGACACTGCCCCTTCGTGTTCTGAACCCTGGGTAGTGTGCCTGCCAGAACCAAGGTGTGTGTATACAGCCTTCCACAGAGGGAAAGCCTTGCATTAGTTCCTCCCACAGCATCCAGCCCTCCCTGGAAAGTTGTGGATAACTCCCTTCACATCTTCTCTAAGAAGAAAGCCAGGGCTCGAGGAGGGCAGGTGACCCTGGTGTCCTGGTGAAAGGTGGCTGGAGCCACAAGGCAGCAGATGCTGGGCTGGGTCCCACCCTGCCATTGTGCCCTTGGCCTTAGCCTCCCAATGCCAGCTGGGGGTCAGGGCAACATCCCATGGGAGGGGCTCCCCAACCGTCCTGCCTGCCCCATGCATTCTTGGGCTGGTCCTCCAAGCCTGGCCCCTTTGAAGTTGGCTCTTGAAATCTGAGGCGTCTGACCCACCTCTCCTCCCAGCCTCAGGCCTCTGCCTGAAGGGAATGGCCCACAGCAGTCCAGTGTTGAGGGCAGAAGCCTGGAATCCCAGAATCCCAGCGCTGTCTGCCTCCATTCCAGTATGCTCGGGGCTCTGTGCCTTCTGAGTGCCTTGCTCCTGGCAGAACTGGGCCATGGCTGCTGCTCTTGTTCCTTCCCCCCACAGCTGCACACTATCACCATGTCCCTCTCGAATACCTCTACCATCAACTCAGGTGAAGCTGCCCTTGGCCAGCGCCTTTCACCATTGGGAGCTCCATCCTGGGACACCCCTCTAGAGCACTCAGAGAGGGACCCTGCCTTCTTTGGAAGCACCACCGTGACCTCTCCCCTCTTTCCAGCTGCTCCTGGCTCCTCCTCCTCCCTGCTGTGGTAGGTGGTAGCTCAGCCAGTCCCCTCTCCTCCTCCCTTCTCCTCCCCTCTGTTGTGCCCTGGCTCCTTCTTAAATGACCCATCGGTCTCACCAGCTCAATATAACCGAAGCAGTAAGAATGCTGTGAAGATGGAATTAGACCAACGTTACAGGAAAGTAAACATTGCCGAGAGGTTGTGAAGGAGGGGGTCCTCCATGTGCCTGACACCCAGGACTATCACAAAAGACCACCAAAGCCCCAGACTGCCCACAGGCCACCATGGCCCTGTGCAGCGAGCGACTCACATCCAGGCAGCTGCCTTGGGCCAATGTCCTCTCTTGTTGACACCAGCCTGACTTATTTTTCTGAACAGCAAAGACCTTTACCTGATTTCTCTCTAGAAGTGTCTCCGGTCTCAACATCCCAGGTGTGTCCTCCAGAAGCGCCTATTCCTATGTCACTATCCTTACTCTTTGGGGGTTCTAACAGCATCATTAGTCTCCCCCCTCCCAACTGGCATATCCAGTCTCATCTTGTCCCCCCACTCCCGCTCACTGGTCACCAGCCACCCTCTCATATCACAACAGCTTCTGCAGTCAGCCCCTCCATAGCTCTGGCTTCCTTCTCCCATCCCCTTGTCTTTCCACAGGCCAGGCCACCTGCCAATCACCCCACCCTGGATTCAGTGACGCTTTGAAGCTGGAGAAGCTGGTAGCAGCGTAGTCCTTGAGCTGAGAGCTGCCAGAAGCTGTCTTCCGAGTCGCTCCAGAGGTATTTATATTCTGAGCTCTTTGCCTCTCCCAGGCATGGTGGTTGGGGTCGAGCCCTACTTCAGTCCACTTTTGTGCTGTGTGCTCAAGGGAGGAATGGATAAAAAGGGCTGCAGAATTGTGAGGGGAGTTAGCGGCACAATCCTGAAGAGACAGCTCGATGCTCAAGTCCCTCCAAGACTCAGGAGACACCCTAGCCCACAGTCAGGGTCCCTGGAGAGATGGAGAACTGGGATCCCTCATTATGTTTGACCTATGGCAAGGTAGGAGAATGAGGGAAGCAAAGCCACCTACCTCATAACTGCGCGAGGAAACAGAGAAGAGACGGGTTGTCATCCTCCCACTAGTGACCTAAAGACCTCTGGCTAGACCTCCTTCTGGAAGGTTCCATCACCCACTGATCATGCCATGGGCTGGGATAAGGATCTGGGGGAGCTCACTCACCAGACTACAGCTCTGTTCTTCTTGAGTGCACATAGAACCTTCCACACATTGGCAGTTGGTCTTCCAGCCATGAGGTGTGTGGTTCACAGGGCTGTGATCCCACCCAATCCTGTCCTGCTCAAAGCCTGCCATCCTTTTCATTTAAAAAGGCTTCGGTTTCAATGTGAAATGTCCTCATGGGCTCCTTGGTCCCCAGCTGGTGGTACTGTTTTAGGGAAAGTTGTGGTACCGTTAGGAGGTGTAGCCTTGGGGGGGAGGGTCTTAAGATTTATAGCTCCACATCACTTTCTGTCCTTTGCTCCCTGGCTATTGATGCAGGTTCAGCCAACCCATAGTCTTGCCGCCATGATGTCCCTGCTCTAACCCTGACTGCATCAGCTAAAGCTCTTCCCTTTGAACTGCTTGTTCTCAGGTGTTGGATCATAGCCAACATGAGAGGAGTAACTAGCATACCCAGGTGTTCTGAGACACCTGTCACAGTCCAGGTCCAGCTCCCCCCATCTTCAGTCCTGTCCCTATAATCCTGAACTGGCTCTCCCTGGTCACTCCGCAAGCTCCTCCAGACTCAGGGGCCACTGTGGCGGCTCCAGTCTCTGACCACAACCACACATTTCCAGCTATGCATCAGGGACACTTGGCCTCATCTTGCCATTATCCAAGAGCCTTGGCTTCAGTGCAGTACCTTGATATTAGCACATGCCCTGAGCCTAAAGCCTCCATGCAAGTGGGCTGTAGGTTTCTTGGGAATCCCATCTTTGGACCTTCCTTCTGCCTGAAAGGTGCTCACCACAGCAGGGCACAGCTACCTTACCAAGAAGGAAAGCCTGCAAGGAGCCCTGGGTACCATGGTTTCCAGGCAGAGGCGGCATCATTCCCAGAGTGGACTCCCATCCTGACTTTTTGCTTCTAAGACACTTCAATTTTTTTCATAAGAACATAAATATTGGGCTTATTCTCACCCTTAATGCCTGTCTGTCTGTCTCACCTCATAACCTATCCCAAACACTGACAGCTAGCTAGGAACTGGAGATTAGGAGATGGCCTCCAATGGGAATGAATGTGAGGTGTTCTGGAAAGAGCTTAGGCTGCAATGGGACCCTGCAAACTGAAAGGGCCCTGAGTCAGGAGATCTCGGGGCAAGGGAGTGGTCACCTCTGTGGTGCCATGGGGAGGGCGGGCTCAGAAAGCAGCTGCTGGGTGAGGTGACAATACTGGGGACAGAGGAGGGGGTGTCCATGGGTTGGACACTGACTTGGGCTGGGGAGGCATGGTGGCTTATCTCTACCAGGGTTTTCTGATGCCAGGGTCAGCACCGTAGAGTTTACATCACTCCAGACTCCAGAACTGGAGAGAGGTGCCTTATCTTATAGACGGGGAAACTGAGACTTAAGGAAGCTTAGTTAAATAATATGGAGTGGAGGGAGGCTCCCCAGATCTGCAGCCTGGTGCCTCAGAGCCCAAATGTACCCCTTCTCCTCATGTCCATAGCTTTGTCTGGCTCTAGGCCTTTGCTCTCGTTTTGTCCTTTCCTCATCTGTGCTGGCTCTCCTCACCAGCCTGTCTAAAGCTTCCTCACATGGCCAGGAAGCCTCCTCAGTTCCCTTGGGAGCTTCCTGTGCCACCTTGGACCGCCACCTGGATTCACCTGTCTGTCTCTTGCGTATCACTGTGAGCTCTCTGGAGGTGTGCCTGCTCAGCATGCCCACCCAGAACATAGTGGGGTTACAGCAAAGGTCTGTGATGAACAAGTCTTTGTTGTTTTTGAACAGGAATTTTAGTTCAAGCTGACCTCTAACTCACTACACAGCTGAAGATGACCTTCAACTTCTGGTCCTCCTACTTCAGCCTCCCAAGTCCTGAGATGTCAGGAGCTCAGTACCACACCCTGGCTAGCATGAGCATGTGCTGTTTTTCCTTTGGCTCCTTACCCACCCTCTGCACACACGGGCACACTGAGCAGGCATGCAATCACACACACCTTGTGTGAGAAGTACCAGTGTTTCCTTTCTGATGGGACCAGTGGGTTTGTGTCCATCACCCTTGGGTTCAACTGGGGATCTGTTTCCCTAAATCTGAGCCTGCAACAAAGTCATCCCTCCCTTGTGGGAACCCCCAGGAGACTTGAGCCTCTGACACACCTCTGGAACACTCGGACTAGGACAGGGACTTGCCCTGGGCCACAGAGAGTTGGAAATAAGTATCACTGTGCCCTAGACTTCTGCCAGCTTAGTGCACTCTCGTGTGGTACTAAAGATGGAGGTGAATATTAGAACAGAAACACACCCCTGCATCTATGTTGGGTGATTTTTCATAGTTAAAGATGCTTTATTAAAGAAATTATGAACTGTTGTAGGAATGAGGTCTGGAGAGTTCATTCAGGGAAGGAAAGACCTCCCCCTTGGATTTTCTGCCGTGGCTTCTGCTCCCTGGGGGGAAGTGTGCCCCTTGGTGGCCAAGAAGAGAAGTGCAACCCAGGAGTGTGGTCAGACCCTGGAGGGCAGGGGGTTGATAGCCACTAAGTCACGTGTCTCTGAGAAGACCTTGGAAATTCAGATCTGTATAGAGCAATTGTTTCTACAAGTTCCCACTCTGTCCTCCATTCTCTCACACGAGGCTCTTTCTGTGTTCCCATGTGTCACAGAAACATGTAAGCCCAATATGAGCCTCTTAGAGGAGTAGGGATAGGGAGTGGGGCAGGGGTGGAGCTGAGGCGGACTGTGTGATTTTCCCTCCTTCCCAGCCTGAAGAGCCAATCCATTTTGTTCCCAGTGTCCTTGGAAGATGGCACAGTGGGAAGAGAATGATATTGGGTCCCCAAACCCGGACTTCTACCTCAGTAAGATGCGGCAAGTCTCCACCTGGGATCCTCCCTTACGGGGCAGGTGACAGCCGATGTGGCACCTTAAGGGGAGGTTGCAAGGGTTGACCTGGGATGTAGGGGTGCTTAGAGTGACCACACACTGCAACCTTTGAGGGAAAGTCCCTGAATGACACTGAAGTCATTGTTCTGGTTGCTTTCAAAATCTCGGCCTTATGTCCTTCCTGTGGGGTGAAGGTTTAAATCCTCACGTGTGGGAACTTGCACAGAACTAATTTACATACATTGTTGCTACCCAAACCGAATTGTACAGCATCCAGTTTCTCACCTCAATGCTTGCCCAGCAGACCTGAGTGCCAGAACACCTACCCTGCAAGGTGGACCACTTCATGATGGTGACCTGCTTGTCCTCACCTGCATTTGTGAGTGTGACTTCTCGAACCCAGCAGACCCCCAGAGCTCTGTGCCTCTGTTTCCCAGGCTGTGAAGGGGACTCACACTGCAGCTTCGAAGCCTTCAAAACCATTTTGGGTGGGCTCACGTGGAGAGTGCTTGCCTCGTGTGGGTTCCTCTGGGGCCTGTGGATCTCCTTGGCAGAAGGGCAGGATCCTCTATCATTAGCAAGTGTCCCTGTACTTTAATCCCAGCAGGATGCAGGCAGCATGCCTGCATGACCCTGGGTCTTGTTCAGTTCTTCTTGTCTGTTTGGCAGATTCCCACATCAAACCAGGGTTTTCAGTCTTCATGTCCAACTGTCCTGCCTCATATGCATTTCACTCACAAACTGCCGCTCATAGCCAAAGGGAAGCTCTGTAAAGAAAGAATCATAAATTTTTGAGAAGTCACATACCATTTAAAACATTAAGAGCACCCTTGCTCTCTCCGTCTCCAATACCACCCTCCCAGGACACTGCTCCTGTCTAAGACTCTGTCGGGCTGCAGTTGGTCAGCTCCCAGGGGTCAGCCTTGTTTGGCATACAGCCTCACCCAGCAAACTGCATCTTGTGAGACAAATTCTGCTGTTTTTTTTAGTACGTAAATAAAGTTTTATCAAAACATAGTCATGACCATTCATGAATCAGCTACTTTCATGCTATAGCCTCATTATTGAGAATTTGGTTCCCAAAGACGAAAATGCTGCCAGAGGGAAGCTGCCCAATCTGGCGCTGAGATGGGGGCCAACCCATCCCGTCTGGAAGAATCTGTGACCCAGTTCAAGGCAGTGAGATGGGGTTATGTTGAAATACGAGCAGTGGGCTGCATTCCTGCCACCTGGCTAGCTTTACCTGAAATAATTACACAGACACTATATTCTTTTAAACACTGCCTGACCCATTAGTTCCAGCCTCTTATTGGCTAGCTCTTACATATTGATCTAACCCATTTCTAATAATCTGTGTAGCCCACAAGGTGGCTTACCAGGACAGATCTTAACCTGCATCTGTCTGGAGTGGGAGAATCATGGCGACTGCCTGACTCGGCTTCTTTCTCCCAGCATTCTGTTCTGTCTACTCCGCCTACCTAATTTTCTACCCTATCAGAGGGTCAAACAGTTTCTTTATTAATTGACCAATGAAAGCAACAAATAGATACAAGACCCACCTCCATCAGGGTTAGAGGGCCTCTGAGAATTGCTTCTTTACTGATCAGTAAATGTCAGGGCCCCTTGCCAACAACAGGGACCATCCCTGCCTTCAGAGTGGTCACTTCAGGTGATAATAAGGATGGAACAGGGATACTCATTATCACCCACCTGGTCAAGATAGAGTCCCGTGAAGAAGGCTTCGCTTGGGGACACTGCCCATCATGGGGGTCGGAGTGTTGAGACTGACTCCACATTACTCAGGTTCCTTGGAGACCATGCAGCTGCCAGCAAGGGATGTCCTTAGTGCATCAATGACAGCCCTTTATGAGAAGGGTGGCTGAAGCTAAGTCCCAGTGCTTTCCGCTTGGTGTGCAGGACACTTGAGCTGAGACCAACGTAAGAAATACCACAGACAAGGAGGTCATCAACATCCATTTGTACAGTTGAGGAGGACAGAAGCCGAGGCCAAGGCTTGATTCCTGATTTGCACCCCCATTGGCTTGCAGAAATGGCCTCGTCACTATGGCCTGGCCTGGGCTCTTCCTCACAGGAGAAGTCCCAACAGGGAGCCTCAACTCAAGACTAAGTAAAAACACAGGTCCTCATACAATCCAGCTTCAAAGACACCCTGGGAACTTCAGGCTTAAGAATGTTTATCTGGGAACAAAATACAGTCCCCAACAGTAATAAAAAGGGACCCTAGAAGGTGGGGGTCCTCACCCTTGAAGCTGGCATGCTACATACTTACTCAAGTTCACCAAGCAGCTTGGCCAGGACCCTACCTCTGATCCTTGCCCCTGGTTTTGGTAACACCACATTGTCATACTACATGACCCTCAGGTCATGACCTTGTTTCTCCCTAGACAGGCAAGCCTTATTATTAGCTTTGAGAAGGTGAGCCATCCTTGATTTAGAGCCAAAGGAGGATAGATTTCATCCATTCAATAACACCCCACCTATTCTATCTACCTTCCCATCCATATTCCTACCCAGCCATATGCCCATCCATCCATCCATCCATCCATCCATCCATCCATCATCTATCCATTAACTCATGCATTCACACACATATCATCCATCTGCTTATCCACCCACCCACCCATTCATCACTCATCCACCCATCTATCCATCCCTCCACCCACTTACCTCTTCATCCATATATCCATCCACCTATTTACCTCTCATGCTCTCTCCCATCCACCTACCCATCCATCATCTCACCTATCCATCAGTTCTATTCACCTGCCATCCACTCATCCACCTATCAGCCTATTTATCCACCCATCCATCCATCTATCCATTTGTCCATCCTCCCATCCATGGATTTATTTAACACTTCATCAACCACCAAGGTCAAGATCCTTGCCTTCCTTTACCAAGTTGATTTCCCATTCTTAGAACTCCCATTTACTGGACTGTTGAAGGGACAGGCGACCTCCGAGTTTTGACACCAGGCAACAGTTTCCCTGCAGAGGTGCCATGGGAACCTCTCACTCTCAAGTACCACTGTCTCCATCCCACAAGATCCCACACCTTCCCAGGACCTTTGCTTGCTACTGGAGGCTAGGGATCCACAGAAAGGATCCTTTGCTTCCTGCCCACAGCTCTGTCTGCTGGGGCCTGAAAACCGATCTTCCATAAAGGACGGCCCAGCCAAACCTAAAATGGAAAACAGACTCTCGGCGGCTAGAGAGCGGCTGGCCCAGACAGCCTGGATCAAAGGCAGGCTGGGCTGTCCAGGGCCTCAGCATGGTGTCTGGTTATCAAATTTGCACTTGGCAGAGGCTCTGCAGCTCACTCTCCTGGAAGGAAGAAAGGTCCAGCCAAGTACAGGTAACCCAGCTCATGATGGAGCGTAGGGGACTTGATTCCACCTAACATGACACCTGCCATTTTGCTTTCTCTGCAGGGCTGCAGAGAGTCCTGACTCTAAGTGCCCACTGTCTGCCCCACACTTTACCTCCAGTTGGAGGTGTCTGCAGTGCAGCCTGGTCAGCAGGTACAGGTAACAGTGCACTTCACACTAAAGATCCAGTGAACCGGCCTCAGAGCTGGCATGTGGAGAGCTGAACATAGTCCTCAGAGGCTGGTGTCCTATTGGGTGTTTGGTGCTGCTTTTTGTTTTAGCTTCTGGTGCTCTGTGTTGGGAGCAGCAGGCTAGATTCAAGAGATGATACTATTATTTTCTGGGTCTCCGGGGATGGAAGCACCAGGGCTCAAGTGGGGTTTTTCCACTGCAGAGAAACCGAGAAGGATCTAAAGCAGATAGGCGGGCCATCAGAGAAAGGTCCGCAGCTGGCTCTGCGTCAGGAAGCCTCTGCTGGCTAGGGGACCCTGTGGCACACAACAGCAATGGTTCATTGCTCACACTGTGTCCGCCTAGGGCTCTGCTGGCCTGGCTATGGCTGGCCTTGTAGAGACAACTGGGGCAAAGACTCCTCACCATGTGGTTGTGACCCTCCAGCCAGCCAGCCTGGGCACATGCCCACAGGGAAAGCAGAATGGACATGCAAATGAGACCCCAGAGCCTGACACCTGCAGAAACATTCCTGTGTCACTCCTGCCTGAGTTGTTGGGGGACAGTCACAGTACTGACATGGAGAGGCAAGGAGGCGTGACCAGGACCCTACAGAGGCTGGACACAGAAGAATGAGCATCAGCCCTTGGCTGTAAACCTACGGAACTGTCCCATCTCCTGGGGCAGAGGCCACCTAACCTACCACAGTGAGACAAGCTCCAAACCCACTGCAAGATCACTCGATGTCATCCTGTCTACCTGCTCAGGTGTCCTGGCACGGTCACTTGCTCCCCGCTCTGCCCTCTGCCCCTACAGAGTAGAGTGGTCATTTGCCCTCTGCTTCCTGGTGGCTGGCCTTTCTGTGATGGGTTCAACCCTGTGGCCTGGTGGCCCAGCCCCCATGGCTGACTGAGACTCGGTGAGTATCTGCCGAACCAACTCAGTGACAGCTGCAGCAGCAAGAGCGATGGCGGCGCCGGGGCTTTGCCCTCCCAGGGCTGGCCTCGTCCATTATCGGCTTCGGGCTCTTGTCATCACACGCCAGGCGCAAATCGGAATCAAATGTGGCGCCTGCGTGGCAAAGCCCTCCTTTTCGCCTTTGCACAAAAGCTGGGGGCTGGGGGCAAAGTCCTGCCAGGTCAACTTGAAAGGGAGGAGAGGCAGCAAGGGAGGAGTGGGGCCTGATGATTCTAGAAACTTTGGTTTTCATTTTCCCTCCTGGCTCCTTGGGTTCCAGGGGCGGACAGGGCCAAATCCCACAAGAAAGCCAGCTCTGGTCAGGCCTAAGCGAAGCCACGTGTCTTCAGAGCCCTTCAGACATTTTGAAATGGTTTCCAAGCATCGGTGGGCCCCCCAAATTCTTGACTATGTCAGCGGAGGGCTCCCCCACTGGGTCCAGTAGTGTCAGTCTATCCTCCAGCAGCTTCCTCATGCCTCTGATGAAGCCCATGCTCATTTGGGTATTGCAGGGATTGATGTTGCCTAGCAACCACCTACTTCTCCTTTCAGCTCCTTAAATACTTGGTCACTAAGAGGACTGAAGGCCACTTCTCTGCAGAGATGGCTAGAAGACTCCACTCAGGGTCCTCCATGGCCTGGACACCATGGCAGGTCACTTGTGTTCACACCTGGCTTCCAGTCTGGATTCCGAACCCCATAACCTCTCTGTTTGAACCTTGGAATAGACTGTCGTTGGCTTGCAGGACCCCGCTCCTGGCATACAAAGATGAGCTGTTCTTACCCACAGACCTAGGATCCCCCACCCCTCCAGGATTCATGATGGCTTGAATCCCGAAACTCTTCCTCCATGTCTTCTGCCTAAAGAAGATCTGTGTGGTCTGCATGGCTGGATGATGCCCGAGGCCTGCGCTTTCCAGATGGGGTTGGTCTATAGAGAGCTCCAGTGGAGGTGGGAGGGAGGAGCTAGCTCAGCATCCCCAGTGCTAGTCTTTCTCTTACTTCTCCATCTTTCATGGGGTCAACAAAACTGGATGGATCAGGGTCACTAATCCATCCCCTGCCCCACTCTCCTGCACTCTCCCCACCATGATCTACTCTCTCCTCTATCATCCTGAGTGAGCATCTGGCCCTGTGGGTGGCTTGAGACTGATACTCATTGCTGGTGGCATCTTCCATGGACCTTCAGAGGATCACAGTAGGGACCAATGCCCCGCTAAGCTATCCTTTGGGATTTGGGGTTTTGAGAAAATGCTGGATCCCAAGGCAGCTGGCCTCTGCCTGTTATGTAAACAGCAAAAGAATGCCCCAGGAGGCAGAGTCCTGGTATTATTAGTCAGAGCCCAGCAGGCTGAGCAAAGAGGCTCTCATAGGAAGGAACCAAGGCCAGCCACTAAACCTATCCGGGGCACCAAGGCAGGTCAGGGTAGAGACAGTGTCTCTGACTTCTCTGACCAGAGAAGTGAGGGCTGGTCTTTGAATCTGGAATGTTCCCCAAAGTCCCTTATATGAAAGGTGTGGTCCCCAGCTGGACACGACTAGAAAGTGGCAATTCTTCTCCCATTTTTTTCGTGTATTTATTTGATTGCACACGTGAGTGTTTTGTCTGCACCATGTGTGCACAGTGCTCTGAGCAGAGGGCGCAGAAAGAGCTGATGCCGGAGCCAGGACTTGAAGGGAAAAAGTCTACATACACTATGTCTTGCCATGGATCTGGTGGTAGCCACTTGGTACTTAGCAATTAGGACACGGGACATCACATGGCTCGAGCTGACAAAGAGAATTTCCTTGTCAGTCTACAGAGCAGATGTAGAGGGTGGGAATAAACGTAGGAAGCAATGTGGGAGCGTGTGGCAATGATCTGAGGAAGATCTCCACCTGGTAGAGGGGGCAGCAGGCTCACAGAGAGTAGACAATGCCAAGTGTGGTACCCATGGGCTCTCTGTTGGGTAAATACTGTCTTCCCAGGGTAACAGCTAGGTTGACTGGGGATGCGACTGTCTGGGAGTCATTGCTGAGACCAGATTGAACTCCCAAGGAGGGGTAAAGATCCTTATGAGACAGCATGTGTGTTTGCTATGATTTGTGAGGATTCAAAGGTGTCCTGCTTGTCTGTGGCCCTTCCACATACAGATACGGCTGCTTCTCAGGTTGCAGTTGGAGGTGGAGAGAGGCTTGTAGCCGGAGAGTGGCCAGAGGTGAGAGTCGCATTTCACAAAGTATCCAGGGGCCACGGATAGAGCTCAGTAGATATAGTTCTTGCTGTGCAAGCATGAGGGCCAGAGTTTGGATCCCCAGAACCCACATTAAAGCCAGGCCAGTGTGGTGGCTGCCTGGAATTCCAGAACACTGGAAATAGAGAACTCAGAGGGCAAGAGGGCTAGCTAGACTAGCTGGACTTGGCAGGCTCTGGGTTCTGCAAAAGACTCTGTCTCCAGAAATAGGAGTGGAAAAACAATCGAGGAAGACATCAGATGTCAACCTCAGGCCTCTGCCCACACACACTTCTGCATGTACGAGTGCGCCCACACACATTTGAACACTCACACGCATGAATGCACACCACACACATACACACACACACCACTAACAATACAAAAGGCAATAGTAGCCAGCCATACTGGCACAAACCTGTAATCTCAGCATTTGGGAAGCCGAGGTCGGAGGATATTGTAAGTTCAGTCAGCCTACCCACACATACCCACCCCCAAACAAATCCAGGTGTCAGCCAGTAAGGTCACCTTACTCTCCAGTGGCCCAGTGGAAAGAGCTGCTCAGGACAAGTGGGTATAGGAAAGAGGATGAAGGGAGGGTAGAGTAAGGAGATTGTCACACCTGAGCTCTGACCTCTGCCCCAGTGGTGCCTGGTGACAGGAGTTCCTGAAAGGTGGGACAAACCTCATTAATTTCTACTCTTTCTACTCCTCATGAACCACAGCAGTGGCTGCTCTGCAGAGAAGTGAGAATGGCATCTGCAGCTAAGGGTGGAGCGGGCAGAGGCTCAGCAAAAGCAAGGACCAAGGAGGACGGGCAGGGCAGGGCCTTGGAGACGGAAGCCTTGGCTCAGCACCCGGGACAGCTCCCGCCTCTCAGCGGGAGACCATGGAGGCCCAAACTATGTACAGTAGGAATCTAGCTGAGCCCAGAAGAGCGTCCTGCATAGTGACCCAAAGTTGCCTCGGAGCCAGGGTGGGGCTGGCAGACAGGGCTCCTTCTCCTAGAGACCTGACTCTAGGAAGTCACACCTTGTCTCCATGCAGCCCTGGCTCCCTGCAGCCGTGGTCTGGTCACGTTTTCTGCTTTCTTCCCCTGGCCATCTCCAGAAGCAGACGAGAACTCATTGATGGGGATGAATAGCTTCCCCTTCTCTGAGCCAGGCTAACTCAGCCACAAAGCAGGCCCAGTCATACCCAACCCACCCTGTCCCCATGAGGAGGCTTCAAGCTACTCTCTTCCCCTAAGTTCCTCACCTCTGCCTCTTGGCTGTGTCCCCCAGAAAATCCCAGCTGGACAAGGACAACACCTGCCTCCATCCTCTCCGTGCACCCTAGCCTGGACTTCAGCATTTGTCCCCAAGGGTCTACCATGTGTCCCCAAGGAGTCTTGGCCTGAATCATGTGCTCTTGACAGCCCCCTGACTACTATGATCTGTTTGGTTCCCAGAAAAGCCTCTAGGTTAAGCGATGCCTCTTCTCAATGACAGGCCAGGGACTGCCAGTAAGAGACGTTTAGTGCAGGCAGTGAGTGCTCAGGTAGGAGCCAAGTGTGGCTTCTCCAGCCTTTGCAGTCAATTGATCGCTAGCAGGTTGTTCCTGGAATGGGGGGGGTGTTCTTTTAAACTAGCTCCCTGTTTGTCCCTGCCCACACCCCACACAGTTACCTCTCTTTCTCACAAAGAGACAGAGTCCAAGTCACCCTCACAGCCCACCACCATCACAGGAACTGTGGAGTCTGAAGCCTGTTTCTGGCCTGGCTACCCAGGTTCCAAGATGCCCCTTGCTTTCAAGGGTGCCTTTCATCCATGGGGTTTGTATCACATAGCATTTTTATCCTCGCAAAACCATGAAAAGACACACTGTTGCTGCTGATGCCAATGAAGCTCAAAAAGGTGGAGTAAGGTCCCCTGGTTCACTCCTGCTGGGTCTGGCAGAGCCAGACTCATCCAGCCCTGCTGAATCCTAAGGCTGAAGCTTTTCTCCAACACCCCTCGCTCTGTCTTTAGCAAGCATGGGCTGGGTCAGGGGGCTGTCGAGGCCCCAGGACTTCAGGGAGACCTCAGAAGGGCTCACGCAGGCGAGGTACGCATGGATCCTGAGGGGTTAATGATGGCTGTGTCTCTCCCTTTGCAATCACTATACTGCTTGCTTCTTCATGTCTTATCCAAGTGGTCAGTTTCTCTAGCTAAAGGCAAATGAGACTGTGACAGCAGGCATCTGTCGTGACCTCATCTCAAAGGAATTTCTTTGATGGCTCCTCATTCTCTGTGATGACTGCAAGCAGAATGTCTGCTCTGATTTGATTTTGTAAATAGTCTTCACCGGGTTGTAAGCATTTCACGGTAACCCTTATTACCAATACGGTGGTATAAGGCTTAGCTGTCGCTGCAACTTGGCACCTGGGGAGGGTCTCAATGAGAAATGACATTGGGTTGTCTTGCGGGTATGTCTGGGGGTGCTGTGTTAATTAAGTTAATTATATGGTAAGACCCAGATCCCAGTGGGTGGTAGCATTCTCTAATCAAGGGGGCCCTCTACTGTGTAAGAGTAAAGCAATGGAGCTGAGCACAAGCAAGTGCGGGAACATGCATACATGCATGCGCTCATCCCCCCCTTCCCTTGGATATGGATGTGTTGTGACTATCTCTCTCAAGCTCCCATGACCTTGCTGGTCCCACAATGATGGATTGTGAGGTGCCATAAACCCTTTCCTCCCCAAGTTGCTCGTTGTAGGGAAATGAACCTAGAACCTCCTGCCACTTCCACTCCAGTGTCCCTGGGCGAGCTGCCCGGATTGGCCGACTTTCATATTATCTGGACCAGGTCTCTGTTTTTTACCCTCTTCTCAAAATACTTTCCAAATATTGGAGTTGTTTGTTCTTCGAGTGTTTGGCTGGCCTTACCTTCAGGCACTCGTTCCTATTCTGGAAGGTGCACAAGTCATGATTACATTTCTATACTGCCTATGAGGCCACTGAGATTCCCGCTTCATCCTAAACAGAATGATATTTGACATTTCTCTGGAAACCCATGCAGCTTGTCTCTCCTTTTCAGTTTTGGACTTTCACCCTCCTCTGCATGACAGACTTCTTAGAGTTTGTTGTCCCATTCTTCTAGCTTCTTGCCTGCTGCTCTCACGCGAAGCCTTTTTGTATCTTTCTTTTCTACTATTCTCTAAGTTTCCTAATACCTTGTCTTACTTCTGAGCTAATTATCAGTGCATGTCTGATGTTTTATTGATGTTAATTTACTTGCACTGTGGCTAGAGAGTGTGTGGTCGCTCTGCTAGCCGCTCTTGACATTTATCGAAGCTTATGTAATTTATGACCTGGTATGACTTTTAATACAGGCTCTGCGGGTGTCTGAAAACCATGCAAGCCCTCTGGCTGTCGCGGGAAGCTCTCTATGTATGCTCGTTAGGTAAAGCTTGTTAATTGTATCAGGAATGTTCTCCATTCCAGCAGGATAATTTTTTGTCTCCTTCCTCCATCAGTCACTACAAAATGTGTTTTTAAACATCCCTGCAGGGTAAGAAGTGCCCAGATTCCTTTGTGGTTCTCTTTGCAGCCTGAGAAAGTTTGCTTTATGGATTTTGAAATTGTTATTGGGTGTGAGCAGTACAGTAGATGGTTCTGTTCCAATTTCTCGACTCTGAGTCTGTGGTCAAGCTTTCTCTCGAACTCCATTGGTCAAGGTCATCCCAGCAACGGCTTGTTGTTGGTTATTTTGGTTTGGTTTTAGGCCAGTGCTTCCCAGAGTGTCTTTAGCATTCTCTGGAGAGCTGTCCTCTCTGTTATAAACCTCTTTCACAGAGAACAATAGACATTGTTTTTAATCCCATCTTTTCATTCTTCGATCTGGGATTTTGCAATGGTCCAAATTTCTGTCACACACAGCCCTCGTGGCAGGCATGTCCCCTGCCACTTGCCTTGACTCCTCTCCTTGGGTTCTGCTCTTGCTGTGGCTCCTGTGAGACTTCTTCATGAAGTCCCCTCAGGAGACTTCCCACTTTTCGCCAGTTCTCTCTCTAGCTGCCTTCACTCTGTGGGTCAGTGTTTGATTTCTACATTTTTCACATCTAGAATTTCACATGGTCAATATTGATAGCTCCTTCTTGAGATGGCTGTGTTATCTTTTCATTCCTTAGGACATAAGGCACATTTACTCATCACTAGATGATTCCACCACTGCCATCTTTGGAGTCTATTCCCATGGTTTCTAGTGACGGTGTAGCCATAACCAGGAGTTGCTGTGTTAGACACTTTACGGCCACTGTTTGCTATTGACTCAGTTAGGGTTTCTATCACTGTGACAAACACCGCAACTAAATCAACTTGGGATAAAGGATTTGTTTCATCTTACAGCTCATAAGTCCATCATCTGGGGAAGTCAGAGCAGGGACCTGAGGCAGGAACCTGGAGGCAAGAACAGAATAGGAGTCCATGGAGGAACACTGCATGCTCCCTATGCTTTGTTCAGCCTGTTTTCTTAAATACTCCAGGACCACCGGTGAACTGGCCCTGGTACATCATCAGCCAAAACAGTATCCTACAGATTTGTCTCCAGACCAATCTTATGAAGGCATTTTCTTGAATTTGATCCCTTCTTCCCAGATGACCCTAGCTCATGTCCGCTCGACATAGGTTTAGCACACCTATTGACCTCCAGTTGGACACACTTCCTCGATGAGCACTTTGAGCCTAGCTGAGGGGTCCCTGCCCATTGGAGAACAAGCAGAGTCACAGGTTATATAAGCAGGAGGGGCCGCCCTGCATTTCAACCCAAAGCTGAGGGGGCCAGGAAGTCCACACCGCGTAAGCCCTTCTTCAGGTTGTCAGCCACTAGCTGCTATGAGGCCCTTGGTGAGGCTTCTGGGGACTGTCTGTTTTAATCTTTACAAGTGAAGCAAGGCCCAGGCCCCATAGCCAAGTTTACCTGTCTGCTCTGAGAATGTCTATGTCGCCGACTTGGAGTGGGAAGATGTCTGTCCCCCCTAAGAAGGGAAAAGGACCATGGTCCTGCGGTCTCTGGAAACTCATTGTTCTCCAATTTGAGCCTTCTGCTTAAAGTGATTTATTACTCCTTGTTAAGAGCGGCTGTAACTGAACAGACCTAAAGTCATGGTCCAAGATTTAAAAGCCACTTCCGATCCCATTGAGCCGCTGGTGGGCAGTTTAGGCACGTGGGACCTCAAAGGACCCTACCCCTTCTCTTCTGGCAACAGCGTGGAACCAACGCTGCAGGACTGGATGCTCAGCGTGGAGCATCATTTGGAAATGAGAGCATACAGCTGTGCAGAAAACAGGTCTCTGCTTCAGGGATTTGGGCACCAAAGCCATGCCAAACTTGAGCAACTACTTGGAGTTGACCTTGAGCATGGGTTCCTGTCCTTGCTGCAGAAATGAGATTCCTGCCAGGGCTGGCTGGGGAGGCCGTGTGAGGTAATGTGTGTGCCCCAACCGCAGAGACCACCTGTAGACATCCTGCTTATTGTTAGACAGATAATGACGGGCAAGCGCCCGGGAACCCAGAGCTGGTTGCGGTAAGGCTGCTGCATCAGAGGCCTGGTGGTTACCTGCCGCGATTAGTAGGACTGAGGGGGAAAGAGTCAAAGGACTGGGGCCTCCCTGCCTCCCACCAGCAGCTGCTGCAGGAGGGAGAGAAAGCCAATGGCCCTGTGGGCCGCTGGGGCTGGCTCCAGCTTAGTTAAACTGTTTTTATCTCCCATAAATCCTCATGAGCGGCTCTGAGGCTCGGCAGAACCCTGGATCGCCAGTTAAGTGTTTTCCCCCGCACTGACTGCCTCTGTTAAATTGCCTGGCGTTTATGTGTCTAGACTCCGCAGTTTGGGTATCGATTTGGACAGTGCCCGAGGATCAAGGCCACTGTCCTGGGCAACGATGGGTGTTTCTGTAATGCAGGCTGCTTTCTTGTTTTCCAGTGTTGGGTCCCATTGTAAAGCCACTTGGGGACCAGAAGAGATTGCAGCCCGCCTTTCTCTTGCTTGGAGCCTACTAAGCTGGCCAGGTTCTTCCATGCCTCTACAGTTTGTCAATGCTAACTCCTTGTACCACGCTGTCCTCTTGCCTCCCTCTTGCAACCTCCAGACCCCAAGCAAACATCTCTCATGTCTTTCTCGGTCTTTCAACAATGATAGGGAGATGAAGACACCCGGGAGCTCTCAGAACCATTCTGAGAGTTAGTCAGACTGCACCTGGCCAGGATATAAATGAAAAGGATCATGTGACCTGCTCCAGCTCACCAGCAAACCCGAATTGCCATTGAGTGTGTGAGGAGGTTGTAGTGTTCTCAGGCCAACCTTTAACCTCCTATGTCTGCTATACCCTGACTTACACTAGGTGATGGTAATTCAGTGATTCCTGTCCTGGCTGCAACACTATACCCACCACCACTCCACTCCCCCAAACCCAGGAGCTTCTGGGTGTCTAAAAACCTCTGATCAATAGCAGAGAACTATGAAGAGCCACAGCTCACAGTTCGGTGAACCTTGGTCTGGGAAGGCGAGGGAAGCAGTGTCCCACCTTTCCCCTTCCACCTTTGACCTCATTCCCTACTGCCCCTTACCCTGCTGTGCTGCTTTAGGGTGAAAACACAAATAAGTTTCCAGACATGGAAACGCACAGAGGAAAAGTTTCCCCCAGGGTTCCAGCTGCTGGAGTCCACACACTCGTGTGTTTGATGATTGTGACGACGGAAGTATGGTCACAGGCTCTACTGTCCTACCATCTGCCCCGGGAAGACGCACTGACCCCACAGGTGATTTCCACCTCAGTCGCTCTCCCAGTCTGCACACAGCCTGTCATTCCCCTGCCATCCCAAGATCCATGTCTAAAATCTTGCACACAATGAATTTGCGCCTCACTGGTGTGTTGGTGTTGTGCTCTCTGTGTCCTTCTTGACTCTGCCAGACAGGCTTATATGTTGTTTCTAATTTCCTGTCACACTCGGTACAGCTGTACAGGGCAGGGTCTCTCAGCAGGAGCCTGTGTTATCACACCCATGAGTGACCAGGCAGCTCCTGGGTATAGCTAAGGCCAGTGGTGGAGCTACAGAGCAAGAGAGGCCACCCTCCTCTCCCTGCTCTGTTAGTCAGCTGATCTCAGCCCTTTCCCAATTCTGTGGCCCCTCTGCCCTTCCCAGCCTGTGAGTTGGCCTCTGTGCCTCATGCCTTCCTTCAGCTTCCTTCAGCTGCTTGTCTGCACCTGAGTGTCTTCCCCACAGTTTAAACTGGTGGGTGGATTCCTGGTGATGCCTTCAGCAATTATTCCGGCGTGTCCCAGCTCAATGCTTCAGAACGGGCCTTGGATCTCGGCTCCTTACAGATTCATTTTCTCCATGCAGAACATTGTTCTGCCTAGCCGTTTTCTAACGGCCCAAACAGCTCCACATTCTTATGCAAATATTTCTTTTCCACAATGGGTGTTTTTGATAAGCTGCTGGACCTAAGATGCTAATTATTCTCCTAAGATCTTATGCCTGTGCCAGGGATGGGAGGACTCACCTGTAACCACAGCATCCACCACGAGGCAGGGGCCAGAGGACGTGAGTTCAAGGCCAGACCAGCATGGACTACAGAATGAGACCCTGACTCAAAACCAAAGCTTGGCATAGTGCCCCTGCTGTCCTGTCCCCTGCTGCTTCACACACTTCCGGGGAGCACCCGAGAGCCCTGCTTGCTCCTCGCAGAGGCAGCCCCTCTTGCCTCCAGGGTACGGTCTCTACAGAGACTAACATTTTGTATGAGCGTCACCTTTCACAGCAGCAGGCTTCTCTACTTCTTCGTGATAAGAAGGGCTGAGGTAGACTCAGGAGCAGAGCGCTTCTTAGCATACGCGAGGCCCTGGGCTCAATGGCCCAGTGCAGAAATATGTAATCAGTCTGGTGACATGTTTTTCCTAAAAATAAGCCAAGTTTTCCCTCTGAATTTTCCAACAGCAACAGCATGGATCTGTGGGCGGTTTCTTCCATGCTCCCAGGCCCTGTGGCATCCAGCGACTTGCTGTTTCCTGTGCTGTTCATCCTCGCCTTTTCTCTCTTCTCAAGCAGTCTGCGTGGAGTTTGACCGTTTTCCAAGGCTCGGAGATGGACTTGGCTAAGACCTTCTCTTTTGTTTTAGTTTCATTGTGGTGGGACAGGACCAGATAATAATGGCAGCTCCTTCTTGGGTTACAATGGCTGGGCTGAGAAGTTTTTGTTTTTTACAAAACACAAAGGAGACAAGCCAGTCAGTAGAAACTGCACTTAGAGTTTGGGATCCTGACATCCTCCCAGACGAGAACGTGAGGAAAGACATTTTCTTTCTTTTTTTTAAAAAAAGGATTTATTTTATTTTTGATTTATGTATGTGAGTGTTTTTCCTGCTTGCATGTGAATGTACCATATGTGTGCCTGGTACCTGTGGAGACCAGGAGACATCAGATCCCCTGGAATTGGAATTATGGACATGTGTGAGCCTCCGTGTATGTTCTGGGAACTGAACCTGGGTCCTCTGCAAGAGCAGCCAGTGAAGTTAACTGCTGAGCCATCTCTTAAGCCTGGTGTAATCTTATTTTCTGCTCCTGAGTGCCAGGATTAAGGCACCGAACAGTGGACACCCTACAGTGGGTTGGTCACACCCCGAGGGGAATTCAGGGCACCTGCAACTGGTAACAGGTTCATCAGGACCTAAGATGATCTCTAGGTACAAACTGCCCTAGTCTGCAACCTTTGGCAGACAACCTGACCTCTGTGTACTAATGAGAACATTCCCATTTCATAGATCACATGAAGGGAAACATCAATAGAGGGAGAGTTGCCTTCACTCCAAGCATTTAAACCAATGAGCCTAGGAGAGAATTTCTTTAGTTAACTACAAGAATCCCCCAACCCTGGGCAAGTAGCATGCTAGGAGGTGACCTGTCTAATGAAGTTTGCTCTTTTGCTCCAGGCACAGGCCAGAATGCCTCCTCCTCAGCCCCCCCAGGTGAGCTTGACAGGACCCAGTTGGCTCAGCATGAGAAAGGGAGGCTGTGAAGACCCAGAGCAAGACTTCAAGCTGCCCCTGCTGTCAAACGACAGAGCCAAAAGTGAGAGGTGAGCAGATGAGAACACTCCATCATCAGATTCTCAAAACCCAATCAGGGCAGGGGAGATGGCTCAGTAGGTAAATTGCTGCCAAGCCTAAAGATCCGGGTTCAGTCCTCAGGGCCCACAAGGTAGAAGACGAGAACCAACTCCACACAATGCTATGATGCATGCTTTCTTCCTCCCAACATACACAGTAAATAAATAAATGCAATAAAAAAATAAAGACAAGCAGATTAAGCTTCACAGACTGAAAATCTAATTGGCACAATGACAACAGCAAAGGCAAAATATCCAAAGATAAATCTCAAGACAGTCCCTGTGGGAGGGGCCTGGAGAGTATAGCAGGCACCAGGGACCCCAATGATCCTGGGAGGCAAGGCTCCTGAGAATAAAGATGCCTGTCCTCCTCAAATGAATGGATGGCTCCTCCACATGTACCTCAATAAGAGGATGGCTGGACTGGGGATGTGGCTCAGGGATAGAGAGCCCTTCCAGCCCACCAGACACTCAGGACTGGAAAAATTAAAGTTTAACAGTGACCATAAGATGCCAGAGAGGAGCAGACCCAGGAGTGGCGCAGACACCCTTGAAGGTGCACTGGGATGGAACAGGAATGCTCCTGGGTGGCCTTGCAGTACAGGAGGTAGAGAGGAGGCTCTGGACTGGGGTGCTTCTCTCAGTGGCAGTCTCTTGATGCCTTGTGTCTCAGTTTTTTCATCTCAGCTTACCCAGTCCTTACTGCGGCCTAGGATATTTGAGTGTGTGCCTGCAGGCAACGACTTTGTCTAGTGAGCACACCCAGCTCTCCCCTGGCAGGCAGCCAGAGTCCCAAGCCCCTACTGTGGGGTGGGAATTGGGTGGGATGACCCTGTAGGTAAGATTGACCCTGGTCTAGTTCACCTTGATGCAGGGAAGAAGCCAGCACTGTCTGGTAGGTAGCACAGGAGCCTGCAGTCTGATTCACCATGTACTGCAGAGTGCTGTCTCGTATACAAGAATCAGTCTCCGGCACCCCAAGGACCTCAGACTCAACCTCATGTAGAAGGAGATGCCCCTGCAAGACATGCTCACATCATACGTGCTGGAAGGCCTGGAGCTTGGGCAGCTGGGGACATCTCTGCCAGGCCTGCAGGCTCCAGCTCATCCCTTCGCAGCCCCCCCTGAGGTGCTCAGGCTGCTTTCCCAGGACATAGTCTACCCAGCAGACTCCAGTCCTGCTGATCCGGGCCTCACCAATAAATCTTTCCCACACCCATAAATCTTTCCCCGTAAATGCTTATTACGGGAGGGAGACTCCGCCGGGTGGACCTCGTGTCTTCAGTCCATCGATCACTTTGGCTGGAGTTGGTCGTGTACATATTAAGCAGAAAGCCTGACTGGTGTGAGCAGTAAGAAGGCGTGTTAGGGTGAAGTTTGCCTCAGTGCAAGCACAAATGGAAGGAAGGGTGAGCTGCCTGCTTCCAAATGCTGTGGTCACAGCGAAGTGAGCATCCTGGCTAGAAATGTTAGTCCAAGGGACACTGAAGGATGTAGAGAAGTTCATCAAATCACTAGTTTAGGAAGAAACAAATGAACAAACACAGGAGACGACACAACTTTTCCTACAAGTTCCCATGGCTGCTGCCACAAACGGGCTCGGATAAAGCGGACACAATGCTCTATAGTTCCGATCAGAGACCGGAAATGATTCTCACAGAGCAGAAATCAAGGAATCAGAAGAGCTGGCTCTTGATGGGGACTCTAGCTGAAGATGAGTCAAACTCCTGCCCTGTTTCCATTGCTCAAGGCTGCTGATTTCCATTGGCTGTGGCTGCGTCACTCAGCTCCTGAGTGCACGAGAGGCCATGCACAGGCAGAGGAAGGTGCAACTGTAGTTGCCAGCCATGCTCCATGCTCCACAGGGACCCAGGAATCCGAAGAGTGTTTTTCTTGGGAATTTGGGGTCCATATCTCATTATGCTGAGTATAATCAAGAGGGAGACAGAAGGAGGCTGACTACAGAAGGGAGAAAGCCGATTCCTCTCTACCCCCAGCCTCCGTCTCCCAGATGCCCTTACAGGAAAGGAACTAGACAGTTCTCTGTGCATGTCTCCAGGAAGAAGCCTCTATCCCCAACTTCTTGGATTGGAGTCCCTGGTCTGGGAGTGCAGAATCTGTTTCCCATCGGGCCCTGTGAGCAGGGTCAGAAGCAGAGGGCCATTCTGGTCAGTGGGCAGGAGGTATTTGCTCAGGCCTACAGGCGGATGCTTTGATGTTTTGGGTTAAGCATCAGGGCAAGCTCCAGCAGGGCAGGGACCCCGGGCCAGGATTCTGAGCATGGCCCTTAGAATGGACATCCATCTGTGAAGCATGTCTCCTTCCCTCACCAGCCTTGCCAGGCCAAACTCCACGACTATTTTAGACACAGCTTGGCTGTCTCAGGGACCCTCTGCCTCACACTGGCCCTGTTCCCAAATCCTCACACCCCTTTCCCCAGGAAGTCAGCTGGAGAAGCTGGAAGAGGGCAGTGATTGGGGCTACGCAGGACAGAGCCAAGCCCTTGGCCAGGATAGGCTGGTCTGGACACTCGTCTTTGCTCTTGTTTTAGCCTTCAATGTGGGGAGGAGCACGGGGTGGGGGTGGACAGCGAGGAACACAGTGCATGCTTGCTGTGCCTCTGAGGTCGATGCTCAAGCAGATAGAAGAAGTGCAGCTTCTTGGGTTCCCTGGGGGAGGGGCTGGGCTAGGGGCTGCTTCCTTCCTTCTCAGTGACTCTCAAGTGACAATGTGCATCAGAAGTTAACAAGATGACCAAGGGGCCATGTGTCACAGAAACACACTTCTCTTTCCTCCTTACTTCCCTCCTGCAGATCAGGGAAGGCTGGCATTGCACGCCCTATGCCAACCTTATCAATATGCCCCTGCCTCTTTCCCACTGCTTCCTAGGAAGAATTTGAGCAGAGAAGCAGCCACACAGCAAAACTGATCCAGGAAGATGGGGACCAGGGCAGCCCTGGGGCTCCAGCTAGAGCCCAGACCCAACAGCAAAGTCAGGCCTTCCCCTGTAGTGTCATTTCACTTGTATTTTAATAAATAAAACTTGCCTGAGGATCAGAAAAGTAAAACAACCACATTGCCCAGCCTTATAAACCAGGCAGTGGTTAACACACGCCTTTAATACTAAGCCATACTACTGGGATTAACTCGGCAGTGCTCATCTTTAATCCCAGCCCTAGAAAGGATTATAAACAGGAAGAGACAGCTCACAGACACAGTCTCATTCTGAGATTCCTGGAGGCAGGATCACCATTTCCGACTGAGGTCGAGGTAAGAGCCAGTGGCTGGCTGCTTTGTTTTTCTAATCTTTAGGTTGAACCCCAGTTTCTCTCTCTCTCTGCCCAGCCTGCCCTTCTTCATTGGCTTCCTGGCTGAGAAACAGGACCCCAAGACTTGGCCACATCCACGGCCATAGAATGAGGATAGAGACCCAACCTGGGTTCAGCTCCTGTCTAGACTTACAATATACTAATAAGATCTAAAGCCCATCAAACCATAATAATTCATAAATAGCTGAGGACCTCCAAAGTCCCTGGAGGGCACCTGCTTATGATTGTGATCTTGGGGACCTCAGTCCTCCTGTCACACCATTCAACCCCTTACACTCTCCAGTGCCCCTGTCCCCTCCCCCAGGCCATAGCAGATTGGAGGCTGTGGATGCAGGGCCAGGGCAGCTCAGGCCAGGAGGAGGGCTGTGCTGATGTTGATGGACTCAGGCAGCCGAGAGTGGCAGCTGCTTTCCTGGCCTTTCCGAGCAATCCGTCTACCCTGGCTGCTCCCTGCCCTGACACAGCTAGGGACCTGCTGGGAGAGGCTCAGCCAGGCCTCTGCAGGTCAGTGTGGACTGCAGACAACTGACCTTATCCCTCTGAACCTTTTCTCACACCTCAAGAGCAGACCCCTGACCTGCCAGAGACTGTGATGCAGCCTGCGGGGCTCTGTTTATCTTGCGCATTAATTCTGCAGCATGGGCTTGACCCTGAGACCCTGACCTGGCTGGGGCGTCTGCAACCAAAGGCTCAGAACTCTCTTTTCTCTGTCTGCACCATCTTCTTGGGTTTAACCTAGCATCGCACTTGTACTTGTTAACTGTAGGCAAGACTAGGGATTCCCAACCGCGTCAGGCTTAGGACAGTGGATGAACATGAGCAACATGTGGACACAAAGCTCTGTCCACAGCTACACCCACCAGTCCACAGCCCATGTCTCCCATCCATAGCCCACATGCTCGAGCCATAGCCCACAGCCCCCATCCACAGCCCATGTCTCCTATCCATAGCCTGCTTCCCCCACCCACAGCCTACATGGTCCATCCATAACACATTTCCCCATCCATAGCCCACATTCCCCCACCCATAGCCTGTGTCCACCATTCCCAGCCCATCTACAGCCTACCACCCAGACCCTGGAACATATCCTGAGGCAAATACAGGGCAAGTAGTGGACACATATTTGCCAAATACAGTGGTGAGGCGCCACTTGCTGCCTTCACGTCTTCCCTGCCCAGGATAAGGGCATTGCCTTCCTCTGAGTGAGCAATTCTCAGCTCCTGCAGACAGAAACTGTGCTACATCTACAAACCCTCAGTGTGAAACTCAGTACTGACTCAAGCCTACATGGGGCTCTGACTGGTGTTTTTGTGTGTTTTCCTTACCCTGACTTTATTTTGTTTTTCTGCTCATATTTTCCCTTTGTCTAAATTTTCTCATTTATTAATTATATCTGGCCTTGTCATGGTGTCCCTGTAAGCTGGCTCAAGCTGCTGATAATGCAGGCTCAGATATTCTTAAAAGCTCATGAGTCCCGAGATCCCATGAATGGTATGCCTGGGGTAAGTGATAAAGATACATGAAACCAAATAGCTGTGGAAGTGTGGAATTGCATTTTGGCCCCAAGGTGCCCCTTAATGCCAGCAGGTGACATCAGAACCCAGCTGGCATGGCCAAGGATGCTTCTGGGGTTCCACAAGTTAGAAACCAGCAGTAGTTGCTGGGTTTGAGAGACCTATGGTATGCCAGGCACTTGAGTATTCTCTTCCAAGCACTGATTCCCAGGCGCATCTAAGGGACAAAGAGTCAGATCTCACCTCCGCAGAGGATAGGAAAAGGAGAATTGGGCTAGGAGCTTCAGAACCCAGGAGCATCCCCACCCCCAGTCTGTTCCAGGCAAGGTGGAAGCCCAGTGGGTAGGAGGGCAGAGCATCCTTCCAACCTCAGAAGCCAAGTGCCGGTGGCTCAACTGTGTGAGCCTAATCTGTTTGTTTTGCGATTCTCTACACTCAGTGGAGACAAATTGACTTAACTGTGGAAATGGTTGCTGCTGAGAGGCGGCTGGCTCCTTAGAAGCAGCTTTGGGTGGGTGGGTGGGTGTTACAGCCGTGGTTCTAGCAGGTGGCATAGGCCACAGGAGGCTGCTGAGACCCACTCCTGGGATCCTCTCCTGCAGAGGCAGCGCTGTCTTTGCAGGTCTCCCAAGCACTTCCCATCACAAACCTGGTGATGCTGCCCTGGGTATGAGGAAGATAGACCTGCCCTCTTGAGCAGTGGCCTCCTGCACTCCCATGAAGAAGCAGGGACGCAAGGATGACTCATCAGTCACCAAACAACATCAGGAGATGGCAAAATAAACAACAAACAAACCCTCTTGGTTTTGTCTGGAAGGATGATACAGAGTAGCTATTCCCCTGCAATCAGGAAGCTCTATCTGTGCCTCTGTCACCTCTGCCTCCTCCCTGGGTTGTGAAGGTGAACATTCTGCCTAGAGGATAAATTTTGTTCCTGGAATACAGAAGTTGCCATCATATTTAAAAAAGCACACACCAGGTGTGGTGCTGCACACCTTTAATCCCACCAGCACTTGGAAGGCAGAGGCAGGAGGATCTCTGTGAGTTCAAAGCCAGCCTCTACACAGTGAGCTCCAGGACAGTCAGGACTATGTAGAGAGACCCTGTCTCGACACACACATACCCTGCCATTAAAAGAAGCTGAATGACAGGCACTTTGTCACTCACCTCCAGGATCAGCCCCAGGAAGGCCCAAGGCAGGAGATCCCAACTCAGTTCTGCAGGTAAGGTCACATTCCTGAGTCAAGCTATTTTTCTGAGGACAGATCCCACCCCAGCAAAGTCCATGGGCAGTGGACTCTCTGGACATGTCCTGGACACGGACAGGCGAATCTCTCAGGAGCCCTGCTCACGTCACAGTATGGGACCCAGTGATCCTCTCTTCCTCCACAGGAGTGAAGTGGCTGACAGGAGCCCACTGTTCCTGCAGGAGGCCTGCCCAGAGCAGGAGGAAAGCATCCTGTGTCCCTTCCCTGTCTCAGGTCTTCTCCTCAGCACAGGAGGACAAAGAAGGAAACATGTAAGCCACCCTTAGAAGCAGAGGGCAGAGCGGTCTCTAGGCAGAATGGAATGGAAGCAGAGAGTGGGGGGCTTTGTTGGGCCTCCCAGTGCCTTCAGATTGTGGAGCTCAGAACAGAAGCCACAGTATCAAGAGTTCCAAAGAGGCTTTCCTTCTTGGGTCGGCCCCCAGGACCTCATCTGGCCCTAATCACCCCCAAAAGATCCATTTCTTTTCTTTTCGTTCTTCTTTTTCTTTTTTTTCAAGACAGGGTTTTGCTGTGGCTCTTGAGCCTGTCCTGGAACTAGCTCTTGTAGTCCAGGCTGGCCTCAAACTCACAGAGATCCGCCTGCCTCTGCCTCCTGAGTGCTGGGATTAAAAGTGTGCTCCACCACTGTCCTGCTTCCAAAGCTCTATTTCTAAATATCACAAGGTTAGGTCGTAGGAGAACGTGGCAGAGGCTCTATGAGTCAGGGTCACCAGTCTCTGCAACCTACCCACACCCATTCCCATCTCCATCAGGAGACTCATTAACGACCACCACCCACTTTTTCATCTGCATGCTGGAGCTGTCTTTGGTGAGGGGCCTCACTAAAGCGGGTGTCGAGAAAGGGGCTCAGAAAGCTGAAGTCTTCACTTTGCCTGCAGGGAGGCCCCGGTGCCAGCTTCCTACAGGCTGGCTTCACAGCAAGGATGGTGTATGAGAGCCCACCAGGTCTGATGGTGCTTCAGCAGCTCCAGCTGCAGGGTATCTCTCCTGCTCCAGGAAGGAAGAGAAGCCCTCAAATCCCCATCTTGTCATCCACTCCCACAATGCTTTTGGCAAGTCAGGCACCTCACTGAGCGTGACCACAGTGCCCAGCCACCACAGCATCAAGCTACTACAACATTTGGCCACTGCACTACCCAGCTACCATACTGCCCAGCCACCACCACAATGCCTAGTCACCACGGCACCCAGTCACCATGGTATTCAGCCACAACGCAGCAGTCTGCAGGCAGGACAGCACGGAGAGGAGGCCAGCCCAGGGGACAGCAGCTTGTCCCTGCCCTGGGCAGAGAGGCCTTGCTGGAAATCTTCTGTGCATTGCTGCCATCTTGGAGAAACATCCTGGGTTTGCCTCAGCCAAGAGAGATGCAGACTGGACAAAGCCAGCTCTGATTCTCGTTATTAAATCGGACGATATTGTATTTATGGACCTCAACTTTCTGATGACAAAAAATTATCTGTGCAACCAAATAAAGACAAACGGAGCTCAGAGCCAGCTCAGGAGGCAATTTCGGCCGCTAATCCCCTCACGGGCTGCTTATCGCGCCCTGGGATGGTGTCATCGGTAGGGCTGGGACATAAAGTGCCCTTTTGGGTTTTTCTTAAGCTAACATTAGCAAATTGTATATAAATTCAATCTCAGTTAAAAAGGCAAGACAGTCCACAGCCAAGGGCAAGGCCACCCTCTGGGGGCAATTGTTGTGCTTTGCGTCCAATCAAACGCAGGCTAAGAGGGGAAATGTGGTTCTCTCGACTAATCAATTACATTTGAGTAATTGATCGTATATTATTATTGATGAAAGCCTGTAATATTGTGAGTTAGGATGAGTTAGAAGGGAGTGGGCTCTCAAAAGATTAGATTTGTATACGAAAATGGAAGGGGAGAAAAATGACCTCCATAAAGTCTTTGGAGAGTGGTTTATGATCTCGTTCCCTGGGTGGAGTGAGGTCTTGCAGCTACTGTCCTCTGCCTGTACATCGTCTGAGGAACAGGGGACATGGAGCTCTGCAGAGCACTGTGAGGTCATGGGACAAGCCCAGGATGGCAGGATAGCCCGAGGGAGAGGAGAGGCTGGCCAGGCCACCTTAGAGGGGGGCACTCCACAGAAGGTTCAAAGGAGCAAAGAGGCTTAGAGGAAGCGTTTCTCACATGGAAAAGCACCTACAGTCAATGCATCATGGGAAGAGCAAGAAACATGCACAGCCTGTACCATCCAGAGCCTCTTTTGACACTGACTGTAGTATAGTCAGCCTTGACTTGCACTGGGAAACGTTCCAGCATGTCTAGAACTGTTCATGTCAAACGAGGGGAAGGAAGATCTTAAAAAGTCAGTAAAATATCATAAAACCAGAGGGCTGGGGAGGGAAGAGCGCACCAGACAACAACAGCTTCCTCCAGGGGCATGACCTCCATCCTGTCCTTAGGTATAAGTGGAGTTGGACCCGTTCTCAGTGGGTCGGAGAGAAGACTGCAATTAGTAAAAGTGTCTGTAAGTGACCTTCTAGGTGCTTCCAGAATCAATAGTCCCGAGTTCTCTCCAGCCTCCAAGTCAGCACCAAGCGTAGTCAGATGGGTGGTGAATAATGATGGGCAGCACCCGTTACCATGGCAGTGCCCATCATCCCAAGCCCTCTTGTTATTGATGTGGCTCAGTCCCCACCCATCCCCAGGAAACACTAAAGACCCTTCCTCCATACCAGCAAAGGGGGTTTCCACTCCATAAGCAAACTAACTTGAGTGTGGCCACCAGGGCTCCATGTCCTGCCCTCCTTCCCATCTCTGGTGCTCTGCAGGATCCAGGGACCTCCCTCCCCAAGCCTCTGCAGAGCAGACCCCTCCCTAAAGCACTCTCACGATCTCCCTTCCCCTTGGAATGCACTTGACTTCAGATCATCTGTGACTGAGGGTGACCTTGAAGCTCTGGCCCTCTGGCGTGCTGGAGTGTCACCCCAAGTGCTGACGTAACAGGCGTGACCCCACACGAGGCTTCCTTGTCATAGTCACAAATCCCTTCATGTCCATCATGTGTGAGGCTTCCCAGTTGGGATCCAGCTGTTTCTCAGGCCACAAAACCTGCAGAAGCCCCTTCCCTTCTCATCGGCTCTGGCAGGTGCCCTGCGCTAAGGCCTTGTCTGTGAGTTTCTAGCTAACAGATCCAAAGACACCAGGATCTGTCACCTACGAAATGAGTTTACATCAAAGAAGGTATTGGTGGCCAACACCCTCTTCCCTACCCCCTTTCTCTACCTCCTGCCTGGGCATCAGCAAGCCTGGCTGCAGGCGTGTGCTGTGAAATCATTCTCAGAATGGACCTGATGAACAGACCCCGCTTCTGTGATACAGACCCCGATTCCCTCTGTTCAGATCCTCTCCATGTTTCTATCTCTGGTCCTAGGACCCACACTCTCCTCAAAGCCCCCACCATGCTGTTGCCTGTCTCTGTCTCGCTACAGCATTAATAACTTCTAATAACTGCTTGCTCCTCAGTGACCCATCTCAGCATCCTTGAACAACGAGTGGGGACCTTCAGGACTTTCAGGCTAGCCCCTGAGTTCAGTCTTTCTTCCTTGGAGCCCTCTCCCACAAGGTCTGACTCGCTCTGAATCTCTTCCTCTTGTGTTTGAAGTCCTAGGTTTTATCAGACCGCCTCAGGCATTCTGTAGCTCACCAAGAAGCTTGTAGCTCCCCCCCCCCCCCACCATGGAGTTCAATCTGGACACACCCATGTGTCACTCTTCAGTGTCCCTTTGGGAACTTTGTGTCCTTTGAATATGCAGCCTATATACTCCGGTGGCCCTAGGTACTTCCTTATAACCTGCCTGGCAACAAGGCCCAGAGTGGGCAGAGGCTCAGAAGCAAGGAGCAGATACACATATGATACTCATAGAACAGGGTATCAGAAGATGACAAGAAGTCACTAAGGATGGCCAGGGTTCCATCGGCAGAACAAGGGGCTTTGGAAGGGCATGGTAGAGCGATATGAATATTCATAAAGAAAGGAGGTTGGTCCGGCTGTCACAGCCTCATCACCTCCAACTGGGCCACTGCCCAGGCTCTCTGACTACCTTCAGGCCTCTCCTCAGGGCCCAACACTTGGAGTCAGGCATGACTGCTGTTGTCGGTCACCTCAGCTCCACACTCCAGCTGCAGTGTGAACAGAACAAGAGAGCTACATGGCTTCTTTTACACATACCCTGCCAGGACCAGGCTGCCACCAGCACATACAAGACCCTGGCAGTCTGGACCCGCTTCTTCTACTGCACCCACATGATCTTCCTTTGGGGTTCCCACTACAGGGCAAGCAGTGACTTCAGCATGGTGTCTTGTACACACTGAGGCCAAATAAATGCTGACCTGTTGACCATCAGACACCTGGAGAGATGCAGGGCACAAAAACTCCAAACTGAACAAGACTCCCGATCATCCTTGGAGGCTCGGCAGCTGTGAACTGTGGTGCTGGTGGGATGGTTTAATGGCTCTAGGAGCCACCACATATCAGAAGCCCATGAAAAACGCATGTAGACTGTGGCCTTGAGAACTTGAAAGCAAAAAACAAATAAAAATGAAACAAAACAAAAACCAGGAAGTGGTGGTGTGTGCCTTTAATCCCAGCACTTGGGAGGTTGAGGCAGGCAGATCTCTGTAAGTTAGAGGTCAGCTTGGTCTATAGAGTGAGATCCAAGACAGACAGGACTACACAGAGAAACCCTGTCTCAAAAAAAAAAAAAAAAAGAAAAAAAAAAGAAAAGGAAAAAAACTTGTGTCAGGGCCTAGGCTGCCAAGAGGCCAGGGAACATATTAGTGTGTTGTCATGACCCCATGACACAGGGGAAAACAGATACCTACAAACCAAGCAGAGAGAGAGCAGCTCTTCCAGAACTAGGCTATGATAAACTTCTATTGTGTAAAAATTCCAGTTTGACTTTGCTATGCAGTGTGAGCTGGGTAGCACTTCTTCACTAGTGCTCTCCTGGAAAGCAACAGAACTGTCCATCTAGTGACCCCTGGGACTGGAAAACCTTACAGAATGAGAGAGATACGGTAAGAGAGAGAGCACCCGTGGGGAGCATGCGGCTATGGAAGGTCCCTGAAGGAAGGGCCAAGGAAGACTGGGCCTCAGAATCAGAACCCCCACGGAGCCTGTGAGCCCCAAAGGCAGATTTCAATCAAGCTGCGGGGATTCCAGTGCCAACCAACTCTTTATCTTTGCGGCCTTGAGCCTGTCTTGGAGTCACCTCTGTGTAACCCCACTTTCATCCAGGTGACTCCTGGCCTCTCGATCTGCAGCAGCAGGATCCAGAGCTCAGCCCACAAAGCCTCAGGGACAGGGAGAGCACCACCTAGAGGCTTCTGGCCAGGACCAGTTCAAGCTGCCCTCAGTAGCAAAGACCCCATTCCTCCCCTCTCAGCAGGAGTCTTTCATCACAGTGGGTAAACATGCTTTAATAAGCTGCAGAGGCCGTGTGTGATGTCTGTGACTGGGGGACTCCAGAACCAGAAGCCCAGGCTGCGGAGGTGGACATCCGGGTAGGGCCTGAGGGGGTGCTAGTACTTGAGCAGCCAGTGTGGCTTGGTTGGGCTCAGTGACGTGAAGTAAGACCACCACCATGGCTTGCTCCCACTAGCTGGCTGCCTACGTGCCCTGGGGGGCTCGAAGTCCAGCTGTGTGGCCTCTCCCTGGGGCTCTTGGGACCAGGGTAAAGCTCTTGAAGGTCCAGGAAGGACGTTCTTAGGTCCTGTCCTCAGAGGCTGGAGGATGAAATCCACGCGGCCAGCCCTCTTCATGCGCAAGGGAATGGTGACTCTCTTCATAACCTTGGAGTAGCCGGGAGCCTGAGCAATGACGATATGGGAACCAGGAGGAAGGAGTCTCCAATAGTCACCATCAGGGGCTTGAAAGAGAACAGACACAATCCTCAGAGGGCTTCAGCCCCAGGCTTGGACAGAGTATGATAGATGGGGATAAGAGGACCTTAGCCCTTGGGTGGGACGGGCATTTGCCTCCACCTGGGAATGTCCTCTTCTTTCAGGTCCCTAATTCATCCCTCAAAGCCCTGCTTAGGTGCTACCTTGTCCTGGCAGGCTTTACCTTGTCCCCATAACCAATCAGCAAGTCTACTTCCTTGTACAATGATGCCACCAGAACCCATGTTACAGGTCTTTTTAATGATTGTTGAGATTACCTTATTTTACGTGGGCGAGCCTTTTGCCTGCACATATATATTTTCACCACAGGCAGGCATAGTGTCCACAGAGGTCAGAAGAGGACATTAAATCCTCTGGAACTGGAGATGGCAGGTGGCTATGGACCACCATGTGTGCTGGGAACTGAGCCTGGGTCCTCTGCGAGAGCACTGAATATTCTTCCTGAGCTACCAGCTGGGAAAGGCCTGAGGACAGCCAGAGCCCAGGTGAGTCAAAACCAACTTTGCAGAGTGTTGTGGGTTCCATATGGAGCATCCCCCATTGCTCATGTGTTTGAAGAAACTGGTGCCGGATTAGTGGTGGCATTTTGGAAGGTTGTGGAACCTTCAGGAGGTAGAGCCCACTGCCGTGACTTCTCTACCAGGCTGGGCTAGGAGACGAAATGAACCCTCCCTTCCTTAGGCTGCTTCCTGCCAGGCATTTTGTCACAGCAACAAGCTAAATAACTAAGTATCCTACACACAGTGACCAGTGTGACCTTTGGGGCCATAAGAGGATCCTGGAGGGAGGTGGCTCCAGGCTGCCACCTCTGAGAAGGAGGTGTTTTTCTGGGAACACAGCAGCCACAGCAGAACTGCCTCTTCTCAGGCAAACCCAGCAGGAGACACAGCACAGGGCAGGCAGGGTCTCTCCCTGCTGCCACTCTCCCAAACCAAGCCAACTGGGAACAGACAGAGCACCTGTGGAATGGGACGCCTGCACCGGCCTCACCCACAGATGGATGCTGTCTGCGCTCACCTGTGGTGACATCGTGGCGGATGCCTTTCACTAGAATCCGTGCGTTTTTGACAGGCTTTCCGTATTTGTCCGTCACCACACCCTTGATGCCCCGGTGCACCTGGAGGTACCAGAGAGAAGGTACAGAGGTGACACCTGCCTACAACTGTTTCTTTCACTGATGCCCCACCAGGTTCCTCTGGGTTGGGGTTCTGCAGGTGTAATTAAGTCACTCTCTGGGCCTTATTTCCTTTTGGGGGGTTGTTTTGTTTTTTTCAAGACGGGTTTCTCTGTAGCTTTGGAATCTGTGTTGGAACGTGTTCTATAGACCAGGCTGGCCTTGAACTCACAGAGACCTACCTGACTCTGCCTCCCGAGTGCTGGGATTAAAGGCGTGCCCCACCACTGCCAGGCCCATTCTGGGTTTTTTGGCTGACATTGCAGCTCTGCCCCAGAGTCCTGCTCACTTTCCTTCTTGATCTCAGACACTGAAGATGACCTTCGCTGTCTACTCCTAGGTGCTTCTGAGCTCCAATACCTTCCCAGCTTCATCAGGCATTTCTGGTTCCCTCTGAGCAGAGGTTCTAGAAGGAAGCCTGGCAAAGACACAGCCAGGGGCCTCAGACCCCAACCCACTATGGATTCTTGCATGTATCTGTCTATGCACCAGACACCCTGCCCATATCTTCAGAGTAAAACCTAAGACCCATAGAGGACAGCCACAGGCCTAGATCCACTCAGGCCTACTGTGAATTAGCCCCATGGCTTCCCAGCCACACTCTGTGTCTTCTGCACACAATGACTCCTACCTCAGGGCCTCCTGACCCCAGTAAATCATTAGATTCTTCACACTCAGCTTCCTCAGCTACAGAATGGGTCTAAGCGGAGCCAAAGCTGCCAACAACACCTAGGGCTCACAGTGCCTCTGAGACCAGCAAAGACAGGAGCTTAATAATCCCTGAAGTTAATCTGCTCAGAGCCAGAAGTCCTTGGCAGCTGCCACCCCTCACTCTTGACCCTCAGTGGCATAAGGGGAGACATAACCATCAGATCCCTTCCTTCCTACATGTTACCAAGAATCCGGTGTTTAACGTGCCCTGGGAAAGGAGGGCACGTAGAATGCGGGGCGAGCTCAGGATAAGAACTCAGTTCTGATAGGAACAAGTTACCCGGACGGGTGACCTGGATGTTCCTGAGCATGGCTTGCTGTTCTGTGGATCTGAACCCAGAAACACTATCCTGTGGGACAGGAGGAGGGGTTTCAAATGACAAGCTCCCCCCGTGGGAGGTGTTGGGAAAACTGATGGCGCAGATGGCACCACACCACCCAGCTCCTCCTCAACTGCAGAGCAGCAGGTGCTGAATCTCACATGTGACACGGGCTCTGCTGACCTGGCTAAGGCTGTCCCTTGAGTCAGTGGTCACTGCTCACCTCCAGCTCCCACACAAGCATGCCTAGATCTCTGCCCTTCACCTTCACCCTCTTAGAAGTCAGCCCCAGTCAGCCCCTCTCCCCACATCCAGACACTGCCATTCTTCAGCCTCCAGGGTGTCCTTCCTGCTAATCCCTTTGCCTCAGCTCCTCTCTCCCTGCTGGGCCTGAGAGTTGGGCCTTACTCCTCTGCCCCTCAAGGAAACAGAGCCTATCCATGGAAGCCCCTCCTCCTCCCTAGAGTTTGCTAGTCTCCAATCTGTACTTCAGCTCGGGTCCTCTCCTGCCACCCAGGGCCTGGAGCTGTGTGGCAGAAAGAACTGGTCCTGTCTCTCCGACCCCCACCCCTGTTCTGCTCAGGATCACTGTGAAAGTGACCTCAATTGGCCATGACAGACCTGATCCTTATCAGGACCCATGACTGCTTTCCTGGGGGTCATCCGTCTCAGAGGCCAAGTGCTGCCCGACTGGCCACCACTCCGCTTGCCATTAAATCTTCATACGCTAATACTTCATGTACAATATCCATGGAGCGATCCCAGCCCCACCAAAGGCTCCTACTAACTCATTTTCCCCAGACAGCCACAGAATGGCCTGAGCACAAACCTCTGCCCCAAGTCCTGCCTATGGATGAGACATGCCTGACAGACAGACATGCCTCACAGACAGACATGCCTCACAGACAGACATGCCTCACAGACAGACATGCCAGCTACCACAGAACAGGCACCCGGCCACACGGCCACATTCTGTTCTATCTGGGGTTGTGTTTGCCCCATTTCTGCTGCTCTATCAAGGCTCGGCCTGCTCTTACCTAGAGAATGGTTCCTGGTCTCTCTAGGAAGGACAGGGCTCCAGGACAGAGCCTTGGGGACACAAGTCTAGACCTAAACTCCAGGCAGCTGCCAGGCCACAGTGCACGGTTATTCTTTTTTCTCTATCTCCCCCTATGTCATAGTCATGTTCCCCTGCGGCCACAGTGGCCCTTCTTTCAAGACCCATCACCTAAGAGTAGGGCTGCCTAGGGTAGGGCTGCCTAGGGATGGGACCAATCTAGGGGTGGGACCAACCATGAAGCACTGTGCACTTGCCACAGCCACCTTGCACCTGACCTCGCTCGATTTCCTCAGGAGGTGCTATCTCCCTATAACCCGCCAAGCCTCGTCAAAATTTTGCAGCCCTCATGTGAGCTGTGCTGGGTGAATCACTGGGCTCAGGAATCCATTTCCCTGACTCAGCAGACTCTAGCTGAAGGATCCAATGGGGCTTCCTGAGCGTGTCTCTCCAGCCATGCCTGTCACTGCCTTCCCACCTGTGCCCACATGGCCTCAATGCAAATAGGCAATTAGTCTCGGGCGATCTACCCTCCACCCTCAGGCCTGATGTGTGAACAGGATGTATCTCAAAGTCATCATCTCTGAGACCCTCCCTTCCCTCCTGCAGCCACACCTCAGTCACAGGAAAGGACCCCGGAGATCTCAGTCACCTCACTGAGTCCCCTACTGTACCCCCTCTGCTCAGAGTGCACCCTCTTCCTGCCTGGTTTATCTCCTCACTGGCTGCTTTTTGGTAACCTCCAGGGCTTGGAGGCTGGGCAGCCACCCTGCCCACAGGCTGCTAGCCCCTGCTCTCTCTTTGGCAGATGCCAAAGGGCATCTACCTGGCACCCCCTCCCCTTGAGTCCGAGGAGAAGTGGTTGGGAAGCCCCCTGTCCTAGTTGGATGGTCAGAGAAGTCATGAACAGACACTTCCATAGAGCCCCAGACAGAGCCCGGGGATGAGGGAGTCTAAGGGTAGAGCTGGACCCCATCCCACCATGGTCAGCTCCCAGTGAGCAGGGCTCACCATCTCCAGGAAGTTCAACAGGGGCTCCTTGTTGTGTTGCCACAGGCCGTAAAGCGCCTCCTCTGGCGGGAACTTCACACAACCCAGCTCCACTGTGATCTCAAAGCAGTTGGTGTGTAGGTAATTGAAGTCAGACATACCTGTGGGAGGAGCAGCTGGGTGTCAAGAGCAGAGACCATGGCCCTGCCAGCTGCAGGAAGGGAGCCGGCTGGCCTCTCCAGTTCGGCCCTCGTAGGACATCTGAAAGCCTCAACAGTAGGACTCAGTACCTGAGGAACCAATGTACTGCTTTGCAGGAAGAGAAGTTGCCACACCCCAAAAGATGCCATAGCTTTGGAACACAGAAGGGCAGCTTTCCGCCACCTGAGCAGGACTGGTCAGAGGGGGCGAGGTGAGCCCCAACCTTGCTAACTAAGGCCTCGAGTCAATCTCTTGCCCTCATCTGCAGAACGGTCCAGGTGGGAAGTGTGGTGGGTACAGAGCGAATAGGGTGAAGGGTGACTCTTCCCATGCATGTGGGCCCTTCAATGGGTGCTCCAGGATGCGCACAGCATTTGTGCCTTCCCCCGGGACACAGCAGCCAGTGAGGACTCAGGGGCCCTGTGGATGCTGTGCTCAGAAAAACCCAGAGCCCTTAGAGTAAAAGTGCCCCGTGATCTTATGTAGAAGATAATCTCATCCGTTAGGACCTATTACACAGAACCAAAACTCCTCCATTGTCCCTGAAATGTCAGCTCCTCTGGGGACTCACCACTGCACCTATCAGCCCTCTATGACCCTTAACAAGCAGCAAGGGCTTGGTCATGAGTGGAATCACCACATGGGTGATTATAAAATAAACTTCACAGTGGCTTCCAGTCACAGGACCACATCATCCCAGTCCCGCCTCTCCTGGAAGATGGTGACCAAAACTCAAGCCAGATCCTGCCTGAGTGCCAGGGCCCTGCTGAGGGAGGCCCCACCCACCCGCCTGTGCAGGCCGCACCTCCAGTGAAACTGTACCAGTCTGCCCCGTTGATGATGCTCCCCTGCTTCAGGAAGTTGCCCCCACACCTGTTCTCCGACCTGTCCATCATCCTGGGGTGGACATCAGCATAGGCTCTGGCTAGCAGCTTGAACATCTGGAGGTGGAGATGGAGAAGGAAGGCGATGGCTCTGTAGCCCTTTGCCATCTACCTAAACATGGGCACGGCTCCTGGGTTAGCCCCAGGACCTGAACTGTCTGACCCCATCCTGCGGCCACCATCCTGTGTTCCTCTCCTCCACTGCCATGTGGGTGGAGGCCCGGGAAGAAGCTGTAGCCATCATCCCCCAAATCCTGGGCACATGAGCCTCAGGACGGGCTGAGAGCAAGGATGTGGTGCAGGGGAGTGGTGTCTGCAAGCCGTGTTAGCAGGTGGGGCACAGGCCTAAGGACTGCACATGAATAAGGCAGCTAGAGCCGGGTGTGGTGGCACACCTTTAATCCCAGCAATCACAAGGCAGAGGCAGGCAGATCTCTGAGTCTGAGGCCAGCCTAATATACATAGCAATTCGGGGCAGCCAGGGCTACACAGAGAAACTGTGTCTCGAAAAACCAAAAAGAAAGAAAGAAAGAAAGAAAGAAAGAAAGAAAGAAAGAAAGAAGGCAACCTCATGCTAGGCAGGGCAGGTACAGAGACCCAGGAAGGCAAGTCACTGGGCACCAGCCCTCTCAGCAGCTGCCTAAGCAAGTGCCATGGTGAGCTGCAGCTGTGCCAACTAGGGCCGTGGCAAGTAGGAAGGTCTGAGGGCATGATTATGGCTCCCAGGGCTAGCTCTCCCTGGCAGGACAGACATTGGCAAAGGTGTACCTAAGGGACGCCCAGCGAGCTCCTTTCCTCACACTCCCCCACCTCTCCTGAGACTGTGGTTTCCACAGAGCCTGCTGCCAGCTGCAGGCTGCATAGTTATTGATTGAGGATTGATGGCTGGGGAGTAGGCTCATTTCTTCTGACTCTAGTGGGACCCATTGAGGTGAACCTCCCCCCGACGGACATCCCCAGACGCTGAGGCTGGGAGGCTGGCCTGACAGGGAGGGGCTCCTGCTGCTCAGGAGCACACTTGGGGATACACTTGCTCTACAAAGGCACACAATCTGATACCCCACACTGAATGAGCGTGCAAATGAATGTGTGAGTGAGTATAGATGAGGAATGAATGAATGAATGAACGAATGAACGAATGAGCGGATGGTTAGAAGCAGGGCCAAGGATCCAGAGGGTACAGGTGTGGCTGGCACAGCCCTTGCAGCCTGCAAGTATGAGTGCACTGAGCCTGGTCTGGTTGCGCAGTGGCCCCTGACGGCCTATACCTGAAGCATCTGTCCATACCTGGACATCTCCACCTCACCCTTGCCCCATGCTCCACTAGGAGAAGGCCCAACCTCGGAGAAGCCCTCTCTAAGTCTAGGCCAGCTTGAGGTTCCTCCCCCGACACATGTGTGAACACAAGCACATACACATGCTCCAAGGGCATGCAAACACAAACATGAATGCACCCGTGTTCACACAAGTCTACATACACTGTGCCCCAGCCTTTGGGACCCTTCGTAGAGGCTGGGCTCTCCTGTCCTTGTTTGTTTGGTTTTGGTGTTTTGTGTTTTGTTTTTTGTTCTGTTTGTTTTGTTTGTTTTCCTCTATGGGCAGAGGACCCTCAGAGTAGGAGGGAGCAGTCCCCTCTGCCACTGTGGCCCAGGAACAGGGAAAGGACTAGGTAAGACCACTTTGCTAAGTGTTTGGGATGGGGGTGGGGGTAAGGGAAGTTGTTTCCCCTGGCCAATTGGCTCAGAGATCAGGGAGCTTGGTGCCTGGCCCTCATCCGTCCTGGATGGTACCTACCTCCGGGTCCCTTCCTCTATGTTTGCACTGAAAACTGCCCTGGAGGGTAGACCAGGTTCCCTGCACCCAGCTGATTCTCCAGGAGGCCGGACTAGATACCAAGCTCAGACCTGCACAGGCTCCCCTGGGGCAGGAGCCCGCAGCCTCTAGTGATACAGGAGGGAATGGAGAGCTGGCCCCGGGCCTGGGGGACACCAGGAACAGCTGAATCCTCACCCCACGCTGCTTTCTTATCCTCACAAGGCAGAGATCAGTTACCTGTCTCCTTGCAAACTCAGGACTGGGTAGCACAGCAAGGCAGCTTTAAGGTTGAGAGTGCCTGGAAGGGTCCCAGTGTCACGTAATCTCACCCACGGTGAGGAAAACAAACCTGAGAAATCAGGCTCTTTACCTCAGGACCCCTGCAAGCAGCAGAAGGCCTAGAGCCCTACCCCTAATCTCTGCCCTCAGTTTAGAGTCCACTGGGCACCATACATGTGGTAGCACTGCTCCCTACTGGTGTGGTCTGGAATAACATGAGACACATCAACACAGGAAGAAGCCACAGCTTCTCCCTGAGGTTGGTGACATTGAGAAAGAGCTTTTCTCTGCTTGACTGGCACTTCCTGGAGCGGGACAGCAAGCAAAGAGGCTGCTGAGGGTTCAACAACACCTATGTCTCCATGAGTTAGAACAGAGTGACTGTGCTCGCCGAGAACGCCTGCACAGGCTCGTCACCATTTCATCTCTCACCTTCTCATCGGGCGTGGGAGAAAACATCTTTTCCTCGTGGGGGTGCTTGGAGAAGTCGAAGGGATAGGACACCACCAAGTCACCCCCATGCAGGCTGGCTGAGAGGACGAAGGGAATGTTCTGTATCCACTTCATGATGGCCTTGGTCTCGGGGGCCACCTGCGGGGAAGGAAGCGCTGCTTTCGGGATCTGCCCGCTCCACTGACCACCCAACATCCATGTCTTTCCCACCCACACCAGACCCAACAGAACTCCTGGCCAGCTGCTACAGTTCTCTCCAGTCACCATGGAGTTCCTGCTGGACATTCAGGCTGGAACTAACTTCGCCCCTCCTGGTCAGGTCAACTTCCCAGGCATCTGAGGAGCATCCCCCACCCGACCCCAGCTCCTGACTGCTCTGTTCCTGCATTAGACCCCACTGGCTTCAGAAGTTGTTCTTACATTAAGCAGATTATTCTAGCTACAGAGGAGAGAGCTCCTGTCAAGCTTGGCTCATACTTAAGGGGAAACTCGGGGACTCTGGGAAAGTGTCTGGGTCATGAGTGCTTCAGCAGGATGCAGGCCTGTGTCAGCCCTGCTGGAGACCAGAGAATTCCAATACATCGTTCTCTGGTCCAGCGAGGCATACGTCTAACTCGCAAGCCCTCGAGAGGGACCCCTGGAGTCCCTAGCTCAGAGAGTGGGCTCTAGCCACACAGCTCCTACCTTACCCCACCAGTAGTACTGTGAGATGGGGATGTGGTCTGTGCGCACACCACGAGCGGAGGCCAGTCGGTAGTACTCCGAGGTCAGGTCAGGGAAGTTGCGGTTTAGATCCAGGTTCTGTGCATTCTGCCTCCCACTGGTCCAACCGTTGTAGCCAGCACCCTGAACACACGGGCCCAGCCAAGGATCAACAACTCTCCCCCACACACACACATCTTCCAGCCCAGCTGGGATGAGGGTCAAGCAGGACTGTGGCTTCTGTGGCTTCATTGATGAGCCCTTCCTCCCACCTCCACACAGCCTTTCCCCCACCCCTCAGCATCATTGCTCCCACTGTTCTCCCACGCCTGGGTACCCGCCCTGCCCCACCATAGCAGCCTATACCACTGGCCTTTTGCCTCCCTTGGTTCTCATCCATGTCCTTCTGTCCCTCCTTGTAAACTGCCCTAACCCCCACCAGCACACTTTCCTGTTGCGACGCTTTCCTTGATTTTTCCTGATTGGCAAGAACTCTATCACTAAGCTACATCCTCAGCCCTGTCCTAGAACAACACACCAAGCTCTGCTCTGTCGGTACCCATCCTGCCCACCCATCAAGCAGAACGCTGCAGTACTGCTGCTTGCTCAGTCCTGGTCACCCGGAGAGGTGGCTGCAGACAGACCCTCATCAACAAAGAATAAAGTCAGAGGTTAAGAGTGTCAGAGGAAGCGGCCCATCTCCAGGCAGCAGGAGCTCCCACCTCTGCAGCCGCCACCTCGTAGCCATCAGGGTTCATGGATGGCAGCAGGTGGATGCGGGTGGTGTTCAACAGGCGCTGGATGCGGGGGTTGCCCAGCAGGTACTCAGAGCACAGATACTGGGCCAGATAGATGAGCATCTCCCGTCCCGCCACCTCGTTGCCATGGATGTTGCCAATGAGCTTCACCTCGGGCTCCACTGCAGGGAGAAACTGTGATGTGGGGTGTTGTCTCACAGGCTTGGTAGGACTGATTCCTACCAAGACTCTCCGAGAATAATGAGTTATCTAGGCACTTACTTCTTGAGCTCATTTCTTATGTTTAGCCACAATGATTAGCCATAAGTAAAGGATGCTACAATCATAAATGGTGCCATTGATTTGTGTAACTTCTATTGATATCCTTTGTCCATATTTGTGCAACAAGTCAAACACTTCAGGGCTTACTAGGTAAAATAGCTGGCCCTGGGAGGGGAGGATGAATAGATGCATGGATGAGCAGATGAGTGGCTGGACAGATGGATGAGAGGATAGATGGACGTATGGATGAATGAGTAGATTGATGATGGATGGATGGATGGATGGATGAATGGATGGGTGAAAGGGTCATGGAAACAGTAGACTAGATCTGGCAGCCTTCCTCAGTGTGGCTGTAGGAAAGTCACCCCTACTAGTTGAATCTAACATTGCTCATGTGGAAAACAGAATCTCCCATCCCACCTGTTTGGCTCAGCATCATTCAGCTATAGGTGTGGAAGTCCATGCCCTTCACCAGGTATAAACGACAAGGAACTTTCCATGTCTGTAGGGGTGGGGGTTAGGTTTGCTCTTGGAGACCAGATGTGACTTAGTGACTTCTGGCCCCTGTGGGAGATAAGGCCTTTGAGCTTATGATGTCCACACTGCCCAGTCCAACAAGGTGAAAGCTGGGTAGAGGTGGACAACTCAGCAGAATACTAAGCCCACAGATTCTGGAACTAGAGGCAAGGATGGCTACAGGACAGCGGGGGTGGGCGATGGAGCCAAGGGAGGACCTGGGCTTAAAGATGCTCTCCGTGCTGTCTATAGGCACTTGTAGGGTCAGCACAGCCTATTCACACTGAAGATGAAGGCCCAAGACAAATCTTTATTAGAACATTCTAGAGCCCCAGATGCAGTCAGCTTGGTGTATCTTCTCCAGCTCAGAGCCACTAAAGTTTGATTTCCTAATTTATACCACAGCAAGGAAGCTGCAAAGGGCCTGAGCCATCCAGCATTTTCCGCAACTCAGAACAGACCTCCATACCTAGTATTGCTGGACCGTGGTTTGGAAATGGAAAACCCGTGTGTCCACCCCATTAGCAATATGTTTCACACGTGGACAGAACAGAGGGAAAATAACCAGGACCCAGACCTGCGCAGACCCGGGACTCACAAGGTTGCGGGGCAGCAGTGGTGGTGACAGCGGCACACTCTCCATCAAGGGAAGCTCTGGAGGCATTGCCCACTAAACCTGACTCCTGACCCAGCGTCCTCTCCAGGACCTGCTCCAGTCCCTGCAGTTTTCACCCTCTCGGAACACTTTGTACTCTCCCTGTGTATGTCTACTGTGTGGGTGGCTTATTTTCTTGCTATTACTCAGTCTCCTCAGATCAGCATCCCTGCTGGGATGAGACCAACTCATCTTCTTGTCCATGCTCCCAAACTCACAAATGACATGAGTTTTCTGAAGAAATCCTTTACACACACACACACACACACACACACACACACACACACACACACGGTCTTTCTTGGTTCTGGCTGTCTTAGAGCTCACTATGTAGACCAGGCTGACCTCCAACTCACAGAGATCCTCCCGCCTCTGCTTCCCAAGTGCTGGGATTAAAGGTGTGCATGACCACACCCAGCTTGAAGAAATCCTCTTTGATACTGTCATTGAGGACTGTGGTCATGCAGCACAAATCACAGCCCCCAAAGCGTCACCAGGTCCAGGTGATCGTGGGTGGGTAAGCAGATGGAGACACCAAATGGCCACTCCCGGCTTGTGTACCCCAAGGCTAAGTGGGTCAGCAGCATTCTGTTCCCAGGGACCGAATCACACCCGGGCCTCACATGGTCACTCACTCAGCTCGTGCTGGCCTGGGCGGCTTGAGAACTCGATGACCAGCAGGTCCTTGCCTTCAAAGCTGCGCCCAATGCTGTAGGTTTTGGCCACCTGGGAACAGCGGGCCGCCGTCCTCTTCAGGACCCGGGCCATCTGAGCATAGGAGTGGTGGGCAAAGCGAATGAAGGTAGGTGGCAGGCCTGAGGGCGCGGCCTCCTCGGCATCCAGCTCTCCTGAGGAAAGACGTGGGATTGGGGCTGGGGTGTGTACTACATATTGGCTCACGGCTCAGATGGCTCACCGGCCTCTCCCAGCAGCCTCCTCCCCCAACCCCCCCATTCAATTGGGGTGTGGAGGTGACACGTAGGCCTCCTGGATGGCACCGCCACAAGGTAGCCCGTGACGGTGCCCAGGAGATGCATATGGAACATATCTCCACTCCCAGTGTGTAATGACAGCGATGTGTGCGTGTCTGCTGGGAGCTTTCCAGTGTAAAACGTAGTTCCCAAGAGAAGGTGCATTTAGGACTCTTCGGCCTACAGAAATCACTGAGAGGCTGCCGTCTGCCTCTAACCCTGACACTGCTCTGCACCCCACTGTACTGGAGCCATGGGCTGTACTGTGTTAAGACTTGCATGGTCCAGGCAGCATGACCCAGAGTGGCTTCCCACAGCCTGCAGTCTGCTGACATTGTTTCCAAACACTTCTTCAACGGGGAGAACCCACAAGGAAGAAGATGGGACTGGGACAGTGGTAGGTCACAGTGTGACACCCCCCCCCACGCCACCACATTTGCCCCCCTCATTTCCCTGTCCCTCTCTATAGCAGAATCCCAGCAGCTAGCGGCTCTGGGGCCCTCCTTAGTCCTGTTGACTGCAGGCCACCCAGGGCCACCAAGAGTTAATGTCATTCCCGTTGTGTCCCATTTGTGGTTTTCTTTCTGCTCGAAATGATTACTGAGAAGAAAGAACAGACGAAACTAGCAATTTGGTGGTAGACAAGCCCAGAATAATGCCTCTCCAGCAGGCAGTGCCTGGGCTCTCTTGAGGCAACAGGCTCAGTCAGAGTGGGTTGGCTTCCTTTCTGCTCCCCAACCTTGCTTGCCACCTCCATGCCCGAGCCCACTGTGGGCACAGTCCTGCCTGCTGGCATAGCGTTTTCTACCACCTTCTGTACCTGCAGGTGAACCAGCCAGTCCTCCCCAGAGAAATACCAGGCTCCAAGACCAAGCTCAGCATGGCGCACCTCCTACCAGCCACTCACACATCTTTCCCAAAGCCTCTCTGTCTCAGTACACAGTAGGCACTCAGCAGATGAGGATGGACAAACCAGCCCATCTACCAATGGCTGGCCAGAGTGACTCCATTGGAAGTCCTTTTGCTGTCTTCTTCCCTGGCCCTATCTCCCAAATGCAGCAGAAGACTAAGAGCTTGCAAAACAAGGCCACAGGATGCCTGGGCCCGCGCAGTCCAGCTGCTGCCCTTCACCAGCCAACACAGGCCACGTGGGGCTGTTGAGCTCAGACAGGAAAATAATATTAAATCACAGCTAGTGGCTTCTGCCTTGGACAGTATAGAGGTACTTGTGTCCATCCCACAGAAAGCTCCATGGGCCAGGGTTGCATGGTGGGTGCTGGTCCCTGGTGGGAGCTCTTTCTAACCACTGTGTATAAAGTGGCAGAGCTGTGCTCACTGAAGTGCTGTGCCAAGCAGCCCTCTGGGACCTCCACACACATCCTGAGATGAGCTACTCACTACCACTCAGCAAGGCCCATTCCTCTGCTACAGGCCCGTCCTGAAAAAAGCCAAGTCCTTCTCTCCGCCATCACACGTCCTGCCATCCCAAAGAGTCTGCTTGAAGAGGCACTTGGACTCACAGAGCCTGTCATCTTTCAGGCCCAGCCTTGGCCAGCAGGTCTGCTAAGGAGTTCCCTTCCCAACCCACATCAGAGGCATGACCAACGCAATGCAGTTTTCTGGAGGAAGCTGTAGCTAGGCACTCTGTCTACCAAGCCTATGCCCCCCCCATCTGTCTGCTGGGCAGAGGCCTCTTTGTGGGGAGGCTCCTTCATAGGCCTGACTGGGACACTTCCCTTTTTGATAAGTGAGTCCATTGATGCGGGAGCCTTTGGGAAATGGTTCCTTAGCAACGGGATAACCATTCCTATGACCCGACTGGTACCCTTCTACAGAGAGCAGAGACAGCACCAGAATGTGGTTCTTCTCCGTCTGTGCCATCCCGGACTCAATTGATCTGTTTGCCACATGGTCCTAGTGGATCCCTGACATCTGCCTGCCCACACAGTAACCCCCAGAGCTAACGTACAGCCTTGAGCACCCCAAAGCCTTGCCTTACCCCGGAGCTGTTCCAGAGGATCATAGCAACCTTCCTCTTCTGGTGCGAAATATCGGGCACAGTCTAGAAAGTAGGGCCAGGCCATGTCGATGGCATCAAAAGCCGGTTGGCAGGTCTCCCGCAGGCCCTCACAGACATGCCGGCAGGGCCTTCGGGTGTGGCCTCCCTCACATCGGGGGACCAGCACAGAGCACCCCAGCAGCCTCAGGTCAGGGTTGCACTGGCCCTCCAGGAGAAAGTGTAACACACCCAGCAGCATGTACTCAGGGCTGGACTCCACCGTCTCCCACGACCGGTGCTGCAGGGGTGTGGGAAACGATGTCTGGTTGTAGGCGGCATCGATGCAGGTCCTGAGATGCAGGTCCACGCAGGTGGCTGGAGAAGGAGAGTCTTAGGTCATCTGATGACCTATGCCCAAGTAGATACCACCTAAGGCCAGGTCATGCCATGGTGGAGCACTTGGTCTTTGGGGAGAGGCGAGGACAGGGCTACCGTGGAGGAAGCAGGGTCTATGGGAGCACACAGGGAGGCCTCTGAACTGACTGCACCCAGCCATCTACCAGCAAATGGGACAGAGTGGCAAGAACCTAGCAGAATGGGAGCAGGCTGCCTCCCCTGCCCAGGGATGCTTGATGAGGCCAGTAGATTGGTAGAAGCAGAAACAAGTCTCGAAACAGCCCCAAAGGAGAGATGTCCGTGAGAACACAGCACACATGGAATGTCCTGTCCTCTAGGGACAAGGTTAGGCCCTCTCAGAATTGCACGTGGCAGGCCTGGTTCTGTTCCTCCTCTTACAAGGACACTGTAAGTGCAGGCCAAAGAATGCTAGCTCCTCTGATATTGGACACTTTGCGCTGGGCCAGTATACATGGCTCCAACTGTCCTTCCTCCTGCAGCCCCCTTTTGCCAGGCAGGGCCTTCTGACTTTCTCCAGAAGCCCCAGAAGCTGCTGGGCGCAAAGTTGTACCCTCAGTCCAGCCTCTCCCTCTGCCACCTGTCACCTGCTCCTCCACTCCCATAAGAGACATCATGTGGTGCAGACCCTAGATCTCGCCTCTTTCCCATGTCATGGTGTGCAAAGGACCTGGTTTTCACGCTCAGCTGCCTTCTTTTCAAAGCATTTTAGATATGTTCATTTTTGTCTTATTTTCTGGCCTCAGGATATTTGAATTCATTTATTTATAGGCAGTTCAACCACAGCTGGAGCGTGGAAGTCATAGGACAACTTAAAGAAGTCAGTTCCTTCCTTCTACCCCAGGGAGGACCCCGGGGATTTAACGCAGGTGATCAGTCTTGGCAACAAGCACCTCTGCCCACTGAGTCATATTGCCAGCCCAGTTTCTTGGTATTTTTGAGACAGCCCTTGCTCCATAGCTCAGGCTGACCTAGGACTTCTATGTAGCCCAAGTTGGCTCCAAATTTATGGTAATCCCCCTGCCTTCGCCTCCTAAATGCTAAGGTGACAGGCATGAGCCCCCAAGCTCAGCTATGGCACTGGTTGTTCTATGGGGGAAATGCTCCCTGGTTTTGCCTATCTTCTCCACACAGAATACACTGGATGCACATCAGAGAGGTTTGCCTCTTCCAGAGAAACAGCTGTGTTCTCAAGCCTGTCCTGGGCGTTTTAAATGCATAGCCTTGAAGTCACTAAGTGAGATGCTCTCTCCCTCCTTGTCTCAGTAAGGATGAAACCAGGACCTGGGGGTTTTAGGAAAGGACAGGTCCCAGTTCACAAGCCCACCTGGGCCTGCACAGCCGGAAGTCAAGGGTGGCATCTCTGTGCTGGGGTGTGGATCAGAACAGCCTGTGTTTAACATGCAGGAGGCCCTGGGTTCCACCCTGAATAACAGCCCCACCCCCAAAGAAAAGAAAATGAATCTTATAGCAGGAAACAAACGCAAGGTTGGCCTTGGAGGGACTCCTAGCATACCCCAGGAAAGAGCTGGGCAGGAAGGGCAGGCTATCCTTTCGTTTGGTCTAATTTAGTTGGATCTGCTGAGTTTGCTATGTTACCCACATCGGACGTCAGCATCTCTGATTTGACATCATGGAGGTCAGGGGACTATAGAGTTCCTACAAAACAAAGCATGGGTGGGGTGGTACCTACCACTGTGTGTGGAGGCCAGCCTCTGACAGTTACCTGGGAAGAGAGACAACCCTGAGTTAGCAGCAGACACAGGCACACATCTCTCCCTCACAGCCCTTGCCAAATACTCACTGGGCACCAGCCCTGTTCCATCCTCTGCCGCCTTCATTCCACTGGTCTGCACTGTTGACGTCTGAACTTAAAGCAGCACGGGCACCTGACTCTCGGGTCAGGAACCTGAGTCTGACAAACCGTACAGCTTGTCTAAGAAAGTGGGTGCATTGTCATTGCTCTGGCCCAGCCTGGAACTAACTTAGAGGTCCTTGTGGCCACATCCCCATAGCCAGCCAAGCACCAGCTTCCACAGTGTCCTGAGCCATCAGCCTCAGACTGTGCCCATGTCCCTCCACCACCACACTCAGACTGAACATTATTCTAAGAGTCATCCAAACAGACACCCCAGTCCCAAGGACACTGGAAATGCGGGAATCTCAGAGCTGTGTGAGTTGGGGACTCCTTTTTGGGGAAAAAACCCCACAAAACTATTTTTGCAATTGTGGGGCCTCAAGGGCCTCCTAAAAACTCCCTAATAAAATCCAGAAAGGGCCAAAAAAAAAACCTCTTGAACACCAGCAGTTATGTCCATTCATGGTCCTGTTGGACACCCCATGCACATGAAAGTGCCAAAGAGGAAACTGTACCGGGTTTAAATTGGACTGGCCCTGAGACAGGGCCAGAAAGGACTTTGATGGCTTGTGCTGGGAAAAGGCCAGAAACGTGGTAGGATGACCATGGTCAAAAGAGGAGTCTCAGGAGCAAGCGTGCGTGCATGGGAGAAGGACTCTGTCAGCAACTATGACTGTGGTGTGTTTCATTTGTATTCTAATAAAGCCTGCCTGAAGATCAGACAGTAAAACAGCACCACTGGTCAGTCTACGGACCAGGCAGTGGTAACACACACCTTTAACCCCGGTAGCCACACTAGTTGCCATAGAAACTGGGTGGCGCATGTTTTTAATCTCAGTGGTGCACACCTTTAATACCAGATCTAGAGAGGATTATAAAATGGGAGGAGACAGCTCTCAGACTCAGTTTCATTCTGAGATTCCTGGAGGCAGGATCGCCTTTTTGGACTGAGGCAGAGGTAAGAGCCAGTCGCTGGCTGTTTTGCTTTTCTGACCTTCAGGCTGAACCCCAATTTCTCTGAGCTTTTATTAATCGTACTTCAAACGACTGTATTTTGTCCTGTTCAGGTGGAACATGGCAGCCAGGAGCCTGGCAGGGGCACAGCACCCTTAGGTCCCTCACAAGATCTGGCCTTTTCCCAGCACAAGTCATGTAGCAGGTGATCACGGGAGTGAGTTGCCTGTGCCTGCCACCCACAGAGAAGGCAGCCAGGGGCTCAGTCACACTGTGGTGACTAGAACCCTCTCAGTGTCAGGATGCCTCAATTCTTTTTTTAAAAAAATATTTATTTATTTATTTGTTATGTATACAATATTCTGTCTGTGTGTATGTCTGCAGGCCAGAAGAGGGCACCAGACCTCATTACAGATGGTTGTGAGCCACCATGTGGTTGCCGGGAATTGAACTCAGGACCTTTGGAAGAGTAGGCAATGCTCTTAACCACTGAGCCATCTCTCCAGCCCAAGATGCCTCAATTCTGGTCCTGTTCCCAGGCTGTCATGAGACAGGCAGCATTTGAGACACCATTCCTCTGCCTGGTACTCACAGGGTTGCCTAGGATTTTACCATCTTTGAGTTTGGGGGTTGCTCTTGGTGGTTTGAGACAGGGACTCGTGTCGCCCAGGTAGCCTTGGACTCTCTTCATGTTGCTGTGGATGATCTTGAACTCTTTTTTTTTTAAATATTTATTTATTTATTAAGTATACAATATTCTGTCTGTATGCCTGAAGGCCAGAAGAGGGTGCCAGTCCTCTTTACAGATGGTTGTGAGCCACCATGTGGTTGCTGGGAATTGAACTCAGGACCTCTGGAAGAGCAGGCAATGCTCTTAACCACTGAGCCATCTCTCCAGCCCCTGATCTTGAACCCTTAACCCCCCTGTTCTCCTCACACATGCTGGGATGACAGGAGAGCACATTATGCCCGATTTCCTCCTCTTAAACGACGGGGACGGACTTACAGACTCCTAGGGTGTGGATCTGGGTGTGTACCCAAGCCACAAGAAGCCCCTGGCACCCCAGGACATACTCCCCTCCTCGCACTAAACATGCTGTCAAGAACCTTGCACATGAGCCAGTGCAGTAGAGAACAGAGAAGGGTCCAGCCCCTGGCCTGCCTCTGGGCTCACCCGCGCACTCAGTGAGAGCCTGGACAATCTCCCTTTACTGTTGTGCAGGTGGACCTAGGATGTATAAAAAACAAGCTAAGCAAGCCATGGGGAGCAAGCCAGTAAGCAGCACTCCTCTGTGGTCTCTGCAGCCGCCCCTGCCTCCAGATCCCAGTCTGCCTTGAGTTCCTGTCCTGACTTTCCTCAGAAGGTGTGAGCCAAACAAACCCCAAGTCATGATGTTTATCACAACAATAGGAAGAAAACCAGAACATACTTTATTCATCTTTTATGTCAATGAAGAGATATTGAAGTAGTTTTCCAGATTATTGGATTAAATTTGTATTATTTAAAATCAGTCTCACCCATTTCTTTCCCTCTTTGAAGTCCGCATGGCTGACCTACATCAACCACAAGGTGGCAGCATTTCACCAAGGCAGGGATGGAAGCTGCCCTCAGACCCACCTTCTCTCTTCAACTGACCCCTCTAACAGAGAAGTCAGAATGCCCTGGGTAGATCAGAGCAGCTGCCCCCAGTCAAGGTGTCACAGTAACATCCCAAACTTAGGCTCAGTGAAGAACTAGAGCCCTCTGCCAAGGTAAAGACCAGGCAGAGAAGTGTATGCCAGGTTTGCTCCTGGCCCCTGGGACAAGGGGATGGGATGGAGGTGGAGAATGAAGTTGTGACCATCCTTAGATATGAACCCTGGACTGAAACCATCAGGCTGATCCAGAAGCATCCACGATCTGAAAGCCTACTAAACTTCCATGTGTGCCCCTAGGGAATGAGACTGGACCCAAGGAAGTTACTCCCTCCCCGCTAAAATACTCCTGATGTGTTGTGGTGTTGCTCAGTCAAGCTAGGGACGCAGCTCACCTGAGTGAGGAATCAGGTGTCTGCAAAGCAACTTAGGTCTGGGGTCTGGGGGGTAGTGCTCCTGGCATGGGGCAGACCAGGAAAGGCTTCCTGTAGCACAGGTTCCAAACAAGCTTTTGACTCTGCATTATCTGAGACATCAGGAGTTCAGAGAAGAATCCTCCTTTGCAAGTTTTAGCAGTGCTAGACAGCCACAGACTGCACACAGATCCACACAGACTTGCCCACGCACACACTTGACTAATTGGCCTGCACCGTCCATTCTGCAGGATGGACCGAGGGCCAGAGGAGGCCAGGGGTAGGGAGAAAACCCCAGGCTGAGAGCAAAGAAAAGGAACATTGTGTTCCCAACATCCACCTGGCCAGAGCAGGCGGGCTCTCGGGTGACTGCAAATTCTAGCTCTTAAAATCCTACATCTGATACCATGGGCTCTGAAGGTGGTGGGGAGGTCCAGCTAGATTCAGGTGGTTGCTATTGATAAAGACCCCAAGAATGTGAACTAGATGCACCCCCACCCAAGTAAGAGGGAAACTGGATCCCAGCTTCTGGAGAGGCAGTGGTACCAGAATGGAGTTCAGGACTCCAGACTCATCCTCGGGACCCTCAGTTAAGATCCCTGATCCCTCCCTTATCCCTGTCCTATCCCTGCAGAAACAACACTCCACCCTTCTCTGGGCCACTTTCAAAGGCAAGTTATACACGTTGCAGCCAGGAGTTTGGAAGGAAGGGTCAGGAGTTTGCTATAGCCAGCACCTCCCCATTCCTGGAAGGACAAGGGACTCAGAATGCCTTGTCTTCCAGACCTGGCACCTGCTCACTCCGACCCATTTACAGATCCCACCAGTCCAGGTGCCTGCTCTGCGCTGGCGGGTGCTGTGTCCGTCTGGGCTCTGCTGTCGTCCTAGGGTCCCTGGTTCAGCTGCGGAGAAAGCCCAGTGGCCCAGCAAAGTTCTCTCTACCGCCTAAGGGTCACAAGGTAGCAGCACCCTTAGGACATTCTATCTAGGTAGTAGCTCCACAACCCACAGGGAGAGAAAAGATCCCAGGTGGGTTGAGGGAGGTTGTCTAAAATCTACCCAGAGAAGCAATTGCGACCTTACCGGAGGGATGGGGTCCAGGCGAGCAGTTGGGGTGTGCGGCAGCGGCCAGTGTAGCCAGGGCAGCCAGGAGCAGCGGCGGTGTAGGCATGGTGGGCGCGCAGATGCGCTGGAGGGTGCAGTGATGTGGCACTCAGGGCGCGCGGGTGGCGCTGCTGGGCCAAGTGACTGGGGGTGGGGGGCGAGGAGCCGGCGCAGGAGTCGGGTTACAACCGGCCGTGCCAGACACTGGAGAAGGGATGCTGGGGAGGAGGAGGAAAGACAGATAAAAGCCAACTTGCCCCTAACCCCTCCAGGAGCCCCGCCTCCTCCAGAAAGGGACTTGCCCTGCTGTGGGAGGCTCTGGGGAGCCGATCATCAAATCCCTGCTGATTAGGCCTAAGAACGTTGGTCTGTGGGTAGACGGAGCTTGCACCAGAAGCGGAGATGGGTCCTGACCCAGAGCTGACCCCACCTGGAAGTGAGCCAGGCCTTGGTCAGAGACAGCAAAATGAGGTCGGTTATGCCTCGCGTGCCAATCCCCTGTGTAGATTCTCTACTAAGGAAGCTGCTTGTGGAGCAAAGGTACTATGGCACCCCCTGCCTGGGCGCTGGCACGGCTCCGGCTCCGATCCTGTGTGGGGCTGTGGGCCAAACAGGTTCCCTGGACTTTGATTCCATCACTTGCAGGGCCCATCAAGGACCTAGCTCACTGGACCCTCCTGAAGGACTGTATAAACTGAAGGCAGTGTCATGAAGTGGGGAGGTGGCCCACTGGTGACCAAACTCCAGGTTATATCTGGGATAATGGTAGCATTTTTCTACACACCTGGTCCCTTATTTCTTGCCTTCTCCACTCACAGCTTACTGGGTGGACTCCCAGGGCTACCAGCACCCAAGTGAAAAATAAAAAAATAAAAAGATGACCTGTGTCCCATATGCTCAGTCTTTCTGGGCCTCATCATTTGGCTCAGGTCAGACACTGTTACTGTTGTATCTATACGCATATCTGCCCGCTAGCCACTGGTCACTGCCCCACCGCCTCTCTGTCCAGTTGTGTGCACATGTCACAAGCTTGGGGACAGCTCCTTGAGACACCAAGGTAGCACTTAGTTCTGTTCCTAGCTGAAGTATTTGGCCCAGATGAATTTTAGGGGTCAGATGCCTTTATGGGCATCCTCTATGCCCGGGACAGCTGGAGGCTGTGGTCCAAGCCACTTAGACTTGGGTGAGAGGTTACAGTCCCTCTATGGAGCAGACCCACCCTCAGGGAGCGTGAACCATCTCCACAGCTGTTCTGGTCAGAGCCATGCAAGGCAGCATTTGGGTCCACCTGGGCTCAGCCTTGCCCAACAAGGACACTTGGGTCTGCCTACCAGCCTCCTGAAACCCCACCTCTGGCCTTCTCTTTGAAGACTCCTGACTTGGCCTCTCATCTCTGAGTCTGACTGGCAGTATGCAGGCTAAATGCCATGGGAACTATGGGTCTCCTGTGATCCTCTTCCACCAGCAGGTTTGATTCTCATTCATACAAAGCTGTGCAGCCCTCAGTGGGGGCTTCTTCTTCATCCGTAGTCATACATAGGAACCCACGCAGCCTAGAGTCCACAGCCCTTCAGACTTGATGAAATAATCTCCACTGAGCTACCAGTACTCTTCCAACCCCAGCTGTCCTGGGAACAGGATCTCCTCTATAACCCAGCCTTGGCTCATCAGCAGAGACAGCCCAATCCTCCACTAGGTGATTCTTCATGGGGAACTCACAGACAGGGTTATACTTTCCCAATGGGGAAGAGACTGCATCCTCGCCATCTGCCAGAAGCCCTGCACCCAACTGGGCAGCCACAACAGAGGTCTCAAAGCTGCACTGCCAGGATTGAGCTGAGTAGGCAGGAGGGCAGTTAGAGCTTGGCTACACAAAACCCAAAGCCTGGAGCAGGGAGAGCGATCCACAGGGTCCCAAGAGAACACTGCCGCTGGTATTCCAGTGTAGCCACATTCCCCAGCCTTGCTTGGCCATCATGGGCACTCAGCACTGACAATGGCACCAGCGGTCTTCTCTGACTTGAAGTGATGGGCATAGCAGCTAGTAGGAGCATACAGGTGGGGTGTGACACTCCCTGACCCAATGATTCTGATGTGGATGTGGGCCTCAAGAGTGTTTTTATCAGGAAAGTTACCAAACAAAACCCCAGGAGGGGTGCAGAAAGCCCTTATACAATAGTCACCAGGCAGCAAGGGGGGGGGGGGCACTTGGGTATAGGAGCATGGGGACAGTCTCTGCCCTTTGTAGTCCCCCACTCACTTACTCTCGTCCTGCTTGCTGTGCATGCAGTTGGAGGGAGCTGAGCCCTGCGCCTTGTCACTCTTGCTGCTGTGCTTATTGCCACCTGATTTGTGTCACCACAGGTCATGTTCTGCTTCACGTCACTCAAGGTGTGGTGGGTCCCATGGATAGTCCAGCAATAGATACCTATGAGCTCAGTGAGAAGTCCACAGTCAGCTTCCCAGTGCTCTGCACAGCACTGGATGCCAGCCAAGTGTTCAGAATGCCAGTGCTCTGGCACGAGGGACAGCCAATGAACACAGCCCGTCCAGTATAGTGGAGGGAATGTCCAATGCAGCAAATGGCTCAAAGGCAGCACTCCTGAAGCTCTGCACCGTGGACCTAGCAGAGCGGCACTAGAGCATTGGACAGCAGCGACGCCACCAATGCCAGGTTGCCGGGGTCCCACAGGTGGCAGGACTGTGCTCCTGGTTGGAATCCAGGAGCTGTCCAAGGAGAATCCTGCAGTAGAGCAGATGCTGCAGCTTCCCAGAGATTCGAAGCCTGGCAGAGTCCAGAACAGCTTGAGTGAGGCAATGCTCTTAACCTCTGAGCCATCTCTCCAGCCCTGACTCTGCCTTCTTTCTCCCAGCATTCAATTTAGTTTTCCTGGCCTAGTTCTATTCTGCTAAGCCACTGTCCAAAACAGCTTTTTTATTCATTAACCAATAAAAGCAACACATATACAGAAGGACCTCCCACACCATTTCCCTTTTTCTGTTTAATTAAAAAGGAAGGTTTTAACTTTAGCATAGTAACATAACCAAACAGGTATCAAGCAAGAATTACAGTTGCAATATTTATATCTATTTTATCTTTTATCATAAATAAGGAAAACTATAACTATCTATTCTTCAACTCCATCAAAGACTCCAGAAGGATATAATATTACCTAAGTTAACAGGAAGTGCATTGCAAGCAACTTCCAAAACTCTAGAATTGACAGAGACATCTCACTGTCTGGACAGTCACCCAAAGTTCTTCTGTATCATTGGGGAATCTAGTTCAGCCTACAGGCCCATAGTATCCAGCAATTTCCTATGAAGCAAGAAATTTCAAAGACAGTTCTGCCTCTATTGGCAGTTTGTCAGACACTTTCTTCTCTGTCCTGCAAAATGTCTGACAGACTCTTTCATGAAGCAGGAACCCCAAATGACCATCTCACCTTTAGGCAAGTTCAGCAGTCATTTTCTCTGTGGGCCCTGCATGTCCAGTTCATACAGCATGGCATCAAACAGTCCAGGCAAGAGCAGCTTCTTGCCCAAATGGCTAGCCAGTGCCATAAGAGAGCCTCTTCAGTGTCCATCATCCTCTTGAAGAAGATTGGTGCTTCCAGGAGCAGATATGTCTTGTTGTCATGAAAAAAAGCACCTTAGGGAAGAAAATTTTTATTGTTGTTATTTTTATTTTTAGCTTACTATTCCAGAGTAGTAGAATCCCTTCTGGCAGGACAGATATGACAGCAGGCAATGCCACATCTCACAAAGGTTCCGTAACCTCTCCAAACAGCGCCATCTACTGGTGAGGGCATGCTAATGCACATGAGTGTGCTTATGGGGGGCATTTCCCATTCAAGCCACCACAGGGGTCCCCTGCTTCTGATTTTGTCAACAGTTGTTCTGAGGGTGATTACTTCAGTCAGCCCCTCCTAGGTGCCTTCTTGTCACACTTCACACTATCCATTGTGCCAGAAGCCAAGCAGGTGTGAACTCCACCTGCCCAGGTCCCAGGATCCAGGCCTAGGAGGTAGATCTTTTGATATCTATTTTAAAGTTTGGAGAACTGGGGCATGATGGCTAAAGACTCAACCAAGGCTACCCTGAGGTAGTCAGAGCTCAGAGACAAGTGTCTGTCTTCCCTGCATTGATACAAGAATGCCTGAAGCCAGGTGGGAAGGAACGGGTACATGTCACACCTAGGCAAATTTCATAGTCCAGGCCACCCGTGACAGCTCCAAAAACGAAGGAGGTCAGGGAGGAGATTGGACAGCAGCAGCAGGCATAAGCCAGACCTTCACTTGCCACACTGTGAGCATTTACTGAGGGCAACTCAGGGTAGTGACACCTAGGGACATAGTTTGGCCTGAGCCAGAGAACTGGTCTGGTCATGGGCTCCTAGGCGTGGTCGCCCACTGCAATCTGCCCAGCTGACTCCAGGTGCCAGCTCTTTCTGGGAAGAAGCCTAGTATGGTGTCCCCAACAGCTCAGAGATCAGTGACCATAGTTATTGACATGGGCAGGGGGCGTTATTTACTCCACCCGGGTTCCCCAGTGTACATTCACAAAGCCCACTGTAACTCAGTCCCCAGCTGTCCTGGGGTCTCTACTGCTTTGATAAAACACTATGACTAAAAGCAACCTGGGGAGGAAAAGGTTTATTTCGCCGTATAGCTTCTAAGTCCGCCGCTGAAGGAAGCCAGGCCAGGACCATAAGGTAAGAACCTGTAGACAGGAACCAAAGCAGAGACCACGCGGAAGTGCTGCCTATTGACTTGACCCTCAGGGCTTGCTTAACCTGCTTTCTTACTGCAGCACCCATGACCACCTGCCCAGGGGCGGTACCACCCACAGTGGGCTGGCCCTCCCATGTCAATCACTAATTAAGAAAATATAGCACAGACTTGCCCACGGACCAATCGTGTGGAGGAATTTTCTCAATCACTATTCCTTCTTCCCAATGACTCTCACTTATGTCAATTGACAAAACACTAACCAGCACAAGGCACTCCTTCCAGCTGTAGCTGGCTCATATCTCGGTCCCATGCAGCCCTAACGCCAGCGGGCTGTGAGAAAACTGGCTCCAGACCTCATCTACAATATCATAACACCAGATCCAAGGCACGAGGCTGCCTAGTTGCTCAGCTTTGTGGGTAGGAAGGCAGGGACAGGGTGTGGGTCCACCTCAGCACAAAACTGGCCATCTGCTGAAGACAAACTTAGGAGTCTCCGCTTTGGTGAGGTGGTCACCCCGTTACAGACACGTGGAAGGGCGCTGCAGGTAGCAGAGTGGGAGAGGGATTTGCCAGGTGCGATGATGAATCTCAGCTGTCAACTTTAGGGACTCACCATGGAAAGTAACCTCCAGGCATGTTTGTGAGGGAATGTGTAGATCACTGAGGCAGGAAGACCCTCACTGGGGGTGGTACCGTCTTGTGGGCTAAGGTCTCAGACTGAAAAAACCGGAGAAAGTCACCTAAGAACCAATCATCTCCCTCTGCTTTCTGACCATGACCACAGGGTGACACGACGCGCTGCACTGGGCTCCTGCAGCCGTGTCCTCCCTGCCACGGCAGACCACCCCACACTGTGAGCCAAAGCGACCTCTCATCCACAGGACTGCATGGCTATGACCAGATACTGACTCCTAGGCAGCTCCCCAGATGAACTCTGAGTTCATCTCAGCCCCCAGAAAACACAATGGCTCTCGCCTGTCCTTCACCCTAGCTTAATGGTAGACTGTCCCCTGAAGTGCCAGTGAAGGCCATGAACTCTGACCTCTGTTGAATTCCAGGCCCTTTCCGAGCCTGCACGGGACAAACACTCAACAAAAGGGTGTTTTTTAAGGTGTCCTCACCACTAGGTTCTGATGGCTGTGGCTCTGCCCCCGTCTTCCCCTCACCTGAGGGACCATAGTCATGGTTCAGCGAGTGACACAGACCTGAGGTTGTTTGAGGGTTTAGTGCCAGGGGGCAATCAGACCACAGGGCAACGGGAGTCTCTGAAACATCCCCGAAGCTAACTTGAAGGGAGGCTATGACATGGGTGTCTAAAGCGGCTGACCTCATCCATTCTTGAGGCCCCTCCATAGGCCTCTCCCCAAGTGGTCCAGAGTGACCTCCTTTACTTAAAGCCAGCTCTTTGTAGGCCTTAATCACTCCCTCACATGGACATGCGTAATGGAACCTAAAGTACTCTGCTAGATGACCAGTAGTGACATACAGAAAGCCACCACCACACACAGCCAGTGACAGTATTACTGACATTTTACAGGACACCTGTGATATCCATCTGGCTGTCTACCACCTGTTTTCCCCTATTTTCTGGGTCATAAGGAGGTGCCAGGCACATAGCTGCCCCAGAACATAGGGGTTGGTGGTCCCTTTCTGAGTCCTGGCACCTGCAGTCAGCAAGGGCTGGCAACTCTGACTTGACTGACCCTAAGCCCATCACCCATCAGACCCAAGGTGGCCCTGAGTGCCCGCAGCTTCTATTCTCTTGCCCTTCACCAAGGCTCACAATGCAGTCTGACCTCATGGCTAGACGTGGCTCTGCCCACTGAGCTACAGTGAGCTATCCCTGGTGTCCTATGCACCTTCACAGGGGTTCAGGACCTGGATCAGAACAAGGTGCAGATGACTAGCTTCAGGCAGGGCTCTCTAGACAAGAGGACTCTCAGAGGGACACCTCTCAAAGAAAATGGCCCACAGACCACCCTGCCCAGCCTGCATCCAGCATGCTAGGAACCTGTAAGACGATGCACTTGTCTAGAGAATCCTCGTCTCTGCCCTTCAGCTTGGCAGTGGGCAGAGCCTGGGCTGACTGAAGCATTCTCCAAGCTGAGAAGCTCATGACCAGCCGCAGCCGGTGCCTACTGGGTCAGCTCCATCCCCTTGGGTCAAAGTCTGGGTGGGACTCAGCCAGTTCCATGCTCAGGACTCCAGGTCCAGGAGGGATAGCCGTGGTCTGATTCTCTTCCAGGATCCCAGGCCTGTGGGCAGGATTTGGTTCCTGAAGCTTATTGCCCAGATCTTGTCCTCGGCAGCAAAATCCTGGCCATGGGCCCCTTCCTTCCTCAGAGCTAGGCAGAGAACACCCCTCAGGTACATCCCTGTTGGGGTAACAGCCTGCGCTCTTTGGTGGTTTGACTGGTTAGGCCAGGCCCACTCAGAATGGACCTCACCTTTTTTAAAGTCAGTTATAGCACAGGAGGAGAATTCTACCAGGTCCACGGGTTCCACCCACAGTGCAAGGCAGTTGATTATCCCAGGGCACACTAGAGGACAGAATTTTGAGAGCATCTAGGCATTCTGCCCACTACAACCTGTATCTCGCTAGCACCACTCTCCCGCCCTGTCAAGTGGCCACAGCACTCAGCTCCCTGACTCTGAAACCAGTCTGGGTTTGCTGCCGCATGGTTGTGACTTCAGGGCTGTGGCCAGGACTCTTGAGTCTCCCTTGGCTGGCCCCCGCTGCTGCACATCTGCCACACAGTTCTATCCTGCCAAGATACGAATTGCTGCCAGTGCTGAGCCTGCCCAGCACAGTGAGGACCTAGGAAACCTGGGAGTGAAGGGAAGGTCAAACCACTCCATGAGGACTTATCTAACCCTTGCTTCCCACCATCTGCAGCCCATGGCCACAGTGGCTGCTTGGGCAGCCTGGAACTCCCTCCCGCCTCAGGGGCTGGATGCTCTCCCAGGGGAGGGAGGGCGGGCAGCACTCAGCACAGGAAGCAGCTATTCTGGAGACTCTGTCATGCTGGGCACAGCTGAGGTGGCAGCCCATGCCACATGGGCAGCCTGGCCCAGACTCCAGGTAATGGTTCAGTCCCTCTACCAAACTCCACACCCCTGCTCTGCAGCCTAGAGTTAGACTCCGCCCAGTTCTACAGTCCTGATATGGACGGGCTAGGGCCCACACCTCAGTTTACAGACAGGGAAAATGGAGTCTCAGCATTTCTGATCTTGTTTGCGTTTTCCCGTGTAGACCCCCAAAGGAGAAGGGGTCTTACCCCCACCATGCCTGCTTGCTTGATTTTTTGGTGTGTGTGATGTGAATGGGTGTTTGTCTGCTTGTATGTGTAGATGCATGTGTGTGCTGACAGGAGAGGTCAGGAACAACCTCGGGAGTCATTCCTCAGGAGCCACTTTGTTCTTTTGAGATGGGCTCACTGATCTAGAATCTTCCAAGTGTACTAGTTTAACTGACCATCCCCAGTGCAGCATGCACTGCAACACCCCACCTAGTTCTGTGCATATGGTAGAAGAAAAGAACCAACTTCTAATCTACACATGCATGTTATGGTACATGCACACGTGTGCGTGCATGCGCGTGTGCGCACACACACCTGTACACAACTTATGAATGGGTGAATGAATGAATGTAAAAAAAAAAAAGACATTTTAAAAGCTAGGTTTTTGGCACAGTGGTTAATAGAAGGAAAGACTTGGAGGAAACATGAGCTGCGTTAGCCTCCCAGGTCCGTCCTGTTCCATGCGCATTATTTCAGTGGCTCTCAAGTTACAGCTCAAAAAGTTGCTAAGAATTCAGAGACCACCAAGTGGCTCTGGGGTGTCTTAGAGGGGACTGCAACCTGATTAGATGAAACCAGGGGCCACCAGAGCTCACAGGGACTTGGGACACGTCTCTTTCTGTAAATGGAGTTTCTGGTGTGATTCACAAAGACAGCTGGGATGGAGCAAGGCCACGCTACTTGGGCTGTAAGCCCAGCCCATCACTGTTTTACATTCTTAGAAAACAGACATCGTCCCTCTGCTGGCAGCCCCGACAGCAGATGGTGCTGCTGTTGTCTTTCTTGATACTCAGCCACTGACAGACTTCAGCCAGACTCGGGGATGAGGGGCTCCCTTCTTTCTCCCAGGCCCTAATTTCCCATGTCTTTCTGTCTGCCTCACTCACACTGCTGAGTTCTACTCAGCATCAGCAGCCAAGACAGGCTGACTCGTGGTCCTTTAGAATGGCTCTGATGGGCCAGTGAGATAGCTCAGTGGAGAAATGTTTGCTGCCAAGCCTGGCGACCTGAGTTCGATCCCTGGGACTCAGTAGAAGGAGAGACTAAAATCCTGGAAGCTATCCTCTGACTTCCACACACGTACTGTGACATTTATGCACACATCTGTGTATGGTGAAACTCACAAATAAATAAATAAATAAATAAATATTTAAATTAAATAAGATGCCTTTGGCAAGACTATGATGTGGTTCAGAACGTGGGACACACACGTGGTCATAGTGACTTAGGCAGCAGGTTTTTTTTTTTCTGCCCCTGTGGTGTGGAAATGAGAAAACATCTGAGAGGAACAGAGTTCAGGGCTATTCACAAAGTAGAGAGCTTCCCCAAGATTGCGCTGGTCCCAAGCTCAGAGAGGAACGAGCTCGTTCCCAACTGCCTGAGAGCCTATAGCAGGACAGCTGTGCCTGGCGCATGGTTCTTGGGGGATGGAGGAGGTACAGGGCCAGGAGGCCCAAGGGCATCAGCCACCCTCAGTGATATTTCCCATGGGGTGCTCCACATCCCTGCCCTGCCTGCCTGATTTGCAGTGTCTGGATGCTGCAGACTGCCCCATTGCCTTTAATCCTGAACCTTGCAGGAATTCAGTTCAGACTAGCCCTCTCAGAGGCTTCCAGCGGCTGGTTTAGTAGGCCAAGTCCACATTCCTCATGCTGGAATGTTTTGGATTCCAACAGGCACCCTTGAACTTCACAGAAAAGAACTTCCTACCCAGCAAATTCTTGAATCTCCTTTGAGATGCATCTTTCCCACTGCCCTGACCCTCTGCACGGGAGGGCCCCTGTGGTGGGCCCCCGGGGTGGGTTCTCTATCTACCTCTACTACAGGGACCCCGGAAGTGGGGAGAGGCTCCACAAGGAAGGACCTTAAAAAAGCATGTCTTCTAGAGATAGCCCCCCTTAGAACCTCCATCCCAGCAAGTTGGCCTGGGTCAATGTCCTGCTCTAACCCCTCTCCATAACCTTCCCTGACACTCTCTGGGAGTCTAATGCATTCTCTCTTAGCAAAGCAAGTGAGCTTGTGACTGTTTCTCAGCACAGGGATCCTCTGCAGTAAGCAGGGGCCGGCAAGCTAAGGCCAGATGTGGCTTTGTAAATAGTTTCCTTAGAACACAGGCATTTATTGGCTTTCTCCACACAAACAGATGTGTGCAGGAGTTGCAAGGTTTCCAGTAACTAACGTGCAACAAGGTGAGACCTGCAGGTGTCTGCACAGACTCTGCCTCTGCGTTGGTCCTGTGATGGGCACTGCACAGGCAGACCCGCCTGAGAGCGGGATTCTCCCTGACAGGACACCTCACTTGTGGGGTGCTGGAGTCTTGCTTCTCTCCACCCTGTCCTCCCTAAGGGCAGAGTTCTGCACCAAGGAGATTGCTGAGGAGCGTGGCAGGGGAGGGGGGCTGCACATTCTCTGGCTCTCTACAAGGGCTCTGCAGCTCTGTGCTTGGACTCGTCCCCAGCTGTGCATGTGGCAGGTCTTCTCTGTCTGCCCGTGCATTTGCCTTGGAGGATTCGCCACAGTGTGGGCAAATGCTGGAAGATGACATTTAGGTCCTGGATGGGAAATTGTGCTCTGAGCCAGGACTGTAAGAACTTTCCCCAATGGACCTTTCGAGATTTATTTTTAAATTATTATTATTTTGTTTTTCTGTGCATGAGTGTTTATCTGCATGTATGTACAGCATGTGTGTGCAGTACCCAAGAAGGCCAGAAGAAAGTGTCTGATTCCCTGAAACTGGAGGTACAGATAGTTCTGAGTACCATGTGGATGCTGGGAACAGAACCCGGGTCCCCTGCAAGAGCAGCAAGTGCTCTTAATCGCTGAGCCATCTCTGCAGTCCCCAGTGCATCTTTAAGCATTTAGATTTTGCTCTTACAATTAGTGTGTTGATCCACCCAGAGTCTAGTTTGTGTATGTGTTTGATGTAAGAAATGGCTGTCATATTTTCATCGTCCCTAGGACAGCAATCATTCCAGCTCATTCACCAGAATGCACGTTGAATGAATGAGGAAGTCAACTACCTAACTAGTGTAACGACACACATGAGACAGTTATTGACTACCTCGCTGACTGAGTTCTAGCCAGGGTGGAGGCACACTCGCAGCCCTCGCTGACTGAGTTCTAGCCAGGGTGGAGGCACACTCGCAGCCCTCGCTGACTAAGTTCTAGGCTAGGGTGGTGGCACACTCCCAGCCCTCGCTGACTCAGCCTCCCAAGAGCTGAGTCTATCAGGTGTGTGCCGCATGCCTGCCTGGATATTCTATTTTCATTAGCTGACTTTTGATCACAAGAAAGAACTTTCTGCTGAGCAGTGGTGGCTCATACCTTTAATCCTAGCACTAAGAAGGCAGAGGTAGGCAGTTCTCTGAGTTTGAGTCAGCCTGATCTACAGAGTGAGTTCCAGGACATCAGGGCTACACAGAGAAACCCTGTCTCAAAAAACAAAACAAAGAGTTTTAAGTCCATTTAACTGATGGCCAGACCAAGAGTGGGCTTGAACCTCCGAAAAGTCTTAGTGTCTAAGTTCAAGGATATAACATGTTTCTTTTTAAAATTTACTTTTTTTTATTTTTATTTTATTTTTTTTTTTGGTTTTTCGAGACAGAGTTTCTCTGTGGTTTTGGAGCCTGTCCTGGAACTAGCTCTTGTAGACCAGGCTGGTCTCGAACTCACAGAGATCCGCCTGCCTCTGCCTCCCAAGTGCTGTGATATCTTTTCTCCTTCTACATACCAATCAGGATACATCATTTTTAAAGGCAAAAATCACATATATATCAGAGTTAGATGAGGGTCAGAGTCACCTTGAAGTGTTCACTCCTGTAAGATCAGTCACTATTTTAGGGCATAACTTGGTGATTATTTTGGTTAATACACCTGGGCCATAGTCGAGGCCATGGGAATCTCAAATGTGCTGTCAAGGCAGATGTGACGGTTGTGGGGTGGGGTAAAGACCACTGTCTAAGCAAACACACAATGGGGTCAGGACGGGATGGCTTTACCTTAGTTGTTTCTCTGGAGCCTGGGATGTCCTTCCCTCTCCTCTCCCTAACTTCTCTTCATCCCTCACAATCTTGCTGTCTGCTCTCAACTCCTAGAGAGGCCCATGTCTGGTACTTAATCATCTCCCACTGCCTCTCCCTCTGTCCACATCAGATAAAAAACAAAAACAAAAAACCCAAAGAGGGGCCAGTCGTCAGCAGAACCTGAATGCCACTTCCCTCACAAGTGTGTGAGACATTGTACAAAAAAACCCAGCTCTTATGTCAAAGGTGATGAGATAATTTATGCAGATATGGATGGCTGAGGTCCAGGGGCATGAATTCAGGTTGCCCCGCAATGCAGTCAGTTTCATGATGTTTTTATAGAAACAGAACAAAAAATGTTATCAGTGAAGGAACACTTGCTTCAAATATACTGCTGGGAACACCAGCTAGGTGGGGGTTACAGCCAAGTGGGAAAACCTGGGTCAGGCCTCAGACGCCTTAGTTTTTGGGTTGGCGGAAGCTAGGGATCTGCTTGTACAGTCCGCAAGTCTGCCTGGTTGTCACGAGGATGTTAGACCACACACGGAGGTGGGCAATGGGTTGCTATTAAATGGACTGGTGACAGCCTAAGGTACGGCCCTGGACTTGCATCATTCCGACTTCCGACAGCCACAGAAGTTCTAATGAGTCACTCAGCATCGGAGAATGTTCAGTTCAGTTCCCCATTAATGTCTCTGCTTATCTTCCTTGTCCATAAAGACATTCCGCTGAGCTCTCAACACTTGATGGCTTTTCTAGTCCAAAGTTCCAAAGGCCATCCACAATTCTCCCCAAAACAATCTGGTCAGATCTGTCACAGAAGTAACCCACTATCCTGGTACCAACTTGTCTTAGGGTTTTTATGGCTGTGATGAAACACTATGACCAAGTCAACTTGGAGAAGAAAGGGTTTATTTCAGCTTACACTTCCAGGTGACAGTCCATCACTGAGGGACGTCAAGGCAGGAACTCAAACAGGGCAGAACGTGGAGACACGAGCTGATGCAGGGGCCATGGAGGGGCGCTGCTTACTGGCTTCCTCTTCAGGGTTTGCTCAGCCTTTCTTGTAGAACCCAGGACCACCAGACCAGGGATAGCACCACCCACAATGGTCCTCCCCCATCAATCTTATGGAGGAATTTTCTCAGTTGGGGTTCCCTCTTTTCAGATAACTCTTGCTTGTGTCAAGTTGATATAAAACTGGTATAGTAACACAATTAGTAACACTTAGGGCCTCATAGGAGGCAGGAAGGAAAACTCCAGCAGTGAGGTCTCAGACAATCCAGAATGACATCCAGCCTGTCTCCCTTCTCTGTAGCTGGAGATACATTTCAGCCTGGGACTGTCCCAGGCTTCCCACCCCTGGGAGTGGGAGGCCCAGGCTGGCAATTCCAGCTCGCATTCTGAGTGGTCCCTGATAGCCAGGCCTGTTCCACGTCCTGTCTGGAGTTGCAGCTCATCCAACGAGGACAGGTCAGGGCAGCGCCCCCATGGACACAGACCTGATCCTAGCCTTGTTCCCAGAACAGCCTATGGGCTGTGAGTGGGTCCATTTAGGACCCTTCCAACTCTGCATGTAGGAGAGGAAGGGAGGGAGGAGATATGGAGGAGATGGCTTCAGAACACAGTGGGAGGCTCTGGGCAGCTCCCGAGAACCGTCCTCTCCCTCTGGGCCTCCTCCTCTCATAATCCTTCTACTTGGGCTTTGCCTTGTTTGCTCTGGAGTGGGCCACAGCAGAATAAATCACTGCCACATGGCTCAGTGTTTCTAGAGAGCCAAGCAGCTAGAAGAAACATCTTTGTTTGCTTCCCAATGGAGACGCTGCCTGGCTGGTAGTCAGGGACTCTTTCAGGGCCAGGTAGGAAGAAAGGCCATAGTGCACTGTAGAGCCAGCCTCACTTGGTTAGGCACGGCTTGTCTGTGGCTCCTGGTGGGCTCAATGCTGGAGGTATCACCAGAGTAGGTGGGTGTATGCTGGTCCCGCAGGCCAGAGAACCTGCCAGGCCTCAGGCTGACTCCTTGACTGGTTGCCATTTGGGCTATGATGTGGAAGCATCATCCCAGTGAACAGTCAGCTGCCCTCTGAAGGGGGAGCCTTAGGGGGCTGAACCAGTAGGCAGGCCCCACCCAACCAGGCTAGCAGCTTCTCCATTTGGAGCTCCAACTGTTTCACTCATCCAAAAACTGGCTTGAGCTCTGCAGACGTGGGCCCATTGGAGCCTCCCTGTTGGAGAGGCCAAGAGCCAAGCCTACAGCCCTCTCCCGCCCTGGCCTCTCTACTCACTCAGCAGAAGTGCACACTCAGCACTCCGACAAAACTGCTGTGTCCCTGCCCCTACTTGAGGGAGTAGAAGGGACTGGCCAGGTCACATGAGGACCCTGTGCCCTGGCAGAGCCCAGGATCAAAAGCAAGCTGGGTCAGTGGGCACCGAGTAGTGTGGGGTCCTAGTCACAGTGTGTGCTCTGAGCACAAGTCTTGCTTCTGCCTGGGGTGGGGAACAGCCCCGGCTTAGGAGGCTAGCTCATGGGAACAGTTAGAATGTCCTGGGGAACCTTTCTGTTTGAAGTCTGCTCTGAAGCCATCTCAGTGTGAGATGGAGTCCAAAGGAAAGGAGACTGTTGTGTGTGACAGTGCGCTGTCCCCCAAGGTTTGTGTTTGATACTTGGTCACCACAGACAGATCCTCAGGTGCTGGGGAAGAGTGTGGAACAGTCTGGACATGGGGTGTAGTTGGCACACAGGGCCATGATCCTTACCCACTGGTGCTCATGAGTTTGACCAGCCTGTTCTGAATGTGGGCAGGACCTCTCACCAGCGACAGGCAACCACTTGTGTTATGTGGCACAGATCCTTTCCCAGTCTAGCCTCTGCTGAGACCTCAGTCCTAGGCCATCACTTGGCTGCAGCCAGGAGGGACCTGAGCACGAAGGCCCACCAAAGCTGTGCCTGTCTCTATTGTACTGTCCTAAGCCCCAGGTCCTTACTGTGTTCTCAAACACAGCAGCCCTCCCTTCCAACGCTCAGCTCTCATCTTTGACCACTCTGAAGACTCAGAAGCTAAACGTCTTTAATGGACGCATGTTGGCCACACTCCAGACAAAACCTGTGTTTATGCACACATGTGCTTGCACGGCATTAGCCTGGGATGCACGCTCACCAGCCATCGCTGCATCCTGACTTTGGGCATGTCTTCATCTCTGAGCTCACTTGCACCTCTGGTCCTATCACTGACCTGGTAGAATATGGGTTTAACAGAAAGCCCAATGCAGCAGGGCTATCCAGAGACAGGCACAGTCCTCCTCCTCGTGCACACGTCCTTAACCCTGTTCACATTCTTCCCATGCAGGGGCTTCTGGAAGCTGTCCTCACTAAACAGTCATGGGAGTGAGCCCACAGCTCATTCTGAATGAGTTTCTGCAGTCTTCTCCCAGAAGCCAGGCTTCACCATGGGATTTTGAGAACTAGAAAAAGTGGAAACGTAAGACGCTGTCCCACATCTCAGTCTTGCTGCCTTAACATGGAGCCCAGGAAAATCTCAGGGAGGCCAAGCTCCCTGCCCATGGAAGCCTGGCCACTACATACTAGAGGACCAAGGTTAAATCTTCAGGCACCTGCAGGGTCAGGTGGGAGAAGGCCCTGCAGATTCTGGGCCCCTATGGACCTGAGAGAAAAGGCAATTACAGGCAGGGCCAATGAGAACAGAGGCTATCCCCCCTCCCCCAACTCTGAGCAAATCCTGGTCACTGAGGACACACAGCCTAGCCCATCCAAGACAGAGGTGGCGACATTGCCTGGGTGCAGATCACTACCACTGCTCTGGAGTTGTGATTGCCAAACTGGCAAGGAAAGGTGGGAACAAACTCTGTGGGCTTTCATCAGCTGGGACCAAGACCCTATGGTGGCCGCCCTGCTCCAGGATGCTGCAGGGCCCTCAGCTCTGAGAATAAACAACTTCATTCACTTGGCTCAGATGACACCGGGACACTTCTATATCAAGTTTCAGACACTCAGCAGAGATGCAGTGAGTACCACTTTTTGTGTAAGACCAAAAATAAATTTAAATGGAAATAATTTTTTTCTGAAAGGAAAAACTGTAAAACACTTCTGGGGATAGGGTGCCAAAGAGAAGGGTAAGGATGAGGCAGTGTTCATCTGAGTTATGCCTTGGAACAAGGGTGGCAGGGTGTGACTCTGGAAGCTGTTCTCTAGGACTCTGAGAATGGCCTCACAGAAAAGTCTTGTGCCTCTGCTTGTAGGAGCCTGTGACCACCCTGCAGCAAGCTCCCAGGCAGAGGAAACCTGGGCACACAGTCCTGAGAATGAGACGGTCATGTATGCAGAAGGTGACACGGTGGCTCTGGCATCTGAGCAGTCTGAGAAGGGCTGAGCAGGCTCTGCAGCCTGGAGATGTGTGCCAGTGACTGACGGTGGCTATGCACAGACAGTCACACCAAAGTCAGTTCACCCCAACAGGGTGTCATCAGGACAGGGAGACAGGTAGGAGACCCACAGAGCCACCAGCTGGAGACCACTGAGGAAGTGACTCAGGGACCCTGCTTCTGCTTCTTTGAGGTTTGGGACGGGCGCAGCTCTTCAGGCCCATGGGCAAAGGGGCAAAGGGCGGCAGGCAGCACGCAGCCATCAGGATGGTGAGTGAAGAACCAGCAGATGCGCGTCTTGAACACCTCTGCAGGCAGACTCCGCTTGGCTTCTGGAGGCTTCTCCCTCTGCAGCTCTCGCCGCCAGTCACGGATGTGAACTTGCCCATTCAGAACTGAGTTTAGAACAGAAAGCCTGAACGTCATTAGTGTATAGAAACTGAGAAGAACCACCTTGTGGGGGGTCTTGACAGAGGGGTGCAGGGTCAAGGTAAGGACCTCTAGTCATGAGTCCTGCTGGGCAGGATCTGGTGCAAGGGGCACATTAGTCAGGAAATGGCCAGGGTGGCCACTGCCCTGCCACTTCATTTTCAGGAGCCAACAGCTCCATGTGAAACTTGGCCAAAGCAACCAAACCTTCTGGCTTCCCCAGGGCTGTAAAACTACCTGCAGCCAGCATGGCGGGAGGAGGAAAAGTGGCTCATTGAGGGAGCCTGGCTCAGTGACCTCCAGAACTGAGCTGAGTGTGTGTGTGTGAACACAGCTTCCTGTCGGCTCTGGGTCCCCTGTGGTATGGCTCCAGTGAGGCTGGCTGCTATCATCAGCATCCTGGGAATAAATATTTCCCTTGGAAACCTGAGTAATGAGTCCTGAGAGGACCTTATGGTACCTAGAATACAGGGAGGGTTTCATCTTCAGGGATGGCTTGAAACCCCCAGAGTCAAGTGACATCACATGCAACCACCTTCCTCGGGCTGAGGTTGGTCTTCCCTGGACTAAAGTCCAGGTTAAGGTCACTTCAGGACACTCAGAGACGTTTCCCAGAGCAGATCTCCCCAGTGCAGCACAGGACACAACTCAAATCACTGTGGGCCCAGAACTCTCTGAACTGTGCTCAGGGGAGCCTCAAAGGCATCTTCCAGAAGGAGGAGGACATCTGACTGCAAGTGGCCACGAGTCCCTGTCCCTGTCAGAAGTTTTGACATGTTTAAGCAATCTGAGGCCAAGCCACAGTGGACATGAAGCCTGCCCTCAATGCTGGTTTAGGACTTCTCTGTGGACACAGTGGCCAGCAGGAAAACCTCCCCAAATGGCTATGAGCCAGTAGCATGCCTAGCTACACTCTGGTTGCTCTTTGCAAGGTTATGTGATAAGACCATCTTAAGTATAAAGACCAAAAGGGAGCACTAATCATACAAGGAGTCCAACATCTAGTATGCAGGGCATTACCAGTGTGCCCAGTTTACACAGGATGCCAGGCAGCTCCCCGCTGGCCCCACAGCCACCACTCTGGGAAAGATGGTGTCAGGTGCCAAAGGGCCAGCCTTCCAGGGCACATGCCAGTCATTCAAGTCAGACCACCAACAGCTCTCCTCTGGGAAATGTGCTACTAATTTGAACTGGAATTACGGGAACAACTCTGCTGTCTTCCCCCTCATTCCTGCCTCCTGCTGGGGGCTTGTGGGACTGCAGAGAAACAGAATTCTCTACTCATCAGCTGCTGGACAACAGCAGCCTCTGGCTAGAACATGCTGGGACCCAGGGAACAGGAAGAGCACTGAGGGTGTGCCCTGTCTTCAGGAACATCAGTGCCAGGGGCTCGCCTGGCCTGGACTGCCACCAACTCATCGGAGCCTTGGCTAAGTCCTCTAGATGAGGAGGCTGCTTCACCAGCTGACAGGAAGAGACAGCCATGCAAGTCCTGGAAGGGGTGGAGCCGAGGCGGAGTCAATACTGACATGGCATGGACATGCAGTGTTCACGCGAGCTGACCTAAGCCATCTATCTGAAAGCTGCTTCCTCAGGAGCTCACACTCCTCCAGATGACCCAGAGTCACATCAGCTTCAAACCAAACGCCACGCAGAGATAAGCCCCAGCTTCAGCACATACTTTCTGCATGACTGCAAAGAGAATGCTCACACGGCAATGATCTCTAAGACTTTTACTCAGAAGTGATTCCAAAACTAATTGTCCCCCGAAGTGAACTCACAGAGAAGCGGTTAATCCCATAGACACATATTTACACTGGACAGGAGCGATGGTCCTTCATGAAACCAAAGAAAACATGGAAAACAGGGAGGCCCCTGAGGCTGTAGGATTTTAACTGATTCAAGTTTTGTAAATAAGCACAGATTTCAGGCACTGGGCAGCTCATCTGGACATGTGTGTGTGGGGCTCTTGGTTTCAGCAACACCTCCAGGGGGCTATGTCAGGGAGACACACACTCCATGAAGCACAAGTGGCCTGCGGGAAGGTCCTGCAGCTCTTCCTGACTTGTGCTAGTTCTACACACTCGTGACCTCATGGCACTGTCTACACCTTGGGTCTCTGGGCAGACACTGCCATACTCCACTCCCCATCCTCAGACTCAACACTCCCGCAGGGCAGGGATGCAGCCATGACCCGTGGAGAACGGACCCCTTTCTCTCTGGAGCTATGGAATCCGGTGTTGGAGCAGAGCCTCAGTCTACTAGGAGGGTGACTCAAGGGTCCCGGTAAGGTGGAGGCATTAAGCAGAGTCTAGGAGATGGTTCATGTCCCCAACCTGCCTGAAGGGCTCTACAGTTTCGCATGCTTCTTACTGCAGGAAACAGGTGAACAAATGTTCTTGTACTGACACAAGATGCAGCCAGCAAGCTCTGCACCAGCCTACCAGCCCTGTATGAGGAATAGGCATTACAGAAGCAATGGAGGGCATATCCTAGACAGGACAACCTGAGTCGAGGTTGGAGTGTACCTAGAGAGAATGATGGCCATGGCTCACCCTAAGATACAAGCTGGTGATGGGCTGAGTGGGCACAGGGCCGCCATATTGTCCACTTGGTTCTTATGAACATCTAGGTAGCACCTAAGTATCACAGCCATTGGGGACAAAAAGCAGAGTTCTTCAGAATGCACAGAGAGGAACTGCTGGGGACAAGCAGGATGGACAGTGTATGGTGACCTCATAGGTTTTACCTTCAAACACCTGATGGTTATTCCTGAGCAGGGTCTGTAGGCCTCCACACTCCCGCTTCAGCTGCTGCAGGGTCTCTGGGCTCAGTTCTGCAGCCACTTCTGCCAGGGAAAGGCTCCCTGTGGAAAAGCAGGTGTCCGCACACACCACAGATTACAAACTGTAACCAGCACAGACTGTCAGGTCCCAAAGCCAAACCCAATCCTACAGCTTCAAGTCCCGTGTGTGCTGCAGCTGCAGGGTCCTGTGTGTACAGTTTAATGACTCCACATCCTATAACCACAGGACACAGGGCAGAGGTCACCCCAGCCACAGTGACACAGTGTGCCAGCACGCAGAACCACTTGCTTCCACTGGGCAGGCTGAGCATCGAATAAGTCTACCAACACCTGACAGAGTGGCCCAACCCCCACATTCCTGGTACCATACAAACAAGACACAGCCCAGAGTTGAGGAGGCAGCACCAACAGGCAAGCCTTTAGCTGTGTCTCCTGGCCAAGCTGTCATCAGAGCGTTCAGGCACTGTCCACGCTGGTAGGCACACAGGGGGCTGGAGTGAGAGGTGTGACACAGGACCACAGGTATCACTGTGAGGTCTCTCCCACTCATCACAACAGTGTGACACAGGACCACAGGTATCACAGTGAGGTCTCTCCCACTCACAACAGTGTGACACAGGACCACAGGTATCACAGTGAGGTCTCTCCCACTCACAACAGTGTGACACAGGACCACAGGTATCACTGTGAGGTCTCTCCCACTCACAACAGTGTGACACAGGACCACAGGTATCACTGTGAGGTCTCTCCCACTCACAACAGTGTGACACAGGACCACAGGTATCACTGTGAGGTCTCTCCCACTCACAACAGTGTGACACAGGACCGCAGGTATCACAGTGAGGTCTCTCTCACTCACAACAGTGTGACACAGGACCACAGGTATCACTGTGAGGTCTCTCCCACTCATAACAGTGTGACACAGGACTACAGGTATCACAGTGAGGTCTCTCCCACTCACAATGGTGTGACACAGGACCACAGGTATCACTGTGAGGTCACTCCCACTCACAACAGTGTGACACAGGACCACAGGTATCACAGTGCGGTCTCTCCCACTCACAATGTTGCTCAAAACCCTGCACACACCTGAAAACACTCTCATCAGATACCCTGTGACAAGGAAGTCTACTCTGCCTAAGGTGACAATGGGTCACCTCCCCACACTGCAGCTCATCTGGGTCTCACAGCAGAGCTGGAGGCTAAAATCAGACCCAAGGGCCTCCTTCCCAGTGTCCAGAATGGCTTACTGAGCGAGACGCCCAGGCCTCCACCAGGCAGAGCGGGGAGAGGCTGACTGTGGGCTCAGAGGCCCGGGACCATTCCCTTCTCACAGAGATGCTTCTCACCCAAGGGCACCTGAGAGCCTCCAACAAGTCTAAGCCTCTGGACACCCATCAACAAAGGTATGGTACCCTAGTGCTCCACCCGATAGCAGGAAGGATGAGATCTAGGCCCCAGAGCCGTCTCTAGACCTAGGTCTGAAGAGGGTCCAGCTAGCTCAGGGCTCCCATGCCAGGCACCGTCTAACAGTCCCCCAATTCCCAGCACGTCTCACTTAAACCAGGACTCCTGCTGCACAGCGCACTCAGGAACCTCCACATCCATAGCACCATTCCAGCACTGCCCTGAGTTCTTCCAACCTTCTGGAGAAACGTTTCTGCAAGGACCCCATCATAGCATCTACACAGTGATGCTAGCCCCAAACCACAGACTGTTGGGTCTTCAAGTTACATGGCACCTGAGTCAAGGCCACTCTGGACAGTGGCCCAGAGGGCCTCCCAGGATTGGTTAGTTCTGTAGGAGAACGTACAAGAAGGTCCTGCCATGTCACATATGGGAGTGACTTGGAAGAAACCTGGACCCAAGAGGCTCAGATGAGGATGTGGCATGGGGGATGAGAGTGGAGCCATTCTGCTCTAGGCTATGCCAGGGGCCACTTGCTCCTGTGCAGGGTGAGAACTAGGCAACATTCACAGCTTCAGATGCAACCCTGATTCTAGTCAGCAGATGGCCCCCTACCACCCTCTAGTGGTCACAGGTGGAAGCAAGGGGTGCAGCTGAAAGCTTTGACAACCTCAATTTTAAATGTAAGAGCAACCCTACTTTCCCTGTTTCTAATATGCAGGTTCCAGCCAATGAGCAATCAGATGCAACTGTCTCTTCCATGGCAACAGTTTTATATTTAGGGACTGCACTGAATGAAAGTATTGAATTTGCATTCAAGGGAACGGGGCTTTTGACACTTGGCAACCTGTTCTCTGGTGGCATCATCATTTCTAAGGCTAGAACACCAGCAGCTCTGGCCTCCACCTTCCTTTCCTAAACTATGGACAGCTGTTCACTCTCATCCTTGGGGTATACTGAGCTACAGAGACCCACGGCCCATGCTGGCTAGAGAGTCTGCCCGGGGCGTTAGGGCCTACCTCCTTCATTCCAGGTCTCCAGACTCCCGTCCTCAGAGCTCCCCGTGGTTAAGTTCTTTCCATCTAACAACAAATTTGCCACTTGTAAAACCACTTGGTCAATAAAGTCTCGAGGGAGGGCAGCGCAATTCCTCACACGCTCGGCCTTTTCTCTGGGGCAGAACCCAGGCATCCAGAGCCCTGTGGCTGGGGCTACTCCTCCCTCGGCAGCCAAGGCGTCAGGCATGCACTCGGCCCCAGCGTCGCAGGTCCTGTGGCTGTCTTGGGGACCAGCATCGTGGGCAGCTGCCTGGGGTGCAGACGGCGTATGTCCTTCATCAGGCGGGCATTGGGAGTGACCTTGTCTGCTGTGGAGGTACCGAGTCCTCTGCTCATCCATCCAGACCTCTGAAGAAGGCAGGTATGTTCTGGATTTTCCAATGAGGCAGACCTGTGTTTGAAGAGACATCGTATTGCAACATTCTTCACGAAGCATGCTTGTGCTAAATAACAATTTAGAGCAAAGTTTTAGAAATCAGTTATAAGAAGACAGAAATCCTATTTCAGCCTTTTGGTTGTACTTGGGATAGATTCCAAGGCCTTGCACATGTGGGAAACACTGCCCTCTGAGGTCTACCCTAAGCCCTGAATTCCATTTTTTTAACAGATACCAACAGACAAGATTTATAAATAAAAAAGCCAACAATAAAACCTAGTGAGGAATGTGGGTGCAGATCTGTGGAAGGAGTAAGTTAGCTAAATGCTTCACTCAGACGGTCTTTATTAGGCCTGCCTTTCCCCAGGAGTGACACAATTCACCTCTGAAAGTTCCTGGGGAATCTGTGTAAGAATGAGGCTGTGTATTAACCTGCCAGCATGACACCCGAAACAATGCAGGTACCCAAAGCATCTAAGGAACTTCCTCCACACTTTCCCCTGGTCATTAACTCCAGAGTTAGAGTGCACAGCAAAAGGGGCCAACGGAATTCCATTACGGTCACTCAGTCCTGCCATGTACTCTGAGTTTGGAGCAACGGAGCATCTGATGTGTTTGGTCCTCACCAGCTGTGTGGCTGTCTAGCACTGACTGGGCACCTCCCATACTACCCAACGGTAACACTGGGTCAGAAACCGCATGAGCTTCCTTGGTTTTCATGATGAGCAGTGGAATGGCAGGTGCCAAACACAGATCTCTGACACCCCAGACTGAACCTTCTCCAACCCAGAGGAGCAAGACTTGCTGGCATGACGCCACTTGGGAAAAAGGTGCAGGCCTGAAGATGGGCTCTGAAGGAAACGCTGGAAGAGCCCCAAGCAGAACACACTCCCCAGCCCCGCCCTGCCCTGGCACATACCCGCTTGGTAGAAGGAATCCTGAGGCAGTCTTCCTGCATGTGGAAGCCACAGGAAAGTCCCACCTCCAGCACGAAGTCCAGGTACTCACGGTACTGTGTCTTCCTGCTCTGCCGCCGGTGGTATCGCCCCACAAAGTCAAAGAAACAGCAGGGCAGGACGAAGAAACGGCAGGTGTAGGAAGACCTAGAGGAGGAAGAGACCCAGGAAATCCTTAGGAGGCCAGCACAGACCAAGACCCAAGGAACCCGGAACAGACTCAGGAAGACCTGAGGAGCCCAGCACAGACTCAGGAAGACCTGAGGAACCCAGAACACACCCAGGAAGACTCGAAGAGCCCAGCACAGACCCAGGAAGACCCAAGGAGCCCAGCACAGACCAAGGAAGACCCTAGAAACCCAGTGCAGACCAAGGAAGACCCTAGAAACCCAGCACAGAAATCCAGGAAGATCCAAGGAGCCCTGCACAGAGACCCAGGAAGATCCAAGGCGCCCTTTACAGAGACCTAGGAAGATCCAAGGAAACCTGCATATAGACCCAGGAAGATCTGAGGAACCCTGCATACAGACCCAGGAAAATTCGAGGAACCCTGCATAGAGACCCAGGAAGATCTGAGGAACCCTGCATAGAGACCCAGGAAGATCTGAGGAACCCTGCATACAGACCCAGGAAGATCTGAGGAACCCAGCACAGAGACCCAGGAAGACCAGAGGAACCCAGCACAGAGACCCAGGAAGACCAGAGGAACCCAGCAGAGACCCAGGAAGACCAGAGGAACCCAGCACAGAGACCCAGGAAGACCAGAGGAACCCAGCAGAGACCCAGGAAGACCCGAGGAACCCAGCACAGAGACCCAGGAAGACCAGAGGAACCCAGCAGAGACCCAGGAAGACCAGAGGAACCCAGCACAGAGAACCAGATAAGTAGGCACATCACAGCATGCACAAGCAGCAGAAGGTCAAGTACCTAAGCTGCTCCTGGTATTCTGACATCTAAAGTAATAGGTCTTTCTTATCTACTTTTTTAAGGCCAACGGGTCTCATGTGGCCCAGATGCAAATGCACTCAAATGCACCATTTAATCCTAACTTTTGTCTCCACCTTCAATGTACTGGGGTTACAGGCATAGTCACCACACCAAATCGTTTCCCACAGATCTCTAAAACCCATGCAGCACATTGTATCTTTCAACAAAACAGAAACTGAATTAATAAAAAATAATTTTCCTGTGTAGTTACTCTGGCCCACTGTGGCATCAGCTTTCTAGAGCTGGAACTTCAGGTAGCAATCAGAAAATAAGGGAGGACAGCAGATGGGTGGTGGCAGCGCACGCCTTTAACCCCAGCCCAGGCAGAGACAGGTGGATCTCTTTGAGTGCAAGGCCAGCCTGGTCTACAGAGTGAATTCCAGGACAGGCTTTAAAGCTACAGAGAAATCCTATCTTGAAAAAGAAAAAAAAATGTGGATTTCAAGACAGGACAGCAAAGGTAAGTTTCAGACTTGACCTGGAGTGGAGTTAGGAGCACAAACAGCTCAGAGTCCTGGTGGGGAGAGGCCCTGATGGAAGACTAAGAGAGGTGGGGCTGAAGGCACTGGCAGTGTTTCAGACTCTACAAAGTGTTGTCTAAGTGTGCAGCGGATCTGTCTAAGGAAGTCAAACCCTCTAAAACCAGCATACTTTCCAAAAAAGGTGCACACCTATGAACATGGGACAGAAATCTGTAAGATGACATAACTGGGATCAATGTTGGCTGACAGAACACAAGAGGAAACACGTGTGTGGCTTAGGATTTCTAATAGCTACAGTTTCAAAAGAAAAGCAGGTAGATTTAAATTTACTCAATATATCTACGCTACCGTCATTTCAATGCTCTAAGTTACCCTGTCAGTTGCCGCACTGCCACAGTGACTAGGGGCCGCTACCGTGGGCATCAGTGCACAGGAAGAAACAACCACCTGCCTTTCCTACTCACCTGGCTGCAATGACAGGGATCCAGGGAGTGAGCTCATCAGAATGGTTACCAATCAGCCAATCAACACCAGGGAACAGGGTCTTGTCACTCGGGATGATGGAACCTTCCTTAAGAATGTCACAGGAGAGGAAGCAATCAGTATGTCTGCCAGAAGCTCTGCCATGACTCATAGTCCACCTACACTGATCCTCCTAGGCCTCCACGGTGCGCAGCTTACTATGAGGAGGAGGTGACTGTCCTGCCCATAGTTGGTCTCCAAGGACACAAATCCCTGGCAACTTTTGGGGTCCCCCAAAAGAGCACTTTTCTGGGTGATGACTAAAACTTGTTTCCTGCATAAACACAGAAAGCAACCAACAGAGACACAGCTGACGACTGGTCCCCTCTGAGAAGAGGACATGAAGTCTGCTCAGTTCTGGGCTATTCTGTCACTATGGTCAGTGAACTCTCAGTAGTGACATCTCACCCACCTGCCTTCTGAGTTTCTGCACGTCACCCTTCCTGGAGGTCAGAAGCCAGCCTCGAATTACTGAGTGACATCTCAGAGAACTGACTGGTAAACAGAGAGGAAGGAGGTCCATCACAACTTGAGATGGTGCAGGATGGAACCCAGGGGTTGGAGTAGCACTCTAACCATGCCTGCCTCTCCAGCACTGCTCTACACCAGTCCTCACAGTAGGACTGTTAGCTCCCTATGGCAGGCCTCACAGTAGAAGCATTACAACTGTGGTGCTGTTTACACAGACGCTGAGACACTGAATGTACAATTGGCCAATTGCCAAGTGCATCGCCACAAAGGAAAACAAGCCTTTAGCAACATTTATTATCATTGCACTCACTCTACATGTAAACCTTCCCGCTTGTCTCTTCATGAATCAAGAGCTTATTTATACTTTGGGTTGCCATTACCAGGCTGCACTGCCCTGGAAACAGCCAGACTTACTTCACAAAAGTCTTCTCAATATAGCAAATTGAAACCATCTTGTTTGATGCACAAACTTAAGACAATCTGAGATCATCATGGCAACATATTAACAAGGAATTCTAAACACACTTGCACTGAACAGGGTTAGAAAGAAGCTTAAGGGGCTGGAGAGATGGCTCAGTGGTTAAGAGCACTGACTGCTCTTCCAGAGGTCCTGAGTTCAATTCCCAGCAACCACATGGTGGCTCTCAGCCATCTATAATGAGACCTGGCGCCCCCTTCTAGCTTGTGGGCACACACCGAAGGAATGCTGTACACATAATAAATAAATAAATATTTTTTTTTTTTAAAAAAAGAAAGAAGCTTAAGTCAAGATGGATGGGATTTCTAGGCAGAGCTACTACCACAGACACCATACAAATGCAGCTAGAAACAAACTCACTGGGAAATACACCAGCAGCACACAGCTCAGGCAGAAAGTACAACCGACTTCCACTGAAATACTCAACACTAGAACCAGCAATGTTGGCACTGGGACTAGAAGGGGTTCCTGAGTCAAGTGCTGGGTACCCCTAATAAACAGCTCAAACTTCTATACATTTCCTAAAAGCTCCTCACACCAACCAGCCACTCCTTCAGTTAGGACTTACTAGTGGGACAGTTTGAAGTTCATTCCAAGCAGAGGGTTAAGACCCAACTGAGGACACAGGGATGCTGACTCTGCTACATCACTCCTGTGGATTATCAGTCTCACACAAAATTCAGAGTCTTAGGCACCAACCATGAGGATCTATGAACTGCACATCCACCTGAAGGGCTCCCTATGCACCTGCCAGCTGACCAACAGTCCTCAAATTCGAGACGCTAAAAGCATCTTTCTTTTTGGACATAAGGTCTCACTATTTAGCACTAGCTGGCCAAGAATTCACTCTGTAGACTACTGAAGAATATTAATTTAAGATGTGTTACATTTGTTTAGGCTGAGGAACATCTATTTAATGATGCAAAGATGTGTTGCATTCTTTCATGTTGCATTTGTTTAACTGTGAATCTGTGCTATTTTACCTGCTTAAAACACCTGATTGGTCTAATAAAGAACTGAATGGCAGTTCGAGACCAGCCTGGTCTACAGAGCTAGTTCCAGGACAGGCTCCAAAGACACAGAGAAACCCTATCTCGAAAATCAAAAAAAAGAAAAAAAAAAAAAGAGCTGAATGGCCAATAGCTAGGAGAAGGGATAGGCGGGGCTGGCAGGTAAAGAGAATAAACAGGAGAAATCAGAGGAGGATGGAGGAGTGAAAAGATCAAGGGACGAGAAAAGAAGGGGCCAGTTACACAACCGGGGGGGGGGGGGAAGGGAGAGAAAGAGAGAGAGAGAGATATGTAGGATAAAGATAAAAGCTCGGAGGCAAAAGGTAGATGGATTAATTCAGGTTAAAAAAAAAATTGACTAGAAATAAGCCAAGCTAAGGCCAGGCAGTCATAAGAATAAGCTGCTGTGTGATTTATTTGGGAGCTGGGTGGTGGGCCCACTAAGAGACAAGGAGCAAAGAGCCAAAAGAGTAAAACAACCAACAACAGTAGGTAGACCAGGCTGGTATAGAACTCAGAGTTTGTCTGTCTCTGCCTTCCAAGAGCTGAGCTTAAAGGCATATGTCACCATGCCCAGTTCTAAAAACATTTCTCAAATTTCTTTCCTATTTTTAAGGTCAGGGCTCATGCAAGGTTAGCTTGTAGTCATTATATAGCTGATCCTCCTGCCTCTATTTCCCAAGTGTTGGAATTAAAAAAGTTCACCTCAGATACTGAAGATACTATAGCGGAAATAAACACACTGTTCAAAGAAAACAGCAAATCCAACATATTCTCATCACAAAACATCCAGAAAATCTGGAACACCATAAAAAGACGAAACCTAAGAATAGGGGTAGAAGAAGAAGAATTACAGTTCAAAGGCCCAGAAAATATATTCAACAAAATTATAGAAGAAAACTTTCCCAACCTAAAGAAGGATATTCCTATGAAGGTACAAGAAGCATACAGAACACTGAATAGACTGGATCAAAAAAAAAACAAAAAACAAACAAACAAAAAAAAACAAAGCAAAACAAAACAAAAAAAAACCCTTCCCCTTGCCATATAATAATCAAAACACAAAATTTCCTATAACATAAACCAACAAGCAATTAAGAATCCCTGGGAAAGCAACCATGAATACAGAAGGAAGAATGAGTTGAGGGACTGGCAGTGAGCTCCTTGCCCCTCAAGCCTTTGTCATATCATCTCAACTTGAAAAAGAGGTATGATGAATGAAAATGCAACAGTCTCTAAAGTTGTACTTTTTGCTGCAGATGAACAGTATTAGCTGTGGGCAGTGACTGGGCAGCAGTGGCTGTCACTGTGGCAGCTGTGGGCAGATGGGTACAGTGGCAGCTGTAGGCAGTGTCTGGGGCAGTGGGGGCACATGGGTACAGTGGTGGCACTGATGAATACTTGGTGCTCATCATGTTGAAATGGTTAATTGTGATTGCCAACTTGATGGGGTGTAGAGTCACTAGGAAACACACTTCTGAGTATATGAGGTTATTTCCAGAGAGGTTTAACTGAGACAAGACCAGTGGGGCTGCTGCATGTTATCACTCAGAGCGGGTGTCTGAACAGGTTCCTGCAGCAGGCCTTGGGGGGGGGGCATCTCCCCACTGTAGACAGCATGGAGCATCTCCTATGCACACACATGAACAGCATAGCTCAGGGAAGAAGGTCTCCAGCAAGGTCACTGTAACCAGAGGCTGGGCAGAGCTCAAAGTGTCCCTTGACTCTCCTTCCTATGTCAGAGCACTCACACTAAAGTGAACTCCTACAGTGACTGAATCCAGAGGTGCCCCTGCCAACAGCTGACTCTAGGAGACAAGTCTTGCTAGAACAGATTTGTGGGGGGTAGCGGGGAGAGCAGTACCTCCAATTGAGTTTGGGGTCCATACATGTCCCAGATCTTCCTTCTTCGGACATCAATCCCTCTGCCTGGATGCTGAAATAAGTAGTTTTGAAATCATGGGTTAGGTTCGGGCAACTACAGTAAGCTGGCACAAAAAAACAAGTCTGCAGGCACTGCCCTGCCACACGGGAAAGGCAGGACATGACGGGCACAGTTCTCAACTCCTGGCAACACTACACACCTAAATGGCTAGTGAGAACTCACACCCTGCCAATGATCACCACAGATCTTCAAATGGGACCACAGTAGCCTATGTCCCAAGGCAGTGCCCAGGGAACACGCAGGGGAAGGCAAGCTTGTGATCAGTCCCATCAAGATCTCTGCACCCTGCTGCAACCTTATTGATTCCCCCACTTGGGTAGAGGGCCACAGAACCTTTCTGTCACCACGGAAACCCAGCTTCCAGGTCTTCACAGGGACACCACTGCAAAGGACTCCTTTATAAACACCCCAGAAAGCTCAAGCTTGAAGCTGTGGGCACCACTCTGAGCCAGGCTGACTCGAGTCCAGGCAAGAAGTGTTGTTGGAACTGGGTGGCTGCACACTCTGGAGTCAGGGATGGCGCTTCTCTGTGAGTCTGAGGCTAACCTGGACGACACAGCCAGCACTAGGCTACTGAAACCTTGCCTCAAAAAATTAAAAACAAGAAACATGGGTCCCCTTTGCCCAACCTATAGGACCCTTAAGACAAGACAACAGAGCCATGCTCACCCCCTCACTGCTCAAGATGTGAACCAGGAGGCCATTTCCGCACCCTAAGTCCACGAAGGACTGCTTGGTGGTGACTCCCCTCTCGGTTCTCTCGTCTTCCCATAGGATCTGAGGAAAGAGACAAAAGTAAAGAAAACCCACATGTTGCCTCATGCTGTTCCAGAACAAACCTAACAGAAAAAGGCACACACGTGCCATCCTGGGAAGATGAGGCAGGAGGACTGTAAGCTCAAGGCTTGCCTGGGAAACCTGGTGGGATCCTGTCTCAAGATTTTAGAAAGAGAGTTGTGACAAATGGCTCAGTAATAGAGCACTTGCCTGCCATGTGTGAGACCCTGGGTTCCAGTCCGAGTATTATAAAGAAAAATAAAGACTCAAACACTAATGCCACGGGGGGGGGGGGGGGGGGGAGCGGGGAAGGATGGAGAAACTTCTCCCAAGGCCCAGGGCTCCCAGACGGGTGACACGAATGTGCGGAACAGATGGGGACTTTGGCCCGAGGACACGGGGTCCCCCAGCCCCACTCTTCTCCTCTGATGCTACATTCATTCAGGGCCGGGGTATAGCTCAGAGGTAACCATGTTAGAGTGAGCCCAGCACACAAGGTCCTGGGTTTGATCCCAGCACCGTAAAAATGGCATCCACATCCAGTGGTCATCTCCAGGCACAAGCACGCCAAGACGATTCAGGGTTTCTTTACCTTCTGCATGCCTTATCAACCAAAAGAACCTTGTGCCCTAAACTAAGAGAACTACAAGTTAAAGGGAAACTGGGAAGCTCTAGTTTAAATGCTTTATAGATAAGAAAATCAGGAGCACTGAGTTAAAGAAGTGTCCAATTGAGCTGGCTAACCAGCAAGTTAAGGACAGACTAGAAGAGAGAGGCCCAGGCTGCAGCTAGGTGGCACTGGATCGTCAGTGCCTCCACAGTGACAACTGTGTCTCACTGACTCCTGCCCATCTGCCCTCTTACGCCCCAATAACTGATACACATTCGCTCTGTGCTCATGCAGGACGTGAAGTCACTTCACAGCAGAGCAAACCACAAGCCTGACTTAGTGACTGGTCCACCCCAGCTAGCAGCATCTGCCAGAAGCAAGGTTCAGACACTCCATGAGTGAACACTGCCAAGTGCTCTTACCAGCAGGTATGTAGCGATGGCCACGTCTTCATAGACAAACTTTTCAGGATCTGTTACTTCAGGCCAAACCTAAAATGTTTTTAGGGAATATGTAAATAGCTGTGAAATTGCCTTGAACAACTTAAAGTATTTCCTAACAGCCTAAGTCAAACCAACTACAACTAAGAGAGCTTCATACAAGAACACAAGTACTACACTGCGTGTATGGAACAGAAAGTGCCCCACACAAAGAGATCCAAAGCATCAACAATATAGTTTAAGATGTCCAATACAGAAAAAAGTCAGTTTATCCGGATAAAGATAATTCTAATGAAATGAAGGAGGAGGGCAGGGCTAGGAAGGAAGCTCAGTCGGTAAAGAACTTGCTTCACATGAAGATAAGGATTCAGATCGTCAACACCCACATGAAAAGCCATGTATGGCCATGGGTCACTGGAAATAGGAGGACCACTGGGGCTTGCTGACTGCCGGCCTAGCTCCAAGTTCAGTGGAAAACCCCAGTGACGAGCACGTCACATGACATTCTCCTCGGACTGCACATGTACGCACAGGTGTATCCACCCTCACACATACACATGTGAGCATGCACACAGACACAGACGGACTCAGGAGACTAGGCCAAGTGCTCAGGGCCAGGCTCTGCTGACAGGCAGGACAATAACGCACCTTGAGAGTCAGCCATGTACAGAACTGACGAGGCCAGTGAGTGACATAAGGGACAAACCTTATTTTAGATTGTCCTGGGAACAATCTAAAAGCTGAAAAACAGGAGTACCTTCTTAAAGGTATGGAGAGTCCACAGAAGACCCCCGGGCCAGGGTCTCCAGGAGAAGGGAGCCTAGCTGTGTACAGATAGACTGAACCATATCTCTATAATGAGTCACTGTGGCTCAAGCCTGTGGTTTTGGTAACTTTGCCCTATAAGCACAAGGACTAGCTCAAGGCCGTGTTGTCAGGAAGCATGCTGCTTTTTTTTTTTTTTTTTTTTTTTTTGGAGCACTTGCTTTAGTAACACCTGTAAGTAAATGGGGCCAGAGCTACTGAGACAGCTCTGCGGTTAGAGAGCTTTCTGCTTTTGCAAAGAACCCAAGTCAGGCAGCTCACCACCACTGCATGGACTCCAGGGGATCTAACACCCTGTTACGTCTGTGGGCAACTGCAGGCCTACGCACATATCCCCACACAGACAGACACACATATAAATTATTTAAAATTTTAACTAGTCAGGCCCACATGGTGGCACATGCTTGTAACCTTAGCACTTGGGAGGATAAGACAGGAAGCCCATGAGTTTCAGGCTAACATGGGCTACAGGGTAATCTTAGTTCAAAAAACAAAAATTAAATTTAAACAAAATGTAAATGTTATAATATAGTAACTAACACAATGTTTAATATTTTTTGATTAAAATTTCCCTTTTGAGTTCCTGAAAAATATAAAAAAGTTTACTCCTGAGTTTAAAACTGTATCGGAACACCCACTTGGTTTACATTGCCTGCACCCACAGTGGGTTTTCAGTGTGGTGCCTGAACTCGATAGGATGCCCTCAGGGAAGAGTCTCCCGGGCAGGCACTGGCTGTGTCACCTGTTAAATGGCGGACCTCGGACACTCCCGGAGCATTACCTTTACCATGTCTCTGTACTTCTCTTTGAGCTCCTGGTACAGCCTGCTGTAGCGCAGGACAGATACCAGGGAAAGGGTGCTTTTAAATTCACTCTTCCTGTTCTCCACGGCCCACCTGGCCAGCTTGGACAGCAGTTCTTCTCTAAGCCAGGCAGGTTTAGGATAGACAACGCCATCTGAATGCCACCTCTCTGGACAGAAAATTAAAACAGATATGAACCTTCAAAAATAAGAGAAATACCAGTAAGAAGAGCTGGCTTCAATTCTTATTATTAAGTTATATGTTTATTCCCCAGAAGACAGCAGGAACTAAAACATCTTTTTTCTCACACTCTGTGTGTGTGTGTGGTTGTGATCAAACCCAGGGCCTGTCAAGGCACACAACAGGCACTGTTACACCACTGAGTGACAAGTCTACACTGTGTAACAAGCAGGGCTCTAAACTATGACAGGATCAAACTCTACAAACAGCAGCATGATGATGGGATTAGAGTTCCTATGAATTTGGCCTAGATTTGAAAGGTCTTCCAAAGGCTCCTGCATTGAAGGCTTGGTCCCCAGTTCATCCAAGTTTATAGGTGTGGCCGCTGGAAGTGGCTGGACCACGAGAGAACCAACCTCATCAACAGGCTGACTCATTGATGAACACAGCGTATGGGCCATTGGGAGTGGTGGGAGCTTTAGAGGGTGAGCTTCTGTTGGAGGAAGTAGGGAGGGGGAGGTGCACTCCTGAAGGGCAGAATTTGTCTATGGCTCCCTCTTGCTGTCAGCTTCCTGGCTGCCCCGAGTGAGAGGCTTGACTAAAGCACACGCTCCTAGCTTTTCACTACAGGCCCAAAAATCGAAGAGAGACCACAAACTAAAACCTCTGAGACCTTGTAAAAACTACTACATACATACATGTATATCTGTGTGTATGTGTCTGTGTATGTCCACACACGCATGTGTGTCTGTGTGTGCATGCTCAGATTCTCTCCTTCCATCATGTGTGTTCTGGAGATCACTCAGGTTGTAAGATCTGAAGCAAGCACCTTTGTGAATGGAGTCATCTCCCTGCCCTTGAAACTCCCTGAAGGTGATTCCCTTTGGTATTTTGCCACAACAACAGAAAGCTGACTAGCAAGAGCATCCTAACTCGCTGCTGCAGACCATGAAGGCCACGTGGAACATAGAGACTGGGGACTCCAGCTACATAGTAATCCCCAACTCAGGACCAGCACCAGGAACCGGCAGAGTGGTGACTGTAGTGTACATCTGAGACCATCCCACCAACATAAGACCTTGGCTCTTCTGCACCCCCAGAACCTTCCAGCTGCCCAGGGATAGGACATCACACAGCAGTGCAACAGAGTGGCATCCGACTCTTACCATTCTCCTTCACTGTGATGGAGCTGGAGCTGATACACATTGCTCATCTTAACCTCCAAATTCCCCTCACCATCTTCTTCCAAGGGTAAAAAGGTGACACTCCCATTGGTGACATCTGAGGGAAAAGACAAAGCCAACAGGTCACCGCCACAGCTCTAAACTCTGTCCCTGGTGGAGACCCTCGGCTGTAGATGAAGAACCTGGACTGCTATTCAGGCCCAATGGCCTTGTACCTCATCAACTGGTAACCTTAGATGGCTCTCTACATTAAGATGTCTTTTTTTTTTTTTTTTGACAAGGTCTCACCATGTAGCCATAGCCATGGCTGGTCTAAAACTCAGAGATCTGCCACCTGGGTACTGGAGCTAAAGGCACGAGCCACCACATCCAGTGATTTGTTTGTTTTTTAAGATAGAGGTGCATGTAGTACAGACTGGCCTCAAATTTGCTATGTAGCTGAGCCTGGCTTTGAACTGATCTTTGTGCCTCCACCTCCCAGTGTTGGAATGACAGGCTTATGTGCCAGGTCCATATTGAAAAGTATGTATCATGCACCACCAACTGTTTTAAGCACCCTATAGTGAGTAATTTCACTAATCTATTAGTATCCGATTTTGCAAATGAAGAAACTGAGGCACAGAGTCCTACAGCTAAGTTTAAAGCCATGCCATGGGGGCTCATATATGGAGGTGAATACTGTGATGAGTCTCTTGCAGAAGCCTGAGGAGAAAGCAATCCTCATATTAGCACTGCTAATGGAGAGATGGTGCCTCTCTGAAAGAAAGGAAGGGGAATTCTATCTAGCTTCCCTCTTCCAAGCAGCCAGCACGCTTCCCTTCTGGACAGGCCCCATTTAAAGCTTGCACAGCTCAGTAAAGATAGTTGGGAGATGGAAAAGAATTAATGTGCTGACAATAATGACAACAGAACTACACTCCACCAGAGGTTCCAAGGCCCCGAACACAGCACTTGAGATGTCTTGGGAAGGCAGAGAGGCAGTCAATAGTATGTAGGAAGCAGCATGCACCTACAGTGACGACAGCCCAAGAGACCCACAGGGGTCCCCAAAGATGTCCATACCCTAAAGCTCATCACTCAGGAGTATGTGGTATTATGTAAAGGAGGAACTTTGTAGACCTTATAAAGGAAAGTACTCTGGGCTATTGAGTGGCCAAACTCATTCCCATCAGCACCAACTGGTGGTGTACTTTCTACAGGTGGATGCAGGGTAGGACATCAGGGAGATCCATTCAGAGCATCAAAGGGCCAGGCAATGCTGCAGGCATAAAGATGCAGGGGCCACGACAAAAGAATCAAAGAGGCCTCTAGGAGCAAAACACTGACCCCAATTCTACAACCCTAAACACTGGATCCTGACAGCCCAGAGGCCCAGTCTTTCCCAGAGACTTCTGGGAAGAGCCCAGTCAGCCAGTTTTTGGATTTGGGCCTTGCAAGAGTCCAGTACCTGGAAATCAGCAGAGCCCACCAGGATTCTGATCCCCCACCCCCCACCCCTGTCTTTGAGCAAGGGTCAGTTTGTTCCACCAGCCATTACATTTGCAGCAATCTGCTACTACAGAGTGGCAACTGGGAAGTCAACACATTGTGGGGTTAAATTCAAGGCAGGGATCTCTGAAATCTCAAGGCTAGGATTACAAAGTTCATGTCTGAAGTACAACCACTACTGATGACCAACAGGCTGCCATCCACCCGGGCTCAATACTCAAGAATATGTGGTCTCAATAGGCTCTGTCACAAGTCACCTCTCGGGGCAGATTCCCGCTCAGCTACCTCTACAGATGCTAAAGTATCCTCCAACATCCAGCCCATCCTTCACCTCTCCCGGAAGCCTTCCAGACCTCCAGCATCTGTTCAACAATCCCATCCTCTACTGAGGACACTTCCCATGTATCTCTCAAAGCCACTCAACGTCCACGACCTCCACACGTTGCAAAGAGACAGGCCCTACAACTACGTTAGAGACCTGTGAATACATGCATCTCAGACCGCACACATTGGCACATGTCTTTAAACCAAACACCTGGGAGGCAGAGGCAGGTAGGTCTCTCTTTTTGCCTGGTCTACAAAGCAAATTCCAGGCCATATATGACCCTGTCTCAAAAAGCAAACGCTTTTCAATCTATTCGCGCTCTTCCCACTACGCTCCCACCTTGCACCACCAGTTCTTTCTTCGGTGCTGTAAGCGGGCAGCGAGGACTCGCTTTCGGGATGACAGTTCTGAGAACCAGGTCGAGCTTCTGAGGGGCTTCAGGCTGAGAACCCATCGCGGGCCCAGAGATGAAGGCCAACATTTCCGGATTGTCGTGGACAAGGCTTTGGGAGACTCGGTCCCACAGAGAGTCCAGGTCAGCCGCGGAGACGTCGCCTTCGCTGCCCCTAGGTCCTAAGCCTGGCTCTCCCTCGGGAGAAGCTTGTCCGGGTTCGCCCGCGTCATGCTCCTCCAGCCCGGGTTCCTGTCCCCGACACGGTCCTTTCTCTGTCTGGGCGCGGGGCAGGGAAGCGCTCCTGCGGGCATCGGTGCGGGCGCCGCACAGGCGCTTATTGGCCACCTGTGGCCTCTCCAGCCACACGGCCACGGCGACCCAGAAGCCCGTGGGTAGCAGAGCATCGGGGTCAGACAACCGCACTCTGCCCAGCTCAGCCATGTCTCCGCGCACGGCGCGCTGCGATGACGTAACCCGGCAGCGCGCTGACGTCTCGGAGCTAGAAGCGGAAGTCGGCTCTCTGTTTTGTACAGTGGGCGGTACCCTCCGGTGAGGCGCCCTCACAGAGCAGTGACGAGGGCGGAGCGGAGCGTGGAACGCCAAGTGGACCGAGTCTCCCGGGAGCCTGCTCGGCTGAAAGCGCAGGCACTGGACCTCTTCTCTTGTTCTCTGACTTGCTTTCCTGCGTGGGGATAAGAGTTTCCTAAGAGCAGTGTATCCATTTTATGCCCCTAAAATGAAATTTGGCCCCATAGGTTCTACCTCTTGCAGGGCAAAGCTGGTAACACCGAGGGAAGTATGGGGGAGGCGTCGTTACTTTAGCAAATCAAACATAACCGGTGCTCCCAGCAGAAAGCCACACGACATGGAGAATTCTACAAGGTTGGTTGACTAGAAATAATTTCGTGATTGTTGAGAGTTGGAATGCAGGTACCTACAATGGTTATCTGGCTCTTTCATAGCCGTGGATTGCCTGACCCAAAATTCCTATGACTAAAAGGAAAACCTCTGAAATATATTAACTTGGTAGAACATTAACTTCTGCCAACCCAAAGCTTAAGCTGTCATCCAAAAACATAAGAAACCTACAGCAGAGACGTCCCTGTTTCGCTATAACTTGGCTACCCAACCAAGTATTTGTTGTACAAACCGACGTAAAGGCTAAGAGTGTCATCAGCCATTTGCATAGGCACATTGTTCTAACCCACCTACCTGATGGTACCCGCAAGTGTACTTTAAAAATACTTTGTGAAGCCGGGCGATGGTGGCACACGCCTTTAATCCCAGCACTCAGGAGGCAGAGGCAGGCGGATCTCTGTGAGTTCGAGACCAGCCTGGTTTACAGAGCTACTTCCAGGACAGGATCCAAAGTCACAGAGAAACCCTGTCTCGAAAAAACCAAAAAAAAAAAAAATACTTTGTGAAATTTGTTACTATTTGTCATGAAACTCATCACAGACTATGCTATCTCTAATTCCCTTTAAGGTGAGAGCTGTGTTTTTCTTTCAGCACATTCCAACAGCACACCTTTGCTCTGTGGTCCAGTGAGCCAAGTTCTCACCCCTCAGCCTCACCCCTCAGCCTCACTTCCCAACCTGCTGGCAACACCCGAGTGGACCAAAGTTTCACCTCGTTGCTGCTTCTGGGTTTCACTGTGACCCTCAGGCTGCTCCATGGACACTTTGAAGCAGCCACACAATTACAGTTGCCTGCTGCCACTGGAACAGATTGCAGCTCCTGAAGGTGACAATGGAGCAGCAGCAATGACGGCAGTCCCGGAGCTGCAGGAGTGACAGAGAGGAGCTGTGGGAGAAGCAGAGGGTGGCAGGAGCTGGCAGTGGGTGGCAGCGGAGAACTGACGATGGTAGCAGCTGCCACATCAATGAGGACAGTATGAGAAACAGCGAAACACGGCACTGGCAGCAGCCACGAAGGTTGTCATAGCAAGAGAAGCCGCTGAAAAGTCAGAGGGCAGCCAGGGCCCAAACCAGAACATCGGGAATAAAGAGAGGGTACAGAGAGGATGGACGGCTGTAAAGCAGCTCTAGGCTGCTTGAAGAATTTCAGAGAGCCAAGGGTCTCAGACACCCTCCACCCTGGAGCTGTCACACTAGCGCTGTGAAAGGCTGTGGAATTCTCACACTCTAGACGTGTATTTAAGAGCTATGACTCAGGGTCCCTCCTACACAAATGAACACTAGAGGGCACCACTGTTTGCTTTTCATGCAGCATGGTACTAGAAACTCACTGTTAACATAAGCTACAAAACCCGTCAAACCCAGACAGCCCTTGAAGAACTTTCCTTTTGCTTCGTCAAGATTTCTGTACAGTTAGTGAAAAGAGCCTCGGCCTACTGAATGGTAATACCAATCTATTCAAGGTCTTTAGCTGTGCTGCAGCGGCCAAAGATCAACAGTGACCAATGGTAGCTGCAGATGTGGGCAGGACTGAGGATACAGAGCTAAGCCGACTGTCCCCGAGATGCTGCCAGCTGGCAGAGGAGGCTGGCCAACAAGTCAGTATCCATTGAACCTGAAAAGGTGTGTGTGTGTGGGGGGGGGTGCAGAAACAGAGAAAAGTTAGTGACTCAGTGTGGCTCCTTTAGCCTCAAAAGTGCTGAGAGAGAAAACTCAGTGACAAGTGACTTAAAAGAAATGATCTGTGCCTCTTCCCAAAAGCCAGACTCCAGAATACCTGGCTGTCCAAATAAAGGGGCCAGAAACCAACAAAATGCTTCCCCAGGTCACTGCTGCTTTCACAGTGGGGAACACAATCTCATGCATATATCTGTCTGTGTTGCCAAAAATAAAGGGCAAGGTTTCCGGGGGGAATGAGTATATACGGGGGGAGGGGAGCGTCGCTGGCTTGGGGTTTCTGGTATAAAGCTGGCTATCATTCCTCATTTTAGTTGCTATTAGACTATAAAGTGGTTTGTTGTTGTGTTTGGGGGTTTTGTTTCTCTGTTTTTGAGGCAAGGTCTTTCTGTTACCAAAGTTTCCTGGACCCTAGTAGCTGTAACAGGCCATGTTACCAGGGCCTGGATGTCCTACCATCTCTACCAAAACAAGTTAAAGAGACCCAAATTGGTGGATGCTCAAATCAGGGCTTGGGGAAATGGGGCAGAGACTTTATAAGATACGCCTCACAGTAAAACAAAGTGTGGTGCCAGGGGCAAGAGCCATGGGGCAGTGTAAACAGACACTGAGTTCAGTAGGATAGTTTCCCAAAAGAACCTTTCCCAGGACACCAGCCCACATCAGTCGGATGGCTCTTGCTCTTCCCCAGGTGGTAACTTCTGGATTTCCAAACTTTGCTCCAAACCTAAGCCTGCAGGTTTCTCGGCTCTCTTTCACGCTGTTCTGACACAGAGCAGGGAAATAGGAACTAAATGATGGTGATGACACACCTAGGAGCACAAGTTCACAGTTTTTTTGAGCTGGTATCTTCCTGTATAACTGAGGGACTTGAAACTCACTATGTAGACCAAGCTGGGATCTTCCTGTATAACTGAGGGACTTGAAACTCACTATGTAGACCAAGCTGGGATCTTCCTGTATAACTGAGGGACTTGAAACTCACTATGTAGACCAAGCTGGGATCTTCCTGTATAACTGAGGGACTTGAAACTCACTTTGTAGACCAAGCTGGGATCTTCCTGTATAACTGAGGGACTTGAAACTCACTATGTAGTCCAAGCTGGGATCTTCCTGTATAACTGAGGGACTTGAAACTCACTATGTAGACCAAGCTGGGATCTTCCTGTATAACTGAGGGACTTGAAACTCACTGTGTAGACCAAGCTGGGATCTTCCTGTATAACTGAGGGACTTGAAACTCACTATGTAGACCAAGCTGGGATCTTCCTGTATAACTGAGGGACTTGAAACTCACTTTGTAGACCAAGCTGGGATCTTCCTGTATAACTGAGGGACTTGAAACTCACTATGTAGACCAAGCTGGCCTTAGACTCAGATCTGCTCACCTCTGTTTCTTGAATCTTGGGTTTAAAGGCCTAGCTGGGGACCATCTTCTCAATGGTCTGATAGCCAAATGAGAAGAGAGTAATGATTTTTAAGACTAATCTTCACTCCTAGGGGATGATGAAATGTTTTAGCTGTTAAGAGCACATGTTTCTCTGCAGGGTCCTCGTGGTACAGGCCTTTAATTCCAGCATTTGGGAGGGAGAGACAGTCAGGTCTCCAAGTTTAAGACCAGCCTGGTCTACAGAGTGAGCTCCAGGATAACCAGAGCTACACAGGGAAACCCTTCCTTGAAAAACAAAACAATCAACAATAAAAACAAAAGCCGGGGGGTGGTGGTGCACGCCTTTAATCCCAGCACTCGGGAGGCAGAGGCAGGTGGATCTCTGTGAGTTCGAGGCCAGCCTGGTCTAGAAGAGCTAGTTCCAGGACAGGAACCAAAAAAAGCTACGGAGAAACCCTGTCTCGAAAATAAAAATAAATAAATAAATAATAAAAACAAAAGAAAAGAACATTTGCTGCTGAATCATGAGGACTGGAGTTCAGATTCCAGTTCAATATCTAGCAGCTCAGAAACACCTGTAACTCCAGCTCCAAGGGCGTGGATGCCGTCTTCTGGCTTCCATGTGCACTTGCATTCATGGACATGTGCATGCTCACAGGCACAGACAAAGGCACAATTATACATATATGAAAACAATACCGTCACGCCTGCCAGGCCAATTGCATTTCTACACAGACTGACCTCAAACTAGTGATCCTCCAGCTTCCTCCTCCTGAGTGCTGGGATTATAGGTATGTCATCACATTCCTATTTCACTGCTGCACGTCAAAAAGGGATGAAAGAGACTCGAGAAACCTACAGGCTTAGGTTTGGAACAAAGTTTGGAAATCTGAAAGCCACCGCCTGGGGAAGAGGAAGACCCATCCGACTGATGTGGGCTGGTGTCCTGGGAAGGTTTCTTTTGGAAAGCTATCCTACTGGACTGGGTGTCTGTTTACTCTGCTGTGGCTCACCTCTCGGTACAACAACAGTCCACCTCCCTTTCCAACCTAACTTCTTGACCTTCTTCTTCCACCTGCTGAGTCCTGTCCCATTGTCTTTGATTCTTCAAACAAGCCAGGCTCACTCCAGCTTTGGGGCCTTTCTTCTAGATTATACATTTCCAGATCATCTCTCCCGTTAGGAGTCAGCTGAACTGTCCCTCCCCTGGCAGGGCTCCGTGCACCAACCAGACACCTCTCAGATCCTGCTGCTGCTGTTGTGCTCTGTCTTCCTATACCCGATCTTGTTTGCTCTCTAGAAGGGGCACTGTGTAACGTGCACATGACAGCTTCCTCTCCTCTCCCTCTAGAAGGGGCACTGTTAACCTGCAGCATCACAGCTTCCCGTCCCCTCCGTCTAGAAGGGGCACTGTTAACCTGCACATCACAGCTTCCCATCCCCTCCCTCTAGAAGGGGCACTGTTAACCTGCAGCATCACAGCTTCCCGTCCCCTCCGTCTAGAAGGGGCACTGTTAACCTGCACATCACAGCTTCCCATCCCCTCCCTCTAGAAGGGGCACTGTTAATGTGCACATCACAGCTTCCTGACCCCTCCCTCTAGAAGGGGCACTGTTAACCTGCACATCACAGCTTCCCATCCCCTCCCTCTAGAAGGGGCACTGTTAATGTGCACATCACAGCACTAGGATACTTTATGGCACATAGCAGGTCCCAAGGTTAGGAAGTGTGACCAGAGAACTGCAGAGCAGAGAAGTCCTGCAAGGATTCCTGGGAGATGCAAGTCCTACCCTTTAGAGAAAGGAAACCAGCAAGGCTAGACAGGGGTCTGAGACCAGTGTGGCCATAGTGGAGGTGAAGAATTTTTCTGTCTGTCCTCTGAGGGTGCCACTGGGCAGGCAGGCAACACATTCCTCCTTGGATCTCTTTTTTTTTTGCGGGGGGACTTAACAGAAAGTGCCCATAAATAAGGGGATCTGTTTAACTGCTGAGCTATCTCTTCAGCTCTTTTCCCTTTCTTATTAAACTGATTCTTTTTCCATTTCTGACCTCGTGTCCCTATTGCAACCTTTGTCCTGGGGTACAAGAACTCACTGAATTCAGATCTGTGGTTTGGCATTTTTTTTGTTGTTGTTATTGTTTGTTTTGTTTTTTTCTCCTTCTCTTTTGAATCTTGGCCAAGAGACTAACCATACTTGCCCTGACACCCTGGGCTTTTTCATGGTTCCTATGCCTTCCATATCGAAAGGCAAAGCTTTTCACTTCCCTCCTTTCTACCCGAGTTTGCCTGTAGCATGGCTTATGGAGAGAAGATTGCCTCAGATGCAGAAATCCAGGTAAATGTATGTCTTCACCAATGAGCTAATGCCAAGTCCTGCAGCAAGTCCCTGTAACATGGTTCGTGTGACATTCCCTTAGGTCCCTTGATCATCAGCTATGCTGTGGTCAGTCAGGCCATTCATGGCTGGATTGCGATGCTCTCCTAGTCCCAAAGGAGATCTTTAACTCCTGAGAGCGTGAGTCTGCTTTTCTTTTAAGGCTGACAACCGTTGGATTGAGTAAGATTTACAGTGGGACTCCTCCCTCCATTGGTTCACAGTAGGCGCATCCACAATGACTGAACTTCAACATTTGTGTGTGCATCTTCAAACCCAGCGCCCTTCGGGCTGCCCGCTGCTATACAGTTTAAAACTAGAAGGGGGCTGGTGTGGATGGTCGCGACAGGGCTGTCGCCAGCCACAGTAGGTACGGAATCCTCTCCACATTCTCTACTGAGTGTTGTGGTGACTGTCACTTTCCCTGCGGTGGTGACAGGGAAGGTATGGCAAGAGACAAGTATCCAGAGTGTGCGTGCAAACTTTATCAATGTACAGTCAAGTGTGTATACACTACCACCACCACCAAACAAAAATGTTCCAATACTCACTGTTACCAGTGACAGCAACAGAACAAGTGGCAGAAAAGGGGGATAGCATGATAGGGCAGTGGAAGCAAAAGTGAGTAACCAGGGAGCAAGGGTGGGGTCTGCTGGTTGCCAGGTCTCTCTCCCTGAGTCTTCCAAAGAGCCAGCCCACCTGCAGCCTTTGTCAGTCTTATCAGGAAGCAGCTGTTGAGGCAAGGACAAAACCCTTTCCTTCTGATGACCTGAGCCCTGCCCGAGCCTGAGGAAGGTGGGGTCTAGTTCTTCTCGCCACCATCCTGCAGTCTCATTGCCACCCGGGTTCAACACAGATGTCCAGTTAAGTTCTCTGTTACACACAGGCTAGGCAATGTCCTAAGACTCAGAAGGGGACCATAAAGTTGGGAGGAGCTGGATGGGCAAAAGCTACCAAGCCTTTTGAAGCTTTCTTGAAGAACAGCAGGTCAGAGCTGAGAATGACAGACTGATTTATTTAGTTCACAATACCTTGGTTTGTCAGCCAGCCTGGCTTGAAACTTACTGTCCTCCTACCTCGGCTTCCCTGGTGCTGGTATTGCAGAAAAAAGTTCAGCCTTACAATGGACTGGACAAATCTTTAACCCAACCACCGCAGAACTAAATAAAGACGGAAACAATGGCATCCAAACACGCTGAGGCAGTCCCGAGAAGAAGGGCTTGGCAGAGGCAGAGAACTGGAGAATTGTGAGGGTGAAGGCGGGGAAGGGGCAGGACAGGACGACGACGTGCACCCTTGGTGGCCAGGGGAGGCGGAATATGCTTTGTGAGTTTTCCCTGCATGCTTACCTACTGCAATGGTACCGCTCCTACACAAAACTGACAGCCAACGGTTTTCCTTCCCCCATCCATCCAACTCCACTGCCAAAGACACTACTATTATTATGTGTGTAATGTGTGCAGGCACAAATGTACTAGGGAATGCTCCTGGAGGTTGCTTTCAGGAGCACTATTCAGGAGCACTATTTCAGGAGTTCCTGGTAAGGAGGTCCCTTTCGGAAACCAGTAACAATTCTGGATAAAGTGTATCTTAAAAGAGCCGCGGTCTCACTCTCCCCGGAAGTGCCCCCCCAGAGTCTCAAGAAGCCTGGACCAAAACAGGACCGCTCTGACCTCGGCTAAGGGCGTTTTCTGAGTAAGCTCGAGGGCTCTAACCCGGTCGAGGGCGACCAGGACGAAACCCTGTAACTCCAAACCCAGAAACACATCTGAGCAGTGCCTTGGCAGGCATCCGCATTTCCTTGGTTACGGGTCGGCACAGAGTGATGACGTGACACCAGCTTGCCAAGACTTGGGGCAGAGGGCGGAGAGTGGCTTGGAGGGATGACGTCACGCTCCAGGATGGGTAGGAAGAGGTCGAGCAGGCGGCGCCAGCCTGCCCCGCCCTCAGACACCAGGACATTCCTGATCAACAGTGTGCGTAGGACGCCAGGGTGACTAGCACCGCAGACCCCAAGCTGGATCCGGGCGGTGAGGAAATGCGGGGCTCGGGAGGTTCAGGACAGGACTGGGGAGTTTGCACCCTGCACCGAGGTCGTGTTCTTTAGTACGAGAAAGAGGTGACTGCAGCTTTTAGAGTCTGCCCCTTCGCAGGGAGTTATCCTAAGACAGATTTTGAGTAGAGTTAGCTGTAGATTGAATTTGTTTGTAGTGTTTATGGACTGCTCCCCACTGGGCCTGGGCAGGATACTCTTCATGCTTCTCCTCAGGTGCAGTGAAGTCTAGACCTAGCAAAATCTTAGGAAGCCGGCTGCCACTGATCTATCCCCGAGACCTTAATTCTCCTTACTGGTCTCAATTGCCCAGGCTGGCCTTGAACCCGATCCTCCTGGCTCACAGAGTCTTGGCAGTAGTCAGAACAGTAGGACAATTCATTATGCCCAGCATGAAACTGAGTTTTTAAAGTGGAAGCAGAGACAAGGAACAGACCCGTGAAGGTGGAGTCCCCAGCTACTTTGTTGAAGACTCAAACAGAGGAAATCTTCACATAAGGCCAGGTGGACTGGAATCTCCCCAGGCGGTCTGAAAAGTTTCAGTCTGATAACGCAGTGTGTAGTGTTAGTGTTGCCTGGTTCTGGTCTGTTGGGGCTGTACATAGAGGACTTCAGGCCAAAACTAAGGCCTCATGTTTTATTTTAAATGGAGGGAAAGACTGGAGAACAATGATATCGAAGCTGCCGTTTAGTGCAGGAAGCATCTCAAGTGCTGGATTTGCATCCCAGGAACCTCCTAGGCAGACATTGTCTTGTGTGACCATATCCTTGCTTCTGAGAAGCAGGTGGCAAAACAACTGGCTAAGGTCACTGGCCTGGTAAACTGTATCTATTGGGACTGGAGCCAAGACAGCCTGGCTCTGCGGGCTGTTGGTGACAGCTGTAGCACAGTGTAGTTGTGGTGGTGACCTCAGGGGGCCTGGGACTTTTGGGAGTTGATGAGGATCTGGGATCTTGCATAGCACGTTGCTCCTTTGCCACAGGTGTTTGTAATTAAGATGAAACACACTTTCTCTTGTTGCCTACGATGACCTGTATTAGTCAGGGTTCTCGAAAGGAAACAACTAAGAGAATGGATATAAAGGAAGGGCTCTAGCAGGCCCAAGCATGGCACACATGATGCCAACAGGTTTTGCCTTTTACCCTTCTCCCTGCTGCTAAAAACCGGTTTATTCCTAGCGCTAGCCACCAAGGTCTGTTCCCTTATTTGGCCACTTCCTTCTACTGAGGCTGACCCTAAGGTCCAGCTATCAGCGTATCAAAGTCCAGCAATCAAAAGCCCCCTTTTGACAACCCCGATTAGCCTGTCCAATTAAAATTAATTGGATACCTCATCCTAACACAGGCTTTTCCCTTTTCCCTTTACAAACTACCATTTGCCCATGAGTCACATCTGTCTTCTCTATCCAGAGGCAGTCTTTTGTCACTCTGGGGCAAATATCCCTTCCCCCTCCCTTGCCCCTGTTCTTCCCCCTCCCTTGTCTCCTGTCCCCTGTCTTTGTCCCTCTGCTACAAATACATCTCCTTGGTACTGAGAACTTGATCTTTGTGTGTCCTGTGCTGACTCACGTCCTTTCGATATGTATTCGTATCTGTATCTATATATTTGTGTAAACTGTGTGTATAATTTATTAGATTGGCTTACAGGATTTGACCTGGATAGTATGACAATGGCTGTCTCATTCTGAGAGGCCAAGAATCCAGTAGCTGCTCTGTCCACAAGGCTAGATAGTTCAGCAGTCCCAGTTTGGGGTTGTAGTTCTGGGGAGCTCCTGGTCTTTAGTCTTTGTTGGAATCCTGAGGAAGCTGGTTCTAATACTGGGGAAGGAATGCCTCCACAACAGGATAGGTGAGCTTGCCAGTGAGAGTGGGAACAAGCAGGCAAAATGCAAACTTTCCTTCCCTTTATCTGGGCAGTGCCACCAGAAGGAGCTTTCCTGCTTCAGATGATCTGAACAAGAGCATCCCTCGCAGGAATGACCGGAGTTTTGTGTTTTAGTTGACTGGAGATGCAGGCAAGCTGGTGATCAGAATTAGCCATCACATGCCTTATCCAAGAGTGTTTTGTAAATCTAAGAGGACAGAAATTGGCTCTTCTGTCATCTTATAAGAATTTGGTGGGTCTAGTTTGTATGTGTAGATCTGTGAATGGGGAGATAACTTTTGTGTATGTGAGAACCTTGTCCTTTTATGTGGCGCTCCAGAATTGTTGAAAAGACTGCTGCTTCTCACTGAATTTCTGTGGCGTGCTAGACAAGAAGCAAGTGACAGCATGTGCAAGGGTTGTTTTGTTTGTTTTGTTTTTTTAAGTCAGGGTGTCATGTGGCTCACAGACTGGCCTTGGACTCACTAAGTAATCAAGGCTGGCCTTTAACACCAGATCCTCCTGCCTCTGCCTCTGCCTCTGCCTCAGAAGTGCTGGGGTTACAGGTGTATAACCCATGGCAGGTATAGGAGATATGTATGTGTGTATGTATATAATATATATCACTTATGTTGTGGAATATTATTTTAAGGTGTATTTGTTAATGCTGTGGAACGTTTGTTTAACTCTCTGAAGCTGTGTTACTTTACCTGTCTAAAACACCTGACTGGTCTAATAAAGAACTGAACAGCCAATAGCGAGGCAGGAGAAAGGATAGGCAGGGCTAGCAGACAGAATAAATAGGAGAACTCTGGAAAGAGAAGAGGAGCCAGAGAACAAGAAGAGGAGGACACCAGGGGCCAGCCACCCAGATACACAGCAAGCAACAGAGAAAGAAGTCAAGAAAGGTATACACAAATAGAGAAAGATAAAAGCCCAGAAGCAAAAGGTAGATGGATAATTTAAAATAAGAAAAACTGGCCAGACCAAGCTAAGTCCGGGCGTTTATAAGTAAGAATTAAGCCTCTGTGTGGGATTTATTTGGGAGCTGGGTGGCGGGCCTCCAAAGTGTAAAGAACCAGAAGAACAAAGAGTAAAGAATAAGTAAAGAGTAAAAAACCAACAACAACACACATACTTATTTTATGTGTGTGTTCACCTGTGTGTATGTGTATACAGCATGTGGGTACAGTGCCTGCAGAGGACAGGAGAGGATGTCCCATCCTCTGGAACTGGAGCTAGCTGGTTGTGAGCTGCTTTGAGTGCTGAGAACCAAACCCAGGTCCTCTCCAAGAGCGAACAAGGGATCTTAACCGCCGAGCCACCTCTCCAGCTCCGTAAATACAATATGGATGCATTAGTTACGGTTCTTGTGGCTGTGACAAAATACTTGGCAAAACAACTGAGGGGAGGAAGCCCTGCTTCCTCTCACAGCTCCCAGGCACAGTCCATCACGCCTGGGAAGCATGGCAGCGAGGGACGAGTGCTGTGCTCAGCTGGCCATTTTTGAGATTTGTGTGTGTGGGTGTAGCGTGTGTGTGAGTGTGTAGTATGCGCACGAGGGTGTGTGGTTGGATTCTGTCCTTTCCTATCATGTGTGTGTGTGTGTGTGTGTGTGGTTGGATCCTGTCCTCTCCTACCATGTGTGTAGTGTGTGTGTGTGTGTGTGTGTGTGTGTGTGTGTGTGGTTGGATCCTGTCCTCTCCTACCATGTGTGTAGTGTGTGTGTGTGTGTGTGTGTGTGTGTGTGTATGTGGTTCTGTCCTCTCATGTAGCTCAGACTCCATGCATCAACCTTGATGACCAGCACTTTTACCTACTGAGCCATTTGCACCCTCACCCCTTATATATTTTTTTAAAAATTGTTTTATTAATTTATACTGTGGGACAGAGGCTCTTGTGCCTACCATAGCATGTATGTGCATGTGTGTGTGTTGGGGGGGATCATAGAACAAACTAGGGGAGTTGGTTCTCACCCTCTACCATGTGAGCCTCTAGGATTGAACTCAGGTCTCCAGGCTTGACAGCAGATGCCTTTAGTGCTGAGCCATCTTGCCTGCCCCTCTTTTTTTTTTTTAATTTAATCTGGAACCCCAGCCCATGGGATGATGTTTCCATGTTTACCTTGGGTCCTCCTTCAGTTAAATGTCTCTGGAAACAACCTCAGGTGCACCCAGAAATAAGATTTCTATGAGATTCCAGGTCGACCATCATAGACGGTAAAGGCAGAGGAGATTGCTTATGTGGACTGGAATTGTCAAACTAAACTCGTCTGTGGCTGTTCCTCTGCTTTCCACCCAGTTAGGTGGTCACAGCCCCCATTGCTTCTCCCTGCTGATGGCTCTGTTGCTAATGTTAGCTGCTAGCCATGAGTTACTGGCCAGTGTTGCCAGGAGGCTGATTACCTCAGGTAGCTCATTTGGGTCGTGGAGGTGTTCCAGGTGCTATTAATTAAATTAATCTCTCCTTACAGCTGCCAAAATCTTAGCTCCCTGTCTACAGCCTTGCTCCTCAACCTTCCTAATGCTGTGACCCTTTAATACAGTGCCTCATGTTGTGGTGACTCCCAATCATAAAGTTATTTTCATTGCTACTTCCTAACTGATTTTGCTACTCTTAATGAATCATAGTGTAAGTACCTGTGTTTTCTGGTGGTCTTAGGGGATCCCTGTGAAAGGGTAATTTGGCCCACAAAGGGGTCACGACTCGTGCCAATCTACAGAGTTGTCTTGTGTTTTTCCTAAGCTGGGGCTGGGTTGGTAGAAGCCGTCCTTGCTTGCACTGTAGTTAGTTCTAATAGTCTGCATTAGAAACAATGTGCTTGGAGCAAGAATATGTAGCAAGCAGCAGTGCCCAGCTTGTGTTCCCCTAACAGGGAAAAGTCTTGTGGAAACTGACCACTGCTCCCTGCCACTGGCCTTGTTTCTTGGAGTCTTCTTGCCTCTTACCAGTCACGAGTCTGTCTCGAACCCAGTAGCAGGCGTCCTTCATTGTTTGCTTGTTTTAATATTTATCTTTGTGTGTATGCGTGTGCCTGAATATGTGTCTGTGAACCACATGTGTGCCGGAGCCCAAGGAGTTCAGAGACGTGTTAGATGCCCAGGAACTGGAGACACTTGCAAGCTCAGATAGGTGCTAGAAACCAAATCCATGGCCTAAGCAAGAACAGTAAGCCCTTTTAAGCACTGGGCCTTCTCTCCAGCCCTGACTTCGCTGTTTTAACCTCTTCATTCCCTTTTAACCTTGTGCCTTCTACCACTGTAGCTCATGTGGGGAACGGGGAGTTTTCTCCATGGCCTCTTTCCCCTTACTGCCTCTGTGAGCTGACTCCTGCTTCTGTGTTCCTACAGTGCCCCTGGTATATGGGTCCCGATATCCCCTCTGTCTCCTGACCAGAATCCGAGGTTTCTCTTTTCCTGAGAACAGATGGTGGAAGTTTTCCAGTCCTGTCAGTCTTTACCAAGACGTAGTTTTTGTTCCAAAAACTCATTCTGTTGTCCTTCCCTCGCCTCTCCTTTGGGCCCTTGCTCTTGTCTCTGTGTTTCCTCCCTCTGGCCTTGGATTTAGAGGCTTATGTTTCTGTGGGGACCACCTTCTTGGCTCAGAGTTGGGGAAGGTCTCATAGGACTTGATCTGTGAGGGCAGGTGCTCAGCCATGCTATGCCCCTGCTTTTCCTGTCACAGGAAAGCATTGCCAGCACTGTGACCACCACCTGAAGTCCAGTCCTAGACCATTTGAACAGTCACCTCAGCAGATCCCAAAGGTGTTTGGGTCTCCTTGCCTGGATTTGGCTTTCGGATTCTTGTTGGCCAGAGCATAGGCCCTTTGCCTGTATGCCATGATGAGTCGGGTCTCTGGAAGAGGACCCAGTTTATCCAGAGAATTCCAGAACAGTTCTTTGATGAAAAGCACCTACCTGCTCTGTCAGTGGGATGCCTAAGTACTGAGTACAGACCGACAGTAGTCTCGACTTCTGTGTCCAGTGGGCCTGTGTCCAGGTGAGCAGGGACATCGTGTGTTGTAAGCAGCCAGATTCCAGAGGGAAAGCTCCCTGGCTCTGGGCCTAATGATCCATGAGGGACCTGAACTTCCTCCTACTCCAAAGACCACAGTGTCCTCAGGCTGGACTGTCCACAGCTACCTGGTTTATCACAGCCTGTTTATCTTGGCCCTCTTTCCACTGCCTCTGCAGATGGATCAGCTCTGCCTGTGTCCTCGCTGTCTGTTCAGGAGTGCAGTCCAGGAGGGGGGTGCTGCCTCACCCTCTCTTTTGGACATCGGTGTCTCCATGTTGATGCTTTACCACTTGGCTACTTTTGCTTTAGAGCCACTGGCTTTGCCCTTGTTCTGACATGTTGTAGCTGTTCGCAATGGCGTCACACGGCAGGTTTGGTTCTCGTGCAGGTTGACAGTACCATGGGATCTACAGCAGAAGGAAGAGACAGTGCCTTATGGCCGGACATCCCCAAGGGCCCTCTTAGTGTCTACCGAGCAAGAGCCTCCTTCAGCTCCAAGGAGCTGCTGCTCTTCTGGGACGACCAGGATGTGGTCGAGTTCAAGGTGAGGGCCACGTGAAGTCTGGCTGTGTCTTTATTCCCTGACGGAAGTGACCTTTCCGGCCCTCATAGCTCTGTGGTATGGATAGTTCTTGGGACAGTGTGGTCTGTCTCCTCTTACCCAAAGATGGGCCCCAGGATGCCAGAAGGAAGGATTGGACAAGATCTTGGAATTCCTATGTCCTCTTCTCAGCTGGGATGGATGTCTTCATCTGGGGGATTGTGGATCAGACTAGGTGCCAGGCAACCATGACCCTGAGAGAAACCAAATGTGTAAGAGCACATGAAACCTCACCTTTGGCCTTCAAGTTGACACCCTGTGCCCTGTGTTTACAGGAAACCATCTTCAAGACTCTGGAGAATGACCCTCTCTTTGCCCGCTCCCCTGGGACTGATCTGCCTCTAGATAAGCAACGGGAACTGAACTTCCTTCGCTGTAAGCGGATCTTCGAGTATGACTTCTTCCGCGTGGATGAACTGTTGAAGAATTTCATGAAGGTCCCAGTGTTGCTTAACAGCCTGGGCATGTACGACTGGTCCCTGGCTGCCAAATGTGTCCTCCACTTTTTGGTGAGTGTGTGACAGAGAGCAGGGAACCCATGTCCATACAAGGCCACACACATCAGACACAAACCACAGCCACCTGGTTCCAAAAATATTCAGAACTTAGTGTCAGTGACAAGATTTTTGGCTTTTGGTGCAAATTTACACCCATGGGTTCTTGGATAAAATATATTCATTCAGTAGTTCAGTAGGAAGGGATATAAGGTAAGGAGGGTGTGGGGTAGGTGTGAGGTGTGCCTGCCCTGAGCCTGGAGCGGCTGGCTGCACCCCCCCACCCCACCCCTATCTGTGTTACATTTCAGGTGTTTGGATCTGCACTGTTCAATTCTGCCTCTGAGCTGCGCTTCAAGTACCTTGAAAAGATGTTTAACCTGGAGGTGAGTCGGCCATAGTGAGCCGTGACCAGCACCATCACCGTACTTACCCGTGGACAGGCAGGCCACGGGAGAGCCCTGGGAGGCCAGGCCCTGCTTTTCTAAGTGCCCTCAGGCTGGCGCTCTGCCTTATCCTCTCTGTCTGGTTGTGGAGTTAGCTCTCCTGCCTGCCTGAATGCCCCCATGGCCTCCTCTGGCTGTAAAAGTCTTCGCAGCCTATACCCAAGCCAGCTGCTGCCAGCAGGTGGGAGTGGTAGCCTATACCCAAGCCAGGCTGCTGCCAGCAGGTGGGAGTGGTAGCCTATACCCAAGCCAGCTGCTGCCAGCAGGTGGGAGTGGTAGCCTATACCCAAGCCAGCTGCTGCCAGCAGGTGGGAGTGGTAGCCTATACCCAAGCCAGCTGCTGCCAGCAGGTGGGAGTGGTATCCAGTGCAGCAGGGTAGCTCAGTCGTGCCATCGTCTGCCTGCAGAGGCAGGGAGAAGTGTGCCCGGGCTCCTGGCTTTGGTCTTCCAGGGGTCATGGTGGAAAGGACTACACACAGGAACGCATCTCTCACCTGCTGTCACTTTGTGCTTTAATGTTCAGATTTTTGGCTGTTTTGCTCTGACTGAACTGAGTCATGGGAGCAACACCAAGGCCATGCGGACGACAGCTCACTACGATCCTGCCACCCAGGTAGGTTCTGGACTCCCCTGTGGAGCACATGAAATGTTGTGGACAATAATTAATCAAGAGTGTTGTCCATGTTGTCCCCTTACACACTCACCAGAGGTCTCTGTCAGATGCCTCTGAGAGCATGCCTTGTGCTGAGGCATGAAGCCTTTGCCTTCCGTGCTGAGTGAATGGGGACACATGGAAGGTCAGATACTCCTGCTCCGTGAAGTGTTCCAAAGGAGAGTGGTTCTTCCCAGCCTCAACCCTGGGGCCTGCCTTGCCTGCATGCTCACAGGGCTTTTGGTGGCTGCACAGCCTTCTCTGCCCATTGCTGCCTTGATCTTAGCTACTTGCCACATTTCTGGCCCTACCCTTGCTGCCCACTGGTAGGGCATTGCTGGGCACTGTTCTGTGTGGACACCGCCTTCTGCTGGGAGACACTGTGAAGACAGGCCATTACTGTCCTCTCTAGGAGTTCCTAGTATGCAGGGTGGGAGGGACATGGCTCTTCAATGTCGTGGATGGTCAGTGCTGAATGGGGTGTGGAAGCCCCCTTCTCCCCTTGTCTGAGGATCATGCTCTGCCACCACCTTCCTTTGTGTGCTGTTGGGAGCCTCGCCCCTCTCCATTAGCTGGGGTGTGATTGAGAGGGTCCGCGTGCAGAAATGAAGCTCGGTGTTCAGCTCTTGCTCACTGCCCATTCGCCCACATGGCTGACTGTGGCCTCCAGCCTGAACTGCTGTGTGGTGGAATGGGATGGATCGTACCATGTGCAGCCCTGCCAGGGTAGGGACAAGTGAGGAAGGGACCTCCGTGCAGTTTGTCATACCTGCCAGCACATAGATCTTCATGGTTTCTTGCCTGCTTCTTGACCTGCTCTTGGTCTTTCTGATTCTTTGGCCTTGCCTGTTCCCACTGTACTCTGGTGCCTGTGGCTTCAATGGGACTTCTGTGGGCGGGAAGCCTGTGTTGATTGGTAGCAAAGGACCCCGGGGCCATACTTAGGCTGTGGGCAATTGCTGCCTCACATCCGTGCCAGGGACGTGTGGCCCCAGCTCATGCACCAGTTTATGCCTCCCTTGTCCATTCCCAAAGTCCCTTTCCAAGGCTGATGCTCTTTGCAGGTGCCCATAGTCAGGGCAACAAAGGGAAAGCAGGCCCCGTTCATTAGCTTTCGGGAGAGAACGTGGCACACCTCTGCTGGCAGGATGTGGCCAGTGTCAGCCTCCGCTGGCAAAGTGCCAGCCAGCAGTTCATCGTGTGAGAGACCAAGTCTCATTTTCCATGTCCTCTGTATGGTGATCCTGGGACAAAAATAAAGTCAGCTTGGCCCGCACAGGAAAGACAATGTTGAGTCCATTCTTGCTGTTGGCTCAGAGGCTTGGAGCCTGGGCGTCAGCCCACTGCGAGGACAAGCCATTCTCTGGCCTCGGCTGCTGACTTCAAAGCCACCATCTCCCTTCACAGGAGTTCATCTTACATTCCCCGGATTTCGAGGCTGCCAAATTTTGGGTGGGCAACATGGGCAAGACAGCAACTCATGCGGTGGTGTTTGCTCAGCTTTACATGCCGGATGGCCGGTGCCATGGACTGCATTCCTTCCTGGTGCAGGTAAGCCCTGGGTGGGGCTGTGCCCAGGGAGACAGTTACCTGCAGCCACAGGTACGGTGCTGTCAAGCACAGACTTGCAGTGCTGTTAAAGACGCTTGTGCAGGCACTGGCTTCCTGTAGCATGTCTCAATTTTAGACCACAGGGCTGCAAAGCTGCTGGAGTCTCTGAGTGGTGCTAAGCACCCGGCAGCCTGTCACCATGTCACACGTCAGTAGCGCTCAGGAGACTGAGGCAGATCTGGCCTACGGAGTAGATTCTGTCTCAAAAATCAGAATCAACAACTGTTGTAAGAGGAGCTCAGTGGTAAGTCAGCATCCCCCTCCAGCAGAGCACCCGCACTCAGTGACATCTCAGCATCCCCCTCCAGCAGAGCATCCGCACTCAGGGCACCTCACCATCCCTCTTCTGCAGAGCACCTGTATAGAGGGCACAGTCCATGCTGGCCTGCAGGATTGACAGTCTTGCACATACCATGGGAAATAGATAGGTGAATTTGCACAATTAATATTTATGAGTTAAGCATGACCTTAGGTATTTTTGCTTTTCACTTTGGAATTTTTTTCCAGATGAGCTGGAAACTGGCACCAGCCATATATATGTATTTTAAAAAAAAGATGTACTTGTTTTTGTTTTATGTGTATGGCTGAGTACTATGCTCCGTGTACATGCAGTCCCTGTGGCGGCCAGAAGAGGGCGTCTGGTGCCATAGAGCTGGAAGTGGGTTGGATGTGAGCTGCCTGATGTGGTGTTGGGAACCAAACCTGTGTTTTCTGCAAGAACTACTGAGCCACCCCTCTAGGCCCCACTAGTGGGCTTGTTAGTTTGATTGTTTGAACACTGCCAACTGTTTTTGCCCTGTTAGTTGCTCCTATGTTAGCTTTCTGCTGCGGTAACAAAATTCCTAACACAGTAACTTCAAAGGAGGAAAGGGTTAAACAGTCTCAGTTTTGAGGTGTCCGGCCATGGCCTCCTGGCTCTGGTGCTGCTGTAGGCCTATGGTGTAGTAATAAGGGCGGCGGGGCTGCGTTCTCAGCACCCCCAGCCGCCTGCCCGGCTAGCTTATGCCCGAAATAACAACACACAAACTGTATTCATTTAAACACTGCTTGGCCCATTCTCTTCTAGGCTAATTCTCACATATTAATTTAGCCCATTTCTAATCATCTGTGTGTAGCACCCCAAGGTGCGCTTACCGGGGAGATTCTAGCCTAGTCCATCCTGGGTCGGAGCTTCTTCGCTTGTGTCTGCCAGGGAACAGGGCATGGCGTCTCTGCTGAGGCGTCTGCTCCGGAGAGCAGAGCTGTGGAGTCTCTGACCTCACTTCCTCTTCCTCCCAGCGTTCTGTTCTGTTTACTCCTCCCACCTATCCTCTAACCAATAAAATGGGCCAGGGCAGTGCCTTTATTAGCCAATGACCTTCCTCCCTCACTATGGCAGCCCAGGTATCCTGACAGGAGTGTGAAGCTGAATAAGCTGTGCCTGGGGACAAAATGAGAAGAAACAGGAGGTAACCAGGGTCTCAGTAACCTCTTTTAAGGGACACACTTTGTCCTTTAAAAGACACACCGTATCCCACCTCCCCACCACACCATGGGCTGAAGACCATTTAGCTCTGGGGACTGGAATCCAAACCTTGACATTTCCTGGTCATCTCTACTGTCTCTCCACTTGTTCAGTTCTTATGGCATTTATTTCAAAAGGTTTCCAAAATATTTGTGTCTAAATCTTTACTGAAAGATTATAGAAAATTAAAAGATGCCTATGGTTGAGCTTTAGCCTTACTATTATATATATATTAAAGTTAAATAAAATCAGATCCACAAAATAAAAGCTAGTGACTCGTATAAAGTGCCTCGATTCAACCAACCCACTCTCCCTCCCTATTTTTCCCCCTTGGTTCTGGGGTTTGGACCCAAGGTCTCCCACATGCTAAGCCCATACTGTACCCTGGACTGTCCCACCCAAGGGCTTCTGGCCTTCTGGAATTAGATGTGTTTTCTGGGTGAGTAGGCAGAGCCGTGGTTAGTCCTGACTACTGTGTGCCATCAGTGTCTGTCATCTAGAACAACAGCATCTCTAGACACTGACCCCATCCCCTTGAGGGGAAGGGAGGCAGTGGGGCCTCTGCTTTATGGTTGACAGTCCTGCTTCATGTGGAATGAAACCTGGCTTTTTTGGCAGAGCCCCTGGGTCAGGAGTCTAGCTAGTCGTGCCCGCATTCCTGTAGGGACTGTTTAGTGGGCACCCTCTGGGTCATGTCCTGGCTGGCCTTCCCACAGCACATGTGTGCGCAGCCATTTTGACGTTATACTGGAGTATCCTGCAGGTCCTCTGTCTGAGGCATGGACAGGATCTCTGCACTTCCCCTAAACAGTGTGGTCCCCCACCCCACCCTGTGCTGCCTGTCTAAGTCAGGAGAGCCACTGGGCTCAAGAGCTGGAATCAGGACTCAGGGTACTCCTTGATGGCTCAGGATGCTCACTCCTGCCATCCCCAGCTGCTGGCTTCATCCACTGGTCACCATGTCATGCCAGCTTCTGCCCCTCTCTGAGTCTGTCTCCTTTTGTAAGGACACCTACCATGGATTTAGGGCCCACCCAGAAGTCCAGGTGATCTTGTGTTGAGGGCTCTGCCTTATGTCAGCTGCAGAGGCCCATTTTCCACAGAAAACTCCATCTCCAGACCTGTACATATCACTCCAGGGGACCCGGTATGACCCAGAGCTATCCAGAGTTGCCCCTGAAAATGGTTGTCTTGTCTGGACATGCCACCTTGTCCGCTGAAACACTAACTGGCTGTTATTCCTCATGGCTTTGTACAGATTCGGGACCCGAAGACTCTGCTTCCCATGCCAGGGGTGATGGTCGGTGACATAGGGAAGAAGCTGGGGCAAAATGGCCTGGATAATGGGTGAGTGCCACTGACGTCATCAGACAGATGCTACCTCCCTGGGGCTCCAGAGTTGTTCCTAGGCCACAGACTGGAGATGGCTGCCAGTGCCACACTCACTCAGGGCCTGGCTTGGCTATGGTAGGCCCCACCACTGCACTTCTTTGAGTAGCAGCCATGGTCTGCATGGTCGCAGTTCTGAGAGGTTTGCCTTGTCCTAGCACTCTGTGGGTCAGCTTCTCACAGTGTGGCTCTCCAAGCTCCCAGGTTAGTCTAGGGCTTCCCCCTGCTGCCTGAGGAAACCTCAGGCCCTTCCTTCCTCTGTGGTTTCCTGGTGGTCGGCCTTAGTTGTCCACTGTGGAGTCTGCCATGAATATTCACTTTTGAATCTCTGAGGCAGCAATTGGCAAAGTGCTGGGCGCACGATGGTCAGGGAAGTGCCTTTGACCCCCATCCTACGGCTGCTTGGAAGCAGGGTTGATCTGTAGCCTTGTGCATTGAGCACTCAGATGGGAGTGAATACCATGAGCTAGGCTGAGCCCGGAAGGACCTTTGCTAATTCCTTAACCAGGCTGAGTTCCCATGGTGGGACAGCTGGGTGGCTCGAGGTTTATCATGTCCCAGGTGGAGGAACAGTGGTGAAGCCAGTTCCCAAGGGTTCTCTGTAAACAGAGACTGCTCGTTCATTTTCTGCCCAGACTTGAATAATCACACAGAAACTATATTAATTACAACACTGTTTGGCCAGTCGCCTAGGCATTTCCTAACTAGCTCTTACATCTTAAATTAACCCATTTCTATTAATCTGTGTATCACTGTGGGACTGTGGTAAGGTTCCGGCGTCTGTCTCCTTCGGCAGCTACAGGTGTCTCTTTGACTCCACCTACTCTCTATCTCTATCTCTGCTCAAATTTCCTGCCTGGCTTTGCTCTGCTAAGCCATTGGCCGAAACAGCTTTATTCATCAACCAGTATAAGCAACACATATATAGAAGGACATCCCACATCAGTTCTCAGTGCCTCTGAGCGTCTTGTCTTTGAGACCCAGGTTGGCAGCAGCTGAGTGGCATCTAACAAAGTAGGGCTCACTGCCATCCCTACCATTTCTAGTCCAGCTTCTTCTATGCCTAGCCTTCAAGGGAGCTGCCAGCAGCCCAGGCCGCTTTCCTGTGTTCCACCCGGGGTCAGTGTGTGCACATTCCACCCAGCTACAGGATGCCTGGCCCAGTGCACTTAGACCCCTCTCTGCCCACGAGGTAACTTGACTGTTAAGAGGCCAAATAGGGCATCCCCAAGCATTGAGTCCTGTGCTGTGTTAAGTGTGTTTGTCTACCTCAGTTCTGTGTGTTTAGGCTCTCAGCGTCACCTCAGGCAGCTGCTGTGTCTGGCTACTGAGTCTAGCCACCTCCCAAGAGAGATCCTGACCTGTACCAGGTACTTTCTAAGGCTATCCTGGACACTCCCTTGTCTGCCCATCACCAGAAGGCTGGGGCAGGACCAGGGGAGGACTCAGGCCTCCTGACTCTGCAGGCCGGCCTCAGGCGGTGTAGAGGGGGCCAGAAGCACCAGTACCTAGCAGTATCAGCTTAAGGAGAAAGATCAGGGCTCAGAAGTCACAGAGCTGTCATTCGCCCCTCCCCCACCCCCCACCCCCGGCTGAGGGCTCTGTGTGCAGCCTGGCTGACCTTGGCTTGTGCTGGTGGAGTATTGTAACATATAGCCAGTGGTCCCAGGCCCTCTGTCTGCTGTTCTTCCTGGTCTACAGATTAGAACAGTTAGAGTAACTTTGGGATATAATAGAGAGCTTGAACTTGGCCCATCTAGGCAGCTCCCGTTTTTAGGGAATGGATAGTGTCCTGGGACGCGTCTCACAGGCACCAAATCAGACGTTAACACAAGCCTCGGCGTACAGGTATGGCAGAGGCTTGGCTGAGTGTCACCATGGAAACGCTGCAGGTCAGCCTGAGCAGCTGTTCCAGCAAAGCAAATCAGTCCAGTGACCTGTTATGCCCTCTCTGTCATGCTTGGCCACTGAGTCCTTGGAAGAAACTAAACTAAGCTTCCTGCCTGCACTGACCACAGGCTACCAGCAGAGGACGCCAGAGCTCCAGGACTGAGTGGCTGCTCTGCTGGTGTTAGGCCTCAATTCAAAGAGCAGCACTGTAAGTTAGTGCTGCTTTCTTTTGTCTTTCTTTCTCTCTCTCTCTCTCTCTCTCTCTCTCTCTCTCTCTCTCTTAAATTGTAGTGCTGCTTTTAAACTGGGGTCCATTTCTAAGTGCACTTTTGTCCTTTTGTGAGATTCCCCAAAGGTGTCAGGACTACCTAGGAATCCAGAGCAGCGTTCGCTGCACGGGGTACTTCCAATCAAACCTTCTAAAGACAAGGGTCTTTCCAGGAGACACTGAGCCCAACCCCAAGGTGCCCACGGTAGTTATCATAATGAGGCCGGGCCTTTGGGCCTGGGGAGTCCTCCCTGAAGAGGCTGAGGAGCCCTGGATTAGGATCTGCTCCAGGTGGGGCTGCACTGGTCTTCTCAAGGGGGGGGGGGGTGGCAGAGAAGGAAGTTGAGTTGCTGGAATTTTCAGCAGGACACCCAGGGCGGAGGTTATATGACATACACACACTCTACACCCTTCCAGCACGCCTGCCACACTCATCCCACATACCCCGTGTTATATGCGTGTCCTGCGTTACGTACGTACGACACTCTCGCTAGCCCCCACTCATCTTTCCCTGTAACACTGGCCTTAGGTCACAAAGGTGTCCCGTGTCACCGTCCTGCTGTTCTCTTACACTCACACACACACTAAGCCTCCGTGGTCCCCATTTGTATGCCCCCCACCTGCTTGACCTTCCCATCCCCCGTGTCGCACACCCATCCCATATCACACATACATGCACGTGAGTGCCTTGTGCCGCACACTCCTGTGTCACACTGTCGCACTCTGCTGCACATGTATCCCCTGCCCTCCGGAGACCACGATTGTGGTGTGCCCGTCACCCACCAGCTGGACCCCTTTGACCGTTTCTGTGGATAGAAAAGTGACCCAAAGAGCGCGTGTGAGGTTTTCCGACACTAGAGTGGGAACTTCACAAGCACCAGTGTGTCAGACTCGTTCTACCTCTGTGGCAGAAGGGGGAAGATTTTCCACTCCTTAAAAAGTACGTTCCGTTGACAACATTGGACTTGAAAAGCATTCCTTGGCTTTCACGTAAACAGATGGAGCACCTCGGGCTTGGCACTCAGGCTGGGCTTTCTTAAAAATGGGGCATTGTGTGCGGCCTGCAGGCTGGGCACAGGCCAGGTGGCTGCCAGACACAGCGTGCTCTGTTCGCTGGGTGTACTGTATCTAGGTCTGTCACCCAAGGGCTCTTCTTAGCTCTGTCCTATGGGTACTGGGAAGGGCTGCTGTGTCTTCCTGGGACATGGTCTTTGGGGCTCCTTCACCTTGGAGGATTCCCTCCTACCCCAGCACCTCTGTTCCTTTTCACTAAGTTCCTGGTAGGGACCAGGCACTGTAGACTTGTAGAAAAACATAACCGCTCCGAGAATCTGCTGCAGGAAACCGGCTCAGTGGGGAACAGGGACAACCGAGTAATCACTCTGAGTAGGACTACCCATTGGTGTCCTGGAGATGAGGGGTCTGCCTTGTGATCTTTGCAGAATGGGCAGGAAATCATGTTGACTTCCTAGAGGAGATGGCAGCTTGCTTCCCTCAGAGGAAGACCCATGGTTCTCAGGGAAGAGGTGGGGAAGGCCACAGGTCAGCAGGGATCTGGGTCAGGTAAAGCTGTAGCAAGCATGGTAGTCTTGAGCAGGGTGTATCCTTTTTGAAATACTTTGTTTTTGCCTGCTGTTCAGTGAGGGCAACTCAGGTGGAGGGAAGCTGCCTCCAGCCAGGGGCTAAAGGAGGTCAGATGCGGGCGAGGAGCCCCAGGCTGCCTCCTGTCATGGCAGATGGTTGCTGGTGACCGATGAGGTCCTCTGTGTTTGCAGAGCATCTCAGCCACCAGACTCGCTGCTATAGGAACCACTGAGGTTTTTAAGTGTGTTTTATTTTGCAGTTGACATAGATTTGTAGCTTTCCACAAACTTCTTCCTTAAACCACTGCAAAATGTCTTGGGTTGTCAGTGCCCGGTGTCCCTAGCAACGCCTGGTGGACCCTCTTCCTAGCTGCTCAGGGGAAGCAGACCACTGTTCCCAATCAGTGGACGGGGCTGTAGGCTCTTCGGCTTCATTTAGCATTTTTAACCACCATGTGCTGGTTTTATCCCTCTGTACTGGGAATTCTGAATTGAGGTTGAAGTCTGGGGTGCAGCGATGTCAGTCCCCCTGTCAGGTGTGTGTCCTCTGCTGTGCACCAGTGGGTAGTGGGCGTGGAGTTTCTCTTTTCCAGTGACATGGGAGCACCTCCATCCCGGGGAATAAAGAGCTCAGCCGTGATGGTCCACACATGGTCCCATTACACATGTACCTTGTCTCTGGGGGTGATGTTACCTTCAGCTGCTCTTAGGGAGAGGAGGAAAGCCCAGGAAGCATGTGACATGCTCTTGTGGGACTTGCATGATGTAAGCCCACCTTTTTCCCTGCACAGATTTGCCATGTTCCACAAAGTTCGGATTCCTCGCCAGAACCTCCTGGACCGGACTGGGAATGTCACCCCCGAGGGCACCTACAGCACCCCCTTTAAGGTACCAGTGGGCTGTTGGTATCTGGACAGAATTTCTCGAGTGTCTGTCCCTGTGTGTTGGAGATCACCCCAGGAGAAGCTGGCCCTAGGTACCTCACACACCACCAGTCTTTGAGTTTGGTGCCCTCAACAGAGAAGGAGCTTAGCCACAGTGTTGGTGGGTAGGGGTGGCCGGAATCTGGCAGCATTTTCTGGCTATACCTAGGTATCCATGTCTTCTTGGGTAGGGGACTGCTCTCCCAGATCATATAGATGTCTTGGTTACCATTGCTGTGATTAAACACCATGGACAAGGTAACTTATAAAAGAGTGTTTAATTTGGAACATGTGGTTTCAAAGGGTTAGAGTCTGGGGGCCAAGCAAAGGCATGGCAGCAGGAACAGCTGAGAGCTTACATCTTGGTTCACAAGAAAGGGAGAGACACACCAGGAATGGTGTGAGTGTTTTGAAACCCAAAGCCTGCCCCCTCAGTGTGACACACCTCTTCCAACAGGACCATCCTTCCCAAACAGTTCCACGGACAGTATTCAAACAAATGAGCCTATGGGGCCATTTTCACTAATAGCAGCTAGGAGGGTCACTTGAAAAGCTGTGTATAGCTGGGATAACCAGATGTGGTGAAAACCGAGAGTGGTCAGACTGTAGGATGGAGATGAGCCATGGGGCATCCCACAGCACAGCTCTGGGGAGTGGTGAGCACACAGTCAGGCGGCTGACCCTGGGAACAGAACTCCAGGAGGAGATGCCCCGGGGGTACTCCCAGGAAGGACATTCCTCAGACAACTCTCACCCTTCGTCTGGTGGGAAAGCAAGAACGAATACAGAAAAGTTGCTGGAGAGAAATTAACCTTGTGAGCTAAGAAGCCACATAAGGCACAGAATAATATGAAAACAACCAATTAAAATTTACCAAGATGTGAAAGACCTGGAAGAAAGAAGCAGTGGAAGGTTCTGGTAAGGTGAGTGGCCTGCCTACCACAGTAGGGCTCAGAGAGGTGACAGACAAGTGTCCCCAGCTGGAGAGAGAGAGAGGCTGCTGAAAGAGGAAGATAAGGAAAAGCTGTCTACTGACACCAGGGGAAAATGGGATCATTAGAGAGAAGGTGCAGAAATCATGCTGCCAGGCACAGGTGAGCAGCTGCCACCGTTCCCTCTGCTCCTCGGGGTGCCACTGAATTTGAACTTTTTTTGTTTTGTTTTGATTTCTCTGTGACGTTCCTGGACTGGCAATCCTGGAACTCACTCTGTAGATGAGGCCTGTCTGGAACTCGGAGATCTGCCTGCCTCTGCCTCAGTCTCACACGTGCTAGGATTAATGGCCTGCGCCACCATCGCCTAGCAAATTTAAACATTTTTAGTGCCAGCAAAACTGTCTTCTCTACACGAGGTTGTGACAGATGTTCCCTGTTGGGTGACTGTCCTATCCACAATACACTGTTTTGGAAGAAGGACCCAAGCAGTAATCCCAGAGTGGCAGCAGGGGACGGGGGCAAGGACATCAGGCTGTCCCACAGTACCACCAAGGGACCTGAGCACAGCTCCTGCCAAACAGTGACGAGCAGGACGGCTGTGCTGTTGACAGTAAGGTTGGAACACTGGGCCCCCAGAAGCCATTGCACCAGCAGAGTGCCTGGTGGATGTGGAGCCCCATGCTGGGCCACCGTGCATTCTGATGCCCATGCAGGAAAAGGCAGGCCCTCAGGTGGACAGTTCACAGCTCAGTCACAGTGCTCCTCTCCTCAGAGCTCCCTCCCTGGGCAAGTTGGGAGCCCTCTCCTCTCTGGGGTACACCTTCGTCTTTGGGACGTTCTCGGAGGCTGCACAATGTCTGGCTGACATTAGACACTGCTTTTCTTCCCCAGGATGGCCGGCGGCGTTTCAGAGCATCCTTGGGCCCCCTGTCCTCAGGACGCATCGCCATTATTGGCTTCTCTGTGACCAACTTGAAACTGGCAGTGACCATAGCGCTCCGATTCTCAGCCACACGGTGTCAGTTCGGACCCACAGATGAGGAAGAAATCCCCGTCCTTGATTATCCACTGCAGGTACTGGCCACCTGAATCATCCCCTGCTTTCTGCTCTTCTTGGCCTCAGGGACTGCCCTAAGAATAGGACAGTGGGCAAGATTGCACCTGCCAGGCACCAGAGCCGTGGGGTGGCTTTTAGTTAAAAAAAAAAAAACATGTATGCTCAAAAGGATGGGCAGAGGAGATCCATGGTCTATGGTGGCAGGTACAAGTCTGCCCAATGAACAGATGAGATACCCTGCTTGGGCAGGCGATGCTGTTCTGGGTCTGGCTACATTCTTTGACTCATCTGTCCCATCCCTAAGAAATGGCCCCGAGGAAGTCATTTCTGGGAGCAGCAAGTGAGCTTTAAACACTCTGGCATTAAAGCAATAGAAGTGGTACCCAGCCTTGCATCCTCTGAGGCAGCAATGGGGCAAGGCACAGAGACCATGAGTGGGAAGGGGTGCATCACAGCTACCTGTGATCCCCACTGCATGTCCTGCTTAGGTGCCCTTTGTAGGCAGAGGGGCAGTCATAGCCTCACTTTATGGGGTCAAGGGTCAGGTAGGTGACCTGGCTGCTAAATCTGGCTTAGGTCTGGTGCCAAGAGCTGCATTAAATAGGTGTTGACTGACAGTCTGGGGAAATGAGACAGAATTGCCCGTTCTCTTCGCTTCCCTCTTACATTGGTAACGGGCTGTTTAGGAAGTGACTATTAAAAATAAAAAGTTCCTCCATGCCTGGGTGGCTCATGTACCCTACTGTGCCGGCGTCCTTGTGCCCATTGCAATGACGTATTGACTACTCTGGGAAGCCCAGCAGCTAAGGAGCTCTGACCCAGGTCCTTGCTGGTGCTGCCACTTCCTGGAACTGCAAAATGCTGTAGCGCTGTCACATGGAAACAGCTGGCTCACTGTCTGACACTTTGCACACATGGGTCAGCCATGACGGTAGCTCACTGGGTCCCTTTAGGCTCCACCTGTCCCCTCTAATCCATTCATCCCATCCATGTCTGTCCGGCAGTGGGTGTGTGCTGTGTGTGTCGGGTGCTGGTGTCGAGTCTTCATCCCAGCGTGACTGATCACCTTTCATGGGTTCAAGGAGTATGGGGCCGGGACTGAAGAGAAGGCTTGGTGGTTTAAAGCACTTGCTGCTCTTCCAGAGGACCTGGGTTTGATTCTCAGCACCCATATGGTGGCTCACAACCATCTGTAACTCCAGCTTCTGGGGAATCTGATACCTTTTGATGACCTTCTTGGGCATCAGGTGCACATGAGGTGCACCTGTGTAGGACATGCAGGCAAAGCATTGGCACACAGAAAATAAGCGTAAAACTTGGTGCCCGTCTTGGGCTGAACTGGCACCAGCAATGGGTTTCTTTCATTTCTAAGGAAGCTGACTCCGGGTTCCCAGGGCCAGTGGTAGACTGGCTGACTGGGCCAACCCCTCTGAGTACCTGCCATGTGTCTGTTTCCCTCAGCAATGGCGCCTACTCCCATACCTGGCAGCTGCCTTTGCCTTGGACCTCTTCTTAAAGACAATCTTCTCATACCTGATGGAGCTACAGGAAGACCTGCTCAAGGGAGAATACGGTGCCAAGCAGGTAAGGCATCTGGTTTGCTGTTGCCGAGGTTGGGCAGCCTCGTTTCAGAACTGGGGCCAAACAAAAGCAGCTGGCTGTGCGAACAGAGCCTGTGTGAGTTCCTTCAGCTGCCCTACCAGCTTGGGGTTTAGCTTGCCCAGTGACTTGCAGTTGGGGCTCCATCCATCACCCCGTTTCTTAGAGATGGGTGCTGGCAGAGCAGAACTCACAGCTTCTTTTGAGAGCAGAGTGGTTTTCACACTCCGCATCGCCGCCCTCAGAGGACGACTTGGCTCTTGTCTTTTCATAAACAACTGTACGGAGGTCTGAATCTACTCTCTGAGCTGACAGACCAGGATTTGTGCCAGAAGTGAGCATGCAATCCCACTGGGTCAGCTGCTCTGCACGGGAAATCCATTGCCGGCTTCTCTGTTGGCAGCCTATGGGTTGGTGTTTGGCCCTTCCTTGTGCTGCCCCCTGAGTGAAAATCAGATGTGAATCAAAAGACGTGGGTCTCGGAGCAGATTAGAAGCTGCAGACTGTGGGTACCAACTTTATCCTGAACAGCCTGTCAGGAGTGACATTGGGATGCTCAGCACAGACCCGGAGTGAGAGCTTGGGGCATTGCACAGACTGGTATGGGTCCCTGGAAGGGAGCAGGCCACGGAGGGGTGCTGCTGGCACAAAGGGGCCAATCGTGCTCTCCTAGTGAGTCTGAACCTGCCTGTTGACACTGTTCTCCTATCTGTTTTCCTTCTGATTAAACACATCCATGCACAGTGGCAACTGAAACTGTCCATAGCTGAGACGGACACCTCTGAGCAAATGGATCATTTTGTGTAGCGGGCATTGCACTCAGTGAAGAAGAAATGAGGATGTGTGTGAAGGAGATTGAGTTTCAGGAAGGAAGGCCCAGGAGTGTCTGGCTGCCAGGCCATCACCAAACATCTGCATGACCGCGGTCCTAGGCCTCCCTCTCCTCAGACGGCCATACTGCTTGTGCAGTGTTGTGCCCATCTCTGCCCCTGATTGGTGGCCTTCTCTGCAGATGGTCATGTTCAGTATGCATCCATTAGCTTTGTAGGAGCTGTGTCTAATAGGCATGCTCCAGCGGTCTGTAGTGGATCTGCTGCCCTTGAGATGTATTTCCATACACAGGTGCCGTGTGCTTGTTTACCTGCCGTGAACCTGTGCAATGGAGCCCATGTTGCCTGTGCTCTCAAGTGCTCCCTAACCCCTCTCGTCACAGCTGGGTTTCCTTTCTTTGACACTAGTGTTGAAGCTAGGGCCCGACTGGCATTGCCAGAGTCTATCTTCACCTCTCCTCACCAGGTTCTCTCCCACAGGCAGAACTTGGACGTGAGATCCACATACTGTCATCGGCTGGCAAGCCCCTAGCCTCGTGGACAGCCCAACGGGGGATCCAGGAGTGCCGTGAGGCATGTGGGGGACACGGCTATCTGGCCAGTAAGTTTGGGTTAGTTTGGGGCAGCTTTTCATCCTCCGCCCTCCCATAGGCTGCTAGGTCAGGGTTCCACAGAGTGTAGCCTGTTTTTCTGGTAAGATGCTTCTGGAATACAGCTATACCCACTCCTATGCACCCCTACTCTCCACAGCCACAGCCACTCATACACTTTCTCTGGCTGTTTCCACACTGCGGCGGCAGTGCCAAGTCCTCATGACAGAGATCTGAAACACTTACTTCCTGGTCTATCACAGTGCAAGTCCACCAAGCCCTGCCCTAGCCGGATCCCACTTTCTGGTGCTTCATGCTTCCTGGTCACAATTGGGGATGGTAAGGAAGTATGAAACGTGTGATCCCAGCATGCAGCTGTGTGGAATTAGCAGGTCTTTTTCAGTGCGACATTTGGCTGATAACTCGGTAGGGAACCAGCCTGGTTTAATGTAGTTCTGAAACCCGGCAAGTTGAGCCTTACTGATGCCGAGGTTCACATCATGCAAGCAGCTAGTACATGGCTGCGGGTGAACCACCAGCTGGCCCAGTCAGAGCCTGGTGTAGTCTTCATGGTAACTGGACGGGTTACCCTCACTGTGTCTTAGCTTTCTTATTAGAAGATGGTGGACTTATACACACAGCCTATAGGTTCTTTCAATGAGTCAGGGCATATAAATGGTTAGAGGACCTGACCTATAGCACTGTGATATACAGCCCCAACTTTACTGTAGCAGAGGCGTGTCCCCTAATACTTCCCTACTGTTAATTTAGCATGGTTACTCTGACCTCCATGCTCGGCCACTGACGTCACATCAGCAATGACTGACAGTGGCTGCTCACGGACAGCCACTGCTGCTGCCGACTGCGCAGACCTGCCAACCCTTCAGTGGCCCGAGAGCTGACGCAGGCTGCCGTGGAGCTGGCGATGCCCCTGTGATGCTTTGGATCCCGTGTTCCCGCTAGCCTGTCCCTGCAGCTCAGCATGCTCTGGTCTAGCCTACACTCCCACCCCCACCCCCACACACACCATCTCTCCCTGTCCCCAGCTCGCAATGGCCACGTCTCAGTTATTTGTGATTATGTTTTTATCTTTTCTGCAGTCCTTAGTAGGGCTTTTATTTGTTTCTATAACTCACAAAAGCACGTAAATAGTTTAGCTTTGTTCTGGTTTTAAATAAATAAGGAAATTACTTCTCAAAGGACTATAGATGCAGACGTGACTGACTCATGGCTCATGACTTAGCAGTCAGGATGCAGGGACCAGAGTCAACAGGAACGGAAAGAGCCATATCAGGGTTACATGTCAACTGTCTGGAGGTCTCCCCCAGGCATTTACCTGGTGGGTCAGTTAGAGCATGGAGGGGCTGGGCTGGTCCTCTATCTCCCTCAAAGGGAATGTGTTCCACCAGAGAGGAAGGGCTGAGAGTTTGGTTCTGGACAACTTGCCTCAGGCAGACCCTGGGCAAAGCACATCTCATGAAGTGCACGTAGGCTCTGACTGTTCACATAGCAAGAGAAGGTGCTAGGGTGGGAGCAATCTCAGGTTGGAAGTTGGCTTGTTAAGGCTTCATTTCGCTATAGAAGAGTAGCCCCATGTCCTGTCTCTGGAGTGGTCCCCACACTCTGGAGAAGCTCTGCTAGGCGATTCCTCAGGTAATACCAACAGGAAGGAGGGTGACAGTCCTAGGTCCTCACAGCCTCCAGCCATGTGTTGCGTATTCTTTTGCCATCCCACAGCCTTCCTGGAGATGACTTTTATTTCCTGAGGATGGGGAACAACTGGGGCAAAGCCAGCCGATGTGGACCAAGTGGGGGGAGGCTCTTAAGTGACACCGTGGCATTTTTTTGCAGTAAATAGGCTCGGTGACCTCAGAAACGACAATGATCCAAACTGCACCTATGAAGGTGACAACAATGTCCTGCTACAGCAAACCAGCAACTACCTGCTTAGCATCCTGGAGCACAAGCTTCAAGGTAGGCACCTCAGTGGGAGGCTGAGCTCAGCGGGGTACGGTACTCTCTCAGACTCTGGAGATTGCAAACTTGGGTCAGGCTGTGTCCTTGGGCCAGACATGGTGGCACAGTCCCATAGTCTGAGTACTTAGTTAGGCCAGTGAGGAACAGCTAAAGTTGGAGGCAAGACATTGTCTCATTGGGCGGTGGTGGTGCATGCCTTCAACACTTGGGAGGCAGAGTTCAAGGATCTCTGTGAGTTCAAGGCCAGCCCGGTCCTCAGAGCGAGTTTCAGGACAGCCAGTGCTACACAGAGAAACCTTGTCTCCCCAACCAAAACCCCCAAAAAAGACACATCTCAAAAATAAAAGGCTAAAGCAAAGGTAGACCATCTTCGGGGTGAATAAAGGCTATCACCTGGTGGCACAGGCGCTTCCGAGCAGACAGAGTAGAGGCACCTAGCCAGAGGTGGCTGAGCTAACTGCCAGGCTCTGGTGGGGCGGGGGGCTTCTATGTCTTTCTCCTAAGTCACAGAAGTGTGTACCCTAGGTGGAGCTCCATATACACGCCCTCTCAAGATAGTGGACTTTCTGAAAGCCTATCCTGAAATCTTGGGCCAGAAGTTCACGGGCTCCAGCAAAGCTGACTGGTTGGACTCAGCAGGTACTAACATTCTCCGCTCCATTGCCCCTCTCTTCCTGTCATCGCCCCAGGAATGCACCTAGCCACAGGGAGGGACAGTGGCGCTTACGCTGGGGTGACCACTGATGGGCGCAGGTGCTTTTCTGGCTTGCAGTCTTGCCTTGGTTTTGTTGCTGTCCATAAATCTTGGAAAGGTCTGTGCGACACCCACCTTTCCTGCTACCCATCACTTGGTCCTTTGGAGGAACTGGGGAGCAGCGAGCCACATGAGCTTAGAATAGATGGGCAGTATCCCAGCCTTGGCTGTGACCTCCAGAAGTTGACTCCAGGGTTTTGACGTGCTAAGGGCAACATTAAGGTTCAAGGATGACCATCCTTGAAGCCTAGATCTTGTTCTGGGGCTGTCTGGGTACTGAGAGGACCAGGCATCTATTGTCTCACAGTGTAAAAGTAGACAGCCAAAATCAAGTGGTCCTTCCTCGCCTCTCCCTGATCCTGGGAGCTCCAGGCACCCTTGGTTTGTAACTGTGACACTCTACCCTCTGCCTCTGTTGGTGCAGGATATCCTTTGTCTCTGCATAAGGACCCCTTGATATTGGAGTTGAGGCCTGCCCTAACCCAGGGTGGCCTTGCTCTGTTAGCCACGAGATTATCACAGCCAGATACTCTATGCATCATTTTCCTGGGAACAGGCTCTGTGACACCAGAGGAAATGAGCCCACATCTGGTGTGGCCAGACCCCCTGTTTCCTTCCCAGGAGCTCTGAGCCATAACCAGCTGCCTAGAAGAGATTCCCTTGCTCCCTGGTCCCTGAAATCTGCAGGTCCTTTGAACCAGGTGCCTGGGCCTTTTTACCGTGGGGTATGGAGAGTGTGGACGCCGCCATGTGGTCAGAACCTATTTTCCATCCAAGGCTGTGTGTCCTCACTCACCAGTGCCCTTTGTCCTGAGTACTGTGGGAAGTCAGCTCAGGTATGACAGGAAGGATGAACCCCCCTTCCGCCTCTCTGCCGTTTGGCTGAAGTTGCTGCCAGGTCCCGGAAACCCACCCTGGACCTCCCCTCTGTAACTGCCTTTCTGCTGCCAGTGGGAGCATGCCAGACTGAGGCCTTGGCAGGGCAAGGGCCAACCTACTGCCCTCTGGCTGGCCAGTGGATGAGGATGGGAATACAGGTGCTCGCCCTCTCAGCCCTGTCCATCCTTGCAACTGGGCACTCTGATGCCCATGCAGACCTCAGTGCCCCTGAAAGAGCAGCCACTGTGTCTTGGCTGGCTGAATGGCCCTGTGATCTGTATGGCAGTGTGGAAATGCTGTCAGACACACCCACCCTGTCAACTCCACCTGGTAAAAGGGCCTCTGGCAGCTGCCCTCAGTGACTGGGTTTCCCTGTCTGCAAAACCGCCCACCCTCTATTGGCCTCACGAAGACCACTGGGCACACACGGCCAGCAGGGCAGTCTGCCCCGGGGTGACAGGCGTGGTGACAGATGCTCCTCCCACTTGTTTCTGTGTCCCCTCTGCAGCCCCCCTGGCAGCGTACCACTGGCTTGTCTGCTACCTGCTCCATGGGAGTCATCAGAAGTTCTCTCAAGAGAAAAAGTCTACAGGCAGTGACTTTGAAGCAAGAAACAACAGTCAGGTAGGTTTGCGTCACCGTTTGTGTCACCAGCTGCTCTGGCGTGAGAAGTCAGTGTCCCCCGCCCGTGCATTCTGTAAAGGTGGCGGCCTTGCTGCCCGTGGGAGAAAGGAAGGCTGCTGCATTTACAGGGCCATGTGGTGGCTGCTGGAAGCCAGAACAGCAACAGCCGGAGTGGAGGGTGGGGTGGAAGGGTCCTTCATGGGGTAGCACCTCAAAAGCCCTCCCCTCACTCCTTCCCTCACCCCTCCCCGCCCCTCTGCTTAGCACTTCGTCATCACCTTCAGTTGGGGAGGGCCGCAGCACCTCCTGCTCTCTGGCCGCCTGGCTCGGTGTCCCCCATCCCCCAGAAGCAGCCTGTGCTTGGGGTCATAGTCAGGCAGCACCTGTCTGGGTTGAAATCCTCTGTGGATTTAAAAGGTCTGGTGAGGTAGTGCACTGGGAGCAGGGAAAGCTGTGCTGACAGTCATGAGCAATCGGTTATCAGAGAAGGCCGCCCAAGGGGTCTTTGGTGGCTAGTCTCCCTAAGGAGGCGATCAGTCTGTGACTAGAGAGGGGATCCCATATTGCCTGGGTCTGCTCGCCAATCTCACAGGCAGTATAGGAACAGGAGGACTGTGCTTCAGAAACCCCGGAGAACAGTGCAACATTAGCCCTGTCCAGTACAACCTGTGCCCCTCCACCCTCCCTAGTCACCCAGGAGGACAGGTCCTATGCCCTGGAACCGCTTGCTGGCACCACAGTTCTATAGTGACAGCCTGTTGGGCCTCTGTTCTCTTGAGAGCTAAGCATGGGGCCAAGTAAAAGTGGGCTGTCTTGGAGTATGTAAATGTTACAGCCTTCCCTTCGTAGGGCTTAGCTTCACTTGGAGAGGTGTGTGTGTGTGTGTGTGTGTGTGTGTTTACACGTGTGTGCACATGTGTGCACACACACACCATGCTGTGTCTCCGTGCTGCTTGGCTTCACAGTACTGACCTACGATGCGTGTTCAGACATGGACTTCAGTCTGCAGTTCTGTGTAGTTCCTCCTCAGACGAGATCTAGCTGTACCAGCTGTAGTGACGCCTGCCTCCAGCACACACCAGGACACCAGGTCCCTTTTCTGTTTGCAGGTGTACTACTGCCAGCCCCTGGCCCTGGTCTTCCTGGAATTCATCGTGGTACAGCAATTCCACGATCACACGCACAGCTCCAGCGTGCCTCTGTCTCTGCAGCCTGTGCTCAGGCGGCTCAGCATGCTCTACGGCCTGTGGTCCCTGAGCCAGCACACGGCCCTGCTCTACCAAGGTGAGACTGGAACTTAGAGCTCAGCCGAGACAGCCTAGTGACTAGGTACCTTCCTCTTCAGTGAGAAGCATCCTAGAAGTAGCTCCTGTCACCCGCACATTCCCAGTTACACAGACCACTGCTGAGATTCCACAGGAAAGCTGCTGTGGGCTTGAGGTGGCACCAAGCAGCGGGGTCTCCTACTTTGATCCCTGGTGGCTTCAGAGGCCTGTGTGCCCCACACACCAGAGCCCCATGTCCCCTCTTGGATGCCAACTCCTCACAGCTACCTGAAGTGCATCTGGGCACCTGTGCAGTCTGAGGCCGGCACCTGCCTACCTATGTACTCTTTGTTCCTCCCATGGTGGCATTATGCCAGCCCCAAGCCTCAGGGCCTTGCCGCCCTCACAGCTTCTTAGCCAGGACTGACACATGCCCAGGGACAAGGAACCTCAGAACTGGCCCTGAGCCAGCACGTTTCTGCCGAGACATCACAGTAGGCTGGTCAGTGCTGTGATACCCTGACACCTCTGTCCCGAGGGCCTAATGACGCTGAGTGGGAAAGCCACTTCTGATGTGCTGTGGTCACAGGGCTGAGGGGTGTGTGACAAGGTTGTGCTTGCAGGTGGCTACCTTGCTGGTGAACAAGCAGGACGAGCAATGCAGGATGCCATCTTGGCCCTGTGTATGCAGGTGAGTCCCGTCACCTTTGTCCACACTGTGCAGCCCCCACCGTTATCCTGAGCTATCTGCCCACCCTCTCCCATCACCTACACGTTAACTTAAACTTCAGTGTGCTTGGCAGGAGTTATCTGAAAAAAAAAAATGTTTGCATTTCCAGAAAATCCTTGGGTGTCTCCGTAGCAGATTGCTCTGTGGGGCTTAATAATCATCTGAGTGAGGAAGCAGGGGTCACGGAACCTCAGCTGCAGGCGTGATAGCTTTCACAGGAGCTCAGGAGCACTTTTTGTCCTTGTGGCTTCTGGACTTCCTTTCCTGCGTCAGAATAGCAGTTGTCAGCTTGGCCATAGGCTGGGGATGAGCCTCAGGGGACGCACTAACAAGCTGTACTCGTCACCTCTGCCGGCTGCGCAGCCCCGCTGCAAGGGCAAACGCTGGCTGTCCTGAGTGGATGGCGACACGGTAGAAAAATGCAAACACACGCCCAGGGAGTCCACAACCCAGACCGGTGAGGCCTCAGAGCTCTGTGCGCCTGCTCAGGTTTCCAGGGCTCTGTAGCAACCGGCTGTTGCTTCTGTTACTCCACTGTTGCCCTGGAGACTGTAGAGCGTCGCCAAGTGGACAAACTTTGTTTCCCAACAGCTGAAAGACGATGCGGTGGCTCTGGTGGACGTGATCGCCCCTCCTGACTTTATTCTGAGTTCCCCAATTGGCAAAGCTGATGGTGAGGTAAGGGGAGTGACCCCTGTCGCTGCTGAGGCTTGACCAGAGTCTGAGGGTCCTAAGGTAGTGAACAGTCTTGGGTGCCTCCCTGGAAGTTGTCTCTCACAGGGGGCTTTCTGGGGACAAGAGAAATCAGGTGGTGTCACAGCCCTTCGTCACTCCAGCTCTGTAGTCTTGGGTACCCATGCCTGCTGGCCCTTTACCCTACGGAACAAGGAAGCTTCACTGTTGCCCTGAGGTGACATATAGTCCTCTGTGAAGACCGAGATCCCAGCCTCCTCACCCTCCCTGCCTGCTCTCCACATAGGCCCTGCAGCGCAGTCACAGACACCATTAGCCACCCTGGCCCTGACCCCTCAGTCAGACATGACCCCATCTGCTTTCTCTGCTGTAAAGCCTTGAGCATCTTCAGATTCTCTCCCTAGCCTGCCCTCCATCCCCAGCTGACTATCCAACCGTGGGGGCCTCTGCCCCTCTGTGCCTGCCCGTACAGCCCCACACTCCTCATTTAACTTCCTCATGCCCACTTGCTACCAAATTTTAGAATGGTTTGTTTAGAAACAGTTAGTGGGCTTGGGCCTCTCTGCCCACAGGGCCATCCCATCTGCCAGCAGCCAGGCACCCAAGATGCAACTGGACTCTCCCGCCCCTGCTGCACCCTCCTGCCCTGCCGTGCCTACCTCTGTTGCTTCTCTCCTGTCATTTTACACTGCGCTGTTCTGACCTCCAACCCCAGCCCCATTCTACCCTCTGTTCTAGTACATGGGCTGGTTCCCATCACAAGGTCCTCACATGGGCTGCACCCCTGTCTGGAGTACCCTTCTGTTCACTCAGCCTGCCCTGAGCCCTGCCATCTCTGTCTCCCTCACACAAACACCCATTCTTCTGCCAGGGGCCCTGACAGCTCAGAAGTAGCTTCCTGTGTGACACCCTAGCACAGGGTGATGCCTGTGTAGGGAAACACTGGCAGCCTGGCATTTCACAGTACCTTGCTACCTGTAGGGTTATGCCCCTGTTATTCTGGCAGCATGACTTTGCGAAGTGTCCCAGCCCTGTGCTTGAGGCAGTGAACTGTGGGGTGCTTTTATCTTCCCCACCCCAGGACCATGGTGGCCTTCTGTGAATGGAGAGCAATAGCAAGGGCATGAAGCCTGCTGTCTGCAAGCAGCACTAGACTCAGGGCTTCACAAGCCCATGAGGGGCCCGCCCCAGAAGTCTGAACCCCAAGATTGGCGCACTCAAACTACGTATACATTGGGGTGGGCATCCAGGAAGATAATATGAGCCGTGGCTGGGCAAAGAGTTCCCAGGTGCATCAGGAGTGTCTGCAGGCAGGGCCGATGGCCAACTGTGTGATCACATTTTTGTAAGAGCCCAAGGTGCAGAGAAGCCTACCAGGTGGCCCACACACAGCAGAGACAGTCTCGGGCAGAGGTCTGGGCCCTGGTGTTAGAATTGATGGACCAAGGACTTTGGGTATGGAGAGAGCACCGGGGAGTGAGGCTTGCCTCACTTGGACTCCCCACCCCTAAGCTGCCAGGCCTCTCAGGCATCTGCCAGCAGGACCTGCATTCTAGACACTGCATGCAGAGGCCTGTCGCCTGCAGAAGGAACTGCGGCACCTGGCCTCTGATCAGGAACTGCTGGAGGTAGAGAGGAGCCGTCCCTAGATGGAGAGGGACTTCTGGCTCTGAGTGCCGCAGCTCAGCCCATGGCCCCTGGTAGGGTGAGTAACCGCACATACTCCCCAGCGTAAGAAAGGGGTGCTCTGACCCACTCTCTCAGGGAGATGTGTCTTCCTGTGTGTAAACTCAGCTGGGGATCTGAGAGAGCACAGTGCTCAGCATTGTGAATTGTGGCCAAGTCCCGCCCCCCCCATGGGGGAGCAGGCCAGATCTGCAGTGCAGAAGGGCAGCTGTGTGCCATGGGTCCCTCTGAGCCATTTGCTCTGTTGTGGCTTTGCCCTAGCTGACTCCGCCCTAGGTGTCCATGTCTGCTGCAGGTGTAGGATCTGGCTAGGTCTGTACCTTCCTCCTAGGTAACACCCACCCTGCCTATTTTCCACTGAGGAACTGTGGCTAAGAACAGCTAAGACTCTAGTGGGGCCACTGGGGACCCAGTTTCCTGGCTTGCGCATTCCGAGGGCAGCTGGAGATAGGTCTCAGAGAAGGCAGGTCATATCCTGGCAAACGTGGGAGGTGAGGGTAGGGGTCGGGGCAAGGAACCTGTGTGGATTGGGATGGTCACTGTAGACAGCATTCCCAGGGAGGAAAATCTCACAAGGGGATGGTTCCTATCAGAAATGCTTTTATGACACTTTATAATTAAATTTCATTAATTACTTCCTACTAAAACATAAAAGGCTTTATATAAATTAAACATGCATCTTCCTAGCATTTCCTAAAAAGTGATCATGGGGAATTTCCTGTTCCCACAAACTGGAGGCTACCATGCTGGCCACTTATCCTCGGCTAGTGAAGGCCCTTTGCTTCTGCCTACAGCTGTATAAAAACCTGTGGACAGCCATCCTGCAGCAGGAGGGGATCCTGGAGCGTGCCACCTGGTGGCCTGAGTTCCCTACCAACAAACCCTTGACCATCAGACCGAAGTCCCAGCTGTAACCATGGTGGGAGAGGCAGCCACAGCAGAAACAGCTGATCCAGAGGCCTGAACCCAGGAGACACCAAGATACCCATGCTGAAAAACACGCACATCGTACCTTTTCCGTGATCCTAGTCAGCCTGCCATAAGCATCCTCAAATGGGGAAAGGTCGTGTCTCATGTGCAGGGTCAGGGAGTTTGCATAACCTGTCTTCAACAGAGGATTTTATCCATGCTCTCTTGGGATATAATAGGAAGGTAAAGTCAGGGCTCACAATGAAGGCTTCTGCTCAGGTGAACTTTGGGGTCCATGGAAGATTTTTGCAAAGCTCTCTTCTCTATTCTGCTTTCTGATTCCTTAGCGCTTCTGTGCTGTGGCCATGACTCTCTCTACTTGCCACTTATGGCTTTATACCATGGACTTAATTTGAAGATTTTTTTGGGGGGGGTAAAATGCCACTTCTTTTGGTGGCACCAGCATCTCCACTGAGGAAATGCGTGGTGGTAGGGACATCTAACCTACTCACCATGACATCCCCACTGTGTCAGTGACTGGTTGGCTGTGGCTTCAGTCCTTTTATTTCTAAAACATATGCCCAGTGCCATCCGTCCCCACCAAGTGTCCCTCAGCAAATCCACACAGCATGTCCCTGCTACACTGGCTACAGCCAGACCTTTGTGCTTCCAAAAGGTACGGGGGATGTGCTGCCATCCTTACCAGCTGAGGAAGGATCCTGTAACCTTGGCCTTCCTGATGGGCTGTTCTGCGCCCCAGGTGCTTGCCAAGCCCAAGAGCCTCTTCACCACCTTGCTCTTGGTCAACTCCCCCACCCTGGCTCAGCTGCCTTCCAGAGTTCTGCTCCAACCCAATGGCATGGGTGGGATCTGGGGATCACCAACTGGAGACCCTGTGGAACCAGAGGGCCATGTGTTCACAGATGATCCCTTCCACCTGGCTCTGTGGCTTTTCCCAACAATGAAGACCAAGTCTTAGGTCTTCCTAGGTCTTGCCAGCTCTTGGGGTTTGTGCCCTCCCATTCTGCCACACAATGGTCATCTCAGCCACCTGTTTGTCTGACCATATTTTTGTGTGGGAGCTTGGTTTACTCTCCTGTCTGATTGGAGACTGACCAGCATGTCACAGAAGTGACCAAAGTCAGTAAAGTGTTGGCTCAAGATAAGTCACATGGTTCCTGGGGTCAGGCAGTCAGACTGCAGAGCTTCCATTGATGGCTCCAGTGCCTATAGATTTCAAATGATAGAAAAATATATCAGCAGCTATGGCTTCTGGGGGAGGAGAGTCAGTGCTCTTTTAAGAGTGGCCACTAGTGGGTTGACCATACTCTGGCGCATGCTCACACATCCAAGAGCTTATGTGTGGGCACAAAGTGGACTTGATGGATTTTTTAAAAACGTGTGTGTGTTTTCATATGCACCTATTGGGTATGTCTTTGTCCCTGGGTAGAGACTGGCTCTCTGGACACCCAGAATCTGATGGCTGTCCTGCTAGCTTGCAGGCATCACAAGACTTGTAGGGATGAAGCCTGTACCCCTATTCTCTGCCCGTATGCGTGCACTCCACTCCTCAGGCCAGAGGGTGAGGCTGGTGGCATGTGAAACAGGCATGTGGCCAGGGGTCATATTGTTAAGACAGACTTGTAAAGGTCCCTTAAAAAGAAAACGCTTGTAAACAGCAGTAAAAACTTGAATAATTGGCAATAAAGTGTTGAAATTGCAGCCCTGCTTTCTCCTGTTAGGTCTCTGGCTGTGAAGCAAGTGCCCATCGCCGGGCGCTGTTGGGCAACAGCAGAGTTGGAAGAAGAAAACAAGTGTTTTTGGTGACCTCACACCTTCTCCTCAGTTGCGACGATCACAAGGCACAGAGCCTGTTCACTGTGTTTTTTGGCTCCTACCAGGTTCCCTCTACCCAGGAGAAGTTGGAACAGTGGGAGTGGCCTGCCTTGTGTGGTCCTCTTGCCTCTCCCAAGGATTTCCAGCATCACTGGGTGTCATGTTAGCACGCAGCCTATTGGATGCTTTTCTTCACATATTGGGGGCATCTTTTCCCACTTGAAATGATGCTGTGGCTGTTTCTCCCATCAACCCACATGGACCTCCAAGGTTATCAGCCTCTTCCTGAGAGACTTGAGTCTAGAGGCTTGCACTCCGATCTCACTGTGACTGACACATACGGACCTGCTATGTCCTGCATGTGGCTAGCTCTGGCTAACTCTCAGAAAGAAAGGGGTTGCTGTTGGATTTTGGATACTGAGTTGCTATACAAGAGCAGAGACAGGATGAGCAGTGGCCAGCTGTGCCTACTAGCTGTACAGCAGTCTCACTTAAGGAAAGGCACCTTGTTGCATGCACACACACCAGATCTGTGAAGCACACAGTCAGAGGCTGGCAAGGGAGGCAGGAGTCTTCATGTTCTCGGGGTGGAAGCCTTTCTCAGCAGCAGCCTTTGATATTGCCTGAGTGTCACCTGTATGTCCTCTCGCCTCACAACCCGTCCTCATTTGTTCTTGCTGTCCTGTGGTGACACCTGTCCTTAGATTATTTTTAAAATATTTAGGTGCAGCCGGACAATGGTGGTGCACGCCTTTAATCCCAGCACTCGGGAGGCAGAGGCAGGCGGATCTCTGTGAGTTCGAGATCAGCCTGGTCTACAGAGCTAGTTCCAGGACAGGCTCCAAAGCCACAGAGAAACCCTGTCTCGAAAAACCAAAAAAAAAAAACTTAGGTGCGTGTGTGTGTGTGTGTGCAGGTATGTATGTGCCCTGGTGCACATGTAGAGGTCAGAGGATTACTGTTCCCCCGAGTAGAGCCTTGTGCACAGCAGGCGAACGTCTGTCTCTCCTTGCCTGCCACCTTGCTGTAGAAGCAATGTGACTGGAGACACACATGTGGGCTCTGAGGATCTGAACCCAGACCTCCATGCTTGTGTGGCCAGCCCTTTTCCCACTGAGCTTTCTCTATGCCTAAGGACACGGTTAAACGCAAGTGTTGTATCTATTTTGTTTTGGTTGTTTCTTAGTTTGGTTTGTTTACAGGCAGGGTCTGTCTACATAGCCCTGGTTATCCTGGAACTTGCGAGGTAAAACAGGCTGGCTTCAAACTGACAGAGATCTGCCTGCCTCTTCCCAAACGCTGAGATTAAAGGCATAAACCGGCATACCTGGCTGTCTGTAACACATTTTTGCATAAGGAAAGCAGAAAACCTTAGATAGCCTCTGTGGATTGTTTTCCTTCATTGCTCATTTGCCCTGTGATGTAGCTTTCTCACTTTGATTAAGATAGCTTAAGCTTCAGAAACCAGAACTATTTCTAGCTCTAAAGCCCAAGGAGCATGTGTGCTGCGGCCTCGGAAGCCACACTCAGGGCTTCATCTCAGGCCAGGATCATTTTCACTTGCAGGAATTTGTCTTTGGATGCATTTCAGGGTTTATTGGCAGGGGCATGGTGTGAGGTAGGGGTCAGATAGGCTCAGCGGGCTAGCTTGTTGAAGCCTGCACAGGCCTGAACGCTCGCTTTGTTGGAGGTGGGACCATTCACGTTAGCAGCCCCCCTTTGGTTGTTCATTTTTGTTTTTCGAGACAGGGTTTCTCTTGTAGACCAAGCTGACCTGGAACTCACTCTATAAATCAGGCTGGCCTGGAACTCAGAGATCTGCCCGCATCTGTTGCTCCCAGTCTTCTGGGTCTAACTTTCTCTTTCCAGTAGGGTAAGGAAAGGAAGAACTCTGATCTCTTCCAGAAATCTCTTAGGCAGTTGAACTTGACTTCTCTGGTCCACAGATCCAAAGGGTTCTTTGGGATTCGTTTGGAGGTTCTATTTTGCTCATAGGCCAACACCAGGAGAAAATCTCTTTATAGGAAGGTTGTCTTTTCATCTAAGGCTCTTTCTTCAGACTTGTTGATTTTTATTTTATTCTATGTATATGAGAATTTTGCCTGCATGCATGTCTGTGTACCACATGCCTACCTGGTACCCACAGAAGTCAGAAGAATGTGTCAGATGCTCTGGAACTGAAATTACAGGCAGTTGTGACCTGCCATGTTGGTGCTGGGAATCAAACCCAGGTCCCTTACCAGGAGTAGCCAGTGCTTTTAACTGCTGAGCCATGTCTCCAGACCTATGGCAGATTTTTCAAGAATTCCAGCCTTCTATTTCTCTGTGTTGTGCTCAGGAAATTCAATGCCATCCTGTGATGTTGGAACGCTCTTTGACCTTTGATAGGGGCATGCGTATAGACTAACTTCAGTACCTAGTGGTGAAAACCTCTTTTTCCTTCACTCTTTGGTAGGTTTGGGTAACCTTGTGAGAAACAAGATAGCAATTTCAAGGGCCTCTGGTCACTGTCTCAGAGATAAGGGTAAGCCTTAAAGACCAACTCCAATGCTGGGGTGGAAGTAGCCTTGTTTCTTCTAAGGAGCTTCTTGTCACAGCTGTGTCACCTCTGTGGACCCAAGACTTGAGCCGGTCTCTGGGATGTCACAGAGCAAAGGCTGAAACAAGCCTGAGAGTGTCGCAGAGCAAAGGAAGTAGGACAGCTGAAGGCCAAGGCCCTGAGCCATCGGTCCCTGAAGGCCTCACCAACCTATCCGTCCTCCTTGCTGCAGGTCTCAGGTAGGCGGTGGAGAGAGTATAGGGCTCTAAGATGAGGTATCTGGAGCCCCCAGGCTGTGTAGCCCTTCCCCCCCAGATATTGTTCAACTCAGTGAGCGACATGGTGCCAAAGCAGAGCGTCCTCAGAACCTCTGTGTAATATAAGGTGGTACTGTCTTAGAGAGAACCCATCACCCCTAGCTGCCTTACTGAGCCTTGGGTACCAGTGCTCTTGGGCCCTGCCTTCTGCTGTGCTTGCTGCCTTCGGTGAGCAGCAAAACTTATCTGCCTGCTTGTGAATGTTGTATCTTACTGGACCCAGTTCCTCTGCAGCTGCCCCCAGCTACCAGCACCTAGCTGCTTACAGCAGGTAAGCCCAGCACCGGCACCCACAGAGGTGCCTCCACGCCTTTGGGACAGATGTATCCTTCCTCTCAGTCATTCCAGCAGTGATCCTGGGGCAATCTCTGCTTTGTCCTGATCCTATTCTGCAGCCACTTGCCATCACTGAAACTTACATCAGGGCTTGTCCCTCAGGCTTGGGCTTGGATCTTAAATCCTAGAGGCCAGGGCAGCTCTGTGGGAGAACCCATCCAGAGTTTCTCATGGCTTCCCAGGAATGCTCAGCTGCCCTGTTCCCAGGCAAGTGTGAGGACTGACTGTGAACAAGTTTCTATATCACGACCTCCTCCACTGCCCCTCGCCCTCACCCTAGGAGCTGCCGGGAAAGTGACTCAGTTCGCCATGGGATGCTCAGAGAAGTTCCCAGTATGGTGGTTAAGGGAAGGTCATCAGGAAAGACATGCGTGAAGGGAAGTCGGAGCGTAAGCTGCCCCTCTGCATATCCTTAGGCTCATGACACTAAAGATGACACTCCTTCCTGGCTGGCTTGGTTCTGAGCCACTGGTACTGGGCTCGGAGTGGAGCATGCTTGTCCTTTTGATGGGGTTCACAGGCGTGTTTTAATACAGTCAAGCAGGGACCAGTGTGCTGTTTGCTTTGCGGGAGGAGACCACGGATAGACTTACAGGGCTGGGTGCTTCAGGGTATGAAAACAAAATCCCAGAATGAATCCCGCTCACCACCTCCTCCCTGGCTGCTTTACTTTGTAGAACTTTTAATTTAGTTTGCAGAAAGCCCTAATGTTTATTCACAATTTAAAAATTTGTTGATACAGAACAAGAATTTTAAACTTTTCGGAGCATTTTTCTATGGTGTCATCCTCTGAGGTCAGGACCCTGGCCAGGTAGGCATCCTTCCTTTCAGCCCCTGGAAGAGTGGGCAGGTGGCTTGGGCAGGAGGCCCAGGTCTACATCCAAGCTTGGTCCCTTGCTATGGTCATGTTGACCTTTCTGCGCTTAACTTTCTCTGTACTAAAACTACCGAGTCCTGCCCCACCGGCTTGTCAGGGACTGATTGAGACAGTGTGTGTCATCCCCAGCACAATCTGGGACACAGGGAAGACCCATGGCCCACTGAACTGAACCCAGGTCAGGGGAATGCCTGTTTTCTCCACATCCTTGGGCAATTCTGGCTTCCAGGCCTGAATCTGGGGAGGAAGTCAGCAGCCAGTGGTCCTGGGACAGGGAGGGCCCATCCCTGGATCTAATGGAGACCAAAGTGGAGGGAGATGAGTGGCTCTACTTTGTGCTATTTTTCTTCTTGCCTAGTACACATAGCTCTGCCCTCAGCTTCCCCCTCGCCCACCATGGGGCTGAGCCTCTTCGAGGACCAGAATTGCCATTGGATGTGTTCCCACTAAATGTGCTCTCCCCACTAAGAAGGTTGTGTGTCCTGAGGCCTGCCCTGAGCAGTAGCCCTGGTCCCCAGTTCTGTTTCTGGCTGACAATCATCTCTACACTGATCTTTGGGAAACAGCCTTTCTAGCCCAGATTAGCACCTAAGGGCCTGACACCTCAGCTCCCTCCCCTTTACACATGTCTCCACCTCTCCACTCCCTGCTCAGCAGCCTTGGGTGGACATGGTTGCAGGGTTACAAGGAGGACTGGCTGTCCACTTGGCATCGGAGCCATGGCAGCCTATCACTTCCTATCCTATCTGTGACCCATTAGCCAAGAGGAGTTGTTGACATACCCCCGCCAGAACATGGAGAAACACAGAAGCTGATCTTCTGGTTGCTTTGGGACTGATCTCACAGGGTGGAAGTCCATTGAGGTGAGGGTCAGCCATCTGTCTCCAGCAAAAGGCTACACACATGGGCAATGTGTGTAAATAAGGAGAAGTTGGGTGGGCGGGTGATCAGATGGACAGATGAAGGCTAGGTAGGTAAGTGGATGTGTAGCTGGATGGGATGGACACATGAGTCAGTGGTGCTTGACAGGGTGGCTGGGTGAATGGATAGGTAGATGAGTAAACACATGGGTTGATGGGTGAATGGATTGAAGGATGTGCGGGTGGGTAGCTAGGTGATGAGTGAATGGGTAAGTAAATGACTAAGTTGAATGAATGCACAAATAATTGGTAGAGAAGTGATATGGGTAGATCCAGATGCTGGAGAGAAAGGCAGACCTCTTGAGCACCATCCACTAGGTACACTGATCTCACTATGGAGTGTGCAGGGGATACATACTCACCCTCCGCATGGGAGACCTGAGCTTGTGTGTGTGTGTGTGTGTATCTACCATATCTTCCTCCTTCCTTGCTGGTTGGCTGTTTTGCATCAGGGCAGGGATTGTATGTAGTACCTACCCATGATTAGGGCTGCCCCTTGTGACTGTGGGCGGGGTGTTTAGTGGTGAGCAGAGGGCAGGCTCTATTGTCACAAGGAGGGATAGAGCCAGACCTGCGGTGGGCAGGAGGTGTAGATGGCTGCAGAATAATGCTGGAATTGGATGCGACCTGATGAAATATTTGGCCAGGGGAAGATGCGTTTTTCATCCTGTTATTGTTGGAGTTCAAATTCTATAAAAAACCCAAGAAGGAATGAGAAGCCAAAAGCTGCTGCCCCTTTTAGATCTATTAAATGAACAATATCATTGGGCTTTAAAGGCATCTCTGTTCCATAGAGTCTGTGTAGTGTGACGACAGCACTGGAGAGGACCCTGAATTGCTGCAGGAGGTTCTGCTCAATGTCCTGACCTTTGTCACTGAGGACAGCAATGCTAGCCTTTGGGGATGTGTAGAGGCATGGTATTACTGTCTGAATGTGAGTTGTATCCTGAAAGCTACCATATTGAAAGATAGGTCCCTGATACAGAAGAGTTCAGAGGGGTTTGGCTAAGCAGTCGACTCTCAAGTGCTCTTTCTTCTGAAGGATCCACTGATGATGTCATAATTTGATAGCATTATAGGAGGTGGGGGAAGCATTAGGAGGTGGGACCCAGTTAAAAGAAACAGGTCACTGAAGCATGCTTTTGAAGGATGGATCCTGTCTCTGGCCCCCTCCTCTCTTTGTCTGACTACCTCAGGATGAAGAGCTAGAGGATGCCATGCATGTCCTCTGTGATGCTCACCTCATCACAGGAACAGCTGAACCAGCCAAGCACGGCCTGACCCCTCTGAAAGCCTGAGCTGAACTGAGCCCTCCTCCTTCACCTCTCTCGCCTGTTTGTCACAGTGACAACTGACTAACGTGCAAGGCTCATCTGAGGCAGGAAACTGACAAAAAAATTAAAAAAATAAAAAATAAAGGAGGAACATAGGGTGAAAAGGGTCAAGGAAAAAACACCCTTCCCCTGACTAGACCCAAGACCTGGGCCAAGAAAAAACACCCTGACCCTGACTTGACCCCAGGACCAGGGCTTGAAATCCCACCAATCCCCGAGCTTGCCCCAGAGCCAGGCTGCAGAATCTCACCAATCTCTGTGGTGCTGAACTTGAAATACCACCACTCTCTGAGCACAAAATCCCAACAATTCCTGAACTTGCCCCAGAATCAGACCACAAAAATCCACCAATGCCAAGGACCTGGATAGCTCCACCCCCAAGAAACCCTATATGAAGCTCTGTACCCTGTTTAGTTCTCTCTTGCTTCTTTCCTCGAGGCAGCCACCCTGCTGGGTTCTTCCCAGCAAATCTCTTAAGTGACATTTGTTGTGTGGTGTGGCACTTTTGCTGGGGCAGAGTTCAGCTGTAGCAACAGTGACCATAATTGGAGCAGAGCGGAACACAGCAGAACTGTTAACATTTTCGCCGGGGAAGCTTTCCTTTAGTGGACCAGAGTTGTTAGACTCCAGAGGACCTAAGCGAAGCTGTAACACTTTTGCTGGGGAAATTTTCCCCTAGCAGAGCAGAGCTGTAACTTTTGTCCACCTGAGCAGATCTGTAACACTTCTCTGGAGCTGCGACAGCTTCCCTGGGGAAACCCTCCCCTGCTGGAACAGAGTTGTTACACTTGCATTACCTTTCTCTGGAGCAGAGCTGTGAACTGCTACACTTACGGTGACTTTGTGGTATTCCTTGGCTCCCAACCCTCAGGATACCTTTCTATCGAGCTGCAATGTTTATGTTTGGTTCCATAACTTGGATAGGCTCTCCTGGTGCCTGTGCTCCTCCTCATTTTCTGAGCTGCCCTGGGACCTCATCCCTCATCTCCAGTCCACCTGCAACTGACTCAACAGATTTACTGTTGAGATCTGACTCATTGATCACTCAGCATCCCATCCATGAGCAGCAATTACATAATTTTCCCTTTTGGTTGGTATTTCTCTGAATCTGAGGATGTGACCATTGAGTGTCTTGTTGGTGGAGGCTGCTGGTTCGTTTCCGGCTGTCCAGACACAAAATAAGCACACAGAAAGTTTATTAATTGCAACACTGCTTGGCCAATAACTAGTGTATTCCTAGCTAGCTCTTACAGTTTAAATTAACCCATTCCTATTATTTAGTATTTTACCACAAGGCTCGTGGTTTACCAGTAAGGTTTCAGTCAGTGTTTGCCTCCTTCGGTGGCTACATAGTGTCTCTCTGACTAGACCTACTCTCTCCTCCTCTATCTGTTTGGAACTCCCACCTTGCCCTACTCTTCGCTGCAATAGGCCCAAATCAGCTTCTTTATTAACCAGTGGTATTCACAGCATACAGAGGGGAATGCCACATCACCTCCCCTTTTCTGTCTAAATAAAAAGGTAAGTTTTAACTTTAACATAGCAAGATTACATATAACAAAACAGTAATCTAGCAAGAATTACCGTTACGATATTTAGTCCATTTACATTTTCAGTGTCTGACATCCCTCTGGTATTCTTGGAGACTAAGGTTCCTGTAGCACAAATTCTAATTGTTCTTCATAATAAAATCCCGAGTCAGATATAGGGGTAAATGCTGAAAGATCAGAGAAACAGAGCAGCCAGTCACTAGTTCTTACCTGAATCCTCAGATCGAATGGGTGATACTGTCTCTAGGAATCCTTAGATTGAATGCCTTGAGCTCCTGACTCCTCTCCTTCCTGCCTTATTTTCTTCTCTCTGCCCAGCCATATCCCTTCCTGTATCCACCTCCCTAGCATGGGGATTAAAGGCATGACACTCCAAGTGCTCCCAAGATTAATGATCTTTCAGCATTTACCCCTATATCTGACTCGAGGTTTTTATTATAAAGACTGATTAGAAGCATACTTTAGGTACCCTAGCTATGATATTTAAGGCTATGGCTGGCCCTCCTCACCTGACCCAATCCTGCCACTCTCAGAGCTGCAACTCTGCAATTTCCTTGGGCCCAGCAGGGTTATTTCACCCCTTCCTGCCCTCTTCTCCCATCTTCCCTCTGGAGCTGCTCTAATCCCTCAGCTCCTCTAGGCTCCTGTGGCTTTTATGACCCTATTCTTGACCGTTGATCCCCCTCTTAGAGCTCAGTTTTCATCTTTGCCTTCTGGCCTCTATGAAAGCCCTGGTACCAGGAACCAAGTTTCTCCCCTGGCTTAGCTGTGATAAGTCTCCCACCCCATTGAGTGTGGTGACAACCCACTGAACAACTTGGTCTTCATTTTGTCTCTCCTGAGTCTGGAAATGCTCACAACTACAGGCTGCAGTGATATTTTCCTTCTCTCTCAACCATCATGTCTTCCATATCCTCCCATTCCCCTTGGGATGCCTTTCAGAAAACCTCCAGCCTCTACTCCTGGCACCTGACCTGAAAGGCCCAAAATTTATTCACTTTCGCAATGAAACTTGGGCTCAGTGTTCCTTATACTCAATCTAAATGACCACCTAATAGCACCCTAGATCCTAATATTAGTTGGGATCTTTACAAATACAGTGAGTGATTGGGGAAATAGAAGAGACTGCCCATTCCCTACACTCAAGCTTTCTCTTTCTTTACTCCAAGTCCAGTATATTTATTTTTTGGGGAGTCTAGTCCCCTGCCTTCACCCCACGCGCGCGCACACACACACACACACACACACTGTGTAAATGTCCTGTTCTTAAGTTACCATTGATATATCTGTAAACTTGTTGCAAAGTAGGAGCTGGAAGCTGGACCCAGTAGGGAAAGGAAGCAAAGGCCATCTGCAGTACACACATCCCTGGCTCGCTCCTCCCTGGCTGGTTCACCTCATCTCTCAGCTCCTTCCTGCAGTGTCCTCTGTGTCTACGGCTCAAAATCTTCCTATCTCTAAGCATTCTTTGTTCTCAGCTTACTGGATTCAGTTTTATAGGAATTCGGGTGTCTTTTAGGTATGAGTGGCCTTAGACTGTTGTCCCACTTCAATTGAAAGCTGGCTCTGCAGTTGGGGAATGGCTCCCCCTCCCCTAGACCTAAGCATGCATGTTCAAAGATCCAAAATCTCTGTCCCATCTCAGGTGAGCCACCTGCTGTGTGACAGAGGAAGGAGAGCAAAACAAAACAAAGGGACAGACTGACTATTCCCAGTGGGGACCATTGCTGCTCATCTCATATGATTTGGTTTTGTTCTAACTTTCTAAAACTTCCGCTGAGGTATAAATCTTACCTCAAGATCTGTAAGTATATCGGGTAAGGTTACAAATCTGAAAAGTCTGTAACACTGGGGTTGAAGGTTAAAAATCTATACTTAGGTAATCTTAAAGGACCCATGTAGTGTGATGCCATTTGGGATAAACCGTGCACGGAGGAAACTCCTAGCTATGAAGCCCATGCCAGATGGTTCCTCCACTGTTTTTGACCACGCTAGCAAACCTCTCTCTTGCCAGCCTCAGCCCACAGCCCCTCCTCTTTCTCTCCAGCCTCTCTGGTTTCCCTTTCTCCTGCCTCAGTGACAGGCTGCCTACCTAGTCAGGGCTGAGTATGTGGCATTAATGTAGAGTACTCGACTATCTGTGTTGTTCTATGTTAACAAGTTGGGTATCCAATGTATTACCCAGTCTTACAACTTTATCTTGCATGATGCACATATGATTCTCTCCAACAGCCTTCTGCAGAGGAGCACAGGCAAGTCTGGGACCAGGCTAGCCATGCAGATGAAATCCATCAAACTGATGACACCCACCCAGTTGGGGCTAGAGTGGTCCCTAACCAGGATCCTGAATTGGGATTATAATAGGCACCCTGGCTAGGTATTGATGTGTGACTTACCTCCTGGCCAGTCTCTAATGTGGTAAATTATGAAAAAATCCAAGGGGTCATCCATGAAAGGCGTGAACACCCCTCTCAATTCCTAGACCACCTTACAAAAGGCCCTCGTATAATATACCAGCCTGGATCCTGAGACCCCAGATGGAAGGCAACTCCTTATGCTCTGCTTTCTCTCCCAGAGTTTTCCTGCTATTAAGGTCAAACTTCAACATCTAGAGAGAGGACCTCTGACTCCACAGATAGAAATCTTAACCATGGCCTTCAAGGTGTACCATGGGAGAGATGAAAAAGCCCGAAAACAAAAAATATCTGATGATGGCTAAGGCCTCTCAGTTGGCCAAAACAAAACCAGGCTCCCTGGTCTCCTAAAGCCAGAGAATCTCTGTGTCCTTGTTTCAAATGTGGTCAGGAGGGTCACTGGGCATGGGACGGTCTAAACCCTCATAAACTACCCAGACTATGTCCAAGGTGCCATCAAGAAGGCATCAGGGCGTTGACTGTCCTCATGTTCCTCATGGCATGAAGACATCAAGCCCAGATCACCCTTCATCTGACCTTCTTGGTCTGGCCATGGATGACTGAGGGGGCTCAGGCTCCCTTGGCCTGGCCACTGCCATTTCAGACATAAAAGTAGTTATCACTGTATCAGGGTGATCCATCTCCTTCTTTATGGACACCAGGCCCTGTTCTTCAGTCCTGATGGAGTTCTGGGGACCCACCTCTCCTCGTTCCTCTATTGTCAGAGTAGGGGGACAGCCTTACCAGGCTCACCAAACCCCACCACTTAGCTGTATCTCCAGGGGTACCCCCTTACCCGTTCCTTCCTAGTGGTGCCAACCTATCCCATTCTGGCCAAAGTGGGAGCCTCTGTTTCTTTTGCTCCCCTCATCCGTTTGACTCCAAGCTTGACAGCCATTCCCCTCCTCCTTCTCCTCCAAACCACACAATCTATCATACCTTTCCCCTTCCTGGCCTCTCAGGTATATCCTTGGGCATGGGACACCCCAAACCCCTCAAACATCACCTCCCTCTCATCATTCAACTGCAAAAGTCACCAAATATGTAACGCAGGCTCAATACCCACGTTCTTCTCTCCAAAGCCTCCGGGGACTTAAGCCTCTCCTCTCTCACCTCTTAAAGAAACCTCTGCTCCCCTCTTTTCTCCTTAAAATTTCTACCCTCCCTGTTGGGACTATTTGGAGTCCTGGCCCCCAGCTGCTTCTCCCTGCTAGAGATCTTTACTTTCCTTCTGATTTGAGTTACTAAAAGCTGTGTCAAAGTTGTTTACCAGCTCTGCTTCACGAGCACATGTTGCCTTGCCTTGAGGATCAGAGGATAAGGTTTTCACCTGTTGGCCCACCTGACTGTTGGGTATATAAGCCTCCATGGTGCTATTGACTAAAGGGCTTCTTACCAGTAACCAGGGGTCCGTGTCTCTGTCTCTCTGTCTGTGTGTCTTTATGTGTTTCGATCTCCAGCCCCTTGCCTGAAGCTCATAAACTGTATGGTAACACGTAGAACATAGACAGGCGTTGTGTGCTGCACCTCCCAGTTAAACGAAACAACATTCTGCCTGGTTCAGGATCTCCGACTGACCGACGCAGCAGTGATCTCCCTTCACCCATAGCACCCATGACTTAATATCTCTAAATGACTCGGGTTGCTGCTGTAACTCTTAAGATGTGTACAGATCATTGGTTTCTGCTGGCTTCTGCTACCATCGTATTCTTCAGCTCCTCCTCCTCTACCTGCCCTAAACATCCCTCTCTCCTCACCTACTTGGTAAATGTCCTCTCTCTGGTTCCTGGAGCCCACTACATGATCCGGAGCCTCACCGTGTGGGCAACTCTCTAGTTACTAAGATACTCACTCCTCCCCGCTATTGGAATCCTCCCTGTTTTCTGGCCTCCTCCCTCTCAGAGCTGTCTGCTAAGCCCCACAGCTTCATTAACCCCCTCTAGGTCTCCGTGACCTTGTCGCTCCTGTCCTTCGCTCCCATTTGGAGCTTATAGAAACCCCCTCCAGTGGAGTTCATTTTTCTACCTGTCCCCTCTTCCTCCACAGACTCTGATTTTACTAAAGCCTCACTCTGGCCTCAAGACAGTACAAATGGCCAAAACTGGCATCGTCAATGATGACAACTTCTGCCACTGCACAATCAAATCATTCAAAAATCGTCTGTCTCTAAACTTTCTTTCTCCTCTGTTTCTTTTTTTTTTAATATTTATTTATTTATTTATTATGTATACAATATTCTGTCTGTATGCCTGAAGGCCAGAAGAGGGCGCAGACCTCTTTACAGATGGTTGTGAGCCACCATGTGGATGCTGGGAATTGAACTCAGGACCTTTGGAAGAGCAGGCAATGCTCTTAACCACTGAGCCATCTCTCCAGCCCTCTCCTCTGTTTCTTATCTACACCTGTCTGAAGTAGCTCTTACATATGGATGTTTATCATCCAAGAGACTCTCACCTCTACCCAGCAGACCATCCTAATTTCCTAGGGTCAGGAAATTATACCAGGCTGTCACAGACTGACTGAGTTCCCTGTAACCCCCGTACCTATCTCTCCTTCACTGGGGCTCACCACTGATGCAGAGAGAGATAGGTGGTCTTTGTCTTTGTCTCTTCCTTGGGGAGCAATGTCGCTTCTATCTATGTCAACCAGTCAGGTACGGTCAGAGATAAGATCCAACAACTCCAGATGGATCTTTAATATGTAAGAAACAGCTTGATGCCTCTAACCAGTGCATCAATATGAAACTGAATCCTACCCTTCTTAGTCCCATTTCTCCTCCTCTTCTTAATGCTACTAGTTGCATCCTGCCTTATAAACTTCTTGTCTAGATCTCTTCAAAAGATACAAAAGATCTCTACCGCTAATATCCACTTACGAGTGAGGACATGCCATGTTTGTCTTTCTGTGTCTGGGTTACCTCATTCAGTCTGAAAGGGACCCTGTGGCTTTGTTTTATATGGGAAGGAAGCAGGACCCAAAGAAACTGTTCAAGTTCACTCCAGGGCCACAGCCCTAGTGATGTAGCTTCAAAGCTGTGAGCCTATGGAACTTTCTGGATTTTACTGGGAGACTTACTACCCTAAAGTAAACACAGCCTCGGGAACATGGGAGGCCTGAGGGAAGAATTCCTCCATCCTCTGGTGCCTGGGAGAGTAAACGATCTTGTCACAACTTGTGCTGGTACGATCTCTTCAGGGAGTTAATTATTGCTGTGATGATCTGGATGTGGCTCTTCTTGAAGTGGTTTGGCTTATTTGTAGTGACTTTGAGGTATTCCTTGGCTCCCGACTGCCAGGATACCCTTTTCATCAGAACTTCAATGCATGCAGGGTCAGTATGGACAGACTGTCCTGAAAGAAGATGAGGGCAAAGGTTCCTAGAGTCCTGAGTCCTCTGTGTACACAGTACTGTGGGGCCCTGGCCCATGTCCTTTCCCAGACTAAGGACCACGGGGACTCTTAGAGAAGCTGAGTTGTGTCTCAGATTCATACTCAAAAGTCCTAAGCCAAGGCCCCTATCTGAGTGGCCACAGGGTTTGCTGAGTCTGAATGAGGCCACCAAATTAAGCCCTGATCTAACCCCATTGGAGTTCTCATAAAAAGAGGATGTTCAGGACAAAGACATAGAGGGAAGGCCCTGTGAGGACACTGAGAAGGTGGCTCTCTGCAAGCCAGGAGAGAGGCCTCAGCAGAAACTAGTTCGCCTACCCCTGCCTCTCGAACTTCTGGTCCTCAGGCTGTGAGCTGATAGTTCTTGGTGTTTGTGCCACCAGCCTGAGGCTTCTTTGCTACAACAGAGGCAGGCATAGGGATACCTGAGCAGCCTGAAACTCCAGCAACCTCCTGCCAGCTGTTGCTTCCTGATGTGTCTGGTCTGTATTCCTGTGCCTTCCTCCCATCATGCCATTCTCCCTGAGTGACCCTATGAGAAGGCCATAGGAGCTAAACCCTAGTTTCCCCTCCCTTAGCCCCTGCCACCCAGTCCCCACTCCCTCAGCCCACCTCTACCCCCAGGTCCCTCTCTCATTCTGTTCAGTGTGTGGCACTTACACAGAAGGCTGCACAGAACCACTCAGCTCCCAGTCTCCAGAGCTGAGCACGCCCTATAGTGAGAGACTGTCTAGCTGGTCCTCTAGTCATTGCTTGGCCCTGGGGACTAGTCCGTACAGGCTGGCATTGCTGTTAGCAACGTGTCGATGTAGTGTGTGGTCTTGTCTTGCTCCTTTCCACGGTTATTATGTGATACCAGGTGGCGGGACTCTTGCTCTCTGACTGTACCACCTCACTGTGTACCTATTGATCTGCCCTTCTGCTGTGGGTGTCAGGCGTAGTTCCCACACCATGCTGTGGGGCCTATAGGTCAGTCAGCACTTGGTCTTCCTGTATGTGTTGGCTGGGCCTCAGAGTTCCATACATACATTAAGCAAACCTTTCCTGGTGGCCTTGCACACCAGTCAACTCCCTCCTAGCACCTCTATACCCCAAGTGCTTTCCCTTCACAACCCTGGGCAGCATTCTCCCCTACCCCCAGTGTGACCCAGTTTCCAGGCCTTTACAGTCACAGCACTGGGGACAGCCATCTAGCTGCAGATATTTCAGCAAAGGCTTCTTTTTCAAATCTTAAACTAAGTGCTTCATCAGCTGGCCTGCTCATGGGAGCTTACAGACTACGAACCCACGGCTACAGAGCCTGCATGGGACCAGACTAGACCCTCTGCATATGTGTGATGGTCGTGTGCTCCGTCTGCTTGTGAGACTCCTGGCAGTAGGAGTGGGGCCTGTCCCTAACACTTCGGCTAGCTTTTGGGAACCTGTTCCTAATACCGGGTTGCCTTGCCCAGCCCTAATACAAGGGGAGGAGCTTAGTCCTACCTTAACTTGATATGCCATGCTTTGTTGGCACCCACGGGAGGCCTGCCCCTTTCTGATCAGAGGTGGAGGAAGGGTGGATTGGGGAAGGGGCAAAAGATAGGAGTGAGAGGAAATGGGAGGGGAAAGGGGAAGCTGCGGTTGGTCAAGATGTTAAAATAAATGAAAAAATTTAGTTAATAAAAAAACGAAAAAAAAAAACTGCTTCATATTAAATGCCAACGTCGAGGGAAACAATCCCCTACAGCTGCTCACTACAGATACAAAAGCTCATCTATTTGGACATTTCATTCCAGGTGTTTCCAGGCGACTTTCCCTTCTCTTGAAGAAGCTCTTGATAGGGCAGGGACTTGTGCCATTGCTCTTCTTTTTGAAATACAAAGATCTTCTCCAAGGGTGGGGTCTTCTACCTACCACTGCCTAAAATCCCAGCTACCTCCCCTTTGAACACAGGGAATATGAGGCAGATTCTCTCTACCTTTGTCTCCCAAGGCCAGCTTTGAATAACAATCTCCTCTACCACCACTGTCTCAGGGTGTGTTTCAGTTGAGAGGTTGAGAGTCATAGGACCGTATGACCTGGTCAACAGGACCCGTGAGACAACATTAAGCACCTACTATATGCTCAGTAAACTGCAGCTGCTGCGATTGCCATGTGGAGACTATATGGAGATAGATGGGTACAGGGAGGGGACCCAAGAGCTGGTGAGGCAGACCTCACTCTTGGCATAAGCTCAGGGTGGCAGAAATTCTAGGGGGGACAGCTGGATCTGTGGACCCAGTACAGCCAGGTCTGCCTACCTCGTATGAGCAGACCTGTGGGCCAAATACAGCTGGTTCTGCAGGCCAGATATTGCTGGGTCTTCCTCCCCCAGATGGCGATGTCGGCATGCCTAGAGGAGCTAGATGTGCCTCCCAGTATGGACAGACCTCAAATAGCTGAGTCTATGGGCCTGGACTTATGGGCCTCCGGGTTTGCCTGCCTCACATGGCCAGGTGTGCAGGTCCAGTAAGACTGAGTTTCCCTGTCAAGTATGACCGGGTCTGCCTCTCCAGGACTACCAGGTCTTCCTGCCCAGCAGAGTGAGGGCCAGCTCTGCAGGCCCTGTGTTGCTGGATGTGATGGGCTAGTACTGCCAAGTCTGTCTGCCTAGTAAGGTTGGGTCTAAAGACCTGGTAAGATAGACTGGTACAGCTGGGTCTGCAGACCTGATGTGACTTAGTGTACCTCTGGCCCAGTTAGAGCTTCCTGTCTAGTATAGCCAGGTCTGTGGACTGGGGGCCCCTGCATAGCCATGTATTCTTGCTGAGTAAGGCTTAGTATCCAGGCTCTGTATGGTTGTGTCTGTCTTCCGAGTGTAGCCAAGCTTGCCTGCAAGCTACTATCGTGTATGTGGGCACAGTACAGCCAGGCCTACAGGTCCTGCAGAGCCAGCTTGTGTGCTGGGTGCCTGTGGGGATCAAGCTTCCTGGCTTGCCTGAGCTTGCAGAGACCACTGGCATTATGCAGGTTAGGGATCTGTATCTGGTCTAGAGGCAAGGCAGATTGGACCTGCCTATGTAGAACCTGGTGGTTTGTAATGAGTCTTTCTTTGTCCATCCAACCAGCTCCCAAATAATGACATGGAGACTTCTTATTACTTATGAAAGCTCAACCTGTAGCTTAGGCTTGTTCCTAACTAGCTCTTATAACTAAAATCAACCCATTTATATTAATTTACATTTTGCCTTGGGGCTTTTAATCTTTCATTCGTTCTTTATGTCCGACTCCCTCTGTGCCTTGTTGGCATCTCTTGTGCACCTAGATTTATCCCCCACTTCCTCTCTCTGCCCTGACGTCCCACCTATACCTCCTGCCTAGCTATTGACTGTTCAGCTCTTTATTAAACCAATCACAGCAATCATTTCCACACAGTGTACAAATATCCCACAACAGTGGATGGCTCTGCTTGTGGGGATATTTAGAGGCCTCATCCAAAGTTTGCAAGTTGGGCTGTGATATCGGATATTTCTCAGAACATCCCTTCTCTCAGCCTCACAGCTGTTTTTCTTTAATACACATATGTGGGTGTATACACACACACACACACACACACCCCAAACCAAAACAAGAGGCCAGGACTTAGACGCCTCCAGTTGCCCCACCCCACACACGCTTGCCAACAGCTGCTCCGTGACACCTCGGCCAGAGAGCCCTGCCTCCCCCTTGGCTTGACTTCACTGTGCAAAGGGTGAGGCCATGTCTGCCCTGAATCCCATAAGGTCTTTCCCGAACAGAGAATCAGCTGGGCCTGTTCAGAACCTTTGTACAGGGTGTTGCTTACGTCCACCATGGCTCTTGTCTGTTCACCCCCTTCCTCCCCATCCTGAACTGTTCCCTGTCCAACCCCTGGGTCACATCTCCATGCCTCTTTAACCCAACCAAGTCTGTAATGGTTCTTGAGGCTTGGTAATGAGATGGCAGACCCAGCCCTCTTCCTCCATGGTGCCCTCAAGAGCTGTTCAGCCTGGTCAGAGCATGGCTGGGGTACCTGCTCTCCCTCTGGCATTCCCTAGGGGGTCACCAGCTCAAGACCGTTCCAGTTCTGTCAGCTTGAATGTCCATCTCCAGTAGCCCTCACGATGGTTAATACTGACTGCTAACCTGACATAAGACAAGCCTTAGGGCATACCTGTGAGCATTTTCTGGATTATGCTATTTGGAATAGGAAGACACACCCTCAGATGAGGGTGGTACCTTCTGCTGCTGGCCCAGATGTAAGGAGATCCGAGGGAAAAGCTACTCCATGCTGACGCTCCTGCCTCCCTGGAGTGTCCATCTGCCTCGTTGCTGCCACTGCCGTATCCTTTGCTGACATCAAACCCAATTTCTTCAGCTGTTTGGTTTTCCACTGTGCTCTAACGAACAGTTCTCTAGGAATCTTCTATGCCTTCAGCACCGATTAGGATCACTGAGATATGCAGCCTGGTGGACTGAGCAAATACTGGGTTCTCAGCCTCTCTGCTGTGCAGCCATTGTTGGACTACCCAGCCCATACTGCGTAGGCCAGGCTAATAAATTCCCCTGTGATATGCATGCATTCTGTGGGTTCCATCCCCTAGAGAATCCTGACTAGTGCACACATGCTCTATAGACCCCTGCCTGGTCTGACCTCATCGAATGCCACAAATCAGACTGACGAAGAGTCCTGCTTTCGTGGAGGCTGCAGGCCAGTGAGCAGCAGCGAGATTGAAGATAAACCAAGGAGTAGACATATGGACCCGGGACTCTGAGTGGAACAGAGAAGGAAGGCTGAAGCAGCCAATGGGGCAATCTACCAGGCCTGCATGTAGGCTCAGAGTCACAAACATGATGACAATGTTCTAGATCTTCTGTAGATCCAGCCCTCCGGACTTTGGGACCACAAAAGAAAAGTGTCACCCAAGACATTTAGCATTTGAAGGGATGGAGTGGCCGTGCTCAGAGGAGACCATCCCAGGCTGCTGCCTCTCCTGTGAGGATCCACAAGTCATCTGGGAGCACTTTCAGGTCCTCCAACTCAGGAATAGATGGCTTCCCACACCAGGCTCCCAGATGATGGGATGAAACCCTTCTCCTGGCCCTTCCAACCCAGAGGCCTCTGGGACACCTCCCCATGTATCTGCCTGCAGGCCTCAGGGAAGCACCCTCCCATCCCATCCTGCCCAAGCCCAGGTCTGGTTTTTCCTTCTTGCCAACCTTCTTCCTCCTGCTTGGTAATAGTGTTCCAGTGAGTGACTCACTAGAGGGCACCAGCATGTCAGACTGTGAAGGCCTTGTCCATCAGTGAGAACTGGGCAGCAGGCCCTGCCCTCCCCATCTTGCCACCTACAGCAGGGCTTGTTCACAGGGATCCAGTTGCCACCTGCCTTAGCTAAGGTTCCTATTGCTGTGATGGAACACTGTGACCAAAGCAAGTTGCAGAGGAAAGGGTTTAGTTGGCCTGCACTTTTATATCACTGCTCACTATCGAAGGGAGTCAGGACAGGAACTCAAACAGGACAGGAGCCTGGAGGCAGGAGCTGATGCAGAGGCCATGGAGGGGAGCTGCTTACTGGCTTGCTCTTCATGATTTGCTCAGCCTACTTTCTTGCAGAACCCAGGATCACCTGCCCAGCGATGCTACCATCCATAATGGTCTGGGCCCTCCCATGCCAATCACTAATTAAGAAAATGCCTTACAGCCCGATCTTATGAAGACATTTTCTTAAGGCTCCCTCCTCTTAGATGACTTTAACTTGTGTCAAGTTGACATAAAACTACCCAACACACCACCCAAGGTGGGGGACTTTATGTCTTTCTCCATGCCCATGCCCCCATCTCCCTACCCCTCTCAGTGTTTCCAGCTTAGGGGCCTCCTCCTCTAGGGAAACTTCCCTGAGCATCACCCACACCCACTATGCCTTGGTTGTTCTCTCAAAGTGACCCTGGACTGCAAGTCTCTTTCTGTGGCATTCAATTTAACAAGTGTCTCAAGCACATGGTCCTGACCAGGTTCCACCGTGAGTGTCGCTGGGAAGGACTTGTCCTTACTTCCCCCAGGGACTTCCTCACTGCCAGCAGAAGTGCAGAGAGGACAGAGAGCCCACTCTAGGTCATACTCCATCTGTCTGGAGTCAGCTCAGACAGATAACCTGGCTTCTGAATCTCATGGTCTCAAGATCGCAGCCCTTACTAGCTGAGCCTGTCTGCCCGGCCCAAGGGAGAATGGTGTGTGTGAAATGTAGAATCCCTCCCTGAAGTACGTTACATGGGAGGAAACTGAGGCACGGGCAGTGTGCGTGATTCTTGCCTATCACTGGAGGCCAAGTCCAGCACAAACAAAATCCAGTCCTGGCTGTAGCTGTCACTTGGCTCCTGGCTGGTATGAGGCCATCCCCAAACCTTGTTGCTTTTAGCCTTTCAAGAAGACTCAGGTGAGAATTAGGCCCTTGAAGGTAGTGAGCTCAGACCATAGCGTCCCTAGGCATTCATTCCGGTGCAGGCTCAAACTTGGTAGATCTGAGGGTGTGGCCTGAGAGTCTCCTTTCCAATGACTCTCAGGTGACACAAAGCTGGCAAGCCTCGGAGTCCATCCTGGGAAGCAAGGACAGTCCAAGAAACACCCAGCACAGGCCCAAGGGATCATGAGCCGTGTCCCTGACCCTTGAGCCACCGAGACAGTCGATAGAGACTGATTTTGCACCAATGCGTTTTTTTGTTCCACCTCCCTCCACGACTGGAGTGGGCAGATAGCAAGAGTCCAGATGGTAGGTGCTTCGTTTTCAATTCAGGATTAAGCGCCTTAAATGGGATAAACCAACTTAAAACAGACTGCCACGCGGGATAGAGTGAAGCCAGTGTGAACTCTTGAACTCTATAACTCAAAACTCAGAGAGCCTTGAGTGCCAGCCAAGAGCTGTCCCTGCAGAGCAAGTCTGTCCCGCTGGAAGAGCTGCAGGTCTCTGAAGCAGTGGGTGATCTCCAGATCTGGATCCTGGAACGAATTCCCCTCCACAGCCCAAGCGTGTGGTCACAGAGGCCGGGGCAGGCACGAGTCCCCTCGGCTTGAAATCACATCCCTTCCTGGAGTCTAGCAGAAGCCTCAGGTGCTGGAGGGGGTTGGGGTCCTTGGTAACTCTCATCTCTTCCTTCCTCCTCCATTGAATTCTAATATGCCCTGTGCTCCAAAGCCCAGGTTTATAGAGTGCTAGCTGGCTCCTCACTGGTGAAGAATAGGACCCACTGGGGAAGAGCCTTAAGATCACCAAAACTTGCCAAGAGTCAGTTCAGAATCAGGTCTGGCGTCTGTCTCCACAAATACTTGTTAAAATGCTGGCATCTGTTCTGGTAATCCCTGCAGACAACCTGCCATGTCCCCCTTCCGTCACTTCCTGCTTCCTTTGGCCTGGGATCTTTGTGTCTTTGAGAAGCTGTAGCAATAGTTACCACTCAGGGCTTGAGCACACTGCCTGGCAGAGAGCTCTGTACTCCCAGCACCAGTCGGCTAGAGGGCAGAGCTTCTGCCTGCACAGAGAAGGATCAGGGCAGATGTGGAGCTAAGCAAAGAAACTGGGTCTTCGTGGGACGCAAGGAGAAAGCAAAGCTGTCAGCTGCTGCCGGAGCTGGAGAGTCTGCCAGAAATATGGATCCATGAAGCCAAAGGAAGATGGGCTGAGTCAGGGCTCTGCCCCTCCCCCACTCCCAGAGATGTTTGTTCCCACCAGGGGACAGTGGGGGACCAGAATGTTATCTTGTTCTCAGAGTACAAATGGGTCTTGGCCCTCATACTTGCAAGCTTCAAACAGAAAAACATCAGGGCTGGCTTCACATCTGGTTCAGAGCAAGACCGAGTCCCCTGCAGAAGGCAGGATGGCCAGTGTATCCAGCCAGTGCAGCTGTGCAGGGCTGTGTGCAAAGCCTAGAAACACATGGCCCCATCCTGAGGGCTCCCTTAGGATCTGTTGGTAGAGGCCAAGCCAAGAGGCTAGAACTAGGTCATGTCATGCACTCTGTGTAGAGAAAGGTCCCCGTCACTTACCCAGACTGCTATCCTTACATGCTCAGGCCTGTCCCTTGGCTCTGCCATTACCCCACCCCAACACACACATGTTTCCTTTTAGCTTGGTTTAAATGCCTAGTTGCTGTGGAGCCATTGTGAGTTCTAATTCTTTTGTCTTCCAGATTTTTAATTTTATTTTATATTTTTGAGTGTTCTGACTGCATGTGCATATGTGCACTGCTTGAGGGCTTGGTGCCCACGGGGGCCAGAAGAGGGCATCAGATCCCCTTCAGCTGGAGTTATAGATGGTTGTGAGCTTGCAAGAACAGTGGGTGGTCTAACCATGGAGCCATCTCTCTAGTCCCTGATTCCTATTTCTTTATATGTGATCTCTTCCATCAAAGAAGTTAAATACTCCCCTGGCTAGACTGTCCCGCCCCCCCCCCCACTCTAATTATCCATCTTGGGGACAACTCTTTCCTTTAAAATTGAATTATTTGGGCATCTACTTTCATATTCCTGTTAACATCCCTGCATTTCTGGTCATCAGTGTTTTTCATATGGTGACCATGGCATCCTCTCCTCCTTCCACAGCTGCTCCCAAACACTTTGCCTCCAAAAAGGACAGGCTGACTCTGTCATCTGCAGCAGACTGAAACAATACACCGTGGCCTCTCCTTTCTTAACTCTTTAACTCCGTGAAGATTTTTAATTTTGCTTAACTAATTATTAATTAGTTTAATGCTTATAATTATTTTACGGTACTGGCGCTGGGGATTGAGCCTAGGGCTTTGTGCATGCTAGGCAAGTGCTCTACCAGTGAGCTACACTCCGACCCCTGCTACAGGTATCAATGGCCTTTATTACTTTATTATATGTGTGTTTAATGCCAATTCGGTTCCACACACAGGGTGTGCTGGGCATCTTCCTCAGCTTTGGTGGCTCTCCTGTTTTGATGCTGCCCAGACTACATTGACTCTAGTGAAGGTCAAGGGAGGTGCCATGGTTGTAGCCTGACAATGTGCACCTCCTAGGCTCAGGCTCAATGACAGTTGGGCTGGCTACAAAACTCTCATTTAGAAATCCCTGTGTGCAGGAAAGGGTAGGAAAGGCCCGTCGCGCAGGGGTCTATTCCTTACCTTCCAAGGACCATAACCAGTGTAGCAACTCAAAGCCACTCTAATTCCCAAATCTCTATTCATGCATGACGTCTCCTTCTCCTGCTACTATTCTTGGGCCAGCATGTTGGCTCAGTCAGTAAAAGTGCTTGCCATGCAAGCCTGACAACCTAAGTTTAATCCCTAGAGCCTACAATGGACTCCTGAAAGTTATCTTTTGGCTTCCACATGTGTGCTGTGGCACCCACATACCTACACTCACACACACACAATTAATAATGAATAGAGTTTTTAATATTTTATTTTTAAATTGTGTATGTGTGCATGTGTGTGCGCATGTGTATATGTGCACACATGTGTGTGTGTGCATGCATGTGTGTGCACACGAATGCAGGTTCCTGTAGAGATCAGAAAAGATAATTAGATCCGCCTAGAACTGAAGCTACATAGATGGTTATGAGCTGCCCAGCATGGGAGCTGGGAACTAAATTCTGGCCCTCTGCAACCGTCATGTGCTCCTATCTATGGTGCCTTCTCTCCAGCCCTATAAAAAGAATCAAAATAAACACTGTCTTGAAAGGTCTTATTCCATGCTCATTTCTGCATTCCCTGAGTGAGAAAAGGAAAGTTATGGCTTTACACATCATCACGAACAGGACTAAGTATTGACTTTGTTTACCTTTAGAAAATCATTTAGTGAAGAGCTGATTTGTCACTGAGGAAAGGGCGTGGATACACTGTCTCTTCCTGTCACACGTGTTCCCCGTGTTTGCTGTTAGATTTGGGTGAGCTGTGGATGCCAGGCCACATGCCTGGCAGACGGTAGGAGCTGCTTCAGGGCTGACTTCAGCCGCACAGCCCCTTACCCTGCCCACCCCCCTGGAGTACACCTGACCCTAGCTCTCCCTGCACCGGCACCCTCAGTACCCAAGCCTTTGGCTAAGGGTGTGCTGAACCAGCTCCTGATCCACACAGGAAGAGCCTGCTGGGAACATCTCTTCCCAGGCCTTTGCTGTCCCCACCCAGAGCTGCTCACTCAACAATTTCTCTGCACAGCACAGAGAAGCATAGAACAGTGCTTCTGAAAAAGCAGTGAACAGAAACCAGGAGGACTGAGCAGGCATTGGTGGCTGTGTGAAGGAGGCTGAGGGTGATGGTGGGCTCCAGTACAGCCCTGACAGGGTTCCTGGTCTTCAGTACAGGCATCAGAGAGAGAGAGGGAAAGAGTGAGGGAGAGGGAGAGGGAGAGGGGAGAGCTTACCCTGCAGTACTCAAGGGCTTCTGTAAGCTAAGAGCTGGGAACTGGGAAAATTACTTCTCTTCCTGCGCAGGCTGAGCTGCTATGCCAGCAGCACCTCACTGTGGGGTGGGGAGACCCTCTTATTGAAGAGCCCCGACTTGAGTACCCAGCTGATTGGCGCGTTCTTCTGGGGTCTGGAGCCCCCTGCCTTGTACACTGGAGCTAAAGTGTGTCGAAAAAGAAGCTGGGCCTTTGTACCTTCGGGGCAGGAGCTGAGTCTCCTCTCTTTACAGTCTCTAGTGGACTAGAGATTTCTGTCCCAAGCAGAGCCCCTCTTGTCTTGAAGTGTGGATGAAGGGCAGGTCCAAAGCAACAGAGAGAAATGGCTTCAGTGAGGCTAAATCCACCCCCAGAGTCTGCTGTGCCTTGCTCTAAGAGACCAGGAGTCAGGAGGAAGCTGCCAGGGGACCTCAGCCTCAGAGTCCTCAGTGCTGCAGGTCACCCTCTAAGGGGACAGATTCCTGCCCTCCAATCTACTTTGGGTTTGAAGTGGAGGGGTCCATGTTAAAGGCTCAGGTTATGATGTTAACGTAAGCACACTGGAGACTCCCCTTGGAGTCTAGGGCCTTGGTCGCCTCGTCTGTACAAAAGACTGAGAACCAAGGTGAATCATGACTCGATGAACACTTAGTAGCTCCCAGAAGTCCTCACATTTGTTGTCACCCCGTCACTAGTTGTCAAGCTGTCTGCAAAAGAACCGAGGCCCATGGTGGCCTGGACACAACACGCAAATCCCTTGAACCTCTGCTCGGGGCAGGCTCCAGACTTTTCTGCAGAAGTCAGAGCCCTCTGCAGGCTGCAGGTTCTGTGACTCCAGTCTGGCACCAACACACTGTGAGATACCGGAGAGAGCCTGCCAGCCACCTCTGGTTCTCATTAGGACGCATCAGCTCCCCTGCCACGGCCCTGTCGGGAAGTGTCTCACTTCTCACTGTCCCCTGGGGACCTCACAGCCAAGTCCAGTGTGCTTGCCAGAGTCAAGCAAAGGAGTCCATGCCTTCCAGAAAGGAGGTGGCGAGAAGCCTAGCTTGTCTATTCTGGCTCTCAGAGCAGGCATGAACATGGATGCTTTCAGTAATGGATCTAGGTAAGCCTGGACTGTGCATACCTGGTGGAGTTGGTGTGTGTGTGTGTGGGGGGGGAATTCCCTCTCCTGTGGGCCCCTGTGCATGGCTGGGTGGGGGATGGACAGTGATTTGCCAGGAATCCTGGGAAGGAAGCAGCTGTTTTCCCAAAGCCAGTGCTAGATAGTGTTGATTTACTAGATGTGTGGCTGGGGGAGCCAAGGAATCCTGAAGGTTTCTGGGTGGCTAGAATGGGGTTAATAGATGAAGATTGTTTGCAGGCCACCAAGTACAAAGTGAGGTCTTAGGAGGGGTCCCTCTGTCTCCTAAAGGCTGCCTGGGACACCAAGACTGCTCCCTTCACCTCTCTTTGGGCTCTTTGCTCTGACTTTCCCTTCCTGAGTTTGCTCCAGCTTTGCACCACCTCTTCCAGGGCCCCTGCACCATGTGCCAATGGACAGCTTGGCCCTGCATTTTTGGGGTGCTTCTGGGTGCATGCTGGGTCTGTATGAGCTGTGATGAGAGTCAGAGACCAGGAGGCTCAGCAGCTGGAGAACAAAGGTGGCAGCTGCATGCAGCTGCAGGGGCCTTTTTTCCTGACTTGCAGGTGGCTGGCTGCATTCTAGTCTTGTCTTCATGGGTGGAGCCAGGGCAAGAATACACTGGAGCCTTCTTCATAGTGCACAGCTGGGCTAACGAGGGGGCTCAGTGGGTAAAAGTACATCACACGAGCCTGATGACCTAAATTCGATTCCCTTCTCCCGCACAAAAAGCTGGACATGGTGGTGTGCATCTGCAATCCCAGCACCCCTACTGTGAAATGGAGACAAGAGGACAACTTGGAAACCCTGAAGACAGCTGGGAGAATACGGTGTAGCGGATACAAGAGAGATCCTACTTCTACAAGTTGGCCTCCATACATAGTATGTCATATATATGCCTATACACACATCTAATAATAATAATGATGATGTGATGGGGATTGGATAGGACACACCAGGGTTCATGATTTTATCTTGGTGGCTTTGTAACAAGAAGGGACACACACACACACACACACACACACACACACACACATAGCCATAATATCTTCAGCTACTTCTAGATTTTACTAGCAAGAAGGCCATCACCAGATGTTGCCTTTGACCTTGAGCCAGTACTAAGAATGGAAAAAAAAAACAACAAATAAATCTCTTTTATAAATAAGTTTTCAGTCTTGAGTATTTCGCTATAATGAGGGAAAACAGTCTAATACAGATGTTTTTCCCATCATATGCATCCACCCTCATGACCTCATCACCTCCTGTTTTTATTGTCAGTTTGGCATAATCAAAGTCAGGTGGGAAGAGAGAGCCTCAGTTGAAGATAGGCCCGTGGCTATGTTTATAAGAGACTGATTGATGATTAATATAGGAGGGCCTGGCTCACCTTGGGCAGGACCGTCCCTAGGCAGATGGTCCTTGGGTTGTATACAAAAACTGGCTAAGTATGAGCTGATGGAGCAATCCTGTAAGCATCATTCTTCCATGGTTCCTGCTTCCTGGCTCCTGTCTTGAAGTTTCTCTTTCCTCAGTGATGGATTGTGACCTAGAAGCATAAGCCAAACAAACCCTTTCTTCCCCAATTTGCTTTTGGTTAAAATCATTTTTTTTTTAATCACAGCAACTGAAAGCAAACTGGGGCACCGCTTAGATGCCCCATCCTCTGACACCATCCCATCTAGAAATGATGCAATATAAAGTTATAGAGGGGCATAGACTCTTTATTCATAGTGGCATTTGAACTCAGGGGACCCTGTCTGACCCACAGCAACATACCCCAGACATAACAGATGCAACAGAAGGCACACTATGCAAAAGATGCCCATGGGAATGTTAGCCCCATTCCCGAAATAAGAAGAAAAGTTATCTACAATAATAGTATCAAAGAAATCCATGCCCTTCCATGAAGTTCTGCTTAGATGGGGGTTGGCCAGCCACAGGCCAGGAAGGGAAGGCACCCATGGGCCTGCCTGGCACCTTTTGGCGCCGAGCAAGTGGGTTGCATTATGATGAGCAAACACATGGTGGAGAAATGGGATAGAGAAGCAGAATGGTTCGTATGCTGTCGAAAGAAGTAGAAAGGAAGAAATGAAGGCGGTGAGGAGTAGGCTGATGTGTGAGGTCTGCTTGCCACCTGGGGCCATGGTGTTGTCTGGGCTGGGCTGCTGCCAAGGGCCAAGTCTGGGTCTCTGGTCCTACCACAGCCAGGGTCTGTGTGGACATCCATGGCCCATGTTGCCACCAAAGGCCACAAGGATGGCAATGTCTAAACTGCCACCTGTGGCCATGTAGGTGGCCAGGGGCCGCCACCAGCACCACACTGATCTGGTTATCCTGTGCCGCCACCTGGGGCCATAGAGTTGTCTAGGCCTGAACTGCTGCCAGTGACCACGTCTGGGTCCATGGCCGTATAGCAGCCAGGGTCTGTGTTAACGTCTGTGATCCATGTTGCCACCAAAGGCCACATGAAAGTCTGGGGTCTGGGCCACCTTGTTGGTGTCTGCGGGATGAAACCACACTGGTCTGGGTGACCTGTGCTGCCATCTGGGGCCCTGGTGTTGCCCAGTCCCAGGCTGCTGCCAAGGGCTGTGTCTGGGTCTGTGACCCTACAGCCACCAGGATCTGAATGGATGTCTGTAGCTCCTGTTACAACCAAAAGCCATGTGATTGCTCAGCCACCTGGGACCATGTTGGTGCCCAAGGACCATGCTGCAGCTGGGGCCGTACAGATCTGAGTGACATATTACCTGGTGCCAGGGTGACATCTGGTGACATCTGGACCAGGATTGCAGCTGGGGACCAGTCTGGGTCCATGGCCCTACTACAGACAGGGTCTGTGTTGATGTCTATGACTCCTGTTGCCGTTGAGGGCCATCCTGATTCCACGGGTCTGGGCCACAACCTGTGACATTGTTGGAAAGGGAGGAGAGTGGGCTATAGGGGATTCCAGGGCACAAGGCCCATTCGCCCACAACTATTTCCACAGCGCAGGAGCTCCTGCCATCCCGTGTTCCTCTGGTGCAGGTCCTCACATGGTGGCTCTCAGATATGGACACTGTGACATTTGCTGGGTTCATGTGGACTCATGATCACCTGGTGCAGAAAGTCAACTCAAGGGAGCTGAAGCCATAAGGACAATGACTTGATCATGTATCCTAGTGTCTGGGGGCATGTTGATCCTGACCCAGGCCTGGCTGGATCCACCGTTTTCAGTTACCCCATCAGCACCACCCCAGCTGCAAAAGTGGCAAACATTAGCCCTCCCTGTCTCTGGACACACCGGGTTGGCAATGGGGAAGAGATTTGGTTCCCAGGGCCCTCACAGTGGCCATCACTGGGTCAGCACCCTGGGGAATGCAGTCCTTGACTTTGCCATGTGTGAGCTGGCCCAGCATGTTCTGACAACATTTTGCTGGCCATGCGTCAGGCCTCGGAGACCTCTGCAGAAAGCCTCTGTGGTTTTTGGATGGAGGTGGCTTTGAAAGTCCTGAACCACCTGGCTAGGCCCCAGTGTTTTGCTGAAAGGGACACAGAGTTCTCATTCCTTATTCTGAACATCAGAGGCTCAGGGACAGGGAGAAGGAAACATGTTGTCAGTTGGCAACTGGACGGGGCCTGTGTAGCTATGAGAAAGGTGAGCAATATGTGCATGGGAGACCAGCATGTGTATGTGAGCATGCGTGTCACAACATGGGATAGTCTTCTTTTGTGGCCTCTGCCAGGACTGCAAGATGAACCCAGGCCACAGGGTGCCCCTGAAGACACCTTCATTTTGACCTCCATGGGATGGTGGTTCTTTCTATGGATCTCGGCCATGCAGCCTTCTTGATTTTGTGTCTTCTGGTATCCGTGGGGAGGTGGAAGCCCCTATTCTCTGGCTCTGCTGCTGCTGCAGCTCTGAAGTCAGTCTGCTTGCCTGAGGCTTGGGGTGTCGCAGGCAATGCTTGGCTGCAGGGCTGACACTAATGTGTCCCTTACTCACAGGCTTTGATCTCATCTGGCCACAAAGAGTCTGAGACCATGAGACACAGGCCCTGAGCTGCATACTGGCTGGCCATAGGCCTTCTCCCTCTCTGACCCTAGACCCACACCTCATGGGCCACCCTCCTTCCACAGGCGTGACTAGGCTTGTTTGAGTCTGTATGTCCGTGACACTCTCTGACACTCAACATGACACCTCAGGCTAGGAGCATTTTGCTGTAACCAAGTGACTTTTACTGTGCCCATGACATGATTTTTACTTCCCATTAATTTACAAAGGTGGCATCCACTCTAGGGGTGACACTGCACTGTTAGCCTGCTTCAACGTACATACCTGCTACCCCAAGTCACTACTAGGACCTAGCTGCCTGGAGTTCTTAACGAGGCAGTGCTGGGGACCAGAGGACGGGGCTGAGGTCTGGAAGACCAAGGCCCTTTTCAAGATGGAGGAAGTGAGCCATCACTCCCAGGATTCCTCTAGCATCTGCATTCTGGATGTGGGCCTATGCTGACCTGTGTGCTCCTAAGTTTCACTAGCAGGCTTGCACTCGTAGGCTACTCTGATTTTTAGTGGGGGAGACAGTATTCAGTTAAATACAATTCTTTCATTTTTATTTTAAATGTAACCTATTTCCATCTTACATAGCTGAACAAGGTGGATATCAATGCATATAAAGCCCACAGCAACCTCTGGCCCCTGATTGGAGTCCAGAGAAGCCCCCCATTCCATGAGCCACGCGACTGGGGTGGGCGAGGCCCAGCAAGCCACAGGTTGGGAGAATCCTAATCCCCAGACCCCGACCTGAGTCCAGAGAAACCCTCTACCCACGCCATGCAGCCGAATGCACCAGCCAGGAGTGCCAGGTGGTTGGGCACTGTGGTGATCTTTCTTTGATGAGCTAGCATGGCCCAGCACACCCCCAAGGTGCCCTGTGTGGGTCAGGGAGACCTATGTGCACGTCTGGGGCCCATCCTCTCCGGGCTCTGTGGGGGAAGAGCACAGGCTCACCTGGTACCTCGCAGTACTGGTTAGACGGACACTATTGGTGTGAACAGACATGTGGTATGGTGGTTCATGGGAGAGGGAGAGTCACAATGGTTCAGGTCCCTGTGGACAGAGGCATACCTGAAGAGACGAGAGAGGAAGGAAGCAGGCTGAGATGGTGAGGGAGCTGAACCCTTGACCAGCAACAACACACGGGAAAGCTTGCCCTGCACTGTATCTGGGCAACATGGGGAGATCACCCTGTTATGAGAGCACAGCTGCCCAGGCTCAGACCCAGGGATACGACACAGCCCTCCCCACCACCCACCCTGTGTATTATCTACTGGAGTAGGTGAAAGGACCTAAGCTGTAGGATCTCCACACCACGGCAACAACCGGGTATCCAGAAGGAGCCCAAGTGAGTGCCCAGCAATGACAGAGTAGTAGAAACCAGAGACCTGGAACCAAACCAATGTCTTTGCAATGAACACTTGCAAGTGAAGATATACAGACTAAGGGGTTCATGACTCATGGTGTCACACTGCAACTTCTGTGATGAGATTTCTACAGTTTTTCCCTTTTATTTTATTTTTCTTTCTTTTTTCTTCTTTCTTTTCTCTTTTTTTCTCTTAAATTTCATATCATTTGGGGGTTGTGCAGGGGTGGAGGGTGGATGTGAAGGGACAGGGAAATAAATGGGATCAAGATAGAGGATGTAAAACACACATAGAATAAATAAAATTAGAAAAGAGCCCATGGAATGTTACATGTGTATCGGAGAGACTACCCCATGTTGCCACAGAGAATTTAGAAAATAAAGACAGTGGGAGGCTGTTCCACAGAGGTAGGCCCTGTGTGACCTGTGGCCTGGGCCTTCAAGTGTCCCCAGAGGAGGGACAACTGCTGGGCTGCAGGAGGAGGGTCCCAGTTGGAATTTTTTATTTTTAGAATTCTAAGACCCCATGGCCTTCTACTCTGCCCCACCCAGGTATGCTAGGCCTACAAGACCCCAGTGGCCTCAGATGTCCTGTCATGAGGTTTTCTCTCTCTGAGCGCCAATTTACTGCAAAGTAGTACCCTACAGGACTTGGGGTTCAGGGGTTGGAGGCCTGAATCCTTGCCTAGTAGGCCTTGGTGGCTAGGTAGGCCCCGTTTCCGAGACCATCCCTCCCACTCCACCATCCTGTTCAACTGCACCCAAACCAAAAAAAGAAGGGAAGGAAGGAAGGAAGAAAAAGAAAGAAAGAGAAAGAAAAGAAAGAAAGAAAGAGAAAGAAAGAAAGAAAGAAAGAAAGAAAGAAAGAGAAAGGTGTGGGCTGGCTAGGAACAGGACCCCACCTCAGGGCTTCCCACTTTCTTGAGTGTCCTGAGACTCATAGGTTCAATTGGACCCAGACTGTCTGAGCTGCTGGCTCTCTAACCTGGGGAAAGGCCACCTTGCAAGCTGCAGAATGCTGAACTCGAATCTTCTCATGGGATGCCAACAGCATCACTGTGTGACAACCAGCCGCAGCTCTGGACATCTCCGAGCTTTCCCTGAGGGCATCGCTGCTGCTGAGGAATCTTGATGAGGTCCTCGGACACTGGCTGTTTTTCCTCTTTGTGATCTGCTCTGGTTCACACACATATCAAGCATTTGCCAAGCAGCACTTCTGGGATCAGTTCTCATCTCTGGGTGTCTGGGTGTGCTGTAGCCAGCAATGTCTTATTTAAAGAGCCATAGCTGTATTAGCCGGGCTTCTCTAGGGTAACAGAATTTATAATGAATACCTCTATTGTATATATAAGGGGATTTATTAGAACGACTTACATTCCAGCTAACCCAACAATGGCTGGCTGCGAACAGAAAGTCCAAGAGTCCAGTTTAGTCCACGAGGCTGGGTGTCTCAGCTAGTCTTCAGTATCTACTGGAATCCCAAAGAAGTGGGCTCTAAAGCCAGTGGAGGAATGGATTTGCTAGTGCTGGTGAAAGCAAGCAAAGCGAGGGCGTTTCCTTCTTTTGTATTCATCATGTAGGCTGCCAGCAGAAGGGTGTGGTCTAGACTAACGGTGGATCTCTCTACCTCAAAGATCTGGATTAGAGGTGAATCTTCCTACTACAGAAGATCCAGATGAGAAGTGGGTCTTCCCATTCCAAATGACTTAATTAAGAAAAAAAAATTCCCTCACTGGGCAGTGGTGGTACATGTCTTTAATTCTGCACTGGGGAGGCAGAGGCAGATGGAGCTCTCGGAGTGTGAGGCCAGCTTGGTCTACAGAATGAGTTCCAGGACAGCCAAGGCTACAGACAGAGAAACCCTGTCAAAAAAAAAAAAGAAAAGAAAGAAAGAAAGAAAGAAAAAGAAAAGAAAAAGCATCCTTCACAGGTGTGCCCAGTCATTTGGGTTTTAGTTAATTACAGATGTAGTCCAGCTGACAGCCAAGAACAGTCATCTCAACAACAAACAAAGATGGAGGAACTGTCGGTGAGGTCTCAGGGCATCTACCAACAGAATTCTGAGGGTGCCAACAGGGGCCATAAGGTAAAAAAATAAGTCCCAAGGAACCCACTGTGAACCATGATGGTAAAACACACCTGCCCCGGGAGGAAGCTGGTTCTGTATCCTTGGGCTGGTGTTGCATAGGCGCAAGGGGCCGCTGCTATGATCTCAGACATTTAGCTGACTCCTGGGACTCAAGTTCTTTGTGCCTGGCATAAGGGCTGAGCCACCACACTGAGTCAGGGCCAAGTTCATGTGAGATGGTGGCTGGCTGAGCGTTCACTAGCTATCTTCTGAGCTTTTTTAAGAAGTGTGTGTGTGTGCATCTGGTCCATAGCACATGCATGGAAGTCACAGGACAACTTGCAAGAGTCAGTTCTCTCCTTCCGTAGTGGGCCCAGGGAATCAAACTCAGGTGGTCAGCCTTGACAGCAAGCACCTTTACCCCCTGAGCCATCTTACCAGCCCAATTCTCACTGCACAGTTTTTGAAGTTTCAGGGAACAAGACGGGCATGCTTTCACTGCTCCCATTATTGATGACAAGCCTGTGGGATACAGTGCTGGGGAGCAACTATCTGTGTTGCTGTAATGTCTGCATGTAAAGGAAGTCTGCGCATGGCATAGTTAGTGATGTATAGGGAAAGATCGGATGTCACAGAGTGTTATGACAGAAATCTGGTGACGTCTGCTTGGATAGATGCCTATGTAGAGAAAACACTGAAAAGTCAAGATGCTATGTAAAGGAAGAGTCATCCCATGTTCATGGACAGAAAGGCTTGGTGTCATCAGAAGAGCATCTTGGTTGCCTTTACCTGTAGCCTCAAGGCCAACCCAGTTAAACCCCAGCAAGCTGACTGTCTCAAAACAACAGGCAAGGCAGGCCTGCAATCAGATGGCCCTGTGCATTGTGTGATAGCACATGCTGGCATTTGCTCCATTATGAGCAATCCTAATTTTTTTCTCTGTGCTTATATGACTTTTATGCCATGAACATGTGATACTTTTAACATTTGAGAAGAGCAGTAAATGTTTTTATTTTTTTTAAGGACAAAAAAATGCAGAAAGAGCAGAAAGCAGGCCCAAGAGGGGCCCAGGCAGATGAGTTTAGCAGCCGAATCTTTTCAGAGTGACCTGGATGGGGCCCAGGAGTGTCACTAAGGCGGCTGCCACACGTCTCCTTCCTGGAGTCTGGCAGCCCCTCCTGTCCAGAGTTCTGTCAGGGAGGTATCCTGGGGTCTGGGCCCCTCTGTGATTCTCATCTGTGGAGATGGAAGGCCTGGGCAGCTTCCCACTTTCCACGGCCTTGATGGGTTGGGGGGATTATTTCTCCAGCTGGGGTCCTTTATTTTAAAATGCTCATAAGATGAACGATGGAACAGAGATTAAGAAATTCAACTGTAGTGTCTCAGATCATGGACCCTGTCTGCAGACTGCAGTGGGGAGGCCCTGAGGAGGCCCGGGGTGTGCAGGACTTCCTCTCACCCTGCTCAGCCCTCAGTGCCTGGCTTTCCTGGGAATCTGCCCCTGGTTTACTGAGCCCACAGAGCTTGCCCCCTCACAAACCTTTGACCTATCCCAATCTAGGTCCCTGGCCTCTTTTGCCCTGGCAGGGAGGCCTGTAAAGGCAAGGGAGTAGACTGGACATGAAACCAAGTGGCGTTTCTGTTGTTTCCTGGTTCTGGGATCGGCTTAGAGTAGACTCCCCAGAAGTTGACCAGGGACAAGATGATCTCAGGAAGCCCTGACTGGGGAGAGAAGTGACTCAGGGAGTGGAAAAGGCCCAGTCACACACATTGTACTCAGGTCTCTCTGGACACTGTGTGGGACACACCTCTAGTGACCACAGGAAGCTGGTGTCACCCATACACCATTGTCCACCTGTAACAGAAAGCCACCGTGGGCACTGCTTCCCCTATCACAGGACATACCCCAGGCTAAGTCTTGCTCCTATATCCTCTGACCCCTCAGCGACACCGAACCATACCCAACATCCTATCAAAAAGCAGCATTTGATTAAGGGCCTATATTGAGGAGCCCAGGAGTGGCTAGGTGGGTGAGGTCACTCACTTTTTCTCTTAGGGTCCAGAGCAGTTACTTGGTGAAGTCTGAAGAAGAGGGCAGAGTCCGGGAGGTCTGTGTCAGCTCCTCCCAGTCCTGGAGATGGCACAAGCGTGCATTCATTACTCAATATGTATTTACTGTTGTCTGCACCTGGCCATCCCCAAGCAAAGCCAGTCTTTGCCGGCAAAGGCACCGAAGCCCCAGTTCTAGAGAGGGGCCTCCACTCATGGTACAGGAGGCCAGGGCTGAGGACAGATGTGACCAATACAACTCCAGCTTTGGAATCCTATGGACTGGGGCTCACATTGCAGCTCTGCCATCTTCGTGTTACACACTCAGGAAAGCACCTTTGCCTGCATGTGTCTCCTCCTCTGTAAAAATAGGAGGCAAATATGGTTCCCGGGTCACTTGAGGATTTGATGATATCATAGACATCAGTGTTCAGTACAATGCCTTCCACATGTGAGTGGTCAACACTGGCGTTGCTATGGCAATGGTGGTTAGATGGGCTCCTTGTGCCCAGAATTGGTATCCCAAAGCAAGGAGCGCTAGATCACCATGCTGAAGGAAGCAGCCAGAAGGTCTCAGAGGTGGGATTAAGGGCATCTAGGGTGTCCAGTATGTGTCAGCCTTGGCCTCTGCTGCTGAGGTAAACATAGCTGTTATGCTTGAGTGCGGATGCTTGGGCACAGCTGGTTGGCAGCTGGCGTTTCATTCCCAATTGGGAGGGGAGAATCGAGCAGCTGCCACACCAGGTGCAGTCTCAGCCAGACCCACGAGGCGTCAGGGTGGCCCTTGCAGAGCATAGTGGGGCCAGGTGGCTGTGGATACAGCCTGCTCCAGCAAGGTAGCCGCAGAGAAAGCATGGATAGGGTGTGGTTCCCTAAGCAGGAGCCAGGGTCCCACAGCCAGTTCCAGGCCACTTGCTAGAAGTTCAGAATGAGAAATCAGGGTGACTTCTTTCCCATGGCTACCATTTAAGGACCCAGTCACAGGGTGAGGGTGACATCGCCACACCTTAGCCCTTTCTAAAAACATAGGGCAGGATGCTATACACTAAGGGTTCATCATGGTATAAATACACAGGGTGCTATGAGTGGTCCTGATTTCTTGGAGACACCTCAACACACTGAAGCCAGGAAAGACAGCAGAGACTGCCTGAGATGAACCCTACCACACTCAGGAGAGAAATTTGCTGCAAGACAGGATGAGGGACACATTGTAACTGGAAGCCCTGGGGGTCAAAAAGTGAGGGAATAGGTGGTTAAGATGGTCTTCCAGTGAGGGTCCCGTGGGGCCTGTGCCCTGCTGTGGAGCTCTCGGGTATTTAGGCCGTTTGCTAAAATGCTACTGCGGTGGTTTAGTCATGAATATCCACACAAGGGTCATGTGCTGAGGGCTCAGAACTCCTTGTGGTGCTACTGAATGACAGCTGGGTAATGAGGGCGCTCATCTTCAGTGAAGTCACTAATGGACTAGGCTGTGAGGAGGTGGGGGCTGGCTGGGTAAAGTAGGTCTATGGGAGCGTGACTTTGAAGGGTGCCGTTTGTTCCTGGCACTTGGTGGTGTTGATAATGGTGGTGGTGGTGATGCTGCTGCTGATGGTGATGGTGGTGATCATGTGATAGTAGCAATAACGGGATGATAATAGTGATGGTGGTGATGATGATAGTGATGGTGGTGATGCTGGTGCTGGTGGTGATGATGACCATGATGGTGGTGCTGCTGGTGCTGCTGGTGGTCATGTGATTGTAGCACTGATGGCGATGATAATAGTTATGGTGGTGATGATGATTGCTAACATTTGGGAATACCAAGAACCAGGCAGGTTAGTTTAATTTCACCCAAGTTAACCTCTTTAATCCTTAGAAAAGCCTCTAAGGTCTGCACTTTTATGGCTCCTTACATGTCCAAGTGGTTCCTGGGAGAGAGCAGCTCATGTGGGTGTTGGGGCTCAGGGGCAGAAAGGAGAGGGTACCTGTATAATGAGGGTGCTCACCCCTGAGAGGGTTGCCACCTGCTTTCCAGGCCTAAGGCCAGACCTAGAGAGAAGGAGCAGCTTGCCCGAGATCAGCAGAGACCAGGCAGGACTCGGGTAGGTTCGAACTCGGAGCGTTCATGACACACAGGCCAAGTGTTGAGGATGCAAAGCTGAGTCTGGTGGACTTGGCCCGTCTGTGTGCATGGGTGACTGGCCTGCTGGGAAGCCCTCCAGCCAAGGGGTCAAAGGAAGGCCTGCTCGAGGAGGTGACATTTAGTCCTGGGGAGACGAGATCTTCATCAAAGCTTGGCTATACGGAAGCCAATGGGCAGGGCTGTGCACACACCTGCTGCTCTCAAGGCCTCATTCAGGCCCTCCAAGCTCCCAGACCCACCACCAGCCAGGCGGGACCGTGGGCTCGGCAGCTGCCTCACGCGGGTCTATTTTTAGGTCAAGTTCAGCAATGAAAGCAAACACATTGTCAAGATCATGGTCAGCTTGGATCCCACCCACGAACAAACCTCTCTGTGACACCAAAAGACAAAGTGGGTCTGTGTTGGGGTGACAAGGACTTCTGGCAAAAGTCTTGGCTTCCAGCGGTTGGAGGCTGGATCCCAGTCCAGCCCTTGGGTGAACCGGAAACATCAAGGCCTCCTCCACATCCAGTATGAAGATGCACATTAACACTGTGACCATTCATCTTGAGAAATGGCCACTTCCCACCAGTGTGACCATGGTGCCAGGGGAGTGAGGAGAGAAACCCGGGTGGGGTGGGGATGGGGTAGGTATGGGGGAGACAGGTGGGTCCTGCTTGTTGAAGGGAGTTCACTTCAGACACTTTGGTGCTTCATCACTAAGGTGGCAGCCATCAGCCATCGTATGTGGACCACCTTAGCGTGACAGCTCTACTAGCCTCCAGTGACTTAACACGAGTTCCTGTTTGTGAGATCTGTATACATCCCCTTTCCCTCTGCATCACTGCCCATTATATAACTGTGAAATCTAAAGACCTGTGAAAGCAATTTGTCCAGGATTTGAATTCAAGCGTGTTATGATTTGCATCTTAAATGTTCCTCAAAAGCCCGTGGTTTCCAGCCTCTGGTGGTACTGGGAGATAGAACCTTCAGGAACTGGAGCCTAGAGGGAGGAAATTAGGTCAGTGGAGGTATGCCCTCGAAGAGGAAATTGAAACACCAACTACCCCCACTCCTGGCTACCAGGATGTAAACAACCTCTTCTGCCTGCACTCCTGAGGTGCACAGACCCAGTACAACAGGGATTGTTGACATGGACTGAGATTTCCAAAACCATGAGCCCAAACAAACCCTTCCTTCCCTGAAGTCATCTGTAGTACAACAGCAACATTTCACAGCAATGCAAGTCCAAAGCAGCTCAGAATCTGCCCACACCTTCCCTCCCACTCATCCAAAGACAGCTTACATGTCACTCCAGACAGCATCCCATCTGCCTGGCTAGGTTAGAGGCTTCCTCGGTTGGAGGAGACATCACACTGAGACAGCACTCCCACCAGGCAGAGTCCTTGTAGCCAAAGATAGTGTGTGGTCCTCTCTACTGTCCCTTGGGTTCAGTCCTGACAACTCCCTCAGAGCAGACTTGGTATGTGTACGCAAGCTGGGAAGAATCAGGGGGTGAATGTAGCCTTTCATTCTCCAAGGACGGACACCAAGGCCCAAGGGTGGGATGGACCTTGCAAGGTGGAAATCCATCTTGGATTCCAGGGTCAAAGTGACCTAGGCAGCATGCCTCATGCTGCTGGACTTTAGGCATGCTGCCATGGGGTTGGTCTCCACACATGGTCATAATGCAAGCTGAGTCCCACCCCCACCACAGGCTCCAGCCTGAGGACCAGGTCTCTCTTGCCCAGCACATGCAGGGCTGCCCTCTGCTTGCTTATCTTGCCATCACAGCTTGGTTCCCCCTCACTCATGGTGTCTGCCTAATGGCTGGGCCAGTATACTTTTTTTTTCTTCTTAAAATTGTGGTTAAAAAGAAAAACAACAAAGCATGAGCCAGACAGTAGTGGTGTATGCCTTTAATCCCAGCACTTGACTTGGGCAAGAGTTAGAGGCCAGCCTGATCTACAGAGTGAGTTCCAGGATAGCCAGGACTATGTGAAGAAAATCCCTATCTTGAAAAACCAAATCCAAAACCAACCAACAAAACAACAACAACAAATCCACATACATAACGTAAAATGTCTTATGCCCACGATTTTCAAGGCAATGTTCAGTGACATTCCAAAGTACTTGCTAGAAGTACGTGGTCACCTCTTGGCAGGCAGAAGAAAGGGGTGGGGAGAAGGAGAGGGGAATGAAAGAGAGAGAGAGAGAGAGACAGACAGACAGACAGACAGACAGACAGAGACCAAGAGCAGAGCACCCCTAAGGACCTGGCCCCATACCTAATTTCTCCAGCAAGGCACCATCTCCCTTAATAGCTCCACCAGCCGGGGCCCCAACATTGAAAACATAAGCCTTGGGGCGCCTTTCTCAGTCAAACCATGGCAGGGTGAACACATCATGCGCCTGGTCAGGGTTTGTTTTCCCAGCCATCTGCCGTGGACTCCTGTGCTGTTTCCAGGAAGTGGTTTCCGTGACGCTATCAGGGAATCTGTCAGCTGCTATGGAGAAAATTCAAGAACAGTTTATTCATGGTTGATGTCCAACAAATCAACAGACGTCTCTAGGCACCTGTGTCGGATGGGTCTCTAGTGCCCTCAGCTCTGTATGTGTGTGACTCTGCACATGTGGTGTATTTAGGGGCACAGCCTAAGTGTGTGTGTGTGCACAGCTGTATGTCTGTACATGGTGTGTGTGTGTGCGCATGCGTGCATGTGTGCGTCTTAGTTACTTTTCTATTCCTGTGATGACCAGGACTAAGGAAACTTGTAGAAGTTTACTGGGGCTTACAGTTATGAAGTATTAGAGTCCATGACCATTATAGCAGCTGGCCAGCAGGCATGGTGTTGGAGCATCAGCAAGAGCCTACATCCTTATCCACAAAGAGAAGGCAGAAAGAGAACCAACTGGAAATGTCCTGAGCTTTTTTTATTTGTTTGTTATATTGTTTATTATTCAAGACAGGTTTTTTTTTTTTAACAGCCATGGCTGTCCTGGAACTACTTCTGTAGGTCAGGCTGGCCTTGAACTCACAGAGATCCAGTTGCTTCTGCGTCCCAGATGCTTTTTAAACCTTAAGACCCCCCTGTGGCCCCTCCCAATCCTTTCTAAACCATTCCACAATTGGGGACCAAGCGTTTAAATAATGAGCCATTCTCAATCAAATTGGGAGTCTGAGACTGCTCGAGCATTTTCCCAGGCAGGCTGCCTGTCATCAGAGTCTAACCTGCACAGGAACCCTGCCTTAGGTGGTCCCCAACAGGATGTAAACTACAGACCCCAAGCTAAATCCGCACACAACTTGTTTTCATCTTTCATCTAATCAAGGAGGTGTGTGTGTGTGTGTGTGTGTGTGTGTGTGTGTGTGTGATGCTGAACACACAAGCCGTGACAGTTATACAGAGGTCATACACAACCTGCAGGAGTCAGTTGTCCCCTTCCACTGTATGGGCCCCAGAGATTAAACTCCAGTCACAGTAGCTGTGGCAGGTGCCTTTACTTGCCAACACACTTCTTTCTCCCCTTCTGAATAACCCTTGAAGACACATGAAAGCCATTGCTGGCTCCTTGCATACGTGTCCTAAGAAAGGGGGTTGGGGACTATCCAAAGCAGGCCAGACTCTGACCACAGGCAGCCTGACAGGGAAAATACCTGAGCATTCTCAGAATCCTGGGCAGACGGGTTCACAGAGTTCCAGAGGAATGCTCGGTTTGGGGAGCAAAGCCTGCATTGCCTGCATGTCAGACCTAGGCACGGGGATGGGGGGCGTCCAACAAGCACATCCTGGTCCCCTCTGGAGATCGAGGCCGCTGGCCAGCTCTGCTGATGAGAACATAGGGGGTGCTGTCTTCACAGATGTGTCAGTGCGGGTGTTACTGGGCATGGGGGTCACAGCCTGTGCCCAGGCCGGGTTCAGCCACCCATCATCAGTCAGTCAGTTCAAAGAGTCAACCTTCGGTGGAAAACAGAAAAGGGACATTTATTCAATGTGACCACATTGGAAGATGTACTTGAGAGGATTGTCACTAAATGTCTTTGTCCCACTCCCAGGGATCTGGAGAAGGTTTTAGTGAGGGAAATCTCTGGACAAAGGCCAGGACTAGAAAAGAGCACCAGCTGGATCCAGGAAGGCCTGAAGACCGAGAGCCCAGGAGCTGTGTGAGAAAGGAGGGGTGACAGTAGGTAAGACAGAGGGAGTCGGTGACTGGGTGGTAACCGTGTGCTGCAGAGGCTGGGGCGAGGGTCCAGGAGGGGGCAGGCACAGCCCAGGGCCCCTACTCCCCTCAGCTGGGTCTTTGGCCACCCATGTGATGGGGAGGACAGGATGAGTCCTTAGGGTCAAGGCTGGTTCAAGGCCACTCTGTGCTCCTCACTGAGGAGCCATTTGTCTTGTAGCAGCTGTTGCCATTGCTACCAACCTGAGGGACGGGTCAAACCTGGCCAGGTCACATGGAGACCAGCCTCTTCTTCTCAGGGCCTCAGTTTCCCCGACATCCAGCAGGGCATTGGAAGGTCGGGCCCCGAGTTGACTACTCCATTTGCAAACAGAGCTCCTAGTTGGAATGGGGTGGCCTTGTGAATATCCCTGTTTATAGTCTCGTGGGACACATAGTGGAGGGCGGGTAGGAACTTAGCTGTTGGGGCTTCGTGGGAACCCAAAGGGTTGCACAATGCTCGGGCGGCAGCTGGCTGACTTTGAAAAAGTTGTTTTTCACAGACTGCAGCTGGCTGAGCAGCTGAGGGTCAGCCCACTTGGCTGGGAGCGGTCAGGGACCACTCTCCCAAGGCTGGGAGAGGAAGGGGACTGCTAGGGCCACCCACACAGGGCCTTGGGGTGTGGGGACTGGTCCCTAGCATATGGTGAGCCCTCTCTAAGGGCTCCTGGTTCTCTAGGGGCTGTGAGCTCATGACCTCACTGAATACTGTAGTTCAGAGCTGAAAGCCACTGGGTCAGAACCCAGAGAGTCAGTCCCTCTGAGCTCAGAGACTCCACTTTCAGACTCCCATATTATATAAAGTCAACCAGAGGCCAGAGAAGAGAGTGGTAGGGTAGGAAGAGTAAGAGGGGAGACTGGTTTGGGGCCCTTTGGAGCCCAGGCAATCCCTGTGTGTCTTTTCATTCAGGACAATATTAATTTCACTTTACAGCTGGGGAAACTGAGGTAACCACAACACCTTGTACTGGGTCAGGCTGTTGGGGGGCCCAGGGGCTTGTGGGGTCTCAATGCTAGAGCCAGTGGGGGTCCAGACAGACCCAGGGCAGCGTAGCTTGGCTGAGTTGGTGTCTGAGAGAGGAGAGCCCTGTGAACCCCTTTCTCTCAACTGCTATGGGGTGGACATGGCCTAGAAAGGAAGACTTAGCTGGGGTGCTAAAGCTTAGGTGGGGATGGACATTGAGGGGAGCCAAGCCTCTGTTTACCACGTGGAAGGCACTAACTCATGATATGAACAGCAGAACACAGACCTGGGTCTGAAATGTTTATGGTGAACTGTGATGTCTTCGTGTCAGGGTCTCCACAGAAGCAAGCAGGGCCTGGGAGGGGCAAACACTGCATGGACTCTACCAGGCTCTGAAGTCTGGTCTGGTGTCTCAGAAGATGCTAGTGGTGGCTGTACTGGGACAAGGGGTGGACAGAAGTGGGTAGCCAATGGGCATCTAAGGTGGGATAAGACATGGGTTGGGAGATGTTGGGATAGCCATGCTGTGGTAACCTGCGCCTGTGTCCCAAAGTCAAGAGAGTTGCAAGTGGGTTAGAAGGCACACTCCTTACAAAGTTGCTTTTTTGCCCCTTTCTAGTCCTTTCTGCCTGAGCACTGAAGTATACACCTATCTTCCCTTCTAGTTAGGTATACAGCACACAGCCAGCCATTCTCCACAGCTACCAAAAGTTAGGGCCTCTGTCTCCAGGGGGTCCCAGTACAGACGCTGAAGCTGGTCTGGTTGTTTGATGCTGGGGAACAGGAGCCCTAGAGTAGATCACTCAAAATGCCTGCAGTTTATGCTAGGGAAGCAGCCTGGGTCATCCAGTGTGCAGATCCCGCCCCTGTGTGTGGGTTGAGCTAGAAGGTTCCAGATCCTTTTGAACTCTATGGTCCAGAACAGCGTGGTTGTGGGTCTCCAACCCCAAAGCCTCACACCAAAGAGAATTTCCTCTTGGAAAATTCACACTGAGTCTTGCTTCCAGTCACTGTGGGCTGTGGGTAGTGGTTGTGAACAGAAAAAAGAAAGGACGGGCAGAGACAGAGCTCAGCCACATGGCCAAGTATGCAGGGAGGGACTCGGGTACTAGCCCTTCTAGTTTCTATTGTTTCCCATGGCAACAGAAGTTGGGTAGTGTCAGGGTGGGAAATGTAAAACCTCAAAACTGGATGTGAAGGAACTGTCCCCAGAGGCCTGACTTAAGGTTGCCCACAGCAGCCGGCAGCCCTGGCATCTGGTGTGTTCCATGCCACCCAACAGTTGTGACACTGAATAAACCTGGAAAGGCCGCTTACATGTCTTAGATTGTCACCAGTGATGTACTCGGTGTGGAACCCCAGAAAGACCCCGGTCGGCGGGATGCAAACAGCTCTCTGGCTGACAGCTCTGTGCTTGTAAACTTTAATTTCGTACAGTAGAGAAACATACAGTACAAGCAACATGGGGAATGGGGGTAATTTTACAGCAAAGCTCACAGACACACTTGAAACACTAGGGAGAACAAAGATGCCCTCAGGAGCCTGCTGGCTGCTGGGTGGCAGTCTTCAGGGATGGCCCGTGCACCCAGAACTGCGTGTAGAGGTGAAGTGGCTCAGTCCTTGCACCTCAGGCAGGTGCCAGCTCCCTCTTTGGCCACCATACGGTCACCTTGGGAGAATGAGCTCTCAGAATTGGAGACTGTGGTCATGACACTCTGCTTCCTGCCTGCCTGGGCCAGCACAGGGCTCAGCTCAGCAGTGGGGAACATTTACCTGCTCCAGGTCAGGACGCTGACTTCTCCAGGGGACAGCTGCAGGGCCTGACCCCCAGGGATGCCAGGCGGCAGGGCAAGCAGCCCCTGTCTTACCATGAGGGGGTGCTGAGGCAGAGGGAACCAGATGGGGTCAGAAGAGTCCTTGTGAGGGGAGAGGTCTAGGCACTGGGACATAGGGGAGAGGAGGTGGGGTGGGAACTGGGCAGGCCTTCCTGAGGGTACAGGCAGGAAGCTGGGGCAAGGACAGACTTTCAGGGAAGTTTCTGGGAGTTTCTAAATCCAGAGAACCCAGAAGGTGACATCTGGAGCTTTTGGTCCAGGGGACACTGCGCTTCCTCTATCGGAACTGGAATTCAGGGTCAAGGCTGAGATCCAGACCCCTGGTTAGGCCCCGATGCAGAGAGGAGCCTGCTGGCCCTGCTGAGGATCACAGCAGCCCTTCGTCCTGATCTCATGAAGGTAGGGACTCCGCCTTCTGTAGGCTTTGGCGCGGCACTGGAGGCAGGTAGCCTCACATCACCACCTCAGGCGTGATGCTGAAGAGGAGGTCATCATTCCCCCGCCGCACCTCCAACAGGAGTGGGGACTCATTCAGGACAGCCTCCTGCAGCTCACTGGAGTCCGCCAAGGGGCGTCCATTAACTTTGACGATGATGTCGCCGTCTTCGATGCCACCTCTGCCAACCAGGAGAAAGACCCTCAGCGTGCACATACTTTCAGGGCTCAGGTAGGGCTCACCTGGGCTCAGCAGCAGCAGTTTAACAAAATAATTTTGAACAGAGCACCAATGGAAAGCCAGTGGTATGTGGTAGCCAGTGATGTCCAAACCGCAGAAGGAGGAGCAGGCCCACCTCCCCACAGCAGTCTGCATGCAAGTGGGGTCCCTCTAGATCCCAGAGCCATAGTTCAAGACCACTGATAGGACCTACCCATCACAGCATGGATGAGACAGAGGCCAGGATGCCAGGGAATGACCACATGGGGCACATGGCCTCAACTCATGATGCTCCAATACTTAACATTGCTTTGTTTGGTTGGATTTCGTTTTTTTTTTGAGACAGGGTCCCATTTGGCTTAGGCTGGATCTCTATCTAGCTAAGGCTTACTTTGAACTCCCAATCCTTCTGATTCTATCTATCTCCCAAATGCTGAGGGCACAGGCTTGTGCCACCATACCAGGTCTGTGTCTAACATTTCTGTAGTTCTTAAAAAACAAAGGTTTCATCTCATTTGGCTGTGACAAAGTCTCTGGGATGGGGAGTTAACAGAATCAGGTCCTTTCTACAGATGAGAAAACTGAGGCCAAAGCACTTTCTGGAGAGAGGGAGGATTGGAGACAGCTTTTGGCCCAAGCAGGGACTCTTTAGCCTCTGCTTCGCAAAGGAAAGATCCCTCTGCTCTAAGGACAGGCGTGGCCAATGCTCTCAGGGACAGTTCATCCCTCCCGTGGCTCTGAGGAGAGGCCAGACTCCACAGCTCCTTGCCAGGAGGCTTGTGGGTCACATAAGGTCAGTGAGAAGGCCCAGCCCAGGCCCCAGCACATCCCCCCCTTGTGTCTGAGTGTCATAGCCCTCCCTCTGCTGGCGGGCATACCTCTGAGAAGGTGAGTTGGGCACGACCTCTTGCACGTATATTCCGCTGCTAACCGCTGGAAAGTCTGGGTTGGCGGCCTTCAGCTCCTCCACCAGACTGGAAAGGCAGTTCTGTGTCAGCCCCTGCCTCCAGCCCAACTCCCTGGCATGTGGCTCTCCCTTTCCACCACCACCCATGCCAGACAAACAGCCTCCTGTGTGCTCTTGGGGCACCCTGAGCCCACAAGATAGGGCTGCTCAGTGGTCACAACTGGCTGTGGGTGTGGAGAGGGGATAGCTAGATGGAAGAACAGGTTAGAAAGGGTGGCAGAGGAAGGACAGATGGGTGGGTGGAAGGACAGGAGGCACTGGGTGGGAAGGTGGAGAATGCTTCGGTCAGGGAGTGGACAGAGAAGACTGGACAGATGGTAAGTGGACGGGTGGCTAGGGAGGCACGCAATATAAAGATGAGTTGGCATACTGGTCTCAGCTGCAGTTTGCTGAAGATTTGTTCCCTAGATTGACAGCTACTGAAGCAGGAAGCAAGGGGTGGTTGGTGGGTATCCACAGAGCTTCACAGTGTAGAGAAGCCTCCTTCACATCCCTGGGCTGGACTTTCCTCCTCCCTCCTCCCCAACCCCCTTTATCACCTGTATTTCCAGGCAGTTGCCCTGTTCTGAACTTCTGCCAGGGCCAGAGCCAAGAGATGGGTGGGAACACAGCCATCTCCTTGGAACTCACAGTCAAGGTGGCAGGCAGGGTGGGGAGGACACCTGACATGTCATTCCAACACTGCGGGTGGCACGGTGCCATAGGAAGGTGCTGAGTGCAAACAGAGGAGGCTTTCCTACATAAGTGGCCTGTGGAGACCGAGAAGTGTCCACTAGGAGCTCAGAACATGACCATGTTTGGAAACAAGGTCTTTGCCATTTTGGTTGGTCAGCGACCTCGAGATGATGTCATGGACCTGGGCAGCTCTCATATCCAGTGACTGGCAGTTTTGGGGCTCAGACACAGGGTGAAGGAAGCCACATGGAGACAGGCAGGGATGAGGGTTCAGCCTGCTGAGGAGCGCTCACAGCCAGAAGGAGTCGAGACACACAGGCAGGATGCACCCCGGAACCTCGGTGAGGCCTGTGGGCCCCCAATTTCAGTGTCTCGCCTCCAGAACCCTCAAGTAATTTATTTTGGTTGTTTTAAGCCATCTGGTTTGAATTACTTATCATGGGGCCCCCTAGGAAGCAAATTCTGGAGGCTTCCTGGAGGAAGGGGCATCTAAGGAGAGTTGTGAAGGAACAGAAGGAATCCATCAGGCAATGGTGGTGGGTCTGACCCCTCTAGCACCTGCCAGCAGCTGGGCATAGTGGACAGTATGTGGAAGCAGTTCGTGGAAAGACAGGACAGAGGAGTCATCACCCATGGCACTCACCTTGACGTGATGGTCCGCATCCGGATGCCAATGAAGCGCTTCTTCCAGTCTGGAAATGGAGCACAGGAGGTTCCGTTAGGCTACATGGTCACTGCCCTTGAGAAAGGAATCTACGGGAGACTCAGTAGGGTGGGGAACCAGGGGCCTGGGGCTGCCCTGACTGCTCTCTGGCTCTAATCTGCTCCTGGCAGGTGGCTTTAGTCCCTCTCTCCCTTCATTTGGCCCTGCACCTTTGTCCCCCGCCCCCCCCCCCCCCCGCTAACTCCTTCCTCACTCCAGCTTCTCCAGGTTCCCCACTGCTGAGGCCCCACTGGCCTTGTTGGGGCCTAAACTTGTACCTCTCTGCCCCCTATGTAAACGCAGCATCACCTGGCGATGCCCAAAGAACGCTGGTCACAGTGAGGTGCCCTTTTCAAGAGCCTCCCCAAACCCTCTCCTCCCTCACCTTCCCCACCGCCACCCCTGGCTGCTCTAGTGGTGAAACTACGGGAAAGGTTCCGAACCCAAAGCAATGTTGACACCTTTCAGATTTTCATTTGCTAAAATTCTCTGAACACAGTGGAATTAAACCAGAAATCAACAGTAGGAAGAGCCTGTGAAACCCAAATGCTTAGGAAGTAAGTGACTGAGAACACAAGGAGAAAGAGAACAGTTTCAACCACATCAGTGAAACAATCCCTAACCAAAACTTTCAGGGCACAGAGGCCTGAAACACAACTGAACACCCAGATCAGAGAAAAGGACTCAGGCGGGAGAGATGGCTCAGCAGGTAAGGTTCTTGTGGTACACGCTGGGTGATTTGGGCTTGACCTCCAGAGCCCACATAAAGATGGAAGGAGAGTTCTGACCCCACAAAGCTGTCCTCTACCCCTTTACGTGCATGCCAGGGCATACATGGCTCCCTTAGAAACAATAAAATTTTTAAAGAGATGTATTTACTTTTGTTTTATGCACATAAGTATTTTACCTGTATTATGTGCATCACATACATGCAGTGCCCATGTTGGCCAGAAGAGGGTATAAGGTCCCCTGGAAATGGAGTGACAGTGGCCATGTGGGTCCTGGGAACTGAACCCAGATCCTCTGCAAGATCAGTAACTAACTGCTGTACCATGTCTCCAGTCCCAATAATTTGTTTTTTTTAATTTAAAGAGAAAAGTCTCAAACCACTGGTTTCAGATTCCCTTTAAAAACAAGAAAAAAAAAGTGGCTGGTGAAACTCAAAGGAAGGAAAAAGACAGGAACCAATGAGCCACAAAACAGCCCAGCAGAGACGTTAGTGAACCAAACTCCAACCCTCTGAAATCAATAAAGTGGACAAATCGTTACCCAGTGTGACGGTGAGAAAAAGACAGATAGTTACCAACGTCAAGAGTTAGAGAGAAGGTGTGGCTGCAGACCCTCAGACCCCACAGGGCTGCAAGGGGAGCTTTCCACTGCTGTGTCCGTGCATTCCACCGCTCAGGGTCTGGAAAGCCCCACTTACGTTCATTCAAGAAGAAATGAATGGCCGGAGGCCCTCCATCTAGTAATGAAGTTGATACATACTTAAAAGTATTCCCACAAAGAGCTCAGACCTAGATGATGTTGCTGCTGAAGCTGGTGGTTTAAGGAAGAAACAGACCAGGTTCTACAGATACATCCAGAGGACCTCAAAGTGATGCTGTTGTCCCCTGATCAATCCCAGACACTCTTGTCCCAAGTCAACCTCTTGTCTTGGTAGAAGCAAAACTGCTTCAAATGCTTACAGCAATCAGATCCAACACACCAAATATACAATACATCACAACAGAAAGATTTAGTTCTGGAATGTACAGGATGGTTTAACATTAAAAGATCAGCCTTCACTCAGGAGGCAGAGGCAGGAGGAGCTCCTTAGTTTGAGGCCAGCCTGGTCTACAGAGTGAGTTCCAGAGCAGCTAGGGTTGTTACACAGAGAAACCGTGTCTCAAAAAAACTAAGGAAAAAAAAGAGCAGCCTGACTTAGTGGCACAGGTCTGTCGCCCCAGTTACTCCACAGGCTAAGCCAGGAGAGTGGCAAGTTCAAGACCTACCCGAGGTTCAAAGTGAGTTTAAAGCCAGCCTGGGCCATGAGCTGAAACTCTGACTCAAAATGCAAAGTTAGATGAGGGCTGGGAACATGACTCATTGGGGAGCACTTGCCTACCCTGTATTTGACCAGGATTCAGTTCCCAATGCTTAAAAAAATAAAAAAATAAGAATCAGCTAATTCTAGTTATATTATGGACTGAAAAGGGGAAAAAAACATACTATGAGTTAAACAGACACACAAAAAGCACTGAGCAAATCCTTACATTGTGTACCCATGAGAAGCCAGAACAGAAGGGAAACTTTTCAACTTGATTAATAATAATAATAACTTTAGCCAGCAGTAAGCCTACTGGCATAAGACTGAATGCCTCTTCCTGCAGGGACTGGACAAGGAAGGCCATTCCCCAAAACTTTATTCAATATTTTGGTCAATTTGGAGAATGAGGGTGGGCCATTCAGCTGGAAAATGGAAAAAACTGTCTCTATTCATAGACCACACAATCCTCTACAATAGAAGACCCAGTGACATCTACCAAGAAGCTACTAGAACCCATGAGTTATCAAGTATTCAACATACCAAAGTCACATTTGCTTGTAGATTCTGGTAGCAGACCATCAGAAATTGGCCAGTATACTGTATACTCTGTATAACACGCTGAGAAAAGCCCGATGCTGTGGTCCCGGATCTGAGGTTGCAACACTGTTAAAACCCCAATTCCCCCCAAAGTCTTTGACAGACACATTGAAGCACTAATTGAAACACCATCTGGCTTTTGATTTCCTTCCATACAAACCAGCAAGCTGATTCTCAACAGTATCTGGAACAAGGTAGCTTGGAGAGCAGAGATGATGAGGAAGAGCAGAGGGCTCAGACCCCCTGACCTCAGGACTTTCTGAAAGAGCCATAGGCGCTCAGACCCCCTGATCTCAGGACTTCCTGGAAAAGCCACTGGCGCTAAGCCATGCAGCACTAGGACAAGGATGAACAGCTTAATTTGTGGTAAATATGGAAAACCATTTGTGTGAACAAAGCAAAGTCCTTGTAGCAAATGATGCTAGAACAATCCATTGTCCAGAGCAAATGATGAATGAGCAGCAACAATGCCCTGGGGAACTGGGCTGAAGGGTTCTGGATCCTACCTGAACCACAGACACACTCCACTGCAGTTCTGAGGCCTGTGGGAGGGTCCATGGTGTGGCAGGAGCAGTACTATAGTGAACTACGGCTCTGCCGGCTGGTGATGCTGAGTAATGGGGTAGATCTACTCAGGAGGGAGGGGCTGGAGACTTGTGGATAGGTGGCAGAAGGACATAGGGCTCAGGAAGGATGGGGGAGTGCCCTTCACTGAGAGATCAGCAGGTAGGGTTTAGGGACAATGCCTCTGACACTCATTCAATGTCCTGTTAGCAATGTACATTCAGCTCAAGCAAGGAGAGGTTGGGGGGTGAGGTGGGGAGTGTGGGACTTCACTGTGGATGCCACCTAAATCCAGGAACCTGGATCAGGACAGGATGAAGCCCCATTCCCAAGCTTGGGTATCCAGGATGCCCCTCCTTTGACACCTCCACTTGGTCTGTAGCCTAAGGCCATGTTAAAAAAGCACAAGTTCAGCTTCCCGTGGGTGTAGGGAGTAGGGCCTCATCCCTTTCCTATAGGGGATGTCTTCTTGGCAAAGCAGCATCCTGGGGCCATCTTTGAGGCCAGTGACATCCTAGATAGGGAACAACTATTGTAGGTCACCTGGCAGTACCCCAGCCCCAACCACAAAGGCTGGGTATTTAGGCACACTGCTGAGCTGAGGTATGGAGGAGTAGTGGGGTTCTGTTGGCTCTCTAGGGCTAGTCCGTTGTATCCGTCAGCTCTGCCCTCCTATCCCGATCTCTGTGGGGAAAACACCTCTCTCTGTAAGGCGCACATAGCACAGACGGAAAGAAACTAGTACAGGTGGGAATCTTCACTTTGCCCCCAAGGATCCCCCACTTTAATGAGCAGCAGGGCATCAGCAACAGAATCCCGAGATAGGGAAGGGAAGGGGGTCCCTTAAAGGGCTGAGACAGTTGGGTACCTGAGAATGTTCTGGACCTAGACAGCAGTGGCTACAGAAAGTACCACTAAACCAAACTTGCCAAACCCCCCCCCTCACACACACACACCTCCAAACAATGTCAAGGACAAATCTCCATCAAGGGCTTCTTATATTTGAGAGTGTCATTCTGAGGCCGGTTGGAGGAGTCCCTGGCCCCAAGGGATAGCAGGGGACACAGGTGACTTTAAAATTCCCATACAAGTTCCTTGAGAAAAGCAGATTTTAGTGTTTCTGGGTTTGTTCTTTCTTTAAACAGGGTAAGCGTTTAGGAGCAGGCCATTAGGTCTCCAGAATGACAGCTGACGGGCCCTTCTGTCTCACAGCCTTGAATAGAGGCTATAAGCCAAGCAAAGCCTTCTTTGGCGGCCTGTATGGCTGTTGTGCACACTCCACAGTCCTTGGGGGTGGGGGTAGGGACTTCCAGCTGCAAGAACCTCTGCAACCACAGCTGCCTCTGGAGCCAGGAGGTCTCGCTTCAGTCAGGCCAGTTCCAGACAGTTCCGGGATGCCTCACTCCAGCCTTGAGGAGCCTTGGTGACCTCCACACAACCCCTCTCGTAGATGCTTCAGCCCTGGCAGCGGCAGTCTTCAACAAGTTCAAGGGTGGGGTGGGGTGGGATGGGGCAGCACCTCCCGGTGACTTTGCGAGCTGTCAATCACAAATTGCTTGTGATTGGCAGAAAGGCAGCTGTGTTCTTGAGAGGCTTGTGATTGGTGGACAGAAAGGTGTACTGTGATTGGTAGGATCCTACCATGCTCTTTCTTGCTATATAAGGACACATCCCTCAGCCCCTATAAAGGCTTCTAACTGACTGGTCTTTTGCCTACTTCTTATCTTTATCACAGATAGAGTGGGCTGAATTGTCTGCACAAAAAGCAGGAACCCCCCCCCCCAAGTTCCCAGTCCAGTTGGCAACAGCAAAGAGAAAACAAGGAGTGTTCCAGAAAGCCCTGAGCTACAGACCCTGACACCAAAGCTCAGAGCGGTAGCCTCAAAGGGAGCTGAGAGCCCCAGAGGGCCATTGAGAGCTATAGACCCTGACACCCAAAGCTCAGAGCAGTAGCTCCAAAGGGAGCTGAGAACCCCAGAGAACCCTGAGAGCTATGGACCCTGATCCCCGAAGCTCAGAGTGGTAGCTCCAAAGGGAGCTGAGAGCCCCAGAGGGCCATTGAGAGCTATAGACCCTGACACCCAAAGCTCTAAAGAGTTCCAGAGATCAACAGAGGGGAGACTCTGAAAGAAAATGACCAAGAACAATACTACAGTCCGAAAAACCATGAAGAGCCCAAAGAGGGTGCAAAGACGTGGAGAACGGCGAGAAGTGCTGAGGCGCAGAGGGTCCCCACACCCAGCGCCCTGGAGTTGTAATTCTGGGAACTTTAGAAGCCCAGTCTGTGAGCCCCCGTGTCAGGAATATCAGCACTAAGGAAGCTGCCCTTTGTCTGTCTGTGATCTCTCTCAGGTCAGGGCACAGGAACCCAGCCAAATGTCATGACCGCTCCCTGGCATTTGGTTCCCTCCCCACTCAGCAATAAGCCCCTCCCTGGCTCCTTTTGGTAAACCTCTTGCCTTTCAGTAAACCCATGTCTCAACCTTCAAACAAAGCCTGACTCAACCGTGAGAAGGTGACTCTGCCCTGATGTCTTCTTGCCTCCTCTCAGCCACTGACGCCCACCCAACAGCCAACATGTCTTACTTACCATGACTCCTTCCCCAAGGCCCCGCAACACTGAGCCTATGTAGGTCCCCTGCTCTGAAAGTCTCCTTAGTACCACCCCCCCACACTGGCCTCCTGAAACGTTGGGGTATCCTGCACTGCCCACAGTACCTATCCTGCTGGGATAGGTACATCCCCATCTCCTGAGCTCCTCTGCTCCCTATATTTCCTGCCCAGGCCAATCATTTAGATGTTATATCATCCCAACCATTTTTCCAGGTTTCCCTCCCCGCTAGAGGAATAGCTCAGAAGGCTGAATGCACACTTAGGAGTATGCAGGGCAGCTCAGCCAGTCATATGCCTATTGTGATTGCCCAGTCTTGGGAAGGAGCTGAGCATAGATCAGACCTCTGGGTCCAAGGCTAGCCCATTCTCAGTTGTCAAGTTTCCCAGGGCTGTCCCCGGAAGGATGCAGAGAGGCACAGCAGCTCTGCCACTGACTCAGGGCCCAGCCCAAGCTCCTATCTAGCCCCTGCTGCTGTGGCAGGTCCCATGTACTCCCTAGGTCCAGCCACCTCCTCATCTGGGACTCCACCAAGCATGGAAGTTCCTCAAAGGGAATCTGTTGACCTGAGGAGGTAGGGGTGTGCCTGCCTTTCCCGTTACCCTGAAGCTTCTGATTCACAGCCAAGGGGACAGCTCCCCTGAACAGTACTGCACTGGTCACTCAGGAATCCGCCCCCCTCCTCAGGCTCCCCAGGCTCCTGCACTAACCCTTGGATGAGAAAAGAGATGCCTCTCTGATTTAATAAAAGGAAGGTGTTAAAGAACTTAGATTGGCTAGGTTTGGGTCATCCAATGTTTTTATTTAAAAAAGAAAAGCATAAATAAGCACAAATTTCAGAAGGACTTTAAGCCAACAGACTCTACTTAGCTAAGCCCCACCAGACTGTTTGGTGGTAGGATCTGTCCTTACGTGATAACACAGCTCTAGGGATGAGGTAAGCATGTCCCCAGAACCCAGGGAAAGTGACTAGGACACATGACTAGGACAGTTGCTGTCCAACAGAGAAGCAGATCTGGCCCCAGTGAGTTCTTATCTGAGAGTGGAAGTGGGGACAAGGGGACAGAAGGCCACAGGGCCATGTCCAACACCGAAGTCACCCACAGGCCGGTCTGTGTGGATGGATCTCTGATCCCATACACAGGATAAATGGGAAAGCCCTGGTCACTAGAGAAAGGGCCAAGGCAACCAATGGAGCAAAGATGGAACCCTGGGTTAATTCTGAGCTTCCTACAGTCGAGAGAAAAGGTGGCTAGTTCCCACTGGTCACCAGAAGGTGCCTCAGATTCTTGGGAGGGACAGGCTCTGCATGCTCCTGACATCTTCACACAGGGCCACTTGGAACAGAACGAGGCTCCTCAATTGCAGTTCTTCATGGGACCAGTCTCGCTGTACTGGGGTCTGTGTGTGTGGCTGGCAGGGCCGCAAAGGAAGGAGCAAGCAGGAGGCAGGCCCCTGCTCTTAGTGTAGTGCCGGTGAGAGGGCTAGGAAGAGACAGGGAGGCAGTGTGAGAGGGTGTGGGTGGCACAGCCGGCTCAGACCTGGGTATCAGCCAGGAGGTGGATGTGGGAGACACAGCAACTGGCAGCTCATTGGACTGAAAATGATGAGGGCCACCAGGAGCCTAAGATCAGAAGCGGGCCCCTTTCTGAACCGTGGCCATGATCACCAACTAAAAAGTTGGAGAACTAGCTTGTCCTTGACAAGTCCTCTCCCTAGAGAGATGCAGATGGCCACCCATAAGGGTGAGAGGGATGGGAAATTCCTGTTTATACTGGGATGAGGGGATAGGGGCTGGCAGATGGTAACTCCTATGGATTGGGTTCTTGGACTTTGCTCCTTTGGAACAGAGGATGCTCTACTAGGCCAACTGAACAGCTGATAAGGGTACTTAGGGATGGGTAGGTGAATGCGTGGAAACATGAATAGATAGGAGGAAAGAGGACAGGTGGATGAACCCACGGATGGGTGGACTGATGGATGCATGAATGGATGGGTGGGTGTGTGAGAGAGTGGATAAATGGCTGTGTGTGTGTACGAGCAGATGAGTATGGAGATGGAAGGATAAGAGGATGAATGGTCAGATTAACGGATGGGCACATATGTAGGCAGATGGGGGAACAGAGTGTGAGCATGTGGATAGATGGAAGGATGGACAAATGGATGCAATGGTATAGAGATGAATGGACAGACTGGTGGATGGGTGAATGAGTGAATGGGAGGGTAGGTGGATAGATGGACGAATGGATGAGTAGATGTATGAACTGATGGATGGATTGATGGGAAGATGAATGGGCAGGTGAATAAATGTACAGATTAGTGGGTAGAGTGGTAGATAGGTGGATGGATGGATGGACTGGTAGGGGAATAGCTAAGTGGGTAGGTGAGTAGTAAATAGTAAATGGATGAAGGGAAGGAACAGTAAATAGAAAAGATGGGTGGATTGGCATACAGATGAATGGGTAGATTGGGGAATGAGTAAACAGATGAATGCATAGGAGGGTTGGATGTGGGTAGATGAGTGGGGGATGAATGGATGGGTGGACGTGCAGGAAGCAGGAAGGAAACACAATTTTCTGCCAACTAAGAAGAGCCCTGGGAGTCCAAGCTCGGATGGTGGGATCTGGGAAGAAACTGTCTGAAGGAGGAGGTGAATGTGGCCCTGAGCTGGTAGGCAAGGAGGAAGACCCTGAGAGAGTCCTGGGTCTGCTGGCTTGGGAGGGTAAAGGGCCCAGTCTAGGAGTAAACATGGCTTCCACAGCCCCTGCAGGTGGTCCCTGGCTAAGCTGGGTGGGGCTGGGCTGTGTCCTGAGGGCCCCGCCTTACCTGCCCCTCCAGTGAGCTCTTTACCTTTTATGTGCTTGTTTTGAAACTCGGAGAGGAAGCGTGTGATGCGATCTGAGGGGATGGCAAAGGAGATGCCAGCTGCGACCTTGAGCGTGTTGATGCCAATGACCTCACCGTCCTAAACAGGGTGGGCAGAATGTGGGGGTTACTTGGAGGCATTCAAGCAAGTCACCAGCTGCTGCTGAGCTGAGAGAGCACTCTTTCCAGGAGCAGAGCTGGCTGCCAGTGACCCACCGAGATGGCCCAAGCAGCCCCCAGCAACCCTGGAAAGATGGCTCTCTAGGTCACATTGGGGTCAGTGACACCTCACCTAATCTGTGTAACCTCCAAATCCTGGGGACTTCTACTTTGGAAGAAGTTACTGGGTTGAGCTTGCCTTACTAGCCCCAGCCCTCTGCCCTAGAAGGCAGTATCCACTGCACTCAGGACATCATCTAATCCCATCAGAGACGTGGGCCCCTTCTGTCCCTTCCTCATGAAAGCAGAGACCAGTGAGCGGGGCCAGGGCAGCAGCCTGTAATCTTTTTTGAGCTTGGTCCCCACCCTGTCCAGATTCATAGGACCAATGCCAAGAGAGCAGGAGCTGGCCCAGTCAATGCAACCCACTCCTGGGCAGGACCCCTCCTAAAAGCTGCCTGGCCATTGGAGGGCTGCTGGATGCTCTTCCTAGACAACCCAACCAGGGCACTACCAGCTGGTCAGAGAAGCTCTTTGGGGCCTAGGGCAGAAACTAAAGAATCTAGCCCAGGCCCTACCGCATGAACCTCTCCCCTTAGCAGTTTGCCTGGAAAATTCTGAGTGTGGAGGAGACAGCCACCTATACAAGCGGCCTAAGTGTCAGCTAGACACAGTCCCAGCCCACAGGCTGCCCCACTGCTGTCTTCTCCCACCCTGACAGTGCCCTGTGACCTTTGCCTTATCCTTGGCATTCTCCCCCATTCTTTCGTCTCCATACCCTCACTAAATGCTCCCATCTCCAGGAATTCCTCCCTGGCCTGTGTCAGGGGTGAGGCCTGTATCCCTTCAGAGCCGCCTCAGGTACCCCCATAGTGCGTTTTCCCATCAAGTCTGGACACTACCCACTGTATGGATAGGTTTCCTGGAGGCAGGCTACACTGAGTCTCAGAGTCTGGGATCCAAGCTGAGCCCACCGCCCTGTTCTGGGAAAATCTCAGCCAGGGTGAAGCAGAGCCTGACTCCGGAAGGAGTGAGGGTAACATAGCTCATGAGGGTGGTCTCTCCTCCCACCTTAAATTATAACTGAGGACAGCAGAGTCCCGGGCAATATCAGCCTGATCTGAGCCCCCATTGCCCATTGTCACCATGGAGCACATGGTCCCAGCCTGGCAGCTGTTTTCAGTTGTCCCTGAGGGTTCCAGGCAGCATAGGCCTGGTGCTCAGGTCTTCCTGGGCCTGCAACCCAGCTGCACTACTGACCTCTGGACATGCAGTCCCTAGGGCTGCATCCACCTCCAGCCTGTGCCTCTGGGTGATCAAAGCCTCAGAAAACCAGATGCTCCACTTTAGTGGACACTTACCAGGTTTACCAGGGGTCCTCCAGAGTTCCCATACTGCAAAGGGGGAAACACTGTGTTAGCTGTGCCACAAACCCCCTTATGGTGCCCAAGCTCCTTCCCCACCACTGACTCTAGTCAATGACAAGACAATGCTCAATCCCCACAGACATCAGCAGGTAGCTACTTCACTGACCCTCTGGGTCTTTGCACAAACTGTGCACTTACGTATCTCCACAACTCACCAGAGGTTGCTAGGCACCTGCAGAACAGGCAGTGTCTGAGGTTTGGTAGTCTCCACAGACATGAATGGTTCCATCAACCAGTCATGGAACACACAGAGGGGGTACATACCAAGGCACCCAGCCTTGGGGCTGTGTGCCATTCTAAGCCTAGTAAAGTGCCAAGCTGTGTGTGGCAGACTAAGACCTTCTAGGGGTATGACTGGGCCACCCCATCTCTGGGAGGCAGTCACTGGGTGAAACCTCTGCATGAGATGATGAAAGGTCTTCCTAGATAGTGTGCTGCATGATGGGACAGGGAACAAGCTAGGCAGAGGTCACTGAGGTCAGCCTTGCCCACAGGACTCACATTGATGATGGCATCTGTCTGGATATAGTCCATGTCTGAGTCCCGAAGGCCCAGCTCCTTGCCATCCCGCTGGGCAGTGCTGACAATTCCCGTTGTCACGGTGTTCTGCAGGGCAAAGGGGCTGCCAATGGCCACCACAAACTCGCCAGGCCGCAGGTCTGCTGAGTGACCCAGAAGCAACACAGGGAGCTTTTTCTGGAAGGAGAAGAGGGGTGTGAGAGAGGACAGTGGCTCAGACCACAGAGAGGGATCCTGACAGGCTGCTCTTTGGAGAGGACGGAGGCAATTCACAGCCCCAAGACCAAGCTGAGACAAGTCGCCAATGTGAACTAAAGCCAGGCCAGCAGCTGGCTGACACTGAGGCTGGAGTTCACAGAACCAAGGCTTATCTTAGGAGGCCATAAATGTCTGTCATGGGGGAGCACACACATAGAGAGCTCAGGCCGAGGCCTGGCCTCTGACATCCTTGAGTCCAGCAGTTTGTTAGGGTTTTGCTTGTCAGGTCTTTCTATGCATCCCTGTCTGACCTAGATCTGACTCTGTAGACCAGGCTGGCCTCAAACTCACAGAGATCAACCTGCCTCTGTCTCCCAAGTGCTGGGATTAAAGGCATGTGCTACTGCTCAGCTAAGCCTGAGATTTAGTGGTGACAGTTTGCTCTGCAGGTCAGCTGAAAGCTACAGATACCCCAAGGCTTGGTGTGCTGCACCCAACAGAGGCGCCCTAAGGAGGGGCATATAGCTTTCCAGAACCCTACCAAGGCTCTGGAAAACCTAGTTTGAAATCTTTGATATCCTAATATAGACACACAGGGAAACTGAGGCCAGGGAAGGTAACACTCTACTCTGACACACTAGGTAATGGAACACTGTTTTGAATGGGGCTAGCCGAATCTATCCATCTATGAACTCAGCTATCCAACTCTAAGGCTGCTGTGGTCTGAGAAGGTAGATGCGTGTGCATATGTTTTGGGGAACTGCAGGACACAGGTTGAGCTTCAGAGGCTCCGGGGGGGGGGGTGTGGTGCCGAGGCACCCACACCATGCTTGTGCTACCAATGAAAGCCAGGCACACTCTACCAGGCACCTCGGGGCAGTGTCCCTGGTCGGCCTCTGCATTTCTGTTCTTAACCCCAGGGAGCTCTGGATGAGCTGTGGCACCCTGTGTGGCCCTATCGCTTCTTACAGCTGCATATGGGTGAGCATACAGCTTCTCCCAGCCTGGACACTCTGCATGCTGGTCACAGAGAAGCTGGGGTTGGGCCTCCACAGTGTGAAGAGTTCCTGCACTTCAGCCCTTCAGTCTGTCCCACCCACCCTCGGTTTTTGAGCTATGAAGAAGGGATGCACCCAGACTCGACCCGTGACAGGGCTCAGGATTACAGAGCGTCTGCACAGGGTAGTCCATTATGGATCCTCCACTTTGGTAGTGAATGCTGCAAACAACTGTTACCATGGACACTGAGAACCTGAATGCAGGAGGGCTAGGCTCCACATAGCTACACCAGCTGACTCACAGATATCAACAGGAAACAATGTGCCTGACTTTCACTAAAGGCACAGTGACATGTTTGATGGTGGGTGCAGGGGACACAGGAAGCCCTATGGCCATCCCAGAGCCATGCAATGGTACCACTGCGTGCAATAAAAACCATTTTGAGGATGCCTTGCATCTAGGCTGGCCCTGCCACTGTTGACCATGATCTTAGGTATGTGATCTAATCTCTCTGAGCCTGGGTTTCCCCTCAGATTCCAAGTGATGAGAATTCTAATCTTCCCAAGTTTCTGTTTCTTCCTGTAAGATTATAGGTAATGAGGGTTCTCCCTCCCGGAGCTGTGCCACAAACAGAGAGAACACTAACTGGTCTACCTGGGCTTCTAGAAGCTTCTGGGGACCATAAAGGGAAGTATGGGCACAGGGGTGGAAGGTAGAAACTGACTTCCCTGGTCTGTCAGCCCCCAGGGACAGGGAACTCCAGATATGGGCCCGGCTAGGACAATAAAGAGGTACGGAGGTGTGGATGCTGTCCCCTCGCCCCTGTGTCCTGCTTGCTCCTGGTTTTGGAACCTTGGGCAAGGGCAGTTCCGAGGCCCCAAGTCTGACGTGGCCAGTGGCCCTGGATCTCAGATCACGGCTATCCTCTGGGAAGGCTGAGATAGTACGGCTGTGTGGTCTGGGGAGGACACTGCTGGGACAGGCAAAGGCGCCCCATTCCACTCACCTTGGGGTGGATTACGATAGTGGCGATGTCGGACTTCTTGTCAATGTCCTGGATGGTGGCCTCGTAGGCATCCCCATTCTGTAGCTGCACCTTCAGCTGCTGCCGGCCGGAGGCAGTGTTGGAGCTGGAGACCACGTGGGCGTTGGTGACAATCAAACCAGCCTCTGACATGATGAAGCCCGAACCACTGGACAGTGGCACATTCCGGCCAAACAGAGGGTGTCTGAACAGGAAAGTACAGGGGCATTCAGGGCAAGACCTTGGCCTGGGGGAGTACACTCCCTCCACCACCTGGGTTTGAACTGAGGCTATCACTTGTGGGTGTGTCCTTGGCAACATTGAATCTAGACCCGGTTCATGGCCATAAAGATATGACTATCATCTCTGATCTGCAGTTTGCTGCAGTGAGACACGGTACCTGTTGACATGCCAGCATGCACCAGCCCACAGTGGCGCCAATGCCTGACAGTAGGGCCCTGGACACTAACTGTTAGTCCAACCTCACCCATGACCTAGCTGCCCTCAGGCAGGCTCTGTAGGCCTTCTGAGCCTCTGTCTTCCCATCTGGGAAATGGTCTGTCTGCTTAAGGAGCATTGACCCTACTTTCAGGATAGGAGGGGGAAAAGGTCAGAAGCTTGGGACCTTCCTTAGGGCAACACACACACACAAAAAAAGTATACAGGTCCTGAAAACACTAAACAGATGAAAGAACCCAAGTGTGCCAGTCTTTCCAAAATGTCACCTCAGCCTGTCAAGGCCAGGGAAAGCAGCAAACATTCTAAGTGCTCCCTGAAGCCAGGGACAAGTTCATGTGGGTCAGTGTCCTCCAAACAGATGTGATCAAGTAGTGACCTCATTTGGCAGTGAATCTCTGCAGGTGTGGCAGGGCTGTGTCGTTCTGATGGAGTAGGGGCCCTATGGCCAAGCATCGGTACCTTGAGAAGACTGGAAGCCGGAAGAGGCACAAGGGAGACATGGGTGGGGAGGATGCACTCCAAGCTCAGGAAACTTGGAGCCACTAGAAGTTAAGAGTGAGCCTAGGATCTGGGTAGGATGTCAGACATCTGCAGACACCTGATCTTGGACCTCAACCTCCAGGGTGGATAGGCAACAGGCTCATTGTTTAATCCTGCAGTCTGTGGGGCTCTGTAACGCAGCCCTAGGTAGCCACGGCTGCACGAAGCTCTCAGGGGAGCCTGAGGTCCAGAGATGTGGTACTACGTGCTGGAGTCAGGCAGAAGGCAGAGCAGAGCAGCGTTTCCATCCACCAGCCATGCCTCGGGGTTGCTACACCCAGCTCTTCTCAAGACTGCAGACAGGGCCCAAGAAAGCCCTGAACCTAGATTTCACAGGTCAAGGGTTGCAGCTGGAAGATTCTGTGCTATCTGCCCTACTGGGGCCTTACCCACCCTTAAGGCTTTGGCTTCACAAGCCAGACATCACTGATACCCAGCTGCCTTAGCCTGTGATTAAACAGCTCAGGGTTAGTGCCCCAGGCTTTCTAGATATACGCAGTCCCTCCTTAGCCCCCTTTGGTTGAGACAGCCTCTTAATACATTCATTTGTAATTTCCTCAATGATGTGGCTTGGATTTCACCCCAGGGTCAAAGGCAAGGGCAGGGAAAAATCGGATATGGCAGGGAGCTGCTCCAGGGTCAGAGAGGCTGAAATCAAACCTCAGTTCCAGGTGGGATGTGGTTGTAGTGTGTGTGTGTGTGTGTGTGTGTGTGTGTGTGTGTGTGTGTAAAAGCGTTGGGAGGAATAGGTCTATAAGTTGTCAATAACAGCAGGGACCTGGCAAGCAGAAGGGTCCCATAGTCCCACAGGGGCTGAATTCCCATTTACCTCTCTCTTCCAAGAGCAGGAGCCCCCAGGATGGCTTAAGGAAACAGACTCAGAGCCGATGTGATTCAGAGCTCTGGCTAGACCCTGGATGAGTATGGTCTATCCTCTTCTCTTGTCATAGACTGCCCCCCCCCCAACACACACACCTTGCCACCGTGAGACTTTGCCACTATTAATGGAGCACAGAGGGAGGGGATAATGATTGACATCAGTAACCAGGCAACTCCATACCAGAGTCAGACTAATAAGCCGCTCACCAGCGTCCCTGATCCCTATCAGGTGGGCTCCTGTCTGGCTCCACCATCCCAGCTGGTTCTCTCCCCTCAGCTGCAGGGTGAGAAGGGTGGAGATTGTTTTGTCTAGAGTCCTGAGGCTCCTGCCACAACCAGCCTCTCTCTAGGGGGTCTAAATTGAGACCTCAGGACCGGATGTGAGTGATGGGACCTTGGCTGGTATGTCTGGAAGGCAGGGCCTCCTCATCCAGCACAAACATCTCTGGGATAGAATACTGGGTGTGGGAGGAAGGGAGGAGGCTCCACCCCTGTCTGTAAAGAGGGATCCTGCCAGGATGCTAGGCCACACATCACACAGCTGGCTTCGTTTCCCATGGACGGAACTGCTTCCCTATCCACCCACCTCCACTCAGTCAATCCTCCCTCTCCTCCGCATCTAGCCACGAGCTGGCACATTCTCCCTCATGCCTGATTCAGACACACTTGCCCTGTTGGGCTGGTACCTCAGTGGACTGTCCCCTGTTTCTATCTCCTAGACGCCTAGGGTTCTCACTTTAGCCTAACCTTCAACCCCCAGGTTTCCATAGTGGCTACTCATCCTACCCCCACTGTTCCTGTGCCTCTGGCTGCTGGAATCACGTCTAGTTTGGGTGGCAGTAGGCAGCAGGGCAGCTGGGAACGGCTGGGAAGCTGCAGAGCAACTCAGGCCCCCACGTACCTCAGGAAGAGCTCTATATGGACCACGGCTGGCGCGATCTTCTCCACCACATCGGCGATGAAGTTGAACTTGTACCGTGGGCTGGTCAGCTGGTGGAGACCTGCGCTGGCAGCAAGGACCAAGGGTGTCAGTGAGACCTGCTGGCTTCCAGCAGCCCCTAGACCCAGGGTGAAAGAGGCCCTGCTAGGGACCCCTGCCTGGACTCAAAGCCAATGTCGACATGCTCTGCACCCCATCCCCCAGAAGTGCAGAGATACCCAGACATCTGAGATGGTAGTCCCTGCCCTGGAGAATGGTTAACTAGGACTTCTGGGAGTTGAGCCCCTGCACATTTTCCCCACCAGACTCTTCAGTGTTGAGCAGGAATCTTTGCTCCAGGAAGCACAGGACTGATGCTGGGGAACAGCACCCCTGGGCCCTTGCCTGCTCCCATGTGACAGAAGTATGTTGCAGAGCTGACGATTTGCCTGACCAGTGTACCGATAGATAAGGGCGCAGTGAAAGTCCCGAGGCCTCCTTTCCTGAGCCACCCCATAAGGCCTCTGTGAGGCCCTTCCTCATTGGCCAGGCTATAGATTCCTGGGTGGATAGAGCACCCCGCCTTTGTCTGACTTGGCTATAGCCCAGGCCTACTTCCAGGCAGCTCACAAACATCCCCCAAACCTTAATCACTGGCTCAGATTCCTGCCGCCATCAGCAACAGGGCTGTGGCCTGCCAGGACCACAAGCCTGAGGCATGTGGGTGGCACGAGCCTGTGCTGAGACCTCCAGGTTCTGGCCTCTGACACCATGCTCCTTGGCACTGCTTCTGGGTGGTTCATGGGCTCTCTCATGAGCACAGGACTGGGAGTCGCACACAACTGGGCTCAGTGAGACCTGTTGTCTTCTAGCTGTGGTCCTGTGCAAGTCGCTTACCCTCTCTGGGCCTTGACTTTCCCATCTGAGATGTGGGACTGAAGGTGACCCCTCACAGATCCTGGGTGAACTGATAAGAATGTAAACAGTGATATTCCCTGTCCCAGGAAGCCACCTGGTACCTGGTGATGTGAAAGGACTCTACATGGCTCTCTGGGGCTGAGCCTCCACCTCAAAAACCTGGTTTTCCACACCATCAAACAGGATGAAAAAAAACAAACAAACATGTCCACAGCAGCAGCTGTAAGAGGGGTACAGACCAAAGCCTGTGCTCTGGAACAATTGTGGGCCAGCACCGTCCCCACACACAGCCTGGCAATGTCCCTGACTCCCACAGTGGCGACCTGGGAGAAATGGAGCCGCAAATGTCAAGATGGGGAAATGGAGGCTTATGAAACAACTCCTAGCCGGGCCTCCTGTGCAGCGTAGCCAGTCACATCTGCCCACGGCCTTTGTGAACCCAGCCCTGGCAGCTGCCGGCAGTGAGGGACAGTGACCAGCCGGGAATGGAGACGTGTGAACAGGGCTGGAACAGACAAAATCTGGGGTGAGATGGGGTGTACAGAGGGACCCTGTATGGGCAAAGTCATCTGCTGCCCCTGATGGGCAGGAAGTAATTAGAAAAGTTGTCTAAGTGGGTTGAGCTCTAAGCCCCGCGTGCCTGTGACTGCCCTTCTCGTGGACAGCATGGAGAATAGAACACCCCATCTGTCTCACTGCCCAGTCCATCCTGGGGCTTGGCACCTCCAGGACCTGCAGACCCCTCCCCAGGCTCTGCCCACCTGGCCTGCCAGGTCCACTATGGGCAGCGGCAGAACTGAGGCAGGAGCCAAGGCCTCCCAGTCCCTGTGTCTCCAGGCTGTTGGGCGCTGACCTGGAGGCTCAAGTCAGTCAGCAGACCCACCGTGGTGCTGCTCCAAGCTCTTAGGCCACTTCTCGTTCCAGAGAGAGAACCTGACTTTCAAAAGGACCTTGCCAGCTAGGACTCTATATGGTAGGTAACTGGTGTTAGTATTCAGGCATCTGTACTGGTCTGCCCTTGGGGTCCTGACAGGATGGTCAGCCACCAAGAGCACCTGCTATGCACGTTCACTACTTTCCCTTATAAAGCCCACCTCCCGGCTCTTTCTCTGCCCTCTGTTTCTCTCTCTCTCTCTTTCTTTTCTGCCACTCTTGTCCCCAGGGACCGGCCTCTGCCCCCCTGTGCCCACTTCTGTGCCTCTTCTCTCTCCCCTTCCAATAAACCGCCTTGTATCATGGCGTGACTTCTCTTCACAGTGTTTTTAAAGAAATTACAGCAACTGGGAAGATGGCAAGGCCTGGAGCAGGGCCCAGGACAGCACACTGCTTTAGGCTGGCTCTTCACGCTCAGGACCACAGAAGAGCCAAAGAGATACTATACACGGCCCCATTCCCCAGCACAGAGACATTATTTGGCTCATCCCACAGCCAGGCAGGCAACCCCATGAGCTTCCTAGAAGGAGGGAGGAAGAGGATGCAGCCACCAGCCCCACAAAAACAGAACTTGCTCAGCCCAGCCTGCGGCTTGGAACCCCCACCCCAGAGCAGCAGTTACTATCCATTTTACAGCCCCCAAAACTGAGGGTGAGTATGAATGCTATCTTAGAATGGCAGGCCTAGCCGGGCACTAGGTCAGGGCCCTCCAGGCATGGCCCTTTAATCGGGCTCCACTCTCAGATGAGTCACCGTGAGTCACAGGAGGGCCCTACCATAGGCTTCCCACATGAACTGGCTTGGCTGGGCCAGGAAACAGCTCTATTTATTTGGGGTTTCTTAACAGCCCCACCCCCAGGCCAGGCCCAGCCAAGTTCTGAAGGCCTTAGTCTTGGCACACTCAGCTGTTGCCTTTTTTTGGGTTTTTTTGTTGTTTTTCAAAAATAAACAGAATCTGAAGGCCCGGAAGTTTTGTTTGCAGCCGGACACAGAGCACAGCCATTGTGGCCGGGTTCTGGGGCCTCCTGGGAGAGGAAGGGCTGTAAGAAGTAACCCCTCCCCCGGAGAGAAGCTGGCCTCGGGGCTCCAACGCCAACATTCCCACCTAAGTGACAGTGGGTGACTCTCAGCAGGATGGTGCGGGTGCTTTGGACGGTCAAAACTGCTGCGAAAGAGTGAGGAAGCAAAGGCGCAGAATGGGAAGTGAATGGCCGAGGCGCACCACGGGGACACCATGCACCCGACCAGAGCCTGCACACTGCACGGTTGCATCGACATTACTAACAGGGATCTGTGTGTGTGCCCACATCCCCTGGAGTTCTACAGCGTGCAACACATACAGCTATGTGCGTTAGCCCAGAGCCAGCACACAGTCGACATGTAGAGGAGCCCGGCTCGGATTTCCATATCTGGCTCCTCCACGGTGTCCCCCAACTCTGCCACTTCTTAGCAGGAAGACCTCGTAAGTCTCCTAAGTCCACTGTGCCTCTGTTCTCTTACCGGGGACACAGTGGCATCCCTCCACCGAAGTTGCAGGCTTGGTGTGCTGTAAGACCTAACGGGGATGGCAAATAATCTATGCATGGCACGTGTTTGCTGTGCAGACGGCACTGGACGACTGAAGGCAGCATCGAGCACACCGCACCCGCCAGTTTGTACTGCCCCTCCCCACTCAGGCGCAGGTGGAAGCTGAGAATCACTGTTAAGTGAGAATAGCCTCACAGCACAGTGGTGGCCAGGCAGCATCTCCTCCAGAGGTTGCCCGAGCCAGCAGAGCCTCGATTTCACAGCCAGAGGCGCTGGGCTGGCCCCAAGCCAGAGACAGGTCAAGGCTGGGCCTTCCTGGAAGCTAACCAGCTGTTACACCCTGCCCAGGAGCAGCCTGGAGCTGCGATGTATCTAGGTTTAGGGGTCTGGCTGTGTGCCTTGGGCAGGCCACCTGATTTCTCTAAGCCTTGTTTCCCAACCTATAAAGCAGCCACGGTTATCAGCATTAGAGAGCTTAGTGAACCCGACTCAGGGCCTGGTGCCCAGTGCCCAGTGTGCTGGGCTTGATGCCTTGCACCTGGCTTGGTACCCTGGGCTGTAGCTATGAGGGAGAGGTGGGGTGTGGTATGTGTGCTCCAAGCTGGGCAATTGCTTTCCCCATCTGCCATTCCCTAGGCAGGACCTGGGTCTGAGGGCCACGGACAGCAGCCTGAGTCCCTGGAAACCACAGAGGGATCTTAAGCTGATGTTGGTGGCCACGGGGCCATGGGTCACTTAGGGACAGAGAAACTTTTAGGAGAAGGAAAAGCAGTGAGCTGATCAGCCCTCCAGGCAGGAAAGCTGTGGCCAGGCTGAAGCTATGTGCTCCACTCTCGCTGCTCACTACAGGGCCAGCCTAGCCTGGGTACCCAAGCACTGAGGATGCACTAGAGCAGTGGTTCTCAACCTGTGGGTCGCGACCCCCATGGACAATGTATTAGACATTCACAGTATGACTTATCCCAATAGCAAAATTACAGTTATGAAGTAGCAATGAAATAATATGGATGATATATATGGTACAACATACGTGAAGTACTAACTGTACTAAAGGGTCACAGCATTAGGAGGGTTGGAAAACACTGGTTTAGAGAACCCTCTGTGAGGGTCCAAGTGTGACTGTAGGGTTGGTGACCTGCTGGCCTGGGCCTTGAGGAATGGGGGATCAGCATAGCTGGCAAAGGGACTGCATGTGCAAAGGTGAGTGACACAGGGAGCAAGAGCCTGAGACTGGAGCTGGGACAGAAAGGGAGGCCACTGAGCAGTCAGGGCTTAGATATTCAGGTCTCGGAGCTTCTGCTGGAGGAGGGTGTGGCTTATGGGCCATGCTGATACCACAAATATACAGGTACAGCTTGTGGTGCCCCAGGCCTGTCATGTAGTTGACATTGCCAGGGAGACTCTGCCTCACCGTGCCCAGAGCTCCTCCAGGCCAGTGAGCACACACAGACTCTCAGTGATGTAGGACACTAGGGGCAGCAGGCAGGTGAGTGCCACTCTGTCTAGGCAGCATTATCCCTGCACGGCTTCTCTGCATGGCCACCTCTGCATGCCCTAGAGGTAGATGAAGAAAGGACCTGGATTTGACAGAGCCTCTGGACTCACAGATCATGGCGCTCCTCCTGGTACTCAGCCATGACACACAATCCTATCCAATCATGGGATCATCAAATACATGGATGAGGCCACTGACATCCTGCCAAGCCCCACTCATGGCTGTCCAATTCTGCTGTCCCAGCAGGCAGAGGGGCCAAAAGAGGATGCATCTTCTTGCCTGGTTAGTCTCAGATGCTGAACTCTGAGCCCCTAGAAGCTGCTAAGAAGAATGAACACAAAAGCCACCCAAAGCTCTTAAATAAACAGGCTAGGAGAGGCCAGCAGGGTCTTGCACATTAAACGCTGCTGGTTAAAGCTGTATGGGAACTGCCCCAAGCCACCCCCACTCAGTTCCAAAGAGGGCTGGATGTGGGACATGGACTCCAGGAAGCCAGCCTGAGAGCAGGTCATCCTAGCAAAGGGACCCTTCTGATGAGAATGCTTTTCTAACATGCAGGTGGTACCCAAAAACTTCTGTCATTCCTACAGGAGCCATCTAACAGGGACCAGGACAGCCACAGGGAGCCATGGACCCAGACATTCATATACCATCCCCTACTGTGTGCAACCAGGTGCAGGACCCACCCCCACCATGAGGCCCAGAGTGAGCAAGAAGCAGAGAGAACAGACAGGTCAATGGACAGGTGGTATAGGCCGAGCCATGAGGCACAGTGGTAGGGAAGGCTGCTGGGGTGCTGGGACATCAAAGGCCAGGAAGAGGAACCTACTAGAAAAGGATGCGGGAGGGAACTGTGGGCAGTGAGCAGAACGTGTGCAAAGGCCCTGAGGTAGGAGGAGGAAAAAGAGTAGGATGGCCAGAAGATGAGAAGGTTGCAGAAGATGGAGGTGTGTGTGTGTGTGTGTGTGTGTGTGTGCGTGTGCGTGTGCGTGTGCGTGTGTGTGTGTGTCAGGTGGCAGACACAGGGCCTGAGGGTACAGGTACTTGTGAGGGGAGCTGAGGGGGTCTTGTGATACAGGAGGGTAGAAGCCAGTCTCCCTCTGCTACCCAATCTATTCTGAGATCCCAGTTCCCCAGGAGGCCCCCTCTCAGACATCACCCTCAAGTGGGGCTCACCCGCTCTCCCTGCCTCCAAGACATTCATGAACCCAGAGCATCTGGGCATTGTGGTTTGTGGTCAGGCTGATTAGTGACCACACACACAGTAGACAGGAGGCGATGACAGGTGCAGTGGTGACAGAGGCTGAGACATCAATGTCCTGGGGTGGAGCTGGCAGCTGAGTTGGGAGGACCAGTTAGAGATAGCCAGGCTGCCTGGGCCAACTTTCATCTGCATGGAGGGAGCCCGGCACTCGCTCTAGTGTGTGGAGCTTCTGAGCCGCAGGAGATAGCGGCAGAGAAGCCCAGGGTGCCTCTGTGAATGATGTCCCTGGAGTAAGCAGCAAACCTGGACCAGCCAGGTCAGGCTCAAGGTCACTGGCCCTGTCAGGTTGTAGCTATCCTGACTGGAATGAAGACATTTTGAAGGACACTTGGCCCTCCCCTCTGACTACTGAGGCAACGGACCCTAAGAAATTGGATCCCCCACGACTCTCATGCTGGGAGGAGAAGGCTGCAGGCAGCAAGAGGGATGCATCAGGCCACCTTGCAGGAGAGACCGCAGTAGAGACGATGATGGGTCAACGATGGGAGAGAGCTGCTTGGTTGTATGTACCTCTGTCCCTCTATTTAAACCTAAATCTCATGTCAGGATCCCTAGACGGACTTAGGGAGCTGTCACTGAGCCTCTTTGCTCCTCTTCCCGATGTGGCCACATTGTTATAGTTGGTCCTTTGAGGATGGGTAGTAGAGCCTGGCTTGTTAACATCCCTTGTAATGGACCACCCCCTCTGGTTTCAGCTCCTTGGCACCTTGAGCTTTGATGGTGGCCAGTACTCTAGACCAGACCTTGGTCTCTGCTCTGCCTAAGCCTCTCCACCTGCCCCATCTTTGACAGTGAGCCCCGTTCATTGTCCCAAATTAGCACCTCTCCTAGGGGCCTCATTGTATGACAGCAATAGTGCACCCAGTAGAAGAAGTAGCACTGGAGCTGCACTGGGTCTCTCTCAGGCCTGTCATCAGACCATTTATGGATGAGGACCCAGAATACAATGAAACAATGTGGGTCTATGAAGCCCGGGATCCTGCCAGCACCCACAGACTCTCAGCCACTTCCGCCGTTCTTCATGATGGATATCTGCCTGATCCCCAGGCTGAATTTCCCCTCTCTCCCTGCTCTGTGCCTTCCAGGGTCTAGAAGTCTCAAGTGCACTAGCAAGATCTGCTTCATGCCATACACTGTTACCAGTTAAGGGACAGCAAAGCACAGAAAGGATTTTTCACAGATGGCTCAATCTGTGAAGAACAGAGCCCGCTCCATCCCTGCCCATCTCTGCCCAGAGTCCAGTGCCTGCCACATGGGAGACCGGGGGAAAGAGTACACCAAACACAACCAAGATGGCAGGAGAATAGACGGGGCAGGTACCTGGCTACCCTGAACCATCTGCATCTCAGACAGCAAGAGCCAAGATGGGCACACAGAACCAGCACCCAGCACACCCTGGGTGTCCACCCAAAAAGAGCACTGGGCTGCTGCCCCTCATGTGGCCTGTGATCCCAACCATACCAACTTAAAGCCCCTCCAAAATTTAGGTGTAGACCTTATAAGATCCTCGCACTTATGAATGGGGCCTAAGGCCTTTGTAAACAGTGCCACACCCCTTTGGGTCTCTCACTCACGCCACCTCCTTGCCTTCTGCTCCACCATGGCATTTGAACATACAGTAACCTCCCCTTTAAGGGATCACAGCTCTCACCATATTACTGAGCCTGGCTGGGCCTCAACCATGGACTTCCAGGTCCCAGACTCTGAGACATGAATGTTTGTTCATTATAACCTGCCTAGTCTCCCATACTTCATTATAATACCATAAAACAGATAAGGACATCCTCCTCCCAACTCTCCAGAAATGGCTGACCCATGTGGTCCATACAATCCTACATGCCACTTTCCAGCCTGGACACCTGTGGTCACCCAGCCTAGGGAGAAGGCAGATGCTTACCAGGAAAGAGCAGTGCCCGCCACTCATTCTCTGACCTCTGGTTGTCTAGAGCCCCTCCAGGCTTATATACCTACTCCCTGGAAGAATGTTCAGCCCCCTAGCTTGTTGGGGGCACAGGACCTGAGTGTTCAGAAGGCTACACAGCTTTGTCTGACAGGGCAAAGCCAGCCTCTGGCACTACGCTTACAGCCACCAAGTCCCATCCCCATCCAGCTTGAGCTCCAGGCACCGTCCAGTGTGTCCAGTCACAGTCACGCCCACAAGGGTCTGCTCATGCCAGTGCGTTTTTCCAGGACGCCTTCCACACAGCACAGAGAAAACTCAGCCTTTTTCCCCAAGAGGTGGCCCCATGACCCTCTGTCTGGTTCCCAGGTGTCCTCTGAATGACCAGCAGAGCCCATTCTGACCTCAGGCTAAGGACACACAGGGGTCTGATTTGGAATGAGCTTGGGGCTGGCTGAGCTGCATTAAGGATCAGTCACTGAGTCCCCATCACCAAGAGCAAAGCTTGGCATCCTAAACAATGCCCCAGACAAGACGCATATTTTCTGGCAGTTTCCTGAATGTACAGAGTTCCATTGTAAGGTAAGAAATGGCCGAGAGCCACCTGCCAACCAGGGGAGGCTGACCTAGGATTCTCCCCCTGTACACTGTACCCTTGGAGCCTCAAGGATGGGAGTTACATCCTGGCTGCAGCCCTAAACTGCCCTCCTAAGACCACCTGGCTATAGACAGAAGAAAATAAAACTCAAAGAGCAGAAATTGAAGACCAGAAAAGACTGCTCATCACTCGCTCCCTTCTAAACCACTAGAGGACTCAAAGAAACAGAGGAGTTTCTGGGCCAGAGCTCTACAGCCCACCAGACACTACCAGGCTGCCACACTAGTTTTCCATTCTAACTTGTTCTGTGTCATTGGGGACAACATTTACCTCTTGGGCCTCAGTCTCTCCATTTAGAAAGCTGGAGGATTGTCTGAACTGCTCCTAAAAGGCTGCCCAGTGGTACTCCGGGAGCGGGCAGAATCCCCTTGGGCCTCAGTTTACTCAAAACAAGCCTTAGGATTTCTGATGGACCTTACCCGAGGGGCAGGCGCCCTTCTGCAGTTGGCGCACCGGTGTCCCGGAGATCTGCAGGGCACGGCGGCTGGCAGCCTGCAGCGCGCACACGTCGGCATAGGTGTGCCCATCCGTGCCACACACAGCATAGGTCCAACGGCAGCGGCACACACCGCGCACACACTCCAGACTGTCCCCGCAAGGCGAGTCCAGGGGGCGACCGCAGGGCTCGCCTTCGCTGGCAGCGCACACCAGGCAGCAATTGCAGTGGTCGGGCACATAGCCCCCGGGGCAGCGCGGGCTCGGACAGCGCGACACGTCGCAGCGCGCAGGGCATGGCGCCGTCGGGGGCTCCCGGGCCAGCGCCAATACAGCCAGCGTGGCCAGCGCGGCCAGCGAGGCGGGAAGCAGCGCGCGCGCCGGCATTGTAAAAAGGCGGCAACGCGAGACCCGCGGGGACACCGAAGCCGGGGCGGCTCAGGCGCACTCTGGCCGGGAGCGCAAGAACATGGTATGGGGACTGACCCGGGCCTCTCCTTTGCCGACCGTCCACTGGCGTTTAAAGGCCAAGGCCGCCCGCCCTCGCTGGAAGGGGCGGCCCTGCCCTCCGTCAGCCCCGCCCCAGCCCCACGGGACCCCGCCCCGACTGGTGGGGACCCACCCGGCGCCTCCTGCTCCAGGCCTGCCTGGTGGGGGCGTGCATTTTGGGTGACAGGACTGCTAGCCCATGGTGAGGGCCTGGGGAATGGGAGCTGCCATGGAGAATCCCAGTTCTAGCCAAGGATCTGACTACAACCCCAGAGACATAACAAGTCTGAATTCTGTCCCCAGCCTTCCTCCATAGAGGTTCCCCTCCTCTGCCCTCCTGAGCAGGAGAGCTCTCAGCAAGACCCCAAACCCAGACTGCTCCTGGTCTGCATCACTCCCCTTGGGGACATTGCAACAGATACTTAGGAAACAACTGGGTGCCCCCTCCTCTCATCTTCAACTGGAGGGCATGCCCCCAGCTTGGGGGGGGGGGCATCTGCCTTCTCTTAGGGGTCTATTCTCTCTCCCAGATCTAGAACTCTGGTTACTGCCTGATGTGCCTCAGTTTCTTCTCCTACAAGGAGGACTGAGCACCTCTCACCTCTGGGTGGTTGGAAGTACCAAGGTACCAGGCAGTGCAGGAGCAGGAAGCACCACGCCTCAGCTCACTCCCACATCAGCTCACCCCCACATCTCACAGTGCCTTCTTGTGCATTCACCGAAAGCTATTTCAGACCCAGGCCAGGCCGCAGAGTGCACTGGTCACAGGGATGTCAAGTCCCTGGCAGTGGAGACTGCAGGAGTCAGAGGACCCAACAGACACACACCCACCCACCCTTGTCCCAATCGGTGATCCTAGATTGAATACACAGTCTCAGGGGCTGGAAAACCTGGTCTGCAACTCAGAAGAAAAAGAAAACAGAGTGGAGGGTCCTGGCAAGAATCTGCTACCTGCCTGGAGTTTCCCAGCAGCACTGGAGGGCATGGCATGGTGTGGTGCGGTGTGGCGTGGCGTGGCGTGGCGTGGCGACGCCTCTGCTTCTATGGGTCTGTGAAAAACTGTTGGTGGAGGGCTGGGGAGACAGAATTGAAGAGCACTCTGGTTCCTGGGAACTCTCATGTTTTGAGGTCTAGGCAATGACCAATGGCCAGGAAGCAGAGTGGCCTCATCAGACAGAATTGTCTGGGGAGAGGAGGTGGGGCTCCAGGTATGAGCACGCAGATGGTGGTGGTGGTCAGGGCGGGCGGGGGGGGGGGGATGTTGCTGTCTCTCCGCAAAAGGGTAGACCAGTCCTTGCTTCAGATTTTTTGTGTGCAAATGTGAAAACAGAGTCTCAGGCTCGTGGCTTGGATGTTCCATGGTGTATAAGAGGTCCTGGCTGCTGCTTGGCAGGCTGTTCTGTATGTGTTATTTGGCTCCCCGTGCCTTCCTGATTGAGAGGTGATTATCAGGCGCCTCGGAGTGAGGCTGGGAAAAGACAGTGGGCTTCACTTGCATCCATTTTGTCTGAAGCCTCAAGTCCATCTTTTCCCCTCTCAATCACATCATCCTGAATGGTCACCTGACCTGATCCTTACCGTGACTGTGTACAGTGCTTTAGTCCCCTGTGCAAAAGGGAAACTGAGGCTTGGAGTTAAAGCAAAACCCCAGCTGTAGCTTCTCTTCTAGGAGGGAGGTAGTTCTGGGCTCTGTCTTTGTTCTTCTGGAAGCTTCCAGGGAGTCTGCAAAGGCAGGGCAGTGGCTCCCCCTGCTGCTCTAGCCCTTTATAGCGTCTCATTCAGTCGCAGGGACACCTCGGGTCTGTCTCTGCAGTCTGAGTGACCCACTACCCCAGGCCTCTGACCTCCAGGGCCCTGGCATCTTCTGCATGGTCCGCCAGGGAAGGAGCAGCCCCTCCTACTCTCAGGAAAGATGGAGGCACAAGCACTTTGTCATCCACCAGTGTGAGTGGTCTCTGGACTGGCTCTCCCCTGCTGCTCTCTCTTGAGTCATGGTAGGTGGCTGGCTTGACCCATCTGGTCTCATCAATCTTTGTTTCCCTGCCCAATATGCCATAACTCTTCACCATGAAACAGCACGGAGCTGGTTGCAGCCAGCGTCTGCCTCCTTTTTGGTCACCCCAGACTGTCCCTCCTGCTAGGTCATAGCAGAACAGCAGGGCCAACCTGGGCTTTCCAGACCCTTGCACCTTACCCTTGCTACAGCCCAGATATCATCAGATGAGGTTACAGCTTACATGGTTTGGGGGACGTCAAAGATCATCCCTGGCCACACCTGGCATGTGATAAGGTTCCTCAGTCCATGTTAGTGAGTGACTCACAGGGTGGGCCCTGCTTGGGTGATGATACAAGGCACTGTCTCCAGCCCCTCCTTTGGGAAGTCCCTCATGGGGGTGCTGAGAAGGGCAGGAGCAGCAGCTAGCTGTTTCTAGGAGCCCTGTGAAGACTGGATTTGATGATCTTTGACCAGTTATTGTTAATCCCCAAGATGTGAGGAGACAGACCGTTGACTCGAATCATCATGACCAAATTAATTAAAGCAAGCAATTAATTGAAGCAAATGTTTTTATTTGTGTACACGGGCTGCCTCCCACTACGGTGGCATTCAAGAGGTCAGCACTGGACATGAGGAAGACAAGGTTTTTATAACTCACCGGGTAGGGAGTTTCCAAACCAGAGGTGGAGGAGGCTGGTGGGAAAAATAGATGGGGTTACAGAAGCAGAACATAGCAAGGTGGTCATAACAAGGTAGTCATAACAACCTTTTGAAACAAAGGTAGGGTTGCAAGAGAATCGTTACAACTTTTTAAAACAAAGACGTGATTTCCTGGAACAGGCAGTACAGAATCATTTGTAGTTAAAGTTACATGTGGGACATAGCACAATCCTTGACGATCAGGTTTAATCATACATAGGAATGAGCCTAGTTTGTCTTTACTGTAAGAGGGCTTTCAAACCTAAAATGGAGGCAGGCTGGTTCATTATTATGAGTCTCTATATGAACTGCTGCCCACCGCAAAAAGAAGCTCCTACGATTAAGGTGAGAGCTGCACTAACCTATGGTTATAAATATAAAAATATTTAGAAGGAAGTTTTACAATATGTCCATTCAGCAAAACAACCGAGGGTCTATGAATGCCTCAGCCAAGGACTTTTGATCAAGTTTGCAGTATCAGGCCTGAATTCCTTCTTATGGAACAGGCTTCAGATTCTATCAGAAACAGCTGGTAAATCCCATAATAGTCGTGCCGATATTGTGCCTGTGGGCACACCTTGTCTGACAGGTCAGTATTGCAGCATGCAGGGGTGGTTGCAGGGGTAAGACCACCAATGTCTCTCCTCCCCCAGCAGTCTGCACAGTACCCTGTAGCATTCTGAAAACTAGACAGCAAGGAGGAAGTTTTCTAGTCAGTTCCAGGTTTATTTTTTTGTATCCTATGCCCAATGTGTGTGGTGTCTCCAGCAATAGGGTCTTATCATTTGGTTATGGTGGGAAGTCAAGAACAATGGCAACAGCCCATGCTGTTTGGGGAGCCTCTGCAGCCTCCCTGACTAACAGCTCATAGGGAGGCATCCCATATCTGTCACTGAGATTTTAATTTAATAATCTGTGTCTTCTAGGAGCACCATTGTCCACCTATGCAGGGTACCTCCATTTGAATTTATTTAAGAGCATTTTTAGGGCTGGAGAGATGGCTCAGAGGTTAAGGAACTGACTGCTGTTCCGGAGGTCCTGAGTTCAATTCCCAGCAACCACATGATGGATCACACCCATCTATAATGAGATCTGGTGCCCAGAATACTATATACATAATAAATATTTTATTTAAAAAAAGAGCATTTTTAAAGATGAGGTGTTTTTTTTTTGTTTTTGTTTTTGTTTTTTTGAGACAGGGTTTCTCCATAGCTTTTGGTTCCTGTCCTGGAACTAGCTCTTGTAGACCAGGCTGGCCTAGAACTCACAGAGATCCACCTGCCTCTGCCTCCCGAGTGCTGGGATTAAAGGCGTGCACCACCAACGCCTGGCTTTTAAAGATGAGCTTTTAGTGTGGTGAATTTCCATATGGATTTCACATATCTTCTTAGTTTTGGTTAACCCTCCCCATCCATCCTTTCCCCCATTTCTCTAATCCCATCCCTGGTTAAGCATTTAACCCTTGAAACACATCTACCTACTTGCATATACAACTCCCCCTTTTAAAGTGTGTGGCTGATCCGTTTTTGCCATCTTCATAGAAATATACACCTATCATTACAATGAGTTTTAGAACATTTTCATCTCTGTGAAGTTAGCTGCTCTGTGCTTCCCCCATGAATAGGATCATATGAGTTGTGGTCTTCCGTCTGCCTCCTCTCCCTGAACATCACGAGTCAAGGTTCATCAGCACGGCAGCATGAATCAGTCTTCTCTCTCCCTTAGCATGACTAGATAATATTCCATTGCATGGTTAGACCACACATGTTTGTACAGTCTTCTGCCAACGCATGGATTTTCCCCTCACTTTTCAGTTATCATGAAAAAAAAAATGCTGTCATGAACATTCCTGTCTGAAGTCTTACGTGAGCATATAGTCTTGAGTCTCTCGAGAGTATACCTAGGAACAGAATGACTAAGCCTTGTAGTGGTGTCATGCTTGGCCGTTTAAGGAGCACTAGGCTTTTCCATATCGGTACCACTTTCCACCCAAAACCACAAAGCTGCATTTACTCCAAACCCTCAACGACTTTTGGTATTTTCCATTTAAAAAAAAAAGACTTTTTTATGGAAAAAAGTTTTATAAACAAAAAACTTCTGTTGCCATTCTAGTAGCTGTGACGTGGGGTCTCCCCATGGTTTTGATTTATGTTTTCCAAGGAGCGGGCAATATCACATGTCTTCTGTGTGTCCTTGGTCACTTGTGTCTCTGTCTGGCAGAGATGTCTCTGCATATTCATTGGTAAGTGTGGTGACACGGGCATTTATTCCCAGCACTCAGGAGAGCTTTGAGCTATCTGTTGAGCCTTGTCATTCTTTCAGCCATGATCACAACGTCTCTCTTCGGTGTCTTTAGAGGCATCCTGGCTTTAGTTCTTGCTTTTGGGTTCGCCATTCGTCTTGAACAAGGTTGTGTGAAGTGAGGTAAGGGGCCTGGCCTCATTTGTTTGTATGCAGACATCTGGCTTCTCCAGCGCCCTTGGGCTGACATTATTCTTTTCCCACTGGGTGGTCTTGGCTCCTTCTCTGCTTCCTGCCACCTGTTCCCTGTCCCTCTATACCTGTTCTAATAGGTTCACTTCTGGGATGCTCCAGGCCTGTCCCTCCTCCACTTTGACCCTGGGTTCCCAGACAGCCTATGTTCATCCTTCCTTGGGTGGCTCAGACTTCAGTGTGTAGGCTTCTAGCAAGTTCTTGCAAGTTCTCTTCTCTCTCCTCCTCTCCCTTCCACTCTGGAGAACTCTGAGCAGTTGCTCTCTATCTGCCTTCCCAAATCACTGCTACAGGACAGGCAAGGAGGAGCCACCAATTGCCAGTGGTCACCAGCCTGACAGCCTGTCTACTGCCTTCCTCTCAGCATCATTCCGTGGCAACCTCTCTGCTCCTTTATCCCTCTAAAGCCCCACTCTCCGGGGCTGCTCAGCTGGGGCCTGACCACATTACTTTCTCCCTGGCCTATATGCCCTTTATTTAAAAATCATTATTTTCAGTGTTGATCTTGTTAATTTTCTACTAGTTAAATTTGTTCTGACAATTTCGTATATTAATATGATGCATTCCGATTACTTTTAGCCCCATCCTCCCTTATCGCTCTTCCACCCTTCTCAACCTCCCTCCTCCTACAGCTCCCTTTTCCACATTCATGTCTTTTTGTCCCATGACCCACTGAGTTTGACAAAGGCCATCTATGCGACCATGGGGTGCTGTGTATTGGTACACTTACCCGTGGGCACACAACTGAACTCTACTTGCATTCCCAGATCTGTCAGCAGCCAACTGAGCAGGGAAGATAGCAGTTAAAAAAGAAATTATTATTATTATTATTATTATTGAGTCACAGGCTGGCCTCAAGCTTGGCAGTGCTTGTGCTTCAGGGGCCGTGCGGTTATAGGTGTGAGCCAACGTGCCAGGCTTAATCCTGTGTTTGATCAGCAAATCACCACTGTTCCCTGCAGCGTACAAGGCAATGCTTCCTTCCGGGGGGAATGGTGTGTTAACATGGTCATTGCCTCATTCCCCGTTGTTTTCTGATAAGACCTTGGAAACCACAGCTGGGCATTTGGAAGCTACTGCTGGCTATGATTCCCAGGGTGGAAGGTCTCAGGACCACACCTCCTGTCTGTCTGAACACTGGGTCCTTTGACCAGCAGTGTTTCGTTCCCTGCCTCCCCTTCCCTGGGCCCTGTGAGCATCTTCTGTTCTCTGCTGCAGTGACACCAGCTTTCTTAGATCCCCTATGAGTGACATCACACTATCCTTGCCCTCCTGTGCCCAGATCAGTTGTCTAGGTTCTTCTATATTGTTACCTATGACAGATTTCCCCGCTTTGGGGCCCGATAGTGTTCCCGTGTGTGCACACCCCACCCCACCTGCCTGGTGATGGACTGCAGTTGCTCCCATACCTGCAATGGTGGAGAGAATACGGGGCTGCACATGTCCTCAGATAGGAAACAGAAGCCGAGAGAGCTGTTTGGCCAGCACCACGGGTCTCCAACTCTCCCCATTCTGAACACACACCCACCTCTGTCCTCTGATTCACTGGTGTCATTCAGAGACTCATCTTCCCCCAGACCCTTCTGCCTCAGCCCTGACCCCTCCCACACCTGCTCTATGTGGCTGCAGAAGTTGCAGCCTTCACACCACCGCCTCTCCTGGGATGGGAGAGCTGGTGCTGGCCATGCTACGTGGCTGTCCTCTCCCCAAGCCGCCTCATCTTCTCCACCACATCCAAAGGCTGTGTGCAACCCTTCTGCTGCCCCTCACTGCACCTTCCCCGGTGATGCCACTGTGTTCTGGGATTTTCGTTCTGGGGTAATTGTAGAGTTTCACAAAAGTTGAACCAGTGACCCAAAGAAAGATGTCTCTGTGCTGACCACGAGATGGCCAGCTCATTACTGCATTTGCTCGGTCCTTTTGCAGCATTCTGACTGCCCTTCTAAACGTCACCAGTCAGAAACGTCATCCCTAAAGTCAGATTGGATGAGGAGGCTGGGCCTTTGAGAGGTGACCGGGAATAGATGCTGTCACGGGGATGGGACCCTCAGATGGCATTAGTGGCCTTCCGAATGGAAGCGAGTTCTGAGGCAGCAGTTTCCTCTGTCTCACCACGTCATGCCCGGTGCTGCACCACTACATAGCACAAGGCCTCGGCAGACACCGTCAAACACCACCGCCACATTTCTGATGCTCTAGCCTCCAGAACTGTGAACCAAGCATGCCTCTCTTCGGTAAAACTTAGGCGCTCTCACATGTTGGGTTACAATGTCCTAGTGTGGATGATGTCATCTGCCTCCTCCCCTCCCTTCCTTTCCCCCTCCTTCGCATGCGCTGCTCTACTCAGCTTGTGACTCTTCCTTCTTCTGCCCCTGCCAGCGTGCTGGGCCTCTCGCATGCCCAGTGACAATGGTCAAAGTCCAACCCAGACCTGAGTCTGTGGAGCCAGAAGCTGAAGTGGGAGCTCAGAGTGGGCAAAGCATGCTGTACCTGAGGCCTCTGCCCACAGTCACTCAGCGGACAGAGATGTGCACTGCTTGTGTCAGGGAGAGGGGGAATGGACTTGACGCCCCCCTGCCCTGCCCTGCCCTGCCCTGCTTGCTTTATTCTGCAGGCCAGAACATAGGGAACTGAGGACAAAGAGGTGGAGCCTCTGCTTCACTGAGGGTCAGTGGAGGGCCACGCTGGCTCCCAGGACTCACACTCCTACCCCAAAGCCAAGGGTTGGGCAGGCTTGTCCCAAGTGGCTGCAGGATTCTTCTCAGGCCTAGCCAGGGTTTTTTTTTTTTTCTTTTGTGAAGGGAGGAGGAGGGTGAACAGCCCCATGCTAAGCCCATGGAGCATGGGCTGAATGCCTACTTTTCCTGGAAGAGGGTGACAGGGGCATGTTGAGAAGGTGTACCATCTGGCCCGCACTCTGAGGCTGACTGTGAGACTGGGCCAGGTGGGGAGAGGCAGAGCTGACAAGAGACTCCAGTCAAACTTATAGGGTGGCTGGGGCTGGAGTGTGAACCTATGTGTGTTCAGTCAACTGAGTTCGCATGCTGTGTGGAATAGACACTCAGGGTAGTCACAGGAGTGCCGCTACCACAGTTATCCCCAGGGACATCTTGGTGGCACTTGTAGTTTCAGACCCAGTGCCCCATTGACCCTATGTGCCCTAGCATGATGTGGTCAGTGACAAACTCCATAGGCTGTGGCGCAAGGGCCAACTGCTCCTGCCAGCAGACTGCGCCGGCAGCAGCAGGGTCTGGTCCCCGTCAGCCCCGGCCTGTAATTTTCCTGTTCAGTGGGCAGGAAGCTCCAGCCACACATCTGCTGTGGCTGCCCTGTCAGAGAGGGCCCCTTGCCTGCGGGACTCTGACTGGGGTCACTGTGGGGCCTTCACAATAGCTATTTGCAGACACAGCACTGGCAGCAAGTGACTTCATCTTTGAGGCATCTCCTTCCCACAAGCCTAGACTAAGGTCCCCATGACTGGCTCATGCTCTGGTCAAGCCTGAAGCCTTCTGGGAACTGTAACTCAGGTCTGTCCCCTCTCTCTGTGTCTGCTATGGCTCCCCAGGATCTAGTTCTCTACTTCCTGGCTCTATGAGAGTCCTCCAGGAATCTGTGCTGTTCCTAGCTCCGGGGCCTTTGCTCTTGCATGACACCTTCTTCACTGCCATAACCTGGGATTCTTTCCATCTTCATGTGTTTGGACTTGGTAGTGACTCCTTAAATGAGACAGGCATTCCCTCTGGACCCACATGGTCCTGGGCTCCCCTGAAAAAGTCAGGCCAAGTACGTCCAGCACACTGTTCTAGCCACCATAGCCCCCCATCAGGGAATCTTTGTTTTACTTGTTCGTCTTTGCAACCCTCCCTCCGATGGCATGTTCCCCGGTGATTCTCAGAACTCAAGACACACTGCTTTACGGCTTGTCTGGGCCACATAGAACAGTCAAGGCTGAGCTCTTTGTGTGGCAGGCAGAGTGGTGGCCCCTGAGAGGGGTGAACGCTGGTAAGTTGGGGTGTGAATGCTGAATGGAGGCTCCTCTCCCTGTGGCATCTGGAAACTGTCATCCACACTGGCCTTATTTTCTGTTGCTCTGAGTGCTGTATGTGTGTGGGGTGGGGGGAGGTGATAGTGGGAGGGCTAAAGAAGAGGGCTTCCTGTGTGACACACATGTGACCCCATCAAATAGGGAAGAACCCAACACTGGCTACCAGGTCTCTTGGCCCTCGGGACAGCAGGGACTCTGCCAGCTGGGACATGGTGGGAAGGACGGGCAGTAGGGACCCCAGGCATCAGTGCCTCGTTGTGCCGCTCTCACAATAGCTGAACTGAAGTTGGCTGTGGTGGACAGAGCCCTGGACTGTGACCCCAAGCAGACCTTCAGCCACACGATGGTGATCACCTCACAGATCCGCGAGAGAGACAGCTTGCCCTGCAGCTCTGCTGTGGCTTGTGGGCTCTCTCCACAGCAGGTCCTTTCCCTTAGTGGGGGGAATCACAGTACACACCGGCTGTCTCTATGGAGATGCAGAGTGGTCAGTCATCGGTACTGTGGGATAGGTCACATAGATGCCTGGATGGCCCAGAGAACAAACCTACCCCCGCCCCATACACACATACTCCAGGGCACCTGTTCAGAGAGATAGTGGGTGGGAGGGTCTCAAGTCATTGAGACTGTAGGAGAAACCTCCCTTCTGGTTGATTATGCAGCTGAGCAGCTCAGGCGGTGCCTAGAAGCCGACCCCACCGGTGCAGGTGGAAAATCCAAGATGCTGAGATGACTTGACATGACACACAAATCACAGGGCTGGAGGGTCAGGGTCTCAGGGCTCAGCGTGCTAACTACTGTCTGCTCTGGCTTCATGGGCCTCACACACCTGGTCCTGGCCCCTTCTGCCATGATCCCCAGAATCTCCCTGTCTTCAGGCAGGACACTGTTACCAGAGTCAGACAATATGGGTTCCCTGGAGAACATTTATGGAGCACCACTGTAAACACCCAGGGTAAATAGGGGCATGTTTTCTGGTCTACATTCAGAGTTGTCAACTTTGCAAAGTGTCTTACACCTGGGCTCACAGACCACCCCCAAGTCTCAGCCATGTCACCACCAGACTGAGCATTAAAGCAAGTGATGCCACCATCCAAACTGTTAGCACCTCGACTGTGCAGTGGAGATGAAGTCAGCCTCCCAAGAGTGGAGGACAGGACAGGGCTTTCCATCTCCGTCCATGTCATCTCAGCGACACAGGCTCCCCCGACTGTCCCTAGGTGCTCAGGAAATACCTTTGTGATGACATCATCCTTCCTCAGGGACAGAGCTGCTCTCTTGGGCAGTGTTAGCCCCTGCAAAAGGGGGAAGGAGGTTTTGTACCCAATGGGGGACTAGGAAAGGGAACACTTGGAAGGGAATAGGGAAAGAGTCCAACAAAAAAGGTCAAGGAAAGGGTCCTTCACAAGGGTCGGGGGAGGGGTCCTACAGGATGGTGTGTGTGAGTATTCATGGATTGACTGACAGACCTTCAAAGCCTTTGTCTTAAAAAGCTTGATTTTCCCAATATTATAGACACTGAGAGCAACAGTTAATAAATTGGACCTCCTGAAACTGAGAAGCTTCTGTAAAGCAAAGGACCTAGTCAACAAGACAAAATGACAGCCTTCATAATGGGAAAAGATCTTCACCAACCATGGGACAGAGGATTGATCTCCAAAATACAAAAAAGAACTCAAGAAACTTGACATCAAAAGAACAAAAATCCAATAAAAAATGGAGTACAAAGAACTCTCAACTGAGGAATCTCAAATGCCTGAAAGACACCTACGGAAATGTTCAACATCCTTAGTCATCAGAGAAATGCAAATCAAAACAGCTCTGAGATTCCATCTTACACCTGTAAGAATGGTCAAGATCAAAAACACTGATGACAGCTTATGCTGGAGAGGATGTGGGGTAAGAGGAACACTCCTCTACTGCTGGTGGGAGTGCAAACTTGTACAGTTGCTTTGGAAATCACTATGACAATTTCTCAGAAAATTAGGAAACAACCTACCTCAAGACCCAGCAATACCACTTTTGGGTGTATACCCAAAGGATACTCAGTCATACCACAAGGACATGTGCTCAACTATGTTTATAATAGCATTATTTATAATAGCGAGAACCTGGGAACAACCTAGATGCCCCTCAACCAAAGAATAGATAAAAATAATGTGATGTGTTTACACAATGGATTACTCAGTGGTAAAAAAATAATGACACCTTGAAATTTGCAGACAAGTGGATGGATTTAGAAAAAAATCATATTGAGTGAGGTAACTCAGACCTAAAAAGACAATATAATATGTACTCATTCATAAGTGACTTTTAGACATAAAGCAAAGAAAACCAGCCTACGATCCACAACCTCAGCAAATCTAGACAACAAAAAGGACCCTAAGAGAGACATACATAGATCCAAATAAGAAGGAGAAAAAGACAAGATCTCCTGAGTAAATTGAGAGCGTGGGGGTCATGGGCGAGAGTAGACAGGGAGAGGGGAGGGAAGGAGAGGAGTAGAGAAAAATGTATAATGCAATAAAAAACAATAAAAATGAAACAAAAGCTTGATTCCTTGAGAATCTGCCCGTCTTATCACGTGCTTTTTAGAGAACTGCTTCTTTCTGATTGCAAAATATATAGTGCAAAATGTATTTTCATTTTCCAGAAGTTGGATGATTCAGAGCTAGAGATACAAGGAGCAAAAAAATTACATCTAATGTTACCCAAAAGCAAGGACCAGTTTTGTTTTTCTTCTCATTTTGGCTTTTGTCAAAATCCTCCTAGGAGCGTCTGGAAGATGATCCGGTAGGTAAAGTGCTTGTTGTGTAAGTGTGAGGGCTGCAGAGTGGAGCCCCAGTGCCCACATAAAAGACCAGAGAGGCAAGGTGCCTACCTGCAGTCCCAGTGCTCCTGATGTGGAGATGGTGGGGGCAGGACAGCTAGTGCCTGGAGCAAGCTGTCTGGAAAGACCAGCACAATCAGCCAGTCCCGGATCCAGGGAAGAGGCTCTGACTCAGTAAACAGAGTGACTAAAGAAGACACTTGACAGCAACTTCTGACCTCCACACGCATGCACACTCACACGCATACACACATGCACACATGTACATGTGTACATTTACACACACGCCTACACACATACAAACATGCATGCACATCACAATCACAAACAAAATCCTTTTAGAGAACCTAAAGTGGAGCTGCCATGGTGGAGAATGGTTCGCGGGCTTCTCAGACTGTTTGCTGAATCCCAGCCATTTGATCGAAAGACTTGTCCGCATGACAGTTGGGACAGGGTGACCCACAGCACATTCATTGCAACTGCCGAAGACTTGCCAATTGTGCCAAATTAATGCTGAAGCGGCTATGGTCTGTCCCCAGCATGCCACAGACCACGCTGTCGTCAACGGGAAGAAGAGCATCACTGGTCCCCACAAAGCCTGCGATGGACGTAAGGATTCAGTGAGAGAAGCATGTATGTCATCTCATTGCATAGCTTGAAATGGTGGTAAAAGCATGAAGTCTGCCAGGGAGGCTGGAGGCATGTGGCTGCCAGATGTGTCTCTTAGCTGTGGCGGGTGCAGGAATCTACTGAAACGTGATAACATGGAGTCACAGGCAGTAGTGCAAGGCTGCCACCCTGGTGTCCCTACAGGTTACAGAGCCTGTGATCTTGAGGGATGCTGGGAGAAAGGCTTGCAGGATCTGTCTAATCTGTTTTGCAAATCTACAACTACTTCAAGATAAAAAGTCAAAGTGGTCCTGATTTGAAGGCGGAAGCTACCTCAGGGATAGGAAAGATAGGCAGGCAGTGGAGTCTGTGTGGCTGCCACCTGGTGGACGGATGACACAAACACCTGAGCAGGGGGCTGTGTGCCCCAAGGCTAAGGGTCTCAGGGCAGCGGAGCCTGAGGCCGTAGTCCCTGGCTGGAACTAGAACCGTGGGGGAAGGACAGGGGCGCTTGCCTGGTGTTTGTCCAGCCCAGCCCAGGGCCGTCCCAGTCTGAGCTCAGCAAGAGAACTACAGGGAGGCAGCAAATGAGGAGGGGGTGTCTCTAGTCAGTGAACGGACAATCTTGTACCCCCCCCCATTCCTCACAGTCTATTTGCTTCCTGAAGGGGCCGTCTTGATCGTCACCATTGGAATGTTGTCTTGAATGGGGGTACCTGCCATTTCATCTCTCTACTCCTATTCATGGTGCTGGACAGACACACTCGGGCCATGGGCAGGGATAGAGGATCGAAAGCCAGAGAAAGTCCTGCTACTCCGTCAGCATGACTCTCATCCTCCCTCAGTGACCCCTGGCCAGCCTTTGCTCACGCTCCAAACCCTCCCATCTGGCAGCCGGCTTGATCAATCCCTCCTTGCAGCCCACTCCACAGGCACGCCCTGAGACTCATTGCCAGCCAGGAGTTACTGGCGCAGTCTGGACTTCTCTGCCTGCTTCTGCCTCTATCCATTTGCCCCTGGCTCCCTCAGTCACATCCTGAGTCCTGGGGCCGTGTGAACAGCACTGAGGAGCTGGGATGGCCAGGGAGGAGGGAAACTTCCAAATGTCTAATACGTTTTAAGTCCTCACTGAACTTCAACTTCTTCTATGGCTCAGGGTCCGGGTAGATGTCTACTGCCCTCTGTCCTGTTGTCCGTCTGCATGGAAGGCGTCATGTTTTCCACATGGCGCAGCACTTCAGTCACTCTGCTCTACTCTAGATCAGGAACTCTGGCCTGAAACTGGGCTGTGTGACCAGACTGGGAACTGCTCCCTGACCTGCTACATAGTGACACACAGGCCTGGCCTGTCTGGAGCCCCCAGAGAGCACCGTATACTCTTGGAACACAATTCTGTTCACAGACTGGGATCTCACAGCCGAGTAACCAAAGGGTCAGAAAGGAAGGTGACCCCCCCTGGCCACAGATAGGGAGTCTGGTCATTTAGAGGTAGTCAAGGGTGTATTGGCCGGCCAGCCTGGAGAGCTTGTGATTGTGTGGGAAGCGTTATGGAGGATGGGGATCTCCTCCTGCCCGTGTGTCAGGGAGAGAGAACAGCAAGTGTTCATGAGGATACCATGACTGGTCAGAAGGAATTGATCCTGGCAACAAGATTCAAAATGGAAGACCCTGGTTATGGGGCTAAAGGATAGAGATCTAAATCCTGACCCTTAAGGCAAGGGGTCTTAGGAAGGGGTACTTACGGCCGGAGCAGGCCTAAAGGGTAAAGGGTATGGGACACAGAAAGCCTTGTCCACTGCACCTTGCCGTTGCCCCACAGACAGACAGAAGCCAGGGCCTGTTGTCTCTCAGCCATGCCGACCACAGAGCCAGGTCACAATGACCACAGTAGGCAAGATGGGCTTCCCACACAGTGTATCAGTGTGAGCACTTAAACAGAGAAAAGAAGCAGGCCTAGGTGGGGAAGGGCAACAGAGGGCCTGCACAATGAGGGGAGTACTGAGGAGGAAGAGAACTGCCCCGCCCCACCACCCACACGTACCTGTGCCCTGTTCCTTTTGACAACCTTAGCTAGACAGCAGGAAGTTGACTGAGGAGCCTGAGCAGCTCAGGTCAACCATTGGTGTGAGCCACCTTTTAGGATAACTTGCAGGGGCAGAGGAGGCCACACGAAACTTGGGCATCAGAACTTGGGGGGTTCTCTAAGTGGCAGCCCAGGACTCCAGCTATGACTGGCTGCTGGTGAGAAGCGGTGGGCTGGCCCCTCTGGTGTGGGAAGTTTAGGGTAGGCTGGGCAACCGCAGCTATGTGACTGGGGATTCCTCACTCTTGCCCAGTCTCAGTGTCCATTATAGAAGGGACTGAGGAGGCTGATGGCACAGAACTAAAAAGTTATATGTTTACACTGCCCGAGAAGTTGGAAGCACTTTGACTGTGTGTGTGTGTGTGTGTGTGAGAGAGAGAGAGAGAGAGAGAGAGAGAGAGAGAGAGAGAGAGAGTCCCTGACTGCTGGAGCCAGAGCAGGCTGTGCAGAAGATGGGACATTAGAGTTGGGCTTGCCCAGAGGAGGGAGCATAGGAGTTTGCCGGATAACTTCTCGGACAGCATTTAGTTTGTCCCTCCCTTCTGCACCAATCATCTGAGCTGGTGACTCACAGAAAGGACCTGAGTCCTTTTGGGTTCCCTTGTCTGATCTATTTGGGTCTCAATACGTACTCTGATCCTGACCTCATCCACGTTGGCCCCATTCCATCAGGCAGGGATCTGGTGACTTTGTGGGGGATCTGGGAGCTGCCAGTTGCAAGCAACCCTGCTTGTCTGGGTCCTCAGAACCACCCAGTGAAGCATTGCTCCCGGGTCTTTCTGAAGTCACAGAGGAGGGAGCTGAGAAATCCACCCAGCCACTCACAAGAGTACAGCAGTACTTAGGGCCAGAGGGGTCCCTCTGTGGAAATGTCAGATTAGGGGGAAAGACCCTGGGGGCACACAGGGGGCACAGTGGCACCCCCATGACTCTGTGGATCCTGGCTATGTGGGATGGTGGGCATACAGAAGTTCAAGGTGCAGGGGTGAAGAGAGAGGGGATGCCTCGAAGCATTGACCAAAGGGAAATCTGTTTTCAGACATTATTGCCTGTGCCTGGGACCTGTAGGACCCTAGGACTTCTGCAAGGGGAGTGACCCCTCCAAGCCTTGCTCCATCCCCCACTGTGATCCGCAGCCCACCCCTCACCTTGCAGACAAGCTTCTGAAACCCTAGCTCCTCTGCTTCTCCCCTGCCCCACTTCTGGATTCCTGACTTAACATCCTCCTTCTGCCTCTCTGCTTGGAGTCACCCCATCAGAGAGCGAGAGTGACCCTGGAGTAACAACAAAAACCTTGCAAACAAATCTGTGCTTTTGGAGCAAGGCAGACTCCTAGGTGGCCTTGACTGGCTTTCTGTGGTCTTGCTGGAGTGAGGAACAGGGAGACACCCCCACTCCCCGCACACTGAACACGGGTGTGACTGGAAGAATGTGGACTGGAATGGTACAGTCAGCAGAAGTGACTGGAGTCCCCAGAGCTGGTGTGCTCCGCACTCCCATGCCCTGCTGCTCAGGTTTGCTAAGCAGGTGACACGGGAGCTGCGCTGGGGTATTCTGCCCTTCCCAGCCACCTCCCTGCTAGCCTCAGCTCCCGGGGCCTGTTCACCACCATCTCTGGGACACCCCTCACCCCCACAGTGCAGCGCCTCCAGCTACCCACCTCAGAAGTTTGAGGCTGGAATTTAGAAAAGTTCAGTTGTCACCATGTCAGTTGACACAAGCAGCCTGCGGGCTCTGCTCTGGCAGAAATCCAACCTAGGTGGCTCTTCTAAGCCTCTCAGAAAATATAGATCACGTTCATGTACCCCAGACCTACGGCCTGGAGAGCAGCCACTGGACTTCAGGGAAGAAGACAGCCCCGTGGAGAATCCTCCAAACAGCCTCCCTGGAGGCTTAGCGTCATTTCCTGCCAGTTCTCCAGAAGGCTGGAACTTTCACCTCAATCTCCTGCCTCTGGGAGCCTCCTGACCTCCTGACAGATTGCTTCTGCAAGAATCGCGCTCTTCTGAGCCATCCTGAGCTGGTCATCACAGGTAGTACATGAGACCCGACTGTAGCATCGCAGTGAGAGGAAAGTGCCAGGGGGATGGGATCACACAGCCTCTTATGATTGCGACTCTTGGGGTGTTCAGGGAGAAGAGACTAAACAACAAGAGGGGTGCATGGCAGGGAAAGCTTGTGAAGGAGCTATCGGCATGGGGTCATGTCGGGTAAGCAGGAGCCCATAAGTCCGTGAGTGTGAGCTGCTCACGGGGAGCATGAATGGTGGGTAGAATGTTTGCCACGTGTGGTGACCTCTGTTGAAGCAAAAGCAGTAAAATACAAGTGACACAATCATCGAGGTTCACACCCTCACATGGTTCCTATGATCATGTCTGAGATGGGCCTCGGAGCTCCTGAGATGGACCAGGACCTAGGGGAGGCTGACTTACTCAGAGCTATGTGGATTGAATGTTGCTGTACCCCAAAGGCCTATGTGCTGATGCCATGGTCCCCGAGGTGGCATTTCTGGGAGGTGGGGATGACTGCTCCAGGACCCTGTACACGCTTTGGTTTAAGTGGTTTTCTCTGATGCCCCCTGCTGGCAGTGGTAGGACTCTCAGTTCAGGTGGCTGCATTGTCATGGCTGAAAGCCAACATGGAACTGAGTCCTCTCCAGTGCTTGCTCTAGCTGTTCCCACAGAGCCCCTGATCCCCATGCCCTATGGGGGAAGGGAATCCACACCTCCAGAGTGAACCGTTGAGATCAGGGCTAGTACAGCCTCACTTGGCCCCAAGACGGGCCATGCTGGGAATGGGTGTGCCTAGTCATTACTGAATGATGACCGCTTGGTGGAGCCTTTATCCTGGCCTCTGGTCTAGAAGTGGGTATCTAGTGTGAGTTCATTACTTAGCGGTACTTTTCCCGGCCTCCTGAGGCAGGCGAGGGAGCTATGGAGGTTCTGGGAACAGGGAAACATGGGTGAGGAATCCACACCCACTGCCCTCCTCCTAGGGCGAACCTGTGTCTGTCCTCAGACATATCTGGAAGTCCCCACTCCCAGGTTGATGAGTCCCCACAGAGATGCTCTCACCCTGCTGACAGGGTCATAGAGGCATCCTCGATCTCCAAGAGCCAATGCCCCTGCTCTCTATAGATATCAGCCTAGAATTCCTGCCTCCCTAGGACACGGAAGCTGTCAACCTGAGTCTGGACAGGAGGACTGGCTTTGCAGAGATGCCACAGTGGGTGGGGAAGGCCATTTTGCACAGCAAAGCAACCCGAAACTCTGGTCCAATCACACAGGGGGTCCTGGTGATCCTGCCCTCATGCCTTCTCGGTTTCCTCAATGCCTGCATCTTTCTACCTTGAACAAAGCTGGTGCAGAGAGTGACTGTGCTCCCAAAAGAGTGGACACAGCCCCATGGCCTCAAAGTCAGGCCATGTGTGAAGGAAGGTGTCTGGATAGACTTAGCAGACACTAGGCTCCATCTAAGTCTGAACCATGGGCAATGGGCCTGCTGGCTGCTGCAGCCTTCCTCAGGCCACAGGATATCCTAGACCCAAGCTGATGGAAGAGCTCTAAGGGGTGCATCAGGCCTACGTGGAGCCTGAGAGCCTCAGCATCCATCCTCCACTCCTGCCTCGGCAGAGATTCTGCAGCCTGCTCTGGGCCCGTGTTGAATCTCCTTATCATGCAGAGAAACTCAAAGCAGGGCTTCTTTGGTTGCAGATGATGAGACAGAAGGTCTGAGAGGTTAGGACAGTGGCCAGTGTCACTCAGCCTTGGTATAGCATGGTATGGCTGTTGGGGGTATCCTGGGATCATGAGCATCATAATAGGAAACATCTCTGTGGAGGGCCAGCTCAGGGAACACCCTAAATCTCCTGAGCACGCTGCTACCCAAGTCTCACCTCAGCCCCAAGGCAGCCATTTTGTTTCAGGGCTGACCAACCTGGGCTCAAAGAGAGACAGCTGGCAACTGAGGACCCCCAGGCTGTGGACGACTCCTTGCTGAACAGCAGGCAGGGTCTGACCTCAGCCAAGTGGTCTTATTTACCACGACTCTGGCTGAGCCTAGAGTGGGTCACTATTACCTTTCATCTTCAAGAAGGTTACCTCCTCTCCTCCTGTGGCCCAGCCCACTCAGAAATGGGACTATCCTGTCCACAACCGGTTAAGGGGCTTGGGTGAGGGAGGAACTGATTCTGGAAGGTTCTCTGCTGCTCCCTGGTGGGGAGACAGGGAGGATCATCTGTTTCAGCCTTTGAAAAGTGGATAATTCTCCTTGGTTTTCAGCAAAGTTGTTCAGAGTGGACACCCCAGTTCCTGCCTGCAGTGTTCGTCTTAAAGAGAGATTTGAGGGAGAGTATAGTGTTGTGGGACACAGGGGGGCTGCAGGACAGTGACACTGTCAACACCACCGGAAGCCATGGGCTTGGAGCATTTCCGACCACTTCCAACCTTCCCGTGCCCTGGTGTCCATGCTTAGTAAAGAAACTGTCTGCAGCACCTTGCCTGGGCTAGAGACTCGAGGGACACCAGGTCTCAGGGACTAGGTGACAGCAGAGGCCAGAGGGGAGCAGGCAATGGCAGGAAGGGTGGCCATGAGGCCATTCTCAGGCAGCAAATGGCAGCACTCTGCAGGCCAGACAAGCCTGGACCAAGGGACACTGAGCAGGGAGAATCTTCCTCCTATGGCCCATGGCTCTCCTGACATCACCAGAGGTGGTGATGTCCACAAGCTGCTCTGGAGGTCAAAGGGTCCACGTCCCTGTAGGCAGGCAGAGTGGTCCCTGTACTTGGCTCTGAGGTTCAGTTCCTACCTGCTGTGACATGGATATTCTGGGTTCCCCATATCTCCCACTGTCAAAAGGGGCCATCATGACCTTAACTTGGGAGGATGAAAGACGCAAGCTTGTGTCAGATCCATGAGCAAGCAGAGAGGGAGACAAGGCCACCTTAGGCCCTGCCAAGGGACAATCATGACCTTACCTTTTTATAGACAAGGGAACAGAGATTGAGGTAAGTGACTAGCAAAGGCCACACCACAAGAGAGCCAGCAGGAGGCCTTGAAAACACCTGCTGGGCTCAGTCCTCACTGGAGACAAGGTGGGCACAGGCTGCAGAGTGGGTCCAGAAAAATGGGTCAGAGAGCTGGGAGGGGGTAGTGCCTACACACCCACTGGGACACATAGCACACACCTTGAAGATACTACAGTTGCTGAAATATATTTACTACTGTTTGGTCCTTTCTTCAGCACCCCCACCCCCCAAATAAGTCACCCACACCCGAAAAATAAAGTCCTCTTGTACAAGTCTTTCTCAGGTTGTCAGGATGAGTAGCCAGGGGCCAGCCAGGATGCCAGGCCACAGAAGCGCTGGGGCACCAGGTTGGTCCTGCGGAGGTTCAGTTCTGAGGCAAAGGTCCTTGCTTTTTGGTAGAAGAAGAGGGACATCTCCCGGTCCATGAGGAAGTGGTGGTAGATGGTGGCCAAGCGTGTGTAAATCTTCAGCTGAGCTTTCTTGTGGCCCAGGTCCACAGCCGCTGCCAGTGCCAGCTGGTAGTACCCAGCTGCATCAAAGGGATCCTGCAGATAGATGTGTTTGACTGGGATTTAGCTGACTCGCTGCCATGGGGTGGGGGGGCGGTGAGTGGGGAGGGTACCTGGAGCAACCCCCAAGGGCTACACTACACCAGGGTACACCCACCCAAAATGGTTGACCCATAGGCCAAATCAGGGTGCTATGAGGGCATCCCATCTTTTCCCATCACAATCATAACTTAGCCTCTTTCCAACAGGGCTAGAGTTTTCTGGTCCTTGTCTTTGAACATCATTTTTTAAAAACTGTCCCAGCAAAGGGTACACCAGCTTGGGGGCTAGCTCAGAGCAGCAGCAGGTCTATCCTACCCCAGCAATCCAGGAGACCAGGAACAGCTTTATGGCTGCCCCTCAGGTCCACCTTGTGCACACATCTGTGCCCCTTTTCTGGAGCTTCCTCCTTCCTCCAGGATTGCAGAACCTCAGGCCTTGACTTGTCATGGCTTCTGCTTCTCTCCTGAGCCTCCTGGCTGCCTGGATCTTACTGTGCCTCGCCCCTAGTCATTCCAGAGGGTTGTATGGTACCTTCCTTGAGGGAGGTGGATCCCCTGGGACTTCAGAGCCTCCCTGACTCTGGGGGTTTCCTGGCCCCAGAGTGTTTGTACAAGTGGCCTATTTCCCTGGGAACTAAGATGAGGTATAATACACCCCTCTCCCAGATCAAGAGCATCGTTGCCTCAAACTCAGCATCCCAATAGGATGCAAACTCCCTCTGGACCCACCCCAGGAGTCTCCCATTACCCTAACTTCTTTCGGAGGTCTCCAAAAGAGTGAACTGAAGGGCTTCCTGAGACCCCACCCAGTCTGCCTCCCCTTGTTCAGCATTTGTGACAGTCCCCTTGGCTGGCAAAAAAGTCCAAGATCTACCAATATCTCCTCTTGCACCAGGCCCACAGAGCCAGTACCTGAGAACAGAGCAGAGTGGGCCATGTACGGTGGTGGGCACTCCTCACCCTGGGCTCCATACATGGCCCACTCCTTCCTGGCTATCGCTGGGACAGGAGGAAGCATGGGGGTACTGCATCTCAGGGGGAAGAGAAGCTCTGGAGGAAAGGGCACCCAGCTAAGCAGGAAGAGTTGGAGCATGTGTGTCTGCACATATGTGTGGCAGCTCAGATTCACACATGTACCTGGAGCTGTGACTAGCAAAGACTCAGAAAGGGAGCCTGTGATCGGTATACCCCTTCTGGAATCTCAATTTCCTTCACTGTGAGGCAGATGACAAGGACTGAAAATGCCACAGAATTCAATAAGGACTTGTGGGGAAAGGCTGGTACTCAGCTAGGCTTCCTGGAAGAGGCATCAGGATGTGGGTTGGATTCTGCAATGTGAATCTCAGGGGCCAATGCTCATAAATGTCCTTGTCCCTTTATGTTTTTTTTGGGGGGTCACCACATCCAGGAGGCACCCTAACTCCTTTTCCACTACTGGTATAGGGTAACCCTGTATCCTTTTCTTGTAACTTGAGAAGGCCAAGCCTGACCAGCACAAGAAACTAGCGCTATATCCTGACCTTGCTGGTTTCTCACAGCCGGGGCTTGCTCCCTGAGGACGCAAGGCCATTGCTGGGCGGCAATGACTGTAAGTGCAGACCTCACACTCAGGAGAGCAAGGTCTCGACCCCAGGTGGGGCCCCTTCTTGCCCACCTTCAGGTCATAGAAGATGATGTCACCCAGCACCAGGTACACCTTCACATAGTACAGGGTCTCCTCGTCGAATTCCAGGGGTGAGTTGCAGAGTGACAGAGCCTTGAGGAAGAAGTGCTCAGCCAGCTCTCCGTGGCCCAGCCGGTGGTGCAGGGTGGCCAGCCGGTGGTAGGCCACGCGCTCATTCAGGCGGTCACCTGGGGATGCAGGTGGAGGGGCAGGGGTGAGGACACTGCCCAGTGGGGCAGGCATGGCATGAGCCAGTCAGGGGTGGGGGAGCATGCGTGTAAATGCAACAGCACATCACGGCAGCTGTGTACACTCACAGCCTTGAACCAGGCTGCTCTAGCTACGTCTTCCCTATCCCCAGACTCATTTTGTCAGCTGTAAAGTGAACTAATGACAGTAGATCCCTTTCTGTTTCCATATCTGGCAAAGCTTCAGGCTCACATGCCCCCTTTTGTGTCTACATGGAGTTGCCTGGGGAGAGGGGGTGCCTTCAGTTAGGCCCGTCCATGATCTATGCATTCTCAGGCACAGGGCTCAGTGACTGGCTGTGGCTGCTGCCTTATATGCTCAGCACAGTCTGGCACTTTAGGGAGCCATGCTTAGAGCCCCAGGCTTAGCCTTGCAGACAGGGAACCTGCGTGGGTGGGCTCGAGTGCCACTTCATGAAGCCCATACTCAGTGCTCTGAGTTCAGCTGCATTCCTCCTGCAGGCCTGAGGCCTCACTCGGGGCTCCCTCCTGGGAGGAGCACAGACACCCAGTCAGTGGCTCAGTGTTGGGGAGAAGGAAGCCTAGCACTAAGCAACAGGTTGCAGACAGGTGAGGACAGGAGAGGGGGGAAGGGACATGGGAGAGGACAGCATATACAAGTCCACCTGTGTGGAAGGCAGCTGGCCAGCATTTGGTGCAGCAAGAGAAAGCAGCAGAGAAAGCCTCAGAGCTCTCTTGCCCTTATGTCCTTGCCTGCTCTGTGCTGGGCCAGGGCTAGATCCTGCCAGCTCAGCAGAGCTGCCGTGGGCCTCAGCCAGCCTGCGCAGAAGATGGGAGATGCCGAGCAATGTCTGCTCTGCTCACTGTCCTGGGACAGGATGGAGTGCAGGGCAGGGCACAGGGCTGGGGACTCACCTAAGGTGATGCTGAGTCCTAGGGCCTCATGGGCGAACTCCAGGCCCTCCTGGGGTGCCTCCAATGCAGACAGAAGGGCCACCAGCTTGTTACACAGGCGCAGCTCTGCCTCTTGGTCCCCTACGGTCACAGCCAGGGGCAGCGCCCGATCCTGTCCACATATTGAGATTAGGCTTCTGCAGTGCCCACCATGCAATACCTCCTGGGCCCACATGTGTGCAAGGAACTGCCACCATCCTCCACTGTGTGGTCTTTTCATGGGACCGAGGATGGTTCTGTCCTGAGACCTCAGGCTGGGATGTTACTAGTCAACTACACCTTCAGCCTCAGCACAGCCTGCGCCTCTCTGCCCAGGAGACAGGGCTTAAGCGGGACAATCAAGTACTTTACTAAAATGCATGACATGTGAGCTCAGAGTCAGCTGTACACTGTGAGCCATGAGGACAGAGGAGAAGCCATGTCTTTCCTGGCACCCTATGTGGCCTTTTACACATGCCTAGGCCTCTCGAAGCCCAGCTTCTGCATCTGTAAGGAGACAGGATTACCCAACCAGGGCTGCTTCAGATATTAGCATGAGGCATATACTGTGCTTTACAGAGGACTCAAAGATCACTCTAGGAAAGCTAACTACACCGCCACTCTCTATCTCCAGGTGGGAAGCGTATGGTGGCCACTCACCCGGTAGAAAGATACAGCTTTTTCCCGCTCCCAGGAGCCATTGAAGAAGATGTCCCCAGCTGCCTCAAACAGCTCCAGCCCCAGCTTGGGGTCCCCAGTACACAGGGCTGCGTTCTGTGCCACCTGTAAGAACCAGAAGTTCTCTGGAGATAGTACCACCTGGGGTGGTCATGCCTCCAAGATGGGCGGCCTCACACTTGGAGGCGCCAGTCTTTCAGTCTCTGTGTGTTTGTGGCTCTGAGAAGAGCAACCTTCAGGACCCGAGAGCCAGGAAGTGTCGATTCAGCTGTAGCCCAAGAGTCCAGCAGGTGTGGGCTGCCCAGGTGAGCATAGAACAACTGAGACCTGGACTCTGGCCTGCCCACCATGTTGGAATCACAGTTCCCTGCCCCTACATTGCCTGTGGCTGCCACCACATCCTGCTTCTTCCTAACCCATCCATGCCCACCTTCTCGCCCATCAGTGCCACAAGACAGGGCCTGAGGCTGCGGCTTCCCTGCTGTGTCCAGGGATTCCTGCAATGCCTGGTGCATTGACGATGCCCAACAAACACCTGCTCAGTGATGAGACTAAATCTACTCACTCTCTAGCTTCTAGGTTGGACCTTAGTATTCTCTTCCAGCAGGTGGCGCTAGCTCACCACCCTGACTCAAAGCTGTTTGCCTTCAGGCTCAGCCGGCCCTCTCCAAGCAGCTACCAGCCACAGCCCAGGGACCCTCTGAGCCCTGGGCTCCTTCCTTGATTCTAGATCCTCCGTGAACAGTGCTGCCCCTGTGCTCCTTATCTGTACAGATCACACTGTGTTTGGGAAGCATCACAGCTTCTATGATAAACATGTTTTGAAGTAAATGGACCATGAGCTACTGAAGCAAGTCCTTCTGTGCAGCGCAGACACAGCATCCTTATACACACTGAGCACTTGCTATGTACTGCCAAAGATGGGTACTGTGAGGAGCCCGCCCGCTGCCCAGGGAGCTCAGATGGTTGTCAGATAGTCTGGGCATTGAAGGAGACTGAGGGAGCCAGAGTGGGCCCTGGGATCCCGTAGGTACTCAACAGTGATGGATGAGCAGATGGACAGATGAGTGAACAGATGGGTAGACAGGTGGATGGGTGGGCAAGGAGTGAGGGACAGGGAGATGGATGAATGGGTGAGTAAATGGGTAGGTTGAGAGGGTAGATGGGTGGATATATGATTGATTGTGGATGGGTAGGTGGATGAGCAGACAGGTGGATGGGTGGGTTGGTGGACAGGTAAATGGGTAGGTGAGTGGGTAGATGGGTATCCATGAGTGGGTAGTTAGGCAGGTAGATGGTGGGTGAGATGGGTAGTTAGGTGGGTAGACAGGTGGTTGGGGGTAGATGAGTGGTAGTTAGGTGGGGTAGGTGGTGACGAGCAAACCAGTGCACCCTGATGGCCCTGAGCGCACCTGGATGTACAAATCCACCAGCTCATTCTGGCGCAGGATATAGTAGATCTTGCCGGCCTGCAGCCAGGCACGCGCCTCCTTCTCCTTCTGCTGCAGGTCAATGAAAATCCCCAGGCTCCGTTTGGTGTAATCCAGAGCAGACTTGTAGGCCCTGGGGTCAGACACAGGCGTCAGAATAGAATCTGCCTCCAGAATGGTCTGGAAGGTCAGGACCTGAGGGGATCCTCTGTAGGGAGCATCCTGTCCTGCCCCAGGCACCCCAACACAGCATGGAAAGACAAGAGGAATTCTTCAGAGGGAAGACAGGCAGCTTTGTGTAAGTAACCCTATACACAGGCTGAATCCAGTCTGTAATGGCTAATTGTATAGCAACTTGACAGAAGCCAGTCATTAGGAAACAGGAATCTCACTTGAGAGTATGTCCCCGCCAGGCTAGCCTGTGAGCAAGCCAGCAACATGCTTTCTTGATTGATGACTGATGTGTGAGGGCCCAGACCATGGCGGGTGGTGCCATCCCTGGGCTGGTGGTTCTGGCTCTAGGAGAAGGCAGGTAAGCAGCACCTTCCATGGCCTCTGCATCAGCTCGTGCCTCCAGCTTCCTGCCCTGTTTTGAGTTCTTGCCCTGACTTCTCAGTGAGGGGCTATGATATGGAAGTATAAATGGAAATAAACCCTCTCCCCTTCAAGTTGCTTGTAGTCATGGTGTTTTAGGGGCTGGAGAGATGACTCAGACGTTAAGAGCACGAACTTCTCTTCCAGAGGGCCCGGGGTTCAATTCCCAGCACCCACGTGGCAGCTCACAACTGTAACTCCAGTTCCAAGAGACCTGGCACCCATGGCAAAATGCCAATGCACATAAAATAAAAATAAACAAACCCTAACTAAGACACAGCCTCTTTCTTTTCTGGTACTAGGGAGACATTGGCATAGGGCAGAATTCACATCTTAGGCTGGGTTTCTCAAACTGTACACTCGGCAGTGGCACAGAGGATGCTATCAGCAGTCACTGTCCCTGCTCTGAGTTTCTGACCTGAGGCCTGGCCTGGGCTCAGCACCTCCAACAAGCTCCCAGGGAGATGGATAGCAGTCCAGGGGCATACTCCAGAAGGGTTGCTCTAGGCCGCTAGCCCGCTGCTCCTGCTGTGAGTTATATGTTGGGACAGGAGCATCTCGGGCTCTTCCCTCCTTCAGTATCCCTGCCTTAGAGGAGGTGTCTGTTGAGGATTTTGCCAGCTTTCAGGCTACCCAGAACTTCAATGTTGGTCACACCTTAAACATGACCCCGAGATCGGGCTCCAGGGAAGTTGGCTCTGCCCTCTATGGTGAGAAGCCTGAAGAACATGTGGCCACCACCATATGTCTGGCAGGTGAATGACACCCAGCTGCTCTGGCCCCAGAATGACAACTAAAGACCAGGGGCGAGTGGAGGTCAGCTCACAGCAGCAACCATAGCATGGGTGGCTTTGAAATGCCTGTATCGGCGACCCTTGTGTAACTGAGAAAGTGGGGACAGGCGGGTAGGAGGGCTAGTCCCTCACCAGAGAAGCCTATGCTGGGACTCGGATGTCATGAGTGGAATGATACCGGCCCTGAGGGGTTGGGATGTGGCTGGTTCCTGGCAGGGGAGCTCCCCCAGGCCTTGTGTCCCAACGCTGGTGCTCTTACCGCTCGGTGCCCAGAGACAGGTAGAGCTGGCTGATGGCCTCCAGGAGCTGACCCTCCAGCACCTTGTCAGCCGTCCTGCGCGCCAGTGCCAGCTGGAACTCATGGTAGATGACACATCGCACCTCGTTGGGCATGACCTTGCTGTAGAAGTGGCACAGCTTTTGCACAGCCTGTAACTGACCTAGGCGGGGACAGAGACAGGATGTCACTCTCCTGGCTCCATCCCCTTGGAGGCACCCCAGGGCCTGTGTATGGAAGGGTTAAAGGTCCCAGTGTATGACTGCCTCTGCTTTACTTCATGAGTCAGGTCCTCAAAAAGAAGAATACTGAGCCCAGAGCCAGGCTATGTAGTCTGTAGAATAGCATGCCACGATGTTGCCATTAGTTGACATACCAGGGAAGCTTGCAGATAGTGCTGGCCATTCCAGCCAATCCAGGGAAGGGTCCTCCCTGTCCAGGTGCTTGCCCTGGTCCACACCTTTTGTCTGTCTCACCGCATTCTCCCCACCTCCACCCTAGCCTAGCGACCAGGGAAATAGCAGCTCAATACAACTGGACACATGGATAGTCCACAGCCAGCATCCTGCCTGGAGCCTGCCACAAGAATAATGGATTTAGCCTAGCCCAGGACCCACAAGCCTGTGCTTCATTCAGGAGGCCAGGCTCCAAGCCATGGCTCTTTGGGCTATCCCAAAGCCAGGGAGGGGCTGGGAGCCATGTGGCATCCCCAGCTGTGAAGACAACCCAGAAATCAACACTGAGGCAGAAGGCCTAAGCCATAAGCCAGCCTGACCTCAAGGGCTTCTTAAGGGCTCATGAAGCAGTCTCTAAAGACACACACACACTGGCCAAGCTTCAGTAAATGCAAAAGGATGGAAGTCATAAGGAAGGTGTTCTTCAGCTGCACAGCAACAAAGCTGAACTACAGAAGAAGTTCAGGGCCAGGCTGGGCGACTTAGTGAGACCTCATCTTTTGTAAAAGGCAAAAGAAGGCTGGAATACAGAAAGGTTACAGAGCATTGGTCTAGCATGCATGGGGCCCTAGGATGGTTCCCAGTCCCGCTGAACAGACAGACAAACAAATCAATAACATCAGAAAATTTGGTGCGTTCACAGATATGTGAAAGTAATCTGCCCATGCCTGAATAGCCAGAGGTTAAAGGAAGAGACACAGGGAAAGAAAAGCATAGAAGTTTAAGGGATGATTGGGGTGGAGACTTGGCTCAACGGTCAAGAGCATTGGTTTCTCTTGCGAAGACCTGGGCTGATTCCTAGCATCCATATGGTGCCTCACAAACACCTGTAACTCTAGTGCCAGGGCACCTGATACCCTTTGGGGTACCAGGCACACATGAGCTACACAGATATATATGAAACAAAACACCCATACAATATAATAATAATAATAATAATAATAATAATAATAATAATAATAAAATAGAAAGTTAAAGGATGTTGAAAAGCAGAGCTGAGGGGGAAACTTATAGCTGTGAATGCTTTTGATGGAGGTGGGAGGGAGGGGGAGAAGTGGGGAGAAGGTGAAGGTGAGAAGGGAGGAAGGGAAAGGAAAGAAGGGGTACAGGGAGACAGGGAGAAGAGAAGGGAGAAGGGGGAGGGAGGAGGAAAACCCTCAAACCTCCACTCCCACCCTACTGAGCTAATACGTAGCAGATGTGATGCTGGTGAGAGCAGGCCAGCGGTGGAGGAAACTCGCAAAGCCAAAGTCTGATGCTTTGAAAACCTCGACAGAATCATAAACCTTTCGCCAGCCTGACCAAGAAAAAGAGGCTGCAAATTTCTAAAACCAGAAAAGAGGGTGCACGCTGCTGACAGTCTTGTGAAAGGACAGACTGCCGTGAACCACTGCCCATCAACACACCAGAACACTTTCCAGAAAGACGCACTGCACCAACACTGGCTCAACGATGACCTGGCCTGTGGCCCCGGCGTTATCCCTCAGCCTCCCAGGGGAGGAGGGACACATACTGCTAGGCCCTCTGCTGCCGCTGTCCAAGTTTGAGGGGTATCTGGGGAGGCCTGGCAGGATGGGTTGGTGGCTCTGTGGCCGTGTTGTTGAGGCTGTGGAAGTCCGGCCCACAGAGGAAGGATGTAACCTGAGACTTCCCTGGGTCCCTTTCATACCAGAATCTGTCCTGCCAATTCCTTACCTATTGGACCCTGCTTTCCTCCTTTGTTCCCTCTACATGACTGTGTCCGTAAGACCTCAAGTGTGGGTTAGGTCTCTGCTGGAGAACAGACTCCAGGCAGATTCACTTATTCTGTCTTCCCCACAGTCACAGCGAGTGTTCAGTTGCACTTGATGGCTCTCCAGTCCTCTTAGTAAAGGGGCAAACCACGGGCTGGGGTTCATGGTACATGCTTAGCACCCCAGCCAAGGCTTCCCATTCAATACTGCAAAGTGCATGGATTCAGTCACCCTGTGCCTTACCCAGTTCTCCCTGCTTGGCTAACCTTTCCTCAGTCCACAGGCTGGAGTAGAGCTGCCTGTGAGCATATGGATCACTCTCTCTATGGCTATTCTTACCCGGCCATCGATTTTCTGTTCATCTCCAGACCCCAGCAAGAACAACATGGTCTCACTTGTGATGGGGCTGGGATCACACCTGTACAAGGTCCCTGTGGGTGAATTTGATCTGTTGTAAGGTTCTGATGACTTCTAGGAAGAGGCCATGGGAGGTGTTCAGGGCTGCAGACAATGTACCTGGAGGTCTGGTTCACAGAACCCCAGGCTTGTGTTAGCTCAGTGTTCTGTCTAAGGTAACCTCTATTCCGGTGCTGGGGCAAGGATGTGGAGTCCTTAGAGCAAGGTACTTTCGGCTCACTCCCTATGTCATTATACCTAGCCCAGCACAGGAAGAGGCTGCATCAATGATGGTGGCGAACATCTTCAGGTTTCTACTACCTGGAGGACAAATAGCCTCTGTCCTCTGCCTCCCACCCCAGGGAACTCTGAATAAGGAACGACACGCAGACCCCAGGAGGTGTGAAGAGGGGACAAGGGTGGTACTTACTCTCCAGATGGTCCATTTCCACAGCCACCAGAAAGGCCCACTCGTAGTAGCACTTGGCCTGCTGAGAGAGGGCCCGGCGGGTGCATAGTTGGCCCAACCACAGGAGAACCTGGGTGAAGTCCCGGCCACACACACCACTGGGCAGCTGGGAGAAGAGCCCCACAGCCTCCCGCAGGTAGTGTTGTGCCAAGCTGCGGGCACCAGCTTGTAGGCACAAGGCCCCAAAGTTAGCCAGGACTACTGCCTGGCTCTGCAGGTGGCCCTGGCCGTAGGCCATGTGCAGAGCTCGGAAGTAGCCTTCAGCAGCCTGTCGGATCCTGCCCGTCCTCTTCAGAGCCATGGCTACCATGTTGGTCATCACACACTCCTGGGCCTTGTTGGCCACGGCTGCATCTGAAATGGATTTCAGGATGTCCATGGCTATTACGCTCTTCCCACAAAGCATGTGCAACCAGGCAAGTGCCACCAAGCGGTCCACGACAGCGTGGATCCCAGCTGCAGTGTCAGCTTCTGCAGCCTGAGACATGAAGGCAATGGCCTGGCTGTGCTGCTGATGGTGGCTGTACAGCTGAGCTAGACTGGCATATAGAGGTCCACACAGTGCCTGTCCTATGCCCGGAGTGAGAGAGGCCAACGCCTGCCTGAGGTAGTAAGCAATCTGGGAGGGGAGGTGGTGGCTTGCCCTCCTTTGGCTGTTTGGCCCAGGAGCATTCTGGAGTACCAGATCCACGCTCCTCAAGGAGCCGGCCAAAGAGCACCTAGTCCGCAGTGAGGACTCCCTGATGCAGCTCAGTGCCAGGTGGGGCAGGCACTTCCTGCCATAGATGTCTGCCAGAAGCAGGTAACAGTCCTCAGGCCATGAGGCCTGTGGGGTCCCCACATCCCTGTTGAGGCGAAGCAGTCTCTCCAGGTAGGGCAGTGCCTCCTCAGGCTGCTTGAGGTGGGTGTAGTGCCTGGCCAGCAGGAAGCAGGCCCGGGCTTCGGCCTGCGGGCTGAGGCCACAGATGGCCCTGCGCAGTGTGTACTTCAGGAGCTCGGCATCTGTGTTACACGCGTGGCCCGGTGTCCCGAGGAGAAGGGCTGCGGCTTTGGGTGCCACCTGTAAACACTTCTCCCCGTTCTTCTGCTTTAGGTACACAGTAGCCAGGCTGGTATACACTGCTGCCACCAGGAAGAGGTCCCCAAAACTGCCCTCTAGAGCTCCCAGGGCTTCTTCAAAGTACACCCGGGCCTGGGATAGCTTCAGTTTCCGGGCACACAGTCGCCCCAGCAGGAGGCAGAGCCTGGCCAAGGCCATGCCCAAATTGACTTTCTTGGCAACTCCTCGGGCCTGTGCCAAGCGTCCAGCCAACTCCTCTTCATCGTCAAAGCTACAGAGGACAGTGCTCAGCCAGGGAAGTGAGATGTCATACAGGCCCCGGAAGTGGGCTTCGTAACCAGGGGCATTCAGGACCTGCAGCAGTGAGTCCAGAGGCTCAGGATCTGTCCAGTCATCTTCAGGATCCAGGCAGAAGGGGGGCTCCTCACTGTCAGCTGAACTCACTCTGCTGGACACTGCTTCCAGGCTCTGGGCTATTGGGTCTTCAGGGTGGTCGGGGCAAGCCTTGCACCGTTCTAGAATGTCCTTTACCATGTGCAGCGTCTCATGTGGTTCTGGGTTCAGGCGAGGCAGAGTCATTTCTAGAAGTCACAGAAGGTGCAGTTGGATTAGTTTTAAGCCTAATTTGAGTCCTAACTTGACCTGTGTGACATCCTCCATCTCTGCCCCACCCACTATTCCCCTAGCTGCAGATTCTGGATGACACTGTCCCACCCGGATTCCAGAGCACTGGAGGCTGGATCAGGGCCAGTCCTGCTGGCTCTTGTCAGCTTTCCTACCCAGCAGCCCCCTCTCTTTGACCTGCTCTTGGACAGCAGAGTTTTCAGAGGCCCTGCTCGTCAGAGCACAGGGGTGAATTGTAGACGGTTTCTCTTTAGAAAGAAAGGAAAGCTACCTAAACACCTGGCCCACAGCAAGAGTCCAGTCATAGGTGTGTGATTCTGCAGATCCCTCAGACTCTAGAAGCTATGAAATCTCTGACAGCCCTTGGCACAACTAATCCGCATGGGCTCAAAGGCTGCCATATAAAATAGGCAAAGTTAACCAGGCTGTAGGGGTCATAGCTCAGTGACAAACAGTGTATCCAGAATGCATGTGGCCTGGGTTCAATACTCAACAACACACACACACACACACACACACACACACACACACGAGAAGGTAGACAAAACCAATGACAATGAGGATAGGGATGCTGTGGTTACTGGCCTCAGTTGTACCACTCAGTCAACTGGGTGGTGGTGTGGTGGTGGCACACACCTTTGCTCCCAGCACTCAGGAGGCAGAGACAGGCTGGTCTCTTGAGTTCAAGGCTATCCTGATCTACAGAGTGAGTTCCAAGACAGCCAAAACTACACAGAGAAACCCTGTCTTGAAAAATCAAAACAAACAAACAAAAAAAGAGAGCGAGAAAGGGACAGTCTCCTTGGGGAATGACCCCAGGGAAGGGTCACAGATTGGCCATTGAGCACAATCTACTACCACCTGCTAGCAGGACCTTGGCCTCAGATGGGCTCAGATCCAAAGTCACACCCCTCCATGGGCCAGAGCAGACACTTGTTTCTCCTGGGAAAACACAAGCTTAACACAGAGTTATTTGGAAGGAAAGGAATGAACAAAGGCTCTGGAGCTCCTCTACTGGGATAAAAGAGCCTCTTTGCTCTCAAGTTTGAAAGTCAAAATATGCTCAAAACATGGGCTGGAAAGACGGCTCCGTAGTTAAGAGCACCTGCGGCTCCTCCAGAGGCTTGGTTCCCTGCACACATGTCGTCTCATAACCATCTTTAATTCCAGTTAGAGTGGGGAGTCCAATGCCCTTTTCTGTCCTCCATAGGCTCCAGGAACACATGTCTGGTGTATACACACATGCAAACAAACACTTAGACACAAAAAAGAAATTAAAAAATAAATAAATCTTTTATAAAAATATGCTCACACAATCTGAAGTCAAGCGTGGTAGTGCCCACTTACGATTCCGGCACTTGGGAAGCAGGAGGAAGAAAAAGTATTCAAGTTTCTCTTTTGCTCCATAGTGTGTTTGAGACCAGCCTGAGACCACTATCTAAAATTTTTATTTAAATCTATCTCTTTACTATTCTGTAAAGCCTTATAACAGACCTGAGACTGTCAGATTGGTTATCCTGGGCAGAGGACGGACTACCTGGGAGAAAGCTGCTCCATCCTCACCTGCCTCTGCTCGCTGAGCCCAGAGCAGGAAGCCTGGGGCCCATCCCATCAGTGCCAGGCTCCTCCTGGCCCTCTTGCTTGAATCCCACTTAAGCTTAGGTGGGTCCATTGCTGGGGAAAATCCCAGGACCCTGAGGGGCTCACAATTCTAGATCCTCTGTTTAGACCCTCTAGGGAAAAAGATGGCTGCAGAGGAGCGATGGGAAGGGCATTCCGGAATGGGCCCCAAGAGGGAGGGACCTCCAAGGTTAAGTTGTGGGGGACTTTCTCTTCAATCCCTAACCAATGGGCCCTCAGTGGAAAATCTGGGTGACTGCATCTGGTCTTGAAAAGGAACCCACAGCAGCATGGGCTGGAACAAGGTGAGAGGGATGCCCAGCCTTCTTGGGAGGTCCTGATGAGGCCATGCATCTACAGGAAGAGATCTGGGTCCCCAAGGTTTCCACAGGTGCAACAGAGGAGCTCCAGGGCACCCATTCCACATCCCCCACATCCTGCAGAGGCATGGCATTGGTGCTGAGTGCCCATGGTGCCCCCATACTGCTGCCTCTGCCCTGTGTTCACACCTGGTAGACTCAGCCATGAGTGGAGGAACCTGAGCCGCAGGGCGGTACCTACCTCGTTGCTCCAGATGCTCACCCTCAGCTTCTTCTAACCAGTCTAGGAAAGGGAAAAGAGAAGCAGTCACTCCTCTGCCTGCACCCTGCATCCTGCCTCATGCGGCCAGGTGAATGCAAGCTCTCCAGTCACTAGCGCCTACAATGGCCAGGGCCAGAGAATCCATGTTCTCAGATGTTTCCAGGCAACGATGGAGCACATGTCTAGCCCTGGTGTCCCCATTCCCACACATCCTACTGAGGGTGCCTGGGATCCTTGTCAGCTCCATGACAAGAGGGGCACAGACAGCTGCGGAACAAACTGGGCTGGGTCTCTCCTCTGCTGATTGCTCTTCACCCAGGTGGCACTGGAGCCTCATTCCTACCTCCTTGGGTTGGCACTAACTGTCTGCTGGATTGCTATAGCAACAAAATAAGGAAAAGATCTGAAGAAAACATATAAAAACCAGGAAGTTATAACATCAGACAAAACTTTGAGGCTTGTCTAGCGGAGAGCCTTTGGTAGTTCTGGCCCTGGGATTCAACAACCTTGGAGCCAATTCTGTCTAGAGCTGGGTAAAAGGAATCTGACGGGCACTGACAGAGGAGCCAACCCCATGTGCTGGTAAGGGTTCTGGTCAGATCACAATGGGGTCCCCAGGCTGTCCTACCCTCAGAAACTAAGGGTTCAGGTGTGTCACCTGGTGCCTGTTGACAGTGGAGATAGGTTTCCTCTGCAGCTAGGGCCTCAGGACTGCCTTCTGGGTTGCCCGCACCCAGCCCTGAGGGCACATTCTTGGCTTGCCTTTCTCTGCTCCCTGGTAGACTTTCACTGCTTCTTTGAGGACGTCCCAAGAGAGGTGGTGTAGTTGGAAAGGGAGGGGAGGAGAGAACCCCTAGGGAGCTTAGAAAGAGCCAGAAGCATCCAACCAGCATCCAGCTCTCTTGGGATTAAGGCACCTAGCTCTCTTGGGTACATGAACCCAGCCCTAGCAAGGTAGAGTGTAACCATCACATGTGGCCTTAACCAGACCACTGGACTCCACCCAGCTGCAAAGCATTTGGACCACACCCTTCAGAGAAGTTCCTGCTCTTCCAGGAATCTGCCCTGGGACGACTCCAGGTTAATCTGACTCAGAACAATCTTTATGCCTCCCCAGCTCACAGAGAGAACAGAGGTACCACACACTCCCTGCACCTACCCAGGCTGCATGTGGTACACACATCTGTGCCAGATGTTCTGCTCAGGAGCCGCCGAGCATCCTCATCTGAGAAATGGCCCTCTCTGCGGAAGAATGATCTTTCTTCCTCACTAAGGAAAAGTGCACTTTCCAGACTAGAGAGACAGAAAAAAAAATCCACAATTAGAAGAACAAATTCAAAGTCCAGGAGGCCCCCGGGAGAGTGGGCAGAAGGAGCCTGGCCAATGGAGTCGCTCGCCTTCAGGCTCGCCTTCAGGTTAACTGAGTTTACTGTCATTCCAGGACTCTGGAACAGAGCCAGCGGTCAGCTGAGCACCTGTAAGAGCCAGATGGCTTCACTCCACTGCATTTCCTACCTCACTGAGGACACTGCCCCCTGGGAGCTGTGTTTTCTTTGTAGGATGGAGCTGTCCAGATCCAGGAAACAGGATCAGCAGCCATGTATCTCTACAGCTAAACTTGGGAGGGTGTTTTTGTTTGTTTGTTTTTGTTTTATTTTTTTTTAAAAACAAAAGTCAAAATTTCACAGTAAGACCCATTTCTTCTCCCTCATTTAACTGCTGGGCCCACTCAACCACAGTGGAGACACCAAATATACACAAAGCCTTCCTGCCTGGTGGTGGTGGCCTTTAATCCCAGCACTTGGGAGGCAGAGGCAGGAGGATCTCTGAGTTCGAGGCCAACTTAGTCAACAGCATGAGTTCCAGGACAGTTAGGGTTGCACAGAGGAACCCTGTCTCGGCAACAAACAAACAAACAACAACAAAACCCAAAACCCAAGAGGACCCTTGTTAGGTCCAAGATTAAGAAAGACTAAGTGAACAGGAGAAACAGCTCAGAAATTAAGAGTACTTGCTACTCTTGTAGAGGATCTCTGAGTTTGGCTCCTAGACACAACCATTTATAACTCCAGTTCCAGGGGATCTGATGCTTGCTTCTGTTCAAACACCCATTTGGTGCATAGACTGACATACACACAGGCAAAACACTCACACACATAAAATAAAATAATCTCTCATTTTTTAAAAGAGATTTAGATTATAAAGGTCCTGGGAAGGTGAGTGCCTGGGTAGATTCATAAGCCCACTTGAACCGTTCCCTGTGAAGCCACCACTCTTCCCACAGTACCTAACACAAGGACGGGGCTCATGTGGCCATGAAGCCAGGAAGAGGACACAGAAAGGGACAGAGGGACAAAGGGAAAAGCGAGGGAGGGAGGTATTTTGCCTGTAGGACTAAGTTAGCAGGGGAATGTGAAACTTTAAAATGCACCTTCTATAGACCAAGGAAACCACAGCCCAGCCCAGCCCTTGGCCTCCTTGGGCCTCTGAAGGCTGTGGGGAAAAGCGAGGCAGGTGACACAGGGAGTGTGAGCCACTCTCGGTGGTCATCTTTGGCTGTAAACAGGATGTGAACAGGTGGAGATGTGAATTTTTTGAGTTTTGACACTCACCCTGGGCTTATACTTGAGATCCTGGCTTTAAGAGCCAAGTACTGCAAAGGGGTAAAGGTCTGTGACTTGCAAAACTCATTCTCAGATGGTCTGGAGACAAATGGAAGGGGGAGGGGGAGAGAGAGAGAGAGAGAGAGAGAGAGAGAAAGAGAGAGAGAGAGAGAGGAGACGAAGCAACCAAGATGAGAAGCTGGCTTCAGCCATGAGCTGGTAAGGGATGGATGTTGCTGTCTGCTCCTACCTTCTCTGTCTCAGATTACATCAAGAGAGAAAAAAAAAGAAGAACCTCTGGGCTGTTCCCAAGGTGGGAGCCCCCAGGTTTAAGGCAGGAGAAATGCCAGAAAATATTTGAGTGACAGAGAAGTGGATACAGTCCCTTGCTGTGAAAGATAATGCCAACATCCCCAAAGCTCCAGGGAGACAGGGGAAAATGGATCAGAACCCAGCTCTTCCAGCCCAGAACCACCAAAGCCACTAGGATCCCACATCTGCCAAGAGGCCAGGGACAGAGGATGCATTGCCTGGAGAGCAGCACCATCTCTGTATTGAGAGACCAAGGACCACCTGAGCTAATGAGGTTGTCATATAAAGCAACACTGCACAACTCAGAAGGGGAGAGCCCAGAGTTCTCTGTCCCTGGAGATGGGTGCAGAGTCTGTGGAGGTCACCCAATGGGGCATAGATAGGCTATGTCCCTATTCCGCATGCGTGCTGACCTTCTGATGGGGTGCTGGAAAATGCGGCTCTAAGTATGACCAGTACACAGGTCCAGCCAGTGTCTGCCCGCTCTGACTGACAGGGACACTTTAAATCAGGGGCTAGAAGGGAGGGGACTCATAAGGATGGCAGCAGCCTTAGAAACTGCATCTGAGAGTCGGCTATGGGATCCATTGGCAAAAGGGCCATTGAAACATGTCCAGTTTGAGGGAAGCATGGCTATAGAAGGGACAGGAGCAGAGGACAGGTTCTCTGCATACACCTGTATTTCTAGGCTCTTCGACTGAGGTCTTAACCAGGCCACGTCCAGGGGAAACCAGGAACTGACCAACAGTAGGCTCAGCTGGGCTCACTGGACACTCCCCGGTCACTCCCCACCCACCACTGTCCAAATCTATACAGAGTTCATCCAGAAATGACCAGAGCACTCCTCTGGAGGTCCCCTCGGCTGGAGCAGATGCAAGCAGACAGAACAGGGCCAGGGGTTAATGAATAGGAATGGGATTACAGGCTGGCAGGGCCCCCGGGGAACCAGGTGACAGCGAAGGGTTACCCACATCTGTTCAGAGCTGAGCTGATGGCAAGAGGACTCTGAGGCCATGGAAACCAGGTCCAGAAGCTTCACAGGGCTTTGTGTTGAAGAGGGAACATGGAGAACCCTCAAAATGCCTGTACCCCTGGAAGCTGGGAAGGCAACCTTGGGAATTGGGTCTTTGTGTCTGTCACCAGCAAAGCTGAGACAGATAGTAGCAAGTGTCTCAGAGGAGGAAACAGACTTGGCTGAGGAGTCACTGGGAACTTGAAGAATCCAGTCAGAAGCCAGGGAGGCCCAGACCGGGGGGGGGGGGGGGGGGGGGGCACTGGGCTCAGCAGGAAGACTCACTCACCACTCCCCAGAGCCACAGCGGCTCAGCAGCTGCACCGCATGCTCCCAGTGAGGGGGTTATGCCTAGCAAGTGGACACTTTTCACCAAAGCATGTAGAGCTGACACTGTGAATGGACACCTGGACAGTCACACAGGACCCCCTGGTGGCAGCCTGGACGGGCTGATAAGGTTCAGTGGAGGAGGGGGAGGAGCTGCCCAGGACAGTGCCCAGGTGGCTCCTGAGAGGTTAATGGAAGGTGGCAGCATCCCCGTAGGAGCAGTGTGGGGTTCAGGAAAGGGACCTCTGCCACTCACTCAGATGCCGGGCCCTGTATGCTGACGAGGCCAGTCCTCACAAAGCCCACCTGGCCAGAGGCCACGTGCCGGCCCACACACCAGGGCAGGCCAGGCACCTGGGCACCGATGATCTCGATGACATCACCAACACAGAAGGACATCTCTTCGGGCCCTGAGCCCTGAAAGTCAGCTACCGCAGAGGCCAGGCCAAATCCTGAAGGGAGAAGGCCATGTGGTCAGAGCTGAGGCCCTGTGGACAGACAGGGTAGCCCTCAGGAGTCTGTTGGTGTCCATAACTTGGCCAGAGGTGTGTGAAATGAAGCCTGTCTCCTGAGGTCTGAGGAGCTGGGCCTCTCTGTGGTCTTCAGAGGGGCCATTTGATCCTCATACCAGATGGGCCACCAAGGCTGAGACACTGGTGAATTCAGCCCTAGGCCACCAGCCTTCAGGAATAGGACTCGGCCTTACGCAGCTCAGACTGTGTACACGCAGCAGGCACAGGAACCATCCAACACCAGCAGGCTCCACAAGGGGAAGAGAAATCTGTTGCCATCCCCACCCCAAGGGCAGCCTGAAGGACCAGTTCCTCATGAGGAAGACCCAGGACAGGGCCAGAAAACTTATCCACCCTCCATCCTGACCCACAGATTGTAGGCCAACAGTCAGCCAAGCCTAGGATCTTCCAATGAATCAATCTCAATGGGGTATCCTATGAGTTCACATTCCTGGCTCTGCGGGGTGTGAGAAGAGTCCCAACACATTTCCTGAAGAGCTGGGCAATTTAGTTGGGCCCTAAACTTCTCTGAGCTTTAGCTAATTCTGAGTATTGTAGAAAGGATGTCCTCTTCTGACTTAGGGAACATTCAGAACAAACACAGAAACTTCCAGAATACTAGTCCCTGCCGTCTTCTGCTACCTCTCCCACCGGGAGGGAAGTCTAATACTCACCCATCAGCTGGGCCTCAGGCGTCCCCGGTCTATCCATGGATTCATCGACAGGATCCCATGGGACCCTGAGAGTCCACCTGGAGTGGGGAGAAGAGGTCTGTGCCGTGGTCTCAAACTGGGGACAGGTGTGCCCTATAGAATGCTCAAGGAGTAGCAGCCCTTCAGGATGCACAAGGATCCCGCCCCTTCTTCCACATACCTGCCAGGTGTGCGGCTGGTATGTGTGGTGCTACCCAGGCTGGGTGCCTCACCCTAGGGGGCACTGCCGCCCCTGTTACCATGAGCCATGAAGATCCCCCTACCCTCCTCCCCTGGCAAAACATGTGCCCTGCCACTCTCCTGGAGCAACCGGGGCCAGCAATTTGAAGGCCCACAGCCCAGGCAAGGATCTGGATTTCGACTCCTGGATCCTATTTGCTCTGTGGCCTGGTCAAACTGCCCCCACCTTGGGCCTCAGTTTCTCCAAAAATCTTAGCTGATTCCTGCAGCCCCTCCTCTGTTCCAAGGTCTCAGGATGGAGATTTGAGCTTGGTACCTACTGGTGGAATGGAGTCAAGGGCTCTGGCTCGGCCTCTGCTGCTTCTGCCTTGGAGGATGTGCTGGGCGTGGGGGAAGATGAGTCTGTCTCCAGGATGGCCACTCCCAGAGGGACCCCCGAAGTCCGCCTGAGGGCCTGGGAGCCCTTCCTTGCACCCTGAGGTCCCAGCGTCACTCTCACACGGTGGTCAGGACACAGAACAAAGAAGGGCCCTTTGAAAGGACAGACATGGTCAACAGGGTGACCAGTGGGGCAGTCATAGCTCTTTCAAACAGGAAAGCTGCCAGCCCTAACTTCAAGGAGACCCACAGTAAGGGCAGGGACCCTACAGGAGCCCACTGCACCCTCTTCTTCCCAGGATACCCATCTGTGGAGGCCCAAAGGAGGTCCCAACCTCACCTCCACTGACACTGTGAGGCATGCTCAGACTCAGGGACAGACATGGGATTGCGCTTCGATGTCACCAAGGAGCCTGGCCTCATCTTGGTGTACGCCCATGGCCAGGAAAGAAAAGCAGCCCTGAGATTCCTTCCTGGGGACTCAAGACCCTTTTTCTATAAGGCCAACAAGCTCAGAGCACCGGGTGATAGACAAAAACCCTTCCTCTCCATTCTCTTTACCCCTCACCTCTTTGAGAGTCACATACAGTTTTGTTAACCAGTGACAGTGTCTAGGGCACCTTATGCTACATCATGCCTCCCACCCATGACACTCTGTGTCTAGAGCTATCCCCCACAGTGTCCCCAGCCCCGTGAGATCTAACCATGGTCACCGTTGCTGCCCACCTTCCTGGGCGAGGAGGCTCTTGTGTGTCTGCTTCAAGGCATCCTTGCTTACATACATGAGAATGGCCGTCTCCTCCTCCTCACTGGGTGAGAGCAACCAAAAGGTCTGGTCCACCAGCAGGTTCTCCAGGCAGTGGTGCGTGAAGCCTGCAAGACCAGGTTTGACTATCAACAGGCTCCAGGAGGGGCAGAGAACCCCAAGACCTCAAATACCAGACCCAGAGAGGACCCTGATAGACGGTTCTTCTCCAGATTCTGTGGGTCTCTATCTTACTATCTGGGCTGTTAGGGTTACACCTGCCCACTCACTCACTACTTCATATGGCCTTGTGTCTTGGGGTTCAGAGATACCAAGAGTGCAGTGCTCTGCACACTGTGATGCCAGTGTCCTCCATGCCCACTTCCATCAATCATGTGCAGGCCTGTGGGATGCTGGGTGTCACTGCCCGCATAGGGACCATCCATCCTGTTATCAAGGACTGTTTAGCTGGGAGGCCTGGCCTCACTCCCTTTATAAAGTCAGGGCAAATGCTGAGAGAACCCTTCATTTACAAATGTCGGCGGACACGGAGGACAGGAACTAAACAGGCTACTGTTTTCTGGATGGCAAAGTCCCTGACTGGTACCTAGAGAGTATCCAAAGGCCAAGCTGACTGATACGAGACTAAACAATGCAGCAGCTTCTGGTGACTCCTCCCTGCCTGCCTGGAGGGCTGAGAAATGGTGAATCCACAGAGATTGTAGGTGTGAATACATCGTTGTCATCCACAAAGTCCTAAAAACCACACTGGGAAACAATTGTACAATTGATATTTTTTTTAAATCTCATGCTTTTTGTTTTTCTAGACAGGGTTTCTCTATGTAGCCCTGGTTGTTCTGGATGGAGCTGGCTCTATAGACCAGGTTGACCTTGAACTCGGCCGTTTGCCTGACTCTGCTGGGATTAAAGGGTGTGCACCACTACCCAGTCAAAAACTCATGTTTTAAGTCAATTTATGAGTCTGTGTTGGCTCACATTTGAACCTTCCTGGACAGCACATAGTCCATGGGCTATCGATTAGACAGGCCTGTACCAGGGTGTCCTTGGGTGCGTGCATCCAGCCTCCCTCTGAGAAATGCAGAGAGGGACCCCAAAGCAGAGTCCCACATGTAATGCTAGGTTTCTCCAAAGGGGGCTCTACAACCCACTGTGGATGCCCACTGTGCCTTACCAAGAGCGTGGTAGGTGGAAAACTTCCATATTTCTTCAAAAGTCTTAAACGTCACCACGATCCGGTCCTGGTCACTGTGGATGGACAGCAACCTGGCTGACAATTCCTTAAGAGGAAGAGACAGTGAGTGACAATATCCCCCGTGGCCTCAGAGGACAGGTGCATGGCTCTGGCCCTGGTTGGGATGACAAGTGCGGGATTCATTCCCTTACACTTCAAAAACTCGTTATGGCTGTCCTCTACTTCCTATTGTAAGTGGTCAGTTGGGATCCAAATCCTGGAACCAGCAGCCCAGAGGTACAGTTTGTTGAGCAGCTGGAGAGCCAGGGCTGTACTAGGGGCGCGAAGGCGGTTATGTGATACAGCGTCTGACTGAAGACAAAAGTCTAAGAATTTCCAGCGTGTAGCTAAAGGAGCTGCCTTCACATGGGCCATGATTCTACCCCAAGTCTGCGATGGTGACACACAGCCCAGTGCTGTCCCTCACTGTCCTGAGTGACTCTTCAACTCTGTCACCTTCCTCTTCTGTCCTGACTTGCTCCCTAGGCCCCTGGGTTGACTCACGCCGAGCACACGAGCCACTTCCCGGCTGTCATTCTCCAGCAGGCGGAGCCGGCTCCTCAGGGCCTGCTGCAGGCTGGGGCTCCGCAGTCCACTCTTCCGCCTTACGGCCAACAACTGCAGGGTCAGATCTGAAGGAGCAGAAAGTGGTTCAGGCAGCTTATCTGGTCTGATGGGGGAAATGCTCCCCACAGCTTCCACCCCTCAGCAGGAGTCTATAATACAACAAACTCCACAACGCCTGTAAAGGCCCGAGTGACTGTTTCCTCTTCAGCCTTATTCTCTCAACTCTTTGTCTGTGTCCTCAAGTAGGGAACAGGGCTCTGGGCCACCATTTTCCTCTCCAGTCGTGGTTTCCCTAGCTGTGCCTACCCTGCACAGGAAGAAGGGGATTCATGTTCATCCGTCCCATGGGCCAGCAAAGAGTACCCATTCAGCCAGGGTCCCTTAGTAACTGTTACCTTCATCCTCCACTCCCACAACCCAGCTGCAGAGGTGAGCCCAACTCAAACCACTGTGGGGATGCCAGGCACTCTGAAGCCTCCATACTGGCTCTTTCCCATCTTCAGAAGGGCCCTGCCCCCACCTTTACCAATCTACCAAGAGTCCCCACCCTTAAGATGCCTTGGCTGGGAAGGGACAGCTGAGCTGCAGCCAGCTCTCCCGGGCCTCTCTCAGACGGTGTTCTGATAGCCACACATCCAGAACCTTGTGTACTATGACCTGGCCTGGCTCCCAGAACTGTAGAGTAGCACAATCCAGTGGGTCTTTCTTCATGATGAATACCCTGTTTGTCTGCATGTTACGTTCAGTGGCCGCCAACCATTTGGGTTTCAGGGCTCTTGAGAGTGTCTCAATGTGGCTGAGGTGGCAGCCTTTTCATCTAGCACAGTAACTTTGAATGCAAGCTGCCCGTGTGATTAGCGTCTCCACCCTGTCCCCAAAATAAAATCTGTTGGCCCTGTGTGATCCTCTCTGCTGCTTCAAGACGTCAAAGCATCCTCCACCCTGTCTCAGCTCTTTTTCCTGCGGTGCCCTGTGCCTAACCTGGGCTAGACCTTCCTCTGCTGTCATTTCCTCTAATGCCTCACCCCAGAATCCAGGCTCCCGGGCAGCCAATTTATCTGTCCCAGTGTTTGGAAATGCTAATCAAACTGGCCCCCTGACCCTCAAGGTCACTTGCAGCAGCCTTCTCAGGGGCCGTTCTCTCCACGGAGGATACTGGGGTGTGGGAGAGGAGTGTGAGGGAAGGAAGGAGAGATGCTGGTTCCCACGTCCGTGGGATAGTCCAGAGCACCTGCCAGCATCTTCTGGCCTGGGGATTCTGATGTCAATATTCTCACCCCAAGTGGCGAAGGTCCAGAGTCTGAGAAGTGTGGAAGTGTCTGGAACAGTGGTTCTCAACCTGTGGGTCGCGACCCCTTTGGGATTGTATATCACCCCCCCCCCCAGATCAGGTATTTACAATTCACCACAGTGGCAAAAATACACTTAGGAAGTAGCAACAAAATGATTTTGTGGTTGGGGGTCACGACACCATGAAGGACTGTATGAAAGGGTCAAGACGTTAGGAAGACTGAGAAGCACTGCTCCGGAATCTTACGTTTCACAAGGAACCTGAGCTGTGAGCGCTTTTGAACTCCCTCTTCCCTGCAAGGGCAGGCTCTGCATTTGCAATTGCCCAATGGTTCATGCACCCCAAGCGACTGCGGGCAGCACTAAGCACCCCAAAGGGGGACTCTGAGGAAGATGGGGATAACAGCAAAAGAGAAAGTTCAATTGCAGAGCCGGGTGCTCAGGCCTCCCACAACTGGAGATAACGGAGAGGCTCCAAAGGGAACTTCCTTAGCCCAATGCTATATGCAGTGCTCCCCAACTGTCCTCAGTAGATGCTAGTGTAAGGGTGCAGAGGCAAGCACAGGCTGACCCTGACCTTCCAGCCTTTCTTGTGTGGAGAGGCTTAGGATCGAAGGCCTATCTATCCTTAGCATCCTGAAGCAGGAACTTGCATTTGCCTTGTTCCAGATAATGTTAATGTGGCAAAGCCCTGGGTGGATTTTGGCGTGCTCCTGAGACTCTCTACACTTGCTTACCTGGTGACGTGGAATGATCCCTCCCCAAGGCCCTGTGTTGAAGTCTTAGTCCTTAGCTTGTGGTGTTAGGAGGTGGTGGGGCTTTCAAGGGGAGGGCCAAAGCTGGGTGTGGTGACTCATGCCTATAATCCTGGCACACAGAAGGCTAAAGCAGGAGGATTGCCTTGAGTTTGAGGCTACCCTGTCTCAAAGAACAAAACCAACTGGGTGTGGTGGCACACACCTTTAATCCCAGCACTCAGGAGGCAGAGGCAGGATCTCTGAGAGTTTGAGGCCAGCCTGGTCTACAAGAGTGAGTTCCAGGACAGGTTCAAAAAGGGACAGCAAAACCCTGTCTCGAAAAACCAAAAAAAAAAAAAAAAAAAAGAAAGAAAGAAAGAAACGAAACCAAAACAATGAAATTGGGGCTGAGTGGGAGTCACTGAAGAAGGCAGGGAGATTGCAAAACCAGTCTCCTCTCTCTTTCAATTCCCAACCATGGGACAAGTGCTCTTTCCTGACAAGTGCCCCCACTGTGACTTGCTTCCCTAGATTCAAAGCAATGAGCCAGCCAACCATGGTGAGCAGAAGGTCCACCCACTCTACCAACCTACCTCTGTGCTGCTGTTGACACAGACCACAGATCTGGTCTGTTGTGAGACCCAGGCCCTGATGCTCACCTGTGGGATATACTGCCGTTTGGCGGGGACGGGTTTCAGCAGCCAGCTCAGCCATGCTGCGGGGAGAAGCTGCATCTGCAACATACCAGACAAGGTGATTAGAGGGGCAAGAGATTCTCCAAACAACCCGGTCCTTCAGAAAGAAGGCTTGGCACCCACTGGACTCCTTTCTCATCAGTCACCTGGCATGCCTCATAAAACCCCCCAAAGAGGGTAAGCTGTGAGCCTGGTAGCATGCCGCAAGAAACAGGTCCTGACCCAGCATGCTCTGGAACCCGATAAGGGCCTCAGAGTGAATTAAGGTGCCATCGGTTGGTATATGCAGCTCCATGCAGTCTTACCCCCTGCAGCTTCAGGACACCGTTCACACCTCATGGCTCTGACCATTCTCCAAGTTCAGATCTCTGACTCTGTCCCCCTTACCAGATGTCTTTCCAGATGCAACGGCAGCATGTCTAAAATTTGCTCTCAAACAATTTAGAAAAATTGTCATGTCTATATATACCCTCGGAGCGAGAAGCAGTGAACACGGAGAAATGCCACATTGGAAACATTCATGGGAGGAGACCAGAGTCGCTTACTCTGTTTCTTGTGACTTCTGCTGCTCCGCCCCCACCCTTCCAGGACTCAGAACTGAGGATGTCCTATCCACTGCGTAGCCTTGCTGCCAGTGGTCCTCAAGACAGAAGTCACTGAATGAGCCTGGTTACAGCCATTCTGATGCCACAGTGTGTGTGTGTGTGTGTGTGTGTGTGTGTGTGTGTGTGTGTGTGTGTGTATGTGTCGTGATGGTGGTGGTAGTGGTGATGGTGGTGGCCGCAATGTTAGGGTTTACTTTACAACCCAGTAATTCCAATTTCTAAGCGTCCACTCAAAAGAAATGAAGAATCGGGTCTACACAAAAGCTTATACCTGTGTGCGTGGCAGGTATCCTAACCATGGAGAGGGGCAGGCAAGATGTCCCTGCTGGCAAAGGTGCTTGCTACTGAGCCTGACAACTTGCGTTCAATCTCTGGGACCCACAGAGCAGCCTCCCGAGGGGAAGTTTCTGGCCACATGGCCCACAATGCTTCCCAAGCTGGTAGTCTCTCCCTGGGTGGCCTGGGGGTGACCCTCAGGACTTCCCTGCTTATCTGCATGTTCCCTTTTGCTTTCCTGCCCAGGAAAAGGAGAGCCATGGCAAGCTGTGGGTTCCCCAGGCCCCAGCCCAGCCAACCCTCCCTTCCTGGGAGGACCATTTCCTGTTTTTGAGTCAGTACCAGACCACCAGGCTCCTCCTCCTCCTCCTCACCCAGGGGCAGAAGGCCCAAATGGCAGGTCTACAATCAGCAGGTACCCAGCCTCTGCACACCAGGCCTGCCTGGGAGGTTAGGGCTCCCTTCTCTTGGTATGTCATTTATTCTTGTGTCAACCTGGAGTGACTTAGAAGGTAGCATTTGGCTAGCTCTAGAGGCCAAAGACCGGACAGCTGAGCAAGTAACAGTCATACAGCATGAGGAAGCTTGAGAAATGGGAGGGCCGGTCCTCTTCCTCTCTCTTCTCTGTCAGGGCCCAAGGACAGCAGTGATGAGGCCCATGGGGTTGCTAAGGTTGCCTCTCAAGTTTTTCAGGTGGGGGAAACTGAGGCCCAAGTCTAGCAGTACCCTGTGGACAGCCATGATAAGAATGAGCCCTCCTGGGATGTGGCCCCTCTGGCTTCCTCATTGTAGTGCCCAGCTGTGTCTGGGTAGCCACACAGCAGGTGGCACAAACCAAGCCTCAGGAAAAGACTTCAGTCCTGGCTTGGCCCTGGTCACTATTGAGCCTGAGCCTTGGTTTGCCGTATGGGAGGGCACTCCACTCTGAGTAATGCAGGGAGCCAATGAGGACAAAGCAGGATAGCATTGCATAGACTAGTCAGTCCATCATGAGTATTTCTAGAACATTCTCTAGATGAGCAAGTTGGCTCCAGGGCAACTTTGCTATCACTGAGGCTCTTAGAGAGGCCCCTGGTCAGCAAAGGACTCACTGGGCCTAGCTGCACTGCACCCAGCTCAGAAGCCTGGCCTTCTTTACTGAACCCAGTGGGCCCAGTGAGTAGTACCAGGGTACCCACTCAGCTCTGTCAGCATGGAAGAGTCAGAAGTACATGCAGTAGACAAATGGACAGGAGGATAAGATGGGCATCAGCAGCTGTACTCACCACCTTTGACTCTTGCCTCAGCCTCCTCAGGCCCTGCTCTCTCTTGACCAGTGGGCATGCTCACGCATACACTGTGGATCTGGTCCCCATGGCTACAGCCTCTTGGAGGCTCCTCGGGGCCCCGTCCCATGGTGAATAGCTCAGCAGTCACCTCCTCCTCTCTGGAGCTCCTCATGACACACAGTGGCCTCAAGGCTAAGAGCTGGGCATGTTGTTGGCCTTCTGTGAAGAGAGGACAGTGGTCAGATGACAGGTCTCTTAGTGACAGGATGTTGTGGTTAGAGGCAGGTCAAGAGAAGAGAAGACTGGCAATACAGGGTGCCCAGCACCTCCAAGATCCGGCAGTGAGCTTTGTTTGCCACAGGTGACCCCACAGCCTGATCTGGGGACCAGACCCATAAGTTTCTGCATGCTCTTCCTACACCTCAGGCCATCTCACCCACCTCTTCAGACCCTCATGTCTGCCATGTTTTTTACAATGGTGGGGCCTTTGTGCAGAGGCTGATATTTTTGACCAGAGAACCCAGACCCTTCACCAGTGAATCCCCCAAGCAACTTTTCAGAGCTCCACTTGACAACTTCCTCCCAAGCTCAGTCAGACAGCTGAATTAGGCTTCCTCAGAACCGGGCACCAACAAGGACATCAAATCAAAGGCACCTCATCTGACAAGACAGGTTTGGTGGGGTGCTGGGTATCTCCCTTCTTGCTCTGCAGGAGGTCCCTGAGAAATGGCTCAGTGTCCGACCTGAGACAGCTGCTCAGACATCCTTGTAGATGTACAGGATGCTGTGGGGACAGGAATGAGCCCAGGCCTCCATCAGACACCTGTGGATGCTGGTTTTCAATGGGATGATCACACACCCCATCTAGCTAGGGGTGAGGGAATCAGCTCAGAGATAGGCAAAGAGGGAAAGAAGGGAGAAAAGGGGAGGGAGGGGTGGAAAGGAGAGAGAAGGGAGGGAAGGGGAGAGAAGGGATCTCGGTTTTGTAGGCTATGGGGTTCCAGACCCCATGACCTCAGTATTACTGGTGACCCCAGGACCTGTCACTGTGCCTCACTCTTCCCTGGTGTCAGAAGTGATAGAAGAACAATGTAACGGGACAGCCATGTTCCTGAATGGTTCTATCATCCATCAGAGGGCACAGAGCACCAGATGCAGGTGAGTGAATGGAAGGGGCCACAGGCAGGGCTATGGAGCACAGGCTAGACTCTCAGCTTTGGTAATTGTGACAGGGCTAGCCACAACACCCTCAGAAAGGACAAAGGGCCCTATGCAGAGGTTGGTTGAATGTCGTTCAGAACACTCCAGCCTACAGGCCTCTCTCACTTCAGGACAGAGTATCTGCCGAGGGTCGGAAGCTTTCATCTCTGTAGACAGAACAGTCATGGGGGCACCCTCTTACTGAGTCCACAGTCTGACCCTACCCTTTCTTACCCCATACTGGGCATGGGATACCCAGATACAGATCCAGAAACCCAGCTGGCAGAGTGCGACCAGAGCCCACATGTGCCACCAACTGCTACCATGAATGGCCCATGCCTACTGATCTGTGATGGGGAACTCCCGCCAGCAGAGGTAGACAGGGAAGTGGGGCATCTGGGCTCCTTTCAGATCTAGGATATAGGTCACAGGACTAGGATGGGCAGGAGCCCAGGCCTACGATGCAGAAAGCAGAGGTGCCAGCAAACTTTTACCCAGGACTAAGGGGTTTGCTGCCATGCCTGGTTTTTTTTTTCTCTCTCTGTGTGTGTGTGTGTGTGTGTGTGTGTGTGTGTGTGCTTGTGCAGGGTGTAGGGTGTAGTGGAGAGGAGAGGCTGGAGTAGAAAAGCCAGGGGTGCTGTGACCGGTCTTCCCCCCAAAATAGGGCAACAGAACCTTTATGAGACTCATTGTACATTAGGTACATCAGGACTGCCTGGCCTGGTTCCTGCTCCCTCCCCAAGAACTGCCCAAGCACATGGAACCGGGCCAGCCAGCCAGGCTTAGCTTTAGGAGGTTTAGAGACATAGGCTACACACCTACTTACCAGTCATCTACTGCCTGGGGCCAAGGCCCATGGAACTTCCACTTTACAAATGGGGAAACTGAGGCTGAAACTGTGCACAAACTTTTTTTTTATTTCGAGACAGGGTTTCTCTGTGTAATAGTCCTAGCTGCCCTGGAGCTAAATTTGTAGACCTGATTGGTCTCAAACTCACAGAGATCCACCTACCTCTGCCTCCCAAGTGCTGGGATTAAAGGTGTGTACCACCACCACCTGAGTGATGCCCATTTCTAGTGGTGGGGAGGAATCTGTAACTCCCTTCACTGATACTGACTGTGAGCCCAAGAGCCTTCTACCTGCTGCTCCCTGTAGCGTTCAGGAGGCTGGCCATCTTGTGGGGGAGGGAGAACTTTCCCTGGGAGTTGCCCACAGAGACCCCAGCAGGGATTCGGCACAGAGTGACAGAACCCTAGATGGCTGAATCAGGAACGGGAGGAGTCAATGCAAGTCCCCATGGGCACTGCTGGCACCATGAGGACTGGCCCTGGCCTAACTCATGGCATCTTCCCTTCTACAGATCAAGGGTGGCAGGATCCCCATTCTGTTGTTGCAATAAACACTGCTGCCCCCTAACCTGTGCCAGGCCTGTGAGCAGCTGGGTAGTCAGTCACATAGCAAGGAGTGTCAGCTGCAGGTGGTCACCTAACCTTGGGGGTAGGCAGCTGGAAAAGGAGAGAGATTCACAGGGAGGAGACTTGGGTCCCTAGGAGAAGTGGCCTCAGTGAGCCCCTGACCTACCCATCCAGGACCTGCCTTTCATGGAATCCAATAGGTTTATTTGCGGACAAATCCTTCTCATTCTCCAACTATGCCTGAAGGCTAAGATCTGAGATATGCAGATAGGAAAGAGATATCTCATACCAAGGGTACCAAGAGGACCCTGGATCCCTACAGACACCTGTTTACCTCAACATTCAATCACAAAGGAAAACAAACAAACAAACAACTTCAGGCCCCAGGATCCTGGCATGGCCCAGTTCACAGCACAGGGACAGAATTACAGACCAAGTCTGCCCTCCTGTCCCCTGTCCTAAGGCACGGTCCCAGCTGGTCATGCCTGAGATCCTCCAGGCCATCCTTCAGGCACTGGCCCTATCAGCCTGACCCCCTCCACAACCTAAGACCAGCCTGAGCCTGGACTTGTGTCCTTCCCTGCCTTAGTTTACCAAACTGTCACCCTGGTTCCTACCACCGCAGAGGCCCACAGTCTTTCTTGCCCAGGTCTGTGAGGATAGGTACATGCCCAAGGGGTAGGTGACTTCTGATCCCCTCTGGTGTAACACAACGGGGCCCTCAACCAAGTATTTGATCCAGTCTCTTGAGTGAGGCCCTGGTCTATAGGGTCTGTGGCTTCCAATCACTGCCCCCCCCCAACTCACCATGTCCCACCCCAGTGTTCTTAGTCTTCTCTCTCTGCCACTTAGACCTTCAGGTGTCCCTACCTCCAGGCTGGCCAGTGTCACTACAGAAGCTGACCGATGCCCACTAAACTTTCCATTCCTGGGTCAGGGAGGCACTCAGGGGTCTCACACAGACCTGGGACTGGGCTTGAAGTGTTTCTCAAGAAATGGGACTCCCAGCTGAGGGAACTTCCACCTACTCATTGAAGGCCCCCAAACTGCAATCACAGTGGGGCATAAGAGCCCCAAAGAGGACGTGGGCCCTGTCTGCAAATGTGGAGCCACCTCCTCCCTACACAGATCTCCACAGGCTTGCTTGGCCTGCTCCAGCAAGAGAAGCAACCCGGAGTCCAGCCAGCCCAGCCCCAGATGGTGTCCAAAAGCCTCAAAAGTACACGTGCTGGGTTCAAGTGACTAAAAGTGGTGTACGGAGTCTCCTTCCAGCCTTTGCTTTCTGCCCAGGCGGCAGAAGCATGAGGTGACCCCAGGTCCATCACCGCAGGCTCTGACCTCCAACGCCCACCTAGTTTACTGCTGGAACACAGAGACCTAGGACCAATCTCAGTGGGGGAAATGTTCTATGCCTCAGTTTACCGACCCGTAAAATGAGAACGAAAACACCCACTCAGGGTGTTAGGAACATCAAGCAGGCAGACAGCACGCTGGCTTACAGCCGGCATCAGTACTGTAGGCTGGACGGAGGAGCCTCTATGGTTGGCCCTGCCTGTGTCTCAAAAGATCTGGCCGGAGACCCATCAATGGACTTCCTGAAACTAGGCTTTGCAGGACTGTTGAGACTTTGCCTGGAGGTGGCAGTGTTCTCCACAGGGTGGGGACTTGGTTGGAAACAGGTGGTTTCAGATGAAGCTACCCTCAGTCCTGTTGGATGTTGGATTAGAATGGTCTCAACAGATAGGTGGTCATGCCAGATTAGAGTGAGCCTCTGCCTGGTGCCTGGGGTCTACAAAGACCAGGGCACACAGACGAGGAGGGCACATGACAGAGGCAGGAGCCACTCAGGCACAAGCAGAGTCTGGAAGAAGCAGGAAGGACCTTGCCTTGGGAGCTCTGGAGGCTGTACCCTTCCTTGTCTCTGACTCCTGGCCTTCAAACCCTAAGAGAACAATTTCTGTCACAGTCTGTTATGGCAGCCATAAACACGGTGACAGCCTGAAGGTTTCTCTCCTGGGAAATGGGCTTCACACACCCACATCGTGGCATCTGTGACTCCACACACTTAAGACACTGGCATCCCGCCTGCTGCAAAAAGTTCCGTGAAACCAGCAACCTAGTGACGGTCATGTAAAGGTGGCACCTTTCAGCACCCTCCTCAGGCTTCACCTTTACCTCAGCCAGGAGGATGACCCTCACTCCACCCATGCCACAGATGTGGAACACAAGGTTTGGCCCAGCCACAGTCCCAAAAGCAGGGGACTGTAAGTCAGGTGGCGGGAGTCTGGTCCCTCACCCCGAGCACAGGTCCTGGAGCCCTGGAGTGCTAGAGCCCTAAAACAGGCTGCTCCTATGAGGTCTCCAGAGACAGTAGTCAGTAACCCTAGCCAAGATATGCATTTCATTGGTTAACATAGAGACCCAGAGTGACCTCACAGTGGCCCGGTCACAGACACAGGGGCGCCACAAGCTCCACACTAGCATGGGCGTTCTTGTCATGGGCTGCAATGAACAAAAACTAGAGTTCAATACTGGGGCCCACTGGCTTTTGAATCCCATGTCTTTTCCCGACCTCAAGGACACATTCGCAAGGGCCAGGTCACAATTAGCTGTTGGTCTCATCTGAGCAATCTTGACAGTCTAGCAGAAGAACCCTGGGGTGCTGAGTGCCAGTCTCTAACAGCTCCCTGGCAGGGTTCTGGCACAGCCCAACCCTAAACAAGCCAGAAGAAAGAGGAAGGTTGAATACTATTCTTAGATACAGTTGTGGCAAAGCCTGGCTCTACCAATCACAGCCAACTCACAAAATCCATGTCCCTTTCCGGAGCCCCCCTTACCTGCACTTGGTTCCTCAGAGAACCGCCTTCCAGGCTCAGGGACGCAGGTGCCAGGTGGCCACGTCTGGCTCAGCTCCTTGCTGACTGGCCGGCCCACAGGCTGTCTGTCTCCAGCTGGCCTGGACAGGCAGGGGCCGCCCACAGCCGGCTGGCTGACTGATCAGTACTGCCACCGCCCCCCTGTTTCCTGCCCTGCTTCCTCCCTGAGCCTAGGGGCCTGGAGACCCAAGGCGGGCTGAGTACTCCAAGCTCTCCACTGACCGGTTGATCATTAGCTCCTTGTGGACCAGAGCCAGGCCCTGTCACTGCCTGCTCACTGCCAGCCTTGTGCTCTGTGGTGAAGGCTGGGGACACCCTCAATGCTGAGATTGGGGAAGTCCACCGGAAGCCGGCCCTAAGGCCCTGCTAACCCCAGTCCAGCTCTCTGTTCCCTTTTCCCTGCTACACACGTGCGTACACATGCATGCAGATATGTGGGTGGCCTCAGAGACATGTGTGTGGGTACGCAGGCCTCACACATATGTCTGCATGCATATTGCACGAAATACACATGCCCTGCTTCTCACTCTGCCCCTGGCACCATCTCAGCCCTCTGATTCCAACGGGTCCATTCTGGAACGGGCCAGCCTCCTTTTCAGCTTGCAGGTACTACAGCCTTGGAACCGGCCTGAGCGGGTAGACACTTTCCCTTTCCCACAGGCTGAAGTCTATCCTGAGAACTTCCCTATGACCTCAGGCCCATGCAGAGCCCACCCTGAAAAATGGGGCTGGTCTGCCTGCCACACTGGCTAGGTACTGTGGGTCTCTCCCGCCTGCCTGTCTCCATTTGTGAGGGGTTCTGAGGATGTAGGTACACTATGTTTCACATCTCTCTCCAGAGAACATAGACCCATGGGATGCTAGCCTCCCACTAGGCCTGTTTTTCTGAAAGCTGTGTCAGTAGAGGTCCCTGCAAGCCCACACCCATACATGGGTCTGGAAGTATTTCCTCTCCCGGCTATTGTCCCCACTGCGCCCAAACCAGTATCCTGTTTGTCTCAGAAGCTGCTCTCTTGGCCCAAGGCCAGGGGGATTTTCTGAGAGACTCCCCCAGTGTGTGCAGGGCACTCCGGGGCCATCCAGTAGGGGAACCATCTTTCTGATCCAGGGCTCTTCAGTAGGGCCATCCTCAAGTTATGAGGTACAAACCAAAACCACATAGCTCTGGCTTCCAGAGGGCCACTCAAACCCCAGTCTGCCTCTCTTGAGATCCCTCCAGAAGAACCTGTCACTTTCCTGAGCCTCAGTTTCCCCTTTGCAAAAAGTAGAGTTGGGGGGGGGGGCACTCGGCTCCCACAGTTCTGATCCATGACATGGCTGTAGCATGTTCAAGTTGTCATTGCCATGATGCTGATCCCTTGGGTAGATCACACCATGGGACTTTGTGACAGCCCAGTGCAACTGTCATCCCAGTGACCCCAACAGGTTTGATATCAAATAGAGACGTATCTTTCCCAGGGTTCTTCAATATAGGCAAGCACTGGAACCAGGGTCTTTTCTCCCTTACCCCCTCACTCTTTGGTATCTATGTCTAGACAGAGGCAGCAGGCCCTATTCCTAGGAACCCCCAAAATCAGGCCCTACCCTGAGAGATGAGGTTTCCAGAGCATCCCAGGCTCATGCTTTAAAAGCCAAGCCAAACAGCAGTGGCCCCACTTCTCGTCCCTCTTCATCACATAACTTCCTCGGCGCTACTGAGATACATTAGGCACGAGAGTGACCCATAGCCAGTTGCTCCTCACCCGTCGCACCTCTTGTCCCAGCTCTTCTCATTTCCTCACCTGCCCCAGGAGGGGAAGTCACAGATGGAGCTACGGGGAAGGTATGTTATCCTCCTCAGGGAGGTCTCGCTGACAGAAGCTCGCCTTCTGAGGCAGGCTCTCCCTGCCCACCCAGGCCAATGAGGCACACATTTAATGAAGTCATAGGCACAGCTACTATTTTGGACTGTCCTGTGACTATTAAATGAAAGAGCAGGATGCATCTAAGACAGGGGACAGAGCCATCCCGGGGAGGCCATGGTGCCATTAAACCACAGTGGGGACAAAGGAAAGTTCCTGGCCCTCTCACCTAGTGTCCTTGTTCTCCCCAAACATACTCTGAGGCTCTAATTCCACACCCTCTGCATAGTATCCCCTTGTGTGGCACACTCAAAGGCTTCTTTGGAGACAAGTGTACCATTGCAAGGTTCTTCTGCTCCAGGCTCTACCAATGAGAGAGTCCACATCTGCCCACCAGGATCCAGCTATGGCTTGAAGCCCCAAAACCATGGTGGCCCACTGTATCAACTCTGATACCAGGATGCCATGACTGACTTGGAGGGCAGGTAAGGCAGACAACAGAAGCAGGACTTCCTGGAAGTGGAAGATTCTAAGCCAAACTCTGGAGGGAAACTAGGCAAAGATGTATTATTGTGAGGGGTCTCCAAGAGGACAGGTGAGCTCTGAAAACCACTTAAGCCCAAGTATATCCCAGAGGACTAAGCCTCTGGAAGCAACCCACTCCCTAACACGGGCAGCTAGGAGAGGCTAGCCGCCCTGCCCTGCGGTTAATCTGTAACGGACTATAAAAATGTTGAGCTCAGTAGAGCAGAGGCCTCCAGCAGAGCCTCAAAGATCATTAGAGAACATGAAGACAAGCATACTTTAAGGCCCAGAGAAGAAATGTGTTTAGCTTTGCTGACCGTCACGTCTGTTATAATTCTGCCATCATAATGGGGCATTAGAGAAGTAGCCAAGGATAGGCATGACCATCCTCCACCACCACTTTTCACAGCAGGGGACCAGGTCTGGCCTATGAGTGTGGTCTGTGGACTGCTCTGTTGAGGCCTTGAGGCAGATAAGGTCATGCTGTCCTGAATACCAGTGGCTCACTTAGGCCCCTGTGACAGACTGGGCATGCAAAGCCTCAGTGCGGGGGAATCCCTGTTAGGACATGAGATGGGGCTAAGAGATGGTGCGAGCAGCTGACTTGTGTAGAATACAGGAATGCAAGCTTTCTCTACTCTGGGAGGGTGGACACAGTCACACAGAGGACAGTAAACCATCTGTTTTCTCGTGGTTCTAAGGAAGACTTTTGGGTGACAAGGCAGCAGTTGACATCCTTCAGGACTGCACACGGGGAAACTGAGGCTTGTGAAGAGAGTCACCCTCAGCCCCTTGCACAGGAAAGAGGGACTTCAATATATTTTCATTTCCAGGCTAATTCTTAGAGATCAGCTCTGTCTACATACGGGTACAGCCTTGGGGATGCACCCTAGCCTGATTCTCCCTGTGTCAAAGCTGCCTAGCCCTGAACCCAGTTTGTGTCTCTGCAGTGTCCTGCAAACATCAACCAGTCTAAGCACACACTTCCCATGCACCTCTGTGAGAAACAAAATTATATCAGCTAAGAGTTCTTTCCGGAAACTGAGGTCCCCAGGCCGTATTACTGCCCTCTAAGGTGGGCAGGAGGACTTGAAGCAGGGATTTCTGCAGCCCTGCCCCCCAACATCAGCCACAGGCTTAAAATGGGGGCAACAGCTCTGAGGCCACTTCGGTTGTTACGGAGGCACACACAGACCCACTTCGGTTGTTACGGAGGCACACACAGACCCACTTCGGTTGTTACGGAGGCACACACAGACCCACTGCGGTTGTTACGGAGGCACACACAGACCCACTTCGGTTGTTAGGGAGGCACACACAGACCCACTTCGGTTGTTACGGAGGCACACACAGACCCACTTCGGTTGTTACGGAGGCACACACAGACCCACTTCGGTTGTTACGGAGGCACACACAGACCCACTGCGGTTGTTACGGAGGCACACACAGACCCACTGCGGTTGTTACGGAGGCACACACAGACCCACTTCGGTTGTTACGGAGGCACACACAGACCCACTGCGGTTGTTACGGAGGCACACCACAGACCCACTTCGGTTGTTACGGAGGCACACACAGACCCACTTGCTCTCTCAGCCGCTTTCCATTTCTTCACTCCTAGCTAAACCTCTAGTGCTGTCGGTGTGCCTGCCACACCACACACCCCAAGCTACCTTTGCTTCAGCTGCAAGCTCAACATCAGCTGTGGATGCCAAAGGCCCCCTCCCTGATCTCTCCAACCAAGCAAACTGCATGTACCCAGTCCTCCTTTGTCCTGCTCTTGTGCCAGCTAAGTGCGAGGGGACTGCTTACCTGGAGCCTGGAATCAGGCTTGGCTCCTATATTTCCCTCCCGCCTCCTGTGGAACATCGTGTATGGCCCTGGAGAGACAGAGGGGCATCCGCAGGCAAGCCCTCCCTGCCTGCTCTGAGCAGGAAGCCCCAAGGTGACAGTCACACCTGCACCCTTCACAACCCCGGAGCCCAGCTGTGATGTTTCCCAAGTGATGTAATGGAGGAGTGACCAGAGGGATCACTGCTCTGATGCCAAGCCAGGTGTGTACTGTGGGGTCTCTTCTCGTCTGCTAAAGGAAGGGGCTTGCCCTTCGCCTCTATTCATACTATTCGTACACAAAAGACAACCTGGAGACAGACACCTATCTCCCACTGTTCACCCCCATACACAACTCTCCTCAGAGGTGACTGAAGAAGAGCAGGTTCTGGAGTTGACAGTTCAGATGAGTCCTCTGGATAGCTACCTCAAATTCAGCCTCCAGGTCTGCCTGGCTCAGCACCTGCTAGGTATGAAGAAGCAGGGGCACAAAGGAAGCTGTTATCTTTACTCATGATAGTTCAGCCGGGTAAGAGTAGAGACGGACCAGTGCTGAGCATCAGAGATGTGGCCGAGCCACCCACAAGAGTTCACGGTCAAGTGGCAATGATAGCTATCGGGGCCAGACAAATAAAATAGCTCCTCCCCCACCACTGGGACAGGACAGGCAATAGGCCAGTGACTAAATCTTGGCTGTAGATGGGTGGAAATGGCCTGGATGTGGAATGCCCAGACAGCTGGGGCTCAGGAAATGTGACTGAATGCATTTCCATATGGTCACGGAGTGGCTGGAGGTGCCAAGAGGCAAGAGAATACAATTGGTGGACTGATGGGCTGATGAATCAACCACGGATAGGTAGGTAAGCAGATAATAGGCCGGAATGCAGGCAGACCAATAGACAGACAGACAGACAGATAGATGGGTGAATGAATTATTGGTGGCTCAACAGGTGCCCACTGTGATATGACTATGCCAAGAGGACACGGATACTCACTTGAAAAGGTCCCAGTGGATGCAGCTAGAACAATTTGAGCAAGAAAATGAGGCAGCAGGTGGAGGACAGCTCAACGCGTGATATCTGTTCTTGGCTGTCAGTTCGCCACAGCCGCAATGAGCTAAAACCCAGGTGGCTGAGCATACCTGTGAAGGATTTTTCTTTTTCTTAAAAAAAAAAAAAGACTTATTTTTAACCTGGGAAGACCCACCTTTCATGTGTGCCACACCTTCTGCTGGCAGCCTCTGTAAAGGACGTGGAAGAAGGAAGCTTGTTCTCTTCGCCTGCTCTCGCCCACTCTGGCAAGCCCGTTCCCTCACTGGATTTGAAGCCTTTAGGAGTCCAGCATATACTGAAGACCACTTGAGACATCCAGCCTCGTGGACTGAAAAACTACCTCCAGACATTGTTGAAGTAGCTGAACTACAGATGGTAAACCATTCTAATAAATTCTCTTTATATGTTGACAAAATTTATGTTCATTCTGTTTGTTCTGTTCCTCTTGAGAACCCCGACTAATACACAAGGTATAAGATAATGGCCCTAAATCTAGCTAAGCATGGTGCTTTGAATGAGAATGGTTTCTATAGGCTTATATATATGATTTTTTGTTTTGTTTTTGTTTGTTTGTTTGTTTTTGGAGATAGGGTTTCTCTGTGTGGCCTGGCTGCCCTGTAACTCACCATGAAGTCCAGACTGGCCTCCAATTCAGAGATCTGCCTACCTCTGCCTACCGAGTGCTGGGTTTAAAGGTGTGCACCACCACTGCCTGACCACAGGTATATATTTGAATGTTTGGTTCCTAGTGGGTGGACTGTTTAGGCAGGATTAGGAGGTGTGTGGCCTTGGAGGAGGTGTGTCATGGGTGGGGGACTTTTAGGTTTCAAAAGCCCACACCAAGGCCTGTGTCAAGCTGCCCCTGCCCTGGATCAGTACATAAGCTCTCAGCTACTGCTCCAGTGCCACGCCTGCCTCTTTGCCCCCAGGTTCCCTGCCGTGATTGTCACTGATTTATCCTCTGATACTGGAAGCAAGTCCCAGTTAAATGCTTTCATTTGGAATTTGCCTTGGTCATGATGTCTTTTAACAGCAATAGAAAAGTTATTGAGACCGTGTCTTGGGGTTACTATTGCTGCGAAGAAATGCCATTGGCCACAGCAACTCTTTTAAAGAAAACATTTAGTTGAGAGTGTCTTGCTTACAGTTCAGAGACTCCGCCCATTACGATCATGAAGGGGAGCATGGCAGTGTGGAGGCAGACATGCTCCTGGAGCCCAGGGTGCTGCATCTGGCAGACATCAGGAAGTTGACTGTCACACTGAGGGAAGAAAAGGACCTCAAAGCCCAACCCTACAGTGACACACTTCCAACAGAAGGTGTGGCCAAGATTAAAGGTGTGCCCTCCAGCCTCAAGGTCTGGATTAAAGGTGTGTGTCGTCCAGCCTCCTCCACTCCCTAGAGCTTCTGTGGGCCAAATGCATTCAAACTACCACAGACAGTAGGTAAACGGGGTGGTGGGGAGGGGACACGACATAGGCCACTCAGTGCATTCCACAAACATGTTACTCTCCTACCCCGACTACAAGAAACCTGACAATTACTCCCTAAGTGTACCATACATGGTGACTTCCCCAGGACAGTTTAGAGGGGACCAGAGCAATCCTATCATACAGACTCATGACCAGCAAAGCAAGGGGCCAGGGTCAGAACCAACATCAGGGTCCTGGGATCCCATCACCCAATCCCACAAACCCAGGCAAATCCTACTGTGTATGTGGAACGGGGTAGGGGGACACGTGGGGCGGGCATTCACTCTGCTCTGCAGTCAGGGAAGACTTTTAGAACTCAGTTGGTTGATTCTTGAGCGGGTCTTGGAGGCTGCATGGGTGTAGAGTGCTGGGCCGCGTGATACTCAAGGTGGACGAGTCCTAAGTGGACCTGACAGAGGAGGGAGGTGGAGGCAAGCTCACGCCATGGTGAGACACATCTGCAGTGATGGTCCCAGTCCTCCTTTACCCCCGAGGGGACGACAGTGGGGACAAGAAACAGTTGGGTAACAGATCTCACCAGACACCTACATTTGAGCAACGGTAGTCCAAAGAGGGCTGACTTCCCCCATTCCTATCTATTACCTTAAAACTTGACAAGATGTTGACTGGCCCCTGACAAGGCCCCCTTTGTCACTGCCAAGGTTAGATCAGCAGCACTGACATCCGTCACCACATCCTTGGCAGGTAGCCCAGATCAGAGCACCACTAGGTCACCAAGACTTGCAATCACAATTGCAGTCACCTTTGGCCAGCAGCCTCATTCCTGGATTCTCCTGTTCAGATTGCTGCCTCCGGTGTGGGGACAGGTGCCAACCAACCCAGCTGTTTACAACACCCAGCACCTTGGAAATAGCCTGGTGTCAGATAAGTCACACTCCCTCCCACACTGCATAGCAAGTGCAATGATAAAAAGCCAGGACTTTCCCTGCATGCCCACGAAGTATGCTCTGGAGACACATCGGGCAGGAAGCGAGGCAGGAGCAAGCTCATGCCACCTGGGCACTAGAGCACACTCCATTCCTCTGCAGGTGAAAAGAAACCAGGTTCCTAGGATGCATGGGGCCCGCAGAGAGGGTGTCACAGGGGAGTTCAGGGGACTTTGGAGTGAAACCATCTGATGACATTGTGAAAATGGGCGTGACACCCTTGGTGTTCTCAGGAGACACTGACCAGCACAGAACAAAGAGCGGACCTCAGTGGAGACACAATCAGGGGAACAGGGGGACACTCCAAGACGTGTAAACAAAACAAACAAACATAGGCAAAACAAACAAACAAACAAACAAAAATAATTCCATGGGTTACTAGTGCATGGTGGATCTTATTAAAACTGAAGCCGGGAGAGTGGTTCTGGGACAGAATAATACATTCAGGGATTTGAATGTGGAGAGGCCTCCAGCTGTATTAACATCTGCACTAGATCCTGAGTGGATAACCCCTTGTGTTGGTTACTTGTTTGTCTAACATAAGCTAGGGCCAGCTGGGAAGAAGGAACCTCAATGGAGAAAATACCTCTATAAGATTGGCCTGTAGGCTCCTCTGTGGACCATTTTCTTGATAAATGATTAATGTGGATGGTTTTGGCAGGTGGTCACATGATATATAAGAAAGCAAACTGGTTAGGCATGGTGACATACACATTTTAATCCCAGCCCTTGGGAGGCAGAGGCAGGTGGATCTCTGTGAATTTTAGGCCAACCTGATCTACATAATGAGTTCCAGGTCAGCTAGAGCACATGGTGAGATTCTGTCTAAAGAAAGAAAAAGCAGACCAGGCAGGTCTTTAATCCCAGCACTCAGCAGGTAGAGGCAGGTGGATCTCTGAGTTTGGGGCCAACCTGGTCTACACAGTGAGTCCCAGGACAGTCAGAGCTACATAGTGAGAACCTGTCTTGAAACAAACAAAAGATAAAGCAGCACTCCTCCATGGCCTCGGCTTCAGTTTTGGCTTTCAGGTCCCTGCCTTGGCTTCCCTGCATGGTGGACTACAAACTGTAAGCTGAAGAAAACCTTCCCCACACCAGCTGCTTTTGGTCCTGGTTTTTATCACAGCTGTAGAAAGGCTAACATCCCTGCACTACCCTGACACGAGGCACCAACAGAGGGGACAGAGGGCTGTTCAGGACTCTCACCCTGCCTTCATCTGACACATTCCGAATACTGAAGTCTCTAAATCCCCACCAGAGGACAAGGCTAGACACACTTGGACGGCAAATGACTGAGGCTCAGAGATGGGCACAGGGGATGGGATCCTGATGAAGGTCATACCCCAGCCCTCCTACAGCAGCACCTGCACAGGACTTTGGGCCACACCTTCTCGTGCTGTTAACTACAGAAACTAGGATTCTCCTACAGTCCTGAAGCACCAGGGAAAATAAGGCAGGCTTTTGAAATGGCATCTTGTTCCAAATTTGTGGAATTGTGAGCCTCAGCCCTGTTGGGTTTCTGGAGGGCAGAGACACACCCTTCACCATGAACAAAGTTCTGCTGGGGCCATGCCTCTACTACAATACACACACACAGGTTACAAAGGCACCCTGGGGGGCAAGAAGGAGACATTCCTGGGTTTATGGCACCCAGGGACAAACAGATTCTCAGGAGGCCTACCCCTTTCTCTAGGGCCTGAGCTGGCCTTCTGAGCTTCAGAACAAAGTACAGACACTCACCAGGCCGGGGCAGCCTTAAAATCCAAGGGCCAACAGACTCACTCAGCAGTACTACCTTTCATTCCTGGCCTGAGAGGGGAGGGGGATGGGAGGATGTCAGAGCCCTACTGTTCCCAGGGGCTGGTAGCTGGCAGCAACTTTAGCCCCTGGAGAGGAGAGGCCTGTGCTGGGTTGAGAATGGAGGAGTTTGGGAGAACAGCACAGGGTCCCTGGCCTTTGGTGCTGGTGTCCAGCAGGTGGGAAACATTAAAAGGTGGCCAGCATCCTGCCGTCAGATCGCAGACTCTGCAGGACTCCTGCTTGTCTACAGCATGCCTGGTACTGTACAGTAGCAACAGTGGTCACTGGCCACATGCAGACACTGCTCTGGGCACCCAGAAGTACACCCTCAGTGGCTAGATGAGGGGACTGGTGCTCAGAGGAGTGGAGCTGCCCAAAGACACTCACCCAACACGTGTGGCCCCAGACCACGGGGACTTTGCTACTCCACAAGGCACTGGTCCAGTCTGGCTCTGAGTAGTGTGGGAAGACCACACCCTCTACCTCAGACCTGACTTCAGCCCTGACAGGGCCCAGTTCCACACACTTTTCAGACTGGAGGACACTAGTGTCCCTCTCCTTGACCACAGCCACCTGGAACCTGTCCTCCCTGCTGCTCCAGACCAGACCTGACCTGTTCAAGTGCTGCCCACCCTAGCACCCCCTCTATAGCCCTTACCTGTTCTCACAGGTGAGCAGATTGTAGACCCCCCCCCCCCCGTCCCCAGGGCAGACCCAGCAGAACCCTCTAGAACTTACCCTGCCTGGAGAGCAGATGCTGCCAAGGAGGAGGGGGTGGCTAGGGAGCCTTCAGGTCCTTTACCTGCACTGGATGACTGTCTCAGTCCTCAGGAGGCCCTGCCCAGGCCACTGGTCTCCAATCAGGCAACCTGAGTCATCAGCCGGCTGGGCCCGCCCTGCTGGGAAAGGGCCAGCCTCTTTTGACCTCCTCCTCCTTATCAGCTGTCAGTTCTTGGTCAGCATTCCCTTGCTGGGTGGAGGAGCTGTTTAGGAGCTCTGCGGAGACCTGGGGGGAGGGGTATGAGAGGAGCCCAGACAACAGAGAGTAGTGGCAGGGCAGTAGGACAGCTCACAGAGGAACTGCTGTGCTAGGACCCTGTTGTCTAGCTCACTCTCACCAGGTGGGGCTGAGATGACACACGACACGGGAGTTGGCCAGCACTGGAAGAGCACTTACTGTATGCCTCCAGGCCCCGTGTAGAGCCAGCAAAGCAACGGCAAAGATGGGTAGATCCCCAAGTGACGTCTAGAGAAACTATTCCCAAATGTGGATGTCCCTAAAGTTAGGTCCTGGCCCCTACACTTGCTTCGTGAGGGTAACAAACTTGGGTTCTTTTTAAGAGTTGCTAAATGATCCTTGTCAGCAAGTGAGTCTGAATCTCCGCTCTAAATATGACTCCTGTTATCAACAGGTGGCTGTAACCCTGCCCGCTAGGGCCCCCTAGCTGCCAAGGTGAGGCTGCTGTCTCCTGACTGACTGGGTGACGCCAAGAATGTGTGTGTGTGTGTGTGTTTCAACCTTTCTGGGCTTCTCTTTCTTCCCATTCAGAATGAAAGAACCCAAGGAATTTTAGCACGGGGCAATGGACGAGTTAGTGTACACAGAGGATTTGGCCTCTCGCCGCTCACGTGTGGGCTTGCACGAGCTTGCACACCCCCCCCCCCACACACCCTTGTGTTTTTTATCAGTCATCCTGCGGATTCTGACTCTCTATTTACTGTTGTTTGTAGGGGGGGGGGTGGAGAGCCAGCTCAGCAGGGAGGCAGGAAACACCTGACGCCAGCCAGGCTTAGGGTTTGTCAGGAACTGGCCACTCAGTTTTTTTTTTTGTTTGTTTTGTTTTTTTACCTGTGCCAATGGACCAATGAACCAATGGGATTCTAGCTGTGTGGCAATTCTCTTTGCAATTTTTTAGGATGTACAAGGGACCTGCTCTCAAATCTCTGGTCCATGATGATACCATGTCCTCAGGGGACCCTGGCTCCGTTCCTCTGTCCAGGCCTTGCCTCCTTCTCTGCTCTATTCTTTGTGTGCATGCCTGTGGTTCCAAGGCTGCTCCAGGCCCTGGGATTCTGCCAACCCTCGCCATGAGTGTTCCAGCTATGTAGTGCGCGCGTTGGTGACCTCTCTCACACCTATCTGTCACCACCCAGGCAGGGCTGCTGCTGGCTGACACCTAGCGTAGACAGGTATGGCAGAACTTGTGTGACTGGGAGATCATCCCCTCCCCCTATGCCCCTAGTGAACTGGTAGAAACTGGTGGTCCTGGAGAGCATTAGCAGAGTGGCCAGGCCTGGGGTCTTAGAAAAGGTTAATCCAACCTGCGCCCCCACCTCTCCAAAGGCTTGTGTCACCAGGCTTGCCGGGTGCCTCCCTTGTGCCTTCAGTCTGGGTATCCCCTGATCAACAAGGTCTGCAAAGCTGTCCCTTTTCCAGGCTCACAGATTGACTCTAGCAGTGGAATTGCTTTGAGGGAATGCCATCCTGGAAGGTCCTAAATGGGGTGCGGGGACTGCAACAGAGCAAACGGCTCCCATGAATCCCCTGACCCCACAGGGCAGGACCAGAAGGCTCATTTACACTTAGAGGCTCAGTGCTCTGCCTCCCTGAACTGACTGGTCTCCTCACAGGGCCCACACCTTCCCTCCCAGCTCCGAGGCAGGGTGACAGGTACCTCTTTCAGTTTAGTTGAGTGCAATGGGAGAGACTGGGCCTAAAGCTCTCTAAGTAAGCTTCTGCCAGAACCCTCTGGAACTCCTGGCACTAGTAGGTGCCCTCTTTACCTTCCAGACTGTGGCAGCATCAGGTAGTTGCTCCCTACCTTGTCCCCAGGCCACACCTAAGGGGGCACACCATGAGCTGCCCCTTCTCTGCTTCTGCCTATGAGCTTCTGACAGCAGCCCTTGCACCACACTCACCTCCTTCAGGCTAACTTGTCTGAGCTCAGAATTCACAGGGAGAACCAGTGCACAGAACCCCAACATAACCTGCCGATGAGGACCGGCTCTGTGGAGCCTGACTTCATTTCAAACGTGGATCGATTGCACACGTCCTAAAGTCAATGTCTTAGCCTTTAAAGAACATATTGGACATCTGGAGCCAAGAGCTGGAGTGATGGCACACACCTTTGCCAGGGGCGGATGGATTTCTATGAGTTCAAGGCCAGCCTGAACTTCTTCAGAACAGGTAGGGCTCTGCAGAGAGACCTTGTCTTAAACAAACAAACACATAAACAAAAAACAAGTAAAGCAAACTCCATTTTTTTCTTGTCCAGTTTTTACCACCAAAGTTCTTGTCAGGACACTCCAATTGTTCATGCTGCTCCTCAGGAAAGATTTTCAGATGTTGTCACCAACCTGAGGTGGATCCCCCTCCCCTGCCTATATTGTAAACACCTGCATTACTGATTCCTTTATGGCTATAATAAAAGTTCCTCCCCCAACCATCTTTGTTTCCCCATCTCTAGTCAGAACAGCATCTGTTTCTCTAAGGGACATCGATGCTGCTCAGATTTAGTGTTTAGTGTTCCAGTCTAAAGAGGATGATCCTGTTCTGGCTTGCCACTTCTTCCCGGTGGAAACCTGGAAGACAAACGGGCACTAGGCTAAAAGGAATCGGGGACAAGTCTCAGAAGTGACCCCTTCAAGTTGTCCTCTGACCTCCTCACGCGTGTGTGTGTGTGTGTGTGTGTGTGTGTGTGTGTGTGTGTGTGTGTGTGAGGGTGGCCTTGATAGAGGTCTAGGGATGGAGACAGGCTGCTTGATGAAGCAAGAACAGAGTCTCAGTCAGAGGCCTAACTTCAGGCTGCCTCTCCCAATACCAGTTCTCATCTCGTGTATATTCCTGGCACTGCGTTTGGACTATGTGACCTCAGTAAGGGCCCTCACCATCTCTGAGCCTGAGTACTCCCGACTGAGGTGGGTCAGGCCTGTTTTCCTGTCCCCTGCCTGTGGCCTGCTGGATTTTTGCTTTTTCCAGTCTAGCTTCTCAGGAAGTCCTAGGCTGCCCTGATGCCACCTATCAGTCAATCAAGCCTTCCTTGTGAAGACTCCAGCCCTGTCTCTAAGGAGCTTTCTGTCAAGGCCCCACAGCTCCCCAACTTCGTGCTCTTACTTATCTCACCCACGATTAGGTGGTGGGGGGCAGGCTGTGAGGGATCAGGAAACTTCCTCTGGTCATGGTCATACAACCACTCCTAAATGCCACTTACGTGACCCAGGAAGCCCGGCCACAGGTTAGGTGGGGCAAGAAACAGGAGAGGGAGGGGGCAGGGCACATTGCAATTTACAGGGAATGGTGGTTCCCTTCCCTTAGGCCTGCTGGCTGTGCCTCTGTTCCTGGCCTTGGACTCTGAGGGGCTGTGTGGGCACCCCTGTCCTGGACAGCAATGGTCAAAGTCACTACTGCTACTGGATCTGAAGCAGTGTCCCATTTAAGAAACTGTAAGAGCAGTTTCTTAAAAGGAAGCAGGAATGGGCAAGCACAGACCCTGCAAGATGGGTGGGCAGGCCACAGCTTTGGCAAAAGACATTGCTGTCTAGAACATTCCAGAATCCAGAATGATCTGGCAGAGCAGCTTTCTTTTTACTGTGTCTCTGCAGTGTGTGGTGGTCCCGGCTGCTGGATCCCAGTGCCAGCACCCATAGTCACGTGGCCTGAAAGTTCCCTCCCTTGGGCCTGCTATTTGCTCGCCTGTGCAAAGGGGACAGGATACAGGGTCAGTGAAGGATTATAAGTAGTATGTGGGACCCCTCAATCCAGCATACAGAGAACCCTTCTCTGAGAGACCGCGAGGGGTGCACCCACACACTCAGACAATGGGATGTCTCACCAAGGCCAGCTGGCCTGGGTCTAAAAAAACTTGGGATAAAACTGGACTCGCTGAACATAGCGGACAATGAGGACTACTGAGAACTCAAGAACAATGGCAATGGGTTTTTGATCCTACTGCACGTACTGGCTTTGTGGGAGCCTAGGTAGTTTGGATGCTCACCTTACTAGACCTGGATGGAGGTGGGTGGTCCTTGGACTTCCCACAGGGCAGGGAACCCTGATAGCTCTATGGGCTGACAAGGGAGGGGAACTTGATTGGGGGAGGGGGAGGGAAATGGGAGGAGGTGGCGGGGAAGAGACAGAAATCTTTAATAAATAAATAAACAGGAAAAAAAAAGAAAAAAAAGAAAAAAGTGTACATGCAAGGTTTTGTTTTGTTTTCTTGAAAGAGTTTTTCACTGTCTCACTTTTAGAGACAGAGTATCATTATATTGCCCAGATTAGCCTTGAACTCCTAGGCTCAAGGAAGCCTCTGCCTCCTAAACACATAGAGTACAGACGTGTGACACGGTACCCAGTGTTTCTACTTTATACAGCACTGTCATTCACCTTTCCCCGCAACAATAAAATCCGCTCACCCCCTCTCCAACAGGCTCCACTGGTCGTGGTCGAGTTTTAGGTTTAGATAACAGCCCTGGTCTAAGGACTGGATCATTTGTGACAGCGTTAGGACCGACCCAGTTGTCAGGCCCCTGTGCCATGTTCCGAATAGGGACAGGTAGGGGAGCATGCAAAGCTTCCAGCTACTTCCCCTTCCTCCTGACAGACAGGGGCACTGGAGGCTGTAGTCTGTCATTCACAGGTACAGGGGGCGTTTCCTCAGTACCCGCTCGTGCAGATCTCATAGCTGACTTGCCAGGTGCAAGGGTCATGCCCCCTTTTAAAGATGAGAAGAATGAGGCTCGAATGGGATATCAGGACCCTGGGAGTCCCTCACAAAGGGCGGGTTGCCTTGATTAAAAGGCGAATTGCAGCGCCCTCTAGTGTCTGCCTATCTCTTCTTGCAAGAAAGCCCCTAGTTTGTTCTCTGAGAGGTGAGATCACTCTTTATCTGCCACACAGACTCCTGCTTCCCATTTCCCCCAGGGATGGGCTTAGAAGGAGAGAGCTAGAAGCAGGATGGGCCTGTGAGATGTCTTAGCTTGTAAAGGCGGCAACCAAGCCTGGCAACCTGAGTTCAGGTCCTAGTTCAGGTCCTGGGATTTATATGGTGAAAGGAGAGAGTTAACTCCTTCAAGTTGTCCCTGACTGCTTCACCCATATGCACAGTCACACGTGTATACAAAACAAATAAATAAGGAAATAAAAGGAAAGTGAAAGAATTTTGCAGATATATATATATATTCTTTTTCTAAGACAGAGTTTCTTTGGCTTTCCTGGAACTTGCTCTGTAGACCAGGCTGGCCTTGAACTCACAGAGATCCACCTGCCTCGGAAGAGGCAGAGTGCTGGAGTGCTGGGTTTAAAGGCATGCTCCACCACCACCTGGCTGTTTCCAATAGCCGCAGTTTCCCAGCGATGGGGAGGTGGGAAGACAAATGGATGTCCTGGTCCGAGATAAAAGTTACACCTTCTTCGCTGCAAAATAGAAGTCTACTATGATGCATAGGCAATATTGCTGAGTATATTAGCAATGAAGGGACGATTACGCGGGCTCAGTGAGGTTTGTAAAACTGGGGTGGGGGTGAGAAACTGGAGTCTGGGTATTATCCTATCATGGGTATGTCCTCCTTTTCTTCCTTGGTAGTGGGGGCTGGGAATGCTGTCTGGCACTTGCTGCCTTTTGTTCTCTCTGAACCCCAACTGGAGCAGAACCTCTCATCTTTCCTACTAGTTCTAGAGAGGGGTCACGTCACCCAGAGTCCCGGGACTTCCCTGTGTATGTCTGTCAGAAGAGGGAACAAACAAGAGGGTGGGGGACCGTGGAATGTTCCACACTTAGGCAAAAGCAAACCTCAAGCCATTGGATAGAGGCCATGCCAAGGATGCTTACGCTGGGTGGCATTTATTCATTCCAGTGGTATAAAAACCTGATCATCTATGTGCTTAGGTTGGGTTTCACGGCAAACAAAGTTCAAGTTCACATGACTCAAACAGAAAGGTCTCCATTGGCATTGGTCCTAGAAGTTCAGAGGTAGATCTCAGGACTGACTTGATCCAGGGGCGCTTTGGGTTCACTCTTCTAGGATGCCCTGAATCTGACCAGGGGGGCATCACCAAAATCATCTTTTACTTAACTAGCTGGCCTCAGAGTTGCCAGGCTTGGGTCGTCCGCCCTCCTGGATAGACTTGTGTCTAGGGGACCCTGGGTAATGGCTGATGAAGTCTAGCTCTGTCTTCATGGCCTGGGTTCATCCTGTGACCATCCAGAACCATCTGAGCTAGACACAGGGTTGACTTACTGTTGAGTCAACTGTGTGCTGGGTGGGGTACCACCAGAAAGAGAGGAACTGGGAGTCAGGTAACTAGGTAACCAGCCAGGAGATTAGAAGAGACTCAAGCAGTCCCCTTCCCATCCTAAAGCCTAATCACACAATGGTCACAAGCTAGGAACACACAGGCACCAAGACCTCAGAATGGGCAAGTAACCCAGCAGGAAACTGTCCCTTCCGTTCTGTTCCTATGTAGGGTGAGGACAGAGGCTTCCCTCTGAGATGCTAAGGTGCTCCATGACAGCAGGCAGCAGTGGAGCAGTCTCCCACCAGGGGGCAGTACAGCAAATAAACTTGGGGTCTTGCTTGTTCTTCTATTAGAGAAGCTTCAGCAAGAATCCCTGGAAGTGGATGACATCACATATTTTCCTGTAAAATTATGTGTAATTTTTATTTAAAGTTTTAAAGTGTTTTTATTTATTGATATTAAAACGCTGTTTTTCTTTGCTGTATGCATACTGTTAAAACAGAGATGGCACAGCAAATAAGAGCACATGCTGATCGGGAAGAGGATCTGAGTTTGGCTCCCAGCGCCCATGCTGGTCAGTGTATAGCCACCTGTAACTCCAGCTCCAGAGTGGATCTAATGCCTCTTGTCTTCCTGGGTACCTGCATTCATATGCACCATACTGACACACACACTTTAAAAAATATTAATAATAAAGCTATACATATGTATACATATATAACACTTTGGGGACCCAGAGTAAACCCCAAACTTCTGTGTTCAGCAGCATAAAGGGACAGGAAGGAAAAAAAGGCTAGGAGACGGAGCCTCCCCGTGAGACATACATTGCATTGGTTGTGGCTGTGGGTGAAGCCTGCTGGCTTTCCTATCTGGACCTGGCAAGAGTAGTTGACACAAGTCTTGAGTATCAAATGTAAACCCCACAGCAATGGTCTTAATCCGATGGACACCAAGTACATATCTGTAAAAAATAATCCTGGTGGAGATGGCCCAGTGGTGTCACTGACCTTGTTCATAGCCTTGATGAAACTATGGGGCAGGTGGACTCATCACGAGGATGTCATGGTATGTTAGGAGAAGGAGCTGGACCTGTGAAGCCTAGTGCAAAGTCTGCAGGAAAGGGCTGAGGGTCAGCTTCTCCGTGTTCCACAACACATGTCCTCTGAGACCCATTTTCTAAGTGAATGAGGGGGACTCTTGTTTCACCTAAAAGCCATTGGTTGCAAGCCTGTGATGGGTGACAAGTGACCATAGGCTTGAAGTTGCTCAGTGACACCAAACAGGCTCTACTCAGACAGGTCCTTCTCAGGTCCCAGGACGAGAACTGATCTCTCTGCCAGGGACAGCTGTCTTCTAAGACGCCACTGAGCTGTGTGTCCTCATTGTCATTGAGTAGGTATACCGCTGGTAAATGGGACATGTGTCTGGCAGAGTCCAGGGGATTCTGACCTTGGGGATCTGGTTCTGGTGACCTAGTTCTGTTCTCACTTGCTTCCTCCTGCCGCAGAAGCCTGTACACCTGCCTAACCCTTCCCAGGGCAGCATCCACAGTTCTTGTGGGACCACGGAGTTCCTTGTGGAGCCTGAGACTGGATGTCTCATATGTTAGGTTGAGTTATGTGCCCCTCCCTCCCACGCTGGCCTCTGCTCTGCCTGCTTCGTAGAGGGGCAACATTTCTTTTCTTTTTCTATTTTTTTAAAAAAGATTTATTTATTATGCATATACAGTGTTCTGCCTCTATGTCTGCCTTTGGGCCAGAAGAGGGCACCAGATCTCATTACAGATAGTTGTGAGCCACCATGTGGTTGCTGGGAATTGAACTTGGGACTTCTGGAAGAGCAGTCAGTGCTCTTAACTGCTGAGCCATCTCTCCAGCCCTGATGGACAACATTTCTTCATCAGAGCTGGTCAGGTTCTCCCTACTCAAAGCCTTGGAGTAGTGGTTCCCAACCTTCCCAGTGCTGCCACCTTTGTATAGTTCCTCATGTTGTGCTGACCCCAACCATATAATTGTTTTCAATGTTACTTCCTAACTGTAATTTTGCTACTGTTACTATTGTGATTCATCACAATGTAAATATCTGTGTTTTCTGATGGTCTTAGGCAACCCCTGTGCAAGGGTTGTTGGGCACCCAATGGGTCAAGACCCACAGGCTGAGAAACCTTGCCTTAGCGACTCTGCAGTGCTTCAGGGCAGGTGTTGTCCTTGTGGTGAGCCCTCAATCTGAAGGTTTTTACCAGGATTCAATGTAGACACACTTTCTGGGCTACCTGTAGTCCCCTCCCTCATAGCCTAGTGTTTGTTCTTTCTCCATAATTCAGGTCAGGACCAGAGTTGGCTCCCCACCCAGGATGGCCTGTGTGCCCCATCCCATGATCCCTCAGGAAGTAAGCCCTCTCATGTTGGCACGGCTGTGAGCTGAATCGTGTCTGACTTGTGGCTCCCCAAAGTCCACACACTGAAAGTCTGCATGACATTAGTGACTCTCTTATTGCCGTGACAAGAATAGCCAATTGAAGCAACCCAAGAGCTGGGGGGATGATTCCATCAGCAAAGTGCTTGTCTCAGAAGATGAGGAGCTGAGTTTACACCTCTGGCATCCATGTAAAAAGCTGGCTATGGTGGTGTGTGCCTGGAATGCCAGCGATGGTGCAATGGGAGATGGGGACAGGTGGACCCCCAGAGGCTCATGGGTCAGGACAATGACAGTTTTTAGCTCAGTGGTTCTCAACCTGTGGGTCGTGCCCCCCTTTGGGGGTCAAATGACCCTTTCACAGGGGCCACCTGAGACCATCAGAAAACACAGATATTTACATTAAGGTTTGTAACCACAAAATTACAGTTATAAAGTAGTAGCAAAGGCAATTTTTTGGTTGGGGGTGTCACCACAATGTGAGGAACTGTATTAAAGGGTTGCAGCATTAGCAAGGCTGAGAACCACTGCTCTAGGGCGACAAGAGATACTGTCAGAAAAGGAGGACTGACACCTTAAGATTGGCATCCGAGGGTGTCCTCTGACCCCCATATGCACTTGTGCATCCACCTGTCCCCACCCCCAAGCAGCAACGTAAGGGAGGCAGCTGTATGGTGGCTCACAGTTTAAGAAATACAACCTCTAGTGGGAGAAAGGTTTGGAGTAGGAGCTTGAAGCAGCTGGTCAGCTGTGTCGACCTCCAGGAAGTAGAGAGAAATGACTGTCGGTGCAGGGCTGCCTCTCCATTTCTTGTTGCAGCACTGCCCACAGTCTGGCTGGCTCTTCCTCCCTCAGTCACACTGTTACCGACTCCTTCTTGTGCACAGGGCCGAGGTGCCAAGGTGGTTTAGACTCTTTCAAGCTGACCATCTGTATTAGCCATCACAACATGGGACAAGGTTGTTGAGGATGGCAGAGTTAAGATGAGGTGACCAGGATGGGCCTCAACCCAGCCCAGCAGCATCCTAGGAGAAGGGGAAATGTGATGGAGATGCAGAGGAAGAGGAGAGCATGGAGAGGAGGGGGTGCTCCTGATATGCCATGGAGAGGGGCCCTGAACAAAGAATCCTCAGAAAGGGCAACCTTCCAGCCACCCGACCTTGAATTCCATCTTTTTTTTTCTATTCCTTTTCTTTTTTTAATTGAGCTATACATTTTCCCCACTTCCCTTCCTTCCTCCCCTCTCTCTTTCAAACTTCCATCTTCCAGGTTTGGGAGAAGACACATTTCTAAAGGGTTCAAGGCGCCTTCAGCACAGCCTGTGGTGTTTGTCATACAGCCCTCATTGCCAGCTCATCCAGGGCTTGCTATGCACCCTCTCTGTCATGTGCTCCCCACTCCTCTGCTTCTGCAGCATGAGTCCAGTCCATCCAGTGGCTCACAGTGTGCCTCGTGTGTGCCATTTCTCAGATGTAACCTTATGCTGTGCCTCTTTCTGGCTCTCAGGGCAACCGTGTGCCATGATGACTCAGTCATGGAAGACACGCTGTTGTATTTACACATCACTTCATGTCAGCAGCAGTGGCGACAGTCCGAGCTGACGGCCAGCATCCTGCATCCTTCCCTTTTTCTGCCCACCAGGAAGAACTCGGGTGAGCCGAGGCTTGCTTCAGCTGTCTGCTCAAGTGTGGACCTTGCTTTTTGTTTGTTTTGTTTTTCAAGACGTGGTATCTCTGCGCAGCCTTGGCTGTCCTGGAATTTACTGTGTAGATCAGGCTGAGTTTCAGAACTCAGAGATCCACCTGCCTCTGCCGCTCAAGTGCTGGGATTAAAGGTGTGCACCACAACCTCCAGGTTATAGAGACTGCCACGGTGAGAGCAGAGCAGAGCAGCGAGTTGGCTGCTGGCCTCCTCCTGGTTTCACACGGCATGGCTTTAAATTATTGAGTGGTTGGAAAGGCCCACAGTGACAGCCTATTTCATTTGTTTCTCTCCTGGGCTGAGAAACAGATCAATGCTTCCGCTCCATGTGGGGAGCACAGCTTAGGCTGGAGAGCCGGTCTAGCTCTGCCATGGCTCCCTTACAGGCAGGAACTCAGCACTGTGACATTTGCAGACCCACATCTTTCTAGACCAGGTCCCATGTGAGCCTTGCTGCCTTGAGTCACCTCCCCCAGGCTCACCTTAAGGGAAATTTCCTCAGACCCAGGGAGAGGGCCAAGAGGATGAAATGGGCTTAATAGCTCTGGCCTCTTCTTTTATGGAGTCGGGGGTGTCAATGGAGAGGCATTGTGGGGCACTCATTGACCCCTCAGCTCAGCGGGCCCTTTTCCTCTGGGCTAGTGACCCCCAGAGTCTTTAGAAACCAGGAGGAGCACCATGGACACTAAGATGAGGAAGGTTTAAAGTCACCTGGCAGTTCTGATGCTGGGGATGGAGTCAGGTAGGATAGAGAAGTTGAGGCTTGGAAGTGATATGGCCGTGAATGGCCCTGGTTGTGGAGGGCCCTGACTTAGCAGGGCTCAGGAGAGGCTGTTACAAGGAGAAAGCCCAAAGAGTTAGCCCATGCTTTCAAGAAGGGTGGACATTCCTGTCAGCCAGAGGTACAGCAGAAGGTATGGGCCAGTGAGACAGGACCCATTTTGACCATTCACTCCACGTGTGACTCTTAGATTCTTACATTCTTTGTAGGCAGTGACAGGTTCTGGAGGGCACATTACCAGATGACCCATGGCTCACTCTTCTCCAAAAGGTCTGGATACATTCTAATGGCTGCACTTAGTAATAGCAAATGCCTCAGTTCTCTGTCTGTAAAATGGTGATGATTAGGACCCTTGAGACAATGTAACTAAATTGCAGGGTTTGGCACAGAGGCACAACAGCCCTGGCTGTAACTTCCTTCTCTGGTTTGGCCCCTCAGGTACAGTTTTACATTCATCCTCCATTTTTATGCCCTGAGCCAAGGCCCCATGTGTGGTTCATCCAACTCTGGCTGACAAAGGGGCCCCTCTGCCCTATGAACAGACTCAGCTCTCCTGTCTTAACTTTCCACACATTGGCCATCATCCTACCTGTTGTCTCCATGAGGCTGACACTGGGGGCTCCACCTACTTTCCTGGTGGAGGACCTGGTGGTGGGAGGGCCTTCTGTCTATGTGTTGCTTTTATTGGTTAATGAATAAAGAAACTGCTTTGGACCTATAGGAGAGCTATAGGGGAACAGAGCTAGGCAGGGAAAACTAAGTTGAATGCTGGGAGAAAGGAGGCAGAGTCAGAGAGAAGCCATGGAGCCACTAGGGATAGGGGATAGATGCTGGGAACTTTACTCAGTAAGCCACAGCTATGTGGTGATATACAGATTAACAGAAATGGGTTAAATTAATATAAGTTAGCCAATAAGAAGCTAGAGCTAATGGACCAAGCAGTGATTTAATTAATACAGTTTCTGTGTGATTATTTCGGGTCTAAGCTAGCTGGGCAGCTGGGAACCAACAAGTGACCTTCTCCAACAGGGACCCCCTGTCTAAATAAAGGGAAGTGATTACTTCCAAGACAAATGCTCTTCACCTGGAAGCAATGCAAAGGCCATGCAGCATGGCAGGGACCTGGGCTTGTCCTCTGGGCACTGATGGAAAAAGAAAGAGCCCTCACTGTAGTTACAGCCCATGTGTCTCAGGAGGTCCCAACCATTAAGAAACTTCCTACAAGACATAGCAGGACAGGCTGAGCTCGTTAGCTGCACTGTCGGATTCAGATGTGAGCATCAACTTCATTTGTTTCTCTTGTCTTTTATCTTCATGTTTCTAGGAACACACTCAAGTTGATAACCTGTTGCCCAAGAGAAAGCAGTGACTGGCTCATGATACTCAGAACTCATGATACTCAGGCCACAGGCCAGGACCTGTCTATTTGTTCTGTGCCTCGTCCTGTGCTAATCTACATTCCATAATCAGTGGTTAGGCTATTCTCCTAAAGGTAGGAGTGACATAGCACCCTTGGATGTCCTTATGGCCCACTGGGGGCTCTGACAATCTTGTCCTGTCTCCTGTGTACCTCATCTCTTTCTTTGCTGGCTTTGGGCATGACTTTGAATATTGTAGCAGCTCTAACATAGGACTGATAACACAAGAGATTGCCCCAGAGCCCAAGTTCCAAGTTAGGAGAACTGTGAGTCAGAACACAGGGAGATTGTCGATGCTCTTGTCTTCTAATGTTTTCTAATCCCAAAGAAGGCAAATCCCATGAGAGGCAGTGGTGTACAGACAGATCCTCCCTGGAAGGGCACGGGCCAATGATGCATCTGAAGTTGCCTGCAGTCCCAGGGGTTGGACCACACCCATCCCTCCCCTGGTGCCCTGGTGCCTAGAAAAGCTCCACTCCCTCTAGGGTTTTCCAGAAAGAGAGACTGACTTATCTTAGTCCATCTTCTGTTGCTGTGACAACACACCCGAGACAGGTAGTTTATTAAAAATAGAGGTCTCATGGTTCTGGAGGCTGGATATTCAAGAATGTGTCTCCCACATCTGATCTGCATCTGCCCCTGTGATGCGGGGTTTTCTTCTGTATGCTGTGATTACCATTAATAAATAAAGAAACTGCTTTGGACTGCAGGGCAGAACTTAGCAAGGTGAGGAAAACGAAACTGAATGCCAGGAGAATGAATGACAGAGACAGAGAGATACCATGGAACCACCAGAGACAGATGCTGGTTGAAACTTTAGCCGGTAAACCACAGCCATGTGGCAATGCACAGATTAATAGAAATGGGTTATGTAATTTTACTGTGTTAAAGTTAAAACCTTTCTTTTTATTTAAACAGAAAAGGGGAGGTGATGTGGGATTCCTTCTGTATGTTGTGATTACCATTGATAAATAAAGGAACGGCTTTAGGCCTATAGCAGAGCTATAGCGGAACAGAGCTAGGTGGTAAAACTAAGCTGAATGCTGGGAGAAAGGAGGCAGAGTCAGAGAGAAGCCATGTAGCCCCACCAGACACAGACACCCAGAACTTTACCTGGTAAGCCACAACCTCGTGGCGATACACGGATTACTAGGAATGGGTTAAACTAAGATGTAAGAGTTAGCCAATAAGAAGTTAGAACTAATGGGCCAAGCAGTGTTTTAAATAATATAGTTTCTGAGTGGTTATTTTGGTTCTGGGCGGCCAGGACAAACAAGTGGCCTCCCTACAACACCCCTGAGTCTCAATGGTCAGTGGGAGGGTCTTGGTCCGGCTGTTAAGGGTGTGGAGAGCTTCCTGTGCCCTCTTTGAAGCCTTTGGTGCCCTCTCCAGGCTGGCTACTCAAACAGCAGCAGTGGGACTTGGTAACAGTGAATCATGGGACTTGATTTTCCCAAGTCATTGTTGACTGAAATCATGAATGGACCCCAGTGAAATTGGCCCATCCTTTGAGGGAGGGTGATGAGCCCACATTGACCCCACATTTACTGTCATCTTGACTATTGTTTATTCAGTATTGGCTCTAGGCTAGTAGCTTTGAACAGTTTTCTCTGTATTACTAATTTAAGCCAAGGGTATTGTGACTTAAAAGGTGAAGAAACTGAGGTACTGAGAGAAAGCAAGTGACTGGATCATCCATGGGTCATAACCCTGCAGACGCAGAACAAAGGTCTAAATTTAATCTATTCAAATCGACTGATTTGCTACAAGTCAAATCCAGCCCTACAGAATTCTGTGCATGAATAAGTTGCTGCTGGGCCAGCCCTACCTTAGTTATCAACTTCCTGGGTGATTTGGTTTTCTGGGCAAAAGATCCCAGAGTCAGTCCCGCTCTTTGTGCTCTTGGTGGGCACCTGTTGCTGAAGCACAGCTGCCAGCAGGGTCTGCTGGTTTACAGGATGTGGAGGAATGTGCAGCTCCCCTCAAGGTTTCACCAGAGCCTCTGGCCTCCTGGTCCCCTTTGAAATAGATGGATGATACTGATCGCCGGGGAGGCATTTCTGTTTCTGTCTCAGTATTACTTTGAACAGCCCTAATCCGGGCCAAATGCCCCGGCCTGTGCCTCTCCATTCAGTGCCACATCCTGCATGCTCCCACCCTGAGCTTTACGCATCCGTGCTCTCGCTTCTCTCTAGTCCGTCTCCTCTCAAGCTCTTGTGCCCACCTGTTGTCACCGCCAGCGCACGGCAGAATCCACCTGTGCCTCCCTATGCAGGCTCTCCTTTCAGTCTGTTTTCACGCCCTGTTTTCACCTCTGGACGCCTGACGTCACAAGGGTATCGGTCACCCTGTGGGCAGGATGGCTAGAGAGTAGGATGTGCCAGAGTCTTCTCAGTGTGCATCACCCAGCGTCAGCCGAGCCGTAAAAGCGACGTCTGGGCGTAAGGCGAGGAGTCCGTACACCTGCGCCGGAATCCCAACCCGTTAGAACCTCCACCTTGGGGGTGTGTGTCATTAAATACTGCTCCTGGTCTGCTTCCCCGGCCCGCTCCCCCTGCCCCACCTCAGTTCCCCCTTTCTGTGTACTGGGAAGGAAGAGAAGATATGGTTCCGAGACCTTCCATCACTCCAGAAGAGTTACTCCAAGATCCTTTTTCCCTGCGCCTCCCTCTTCGCGCTCCCGGTACTGAAATGAGCCATAGTCTTGTCCTTTAGACCGTGTTGACAGCTCTGCAGAGCTCCAGAAGCAGGTGCTGGAGGGCACCTGCGTTACCGACAGTCTGCGCCTGCGCGGACCGCATAGCCTACTGGGACTTGTAGTCCTCACATCTAACCGCGGTGGCACGCAGACGGGCTGCGGGGGCGAGGCGCCTACACTTCCCAGGGTGCGACCCTCCCGCGACTCGCCAAGGGGCGGGGCCTAGTTGAGGGGCGGGGCTAGGGGCGGGACGGGAGCCCCGAGCTGCGGTGGCGCTGCGGGCTGAGGGTACTGTGCTTTGAGCCTCTGGCCACAGGAGCGCCAAGGATCGTGTGAGCGCCGCACCTGCGGGCCCAGTTGTCGGGCTGTCGCAGAGCGGGGACCGCCCTACTAGGAGCTGCCGCTGACATGAGTGCAGGTGAGTGCTGCGACTGGGGATCCGTGGGTTCCAAGCTGCAGTCCTGGCAGGGTCTCGAGGACTGGGTGGCAATCAGGCTGCACCTGCACTGCAGTGCCCTGAGTACAGCGGCTCCACCCAACTTTTGCTCCAGGATGTGCAGCCCCGAAAGCCCGGCCTTCAGTCGCTCTCCCTGAGCCGGGTTGCGGAGTTCCGTGGCGTGCGCCAGAAACCCTTCCCACCGTGCCAGCTAGGGTAGCTGCGCAGAGATGTCTGGCAGGCGCCACTCCTTGCTTCTCTGTGGGGGGGGGGGTCCAGGTTGCTTCAGTTAAGGTACGTGGGTGCCATTAAGGGGCCCTGGGTCATCGCAGTCCTAACCGTGGAGAGAGGTGTGATGACAGGCGGAGCTGTGCAGCAGGGGACTCCGCCCTTGCGCGGTTCCCGCAGAGCCTGGGTGGTGGCGTCTGGCAGACCCTGAGCGCTCCAGGTTCGCTGCTGTAGATCTGAGTGCCGGAGCCTGTATGTGTGTCAGTCTCGGCACTGTCTGCGCGCGATGTCCTTCCAGCCCCTCAGTCCTGAGTGTCTCAGCCCTGCCTCTCCCGCTGCATCCACCCACAGGGATCTGACAGCCTCTGTGCGATGCTGGAAAATCCCATATCCCTGCAGCCCAGCGGTGCCTGTGCTCAGACCAGCGGTGCCTGTGCTCAGAGAGAAACTGAGATCTAGAGCTGGAAGGCTTTGACTCAGACGCGGGAGTGTCTGCACATCACCTCAGGGTGCACCCATCTGAGCCTTATGAGTGAGGCTGTGGGAAGGGCTGATCCTTTCATTTCCTAGCAGAGAGGGGCAGGCCTCCATTTCCAGGAGCTATGGCCAGACTTTGATGACTTGAGCTCTGGCAAATGATAGAGATTTGAACCCAGGGCACCTTGATTCCAGGACGCTTCCCCCAAGCCCCAAGTTGCTACTGACAGCAGTATGGCCCTTGGCTACATTGCATAAAGCAATATGTCCAGCTACTTCCTCTGGGAGAAAGTGGGCAGGGAGGGAAGGAGCTTGGGGGCTGCTGACTGTAGGCTTTCAACCTGGAATCCCTCCTCCCGGAAAACTGTCCCCTCTCCCTCCTAGCCAAGCAAGGAGGAACTTCTGCAGTGGGTGTTGAGAGTAACTAAGAGCGAGTGGCATGGGAAGAGGGAGCCCTGCTGAGATAGCCAACCTGTTACCTGGGGGCGTATGGGGCGGCCATCCCCAGACTTGGCAAGGCCTCCAGACATTTATCTAATGGTGGTGGGGATAATGGCTGGGTGCACGTAGGGTAATTTCATGTTTCCAGACCATAATTGATACTTCTCGTCCTCCTGTAATCAGGAGCCCTCAGAGGAAGCACAGGTGCCCACTCCCTGCATTTGTAGTTTTTGTCCCCAGGGGAGGAAGACTGGTTGTTATGGCAAGGAGACTGGGTTTTGAACTGTGGTCTGTGTCTGGTGATCCTGGCACTGGGGCGTCTTCCCAGTCTTGGCCTGCTCATCTGGAACTTCGGTTACCCTCTACGCGAGAAATCTCTGCACACAGCAGCCCCTCAGGAGTGTGGACGGTCGTTGTCATTGCTGGGTGACCTGGGTTCCTTTTGGAAATGGAGCTCAAGTATTGTCTGGCTCACCTGTCTCTCATGTCTTGGCTCTGGCGAGCCTATGACACACACGGTACATTTACAGTGGAGGAGAGTGGACAGAGGCGCTGAGGTTCCAGTGTGTGGCTGCAGTGTACATCCGGCAGCTCAGAAACATTCACTGTCAACAGGGAAAGACTCCCCTGTGCCTCCCTGGGAAAGGCTGGCATCATTCTGGAACCTGGCACAGACAGGTGTCATGGAGTGATACTGGTCCTGACCATGCCCAGACAGGCAGGTGATGGTGCGCCTGGTATCCCGTACAGCCTCCTGGGCTAGGTGCCTTCCCAGTTGTGGTGAGGACAGAGTGGGCGCTGCTGGGGTCTGACGGCAAAGTGCTGCTTTGTGCTGGTTCTGGTGGGGCACTGAGGCCTGTGGATGCCACCCTGGCTGTGTTTGCCTGTTGGTCTCAAGTGGCCAGGGAAAGGCTTACAGAACACTGCAACAAGGTACAAGGAGATGATGTTCCATGGCAGTCAGGTCTTGATCCAGATCAAGACATTAGTCATGAAGCTCTCTGTGCCTTGATTTTTACCAACTTTTGGAAGTATCTCTATAGCTGTGTGTGCAGTGATAGCCCTCAGATGATGAGACTGGAAGATGGTATTGGGAGCAGAGGTTGCTTCTTTGCATTGGAACACATGTGACCACAGTGGGATAAGGAGGCCGGGAAGGCATCTGAACTGGTTCAGACCTGATGAATCCTGTGCTGGCTCTGCCAACAGGCACTGGGTCTTGAGTAAGGCCTGTGTACTGGTTAAACCTACATGTCCCTGGGGGTAACTATAGGCCTAACTAAGCTGAGAAAAATAAATGTATATACCGTGTGTGTGTGTGTGTCTGTGTGTCTATCTGTGTGTCTGTAAGTCTGTTTCTGTGTCTCTATGTATTTGATTCTGTAACTAGGTGCCACAGACCAGGGGCTTTATGGAGAAAGTTATTTTTGGATGTTGCTGGAGCCCAAACAACAAAGATCAAGGCATCAACAGACTGATTTCTCTCTTCTTGGCTTGTAGACAGCATCCCCTCCCTACGTCCTTACGGAGTTGTCCCTCTGTGTGTCTGTGTCCTCTCTCCTCCTCTTCTGAGGACACCATGCTGGTTGGATGAGGGTACAAGGGTGACCTAGTTTTGTCTTGGTGACCTCTGTCAAAGCCTCATCCCCCCATACAGCCACAGACTAAGGCGTTGTGGTCAGGACTATACTATGTAAATTCAGTTCACAACAGGTGGAGTCCTGGGCGCCTGGTTCAGCTACCTTTGACTCCCATGGATGCTGTGTAGGCAGCTGGAAGGGACCTGAGGATGCTCCGGATATATCCACCCCCACATGGGGCAATGAGGACTGGAGACGGACAGGCACCCTTCTAGGACCAAGGAGAGTATTTGATACAACCATCTAACACACTTGGAATGTGGCATTCACTCCTCCTATTCCAGGAGTGGGCAGCATGTGGCCACAAGCTGTCTGCCTGGGCACCACATAGCAGAACAGGTCACCAGCCACGGTGGTGAACGAAGAATGCCAGACATCATGCCTTCATCCTGGAAATATTTACTAGGTGCCTACCGTGTGCCTTCACTGCTCCAGGCTCCGAGACTTTGCAGCAAACAAAAACATGAGGAAACTACCAGTTTCTTGAAACTCGTATCCTAGGTGGGTGTGGGAGGCATGAACAATGGACCTGATGATCTCTCAGCGTTAGCGGAAAAATGTTTAAGGAAGCCAATTTCATTAAGAAACAGCAGAGGGGAGCTGGAGAGTTGGCTTAACACTGGCTGCTCTTCCGGAGGACAAGGGTTTGATTCCTATCACCCACATAGTGGCTCACAACCTTCTGTGACTTCAGCTCCAGGGAAATCTGATGTTCCCTTCTGGCCTCCTCAGACACTAGGTACACAGGGGGTGCACAAGCATACTTGCAGACAAAACAATTGCACAGATAAATAAAAAAAATAAAAAGAAACAGTGGACGGTGAAACTGCACATTGCATGTGATCTCAACTCTCCCACACAAGGAGGAAAGGCTGAGAAGGAGAATTGCCAGCGTGTCTGAGGCGGCGTCTGACAGCCACTCACTGCCCCGCTCCTCTTTGTGATGTTATGTAGACTCAAGAGCAGGAAGCAGTGTTGCTTTGGTTCTGGGAATAGTGCACATGGGTTTGGAAACCCACGATTGCAGGGAAACGGCTGTTCACTCTGTAGGAGTCACTGCCTTTTGCACAGAGCACAGAGGGGCATCTCATTGTCCTTGGCTGGGTGGAGCCAAGCACAGGCAGACACACTATGTTCCATCTCCCCTAACAACCCCACGGTGGGTAAGGTGCAACAGAGATGAACCCCCACCCCTTGCAACCCTGAAATGTGTCCGGAGTCACATTTGTCCAGGACTCTGAGGATCACAGGCTGGCACTTTTCGCTTCCATATGCTCTGTATTCCCAAGCTCTGACCTCCCCCCGCCCCCTGTGATGATCAAGGTTAGTTCTTAAACTAGCTACCCCAAATTAAGTCCCCAAATTAAGTAGTTTAGTATTTTCTAGAATCAGGTTTGAAGTTGATGAACTCTTGGGAAACCCATTCTGATATCCCAGGAAAGGGAGTGTCCCCTGACCCTTTGAATGTTCCTAAACTACCTGCCCTATGCTGAAGAGCTCTGAATTGGCGAGATGGAGCAGGGTCAGGTCTGAGGAAGGCCCTGTCCTGTCACTAACCCTTTAAAAGGGACCATGGCCTATTCTCAGGGCTAGGCCAGGCCACAGTGGCTGACACTGGCAGCTGTTGGGCCTCAGGGATGCTGGCCCCATGCTCACCTACTCTAGACTCTGTGGTTGTCCTCTGCACAGGCTTCTTATACCCCTCCTGTGCTTTCCTGTGGCCATGCCAGCCTCATCGGAGGTGGGTAAGACCTGCCTTCTGGGCAGGCTCCTTGCCTCTGTTGTATTTCCCCAATCGTATATCAGGGTCTTGGGGGACTGAAGGTGCTAGATACTCAGTACAATTACCAGCTGCCTGGCAGAGCCTCAAGGAGCAGGTAAAACAGCAACGCCAGGAAAACAGTGTGAGAGGCAGTGTCAGCTCTTGGTCACTTGGACTTGGTTACTATCATGTGCTGTGATGGGGGCTTCTTGGCTGTTTCAAGCTTGCTGGGCTTCAACCAAGTTACTGCGTAGAGCTTCATGGCTGCTGGTCCCTGGCGGAGTAACTGGAGCGCCTCATCTCTGTTTACTCCAGGAATGTTTCCACCACCACACAGCTCGGGGCTTCTAGGGTATCCACAGCACCCAGGCAGGACGGATGGGCTTGTCTGTCACCTCAGCAGCCGTGCTCACTGGGCACTTCCTCAGGGCCTCGGGCCAGACTGGGGATCTGCTTTCTCTTGTATCCTCCTTGTACCTCACAGGCCTAGTGCTGGGGTTCCCTCACACAGAGGGAAACTGAGGCCTTATAGGTCCCGGTAGTTACCTGGGATCACAGGATTGGTAGTGATGGGCTGCAATTTGAGCTCCAAGGGGCCTGCCACAGCCCCAGCTGCCCTGTGTCTCAGATGGAGTGGATAGTGTCTGGTCCTCCTCCACCTGTATGCCCTGCCATCAGCTGGGGCAGTTTCTGTTGCTTGGCAATGTGAATAAGAGCTTTGTGTGCACAGGTCCGACCTTGGGGCATTACCTCAGAGCTTCTTAGAGGGATTTGTGTACCTGTCTTCTCACCTGAGCCAGGGAGCCTTGCTCCAGCTTCCCAGGAATGGGGTTTGCCAGTACACATCTCCAGCAGCCTTCTCTGCTTTCTGTGAAGTTTCCCCCTAGGTTCATTGATCCACACTTCGACAGCTCTGGCCACCAGAGAGGGATCTTACCATGCACAGCTCACATGCCTCCCTATAGGTCATCTCAACTCCTGGTCCCTTGAATATACAGCTCTGACACCTGCCTCAGATACCACCAGCATACATGCAGGGCCTTGGCCCTCCAGAGTCCACTATCCATTTGAAGCGGGTAGTCACAATGCCTACTTCTCCTCTGGTTCCCACAGCCCTGCCCTGCCAGGGTCTCCCTTTGTGCAACTTTGGGCAAGTAATTGCCCCTCCATGTGACTTAGCTTACCTGTGTGTAGGAACAAGGGCCCCTTGGAGTACACCTGGCCAGGAAGTCAACTTCTGAGGCCGGCATCATTTCAGGTGACTGTGCCTGTCAGTCTTCCTCATCTGATGTTGCCAGGCTCCTTTCTGGGGAAGTATTTTGGCCTTCACAATTTGTTTAGGGTTCTGACGTGGAAGGACTAACAGCTTGACCGGGAAGAGGCTCCTGACTTGCATGTATAGTAACTGCCATTTGGCTCCGTAGGAAGGATTAAGGCAGGTGGCCGGTGGGTTTTCATTCTAAGACCCTTATTTTCGCTGTTAGGCTCAGCACAGGGACTGGCCCCTGAAGCTCTCTGCCTAGGTGCTTTGGCTGATGGTGAGTAGGTGTGTCCCAGGCAGGCATCATGTGGGTGCTAGCAGAGGGTCTCATGCCATCTGCTCCATGGCTGAAGAGTCCCCCATCCAAGGGTAGTTTGTACTCAGTGGAGAGCATAGGGGCCCAAGGCACAGTGGAGTTCCAGGCCTCCGTGTTAGGTATTCTCTTCCAATTGCCCTTTGCCTCAGTTTGCCCACCTATGAGCAGAATTAGCACCAGCTTTGGGGGATACTTGTGAGCAGGAGTGTAGGGACACCGGAAACACCCTGCACTGTTTGGGGACACCCGAAGTCGTCCTCTGAAGTCAGCTTACCTCCTAAGCCACTATGTTTCGTGTCTTTCCTTTGACTGCCCGCTAGCCCAGCACCGCTCGGATCTGTTTACACCTCTGATCTCTAGGGAGTGCCTAGGCGATGCCTCTGCTGTGTCCTCAGAGGCCCGTGTGCTGCGTGAGTCATATCTCCTGAGTTGAGCTTTTCGGGCCTTGGTATCTTCACACCCAGGAGCAGGAAGGGACAGGGAGGCAGCAGTGTGATGTCAGTCAGTACGCTGGAATAGAAGCTACTGTGCCTGCAGGAGTCTGTCCTAGGGCAAGGCAGGCCTCAGACTCTTTCCCAGAGCCTCTGAGCCTCTTAGAGTGTTCCTGGTAGGGGGGTGGCTCCTTGACACCTGTCCTGGAGGAAGACTGAGTGGGTGCAGCTGGGTCCTGCCTTGGACTTGGCTCCTCTGTCTCTCAGAAAACGGATTCTCTGGGGTTTCAGTGTCTGCAAGATCTGTCATGGAAAATGACACCTTCAAGCCTGTGTCCCCCACTCCCGCTTTAGTGCTTTAGTAGGCACAAAAGCAAAGTCCCAAATACTGCCTTCACTGTCACCAAGATTACTTGTGACTTTCCAGTCCTTTGTCTTTAATGGCCTTGCCTTATGTTCTGAGTGGGTACAGAAAGGAGGTGTTAACTAGCAGGGGACCCTGGGAGGCCAGAGGGAGAAAATGTTGGGGGAGAGGCAGAAGGGAACCTCCAGATGGGCATCAGGAGGGAAGATGGGCTTGACTCTTCTGCAGCCCACTGGGAACATAGTAATATTCTCACAGCCCCATGAAGAAGCTGGGGTCTTTCTCCTCAACGGTGACTTCTCTAGGAACAGGGTTGGTTGGGAGAGCTTAAACCCCACACGTCTTGTGTGGGGCGAGTAAAACTCCCCAAAGTGAAGGAAGGTGCCCCTGCTGGGTGCAGGACAGTATGCTGGGAGAAGGGATGACGGGGAAGAGACAGGTCAGAGAGTTAAGGGAGATGAGAGAAGACACAAAGGAGGAAAAGGGAGAGGAAGAAGGAAGAAAAGGGAGAGGGAAGAAGAGGAGAGAGGGAAGGGGTAGAAATGGAGAAGGAAGAGGGAGAGAAGGAAGAGAAAGATACAGGGGAAAGAGGAAGAGGAAAGGGGAGGAGTCACCTTGAGGCTGCTACCACCTAGTGTTTTTGGCAGAGCCAGGTGGGTCTAGCCTCAGCCTGGTTGAGGCTTCCTTAGTTCCAGGAATCAAAGTCTGCCCCTATTCAAGCTCAGAGCTGTTCCAAATGTTCTGGAAACCTTCATAAATGAGTTCTTTTGTCCTTACTGCTGGTCCTGTTCACCTTCTCCCTGCCCCTCCAACCATTAAGCTGGACTCTGCTGCTTTTCCACTCAAGTTCTGGCCTGCTCCAGCTCCACATGACCACGGAGCCCTCAACTCTATCACATTGTCACCTCCCTCCTTGCCTTTGAACCTGTGAAGTTCCCTGCTGAAGACTCAGGTCAGGTCCTGGCTGCTGTGCAACCCAGGGCTGCTACTGACACTCTCTGATACGCTTCTCAGATGATGCGAGGGCTGGATACTGGCTCCCAGGGGCCTTCTGTCCTAATTCCTGGAAGTTGTCACTGTGTCAGCTTTGCATGGGCAGAGGGAGTGTTCAGATGTGACTAAATGAGGACCTCGCCGTGGGGACGTGATTCTGGGTTACCTGGGTGGGTCTTCATTGGTGCGAGGCAGGTCAGAAGAGATGGAAAAGTGATAACCAAAGCAGAGCCAGGAGGGGAGCTTCCGGGCAGCTGGCTCCAAATGTGGAGGAAGGGTCATGAGCCATGGGATGTGGAAAGCCAACAGGGCAGATGTCTCAGAAGAATCAGCCTTGCTGCCCCTCAAGTCCTCTTTTGCAGCCACCCCAAACCGTTTCCCCTATGGGGGAATCTTGCTTTGATGGAGTTCAACTCCTGCACACTCCTAAATGCCCATTTGAACATCACTCTGCCAGGAAGCCCTCCCAACATCCCCATGGGGCTTATGTGTCCCTGGCACCTTTGAGGATAGACACCAGATGAGATTCTTCACCGTGGTTCTGTGTTCTCAGGGTAGGGCGGAGCAGAGCTGCAGAGACTCTTATCTCTCATCCCTAAACCCCTGACTTAGGGCCTAGCTCTGTCCTGCTGATCTCTCAGATGTGGGATCTGGTTGGCTCTTGATGCTCATGGTGAGGGGAGGTGACCTAAAACCAGGGCCTTCCCTGCTGGTCCTGGTCACCTGGAAACTGTAACCTAGAGCCAAGGTCCAGGCAGTGCCTGGCTGTTAGATGTCCCTGGGAGCCATATGGAACGAGCAGAATAACACAGGTGTGTCCACCCGTGACTTGGGAGGCCAGGAGCTACTTCAGGTGTAGCTGTGCTGCCCACAGTCCCTAGGATAGTCAGAGCTTGTCTCTTCCTGATTTGGTGACCATCTCCATTCCATGACTCGTAGCCTCATCACTTCAGTCCCTAAAGCCAGGGCCTGCAACCCTCTCCTCCATCTTCCCATGGTGACCTGCGTGTGTAAATTCCCCCGGCTTCCTTCTTATAAGGACAGGTGTTATATCACCTGGATAATCCTGAGTGACATCGATTTTAACTTCATGGCATCTTATCCAAACCACAAAACCACCATTATCCACATGAGTACAATATTTCCAGGTATTTTGAGGAGGAAAATGACATCTTTTGGAGACCATCAGTCAATACAGGTTCTGCAACAGTCTGTGGCTGGGGTGGATGCGTCTTCTCCTGTCGTAGGTAGAGTCTGAGTGTGAGGATGACTTCTCGTAGGGTGAAGAATCTGTCTCTTAGTTCACGAAATCTAAAAACCCCGTGTGCCTTGAGCTTGCCACGTGCATACCTGGTAGACAGGGCTTTCTCTTTGGAAGCAGTTAGGGAAACATACTGAGCCTTAAGTGCTGCCTCGGGAGGTGCTGCCTAGGAGTGGCTCTGAGTATGGTTGGGGGCTGGGCATCAGAAGCCACAACAGAGGGAGGGTGATGTCATCTACTGTCCACCCAGGCAGAAATCACAGGCCATGAAGGCCAAGGTCCATGCCAGCAGCATCTCTCAGGCTTCCGGTGCTCCAGGGCCCAACGTTGCTGAGGACCCTGAAGTGCTTTTATGTGGGTTGCACTTAAGGATATTTGCTGAGCTAGAAATTAAAATGCAGAATTTTTTAAAACCTTTAAATTAAAAGTGTAATACATGGCTCTCGCGCGAACCCGTGAGCATAGTTAGTGAGTGCCAAGTCGCTCTTCAGATTTGTGAATCTCCTTAGCACCCAGCTTCACAGATGGTGACCAGACTCTGATGTCTGGTTCTGTGATCAGTTGGTTGTGATAGCACACATGTGGCCACTACAGTCAGGAGACAGTGAAGGTGACTGTCAGCTTCTGTCACCACCAGAAAGGACCCATGGCATCACTGATAAACAGAAAATGCTTCTATGAGCTCCCCTCACGGGAGTCCCAGGGATTTGGGGCCTCTGGTAGGGTGTGGGCACAATGGTGGGGGCACATGGCAGAGTAATTCTTCTCATCTTGTGGCAGGAAAGCAAAAGAGGATAATGAAGAGGCTGGTGCCCCACTGCGTGCTTTGAGGACACTCTCTCTGTGGCCTGGAACTTCCCTTGGCCACATTCCCTAAAGATTCTGCCACCACCTCTCAATAGTGCCACCTGAAAACCTAGCCTTCCTCACTGGGGCCTTAGGGGGAAAAACAACCCCCCAAACCCCAAAGCAAACTGCATCCCTGCATGATGCAAAGCCTCATGTCCACCTCGGGGTTCAGACAACGTCCCTCTGTTCCCAAGACCCAGCCTGTCTCATCTGTCCCAGTGCTTCTTGTCCAAATTCAAAATAATAACAACAAAATCTACCAAACAAAAAGCCTAAATTCAACCAGGCAGCAGTGGCACACGCCTTTAATCCCAGCACTCTGGAAGCAGAGGCCGAGAGGTGGATCTCTGAGCTCAAGGCCAGCCTGATTTACAGGGTGAATTCCAGGACAGCCAGGGCCACACAGAGAAACCCTGTCTTGAAAAGAAAACAAAACAAAAACAAAGACAAAAAACCAGGAAAACAAAAAATTAAAAAGTCCAAGTTTAAAGTTTCTGAGACTCAAATATTCTAAGCTGTGAGCCCCTGGAAATTTTTTAAAAAGAAAATTGTACTTTCTGAGGCAAACATTGTTATTTAAAATTGAGGAATACAAAAATAGAAGTTATTGGCCCCAAACAAGACTAGAACGCAACAGTACAGACATGAAATTCTAACTCTGCATGGCCAGCATCTGAGGTGCACTGCAGAAGGGTGCATAGGGTTTAGGCAGCCCTGGCACTCTGGCTTGCTGGCTGTAGCACCCAGGGCCTCTCTCTGATGGGTTTCTGTGCTACCTGCAGCTTTCGTCAGCATCTCTTCATCCGTAAGGTCCTGGACTGGGGACACCACAGGCTACAGTTTCACTTTATGGTTCTATGCAGCACTCTTTCAGAGGCTGTTAGGAATTCCAGTCCTGTAGCACTGGCCTGACTTTCTGGGCCTTCCTCTGTCATGCCAGTGAAAGCCATTATGATCCATAACCCCATATTGTGCACCCCTGTGAAACCAGCATCCTGTGGCTTGTCCAAGATCTGTGAGGTGGGGGTTGTGTCAGAGCTGGCTTGGACCACAACTGCTGAGGTGACTTCTGGATGCCTTGTCGGTCCAACTTAGGGCTGGGGCACACAGAGCACCCTGGTGCTCTTTCAGGAAAGAATTCTGTTCTGGAAGTTCTCTAAGACAGATTTGCCTTCTATGTCTCTGGTTTCTTTAACCGTAGTGCCTCTGTGATCACTCCCCTGTCCCTCAGGACCTCAGGAGCCCTGTAGGAGTCATATCTATCAGCTAAAACTTTATACAGGCTCCTTCTGGTCCAGCTGAAGTTTCCAAATCTTTCTGCTCTGCTCCTCTTTGCTCCTCATTCTTCTTGCTAATCTAGCTAAACACAGCCTGCAGTTACCACACTACAGCTAGTGATGCCCATGCCAAAGTGTGGTGTCGTGTTGCTATGACATGGTTTTTGTCAGATAAACTAGCCTGTTCTTTTCTTGCTTTTCCTCATACATGCTGTCAGGGTACTGAAAAATACAGCCATATTCTTTGCTGAGCTATAGCAAGAGAGATATCTCACCTGGTTCCGGGTAGAATTCCCATTCCATTTGAATCCTCAGCAGAGACTCCACTGTGCACTATAGCATCTGGTCTTCTAAGCTCCCCAGGATGGTCCCCCTAAGCTCCTCCAACAGCTTCCCAGGTCTCCTCTAGCCCATTCCTCCAGAGGCTTCCAAACTTCTTCCTCAGCCCATACACTCATCCCCCTCCTTAGGTACAGCCACAGTCCATGACTTGACCTCTTAGACAATTTTCTGTTAGTTTTCTGTTGCTCTCACAATAGGTCCGAGGATGTTTAACTTATGAAGAGAAAGTACCTATTTGGATCTGGAGTTTTAGAGATACTGGTCCCTCACTGGGCAGGTCCGTTGCTTTTAGACACCTGATAGGTTGTCCATGGTGATGGTGGGACATGTGTCTAAGAGTGAAACAGCAAGAGGAAGCAGAGAGGTTGGGACCTCACTGTCTGCTTCCAAGGCCATGCCAGTTACTATTAATTGTCTGAAATCCCCAGGGAGATGGGACTGTGGGGGTCATCTGTGCTGGAGGGTATGGGAAGACCCACCTTAGACAGGGAGGGTCTGGACAGTATAAACTGGAGAAAGTGACTGATCACTGACCCTATGATCGATCATTCATATCTCGCAGTTTGCTAATTGTGGATGCGATGTGGCCAGCAGCCTTGAGCTGCAGTCTCCCCCCCCCCTCCAATGGACTAGACTTTAATGTATGGATGAAACTACTTGAGTTGCTTTTGTAAGGTGTTCCATCACATCAATAGGACAAGAGATGAAGACAGGGGCTTAACCTTAGTGACCCAAGGACCTTCTTCTAGGTCTCTCCTTGGAAGGATTCTGCCTTTCCATGGGATCACCTGGGGATCAAACCTTCAACACATGTACCTTTTGAGAACACTCAGTATGTGTTTTGTTAGTTTATTGCTGTGAAGACACCTTAACCACTGCAGCTCTTTTTGTTTGCCTTTTTTTTTTTTTGAGACAAGGTTTCTCTGTGTGTGTAGCTTTGGAGCCTTTTCTGGAACTCGCTCTGTAGACCAGGCTTGCATTGAACTCACAGAGATACCTCTGCCTCTGCCTCCTGAGTGCTGGGATTAAAGGTGTGCGCTGCCACCACCACCCGATGACCACGGCAACTCATATAAAGGAAAACATTAAATTGGGCCCTCCTTCAGGTTCAGAGGTTTAGTCCACTATCATCATGGTGGGAAGCCATGATGGTATACAGGCAGACATGGTGCTGGAGAGAAAGCTGAGAGTTCTGCATCTGGATATCCAGGCAGCAGGAAGAGACAGTGAGCCACTGTCCCTGACTGGAGCTTCTGAGACCTCAAAGACCACCCCCTAGTGACACACCTCCTCCAGCAAGGCCACAACTACTCTAACAAGGCCAGCTCCCAATGGTTCCAGTCCCTATGACTCTAGGGGGGCCATTCTGATTCAAACCACCATTGTGTCCAAATCAACAAATGGCCAGAACATTCTAGTCTTCGCAGCAAAATGGTCTTGAGCTTGCTAGAGCCCCAAGAGGTTCTTTTTTTAAAATATTTATTTATTTATTATGTATACAATATTCTGTCTGTGTGTATAACTGAAGGTCAGAAGAGGGCACCAGACCCCATTACAGATGGTTGTGAGCCACCATGTGGTTGCTGGGAATTGAACTTAGGACCTTTGGAAGAGCAGGCAATGCTCATAACCTCTGAGCCATCTCTCCAGCCCCCCAAGAGGTTCTTGTCTCTGCCAGGAATCTCTGGACAGCTCTGAGAACTTTTGAACAAGGGCGGGATGTTATGCACTCGTTAAAATGATAATGAGGTTAGAGTCATGGCCGGTGGTAGAGGCAAAATTGAGGATATACATTTGTACACAGTGGTGTCTTAGACGTTTAAAACAAGTACTTTAGAGGAGAATCCATCACTAGATGACGGCATTATGGCAACCTTTCCTTTACCTCTAACTCCGTGTGACTGACGGCTTTGCCCAGACTGGTCTCAAGGATGTTCCCCTGAAGTCCAAGGCAGCTGTTGGCCTTTCCATCCCGGGCATTATTCACTCACTGCAGTCAAGGACTCCGAGTGACACCTGTCATGCCGCCAGCCCAGGGACCCCAGTGCATGTGTGATGTGATCTCTAGTGATGATTTCATCCACTGTTATAAATGAAAGAGAGATTTCTGAGTGGGAGCGAATTCCCCGCTGTTGATGAGAAATTTGCTGCCGTTCTGAAGTTCTGTGCCCTTGGTCAGATGGAATGCTCACACCTGGCAGGGCCTCAGCAGAGAGCTAAATATACCCTGGGCGTGGCAACCTCAGAACCCTGGCCGCTGACTGGGCGGATCCTCAGGGAGCCACTGTTTTATCTCATAGCAATCGATGCCTGTGTCGTTATAGCACCCGAAGGCCCTGGGTACACTGGGGGATGTGTGCAGGCGCAACCTCCAACCTTCGCAGAGCCAAGTGGTGTGAAGCCACCACTCCCATTTGCTAGTATTGTGCTCTAGGTGGACAGGAAGTGTCGCCTGCCTAAGGTCATGTGGCAGGTAGGGCTGGGCAGTGGGGATCAGATCTGCAGGCCAAGAACGTGCGTCTCCCTCCTACAGTGCTTTTCCAACTCTAATGCCAGTGGAGGAGGCAGCCCTGTGTGTGATAGAAACCGTCTGTAATGGCTGATATTGACCGCTGATGTGGCAGAGCCTAGAATGACCCAGGGGGCACACCTGGGGGCATATCTGGGAGGGAGTTTCTAGATTGGGTTTACTGATGGGCAGGAGGAAGACCCACTCTGAACACGGGTAGCACCATTCTGTGCACTGAGGTCTCAGATGGAATAAAATGGGAAATACGGTCTGGGTAGCAGATTTAAGGTAACTAACAGTGTCCCTCTCATGGGTGGAGCAAACTGCCTGTGAGCTGGTGGCATAGGGGTCATGGTACCAGAGCCATGACCTCACCTCCCTGAGGTGTCACCCATTTTATAGGAGGACACAGAGTCAGGGAGGAACCTTCCCAGTGACACTCAGCATTGGGCTATCCTTCTGTACAGACTCCTTCCTCTCTCCAGCCCCTTCCACAGACAGAGCCAGTGCTCAGGGGTGGGGCGCCTGTTCTTCAGCCGTTGTGGTGCTGGTGTGTTGTATTAGTGTGTGTGGTGCTGGTGTGTGTGGTGTTGGTGTGTGGTGTTGGTGTGTGGTACCGGTGTGTGGTGCCGGTGTGTGGTGCCGGTGTGTGGTGCCGGTGTGTGGTGCCGGTGTGTGGTGCCGGTGTGTGGTGCTGGTGTGTGTGGTGCTGGTGTGTTGTGGTGCTGATACATACTGTGGAAAGGTGAGTCTTTACTTTTACTTGAAATGGGACCTGTGTCCCCTTGGCTGGCACCGTAGAAACTATATCTAACCCTAAGTTAGAGTCTGGGGGTGATTTTTGTCCCATGTCAGGGGCTCTGGGGTTTCTCTCCCATTGGTGGTCTGCTCTCAGGTAGGCCCCTCCTCTTTCTGACCCCAAATCCCCTACACACCCTGAGGCTCAGTGTGTCTCACTAGGGCTCTGCTCAGATCTGGGACCAGGGGCAGCTTAAGCTAGCAGGGCATTTCTCTGAGGTGGGCAGTCAGCTGGTTCTCTGATGTCTAGCAGCTCCCCTTAAACTGAGTCTGCCATCCATGGGCCTGAGAAGGACATGACACTTGCTGATGGGACAGATACCAGCAGGCATGTCTTCCAGATCTTGCCTTCTGACAAGGTAGCCCCCTCCCCCCACAGTGTCCTTTAGGCAATTGGTCCCTAACACAGCCAGTATAGTACAGTGGCTGTAGATAAGCTGGTAGAGTCACTTCTGTGTCAACCCCTGGCCAGAGTTGTCTGTGATGCCGTTCCTCCCCCAGAAGCTCCCAGCCACTGAGGAAGACAGACAATATGTTGACTATACATGGTGAGAAAGAACTTCTCAAGGAGGCTGTGGGTGGAGACTTATCTCAATGAAATCCTGGCATGCTGCCTGGAGGGGGTGGTATACAATCAAATAGAAGCTTGACAGGCAAAAGAGTGAGAGAAGGGCACCCTTGCAGGAGGATGTCGTGGAATACCTTCATTTGTGCCATCGGCCTTGTGACCTCCTCGTCTGTCTTTGCCTTGCTGGGCACTGCACTTCTCCGGTCCTGAGAAGCTGTGTCTAGGGAGGTCCCCAGCCCTGAAGCATGGGGAGGTGAGGAAGATAATGAGAAGCCAAATGACCTGAGCACCAGTAATGCAGATTCCTGGTCCCCTGAGCTGTGCTGTTACAGCTGGCCTGTCCAGAACCTCCATGTTCCACAAGCCCTGCCCCTCCTGCCACAAGGACCGCTGTGGTGGCATCGTGTTTAAGATGGGAGGGAAGGAGGACAGTACTAGGAGCTGGTGTGATTAAGGGAGGACCTGGGCATTTGTCATTACAGATGGGAGGGAAGCAGGTACCGAGGCCACATGCTATGTCTCTTCCCAGCCCTGAGTGTTGTTGAGGGCCACTCCAGCTGACTCTGCTGTGGGCCAGGGGCTCCACAGCTCTAATTGAGGGGCATGCTGGGGCAAGGAACCATGAGCCCAGGGCTACATGACTTGTCATGGGCAAGGGTCCCTTCCCTGTCCATGATGTGACCACAGCCATGCCCTGGAGTTGCCAGGAGCCAACAGCCAGTCACAAATGCTGCAGCCTCTGCAAGCACCCTGGGAAATGAACCAAGCTGCCGAGGCTGTAGAAGCCATGGCTCCAAGGCTTGGTCCTTCAGGATCAGGACCACTGAGGGCGATTGTGAGGTCTGGTGACCGGGACATATGCCTTCCACACCCAGAGGTGGAAAGTCATCGTAAACACCACTAGTGCTCTCCCTGGCATTGGGGGCCCTCTGTGTTGTCCCCAGGTAGGGCATATGGCAGTGGTGACAGGACACAGGGTCCCTGCCCTGGGGGAGTTCCTGGCTAAGGACAGGCGACCACAGTGTCCAGAACCACATGAGAGCCAGAGATGCTGGGAGGAGCTTGAATTGCATGGAGACCCTGGAGCCGCCAGTCTTTGCTTTCAATTCTGTAGAGTCGGGTGGGAACAGAGCCTGTTTCCCAAAGGCCACCTTGTCCTGGAGGCTGCAGCTCAGGGCTGAGGGGAGAGGCCAGCTACCTCTGCCTCCCCAACTCGCAGGCCAAGAGCCAGAGCCTGGCACTGCACAAGCCTTCTTCTCTATTAAGGGAGACTGGGTCGTTCAGATATCTGCCGCCTGACCCAAATCAATGTGCTTGTGTGTGTGTCTGGCAAGAGCCATCTCCCCAGGTGCCCATGAACTCTGGTGGGCAGAAATGAATTGCAGGGCGAGCTCTGAACTCTGCAGGGAGGCTGTGGTTCGCAGATCAGGAAGAAACCATCAATTAAAGCAGGTCGAGCCTCGGGCCTGGGCCTGTGGGTTTATGATCCATGATTACAGCTTCCATCCGCACAGGGCTGCACACATCTCAGAGCAGTTCGAAATTGGAGACTCATTAGACTTTGCAGAGCATCCTCAGAACCGTGCAGGGAAGAGAGAGCCACGGCCACATGGCTGGAGAGAGGTAAAGCTGGATCGGAGGCCCAAGGGCCGGGCCCTTTTCACCACCTGCTGATGCTTGGTGACATCTGGTCTGCCAGGACTCAAGTGGCTTGTGTGAACAGGGCCAGGCTAGGCAGGGGGAGGCCCAGAGGAGGTGACATTGTCTGAGCTTGGGGTCAAGCAGGGCCGCTGGCTCTGCTGTTCGTTGTGGGGTTTCTAAAGACACTGTCCACTTGCCCAGGCCTCCTCTGTGCTTTGTTTTTTGCTGTTGTTTTGTTTTCTTCAGCTTCCAAAGCATCTCTTGGCTGCCATTCCCCTGCCCTTGACCCTGGAGTGTGGGAAATCTGGGTGTCCCCTCTGTTGTCCCGAGTGACTTTGTCCCTGAGGGGGCTGACCTGTGCTGTGGCTGTGCCCTTACCTGCATGTTCTCAAGGTTTCCTTTTCATCTTTAATATCAGCACAGGGCAAGGGAGGAGGGGCAAGGCATGCAAGAGGAAGGTTTGTTTTGGAAAGAGCAGGAGGTCCTTTGGCCACCCAGGAATGACTGTGGCCACAGTCTGCTTCCTCCAGCTTCTCTTAGGGGTCTCTGAACCTCCCCCCGGGTTGGGTACCTTGCCTGCTTTCCTCTGAGTCCCATTTCCTGAGCCTCCACCAGCATCCAACCTCCTTCCATGACAAGTCTGTCCCCATTGAGAACAACTCTACTTTCTGGGCCCTGCTGTGGCTCAGCCAGAGTCTCTCCTGTCTTCAGGTAGAGAGCAGCTTTTGTTTTGGTGAGTTGTTTGATTTGATTTTTATTGTAAAATATTCACAATGTAAGGTTTATTTAAACCACATTTAAGTGACCAGGTGTAATTAGTAATTAATAATTGCCATTAGTAATTTGTCCATTTCCAGAACTCTTGCATGCAAAACTCTGTCCTCACTGACCTCGCCCCCGCCCCCACCTCTCCCAGCATTCCCTGTTCTGTCTCTATGTACTCGATGTGTACCTTTGGGGTCTCCTTCGAATGGATTCCTCCCGTATTTATATCTCAGCACTAACTTATTTAACCAATACAATGTCCTCCAGCTTTGTCCATGTTCTAGAAGGTGGAAAAATGTCCTTCCTTCCCCCCCTTTTTTTCCTTTTTCTCTCTGTGGCAGAGTCTTGCTATGTAGCTCAAACTGGTCTGAAAGATACAATCTTCCTGCCTCAGTCGCCGAGTGCCGAGATTACAGGCAAGTGCTGTTACATTTGACTGTCCTTCCTATGGATGGTGCGTTCACAGTTTGGACAGACACTGTGTTTGTTCATGATGACGGACACTGGATAGCGACTGCTAGGGCGGCTACCGTGTGACAGTGAGCCTAGTGGGGGACGCCACCCAGGGAACACGTGGTGCTTAGGTGTTTGGGGGACTGCCATGTTGATTTCTGTAGTAGCTGCACTATTGGACACTTGGTGGGACTGTTTCTGGGGGTGGCAGGCTCACAGTAGCCTGGCTAAGGGCTGACTTATGGCTTCCCCTCCTTGACCTCCCTGTCACCTCACATTCCCTGGCCGCACTTTGCTCAGTTGTGGAGATTTCCGCCCAGGCCTCTCTTCCTTCTCACAGCCACGCCTTTGCACAGGCTGTTCCCTGTCTTGGGTAGCCTTCCCTTCCTGTCCCTGTCACCCACCCCCTCATGACGCCCCATCTGGTAGCTCCCTGCTGTGCTCTTCTGAGAGGGTGCTGGAAGTGGGGTATGGAGGGCTCAGCTGTTGGCTGCCCCTTGCTGTTCTGTCTCAGATGACACAGGCTGTCTATCTGTCTGTCCAGGCTCTGTTTCATGGCCTCTTTGTCTACTCACTTTAACCAGGCGCACCTGGAAAGGGGATGCCTCCGCCAGTTCTGGATTCCCTGATTCTTCAGCCTCTGAGTCATGGTGGGGCTCCATTACTTTCCAGAAACTGCATGGTTGCACAGCTCTGGGCCAGGCGTGCACACATCTGGGAATGCAGTGCCAGGCTCCAGGAGGGCCTGGAGGCTCAACATGGATTCTCCCCACGCACAGGCCAGAGCTCCAAGGCCAAGGTGAGGGCACACTGCATTTCTGTCTGGTGCCCTCTTACAGAGCTCTCTAGGTGTCTTTCATGAGGACATTGATCTCATCCTAAGGGCTCTGCTCTTACTTCATTACCACTCAAGGCCTCCACCCCACAGTCACCTTGGGTACAGGTTCCCAACAAATGGGTGGAGAGATGTTCACTGCAATGGCTCAATGGCCAGCCTCAGTGTGCCAGCCTCAGGGAGACAACTGAGCACTTTGCAGCCTGGGGTGGCTGGCACTTGAGCTGGGAAACTAGCTGCTGGCTCTTGAAAATCAAGATGGATCCATGGCCATGCTGCTCGGTGCCCTGCATTGTGACTAAGCGGCTTGGGAGCAAGCACTCTGTGCCACTTCCCCACATGTTCTGTCCCTGGCACCTTCATGGCTTGGAGAGTGGACGTTGTTGTCAGAGTCCACAGCCACTGTATTATCTGCCAATCTAGAGACTCTGGGGGACGATGGATTGCTGACCCACAGACCTGCCTCAGGGTGGCATGATTCTTCTCTCTAGTTAGCCCTGCCAGTCGCCATCCACTACCCCAGGTATAGAGGGTGGCTATGGGAAGTCCTTATGCTTGCTTGTTTTTAAATCATGGATACAGCACAGCACCACCCACTGAACCATTTTAGAGTATTCAGGGGTACTCAGTACACTGTCAATATAAACATCATTACCTCCCACCTCCAGAATTTTCCATCTTATGCAACGGAAATCCATTGGGTGTGGTTGTACATGCCTTTAATTCCAGCACTCAGTTGATTATCTGTGAGTTACAGGCTAGTCTGGTCTATACAGTTAGGTCCAGGCATGCATCGTGAGATCCTCCAGAGACTAGCCCGCTCTTTCCCATCTTGGCCTGGCCCTCAGCAGTCTTCTTTCTATCTGTGTGAGTTCTTCCCACTGGGATTCTTATCTGAGAATCACACAATTCTTGTCCTTTGGTGACTTAGCCTGTGTCCTCAGGGTTCACACTCACACAAGTGCTAACGTGTCAGAATGCCCTTCCTTTTGAGACTTGATGCTGTTCCACTGGGATGAACAGTGGAACTGTGTTTGCCTTTCCACATCTGACTGTGTGTCCCAGTGTCCAATCTGCAGCTGACAAATCAGAAGCTAGGTGGTACCTAGGTACCAGCCTCTGGGGTGGGCACTGGGTTCAGGGGACACTTGCTTCCCTTTAGAGCCGACCTCACCCTTATCGCATTTCCCGCCCAGCAGCCCGTGGTGTGCTTCCTCCATACTCTAACCACATGCTAGTTCATTAGGACTGGCTGTTTCTGCTCCTCACCCTACACTAGGTTGAGCCAGGTACCTATACCACTCAGTCCTACTTTAGAACTCATAGGTGGGAAGCATTGTTGTTGTCGTGTGTATGTGTGTATGTCTCTTCATGTGTGACTGTCTATATGTCTGTCTCTGTGTGTGTCTGTGTGTCTATATATGTGTGTCTATCTCTCTCTGTGTGTATGTGTCTTTGTGTCTGTCTATCTGTGTAAGTCTGTTTGTCTGTGTGTGTGTGCCTCTGTGTGTCTGTATGTCTGTCTGTCTGTGTGTTGGGGTGGGTGGCTAAGACAGACAGATGATTGATTCGCTGTGTGTGGTGAAGGTGCCAGAGATAGATGGACAATGAGGAAGTTAGACTACAAAATGGATTTTCCAGTTCTATGACAGATGGGGAAACTGAGGCAAGGGGTAGGTTCGCACAGCTGTGAAGCCAGTTCTGTGCTCTGTGCTGTCTGTGTTTTTGCAGAGGTCTTTGAAGGGCGAGCAAGCGAGCTCTATCTTCTCTCTGGCAGAATTAGCTTCTGCTTCATCAACTTTCTACCCGCTTTTTTTTTTTTTATAAAATATGTGCTTTTGGAAAGAAAAATTGCAGAGAAATTGTAAAAATAAATTAAGGCAAACACCCTGTAAGCCATCTCATTGGGCACACTAGCTGCTGATGTCTTGTTACGTTTGCTCTTCTGCTCAGCACATTTCATTTGGCTCATGGCTTCGGTGGCAGGAAATTCAGGAGGCATTGTGCTGGCACCTGGTGAGGGTCCAGCTGTGTCACTGCATGGTGGCAAAGCAGAAAGAAAGCCAGGAGCTGGACAACTGCATTAGCATCTGGTCACATGGGTGGTCTGGTGTCATGGCAGTCAGTCCCATGAGAAATGCATCAATTCTTTGCAGAGTAGGGTCCCCATGATCCACTGGGCCACAGGCAGCTTCTACCACCTTGGTATTATTAACTATTTATTAACTGGAGAGTGAGCTCCATCTCAGGACAGGTTGCTCACGGTGTCCTGGACCTCTTCCCCTCCTTTCCTTGGAGGTCCCTGTTAGGCTCCACACCATGGCTGTCTGTCTGTCATGTTTCTCCTTCCTCTGTCCTTTATTCTAGAATGATCTTTACCTTCTGTTCTTTTGCTTTTGCCTAACGTTTCTGATGTGCTTGAAGAATCAAGATCTGTTTGCTCGAGGCATCAGGTTGGGCTGAGTCTGTAGGCTTGTGTTGGCTGCCGTGAAAATTCCCTCGCAGGGCTCAGCATGCACCCTGAGATAGAAGAGGAAGGACATTCCTGTAGGTGGGATGGTCCAATCCCTTCTGCCAAACTGCCTTCACCACCAAGAGTATCCCAGTGAATACCTACACAGAAAGGGGCACAAGGCCCCTTTTCCACACCCAGGGGCTTGCTGAGCACTGGCGTCTGAGCTGATGCCAGGGCTCTGTGATGCCTGATCCCATTGGAACCTGCCTAAGTGTACTTTGTGTGCAGCAGCTAGTGGCCTGTGGGCTTCATCCATGCTCTGACCAGGCAGGACACTGGTCTGAAGAGAGGAAGGTGTCAGTGTCCTAGTGCTGGGATCCCGGAGGCCTGTGCCTGTGGATTTCCCATCTATTCCTGGTTTGCCTTTTGTCCAGTTGCTTGTCATGGCCCTGTTGATTCAAGAAGGAGCTGGAGTGTGGACTTTGTTGTCATGGCAGCTGCTGAGTGGACTGCATCTTGTCACACAGGGAGAGGAATCCCTTCTGGTTTTAGCCTGGCTGATGGACTGGGAAGGGTGTGTGCTGGGGGGCAGCAGGGTGATGGCTTCCTGCCTGGGGCAGCTGTTGCTGGACTCAGAAACAGGGTGTGGTAGAGAGAGGCCCTTGGAAGGGGAAGCGTAGACCCTAGCCCTTCAGATGTTACTCATTTAATACCTTGACTACCTACCAAACAGACAAGAGACCCCTTTATCCTGCATTCAAGGCTCCCCTGGGCTCCTCCTGCCTCTGCTGTCTCCTGGCTACAGGGCTGTAGCATCTGCCCTTGCCTTCTTCAGCTTCTTGTTATCATTTGAAGGTTGATGTGACTGTCGTTCCCTAGAGAGGTCCTCTGCCTCTTGTATTCCGTGCCTTCAGGCAGCCGAGAGCTCACCTCCTCCCCTCTCCACACTGTACTGACCATAGTCAGCCTAGCAGGTTACTTACGTGTCTATCACCTGCCACGTCCTTAGCCTATGAGTGACATGTAAGATGAGACTATGGACACCTTGTCTGTAGTACCATGCCTAGCTCCACAGGCCCTCCCTGCATTGCTGAGAGCAGGAGTGTGTATTCTGCATAGAGGAGGACATCTGCCTGAGGAGCTCCACTGTCCAGGTTCAGGGCTCTATTCCACTGTGGCTAAGATCTATGAGTTCCTTAGGCGCCCTGGGCATTACTCTAAAGGGGAGTTGTGTGGCACACTGTCCCGCAGTGGCATTGGTTGAGGTGAGGAGGAGCACAGGTGGGTTGACTTCCAGGGCATACACAGCAAAGGAGCATGGGGACAGGCAAGGGGGTGGGACTGAGGGAGGGTTGTGTCCATGCTGAGTTCTCAAAATGCAGAGATGAGGGGTTTCCTCTTGTTCTGGGAGGGCTCATGAATACCCAAAGATGGCCATTTGTACAGGGGACCCAGGTCAGGAGGGCAGGGATTGAGGTCAGTGGTGGCAGTAAAGTGTAAGGAGAGAGTGCTGCAGGTACTGATCTCTGATCTCTGGCCCTGGTTGATCCAAGCCTGAAGGTCACCTTGATGAAAGCAGGAAGAAGGATGCTAGGGGGTGGGGCACACTCCAGAGGCTTCCCTGATTGCCAGCTTCTGCCCCGCTGTAGACATCCAGTCAATATGAGTTCTTGACATAGGGTGGCCCCATCTAGTCTGACTGTTGTCCCTAGAAGAGGAAAGCCAGGAGGTCATGGTATGGCCATGGGAGTGGTACAGCCACAGGCCAAGGACAGTCCGATGGCCTGTGACCAACAAGGCCAGAAGGAAATGGGGAAAGGCCCTCCCTAGGTCACAGAGGAGATGCGGGCCTGGCATTCATCAAGTTGGTGCCTTTGCTCTCTGGAGCTGTGGGGGAATCAATGCCTGTTATTCACGGGACGTTGTGCCAGTTGGCCTGGATATAGACAGGAACTGACAGAAGAGGCTTGACCTGAGGGTCAGCCACGCCCCGGCACATCCCCTCAGCCTCCTGCAACCCAAGTGGGACACATCCCTGATCTACACGTGGACAGATAGGCCCCAAGAAAAGGTCACAGGGTGCTGGGTAAGAGAATGAAATGGCAGAGCTGAGGCAGTGGGTTTGCTGCGGTGATTGAGAAGACAGCAGTGAGCCGTTCCCTGGCTTTGAGAGTACGTGGGTCTCCCAGGGAGGTTGACGGGGGTCCAGGCCTTAAGAGAGGGCTGACATTCCTTACCAGAGCCTAGGCAAAGTCTCAGGCTCCTCCGATCCTGAGTGTGTTTGTCCATAAAGAGCCATTGATGTCTTATATACTTTAAAGACACATTGAAAAATCTCTGTGGTGTCGTGTTTCTGGTACCTGAATTTACTTGTTTTAAGCCACGTTCAAAAGTGAAGATGTAGCCAGACAGTGGTAGTGAACACCTTTAATCCCAGCACTCAGGAGGCAGAGGCAGGTGGATCTCTGTGAGTGTGAGGCCAGCCTGGTCTAGAAGAGCTAGTTCCAGGAAAAAAAAAAAAGGTGAAGCTGTTAGCCTAGTTGGAGGCTGCCTCAGCTGAAAATACAAAACTCAAATGCTCCAAACCCTGAACTTTTGGTGTTCCTGCTTGATCCCACAAATGGAAAATTCCACAGCATGCACCTTCATTTTTGTGCACAAAATTATTTAAAATATGATGTCAAGTTACCTTCAGACTGCAGAAGAACGACGCAAGGCAAATGAATCTGAAGTCTAGGCCAGGGTCCCCTCCATCCCGTTATGCATATGCAAATATCCTGAGTTCAGGTGTACTTCCGAAGTCAGTGGAAGTCACGACACTGGGCATCAGGTTGTGGTGGGCTGTGTGAAAATGCAAATAAGGGATTCTTAGGGTGGGACACTTCCCAGCCCATCAGTAGAGCGCGCGCGTGCGAGAGAGAGAGAGAGAGAGAGAGAGAGAGAGAGAGATATGAGTTGGATAGCTACACCATGATACCGAAGCCTTTACTTCCTTCAGCAAATGCTTCTCTCTCAGAAACTCAGGCTCCTGTGGGTCTGAGCTGGTACCTACGTGCTGGTAGGGTACAGGCAGCAGTCGTGGACTCTGGCATGAGGCCAAGTATGGAGAGTAGGTAAAGTGTCCTGGTGGGATGGAGTGGGGTGGAGGCTCTATTGTGGGTTTTTGTAAACGGCTCACTTCTTCCCTTGAAATCTTGCTCTTCAGGCTGTGGCCCCCACCCTGCCAGGCCAGCTGTGGGGGTTGGGATAGGATGTTCTGCACTGCAGGTGGCGACCCATTCTCTGGCATGAAATCAGTTTAGTGGGTCGCGTGGCAGCAGGTTTTACATAAGAAGTTGAACTGAATAGGAAACAGCAGAGCACATCTCTCACAATAAGGACAAGTGTGGCTTTGAGGGGAACCGGCACACACTTAATATCGCATTAGTCAAACCATTACTAAGTATGGGAGGCTGGGAAAACAAACAAACAAACAAACAAGCCAACAAACAAACAAGCCAACCAGCCCTGCAACCTGCAATTGTCATCTTAGTTGGAAAACAGGAGAATCACAGGTGGGTAAGAACGCTGAGACAGGAGACTGCCCAGGATCATGTGACAGAGCCCTCCCCCCAAGTGCTGTCACAGACAGTTACAAGAAAGGGGAGAGAGAGTACAGACAGCTCCATAAGGAAGGAAAATCACCCCAGAGGCTGAGATGGGAGTCAGGCAATCATAGCAGCTTGGAGAGGCAAGGATGGAATCTCCCCTTGAATGTCCAGAGAAGCCTGGTCCTACCTACTCCTGAACTTCCCGGTGACCCCTCACTTGGCCTCTGGTCCCTAGAACTGTTATACTTAGTACCTAGTCAGCAATGATTTGTCTCAGGTGACCCAGGACACTGATATACCTACAGCAGAACAGTCCAAGGTCACAGGCATTCATTGACAACAAATTCTTTTTTAAAAAAGAGACTTATTTACTTTGTGTGTATGAGTGTTTCGCTTGCATGTAGTATGTATGTATATGCACCATGTAGATGTCTGGTGCCCACAGAAGTCAGAAGAGAGGCTTAGATCCCCTGAAACTAGAGTTACAGATGGTTTTGAGCTACTATTGGGTGCTGGGAACTCAACCCAGGTAATCTGTAAGAACAGCCAGTGCTCTAAACTGACGAGACATTTCTCTAGCCCCAACGGTGAATTCTTACCACTTGTGAGGGTGTGCAGTGGGCTGGAGAGCTGCTCTTGCTGGGTGTGTGGGACCTCTGTTCCTTCTCTCACCATCCTCCTAGGCCCACAGGCTGCCTCATGTGTCCTGCCACAGTCACAGAGGCATAGCAGGAGTGACCAGACTTGCTTGCCCAGGCTTGGAAGGGGAATGGGTCACATGGTCACTTCTGCCCATGAGCCATGGTCCAGACCAACCACATGAACTTGCTTGTACAGAGTCACAGGACAGGAAAACACTCCTAATAGTGAGAGGCTGTGGGTTCTAGAGTGGTGAACTCCACCCACTGCAGGTAAATATACACGTGTGTGTGTGTGTGTGTGTGTGTGTGTGTGTGTGCGCGCGCGCACATGCGTGCGTGCGCTGTTTGCAGTGTGCAGGTCCATTTGTGTGAGCAGTTTGAAAGCCACTAGCCAATGACGGAGGACATAGTGCAAGAGGCTGAGGCCCCTCACTCCACCCTCCGGGCTTAGAGATGTGAGGAGAGAAGTTCTGTCTCTCTGAGACCTTCTGCATTAGCACAGAAGGTTCCATGGAGTGCAGGAATAGTGCCTCAGCACATCTCCCTCACACCCTCATCCCAAAGCCTCAGGAAGAAAATGGGGCATATCCTGGAGGACCTGGGGCAGGGGAGTATTCTTCCCCAAAGCCCAGGCCAACGTTCCCTCATCCCTCAAGCAAACTTATCCCTCAGAGTGGAGTATTCAGATTTCACATTAGCTTAAGCCAATTGGCTGGAGGTGGGGCTTCTCTTGCCCAGTCACACAATTGAGAATGGACAAGCAGGGAGACTGTGTGCTATGGCTGGTGGGGAAGGCATGGTAGCCGATGAGGCAGTCACTGTTAACTCCTGGGGCCCCATCACCCCACTGGTGAGCAGAGACAAGGTGCTTCAGCACACGGGAGGCTTAAGGATGCTCCTGGGTCTATGTCACACCGTCTTTTGTGCCACTCAGAAAGCTAGAGCTGAGGTCCACCTTCCAGAGGAACCTGTTCTCTCCAACACAAGGTGCATGGGGCAGGATGCAGACACATAACTCCACCCCCTGCCAGGACTCAACTCTAAGGCTGGGATTTCTTTCCTCTCCATCTCTTTCCTCACAGACCCTCCTTCAGGAGCTCATCTGTACCCCATGTGTGGGCATCACTGATTCCCAGAGCCAGACTCCACAGGAAGGTCACCTGTGACAATCTTTGCCTCCTTCCCCTCTCTGTGTCCCTGTTCCTGTCCCTGAGGCCACCGGCCATGGCAGTTATTCCTATGATAGGGGAGCTGCAGACAGAGTGTAGAAATGAGTACCAGATGTAGAGATCACGGTCCCCTATGCATTCCCTTTCTCAGTGAGCACCAGGCATGTGGGCAGGATGGGCAGGCTGAGCTTAGCCTGTAGCATCCCCGGGATAGCCTGCCCACAGGGCACTGACCTCAGCATGCCCAGACTGTCACTCTTTCCACTTGGCATTTCCATATACAGGGCACCAGAGGCCAGGCTCACTATGCCTAGGTTATCTCTCTTCCCACTTGGCATTCCCTGTCTCTTAATAGTCCAACAGCTCTGGAAAGCAGGGCTGTAAACATTTATTTGTGCCCCTTGGTGGTGCTGTTAAGGCATCTGGGAACACTGGTACAGGCTGTGACCCCCTCTACCTAGAGCCCTGAGGGGTTGTAAACTCACTGTCCTTGGCACAAACCCAGGGGCTAGCAGTTATGCCACCCGGCCAGTGCCTTGTCAGAGTTCCCTTTCCGGATACTGAAAAACAGGTGCATCTCTGGAGCAGCAGTGTGGCAGGATGCTATTTCAGTGTTCCAGGAAGAGCTTGGCTTTGCCCTGCCTTGGCCTTGGGGGTGGTAGTTGCCACGTGACTCTCTGGCATGTGATTGGGAGATGTGACAGCCACAAATGCCTTAGAGGCTCTCCACTCTCCCAGATGCCACCTGAAGTCTCCACATTGCTGGGCCTAGGCTTGGAAGGAGCGCTACTGGCACTTCCGGAGGAGGCCGCTCCATGGGGATGCCTGGAGGAGGGTCAGGTAAAGCTCAGAATAGCTGTGTGTTCACTCCAGTCAGCCAGGGAGGAAGACTCAGCTTCTAGCGAGAAAGAATGATCTTGAGACCCATGGTTGAGCTCGGAGGGTGGAGCCTGAGTGAAGGGAGTGCTATCCAGCTCGGTGTCTCGTGGTTATGGTGAAAGCCAACACCTATAGGTGTCAATCATGTCAATCATATATAGGCTCGGGGGACTTTCACAGTGTGTGGGAGGAGGCAGGTGACCCCTTTTTATAGATGAAGAAACTGGGGCTCACAGGAAGGAAGGCCAGCCCCTCTGACCTATGTTTGGGGTGGAGTTGCTGGGCTGTGGGTTCTCTGTGCCTGCTCCCTTCTTCCCCAACCTCTGTCTCCATCAGTCTTTCTTTTCTTTAAAGTGGTGGTTATCTAAGGGGTTTTGTTGTTCCCCAGGACACATTTAACGGTGTCTGGAAGTACTGTGGTGGTCACAGCTGGTGAAAGGATAACTAGTATATGGGAGAAAGGGTCAAGGCCACTGTGACTGTTCTGTAGTAAACAGGCCCCACTGCATTGACAGTTACACCAAGGAAGCCAGTCAATAGGGATTATAATAGGAACGTCCCTTCTCCTGGTATGGGGATGTCATGCCTCTGAGATTAAGGCATTAAGTCTAGAGGGCTGTGTGTTGGTAGGAAGGCCTGCAGGGTGAGCATGGTGGGACAGGTCTGGGGGCCCAGAGAGAAGGGGAGATTGGAAAGGAACTGGACCCAGAATAGAGGTCTGAAATGGCCTGCAGTTGTGCAGGTTTCAGGGTAGCCATCTCTGGCCAGGCTTGTGCCTCTATTAACAATGCTCCCACCCTCCTATGAGAACCAGGCACAGTGCCTAGCAGATCTCTAGGGAGTAGGATCCAGGCATCCTTCTCTGGCATCTCTGCCTGACCCTGATCTGTAGGGTCTTTCCAACAGCAAGGACCCTAACCCATATCCTTGTTCCCCCATCAACTACTAATTAAGAAAATGCCTTACAGCCAGATCTTATGGAGGCATTTTCTCAATTGAGATTCCCTCCTTTCAGATAACTCTAGCTTATGCCAAGTTAACATAAAGCTATTTTGCATAATATTGCACTCCCAAAAGAAAAAGCAGTGGCTACTCCATCAGATGGTCCAAGGAAGGAGTGCTCACTCCTGGCCTCAGTTTGGCTGGATTGGGCCCGGTGGCTGGTTCTTAGTACCCTGCTTCCATGCTATTCTGAAGATACTGCGGATACTGGAGCTGGGGACATGTGACCATGTCCATTTCCTAAATGACTGTCTTCTCTGTGGGGAGTGGATACATTCAGCTTACCCATCACAATGAGCAGACAGCAATAGCAAGAACACAGCACCACATCCCACCCTGGGACAACTGCAAACCACACCACCGCTCCTCAGAAGAAGAAGCCGGGAGGAGACTACAGAGAGCCGGCATCTGCTGAGACACTCAGCGCAGGGGAGAGGCCATTCTATTTATGGAAAGTTATAGAAAGAGCTGAAATGCAAAGGCTAAGATTAAAAAAATAAGATAAATATTCATTATCTTGGATTGGGCGACAGTTTCTTAGAAATGACTCCAAGAGCATGAACCATGGAGGGAAACCCAGAGAAATCAGGCTTCGTCAGAGCTGAAGCTCTTGGTGCTGTGAAGAGCCCTGTGAAGCAGCCATGGTGCCACTCGGAGGGTGACAGGGGAGCCACCGGTCACAGGTGTGACGGGAAGCTCTCAAAGCGGTCACAGCTGGTAGCCAGCTCAAAACTAGGCGGAGAAGCCTTTGTCTCCAATGCAGACCTCTAACTGTATTTTTTTTCCATTTCCAAAGTTTAATATTTTAGATTATATACAATGTACACTTAAATTTTACTAAATACCTCTAACTGTATTTAACAGCACCAACCAGGCACAGGCCAATCAAAATGAAGCAGCACCCAACCTCCACTAGAATGTCGGAAATAAGGGGTTGGAGCCTCCCAGGGTTGGAGGTGAAAGCAACCATGTCTCGAAGCACCTTGAGCTGAATAAATCCCTTCCTTAGAGCTCTGTAGGCACTCTGGACATTGATTGTGAAGATAGGGCCTCCCAGGACAGGTGTGGCTTCCACACTAGGAGAGGATATCACTGTGTAGTCTCACCTTACTATGGCACCTAGAATCAGAATGGCCACCAACAGCACAGGGCACTGGGGACTGTCATGTCCTTCAACCCTTGCTTCTCTTTGGGTCTCTAACAACAGTGAACTCATGTAATTACAAGATATTTTTGTCTCCATGTCTCCGGAAACTGGCCTGGCCAGGACTGGTCAAGCTGGCATGCCGTGACGGCGTGTTGGTGTACCCTTGTCCACCCTTTATTAACCTCGTGCTCTGTGACTGGACCCTGTTGGCATGCTCAAGTTGCCCGGAAGCCTACTTCTTAGGCATGGCCTGTCAGAACCTCAGCCCGGTTATAGGTCAGCTTTCCAGGTTCCCAGCCAGCAGTTCCGATCTTAGCTTTAATTAGTTGCTCAGGAAATGCCTTCCCAACACCAGCCTTCCTTGGACCCACTGAAGAGGACACTAGAAGAGCCAAGAAGTCAAGGGGAAGGAGTCAGAGGGCTAGGGAACCAGCCTTCAGGGGAGCATCAAGGCCCATCCCTGCCTGTTTGTCTCAAACTGTATGGCCTTGTAGGTTACAGCACCCTCTAAGCCTTAGATCCCTTAGATGACCTATAGGTGACACTAGTTGGTGGCAAGCCAAACTGAGTGCCAAGTGTGTGCTCACACCCAGCAGGCACATTTGAAACTTGGGTGTCATCTCATGACCTGAATGAGCCCGTACCGGTGATGACCAGTCTGCTCCAATCCAGTGCATTTATTTGTTTCTACATCAGTTCTCACATAGACCAGGCTGACCTCAGACTTGCCGTGTACTGGAAGATGACCTAGATGCTCTTGAGGGCTAGGATTTACAGGTGCTTGCCACCACACCCAATTTATACAGCGCTGGGGGCCAAACCCAGGCTTCGTGCATTTTATCTGAGCGAGCACTAAACCGGCTGAGCTGCCTCTCCAGCCCTGAGCTGATCATTTTAGGGCTACTGATTCAGGGGCGCCCTGAGTTGGGGCCACTTATCCCCTCATCGCTTTGTGTTGAACTCAGGGCCAAGACTTTCAGGACCATTTGGGCTGCATGAAGGCTTACAGCTGGTCTACTGCACCCACCAGACTGGGTGCTATCTGCTAGCCACCTATCTCCAGAGGCCTGGTGGGGAGTTGGGAGCAGCTAAGTTATAGCCAGGATATACCTATTGTCAGGTTCCCACTCGAGAAGGAGCCCATCTGGGGAAACAGAGCCGGTTTAATCAAATATTGGCATCCCTGAGTTAGGTTGTGGCAGAATGACCCAGGACTGGACCAGTTGTGAGGAGGTGATTGATTGCCCCAGATGCACTTCCTGTTTCCTATTAGATTTGAGAAGTCTGTGTGGGCAGTTGCTGCTGCTGCTGCTTCTGCTGCTGAAGCACAAGGTGGTGTGACATGGGGACACACTGGGCAGAAGCCACAACAGGCCTTCTGCATGGCTTGGACACTGATGATCTGGGTGGGGGCAGATGGCCACATGTCCCTGATCTGCACGCTACTGTGAGAGCAGATGCCCTTGGTCCTGAGAGGCTGAATTGTCTGGCAATGAAATGCCATCCTGCAGGTTATGGTGGCTGACGATGTTGACCGCTGCTTGAGGCTGCAAGAGATAGGGCTGAAGCTAGTGTTCCCTGGGAGCCATGGCCAGATGGAGCAGCTGAGGCTGCTTCTCAGCTGTGTTCTTCCCAGACCTTGCCTCTGGAGGAGACCATCTCAGTTGTTTCTCTCTATCAACCCCCCGTCATGGGCCAGCCCTGTATAGCCACTGTCGTGTGGACATTCCATAATGAATGGCAATGGATGGATCACAAGGGTGCTTTTGACTCTGTCACTTACAACGTTGGTGTTTAAGATTTCTGTAGCTCTGCCAAAAGACGCCACAGACAGGGTGACTTCAGAAACATAGCTCTGGAGGCTAGAGTCTGAGATCTGGGTGTGGGCAGGTGGGGAGAGCCTCTGCAGCAGGGCTGTTGGGTGAGCCTGGGTAGATGGTGTCATCTGTATGTCACTCCATGGTGTGTGAAGGTGGAGGATCTGCTGCAGGAGGCTGGCCTGAGTGTGGCTGCTGTGGACAAGGGATGGGGCTGCTGAGGATGCTTCTGGGGAGCAAAACCCCTTTTCAAGAAAGCAGCACCTAGGTCTTATGTTTGCTCATCCAGGCGTCTTAGGGTCGTACCCAGCCACAATGCCCCTGGTGCAGTTCTGCACAGTTCCCAGTGACTTGACTTGAAGAAAAGGCAGACCCACAGACAGACAGAAATGCTGGGTTTAGGTGGACCGGGCTTTCTCATGGAGAAGGCTCAGCACCCCAGAAACTCAGCATGGTTATTATGTAGAGTTGAACAGAGAAGTGGGTTTATTGCCCACGGATGAACCAAGCAACAGGGTTATTATAGAGAGGTGAACAAGTAATGGGGACTTCAACTAATCTCAACAGGAGCAGTCGCTATAGGGAACAGTTTCCGAGCTGTAAGCATCTAGGGGAGAGAAAGCTATGGTGGACATTTTTTTTAAAAAATATTTATTTATTTATTATGTATACAATATTCTGTCTGTTTGCCTGAAGGCCAGTTGAGGGCGCCAGACGTCTTTACAGATGGTTGTGAGCTACCATGTGGTTGCTGGGAATTGAACTCAGGACCTTTGGAAGAGCAGGCAATGCTCTTAACCACTGAGCCATCTCTCCAGCCCCCTGGTGGACATTTTCTGCACACATTTATCAACATTTTCACTTGAGATTCTCCCACTCCAGGCAGACGCAGGTTAAGATCATTCCTGGTAAGCCAGCTCGTGGGCTACACAGATTATTAGAAATGGGCTAGTCCAGGTGCGAGAGTTAGCCGAGAAAAGGCTAGATATAATGGGCCAAGCAGTGTTTAAAAGAAAACAAAAACAAAAACATTTTCACTTGAGCCAGGAGGGAAGGCTCTGCCCTTTTCCCACGGGATGGTACTTTGGCACCTGACATGGCTATACCTATGTTAACAATACATATTCATTCAGGACCTCACATACTCCGGGCTTCCTCTGTCCCTTACAACCTGGGGGATTTGTTACAACCACCAGAGACCCTGTACTCTTCCCACCCTGTCCCTGGGCATCTACACCCAATGATAGTGTGTTGTTCATGTCCTGCAACACAGATGAAGCTGTCCTCTGCAGGTTGTCGTGGATTTTGGTGTGTTCAGGGCTCCTTCAGAGTCTTCACAGCCCTGAGACACTGGTTGACACCATGTGCCCCTGGAAGGGCATGAGTGGCAGAAGTGGGACACAGACAGGTCAGTTGACAACCACCCACAGGGATCCAGGCCAGCATGCAAAGTGTGGTTTCTCCTGTCCCAGAAGGTACTTCCCAGCCCGAGCCTCCATCCCATGTCACTTTTAGAGGCTCTCCTGCCTACCGTGGGTTCACCACACTGTGATATCGGCTTTCCACCTAGTGCGTCCTCCCAGCTCATTGTCACAGAACCACCTGAAAGGGAGAGGGACTTAGACATCACACCCCTCTCTGTGGATAAACCAGAGCCATGGGACCAAGAAATGCCTGGTCACAAAAACCTCGCTTCGTATCTTTAGAACAAAGAACACTCAGGAACCCCAGAGCAGCCGTTTGTGTTTCAGCAGCAGCTGAAAGACTCTCCAGAGCTCCCTTGGCCGCTAGAGTGTGACAGCCATTAACAACCCTCGCTTTGGCTGACCCGCCTTTTCTACCTCTCCTCCTACCCTAGAAAATAGAAAGTATAATCAACCTGGGCTTCTGACTTCTAGCCAGGTCCGGGCCCCTCTTCAAGGGTCCAGGGACCACTGGTGCTTAGGCAAGGATGGAACACAGTATGGGAGTCAGGCCATGCAAGGGAATAAAGTGTTGAAAAGACTCAGGGATTTCAGCACGGCTAGTGCTTGGCCATCCAGGTCAAACAGGAGTTTGGCTGCCCCACAGCTCATGTGCCTGATGTAGCCCCTCCTGCCATGTGTGTATGTGGTGTCCCGCTGGCACATCTATCTCTGCCAGTGATTTCCAGACCAGCCTCAGACCCACACTGAGTCATTCTCCTAGGTGGGACCACACCCAGCCTCTTCTATAGGAGGTGGCTGGCCATTTATGGTGAGGTGGGGTCCACACTGGAGCGTGTCCAGGACCAGGACCTTTTGCCTTGCTCACTGGACCATACTGGTCTTCCAAGGTCCAGTATGGTTCATTGCACTGGATAAGGTCTGAAGTGTTGATCAGGAAAATTAAGGAAGGAAAAGGGGAACTGTTAATGTCCTTAGGGTCACGGCACTGGCCCTGCAGGCATGACTTACACAGGGAAGTTGGCAGAGTTTGCAGAGTTCCCGATGACTGGTATCACTGAAGGATGGGCCGGTGACTGGGCAATGGGAACGGCAAGGCAGAGCTTTTTGACAGCATCCTTGCTCGGGATCCCATGGGAGAAGCTGGAGATAATATATATACATGTGACACATGGTGCCGCCCCAGGTTTGATGAGGAGGGACTGCAGGACTTTGAGAACCTAGAATATCCACTTAGCCTTTCAAGGACTGTGTGTGGGCCCTGTCGCAGGCATTGCGATCCCTTAAGAGATAGTTTCCCTTTTCTGTAATCCCTTCCTGACCCAGCCTATAGCATCTTGGCCTCTGAGCCCAGGAGGGAGCTTTGTCCCCAGATGCCACCTCTGTCAGACACCACAGGGCGCTTCTCTACCTCAGTGTGACCTTCAGAATTCTTCAGACTAGCCCCAATTTGCAGGTTTATACAAACAGGCTTTGAGAGTCTGGCCATTTCTCCAATATCATTCAGCCGACTCTTTCTCGGCTTCTCCAGGCTCTAGGGCAGGTGCCCAGCTGGAGTCTAGCTGTGGGGATAAGAGGTGTGAGTTGCAGTGAAGTCCTGTGGGTGCTGTCCTCACAGATAGAGTTAAAGTTGACGGTCTCCATAACCTGTTCTTTTTACTCTGACAAGGCTCCCTGGCGCTGGGGGTTCATTGTCACAGGGCTTAAGTATAAGTAGTCACAGCCTGGTGTGACTGATCCCTACCACTTGAGTTGACACTTCCTGTTATTATCACAGTAAGAGGTTGTTAACCACCTATTAGAGTCGATCTAGAAATTACGGAGCAACAATCTTGCACACTTGTATTTAGGCCTTGGGTGTAGCATTTCCTTGCAATTGACAGAAAGGGCAGAGTTCCCAGCATGGCTTTTCCATGTTGTCACATCTTGCAATGCTGTAATATGTGCATTAGGACCTCTGGGACAGCATTGACATACACCATTAACATGTCTGTGACTGAATTAGGTTCCATGCTCGTTTTGTAGGTCCTGTGGATTTAGACAGATACTATGACATGCCTCCACCTTTCCAGTGTTATCAGGCTGCTCTTAGAGTTTCCCAGTTCATTCCCCTCTCCCAACCCTAAACCGGCTCTAGAGACCATGTTGGCCTTGAACTCACAGAGCTCTGGCTGAGTGTGCCTCAAGTGCTTGCATTAGAGGCGTGCGCCACCTCACCCGGCAGCCACTTACCAACTGTTGCCAGGTTTGCCTTTTCCAGAAAACCGTGGTGGAAATCATGGGCTGCAGCATTTCCAGATTGGCTGCTTTCCCTTGGTGACATGTGTTTACGGTCCCTCCGTAGCTCCTCAGGGATCGGCATCCAGTTCTGCTTAATGCTAAGTCACCTTCCATGCCCAGGGGTTTCTCTGCTGCCCTGCTGGAGGCATACAAGAGACTTCTGCCTCATCTCAATCCCGCAAGTCCATCATGACAGGCTTTGAGTCACTTGACTCCTTCCAAGGCCTTCCCTGTCCGGGGCAGTTGACAGACAGATGGCAGTGACCCTCTAGCATGCAGATGCCATGCCCAGGTGCCTGCAGTCAGGTGTGAAGGCCTGCCAGCCTGGGGAAATCCTGGAGAACTTTCTAGAGGCAGGGGCACAGGGGTTTGCTCTTAAGGTGGAGGTGGAGACCCAGAGGCCTTCAGCTCAGGCTCTAAGGAGCCCGTGCATATCCAGGAATGACTAGGAAGCCCAGAAGAAACCACCAGCTGTGATTCTGTGAACTAGAGCTGGGGTTGGCAGGGGACGCTGGAGATTGACAGGCCCTGAAAAGTGAGCATAGATGCCTAGAAATGAAGCTGGTGTCTGATGAAGCTGGGAGTGTGGGTGCCTTATCAGCTGCTCCTTTGGGAGATGCCAGGATGCTTCACCTCGGACCAAGATGCTCAAGGGTTTCATTCCTCGGCTCTACTGATTCTAGGCCCCAGATCAGCCTCCTGGGAGGGAGCAAGCCTTCTGTCCTGCGAAGCCCCTTCCTCCCAAGTTGGAACAAGATGTAGGGTTTCAGGCCTTGAGTGATGCCTGCTCTCTCAAATGCAGCCCAGAGAGAGGCCCTCTGATGGGACAGACATAGTCAGGTCCCAGCCATGTATCCAGCCAAAGTCACTGGGATAAACAGCTATGGGATGATTTGGACTCACCAAAGACATTTGAAAATTCTGGGTCCCCTGGATTATTGGCCCTCTTATGAGCCTCAGGATTGCCTCCCTGCCCCCTCCTGATTGGTCTTTCCAAGTCTTGGCATGGCTGACCATGTCCTATTCAGCTGCTTTTGGCCTCAAGTTCCTTGCTTGTGAGGTAAGCACCATGTTGGCTTCACAGGGGTGTCAGGAGGGCTAAACAGACCCCTCAGGAGGGTGCTGAAAAGAAGGCTACAAGTTACACTGTTGTGTTCCCTGGTGACTGACTTCACAGCATCTGGCCTGGAGCCAGGGAAGGGGGAATCTGTGCCCTGCCCAGCCCAAGCCAAGCAAGGACAGAGATGTCTGCCTCAGAGGCGCCTAGGTCTTTGTTGGCTTTGTTCGGGTAGTTTATTAGTTGAAAAGATTGCTTTTTCTTAACAGTTATGTGCCCCTGGTTGCCAGGCTGTCTTTGACCTTCAAGGACAGCTTGTTCAGCTTTGCTTCGTGGTTTTAGGGTCACTGGATGAACCACACCAAATCCCTGCATCCTGAGTACTCCTCCTCTGCCAGCATTCAGCTCCCTGTCATTGTCCCCCCCTCCCCTCATAGATGCCCAATGCCGCACGGGACAGTCGGGGACTCTTCTTGCCTGATGTCCTCCTATCTGTCTGACTGTCTTGTTGTCCACAAGTAGCTGGAGATGGCCTGATTCTGCCTGCTACTCTGAGAAGCACTGACAGGGTGGAATGAGAAGGAAGCAAGCAGGACGGGCAGGCTTGCTATTACCTCTCCGTGGGTACACTTGACCTTGCTAGTCCACAACTGCATCAGGTTCTAGGGCTGAATACTACTAGGGGCAAAAGATGTGCACGTCAAATCTGCAACCAGTTCACTAGTCTAGAGGGATGCTTAGCAGGCTTTTCCTGGCATCCCTCTCTTGGCCTAGCTCAGCTCTCCTTCTAACCACCAGAGGGCAGCACCACTACCAGATCCACAGCTCCAGGCAGCTCTAGTGGGCAGAGTGGGATCGGGCCAGCAAATCCACACTCTTAATATAGCTCTACCCTCAAACCAGATGCATTTCCAGTAACTTAGGAACTGGTGCTGGGGATGGAATTCAGGGTCTTTGCAGGCTAGGCAAGTGCTGTGCTTCTGAGCCACACCCAGCCCCCACATAGTCCTGAATACATGGTGGTCATTGTTATGGAAAACATCAGTGTTTGCTGGGCTGGTTGCTAAGCAAATCCTTCTGCCCTTGATCCTGGTTTCCCCCAGGACCAGGGATGTGAGCAGAGGGTGGGTGGTTGGAAAGGACAGATGGAAGGACAGATCGAAGTCAGAGGGTGGGTGGATGTGCAGGACAGATGGAAAGGCGGGGGTGGGGAGCTGGGGGTGAGTGGAGTAGGATGGACAAGAACTCTCTCAAAGTCACACCCCACAAGAGGCAGAGCTGAGACTGTATCCCAGACCAGCTCACCCCACGGCTTATGGGACCCCAAAATCTGAAGATGACTTCTTGCTCACCTTGGCTTTGAGCCAGATTCAGGCCATATAATCCCGGCCTTGTCTGATCAAGAGAAGATGCTGCCCATTGTCCTTTGTGTCCCAAACTGGGAGGGCATAAACGTTCTGGAGCACTGCCCCACCCTGTATCTCTGAGCCACACAGGACTAGAGTGACTCACACGGATGACCCCCCCTGGACCAGCCATGCACAGCTGTGAGCATTGACATAGCCAAAAGCCCTGGCAACACGGAGTCTCTCAAAGTCCCGCTGAGTCAGAGGCCCTGGCTCTCTGGCCTCCTGCCAGCTTTCTATAGTATGGGCAGATATTTCTGATCCAGTTCAGTAGTGAAGGGAGAGGGGGCAAGTGTCATGGAAGTTCCACCATGGCCAGGTCAAGGTGCTGGCTGGGAGGATGTGGGCATAGAGACCAGCTGCCTGTGACAGCAAAGGCTGTGGGCTGCATCATGCTGCTGCTGAGGGGCCACCACTGTTACTGAGGTCTTCAGACTAGCATAGGTCACAGAGGTGGGAAAAGTACTGTGGAAGAGGGAGGGTGAAGAGAACCCCCAGAAGCTATTGGCCTGGGTAAGCTGAAGTGGCACCTCGAGGTAGATGTCTGAGTGACAGGTTAGAGGCTTCTATGGCCGGTCCTAGGTGGGAGACAGAGGCAGAGGTCAGGCAGCCCCTGTAGGTGAGCAATCCCATTTTGGGCTTGTTGGATCATGCTGCAAAGGTGTGGTTTAGCTGCCAGGATGTCACTAGAGATAACACCTGCCTTCTGCATGGCTGGCTATGGCACAGGGTTGTGTGGTGGAAGGAGCCGGGTTCTCTGGCTCGTGGCTATAGGCCATGGATTCCCACCCTGCATCTGTAGTCCCTGGGCATGGCTCTACATTGTTCTCAGCTTGATGGTTCAGACAGTAGCTGGTTAAGATTACTCTTGTGGACCGCTGTTGCAAGTGGTAGGTCCTGCCCATTGCAAGGGGAGAGGGGCAGATGGCTAGTGTGCTCCACTCTGTCCCCTCTATCACTGTCACTGTGTGTGTGTGTCCTGTGACTGCAATAATGAAGGTGAACAGCACTGGAGGACTGAAGCTGGGCAGGTTTGCTGGGCTGAAATTGAGGCTGTGGCTGTTCCTTCCATAGCTGCATGTGGAACCCTCACGTCACCTTTGCTGGTTTCTGAAGATGCCAGCTCTCATGGCTCATGGTCCTTCCTCCCTAAGACTAGCTACACTGTGTCTCTCTGACCTCTTTCTTAATCATGTGTCAACTGACTACCCAGGAAATGTCCTTTGATGATATTAGGCCATGCTGGACAGCCAATGGCCTTTTCTTGGCCTCTTCACTCCCTGTCTGAACTTCAGAGACCCCATGTCCCATACACGGCTATAATGTCCCAATATACATCTGGGTCCATTGCTGGAGTGGCAAGTCTATGCATCAACCGAGTGTGTGGCCTCTCTAGGCCAGGGCCTGGTAGTCCCTTCCTTCTGGCCACAGACCCACATGATCCCTGTATGGCAACCTGGGACCTGTGGCTCTTTAGTTCCTCTAGTAAACTCAGTTTTGCTTTAGTGTAAAAACTTGAGAGTCTCCTGGATACTTCCCTGTTACAGGGCTGCTGAGTGGCAGACGTGAGGCTTCCATACCACGGCCCAGCATCCCATGTGCTGGCATCTGCAGGTGCTTTAGTAGGCCACAGGGTCATTCCTGGTGCCTGGATGTGCCTGGTCTTAGGACCACAACCCTGGCTCTTGAACTGGTGGTCTTCAATGCCTCCTTCAACTGCCTACCTGACTGTGGTTGACTCTTGCGGGTTATTGACAATGTTTAGTCTGGTGTTTTGGGACCCGAAGGAAATGTGGGACCATTTCTCAGAGGGATGCAGCTGTCTGAAGAAGAGGCTAAAGGGTCCCAGGGCTGCAGGGCCACTGAGATGTCTGGTTGGTGATGTCCCTCTGAGACTCTGGGTGTCGACATTGTACGGATGAATATAACAAGGGTTAGTTGCTCTTCCAGAGGGAACAATGGTTGCCTTGCTACTCCAGGAGTGCACAGAGATATGTTGGGACATCATAGATAAGTATGCAGCCGTATGGATACGACAACTCCCTAAGTAGAGGAGCCACAGAGCCCACAGTGGGTTTACCAAATGATCTTGGCCCTCAGAACTGTCACCTGTCATACAACTTGAATGTCACTTAACCCCAGAGGGAAGGAGGGGATGACCATTCACCTCATGCTATGTGGGCCCAGTGCTGAGGGTGAGGGCATGCCAGGAGGCCTCCTGTTTGCTCTCCCTGTGCTGAGTGTCCCTCATTTTAACCTGGCTCCTTTCTCCCTGCAGTATCGCAGCCCCAGGCTGCTCATGACCCTCTGGAGAAGCCAGCCAGCACGGCAATCCTGTGCAGCACCTGTGGGAATGTGTGCAAGGGCGAGGTGCTGCGCGTGCAGAACAAGTACTTCCACATTAGGTGCTTCGTGTGCAAAGGTGAGTGTGTACTTGGCCTTGTGCTTGGCCATAGAGTACCCCTAACTGGGCTTCCCAGCCACCCTTCTCGCTTTCTGGGTCTGGAAAGCTCTCTGGCCACACTTGAGCATCTGTAGAGTCCTGAGCCTGTGTCTTTCCAGAATACTGTCTAGTGTGACAAAGGAGTACTCCCAGGGAGATAGGGAGACTCTGGGTCTGCAGGGGTGGAGGCATGAAGCTAGCCCAGAATCAGAGATGCCAATCCTGGAGCCACTGGGGCACTGCACAGAGTGCCAGCGGCCTTTGCTGGCTGTGCAAAATCTGTAGCAAGCAGTGTTCAGGGGGGATTGCTGCACTGATGCTGCCTCCCTCCTGCAGTGGCCCTGTTAACGTTCTAAATGAAAGTCACTCATTTTTCCTTGCTTATAAAAAGTAGCCTAAAAAAACAGTAAACTTAAATAATACCAAGAAGATAAGAAGAGGGCCTGAAGCTGTGTGTGCGGCCTCTCCAGCATGTGTGTCTGTGTGCAGACTCTCCAGCAGGTGTGCCTGTGTGCAGGGCCTCTCCAGCATGTGTGTCTGTGTGTGCAGGGCCTCTCCAGCATGTGTGCCTGTGTGCAGGGCCTCTTCAGCAGGTGTGCCTGTGTGTGTGGACTCTTCAGTAGATGTGCCTGTGTGTGAAGCCTCTCCAGAGAGTGTGCCTGTGTGCACGGCCTCTCCAGCGTGTGTGTCTGTGTGTGCGGCCTCTCCAGAGGGTGTGCCTGTGTACACGGCCTCTCCAGAGGGTGTACCTGTGTACACAGCCTCTCCAGCGGGTGTGCCTGTGTGTGCGGCCTCTCCAGCATGTGTGTCTGTGTACACGGCCTCTCCAGAGGGTGCACCTGTGTGCGTGGCCTCTCCAGAGGGTGTGCCTGTGTACACGGCCTCTCCAGAGGGTACACCTGTGTGCGTGGCCTCTCCAGTGGGTGTGCCTGTGTGTGCAGCTTTTCTAGCACACCTGTCTGTGTTTGAAACCTTCTCCTCTGCCCTGCATTTCATGTGCATGCTGGGGACTAAGCACACCTCCCCCCAACATCTAAGAAATGTGAGAAAAAGTACTCACAGGGTGCAGTACTGGACATGGCGTATAGTCTCACAGAGCTGGTAGTGTTAAAGGGATAGTGTTTTGGAGCCCACGGATGCATCCCTGCAATTTGGGCAAGTACTATGCCCGTGCCCTCTGACTTGGCAGTGATGATTTCCATGGCTGTCTGGAGACTGACACTGCCTTCATCACGGTGACCTTCAGTGAGGGTAGAAAGAATAGTAGTCAAATCCTTGGGACATAGAGGTCTATAGGGAGCGTCCAGAGGCTTCCAGAAAGGAGTCCATTGAGGAGGTACATTTGGCTGTACCTTGAAGATAGAAATTTGCCAGACAAGAATAAAGCTGCCCTAGATGGGAGGTGACCCCACCAAGACAGCTGTGTGTGGGGGAAGGGAGAGAGGCTGGTGACTGACCTTAGAGAAAGGATGTAGAACTAGGAGCATCTAGGGGTTTGATTCCAGGTCCTCTCTGGCCCCTGAGCCTATAGAGGTGCCTGGGCTTCTGTTTGAGGAGCACTACCCGCTCCACTCTGGTCCCCTGTCCCAGCTACAGCGTATAAAGAAAGTCCTGGTGTTGAAAAGAGAATCTTCTGCAGAAGGGGCCACCCCCAAAACACCCCTGGTACTGTCAGTTTTGGATGGTCAGCCTCCACAGGAGAAACATGGTCTATGGGGTAGTGACGGGAAACAGCCTGGGCTAGCTCTTACTGGGTCTCATTCTGGGACCCTGAGGGATCTGCCTTCAGCTGAGCCAGACACCAGCCTTCAGAGGCCTCATCCTAGGGCACCAGCAATGGCTCTCAGTGGTGTCCCAAGAGCCACCAGGTTTGAGGGCGTCATGGGCATCCCTGATGCTTTCTCACAATGACACCCCATCTTTCTAGCCCCTTCCCCACTGTCACACATGATAAAAACTCCAGAATCCTTTGTGATAGCCACCCCAGGACTGTGACTGGGGCTGCTTGAGAAAAAAAAGCGATCACATGGGCACCTCACTCCCAGCATAGCCAGGAAAGCCTGCGCCGCAGACTCGACAGAACGGGTGTGAGTCGGGGGCTGGAGGGCCAGCCTATTCTGTCATCTCACACAGTTCCAAAACCACCCATCCCCAGAGAAAAGGTCATGTCCGCTCTGGGGGACTTTCCTACAGAGAGCAGCAGCCACTATCTACAGCCTGGATGCAGAACCCCAGAACCTGCAGAAAAAGCTAGGTGTGAGTGTGCATCGGCTTAGCCCGGCACTGGTGAGTAGGCAGAGGCAGGACGATTCCCTGGAGCTCACCAGGCAGCCAGCGCAGCTGAATCTGAGAGCCCTGTTTCAAAAGAAAACATGGAGAGCGGCCGAGGAAGACGTCCAGCGTTGTCTGCTGGCCTCCATAGACACACAAAGACATACGAATTATACACTAGAAAGAACTAATTCCAAAAAGTGACCCTGACCCTGCCCTCCCATCAGCTGCTGCCAACCCTCATGTCCCTCAAAAATGAACACCTCCCCACTCCCTCCAGGCCTCTGCTAACTTGATCCTTCTCTAACTGTAATATGATAGAGGCGCATTGTCTCGACGAGGGACTTGAGTTACTGGTGAACTTGGACTTTTTATTTTTAGGAGCAGAGGTCTGGGATGTCACTGCCTTGGGGTGACCTTGGGATCTTCAGAGCAGCCAGAAACCAGGAGGCAGCTGAGGCAGCAGGGCCGGGAGCCAGCGGAGTCTTGCAGGGCTTGGGGCATGCCTGTCTGTGTCCCTCTCCCTATGTTATAGTGTGACTCTCTCGGCTCTATGTCTCTGCACTCATTCCTCTTCCAAGGGCTGACCAGTGTTGGCACAGCTGTGGCAAACAGACACAGCCTAGAGTCAGCACCTTGAATACTTGTGACTGTCTGTCTCCAAGGCACAGCGGTATTGTCCTGTGCATATCTGTCAACCCCGTGGCCTGTTCTCACAGAAGAACATTTGTTTGATCTATAGTGGGACAAGATTAAACCTTGGGTTTCATTCCCAGACTGGGTGTGGAGAAGGAATCCAGCATGGCTCCAGGCTGGCATCTAGCCGCCATAGGCTGTAAGGAATGTACATGCATGTACATGACATGGAAGGTCCCTCTCGTTTTGTACCAGGAGCCGTGTTTCGGCAAATGGCATTGTTGTGACAACTTCTAGGCTATTCTATCTGAGATGCTGAATGGCTCACTCGCGTGTGCTTCTGGGGCTGGAGAGTGTGAGTGAGGAGCACACTGTGTCCCCAGAAATTGACCTGGGGCCTGCCAGCTGTTGCTCACCAGCGGTCCCAGAGTAGATGCTTTGGTCCACAGCACGCAGTCTTCTCTGCTCCTCCACTAGGCTCAACAGTCTCCGCTCCAGGGAGTTGTGTGTCCAGACAAGAGACTAGAGGCTCACAGTGAGCCTGTGGGTTTTCCTTCTGCTCTGGATCTGGCCTTGCTATGTTACAGGGGCCAGGGGCTGAGACCTGTGAGAACTAGATACCAGGGGGAGGCAGTGGGAAGTTTCTCTGTGGACTAGGGGACCACGTATGGGCTCAGCTGTCTTCTCACTGACAACCCAGAGCAGCCTCTCTCTCTCTCTCTCTCTCTCTCTCTCTCTCTCTCTCTCTCTCTCTCTCTCTGTCTGCCGTGTGCATACATACACGCACACACCTGCTCACCCATTCTAACACTGAAGCAGCTTGAAGGGGCTCACAAGGTCTTAGAGGCCAAAGAGCCTCTTCACGCCCTAGAAATGGTGGGAAGCTGGTCCTGCCCTCAGTTCCTCAGTGCCTATTTCTGGAAACTTCTACAAGAAAAACACATGACTCTAGGCTAGCAGCGAAGCCTGTGTCTGTCCCTGGAGTACCATCCTGGGTAACCTTAGGCATTTGGATTTGTAGGACCTTGTAACAGGTGGGGTCAGATCTGCTGGCCCTGAGACGTGAGTTGGTCAGTCTGCTAATCCAGCCTTTGATCTTCTCCCAAGCGTGTGGCTGTGACCTGGCCGAGGGTGGCTTCTTCGTACGACAGGGTGAACACATCTGCACACGTGACTACCAGCGGCTCTATGGCACTCGTTGCTTCAGCTGTGACCGCTTCATTGAAGGGGAAGTGGTGTCAGCACTTGGCAAGACCTATCACCCTGACTGCTTTGTGTGTGCTGTGTGCAGGTAGGTGGCCTAGCCTCTGCCCTGGTGACCTCTGCCCCCTCCTTCTGGCCCAAGCCCTGGCTCCACTCCATCTTCCCACATCAGGCACGGGGAGGTACAGCGGTTTGTTTGGGGTCATCCAGAGCAGGTTCAAGAGAGAGCTGGCTGTGAGCAAAAGCAAGGGCTGGTCTTTGCACACCATCTCTGTTCACTTCCTCTGGGTCTTCAAGTTTCCCAGGCTTAATCCCACCACAACCCTTACTGCCCTCACCTGGGCCTACCCTGGGCCTTGCCCTCTTGTGCTCCACCATCTTTTGACTCCTGGCAGGACTCAGCTGCCTCCATCCAACCCCACGGTAAACCCTCTTACCCCTGGTCTCCAAGGTGGCCCTCCCTAGCTCACCCTTGGCCTTGGTCTCAGCTCCACTCCTGTCTACATTGCTTCCTGCCACGCCTACCCAGATGGCAGTCTGTCCCTGTGCACCCACTCCCACAGGCCAAGGCCCTACTTCCTATGTCCCTGCCTGCAGATGGCATGGCCCTATCCCCAGAAGTCTCACACAGTACCTTCCTCAAACCCACCCAGCCACCGTCCTGGCTCTGAACCCCACAAATGACTGCTCTCTGCCTGATCCACACCACTGCCACCTGTTCCCAGCATCCCTGGACTCCTCCTCCCTGTCCCAGGCTCCTGATCCTGAAAGACCCCAGCTTCTCAGCCTGTTATTCCTAATTCCTGCCATTGCCTCTTTCCATCATCCATTCAGCCCTGGGCCCAGGGCTCCACATGCATTGACTCTGGCCCTGGAACCTCAGCCTCTTAGACGCCTCCAGAAGGGGAAGCAGGCCCTGTAAGTAGCTCCATGGTCCCTCAGAGTCAGTCTCCAGCCGGAAGCAGGAGTATGGTAGCTCCTTCCTCCTCCTCTCCCTTCTTCTTCCCTCCCATCCAGTAGGTCCCTTCTTTCTTCCTCTGTCCTGTCTCTCTGCATGCTGACCCATTCTGGTTCACAGCTGTGTCTTGCCCAACACCATGGTACGATCTTGTCACAGGTAGCTGGGAGACGGCAGGGCCTGGGAGACCCCGTTCTGGTCCCTGGTACCTGGCATAGAGCAAGTGGACTCCCCATGGAGAGTCTGGATGCCACCCTGGGATGCCTTCTGACCAATGGCAGCCTTTCTGGGGTCCCTGTACCTCCCTCCCCTGCCCTCAGGAAAGGCCCCTGGCTAGCAAACACCGGTCAGGGTGAGGAGCAGAGTGTGCTTGGCTGTTCCCAGTGTTGCTGTGTCCAGCCTGGGTGGTGTTTCCTATGTCCTTTCGAAGCACTCAGCTATAGTCACAGCATGTACCCAACGCCAGAACGGAGCCTTTGACCAGGAGACATCGGGGAGGAAGCTCAGTGGGGGACATTTCCCGTGGAAGAGTTGCAGTGTGCTCTCTAGTGTGGTTGGGTCAGAGGTCTCCAGAAATACCTTAATGGTTTCCATGCGCACCCTGAGAGCCCACCTTGGGCAATCTACCAAAGCACAAGTGATAACTGGCAGCACCGTTCAGGGTGTAGGGTAGGGTGGGGCTCTGATACTGCACATAGCCAGACTAGACACCACACAGAGTTGGCCTTCAGCAAGCACACACGGAGCTGGGGCCACAGTCCTGCTTCCTGCTGGAGGCTGACTCCGGGGGACCACAGAGAACAGAGCGAGGTGTTTCCTGGCCAGGGCGAGATGACGAATGGAAAGGTGGTATTGGCAGGATGTATGAGACAAGGGGAGAGAATGTGAGTCTCAGGCCAAACACCTAGTCACGTCAGACACGTCACCATCAAGAGGCCTTCACTCCATGGCAACAAATGCCCATGTGAAATGCTTTAAAAGGAAGAGCCCTGCCCTTCTCTGCCCTACCCTGCCCATTATGGTTTCAGAAGACTTTGCCACACTAGATGGATGCGTAATGTTGCTGGTGCTGCCCACATTCAAGATGGATTTCCTTCCTAGAAACACTCTCAGATAGACCCAGAGGTCGTGTAATGCCTGCCAGAGATTTCTCAATCCAGTCAAGCTGACAGTCAACATGAGCCATCAGTGGGGTGAGGGATGGCCAGGCTGCTGTGCTGTACACAGTTCCCAGTGGCACTGAGTTCTAAGCACAGTGGACGGTCCTTGCTGGGCACTGCCGGGGTGGTCCACCCTGGAGCAGAGGCTGTTATGCACTCACAGATGAAGGGTGAGCCTCCTTGAGATGTCCCTAAAGACTGGCAGTCCTCCCTCCTTCCAGGAAGGTGTGAGAACCCTGCATCCAACTGCATAAATTCTATCATATCCAGTGTTTACTCAGAAGTGTAGACCCCAGATAGACGACGATCCAAACATGAAGAAAGGTTTGTGGAGACTACCAGGGTTGATATCAGCAGATGCAGACATGGGGACAGTCATGTCCACTCTGTTGCTGTTGAACAGAGACTGTGCCCAGAGTGGGAGAGCTATGGTGGTACAGAAATAAACTTCTGGCCATCTAGAAGCCAAACATGCTGCTCCTGATGTGATCAGCCACATGCAAAAAATTAATAGAAGCCCAAAAATGGCAGTAGAAACTTTCACACTGGCGCACAGAGGAGTAGGTATAGAGCCACTGTCTGCCTCTCTATTGGTCTACCTGTCTGTCTGCCTGATTGGAGACAAAAACCAGTCCTTATGGAATATTGGTTGAAAATTGTCTAGATTTGATGAAATCTAGAAGCCTATAGCCCGCAAATCTCAGAGACTCTAAAAGGAGAGTAACCTGATATTCAGTCAACCCTATGTGAGAATTCATTGAGACATCACAGCCACACTGCTAAAGATATGCAAGAAAAAAAGTCTAAAAACACCGGGAAAAATATAACTGCCACACAGAACCCCCCACCCCAAAAATAAAATAAAACACCATGTCTGTGGAAGAGAATGAGTGTTGCAGGGAGGGGCCCATGTTAGGTGCCAATCTGTAGGAAGGAGGGCTGTTTGTCCCAGCTAGCTTAGATCTGAAATAATCACACAGAAACTGTATTAATTAAAACACTGCTTGGCCCATTAGCTACAGCTTCTTATTGGCTAACTCTTACATCTTAATTTAACCCATTTCTATTAATCTGTATATCACCACAAGGTGTGGCCTACCAGCAAAGTTTCAGCATGTCCATCTCTGGTGGTGGATCCATGGCATCTCTCCTTCCACCTTCCTTCTTTCAGCATTCAGCCAGTTTTTCCCACCTACCTAACTTCTTCCTTATCAACAGGCCAAGGCAGTTTCTTTATTCATTAACCAATAAGAGCAACACATAGACAGAAGGACCTCCCCCATCACATGGGAGACAGACGATGTTTGTAAGCACCAACAGGAAAATGAGATCCACCTGTGCTGTGTTTAGCCAAAGTCCTCCTGAAGAAGGCCAGACTCAGCCCGAGGCCATTCTGCAGGATGATTAACCTGACCCAGAGTTGACTGACCTTGTTGATAAAAATGGTGATTGAAATGTTCTGAAATCAATTGTGATGATGGTGTCCCAGCCCTGGGCACACTAACTCCATTGGGTTATACACTGAGGCATGAGAATACTGAGCATCAATAAATATGCACCATAAAAAGAGACAGAGACAAAAGTCTTTATTGGACACACAAGAGCTAAGTGAACTTGACCCCAGCAGGCCTGCCCTGCTACAGGGTGATGGTTTTGCAGGCTGGAGGGAAGATATTAGCAGAATCTCAAAGGAGCTTGCAGTAGGAGGCTAGCCTCGGCAATAGACTGAAGTTCTATGTCAGAGCAGACAAAAACATAAAATCTATAAAACATGGAGCAATAAATCCTTCCTCTCAAGATGTTTTTTTTTTGGACATTTTGTCATAGCAACGAGGAAGTAACCTATATAGGCCAAATATGTAAAGAACTTCTACAATCCAAAGGAAACATCCAGAAGGAGCCGAAGGGTTTAACAGATGCTTCACCAAAGAACATATGCAAATGACCAAAAGATACAGAAAACACACCTCATTTACACCATTAGCTAGTGGGGACATTGACCAAAACAACTGTAAAATGGCAGCTGTGCCTGCTGGCATAGATACAAAGAATGGTGGGTAATAGCAAGAGCTATGACAGCCAGGCCACATGGCAAGGGCTGAGACGTGAAGTGATGCAGTTTCCTTAGAGACAGAATCACGTAGTAGGTGACCAGGAATTCCACTCTGGAAAAGGAAGTCCCACGAGGCAGGTGCCGGTAATTCCAAGTGGTAACAACCCAGATAGATGCCTTTGGACAGATGTGCTGGAGTAATACTCAGCCCTGAAAAAGAACAAACTGTTGACATGAGGAATGGCAACATGGGCAGATCATGGCAGTGTGGCCCTGAACAAAAGGCTCGAATGGATGGCTCTGTTGTCTGGGATATGGGAAGTGGGGTAGCAGATGAGAGCCCCGGGGACATTTTACACTGGCCAGATGTTCCATGGCACGATGGCGCTGATTATACTGAGAACATTTTCTAGAATAATCTCTGTTAAGTAATTCGAGCTTGTAGGGAAATGGCCACTGGGTGTTCACAGCCCTGGAGTCTAGGCTAGCCCGTTCCACCATGGATGTCTGAATGGATGGCTGATGTGGGAGTGCCATATATCAATCTGTTGATTTCATTGGTTAAGTAATAAACAAACTGCTTGGGCTCATAGCTTAGAACATAGGTGGGTGGAGTAAACAGAACAGAATGCTGGGAGGAAGAGGAAGTGAGGTAAGACGCCTCAGAGAGAGACGCCATCCTCCCCTCTCCCAGGCAGACGCACGCGATGAAGCTCTGACCCAGGATGGACGTAGGCTAGAATCTTCCCGGTAAGCGCACCTAGCTGTGCTACATAGAATATTAGAAATGGGCTAGTCCAGGTGCGAGAGTTAGCCTAGAAGAGGCTAGATAGAAATGGGCCAAGCAGTGTTTAAAAGAATACAGTGTCCGTGTAATTATTTCGGGTAAAGCTAGCCTTGCGGAGCTGGGTGGGAACGCAGCCCAGCGCAGCTCCTAGCTATGTGGGCAGCCGGGTGCCGGGGACGCAGCCCTGCTGCTCTTATTACTACAGATGACAAGCCTGTGATGCGTGTCGTTAGTCTTCTCTTGCAGGTGAGAAAGGGGAACACAGAGAGGCTGTGTAATGTATTGAAGCTGAACAGCTGGAGTATGTCTTAGCATATTAGAGACTGTCAGTGACTCCTACTCAGTCCTAAAGTCCCCCTGTACCTGGGGAGATGCATCATGGTAGCTTTCAGACCACAGCACTGGCAGGCAACAAGTGCCGGCATCCATGAGCTGTGGGGAACCCAGGTCAGCCAAAGGATGAGGAGGTTGCAGGACCAGCCAGCAAGGCTGGGACCTGGGCCCAGTCTAGTCTGTCAAGTTCTTGATCTCCCAGAAAGAGGACCATCTGCTGAGTCAGGAGTGACACCGAGAGAGAAAGACCGGAGGTGCCAACAGGATGTTCACTTTCATTTCAGGTTGCCATTTCCTCCCGGGGATCGTGTGACCTTCAATGGAAAGGAGTGTGTGTGCCAGAAGTGTTCCCCGCCCACGACGCTGGGCAGTAGTGCTCACCTGGCCCAAGGCCTCCGGAGTAAGTGTGGCTAGGCCTCTGTATGGTGGGGTGCTAAGCTGAAAGAGTGGGGGGGATGGGGGAGTGGCTGAGCCTGACGTTATGGGACCAGCACAGTAACAGAGCACTGAACACCGGGGACCCAGCAGGTAATCTCCCTGTTCCTGCCACTGAACCTCTGCACAGGCTGTGCCCATCACAGCCTCCTCAGGTTTTCCATTCCACATCCCTTCTGCTGTCACCTAGTGCTAGGCATCCTCCCCCAGGAAGCCTTCCCAGTCTCCTCTCTATCCTTCCCTTTTGGTGCCGGCACAAGACCTGGCCCACCTTGATGGCCAAGCCATATGCAGTGTACAGGGTGGGAGACAGATATCTCTGGGAAACCCTGTAGATCTCTCGTCGATTGCTAAGGATGTCCTATGACTGGCAGATAGGCAGTCTCTGTCACAGAACTGCTCTGCCACTGGCAGAGCCATGCAGGGCTGCCAGGGCACCAGAGGCATCAACAGTAGGCACTGTGTTCCCATGACAACACTCCTTAAAACCTTTCAGGGACAGGCATGGGGGAGGTTGTTGAGAGCAGCTTTATGGTGGCCTAGAGACACAGAATTCCAGGCAGAGGAACCCAGATAGTCCTCCACTCCCTACTCTGGAGTACCAGGTGGGTTGGTGGCAACAGAGTGGCAGTCATTCCTGGGACCTCTGCCGCAGCCCCAGCTCTGGCCACAGGACTAACCGTTAGAGCAGAGCCAGGCTCTCTGGTAGATGTCGTCTGTACCTGCCTTTCCTCATTCATTAGGTACAGTCTTTACACCCGGAACCTGTGCTTGCCTTTGCTCTCTGTGGGTCAGAGCTATCATTAGCCCTAAAGAACATTACTCTTGCCTTGGGATACACAAGTGACTTGGCAGCGGTCTCGTAGCAGCTGGGAGGCAGTTAGTGCCTGGGCGTCAGGAGCCTCACCTGGAGATGGCCTCTGACACCTTTGCAGGAGGCATGTCTTCTGTCTGGTGTGGTGTCACCCATAGGCCAGCTGTTGTGTGTACCCAGAGAAGCTGCTCAGTCCCAGCACTATGGATATTTGGGGCCATTTTCTCTGGGATAGCCTCTGTGCAGAGCTAGGCAGGAGGCCTAGCATCTCCTCCAATCCCACATTGCACACACAGAGGCCTGCCCCTATTGGAGCCATCAAAAGGGTCTCCAGATCTTGTTAAAAGTCCTCTGGGAATGAATCATCCCTGCCTGGGAGCCACTGGCGTGGTTCTCACAAAATGCGGCCTACCACCACATAAAACACTGAACACCTGAGTGTCTCTGTAATCCCAGAACTAGCATGGTGGAGGCAGGAAGATCAAGAGTTCAAAGTCACCCTCAACTACATAATGAGTTTGAGTCCAGCAGGAACAAGCAAAAACCCAAAGTGTGTGTGTACTGAGCACGTGCCCATATCTTCCTTGTCGTTACTGCCAGTGAGTACAGTGTTTGTGTGCTCCAGATAGCACTGGTTAAAAGAACATTAAGGCTGTGGTGGGGGGAGGGTTGTACAGAAGAGCAAAGGCTGTGCCTATTCTGAGACAAGACTTCAGTGTCCCAGGGGTCCTGGCTCCCAGCCCTGGAAATTAAGAAGCAGTTGTGCCCACACAGGCTGCACACAGCACATAATATACCCATACATAAGCCAGGCAGTGGTGGCACACGCTTTTAATCTCAGGACTCGGGAGGCTGAGGAAGGTGGATCTCTGAGTTCGAGGCCAGCCTGGTCTACAGAGTGAGTTTCAGGACATCCAAGACTGCACAGAGAAACCCTGTCTCAAAAAAGCCAAAAACAATAAAAAATAAAAAATACCTCCACATCCTTGCACAGATACATGCAGGCAGGATGCACATGTCCCCACAGTCACCCCTGCGTACTCTCCCTACACTCCCTGCCTGTTCCACTTTGCTGGGAGCCCACACATCCTTCAGTGAGTGGCAGAGACCCTGTTACAGCAGTTCCCTGTATGGAGGGACCAGTTTGCTCAGCAAAGTAGAGCCAGGACCCGAGGCCCAGAGCCCTCAGCGTTATGTGGGCACAGCGGGAGGGCAGAGGCATCAGGCAGCCTCCTGATCAGAGCTTCAGACCAAGACACTGGCACCATGAAGAATGGCTGGTCTTTGTGGCAGGGGTGGAGGTGGGGTTTGGAGAGAGAAAGCAGAGATGAGTAGGGCAGGCACCAAAGAAGCCATCTGGGCCTGGGATAGTTCCCAGCTGATGAGGGGACAGCACAGAGAACAGAGGGAAAGAGAATTCCAAATGCAGGGGCCTCATAGCCAGAGGAGGAGCTGGGGATTGTGGAGCAAAGGGAATCCCTAGGAGGGGGCTCTAGGCGGGTGAGATGAGCGGGGAGTGGAGGCGAAGGTTGGGACTCAGCTCTCCAGGAGGGAAAGCCAGAAAGGTGGGGAAGTGGGGCCAGGAGTAGGAGTGACAAGAAAGACTGGGGTTCAGATCTCTCCGGGGAGGTCATGTCCCTCTGGTGAGATTACACATATTATGTGTAAGTTCAACATTCTGCCTCTAGCAAAGGGTGGGAAGTTCCTTACCAGGAGCTGCCAGTGCATAACCAAGCAGGCTGCCCCAAGCCCAGGCCAGCCTAGACTCAGCACACCCTGGTGTGAGGATATGGTTCTGCACTATGATGGATCCCATCTTTTAGAAAGCCAGCTTCATCTCTGCCTTGGTTTACCCACTCTCCAGCCCAGGCTGCCTAGTGTCAGCGCTCCTCATACACAGGATCAAGCCTCACCACGAGCTGTGCAAGGGCTCCCTGGAACTGTGAGACAGGGTCCTTTTAGCACACCTCTGTGTCTGTACCTGTCCCCCAGGGCTGTTCTGGGTGATTCCGTGGGGCCTAAGATTCTGAGGGGTTGAGTGCCCCTGGTGGGGTTGCTGGGCCTTGCAGTAAGTCAGTTTGTTCTCTATTTCAGGTTGTGGGGGCTGTGGCTTAGAAATCAAGAATGGCCAGGCCCTGGTGGCTTTGGACAAGCATTGGCACCTGGGCTGCTTCAAGTGCAAGACTTGTGGGAAACTCCTCAATGCAGAGTACATCAGCAAGTAAGTGTGGCAGACAGAGACAGCCCAGAAAGGCCTTGCCAAATGCTGCAGGTGGAGCAGGGCGCCTAGTCCTGGTGGGTTGATTAGTCCTGCTCCTGGGTAAAGAGCCAAGGCCGGGACTTGCTCTGGTCCCTGCCACCTTCCTTTTCCTCACTAGGAGCCATGCTGAAGTGGTTTGCAGCTCCAGCTCTGACTTGTGGCTCGAAGCAGAGGAATGGGGCTGCCAGCTCTGCCTCATAGAACACCTGCCTATGTTTCAGGATGTTACCACCTGCTTGGTGCCTGGATATTCCTGGCACGGGATGACCTGCAGAGCACAGAACAACTGATAGATGCTAGCTGCAAGGACTCATGAGTCTTGCTGTCCCTATGGGAACATGGGAGCTTACAGGCACATGTTCTGATCTGCAGAGATGGACTCTGGGATATCCTCTACCCATTGGCTCAGTACTCTCCCAGCATGCTGTTAGGGGGTGAGCCTGCCTGGGGAGGAGGCAGCATTTGCCAGAGGCCATGGAATCATGTCTTGAGCTGGGACACACACACACACACACTGGCTTTTCCAAAGCTACTGGATTTCTCTGTAGCTTTGGAGCCTGTTCTGGAACTCTCTCAGTAGACCAGGCTGACCTTGAACTCACAGAGATCCACCTGTCTCTGTCTCCTGAGTGCTGGACTTAAAGGCATGTGCCACCACTGCTTAGCTAAACTGGAATATATTTTAACCCTGGGATCAGGGAGGTGAGGCAGAAAGTGCAGGTGAAGTGAGCTGGGTGGTGATTGAAAGAGTGCCCCTAGCACAGGAATGTCCTCCTCCATGCTCCAAAATTGGAATCCATATAGGCATTGATTAGGTAGAAAAGGTCCCCTGATAAGATTGCATAGAGTGGAGTGTGTGTACACATATGCATGCGCACATGCATGTACACACATGCTCACATGTATGCATATACACGCATACACAAATACACATGTATGCACACAGTGCAAATAATGCACAGAAACATGCACGTTTGTGCACACCCATATGTACATGTATGTGCATGCATACATATGCATATATACAAATGTTCAGGAGGACATGTACAGAGTCCTAGAGGCCACTGTGTTCATGCTGGCACCCAGATCGACAGTATACTCTGTCACACAGGGATGAATAGAGTACCAGGGACCCCTTTGTGTTCCTGGTTAGAATACCATGTGACCCATTGATCACAAAATGAAACATTGCCTAAAGTGATGCTCCCAAGCCAAAGTGGGCTTCCACTCAGACGGATGGGTCTGCGAAGCCCGAGTCCCCCAGCCTCCATCACAGTCATACTGTGGGGCGTGACTCAGGCGGACAGAGCCTGGTGTGCAGGACTCTGAAGAAAATGGCAGAATTGCCCCATCAAGTACCACCCCACACAGGGCGTTGGTGGCTCACCCACACCAGCATGTTACTTAGCAGCCTCCAGAGCCATCCCAGAACTGAGGGGGAGAGCGCACTGGTGTTGCCATGGAGATGGAATCTAAGAACTTCCTGGGTTTGCTGTAGATATATGAACTTGTGGGGTCTCTAGGTCTGTGTCCTCTCTCCTGGGATCAATGGAGGACAGTCACAGGGGGGCACCCAGCCCTGCAGCACTTACCTTGGGGTCTTGCGAGGGTCCCAGTATTAAGGGAAGGAGTGTGGCACCCAGTCTAAACCCCAACAGCCCAAAGATGCCTGCTTGTCATGGCTGCAGAAATCTAGGTAGAGTTCACCATAGTTGCAGCTCCAGTGGGTATGCAGGTGTCTCCCTCCTGTCACCTCCACACTAACTCCTGGTGAGCTGTGGCCCGTGGCTGAAGACAGCCGCAGCTAGCAACAGCAGTAGTCTCGGACATTGACAGTGCTTTCTTAAGCCAGCCCCCAGCATCTCCTTCTCCTATGAAGACCTCGCTCTCATTTATCCTGTTTTAGTGGGAGGGGCTGAGGTTCAGACATGTTGAGTGGCACACTTGGGACGTGGCATTTGAGTCCAAGGCTGTTTTTATATCTCCTCCCAGGAACTCTTTCCCGTCCTAAGTGGAGTGATAAAGGTCCCACCTACATCCTCCATGCCTCCCTCATCATTCCCTTCTCCAAGCCCTCTCTCCTGCTTTTGTGGCCCTTCATCTATTGCTAGGCTCACAGTGCTGGGGAAAGAGGATAGGTAAGCTGGGGGATAGCCTGTCTGCACTGTCTTCCCATGACAGTGGGCTGATGGCTAGCCCATCACGGGAGAGTTGGCCATTCTCCTGAGCACAGCTTCTAGAACAGTCTACCTCTGCACTGACTCCTGCTGCCATCGTACAGCCACACATGAAGACACAGGCAGGAGGCAGTCTCATCTTTTCATATTTCCCATGAGTTGGCAAAGCAGGTGGTAAATACCTGTCCAGGAATTGTCCCTGGGAGCAGGAGGAAGCTGCCTGGCCTCCGTGTTCTCTTACGAATTTTGTTGCATGTTGGGGACAAAGCGGGTGACCCCGTGTCGTGCTGACTGCCTGTCTCATTGCAGGGATGGGCTGCCCTACTGTGAGGCTGATTACCACACTAAGTTTGGCATCCGCTGCGACGGCTGTGAGAAGTACATCACAGGCCGCGTGCTGGAGGTGAGAAGCCCACGGCCGGGGCTGGCGCTGTCTAAGAGCTAAGTCATCTCAGAAAGAGCCCCGAATCCTTTAGCTGTCCCTTCCCTGTGCCCGGAACCCTTGGCATAATCCAAGCCCCTCCCTCTCCGTACAGATTCTTGCTAATGGTGCCACGCCGTGTGTGTCTCTTGTGACCCACTTCTTTTCCATAGCCTGACACAGCTCACTCAGATGTATGCACAGGCCAACATGTGTCACACACCTCCTCACATGGGACCTGAGACGTGCTAGGTTGGTCCCCTCGTTAAACACGGCATACTCTGATTTACTTGGTAAATAAGGCTACAGTGAACATCTTTTCCCAAGGCTCAGTTCATGCTAGCAATCTCTGTACTCTCGTTCAGATAAGTCCACAGAAACATGGATGCTGAATCAAAACTGCAAACACTTGCACAGTTTGTGGCAGTCACTATAAATTACTTGCTTTTTGGTTAGAGTCTTCTGGTCCTCTCCCACCTCACCCTTGGCTGACCTGGCTCTGGCATAAGGCTCTGCCTTTCCCTAGCCCCGAGGCAGGCTGGCTGCTCTGCCTCTTTATCATAAACCTCACTTGCCTCTGCACTGAGGTCTTCAAGTTGTTTGAGTGGGTTGTGTAGTAAGATTGTGACTTTTGTCTCCTGTGGGTCCTGTGAGTCTTGCCCTGTGTGGGGAGCACAGCTGGTAATCATACAGGCAAATCATGGCTGAGGACAAAAGACCATCCCACTGCCTGGTCCCATGCCCATTGACCACTGCCCTGCCTTTTCCTCCCACGGACTCAGGAGTTTCACTCTGCCTAGGATCCTTCCCTGTTTCTCTCCCTGAATAGGAAGTCCATCCCTGATGACTTTTGTTTTCATTATTTTTTATTTTAACTTTTTTTGAATCATGGTCTCATGTAGCCCAAGGCTGGCCTTGAACTTGCATGGTTGAGGCTAACATTGAACTCCTGATCCTCCTTCTCCCTGCTCCTGAGTTCTATGTGTCCAGGGAGTTTTTTTTTAAAACAGCCTAAGTGGCTCCTGTTAAAAAGAGCATCTACCAGCGTCAGCCCCTGAGATGGTTGTGACTGTGATCACTGTGTGGTTTTGCTTCCCTTCGACAGGACACCTGGCCTCCCTGACTCTCAGTGTCCCTGCCCATAGTGCACCGAAGCCTGCACTTTGCCCTCCCACAGAAGACCTCAAGCTCAGGAAATCATTCCTGTCTTCCCTTATGGATCCAGGGCTCCTGTCTCTCCCAAATACCTTGGCACCTGTGCACCTGGCTGACCTTACAGCTGTCCTTCTCAGAAATGAAGAAGTCTCTAAGGCTCAGCCAGGTGTGGGGAATCCCCCAGCAGAGCCTCATTTGGACAAAGGCTGCCCTAAATCTCCTGACCTCTGCCCGAGAACAGACCTTGAGGGGCATAGCAACCTAATCTTGTCTCACCAAGTCATGACCTTGTGGGCTGATGTGGGTGCATCTGGGGTCTGGCTGTGCCGTTGTTGTTGCTACTAAAAGCACAGTTTGGGAACCCAACTCAATTAATAGCAGAGCCCAGCAAACTCACCTAGAAAAGCTAGTTTAGGTGGGCAGACCTGGCCCAGTGCTGAGAGATGGGCTGACAGTGAGTTGGTGAGGTTTGTGTTTTGACATGTGCCATGTCCCATACCTCAGCTCTGAGTTGCCCCAGGATAATGCATGGGAGGGACATCCTTGTGAGGCCATTGGTGTTCCTCCTGCATGGTGAGAGCAAGCACATGACCACATCTGTAGAGTGAGCACCCTTATTGTGTCTCTGAGCCAAGTGCAGAAGTAGGGACTAGGTGCTGTTAAGTACTGTTGTGTACTCTCTCTGGACTGTGGAAAGGGGCTCTCCTAGCTGGTAGGATCTGGACAGTCCTGGTTTTCCTCTATAGCCCACGGAGGAGGAGAAAAGTGCTTCCAGGGATTGCATGCTTTGGTTTTGCTTTTTCTGGGGGCGAGTGTGCTGCGGTGGTGGTGGTGGTAGTTACTGGAGGTGGCATGACTGAGCCGTTGTGCCGCGGACTCAGCACAGCTCTGAGCATCCTCCTGGCGGGTGTGAGGTGGGAGCTGCGGGTGGAGACAGCCAGCTCTGCAGAAGGGAGCAGCGCTGCAGTGGCACCGCCTGAGGCTGGGCCAGGCAGGCTGGCGCCCGGCTGGTGACACCGGGCTCTTGGGGAGCTGCAAGAACAAGGGACTTATTGGAAGAAAGAAAAAAAGGACAAGCATATGAAGGCTGGCTGAAGGCGAGGGTGGCACCCTCAGGGCTCGTGCACTGAGAAGGGCTGGGGACAGACCCTGTGCAGGTAGGAAGCCTGGCAGAGCTGGCAGGAGCTGTGCTGAGCCAGATGGGTGGGCTGCTGGAGGTGCCTGTGGTTCCTCTTGACCCCAAGACCATTTTCAGCCCCCAGCTGTCCTCTCTGTGATGCCCACGTGGCAGCCTCCTGTGCTCCCCCACAACAGCCCCATTTGTGCTGTGACTGTGTGAGGTAGGCACAGTGCCATCTTAAGCTCTTGGTGCAAGCAGTACTGCCTGGGAAATGTGCGTTCCTGGTGATGGAGGGTACTCCTCCCTCTTCTTGTCCTCTGTCGCTCCCATCACTGGCAGCGGTTCTGAGGAGCCTGCGCCATGTGGGCTCATGGGGCATTAGCAGAGATGGACAGGTAAGAACAGATGTGGCATGTGGGCGAGGAGGCAGAGCTCACACTTGGCTGACAGGCAGAGACCTGAGTGGCTGAAGTCAACACTCAGAGAGCGGCAGTTTGCTGGAGGGTTCATGAGGCATGTCCTTAGGGAGTCCTTTGGAGCTGGGTATAGGAGAAAGGTGTGGAAGGAGCGTGTATCCCTTGCAGGGCTCAGAGCCTAGTCCTTAACGAGCCCTCTTGTAAGCCCTATTTCTTCTTTCTGCAAAGGTGGGGATGAGCATGGTATGGGGGTATAACTTGGCCCCACTCTATTAACCCTGATGGCACCGTGGTGTGGACCCCACTTTCAGTGCTGTTTTATACCGATGGCTATCACCATGGCAACATGAAGCCCAGGCCCCACTGAGACCACTAATTAATTCCTTCCTCACTTCTTCTTCCCTCCCCCATCTCCCTTTTCTTTCCTTCTCCATTCCTGGCATTAATTTTTATGGGGCTCACTGTGTTCCACTGTGAGCTGGAGGCTTTCCCCACAAACATGAGGTAACGGGGTCCCTGCCATGAAGGATGGTGAGGAGACGAGGCCTGTCCTGCTCTGGCCTGGGTCAGGGACCCACACAAGCTTCTCTGTTTCCATACGCATCTCCTGTGATGTGGAATGTTGCTTTCCATTGCCCACTTCTGTATTCCCATGAACACGTTCCTTGCCACTCTATACGCATGTGCTCTTTACTACCGGCAGAGAAACTGTGTTTTCAAATAGTTGGGAGCATTTGAAAGCTGAAGACAGGCAATGAAGATTGCATCTCAAGCCCCTAAAATCAGTAACCAGTGTGCTTATTTTAGAAGTGTATTCAAGAGACTTATGTAAAACAAACGATAAAACCACTCCTAAGTGAATGCTGACACCTAAGCTATCCACTGGTTAGAAATGAGCCCTCCTGGGGCTGTAGGAGCTTCGTGCCCTTGTGAGCTACTCACATCTCCATAGCCAGTCTTGGTCTGTTTTGCTAAAGATGACAGTTGCTTGTTGGGAGGCATAAGCTATTTTTCTAAAACCACACATTGCCAAAACATTTTGGGCTTCTGATGCACTGTTCAAATCTGAGCCATCTTGAGCCCCAAATAGGCAAGGGGTTAGTCCATCTGCCGGCTGGGGATGCAGAGGTAGTGACACAGACGTTCAGTGCTGAAGCAACCTTCTCTTGATGCTTTGGTCTTCCTGGGAAACCCTGCTTGGATAGATGACTACAAGACCCCTCACTGTAAGGGAAACACAGTGACCGTGGACTGTGACAGCAACAGCAAAGATACTTTGACTCTGTCACCTCCACTGGCCTTTTGTGCTCCCTTTGTTTGTAGCAGCAGCAGCAAGAGAAGGGGGGGAGGTTGACGTACCTGAGTGTCCTCACAAGTCAAAGAGCCAAGGCAAGGTCACCTCTGGCCCCTGGCTGCTTCTGTGGATTAGCCAGTTCTGGGTGTTTCTGAGTCACACAGTTGACCTTACATGACTGGCTCCTCTAGGCTGTCCACACTGTGGCACCTGTGGGTACCTCCTCCTGTCTAAGACACAGCATCCTATGGATGGATGTGCCGCACTGCCTCCTTCACAGGGCATGTGTGAGCTTAGGACCAGCGTGTGCCATGTTGCTGCGAACTGGGCATAGGAGTCTTTGCTCTTTCTTAGACACCATGCAGTGGATTTCTAGTTTGTACCATGAGTGGATCCAATTCCCCACAGGCTTCCCATGGTCTTGATTGTTCTTGTACACGTACAGCTGCTCTGCTGGGTATGAGACACCTTGTCTGCTCAGGTCAGGAGCTGGTTAGCAAGTCCCTATGGCAGTGATGTGTGACATTGACCATCTTTTCTGCTCCATCACTTTCTTATCATTTTTGGAGAAGTGGCTAGCCAAGTTGCCCCACCCCCACCCATGTGTATTTACATACATGTGCAGAGGTGTGTGGCTGTGTGCCCCTGCACTCAGAGGCCAGAGGAGTACATGAAACCATGCTCGGCTTGTTACATGGGTGTTAGGATCTGAACTCAGCCCCTCTGGAAGCACAGCAAGCCCTCCTAAGCTCTTAAGAGATCCAGTTTCTTCTGTTTTTTAAAGACATACCTAATTGGTGTCATGATCAAACCAGTACACTTGTCAATCAACTGACTGAGTGAAAAAACCTGACGTTAAAACACTTGGAGGCCAGCGGTGGTGGCACACACCTTTAATCCCAGCACTTGGGAGGCAGAGGCATGTGGATCTCTGTGAGTTCGAAACCAGCCTGGTCTACAGAGCTAGCTCTAGGACAGCAAGGGCTACACAAAGAAACCCTGTCTCAAAATACCAGACCAAACCAACCAAACAAACAAAAACAGTTTGTTGAGAGCTACATGCTTCCCCCCAGAACAGAAGCAAACACCCTGTTATACAACCCGTCACAGGTACTGTCCTGAGTTCACAGTCTTGTTCCCTGTCACATCTCTAGCCTTCCTGGCCAGCTAGACTTTGTTTCTGGACAATGGTTAGAACCTTCTGCCTCTTCGGTAGCACTGCAGCTGCTGGGGCCCATTGCAGCCACCTTGGTTTCATGGTTTGGCAGAGTGTTAGGAACCTCCACACCACAGGGCCAGAGCTCCTGCCTCCAGAGTCCTTCATGGGTCCAAAGTCTGAAGATTGAGTTTTGTGATTTCCACCTCCATAGGTGTCACCACCTACACAGTTGCCTCTATTGCCATTGCAACACTTCCTTCCTGTCCCCCATTGTTAAAGCTGTCATAGCCATCTCACCATAGCCCCATCCGCCATTACCATAGCCTCTGCCTTCTCCAGAGGAACCAGGACTCCCTCTCCCGAAACCACCATCATTACCAAACTCATTAGAATCATCAACACTGCCACTATATCCACCAATACAATGGTCCCTGTCGTTTCCTTCATGACCAAGGTGGTCATCGCCACCCAAACCGCCTCCACAACCACCACCAGAGTTTCCAAAACCATGTGGGTCTACAGGAAGTACTGGACATCTCAGGTGTGAACAGGGTTCACTTCCCAACCTTCTCTCTTCCCTGCGTGGCAGCCACTCTCAAGATGGCTGCTCACAGTATGGCATTTCTGAACAACAGCCTCATCCACAGAGCTTTGGTCCTTCGAGGTAATGAACAATGCTGTCCTTTCTCCTGCTGCCATCACGGTTCCAGTCGCTTTACTTCCCCTGGCTGTACTAAAAGAATCTCTAGGTGGCTTTCCTCAGTGGTGGGCAGGGTGATGGCCGGCAGGTTATGGCAGGACTGACAGCTGTAAGGACAGAAGTGGCCAGGGTGTATTTGGCTGTGGTCATAGAAGGAAAGCTCCTTCCCATGGTTAAGTGGGCACCTAGTCTTTGAGGATGTTCTCTCAGCTGCCTTTGGTTTCACTGTTCTTTTAGGCACATTATGTGGCCTTTCATTCATGGCTTCATCCGCCTCCTGCCCTGTGGCAGTAAGTGTTCTCTGTGGTTCCTCAGATATTCAGAGATGGTTTAAAGCCCCACCCTCCCATAAGAGCTTGCTTCCATATCTGTTCAGGTTCTTTAGGAGCCTGACTTGGATCTGGCAGCAGGGAGACGAGAACTCTCAATAACACTTCCTCAGCATCATCCACAGGCAAAAAGGGCTGTTCCTCTCTTCTCTGGGTGGTGTATCATTGAATGGCAATGGTTCTTTACATATTCTGGATCCCATGCCCTTACTGAATCTATGTCTTGCAAAGCTATCCTCCCCTTCATCCGCTTGTCTTCTTAGCCTCCTCCTGTGCCCTTTGCTGAACGGGAGCTTTTGGCAGGTCTTTCTGAAGTCTGCTTTCCGATTGTCCTTCTTTTGTTTATGGTTTGGTTGTCCAATCTAAGTCTTCATCCAGGCTAATAAGGGCTCTGTGCGAGCTTTTCTCTTGACAGTTGTGCTGTTTTGGATCTTGTAGTTAGGTCCTCTGTCTGTTTATGAAACTCTTAGACTTGAGTGTCTATATGCACACTTACATGCAGAGAGGAGCGGCCATGTGCACCTGGACACACTTCCACTATACAAGCTATGCCCACAAACACACCCAGCCTCTGTGGACTTTTTCCAGTCACCCCAGGACAGTCACCACCCTCTCAAACGGACCCGATAAACCTGGGTCCGGCTCCTCTGTGCTGGCTGTTCTTCTCTACTGTTCAGACTGTCTGCTTCCTCTCTGTCTTTGTTCAGGGCATGAGGGTTGAGGGGACATGTGAATATGTGATCTGCACCCTGGAGTCGAGGACTTTGAGGTAGGATTGGGAGGCCCAGTCTGAAATGTGTGCACTTGGGGCCTGCTGGGCTTCTATCCCAGCTCTGCTGTGTCTGCCCACCAAATGGCCCTGCTCAAGTCTCCCTCTGCCTTTTATGACAGTGAAGGCTGAAATGCACCCACAGTGTATTATATAAAGGAACTGAACCCCTAGTATGTGTGGAACTGAGTAGTGTGTGTGTGTGTGTGTGTGTGTGTGCGCACACGCGCAGTGTGGCAAGTCACAGGGATGGCAGCAACTGTTACAGAGAGAAATCCCGTCTGTCTCTCTCTGTCGCTTTGTCTCTCTCTTTCCCTCTATCTCCCCAATGTGTTTATATCTCCATGTATGTCACATGTGTGGCATGCCTGAAGAGGACATAGGATAATCTGGAGCTGGAGTTACAGGTAATTGTGAGCTGTCCAGCGTAGGTGCTGGGAACCGAACTCAGGTCCTCTGGAAGATCAGCAAACTCTCTTAACCACTGAACCATCTCTCCAGCCCTGAACCTAGTGTCTCAGAAACTCTTTCCATCAGTGTTCTATGTCTCTTTAAATTCATAAGTGGACACAGGGCTTGCTTACCCTGGGGCTGTCACAGGCCTGCTGGGAGGACTTGTGGGGAGCAGGGGGAAGGAAGGAAGGTCATGAACTAGGGAACATCAACTTTGGCTATCAGCTGACTTTTCTAAAATTACAGAGTGGTTTTCAACCTTTGCTCAGAACTCAAAACACAGCATTCCCCTGCCCACTCACTGTTCTCTATTGTAATCACCAAAATGACCTGGACCCTTACCCTGTCATTCAGGCTGGCCCTGGGTATGGCTACTGCCCATGAAGCAGTTCAGTCCTGGAAGGGCCCAGGCACCAGCCCCTGCCAGAAAAGCCCAGTGTGTTCTGGGAAGAAAAAGCCTGGATATTCGCCAAGTTGTGAGGGTCAGAAGGGATAAGATTAGGGGGATCAGGAAGACTCCTATGAAGGAGGTGGCTTTGGGAGCAAAAAGGCCATTTGGTGAGGCTGGGAGGTCCAGAGGAACCCGGGTGGCAGAGTTAACATGAGCAGGGGCCTTGACTGGGGTCAGCCACCATGGTTGGGGGGTCTCTCTTCTCTGCCTTGAAGATCCTTTGGCCCGAGACATGAGCGTGGATGGAAGGAGCTGAGCTGATTGCCAGGAGGAAGTGCAGAGCAGCTGGCAAGGCCCACACGGGAGAGAGTCTTGATTCTCCTTTCCCATAAGCAGGGGCCTTGGCCTAGTTTTTCCAAGGGAAAACAGGCAGAGGTAGCGAGTGAGGTAAGGTGCTCTTAGCGCCCCCCCCTTCTTATTCAGGAAGGTGCCAATTAAGATTCAAGTTCAGAAGCGGGTGTGGAGCCTCTTCCCGTTTTAGGCTGCTGTGAGACATGGCTTCATCTTTCACATCTAGCGGTAGGCCCACCTGCCACACCCTGGGAGCAGCGCTCACTGCTGAGAATGGTGGCAACAGCACTTTAGGTCTCTTTTTGGCACCATGTAGAAGTAAACCAGAGGCAAGAAATTACAATTAGTGTAATCTATTTGTTTTAGGATTAAAATTTGTAATCTAATTTAATGGTTTTTAAATAATTACTAAACTAGAAAGTGCCAATTGAGAGAATTGAGGAGTACAGAGATACAAAACAAAACAACCCCCTTAAAACCCCAAAACCCTAATCTATGCTCCCTGTTCCCATCACTGGAGAAATGAAGTTGCCCCTTCCCACCCTCCAATCCTTGCTTCCACTTCTTGTCCCCTAGGCCATGCAGAGGTAAAGGGACCAGACCCTCCTTTTATATTGACCTGTCCACAGTCACACCCAGGGGTGCTTGACTGCACATCTGGTCTCCAGAGATCAAGGATCAGGCAGGTGGAGCTAGGTCTCCCAGCTTCTGAACAGGCCCTGGATACGCCCTAGCTTGTGCAGATCTTTGATCTCAGAGGCTTCTGGGCCTTTGATGTGCTCACTTCCTCAGATGTGTGCACAGAATGGACACCCATCCTGCATGCTATAGCCCCCTGGGCACCCACCGCAGTGGCAACACTTACCTGCTTTGTGCTTTGCCCAGGCCGGGGAGAAGCACTACCACCCTTCCTGTGCGCTATGCGTCAGGTGCGGCCAGATGTTCTCAGAGGGCGAGGAGATGTACCTGCAAGGTAAGCATTCGGATGTGCCTATTGCACGCTATGCTCGGGGTGAAAAACTCCCACAGTGCTGCTGGGAGCTGGCATATCACACACTGACTCTGATCTCGAGTCAGCCACACTGCCATCGAGGATGTCAGTGAACCCGAGTGAGTAAGATCAGGCTGCCAAAGAGTAGGCCACGAGGTCCCACCGCTGCCCCTCAGGCCTCATCGCACACAAGGACTCAAAGACTTTAGTTGTGCCCTACCTGAGCCTTTTGGTGCCCCTTCTACACTGCAGCAAGACCAGGTTTCCTTCCTGCAGGGTGGAAAGGAGCCGTCTTCACAACATTGGCAAAGGGAAATTTGGAGAAAGGAGCCTTCCGATGTGTTCCCTAGAACCCTAACCACACACCATTAAAACTCATATTGATAGGGACAGTGAGGTGGCTTCATGGCTGGAGCCCCTGACTGCACAAACCTGATGGCCTGAGTTCCACCCCTGGAACCCAAGTAAAGGTGGACAGAGAGAACTGGCTGTTGGAATGTGCCCTCTGACCTTCACATACGTCACATGTGCCATGGCAACCCCCCCAATACCAATAAAATAAAAATAAATTACAATGATAAGTGTCAAAATGGAAAACAACAGTGGAGCTTAGCCCCTTCTTGGCTATGTCTCACTTTAGACCCATCCAATGTTTCATTCCCTAAAATAGGTTGAGCGGCCCACAGCCGAGCAGAGGGCATGGTGGTATAGACACAATGAAGCCACAAATGGCAGGAGTGGCAGAGAGGTGACAGCATTGCCAGGTCACTGACCCCCCTGAGGCAGTATGGGGGACAGAGCAACCAACTGAAGGTGGCTCCAGGTCACACAGGTGCTTAAGAGGTCGCCAGTCTTTCAGGCCTGAGAGGGAGGTTACGTCTGTTCCCTTCTGGTCCCGTCTCTTGGAAAGTCAAAGAAGCACCATAGTTTCATCTCAAAACTCTACTGGGAATGACATCATTTAGGTTAAGATGTTCAGTCAGGGCCTGGTGCAAGAGCTTGGTCAGCCTACCCTCCAGGGCTGTTAGTCAGAGGGAGTGGCTGTGAGGCCAAGACATCCCAGATACACCAGCAGAGAAGGCTGGGAGTGCTGCTTGGAGGAGGTGTGGGCTTGGCTTGGCCACGACGAGAGGCTGGAGCTGCAGGGTGAATAGGTGACTAGGAAAGCAGAGAGCCCACCAGGAGCCTACATTCAAACGGAAGGTGGCAGAGGATTGGCTCAGCCTGGTGATCTGGTCCTCACCAGACTGAATGCAGCAAGAGGAGAGAGCTCACCCCTCAACCCCTGCCCAGGGCTAGCAGGAGAGACAGACACGGGAGGCTTGAGGGGATTGATTTCATCTCAGATCACCTGACCAGGGGACACTGGAATGACTGGGGGGCCAGGGGCCAGCAATAGGGTGGGCACGATCTGTGGCCTTGTTTGTATTTCATCTCTTTGGCAACTTGCTCTTTCTCCTAGGGTCCTGGGACAGGGACGGAGCTGGTAGCAGCTGCATCTGTTGTGTTCTGTCTATAGACTGATGCTGAGTAACCACAGAGAGGCATTCCAATCTGTGTGTGAGACAGGCCTCCCTTTTCTGAGGCATTCCCTGACTGGAGATGATGTCAGATGTGACAGTCTCATCCCTACTGTTGCCTGTTGTTCCCAAGGGAGATCCTGAGAGTCAGGCCAGCCACCGTGGCTGCTCTGTGGGAGGCCCTCTGCATAGGCCTCGCTGTGGATGTAAATGGAGCCCTTAGAGGGCCAGCCGATGCCAAGCACGGCTCACTGGCATAGTGGCTTGGGACACGTGCTCACATGAAGGTGTCCTTATCTCTGGAAACAAAGATCCCCTTCATGAGTCTGGGATGTTGAGCCAATGCAGTGGGACCTGCCAGGGCTTTCTGTGGGCACAGAGTCCAGGCTTCCCTCTCAGGCATGGGTTTTCCACACTGCAGTGAAGGTCTGACCAGGCTAGTGGCACTTCTTTGTGCTCTCTGGGGAGCTGAAGACTATGGCCAGGGCCTTATGTAGGGCCCCCACCATTCCCAGCCACTCTGAGGTCTTCTGTTTGGCTCCTCATAGCTACTCTCTCCATGAAGGTGGTCTCTGGCAGGTTGTTGGTGCTGTGACCAGAGAGAGCTCTGGCAAATGTGGTGCTATGACTTTCATGGTATCCCAGCCATGAGAGCTTCTTCCCTACCCCTGCCTCTATACTTGATGCTACCTCCAAGAATACCCGTCTGGCTAGCTTAGGCTGGGCAGTGTGCCCAGGCTCCCTGGAACCCGTGTTGCTGCCCACAAAACTAATCGGACCACATTGGGAAGTTCTCTGCTTTCCCTCATGCCGTTACCCCACATGAGCCAAGCTGCTCTCAGTGTCATGGAGAGGAGGTGTGGAGCCTGTCTGAAGGGTATTGAGCAGGTAGTCATGCGTGGGCACCGCACCCAGAACTGCTCTTTGACCTCTTCCTCTGGGAATCTACCCACAGGCTCCTCTATCTGGCACCCGGCATGTCGGCAAGCAGCCAGGACTGAAGACAAGAGCAAGGTTGGTGAGATTTGTGGCTTCCTGGTGTGTTCTCCATATGCAGGTTAGAGCAGGCCAGCCTACTCATGCTTCTCAGCCAGGTCTCCAAGACATCGCAGGACAGCCAGGCTCAGGGGACAGAGGGCCACAAGGTAGGGGATCATATAGGTCAATGAGCCATCATGTAGGTCTAATGGGGTCCCAGGGACACCAGATGGCCCAGCCCTGCTGACTTTCTTGTCTAGTCAGTGAACACAGATGGTCATGACAATTTAGGAGAGCCCTAATAGTCCCTATGGCCATCAGAACATTTGTGGGCTCAAACTGTGCCTGGGCTTAACAGGTCCTACACCCTCACTGATAGCTGGCCTGCCTGCCATAGAGCAAGTTCTTGAGGGTAGATTGGTCAGAATACAAATACACAGCAAGTCCCAAAGCAGAACCTCTGTCTTCTCCTTGTGGAGACAGGCATTTCACCCTCCCGCACAGATGCAGGACAGGGCACATAGAGCACGCCAACCAGGCAAGCTCCATGCTCGAGATTTCACCGGGGCTCCAGCAAGGGAGGAGGGTGACTCTTCGAGCCCACATATCAGATCCATTGAGCCCCTGCAACCCGAGGCTCTTGTCCTAGGGCACAGGTTGGTCTTGCCGACGTGGTCACCCATACCCTGAGATGATCAGGTGTGGTCAGCCCTCCCTGAACCCAGCTGCTGCTGAGATGAGGTTAACTATGGCCTCCTAGAGGCTGAGAGCAAAGGTCAGCCTCTAAGAAGGCGTGGGCCCTGAGCACCATAGATGCCCTACTGTGTGCCAGGCACCAGGATTATGGAGAGACAACAGCCACGCTGGGTGGGAAGGAAGCGCAGCATTCAGAGGGTGCTCGAGAGCTCAAACCCAGGCCCTGGGAGAAGAGCAGCAGTGATTTCCAGGGTGGTTAAGGTGCAGGGCAGAAAGAGGAGGGGAAGAGGGAAGGGGGGTGGGAGGAGGAAGAAGAAAAACCCAGGAGAAGGAAATGATGGGGGAGAAGGGAGAGGAAGATTGGCTGTAACAGAAGCAGGGGGATACACAGAACAGGGAGGAACACAGGGAGGCAGTGGCTAGCAGGGCGCTGTCCAGGATCCTCTCAGCAGCTCTGCCTTTGGCTGTGAGGAGCTCATAACCACCCCCGCACCTCCCCACCTCCCCACCCCCCTGTGACTGTGCATCCTCCTGCCTCATTGCGCTGACATCCTATTAAGTCTTTGCTGTGGCTTTCCAGGTAGGAGGCCAATGAGTAATGCACACTGTATGCTCTGTTTCCGTCAGTGCTGATGCTCTCTGCAAACTATGCATCTGCCACTTAGGGCATCCTCGCCCTCAGTCACGGTCTGTGGATAGACCCTGACACCATCTTGCCTGCAGGGTCCCCTGTGCTGCCCAACCACTCAGCAGAAGAGGGAGTCTGACCTGCCCAGAGGCCCCAGATATACTCTCACGCATGCGTGTGCTCAGGGAAATGACCTGACCAGAGACTGAGCTAGGAAAGAGAGCTGGTACCCTGTTCTTCTCCCTTCCCACAGTCAGCTTCAAGGACCAGGTAGGGTAGGATGGCCCTGCCCGATACCAGCTGCAGGCGACAACAGCCTTCCTCATTTTCTGTGATATCTGGACAGATGGAAGGCCCTGAGGGATGGATGCTGCCAGACCAGGGAATAAGGGAGCCTTGTTTTCCTGGGCCTGTGCAGGTGGGCCCTACATCCCGGGCTCTCTGGTCTGTACAGAAGTGAGTAGCTTAATATGAAGGCTGTCTCCTTCAGTCAACATTTGGGGCAGAGCCTGGGCAGCCTAAGACAAGCTGACTTCTTGTCAGGTATTCAGCCTGGGCTTCCCAGGACTGGCCGATGTCTGGTCTGACCTGAGGATGAAGGGGTCAGACTCCTGCACTCTGTTGCTCTGCGTGTGAGCTGCCCTCGATTAAGGGAAGCCAGGCAGGCCTGACTGACTTATGAAAACTATTCCTGAGAAACACAGCATGAAGGTGGCACCTATGTTATTGACTCTTGAAATCTGCCACTGAGTGGAGGCAGAGCCTACTTTCTACCCAGTGACAAGAAATGGATTCCCTGTCTTGGGCTTAATAGTCACATCTCTAGGGACATCTCTAGGACACTCAGGGGACTCATTCTCCTTTAAGACCCTGGCTCCTGATTGGTCTATCCATGCAGGGCCAGGCCAGCAGGAAGAAATATGGGTCTTCCTTGCTGTTTGGAAAGCCACTCCAACTGTGTCGCTGTCCCTCCTCTACTCAGGCAAGGAAGATGTTGTGGACAAGAACCACTGTTTACAGGGTCCTGAGCATCTAGAATACGTGCAGGGGACATTGGGAGATGTAGTCATGACTGCCCAGATCCACAGGCATTGTGGCATCTTTAGCACAGCACCCAGCACCCAGAACCCACAGGTATTATGGCGTCCTTGGCATAGCATCCAATGCCCACAAGTGTAGTAATAGGAGCGGCGGCGGGGCTGCGTCCCCAACACCCCAGCCGCCTGCCCGGCTAGCTTATGCCCCGAAATAATTACACGGACACTGTATTCTTTTAAGCACTGCTTGGCCCTTTAGCTCTAGCACTTACAGGCTAATTCTCACATCCCGATCAACCCATCTCTAATAATCTGTGAGAACCGGTCTTACCAGGAAGATTCTAGCCTAGTCCATCCTGGGTCGGAGCTTCATGCCGGGAGCAGGGCATGGCGTCTCTCTCAGGCGTCTGCTCCCTAGAGGAGAGCTGTCAAGTCTCTGAGCTCACTTCCTCTTCCTCCCAGTATCCTGTTCTGTTTTCTCCTCCCACCTATCTTCTAACCAATAAAATGGGCCAGGGCAGTTCCTTTATTAGCCAATGACCTTCCTCCATCACACAAGTATCATGGCATCCTCAGCACAGCACCCAATGCCCACAGGTATCAAGACATCCTTAGCACAGCATCTGGCACCCACCATGTGTTTTTTTCTATACCTGGAACTGGGGAGAGGGCAGTGAATGAGGCTCATGGACTTCCTACCAGTTACAGGTCCTATTCTTACCTCTGTGGGTGGGAACAAGGTAGTGCCACAAGGCCAGGTGGGAAACATGGCACTGAAGTTCACTGTGGGTCTTTGTGGAACAGAACAGGTTAGGAATGGTGGAGGGTGGGATAATACCCATCTTCTCACCCTGGTGACAGTCACCCCAGCTCTTCTCCCTATCTCCTCTGCTGATGGTGAGTCAGGTTCTGGCCTCTGCCCTCCCCCACAGAGCTAGGCACTGAGTCTAAGGAGGGCTCACATCATCTCTGCTCAGAGTGGCTGGAGCCCATGGCACAAAGAGAGCTGGCAGCGGTCATTTCTGTCAGCTCTGTGGAGCTGGCTCAGATATTCCCCTGGCATGACCAAGGGACAATGCTCTGAATGCCACATTGGTCTGCAGTGCACGCCAGGAATAGCGGGCCCCTTTCTGGGCATCTTGCCACTTTCCAGAGAAGGGGCCAGGCAGGCATCATCCAGGGTCGGTGGAGCACAGTACCCACTTGGCCTCTCATCACTAGAAGAGCAGGCCCCGTCTTACAGGCACCAATTACAGGCATGAGAGGGCCACTGCATGGAGCAGTTCTGAGGTATGTGGTGACTAAGGACTGGACAGTCAGTGCCATGAGGCAATCCCATTCCCGTCAGCCTCGAAAGCTGTGGTACCAGGGAGGGGTACCTGTCAGTGTATTCCCGAGCTGAGGTGCTGAGAAATCAAGGGCCCCGAGGGGAGGCAGAGCTCAGTGCTGAGGGGTCCAGAGCGCAGGAGCTGCAGAGGGGATGGCAGGATCCGAAGAGCAAGCTTCACGCCATCCCTCCTCTCTCCCTTCTAGATGCACAGCTCTGTTTGCAGCCAGCCCTGCCCGGGCACCCTGCCCTGTGCCTCACAGGTTTGTGCTCCCTGCTGCCTTGTGTGGCCCATCTGGTCCTGGTGTCTGCCTGTCCCTGCTGGTGTCATGCTAAGTGTAGGAGGAGCTCAGGAGGGGAGGCCTCCTCCAGGTCAGGCTTGGTTCCTCTAGCCTGGAGGTTTCAACACATTCCCTGCCTCCCTGTGGCAGGGATCAAAGCTGCAGGTGATGGCCGGCCGGCTGGCTCCTCCTGAGGCCTCTCTGATTGGGGTTGGTGGCAGCATCTTGTTTTCTTACGTGCTTGTGTGTGCGTTCATGTTCTGAACTCTTTTTAGGATGACTCCAAGCATATTGGCTTAGATCCACCCAGTGACCCATTTTACCTTTGTGACCTCTACGAGGACCCCCATCTCCACACGGTCACACTCTGAGGTTCCAGGAAAGGGCCTCAACATGGGAAATTTAAGAAAACCAATGAGGGCCTTGACAGATGTCAACCGCCTCAGGAGAGGAGCATGGCAGACTCCGGAGGGGAAAAAAAAAAAAGAGCCTCCTGAGGAAAAGTGAGGGGGGGTGGTGGTGGTGTGGGTCACTGAAGATATGCAGGGGAGGACATGAGACCCAGGGCAGAGGGGTCAGAGCTCTCATCTTCTGAGAGGTAGGGACACCTGGTGGAAATATGTTCTTCTTAGATGAGACGAGCAAGAGGCACGAGAACGGGCATGCAAGGAACTAGACCAGGAGAAGGGGTCTAGAGTGGCCAGGGGCACAGGCCTTGCCTGTAAGGATGAAAGCCAGGTGTGGGACATTCAGGGGATCTGTATGAGGGAGGGGAAGGAGGAGCTAGAGCTAGCGATACAGAGGGGAGGGGAGGAGGGCATGTAAGGAGGGTTGGGCACTGTCAAGGGCAGAGACTGGGAGGAAGCTGGTTATGCAGTGACATCACGCATCACCTGGTACTGGCAGAGCTGAGCCTAGGTAAGGGAGGAAGGAGTAGCTGAGATGGCCTGAGGGCTGGGTCAGCAGAGGGGAGGGTGTGACTGCTGGGTGTGGCTGGAGGACTGACATTTGTCCAAGGAGAGGAACTAAGCATTGGAAAATAGCAGAGGTTCCATACACCATGGAGATGGTGCATGCCATGGTTGTTAGACATGCCCACCTGCCTTCATCCTCAGAGACATGATAACCTCACCCCAGCATCCCTTGGGGCATTCTGAGCTTTTCATGAGTGACGGGTTGTAGAGACCTTATCTTCACTAATGGCCTGCTGTGTTTATTGTAGTCTTCAGTTGTTATTCCAAGCCTGTGCATTTGTTCCAAGACTTCCCTCAATCTAGAAAAGGGGGAAAATTCCACCTGCTGAGCTCACTGTCATTTCTGTCCATATCCTGGAGATGCCTCCAGAAGGTGCCCAACAGCGTGGCTCCAGGTCAACCTGTACAATTCTGTTCTAGGAAACCAGGACTTCCTCAGAGAGCATTGTCTCCGTGCCTGCATCAAGCACGTCGGGGTCCCCAAGCCGTGTGATCTACGTAAGTGAGGGCCATGGAGAGTGCCGTGGGGTGGTGGTGGGGTCACCACTGGGCCAGTTCTGTGGAGACTGCAGTCTGCTGAAGATGCTCTCTGTGGGCTCCAAGGGCGAGGCTGGACACCCAACACTACCTTGGGGGAAAATGGGTAGAGAGCTGGAGAATGACTCGAACCCTGAGGCCTGGACACATCTGTGTGGCCTAGCAAGGCTACTAGGAATTTGTCCTCAACTGACTGGTGATGAGAGGGAAGCATGGAGCATAGCTGTGGTCATCATCCTGCAGGTGGGCAATGGCTGGTCTCTAGGTAGTCAGCCAAGGCCATGTGAAGGAAAGGTATGTGGGCCTATAAGCTGCTATGCAGGTCCACGCGTGTGCACAGAAGGCTCCTGCCCAACTCCCCAAGAGAAAGGTATTGTAAAATAGCACCAGACAGACCTTGGTGGGCCAAGGGGCCACGTGGCAGGTGAGAATCAAAGGCCTCATGATGGGCAGGAGACAAATATGCCGTGCAGGGTCACTGTGACCCCAGTGTGGAGGGAGAGGGTTCTAGAACCCTGGGAGGACACTTGTGCTGAGTCTCAGCCAGTGCCTGGCTGTGCATTGGAGGCAAGGTGTTTCCCCTGTGGGCCTCTGAAAGCTCATTTGTAAGCTGGGGTGAATTCAGCCCCACCACCCAGTCTGTGCAGATGCCTGATTGCTCAGCTTTAGACAAAATGTGACCAAGCTGGTGGAGTCCCAGACAACTCTAGTCCTGACCTGGGGATGTAGGAGAGGACATGCAGTCCACAGAAGGTCAGCCCTCTGACCTGGATGGAAGTGAGACCTCCATGAGTGGGAATAGCATGTGCACAGCTCTCAGATGACGGATGGAAACTACAGGAGCCAAGGGGCAGGATGTATAGAATGGGGGCAGAAGAGACCAAGATCAACTGATGGTCAGGGAAAGATCCCCTGAGCTCCATTCGTCCAAACAGCTAGAACATCCCAATGGGATGGTCCATGGTGATCATAAGCCCCGGCTTAACATTTGACCTCAGGTATTTCGAGACCTGCCCTGGGCTCCAGAAGAATGGTCAGAGATGTGAAGCATTAGGCCTTCAGTCATAGTGCAAGGCTAAGTGCAAGACTCTCTCTGCCAAATGTCCCCAGGGAGCCCTGGAGTGAGTCTAGTAGTCAGAAAGCCTTCCTAGAGATGGGTGAGGGCTGCTGGGCTCTGGAGGGCCTGATAGGTTCTGGAAAGACAAAGATGTGGGTGGCCTGAGGTAGAAGATGCCTGGGGGTATCAGGAGAGCCACTTGATGCAGCTGCGGTTTGAGAGAGTTGTTCCAACGGAGAGTACCAATGGGGGAAGTGTTCTAGAATCATTCAGCTGCCATGCCTTCTTAGGTGAGTGACTCTGGGAAAATTATCCAGCCTCTCTGAGCGTTGGACTCTTGTAAGTGGGAGCACTGTGAGTGTCCCCACCACAGGGAGCTGTGACTTTCTGTCACTGATGCAGCTCAGTGTCCGCTGTGGCTGTTGAGGCTTTGTCTCAGAATCCCAGCAGAGGAGACCTGGCAAAGACTGATGCAGAAATGGAACCTGAGCAAGGAGGGACCAGCCCAGAGCCAGGCTGGGGACTGGAGAGAGTGGAGGTGCTCCTAGGACCAGAACAGAAATGTGGGACCACACAGAGAGCATGGGCACAGTGGGACACTCACTGTCCAAGATGGCAGGGAGGAATAAGCAGGCACAACAGCAGCCACATGAATCTCATCTGAGCCAGCATGGCGGCTCACAACATCTCACAGTCAGTGAACACATGTGGGCCGTGGCCCAGCACCCTGTCAAATGCTGAGCAGACATCTTGCTGCCGTTTCTGTACCTGCTCAAAACTGCTAAGAAGAGGGAAGAGAGAATGAGAATGAGTGCAGAGGTGGCTACGTGTATGTGTCACACACACATGTGAAACTTTGTGGGAGTCAGTCCTGGTATGCAAGTAGGTATGCCAGTATGTGGATGTGTTGTGAACCGGCAGGTGTGTGTTATCCCATGGGAGTGGGTGCAGTTTTAGTTGTTGTGCATGCCCTCATCACCTCGGAGAGGCACATTCTCTGTGTGTCCTGATGTGTGCAGGCATACCTGTGTGTGCATTGATGTGAGCTGTGGATTGTGTGCATGTACATCTGTGATATGTTTGTGCTGTATACCTGTACCATGGGTGGTTTTCGGTCATAGCCTGAGTCTCCTTGTCAGGCACATTATGGGTTCATCAACACATTATGGGCATAATGAACAACCTCAGTGTCTGATCCCGAGGCTATTCCTGTGATTAGGTCCTGGGCCTTGCATCCCTGTCCCACCTTTCCTGGGGGCTGAGTATGCTCAGACCTTGCTGGACCGTCATCACTGCTGGCTGTGAAGTCGCTCTGTCCTGGCCTGTGACATCAGTGTCCGCTCCTCTGCTCTCTCTCCCATCAGGCGAAGCTTGGCGATGAGATCCTGGACTACAGGGACTTGGCTGCTCTTCCCAAAAACAAAGCAATCTATAACATTGACCGGCCCGACATGATCTCCTATTCACCCTACATTAGCCACTCGGCCATTGGGGACAGGCAGAGCTATGGCGAGGTATGGATCATCACCATGTGTTGCATGCTTCCCCCCGATGCTGGCTCTTGTGGACAGAGTTTAGTCATGGCCACTGCTCTCAGCTTCTTTGTCCCCAGATAACACGCCCATCTTATTTAAGGCACTCCTAACTAACCACGCCCCCCTCAGGGAAGTGAGGCTGAGAGTGGATTGGAGGTGAGCAGAGTTGGGGTAAGGGAAGCACACTCTGAAAATGTCTGCATTTTCCTGGCTACTAATTGCTTTCATGACACGTGCTCTATGTCATTTTCCCTCTCTGGACCATATGGGCTTGAGCCCACATTCCCAGGCTAGCTCTTCTTCTGTGGGCTCCTTGAGTTCATCTCTAGGCTGGTTGAACAATATGGGTCATGATTCCCGGCATTGGTGAAAGTAGACAGCATCTATTGGTGATGTCTTAAAGTAGGCAGCAACTATTAGTGATATCTGAAAGTAGGCAGCATCTAGTCGTAATGTCTGAAAGCAGACAGCATATATTGGTGATGTCTGAAAGTAGGCAGCATCTATTGGTGATGCCTGAAAGTAGGCAGCATCCATTGTTGATGTCTGAAAGTAGACAGTATCGATTGGTGATGTCTTATTTAGGCTGCCTGTTTCCATTGAGTGCTGCAGCTCTTACTGAGTCTCATTTTCTTTCTGTCAGGAGGTCTTAGAGAGTTTTTGGCTGTGTGTGGAGCTCAGAAAAGATGCCCACCCACTCGGGAGGCAGAGGCAGGCGGATCTCTGTGAGTTCGAGACCAGCCTGGTCTACAGAGCTAGTTCCAGGACAGGCTCCAAAGCCACAGAGAAACTCTGTCTCGAAAAACCAAAAAAAAAAAAAAAAAAAAAAAAAAAGAAAGAAAGAAAAGATGCCCACCTGGGGCAGAAAAATGGTTATTCCTAATATGTGCTCCTTTGACTCCTTTCTGTGGCTTCAGCAAAGCCTCGCAGGGAGTAAAAGCCAAGACCTGGGGCATTGTACATATCTCATAGTGTTGAGTTGCCCAGCTTGGCCCTGCATAAGTCATAGCTTCCAGACAAGCCTTCAGGCTCTGAGGGCCACTCAGAGACGGAGAAGAACAAAGGGACTGGCAGGTGGCCATCCAGGTGTGCATGTCTGAGGAGGGGGTTCACCGGCCTATGGCTACTGTGCCGCCCACTGTGTGCCTGAGCTGGATGTGGATGTCAACATCCCACATCCTGCCTTTGAGCAGCAGGGAACTGAAGAGGCTCAGAGACCAAGCAACTTGTCTGCGTCCTTCTGAGATCCAAAGCTTCCCCCCTACAGACCATGAGATCCAAAGCTTCCCCCCTACAGACCATGAGATCCAAAGCTTCCCCCCTACAGACCATGAGATCCAAAGCTTCCCCCCTACAGACCATGAGATCCAAAGCTTCCCCCCTACAGACCATGAGATCCAAAGCTTCCCCCCTACAGACCATGAGATCCAAAGCTTTCCCCCCTACAGACCATGAGATCCAAAGCTTTCCCCTACAGACCATGCACTGACTGTTTCCTTGGCTGATCCTCAGGGACATGGAAGTCAGGCCTCAGAGCTGGCTTCAAGTCCCACTGTGGTCAGCTTCAGAATGCCACCAGGGCTCTCCCTAAGTGGAGCATTGGCATCCTGCACTGGCTTCAGGAAGCCCTGGTGGGAGGGATTTAGTGGGCAGTGGTGATATACAGGACCACAGACTGTTGACAGCCTTGTCCTATATCCCTGGGTCACACAGTGTTGCCGCTTGTGTGTGGTATAGAGTTGTGGACACGGTCTGGAGACCTCTGAGGTTTCTTTCAGCATCTGAGACTACATAGTAAGATCCATGTGACCCACAGGTAGTCCTGACTTAAGGGTCTGTCCCTCAGAGGGCAGTGGGACAGCCTGGGAGAGTCTTTATGTGATTCAGGAGTTACCTTCTCCAGTATCTGCTTGGCGACAAGCTCGTACCTTCTGCCTATCCTGCCTGTGAGACCTGCTTTAGCAGATGTCGGTACCAGGCTGTCCTGGGGAAGGAAGGGGTGCTCCCACTAAAATGCCACTTCCTCCCAAGGCCCTGGATGGTGTGTGGTGGGCAACATAACATAGAAAACCTCAGGCTCTTGTAGGGTAGATTATATACAGAATACCCAGTGGTTCATTATGGCCTCATTGCCTCATCCCTGTGGACCTTTCTCAAGAGCAGAGTTTTCATTTCTGTCCCTGTATCTTGCCCAGCCCCTGGGAATTATTTTTCCCAATTGTACCTAAGAAAACCATGACCAAGTGAGGCTCAGCTAGGACTCATAGGGGCCCAGGTAAGCTGGCTCTGGCCCCTGCTCTCCGAGTGTCCTGAATGAGGTGGAAGAACTATCCTTCTAGCGGAGAGGAGCCATTGACTAGAAACATCAGGACTGGAGCATCCTCTCTGAGCCTCTGTCTCCTTGCTCTCTCCCAGCCCATGGCCCTAGTCACCCTCTTTCTGCTGTCCCCCACCCATCTGTCCTCTCCAGAGAAAATAAGAGTTGAGCCCAGTGGGTATTACCAGAGTGGTCCCTCAATCACCAACTGCTTTGTTTCTGAACTCGTGGTCTCTGTGGAGAATAAGAATGGGATCAGGTGGGCTGAGTAGAGGAAGGCGCTGGGCCAAGCAGCACCAAGCCATCTCGTGTGGTGGGGCTCTTTCTTAGCTAGAGTCTCAGGTCACTGAATGTGGGTGCCTATGTTGCCTGTGGTTACCAAACAGCCCTCTTACCCCCAAAGCAACCCCTGGCACAGCGCACTAACAGACGGCTCTGTTGTGTCCACAGTCGCCTCAGTTGCTTTCACCAACGCCGACTGAGGTAACCACCTCCTATGCCTGTGTCCCGTGTGCTCATGGTGCTACCAACTGCAGGGTTATAGAGATGACCAGCATGGCACCCTGAGGGCCACAGGGCCCTAGCCACGCCTCACCGGGGCCCCCTGCTGGTTGTTTTTATAATCGCATCTCATCTGCATGCTCCCCCTTGTGTGTGCAGACAGGTCTTTACCAACACAGGGGATGTGGTGTCGCCTGGCAGCTCCTGGCCTGGGTCATGACTTCCTTGGGTGAGCTGAGGTCCACTTCTATCCCCCCCAACTAGATATACAGGAAGTTCCAGGACCTTGTGGCTGAGCACTCTCTGAGAGCTGTGCTGTCATATAGGCTCAATAGCACTGCAGGGCTTCTTCTTGCCTCGGAAGCAGTGGGGCAGATTATGGCCTCTCAGACCCTCAGCCATGTGACAGAGTCCATGGGGAGGGCATAGTGGCACAGCACACTTTTGAGTCCTCTCTCTGTGCTGGACACGGCTACCATCATTTTATACCTAATTCCTTTAGCCCAGAGCATCTCCCAGAGATAGCTTCCAATGGGGAAACTGGAGCCTAGATGTCAAATAACTGGGCTATTTTTTCCTACCTTCCCTATCCTTGGGGAGTGTCCCATTCCAGCCCAGAGAGCTGATCCCAAGAGTGAGGATTTTCTTGTCATCTCAGACTGAGGAATACTTTTTACTTCTTGTAGCTTTAGAAGCAGGATCTACGGCAAGAGCCCTTGCCTGTCCCTCCATGACCTCCTCAGCCTGTTTTCTTAGAAACCATACCTGGGCCATTGTGGGGACCATGGTGCTGTGGGATATCTGGGGTTGAGATGAGGCTAGGAGGGCTGGCATGACCCAGGCCACCAGACTTCATTGCTGAGGGATGGGCAGTCTGATCGTCGAACCATGGTGCCATGCCATCTCATGCTGCTGTCGCCTGCTCTGGCTGCTCTCGGAAGCTCCTCTTCCTGCTGAGATAGGGGTTGTGTCATCAGCGCTTGTGGGCCTTGTTGTCTGGCTTCTGAGCCCCAGAGGGTACCCTCCCACCTCAGAAGGTGCCTCAGAACATCTAGGTCCTCCCTCACACACAGGGAGCATTTCAGTGTGTTCTCAACCAGTTCCAAAAGTCCAGAGTTCTGGGGATGGTTAAGAGGGAGGGAATGGGACAGGGAGAATGCAGGTAGGGTCCTTTCACCCCATTCCAGAGGGTCAGATGGACAAGAAGGGTGGATGTCTAATGGTCCCATGATCAGGCCAAGGGGGCTTGTTAGGGCTCAGACCTACCTCGCTGCCCGGATGTGCTCTGTCTGTGCTCTGAGCCCCTGTTTGCGGGCTGCGTTGTTTCTGCCCTTGGGATCTAGAGGGCAAATACGGTGGGGCAGATGAAAGGCAAGCAGCGCTTCTGACCCAGGTGCTCCCTCGCTGTCTTCCCACCCAGGGGGATCAGGATGATCGGTCCTACAAGCAGTGCCGGACCTCCAGCCCCAGCTCTGCTGGCTCCGTCAGCCTCGGGCACTACACCCCAACATCACGGTCACCCCAGCACTACAGTCGCCCAGGTATTTATCCCCACCCTGCTTCCCTTGACCCCTGACGAGGCTGTACTTCTCAATGAGTTTGCAGATAGAAAGTAGCTGCTTTATTCACTGAGAAAAGTGGCTGAGTTGGGGGTGGCGGGAGCCAGTGTGTGGTTAATAGAGAGTCACTTAGCCATAAGGAAAAGGATTTCCCTATGCCTAGGAGCAGGTAGCCATGAGGCAGCTGGTCACCCTGGGGCTGGAGAAGCTGTCTAAATCCACAGTGCACATCCTGAGAAACATCCTGCCCTGGGGCCCACACGGAGCAATGAGAGTTTTGTTCTGGGGGTAGTAACAGAACAGTCAGAATGTGGAATAGCACATGAGGCAGGACACCGAGTCACAGCCTGTTGTGAGCCCATAGGAGTTTGGAAGGACTTGATCTGAGGAGTCAAAGTCAGTGGCTACACCACCAGCCAGGCAGGGTGTCTAATGCTGTACCTATCACTCACTAACCCTGCAGACAGCCATCCTAATAAAGAGGCTGGCAATAGACTGCTATGACCTTCCAAGCTGGGACAGAGCCCTGCACAGGGCCTCCGATCCTATTGCCTCATCCCCACCCACCCACCCCACCCCTCAATTTGTATCGTCTTCCTCAGCTTTGAGCTGGCATGTGGAAGCTACAGGGGCCATGCACAAAAGCGATGCCTTTTGGAGGGATTTTTCCAGCCTGCTTCTTCCCTTTCCAGCCGCGCATGACCCATTTTCACACCTATGGGCCATAGCTCCTAGTTTTGAAAATTCGGTGGAAAAATCAACTTAATTGTTTGCAATCATTGTCATCGGTTCCTTGCAATACATCTGGTCCTTCCTGCTTAGCAAGTGTGAGGAGTGAGGGTGAGTGAGTGTGTATGGGAGAGTGAGTGAGTGAGTGTCTGAGTGGCTGGGCTGGTGGATAAGTGTGTGAATGAGAATGAGTCAATGAATGAGTGAGTGAATGAATGAATGAGTGGGTTGTGGATGAGCAACTGAGTGAGGGAATGAGTGAGTGAGTTAACGGGTTAGTCAGTGAGTGAATGAGTGAGTTAATGATGGTTAGTGTATGTATAAGTGGGAGAATTGAGCGACTGAGTGAGTGAATGAATGAATGAGTGGATGATTGAGTAAATGAATGGAGATATGTGAGTGAATGAGAAAATGAACAGATAGTAGGTGTGTGGATAGCCCTTCCCCTAAGGCTCCTTGTGACTTGACCTCTGACTTCGCATCCCCAAGAGGGCTGCCTAACTGCTAAGTGCTTGGTCAGGGGTAAAGCCTACAGGGCCAAGCTTTCTATTTGAGCTGGCAAGTGCCATGAGGATGCTGGTGACAGATCACTCCCTGACCTTTGGAAGCTGCCCTCCCATTGTTCTTGATATCAAGGACACCCCAAAGTGAGCCACAGGCAGGACCAGAGGCTGTGTCCCAAGCCCTGGCTGCTACCCTGTGTCCCAGAGGCAGCATCTCCTGACCCCACCTGGAGAAAAATGGCCCACAGCCTGCTGGGTGACCCTCTTCAGGTGCTCCAGGAGAGCAGAGGGACAATGTCCCTGGCCAAGTGGGGACTAGGACAAGTTGGTGGCTCTGGGGTGGAGGAGCCCAGGGTTACTGACTGCTCTCTGTTGCCCGCAGCTGGTACTGTGAGTGTTGGTACCAGTAGCTGTCTGTCCCTGTCCCAACACCCAAGCCCTACATCCGTGTTCAGACATCATTACATCCCCTACTTCCGAGGTAAGGCGTGCAGTGCACAGCGGGGGGTGCTCGTCCCATGTCTCCGCATGGCTTCCAGAGCCCTGTGTCTCATGCCTGTGTTCTTCCTGTGTTGTGTGTGTCTGGCTCTATTTCGTCAGTGTGTCCATGTTCCTGGAAGGAGAGCAGGGTTGATTTGTCACTGAAAGTGAAGCTGGAGAGAGCATGTCAATGAACATCTTGCTGCACGCTTAGGGCCCCACTAGAGACATTATACACGTTTCCCCATCAACTCTATGTGGTGGAGTGCATCCGATAGCATCAGCCTTCAGGAGCAGGAGCTGAGAAGTGAGAGGTGGTGATGTCCCCAGCCTCAGACCCCTGGCGGCTGTCCCAGGACTCAACCCAGGGGACTCTAACCCCAGGCTCTTTCCAGAATGCAGAACCAGCCATGATCCATGTTCTGTAGATCCATATATGTAACTTCCATGGGGAGAGTGGACACCCTTGTATTTTCCTCCACTCTAAGAATTGAGTTATGTAGACCCCAAGTTCACATATTGATGGCCAAGACTCCATGTAGCAGTGTTTGAAGAAACACAGTGAAAGCAGCATAGAGGTAGGGTGAGGCCTCAAGGTGGGATCTCATCTGCTGGGACTGGTGACCTTGTAAGAAGGAGGCCCTGGGCATCAGTGGAGAGATGGTCAACAAGCCAGGATGAAATACCACCAAACTAAAACAAACAATAACAACACCAAAACCCACTCCTGGGCTTTGATCATGAGAAATGAGAGACTGAAATGGATGTAGACCCTGAACTGCGAGTTTTGTTACACAGCCCAGCTGATAAAGGCACTGGCAAATGACATCTGGGGACTTAGAAAACATCGCAATGATTTTCTCAAGAGTACCTGGGCGATATATTAAGTTCCCTGTCTCTCACAGTCATAAAATGGTACCCATGGAAAGCTCCATTCCACGGGGCACAGGAGCAGCTGACAGCTAAGTCCTGTCACTGGCAGTCAGTAAACAGCCCCTTCTCCTTCATCTTTATTCTCACCCCTGGCCCCACTGAGAAGAGCCCTTGGCACTATCATGTCTTCCTTGCTCCTTCATGGGCTCTCCACACATCCCAGTCTCTAGCAGGGGTTGAGTCTCCAGTGAAGATGTACAGCCCCAGATGGCACATCCCTAGAGCAGTAGAGTGGTTTCTGGGGCCTTGATACACACGTATCATATGTCTGTGGGAGTCTCAGAGTGAGGGGTGCTCCCGGGACCTGGAGGGAGCCTGACGGCTCTGGGGAGTGTCTTTTTTCCCTTTGCTCAATGGCGCTGGACAGTTTTCCTCCCATCTGCGTGGCCCTGCCTTTGGTAGGTCTGTTATACATCTGGATTCCTGGTCAGACTGTGACCAAAGACAAGGGCACATGCTAGACATTGGTCATTGCTGCTCCTCTTAGTGGAGTGAAACAGGAACCCACAACTCTGTCCTCAAATTGATTTCCTTGTTAGGCTGTGACCTTGGGCTCTCCAGTGTCTTTCCAGAACATTCCTTGAGGAGATAAATGAGTTACAGACCCTGAGATCTTCATGGGGGAACATCCTGTTCCTAGCCTCTGGGCATGCAGCTTATCCCTGTCTACAGGACACAGCCACAGGTGTGGCATCTGCCCAGGCTCTGGAGAATTCCTTTCCCCATGGGTGCTCTGCAGTATTTGGGACACAGTAGAAACACCACACTGTCTGATGCTGGGTGAGGGCCCCAGGTAGACACGCCTTCCTGTGCCAGCTCTCTCCTGATCTGCCCTCTTTCCACCGTCCACTCAACCCAGACATCATCCCCTCCTGCTGTGTCTCAGTGCCTAGGGCCTCACTGCCCCAGACCTGCAGCGGGTGAAGGACTGGTGAAAGTTATCAGCGCATTAGTGGGAATTTCAGACCTTGGTTGGGGTGGTATAAGGTTTCATCCTGACTCTTGCTTGATAAGGGACAGGCTGTAAGGACAGGAGGTGTAGGTTGGCAAGGGGACACATGCTGCTGATGGCACTTTTCTGGGAACTGACGGGAAGCACTTCCACAGCCCTAGTGGCAGGCAAAGGAAGGGAAGCAAAAGAACTTAGGGGCAGAGCCTCAGGCCCAAACCCCAGCATTCACTATGCCCAGGAGGCGTTTCTCATTCTGCTAATGGCTCCCTCCTTCAGCTCTAAAACAGGTCTCTAAGCTTTGATCTCTCAACCTCAGGATGTATGGTAGATGCCTCAAGGAGACTCCAAGTAGAAACTGCACATGCCTTGGCCATGGTCGTCAAAGGGTCCTGGCACATGTTGTGAACTAGTCTTGCTCCAATGTGACTTTGGGAAAGTTCAACCAGAGACAATGGCAGCATCTTGGCCATAGCCAACTATAACATCTTCAGGGCCAGAGCCAGCTGTAATGGCATCCAGGCTAGAGTCAGCTGCAGCATCTTTAAGGCCAGAATCAACTGCAGCCATAGCAACCATAGTTGGAGCAAGAAAATAGATGATGAGTGATTGGACTCATAGATGATGCAATGTCCACAAATCTATACTGAAATAAGATGGGGGACGAGTTCTGCACAGAATCTGTGGAGGTAGATAGGACCCCTCCACTTAGCTGAGTGCAGACTAAGATCTCAAACTGCATCACTTCCAGGCCCCGGCCCTTAGCTCCAGCTCCAGGTTCTGTGCGCTGGGGGAGATGTGACAAGGATGACATGCTACCTCTGTGCTTTCCCCCTAAATCTATAACTCCTCTTTTTCTCTGTCCCAGGTGAGGGACATTCTGTAGCACCCTCCCCTGCCAGTGTTCTAGGAAGTCAGGATCTGTGACAAGGGATGCTGGTCACAGCTAGGAGAAGTCAAAGTGTGACCACGGGTATAGTGTGATGACCTAGGCGGGTGCTGAGACAGAGAGATCTCAAGTGAAAGTGGGTGAAACTCAAATAGAGTATAGTTAACAGGACACAGTGGTTCCAGGTCCTGGAGGGGTGGCATCTTCTAGAACCATCTAAAACCATTTCAAAGTAAAACATTGACTTAAAACTGAAAGAAGTCATAGGCCACACCAGAACCTGGGCTTCCCAGTCCTGTACAGGCCCCTTCCACCGGAGGTGTCAGAAACACCCTGGATATGAAACCTTCAAAAAGAGGCATGAGCCTGGACAAAGGAACCTCCATGCCTGTCCTTGTGTGACATTAGGGTCCCGGCGACCTCCTCACAGAGATCCAGTGGGAAAGTTGGTTTCCAGTAGTCAGTGTGCCCACCTCACATAGCATAGTCCTTGCCCTTCTCAGGAGGTGACAGAGATGGTGCCCACTGTGTGGGCACACCATGAAAGCCCACAGCAGAGCTCCAGGCAGGTCTATGGGGTTGAGGTCAGCAGGATGTTTTCTCAGTTACATGAGACAGGGAGCATGTTTTCGGAAAAGAGAAAGGCCTGTGGTGGCCTTGCCCTCCTGAGGGTTTTGTCAGCCAGATCCTGAGTCTGAACCAGGAAGGTCTAGACAGTATGGAGCCTGGGAAGGGCCTTGCAGGTCAGACAAAGGGCAGAGAAGGCTCAGTGGTAGTGTCCCAGGCAGAGACCAAGGTGGCTGGTATTGAAAGCTACTTTAGTAAATGTGACAGGGTCCTTGTGGATCATCAGGGCTACCACACTGTGCCTCAGCTCCCTTGGTCTTGGCCTCTCTGATCAACTGAGAAACTGTAGCCCCCACATCAGTGAGTGCACCCACATGTATGAACCTCAGCTACCATTTCAGGGAACATTGAACTATATAAAGGTCAAGCTCTGGAGTGGGCAGGGATGTTGGAACATTTTAGAATCCTCCGTCAGCTGGGCGAGGGTAACAGAAGTGACCATGAAGTCTAGATAAAAGAAAGAAAGGCCTGGTCATGTGAGGTTCTAGACTCAACAGGGCCAAGCCACAGAGGCTCAGCCCAGGGATGCCATCCAGTAGGGACAGTCTTTAGCCAGGGTGGATGGCTTACAGTTGTGTTTTCAAAGCCGCCGTGTTTGTCATAACTTAAGTGACATGTGGAGTCATGGTGTCATGCATAGGAGACTGTGGTTCCAATCTTCCTGGGGTGAGACCCCTGCTATTACCAGGAAGAACAGAAGCTCAGTGGATGCAGCCAGACAGAAGGCTCCATACAGTTCTAGAATAAAATCTTTTGACTTCTCCAAATCCTCATTGGTGTTTGCAGGTGAATTAAGTGGCCATGCTCAGGTAGGAGAAAACGCCCAGAGTAGGAATCACTAGTCTTCTTTGGTGGCCACTTACTGGGCCCTCCTGCAGCCAGGCCCTCCCTGCCTGTCTGTGATGCTCCTGTTGTCTCCAGTCTACTCAGGCCTGGCTTCTGTCCATTGGCGTTAGGATCCAGCTGCTTGATCTTGCCATTCAAAGGCATGGTTCTTGCATCCAGAGACCCCTTTCTTAGCCAGGCAATCAGGCACAGCCCTGCAGAGTTTCCCACGTCTAAAGGAAGGGAACATTTTGTGCCGTGGGGTGTCCTGCTGTGAGCCATGCTCCTCATCACGTGTCCAGTGCCACCGTGTTCTATCCATCGCATTCTGCATTGGCGGGAGGTGGGGCATCCACTCAGGTGTCTGATGGGTGATTTGATCATCTGGCCTCCTTCACAAAACACAAAACATAGCTCCTGCTGAGGCAGAACTTGGAGGCAGCAGAGTAGCCTGATGCTCATTTTGCTTGTCAGAAACAGCCTGTATCAAGGACTGTGGAAGTTGATGGATGTTGACTCCCCAGTTTCCTACATGGGCAAAGTGTTTGTAAGGGATGCTTTTTGACCCATTTCTACACCTTAGTCCCCTTCTCACAGTTAATTGATGGGATCTCAAAGCAGTCAGGACCTTCCTGCCTAAGCTACATCAGGGAGGCAGGAACTGCGAGCCTGTGTGTGTGTGTTCACACCCCAGGATCCTGGGCTCTGCCCACCACCCACACACTAACACGAGGTTGGCCCTTCAATCACTGCCCCTTTGTCCCTTCCACCTCTTGGGGCCAGGTACACTGCAGATTGGGACAGAAGTCATAGAGCCCACGCTGGAAGACTCTGGTGTGGGCTTCCTTCAGGCAGGAGAGAGGGGGTTCACTGCAGATCAACTCTTTTTGCCTGAAACCGTCTGCTTTGCTTTCTTGCCCCTCACCTGCTGCCTCTGCTCTTCCGTCTGGAGGCAGCGAAAGTGGCCGTAGCACCCCAAGTCTCTCGGTGCTCTCCGACAGCAGGCCTCCTTCCTCTACCTATCAGCAGGCGCCACGCCACTTCCACATCCCAGGTAGGTCCCTGTGTGCTTGTTGGTTCTTCATGCACCATTGTGGCCACACCAAAGTTGTCAGAGCATCCCCAAACACCAAGCTTCCTTAGAAGTTACTCCGTGGAGTAGGGTGTAGTGGTGCATACCAGTTGTTCAGCACTGAGAAGGCAGAGGCAGGAGCAGCACAAGTTCAAGGCCAACCTGAACTAGAAAACAAGATTCTGCCTGGTGGTGGTACACACCTTTAATCTGAGTTCTAGGCAAGCCTGGTCTACAAAACATGTTCTAGGACAGCCAGAGCTGTTATACAGAGAAATCCTGTCTTGAAAAAATAGCTCAGTGGTTAAGAGCTTTGCCTGCTCTTCCAAAGGTCCTGAGTTCAATTCCCAGCAACCACATGGTGGCTCACAACCATTTGTAATGAGATTTGGTGCCCTCTTCTGGCCTGCAGGCAGACATGCAAACAGAATACTGTATACATAATAGATAAATCTTTAGAAAAAATAATAAAATGTGGTTACATTTACACAGTGGAGTACTACACAACAGAAAATAATGACAGCTTGAATTTTGCAGAAAAATGGATGGAACTAGAAAACATTATTTTGGATGAGGTAACCCAGAAACAGAAAGACAATTATCACATGTACTAACTCATAGGTGGTTTTTAAACATAAAGCAAAGAAAACCAGCCTACAAACCACAATCCCAGAGAACTTAGACAGCAATGGGGACACTAAGAGAGACTTATATAGATCTAGTCTACATGGGAAGTAGAAAAAGACAAGATCTCCTGAGTAAATTGGGATCATGGGAACCTTGGAGGAGGGTTGAAGGGGGAGGGGAGAGGCAGGGAGGGGAGCAGATAAAAATATAGAAATCAATAAAAATCAATAAAATAAAAAAATAATAATCAAAACAAAAAGGTTCTATCCCCAAACAATAAAAAACCCTAATGCAATGGGTTTGCATGTCCCCTCAAACTGACATGTTTGGGTTTTCTCCAAGTCTCATAAATATTGAGAAAACGTTTTCTGTTCTGGATCGAGGTGGAGAAAAGGGGCTCCCCCAGCACCCCAAGGTTCTTGCTTGCCTCCTTCCCTGTCCACCTCTCTCCTTGTCCCCTTCCCATATGAAGTGGTGTCTAGAGTAGGGGATGCTTGGTGGAGGTGTGGGGCTTCAGCCTAGCCTGCTTTCTGTTTGTGAACTTGGCGGGTGATTCCAGGCTGGGTGAGCCAGGAGCCGACAGAAGCCCTAGGGTGGAGAGCATTGCAGCTGCTTCCCTGCTTCCCCTCACGTTCTTTCCTTCTCTTTCCTTCTTCTTCCCAGACACTGGCGTAAAAGATAACATCTATAGGAAACCCCCTATCTACAAACAGCACGGTATGGTTGGTCTGTCGGGCTCTGCTGCCGTGCTTTGCCTGCATGCCTGTTGCACCCTCTTGCTTCTGAATGCTCCCTTTGCTGTGTCCTGATCTGAGGCTTGGGGAGGCCCTGCTGGATGAACGTTAAATGCACGCTCACTAGTAGGGGCCTGGGAGGTCGCTTTTCACAGAAGAGGAGACATGTGGAGAGGCTAATGCATGGCACCTGGGGCTGGGGTGCAGCTGCTAGAACTAAGAACCTTTATTTTGTGTTTTTGATGCTACCAGTTAAGATGGTGAGGAACTGGGGGGCTTCTCACCCATGCCCTGACTCAGGCCTGATCTTTGAAAAATAGTGACTTGGAACCAGCTGCAATTTAGGGAGGCTTTAGGCCCCATCTTTTGGGAATATCTGTGACAGAAGAGGATGCCTTGCCCTCAGCTGATAGGGTTCCTTGCATTGTGTAGGAGCTAGAGATGGTTGGTAGCAAGGGTGTCTCTATCCCTCTGACCCCCACATCTTCTCCACATGAACATACCTGGGACAGAAGTGCAAGGAAAAGATTGCTTGGGCCTTGGAGCAGGACTCTAGAAGAGTGAGAACTGGCATTTCTGGGTGAGCGGGGCAGGTCACCTCAACACCATGAGCCTCAGTTTCCTCATCTGCAAACTAGACTCCTTTCCCACTGTGTCCTCCACCTCCTCACCACCATTCCTGCCCCTTTGCCCCTTCATCCGTATGGTGTTGGGTATGAGTTGCTCACAGAACCATGAGGGTAGAGACAGTTCTAAACTGTAAAGGGCTCCGCACAGCATGGGGACTGTTATGTCATCACTAAAATGCAAGGGAAGAGAGATTCCCGCATGGACAGTTCTTTTTCAGATATGGCCAAGGAAAGCACCCCTTTCCCATACTAACAAGCGGTAGCCAGCTTATTGGAGGCCTACTGTGTTGGGTTTTATTCCTCAGTGTGGAGAGAGGCCCTGTGCTATGTCTTTCCTCCTCACAGAGGGAAACTGAAGCCCTGGTTTCCAGAATCTGAGCAGAGAGCACATATCTCCCCAAGAGATGGGTGGAGACAGTTAGACTATGACACCGTTTACCAAGAAGAGAACTCTAGTCTTAAAAGCGGGGAAAAAGGTCCAACCAAAGAAAGGAACACCCATTAGGTGACCCCTGCAGCACTATGCTGGACAGCCTTGGAGGAGGACCATGGGTTCTGTACCACCCAGAGCCCAGGGAAAAAGATTGGTTTATGGGCCTTGATTAACCATTGCTACCTCTGCACCACCACTAGGCACTAAGACTGTGTGGTTAATACCCATGGTCCAGGCAGAGCTGGCCTTGGCACCTTGCCTTAGAAAGTCACTTTACGTAATTGACCAACTGTGTCTGATAGGGTCAGACTGAGTCAGAGTGTTAGGGTTCAAATCTTTTACCTGAGCCCCTGGGGGAGATCAGGTTCCCAGTTCCCAGGCACCAGCCTTGTAGTCTAGACGTAAGACACTGTCTGCAGGCCACTCCAGGGTGAAGGAACCACACAGTTAGTTACCCAAGTCCAGGATTCTGTACGCTGATTTTGTAAAGAAGCAGATCTTGGCATGCACCACCTTGGCCAGGCATTCGGCAATGCAAACTCATGCAGAATGCAGTGAGCTGTGCAAACTGCAAGTGACTAGAGAGCTTTAGCAGTATGAAGCTCCTTAAAGACCCCTGGGAAATACAGATGTGCAGGGGTGCCTTTGGTTTCCAGTTCATGCACTGAGATCATTGGTATTCATAAGGCCTCCCCACCCCTGATTACAGGTAGGACATTGGATGCATGCCCTGTGCATGCCTACCTGTGTATGTGTGTGTGTACGTGTGTGTGTGTGCGCGCGTGAGCATGATTGCTCACCGTTCTACCCCCTCCAAGTGCTTGCTCCATCAAGGCAACTTGACCACAAGCCTTCCCTGAGGAGCTCTGGAGCCTGATCTAGGCATGAGCAGCGGTATTTTAATCCTCACTCCAGCTTGAAACACCCCCTGCAAGATGACAGTGAATCACAAGACTGTTCCATTAGCTTAAGATCCTATATTTAACATGTTGCAAGCAGCCAAGCCTTTCCCCCAGATGCACTGGCTCACAGTGTACAACTCTGAAGTCACTGGACATGGTCACTGCTGGTTATAGTAGTGTTCTCTGATGCCAGAGTCTCAGTCCTGCTCTGAGAGCCATGAGGATAGCTGGGCCTCTGTGCCCACTGGGTGGAGGTGACACTTGGGGTGGAAGGCAAGATGCTTTTGAGTCCATGAAGCACTCATGACTGTGCAGCTGACTTCTGACCCAATCAGCTGCAGTTGTCTTTTTTTTTTTTTTTTTTTTTTTTGGCATTTTGGGAACTGACTGTATTTCTATAAGAGTTAAGTTTTACTTGCTTAGTGTTTACTGGCTTTAAAAAGGAAGAGAAGAGATGAAAGAAAGTAGGAAGTGATAAAAATGGAGTAAGCAGGGGCAAAAGATAAGGAGCCCCCCCCCATACCACCAGGCATCGCAAGGATCAGCTTGTAGTGCCTGTCAGGCAGGAGGAGGCACAGGGTCTTGGCAGCTGCTTGAGTCAGAAGCTTCAGGATGGTCTGCAGCTCAAGAGAAGCTGTGGACTGCTTGTGTTGCCATGTGAAAGTGGAATCTCATGCCTGCAAACACACATACCTGCACATGTGTGTGCACACACATACACTTGCATGCACACTTGCCTGCACACACATACATACCTGTGTGCACACATATGCCTGTATTCACACATGCCTGTACACACACACTTATACACACTCACATGAAAACTCACCTACACACACATGCACACCTGTGTGCACACATATACCTGCATTCACACAGCTGCATACATATACACATGCCTGCATACAGGTACAACATCCAACCTTGTCACCTTGGGGAGGCAGTTATGGGTGAAAATACAGCCGTTCACATCCAGCTACTTAGCAAAGAGAAATGCTTCTTTCCTCAGGGTTCATTTCCTCAGAAATGGAATTAGGCTTGTGCCTCAGAGCTTTCAGGCAGTTTCTGAAAATGGCAGAGCTGCTTGACAGAAGGGGCTCTCCAGAGGCGGTCTCTCGGAGGAAAGAAGACATCTGCTTTTAGACTGTTGAGTTTGTTTTCCTGCTGCTGTGATAAGATAGCCTGACAAAAGCAATGAAAGTAAGAGGGGTTCTTTCCAGCTCCTGGTTCAGGAGTGCCACTCCTCGCAGTAGAGAGGTCACAGTGGCGGGAAGCACCTAGTCACAGCACGGGCACCACCAGGAAGCAGAGCGTGTTGAAGGACAGTGTTAGCTAGACTCCTCTTTCCTACACAGCTAAGAGAATGGTCACCCACGTTTAGTGTGGGTCTTCCCGCTCAGTTAACGTAATCAACACCACCCTTCCTTCCCCAAAGGGAATACCCCGAAGCTAGCGATTCCTTGTAGATGAGGCTGGAGGTTCACTTCCAAGGTGATTCTGGGTCCTCAGAGGTTGACAGTGTACAGTGACCATTACGACTGTCTAAGACAAATGGTTCTTCCTCAAAGACTTCCTAGACAGTTTGGCTGTCCAGGTCCAGGATGGAACTGCTATTTCACCGGGTTCACATTTGATTTCTAAGCAATTATGAGCCTGGGACAGACATGAGTGAGTGGGGGAGGGGACCTGGCCACCCATGTTCTCAGGGTCACCATCCGAGTAGTACCCGTCTGTTCCCAGTTCTTTGGTCCCTGGTTGAAGATGGGAATAAGGGCTTGCTGTGACTTTCTGGGGTTTCTTCCCTGGAAGATTGAGTCTCACATTGGTTTGGGGTTGTCTTCTGAGATATGATGAAAGACCAGGTATCAGGTAGCTCTGTGCCCATAAAGAGCATTAGAAATCTGGTACCCAGTGGGGCATGCCTAGCAGAAGTTCTTGAGGGACATGGGACAGGAGTGTAGGAAATCAGTCATTCCAGAGAGCACTTTGACACAGGCCTGTGGGCCTCAGAGAAGCTCCTCTGTGTGGTCTGGGGGACACGATCAGCCTCTTTCTCTGGAAGAGGGACACTGGGTGAGAGAGAAGCCAGCAGGTAGAGTTGCCAGCTCTGTAGCTCTTCCTCTGATGCTACTGTCAGTTCTGGTAGCAGTCAGCACACAGATGCCATTCCCTCAACTTCATAGAAAGAAGCCCAGTGCCTAGGGATGCCAGAAGCTTTCACTAATTTATCTAAGGCGTGGTTTTTGAGCATCCACTATGTGTCTGGCTCTACTTCAGTGCTGGAACCATAGGGATGGAGAAACATAGCCTGCCCTGTGAAGCAGAGTCCATAAAATTGCCCTGAGATCATATGATCAAGTACATCCTTGCCCTACGAAGCTGAAAATCTGTAGAGTTGCTCCCAGTGTGTGTGCATGCATACACACACACACACACACACACATGCACACACATGTGAACACGGTCATTCTCTCTAATATAATTCCAAAGCAATGTAAACTGTACAGGTTGATGCTTGATATGTGTTGGGCAAGGTAAGAGAAGTCTTGCTCATGGGTCTCGTTCTCAGAAACCCAGTCTGGACCTGAGTAGAGAAGCAAGACCTCCCTTCTGGAACCCTGAGACCTGAGGAGAGACACCAAGCCCCAGAGCCTCTCCCCTCCCTTCCCCTCCCCATGTGTACAGAAACACCACCTACTAGTGATAGTACCAACCAGGTGTGACTAGGGCCCAGCTATCAACGTGTGTGTAGACACTCACTGAGCTTGAGAGGGATGGCTCTGTACTGATGGCAGACAGAGTTTCAGGAGAGACCAGAGCTGAGACTGTCTGATGGCCACAGACTGCCTCTGAGCACAGTCAATGGCCCCCTGGAAGCCAGAGCTATAGAAGTGTAGGTGCCACCAAAGGCAAGCTGCGTGGCTTCCATGGAAGCTCTGGGCTGTGTGCATCCATCCGCTTTCTGCGTCCCCTGTTGTGTTGGAGGTCAGTGTTTAAGACACTCCAGGAGGCCCCAGGCACATCAGATGTGCTGTGACCTTGAGCATCTCCTATGGGTTGCTCAGTGGAGAGGCAGATTTGTGTGCAGGTCCTGTGAGCGAAGGCAAGTCCCTATAATGTCTACACCTTGCAGGGAGAATGAAGTCAGTCAGCTGAAGCTGAAAAACATCATGTCTGTTTTGTGTTCATGCTCAGGACAGGGCAGGCGCAGGGGTGAGGCTGAAGGACTAGGTGACAGAGGCCCGATATAATAAGGTCAGGGCAGCGTGGATGAATGTATGCATCAGTGAACAAAGAAATGGAGAAGAAGACAAAGAGGGGTATGCATGGGTGAGTGGGGGTGAATAACTGGAGAGCTGTGGATACAGGGATGGGGGAGCTGGATAGTGGATGCATGATGGATAGAAGATAGTTGTAGGTGCATGGCTTAGTGGATGGGTGTGTGGGAGATGGATTCATAAATAGGTGGGTAGATTAGTGCATGGTGGATGGATGGAGGATGCTTGGTGGGTATTGATGATAGATGAATAGTTAGATGATAGATAGATAGATGATAGATGAATAGATAGATGATAGATAGATAGATACATACATACATACATAGCTTAGTGGAGGATGGATGAATGGATGGATGAATGGATGGATGGATGGATGGATGGATAAATTGGATAACTGATGGCTGCCTTAGTGGATAGGTATAGATACGCGAGCAGAAGCATGGGTTAGTGTCTGGGTGGGTAGGTAGGTGAGCAGGTGGGTGGAAGGATAAGAGAGTAGACAGAAGTGAACAGATGGGCAGCCAGAGGGACACATGTGTATCACATGAGAGTGTTCAGATTTAACTGGATTAGAGGAGGAAGGAGGGAAGAGCTGCCTTCAGATTACCTTCAGGGTTGACCTCTGGCCTAGTCCTAGCCTTGCAAAGCTGTAAACCAGCCTTTGTATTCTCAGACACCATCTCACCTGATTCTTGTGAATTGGAGAAGGTAGAGTGGCATTTTCCCATTTTACAGATCAGGAAACTGAGGCTCTGAGTTGTTATAGAAGCAACCTACAGACAGTGCAAAATACTTGGTGGATTTGGCTCTGGCCCGACACACTACACATCTGTCGCAGCTTGTGGTGTTTACAAAGGACCCTTGTCAAGTCTCCACACAACATTCTCAGCAAGTGGAGGAGCATTCTGGAGCCCTGCGTAGCACCACGCTGTAGCGTGTTGGCTAGTGTGTTACCCGTGGCTATATGGAATCTTGAAAGCCCACGGCCTGGGTTACTGGGGTGGGATCTCACACCCTGAAGAGCCCCTCGCCTGGAGTCTCTGGCACAGATGGTGGGGGCATAAAAATCAGTTCTTGGAGTGGCCACAGCTTGTTTGTCCCTGTGCCCTTGGCCAGCTGCTGAGAGTCAGTGCTGGTGTGTTAGCCACGATCGGTGACAGCCATCAAGTCACAGGAGTCATGCTGCTCACCCCTCTGCGTCCCTCTATGTAACCTCCCCAGCAGGTCTGTGGTTAATTCGCTCCTGTATGTGGAAAAAGCAGAGGGTTTGTTTTCACCCCCCAAAAAAGGTCTCTCCCTGGAAGAGACAGGCAGCGCGGGGCGGGGAGACACAGAGTCCTGATGTCTAGGATGGAAGTACTCAGTTTACAATTTTGGCCCTATCTTGTCAAGGTCCTGTAGCCCAGTCCCCAATGTCCAAGCTCTCTGACCTGGTGTCAGTTTTGTCCTTGGTGGTGCAGGAGGCAGGGCGCTCCAAGAGACGGGCAGGGCTGAGCCCACCGCAGGCTGCAGGTAAGAAGCCCGCCTGCTCTCCTCCCTGAGCTGAGCCCTAGCTGGGGAGGACCCCCTGGGCTTCCAGCCACTGCTGTGTGCACAGGGTTGGGGTAGGTTTTGGCAGGTCCTGGAACATACCAGCATGCCTTGCATGGTTTCTCTGTTTACTCCTGGGAAAGGGTCAGCCCAGTGGGATGACAGAATGCTGCCCAGAACCTCTTGGCTGTCATGAGGGTGTGAACTCTTGCTCCAAGTGGGCTCATCTCCAGGTGTACTGGTGTTCTTGGCTGTTTCTTGTGGACTTCTCCCAGTGGCAGAGTTCAGGGCTGGGCAGGCAGAAGGTAGCTCAGTGGAACAGGCAGGGGGAGACTTCGGACTTTGACTATCTGAGTTCATGTCACTCTCAGCCCCCTCCCCTCAACCTGTGCTGGCTCATGACCTCAGAGCAAGTCACCTCCCTGAACCTCAGTCTCACCATCTGTGAGATGGGCCAAATTCCAGTTTTGAAGAGTTCATGTTGAGAAAGAAGCGGTGATACCCAAGAAGCACGCAGCTGTGGCTGGCGCCAAGGGCTCTGAGACTGAGACCTCTGTCCCTTCAGGGTCTCCCTCACAAGGTCAAAAGGTATACTTATCAAATCCAAGTGAAAATGTGACTTCTTCTGAAAATGTGACTCCATTTCTCCTGGTTGGAGGTGTGGCTGGAACTGCGAAGAGGTGTCACTTTGCTCGGGACACTCCCACCTTCTGGGCCCTGTCCCTGAGGAGGTAGCTCAAGTGCATCCTGGTCTGAGAAAGGCGTTCATTCTGTTGTCCTTTTCCTTGGTTTTCTTTGACTTTGGAGCATGATGTAAAGCAGGGCCCCCAGGACAAACATGGTGAGCTGCCTTTACAAACGGATTTTTTCCCTTCCAGCCACCAGGCGATTGGAGGTGGAGGACAGCACTTTTGATCAGGACAGCAGGAAGGTAATGCGGTGGGCCACGCTCCTGCAGGGTGGGACGGCCCCTCTGGCTGGAGCTCCAGTCCTCTACCTCTGCCCCTGGGGTCCTGGGAGGCCCAGGGTGGGAGCCCCTACCCGCCTCCTCCTGCACTCAATATGAGCACACTCTCTACTAGTGTCCTGGCTCTGCCGTGCAGCCAGGTCATGGCTGTGGGACTGAGGAGAAACAAACCCAGGACACTCTGGCGTATTTGACATGAGGTTCTAGAACAGCTTGGTGGGTGCTTTTTATAAACGGCCAGAGAGTAGAAGGTAGGAGACCTTACTGATATACTTCTTTGATGTGGTCATGCTGTGAAAACGGCTAGAGAGGATGTGAGGGCAGGGGCATCACAGCAGCAGGCTGTGGGCAGCATTTGGCCATTTCTCCAGCTGCTTGACGAACTTGCAGAGTGTATGAACGAGACACCCTTAATAGCAAGGCTGTTATTAAAAGCAGCGGGGATCAGCTTGTGAGGCAGATGTACAGAAGCTACTAGAAGGTTCTGGTGAGGTATGTTCACCATGGCAGATGACTTCAGTGTTCCCATAACCTTCTGTTCCTCTGCAGAAGACTACCTGGCTGCTCCTCAAAGGGGATGCAGACACCAGAACAAATTCTCCAGACCTGGACAGCCAATCTCTGTCCCTCAGCAGCGGGGCTGAGCGGGAGCCTCTGCCGAGGATGCCTGGGGACAGCCTCTACTCACGTGAGTGGCTCCTCTGATGTGCACTGGACACTGCCAGCCAAGGGCCCCTACTGAGTGGGCCCCCAAATCTCATCAGCTTTCCTCCCTGAAAACACTAATATCAAGAGAAAGCACGTAATCCTAGAATGGGGCAGAAGGATTTCTGTGAGTTTGAGACCGGTCTGAGTTGCATAGGGGGACTCTGTCTCAAAAATAAAAATTAAAACCAAAATCAGCCAAAGAGCGATCAAATGTGAATCAAACCAGCTAAAGAAAGATCTGAGCCCTGGCCTCACCCACCACCTCTGCAGTGACGCAGCTAACTAGTGTGCTCACAGTGCCCCCTCGTGGCTTTCTCCGAGCTGGCAAGAAAGCAAAGAGAACAGCACTCAGAGCCTCTTTCCCTGGGTGGGTGGGGGCTGGTGTGGTCATGGTCAGGGGGCGAGTTCAGACCTGGAACTGGTACAAGGCACTGTCCTGGTCCCTATGACATCCTGAGCAAGGCACTTGGAGATTCTAGGAGATATGGCCTGACATCTCAGGCAACAGCAAGCCTTGGGGGTGTTGTGAAGTCTGGCTTGGGGGTGATTCTCAAGAATGGAGTAATTGCCCATTGCATTGTTCACTGGAGATGCTGTAGGTCACAGGCAGACAGAGCCAGCACAGGATTGCAGGCAGACTCAGGTTCTCCCAGAAGCAGTCTCTGGTATCTGCTGAGTGGGGCGCTGGGCGGGGGGGGGGGGGGGGGGTGTGAGTAGGGGTGGGGGTGGCTTGTTTTCTGTGGCTAGGGTTGGAAATGGAGATCATGAGAATCTCCGTGGTGTGAAAAAGCGGAACAAGCACCTGGCGTCATGGTGGCACCAACTCTGAGTGTAATCTGGGCTCTCTGATGACTGATTGTGAGAGAGACCAGAGCAGTGATGCTGACTCATTAGGCCCTGGGCGTGCAAGAGGGCTTTGGCTGGCCATCAGTGAACAATCGGGCTGTCCCCACCCACCTTCCCTCCTGACCATGGATGGCACTCTCTGACCACTGCATACCGGAGGTGCCCTGCAGCAGAGAGAGGAGTGGAGATGCAGCCAGTCAGACACTGTGACTAATGGGCAATGGGACTGTTGTTCCGTGTGCGGCCTGTGTAAGCAGATGAGGTCCCTTAGGATCTCAGACTGTTCACACAGGCTGATGTGAACATGGGAGGGTCCCATAGGTCTGGGTCCTCCTGTAGGTTCTTTTAGGGGAAGAGCTAGCTGAAGGCATGATGAGAGGAGGGTGGAGATCCCACGTGCCTGCCTGGGCCTACTGGAGTGGCCACATACCCTCCCTTAGCCCTCTGTCCCAAGAGTCCCTGCCCCAGATGCTGTCCTCCTGTGGCTGCGCACAAATGCTTTGTGGTACTTGAGTAGTGGAGGCCCCTCCACAGAGCAGGGCATAGGGCTGCCCTTAGCTCTCACTGCCCCATGTGGTGTCTTGGCATTTAGACATTAGCTGGGGGCCAAAAATTTATGTTGGTATTTCAGGATGGTGCTTTTCAGTTTCTGGTCTTTGCTCTGTTAGGGAAGTGCCCTGTTCTATTCCCATGACCTCGCCCAGACTCTCCCCGTGTTGGCCAGCCTGTGCCCTCAGCAGTTCCCACTGGAATGTATGGACTGCCTGTGACTCAGACTGAGGGAGCAGGGATGCAATGTGGGAAGAAGCCCAGCTACAGATCCTCTCAGGATCCTGCTTCTGCTCTCACTATGCTGTGCGGCCTGTGCATGTGCCCTCCACCCCATGTAGTACTTTCTCATCTGCAGATGCCAGAATGAGAGTGTTCATCCCGGGCACTTTTGAGTGGGGTTGTCTCTGTGAGGCAAGCTGTTCCAGGTGTCTTCACTGGTCACTCCCACAGTGACAAGGACTTGCCTGCCATCCCATTCCTCTGCTGAATCCCTGCAGCAAGCCAACACGAATGGTGTGGACAGGAAGTAGGTGTTATGTGGACACCTGGCCTGTGGGAACCTAGCCACCTGTGCTTGGTCCCATGCCACCTGTTATGTGCCAACAGCCATGGCTATATCCTCCTGCCTCTGCGTCCCCCTGATGTCCTGACTTCAGATTTCTTGAGCAGGAAGCCCACAGGGTCCAGCATTGCACCTGTGCCTTTATCTCCATCCCAGCGGTGCTGTACAGTCCCACAGGGCAGCAGTTCTCTGCCAGGCTCTACTGCCCTATCAACGGGCATGTGTTTTATTAGAGATGTGCTTGCATTCCTTCTGTATCCTATGCGGGAACTTCCTGGCTCTCTGCAAGTGCTCATTAATGTCATGTGTCTGCACAAAGGGGGACAAGGTTGGCTTTTCTCATAAGAAGAGGGATTGAAGGCCTTACAGAGAGACTCTAAGCCCCCAGTCTCCTCCATAGCTTGTACCCTGTGGACACATGTCCTCTGGGTCCCACATTCATGACCTTTCTTGTCCTATCCTCTCTTTTGTGGTCTCTTACACACAGATGTGAATACAAATGTGCACACACAGACACAGGCATGATAGTGGTTTAATTCAAGTACCTGGGCTGTAGAAGACACTGCCAGAGGGTTTCTGTGGTCCCTAGCAAGGCCCCAAAGTTTCCAGAGAGTAAACCCTTCTTTTACATCACCAAGTTGAGAGGAAGGTAGGAGGAGTGGGTTCGGGGTGGCCTTGGGGCTTGGAGACAAATGAGTCTCTTTGACTTAGCATCCAGGAAGTACAGGGAAGACCTCAGCAGAGGCCACTTCACCCCAGACTGGCCTGTGCCTTCACCGTTACCGTCACCTCTGTGCCCTCCAACATGAGGCCCCTGTAGAGCGTGGAATGATGAAATGTTCCAGTCTCTGCTTCTTAGCTCACTGTTCTCCCTCTCAACCAGTCAGCAGCAGCCAGCTACAGGACAGGTTTCTGTGACTCTCTTCTTCTCAGAAGGAAGGAAGGAAGGGAAGGAGGGAGGGAGGAAGGGAGGGTGGGCCAGACTTTCTCTGTCCCTTTGACCCCCCCGCAGAGCTGCCCCCGAATTCCCTTGCCTGTGATATGCAGAGCAGGCTCCTTATGACCTGTCAGTCTCTTTGGAGTACTGAGGGGGAAGGCCAAGCGCCTGGTGGTAGAGCTGTGGCTGACACCCCTAGGTGGCAGAGTCCACAGATATCAAAACTGGAAGATCTTTGGCATTTCCAGTGCCAAATCAGGGTCCAGATGGGCAGGAATAGTCCAGGCACGGAGCACACAGACCTTGAATACTTTCTATGTCCCAGCCCTGTTCTAGGTGCGGAACCAGAGCAGGGCCTGAAACAGAAAAGGCCTCCTGTCCTGTGGGCCATATGACCATGTCATTGCTACCAGCCCCCACCCCACTCTGTGCAATGACAGCCCCAGAGGACTTTAGCTTTCTCCCTTGAGCTAGGACCTAGATGGATGGAAGGTGATGGCTGCCAGCATCTGCATTAGCGAGGTATCTGGGCAATGCATAGAATATGTGAAGGTTTGGAGATTGACTTCTGCAGAGCTCTAGGAAGACAGACACAATGGTATAGTGTGAGAGGGACTAGCCAGACACAAGATGGGAGCAGGCATGGCTTTCAGGAAAGAACTGAAGGCAACTAATACGTCCAGGAAACCCCAAGAGGAATGGACACAGAACCCTGAACCTGTATCTGGGCCCAGCAGGTAGAGCCCTAGCAAGGCACACTTGAGTGACCTTGGGTCCCTGGCAAGCCTCCATGGTATGAAATTTCCTTATATGTAACAACAAGAATGATCTGGAGACCTGCAGGATGAGGGGCTGGCACCTGGGCATGCAGTCCTATGAGGACGTCCAGGTGGAACACTCAGACTCACATGCCAGGCTGCAGCGAGCCTGCAGCTGCCAGCTCAAGCCTTTTCCACCAGCGTCTGCTTCTACAGCCTAAATTGCACGTGCTCAGGGCCATTGAGTGCTGCTGTCCAGAGCTGAGAGGAGCTACCCTGCACAGAGCAGGCAATGGCAGTCATGTACTGAACCCCAACAAAGGCATGGTGGCCTGCTGTGGCTTGCTGGTCAGTTGTCAGAAGAATGTTCTCCGGTGTTGTGAGTTCCCACTGCACCGGGAACACACCCGGTGTGTGTTCTCAGTTATGTCTTGAGTCTTCAGTGGTTTCCTGACCTCTTGTGAGCCACTCTGGAGGAGGACAGAGCCAGGAACAGAGCCAGCTTCAAGAACAGTCAGCGGCATGCTTTAGAGTGGCTGTGGGGGGCCTGAGAGCTGGTGTAGGAGTACGTGGTTAGGCTAAGCCTGGGCCTAGCCCAGGAGTTAGCAGGGTGTCCAGTGCCTAAAGGGCCTGATATAACCTAGGATCACGAGCACACCGCGGGAATTCATTGGGGGTCCTCTGTCCTCTGTAACTGTCCCTTCTTGTGCACAGCCACTTCTCAGTCATATCCACATTTGGTTACACACTCTTGAAGGCTTCTGACCATATCAGATATGCAGGTCTCTAGAAGGTCTACAAGGGTCATTTGATCTTTATACAGGTCATTTGATCTGCCTAGGCCTCAGTTCCCTTGTGTCCAAGGCATAGAGGCCCTTGAGCATGGAGATGGCACTCTGAATGTGTGAAGGGATTTTAAATACATCTGTTGTACATGGGACTCTGGGACCTTTAAAAATCACACACTAGCCAATCCCTCCCTCAGAGAGATTGAATGTGACAAGACCTAGATAGCAACTCAGACGACAGGAACACCTGTGGTAGACACACCTGTCTAGCTTTCGCTGCTAAGTATACCTGAAAGAAGGGGACTATAGCAGAGCAAGCAGCCACAGGATGGGAAGGAGGAGGAGGCTGGCAACCCCTGCAGTGTCATGGGATGGGGATGGAGCCTGCAGGGAGGAGGTCCAGAGTTTATCACTAGCATCTTCTGCCTCCCAGCTGGTGGGGCAAACAGACAGGGAGCTCTATCAGTGATCGTGGTGGGCACCAGCAAGCCCAGGCAAGTCGAGAAGAATGGAGTAGTGTATGAATCACTCTGAAAAACAATGATCATGGGAATCAGTCTGAGTGCCTGTCCCCGCGCACTGGACCCAACAGAACCATGGTGTGCCAAAATGTAAGACTACCCAAGATCCCACCTCCTGTCACAGCAACTGAATATCCAGGATTCAATCAAAAGATGATTTGCAGCACCCAGAACCGTGGCGTTAGTATTGGAATGAGAAAGAGTCCCCAGACCAGAACACTGGTGAGAACTGGTGTTGACATCATCTGACAGGGATTCTACGACATCAGTCATAGAGATGCTCCAGTCAGCAGCTGTGTCAAAATTGGAATAGAGAAAAGATCTCATGGAAGAAACACAAATTACTTCAAAAAGGATTCAACTGGGAATTGGCATTGAACTGAAAAGTAAAATAATGAAAAACCTGTTGTGTGGGTACAGGGACAGAATAACTGATTCCCACAGTGGGCATCAGGATCTTCGTTCTGGTATGGACAACGGAGAGAAGGAAAGCAAGCACCAGGGATCTTGGAAATAGTGCTCGTGTCTGTGAATTCCCTGAAGGGGAGAAAGAATGGGTTAGAAGCCGGGCGGTGGTGGCGCATGCCTTTAATCCCAGCACTCAGGAGGCAGAGGCAGGCAGATCTCTGGGAGTTCTAGGCCAGCCTGGTCTACAAGAGCTAGTTCCGGGACAGGCACCAAAGCTACAGAGAAACCCTATCTCGAAAAACAAAAACAAAAACAAACAAACAAACAAAAAAAAAGAATGTGTTAGAAACATTAAAAGCGACAATGGCTGAAAACATGGCAGACTTGGCAGAAGTCATGTGACTGGCAAGGTCATGTGACCAAGTGAACCCCAGAGAAGATCAATCAGAAAAGTCCATACCAAGACGTTCTTCTAAACTTCTGAACACTAAGGTTTAGAAAAAAAAATCTTGAAAGTCCACAGCGAGGAGAGCGATGTCATCTACAGGAAGCTTTAGTTGGTGGCAGCTGACTCCATGTGGAAACAACGGGGACCTGAAGTGAGTGGCGTGTCTTCCTGTGCCAACGGGAGGCCTGTGAGTTCTACATTCAGTGGGAATGTACTTCGGGATGGAAGGCACAGGGACCTTCTCAGGTGGGGGAAAGCTGAGAGAAGTTGTTACCTTAAAGAGAGACTAAGGGGCCTTCTCCAGAAAGAAGATGACAGATGCACGGGCTCAAAAGCTCAGAAAGAGAAAAAGTCTAGGCATAGAGGGTGGGGTGGCACGGCCACCAATCCCCTTCTCAAGTTTCTTTCTTTAAAAAAATTGCTTTATGTGTATGGATGTTTTCCCTGTATGTACGTCTGTGCACTAATGTGCACACAGTGCCCACAAAGGCCAGAAAAGGGTTGGGAGCCACCATGGGGTGCTGGGAATCAAACCCTGCACCATCTCTTCACCCCCATCTTTCCAACTTAATGGGAAAAGTATGACCAGGGCTGGAGAGATGCTCAGTAAGAGCGTTGCTCTCTTGCAGGGGGCAGAGCTCAGGTGCCAGGACCCACACTGAGCAACCCACAAATACCCATAACTCCATCTCCAGGGCCTCTGACCTCCTCTTCTGACCCATGGGTACCAGCACTGAACATGCTCATACCCTTTCCCCCCTCCCACCCACATACACATAATTAAAACTGAAATGATTTTTAAAAATTGCTCAGCCCTGTCTAAGGCAGTTGTTAGGGAGGTGGGAGACACATGTGGCCTATGGAAAGAAGGTTGCCACTGCATGGGAGAGGTTGAATATTGAGCCATGGGAAGGCCATGTGCAGTGCCTGACTAGAGGGCCAGAAACACAGTTGAGACATTTGTTGTTATTGTTCATCCAAAGGGCCTGGGGGGCTTGCAGAATCATAGGCTTCTGATACAGTAGGGTCTGAGCAGATCTGAATCTGTGCGAGAATCCACACAACAGACAAGTTCTTCATTGCTGCTACCCTCCTCTTGGAGGAGAGCGACATCTAGCCCCTTCAGCTGTCATAGGCTCCTGACTTTCCTCAGTGGGTCCCTTGGGAGGAGGGTCTCTGAGCCCACAGGACACCTCGAGGTAATGCCTAACCTGGCATGCTCAGCAGCAGGGCAGACAGGACAGGTGGCAGTTTTGTCCTTGGTGCTGACGTCAGTCCTCAGTGGACACTTCAGTGTGAATGTTGTGGGGGTGTGGCCCATAGCCCCCCTGCCCCTTCCCTGGCTTCCTGGGAGCTCCCATGACATTTGGCTTCATGCTAGCGAGGATCAAGGGCCCCTGTGTCTCTGCCTGGCTCATTTCATTTAAAGAGAATCTAGGAATCACTATTTGGATTTGAGATTCACCAACCTCAAAGATCCCCAGCCCCATTTGACTAGTGGTGGCCTGTGGTGGCCGTCAAAGTGCAGGGTGGCCACAGTCATACCTAGCATAGGATGTCTGAATCTGGGTAAAGAGCTAGGCCTGGGTGGTGTGATACTGAGGTTTTTCCTGAAGTTGGGTACCAGCTGGGCTGGGCCCCATTTCAATAATGTTTCTGGTGTTAATAATTGGTTCAGATGCCCCCCCCCCCGTGTTTTGGGGCTAGAAGGTCACAAATAAGGCAGGCAGATTATCTTTAGGGGCCTCTGCTTATTCTCAGCCGCCTAGTCCTATCTCTATTGGAAGAGTCATGGGTCCTGCCCTTGCCTGGCTGGGCTGAGTGCGTGACAAGGCTGTGCTGTGTCTGTTACAGGCTTCCCTTATTCCAAACCCGACACTCTCCCAGGACCCAGGAAGGATGGCCTGGACCTCCGGGTAGGTACTTGGACCCTCCCCACCTGTGGGGCACTAACCATCACTTGCTGCCTACCTGCACTTGTCCCCATGGCTTTGTGACAGCCAGAAAAGACAGGAATCCTGCTTGCCCATCTGCCTTTGCCTGACGCTCTGCCCCAGGTGCTGCCACCGGAGCCTTTTCCTCATCAAGAGTGACAAGATGCACCTGGCCATACTCTGGCTTCCCTCTGCTGTGCCCCGGAAGCCAGGGGGAGATATAGGTCACCCAGAGTGACTAGGACTGCTTTGAGATGCTCTTCAGCCTCACCTTCTCTAGTGGCTGAATCCAGTCAAATCTGGAATGTTAGAGTGTTTCTGTGCCCATGGCGCCATAACCATCCCATGTCACTAACGTGTGGTCACTAGGAACATGTCCTTTATTGCCTTTCTAATTTCAAGACCCATGAATGCAAGTGCGGGAGACCTTCAGCCTGCCACCCCAAAGAGAGCCTGGCATGTGCCCTGGTCCGGTGCCCTTCATGAGACGCCTATAACCATGTTGGCTCTCAAAGAAGATCTCTGAGAAGAGCTGGGGTGTCCTAATGATCCAGAACCCCCAGGCCTCACATAGGCATACAGCTCCAGGAGAACCTCCATCACCCAGGGAGCTTTGCCTAGTGTCAGGAAGTTTGTATATAAATTAAGACAATTCACTTATCAAGAGAATCAAATAGGTGTGTGTGTGTGGTGCTGGCGTGGTCTTATCAAAATGTAAACTCAGGGCCAGCTGTCTGAAATATGCTTCTCTCTAAGGCTATGGGACACTCCCAAGACCAGGGAGGCATCTCCAGAGGCTGCAGGCATCCTTTGGTACTAGCTGTTGTTTTCCTCCATCTTATCAGGCTCTGATTTACTGTGTTTCTGTCCAAGACCCAGCCTCAGGGTGTCCCCCATACAGATGCCTCTGCATGGATGGAATCTAAAGGATCATGGCTTCTCCTCCCATTAACCTCTCTTCCTGTTCTGGAATGGACCTTGCATGTTGCCTGCTTCATTGAGTTCTCTCCAATGGAATTTATTTTCCACAGGGACAGCAGAGGGCTAGAAACCACACAGGACTCCTCTGACACCAGATGTCAAACCTTCCACTCAGAGTCAGGTCTCTAGGGGCCGTGGGAGCCCTGTCTGTCTTTCTAGAATGTTCTCTTTTTATCTGGAACAGTTGCTCTCTAAGCAAGGGGCCCTCAGGTGCCAGTGACCTGGCTTGATCTAGCTAATATGTCCCTCTGCTCAAGCAAAGTTCTGGGGTTTGCTTGGTGAACAGAGGGAAGGAAGGACACTAGACTGTCTGCATGCCCAGCCTGTCTCAAGTCAACCCTCTGTGAGAACACATAAAAGACGACCCCCTGGGAGAGTCTCAGCCTGCCTGTGGCAACGATGAACTTTGTCTGCAGAGGTCATGTTCTCTACTGGCTCCTCCTACTCCACTTGTAAATAGGTGGTCTGGATCCTTGTGGATCCATCTTCTTTCCGGAACTACTGTGAACATCATCTTAACTCTCTGCAGTACCATGAGGCAGGCCTTATGTGAACATAGGATAGAGAGTGGGCAGATCTGAGCGCCCTGGGCTTTAATGCTGAGAGCCTCAAAGGTGGAGTCCATCCTCACAAGACTTTCCACTTGGCCCTGGGATCCTTTGTCCCCTGCTCCTGCTCCTGCTCATTCTCACTCCTTCTAATACTCGTGTGTGCTCCCCCGTCTCTTCAGCAGAAGTCTGGCTGTTCACTCACCTGAGCAGCCTTTTATAGCCATGCCCGGCAGTTCAAGTCTGGACCCTCTCTCTGGAGTTCCTGCAGTGCTTGCCCAATGACATTTGCCGGTGACCCGCAGTGCCCCAGAATCATGCACTGGGTGCTTTGCTATCAGAAAGGATTTGTGTGTGTGTGTGGGGGGGGGGGGAAGCAGTCTAAGTCAACGCACAGATTCAGTGAGACCAAAATTCAAGAGATGGAGGCCCCCAGAGAACATTCTATCGAAAACAAATGACAGTATCTGAGAAAAGCTGCCAAAGCATCACCCATGTGTCCCGGTAGTGAGGGCTGGGTAGCTGTGATCATGACTTTTATAGTTTCCCTCATCTGAAGGGGCAGAAGTCCTCCTGAGTCTTGATCTGAGAGGAGTTTGTCACAGACCTAGTGACCCCTAGCATTGTACATGGCGAGAGTCATGAGAATGTCCTGATGCCCAAACCTGCCGCAGGAGACGATGCTCATAGTCCAGCAGGCTAGCAGCTGCCTGCTGCAGGTTCTCCTGTGAATGATGCAGAAATGATTGACATGTGCCACCTGGCTCATCAGTAAGATAACGGTGACTGAGCACCTGAAGGTCCTTGTGGCTGATCCCTGGAAGAAACCCCACTTGGAGAAATGCTGGTGTTACCTGTGAAGACATTAGATTACAGCATAAAACAAAAACAAAAAACAAACAAACCAAAAACCCAGGCTGTCAGATTGGTTAGAAAAATAGTATTATAGCATGCCATTATAAGATACACACTGAAAATGTGTTTTTCGTTAGAAATGAGAAGAAAGAGATGCTAAAATCACAGATGGGAGGCAGGAGTAGAGATGCTACGGCAAACTGAAGTTAAGCTTCAAACAAACGATACATGAAGAGGGAGCAGAGATGCGGAGAGTGCCAGCCTCCCGGGCTTACTGAACCATGGCAGATCTCAGAAACGTAAATGTACCAAACAGCACAGCAATCACAGGCAAGGCCAACAGGCGCTTTGCATGTTCTTAAAATAAAACATAGGTCTAGTAAACGAGAGTCTCCCAAACACACCTTTAATCCCAGCACTTGGGAGTCAGAGGCAGTGGGTGAGAGGCCAGCCTGGTCTGTATAGAAAATTCCAGGATATTCAAGGCTACATGGTGAGACTCTGTCTCAAACTATTTAACTTTATATTTTTAAAGTATCTGTCAGGAGGTAGAGACAAGAGGACCAGAATTTAAAGCCATCTTCAGCTCTATAGTTAGTGAGTTCAAAGCTAACCTGGGCTCTGTAAGACCTGTCTCTGAGAGAGGCATGGTGGGGGCTGGGCTGTTATGTGACTATAGATCTTCAGCTGTGGTCTTGGAAAGAGCATGTGTGTTTGAATTAGACAGCCCCGAACTCCCAGCCGTCTTGAGGCAAGTTATGTAACTTTCAGAGCTTTTATTTCCTAGAACTCACCAGGGTGGAGGGGGTGGTTCTTATATCTGAGTGATTATGAGAACAGATCCAGCTGTCAGATCTTTTCCCGAGCTCTGTAGCATGGTTTCCACATGAGTCAGGACTTCAAAGCAAACCCTCGTGCCCTCTTCTGCACCAGCATCTGCTGAGTCAGACAGTTCATTCCTACGTGGCTTTAGCAGGAAAATCACAGCCGCCAGTGTGGGCGGCTATGATCTCATTCCTACTAGCGGTTATAGTGTAGTCTCAGGAAAGCAAAACACATGGACTCATCCCCCTACAGTCCTGTGCATTTTCTGTGTGAATTCAGCAAGGTTGCTTGACCTCTCTGAGCCTTGTCTGGGAAGCCTGAGGGTGTTTCCCCACTTTGTGGGGTACAGCAAGATAGGAGAATGTGTCAGTTGAGCTGGTAAGTGCCCCGTTGGGGAAGACAAATAGCACGTCACCTTTAAAAGTCCAGGTATCTCATTGAGAACACAGAACAGTTAACCAGGGTGGGACCAGGCAGTACAGTCTTGGGCGTTTCTCTGTTGCTGGTCCACACATACAGGTTAGCCCAAGACTTGCTTGCGCTGAGTGCTCTGTAGAGCCACACGGGGCATAGATTCCATTCTTTATGCTCTAGACCAAGATTCCTGTTCCTCAGTTTGCAGGATGACCCACTTCCTATCTTTCCTCTCTTTCCTCAGACCTAGAAGGCTTGAGGAAGCTTGTTTGTTCTAACTTGGAGGTATTGGCCTGGGTGGTCAACTGCTTGTGATACAAGATTCCAAACACCAGGTGGCAGCATTCATCCTCAGTGTCAGTCAATCTGTGGCTGCAAAGGTTGGGACCAGGCAGACTGGCCTCACTTGCCAAGAGGCTCTCTGATGGACAGGTGTGCCTAAGGTGCTAGTCTGAGGCCGAGACAATGTTCCCAAGAGCTGTTTTTAAAAACTTCTAAGGGTAAATGGTGAGAGGTCATGGAGAGTTATCGACTCATGCAAAGACCCCTGGCTAAGGAGGCAGGGCTTAAAACCCAGAGAGGCAAATTACAGTTGAACCCAAGGATGGAATCATTGAAGTACATCACATGTTACTACAGTGGTGTTAGACCCAAATCCACTGGACTTGGTAGGGATTAAAGGCACACCTTTAATCTCAGCACTGGGGAGGCAGAGATAGGGAGGGCTCTATGAGTTTGAGACCAGCCTGGTGTACATAGAGAGTTCCAGACCAGCCAAGACATCTCAACAAACAGAACGAGAGAGAGAGAGAAAGAGAGAGAGAGAGAGAGAGAGAATATCCAAATCCATGTCCAAAAGTCCATGATAAACCACATATCAAGATTTTAAATAAAGGCCTGCTCCAACCCTCTGTTACCCAAACTCACCCTCTCACCAGTTATAGCCTGCTGGATCCAGCTCTGAGGCAGGAAGAAGGTAATGTCATATCTCTGGGCCTCTGTTTCTCTGTTTCAGATGAAGGATTTTAGCGTGCAGGGTCCCTCTACTTCCACATCCTCTGGGATGTGTAGCCCGCTCCCAGCTTGCCCCCCAGCTTGTCGTCTGCCGTAAGGGCCATCAGAAGCAGCTTCTCTTGTAACTGTATCTGTAGGTGGAGCACACGGTGCCTCTACCTGCAGTGTTCTGCTGAAATGCAATCCCTGAGCCTGGTTTCAAAAACTCTGCCCAGCAGCCCTGACCCTGTTTCAACCCCTGGACTGAGCTGGGGCCTGGGGTAATGTCAGGCATTCTTCAGGGAGCTCAGCTCAGCCCGCAGTTTTGGTACAGACGGCAGGTATGGTAGGGGCAGGAGTCAGTCAAGACATAGGTGCTGCAGTGCTGCGGTGCTGCAGGTGGTGCACTCTACAGTGGCGGACCTCTATAGACAGAGGTAGCGTGTACAGATGCATTTTCCAAGTGGACGGAAGAGAAAGAAAGAGCTTCAACGACCACAATGCTGCTTACATGACAGTTTATTAATGACAGCAGGTAACAGCCCCTACCCCCAAGAATGTCACTTCTTGGGTATTAATGTCAGAACAAGGCCACTTTGTCCAGGGTACCAGGGACTTCTGGACACCAGAATCCTTGATGATCCCAGAGTTGTGGGAATGCCTATGGTTTCTGCAGAGAGGCAGAGGTCCCTCTTGTCTTGGAGCTTTGAGGGGCATGGACATTGGCAGTCTGGGCTGTGTAGCTAGGCATGGCACTGGGGACTCTGGGAAAAGAGTATGGATGATGCATAGCCCCCAGGAAGAAGTGGCCAGCAAGTGCCCCTTTGCTATCTTGTAGGCACAGTGGGATTGTGATGACTCTTGGGTCTCCCTAGAGCATGGGTACTCTCCTTCCAAAGCTCACCTTTACCATCTGTCTGTCACCTAACCTGCCAAACACCCTTCTCCTCCAGCAGTGTGAGGACCCTGGAAGCACTGGGGATGTCTCTGAGCCCCCTGCTGCCTGCCCCCTGCAACCTGCCTCTTGCCGGCCTCTCTCTCTCTTTCTCTCTTCCAGAATGCCAACCTGGCCCCTTGTGGAGCAGACCCGGATGCCAGCTGGGGCACGCGAGGTACACACAGTGGGGACCCCTGTGGGTCTCTGTCTAGGCCAGAATCACTAGCACATGTCTACCAGTCTCATTCCGAGACTATCCCTCCGGGACCTGCTGGCAGAAGGCTCTGCACCATGGAAGAAGGATCCCCTGGGGATCCCTGTTGATCCTTCAGCTCTCTTATCCTGTGCTGCAGGGGTCTGTCATGGCTCTTTAGGTTCTATGAATCTCTTGGAGTAGGGCCCAGAGTCCCAAGCAAGCAGCTTCCAGGGTCTGAGCTGAACAGTGTAGGTCAAACCCCTTTTCTGATCTTTGTCCACTGAGTCTGCTGGTATGTGTGCAAGTGGTCCAGGTCATGTGGCAGCCAGTAATGGCTCCTCTCCCAACTCTGAGCAGGGCCATGCACCTGGCCATGCTCACCTCCTTGTTACCTTCTGGAATGCTGGCAGAACCCTGCTCTTGAATACCAGTTCATATACAGATGGCAGCGCCAGGGCATCACAGCTTGCCCTTAAAGTGCTTGTCCCAGTCCCCAGCCTCAGATCCGGGACTTCAGAGTTCCAAGTGGGAGGACCAAGGGCCTGCCTCATACAGGCATCTTCCTTTCAGAGTGGTTTGAAGCCAAGATTCTCGAGGCCCTTCCTGTGTCTATGGAGCTCCTGCCATCTGCTTGCTCCACTTTAACTTCTATAAGATGATACCTTAAGTCTAAAGAAAAATGTTATCAGAGGGAGTGTAGAATGCTGGCGGTTTATAATAATAAACAAAGTATGATGAAGAGGGACTAGGGTGTGGCTGGGGTGGTAGAGTGCTTGCCTCACACACGTACAACTCTGGATTTTCTCCCCAGCCCCACATAAACCACACGGGATGGTGCATACTGTAATCCCAGCACTTGGGATAGGAAGTCAGGGGAATCGGGAGTTCAAGGTCACCCTTAGTTATATAGTAAGTTCAAAGCTAGCCTAGATTCAGTGAGACCTCGTTAAAAAAATGGGGGGAGGGACTGGGGTGATGGGATGCATATTGGTTAAGATGTCAGACTCCACAACACCCCTCAGAAAGTTTTCCCTCGAGAACCCACTGCACGGCTGGGTAAACTGAGATAGGTGTCTTTCTCAGAGTAACCCAGAACACTAGGAAAGACACCTCCCAGCCTAGGAGCACAGTGCCACTACCCAGCTTCCAGTATGGCCTCCAGCCTCCTGGCCATGCCTCCTGCTCTCAGTATTCTGTGGGAGACCTTTGGCCCCTAACTTGAAGTCCAAGAACAGAGAAAGACCCATGAAGTCTGTTCAGGAGACCAAAGACCAAGCATAGGCCAGCTAACTGGGGGTGGGGGCTGCCCAGGAAGAAGATTGCTCCCATCCCGGGCATGGATGTTTTGTTCCTAAACCAGTCCTGTGGTCTCTGCTCTTTTCTTACAGAGTACAAGGTAAGGGGCCTCCTGCACTACTGACCTCACCCACCGCGCTGTTCCTGCCCAGGTTAAAAGTTCCTTTTTGTTGCATTTTCTCTATGAGATGTGTATGTCCACAACCCACACACGTATGTATCCTAGTTTGCCTTTTGGCCAGCCCAGGGGTTCTTGCCTCTGAGATAACCCTGTGGTGTCTTCCTGGCAGATATACCCATATGACTCCCTCATCGTAACCAACCGAATCCGGGTGAAACTGCCCAAAGATGTGGACCGGACGAGGCTGGAGGTAAGGCAAGGTAGGGAGGTATCTGTTGAGACTCTATAGAGCTCGGCCACGAGATCAGATTCCCACACACGTAAACACCAGGAGATGGTGCTACCGTGGTGACAGCACAGGGCAGTGTGAGTAAAGTGGCTGTTCAGAGCCTGTGGGATGTGACCCTGGCAGGGACAGTATTGTAGCGGCGTACTGGCTTTCCTCGGCTGGCTAGTCATGTGTCCTTGAGCCTTCACCTCTACTTATGATGAAAACCCAGAGTGGCTTTGTGTCATTGTGTAGTCTGAGGTTTTTTGGAGCCCTTTCCCCGGGCCCTGGCAAACAGTAGTTCCTCCGCACAGGGAGGGGGCAGCAGAAAAGAGATGAGGTGACCTGGCTGCTGCATGGGGAGGTGGTGCCCCCTTCGACCAATGGGTACTTGACCCATAGTGACTTACACTGGAAAGCAATGAATTCATGTGACTGAAGGGCCCTTTTGGGTATCGCTGGATCTAGGACTGAGAGTATTTGCATATCCAGTGGCTGTGCTCCTTCTACACCGGCTCCCTCCAGAGCTTAAGCTCCATCTCTCTCTCATCTGTCTTCATACAACCCGCACTGAGCCTCTGGGTAGTCATTGCCCCACCCCACCCTTAACCCAACCAGTTCTACCCAGGGCATATCATGGCCTGAGCAACCAGCTTACCTGGAGTTAAGGGGGCAGCTGGTGTCACCTGAGCTGGGGAGACCCAGGTTGTTCCTGGAAGAAACTGAGACCTGCCATCTGAGATGGAAAGAGGCTGCTGGGCAACAGGCAGGTGGCAAGTGTCTAATGCAGGGAGGGTCAGGGAGGGGACAAGACAGCATAGCAAAACACAGCAAGATCGCCAATAAGTAGTCACTCAGAGCAGCAGTCCACATGGTACATGTCCATCATACCAGCCAAGGAACCTGGAGCCAGAGCTCACTGCAAACAAGAAAGGCCCCGGGAACATTTTTGTGTATTTTGATGGGCATATCATTCATGGGAAGGGCCAACAGCTAGGTTGGTTAGGAAGCTGTATGAGATTGGCAGGGTACGGAGAGCCTGGAGGATTCTAAAGCGCAGGTTTCTGCCTATGGTCTTGGAGAGTGGGCTTCACGAGTTCTTGCCTGGGTGTCAGTTATGACATTGGCTTCAATGGTCCACAGTGGGACGTCTTGCTCTCTGGATGAAGCTGGGCTTGTTGGTGATGGGGTCATGGCCAAGAGTACTGCTAACTGTATAAAGGAGTGCAGCTGGTCATTGGCAGTTCATGGGTCAGGATCAGGGTCAGCCTATAGGGATCCTATTTGATTTGTGTCTTGGCTCCTTAAAAGGTGTGTCCTTGTGGGTAACCTACTGAGGGTTCTTGGACTAAATTCTTCACCCTTAGATGATACTCGGAGCTCAGATGACATCAGTAGTAGCTCCTCCAGTCTCTTGAGAGCTTGCCAGGGCTCCCTGTTCCCTGTAGGGCTGGGGTGTGTCTCAGGTGACTTCTGCTTTGCTTGTGTATTTGCTGAAGCCAACTGTAGCCTAGGGAGGGGATTAAACCTTTCATATCCAGGTGAACACACCCAAGAGTATGACTCTTAGCTATCTTCCCCTTCAAGCTCAGCCAGCCCCAGGAATTGGAGCAGTTACCAGAGTGGGGCGGGCACATCTGTCTTTTCTTCCTCATCAGCTTGGGGACAGGGATGTGGCCCTGGAAGGGGTGTGGTGGGGTTCTTTTACAGTAACAGACTCCCCCCACTCCCACCCCATGGGAGAGAGCTTTAGTTTTATAACTGAAACCAAATTATAACTTGTAAAGGTCCATAAAGCCAAAAAGAGGAATGGGAAGGGGAAACGCCTTCTGGAAGTCCCCATTGCTATCTCTTCAGAGCGGACAAGCTTCCACAAATCTCTCTCACATGACTCAGACAGTAACTGAGTTGTCTTTCAGGTAAAGAAGGCTCACTCACTATATACTCAGCTCAACGCCTGCTTCTTCCCTGAGATTTGACACAGACCTTTTCTGTGCCAGTCCATGGGATTCTGCCCCCATCTGGCCAAGAAGTCACAGGAAGGCTGGCTTCCTGAAGGGCCCTTAGGATAGAGTTGCCACTCACAGCTGGACAGTTGTAAGCATTTAAATGAAGGCGCAGAGATACTTAATTGAGCATCTACAGTGCTAAGCTGCAGGTGTCCACCTGTGTGCCTCCCATCTTCTAAACTGAGTGATACCCCCGCATATACCTAGATTGCCATGGAGAAGGGCCATGGATGTGGTCCAAAATGATGATTTCCAGAAACAGGAAGAAGTAGTGTTGTATACGACTCTGTACATGGACGGAGGGCTGTGTAGTCAGCCGGGGGAGAAAAGTGCTTTCGTAGTGCCCTGATTGGCAGACGTAGACAGCATGAACATGGCTTAGCATGGCAGATAATGCTGCTGTCCCTTCTGTGTGGTCGGCTGCATTCCAAGCACGTGGCATATTTTAACACTTCTTTCACAACATCACGAGGCACCCAGATGGCTTCCAGGGCCATGGTACCCAAGAGGCGGAGATGGGATTCAGCACTTGTAGCCGCTCTGCTAGCGGATCTTCTAGATCAATTACAGTATGTAGATGAATTGCCAAACAAACCTGTCTTCAACTTGTTTTTCTCATTATATTTTCTCACAACTATAAAGATTGAGACATATACCTTAGAAACATGCATTCATATACATGCACACAAACACACAGACATATACAAACATACATGTGCAGGTGCGGAACGCATGCCAAGGCACATGCTCAGAGGAGAGCTTCACAAATCCTGGGACTTCTGAGATGTGGCAACTCAAGAGGCTGAGCTTACTTCCTCTCCTTTGGTTCTTACAGCTTTCAACACGTTGGCTGAGCCCCAACCGCATTTTCTAGGGCAACCATTTTCTCATAGACAGTAACTGGATGATAACCATGCCTCCCCAACACCTTTGCAGTAACATATAGCCGATGTTTGATCAAACCCCCAGCCCTGGGGCTTAGAAGAATTGGTATATACAATGTATATATCAAGAAAGGCGGGTGAGGTGCTGGAGGGGCTCCTGTCTGCAGCTAAGGTTATGTGGCCACGTTGATGTGCCACTCAACGGTGGGTGGCTCCTGGGTTGGGGTTCTGAGTTCTTTCTGTGGGCCCCCAGGGTCTGTTGACTAGGAAGAGGCTGCTGCAGAGGGTCTGGGTTTTCCCTGCTGGTCCTCACATACCCTTAGGCTAACTGCCTGTGTTTGTTGGTGCAATAATCCCAGGGTAACTCCACCTAGGAAGCGAGGACCCCGAGGTTCACGTGGCCTTTCCCTGCTCAAACTTGTCCATTCAGTATGATGAGGACAGAACACCTTGAACCCTGATGGCCAAGGGTGACCATGAGAAGTTCAGAGCCCTCAGGTCAGGCCCCCAGGTTCTTCCTGATCCAGGCGGAGAAGCACTTGAGGACTGTGTGAGAGGACAGATAGACTTGGGCAGGGGCTCTGGTGGATGCCAGCTGCCAGGGAGCTCACTCTGGAGCTGGTGACAGAGGCAGGTGACAGAAGGGGCCCTAGAGGACAGCAGTCACACATGTGTCCCCCTGAGGAACAGAGACCTAGTGCCCTTCTGGAGCCGAGTCAACCAGGTTAGCTGGACTTTGGTGCAGGGAACTCTGTGTGACCTTGGGTACCACAATTCAGGCACCCTCACCTCAGGAAGAGCTGACATTTGAGTCAAGGCCTAGAGAAATTGGAGATGTTGCTGGTGACCCAGGGAGAAAGGTGCTGAAGGCCCTAGGACTTCCTACCACACAACAATATCCCCCAGAAGTGAGACTGGCCCGTTCTCTGGAAGGCGCCAAGAGGGTCTCCCTTCTTGTAGCTATGGAAGAAGCTTGGAGTCCTTGGCACTGGCAGCACCTGAGGAACCAGGGGCCAGGGAAAAGCTGAGCTAAAACAGCTCCATGGGTCCCTGTAGTTAGCTATACCTCATAGTTCTTCCTCCAAGAGAGGGCACTTAGAGAACCAGAGGCCCTAGACCAGGAGACACACAATAGATCCTCTGCCAGGCACTAACTCTTCTGATTCTTACCCACACTCTGGAACTCAACAGAACTTGGGCAATCAAGTCCTAGTCCCCTCCAAGATGAGCAAATACCTCAGGAACTGGGTATGTGGTGGGGCGAGGGCCACTGGCCTCAGGTCTTTCCCTGCCAGCTGTCTTGCCACCCTCACCACTCCAGTCAATGCACCTTCTTAATACCAGCCATCATATGTGTGCCCCTTCCATGTTCTCACTTGTAACCAGCTCTCCTGGGCTGTGCAGGGAGCATCCCACAGAATATGACAGGAGTTTGAAGCGAGCCTTTACTACATAGTAAGCTCAGTTCTTGCCTGGATTGATTGCACAGTGAGGCCTTGTCTCAAACAACAACCAACAAAACCAGGGACCAAAACCTCAAGCCAGCTCCCCAGCACTTCCACCTCTGGTGGTCCTCTTAAACTGGTCTCATCCCAGCCCACCAGGCACCCTTTCCTCTTAGTGCCCTTGGCCTCTCTGAGAGCCTCCTCCAGTAAGTCAGAAGAGTGGGAGCAGGCCTCAATGTGCTCTGGTAAGACAACACAGTATCTTCTACATCTTGGTGGTCTAGAAGTGACCTTCTCAGCCCATCAAGTCACCCTGGTCTCACCAGGCACATGTTTCCTCCTCTGGGAGGCTTGGTGGAGGCTGTGAACGTGGCTGTGTGCATGTGTGTGACTCCAGGCCTGTCTTCTAGATCACCCACTCCCGGGTTTCTAAAACTCAGAGCACGCAACACAATTTCAGTAACAAGATTTGGTTTTTATGCTTTTCAGAGATTACAGCATTCTCTAGCCCATTCTGAGACAAGATCCCCTAGAGTGCAGCCTGTCCTTGAACTTGCTATGTAGCCAAGGCTGGCCTTAAACTCCTGATCCTTCTGCCTCAGTTTACCAAATGCTGAGATTGCTCACGTGTGTCCCCACACCCATCTCTCATCATTTTTCGCTCTTGATCATTACGACCTTTGGTGTCTTTGCTTTAAAGTGGTGGAAACTGTACTCTTTTTTGCCAACATTTTTTTAATTGTGGCAAAATTCGCTGCTTTTAGCATTTTGAAGTGTGCAACTCATGCATCTGCACCCTTCCCGTTTCACAACCATCATCGCCATCTGGGTCCAGAATGTTTTCATCCCCCAGAAAGGAAACCCCCACGCCCTTCATCAGTCAAGGCACCCACCCTTCTCATCCACACCCCGCCCCCAGCAATCCACTTCTGTTTCTTCCAGGCCTGCTCTGGACATTTCATTCAGCGGAGTCATGCCATGTGCGGTACATTTGGCTCTTCGCACTTGGCCTGATGTTTTTGAGGCCTATAGCTTCATGTTATTCTGGGTTTAATGATACTGCACTGCATCTTATTTTCCCACTGTCAAAAGTTGGCTTGTTTCTGCGTTTGACCCTTGGGATGAATGCAGTGAAGGTGGGCACTTGAGGACCGTGGGAGTCCCTATCTCTGTTCTGGGTTTCTGCTTCGGGCAGGAGAGCTGTTATCCCTCACTCCATTACTTTGTTGAGGACCTGCCCCCTTCTTTCCCATAACAGTCAAGAGGTCCTGCTGGGGAAAGAAGTTGGCAGGAGACTGTCCTAGCCAGGCCTACTCCCTCTTGCTTTCTTGCTACCCTATCCTATCTCCAGCTTCCCTCCTTTCTCCCTGCTGAGCTGAGGGGAAGAGAGGGGCCTAGGGGATTATCTTAGGTCACTTGAGTGTGCCTCAAGGAACATGAAGTGGTTTTTTTTTTTCTTTTCCTCTATTTTCTTAGAAGGGTGTGTGGGTAGTGAAATGGGGTCTCGACCCAGACTGGCCTTGAACTAGAGGATGACATTAAACTCCTGACCCTCGGCCTACACTTCCCAAATGGTAGCCTTACAGGTGTGCACCTCCAAACTCGGCTGAGAAGTGACTCCTCAGCCTGGTGTGTGAGGCAGCTGTGAGAATAACGAACCAGGAGTGCTCAAGGGACAGCCCACATTATAATATGGGGATCTATCAGGATTGTTCTTACTATTGGGGACCACCATGAGCAAAGCCAGAACCCATGCACACAGTCACAGCTGGTCCTAATACTAAATGCTGATCAGCTCTGACTCTACCCACCCAATCCCCAAAACATCAGGAGGGGGGGCCATGGTGCAGGTGTTCAGACTTCCTCTCAAAGCCCCACGGAGGTGCTGACATTTTTTAGCCTCGCACACCCCAACTCAGGAGTCGGGCTCAGTGACTCAGAATGACTGGTTTGGCACCACATGTCAGAGCCAAGGCGAGGGAGGGTTTGGGCCATGGCCTGGGCCCAGCTTGACTTCTTGCTGCATGGTCACCTGTCTTAGGTAGGGGCTTTGTTGCTGCGATGGAACACCGTGACTAAAAGCAACTTGGGGGAGGAGAGGGTTTATCTGGCTTACACTTCCATTCTCTGTTTATCATCAGAGGAAGTCAGGACAGGAACTCAAGCAGGGCAGGAACCTGGAGGCAGGAGCTATGGAGGCCATGGAGAAGAGTTGCATATTGAATTGTTCACCATGGCTTGCTCAACCAGCTTTCTTGTAGAACCCAGGACCACCAGTCCAGAGATGGCACCACCCACAATGGGCTGGGCCCTCCCCCCTCCCCCACCGATCACTAATTAAGAAAATGTTCTGCAGGCTTCAGATCTGCCTGCCTCTGCCTCCCGAGTGCTGGGATTAAAGGCATGTGCCACCACCACCCAGTGGATTTTCTTTTTTTTTTTTTATTTTGTTTTTCGAGACAGGGTTTCTCTGTGGCTTTGGAGCCTGTCCTGGAACTAGCACTTGTAGACCAGGCTGGTCTTGAACTCACAGAGATCTGCCTGCTTCTGCCTCCAGAGTGCTGGGATTAAAGGCGTGCGCCACCACCGCCCGGCCTCCGATGGATTTTCTTAATTGAGGTCCCTCCTCTTAGATGACTTCAGCTTGTGTTAAGCTGACATAAGACTAGCCAGCACATACCCTTTGGCTTTCTCAGCTGGGAGATGGGAGTAGAACAGAATATACTGCCTTAATAGTCGCGATCCCAATTAAAGAAAGCGGTCAATGAGTCAGCCTATAGGAGTCTACAGCCCAAAGGCTCTGAGCAGGCAGGAGTCCTGTTGCAGGGCATGGCTATTGAACTTGGCCACAGGGAACTTTTGTCCGTGGGAATCGGTAGTCAAGGGTGCTATGGCAGCCCCATGCCAGTCCCTGTGTATCCCTACCAAGACTGCCCTCTGGGCTTTGTTTCTTTCGCTGCAAAGAAGCCCTGGACATGCCAACGAGATCACTCATCCTCAGTAGCAGCCCTGCTCCACGGAAGAGCCACAGGGAGCTGGCCTGGCAGGCTTGCTGCTGCAAAGCTGTATGCAGATTTCTAGGACAAAAGCTGCAGAGCCTGCAGTCATGATGGGCCAGACTTGGCCGCTGGCCCTAGCATGACCGCTCAGCGGTGGAGTGAGACAAAGGTCAGTTTGCAGCTGCCTTGGGAAGATGGAGAGCAAGCCTTCCAGCCATCCCGGGCACTGACGTGATCTAGCTGTAGATCTGGAGCAGCTGGAGGACCGGACCAGGATGAGAGGGGAGCGGACATGCTCAGTCCTGGTCCAGCAGTGGCCTGCTTGGTCACTGTGTCACTTCTGGTTCTGCCAGGTGGTCAGAAGTCCTTCTCGCTTGAGGGACAAGAAGGTTCCCGTGAGGCAATTTTGGGGTTGGGAGACTGTGTGATTTTATCATGGGGATGTGTTTGTGAGTCTCTGTTATTCCTGGAATCCAAGGTAACTCTAGGCTAAGAACAAGGACTGGAGACATTCAGGCTCCTTTTCTGTCTGGAGTGGGACACAGTAAACACTGTCCTAGAAGCCTCAGCTCTTATCTTTGCACTGATCGTCCTCAAGGGTCATAGATAGGCTGGGTAGCCTTGCATGGTTAAGCCTGTGCACAGAACTAAGTAGGAACTGGACCCAAAGGACAGGCACAGAATGCAAAGGGGCCAGGCCTCCGCGCTGCCTTTACAACAGAGGTCCAGGTGAGAAGCCAGTGTTTCTCAGAACGTAGGCAACTTCTTCTCAAGTCCAGTTTCAAGCACCACTCACTGACTGTCCCTGTTTTCCCTTGTCTGAAGAGACACCTGTCACCTGAGGAGTTCCAAGAAGTGTTTGGGATGAGCATCGAAGAGTTTGACCGCCTGGCCCTGTGGAAGAGGAATGACCTCAAGAAGAAAGCCCTGCTCTTCTGACAGCCGCCAGCGTCTTTCCAGGAGCCTGTTGGGGGGCAGAGCCGAAGGACCCCACTGCCCCTCTCCCAGATCCCCCTCCTGCACTTTTCCTCTGCTTCTCTGTGTCAGTGAGGCAGGCGGGGTGCCTGAGGGAGGCGGGGTGGGGCCAGGCCCCGAGGAGCATCCAGCAGGCATGGTACCTTCTGCAGCAAGGATGCACCCCCTGTAGTTTAGGGCCAGGTGCCAGCTTGACTCGCTCCTTCCCGCCACAACCTGAGATCAGGGCAATGCCACAGCCAGCTATCGTAGGAGATGGGCCAGAGCATTCGGCCACCCCAGCACCTTTCCAGTGCCCTGGTGTGTGGTGTGCCCACGCCTGTGCTAGGCACTTGGGCAAAGATGTGTACAGGAGGCGGGTGAAAGGCTCGCCAGTGCCAGACCCTGACACAGCAGGGCTGGTAAGCGTGACACTCCTCAGAGCATGACCAGGATGCAGGCGGGCTGAGGCAGGGGAGCCAGGCCCATGTCCGAGAGGCAGTGGGACTGTGATGTTTTGCCATTATTGTGATGGATCTTTTCTGGGGAATGAATGTCGACCTGACAGGGTGCCCCCGACTAGTGCTCTGTGTACTGTGCCCTTCCAAAATCACCCCCTTAGTTGCCTAAATGATATCTTTCAAGTTCCACAGAAGTTTTTATTTTATTAAAAAGTATCGCTTCCTTACACATAAGAAGACATATATGCAGAGTTTAGTTTTACGGTCCCTCTGAAGAGGATCGCCTCCGCCTTACACCCCCACTGTGCAGGCCTCTGTGCAGGCCTCTGTGCTTCCCGTCCTCCGCGTTCCTCAGAGGCAGGAGCCCATCTGTTTCCCTTCGTCCCTGCTCCTTTGTATGTATCACACAGACCGCCTCAAAGACAGACTTGCTCAGTAGTGCCGTTTGTAAATATCTGTGAAGTGTACGTCTCCTTTTTCCTCACCGTCGTTTTCCTAAATCTCAAAGAGAAGAGCGCCCCCTGATGGCCAAAGCCCTGGAATAAAGGTTTCCCCACCGTGGCCTTGTCTCACAGGAACCTGACCAGTCTTCTCGGTAAAGACACTCACTGTAGCCCCCACAACATAAAACACACATGTTCAGGAGCCATGCTGTCCCACGCAGCCCCGACACAGGCACTGAGTCCTGCAGGAGAGATGAGTAGAGGTGACGCTTCTTCCAACCTGGGTGTCCATAAGTGGGAGCTAACTAGGACCCTGGTGACAGACATAAAAGAACATGCCAGCCACAGGGTGTGTGGACACTGTGGTCCTGAGTGACTCTAGCTGTCCCCTCTTCTGGGCTGTCCTTCGCACATTCTCACATCCCAGGACACGTTGAGTCTTGTTTCCTGCTGGAGTTCTCACCAGCATGGCTGGGCCATGGAGGGGAACTTTTGGTACTTAATCTGCTTCCTGCCACTTAGCAGTCCGGACCAGCACAACTGGAAAACCCCACCTCCTCACTCATGAGGTGTCATGTCATGTCTGATTCCTGGACACCTGGGAAAATAAACGGTGACACACTGTAACTTGTGAAAGGATAAAATGTGTTCAAGCATGCTTGGTTTCAGAGGCATGGGCAGGGGGTGTGTTCATGGAGCAGGACGGGCCACCTGGGAGGGACTCCTGTTCCATCCAGAGGTGGCCATGAGGGCTGGAGCTCTGGCTTGGTCAGCCTAGGGAGCCAACATCGTGCTAACAGGGTCATCTGCCTACCCTAGGCAGGATAAGGTACTAACTGCTGTTCCGTGGTAAAGGTCCAAAGGGGCCCCCAATGTGCTCCCTGATGTCAGGTCATGCTTTTATAGAGAAGGTGCTGGGGATCAGTCTTGAAAGATGGAGGGTCTCGGCAGCATAACAGGACGGAACAGCGCTGTAAGATGCTGAGGCTGTGAACGGTGACATAAATTCTGAAAGCTTTGGTGTTTGGAAATGGCTGAGCACGGGGCTGGGGGAAAGGCTGGAAGGAAAGAAAAGGTCAGCAGGGGTCTTTAGGAGTACTGATGGCACCCTGGGGTAAATGTGTCACACTCTCTAATCTTTTACCAGTAATGACAATTCTGATGATCTTGGTGTTTTTTTTTTTTTTTTCCATGCTTGCTGTGTTAAGCAGTACCGCCGTCTGCTGCTATTCAAGCAAGAAGCTGGTACATTCATGGTTGGTTCTGTAGTGTGAATTCTAATTGGTTTTAATAATAAAAAAAACCTGGAGTCAGATAGTAGGGGGTGAAAGCTGAAAGATCAGAGAAGCAGAGCAGCCAGCCACAAGTTAAGAACTAGTTAAGAACCTCTAGGAAATCCTCAGACCAAAGGGTATCCTATCTCTACAAGTCCTCAGACTGTCTGCCCTACCTACGAAACCTCAGAGTGAATCCTGAGCTCCTGTCTTCTCCCGCCTTATACTCCTCTTTCCCCCCAGCCATTTCACTCCTGTCTCCACCTCCCAAGTGTTGGGATTGAAGGCACGTGATTCCCAAGTATCGGAACTAAATGTGTGAACCACCACTGCTTCTGTTTCTCTTTGAGACTGGATCCATCTATTGTAGCCCAAGGTGGCCTTGAACTCACAGACATCCATCTGCTTTTGCCTCCCAAGTGCTGGGATTAAAGGTGTGTGCCACCACTGCCCAGCCTCTATGGCTAACTCGTGGCTCGCTCTACACTCAGGCAAGTTTCATTTGTTATAACACAAACAAAATATCACCATCTTGTTTCCTCAGTGAGTCTTGGCAATTCCACCTTTCAAGAATTGTCTGTGTCTCTCCTTGGGGACTGCTGTCACTGGATGAGCCAAGGAAAGTATGGTGGCAGTATGATAAAGACCTCTGGGTGCAGGTGTATGCCTTTCTGTCTTAGGAATTGTGGTCCATACAACACTTACCACTCATTTTCCAAGTGCCCTATTGTCACCCCACAATCAAGAGCAAAACCTTTGAACAGCAATCTAGTAGTGCCAAATGGCTAGCAGCCTTGAGGCCTGGCTCCAGCCTCAGTGTCCCTGGGCATTCCTGTCCCTACTGGGCAGCTGAATGTCATAACACGTTCTGCTTATCCTGCACTTTCTGGGTAGCATGGCTGTGTCTTGCACACTGGTTTCTCTCCCAGGGAAGCCCTGCTCTTCTTCCCAGCTCCTCTTAGAAATGGCTCAAAGTCACCAGCCTGCCCCAGATTCCTCAAGTACCTTCCTCATACCTTTCTGTGTGTACCACAGTCTTGTGTGTGCGTGTGTGTATGAATATACAGGTACGACCTGGTTGTGGAGACCAGAGGTTGACATTGGGAGTGTTTCCTGGTTGCTCTCTATCTTGTTATTTTTAAGAATTGTATTTATTATTCCTCAGTTACATGGGCATGCACAAGCGCATGCACACACACACACACACACACACACACACACATGCACATTCATATAATGTGTTTCCCTCTCATGTCCTCTTCTTCCTGCCAAATCTCAACTGTCCACCACTAAGTCCCTCACTGACCTTCATAACTTTTTATTATAAATTTTAATCTAATTAACATTAATTATTAATGTCAATTATAAATACATATAATTATTAATAAATTAAAATTAATTTAAATTTTAAAATGAATTTAAATTTTTAATATAAATTTCTATGCTGAGGGAGGTACACATGCTAATTGCATGCATGGAGAATAAAGGACAACTTGGGGGAGTTGTCTCCTTCCAATATGGGGGGCCCTGGGATTGACCTCAGGGCATTAGACTCAGTGGCAAGTGCTCTTACCAGTGGAACCACCTTTCTGTTTCTACTTTATATCTGTGTGTGTGTGTGTGTGTGTGTGTGTGTGTACGCACACGCACGCGTGTGTGCACGTGCACACGTGCTCTCTACCATATTTAATTAGTGTTGCTTGCATTGCTCTCTGTAGAGATGGGAATATGTGTGGTGGGTATTTACTTGAGTAGGAGCAACTTGCCAATGGCTACACCACTCACTGAGGAATCTCTCTCTCTCTCTCTCTCTCTCTCTCTCTCTCACACACACACACACACACACACACACCTGCAGCAATCATTAATTGCCTCTAGCTACTCAGGGAGGGGTAGGGCAAAAGAATACCTCCCCATCCATGCTGGAATGGTGATGGACTCAGACTTCTGTAAATCTCACACAGCCAGCACTGCCATGAGCCTATGGTTGCAGTGGCCACTACATGTCCAGAAGACACCATTTCTTAGTGCTCCTGCCATCCTGACTCTTACATTCTTTCTGCTCTTTCCCCCACAATGTTCCCAGAGCCTTAGAGGAGGTCACATTGATGTCCTGTGTATAGCTGAGCAATCAGTCTGAGTCTCTGCACTAACGGTAGCCCACTACAAAGAAGAGCTTCTCTGGTGCAGGCTGAGAGCAGCATTAATCCATGGTTATAAACATGGCTATTTAGAAGGCAGCTCAATGCTATGCCCCTTTCACAAAGCAACAGCAGCAGGGTTCCCACAGGACCTCCCCAGACAAGGGCTCCTGACCAGGTTTGCAGTACTGAGCCCAAATTCTCCACCTTGTTTTTTGAGACAGAATTTCTCACCAGGACCTGTAGTAATAAGGGCGGCGGGGCTGCGTCCCCGGCACCCCGGCCGCCTGCTCGGCTAGGTTATGCCCCGAAATAATTACACGGACACTGTATTTATTTAATCACTGCTTGGCCCTTTAGCCCTAGCCCTTACTGGCTAATTCTGATATCCCGATCAACCCATCTCTAATAATCGGTGAGCACCGGTCTTACCTGGAAGATTCTAGCCTAGTCCATCCTGGGTCGAGCTTCATGGTGTGTGTCTGTCTGGGAGCTGGGAGTATGGCGTCTCCCTGAGGCGTCTGCTCCCAAGAGGAGAGCTGTCACTCCAGCACCCCAGCCGCCCGCACGGCTAGCTTAGCTTATGCCCCGAAATAACAACACACAAACTGTATTCATTTAAACACTGCTTGGCCCATTCTCTTCTAGGCTAATTCTCACATATTAATTTAGCCCATTTCTAATCATCTATGTATGGCACCCCAAGGTGCGCTTACCAGGAAGATTCTAGCCTATGTCCATCCTGGGTCGGAGCTTCATCCCGGGAGCGGGGCATGGCGCCCAACGTGGGGCTCGAACCCACGACCCTGGGATTAAGAGTCCCATGCTCTACCGACTGAGCTAGCCGGGCGGGCGGCTGGGGTGCTGGGGACCCAGCCCCGCCGCCCTTATTACTACAAGGACCTGGAGCTCACTGCTTAGGCTACAATGATTGGCTAGTGAGCACTGGGGATCTTCTTGTCCCTGCCTCCCCAGTGCTGGAATTACAGCAATATTGCCTTTTCTGATTTTTTGTTTGTTTGTTTGTTTGTTTTATGTTTTGTTTTAAATGTGGGTGCTGGGATGAAACATAGGCCCTCATTTTTGCAGCTCCAGCACTTTTTGGAGCTCCCGCACCCCTGGAGGTGCTTCATCAGTTCACTGATTGCCCCTTTATCTAGCTCTAAGACTGCAGGTACAGACTTGCACATCACTAGCCGGACACACATAACGACTGTCCTAGGATGTTTTCTGACCAGGTTGGCACTCAACCACCTCCCATGCCTACTCTAAACTGTCACAAAGAGTGGTGATGCTAGACCAGCATGGGCCCCATTCCTCTGTGTGATGATGGGAGCATTCTAGAGTCATGCTATCTGGCCTGCCACGTATCAATATGAAATATGACCATTGTGATTTAATTTTAAATGGCAATCCGTGTGAAGCTAAGTAGTCCCATGTGACTTGTGGCTGGGCAGCCCCAGTGCCACTGTCCTCACTAGGTCAGGGCTCCTGCCGTTCCCGTTTAGATGTAACTATTTGCACAGCTGGTCCTTTGACAGGATCCATAGTGTACTGTCTGTTCCAGATGTGAGGATGTGTGATGAGGCCCTCATCCTTTAGCAATGGTGACAGCTGCCATCAGAACTCTGGGTCCCTGAATCCCAAGGACCCTCATCATCCAGACATGATGCTTCGTGCTAGTAATGCCAGGCAGCAAGATCAGAAAGAAGTTTAGGCCAGCCTGGACTATGTGAGACCTTTTTACCCTCAAAGGCAAAACAAAAGCATATTTGCCCCTGCAACAGTTGGCAGACTATAATCCCATGACCTCTGCTCACCAGAAAGCATAGAGGGCTTCTTACCCACTAGCAAAAATCCACCAGCCTCCCAAGTCCTGCCAGAGATTTACTGGGCAACCCTGACCCAACACTGTTCCATGAGCTGAGGGCTCTGTCTCATACCAGTGGCTCTCCTTGCTTCTGTCTCACAGGCTGGCTTCCTATGATCTCTCCCTCCCCATGACCCTTTAAGTCTTTCACTGGGGAGGTACCACGGACTCGGGAACTCATTTGTGTTGCTGGTGTACTGTCAGGGACCTTGTCTGGGTCAGGGCATAGCTGAGGAGAGGCACAGGGCAAGGCGTGCTACCTCTGAATACTTCTTTGGGCTTGACTGGTTGGCAGCTTCCACACCTGGTCCTTTTTGGTTTGTGGCTTTGGTACCTACACACAGCTGTTTACATCATAGCCATGGGCAATGGCTGCCACTCTGCTCCCTGGGAGTGGGTTAGCAGTCCTGAGCCTCTTACCCTCCCTTGCTTTTCTCCAGTGACTGACCCTGTGTCGAAGCTGGCCAGTAGCCCTCAGCCACCAACCCTAATCATAAGCCTCAAAAACAACAACAAGAACAACAACAAACCAGGTGGTAGTGGCTCACGCCTTTAATCCCAGCACTTAGGAGGCAGAGGCAGGAGAATCTCTGTGAGTTCGAGACTGGCTTGGTCTACAGAGTGAGTTTCAGGACAGTCAGGGCTGTTACACAGAGAAACCCTGTCTCAAAACACCAAAAGAAAAAAATCCAAGATTCCAAGGAAACAGACAAAGCAAAATATACATTTCACAATGTCATCCTGTCATACCTAAGGCCTGAGGCCAAGTCTGCCTAGCTCCAACCTTTTCAATTGGAACTAACCAGGACCTATGTTGGGAATCCCCAGGATAGATGAGACAGGGAGACATCAGAGCCTGCATAATCTCCTTTATACCCCTCTACCCAGGGCAGCTGCCTATGGCAAGATTCTTAAATCTGAGCACAGAACTTCAGACACCACCAGGACAGGAAGAGAGCATGGAAAGTCCACAGCAGGCTCTTGGTGTCTCTAGTCACAGCTCATTGGCTAGAGCTGATCACATGACTCCCACAAAGAGGGGGCTTCAGCTCAGGCAGTCTGGGTCCAAGATGGGAAGAGAGTCAGAGATAAGGAGAGCATGATTCATCCACAGCTGAGATAGTGCGAGTTCTGAGTTCTCTTTCCCACTGGTGCCTTCAGAGGCTGTTGGTGTGGGTCTTCATTAGAAGAAGCCCAATTTAGTGGGCTGTGGTGGTGCATGCCTTTAATCCCAGTACTCAGGAGGCAGAAGCAGGCAGATCTTTGAGATTCGAGGCCAGTCTGTTCTACAAGAGCTAGTTCCCCAGTTCTCTGCTGTGGGATGACTGCCCATCTGTCCTCTGTGCAGACCTGACTCCTCTGAACAGAACAGCCCAGACACTTCAAATCCCTACCTCATCCAGCACCCCTGTAGGCACTATGCTCTGCCTTGGGACCTCCTGTCCTTCCCAAGAGAGATGGGACTTAGGATGGCCCCTGAGCTATCTGCAGAGAGGACTCCCCAGATGACTCGGTGCAATGATATGTTATTCAACTTAGAGATCTGTCCACCCGGGCAGACATTCCCTTGGATGTCAGGAAGCCCCAAGAGTAAGGGTTATCTAGCCAGCAGCCACGACTTGCAGAGGCCATGGTGGAGGGAGGGTAGTCAGGAAAGAAGGAGTGGAGTAGGCAAGGGTACAGAACTGGAGAAGCTTGGAGAGCCAAACCACAAGCCAGGGGCCATCCTGAGTGTTTGGCCTGCCTGTGCTCTAACAGAGCCCGCTGTTGTTAAGTCAGCAGGGAAAAGACACTTTAGGTGGAAGATGTACCAGGGACAATACCTACTAGGGTCCCCAGTGCACCCACTGTAGATGGAGGCTGCTTGTTCATTTCCTGGGTGCCAACCCACCACGTGCTGGATAGATTTCTGTCAAGGTGACACAAGGGAGAGTCATTCTGGAAAGAGGAAACTTCAGCTGAGGAAATGTCTCTATACAACCGGCAAGTAGGCAAAGCCTATTGGTCATTTTCTTGATTATTGATGGACACAGGAGGACCCTCCCTGTGGGTGGTGCCATCCCTGGATAGGTGGTCCTGAAGTACATAAAAAATTAACTGAATAAGCCCTGGGGAGCAAGCCAGTAAGCGCCTTCCTCCGTGGTCTGTGTTTCAGTTCCTGCCTCCAAGTTTCTTGCTCCTGCCCTGACTCCCTCAGTGATGGGCTGTGATCAGGATATACAAACCACTAAGCCCTTTCTTCCCCAAGTTGCTTTGGGTCATGGGGTTTTATCATAAAAATAGAAATCAAACTAAGACGCATCTCCATGTCCAGCGTCTTGGGACCACTGAACTGGAGGATATGGCCTAATTGCTTTAGTACAGAACAGTCTTCAAAGATAGCCACCTATCCTCACCTCAAAGCTGGACCCAATCCCACCTGGGTGGAACTCGGTGAGCCTGTTAGTTCACCTAAAGTCTGTATCTCAAGGACTAGGGTGTGGTCTGGCTTAGCCTGCCATGCCATGTGGCTTGCCGGCTCCTCATTCCCTCTCAGGGGAAATGGGGCCCTCACAGCGACCTGAGAAAGGCACCATGCACACTCCCAGGGGTACCTAGCTGAATGTCTGGGAGTGATGCCTGTCCCCTCCTGAGCAGAGTTGGTCCTGTGGGCCCCCGTAGGCTGGCTATGGCTGCTGGATCTTTATGTCTCTCGCTAGAAGAAAATCCTCATTTGCCTGCATAGCAGGTGGTAGGAAGAGCTGGCTGTGTCCTGCAAGGTCACATCTTCCAAGATGCACAGGAAGGAGCCCTCATTTCCTATCAGTAGGTGAACTGGGTGAGGCAGTTATAGGGACAGATGGGCACGCCTAAAGAGGGTGGTGTCTGTGTTCTGGGTGGCGAATGACATTCCTTCCAGGAAACCCTGCCGTGGAGTCCTGAGCCTGCGTTGTCGTGTGATTTTATAAGACCTGAGATGACCCAAGTCCCAGAGGACAACAAGCATCTCTGAGGCTTCTTACAGCCATGCCTCTATTAGGTAGATGGCCTCATGGTCTTGACCCCAGCCTCATCCTTCCCTGCCTCCTTCCAAAGCCGCTGACTCTGCCTTCCCTCCGAGCCTCTCGGCAGTGAGTACTCCCATCCCCATGTGTTGGCCTCTGAGGGCTGCTCGGGGTCAGCCCTGCTCCCAGCTTGGGTCAGCTCTTCTGACCTTTCAGGTTCCCTGGATGTCCCTCAAAGGTGAAGAAAGCCCATAGGTCACCTTCACTCCATTTGGGCAAATTACATCGGTTGTGAATCCTTCCAGAAGCTAGGCTTGTCCTCCCAAAGCAGACAGAATTCTGGGGCGGGGAAATCCGTTCTCCTGTTTGTTAAAGGACTGAGTTGGACTGCCTGGTCCTGTCCCAATTGGGAAGCCTGTTCCCAGCACAAGGACACCTCTGACCAACGGAGTGGGGAGGTTGGTGTGTCACTGGGCACCCATGGCTGAACCAGGCTTCAGGAATGACAGAGGCCCCTCAAAGTGACATGTTGTGTGTATGCATGCACACATGTGTGAGTGTGGGTGCGGCTGTGCATGTGTGGCGGCCAGAGGTCAACTTTGGATGTCATTATTTAATTTTGTAAAAAGAGATTTACTTACCTTTATTAGTGTTGATGTTGTATTTGCATGTATGTCTGTGCAGCGTGTGCATGCTGGCGCCTGTGGAGGTCAGAAGAGGCATTGATCACAAGGCACTGGAGTTACAGATGGTTATGAGCAGCTTTGTAGGTGCTGGTAACCAAACCTGGGTCCTCTGCAAGAGTGACTAGCTGGTTTTCTTAACCACTCTTTCATCTCTCTGCAGCCTTGCCTTTGTTTTTGTTGTTGTAGAGACAAAGTCTCTCAGTATCCTGGTACTCACTGATTAGACTGAGTCAGCTGACCAGTGAGTACTGGGAATCCTCCTACTTTTGCTTCCTCAGTGTTGGGATTTCAAGTCATGTATATCTCATAAACGTCTCTATAGACTGTTGTATTAGCTAGGAAAGCTTTTGTTTATGTGTGCATCTGTGCAGGTACTCATGGAATCCAGAAGGGGGCATCGGAGCCCTTGGAGCTGGAGCAGTGGTTCTCAATCTGTGGGTCTGGACCCCAACCCCTTTAGGGATCACATATCAGAAATCCTGAGTTTTGGATATTTACATTAAGATCCACAACAGTAGCAAAATTACAGTTACAAAGTAAAAATGAAATAACTTTATGGTTGGGGGTCTCACAATATGAGGAACTGTATTAAAGGGTCGTAGCATTAGAAAGGTTGAGAAGCACCCAGATGGAGTTACAGGTGTTTGTAAAATACCACAATTGAACTCTGAACTCTGATCCTTTGTTAGAACAGTAAGCATTCTTAACCACTGAGCCATCCCTCTAGCCCCTGGAGGAATCCTTAAACTCTAAAAAAAAAGGAATTGTATAAATGAACACAGCACACACATATTGCTTGAATTAGACAAACAGCCATTTGTTGCATTGTTCCCTGGAACACTGGAGCATGATGCCATGACTTTGCTATCGTTCTCAGGAGTCCTGTTGGATTTGGGGTGGTGTCATGTGAAATGTAATTAGAGAATGACAATTTGCATTGGAATCTGAAAAGAATCAGAACTGACAAAGCTATCTTCAAGAAACTAAGCTGGCCACGGTGGCTCAGCTCACACCTCTATCACCACTGTTCCTGGCCCTCTTGTCTACCTTCCACACAGGATCAAAGTCAGCAACACAGACAGGTGCACGTGGTGGCCGTCGTTAGGGATGGGTGGTGGTGGAACAGCCATAAGTAAACTACTAGTTAGTACAAGGGTCTGGGTATTGGTCAAGAAGCATACATAGCTCACCCACTAATGCCAGGTCAACCTTGGCCAAATGTGTGTTTGGAAGGATGGAGAGTTTAACAGAGGAAGGATGGAGAGTTTAACAGAGGAAGGATGGAGAGTTTAACAGAGGAAGGATGGAGAGCTTAACAGAGAAAGGATGGAGAGCTTAACAGAGGAAGGATGGAGAGTTTAACAGAGGAAGGATGGAGAGCTTAACAGAGGAAGGATGGAGAGCTTAACAGAGAAAGGATGGAGAGCTTAACAGAGGAAGGATGGAGAGTTTAACAGAGGAAGGATGGAGAGCTTAACAGAGGAAGGATGGAGAGCTTAACAGAGGAAGGATGGAGAGTTTAACAGAGGAAGGATGGAGAGTTTAACAGAAGGCATAGTGATCCTCAGAGAAGCCAAGGCACATGCATGGAAGGGGCCTTCTTGTCCCTTGCTCGGTTGCGAAGGAGGAAGCCCAAGCATGAAGGAGAAAGAGGTGACCTGATCCCAGAGCCAGGACAAAGATTAATGCCTCAGTACAGCACAGACTAGAGTCAGTGCAGAGGGCTCAAAAAGAAGTAAGTAAAGGCATTTTGTATGAGCTGTGATACACTCTCGAAGGAAATATCTGCACTTTTGTCTGGAGCCTGAGGCACTGTCCACATCTCCATCTTATTGCTGTGGAGTAAGACGGCCAGAAATCCATACAGATGTCAACCCCACCTGTCACCTTAGATAAACTAGTTCTAAAACTTGGTTTGCACTGCTTGAACTCCAGACAGAAGAGTGTGTGACATTCTGGAGGACTCCTTTGCAGCCAGCCCTTTCCTGACTCCAGCCTGAACCAGCCACCCCTCAACCCTCCCTGAATTCCTGTCTGCTCACACAAGGCAGACTGAAGCTACTGGAGGACAGGACACCTCTTGATGCCAGGATGATAGAGTAACACAGAGTGGGTTGGCTGGCTGTAGAAATTTCCGCTCTTAAAACGTTCTAGACCGTCACAGCCACCTCAACTGTAGTCTTTCTCACTCTGCCCTCTCTAACCCCTTTGTCCCCTCCCCCTCTCTTCTTTGACTCCCTTTATCCACCCCCTCTGTTTTCCCAAACATAGCTGCCCCCAGTCTTGGGCATGATGTACTTTGCTGCTCTGTCCCAGTCCAGGCCCTTATTGCAGGAGGCTGTCCCCAAGTGTCTTAGCTATTTTTCCGGAGGCATCTGGTCACATCATACCTGAGCTCAGACAGCTCCTTTATACAAACGGTGACCAGGCCCAGTGAGTGGTGCTACCCACATTTAGTGCCGGTCTTCCCACCTCAACCGAATCTAGGGAATTTCTCTGTACAGGTACACCCAGAGATGAAATAACCCTTCATAGGTTGTCACAAAAAGTTGACAATTAGCACCTACCATCACACTAATCAAACCCATGCCTGAGGATAATTTCTCTTCTCTCAGAATGGGCTGGATCAAGAGGCCACAGTGCCTGGGCAAGCAGATCACCTGTTGATTGGCGGAGTATGAGGCTCTGTCTGGACTCCCGTGTGCTGAGAGGCGGCTCCCCAAGGTGTGCCAGACTGAACTGTCTGTGGAAGCTGTTTTGGTAGTAAGGAGTTTGTGAATTTTGTGCAGTTCAACTGGTATCTAGTGGAGGTCACCGCTGGCTGGATTGGATCCTGCAGTGACTATGTGTGTAGAAGAGGTTCCTGGTCAGTGTATTTATACCGGGAGAAGGATGCTGGCTCCAGCCCTGGTAGCCCTGCCCTGTGGGGCAGAGGGGAAATCCTGGAGGGGAGGAGAGGCAGGTGGTGAGATAGAAGGGAACCCGAGATGCTGTAGGGATACTTTCCAGAAGAATCCTCTAAGGCGTGCGCGGATTTTGAAAGACGTGGATAAATGGGGATGATAGGTGGGGAGGGGTCATGCCTGGCGAGAGATTGCAAAACCCAAAGCTCTGAAGGAAAGGGACGAGACTAACATTGGGCTCTTAAAGTGCGGCAGAGAAACGGACCTGCTTGGCACAACTCCTAAAGGGAGGACCCAAATTCACTTTCCTTCCGCTCTTAATGATACCGACACGCTTGGAAATGTTTGCTGAGTGATTAGAAGACGGACAAGACTTTTGAGGATCGAAATACGGATGACAAGAGATCTTGCTCCTTGAGCCTGTTTCCTTTTCTGCCAAACAGGTCGGTCTCTGGCTCTCAGCTTTAGAAACCAGAATTCTAGGTTTGGGATGAGCACTGGACGCAGCTGAGTCGAGTCCACGTGGGCGCTGAGCCCAGCGGCTAAATCAGGTCAGCGAAGGGTCCCGGACGCTGGCCCCGACCCGCGGCCCCGCCCAACCTCTCTTTGTTCCTCCAGGCCCCGCCCCCTCTGCGTAGCTCCCTCTCCATTGGCTAGAGGGCGGTTCCTGAGGCTATGGGGGGCGGGACTCTGGTGAAGGGCGGGGCCTGTCGCGCTTGCGCAGAGTCCTCCGGCCACAGCTCAACACCGGCTGTCTCTGCGCCGGGCCCTGAAAGGGAGGCGAGCACTGAGCAGCGCAGGGCCCCGCCCCGGGCTCCATTGTTGAGGCAGCTGTCTCTCCGCGGGCTGCGCTCCTCTCGGACGCCCTGAGTGCACGAGCCACTAGATCCTGAGGTGAGGCGGCGGCGGCTTTGAACCCAAAAGGGTCCAGGTGTCCCACGATGTCCCCCGGCAAGGTCTTCAGGCAGGGTATCCAGGCCGGGCAGGGTCTCCAGATAGGACCGGGCAGGGTAGGGTCCCCGAGGTTCTTCAGGGTGCTAGACAGGGCTGACAATGGACTCCTGACAGGGCAGAGTCTCCCCGGAGAGAGCAGGGTCCCTATAGAGGACTAGATAGGGTCTCCGGGGCTAAGTAGGGTCACTGTGTGAGTCCCCAAGGCTAGGTAGGGTCCCCGAGGCTCTGCAAGATTCTCAGACAAGGTTGGAGAGAGTTGGCGGGCAGGAGTGGTTTTCCAGGGATTGGGCATAGATCCTGGCATCGGATAGCCAAAGGGCAGACCACGTCTTTGGACTTTCTGGGGCAGTCGCTAGACTGGACTGTGGTCCCTGGCTCGGCAGTCGACCGAAGCGGGTCAGACCGAAGCGCTGCAGGGATTGTGGCTGCCGCCTTGTGCTTTGGAGGGACGGGGACCCCGAAGGGACCAGCGCAGATGGACCCGAGCATTCGCGAGTCCGTGCGCCCTGGTATTGTCTCGCTGCCGGGTGGCACCAGGGCTCTGCGCCTCCAGGTCCTGGTCACCCTACGAGTGGGCTCTTTTGGCCCTTCCTCTTATCTGTAACTGGTTGACTGTCACTGAGAGGGACTTGGGAGGAACCCTTGTGTGAGGCCTTTCCTTCCTAGTCCCCTATGTGGTGGGTGGCTCCGGAGGTAACTGCGTGGACTTTGTGTGTGGGGAAGCTCGCGGGTGGAAAGGCTGTTTCTGTCCTGTATTGATACTACTGAGTTCGTGTGTTACTGAGGGTGACAGCGTGGACATGCACGCGTGGGATTCTGGTCCCCCCCGCTAGTGTGTGTGGGTCTTTCCTGTGTCCCATGGCTTGTCAACCCAGGCTTTGCCAGTCCCAGCCCCCGCTTTGGGTGCACATTGGACACTGGTGTTTCGGTGATGTGAGCCAAGCCTTGTGCGTGCTGGGCGCAGTTGGCCTGAAGAGGACCACTGCCACCCGTTCTTCAATGTATTGGTATTGTCCTTGCCCAGTGAGCTGAAGCGCCGTGGGGAGGGGGGTGAGGAAGGGAGGGAGGAAGGAACACGCTGCGCGTGCTCCCAAAGTAGCCTGCCCACGATCCGATCCGTGCCCTTCACCCTGCTGGTCCCTGGGGAGCATGGGGCTGTCACTGTGCTGGGAGCTGCAGTTCAGCCATGGAGTTTCTTACCCAGGAGCCGTGCTGATTGGAGGGACGGAAGCCTTTTTTGCCCTCTGTTTCTTGATTTCTTCCGTTGGAAAAAAAAAAAATCTGGAAAGCCAGAGTTGACTTTGTAGCTCCCAGCCAGCGCCTGGCAAGTGGAGGAAACTCTCCCAAGAACTTGGCGGGCTGCAGAGTGCATTTGAATCAAGAAAATCCACACCCAGGGAACCAAGCCAAAGCAGTTACAGTTGGAGATCAGATTTATGAAGGCAGCCCTGGGGTGAGGTCTAGGGAGGGGACCTGATGATGCTGCCCCTCGGGCTGGGCTCTCCTCAGTTACTAACTGAAGTGGAAGCCATTCATTGGTTACCGATGGATCCTTTTAAAATTCACTTGTCATATCTCAGGGATGATGATGATGATGGTGGTGGTGGTGGTGGTGGTGGTGGTGGTGTGTGTGTGTGTGTTGAAATCAGGATAGTGGTTTTCTGGAGAGGAGAGGAGAGGAGAGGAGAGGAGAGGAGAGGAGAGGAGGGGAGGGGAGGGAAGGGGAGGGGAGGGGAGGGGAGGGGAGGGGAGGAGAGGAGAGGAGAGGGCAGGCGGCAGTTGGAGCAAGGAGTTTCAATAAGCAACATGCAATTTGTTCTAAAAGATAGCCCATGTCTAATAGCAGGGATGCAAAGAAAACCAAGCTTCTAGCCATCGTGGCCTCGTTATAAATCCACACTTAGTCTCTGGCCTTCCAGCAGCTCACCTCTGGGTGCTTAGCTCTTGCCAACCTTTGTCTCTCAGTACTTTCTCCCAGAGACCTCCTGAATTAGTTGTGTCCTTCAGGACCTACCCTGTGAATTAAAGGGACATTGTGAGTTTGGGCCAAACGTGGTTACCTGACATAGCTTGAAAAATGCTGTGATAGACACAGACCCATTCTGAGCCCGGAGCAGGCAGGAGGTAGGGTAAATGAGAGGTCCTTTGTCTACACCACAAATCCAGGTATTTTCATGTTGTTTTAAAGCTACAAAGCCTTGACTCTCCAAAGCCATTTAATTTTTTTTTTTCCTGCCTGACTGGGGTGTTTTATGGTGTAGAGTACTTGAACAGAGTTTATTGAGTCTAATTTTGGCCCTGAAGTTGATTAACTGTCTGTTCCTGGGTAGTTTCTTCTCTGTGTTTTAGCCTTCTCACCTTTGAGGGTCTTAAACTAGACAATTTTAAAGAACATTCTTGGCCCTTAAACCCTTCATTCTTCTAACCAAATATAGCAGAGGGAAGTTGGCCTGTGGCAAAGGTATAAATACAGAAGATATTTGAAAAATGTAGTCTAAAGAACAAGTTACTTCCTTGCTTCTCAGTTTTTTGTTTTTTTAAACAAAGGCTGCTCAAGGGCCAAGGGAAGGCTCAGAGTCAGGGGTACTGGCTGCTTTGCAAAGGATCTAGGTTTGAGTTCTTACACCCATACGGTCTAGATCTAGGGTATCCAACACTGTCTCTGGCCTCCATGGGCACTGCGTACATGTGGTGCACACACACATGGAGGCAAAACACCCATAAACATTAAGTAACAATTTTTTTTAAAATGTTGGGTGTCTGTGATGGGAGCTTGCACTTTTAGGTGTTGTCTTGCATACTTTTTTAAAAATTAAAATTAAATTTTTGACCTTTTTGAAGATTTACACCTCCCTCTATATGTGTGTATGTGTGTGCACACGCTGGAATGGTGTCAGAGGTCAGAAGAGGGTGTCAGATCCCTGGTTCTGGGGTTGCAAGCCAATGTGAGCCTCCTGATGTGGGTGCTGGGAACCAATCCCCTGCAAGAGCAGCCAGCACTGTTGACCATGAGCTGCCCCTCAGTCATCATACCACTCTTATCCCCAAGGCATCACTCCAGCCCTTTGCAAGCCCTTTATAATTGTGTTTTGTTTGCATCCTCATTGTATCATATTTCCCCCTTAATGAAGTCGTTGGGTGTGGATCTGTTTTCAAGAGCATCTGCTGGTCTGTTGTCACACGAAGCCTGCCAACTGTGTGCATATCCAGGTCCCAGTTTATAGCTGAGATTTTATCTGGGAGACTCTGAAGCAAATGGAACTTTGAGAGTTCTATCTTGGGCTCTGTCTAAACGTTGAAAGTCTTATTTGATCTTATTTGCATGTAAAAAAAGAGTCACCAGACATTTAGGGTTAGGAAGAGAAGTTCCGGAGGAGAAACCAACCCTTCAATGCTAGTTTGTGTGCCTATGTGGTGAGGTGAGAATTCGCTGTGTAGTGCCTAGTGTCTGTCTATAGGAAGGACACAGTTCTCTCAGCTACTTCAATAATGACAGGGATTGAAAGTAATGATGGCAATTCCACCCACGGGTGATGCTCACTGCAACACTGCAACACCTCACTGCAACATTTACTCAGGATATATCCCCCTTTCAGCTTGAATCTCTTTTGTCTCCTCAGTACTCCACATGACTTGCTGTGCAGGGGAAGTCTACTTTATAAGGCGTCTTTAAAGTCTGCTGGATTTTCTCTGCGGTTTTCTTTCTTTCTTTTTAAATATTTAACTTGACCCTAGCCCCCTCAGGCTCACTGTGATGAGTACTTTTCGTTTGTAGCCACGTTGATTTCTGTCCAGATGGAGCGACAGGGCTCTCTGTGGAGAGACTGCACAGGGGCAGAGTTAGATTTGGACAGTCTCAGTATGGTCCTCTTGCCCATGTTCACCCATCACCAAACACATCATGTTGGTTAGGGACCATCTGTCCCCACAGTGTCTGGGATAGTTCTGGGTCTGCCAGGAGGGTTTAAACCATGATGTCACTTCCCCTTTTTCTGGAGTTTGATACCTCTGTGATCCGTAACAGTGGAGGAGTGACTTTTCTCAGACTGTATGTCTAGGTCTGTGCTGTCTCTACCACCCAGGGTTTCCTGGGTTACCTTTTCCATCATTAGGTTCCTGTGTCTGTTATTGCAGTTGGTCCCAGAACCTTCCTGTGTGTTGACAGGATGTAGATGTCAGTGGCATTAAGGATAGCTTCCTGTCGTTCTCCAGGAGGGGACCTGAGTTATATTTCAGCCCTAACAAGGCTTTTTAAGTCAGGTTCTCTCAGCTTCAGTTCCTTAATCTGTGCAAGCGCATTAGGTCTTAGCAATAGCTTAAAAACAAGCAACCAACCAACAAAAACAAGGAGATTGTTTGGAAGATCCACTGCAACTACAAGATAGAGGATTTTTTTTTTTAAGTTTTAAAATACTATGTTGCCAAAGTTATAAGAGAATGCTGCATCAAGGCTCGAGTTCCTCTGCTTTTCTATAGACAAGCAGTGTCCAGGATATGGTGTCAGGAAACTTTCCTTAGCACTGTTTTAAATCCTGAATCATGGGTACCATTTGAGAGACATTTTGGGGAAATCATCAAGTTCTAATTGCAGTTTGGTTATGTGGTTCATGTGAAAACAAGTGTGTGTGTGTGTGTGTGTGTGTGTGTGTGTGAGAGAGAGAGAGAGAGAGAGAGAGAGAGAGAGACAGATAGACAGAGATAGAGAGAGAGACTGAGAGAGACTGAACTTTTGATGGTTTCTGTAATAGTTCAGGGCCACAAGCACATTCCTTTTTGTTTTTGTTTACTTGACACAGGGTTTCTCTGTGTAGCCCTTGCTGTCCTGGAACTCACTCTGTAGAACAGGCTGGTCTTGAACTCAGAGATCCACCTGCCTCTGCCTCCCGAGTGCCACCACCACCCGGTTTACAAGCTGCTCCTTTTAATGACTGATTTTTTTCTTGATGTTTTGGCTCCTAAGGGACCTTCATGGAGACTGGGGAAGGCAAAGGTCAAGGCAGTCAGAGGCCAAGGCCAGGAAAGCAGCCACTTGTTACAACTCAGTGTCCCACTAGTGAGGAGCAAGTGTCAGGCTGGGTCCAGCTCTTGTAACACGAGGTTTGATTGGGCCATTCTCTCCCCAAGACTTCTTGGAAGGTGTACAGTGTCCCAGTCCCAGCTGTCAGCTTGTCCACATTTCTTCACCAGCTTCTAATGAATACTTTTGTTGCTCTAGTGTTCTAACAGGAGAACAGAGAGGCTCGCAAACTCAGCAGTGGGCTTCAAAGAATTTCTGTCCAAAATGCGAATGCTAGCATGCACTGTCCTATGAGGCATCGACAGACACACAGAATTTCTGTGGTGTGGGGAGGCACAGTGCTGTGGCTCAGCACTGTGACCAGTGACTCAGACAGGAAGAAGCAGGCCCAGTCCAGCAGGAGAGCAGACTTGTGCTCCAGCTGAGCACAGCCATTCTTTCCTATGGGGGTTGATGCTTCAATTTCCCGGGAACACTGGTATTGCTGGACTTGCAGGGTAAAGGAAAGGCAGTGCATTCTGGGAAACTTAAAGGTTGTAGTGTCCTAGGCAAATCAGAATTCCAGAAATTGGTGACTGTAAGGAAGGCCAAGATTTGTTGTTTTGGGTGGAATGTGGCCATCCCTGCCTTTTGTGGTGTGTGTGTGCACATGACACATATGTGTGTGCGTGCGTGTGTGTGTGTGTGCGTGTGTGTGTGTGTGTGTCACTGAAACTGAACCCAGGAGGTTGGGCTTGCTAGGCAAGTTCTTTGCTATTACGTGAAATCCTAGCCCCCAGCCCTGCCTCTAGCTTTAAGGAAGTCACTGAACGCCACACTGCTGGCTACTCTAGTTCTCTCACAGCTGATGTTCTTTTTTAGTTTCCTATTGCTGCTCTGACGGCCACAAAGTTAACCGCATCAACGAACACACACTCCATCTCACACTGTTCCCGAGCGCAAACTGTCAGGGTAGCGATGCTCAGCTCTAGAAGAGAGTTGCTTCCCGGCTCAATGTGTCATTGGCCATTAAACGTTTCTTACAGCCATAGGTGTATGTTTCCATTTCCCCATCAGTCAGACCATCATTCACTCTGAAAAGCTCTCTCTTCCTCCCTTCCTCCCTTCCTCCCTCCCTCCCCTCCCCTCCTTCCCTCCCTCCCTCCCTTCCTTCCTTCCTTCCTTCTTTCCTCCCTCCCTCTCTCCCTCCCTCCCTTCCTTCCTCCCTTCCTTTGCCACATGTGACCCTCAGATCAGACTGTGGCCTCCTGTCAAAGATGTGTGATATCCCTTATGCATATTGTTCTTCTACCCAGAGAAACTTCCAATGTTGATCTGAAGGCTGATGTGTTGAGATTGACCACCTAGATTACACAGGGAGAGTCAGTTTGTTATGTATTGTGACAGCCACAGGTTCTAGGGTTTGGGCATGGGTGTTTATGGTGGTTCTTCATTCTGCCCACTGAAGTCACCTGGTCCTCTGACTGCAGCATCCTGTGAGGTTACTTTGTTACTGTCCATTCACAGACGTGTAAACTGAGGCACCAACACTTTAAACAAATTGTCAGGGACACAGAGATTCCGTTGTGTTTGTACATATGAATGTGTGTGTAGTGTGTGTGCGCATGTGCACACGTGCTGGAATATGAAAGCCAGAGGACAACATTCAGGAGTAGGTTTGCCCTTTCCGTGCTAGGATCTGAGGACCAAACTCAGGCTGTCAGGCTTTTGTAGCAAACCCTTTTACCCTGGAGGCAGAGCAGGATGTCATGTTCCAGGCCTGCCTGGGCTACATTGAGAGTTTCAGGCCAGGTTGCATGGGGAGAAACCCTGTTTCGAAAACAAAGGCATATTGTTCTGACTTTCTGTGGAGGTTTACAGTATCAGAGACAGATCAGCCATCTACAGCTCGGGTTTGTTTTGGAGCACCGATGTGGCCTGCTGAGCTTAGAGTTTTGCCAAGAAGTCCTTAGAGAGATTCTGTTGGTGGAAGAAACACCCAGGTGGGGAATTTGGGACCTTGCCTTCCCGAGGGTTAGAGGGAGGACCCCTTCTTTCTGGAATGAACTCAGCCTAGCCATCTCAGCTGTCAGTCACGCTTTAAGGGTCGGTACATCCACTGTTTCAAGACGCAAGGGAAGCCCAGTAGATAATGCCTGGGTCTCCTTAATGGGGAGTCAGCGTGTCTCTGGGCAAGGGGCGGGCAAGGGGCCACTCGAGAGGACCACCAAGTGAGTGTAAGACCAAGCATGACCCTTTGTGATGGTTTCTCATTTAAGTCCAATTCCCTGCCTGCCCCCATCCCTGTGTAGCAAAGGACAGCTCTGCTCTGAAAGGAATTTTATGAGGAACCATAATCAACTGGAATCTGGACTGGGGTGTAGCTCAGCAGTGGAGTGTTTGTCCAGGGTGCACAATGCCCTGAGTCTCACCCTCACCTCTTTCAGAAGAAAATAGTCAGAGTAAAAAGAGCCCCAAACTTTTAAGTTTAAGATCGATTCCGAGTTTGGTGGACTTAGGAATGCCCTGAACTCCTGTGCGAATGTTTTGCGTGTGGGTGTGTTTCTCCTGGGAGAGGATTTACAGCTTTCCACATGTCTTCAAAGTGGCTGGGCTCCCTAAAGTTTAGGAATGCGCACTTAGTACTATCGTCTTGTCGGTCAAGTCTCAGATTTTTGTTTAAACATTAAATACCCATTTTAAACACAGTTACACAAGCACACAGTTTTAAGAGTCAAAAGTTCTTCAAAGCTTAAAACAAAAACATAGCAGTCAACCCTACCCTTGTCCACCCCAGCTCTGATCCCTAGGGGCCATCACTTTGAATGTTTTAGCAGAGAAGGGGAGGGAGAGAGGGGAGAGGGGAGAGAAACAGGGGGAGAGGGAGAGAGGAGAGGGACAGAAGCAGGAAGTGGGAGCAGGGAGAGAGAGGGAGAGCATGTGAGGGTGTGATTGTGGAAGGGGAGGATTTGGATCACCCCCTTGCCCCCAACTCTCTACTTCTTTGCCCTCCACCCTCCTAAGTATAGTCTTGTGATAGTTCTACGGAGTAAGAAATGCAGACTTGGTTCTTGTTTCGATTCTTGGTTCAGAGCGATGGAGGGGATAGGAACATCTTCCCTTCTAATACTCGGTCTCAGTACCCAAAGCATCCAAGGACCTTGGCATTACTGGAGCCATAGGATTGCATAACCGTGAGATGACAGGATAGAGGCGGCTTCAGGCTTGGGGCTGGCTGCCAGGAGCTTCAGGGCAGGATGAGGGTGGAGAATCTCAGCCCCACCCCCAGCCTCTGGGGAGCATGGGGCTAGAGGCTGAGCTAATCAGCAATGGCCAGTGTTGTAACCGGTCAGCCTCCATGAGGGAACCTCCAATAGAGCCCAACAATGGGCTTGCCAAGCTTGAGCTCACCTGCTATAGATGTTTGGGAATAACAGGGAGGTCGCTGTGCCCTGGGAGCCATTGTGTGTATTCCTTTTCAGGAAGAATTTCCCAACTTTTTCTCTCTAGATCCTTGTATAAAGTTTTTATTATGGTTTTTTGTTTTTTTTTTTTGTTTGTTTTTTGAGACAGGGTTTCTCTGTATAACAGTCCTGGCTGTCATGGAACTTGTGACGTGAAGCTTTGTGACCAGGCTGGCCTTGAACTCACAGAGATCTGCCTGTCTCTGCCTCCCAAGTGCTGAGATTAAACAAAAATTTCGAAACTCCTATAGTCCTTGAGAAATGTGGTTATACATATACACACAGGCACATGCATACATACTATCCTGGTCTCAAAGATGTAGTTAGATTCTTTAAGAGCTATTTTATTTTGTAATTTGCATGTAAAATGTCTACATTTTAAATATAGCCTTAGTATGGTCACCTCCTCATTGCAGTTCCTTCTGTGACCTTTGTTGTTGGTTCAAAGGTTTCTGTGAAGTTTGTGGCTCTGAAGGGTTCTTCCTGATGTGTGCAGCCTGGGATTCAGTGATGCTGGAAAGAGAACACAGTGTTCATGGGACTGAAGAGATGGCTCAGTGGTTAAGAGCACTTGCTGCTGTTGCAGAGGATGGAATTTAGTTCCCAGCATGCAGATGGTGGCTCACAACCATCTGTAACTCTACTTCTAGGGTACCCAAAATCCTCTTCTGGTCCCTGCTAGTACGGGACACAAACGTGATGCACAGACTAACAATGCAGACAGTTTTGGTACTTTTCTATTGCTGTGATAGAGCACCATGAACAAGGCAATTGAGAGAACAGTGGTTCTCAACCTTCCTAATCCTGCGACCTTTCATACAGTCCCTTGTGTTGTGTTGACTCCCAACCATAAAGTTATTTTCATTGCTACTTCATAACTGTACTTTTGCCACTGTTATGAATCGTAATGTAAATATCTGATAGGGAGGATATCTGATTGGTAATCCCTGTGAAAGGGTCCTTCAACCCCAAAGGGGTCGTGACTCACAGGTTGAGAACCAATGCTATAGAAGCAGGCCTTTATTTGGATTTAGGTTTCCAGAGGGCTAAGAGTCCATTATAGTAGGGAAGCCTGGAAGCAAGTGGCGGGCATGGTGGCTGGAGTAGGAGGCTGAGAGTTCACTCCCTTACCTCAGCTGCAAGCGTGAAGTCACATGTGGAGACTTTAGATCTCAAAGTCGGCCTTCAATGACATACTTCCTCCAGCAAGCCTGTTCCCCTCAATGCTCCCACACAGTGCCACCAACTGGGGACCACGTGTTCAAATGCCCAAGACTGTTGATGGAGACATTTCTCATTCAAATTGCTACACAGGCAAAGCGTTCATACACATAAAATGAAAATACAATAATTTTCAAAAAGAACACAGACACTCTGACGTGGTGAGAAGGCAATCGTGTGACTGAGAGTTACATGGGTTTATGACCAACTTCCTTTTTTTGTTTGAGTCAGGGTCTTGTAGAGCCCAGGTTGATCTCTAACTCATTATGTAGGCCAACCTGGCCTTATTCCTGCTATTCCTGTCTCTGCTTCCCGAGTGGGGGTATAGTGGGTGTGCACCACCATGCCAGACTGACTCTCATTTATCTGATTCCAACTCTTCTTAGCATAGACGTTTATCATAGACATTTATCATAGATTGGCCCTTGTATGTCGTCAGATAATAAAGGAATCAGTGTGTTGTTCACTTACAGACACATTTTTCTGTTTTGCTCCTTTTGTTTTGCTATTTTAGGCATTATTGAAAGGCGGGGACTGGACCTTGTGCCTATCCCCATGCTAAGGCCGAATCCCTAACACCAGTGTGATGGATGTCACTAGCAGGTGGGGGCTCTGCTAATCAAGGTCTAGATGAGGTGGAGAGGGGTTTCTGATGAGGTCAGTTCCCTGATGGCAAGCGACACAGACAGCATTATCGCCTCCATCCTTGACACATGAGAAAGATGTCTGTCTTCAGGGCAGAAAGAGTGGCCTCACCAGGAGCCAGATCTTGAATACCTCAGCTTCCTGACACCGCGAAATAGATTTCTGTTGTTCAGCCACCCTGAGTGTGAGAGTTTGTGTGGCAGCTGGCAGACGGATATAGACAGAGTTCGAGAATATTGATAGTGCCCTAAAAATAGATACAGCATTACATTCTTTTGTCTATAAAGATGGCAGAGTGAAACCAGGCTCTCTGCATCAGACAGCTTCCCGTCTTCTCTTTTCCCATTAGTGATCTACAGTCATACATGGCTTGATTTGTGTGTGTGTGTGTGTGTGGTGTGTCTAGCATCCATCAGTCTCTTCCACTGTTAAGGTGCTGGGTAGAATCTCAAGTCTGCTTTAAGGCTCATAATCTGGGTGCAGACTCCCAGCTGGCGTTCAGTTAGTTAACTCCCAGTTAGTTACCCTCATCCACTCATAATCAAGCTGGTAGCATCAACCTTTTTCTAAAGCACTTAGTGTCCTGTGCTTTTTGCAGTGTCCCTGTCCTGGCATGTGCTGTTTCTGCCCATTCATCCTTTCCCACCATTCACTCCTTCAAGAGCTGTCTTTCCGCATGGCTCTGCGATGTCCCAGTCAGAGCTGCCTCTGAGCGCATCCTTCAACAGTGCCCCTTTCAACAGCACTTTCCCCTGATCTTGACTAGTGCGTTGCTTCTGCCTGTGAGGCAGTATTAGATTTTGTAGCTATGATAAAGCCAATGCCTTGACTCTAAGCAGTGCAGCAGTATTCTCAGGGCCTTTTCTTGGCTGCTCTGGAACCTTTGCTACTTCCTTTTGAATGCATCCAGAAGGCTGCATTCAGCTGAGCGTCCATAGATGAGTGTGTTCATTCATAGTGTACTGTAGAGTTGCACTGTCTTCTTGGACCATCCTGGAAAGGTCATTCCCATTCTTCTGGGATAACAAGCTGTACTGTGTTGTTTGTAGTTCTCGTGGATTTTCATGGCTATGTCCGTAGATTGAATTCCTAGGTGTGAAATCAAAGGATGCACACATGCACAATTTTTGATTGGCACACATGGATTTCCTTTATCAGGTTCTGTTTTGTTCTCATAATGTGTGACTGCCTGTTTCCTCTTCCCTGGTCAAATGTTTTATTCTTTGATATTTTTCAGTTGGGAAAATTAGATAATACAATAATTTGATGGGTCTCATAGTATGTGTTAGACTAGGACCTGAGTTTGTCTTATAATTTCAGAGTTTGTGCACCTCCTGAATACTACTGTGAAATTGACATATTGCCCCGATGGACAATAACTGTTGAGTTTAATTCCTCTTAGATTTTTTCATTTATTTATTGTGTATGTATTTGTGGATTTGTGTGTGTGTGTGCGCGCACATGCACATGTGAACACCAGAGGTCAACCCCTGGTGTTTCTCAGGAGTCGTCCAATTTATTTTCAGAGATAAAGTCCCTCATTGAACCTGGAGCTCACTGATTTGGCCAGGCTGTCTGGCCTTCAAGCCCCAGAGATCCTCCTGTCTCTATCCCCAAGTGCTGGGATTGTAAGAGAGCACCGTCGCCCGAATCTTCACGTTTTTGCTGGAGATGGAGCTGTGTCCTGCTTGAGTGGAAAGCACACTGAATGAGCTGTTCCCTCTTGTCTCTTCTAGAGTGCAAACATTTTTTTTTCCTGTAAGAGAATTTCAGATTTAGAGAAAAATTTAAAAACATTAGGTACAGACCTGAAAATGCACTTCTGATAAGTAGACACTGGGTTTGAGAAACCTGTCAGTGCAGGGGGACCAGTGCCTGGGGCTCCCCAGCTCTGAGAAGTCTTTCTGAAATATTAGGCCTGCACTAGTGGCCACTGCCCCCGTATGAAATGTATGACATCAGTTTTTGCCTGAGTATTTTATAGGAACTGGAGCCAGCTCCATGGGTCACTTTTGTGCTGTAGATTCTTGGGGGAAATTATCTACAGCTCTCCTGTCTAATCCACATTTCTTATGTCAAGGTGTTGCTGATTTTTTACACACTGTCAAAGAGATGGCCCAGGTAGGTGAAGTTGGTAGTGAGGAGGATGGGTGTTGTGAGGTGTCTTTCAGTCCACTCTCTCTCCTCCAAAACCATCTCTTCCCATGCTTTAAAAAACATTTTTTTCCCCTGCCAGGTGGTGGTAGTGCATGCCTTTAATCCAAGGGCGGCGGGGGCGGGGGGGGAGGGGGGCAGAGGCAGACAGATCTCTGTGAGTTCGAGGCCAGCCTAGTCTACAGAGTGAATTCCAGGACAGCCAGGATTGTTTCACAGAGAAACCCTGTTTTGAAAAAAAATTCTCAAGTTAAAAATCAAACGACAATTTGGCTATTTTGTATTCTCTTTGCTGATTATCTAAAGAGAACCCGAGGAAGCTTCTATGTGGCTCCAGTTGAGACACTGATTTCTATACTCACCCTGCCTTGTCATTCTCCCTGCCAGGCTTTTAGTCCACCTGAGGCAAGTGGCATTTATCCTGATAGCAATGAGGCAGTGTACCCTTGTGGGTAAAGGAACTTCCATGGTCAGCAAGTGACACAGTAGACACAGCAGGGTGAAATCTGATCCCCAGCGGCCTCTTTCATCCATACGGCTGACAGGTAGCCAGCGTTTGGAGGCAGGCTGAAGTGAAATATGCACATCACACTAGATAGTTGTGCACCGGTCACTGCCTCCACTGACCTTTCCTTCTGCAGTGTTGACACTGAGCCGCTCTGTCTGCAGAAAGTGTGAAGACCTGAACGAATGCTCAGGGTTCAGCTGCACAGTTTGTAATGCAGAGACACACCCTCTGGAAGCAGCTCATAGTGATGGCTTCTGTGTGTTAAGTGGGAAATTAAACCCTGATAAATGCACATGCTTGTTAAGGGACTACAAGGGCAGATACATCTGGGAAGAAAAAATTGCAAATAATGTATTGGATAGAGGATTAGTATATATAGCACATAAAGAACTCTCTAAATTCAACAGTGAAACCATTTAACTAGAAAATGTTAAAAAACAAAATGGAGAGGTGGTTCACCAAAGAGTATGTGCAGGTAACCAATAAGTATACAAAAGACAGCCAGCATGGGCTGGGGATCTGTCTATCTCAGAGGGAGAGTCCTTGCCTAGTATGTGTGAGGCTCTCTGGGTTTAAAACTGCAGAAAAAACCCCAAATCACAGCAACAAACCTGTCCACAGTTAGAAATCACTAAAATAGTTGGGCAGTGGTGGTGGCACGTCATTAATCCCAGCACTCTGGAGGCAGAGGCAGGAGGATCTCTGTGAGTTCGAGGACAGCCTAGTCTACAAGAGTATCAGGATAGGCTCTAAAGCCACAGAGAAACCCTGTCTCGAAAAAAACCAAAAAAAAAAAGAAAAAAGAAAAGAAATCACTAAAATAAAAAATAGAAAAAAAATAGTAAGAGCAAATGCTGTGTGAAGCTGGGTCAAAGGGGCTGGTGGGAAAGAAAAGTGGGGCGGTCCTCCAAAGACATGTTGGCAGTCTCTCAGAAGCTAAACCGGGAGTTGTATGAATGGGCAGTTGCACTTGAGGACATTTATCTCTGAGAACAGAAAACGTGGTCACTCCAAACCCGTTCGTGTATATATACGTTACATGTCGTCGTTTTATTCCGGAGGCATCAGGATGCCATTCAAGGGTAATGACGAGACCAAACAACCGTGGTCCACGTGCATGGTGGATGAGAGATGAGTTGAGTTTTCCAGTCTTTCAAGCCTCTGTCATTCATTTTAATTATGCGTGTGTGTGCACGTGCATACATCTGAGTGCGTGTGTGCACATGAGTGTAGGTGTTGTCTGAGGAGGCCAGAGCTGTCAGATCGTCTGGCGCTGGAGTTGTAGGTGGTTATGAGCTGCATGGCATGGGTGCTGGGACCTGAACTCGGGTCCCCGGTAAGACCAGTATGTGCTTTTCACCTCTCGGCCAGGGACTCATTGTCCTTTCTACCCCTTTTCATATCTGTGTTTGATGGGACTTCATGTCACCTTTCCTCAAGCACACCTTTCTCAGGGACGCATGTAGCTGTGACAGTTGGCGTCACTGTCCCTCTCCCTCGGCAATCCTTCTCACGCCTCTCTCCCCACTGCATTAGAATGATCTGTCTAAGTCACAGCTAAAGGAACCTTGGAAAGTGGCCTATGCGCTTTCCAGATAGCGCCGGCAATCCATAAGTTGCTTTCTGTGAGGAAGCTGGAAGACTTGTGAGAGATTTCTGTTTGCAGTCTTAAGGTCAGGGAAGACTCCCAGCCCCACAGGGATTGTGTGCCACACTGGCTGAAGTCCTGGCTCTGGAGTCAAAAGATCCTTTATGTCTTGCTTCTAATAAGAGGGGGTGTTTTTGGGAAACTCACTGAATTTTTGTGCATTTGGTGTTTTTATTTTTAAAGTTATTTTTAACGTGTGTGTGTGTGTGTGTGTGTGTGTGTGTGTGTGTATGCATTGCATCTGAACGCAATGTTTTCAGAGGTAAGGAGAGGGTGTTGGGTCCCCATGGAGCTGGAGTTCCAAGCACTATGAGGCATCACTAGTGGGTGCTGGGAACTGAAGTTGGGTCTTCTCCAAGAGCAGGAAGTGCTCTGAACTGCTGAGCTATTACCCATCCTCTTGGTTCTATTCTCAATGAACCTGGAGCTGATGAAGCAGTGTGTCCCGCGAGGTCCCAGGGAGAGCAGGTGAGATACGCCGTGATACTGCTCCACAGCCTCTGGGGAATACAGCTGTGTCAACAACATTTCTAGAACGTGAAGAAGGCTCATCTGTAATTCTACCTGAAGACCTGAAAGGTACAGTGTGGTCATGCCTGTGACCCCCTGGGTGAGGTCCAGCCTGAGGCAGCCCACTTAGGTCTTCACGGCAAGCTGCACTAAGCTAAGACACCTGCCCCACGGTGCAGCTGTGGGAAGGAGGCACAAGCTCCTGCCTGCATGTGGTGGGATGTCTTCAGTGGGGAGGGGCAGGGATGCACACCGTGCCCTTCAGAAAACAGCCCTCTCAGCTCCCTGCCCTCCAGGCAGTCTCCACTCCTAAGAAGGAGGACAGGAGAGAGAGGAGTCAGTTTTTGGTAACCCGCCAAAGCCTTCCTCAGCCAGTCTGTTCACAGAGTGACCCGCATGACAAGTAGAACACTGTGAGAGGCAGATGGATCCCGTCGGCTCAGTGCTTTCTGGCTTTTGTGGCTTCAGAGTAGCCAGTGACAGGGCTGCCAGCTTGTTGGCTTTCAGGGGAATGCCGGGTCAGCCAAGAGGCTGAGACAATGAAAGGAACACAGGGGGCAGGGGGTGGGGTGAGGTGGCATCCAGGGAGATACCGGAGCCCTCTCTTCTTATATTAATACATGTCTTAGCCAACCCAAGCACCATCCATTACAGTCCCTGACAGCAAAGGACCTCTAGAAAGATCAGCGATGCAGGAGAACTTGCAAGGTTTGCAAAATGAAGGCTTGAATTGCTAATTGCGAAACACATGCAGGTGTGAAACAAATGTTCTCTCAGCTCGCGTGTGTGTATGTGCGTGTGTGTGTGTGTGTGTGTGTTTCTACTTCCTTTTCCATCTCCTAAGAATGGACAAAGTAACAGCTCTTCACTTACTTTCTTGGTTGGTGGCTGGAATTTCTTTAATAACCTCTCTGTTCTGAGGGGGATTCTGCAGCTACAGTATCCTCAGCTTTCTGTTTTGTGCCCTTCTTTCTCAGTCCCCGGGGCTCAGAGCAGAGCCAGCAGTGACACCGAGGGAGTAGACCAAGCAGAGCTGTCTTGTTTTGTGCTGCTGTGGCCTCCATCTCCCCTCTTTTTAAAAGGGGAGATCTGAACCGTTGGTGTGCTTTGGGGTATGTGTAGGCAGCTGCACATGAATGCATGTGGTTCAGACATGAATTTCCTCTCAGAATTCCTCTCAGAATTCCCCGGGCTCAGTTAGTCCCTAGGCTTCTGGCAGGGAGAAACAGGAAGTATTTTGTGTAGAAGTCTACACCCAAATTTCTCTTCACCTGTGAGTTTATTTGGTTTGGCTTGGCATAAATCGGAGATCTTAGTTTCTTTATCCAAAAGAAGAGAGCAAACACTCCTGTGTTGTCAAGGGTAGAGGCTGCCTTGTCTGAGTCATTCTCTAGTGTTCAGAATCTCAATGAGTATGTTGAGCTGGGCCAAGTGTGTGAGCGCCTGGGACAAGGGCTTGCAACCCTGACTGCCTCTGGGGTTTCTGGGAAAAGCACTCTTGCTTATATACCAGGCCAACTGAGGTAGGATCTTTGTGTGCGGAGTGTAGGGAGCAGTTGTACAACAGAGGCTGAGGACCTTGGTCTGAGGTGGACTGCTGTCGCCGGTAGACAGCGCTGCTGATGCTACCTCTCTCCAGCTGTGCCTTCTTTCAAATCATGCCAACATCATGCAGACAACATGGGAACAGCTTGCCACTCCATTCTATTGGAATCTTCCACAAGCGTACTCATTGACCTTCACTCTGTTCTGACCCTTCTCCCCTCTCTCCATGGAGGAGAAAGTGGATAGTTAGTTTCGCAGGCCCACCGTACATACCATTTCAATGGTGCAGGATAGCCTCGAGTATGAAGTACTCAGCAGGTGTTTACTGCACTCTTGTCTCCACAGGACTGTGTGGGATGTTTCAGAAACAGCAGTACTTCCTTAGCCAAGGGCTGGTCCTCAGCCTCACCAAATGCTGTGTAATTTTAGGCCTATGTTTAAGTTTATCTACACCTAATTGGCTTCCCCTATGAAATGGATATCGAGCTGTTGTTGCCCAACAGGACTGTCTGAGGTTTTCTATGCAAATGTATATAAACGACTCAGCTCAGTGCCAGCCCTGGAAGCACTCAGTGACTGATGGTATCATGGCCCCACCACCCTCGTCATCCTTGTCATATTCCAACATAAATATTGAGAATTGGTTTTAGTTTTCTTTCTGTTGCTGTGATGAACACCACGAGCAAAAGCAACCTGAGGAGGTAAGGCATTTGTTTGGCTGATGCTTCCAGGTTAAAACCCATCATAGCAGGAAGTCAGGGCAGGACCTAGAACAGAAGGCATGGAGGAATGCTGCCTCCTAGCTCCTGGCTGGCTCACAATCAGCTGTCTTTCTTACACAGCCCAGACACACATGCCTAGGGATGGTGCTACCCATGCTGTGCTGGGTCTCCCATATCTATCATGAATCAAGACAGCCTCTCACAGACGCAGCAATAAACCAATTGTATTGAGGCAATCAAATGAGATTCCTTCTTGCTAGGTGTCTTTAGGTTGTGTCAAGTTGGCAATAAAACCAAACAGGTCAGAGGAAATAAACTTGTCAACGACAGCACACTCTTAGCTCTTGAACCACACATATTTTATTTTAGATTTTAACTGGTAGCATTAATTTACTACTAAAATATTGTGTCCTGGGATACTTAAATTTCAAATGAATATATCCAAAGGATTTTTATAGTTGGGCCATTGCTATGAAAAGCTGATTTTAACCTCCGTGAATGGGCAGCCTGCTGTTTGGTCCATTGCTTTGCTTTCTTCTCCTGAACGCTATGCTGTGAGTTCCATGACCATTTTCTTAGTTGATGTTCTATTTCTGTGAAGAGACACCATGACCATGCAACTCTTTTTTTGTGTTGTGGGGAGGGGGTTGAGACAGGGTTTCTCTGTGTGGCTTTGGAGCCTGTCCTGGAACTCGCTCTGTAGACCAGGCTGGCTTTGAACTCACAGAGATCCACCTGCCTCCTGAGTGCTGGGATTAAAGGCATGTGCCACCACTGCATGGCAACTCTTAGAAAGGAAAATATTGAATGGGGGCGGGTTTACAGTTTCAGAGGTTTTTGTCTATTATCATCATGGCGGGAAGCATGGCAGCACACAGGCATATGCGGTGCTGGAGAGGCATCTGAGAGCTCTACATCTGATTGGATATCAGGAAGAAGGAGAGACACTGGGACTGGCTTGAGCATTAGAAACTTCAAAACCCACCCTCGGGGTCAAAACCCTCCAGCAAGGCTACACCTGCTCGAACAAAGCCACACCTCCTAATCCCTATCAAGTGGCACTACTCTCTAATGACCAAGCATACAAATCTATGAGCCTCTGGCGGTCGTTCCTAGTCAAACCATCATAGCCATGATTCCTGGAACCACGGGAGCCAACTGACAGCAGCATCCTCAGCTACTTCAGGGACATGCTTCCTTGCAGCCCTTCAATGGTATTCTCTAGGTGCTGCCCAGCACAGGTGGGTGCTCCTCATCCAGCCCCACCCCCTCATTCTATTAACTCTCTCATTGGCCTCTTTCCCTTTTATTCCTTTCTAGCCTACCACCTCTTCTTGAACAGGGATTGTTGTTCTTGTCAGTGTTGAGTCCCCAGCACCTAGCAACCACCAGTACACCAGTATGTATTATATACTCTGCACACATCTGACTTCATGTTCTAGCAGAGTAAAGGAAAGCCTCAAGTGATACTGTAAAATCTACAGTGATAAAATGCAGCCAGGTGCAGTGTTTGGGAAGCACAGGTCTTTCCACAGGTGCCATGTGACCTGCTGAATGACGGTGGCATGAGAGGGATGGTCTGTGCTCACCCTTTTCCTCCTTCATTAGAAGTAGTGTAGTGTCCTGGCACATGTTCCAAGCCACAGTCTGGTACCTCACTGCTGAGTTTGACTCTATCCTGAAGCCAGGCTGTTCCTTTATTACATGGGCATTGATGCTCAGCTGTAGATGGGAGGCTGAGTATGTGATTTGTAAGGCTCCTTTCATTCTTCAATTTTAAAAAGGTTTACTTATTTTTATGTGTATGAATATCTACCTGCATGTATGTACACATATGTGCCTGGTGCTTCTGGAGGTCAGAAGAATGAACTAGAACTCGAGTTAAGGTGGTTGTGAGCCATCACGTGAGAGCTTGGAACCAACCAAAGTCCTCTGTAAGAACAGCAAGATCTCTTAATCGTTGAGCTGCCTTTCCAGCTCCTCTGACACTTTAATTATTTACTCATATTTTATGTGTGAATGTCTGCCACATGTATGCAAGTATACCATTTGTGTATCAGGTGTTCCTGTATTTCATATTAACTTGACCACAAGTTCAAGTCATTTGGGGAGAGGGACTCCTAGTTGGAACAATACCACAATAAGATTTGCCTATACACAAGTCTGGAGTACATTTTCTTGATTGATGATTGATGTGTGTCTGAGCCCTCTGGGATGTGGGATTCCCCTCTGTATGCTGTGAATATATTTTATTACCATTGGCTAATAAAGAAGCTGCTTTAGGCCTACAGCAGTGCAGAATAGAGCAAAGTGGGAATTTCAAGCAGAGACAGAGGAGGAAAGAAGGTGGAGTCAGAGAGATGCCATGTAGCTGCCGAAGGAGAGAGATGCCCACCGGTAAACCACAAGTCTCGTGGTAAAATTCAAAATAATAGGAATGGGTTAATTTAAGATGTAAGAGATAGTTAATAAGAAGCCTGAGCTAATAGGCCGAGCAGTGTTTTAATACAGTTTCTGTGTGATTATTTCGGGTCTGAGCAGTCAGAAGACGAACATCAGTCTCTGACTACACCTCTGCAAGAGGGCAAGTGCTCTTTAGTATTGAGCCATCTTTCCAGCCTTCTCTGTGTTCCTGTTTTATTTTGACTGAGACTCGTGTCTATCAGGATAAAGGACAAGATAGCCAGAGAACTGTTTTCTGTATTTACTTACTGAATTTGGCGGCCCACATTAGGGCAAGAGCATCTTCAGTGAGCCAGAAGCAGGTGCTGATGGTCTGTTGCATGGTGGGTATGCAGCTGTTCTAAGGTTCCTGGTGTCAGTTAAGAGTGTTATGAAGAGGACAGTTGAACAACAGGGTGGTCTGGAAAGGAGAGGCGCTGTGGCAGCTTAGACCCGGTGCAGTGCATAGGAAGTGCAGTTGCTGTGTGTGTGTGTATGTGTGTGTGTGTGTGTGTGTGTGTGTGTGTGTGTTTGTTTTAAAGATGTGTTGAGGATTCCAGCCCTGTATTTCTCTGGGTTGTGCTCAGGAAATTAAATGCCATTTTGTGACATTGGAGAGTTTTTTGACCTTTGCTGGGAGCATGTACACAGGCTAACTAAAGCATTTACTGGGGAAAAAAAATCTAATTGTTTCACTGTGTGGTAAGATTGGGTGACATTGTGGGAAATTAGATTATAACAAATTTAAAAGACTCATGAAAATAAATCAGTCTCTAACACAGAAAGAGACATCAGCTGAGAGAGGGCAAACATGGCCAGTGTGCTGATATGACGCCAGTCCTGGCTCTTCTTCCATGGGCAGCACATGCCCGATTCCCAGATTCTCCATCCTGTTGGCTGGGGACACAGCCTTACCTTATGAGTAACATGGGACTCAAGACTTCTCTGATCCTGGGCTCAGTCAGTTGTACCTTTCCATCCTCAGAGTCTCGAGACAATCATCCTCCAGCCAGCGGGGAGGGACACAGCACCTCCTGCTTGTCTGTGGCTCTGATGAACTCTAAGTGCACCCCGTGTTGAAAATGTGCCACAGCCATTTACCTCTTACAGCATCAAAACCATCAGAAAAAGATGCCTCTTCTGTGGAACCCCTCTTTTCTGAGTGACCGCGTGGAGGCGTGAGGCAATGGGAGGTGGGCGTTAGCGTCATCCAGGCCTCTTGTGGACCACCACGTTTGGCTACGTGCATGGTTCCACGCCACTTTCCTTTGCTGGGGAGGATACTGCTCTGATGTCATCTCACCCTGTTGCTATTAATGGCAATGGTGATTTCTTACAAACGGTTAAAACTTAAGATCTTATCTTCTGCCCCAAGAGTCCTGTGAGAAGGGCAGACATGACTGCTCCTCCTTTCTACATGGTTTGCCTGTGGCTTACAGAAGCTGCTGGCCTAGGGTACTGGTGGAGCTTGGAATAGGGCTAAAATTTGGCCTGAAATTTCTAGGGTCCCAGATTCTTAGAGTCAAGTCTGTTATTGCTATAAACCAGTGGTTCTCAACCTTCCTAATGCTACAGCCCTTTAATACAGTTCCTCATGTTGTGGTGATTCCCCAACTATAAAGTTACTTAGTTACTACTTCATAACTGTAATTTTACTACTGTTATCTATCATAATGTAAATATCTGGTATGCAGGATATCTGGTATATGACCCCTGGGAATGGGTAGTTTGACCCAAAGGGAGGCCATGACCTACGGGTTGAGAGCCACTGCTGTAAGCAGTGATCCTGTGAGTTGGGATTGTACCTGAGTGATCCATGCCTATTCAGCCCTCCCTTGTGAAGTGTCTTGTATTGCTGCAGTCATTTGCATTGCTGAAGTGCCTGGCTTGGTCCCACCACTGTGTACATCTCACGAGTATGTGCTGTGTTAGGAGCCAGCTATGACATTCAACCCAGAAAAAACCAAACCAAACCAAAACCAAAAATCCAAGTTAAAGGAATTTTTACATGGGGCATTTTCATTTTTAAATCTCTTCCAATAAGTCTATCTGTTTGTCCCTTGCAATTCAGTTTCAGCCCGGAAGAGCAGCTGTGTGCCCAGAGGGCTTTCGGACTTGAGCCTGTGACAGATGAACTTCATTTGTCGTTGTGCGAGTGTGCTTTCCTTCTGTGGTTTTATTAGACCTTCCTTCCAAGTGGAGTGGTTGGTTCTATAAAAATCACACTGTCTTTTTGAAAAGTGTGACACTAATTTTATGGGACGATCTTGCGAAAGATGGACCTGCCAGCCGTCGAGCATGGTGCTCCAGGCTCCCAGCCTTGGATTCCGACCTTGGCAGTCCAGGAGAGAGAGGCGTCTTAGGGCTGTGAATGAGTGGTTTTGTTCTGTGGGCTGGTGGTTCTAGGTTATTATTCCGAGTTCGGGTTGCCATTTCTTTCAGTGTGAGACTTGAGTGTGGAGAGAGGAGGTAACTCCCTCCTTGCTGGTAAGTCCTGGGGTCTGGAGGCCCTCTGTCTTTGTTGTGCTTGCTGTCTTAGGGAGGTGTTCCAAAGGTCAAAAAGATAATGTCTGTGACAGTGCTTTGTACTTTTCATTCTGGAAAATTCCAAACCTGCTTGTGCTTTTGAAGATGTTTCAGGTGCAATTGAGCCCCCCACTGTGATGTTTTAACTGATTTAATGTCATCCTAGGCCATGAGAACCAAGCCCTACTGTCATTAGCCCTGCTTTACAGGTATGGAGCAGAGGGCATGACACAGTTAGAGACCTTGCCCAAGGCCACAGAACGCTTTTTAAACAATTATGTCTTCATTTATTTTGACGTTTTTAGGACAAGGTGTCATGTGGTCTAGTTTGGCCTCTAACATGCTAAGAAGCTGAGGCTGCCCTTGAACTCCATCCTCCTGCCTCTACCTCTCACGTTCTGGGGTCACAAACATGTCCCACCACACCAGGCCTTCCATTTTATTTGTTATGGACACATGGTAATTGTAGGTGCGTGTGTAACAAGGTGACATTGCAGCATGTGTGTATAATAATCAGATCTGCATGACAACTGGGCTGTCACCACGGACATACCATTTCTTGGTGCTGGGAACATACAAAACCCTCCGCCTGGCTGTTCTCAAATGCTAAGTTAATTGTTATCAACGCTGGTGTCATAGAACTCTCAAGTGGTAGTTCTGGGATTCAGACCCAGGCTTCTGGCCCCAGCTGTCTCAACTACTGAAACAGCCTCCTCCTCACCTGTCATTCCTTCCTCACTGATACTCTAAGGTACAGCCGGGCTTGGGACCCTTAGGTCTTCCAGTCCCCTGTGTGTCTGAGGCCTGACCCAATTACTCAGCACGTGGTAGGCACTGCTGAAAGGTTTCGTGAGTGGTTTCTAATACTGACAACTTTCCGTTATCTGATAGAATTTATGCACCCCCTTTCTTCATATGACCCTTGCGGCTGTGAGACAGGCAGTGTTTTCCTCCCTTTCATGGATAAGAAGATTAGCTGTGAGCATGGATTCATGGCTGGAACTCTGGGCTTCCACACTCCAGCTCCATGCACCTCTCTCCCGAACTTGAACGCCACCTGAAATCCTGTTTTCTAATGCAGGTTGTCAGAAGTACAGGTAGAAAGGGCTGTGGTCTTAGATACAGAGGATTTAATGAAGATGAGTCCTGCTGGCAGCTGGAATTGTGACGGGCTCCTTAGGTCCCACGCGTGGAGGTCTGTGTGTCATTGAAAGCCCCCCCCCCCCCCCCCCCCCCCGCCATGGAATCCTAGTGTTTTTTCTTTGGAAGATTGGAAGCCTCGGTGAGTTTACACTGCTCACCTGTCCTTGCACCTCTTCCATCCCGGGTGACGCTTTGATTTCTTCTCTGACATTCTTGTTTTGCCTTCTTCCTTTCTGTATTTCTCTGATGTCTTTTTATTGTTTTTGAATACCAGAATTTCAATATTTTTCCTGTGTGAAAAAAAATTTGAGAATTGGCTCACCATTTCTTAGTTCTTAAGGAAGACCCACTGAGGGAAGGCTGGAAACAGATGAGGTAAAGAAGACAGGGCTTGTAGGTACAAACAGACATGAGTGCCAGGGTCCTGAGGAGAGCAATGGAGAGACCTCATAGCAGCAAACCCCATCTAGGCAAGGTCTCTCTCTCTCTCTCTCTCTCTCTCTCTCTCTCTCTCTCTCTCTCTCTCTCTGTTTGTGTGTGTGTGTGGGGGGCTTCTGGGCCGCTGGCTGTGTCTCAAAACCTGTATTGGGGATGGTGCCTGATCTGACTGGAGGGAGGGGATTCCCTGGGCCTCTGCTGGCTGTGTAGACAATGTAGTTTTCACCCACACTTGCTTTCTTTTGGGAAGTCTGGAGTTTTGGTACAAGCTGTGTAGAGGGCACCAGTGTGAGCTGCCCCCAGTGATAGCCCTGAACTCCGAGTCACTGCTGGTCCTGCTGGAATATCTTATGTGTGCTGTCACAGCTTACTGCTGGAGAGACTTAGGTATGTCCTGTGTGATTCCCCTGTGAGAAGAGTCCAGAAGTTTGCTCCTGGTTTCCTGAGCATACTCTGTACCTACCCTCTGCTGATTTTGCAGTGAGTCTCTTCATTGTAAAGAGTCTTAGCCTGACTCACCAGGGGTCTCTGTGGATCACTGTCCTGGGTGACCTTAGGGTGGCCTTGAAAAAGGCACCCCAGCACACCCGCTAACACATTGGCTGCTTGCTGAGATGTTATGCTCCCCTCTTTGAGATGTCTTTACTCTCTGTGTGTGCACTTTACTCTGTGTGTGTGCATGTGTGTGTGTGCTTGTGTGTGTGTGTGTGTGTGTGTGTGATGTACAAAGAACCCTCTAATCTTGCATAATTACAATCAGAGCTCAGGAAATGGTAGTGGGGAGACAGAGAGGAATGAAGGGTGTTAAGGATGTTTCATGGAGGAGAAAGGCTGTCATAAGTGGAGTCTTCAGGTGATGAAGGGATCGATGCCGGGAAGTGAAGGCAGGAGGAAGCAGCTGGGGCAGAGATAACTGTTGTCTGGGCTATGGGCCTGGCAGAGCCTGAGCCTGCAGTTATGTCTAGGACACTGTGTTCCCACGAGTGTGTTAACTAACCCATGGGCAACCTGTCTTTACTCAGGACAGGAAGTCGATGGCTTTGCCCAGCATGGCTCTTCAGGACAGCATATCCTTCCCTGTGGAGGAATCTGGATGACGCAGATAACCATTGCTTCTAGATGCTGTAGGGAAACAGGGCCGAACATTTGCAGCCCCGTGAGTGATGGGAGGAAGGGCCACTGGCATGGAGCCTCATCTTTCTGCGTTGTTCCGGGACTGAAGGAGTCAGGAGGCAGTGAGCAGAGCGCAGGTCATGTAGGGATCCTCTTTGCTTAGGTGTGTGTAGTTATTTCCAGATGCCCAGAAAGGCTCCTGAGGAAAACTCAGCAGGGCGTGGTGGGTAGAGGTTATAGGGAAAGGGCAGTGCCACTATTTGTATACTTTTTAAATTTTTGTTGTTACTATAGTGTTACTTCTTAAAGATTATTCTTATTTGTTTTATTTTTGTGTATGGGAGCTTTGCCCTTGGGTATGTTGGTACACCACTTGCATGCCCTGTGCCCTTGCAGGCCAAAAGATGATGTCAGATCCTGGGAACTGGAATTACAGGAAGTTGTGAAGCATCATGTGGATGCTGGGAATTGATCCTTGGTCCTCTGGAAGAGCAGTCAGTTCTCTTACCATGAGCCATCCCTCCAGACCCTGCTGCTTGTTACTTTTATGTCTGGTTAACATTTGTAACTAAAGGAATATTTGCTTTTGAGTGCTCGTTAAAAGATCCTGACTGGTGTTCACGGATAACTTCCTTTCTGCGTGGGCCTCTGTTTTCTCACCAGGAAATGGGGATGAAACACAACACTGCCATAGAATCATGGTGAGAATGGAGCAGGATGCAGTGCTGGGCCTGGCATGGCGAGTGCTAGCAGGGGTGATTATCTCAGCGTCCTCAGAGGAACAGAACTCTGGCTGGTCTTTGTGACTCACATAGTGCCCCTGCAATAGCTAATCTTGGGGGTCACCATGACACATCTGGGATCTGGGAAGAGGGTCCCTGTGGCTTGTCTACAAAGCACTTTCTGGATTGTTAATTGATGTGGGCGGGTCCAGCCCACTGTGAGAGGTGCCCAGCCTGGTGGGCCTGGGATGTGTAAGAGAGCAGGCTGAGTGAGCCCAGGGGAGCAAGCCACTGGGCAGTGTTCCTCCATGGCCTCTGCTTCACTGTTTGCTTTGAGCTCCTGCTCTGGTTTCCCTGATGGTGGACTGTGATCTGTGAGCTGAAATAGACTCTTTCCCACCCAGGTAGCCTTGATCATGTTGCTCATTACCAGAAACAAAAAGCAAACTAGGAGGGTGTCCCTAGACTTGCTCCTGGAAGGGACTTGGATCTCATCTTGGCAGTGTGATGGATCAGGAAGGTGTTTGGGGCTTAGCCTTTGCTGCAGATTAGATTTCTGGCCTGACGTCTTGGGCAGGGTATCCAATTCTCCATTCCTTGTGTCCGTAAGATGGACTCGGCAGTGCTTTTACGTTCCTGTGGGGGATTCCAAGATGCAGACTACATGGAATATCACTGGGTGTGACAGGGCAGACCAACGCGGGGCCAGCAAGTGTCTGTCTGCCGAACAAAGGAATCATCTATCTTTGTGGGGAGCAAGTTGCTTCTGTCTCCTTGGCTGTCGTAGGAATGCAAGGCAGCTTTGTGGCATCCGCCGCAGGCTGTGGATTGCCTCTCCCGGGTTTGGCAGTTGTCATGTACCACCATCACAGCTGCGCCAAGTGTAGGCACAGCTTGCCTTGATTTACATTCTCGGATGTTGGCGCTATTTATAAACAATTAAGAAAAGATGCAGAAGCCTGTTTATGGCAACCGGCAAAGTCAGCCAAATACGGAGAAATCTGTTAGCGCAGTCTGCTCGTGTGCGAGCACAAAGCACTTAAATAAACATGCACACTTGCCTGCATTTAAAGTTTCCTCTTTTAAAAAAATGACATTCTGTCATTGACCAGATTGTTTACAGAGCCTCATCCTAAAAGGGCAGAAGTATGCCTATCAGACATCCGAAACTCGAGCTGTCTTTAAACAGAAAATGTGATGTCTCCCCAACCTTTTGGACTGGTTGTGGGGAGTGCAAGATGGAGGGGAGAAAGGTGTCTTCTTACAGACTTCAGGAGTGAGCTTTCAGTGTCTTCCTTTAAAAAGAAATATGATCATTTAAATCATTTTAAAGTGTGTGTGTGTGTATGAGCGTGCAGGTGCTTGTGAAGGTCGGAGGCATCGGATCTCCTCTGGAGCTGGAGTTACAGGCAGTTCTGATGGGCTAGATGTGGGTATTAGGAACTGGCTCCAGGTCCTCTGCAAGAGCAGTTCTTGCAGTTAACTGCTGAGCTCCATCCTCCCTTGGTAGCCTCTGTTTTCATTCCATGTTAACATCCATTACAGCTACAGGGCAGGGACTTTTTTCCTCTTTGTATTTCTCGGTAGCCTTTGCCGGCTCCTGTGTTTTGGTTGATCTGTCTCTATTTGAAAAAGAGATTTCTCAGGCTGGGAAGTGGTGGTACACACTTTTAATCCCAGCACTCAGGAGGCAGAGGCAGGAGAATCTCGGAGTTTGAGACCAGCTTAGTCCACAGAGTGTGTTCCAGGGCAGCACAGAGAAACCTCGTCTTGAAAAACAAACAAAAAAACAAAACAAAACAAGAAAAAAGGAAAAATTTCTCACTATATAGTCACTGCCTGGCACAGAGAACACGTAACCATTTGTTGAATGACTTCCTGAATGGACCGGGCAAGGCTTGACTTTTCTGTCCGTTCTTGGCAGGTGCTGTCATGTGATCAGGGACTGTAATAAGTTGAGGCCCCTCAGGTCACTGTGGGTGACTGACTCTCCTCAGGTGCTTAGCTTCAAGGTGTGACCCTAGGGTAGAAATCTAGAGACAACAGCTGCAGAGAGGAAGATGTGGGTCACCTGCGACATGGTATAGCATGGGAGTCACAGCCTGCAGTAGTGGGTGGAGGTCTCTGTACTCATAGAGAAGTGGCAGCCAAGGCACAGTTTTGCTGCAGGTCACATGGGTGCACTTCTGCCCTGTCGTGCTGGGATTGAACCCAGTCTATGTGATGCTAAGCAGAGGCACTATACCAAGAGCCACGTCCCTGGCCCCTGAAGCTTCTCAGCTGCTTGGCTTTCCCACACTTCCCTGTGTGGTGAGCTCCTGGCCTTCCTCTGTGTAGCAATGAGGGGACACTGTACTGTGCACCATAAATGGGGAAAGAAACCCTCATGCTAGAAGTGTCCACATGGCCTGGGTCTCGAGAATTCAGTCATTTTCAAGGCCCTTCAACTCTTCCTCTACATATTATCAACAGATAAAACACAGAAGGAGTATTGGAAATGACAACTTTAGAAAAGGGGAAAAATCGATTTGAGTTTCTGTTTATTCTTGGTTTAGAATCAAGGTTTGTTAGGCTCCCGTTTAAGGTGCAACTTGAATCTGTTAGTCACCATTGTGTGGGACTGGAAAGACAGATGCAGCCCTTGCTCTGTCTCGTGACAGGGCACATTCATTTGAAATTTGCATGGGGAGAAGCAGATGGTGTGGCGAGTAAGTGGCCAGGTGCCTGGTCATTGATAGCTTTCTCCTTCCACCCATCGCTCTGTGAGCTGGGACCAAGAGCCCGCTGAGAATTGATTATCATCTGTCCCCAACCAGCTGGGTTCTCTTTCATGCCTGGCTCAGAAAGATGGCTCTTTTTACAGCCAGTCAAGATGCATTGTTGATTTTCTTGGAATCATGAAAATTTTACTTATTCTACCCCAAGTTTTAGAAATAGAGCTTTCCAAAGATCCTCTGTATTCTTTTTTAAAAGCTTGTTTTTTTTTTAAGTATATAAGTAAGGTTGAGGTGGTTTTTTTTAATGACCAACATAGTAGTTTGTGTGTGTATGTGTGTGTGTGTGTGTGTGTGTGTGTGTGTTTATGTGTGCACAAAGCCTGCAGAAGCTAAAGGAGCATCAGATCCTCTGGAGCTGCAGTTATAATCAGTTATGAGCCACCTGATGTGGATGCTGGGAGCCAAACTTGGGTCCTCTGCAAGAGTAGAAGGTACTCTCAACTACTGGGTCATGTCTCCACTCCCAGCTAGGTGGATTTTGATGGGAATGAGAAGGTGGGTTCTGCTGCAGCATCTCCAGGATGCTGGGATGTGAGAGGCTGGGGAATGATGGTGCCTCAGAAGAGCTTTGTCTTTGTTTATGTTGAGTTCAGAATTTGCCTCTTTATAGGTCGAGCCTCTCTTAACTGAAGTGGTTGGGGCCTCAGATTATAGCGGTTTGGTTTCAGATTTTGACTTCACTGGTCAAACATTCCTGATCCAGAACTGAACAGTGGAGCTGCATCAGTTAGAAAGTTTAGGATTTGGGAGCATTTTGAGATTTCAGAGTTCCAGTCTTAATTGTCCCACTGTATCTAGGAAAATGACAGAACTTGCAGGAACATTCTTGCTCATCCAGTCTAGCCACCCAGGGGCCCATGGGGAGGGCATGTTTGGCATGCTGCCTGGCTGGGATAAAGCAGCTCTCCCTGACCCCAGGGTCTGCCCTGGCTGGCACTTCTCATCCCCTTCCTACCTCCTCCCTCACACCCAGGTGGCATCATGGCGCATGACTCTGACTCCAGTAGGAGCTTTTCTGCAGCTGAGACTGTGGAATGACAGAGGGAGGCATGTGGTTGTACAAATGGGAGCTGAAAATAACGGAGCCAGTGATGGCCTGGTCAGAGTGTCCTGGTGGAAAGTGTAGGCATGTGATACAGTTTAACTTAGAGAAGTTGGGGTGTAGCAGGCCCCTTAGCTTTATTAGTTTTCCTTCTCCCTACTGGGCACACTCTGTGTGTTTCCTTGTCAGTCCACCTTGTGAGCTGGCTTCCAGCCTCTTCCTCGCAGCAGGCCTCACACTGCATTCCTCCCTGGAGCTATTCTCACTGGGAAGAGCATACTTTCGCTATCACGGGGGAGGGCATTGCTAAGGTCCGGGATGGACTCCCAGCAGAGGAGCCTGCAAGGCTTAACACAGGCAAAGCTCTTGTCTGACGAAAGCAGAGCTGGGCGTAGAGACACGAACTCCCCAGAGGCGCCGGTGGTGTTCTTGGCTTCTGATCCAACCTGTTGCTTAGCCCTTTCTCTGCCTGTGGCCCATGCTCCTCCTGGCTGCTGTGCCATGTGCCCCTGCCATCCACTCCTGTGCTTCAGTGAACCCTTACACCATTGCCAGCTTATGGCAGCTGGGATGGAAACCGCAGCTCCTGGCTTTCCCAGGTTTTCAGTGGCTCTTAGGAGTTGGGCTCTGGTCCCTGTTGGTTGAAGGTCTTGTTTCAGAAGCCATTTGTTTGGGGGGTATGCACACTTGGCGCTTTTTAGGCTGGCATGGGTAGGGTCAAGGAAAGGGGCCAGTGGCAGTTGGTGACAGCTGTCTTCTTCCCGTGGAGACCACCTCCATACGCAGTCCTCACCACCCCTCTCCAGCCTGCTCCTGGAATCTGCACGTTCCATCTTTATTTGCTAGCCTTGGTCATTTCAACATTCAGTTTCAGGCTCTGAAAAAGAATGAACATTTTGGACAGGAAAGACCATTTGCCAATAAACAGTTGTCATGGGGAGCAGGATGGGTGCATTCTGGGTATGTGGCTGTTGTCTCATGCTTCTCTCTAATTGCAGGTTTTTATGGCTTAGTAATAATTGGAGTCACTGAGAATGTTATTCCTGCAAGACTTATTCAGTGTTACTTTGTTAGAGATGGCTAAGTTCCCAGCCAAATAGATTTCTGGGTCATCACTGTTGCCTGGTCTGAAGGGAGGCATGTGAGTGTGAAGATCATTACAGTCATTGAGAGCGAAACACATCTGAGGCTTTTTGCCACAGTAGTGATTGATTGATTGATTGATTGATTTGGTTTTTTGAGACAGGGCTTCTCCGCGTAGCCTTTGCCTATCTATCTATCTATCCATCGATCATCTGTCTGCCTATCTATCTATCTATCTATCTATCCATCGATCATCTGTCTGCCTATCTATCTATCTATCTATCTTTGAGGCAAGATTTTTCTATATAGCTCTGACTGTTCCAGAACTCTCTCTGAAGACCAGGCTGGCCTCAAGCTCACAGAGATCTGCCTGGCTCTGCCTCTCAAGTGCAGGGATTAAAGATGTGCACCACCACTGCCATATTGGTTATTAATCACAGAGTTAACGATGAGTTCTTGAGCTTGGCTCCCCTAGATAGACTCCCTTTGTTTTCCCTTGAGATCCCAGTCTCTCAGATGCCCACAATCGGCTAGTATTTTGTGCTGGTTGAAACCTATTTTCCATCTTGTTTCAAGTCTCTCACTCACCCACCACCCCCTCCTAGTACTAAGTTTGCTAGGCCCAGTTACCTACTCCTTAGTCCAGCTTCTGCTGTCTGTTCTTAGATCCTGTGGGGGTCCAGATGGATGAGCAGAAGCCACCACACACTTATCTGGGGTTTCAGAAGAGGCAGAGGCTCATTAGTTTGCAGTCCATTGATAAAAATGAGGTCTTGTGCTGTAGAATAAAGGCCTTTTCAATGTCTGTCTTTCTTGGAAAAAAGATGATTTTTGTTCCCGTCCTTTTCAAACAGGAAAATTCTGGTTTGCTGTAGTGCATTTTCTGTGATGCATGAGTGACTGGTGAAATGCCATCCCCTCTCAGACACTAGTTATCAGGTGGTACCTGTGAGCCTGTTGTAGTGTGACCTTGCTCATGAGACTTTGGGTCCAGGGGAAGGTTCACATTTTCTCAGCATGCTCCACCCTCTATCCCAGCATCAAAGTACTCTAAATGTTCCCTAGAATGTCTCCATTTCTGTGTATTTTATTACTGTGAAATTGAGACTATGCAAGGGACAAACTGTGGGGGATATATCCCTAAAATGTGTGTGTGGTGTCTCCTCATATTGCTGACACTGTCACGCCTGGATCCTTTATGGAGTTTCCTCCGCTCACAGTATTGTGGCGGAAAGCTGGTGATCAGGTGGCCTTGAATTCCCAGCAAACGGCATCAGGGAACATGTAGGATAACTTGGATGAGACTGGAAGCCAAAGAAAGATCATGGAGGAGCCAGAAATAACCTTCTCTGTGCTCCACTTCATAAAGGTCCATTTGCTCAGCCATGCAGAGGGCAGAGTTCCTAATACATGAGCCCCCGGGACCACCCTTGAACCTTACCCAAACTGTAGTGGGAGATGAAGACTTCTTAGTGTTTCATGGGGAAAAAAATGGATGGTCTTAATGGGAAGAGTCCCTGGCCAGGAGAGAAGAGGATGGTTCATGAAGAGGGGTGGTGGGTTTCCCCCTCTTTGTTTATTTTGACATAATTCAGACATTTGGAAAGGTCTCAAAAGGAGTACAAAGGTTTTTCTGTTTGCCCTTCACCCAGGGTCCCCAAACATGGCCCTTTCTCTGTGTGTGTATTTTCTTAGGTATTTGAGTGTGAAGCCAGAGTGCAGAGGTGAGAGGAAAAGAGGACATTTGCAAGAGCGACCTGAGAGAAGGGGAAAGGAGGGAGGGAGGGAGGGAGGGAGGGAGGAGAGAGAGATGTGGGTGGGGAGGGGGATAGACAGATGGTGGGCCAGTTTAGGGCAATGGTGAAGGGCCAGGAGGACTGCATTTGGAAGGGGTGCCTAGGGAGACTTGTCTGGTTTTGGTTGGGATGGTGGGTGGATAATGGCCTGGGCTGCCCGAGCTCTGCTTTGCCTCAGTGAAGGTAAGCCTCAGTCACCGACTGACTTCCTGCTCTGAGTAACCAGGCAGCATCTTGCTTGAAAGTTCTGCTTTTCCTATAGTTCCTAATCCCTTGGAGGCCCTATTTCTGTAATGCTTTATCACCGCCCCAGGCTGCCCAGGGTGTCTCACACCTGTGATTAGTCATTGCCACCGCATTCCACAGTGGTTATGCCTGAGTCCTTCACAGAAGGTTCTTGCAAATAGCTGGAATCCAGGGCAGGGGTCTAAACTGAGGCAAACACCTGGGAAGCAGCATTGTGTAGATGGTATTGAACGCACGTGCATATGGTGTGTGTGTGTGCGCGTACACGTGTGTGTGTTGCATCTGTATTAGTATAGTATATATGTTACTGATGTTCCTAACACTGTTGAGCCTGGCTACTTTATGAAGTTTCCTGTCTTTTGAAGTGGTGCTGTCTTTGCATCACAATTCCTTCCTGTTAGAAAGGAGCCATGTTTGGAGGAATAGCTTCCTTGTAAAGCACACAGGGGACTAATGTGAGTTCTGAGGGGCAGCCAGAGCAATGGTCCAGTGAGCACTGGCTGGTGACTGTGGAGAGGGCAGGCTGCATGTTATCTCTCTTTAATCTTTCCACCTGCTCTTTGTGGGTGGAGAGGAACTCTTGATAAACTTCCTTTTGCGTAGAAGATTATACCGGGAATGAAAGTGGCAGTTGCCAGGATTTTCTGAAGGCCTGGTTTGTGTCGAAAGACAGCGCCAAGCTCTACACATAGGACATTTAACAAAATAATGTCCGCAGTCAAGCCTCTGGCCACCCCAGCTTTACAGAGCACACTCGAGGCTACGTCCAAAGAGCTGTAAGCAGGACTTCCAGGGCCCGGAGTTTCACATCCCAGAGGAACCTGGCTTTCACCCATCCTGCGAATGCAGTAGCTCCAGTCCCTGAAGCACAGCCATGAGACAAGCCTCGCCTCCAATTTGCTTCCATTAACACCCTGGCATATGTTACCCAGAGCGAGGTGCCCACCGCCCTGCCTCCTGTTCCCACACTCAGGGGGGAAAGCCATCTGCCTGGGATCCAGGAGGAGAGACAGATGCCAGCTTTCAGCCTCCACTCCCAGGAGAGCCATGGCCCATCCTCCTTGGAGCTTTAAGGCTGTCTCACGCCTGCTGTCAGGAGCCCCAGGCTCTTCCTTCTGGTTCTCAGAAGAGAGCTGATGACACAGCCCCTGGGCTCAGCACCTTCTGATGACCAATGAAAGGGCCGGAAGGATGCAGGAGCTCAGCTGCAGTCTCTGTGGACAGCTGAGCTGCAGGGGCCAGTGAGAAAGCTCCTGAGGGATATGAGGGTGGACTTCGGTATCACTGGCCACGCTTCCCAGTGCCTCGTGGGGCCGCGTTTCTCTTTGCTTCTGTGCCCCCTTCCGAGTGCTTCCACGGTGTTAGGATAATGTGCTTTGTCTTGGGTTTCAGGCCTTCCCTTTCGGAGTTTATTTCCGTGAACCCAGAACAGATGCAGGGAACTTTGATGTGGTATAGGCTCTTTTCCTGGTTTGCAGAAAACCCAGCAGTTCTGAGATTGGTGGAATATTCCGCTGACTGGGTGGGTGTGGAACGGAGGGGGAGGTGGCACTCGGAAGGTCCCTTATCTTCTGCCGCAGGTCTGCCCTTCTTAGGGGTTGTGCCGCCCATGCCTTTGCCTTGGCTTTCCTACTGTGGAAGTGTGATTGAGCCCGCACAGAGCTCAGGAGGCAGCTGGTGTTTTCCCAACACGATCGGGTGTCATTGATAGATAGAAGGGGTTGCCAGGGCCTTTAGGCTCATCTCCCCTCTTCCTGCAAAGACAGGGAGTGTGAGTCGTCCTCTATCCATCGCTGATCCTTGCACCCTTAAACATCCCTCAAAATCAGGGCAAAGAAGTGCAAAGAGGCGTGTCCTCGTCAGATATATTAGAGAAAGCCTGTGTCCTGTCACCTCCTGTGGCGTTACTGGCAGACCTTGTGACCCCTTGATGCGTTTGTTTTCCTGGGTTGTGGAAGGTGTCTGTGAGACGATGTGGAGGCCTTCCTGGGCTGTGATTGTGCCTTCTCTCCTTCTGTCATCTAGAGAGTACTGTGTGGCCCTCTCTCGCCTTCTGAACTGGAAGGCTGACTGGGGTGGGTGCAGGAAATGTAGCAGGAAATAGTAGAGGGAGTTTGAGGTGACAGAGGCTTGCTTAGCAGGATGCTGTCTCAGGGTTCTGGAAGACTCTGCTTCCACTGTATCCCTCGCGTCCTCTGTTGTAGTTTTTGTGAACTGTATTTTTATTCGTTTATTTTCTGTGCATGCGAGCGGGAGGGGTGTGTGTGCTGCATATGTGTGAGGAGAACGGGACAACTCACAGCAGTTAGTTTCCGACCTCCACATTTGGGTCCCGGGGATGGAACTTAGGTCGTTAAGCCTGGTGACAGATGCCTATACTCGCTGAGCCATCTCGCCAGTCCCCAAAGTTGTAGCTTTAAGAACTCAATTAGGGTAGGCTTTTTATTTAATAAAGCAGTGAAGAGTCACATGATCAGGCTAGAACTGGTTAGCTGTCTGGAGGTCCTCATGGATCTGGATGTCTCCCTTGGAAGCAGCAGAAGGTCTGTGGAAGTTGCCAGCCAGTGTCCCTCCTGCGTAGAGCCTGCTGTCCCCGTGGTCAGGTGGTGCCAGCTGTAGTATGGGCTTAGTTCAGTGGCTGTGGCACAGGCTTGCAGGGTGCATGGTTGTTTGTTTCTTTCTCCTGCGTGGCTTTCAGTGTGATTGTTCCTCTGTTTAGAGGTGGTGCCAGGTCGATTGTGCCCGTGTGCCCTGTCCTTGCAGGGATATTGAGTGTGAGTAATCTTTATGTATTGTGTTGGGCCTTGTGCCTTTACACATGGCTTTCATCCCTAGGCGATCGTGTCTGCTTAGTTACAACCATAGCGGTGTGCATAGGACACACCTCCTGGTTGTCCCTGTGACTTAGAAGCCTCGTTACTGTGAAGGAAGCTTGTCAATGGGATTCTAGAGAACCACAAAGGATGTCATTCCCTAACACCTGACCTCTGTACCATGCACCATGCCCAGGCTAGGCAGTCATGCCTCTCTCCAAATGTTGTGCCCCGTGGGCCAATGCTTTGTGCATTCCTGCCTCTTCCCCTACGAGGCCAGCTACATTTCATCAGGGTCTTGGAATCTTTGGATGAAGACAGAACTGGTATGACCTGATGGTTTCTGTTCTTTCAATCTGTGCGAGCTCTTTGCCTCTCTTAAATCTCGTTTTCCTCACCCACAAGATGAGAAAGTCCACTCACTCCTCTTTTTTTGGCTCCATGCTTTCCTTTGTGTTTGAGTGTGTGTTTTCTCCCTCTGGTACCTGCAGCAGAGCCTACCTTCCTCCTGTGGGTAGCCAACTAAGCTCCCCATCCCTGTTCCTAATCCATTTATTGCTGCCAGCCAGTAGCCCTTTCTTAAAATTATATTTATGCAGATCTCATATTACCAGATAGGACAGTGTTTCCTGTTTTACCTGGTTACCTTGGCCTGTTGGGTTTCTCCAGATCTCTGCTGCTCACAGAACCTCAGTCTGAGTTCAGAACTCATCATCAGCCCTGGAGTCACCTGGCCAACCTCCTACACCTAGGTCTGGGGAAGCCCTGACTGGCTCTGTGGCCAGGTGCTGTGGCTGAGTCTGGGATTGTGTTTACTGGGATTTCATTTTATGGGTGGGTGTTCCCTTCATGTAGCTCTTTTGAGAGATTTAACTGGGTTTTATGTATGTACATATGTATGTATGTATGTAGATGTATTATGTATTTTGTGGTTTTTTTGAATCAGGGTTTCTCTTTAACCTTGTCTGTCCTTAAACTCATTTCACAGACCAAGCTGGTCTCAAGCTCACAGAGATCCACCTGTCTCTGCCTCCCAAGTGCATCACCACCGCCTGGTTTATTTACCTGGGTTTTATGTGTGTACTTTATTTTTTTTTTATTGCTGAGGGTAATTCTGGACTGAATGTAGTTTAACGAGGCCTTGGGCCTTGTTAATGGTCCTTTAGGTTGGACTTGGTTTTTGGCTGTTTTGGATAAAGTTGCCAACATTGTTGTGTGAATGTGTACAGTAATGTGTCTTGTGTAAGTCCCTGGGCATGGGTTCCTGGGCACAAGTGGGGGCATCTTTAACTTTAGGATGCTGTCACACTGTCCTCTGAGGGTTAGGAGTGGAGTAAGAAAGATTCCCTGTCCCCACTGGGGGAATGTGTTTCTGTCATTTAAACTTTAGTTGGCTGGTAACTGTAGGAATACACGGTGATTTGGTTTGTGCATTTGCGATGAGGGACTGCAGCACCTTCCTACACACTCAGAGGCCTTTTGCAGCTTTAATGGAAAAATGTCTCACTCCTTGGCCTGCTCATTGCTGGACTGTTTGCCTTTGTACGTGCTTGGTGTTCAGTGTAGTGGCGGAAACACTTTGTCAGGCACGTCTCTTCTATGTGGTCTCTCATTTGAAAAAAAATGTTTTTTTCAAAAATTTTGTTTTTTAAATATATTTTGATACTTTTGGTGTTCTTGGAAATCTGAGGCTACTGTAAAATTCTAAATGTTTTCTCCTAGGTGTTTTACGTTTCCCTCTTTAGTCTTTGCTAAAGTGATGTGCAGATGGGAGAGGTTGTGGGGGCTTTGCTATGACTGACAGGGTTCACTAGAGGAGATCCGTATTCCCTGCGTGCTGTGGTTCACAATGCCCGTTTTTTGGCTCATCTCTTAGGGAATCTGCCCATGAGGTTGTAACTGATGCCCTCCCCATCTTGTCTCAGTCCACTGCCTGGTCTTTTATGTTCCTTCTTTGCTGATACTGGAAAGACGGGGGCTCAGGACCCACTGAGTGACCATGCGAGATTAGATGGGACCTGAGCTTACTTAGGCTGTGGGAGAGAGTCTACCAGAGATCTTGACTGATCTGAGTGATTTGATTTGAAGTTCTTGGTGCACTTAGGTGACCCATAGTATAAACACTTTATAGTGAACAACTTAATTCTTATGGTCATAACTTTGTTTTTGGAAATTCAAAGTTTTCCCATTAAATCAAAGTTTTCCTGAAATTAATAACTGTTTTTAATTGCATGGGAACAAATAGTATAACAATAAATCCAACTATAACAGTGTTAGCCAAAGATGATGACACAAGACATTCTGGCCCACTTGCTTTATTATAGTAGTCACAATTCTGACTCTCTCTCTCTCTCTCTCTCTCTCTCTCTCTTTCTGTGTGTGTGTGTGTGTGTGTGTGTGTGAGTGTGTGTGTGTGTGATGTTTGCTTGTTTCTTCACTTGAGTGTATGGGATTGTATACTGTCCACCTTGCCCTTGGTACCCAGACATCTTTGCAGTGAGTTTCTAGTTCTGTAATGGTCACATTTTCTTATAACGAATAGAGCATAAATATGCCCTTCCCATGCTGTGGAGATGGCTCAGTGGTTAAAGCTCTTGCCCCACAAACATGAGAACCTGAGTTTGGATCCCCAGAACCCACGTAAAGTCTGGATGTGTGTGGCAGCCATCTTGCGTTCTAGCCTGGGAAGACAGAGAACGGGTGCTCAGAGTATATAGCTAGAGAGATAAGATGAGTAAGATCCTGTTCTGATTAACAGATCCTGCCTCCATGAATAAGTTGGAAGAGAGATCAAGGATAAGAATGAACATCAACCTCCATAAACCATACATGTACATGTGCCCAGACATGTGTGCCCACATACATGCAAGCATGCACATGCATGAAAACGGAAATGAAAAGCAGCATAGCACTCCGTTCTGTCCTTAGGTCGCTCTCAGTAGTTACCTCGCCCCTCATCTGGCTGTGCCTATTCACATTCTAACCTTTCACCAGCACTGCACAGCCTCAGTCCTCATTCTGGAAATTATCTTTTCAAAATGGAGAGAAATCAAAACCACTTTTTCTAAACCCTCTGCCACTCCTGTTCCTGGTGCTATGGTTCCCTGTGCTGTGCTTGGCTCTGGACTGTGGGAGCGTGGATACCCAGGACTGCATCTGGTTGGTCTTTCAATTTTGAATACAACCTTGTGAGCATAGTGTTTGAGAACTAGTTAATTAAACTGAGTGGATTAAACTGGACAGATGTAAGCGGGGTGGGGATACCATGCTTCCCATGTCGTGTCTGCACTCCCCTGAGTGACCTGTGAGCTCCGTGTGCCTCTCCATATGAATCAGACAGTCCTCCCCTGTGCTACTGTGAGCTGACTTGCACTATAGTGAGCAGAAATCACATTCAGATCCTGGCTGTCTTAGTTTTCTACAAACCAGTGTAAGGGTATTGTCTCTTAGGACTTCTCTTAAGAATTATAATACTTCCTGGAAAGGCTGGGTCCTGGGGATTTTCACACCAGTCCTTGGGAACTTTGTCTGACCTGGATCTAACTTGCTCACCCGCCAAGGACAATGCCCAGAGCCATAACCATGCTCCTACAAATAGACTTTCTTCCAACATGGATGATAGGGCCAAAATTATTGCAGCATCTACCCGAAGCTGAGCACATTGTCATGGTTCTGTTCACACACGAGCTAAGGAGAGCTTCAGGTTCCATTCCCAACAGTATCTGGACTGAGGATCTTCCCAGCAGCCTCTGGGATCTTCCCAGCCAGCATGGCTGGGCAGCTGACTCTTGAGATTCCGACATTACAGATTAGCGAACGGAAAGGAAAGAGGTTTAGTGACTCTCGTCCACAATCACTCAGGCATTCAGATGGCTGTCATCTCAATTATTAAAGATCATCAGATGCTGTCTTCCAGCCAAGGGAAACTTAAAGCTCGGCCGCTACTACTTGGAGCTCAAGGCCAACCTGTAAGCAGCCTCCTTAGATTATGCTGAGGCCTGGGGAAATGTTTGGAAGAAGCTGTTGGAGGAGTCTGAACTATAACCCTATAAGGGAAAATATGCTTGGCCACACTCGGGTGGTGGCTGCTTCCCTTCCCTGCCACTGGAGAGCTGGGTCCCTTCAGCACACGCTGAGAATGCGCTTCAGCAGAAGAGGCCCTGCCAGGTGTGAACTGCCCAAGGGAAGGGCTGTGTCCCAGTTGGCCTCCTGCCACGCTTCTCTTCAGTTCTAAAGATTTCACAGAAGCCACAGTTGCTATTAAGGGATAGCATATTTTTCCCTCGGCAATTTTCTCTTTAAGACACATCTCAGGGACCCTGCCTGTCAAGGAGATGAGAAATTCACTAGGGAATTGACCTAGCACACAGAGCAGGTACCAGTCAGCCATCATGCTAGACATTCCTGCAAAGAGAGGCTCCCTGAGGCTCCTGGCTCACATCTCCCCCTGCCTTGGGGAAGAGACAGACTATGAGCCCCTTGGTACAGTGTCAAGTAGACTGGAATGAGGGTATTTTGGGGGGAATTTTTGTGGGGAGTTTGGCAGTTCTTAAATCCCTGGCCCCCGTCTGTGTTCAGTGACTGCCATTTCATCTAGCATAGGGCGCTGGGTTTCAGGACTGGATTGTCTGACAAAGTGTCTCACTCTGCAGAGCCTCCTCAGCCTGTGCCACAGGCCAGTCACAGGCTGCTTTTAATCTTATCTCTGCCACCTGTTTTGGAGATGATAAGATCACGAGGGACCCTTGAGGAAAGAGCTTGAAAAATGCTCAGGTCTTAGGAGACCACTAGTTAGTGTGTGTGCAGTCCTCGGGCCAGGGTCCAGCAGGAAGAGTGGACTGCAGCCTTGAGCAAGGCTTTCAGTCCTCGAAACACTCTCAACTGAAGAATTAATTGCTCAGATCAGATTGGCCCTTGACTGAGTCTATGATGCATTTCCTTATTTGCTACTTGAGGTGGGAGGGCCCAGTCCACCATGGGAGGTGCCATTCCTAGGTAGGGCTATTTATGCAAGGTGGGGGTTTCCATTCCTTGGCAAGTGAACCTGGGCTGTATAAGAAAAGTAGCTGAGTAAGCTAGAGAGAGAGAGAGAAAGAGAGAGAGAGAGAGAGAGAGAGAGAGAGCGAGCCTGTAAGCAGTGTTCCTCCATGGTTTCTCTTCAGTTCTTGCCTTGGTTTCCCTTGGTGATGGACTGAAAGGCATAAGATAAAATAAACCCTTTCCTCTCCATGCTTTTGGTCATGGTGTTGCTCACAATAGAAAGCGAGCTAGGACTGGCAAGCTGAACATCTTACCAACAGACGCTGTCTTGGAGAACGATTTGTACAGTGCTGAGCAAAGCTTAGTGGGAGGGTTGGTCTTGAGGGACGTTACTGTGGTGGCATACCTTCCGTGTTGTGGTGACAGGGTTCTTTGAATGCTATCTCGAAAGAGTTAATGTCTCTTATTCAGAGAGCAGAATTCAGTGTCAAGGTAGGAAAGGAAGATTGGAAGGGCCCCTCCCAGTGTGCCTGCTGTAACCCTTGGTTGGGCTCCTATTTGGATCTGAGTGGCTTTGGCCAGGACTCTCCTCCTACCTCTAGATGGTGAGGCTGTGCTGTCTCAGGACTGCAACAGGTGGCCCCAACAAGCATGGGCACTCTCATCCCACTGACCCCCTAGAACCGTTGCCTTTCCTAGTGAGCCAGGCAGGCCATGTGGTCAGGTGTGCAAGTGTTTAGCATCTGTGTTCTAAGAAAGGCATTCTCGGTGTTTGCCCAGGAGTTACCTCTCAATTGTCCAAGCTTCTCACTGCTGTGCACAGACAGCTTCTCCAGGTCAGAGTGGGGCCTTGCTTCAACTGTGCCCCCCGACTCTTCCAGCCCAGTCTCCCTTTGCTGTGAGACCTGACTGTTGTCCCTGTAAAGTACTGTGCCCCCTCTGCCCTGGTGTCTTATAGACAACCCAGACATATCCAGTACTTACTGAGAGCTGAACAAGATGCCAAGGGTCCTTACAGTGACTTGAGTAGGCACAGCTTGCCTTTTCCCTAAGAGCTGTCAGTGGCTGCCCTATGCCGTCCCTGCAGTGCTTTCTGTATGGACTGTGCTTTAGGATTCTAGAGGTAAGCAAAGAATAAGCTGGGTCTCAGCAGGTGATGAGGCTTTGCCCACTGTGCTAGGTCACTGGTCCATAGCTAGCAGTTTAAAGATACTTGTTAATTCATTAAACACTAGTCAACAACACATATTAACACATAGCAGATAGGTTTAGGAAAAATATCTTCATTTACTAGAACAAGGCAAGCAGAAAGAGACATTGTTCACTCTGTTTGCTGGTGTGCTTGACATTCGGCTCAGTGGAAGACAGCTGGATTCTCATCTATATTCAGACTGAGGGGAAGACATCTTAATGATGGAAGTAACCTCGACTGACTAGATAGCCAGGAAGGGGGGGGGGGAGGGCGTTCAGTGACCTTGACAGAAAATGGTGACGGCTCTCTTTGCACCGTAAGCTTGGTGACTGGAGTTTCTGATGCTATCTGGCTCTAGACCACAGGAGATGTTGTGAGGTCACTACATTTCAGGTTGTCTGTCGCCCACACTAGTTGTACAGTACCCGAGCTGTGCAGGTGACATTGTGCGGTACCTACATGCTCTGTTTCTCAGAGTCACTCCAACCTTATTAGAAAAAGTCTTGGGGGTTGTCACATTCACGGTGGCTGACACAGACTCCAAATTCCTAATGGAACCTCAAAAAGGTCATTGAAAAAAAAGAAAAAACCAACTATCAACTGATTCCTCAGAAGTGATGAGTGCAGTTAGCTTGTTTGTGAGAGGCGTCTGCGAAGTGCTGGCTGGGTAGACCTGGGGGTGGCTCAGTGCCTGCCTAGCACCCAGGAGGCTTCAGCTAGTGGCTGAGACGAAAAGAAAGTGTGAATGAATAGTTGTAGCTGGCCCGTTATTTGTTCAAGTCAGGTAACACAGGTGGCTCCAGGCTCTGTCGTTTCTTCTCCAGACCAGCATGCTGCCATCTCCAGAAGGGCTTCCTGAGCCACAGCAGGGGAACGGGCCAGTCTCAAGGGTTGAGACTTGATACAAGCAATGGTTTTTACTACCTGAGTAGTGTCAAGGATATTTTAAGAGTGCCCTTCACCAGCTGTGAAGAACACCATGCCATTAATGAGGCTAGATGCCCGGTGCTTGAGGCTAGGTGCCAGCATTTGAAGCTTAGTGCCAGTGCTTGCGGCTAGGTTCCAGTACTTGAGCTTAGGTGCTAGCACTTGAAGCTTTGTGCCAGTTCTTGAGGCTGCGTGTCAGTGCTTGACATGTGTATGCATGCAGTTTCACCCTTATGTTTATTTGCCCCGTCATTGTAGCAGCAGGAAGATAGGGTCTTACAGTTGTGAAACTCCTGTGGGCCTGCCAACCCTGCAAAGGGTTTTGGAATGCCCTAGAGCTCACATAATCAGTTAGAAGTTGCTGATACAACCCTGCATTCCAGTCTTGTGCAAAATGTCAATGTCTGCCAGCATTTTAGCTGGAAGGACTTGGCATTGGGGGGGGGGGGGGGTTCACCACCCGAACTTGAACTTTTGCTGCCCTGACACCTAGTATCCTTGCTGTAGTGTGTATAGCATCCCTGTCGTCCTGGTGATGGAAGCAGCTCAGCAGAGCAAGTTGGGGCTGCATGTTGAAACCTGTGTGCTGATGGCTACTTGAAAACTGACGTTTTGAACTCTGGTCTCTTTCTGTGCACTGAAATTCAGCATCAGGCACTGACATGGAATAATGTCTACTCTGGGGCTGCTCCATTTGTTGACTTTGGCTCTGGCTCTTCTCCAGTTGAGCTTTGCTGCCTCGAAGTGAGGGTGAAGGAGCCATGAGTGGACTGTGTGAGAGGATCGTGAGTTTGCAGTGGGCCTGGCTGAGCAAGCTCACTTCTCGTGCTAGAATGCTTCATCTGGTGATCAGACTGAAGGAGAGACAATGGGGAGAAGCGCACACTCTGGATGACACCTGCAAACCCTCAGCCTAAGGAGCCCTTCCTCCTCTCTCCTTTCTTTCCAGCAATGGAAGAATTAATAGTTGAACTTCGTCTCTTTCTGGAACTCCTGGACCATGAGTACCTCACGTCAACTGTCAGAGAGAAAAAGGCCGTGCTCACCAACATCCTTCTGCGAATACAGTCATCATCTAAGGGTGAGTCTTGCAGGCTGCCGGTGTCCTTGGTCCAGTCCTAGGCTTCCGAACCCTTGTTAATTCCTCCGTGTTTCTAAAGGGTATTCATTTGTTCTCTTCCTTCGTTTATCCTCTGACACTACCCACTTCATAAATTCTTCTGCACCACCTCTCCCTCCCCTTCCTCTCTGTCTGGCCTGGTCACAGGCAGACCCTTCACGGTTACATGGAGAACTATGATGCCCCCTTGTAGGATTACTGTAAAGGACCAGAGAGAATAAATGTTTGCACCGTTCTCTAGAGGGCTCAGGAAAGGCTACTGTTGGTGTCCTCCTCCTCACCCGCATCTGTGGTTTTGTTAATCCCTACAGGCTTTGAAGTGAAGGACCATGCTCAGAAGGCAGAGACCAACAGCCTTCCAGCACCTCCCCAGATGCCTCTGCCTGAGATCCCTCAGCCATGGCTGGTGAGTTGACATCTTACCCACCATCCACATTGCCCCCGAGGCCTGGGTTGCTCATGTACCTGTCAGGCCTGTGATGGAAGCCGGAAGGTGAAAGGCTTTTCTGTGCCTGAGGTGCTCTTCGGAGTATGTTCCCAGGGTCCTGTAGCTGCTGATTAGAGAAGGAGCTCTTGTTTCTTTGTAGAACCCTGGAAGCACAGGTTCTTAGAGATCTGTTAAGACAGATGAAGGGGAATCAGAAGACGCAGCAGGCAGAACCATGCCTGGAGAGCCCAAGGACTCCACCCTCTTTCTGTGTGACCTCTGACATTCATTGCTGTACTCCAGGGTGAAATCTTGCTTTTTCCCCCAAGAAAAAAATGTGCACATTCCAAAAATGTACACTCAGTTGAGTTTATGTATTTCAAATGGGTTTAGACTCTCTTTTTTGCTATATATTTTTTCCAAACTGGGGATGTCCTCATATGCCATTGCCATCTCCCTTCAGCTCTTTCTGTATCTTTATATTCTGCAGCTTGCTGAATCAGGGGAATTTGACTTTCAAGCAAATGATGGCAAAGTGGTCACTTGGTTGCTTCTTTCTACATTTGCTGTGTCAGGTGTGGGATTATCATACGTTTTTATGGGGTGCGTAGAGGTTAAGACAGGGTTTCTTTGTGCTTTTCTGACTGTCCTGGAACCCTGTAGAACAGGCTGGCCTCAAACTCACAGAGATTCGCCTGCCTCTGCCGCCTGAGTGCTGGAATTAAAGGTGTGCACCACTACTGCCTGGCTAGGTCATCTATTTTTTTTTCTGGCAGGGTCTGAACCAGAAGATGCAGGATCATGTCTTGTCTGTCTCCACGGCCATGTTTGTTCCTCATGCTATGACCCATGATGCCCCTTGCACAGTGCTGTTCCTTTCTCTGGCTTTACTTCTGTTTATACAGACATTTGAAAAGCTTAACTTATGGTTAGGCAGAGTGAGATGTTAACGGCAATAACGAATACTACTAATAAACAGTAATTATAACCATGTACGCTAGTAAAAGGGATTTAAAACTTAGTGGTTATTTACAGAACTTTGTACACAATGCTTTTGATTGGCTATAGACAACTAAGGTGGAAGAATGTGGTAACCAAAGATGAAGGGATAACTGTTATTTCATGTAATCCCTCTTGGTGAGGCTTCTTAAAACTCTTAAAGCACTTTAGAGCAGTGGTTCTCAACCTGTGGGTTGTTCAACCCCCAAAGGGATGCCCCTTTCACAGGGGTCGCCTAAAACCATTGGAAAACACAGACAATTTGCATTATGGTTCATTAACAGTATCAAAATTACAGTTATGAAGTAGAAAAATAATTTTATGCTTGGGGGTCACCCCAACATGAGAAAGTATCTTAAAGGGTCACAGCATGAGGAAGGTTGAGAGCCACTGCTCTATGACATGTGAGGGCTGTGACTACCAATTTTTTGGAGGTTTTTGAGGATATGTGACTTATTCAGGTCACTTGATAAGCAGGAAAAGCAGAAACTGTTATGGGCCAAGGGCCACAGGTGGGAGGAGCCTGCCAGGCTTGGACCTGTTCCCTTAATAGGCTCCAGCACGTCCGTGTGCCATGGGGGCGGATATGGAGGTCAGAGGGCAACTTGCAGGAGACATTTTCCTCCATCCAGGATGTGGGATCTAATTCAGGTCATCAGGCTTGAGGGTATTGTCTTCACCTGTGGAGCCGTCTTGCTGGTCCATAAACTTATTTTTAATTATTGCTTTCTTTTCCTTTCCTGTTGTAGAAACTTTCTGTTGTTGTTGTTGTTGTTGTTATTATTATTATTATTATTATTATGTCATTTACTATTTTTAGCTACATGAACTCATATTCCAAAAGTAATTCATTCAACAACATTAGTATTTTTTACTGGTAATTTGTTTCTCCAAAATATAAGCTGGATGGAAATCAGTGGTCCACTGTTTTCTGGCTTAAATGTTCTGCTTTAGACTTGTCTTGAGCCTGTGGCACTCACTCTGTGGCAGGCCCACGTACCGTGCCTTCCTTTCCATCGTCACACGTTGTGTCTTGGGGAGCATTTTAGGATTGTGGGGGGAAAGTGTGCACCTAGACGCAGGCAGGAGAATGGCGGAGGCTGTAGGGGCTGCATGACTCCTCCTGTGCAGTGTCCAGCTCTGACCTGGACTGCATGTCCCATGGGCTTCCTGGAGGGACGGAGTCCTTTGGGTGCCAGTTTCAGAAGAAGTGTTCTCACTGATGGGTCAGTACTTTGAGCCATGGCGTTTCTGTGGACTTCCCCTCCAATCCAGTTCACCCAATGACAGTTTGGTACATACTTTAGAGAAGAGTCTGCTGGCCATGAGTGTTTAGCATCGTGTGGCCATCAGTCTGGTCATTTGCAGAACTGGATGATGTCTGTGTCAACCCATGACAGTTCAGGGCTTGGCTAAGACACTCTAGGACATTTTTATGAGGGGTTTTGAAAGATAGGTCCCTGTCTGTAGCCCAGGAAGACTTGGGATTCACTGTCTATAACAGGCTGGACTGGAATTTGTAATCCTTCTGCCTCTGCTTCCCAATGCTGGGCTCACAGACACACTCCAACATGCCTTTCTTAGGGTGTTTAGTGAAAATTGAGTTTGTCTGTCAGTAAACTCAGTTCAGTTTGCCTTGGGCTAGCTTTCGGCAAGCTCACTAATCTTGACAGACTGACTTTGTGGAGAGTTTGCCTCTTGTGAGGTAAGGATGCAATGGGAAGGAGACCGTATGGGGCAGAGGGGATCCCAGATGAGGGCACAGACCCAAGAGTGAGCCAGATGTACCCAGAACTGTGTAGTACGTGTAAGTGGGTAGATGCTGGGGCTTGGGTGGGCAATGTTCAGAGGCGGCCACGGTGCTTGGCAGGCTGATGGGCAGGAGCTGTGAGTTTATCAGGAGAAACATGATGTCTGTCCTCGTTTGCTTTCTGTTGTAGTGGGGAAAGGGTTTCTCTGGCTTATGTTTCCTGATCATTGAGGGGGAAAAAAGAACATAAATCCCAGCATAGTGTGTGAGTTATACCAGTTAGAATCCTTTCCCATGTCATAAACTGCTATAGTGCCCTGGTTTTTGCCTTTTTGTGGTGTGTAATGTTGGATATCGCCTTCTGCCTGTTGTGGCGTGTAACGTTGGATACTGCTTTCTGCCTGTTGCTATCAATACCTGTTGCTGTGATAAAATGAGCATGTTGTTTTGAGGGAATAATCTGGAACACTGGAATCTTCCGCTGGAAAGCCATTGGATGCTCAGAGCTGATGGGGCCTTTCTTGTGGGAGGTTGGCAGGTGGTGAAGAGTTAGGTGGGCAGTGGAGGCTCTGGCTGTTTCAGAGAGAAGCAGGGGCCAATCGAGAGATAATTTGATGAAGGATCTATGTATGGTTGTAATGCTCATAAAGAAGCAGCATCCAGGTGACTTCAACTTTCCCAGTGATGGACTGGAACCTGGAATTGAAGCCAAATGAAAACCCATTCTTCTCCATGTTGTTCTCTAGTAGGATATTTTACCACAACAACAGAAGCAAAGTTCATTACTACTTAAGACTACTTAAATAAGAATTCTGGTCCTTTGGGACATCCTAATATGCCAGCTTTCTGCAGTTACTATCTCTTGCTGTTTTTCAAGTAAATTAAAATTAAAGCATTTGAAGATGGCATATAGCTTATGTTTTCTTCTTTCTTTCCTCTCTCCCTCTCCATCCTCCCTCCCTTCCTTTTCAAACAGGCTCTCACTATGTAGCCCTGGCTATCCTAGAACTCAAACTCACAGAAATCTGAAGCCAGGCATTGGTATCGCACACCTTTAATCCCAACACTCAGGAGGCAGAGGCACGAGGATCTCTGTGAGTTTGAGGCCAGCCTGGTCTACATGAGCTAGTTCCAGGATAGGCTCCAAAGCTACAGAGAAACCCTATCTTGAGGGAAAAAAAAGAAAAAAAAAAAACTCGCAGAATTGTGCCTGTCTCTGCATCCCCAGTGCTGGGATCAAAAGTATGTGCCACCACACCCAGCTTCTTCCTTTCCTTTATTTATTACTTGCTTCCTAATGCCAGCCAAGGGTCAGCATTGTAACATAGATGCTGCTCTCAGAAGCCAAGGGAATGTCCGTTTGTTCTCAAATTGCCTCCAAGTAAACATGTCTGCAGCCCACTGTGGGCAGGCCGTGCGAACTGCAGACTTCTGCCGGATGGATATGCTTCAGCAGCCAGTGCAAGTGCTCCTGGGAGTTCTTGGGTGTTCTCCTGAGCTTGCCATGTGAGGGTGGGGACTTCTCAAGCCAAGTGAGCACACATGTAATGTGCAGCAAAGTTGGAATGTATTCCAGTGCCTCACATCAGGGAAACTACAGTAAACCAAAGCAGACATAAGCGTAATAGAGCCAGCTCCTTGAAGAGCTGGGCTTTCTGGACAGCTCTTGGATTTGTTTCTCACTGAGGTGTGCAGCTCTTTAACTAGCTGTGCTTGGTTTGCTGCGAGTGCTGAGAGGTTTGGGTGGGCAGGCACTTCTCTGGAAAGGGATTCCCCATGTGTGTTGGTGCTGGCTGCTGCCTGTGCCAGTTCTGTGATGATCTGTTTTTGCTTCTGCTCCTCACAACACCGCTGGGTCAGCAGGGTTCTGTGATCTGGATGAGAATGTCCCCCCATAGGCTCGTTTTTTTAGGGTTTCTGTTGCTGTGAAGAGGCACCATGACCATAACAACTCTTATAAAGGGGAATATTTAATCGGGGCTTATGTACAGCTCAGAGGTTTAGTCCATTATTGTCATGGCAGCCCTAGTGTGATGGTTCAGTTCCTCCCTCCCCCACCCTTCTCTGCTCAACATCTGGATGGTGAATACTGAGGGGCTTACATCTACCACTAATTCTAGCGCCAAAGTCCCATGCCCTCTTCTGCCCTCTGCAGGCACTGACATTCATGACACACAAAGGTACATGTATGTTTACACACACACATAATTGAAAATAAAATAATTTGGACTCCTAACAGTGGGAATAACTACCTCTGACTCTTTTACTGGCTTTCGGGACCCTACTCCTCATACTAGGTCACCTTGCCCAGTTTTAATACTTGGGGAGGTGCTTAGTCTTACTGCAACTCAATATGCCATGTTTTGTTGATATCCAACATGGCCCTTTCCTTTTTTTTTTTTTACATTAATGAATCTACTTTAATAAAAAACTATTCATCTTAAATATTTTACATTGAAGTGGATTTTGATATATTTTTTTTTTTTAAATTTATTTATTTATTAAGGATTTCTGCCTCGTCCCCACAACCGCTTCCCATTTCCCTCCCCCTCCCCCGATCAATTCCCCCTCCCTCATCTGCTCGAAGAGCAATCAGGGTTCCCTGACCTGTGGGAAGCCCAAGGACTGCCCACCTCTATCCAGGTCTCGTAAGGTGAGCATCCAAACTGCCTAGGCTCCCACAAAGCCAGTACGTGCAGTAGGATCAGAAACCCACTGCAATTGTTCTTGAATTCTCATGGCCCTTTCCTAAACAGAAGCAGAGGGGAAATGGACTGCGGAGTGGGAACAGAGTGGTGCTGGGGGGAAGGCACTGGGAGGACAGGAGGGAGGGGAAACTGTAGCCAGGATATAAAATAAACAAATAAAAATTTTATTTTAAAAAAGACAGAAAAAACATAGCCAAAAGTGCTAAGATTTATATTAAAAACGTAAGCTATGCAGACACATGTAAGAAAGGCAACTTTGTGTTAGCACTTTAGGTGAGCAGCCACCTGCCTTTGTGTTTCTTAACGAGAAACACTCAAGAAATCTAGAAAGAGGTCAGAGCCACCATATTCTTCCACTCATCAGTGCTGATGGGGTTTGTCAGCTCAGTGACTCCTAGCCACTCTGCGTTGTGTGGAAGTGCATCTAAGCATCGTTCCTTCTGAAAAGATACTCTATTATTATTGTTTGTGTGTGAACGTGGTAAATGTGCCACAGAATGCTTGGGTGGTCAGAGGGCAAGTCCTCTCCTTCCTCTGGGGCTTCCGGCATCATACTTGGCTTTTGAGGCTTGCACAGTGTACTGGTTAGGGTTTTTGTTGTTGTCTTGTTTGTTATTTATTTATTTAGGTTAACTTGACATAAGTTGTGGTCATCTGGGAAAGGGAACCTCAATTGAGAAAATGCCTCCATAAGATCAGATTGTAGGCAAGCCTTTAAGCCTTTTTCCTGATTGATGATTGATGTTGAAGATTTCCAACCCTCTGCAGATGGTACCACCCCTGGACAGGTGGCCCTGGGAAGTTTAAGGAAGCAAACTGAGCAAGCCATGAGGAACAAGCCAGTAATTAGCATTCCTCCATGGCCTCTGCATCAGTTCCTGTCTCCAGGTTCCTGCTCTGTCCTCTCTTCATGATGAACTGTAGGCTTCAAACGAAATAAGCTCTGTTCTCCCTAAGCTGCTTTTGGCGATGGTGTTTATCATGCAACAGGAAGCAAACCAAGGCACCTTCCAAGTGTGCTTATGTGCTGGACCATCTCACTGGCCAGAATTCTTCCTTTGATGGTTGTTTAGATTTTTCCAGAAATGTTTGTTGAACTTCTTAGCTCGTTTTATTTCTCACTGGCTCATAGGATCTTCCTGTTGCGTTTCTAGAGGTGGGACAGTGAGATCTAAAGTGTGTCTCTGACGGCTGTGACCTCGATGGCTTGTCTGCATCTGTTCACAAACCCCACCCAGTACACACCGGCCTTTCTCACCTCCTTCCTACTCACACTCCTTGAAGGGAGGTCTGACCTGTTTGCACACCAACATCAGTTTGTCTCAGCTCTTTGAGACAGTCCGGGGTATGAGCAGTTGGTTTGACCACGCTCAGAGGAAGGTGGAGTCCCTGCCTTCTCATGCGCGAAGCAGCTGCAGTATTCCAGGCTGAATGTCTAGCTTCACCCAATGCCAAGCACAGCATGTCAGGACCCTTCTTAGGTCAGTCCCCTAGGGAGGACAGGAAGACTTTGGGTGAGCCAGCATGGGCCCTGGGACAGCTCTGAAGTAATCCCCTCCAGTGAGTGATAGCGGCCTACAAAGGTGGCCCTTTAGCTTGTAGGTAGATGGCAGGATGGTGACCACCCAGGGAGCAATGTAGGGGTAGGAGGGATTGGAGGTGTTTCTGCAGGGAACAGGCCTAAGTGGCTGGGTAATAGTATTCTGCTAGCCAAACTGGGAATCACTCCTCTCTCCAGCTGCAGGAGGAGGAGGTAGGGTGGGTGTGCAGTAGCCATTAGTCACTCACAAAGGATTTTTTAGACTAAGAGTTAGTGGAAAGTGATGGAGTCACATTCTGGAGGGTTTACCTAAGAATAAAAACAAAGCCCATGATGTCAGTGGAGCGGTGTCCGAGCTGGAGGGAGCTTGCCACTTCCTGATTGTTCACAGAACATAGATAGTGTGAATCAGCTTTGCACAGAGGAGGGGCAATGTTAGAAAAGGTCTTTAACAGATGCCAGGGTGTCTGGAAACCCAACTAGGGCAGGAGCAAGTCTGGTTCTGAGCAGCATGCTTTAGATTCTGGGCCTTGCTCTCTGCGTCCGCATAGCGTGAGGCGAATCAGTAGCATTCCTGCAGGGCTCCCGTCCAGGCTGACCTCTGGGACCTGTGAACAGCCAAGCTGGAGTGCATTGCCAGGCAGGGAGCATGGTTCCTGGACAACCAGACCTCTTTCCGTCTGTCTTTTTCTTTTGGTAGAAGGACCAACAAGAGCGAGGATCAGCAGTGTCCCATGGATGTGCAGAGAAGGGGCTGGCATGGATTAGTGGCTGGGAAAGTTTGGGAAGAGAGGATCTGGGGTGCATCTTGCAGGCTGGTAGGATCTGGTTTGGGCTAAGGAACTCCTAGCTCTTCGATGGTCTAAAGTTGTGGTGCGGATAGTGGAACAGCCAGAGCTCGTAGGGAATTCTGATGGGATGGTTTAAGTAAAGAACAGACGCTGCCTCCAGAGAGTGGCAGGTGGGGAGTGGTTCAGGACCCGCACTGCTTTCGCCCCATTGCCCAACCTGAGAGGAGCCCTGGGAATGGGCACACACTTCCTCTGTGTTTGGTGCTGTCTGTGGGGGCACTCAGCCATGGAGTGTCTGGCAGGCATTATGAGGGTGAAGAGGAATACATAGATCCTGTCTCAGCTGGAGAGGGCAAGTGTCAGTCAGCCAAGATGGATTTGGGGGCAGGCTTCTGATGGCTTACTGTGTGCCAGTAGTAGTCAGGTGAAATGTGCCCTGGTGAAGGTGGGACTCCCTTCAGGTACTGGTGAAAGCTGAATGATCTGTGACCAGCCAGGGTGAGGCTGGGGGATGGACATGAGGAGAAAAAGTGGTGCAGGTCCTGGTGACCTTGAACTTCTCTCTAGAGGAGATACTGGATCGCTTTCAGCAGCCATCCTAATCCAGCATGGTTTTCCTTTCGCCCTCAGCCTCCTGACAGCGGGCCTCCGCCATTACCAACGTCCTCTCTGCCAGAGGGTTACTATGAGGAAGCCGTGCCATTGAGTCCTGGAAAAGCTCCAGAGTACATCACCTCAAGTGAGTGGCAGCCACCCGCCAGGGTGGTCCCTTCATTCACAGGAGTGGTGGTGAGCCAAGGCACTGGGCGTGGAGGAGACAGGGTTAAACATCACCACAGAAATGTGGGCGCGATAGATCTGGGACCTAAGGAAGGCAATGAATATAGCTTGTGGTTAGTCAGGCTCAGAGGTGCCTTGTGCCACAGAGCCAGGTGTGGGCTGACGAGGTTCCCTGAGGTTGGGAGAGAAGCGGTTCTGTGGCACATTCCTTTGTGCCCCACCCTGGCCTCTTTTGGTCCTCACAAAGCACAGCCCTGCAGGCCGAGGTTTCTCCCAGGCTGCCTGTTGGGTGCAGGCTCTTCTTTTGTGATGAATCGAGCAGGTTTTACTGGACAATTTTTGTTGAAGTCATGGTCCTCAGGCTCCTGATGCCGACCTCAGTAGTCTTCATTTTAAACCCAGACGCACACTGGCACCTTCTCTAACACCCCTGGAATTCAGGTGTCATTACTAATGCTGTCCTCTCCTCTGAGTGTCAGGTACTAGTGCCCTCTCAGCAGGGTGCTGGGTGGAGCATCTCAGTGTGTGCTCAGGGAACAGATGGATTATGTAGGAAAAAGAGTGGTTACTGATTGGGGTCGTGAGGTCTCCAGAGCATTAATAGGCCATGCCGTGTTTTCTCCCCTCTTCTGTCTTCCTGTGAAATCATGTGACCTTACCTGAAGCCTCTGCTGCATAGAAACTTGGCACTTTTCTCTTCCTTTCTTCTTTGGTGATACGTTTCAGTAAAGCAGCATGTACTGAGATGTCGGACAGTGACAGTGCTGGGGGCTCAGGAAGGGAAAGCAGCCAGCGCAAGAGCAGCCTGGGTGCCGCCTGAGGACAAGTGCCTTTCCATCCAGCCCAGAACCTTGCCCCTGCACTGTGTACACCATGACCACTGGGCGCTCCTGGAAACCAGAGGGTTGCTCTGATCTGCAGGGTGGTTACTGTAGACTCCGGCACCTGGAAGTTTACAGGCTGTAGTTTCTCCTTTATTTAAAAAAGTGCTTGGTACAGGGTGTGGTGACCTACACACCTTTAATCCCAGCACGCAGGAGGCAGAGGCAGGTGGATCTCTGTGAGTTCAAGGCCAGCCTGTTCTACAGTGAGTTCCAGGACAGCCAGGGAGATTACAGAGAAACCCTGTCTCAAAAACAAAACAAAACAACAGCAGCCAACCAATTAATAAATAAATAGAAAATAAAAAAATTTGACAGAATGTATTCAGGTGATTCTGAGCATCCACTGTGATGATACTAGGTTTATTGCCAGACATGAAAGGGAAGTTTTTCCTGTCTTGGACTTCTTTCTTCTATGAGGGCATTTCCCAGCCTTCCCCACCTCCCTGCCTTCCACACCTTGGATGCTACAGACAAAGTGTTCTTTTGCCTGGAGGCCTGTGGAGTTTTGCCCTGAGAAGCTGCCTGTAGCCTGTGCTGTAGGGAAGCCCTTCCTAGGTTGCTGTGACAAAACACTTGTGATGCCAGTACAAGAAGACAGTGCAACAGCAGAGCCCGCAAACCAGGGGAAGCCGCAGTGACCAGAGTCATCCTGTGTCCCTTTGAGCAAGTGTCTCACCTCAGTGTTACCAGTGACTTGTGATGTGGCCTCAGCAGGGAGGCACAGGGGCTGTGCTTTTCCTGTAAAGTAGGGACTGGGAGGCAGGTGGCTGAGCCTGTGTCTGCTGCGATTCCATTAGAGAAGGAGTGTTAGGAAGGCCTTACAGAGGTTCTTGAGGGAGTGACCCCATACATGCCATAGCAGGGGAACAGTCCTGGGGAAGTCTACTGGGCCAGTCTGGTGGGCTGGTCATCAGGAAGAGGAAGCCCTGCTCGCCTCCTCCTGTGCTGCCCCAGGTTGAGCAAGTGAGCTCAGCCGGCTTTCACTCAGAGCTGACTTACCTATCTCCTAGTACCCACTGTCTGTTCTCTGCATGTTTGCTGAGCTCTGGTGCTCTAGGAATTGAGGTGAACCCTGAGAACCCCATGCTCTTCAACACGTGTGAGAATGATTCTTCTTGACTAGAAGCCTGGCCGTGTCCACTGCTGGTCTTGATTGGCCCATGCAAGACTGTGTGACCTCTTATGCCTCTACCTCCTCTTGATTCTGCTTCAAGCTGTGACGCCCTATGTTCCTACGCTCATCTCTAAAACTCCTTTCGTTGTTATATACTTACTTATTGAAAAGAGTATAAAAAGGTTGACAGAGGGTACCTGCTCTCCAATCTGATGACCTGAGTTTGATCCCCAGGACCCACATGGCAGAAAGAGAGAATGAATTCCCCAATTCAGACCTCCACATGTGTACCATGGCATATGGGTCTCCACAATAAATAAGCAGAATAATTGCTTAAAACTTTTTAAATGTCCATGTTCACCCAACACTCCGCCCTAAAGCAAATTGTCTTTGTGACGCTCCTAGGGTGGGTTGCAGCACAGACTAACAGTCCTGCCCACTGCCACCGGCCCCGTGCTGCTCAAGGGCTTCCACACCATTGCCAACACCAAGTAGCCACATGCTCTGGAAACTGTGCTGTTTCCCAGGGTGCATTTGCTTCTGGCACTTTCCTCAGACTTCTGGCTGACTACCAGGAGCTTCTCCAGGGGCTGGGTGACAATCTTGTTCTCCCAATGTCTGATATATCTGACTCTTAGTTCCCTGTATCTGACAGCATGGGCCTCTCTAGGCGGTATTCTCTCCTCCATCATACTGGGGACAGAGACCATGTTCTGTCTCTGCCCTGCTGTACAATGCCCACACAGTTGTAGGCTTTGGGCCATTGAACTGTATGTAAAAATGGGGGAGGGTGTTCAAGGCTTAATTCCTTAATTTTAATAAAAATGAAGATTGATATGTTCCTTTACATGGCCACCATGTAAAGAGGGGGTGTTGGGCAGATGCAGACATTGGGAGCTGGTGTGTAGGAGGGGAGAGATGAAAGAGAAAGGCTGCTGCTCTGAGGGTAGCAGGGGTAGCTGGCCTGTTTATCACTCTGTGCCTGGTGTGTACAAACTGAAACCCTCCTTTCTGTATCCTTGGCACTTCTCAGACCATGTGGTCTCGCATCCTCTTTATAGTCCCTTCCCTACACTCGGGCCTGCTACCACTCCCCAGGTGATGTGTATGTGTGCCTCTTCTACCCCAGCCTACCTCAGGCCTGAGTGTGCGACTGTCCCTCTGAAGGATCTGCATGTGCGCTTGAACCTCTGACTGTGCACCTAGCTGTCACATGCGACAAGATGGTCTCACTTCCCCAGGCTCACAGCCTGACCTGGACGGCTGACTGTGTGCACCGTGAGGAGTCTGCTAGGCTGTGTGCGGTGTCACAAGGGTCTCATGGTTATGTTGGTGTTATGTCGGGTGTTACATTGGCCTGTTCAGGCTGCTGCCACAGATCACCTCAGTCCCTGGAGGGTGGGATGCTGAAATTCTTAGTTTATCGTACAGGTGATCTATCTCAGATCCTTCTGGCTGTGTCCTCAGTCCTGTCTTGATAGTGTCCCTCTTTCTGTCTTTCTCGCTTCTCCCTTCCCTCTTTCCCTTGCCCTCCTCTCTCACCACTCCCATGGAATTAGGACTCCACATGTATGATCGTAGCCACTTGGTAATAGATTTTATCTTAAGTATAACCCCAAAACCCTATCTCCATATGCAGCCATGTTAGCCTGCAGACCTCAGCACACGAGTACCAGAGAATCACCCTTGAGCCCATGATGTGGCCTTTGATATCAAGGAGTGTTCTCTGGGAGAAACTTTGAGCTCCATACTAGTACATGAGCACACGTTATGTCAGCAGAGAGAGAGGAGATGGGGGCGGCTTGTGGTCTATGCAGAGAGCCCAAGGGAAGAGAGAGCAGGAGGTGTGTGGAGAAACTGTAATCTGAGCTGATGTGTCCTTGTGTGAAGGGCATGCTGTCAGAAAGATGGGACAAATCCCACCCCAGCTCCAAGGTGACCCTCTGGTGGATCCTGAGTGTTCTGGGTCTGTGGGTAGAAGTGTCAGCAGGCAGACTTGGGGCATATTTAATACAGGCCAGATAAAGAGTAGAGACCCTATATGGACAAGGTTCCCGAGTGGCCACCCGAAGCAGAGTGTAGCTAATGCTGCCATCAGCATGACATCATCCTGTCTATGTGAAAGTCTAGAGATTTTAAAAATAAATCTCCATGTTTAGTGATTGCATTTGAAGCATTTTCTTAAGTTTCCACTGTCCGGGTCTTGGAGTTTTCATTCTCAGGGAGAAAATTCGTCTCACTGGAGTTCACAGGCGTTGGAAATGTGTCCACGTGAGGTGAGTTGTGAGGTCTGCCCCTCACCTCTGCCCTTTTCTCCTATAGATTATGACTCTGATGCCATGAGCAGTTCCTATGAGTCATATGATGAAGAGGAAGAAGACGGAAAAGGGAAGAAAACCAGGCACCAGTGGCCTTCGGAGGAGGCCTCTATGGACCTGGTTAAAGACGCCAAGATCTGCGCCTTCCTGCTGCGCAAGAAACGGTTTGGCCAGTGGACCAAGCTACTCTGTGTCATCAAGGACACCAAGCTGCTGGTGAGGAGCCCAGTGGGGCTGTGCCATTGACAGTACTTCCTGAAGTACAGGATGGCAGCTGGTGCATGCAGATGCTACCACAGGGGAGGCAAGCACCAGGGGCAGGGCCCAGCCCAGCCAGGCTGGCACCTCTGCAGGGAGGGCTCATGGTTGCCCCACACCCAAGTCCTTCCCATCCCGCTGGGCCTGTGGCTTGTGTCAGTGGAAATGAGCAGTGTTGAGACTTGCCAGAAGCTGCAAGATAGACTTTCTCATTTGTAGTGAGTCAGTAAATTCCTCCCAGCCAGGTCACAGCAGAGGCCTGGAGCCTGTGGAGGCGCCTAGGGGAAGGCAGAGGGAAAGGACATTCTTTTGGAAAGCCAAAAGAAGTTTTTCCTTTTGTTTTGTTTTTGAGGCAAACAGGAAGGTGGAGTAAGTCCAGAAGCAGGGTGGGGAAGGCACAGAACTCTGGCCACACGTGCTGTCCCCTAGGGATCTCCAAGAAAGAGCAGCCTTGGAGACTGCGTTCCTGCAACCCCCCCCCCTCCCCCCCTTCCTTTAGAAACCATGACTGGTCACTAGGTCAGGGGCTTTACTGCACGGTTTTTGCCTTTTGTCTTCAAATTAATCTCAGGAAGCAATTGCTCAAAAGTGAGTCATTAAAGCAGAAAATCTGAGTTTCTGTTTCCGCACATTTAGTGGAGCAGATAACACTGTAACAGAGACCATGGTGAATTATGGGTGTCTTACTTGCGTAGGCTCTGAGGGCAGGGTATGTGCTTCATGTTTTTGCTCAGCTTTTTAAAACAAAGTGCATATTTTTTCCACATGTGTGGCCTGAATTTCTTCCAAACATAGGATATGCCAAAAATGATGCCATTGGGGATTTTAAAGCATGAAAATATTAACACAGCCCTTATTTATAATCTGATGCAATAGCTGCAAGATGGTGACATGCTATATAAAACATTTTCAAATGAATTCAGCTCTCATGTGAAAGAGAAGTTGCATTCCCCATGTAGGCAGCCTCAGGGCTGATGCAGGGTCAGCGTTTTGGGGCCCAGGTTCCTGGTCCCTGTCCCACACCCATTTGCTGTTTTCCTCCTCCCCTGCTTTTTTTCTGCAATTTGACCTCCTCTGAGATCCTCTCTCTGCCCCATGATGGTTATAACTTCTACAGCTTAATTGTCGAAGAAATAAATAGAAAATGAGGACACCATGCGAGATAAAATGCAAGATGAAACTTGGCTTTTTATTTGATTTTGGCTTTGTTTTGACAGAGTCTTGCTATGTAGTTCAGGTCAACCTCAAACTCATTATGTAGCCTGGGCTAGCCTTGAGCTCTCAGTCCTCCCTCTTCCATCTCCTGAACGATGAGATAGATTATAGGCAAGCACTCCCACACTTGACTTAAAGTTGTTGTTGTTGTTGTTGTTGTTGTTGGTGGTGGTGGTGGTGGTGGTGTGTGTGTGTGTGTGTGTGTGTATGTGTGTTATTTTCCTTCATAAATAAACCATGACTTTACTATTCAGGTGAGAGAAAGCTCGCTTTTTCTTCCTTGAGCATCCTGCCTGGCCTCCTGTGACCATCCTGTCCCAAGAACCTCTGCTACCAACCTTATCGACTCCATCTCTAGGCCTTTATTTCCATCACCAGACAAATTTGCACCCACCCAGGCAGTTGCCCAAGACTGAAGCACCCATTCCATAGCTGATGGATAGCCCTGGGAGAGCTGCCTCCATTGAGGGGACTCTGAGACCAAGTCACCCTTCTTCTCCAGGGCCTGCCAGTATCTAGTGCTGAGAGAGTCAAGGTCAGCCTCTCAGGGCACACCCAGTATGGCCTTCCAGCTCCAGGGCCTGTGGGCTCCCCATGCAATTCACTTGAACCGAGTCTTGCCTGTTCACCCTTCCTCAGGCTCTTAGTGGCAGCCCTGGAAGAGTCTTGTCTGGAGGAAGCCTGGGCTTGCCTCTTCCAGGATCTCTAGACAGTTCTAGAGTAACAGGTGGTTGTGAGCCAACTGATGTTGGGAACCAAGCTTAGGTTCTCAACAAGGGCAGTGTGAGTTCTTCAGGGCTGAGCCATGGCTCCAGCTCTAAGCATCTTCGTCATTGCAGTAGCTGCCCATAGTAGGTCTCTGCAGTTGCAATAGATCTAATAGTCTTTTTATATATAATCTCATATTCACATAAAAATAAGTGTGATTTTATGAAGATGCTTTAATATATAGAACACGGGCCAGATCAATGTCTTCTCAGTAATGGCCTAGATGCTTCATAGACCTCAGCTGAATGAACACACACCTGTGTGTGCCAGATGCAGGAGGAGTGGGTAGGCAGCGGATTGTCCATGTTACACCTGCCAGCTGGCTGCTGCGTCATCCTTCTGTCCCATTGCCTCCTGAACCCTGGCCAGCACTGCAGGTTTGGTTGTGCTGACTTTCATCATTGTTTCTGGTAGCGTGTCCTCATTGCATTAATTGGTCTGTTGTGTTCCCTGCAGTGCTATAAAAGTTCCAAGGACCAGCAGCCCCAGATGGAGCTGCCGCTTCAAGGCTGCAGCATCACCTATATTCCGAGAGACAGCAAGAAGAAGAAGCATGAGCTGAAAATCACCCAGCAAGGCACCGACCCACTGGTTCTCGCCGTCCAGAGCAAGGAGCAGGCTGAGCAGTGGCTGAAGGTAGGCCAGCTGCCATGACACCGAGACCCTTTTACTTCCAGACCTCTTCATGGGCTCTTGTTCATTTGATAGATAATTAGTTAAAAACACAGATAGATTCACCTGGGAGTTTTGCCTTTTTTTTAAAAAAAAATAAATTACATTTTAATCTTGTACACATACACGAACACACACAGGGTGAGTGTGCACACACACACATGCACACACACATGGCATGGCGTGCATACGGAGAGCAGAGGACAACTTGTGAAAGCTGTTTTTTTGTTCTGCCCATGTGGGTCTCCGGGATTGAACCTAAGTTGTCAGGCTTTGTAGTAAATGTCTTTACCCAATAAGCCATCTTTGTGTTTGAAGTTTTGGTTGTGAGTCTCAGCCTTTAACAACAGAGCTATTCCTTGTTTTGTTTTTTGATAGTGAACTCATTGGTAGAATCTCACTCTCCTGACTCCCACCTGCAGGAGGCTGTCCATCCTAGGAGGCTGTCCATCTGTCCTGCTGCTGTTGTTTTTAGTATTGCTTTGATTCATCTGCCATTCCCAGAAATGACATTTAAATGAGGGACCTTCTTTGTACTCTCTGGCTTCTTTATGTCCCTCATTCTCTTTTGGTCTGACTTATTTCTTGGTCTTGTCCAGTTTACTTTCCTTGTTTCTGATCTGTCTGGTCCCTCTGCTGCTGCGTTATAATTTTGGTCTCAGAACCTGTCTTATTCTGCTCAGGCTGCCCTGCTGAAATGCCCCAGGTAGGGCGGCCTGAAACAGCAGTAGTTTATTCCTGGGCTTTGGAGGCTCGAAAGTGTAAGTCAAGGTGGCTGTGGCTTTGGCCTCTGATGAGACCTTCTTTCTGTCCTCAAGAGAGAGGCCACCTGCAGCCTCTTTTGGGCTGTACTGATGGCACTAACCCAGCCCGTGAGGGCTCTGCCCCACAGCTTCATGGCAGTTTAAATGCTGTGCCTCCTACCATGGCTGTGTTGTGTTGGAGCTTAGGGCATTGTCCATAGTTTTAAGCCCTGGGATTTCTACCTGTTTCTTTTTCAATTTGGAAAGTCTCTTTTATAGTTTTAAATTTCTCTTAAAACGCTGGTCTGGTTTTTACTTCTGAAGGAGATGGACATGGTAGCTCGTACTCTGGCCTTGCAGGAACTTGGAACTTGTTCTCTTGTCTATTGTATCTGTTCTATGCCCATACTGGTCATGGTATTTGCGAAGAGAATATCTTGAAATAATACTTACAGCAGCAATATTGGGAACTTCTCATATAACCGTAAACCACCCCTTTAAAGTAAATACAATTCCGTGATCCCTTTGAGTTTCCACGTTCCATGGCCCTGGGCAGTGATTCTGTAATGGCGGCTGCTCCTCGTGCCATTAGGAAGAAGCTGGGCATGTCTGTCTTCCCAAGGTTTTAGTTCATCATGGCATGTGGTGAGGACAGGGTTGGAAGGAGGTGACATGTGCTTGGACATCTATGACCATGGTTCCTCTGACATGCAATTTAAAGACCCCTTTCCCTCACTGCTGTGACAAACCATGACAAATGCGACTTAAGGAAGGAAGGGCTTGCCTCTGCTCACAGCTGACATTGTTGTCCATCTTGGTGGTATAGCAGAGATGTCTGCTTGTGCTCAGTTCACTTTTCCCTTTTTATTTGGCCAGAGGCCTCCAGCCCATGGGATGGTACCACCCACATTTAGAGTGAGTCTTCTCTCTTCATTAATCCATCTGGAAACATCTCCAAACACATGCCCACAGTTGTGTCTCAGGTGACTCTAAAACCTGGCAATTGACAATGAAGATGAACACACACCATATCTGGGGAACCACGAACCTCGATTCCCCATGGTTCCTAGGAGCACACAGATTCCAGACCCATGAAGATGCTTGGTTGGCTGCCCAGATAATCACACAGAGATGGCCTGTTTCACTCTGTCAACAGTGACTGTGACTTTCCTGAAATTTGTGACACCCAGGCGGTTGGGGAGAGTTTTTTTTTTTCTATGTTCCCCTCCTGCAAGCCTCAGGCTCAGGAATCTCTCCTGGGGGTTTGTGTAGCCTCCAGACTGAGAGCTTCACCATGCTGCTGGAGCTTCGGAGCCTTCCGGGTTTACAGAGGGTTCTCCATCTCATTGACTCATGCTGCCTCTGTGTGCATGTGTGCGTGTGTGTGTGTGTGCATGTGTGCGTGTGTGCGTGTGTGTGTGTGCGTGTGTGTGCGTGTGTGCGTGTGTGTGTGTGTGTAGTGTGAGCGATGTATGAGACGTGTGCATTTGAAAGCCAGAGGACAAGCTCAGATGACATTCCTCAGGTACCATCCATCTTGGTTTTCTGAGACAGGACCCCCCACTTGCGTGGCCTAGAACTCACAGAGAAGGTTAGCCTGGCTGATCAGCGAGCCTCGGGGAACCATCTCACTGTCCCCACAGCGCTGCCGTGAAAAGCACACAAGGCTGCACCCAGCTTCTTTATCTGGGTCCTCAGACTTACTGTCCCAGACACTCATGGTCTCCGAATCTCCTGGCCACTATTGGTGGTTTGATTTGACAATGGAGAAGTTGGGTCTCAGGCCACATGCTGTCCTGTTCTGCAGGGATCCATCCAGGTGCCTGACGTTGGGCTTTCTGGTTTGACCGAGTGACCGACATCTCACCCTTGTCTTTTTTTCCTTTTCCCGTGGTCTTAGCCTGTCTGTTCACTGAAGGAGCAAGGGCAGTTGTGGAGTGAGAAGCTTCTGGTGACTGTTTCTTTCCCTGAGTTTCTTTCCTGGCTGTCATGGCTGGTGCTCACTGTTCCCTATGGAAAGCTTGGTAGGACCATCCTGAACTGTGAACGGTCCTTACTCACCCTCGACCCTGCAGCCTTAGACACTCAGCCTGCTGAGCTCCTTTCTGAGTGCAGCACATGCAGTCACTCTGAGTCCTCGAGGAGCTGGCAAACAGAGAAGTGAAACAGCGCGCTTCCAAGATGCTGATGGACCGAGATAACCTTGACTTCTCCTTCCCTGCGCGTGAGCTGCTTCCAAGCCGAGGCGCTTAACTAATTATAGCGTGAGAGCTCCACTCATGAATGGAAGCTAATTGCAGGAATTTTAATTTTAGTGCATTTCTTACATGCGAAGTAAATAATACAAGGCAGATAATCGTTTTCAGAAAAGTTTGAATTGATTACTCTCCTTAACATTTGTGCTATTATTTCTGCAGTACCAGAGCCTAAGAAGTCCTCAAAATGGAAGTCAAAATGACTGTGGAGCACTCAGCTCCAATGGGGTGTCTGGATCACCCCCTCAAATTTGGGGAACATTGTGGAAGAGAGGGGGTGGGAAGTGGAAGATCTAGAGGGGGGTGGAGGGGCTCACAAGGCCCTGCTTCTCCGTGAGGATTTCTAGGTGAGGTCTGCCAGTGGGGAGGGTGTGATGCCATGCTGGTTTTCTGAGGCTCTCTAAGCAGTTGATGGCTACCTGGGGCAGAAGGGATGCCTTCTCCAGCGGTACCACTGATACCGCTGATACCACCGATACCATGACAGTACCTGTGTAAGTTACTGTGCATCTTTCTGTGGCTAACCCTGATTATGTTCATTAGGACACAAGAAAAAAAGATATGGAAGGAGAGGGGCTAGTTAGAAAGAGAAGGGACGTCGGATAGGGGAAGAGAGGGCAACAGGTGACTATGGTAAAAATCTATTACATATAAATAGTAATATATGCCAATAAAACAATGAAAGTCAAGCAACAAAGGGGTTTCCGTCATAGGATTTTAATTGTCCAGCCTAGCAGATCCTAAGATAGTCTAGTTTCTTCCAGATCCAACATTAGATCAGCTCCTTATCAGAACCATTATTATTATTGTTATTATTATTTGTGTGTGTGTGTGTGTGTGTGTGCGCGCGCGCACGTGCTGTGGTGTGCATGCTGAAGGTCAAAGGACCACAGTAACTTCTCGTCCACTGTGGGATCCTGGGATTGAATCTGGCTGTCAGGTTTATGCTCTAGGTGCCTTTACCTATTGGCTGAGCCACAGGTGATAGAGGTTTTAAAAACAAGATTCTGAATAATTCAGATTTGTTGGGAGCCTAAAGATCTTTTCTTTCTTTCTTTCTTTCTTTCTTCTTTTTTTTTTTTTATTTTTTTGTATCTTTCAAAGGCCTCAAATGCTGCCCTGTGCGGATAGGATTGAGACATCCCTCCCCTGCTTAACTCTCTCTTCTCTGGGAACTTCTGTTTTGTGCCTAGAACCATGATCTCCTGGTTCTCCCACCCGAGAAGGGGACAAAGGGAAACAGTGGCGTATACGCCTGGCCTCTTCATTCATTCTTAGATATGAGTCTCCATCTTGTGTCATTTCCCTTTGCCCCAAAGAACTTGGTGTTTTGTTTTAATGTGGGAAGGGCCGGAAGGATAACTCCGTGGTTAAAACACATACTGCTCTTGCAGAAGACCCAAGTTCAGTTTGAAGCACCTATACCAGGTGACTCACAGCTGCCTGTAACTCCAGTTCCAGGGGGATATGACACATCTGGCCTCCATGGCCATCTGCACTCATGTGCGTATAAACACACATAGGCGCACACAAAGGAATTTTTTTTAATTAAATCAAAAATGTTTGAAAGCTTATTTCCTACAGTGCAGGCTTTCTGAAAATGGATTTCCAGGTAGTGTGAAAGCCACTATCTTGTTCTTCTTCCCGAGAAACCAACCCTGTCCACAGCCATTGTTCCCATGTTTGATGTCACTGCCTCTGGGGTCTTTAAAGTTGCTTTGTTCTTGGACTTCCAGCAGGTGACCCTCCCTGCGGTATTGTGCAGAGAGTCAGCCTTCCTGGTCTTTGTCATTTGTCCAAAGGTTGCTGTCTTTCATTAGCTTTGAAGCAGCTGGGTCATTGTCCTATCCACGGATGTCTGCCCTGTCTCCCCTCCTTTTTCAGCTCCATTATATGCATTCTCTCATTGGGTACTCCCACAGACTTGGGGTTCCCTGTGCTGCAGCAGCTCCTCACCCCTGTGGCCCTCCAGCTGTGTGCTCCTCATGGTCTGTCCACACTGTTTTGGAAGCTTCTGGCCCACTGTGTCCTCATGCACGTGTCAACATGGATGCTAGCTTCCATTCCAGCACTTTCCCATCTTTCTCTATATATCACGTCTGTCTGAAGTCCCATCTGTCTGTGCGCCACCCTCCACTTCATGGGCTGCTTCAGCATTTCTGTCATAGCTATTTTAGTGTCTGCTCATTCCAACATTGGGGCCATCTCTGGGATTGCTTCTGAAGAGGAGTCTGTATAGGCTTTGGAGTGAGTGGAAGGACACCGCAGAGACTGCCCTCTGCCATGTCCCCAGAGTTGCATGGAGTCCTGTGAGTCTCTTGGGCACAGTAGAGTTGGGGCCATGTTGCTTTGCTTCGTGCCGCTCTTGCCTTCAGAATGAGTGCTGGGTGTTCACAAGGGCATGGCTGGGGACTAGAGAACTGGCAAGGGGACTGAGGTCTCTCGTGTGCTGTGGACAAGTGGCCAGCTTTCTGGAGCAGCCTGTGGATCTCTTTAAGTCTAGCCTGCCAGACCTAAAGCCTGCTTCAAGCTCAGCCTCAGCTTGTGACTTTGGAAGCTGGAACCGTCCTGGTGAACACTCGCTGTGCATCTGGAATTCCTTGGCAAAGCAGGCACCTTGCACTGAATGAAGCTGCTTTGTTAGCATGTGCCTCCTCCCTGCCTGCCTTTTGGACCCTCCTCACCCTCTCAGGGAAGATGGGAAGGGTGAGAACTGGCTCCTGCAGGCCCTGGGCAGTTGAGTTTGGTTGGCTTACCCTGCTCTCCCCTTCCCCTATCTACTGCCAGCCAGGAGGGCAGCTGCGGGGAGCCTCTTTTCTCCAAGACCCCTTCATCTTTAGGGTTTCCTTCACTGTGCCTTCTTGGTAGCCCTATGCTCAGATGGCTTTGAAAAGTACTATGACTGTGTTTTTGGTTTTGGGTTTTTTGGTTTCTCTAGTTTGTTCTGTGTTGTCAGGGTGAGGATGGTGGTTTTATGTGCTGTTCTGTGTGGTAAAGTTGAAATACCGTGTGCCTTCTTCATTGTCTCAGTTCTTTCAGTTATGTAATAAATAAACTTTTCCAATAAGACTTATTTTCAACTTTATTTGCTTATTATTTTATTTTTTTAAATTCTTTTGTTTTTTAAGACTATGTCTTGGCAAGTAACCCTGACTGGCCCAGTATTACCTTCACTGACCCAAGACATTGCAAAGGCCCCAAGAGCACAACTTAGGGTCCCAGGCTCCTACCTGGGCATTGAGTCTGTGCCTCACATGTTCTAAGGACATTCTCCTTCTGAGTGACCTCTCTGTCACTGTGAGTCCCTATGGAAACGGTTTTCCACTCTCTACTAGGAATTGTTTTATAACCAAAGACAAGTATCTCATCACCCAAAACTACTGTTATCAAAGCTTGTTCTGAGACATTTAGAAATCGGTTTAATATAACGGTTGGAAAGTCCTTGCTTTTACAAAGTCTGATAAACACAAGGCAGCATTTGACCAGCACAGGATATTGCTCATTCTTCTGCAGAAAGCATCACCAGAGCCATGTATCCTATCTGCCTGTTACATCCATCATCCACAGTGCTTGCCAGAAGCCTGAGTGTGTGTGTGTGTGTGTGTGTGTGTGTGTGTGTGTGTGTGTGCCTATCTGATACATAAATGTACATGCATGTAGAGAATGCAGACAGGAGCCTCTGTGCAGAGGTCAAACACAAGACGAGCCAGCATTCCCAGAAGCAGCATGATCAGGTTTCCATAAAAATGTGCAGAGGTTGTGCTTCTGGGGTGGAGGGCTTGAGTTAAAAGCAAACAAAATCACCACAGAGTATTTTGTTGTGTGGAGGAGCTGTGATTTTCCAATTCGTATCCCGTTCTCTTAAATACACGGTGAACTTCTCATACCTCCTTTGCATAGACACACGCTAAGAAGTCTCTAAGTACCCTGAGTGGCAGCATAGACACATGCTAAGAAGTCTCTAAGTACCCTGAGTGGCAGCATAGACACACGCTAAGAAGTCTGTAAGTACCCTGAGTGGCAGCATAGACACACGCTAAGAAGTCTCTAAGTACCCTGAGTGGCAGAGCCTCATTTGTCATTTTGGAGGGGACCCCACAGGTGCCTTTTGAAGATGCTGAGGACAGTGAATGAAGCAGCTGGACTTCTCTCACTGGTGAGGACCCTGTGGGAACAAGAGCCACCATGCTCACCTTCTCTCAGGTGCTTTCTCTGTGGTCTGGACAGGTTGGTCTGGAGCTAGGAGAAGACAGCGTCTCACAGTGCCAAGGCGCCTTCTGTGCTCTTGGCCTGCCCCAGGTGGATGTCCCGTGCCCATCCCAGCACTGTGTGTCACATGGCTCTGCTCCACAAGGGACCTGAGTTCTAGCTGGGAGAGAAGGGAGTCACTGGCACTCCGAGTGTTTCGAGTGTGTGAGGTGGACTCCTGGGAGCTTGGGAAGACGTTGTCATGAACCAGCGTTGATAGCCAGGTGTCATCGTCTTCCTCAGGAGGGCTCGGCCTGTCTGGAAGAAAGAGGTTGAAGTGTGCATATGCCAGCTGGTTTTTCTTTTCCTATGCTTTTCTATTTTGACACTGGGGCAAAGGACTAGTGGACTTTACCACATGGTTTTCGCTTTAGTGACAGTCTCTATTCTGTTCATGTTTTTCCTTGGTTCAGTTAAAAAAATACAGAAAAATCTCAAGTTTCATTTTTCCTTATTTGCATATTTTTCCTTCTAATAAGACCTTCAAAGTTTTTTTGCTGCTAGGCATAGTGGCACATAACCCTTAATCCCAATTTAGGAGGCAGAGGCAGGCAGATTTCTATGAGTTCAAGGCCAGCCTGGCCTGCATAGTGAGCTCTAGGACAGCTAGGGTTATGGGGGAGTGTTTCAGTCCATTTTCTGCTACTGTGACAAAATGTCTGAGTGAAACACTTTGAAGGACTGCAAGCTCAGTGTTTCAGTCCATTGTTAGTTGGCTCCATTGCATTCAGGCTTATGGCAGGGTCAACAGTCATGGCAAGAGCCAATGGTAGAGGAAGCTGCTTACTTTGGGACAGTTAGGAAGAGAGTAGTGGGTGGAGGTGAGGGGCACACTATCCCCTTCAAGTCAGTGACCTAACAATTTCCTCCTACTGGCCTCTGTCACATATGGCCTCTGGATACATTTAAGACAGCCTATAGCAGGGGGCTGGAGCAGGAGGCCTAGACGAGAGAGGAGGCTGCCTTCTGGGGGATGAGCTGTACGGAGTCAAGAGAATGCACATCTCCTCCAGGGGACAGCACACACGGAGTCACACGGGCCTGCAGGCACGTAGAGAGTTCCACAGACAGAGTCACATAGAACATAGACAGGCAAAGCAAACACAGAGTCAGATTGCCACACTTGCACAAACAGACAGGCAGACACACAAACACATGGAGAGGCATCCAGACAGACACACATGTGTGCGCAGACAGGCAGATACACACACACACACACACATGGAGAGATATCCAGACAGACACACACATGTGCACAGACAGGCAGACACACACACACACACACACACACACACACACGGAGAGGCATCCAGACAGACACACATGTGTGCGCAGACAGGCAGATACACACACACACACACACACACACACACACATGGAGAGATATCCAGACAGACACACACATGTGCACAGACAGGCAGACACACACACACACACACACACACGGAGAGGCATCCAGACAGACACACATGTGTGCACAGACAGGCAGACACACAGACACACACACGGAGAGACATCCAGACAGACACACATATGTGCACAGACAGGCAGACACACACACACACACACACATACACACACACACACATACACACACACACACGGAGAGGCATCCAGACAGACACACATGTGTGCACAGACAGGCAGATACACACACACATACACACACACACACACACGGAGAGACATCCAGACAGACACACACATGTGCAAAGACAGGCAGACACACAAACACACACACACATGGAGAGGCATCCAGACAGACACACATGTGTGCACAGACAGGCAGACACACACACACACACACACACACACACACACACACACACGGAGAGGCATCCAGACAGACACACATGTGTGCGCAGACAGGCAGATACACACACACACACACACACACTCACACACACGGAGAGGCATCCAGACAGACACACATGCGCACACGGATAGGCAGATGCATGTGCAAACACAGCACTTTCCTCCACTAGGACTGGTAAGAATAGGTGAAACATGCTGCCACATGCTTCTCCTGTGGGCAGAGAAAAACAAAGAGAAAAGAAGACAATAGGGCTTTGCCAGGCCATGCCTTAGTAGCCTCTGGGGTGCAGGCTTTGGTGAGAATGAAGAACTCATCAATTTCAGGGTTGTTTGTATAATTGCAGCCAATTTCCTTAGTTAACGCTACAATTACAAGCTGAGGTTACTGGAGTCACTGTCACCTCGCAGCCTCGCTGTCACTGCAGCCTCGCTGTCACCCCGCAGCCTCGCTGTCACCCCACAGCCTTGCTGTCACTGCAGCCTCGCTGTCACCACGCAGCCTCGCTGTCACTGCAGCCTCGCTGTCACCCCGCAGCCTCACTGTCACCCCGCAGCCTCGCTGTCACCCGCAGCCTCGCTGTCACCTCGCAGCCTCGCTGTCACTGCAGCCTCGCTGTCACCCCGCAGCCTCACTGTCACCCGCAGCCTCGCTGTCACTGCAGCCTCGCTGTCACTGCAGCCTCGCTGTCACCCCCGCAGCCTCGCTGTCACTGCAGCCTCGCTGTCACCCCGCAGCCTCGCTGTCACCCGCAGCCTCGCTGTCACTGCAGCCTCGCTGTCACTGCAGCCTCGCTGTCACCCCGCAGCCTCGCTGTCACTGCAGCCTCGCTGTCACCTGCAGCCTCACTGTCACCACGCAGCCTCGCTGTCACCCCGCAGCCTCACTGTCACCACGCAGCCTCGCTGTCACCACGCAGCCTCACTGTCACCACGCAGCCTCGCTGTCACCACGCAGCCTCGCTGTCACCCCGCAGCCTCGCTGTCACCCCGCAGCCTCGCTGTCACCCCGCAGCCTCGCTGTCACCCCGCAGCCTCGCTGTCACCCCGCAGCCTCACTGTCACCACGCAGCCTCGCTGTCACCCCGCAGCCTCACTGTCACTGCAGCCTCGCTGTCACCCCCGCAGCCTCACTGTCACTGCAGCCTCGCTGTCACCCCGCAGCCTCACTGTCACCACGCAGCCTCGCTGTCACCCCGCAGCCTCACTGTCACTGCAGCCTCGCTGTCACTGCAGCCTCACTGTCACTGCAGCCTCGCTGTCACCCCGCAGCCTCGCTGTCACCCCCGCAGCCTCGCTGTCACCCCCAGACTCGCTGTCACCCCGCAGACTCGCTGTCACCCCGCAGACTCGCTGTCACCCCGCAGACTCGCTGTCACCCCGCAGCCTCGCTGTCACCCGCAGCCTCGCTGTCACCCCGCAGACTCGCTGTCACCCGCAGCCTCGCTGTCACCCCGCAGCCTCGCTGTCACCCCGCAGACTCGCTGTCACCCCGCAGCCTCACTGTCACCCCGCAGCCTCGCTGTCACCCCCAGACTCGCTGTCACCCCGCAGACTCGCTGTCACCCCGCAGACTCGCTGTCACCCCGCAGCCTCGCTGTCACCCCGCAGCCTCGCTGTCACCCCGCAGACTCGCTGTCACCCCGCAGACTCGCTGTCCCCTGTACTGTCACTGCCCTTCCCTCATCTCAGTTCCTTCACGGTGCTCACCCATGTTCCCTGTACCGGTTTTTCTTTTTCTCCTGTGTGATGCTCCTTCCTTCCCACAAGAACTCACACACACTGTGTTTGGGGCATTGTCTGTGGGACTTGGTCCGTAATGTCTTTATTTCTGATAAAAGCCACTCAGGGCAGGAAGGACTTATTTTAGCTTCCAGGTTCATCATTGCAGGGAAGTCGAGGCAACCTGAAGTAGATGCTCACATCACCCCCACAGCAGTGTAAAGGAATGGCTGCTGCTCACTGTGCTCAGGCCCCTTTCTATACTTACAAAGTCCAGGACCCAAATTTAAGGAATAGTGCCACCCACAATGGGTGGAGCACCCCACTTCAGTGAATGGAATGGGAACAATCTGCCTAGACAGGCCCCCCTGATCTAGACAATCCCTCCATAAAATTCCACCCCCAGCAACTCTACCTTGTGTCAAACTGACAGTTTAAAGTAGCATCTCAGGGGTTTTGTCCATAGCAAGATACTTACAATTCATAAACAGGAATTTATCTGTCATAGTTGTAGGGGTGGGAAGTCCATGATCCAGGTGCTGGGAAACTGGGGGACCAGAGAGGTTGTGTACTCTGCTTCATAGATGGTTCTTAGTTGCTGTGTCCTATTGCGAAGGCTTGGATGCTCTTCTCTGAGGCCTAAGGCCTTCACAGTCCTGACCCTGCTGCCTTCTAAAGCCTCCCCCATTCCAGGCTGCTGCTGTGGGGTTTAATCTTCAACATGAATTTGGAAGAATGGAAGCATCTAGAACATTAACGCTCCTTAGAGGAGGCTGTTCAGGCTCAGAACAGTTCACTATTGTGCCAAGGTGAAAGCCAGGCAGCAGAGTCGTTCACGCTGGCTCTGGAGCCCTTTGTCCTCGCATGGCGGTTCTTCCATCTCTCCTCCCACTGATCAAGTTCAGCCTCCTCCCCAGGCCCGAAGGGGGCATGCCCTGGACCCCTGCATCCACCACCCATTCTTTACCACTGTCTCCTCCCCAGGCCGAAGGGGGCTCCTTAAACCCCTTTTCCCTCCTGCAGGGCCTCTGCACCCAGGAGCTTTCCTGTCAGCTCACATGGCCAAAGCCTTGTGATACTCAGCTTATAGTGTAGTAACGAGGAGCAGCGGGCTGCTTCCCACCACCTGGCTAGCTTTACCCAAAATAATAACACAGAAACTGTATTCATTTAAACACTGCCTGGCCCGTTAGTTCTAACCTCTTATTGGCTAGCTTTTACATATTGATTCAACCCATTTCTAATAATCTGTATTGCCACTTGACTGTGGCTTACCGGGATGAGTCTCACTGGCATCCCTCTCAGAGAGGAGAGCCATGGTGTCTGCCTCACTGCCTTCTTCCTCCCAGAATTCTGTTCTGTCTACTCCACCCACCTAAGGGCTGGCCTATTAAAATGCCAAGGCGGCTTTTTTATTCAACCAATGAAAGCAACACATAGACAGAAGACACTCCTTCATCATTACAGCTTGTGTGTCATCCTGGGATGGTCCCCAAATCCTCTTACTCTAAGGTAGCCAACACCTTCTCGTGTAAGGATCATGCTTTGTTCTTGTAGTTCTTTAGTTTGTTGGATATACTCTTCTTTTTTTTTAAAAAAATTGTTTTTATTTTTAATTATGTGTATATGAGTGTAGGCGCTGGAGAAGGTCAGAAGGTGTCAAATCCCCTGCAGCTGGAATTACAAGTAGTTGTGGATTGCCTGGCAGGTGCAAGGACCCAAACCCAACTCCTCTTCAGGAGCAGTACATATTCTTAAATGCTGAGGACCTTTCCAGCCCCTCACTTTTGACCCTCATTGCTTATGACGACATCTCAGTGCTGTGGGAGGGGCCTTCCAGAGAGAACCTGGAGTATATTTTCCTTCCATTTCCCAGTTAGTGTCGTGCCAGGACTGGACGGGTGATTTGGGGAGCAAATGCGTGAATCAATGGACAAATTCCAGAGTTCAAACACCAGGTGCTGTTGAACCCTCGAGTTCCCCTGCCACACTGTAGGCCTCTACCTGCCCACACAGGACTCAGTCCATCACTTGGGTCCCCTTGCCTCTGGGCAGGCTCATACTGTGTCTTGGCTCCCACAGGTGATCAAAGAAGCCTACAGTGGCTGCAGCGGCCCTGTGGATCCAGAGTGTTCACCACCACCCAGCGCCAGTGCCCCTGTGAACAAGGCTGAACTGGAGAAGGTGAGAGATGTCAGCTTTCAGGAAGCTTTTGGTTTTGTTAGTGGTTTTTATTTTCTGTGTATGTGAATTGTATGTATTTATGAGGAATTGGTGAGACATCTCAATGCATATGTGCAGTGTATTGGTTAGCCAGGATATCCCTTGTGTCTGCCCCCTCAGATCGCAATCCTTTCATTCATAATTGCTAGTTTTAATAGCATTCTACAAGAACGGTGGCACTTCAGTGGGCATGTCTGTAATTCTGCTCTGGACTGATCAGGAATCATCTCACAGACTCTGTGGCTTGTTGTATTACCAATGAAGGATGAAGATGTGGACTTAAAGGAGTGAATGACATGGTTCATCCGTTGCTCTTAAATGAGGTCCGGATGCAGTGTGCCCAACTGTAGCACTCAGTAGGTCTGTGCTGGTGTGCTGTCTACAGAGTGTTGAGAATTTGGTCCATGTGTCCTTTAACGTTTGAGATAATGTTCACTTTCCACCATACCTCACCAGGTCTGCATGACCACGGTGGGAATAACGTGATCCTTGTGTCCTTATAGAAATTGTCTTCAGAGAGGCCCAGCTCCGACGGAGAAGGTATCGTGGAAAATGGAGTCACCACATGCAATGGAAAAGAGCAAGGTGAGATTCTAACACATGTGCCAAGAATATCTGAGCTCCAAAAGTGTGACTGTGTGGGAAGTCTTTGTGCTTCAGCCATGCAGACATCACACCCTCTGTTCCCAAGAACACAAGGGAGGACTTTTGATTTGCAACAGTCCAGAGCCTTTCTCTCTCATCCTACCTGTATCTAAATTATTGTCAAGCTATGGGAAATACATATACCACAGAATTCATAATTTTCCAACATTTTAAAGTTTCCTGTGGTCATTAAACATACACAGAGTGCTGTGTAGCCATCACCTGTGTCCATATCTGGAACTTTTTGTCTTCACAAATAAAAAACTTGTTTGCATTAAACCCAAGTCCCTCACCTCTTCCCCAGTCCCAGCAATTATCATTCAACTTTTCATCTCTGTGGATTCCACACACTGGGGGTCTCATGCGAGTGGAATCCTGTGGTACCTACCCTTTTACAACTGCCTTATTTCACCCAGATGATGTCTTCAAGGTTTGTCTATATTGTATTATAGTGAGAGTCTTTCCTTCCTTTTCAAGGCTGAATAATATTCCATTATGTGGACTGCATCTTGCTGTCCACCGGTGGTACTTGTGTTGCTTCTGACCCTCAGCTACTGAGAACAGAACTGCTGTGAACATGGATGTGCAGGGAGTAAAGTCTCTTGTTTTTAATGGACTTTTTAGCATTACAGATGACTTTCAGTAAAGCACACCAGCTTTGACTTAACCATTCTTGGGATTGCTACAGCAAGTAACATAGTCAAGAGAGCATTTCTGTCACCCCGGTGTTCCTTTGCACTCTCTCTGTCGCCTCTGCCTCCTCCTTCCCTGTTTCCTGCTTTCACTTGGTGTCAGGGTGTATCTTTGGGGTCTCTTTCCCATATCTCAGTGTGAGAGCTGCTGCACAGCGTTCCCTGTGGAGGTGAACGCTGCTAAGAACATACAGTGACTTGCGGGATATACTGACTCCCAGGTGGAACATACAGAACTGTATGGTGGAGTGCAAATTCTAATTGGTCTTAAAAATAAAAATCTGGAGTCAGATATTGGGGGTAAAAGCTGAAAGATCAGAGAAGCAGAGCAGCCAGCCACTAGTTCTTACCTCTATGGAATCCTCAGACCAAACGGGGAATCCTGTCTCTATAAGTTATCCGATTGAATGCTCTGAGCTCCTGTGTCCTCCCACCTTATCATCCTCTTTCCGCTCAGCCGTATGGCTCCTGTCTCTGCCTCCCTCGTGCTGGGATCAAACACATGAGCTCTGTTTCCCTTTTAGACTGATTCAATCTCATGAAGCCCGGGGTGGTCTTGAACTCACAGAGATCTGTCTGCTTCTGCCTCCACAGTGCTGGGATTAAAGGTGTGTGCCACCACTGCCTGGCTAACTCATGTGGCTAGCTCCACACTCTGATCTTCAGGCAAGCTTTATCTGTTAAAGCACGAACAAAATATGAGCACAGTGAAAATGTTCTGACTTTCAGGTAGAATATATGGGGACGGTGGGATAGTGAGTACATTCTGACTCCCAGGTAGGACTTTGTGTGGACATGTAAATCCATGTCTCCCAAGAACCTGTCCAGAAGTGGGGCTGCGAGGCTCCACATTCTCCTGGGATCGCTGTCCCTCCTGAGATTGCCTGCAGCCTTTCTCTGGTACGGCAGATGGTGGTGTGCAGCTGTGGCCTCTCCAGCGGTGAGCAGCCTAATGTTCTTGTGCATCTCTCTGGTGTGGTGTTGCCTCGGATCCTTTGCCCATATTCCTATAGGGTCGTCTGCTCTTAAGCTTTTGGAGGCTCTGCACATGCTCTTCCTGTGAGTCATTTATGAAATATCTGTTTCCTAAAGGTTGTCCCCCATCTGCATGGCTGGACATTTTTTCCTGAGTATGTGCTGAAGTGATGGGTGCCATTTGAGGGTCTGTTGGGGGATCCAGACCTCTGTGGACCTGAGACCTTGCTTAGGGTGCCTGGGCTCTCCTCAGTGTGGCTCCTTGAGGAGGGCTCCTACCTGGGAATGAATCATGTGCCGCACCAGCAGTGTCCCAGCTCTGAGAACTCTGGAGCCCAGACAGTGACAGTTCACTCCGGAAGGTCACACTGTCTGTTTCTTCATTGTGGTTTTCCAATGCAGTCTGGTCCGGATGTAATTTTAGTCTTGCCCTCTAAGAGCTAGTACCAGTTATGTTATATGTAATGAAGACCTCAGTGTGGGAAGCTATCTTTAACTTCTCCCAGAGGTAGGATACTCAGTGGCTCCTGCTTTGCTGTTTGGCTCCTTTCTTTCTTTTTGGCTCTAATTTTTGTTGTTGTTGTTGGGAGATTGTCTCTTTGTCCAGGCTAATCTCAGCCTCATGGACTCAAACAGTCTTCCGGCCGCAGCCTCCCAAGCTGGGCCATCAGAGGTGCCACACACCAGTTACTGTTTCACTACCGAGGCGCAGCAGCTCAGCCAATAGGTCAGTTTTCTTGCTTCATGTCCCCCAGTCCCCATGAACCTGTATGACTAGGGTCTTTGGAGTAATGTGTCTATTGGCTGTGCGTGTAGGTATTGTATCTGTCCCTAGGAATCTCCTGTTCACTCTTTAAAAAGAAAATGATTTATTATTTATGTGAGAGAATATGCACATGTGCATGCAGGTGCCCTTGGAGGCCAGAAGATGGCTTTGCATCTCTGGAGTTAGAGGTTGAGGCACCCGACGTTAGTGCTAGGATCCAAACTCAGGTCCTCTGTGAGAGGAGTACACACTCTCAACTGCCACGTGGTCTCTCCAGCCCCTCTTGTCCTCAGCTTTCTGTGTTTGGGAATTGGCCGGATGACCTGGCTCAAACATCTTCCTCTTGTTTGACCCTATGCTTTGCATATTATAGTTGCTCGTCAGAGAACTTCATGCTCCAGATGCACCCTAAGCCCCCCTCACCCTTGTTCTTGATCCTTACTATTCTCTACTTTGCATTGGGAAAATGTGAGTCAAGCTTTCTTTAGCTTGTCCCCTTTGTGATGGATCGTGTGGTGGTCACGGAGAGGAAGCCCGAGCTCCTCCATGCTGTCTACACACTGTGGTCTCACCAAAGAAGGCAGCAATCAAAGCAATAACTCTGCTCAGAGATGCCCATTTCTTCATTCTAGATGAACACTGAGGAGTCAGTGACTATCCTATAGCAGATGTGGGGGAAATGATCAAAGTCCTAGACTAGGCTGCCCACACCCAGTGCTGTGTCCTTTGAGACACAGTCCTCAACGGGGTGTCTGTGGGTGGACCTGTTGAACCAGGGGTCTGATGATGTCACCTCTCCCTCCCCTACCTCCCTTAGACTAGATAGAAAATAGTTTCATTTCCATCTCTGTAGGAGAAAGTGGGCTGCCTAGATTTGTGGCATTTACACACTGAGCGATTAATGTTCTCTTTCTGTCTGTCACTAGGGTCTTGGTCATCTATGCTCTTTGAGCCCTTCCACTGTTCTGCCATGTAACCTCACTGTGTTGAGAGTTCTCTATTGACTTTTGAATGTGGTAATATGTTAAATGCTACCCCTTACCCCACTGAATAGCCACAAAGTGTCCATGGTGGCTTTTCTGTCATGTCTCTAAAAGGGACCTTTTTTCCAAGGATGACCTAGGATGTGATCATTCTCTGCCTTAGGGGTTGGAGTCCAGCAAGCACTTTGCTGGCAGGAGCTGGTCTCAGTTATGTTGAGTCTCTGAATCCTGTTCTTTCTGAGTCCTGTTGCCTGAGTAGGAAGGTTACCTCAGGGTAGAGCCTTGGGAAGAGTGTCTCTGGTCTCCTCACTTCCCCCTTGCCTGGGAGTAGGACACAGTGAAGCTCATCTACAGGTTCCTGGAAAGCCACTGATGGAGCCAAACACTGTCACTTCCACTCCCTGTGGCTTGGGTGGGCTGAAGTAGAAATGACCCAGATCTCTGCCCTGGGTTGCTGTCTGGTAGAGTAGGAAGCTCTGGGTCTTCCCACCAAGGCTTTGGATAGGTTCTCAGTACTCTGTAAGTAAATGCGTGTAAGAGCATGGGAAAGGGGGTGCATGGACCCTTCACTTTGCCCAAGATCTCAGGAGACCTTAATCTGTTTTAAAATGTCTGTTTGTAAGAACACATACTGTAGGCTAGGGTTTTGCAGAGGCTCAGGATCAAGGCCAGAGTCAGGGAAGGTCCATGGGGACCTTTCTTCCTGGCTCGTGTCTTCAGGTATTCTGTGAAGTCTATAAAAGGACACTACTTTGGGGATCAATCATTCACACCATGTGACCTCATCTAACCTTCTTTCTTAGGACTCCCATATCTAAATACTCTTGGAGTCAGAATTATGGGGCCATGGCAGGGACATTCAGTATAGAATATTGTTTGTCCCCAAATTCTTCATGGCTTCATCTTATAGACAGTATCGCAGCTTTTCCCTTAGACACTGCTACTTGCTTTTACACCAGAGAAGAGGCAGGGATTCACCCACTGGTCTTAGGGGAGGGAGGCAGTGAAGGTGGAAATGAGGAGGGATGGGGAGGGATGCTTGCAAGTGAGCACGCTTGTTTAGAGGAGGAGTTGGAATTATTCCATAGCGTATCGCACGTCTCTGGATGTTCTGTGTCTGAAATGATTCCATGTGATATGCTGGGGTTCAGTCATTCTTGGAAAAGGAGACTACTTACCCATCGCCTTCTAAAAGGGTTTGTGTTGCTTAAGAGGTTGCCACAAACGGTTGAAGGGTTGTACTCGGGTGTGTAGGGAGTGAGGTGATGCTGTATTGGTCTTGATGCAGAACTGCACCCCAGGGAGGCTGTGTCCCAGTGGAGGAGACCCCTGGGAAAGAGGCTTGCACCCTGGCTCTAGCACATGGCACCCATACGAGATTAGACGGGCTGACAAGCCTTTGCCCAGAGCTGCTCTTGAGTAGAAGGATCCGGTCCCTCAACTCTGAGCGTGTCCTTCTACATCCATTTTTACTTCTTTGAGCCACGTCCCTGGGATTCAGCTGGATTCGTGTCTGAGGGTGGGAGAGGGCTGTCCACATGGCCGAGTAGGAGCAGATACGGGACACCAGTTGGCAGTCAGCTTCCCTGGGGTGGAGAGATGAGAATTGCCCTGTGTTAGAACTTGGAGCCATTGTCAGCTGCATGGACTCTGCCCCAAGATGATGCATGTCAAAGCCGGGATTTCCAGGTCTTCTGGTTTTGCTGGGGAAGTCAAAAATTCTTTTTGTACAAAATGTTTCTAGATTTACTTATTGATAGGTGTTAGCCATCACTGCCCTGGTCAAATGAGAGATGGGGGTCTGAAAAGTAGACCTCCAGTCTGAGAGCTCTGGACACGGAAGCTCAGAGAAGTGTCTAAAATAGACAAGAGAGACCCCTAATGAGGACCCACTTTTCCCTTCCCTCCTTGGAGACCTGCCCCTTGTCAGCCAGGTCACTGCTGAAATGACACCAGCTTCCCTTGGTTTCTTGGGCCACGCCATCTTTCCCACACTGACAGTGTGTGTCAGCCTATCTTCCTGCCTGGCCATTGCTCCCTCTGGGACAGACAGAACTCATTCCCTATGTCTGAGCAGTCAGCCAAAAGTCTGCCCTGGGCAGGCTCTGTCTGACCACGCAGCCATTCTCCCAGTCATTTCCATCTCCACGTGGTTCTTGCCATTATTTGCCATCCTTTGTTGCCTTCAGTACATCACGTGTGTCTGATAATGCACACATGTCTGTGTGCACATATGTACATACCTGATCCTCCCTGGAGTTACAGGCTTCCTGAGGGACCCCAGCATCTGAACCCCCAGCATCACAGATGCTCATGCACGATTAGTAACAGTTTGTGGGGAAGAAATGCCTTGGTGGTTAAGGCTGTGATTTTCCCACGGCATATGAATGGTTAAGACACATTTTTGTGTTGACAGTGAAGAGGAAGAAAACCTCCAAGTCAGATGCCAAGGGGACTGTATCCAAGGTCACTGGGAAGAAAATCACCAAGATCATCGGTCTGGGGAAGAAGAAGCCATCCACAGATGAGCAGACCTCATCAGCGGAGGAGGACGTGCCCACCTGTGGTAAGACCCCGCCATATGCTGGCAGCAAAGCAGCAGCAGACTCTCCCTGGGTGTGCTCTGGGGCCCTCTGAATTACAAAAAGCACTTTCAGTTTTTAGTAGTGGAAGAATCTTCAGGGGTTTGCAATGCTCTCCCCGGTTCTTTCAAGGTTAAAAACTACATTCTCTGTTGTATGATAACACCTTCCCCGGTTCCACTCCAGTGTTTCCAGACTAGGACACAGGCACAAGGCAGGCTGAGTCTCCTTCGCTCAGACTTAAGTTGTAGATCAGGAGACAGCTGTCCATCCCACGGTCTGTCTTCCATCCGTTTGTGGGGGTGGGGAGAGCTGCTTTGTCAGGGATTCGGTAAGGCATGCGGTGTACAGCAGAAACCAAGCCAGTCCTGCCCACCATGGCCTCTGGGCCAGGAGCTAAAGAGAGGAACCAAACAGGGAAGCAAACCAAAAGAATGTTTGTGTAGCAGCCAGAGGTGGCTGCCTGGGGAAAGCACGGGGGTGGAGGGCGCCATCTGTCAAAGCACCTAAGACAGGCTGTGGCCAGGCCATCGAGTACAGCCTCCATGAGAGCAAAAGCAACATCACTGTAATGGCCCCAGCCACCACATTGAGGAGAATTGTGGAGTTCCTTCAAGGAGGAAAACTTCGTAAGTGCAAAGAGAGGTGTTTGTCTTTTGATTTTGTTTTGATTTACAGTATTAGAGATGTCCTAGGCTAGTGTTCTACCATTAGGTCCTTTCCTTTCTTTAGAAGAAAGAGATCTTAGCATGGGGTACATTCCTATTATCCTAGTACTAGGGAGGCAGAAGCATACAGGTTGCTGCCAGTAAGGTTGTATAGTGAGCACTAACCAGCCAGGGCTATATGGCAAGACCCTCTATCAGAAAAACAAAAGAAAACACAAGAATGGAATGGAACTGTCCTTGTGTATTCCTGTTGCAGACTCTACTTCCCATCTGCATTTGCGTAATTCCTTCATTCAGAGTCACTCTGTTTACAGTCCTGTCTGCATCCATTGAGCACCCTCCTTGGGACAGAGTCAGGAAACAATCATAGCCTCTGCAGGTCCCAGGAGCCCGGTGCACCCCAGATTCCTAGATTGTCTCTCATCAAGTGCTGTTGTGGACAGGAGGACAGAATCAGGGCAGCTGGTGATGATAGCTTTCACATCACGTTCCCTTCTATGAGGAGAGAATTTGGCCTCAGTAAAGTTAACTGGACAGGACAGTGACAGAGTGGGGAGGGTCTGGGGATACTGCCACACTACTCCTGGCCAGCCTCCATTTTCCTGGGGCTCCTGGGGACATAGTCTTGCTCCCTGCTTTTGTTATCAGCTCTTGTGATGACCGAAGTCAGGAGTTAAAGTGAATTTTGCTTCTGTTTTTTTTTTTTTTTTCAACTACTAAGTAGAAGAAATAGAAATTTTTTTTTTTTGAGACCTGGTTACGTCATGTAATCCAGGCTGGCCTTGAACTTACAGAGATCTGCCTGTCTCCCTCTCCTGAGTTCTGGGATTAAAGGCCTGACTAGAGGTAAAGATGCCTTTAGGAGTAATGGTTGTGCATTAACAAGGCACGAAAGTGAGGCTGTGGATCCTCCTCTTGTAAAAGAGAACACTGAGGCTCAGAGAGAGGCATGACTTGCCCCGAGACTCAGGGCTCAATGAAAACAGAATGGGTGACCTCAATGAAAACAGAATGGGTGACCTCCACCCCCAGAAACCTTTCCTGACTTGCTGTCACTCACGTCCTATCAGAAGAGCACAGCCTTGCAGGCCTCCCCAGAAGCCGCTCTGTTGCCACTGCTGCTGCCACACAGTGCCTCATCTCTATGCTGGTCACTTTCTCCAGAGTCTGGGTGATCCTGCGCTCAGGGGCCCGAGGCATCTGCCGCACACAGCTCTGGCTTCTGCCACACAACTCTAAAATTGCCAAGCAGCTCTTTGCCAGATCAGGGGAAGTGTCTCTAGGGGAACAGGGAACAATGGCCATTTTCAGCCCCTTGGTGCAGCTGCAGGGCTCTGGGCAGAGGAAAGGTGCTGGACTCAGGCCCAGAGGACTGACCCTGCCAAGCTGAGCCCCTGCAGCTGCTGGGAGACAGTGCTAAGCTGATGGGCCAGGAGGGCAGAGCAGCTGAGCAGGCAGAAAAAATTCCCTGGAGTTACTGGGTCGAGCTCGGTGCTTGTCTGTAAACTGATTGCAGTTGATATGGTGGGTGGGGTGCTGTGGCCTTCTGGGTGCTCTTGCAGGGTTTTCATGGACTGGGGAGCAGACCTGCAGATGCAGCTGGGCTACCCCAGGTTCTGCCTCTGTCCTCCTGAGAGACCTTTGATGGATGCATTAGTGTTGTTCTGGGCAGCTCTTCCCATAGCCCTCCAGGTAGTGTACCCTAGACATGCACCAAGACTCCACACCAAAGTGCTTTTCATCAGGCCATCCATGGGCTGATGTAGTTCTGGGGTTCTTGTTCTTTTATAAGCCAAGCTGTGAGACCTTGAAGTGTGAGCTCCTTCCAGTTCTCCTCCTTTCTGTCAACCCAGCACAGGCACCTGACACTAGTCACACCGTTCTGGGCACAAACATAGAGACTTTCTCTTGCTACCTCCCTGGGATCTTAGTCTTGTCCAAGCCTCCCACTGCATTACTAGATTCAGACACTGCTCTGCTGTGTCCCCATCACCCAGCATGGGGCCCAGCACATGGTAGTAAAGCCATTGCTTTGGAAATTCGGGCTGCTTACCAGGGACGTGGGCTCCAGCAATGTCCTGGTTTTGGTGAGAGTGGAGGTGAGCGGTGTAGTCCCAGCACCTACGTCAGTGGAGGTGAGCGGTGTAGTCCCAGCACCTATGTCACTTACTGTCATTGTCCATTTCTTCACCTGCTGTGTCTTGAAGTCCACTGAACACATCCATACACCAGCCCTGCCCAGGGTCAGGTGGAAAAAATGTGGAATCTCAGCCTGTAGAGTTAGCTTTGTAATCCTAATGGAACCTTGTTTAGTCTTGCCTTGCTTTCTGTAGAATTTGGAGTAGAAAGAATCTCAAAATATTAAACTGAAATTACCCTGTTTTAAAGTTATATTGGCACCTTACTATGAGTGGGATTAAAAACAAAAGTCAAGCCAGGTGGTGGTGGTGCATGCCTTTAATTCCAGCACTCAGATGGCAGAGGTAGGTGTAACTCAGTGAGTTTGAGATCAGCCTGGTCCACAGAGTGTGTTCTAGGACAGCCAAGACAAACCTTGTCTCTGAAAACCAAAAACCAAAAGCAAACAAACAAAACAAACAAACAAACAAACAAAAACCCAACAAACAAAAAACAATGAATCAACTCAAACAATAAACCCCTCATGTAATTGTTTATGTAAAGCTTGGGTTATAGTTCCCTGAAGCCCCCAACTTCTATGCCAGTCTGAAGTGCAGGCCTTCAGGTCCTGGCTGCACTCTGGTACCCTCTTGTGGCGGATTTCTGCTTCAGCCTGAAGATCTGACTGATCCCCTTGAAGAGCTGGCAAGGCCCTGGTGTTGGTACCTAGTGTGGCACTCACTCTTTGAGTCCAGATTCCTGCCCGGGGAGTTCCGCCATTCTCTGCCTGCTCTCGCTCATCTCCGTGCTTCCTCCCCAAGAAAACAAAACTTGGGAACCCCCTTTTTGAGTAAGTGGGATACCACAGAGGCCAGCTGACAAACAGAAACACGGACATGTCTGAGAGCTTCCTGTTGATGTGAGTCAGGCCTGTTATCCAGGGAAACTTACTTTCTCTCTCTCCCTCTCTTTGAAACCTAAATCCTGAGAATGTATTAAAATATGGTAATGTCCCATGAAGTCATGGTCTAAATTAGGGGAGGACCTGTCTCATGCAATCATTCCTCTGTGGCTGAAACGCTGAGAAAGCTACAGCATCTGGTGACTGTGGCCAGATTGTCTGGAGACAGAGCACGGCAGAGCCAGTGCCGCTGTCTGTGCCGATGGTGGGCGGTGTCCCGCGACAGCTGTGCACGTGGGGAAGCAGCTCGCAGCTGTGAGCCCTAAATCAGAGTCGTGGGCAGTTCAGGGGTGTTGCTGCTGAGTTCCCAGGTGTGCACTAGTCTCTCTATGCTATTCTCACTATTGACACAGTGTCCTAGTAACTTCTGTCCAGCCTGCACTGGCTAAGGCTACCTGCCTGCTTTAGTGTCCGAGGCTATCTGCCCGGCCTGGTGTCCAGGGCTATCTGCCCAGGCTGCTATCAGAGGCTATCTGCCCCTGCTGCTGTCTGAGACTATCTGCCCCGGCTGGTGTCTGAGGCTATCTGCCTGGCCCGGTGTCCAGGGCTATCTGCCCAGGCTGGTGTCTGAGGCTACCTGCCCCAGCTGGTGTCTGAGGCTACCTGCCCTGGCTGGTGTCTGAGGCTCTCTACAGTGTAGTCACTGGGGTTTCCATACTTGTGTGTCTTCTACTCCTTGCATAGGCCCAGCCAAGAGCAGCTCAGCTGCTGGCCCTGCAGACCTGCACAAGTCATGTCCTTTCTACTTTCCATATTTGGCAGCCTCCTGAAGCCCATGATGCCTTAAATTAGTGATTGTTGGTTAGTTTGTTTTTTAAGGTAGGGTTTCCTGTGCCATCCAGGTTAATTTTGAACTCATGTCTTCCTACATCTTCCTCGTCAGTGCTGGAAATATATTCATGTACACCCACATTGGTTAGTTGTTGTTGTTGTCTTATTATATAGCCCAGGCTGGCCTCCCCAACCCTCCCTGCTGCTTGCTGGGATCACAGGCATGTGCTGTCACTCCCAGGGAGGGCGACGCTTTAACAGTGGTTAAACAGTTCATGCATGTGTGAGCCTTGCCTACAGAGTATATCAAGTTACTCGAGGGCTTCCTGCCATCCTGTTTGTGGACTTGTGCTCAGAAAACACTTAGGCTCTGTTGACACAGGTGACATCTACTCAGAAGTCCAGCGTGTGACTTTCGGCATGATTGATTGCTGTAGGTAGTGGTCAGAACACCGAGAGCTACAGTTCCGCTAAGATGTTCATCCGACTGCATTTTAATGCCGGGCTTTCCTTCTAAAATAATAGCAAACCTGAGCAGTTCCATCGACACATTAAAAAGAGCAGGATCAGTGCAGTGTTCTACAGGCTGAAGATCCAGGGAGACCTGCAGCTGTACTGGAAATAACCTTCCTTCCTTCTCTGTCTCCTCTGCTTTTATGGAGGTATCGGGTCTGACTGTGGCCTCTGGTAGGACACCCCACACCTGAGGGTGCCTCCTCCTTCCCGGGTAGCCCTTGGAGAACAAGTTTAAAAGCTGCCTGAACACAAGAGAGCAGCAAGTCCCTGCTCTGGAGCCCACAGGCTTCTGTCCCTGTGTCTGTGACCTCACAGTCATCGACTAGCATGCGAATAGTAACTTTGTTCACCACGAGGTGCACTTTAGGGTGTGTGTGTGCAGGAGACCCATGCCTAGGTGAGGACCACTCTTGGCAGATTTGGTTAGTCATTGAGCAGTATCTAGAGAATCCTCATTAGAGATGTACAGAACTTTGCCTGGCACCGAACATGTGAGTGTCGATGTGCAAGAGCTGAGAGCAGCTGAGTGACACCCAGTGTTCTTCACCTCCTTCCCTTTCACCTGCTGCTTGCCCTTTCCCGCTGTTTAATCCCTTCCTAATCTCTGAGTGTTGGTATCTGCAGTGTGGAACAGTTGGAGGCCATAACAGCCACTGCCCCTGGGGCCACAGTCACCGTGGACCCTCCAACTCATGTCTCAGTCTTTCTAAAATAATGTGCTTTGTGATGGCCCCAAATTCTCATTTTCCTGTGTTTGATGATTTTTCTCTTTTCGGGGATAATTCTCCCTGTAATTCTGTCATGTGTGACATCACATCTCTATATGATACACTAAAGATACTATCATGCCTGTAATGCCAGGAACACCATCACACAGACCCAGACTCAGGCAGTCCGGCTTCATCTGTGTTAGTTTCCCCAGGAGATGAAGCCCTCGCTTCCACATGTGGGGACTGGAACACAGAGACCAGGAGGAGGCCTCAGGCCCGTGGGTGGGGAGCTCATACCAGCCACGTTCCGTCACTTGCTGGAACACATCCAGCGCTGGGGAGCTCACCACTCCCCAGGCCTCCCACTTCCTGGAGAATTTTCATCTTCAGATACTTCTATTTCTCTGTCTTCCATGCTCTGCTTACAGTGTTTGCAGTTAGATCGTTTGCATGCGATTTCTCTTTCGTTGCATGCAAGCAGCTGTCAGTCCACCCATTGCCTTCTAGCCATCGCATATCCACGGTCACTATCTCAAGGTGATTTCCAGGTTTCCATGTAAACACCAAGCCCCTGAAACTGGTTCTTACACACGAAATGGCTCTGCACCAGTGAAACGCTTCCAGGTGCTGTGGAGAGCTGGCTGTCTAATAATGGTTCTTCTCTCTTTAGTAACACTTAAAACCTGGGGCGTGAGCATGTGTTTCATGGCACTTCCCTGGTCTGAAAGAGACCACAGACGAGGGACATGGGCAGGGCTCACTGGTACCTTGGCTTGCTCAGGAGACTGAGCTGTGGCATCCTCTCTCCGCAGGGTACCTAAATGTGCTCTCCAACAGCCGCTGGCGGGAGCGCTGGTGTCGAGTGAAAGACAGCAAGCTCATTTTCCATAAGGACAGGGCCGACCTGAAGACCCACATTGTCTCCATCCCTCTACGTGGCTGTGAAGTGATTCCGGGCTTGGATTCCAAGCACCCGCTGACCTTCCGGCTGCTTCGCAATGGACAGGAGGTGGCCGTGTTAGAGGTAAGGGATTCTCTGGGGCCTCTGTTCAGAGATGTGTGCATAGGCTCTCCCAACACCACCATGATTTGGTCCTTTACAGAAGACCCTGGCTCCCTGCAGGGTCTCATTTTGATCCAGCCCCTTCCCTCCTTTGGTCCATTCTGTTTCGTACTTTTTTGTTCTGGGTTTCTCTTTGAGAGAGTCAGGGATTGCACAGGATGCCTGGCTCCTCTCTCCTTCTCATTGTTCTCCTCTTCTTCTTTTTGGTTTTTCAAGGCAGGGTTTCTCCATGTAGTCCTTGCTGTTCTGGAACTCACTTTGTAGACTAGGCTGGCCTCGAACTCAGGAATCCACCTGCCTCTACCTCCTGAGTGCTGTGATTAAAGGAGTGTGCCACCACTGCACCACTGCCTGGCTACTTGACTGCTTTTGGAGAACTAATTCACCAGTCTTCCGTCTTGTTATTTTCTACCTGCCATGAATCCAGACTTGTTTTTCCTATTCCCCGCCCCTTTATCCTTGTTATGACTAAGATACGCACACACATCATGCATTCACAGATGTCAAGATTGTTTGCTTCCCAGGGTATATGTCAGTGCGTTCATGCCATGAGGTCAGCGGAAGTGAGACTATGTTAGGCATGAAACAGTGGGCTGACATGTGGGCTGTCTGTCACATGGAGAGCAAAACCTTAAATGGCTGTGGTGTGGGTGTGGGACTCTGCCCAGGGTCAAGGTGCCAGTCAGGCAGTCAACGAGGTCTTGAATTTCTAAATGTGGTACTTATTTCCAGACTTGCTTTCATGGTAAGTTTTTGTTTCGTTATTTTGTTTTCACGGGGAACCAAGAAGATGACTGAGCCCCCTGGTGGCTGCTGTGTAACAAACCGCGTCCCAGGGGAGAGGAGGCAGGGGCTGACACAGGAGGATGAAAATTGGACTGGGTGTCCAACCAAAGAGAGGAGCCCAGAGTGGAGTGGGTGTGAGTTACCTCTGTGGGGGTGCTTAGTACTGAGTCCACAAAGAGAAGAAAGTTCCATGGCTTCAGAATATCTGCAGCCCTAGCGGGTGCTTGTTTATTTCTCCAGTGTAATGGAGAGTGAACTCATTCTCCTGAAGGACAAGAAAGAGCTTGTTGAACTGGTGTCTTCCAAGTCATCAACTGTTTCTACAGAACTGAGGGGACACAGTGCTCACGCACAGGGCTGTGGGGCTGAGGTGACACAGTGCTCACACACAGGGCTGTGGGGCTGAGGTGACACAGTGCTCACACACAGGACTGTAGACTGTGAGCTGAGGGATCGCAGTGCTCACACACAGGGCTGTGGGCTGAGGTGACACAGTGCTCACACACGGGGCTGTGGGGCTGAGGGGACACAGGGCTCACACACAGGGCTGTGGGGCTGAGGGGACACAGGGCTCACACACAGGGCTGTGGGGCTGAGGGGACACAGTGTTCACACACAGGGCTGTGGGGCTGAGGGGACACAGTGCTCACACACAGGGCTGTAGACTGTGAGCTGAGGGATCGCAGTGCTCACACACAGGGCTGTGGGGCTGAGGGGACACAGTGCTCACACACAGGGCTGTGGGGCTGAGGTGACTTAGTGCTCACACACAGGGCTGTGGGGCTGAGGGGACACAGTGCTCACACACAGGGCTGTGGGCTGAGGTGACTTAGTGCTCACACACAGGGCTGTGGGCCTGAGGTGACACAGTGCTCACGCACAGGGCTGTGGGCCTGAGGGGACACAGTGCTCATACACAGGGCTGTGGGGCTGAGGTGACCTGGGTTCTGTTCCCAAGCCTTACTGGTGGTCGTGCCGTGGGCCAGCAAGGAAGGCTGGAGATTTTAACTTTAATCTATAGATGCTTTTGGACTTACAGAACCAGTACAAAGAAGGGCTTCATTTTCCCCCACTGTGGTGTTTCCTGATGTCCCAACACACAGATTTCCACACACTTTTGTGGATTTCCTCCCCCTTCTACTCTTAAATAATTCAATGTGTGTTTGTAAAAATAAAAATAAAAACAAAAGCAAGGGACACCACTTTGCTAGAACCACAGTGATGGCAAGAATGGAAGTTAATACTGGTGCCATGCTCTCCCATGATGCCTAGGTCTTAATCTGAATTTTCCAGTTATGCTAGCACAGTCCTAGTACCTGATGTATACATGAAAACCGTGTGGCTATTTATCCTCCAAGCCTCTCAGTGACGCCATCCAGTTCATACTACTGATACTCCTCAGGGCACAGACCCTTTTATATTATAGAAGATCCTTCCTTTGGAATGTTCCTTCTCCTTCTGATGTTGGGCTATCCTGGCACCCTTGCAGGAGCCAGGTGGAAGTGGCATCACGTATGGTGTGTCCTGTAGGGAGGTGTCATGTATTCCCTAGTGATGTGATTCATTGGAACACGGAATACTTTTCTATTGTTCTGATAAAACACCGTGACCAAGGCACCTTACAGAAGCAAAAGCTTGTTTGGGTTTAGAGTTCCAGAGCAGCAAGAGCCCACCATGTGGGGAGAGGGATGGCAGCAAGCAGCGTGATTGGAGCAGAAAACCATGCGTTCACCTCCTTTACCATAAACATGAAGCAGAGAGAACAAACCGGAAGTTTATGAGGCTTTTGTCTTTCAAAGCCTGCCCCCAGTATCATACTTTCTCATCTTCCATCCAGGCTGCAGCATCTAAACCTCCCCAAACAGTGCCTCCAACTGGGGTCTCCGGAGTGCTCAACTGCCTGAGACTCTGGGAGACATTTCCCACATAAACCCCCGTAGATACCTTGGGCCCTTTCCAGGCTGAAAGCTTCCTCATGCCCCCTCTGTCATGTGAACAGAGCCCTTGAGACTATCTTATGTCAGCACTGGAGACTGGCCTGCAGCAGTCCCTCTGCTGATGACGGTGGCTGAGTGATGACATTCATTCCTCAATTCCTTCTACTTAGAAAAGTTCTCCTTACACACATCTCAGTAACTATCCATTTACCTGTGTGTGTAGTAATTTCAGGGGGCCTCAGCCCCTGATGGTATTCCTTTATTTGCTATGCACCCTCAGTCTTTGAACACACTCTGAGGCGTATCCTCAGGTTTGATTTTTCAGCTCATAACCATCTGAAACTCCATTTCTGGGGGATTCAATGCCATCTTCTGGTCTCCTTGGGTACCATGCACACACATGGCTCATGTGCATACATGTAAGCAAAAACATTCATATACATAAAATACAAAAATCTAAAAAAAACTAGCAAATGCTCCCAGGTAAGATTTAGCCCGTGCTCACTGCCCCAGCTCCAGGGATGCAGTGGATCTATGTCACCATTAAGCAATTTGTATCACACTGCTCACAGACCCCGTTTAAGTGCTTCATAACCACACCAACACAAACCAGAAAGCCAGCTCTTAAAGGAGCCACACACTTTTTGCTGCTAATGATGAGTCAGGAAGCTATCTTTTATAGGAATCATGCCTCTGCTTTCTTCTAGCAATCAGAGTTCACCTGAGAAAATGCTGCTACCAAGAAACCATGCTTATTTCTGTTCTTTTGTGTCTAGAATTCCTTCCCAAGTTCTCTCAGGTTTTATGTGGAAGTAGTTGACTCACATTGGCACACCATTTTGGAAATGGAGACTGCTCTTTCATTTCCCAGCTGCCCAGACACAAATAATTACACAGAAACTATATTAATTTCAACACTGTTTGGTCAATGACTTAGGTGTATTCATAGCTAGCCTTTTTTTTTTAAGTTAACCCATTTCTATTCATCTGTATATCACCATGAGGCTTCAGCTTACCAGTAAAGGTTCTGGGCATCTTTCTCCTTCAGCAGCTACATGGTGTCTCTCCATGTTTTCTTTCCCTTCCTGTCACACCTCTTTTTCTTTGGTTAAATGAATCATGCTTTTTTTCCCCATGGCAGGCATCATCTTCTGAAGACATGGGCAGATGGATTGGCATCTTACTGGCAGAGACGGGATCTTCAACAGACCCAGGAGCCCTGCACTATGACTACATAGACGTGGAGATGTCAGCAAATGTTATACAGACGGCCAAACAGACCTTTTGGTAAGACTCCTGCATAGCTTGTGGAAGGGCTGAACTAGCAACATTCTTCTACTGTTTGTCAATAGGTGTCAGGTGAGCGTGCAGACCAGAGCACACCTGAAGACTTTTCCTTGGTGGGGTGTTGGCCCTGGTGGCTCTGATGTTGGTGGGATTTCTGCTAGAGTAGGTTTGTCAAACTTCTCTGAAGATGGTAGCACTGGCTTCCTGGGGCAGACAGTCCATTACAGTCACTTAGCTCTGCCCTTGTTGTCAGAGACAATAAGGAGCTGTGTCTGTTTTTATTTGCACCAACAGGTCATAGTCCTGATTTTGTTCTGTGGGCAGCTGGGTAGCTGTTGCCATCTTCTCTGTGGCAGGGGCCTTCTAGAAAACAGAAAGGATTCTATGTGTTGCTGAAATAATGCCCAAGATTATTTTTGTTTTTCTTTTCTTTCTTTCTTTTTTTTTTCTTGAGGCAGGGTTTCTCTGTGTAGCCCTGGCCATGCTAGAACTCTCTCTGCCACGTTGGCCTCAAACTCAGAGATTTACCTGCCTCTGCTTCCCAAGTCCTGGGATTAAAGGCACAGGCCACCACTGCCCAACAAAGCCCAAGATCTTAAATCTGTGGGTTTGGCACTTTCTAAATTTATGTGGTGACAAATAATGCTACTTTGTGCAAAGCATACGTTTGAGCCAGAACACTTGTTGATCACAATAATAATGAGGGGTTTGGAGCAGCAGTTTCTGTGGGATCCTCAGTCCATGCTGGCCTTCAGTATCACTGGGCATTCAGCATCCCCAGCTGTTCCACAAGATCGTGGCCTTTTCCATACTCACCTGAGGTGTGTTCTCCTTCTGTGATGTTTTGACATGTGATTTGTTGTCCAGGCTGTGGTGATGAACAGGCTTCTCCACAGCACTGTGCCCCTGGCATATGTCCCCCTCAGATGGTGACAGTAGAGAATCCTGGATGCATTTGGGGTAGCCTTTGCTAGGCGGACTCAGTTGCTCTGGTGATCTGAGTGATCACCACAGTGAGCCCCACGTGGCCAGAGACACAGAACTGCACAGTGGATAGAAGGAGGACTCCCAGGCAGCAGGTTGCTCACGAGTTCCGTGGTTGCCATTACCAAATTTCTTGTTTTGTTTTGTTTTTTTAACCTTGAAAGACAAGCAATGGCCTAGGGATGTAGCCCAGTTGGTATAGTACTTGCCTAAGCTTGCCCAAGGCTCTGAGTTTAATCCCGGCACCACATAAACTGGTGCACTCCTCTAATGTGGTAGGTGGAGGTAGGAAGATCTGTAGTTCAAGGTCATCCTTGGTTACAGAGGGAGTTGAAGACTGTCCTGGAATACATGAGACCACATCTAAAAAAAAAAAGTAGGTCAACTGGTACACTTTGGGCCTCTTAGACATACATAACCTTAGACTGGACCCATTGCCCCTGTGGCTGTAGGAAAGCAATTAGTAACTCTGGTGCCATCAAAGGGCAGCTTGCTCAGAGGGTGATTTCTACATTTATACCAGTCCTGGAAGCTCAAAGGTTCCCCAGCTCACAGGGGCGGGATCACAGAGGGGGGCCACTCTGATGTACACAGTGGTCATGTGACAGGATGAGGGCTGTTCCCTAGGAGAGTGTCAGCCTGTGACCTCCATGTCAGTATACAGAGCATCTGACAACCGGTCACCAAGAGACGGCCACTCTTTAAATTATGGGGTAGCATTGAAGACTGTCCACAGCCACACGAGAAGCTGTGAGTTGTTCCCACCTCCCAGCATCCCATCCCTGTGAGGCTGTGTTCTCTCACGTATCTCTCCCAAAGAGCAGAGTGTGGCCAATGGGTGCAGAGGCAAGACTGGGACCCAGCTGCCGAACTCAGAGAGACATTTATAGACCTGAAAACCAATGTCCCCTTCTTTAATAATTTATTTATGTTGGAAAAGCATCATACATACATACACACACAGAGATCTATATGTGTAAATGTATACATAAATGCAAACATAAATGCATATGTATACAAATATGTATTCGCTGTGATAAAATATGATAAACTCGTGACAGTTGTTTTAAAATGAGTACACTTCTCACATTTTCTTTTAAATTCAATAGCTAGTGGGCAGGAACTCTTCACAGAAGAGTTGGACCCAGTCACGAGTCCCTTAATGCTAGGAAGTCTGAATAAAGCATCCTGGGCCAGTTGTGATGTGTCCAAATGCACCCAGACACATAGATCAGTTCCTGTTTCTGACCTCTTCTTTTTACATTTAAAAAGTATTTAAAAAATATTTTCATGCAGTATATTTTGATTGTACTTTTTCTTCTTCCACAACTCCTCCAAGATCTTTCAACCCACACCTACTCAACTTTGTTATTTCTCTCTTGAAACAAAATTAAAAAACCAAGAAAACAAAACAAAGCCCCAAAGACAAAAACTACCAAATCATAACCAAAACAGTATATACACACAGATACACCTGGATCCTTTTTGTGTTGACAACTACTCCTAGGCATGGGGCCAGCTAGAGAATGTGGTTGGTACGCCTGGTGACACTCTATTGAAGAAAATGGATTTTCCCTTTCTTAGCAGGAATCAACTGCAGATAGCTTCCTTTTGGGATGGGGGTATTGAAACAGGGACCCTTTACATAGCTCTAGCTGCCCTGAAACTCACTACATAGACCAGGCTGGTCTCATACTCACAGAGACCTATCTGCCTCTGCTAACTGAGTGCTGAAATTAAAGGTGTGTGCCACCACACCTGGTACAAATAACTTCTTGGTTCACGGGGGAGCCCTGTGTCTACTTTTCTACCATGCTGATATTTTGTCTGATTTAAACCTGTGCAGATCTTGTGTGTGCTGCCACAGTCTCTGTGAGCTCATACATACATTCTGTTCTGTCTGGAAGACACTGCTTCCCTGAAATCATCCACCATCTCTGGCTCTTACAATATTTCTGTCTCCTCTTCTTCATATATCCCTAAACCTTGAGGGGCGTTTGATAAAAACATCCCATTTAGGACTGAGTGGTCCCAAGTCTCTCACTCTCTATACATTGTCCAGTAGTACATATCTGTGTCAATTGCCATCTACTGTAAGAAGCGGTCTCTCTGATGAGGGCTGAGCAATGCGCTGATCTTTGGGTTTAGCAATAGTTCATTAGGAATCATTTTATTGCTATATGTTTTCAACAGAATAACTGTTGCAGGTTTCCCCTAGGACCTGTTCACTCTTAGGTTCTTAGTCCACTTTAGTAGGTATGCGTTCCATCTTAGAGTGGGCCTTAATGTCAGTTTATGCCACTGTTGCACCAGTATGCAAATTTCTGTTATAGGTCAATGGGGTTTATAGCTGGGTTAGAGTAATGATTATTTTTCTCCTCCTATAGTGTGTATAGTACCTTCCAGCACTATGAATAGTAGATAGTAGTGGTGAAACTTCTCTTTGGGCACTAGCTCTAATTTTTGAGGGTTTGATGGGATAAGGAAATGGTATCTGCAGCAATAGGATCTTACCATCAGGTTGAGGAGATAACCAAAATCACTGGCAATAGCCTGTAACATTTGGGTGGCTATGAGATCCCTTGGGTCAATGACTCAATAATATGTAGCCCATTTCTGCAACTGGGGCTTTTCCTTGGTAGCATGAGATGTCTAGTTGGTGCATCGTCTCCCCCATTATATGGTATCTCCGCTTAAATCCCTTTTATATATTTTAGGATGCTTCTACTATAGTAGGTTTCCAAATGGCCTTTAAAAGGCCTTCAGTGTTAGTTGTCCCTCCCATTTTCCCTCTTATCCCCTGCCCTATCTTGTCCCTCCTCATTTAATTCTCCTATTCTCGTTCCCCTTTATAACTCTATATCCTATTTTCCCTTCCTTGGGATATCACCACCTCCCCTCTGGTCCCTTGCAAGTTTGTGACTCCTGTAGAAATTTTAAATGAAAAAAAAATTGTACAGCTAAGGACACCCTCATTCTAGCAACATGGCAGCCTATAGAATTGGGGAGGGGACGTCACCAGTTAAACATCTGACAAAAGGCTTAGTATCTAGAATATGCATAGATCTAAAAACATCTGAACATTAAGAAAACAAATAATCCAGTTTTTGAAACAGAGTATAGACACACCTTAGGGTTTTTATGGTAAAATATGATGGCCAAACACAGCTTGAGGAGGAAAGAGTTTATTTAGGCTTATAGTTTCACATTACAGTCCATCACTGAAGTCAAGGCAGGAACTTAAGTGGGGAGCCTCATACTGTGAGATCTCCAGCTTGAAATATTAATAGTTGTTATCTGTACTTATGTGGACGTTACTAAAATCCCCAAAGGAAAACTCACTTGCTGTTGACTCTAATCAGCAAACAGACCAGCACATTCAGGAGAAACCCAGCTTTTCCTTTATAACTGAGCAGGGTTTTAATCTAAACCAAATGAGGGGTGGCCACAGCCTGGAGAAAGGAATGCAGGTTGCTGTATCAAACACTCTTCATTTAAAAAGCGTATGAACTTAGCTTAGGAATCTTTTCTTTAAAGCTCATTAGAATCTTTTTAGGGATGTTAGCTAGCAATAAAGTTAATTTTCATGTTTTAGTTTTCTAGCCAAGAATTGCCAAAAAACTTAAGAGAGAGGAGACTGAACAAGGGAACAGCCTTCACAATGCGGCCACTTGCCAAAGCGATAGAGAGTCCGGGATTACGTTAATTTTTCGCCTTTTATAACTTGGCAGCCGTGTGGTGATTCTTCGCCAGATGATTAGGAGAATTATCAGCCATTGTGCCTGCCTGAAGGAAGGAAGGCAATAATGTTCTGAAAAGGAACAGGAAACAGGAAAAAAAAACATACAGGACTCCCCTGGGAGATTGGCATGTAACAGTGTGGATGGTGCTGGACACTGAGGACAGGTCCTGAAGCTGACCAGAGACCGTGAGTCAGGTGACAGAAGGCAGTGCCTTGGTTTCCCCTGCATGGCTCACAGGTGTTGCCCATCACAGGTTCAGAAGAATGTGGTGGTAAAGATGTTTCTGCCTGACTAAAGCGGGCCAGTCTGAGAGAGCCACCATCTTCAGGTCCCTGCAGGTCTCTGCGTTTACATACAGGTTCCCTGGGATGCTCGTATGTTGTAAACTCAGCTCTTTCCCACTTATACACTTGGCTGTCAGTCATTGTGGAAAGATTGCTAGAGGGGATCATTGCCCCTCTGCTTACTCTTGGCTCTGCAGGAGTTCTCTTACCGCCCTGTGCCTCTCTCTGTAAACCTTAGGCTGCTCTGGCAGTGGAGAAGGCCTCTACCAATGAGGAAGTGTGTGTATATGCTCTTTAAGTCCTTTGGGCATCCCCATTGAAGGAAGTGTGCCCAGTTAGGGTACCCTGTGCTCTTCTGACTGTCCTTGATACTTCCTGATATCTGTGCATAAGTATGAGCCCTGGGCAGCCTGACATTGCGGAGCGAAGATGAGGGCCCTGCTGGGGAGGGAAAACAGCGCGTGAGTTCACATGCAGCGCTGAGTGCTCAGCAGTGGCTATGCTCGGCACTTGGCACTAACGGGTGCAGGCACGCCGGGGGTCCTGCCATGCTTCTGTTTACCTCACTCCCAGCCTTCCCTCAAGACAGCCCTCAACTGAGTCTTTCCATCCACCCCTTAAACTTGTATGTGAAACATTCAGGAACTCCTAAGCGGCTAGTCAGCCTTTCCTTCTTGCGTTTTCTCCTTCCTGTGACTTTAGCTTTCCTACACTTAATTTGACGTAGATTAAGTGCAGAATAATTATATCACTGTTCATAAGCTAAGAAGTCTTAAGTTGTTCCATCTGCCAGAGGAGCCATGTTTGCCACCTTCTTCCAGCAGGGGGCAGCAGTGCACTGTGAGAGTGTGGCCATTAGGGTGTGCAGCGCAACACAGGTGGCTGGCTGTGCTGCCCCAAGCTCCTTTCCTCGAGAAACAAAGTTTGGGTAGAAATGCATTTTTGTTAACTTTGTGTGATTTTAGTTTCCCACTTAGGAGAAAATGCTGCCTTGGTTCTTTCTTCCTGGGTTTTCACAGTTCTCCAGAAACAAGCACAGCTTCCTGAGAGGCTGGCCCATCTCTCCTCATTGTGCTCTGGACACTGGGGTGGTAGAACACTTGAGGAACTGAGGAGCCTCCCCTCCTCCCAGCAGTCCTGACACCACACAGCCTGGGAAGGAGGGGGATGGAGGGGAGCTGGAGTCTGGTGAATACAGCCTGCCCTACACCGTGCTTCGCTTGACTTTTCTTGGTGACTTTTGATGCCTCTGGGCGGTGGCAGATGGAGGACCAATGTGCTCTGTCTGGCTCTCTGGGGAGCGTGCCTGCAGAGGAGAGGAAAACAGTCCTTTCTCTTTACATGCAGACTCTTGCTCTCCACCTCTGGCTGCCAGGTACGGGCTCTTCTCATATCAGGTGGCATCCCAGTTCTCTGTGGACTCCAACAGGGGCCCACTGAAGGACAATTCTGAAATGTCCACCAGGACACAGTGTCAGGCCCTGAAGATCAAAAGCTCTGTCCCCAGGACCCACTCACAAATCCATTCTCGTTAAAGAGCAGATGTTAACTTGAGGTTCTTACACCCCACAGACTCTTCTTAGACCCTAGGAAGTGCTTTGTTTGCCATGTCACTGGAGTGTTAGGAGTCCACCAGCATGGAGCTCTTGGGTAGGAGAGGTACAAGAGCTGCCACCTCTTCCCTGGGTACAGTGCCCTCCCTGGATGTGGCACCTTCCTTGGGTAAACGCCTTCTCTAGGTCTGGTGATTCCCTGGGTGCGGCACTTTCCCTGGATCTAGTGCCCTCCCTTGTGAACCCCGTGCCTGGATACAGCTTCCTCCTGGGTTTGCTCCTCTGGGTATGGTGCCTTCCTGGTGACTCCCATCCAGGAGCTCTTCCACCCTGTCCTCTCAGAGCTGAAAGTCCCTGGCTCTGATCATAAGGCTGTTTCCTTATCCACTCGCACCCCACCCCCAAATCCGTCAGGCTTTCCAGGGATGGGATGAGCAAAGGCGGCTGGCTCCCATTATCAATGGAAATCCCAAGGTTTTAGGGAACCAAGACCCAGGCATGTATGTCACACGCATCACAGCAGCACGGGATTCTGAGGCCTCAGCATGGCTGCTCTCTGGGCCTCCAGAAGCTCAGGGAGCAGCTGAAGTATGCTGTGTGGCTGCCAGAGCTCAGTGAGGGCTTGCTGTGCAGCCACGAACGTCCCACAGCAGGCCAGGGAGTGGCGGAGGCCATGTTGCCCCCTGCCTTTGGGAGTGGCCAGTCTCTATAGACAGGTTGAAACTGGTTCATTGCTGTGAGAGGACCAGCCCGTCAGAAAGAGCTGCTGTGCCCTCCCTGGGTGTATGCTTTCCCTGACTGTGGTTAAGATATTAGTACCTGTCTGGGCCGCTCCACTTGTAGGTGCCGCTGTGTATCCCCATACATGGTGTTCATTGTCTGTGCTGGAGCCTGTCTTGGCTCTGGGTGAGGATTGTCCCCAGTCCCTTGAAGATGACATATGCATCTGCCTAAGGTCCTAAGGGTTCTGCCTCTGACCCTGGCATGACCTTTGGTTGCACCAAGGTTCACAGAGGCCCTGCTGATTAACTCGCATGTCCATGATTTCTCCCTCTCAGCTTTATGAACAGGCGGGCAGTGTCCACAAGCCCATACCTGGGGAGCATCTCCAATGGCTACGCCCACCCCAGCGGGACAGCATTACACTATGACGACGTTCCCTGTGTCAACGGCTCGGTGAGTGTCCTTTTGTTAGAAGGCAAATTGCTAGTTACTTCTGTCCTGGAGTGCCTAGTTTTCCATTCTAGTGAACTGAGATGGAGAATTATACCACTGCTCCCCCAAACCCTGGTCTCTGACGTGAACAGCAGGTCACGTGATCCCTAGTGGACAGCTCGTCATCACATACAGCTCGTCACCCAAGATGGAAGCCAGCGACTTAAGTTAAAATAAATAGACGGAGCTGGAAGAATGTTCAGTTTTACAGCTGGCGTCAGTCAGACACAACAGTCTACGTTACTCTGACTAGTTACGCCCAGCACGGCTGCAGCCGCCACCCTGCCATCAGACAGAGGCCTGGAGCGGCTGCGGGCGTGCTGGCGTGGAGCACTCACACACGAATGCGGGGATGCTGTGTGGCAGCTTCGCTGTCAAGCAGGCCTCAAGTATGTCCATTTAGCCTTAGTTTTTATTTTTCCCTGTTTTGTCCAATGTTTCCAGATCATGAGCAGATCCCTGCTGGGCCTCTATTATTTGGCTGGTGGTTGGGCACTGTGTACCTCTGTTGGCCTGACCCGTGCCTGCCTGTGCAGTGAGCAGGTGTGGGAGAGCGTGTGTGAGAAACTTGTTCTAAGAGGAGCCGGTATTTCTTAAGAGTTTCTCAACCTTCTTTTAAATTTGCGTCCTTCCTGTTCCCGACTTCGTTCTTTCCCCAATATTCTGATGGCAGGAGCCAGGCTCCTTTGTGCACTGGGAGTCCTCCCGGTGACCTCTGTTCTGTGGCCCTGTAGCCCTGTGGACAGTGATGTCTGGTGAGCACTGTGAGCAGGGCTCTCAGCCCACCCTGTGTGTCATCATGGTCCCCAGCCCCTTCCCCTATTCTTGCTATTGCACAATTTTCAAGGTGAGGCCTGGCCTCTGTGGCCTCCCTGTATCTGTGTAGCCCCAGCACCATAGTGTGGGACCTGCTCCTGTACTCCAGAATCTAGGGTATCTAATCTCAAAGGTGTGCTGCCATTCCCAGCCTGTGGCCTCAGCAGCCTTCTGCAGGCCTTGCCTTCTAGACAAGGCCTCCACACAGCCACACACACACACACACACACACACACACACACACACACACACAAACAGGAGGTGAGCAAGGTATTGCAGGGACTTGATGAATCATGCCATGCTCATATGTCCGGGTCCCCTTGGCAGTTCAGACACCATGCTGGCTCATGTACCCTCAGTGCTTCTTCCCCGGCTCACCCATGGTTTGATGTGGAAAGAAACAGCTCCGTGCTGAGAAATCCTCCCTACATACATGCACTGGGCCCTAGGAGCTGAGACATATGCCGTGTGTGCGTGCGTGCGTGTGTGTGTGTGTGTGTGTGTGTGTGTGTGTGTGTGCACGTGCGTCTTGCCCTTTTGTTTCCACATGGCATCCCTGCTCAGGTTTCCTCAGCCTGTCCTGTTTTCAGGCCTCTGTTACTACATGACTGCGTTTCGGAAGCTTCATTTCCGGGTTCCATAAAGTCCACACTTTATGACCAAATGCCCAGAGTGTCAGTACTGTTTGCCCTGTAAAAGTTCAGCTCATTCTGCACTCCCTTTGATTCTTTGCGAGGGAAGGGCTCTGCACACAGTCACTTTTATTCTAGAAACTTCTGTGGGATTTCGTCACTGTTTACTAAGTATTCCACATGACTTGATCCCTGCTATTTTAGGAAACTGAGAGTCAAGTATAGACCGTTGCATATCTGTGGGCTGTCACTGCAGCGCTCCACCCTGGCTTTTCTACGTTGTGTTAGGTTGTGCGCTTGTCCCCAGCGTCACAGAAATAGACACTGATGTGGCTGCAGAAGACACCCCCGCCCTGGGATTTTAGGCCTTTCCTATTTTTATAACAAAGGGCTGTAATTATAGTCTGGCAAGAAGGAGCGCTGCAGGAGAACATAAAAAAAAAAAAGGCTGAAATGGGCAGAATATATGAATTAATATTTCCTTTTATAATACAGGGCAATTTACAAAGACCTTTAAAGCCTGGGGGGATCTGGCAGTAGTTAAGAGTTTGGGCTTTCTTTATAGGTTCCTGCCAGTGCTCTGGAGTCCGTGTCCTGAGACATGGCTTTGAACTGTTAACTCTTTGTTCAGCTCCTCTGCTAGCGTAATGCCATTGTTCCATCCAAGTCGGAAGCACCCTGCATTCTACGGTTACATGACTCTGTCTTCAGCAGGCTTTTTTGGCAATGGCAATCTTTCTCAGGTGCTCAACTGTGGAACTTAGACCACGCTGACCTTGATGGTGAATTTGTCGGCCACAAGGCAGCACGGATGAACTCAGGGTGTTCTTGATGTCAGTCACATTCCTCCAGCAGCCTGATTTGCCCAGCTCTGCCTTTCCCCAGCTGTGTGAGCTGCCTTTGGCTCCATTTCCCCTGCTTGCTAAGTGGAGTAAGTGATAGATAAACCAGTGTGTCCGAACCACAACAAGTGCCAGGGCCCTTGATCGTGATCTCACGTGCCTTCCCGTGCGGCAAAGAGCTCTGGGTGCTGTCCAACTCCCTGACCTTATTTCCTGTGCATCAGGGAACTTCCAAACTCCATGTCTCTAGGGCTAGCAATGCCAGCTCAGTACTCTTCAACTGACTCTGCGAACAATTTAAGTACAGAGAAACCTTTCTTATGACTCCGAAGGCAAAGGGGCCCTTATGAAGCAGCCCGTGGTTGTGGGGGTTGTGCCTGACCTGTGTGTATATGAGTGACTGGCCATGCAAAGCTTTGGGGGGCTGCTAACATCTCACTGTGCTAATCTTCTCTGTCCTCATCTGGCTGTATGTGTTGCAGTGGGACGCGGATGGCGGCTTTCCTGGCTGTGGGAGCAGAGGCCTGGCGGAAGAGGTGCTTTATGATAACGCGGGCCTCTACGATAACTTGCCATCACCAACTATCTTTGCTCGCTCCTCTCCTGCTGACCGGAGGGCATCTCGGCCACCTGCTGACAGGCTGTCCTCTAACCACTACAAATCCCCCACCTCCTGCAGCCCACCCTGCTCCCCACCTGTCACTAACACCTCTTCTGTGGGGAGGGCGTCTCTCGGGCTACACTCCCAGGTACAGATTGCGTTCCCGAACTCCCCGACATCACCAGTGGACCTGCAGTGACCATATACTCACCTCCTCCCACACACCAAAATGTTACAGTCTTCAGCCATAGCCTACTTCACAGTTAGCCACGGAGGGACTGGAGAGCCATTTGGGACCAGCTCCCAGTTTTCCTGGCTCACCCACCTCTGCTCCTGGAGGATTCCCCAGTGCACTTTGAGAATTACGTCAAAGATTATGAAAAGAGGCCATGCAACTTTCCAGAAGGTTCTGGAATGGCAGGTTTCTCTAGAATATTCTACCTTGTGTATAAGTGAGCAATGGTTGCCCCCAGGGAGTGGTTAGTTCCTGTCTGTAAACATGGCCCGCACCACGCTGAGAGCCAGTGTGTCGTCTGGGAGACAATGACGTGTGCCCTCCTGTACCTGTGTGACAGGGCTCTGACTGAACCCTTGTTTGCCCATGCTCTGTGACATGCATCAGCCTTTCAGAGCAGACATATGAACTGCCTTCATCAATTTTTAACCTAAGCATTCTGTATGCTCTGCCTGGAGTCCTCTCGGCCTCACACTCTGGGAACGTGAAGCAAGAGGCTAGGCTTTCCACGGTCCGTTCCATTCAGTTTTGAGAAAATAGCAGACACCAGGCAAGGTCTAGGCGTCCATGTAGTGGTGACTCACTCTTGCACTCCAGACACTGCTTTGTCTGAAACGACAAGGAGATCTTGCTGTGGTAGCACAAATATTCAGATGTTATCCCTGGAGAGTCTGACTCCAGGAGTTAGAGGGGTGTGAGCCGCTGGGTGACCAGTGTGAACTCCACCGGCCTCTGCCAGTGTCATCAGGATCCCCGCCCAGTTCTGGCCAATGAGTCCTACCTATGTATCTGTCGGTTTGCTGGTATCATAGCTGTCTTTGGTTAGCTCGGTAAATATGCCACCTGTGCATGTGGAGTGTCCTCTCACTAGTCAGGAATCACATGATGCATGGCATGGCACTCCCACTGTTACCCAGCCTAGTCTCTGTTCCAAACAGGCTGGTCATTCCTTTGGGAACCTGTTGGTGATGAGGCTATGCACTCAGAGAACTCCTGGTTGCCATCTTGTGCATGGCTGTGCAGTATCATCAGGAGTCCTAGAAAGATGCCAGTGTCTTTACATTTTTAAGCAAGCAACCAGAGGTTCGGGAAGTTTTGAAGGGCAGGCTCAGGGTCCCCTAAATGACAAGCCAGAATTGCAGCTAGATCAGTATGCAGCCCCACACTGTACCTCCAATGGAAGGAGAAGCAGGCAGTGAGAGTTGGGGATGACAGCACCTGGGTGTCAAGTTTCCTCTCTCTCGAGTTCACTGCCCGGCATGCAGTGTTGCCTGCCGCGTGTGAAGCTGTGCCTTGAAGAGTCAGCAGGGACTGTTGAATATTTTAAGCCTGTAGCTGGCTAAGGCTTGTATATATTTATGATATATTTGTCTCTTGCAGCCTTCCTCAGATGATTCATCAGTGATCTGAAAGGAGGTTATGTACCCCATTATTGCATCGCTCAGTTAAGGGCAAGAACCTCCCTGCACAGCCAGACCCTTTCTCTAAAAATAGCCCAATAATGGAAAAACAACTTAGCTCTAGCTAGACACAGTGTCTCAGGCTCTCAAAGGTTCTGCTGCACACCTGTGCATGGTCACTCAGAGCTGCTCTCTATCCAAAACTTGAGGCCCCAGCAGAAACATAGCATCCTTCCCATTGCAGACAGACTTCCTGGTAGCCCTGGGTGTCCAGCCTTCATTGCTGGGAGTTTCCCATAGGGGCATCACAGAAGCCCGTTGACTGGAAACTGAGTTGGTTTCCTTTGCCCTCTGACCATGCTAGTCGGTTGCACTTAAGAGTCAAAGACTAAAAGAAGTAACTTTAGGTAAAAGGGTGCTTTAGATTGATTGTTTTTAATTTTCTCTGTGTGTTTCAACAGTTGAAGAGCAAAAAACCTCCAGTGGCATCTAATGGGATTTCCGTAAAGGGGAAGGTTCCAAGCAGCCAGCAAAAAAAAGTGGATTCTGCAGGTGGCGTGAAACGGACAGCATCAAGTGAGTTCCCCTTCTGGCTCCTTGCTTCCTGCTTTGGTGCAGTTGGTCAACTTGAGGCTGGCTGGGCTACTTCTGTAGCAGATACTGAGCTTGAGGGTGTGCTGGGAGGTAGGGTAATGTGCTTCCCCCTCTCACTGGCCAGGATCTCTAACCCAGCCTCTGTGAATGTTGCTTGGCTTTTTGGTATGACATTCAACCATGAGACACTGGGACTTTGGTCCAGGAGACTTCTGTTTGTGTCCCTAGAACACCAGTGACAAAGTCACATAAATTGAAGGCAGCCGCTTCATCTGTCAGACGTGCAGGTGGCTGAACACTGGGCTGATTCAGAGGAAAGGGAGGTGCTGGGCACCGAAAGCAAAGTGACCTGTCACAGCAACCAGCACCTTCCATCCCTGCTGACCTCTGATAGCTGTGTTGTCAGGATAAGTGCCATGCAACCCATTGTGCAGTGAGGGCACCTTCCATCCCTGCTGACCTCTGATAGCTGTGTCGTCAGGATAGGTGCCATGCACCCCATTGTGCCGTGAGGGAAGTACCCCCGAGTAGAACAGGACAGCCAGAGGTCTCACAGCAGACCAGGCCTTCCGACTTCAGAGCCGATTGTATAGACCAAACAGAGGGAGACGCAGCCTGCCTGGGATTCAGCAGCTCTCCTTCATCTGCAGCTAAAGTTGAGTGTGCTAGCTTCTTGAGTTTGTGTTTGCCCTGCCCTCATTGCATTGGGTGGTCAGCCATTCAGCCAGCCTGCTGGTGGGATGTGTTTATTCAGGACACCCTGCTTGTTGCTGGGGATATGAGGAGAAGATCATGCTAGCTTTAAAACGCAGGCCTAGGGACTGCAAGGGGCTCTGCTGGTCCTGGAGCTCCTCCATCAGTCTGAGCCAAGCAGGGAAGTGTCCATGCCAAATCATGGCCAGTCAATGCCATCCGGGATTCCTGTCTGAGCATTCCAGTCTGCAGCCATGCATTCGGTAGACCAGCCTCAGGGATAGTGTAGATAACTAGCTACCTTCACCTGGAGTCCTCCACACCCACCTGGTGCGGGAGAGAAAAGGCCTTAGCCCTGCCCATGCTGGTATCTGCTTCAGAGTCAGAACAAGGGCACAGAGAGGCTATCCTTTTCCATAGTCAAAGCATGGATGAGCCATGGGACTTGAGCAACACTTGGTTGCTTCCGCCCCAGGGAACCTTTGCATTCTTGACAGGAGCTTGTCTATGCCTCAGCTTTCAACTCCGCATTTCAAGCAGGCAGGTCAGGAGCCTGTCGAGCTATCTCCTCATTGTCGCAGACTTCCTTGGCCCTCTCTTTGTAATTTCATTCCCTGATGCCTTGGGTGTATTTATGCTCTTGTTCTTAGTGTTGTTCGTTCAGGGAGGTGCAGGAGCCAGAGGGATGAGTCGGCCTAAAATGCCTTGTTAAGCAAGATCTGAATCCCACGCGGGCTCCTTCAGCCAGGCGATTCTCATAGTCCTCTGTTCGCTTTATTTTATGGATGATTTGTCCCAGTATCTAGTGGGACCTTCAGTAGGGAATGTTTTATTAACTTTGGTGACATCTAATGGAAACAAAAGGGAAAAATAATTGCATCCCGTGCTTTTGCCGAGTTCAGCCGATTGCATTATGGTTGTATAGTTGATTGCATGGGGACTACACGGCGGGGAAATTTATAAGCTGTCATCTGTAGGTTTGTTGGGAGATGTATTGGTGTAGACAGGGGAGTTTGTACAGTTTGGCACGGAATTTCCTGGAAGTGCCTTGGTTTCACGAGACACGGTGGTTATCCTTGCGTTGTGAGTCTGGCAATGTCAGTCTAGGGGGGGTCTTTTTGGTGAGGGAAGGGATGCCGACCGGACATAGGAAATGCCCAAATCTCTAAGAAAGTGGTCAATTATGGTAGAGCCAGCTCAGGGCAGGTACTGTATGAGCAAAGCCGCTGGCGAGCCAGTCATCTCTAGCTGTCATGGGGGCTGCCTGTGAGTGTCTGCTCCATGCCAGGCATCTTCACACACAGTTATCCGTGTTAGGAAAATGCATCTACTTTTAAAGACTTGCAAAACAGCCCTTGTCCCTCTATGGCTTCTACTCTGAAACAGACAGACCTGTAGATGGACGGTGACAGAGGGGCACGGGGAGTGCAGCCCCAGATCTGGCGAGTGATACTGTGACTAGAGATGCTGGAAGCCTCACAGCAGGCTCTGGCCAGTCATGCTAGGTTCTCCAGCCCCTCAGCATCTTTTCCAGAGAGGCTTTCCCTAAATTCCTATTGGGCTGCTTTAAGTTCCCCACAACAACACACAGTAGCCCGGAACTGTATTGTAGGCCAGACTGTGGGAGTGTGGGGCCTGAGTTCAGCACCGTGTGAACGGCTATGTGCTGGCGACCAGGTTGCTGGTTTTCCCCCAAATCTTTTACTTATTCTCTCATTCATTTTTCATTCATTCATTCATTAACTATAGCAGCTATTTATAAAGCATTCATCTGGGGAGCTACGTTAAGTGCTTTGTAAATATTAATTGAACTCTTACAGCCGCCCATGAATGACCTGCTCTTATCCCATTTCACAGGAGGAGAAACAGGCACAGGTTTGTCCTAGGTCACAGGACTCCAAGATTGCCCTTTGAATAGTAGGTCTCCAAGCACCATGGACTGCCTCTCTGTCTTTTCATTCAGCAGAGACGCCCTCCCTATCAGAATCTCAGGCCAAGGAGATGTCTTCCCTCCAGCCAGGGCGAGGCGTTCTTGTAAAACAGAAGTGGGAACAGGGAGGCTATGCACATAGGGAGAACTACAGAAACTCTAGAACATATTTTTAAAATCTATTTTACTTTGTGTGTTTTGCCTACATGTTTATCTGTGCACCCTGTGTATGCCTGGAGACCAAGGAGAGCAGAAGAGGGTCTTGAATACCCCTGGAACCAGAGTTACAGATGACTGTGAGCTGCCATGTGGGTGCTGGGTCTCGAACTCTGGTTCTCTAGAAGAGCAGCCAGTGCCCTTAACCACTGAGCCATCCCTCCAGTCCCAATAGAGGTTATTTTTGACCATAACAGATATGCTGTTCTAGTTTCATTTCTTTTGCTGTAACGAATACACAGAAACAATTTCGGGCTTGCAGTTACAGGTTACAGTGTGTTACTGTGGAAAAGTCAAGGCACCTCACACTCAGATTCAAACGCAGAGAGAATAAATGCATGGCTATCTGCGTGAGGTCATGTACACAGCCAGCTTCCTCCACTCTCACACATTCCAGGGCCCAGTTCGTGATATGGTGCCACGCACATTGGGGGTGTGTCTTCCCATCTCAGCTAATAATCAAGACACTTCCTTACAGACACGGCCATTGGCCAAGCTGATCCAGATAATACCTCGTTAAGATGTTGTTCCCAGATGATTGTAGACTGTGTTGGGCTGACAGTTAAAACTGTCCAGGTCACTGCCTGGCCAGGTTCCAGAATCATTGCTCTGAGCCTTATTGACAATTATTTGAAAGCTGAGGGGAGGAGCACTTGGAGGGAGGAGCCTTAGAGGGAGTCCCCAGTATTCCTCTCCATTTGTAAATGTGCAGATCAAAGTATTAGAGGAATTGAGGCACGTAGAGTCCCTGCTCGTAACCCCCCTTTCTCCTCAAGACCAGCCAGGAGCAGCTCTGTGGTAGAGCGCTAAGCAACAGACCTTGGCAGTCTGACCCCTCTGGATGCGCTAACTCTTGGTACTCCTTATTTAGATGCTGACCAGTACAAATACGGTAAGAACCGTGTGGAAGCAGATGCCAAGCTGTTACAGTCCAAAGAGGAGGAGCTGCTGAAGAGGAAAGAGGCCCTGCGGAACAGGCTAGCACAGCTCCGGAAAGAGAGGAAGGACCTGAGGGCCGCCATTGAAGTGAATGCAGGTGTGTGTGGTGGGAGTGGGAGTGGGAAGCTCTGATGGTCCATGCGCCTGTGTGCCCTGGAGCTCTAGAGTTCATCCAGCTCACCTTTAGACCTTTGCGCCACAAGGTAATATTGCCCTCCTGGGGTGCTGGCCTTGTAGGGAGCCCAGGGCAGCACAGAGTTGGCTGAAGAGTTCCATCATAGGCAGGAACTGTGACCTGCCCTAGTGAGATGCCAGCAATTTCAACCTCAGCTGCTAAGGGCCAAGAAGGTTGGCAGGTTTTTTTTCCCTTGTCTGACTCAGTGTTTCTTCCGTGGAGGAAGCAGCCACTGGGGCTGGAAAGTTCTCATAGAGCTTTGCCTAGGAAGAAGCAACTCTCTATTCTTAGAAAGGCCTGGGAGAGCAAGGCTGTACCTGGTTTTAGGGATCAGGGAAAAGACTGTATTAGTGATCCTGAAAGAGGGACAGCGAGCAAGGTACAGCTCTCAGGGTAGTCACGTCTGGGGATGAGTGGTACCCAGGCCCAGGCTGTGCCTTCCTCACCAGACCTCCCATCTTCCCTTGTACCACTCCCCCCGCCCCCCGACAGAGGCACAACTGACTTTTCAGATTTAGCTTCTACCAGCTGAGAAGGGAGATGCCAGCAGGTGGGGAAGCCCAGAGGGGACCCTGGCTTCCAGAAGGCTTCAGTGCAGGCTGAGGCTGGTACATCTGCCCATCCTACTTAACCAGAGTTGAACTCTTTCCAAATTATGGCTGTTTGGGGAAGTAATTTTGGGAGCAGAGACCAAGAAAGGAGGTACAGATGGGCCCATTAGGATAGTCTGTGGGACCAGGTTGGGCGGGGTGTCAACATCAGACTATCTGAGAGACATGGAAAGCCAAGTCTATGACATAAGGGAGCGTGGTGCATGTTGATCAGCTCCTCTACTTCCTGTGTCAAAGCACAGGACAGAGATGCAGAAAGGCCCCAGCTGTGTCTCTCAGAGGCCAGGCTCCCTGTGCCCTGTTGTTTGCCCACCTCGCTGACTTGGTTTTCTTCAGTGTCCATCTCTGTGCATTTTCTGCCCAGCTGGTCACTGCATCAAATTTCAAATAAATAAGTTAGCTGGCAAGCCCTGGAGAAATGTATGTGGAGGCCTACAGAGACATGGGCTATGTTTTCCAACCACAGCAGCAGGTGCAGTAGCCCACATGCAACTGGTAGAATTTGAGACCTCCTTATTCAGCTGCCCAGTCAGGGGCCCCTTTGGACACCATGCCCTCTGAGTGAGTGTCAGGAAGGTCCTTCAGGCTTCTGAGTGGGATCAGGCTGTGGGCAAGACCTGGCAGAACTCAGCTATGTCAGCTCCTCTGTGAGGTGACCATGTGTCCCTGGGATTTCAGGCAGGAAGACCCAGGTGGCCCTGGAGGACAAGCTGAAGAGGCTGGAGGAGGAGTGCAAACAGAGGGAGGCCGAGCGGGTCAGCCTGGAGCTGGAGCTGACCGAGGTCAAGGAGAGCCTGAAGAAGGCCCTGGCCGGGGGCGTCACATTAGGACTGGCTATTGAGCCCAGGTCAGGGACATCAAGTCCACAGGTAAGTGTTCTGAAGGCACAGCACAGGGAAGTGCCCCATGGTCTCTCAGGCAGTTTCCTCACTACCATGGGTGGTGCCCAGTGTGTGGAGACACTGACCTCTATGTTCACCAGAGTCTTTAAAGGCGGAGGACATGGCTTTCTTTTGCATGGTTAGTTCTGACTTGATGCCAGCTTGCTAGGCAGGAACTCATTCCCATGGCACTCCCTGACAATGCCACCAGGTCTCTAGAAGCCACGGTGACAGTAACACGGTCTCTGCCCCTCAATCTGGGGCATGAATGAGAGTGCCACCTGTCAAGTCGTAGCCCTTACCTTTAGTCATGGCTCCTTGTCCTCAGCTGACTCTGCCACTGAGACTTTCTCTTGTCCCCACTGTCCCCTGACCAGGAGTAAGCCTAGCCTCAGAGGCTCAGAACTGGGTGGCCATGCTCTGCCTTCTCCTGTGTCACTATGCACTGTGGTTGTCATCACCCCTAGCACTGGTGGCAGCATTCTGTGTGATTATAACCAGCCCTCTTCCTCAGAAGAGTAGCGTGTTACAGGTGCTTCCGCTGTAGACAGCTACTGCCTGGCTACCCTAGGACACCCTCTTTGCACAGCACCTCCACCCAGAGTCAGTGCTGCCTCTGAAGATGTCCAAAGAAAGATCTATGTTATCCATACATTGAGCTGGGAGTGCCCCAGTCAGTAGCCTTCACAGGAGTTCTGGGCCGACATCCTGCATGTCCCAAGTGTGTTTTCGGTGTTCTGTGTTGTGTGATGATAACATGGTCTCCCCGGTGCCATGCTTTCCCAAAGGTCAGTTTGCAATCCTATGTAGAAGAGCCAGCAAGCCAAAGCCAGGTCCAAGTTAACTGAAGAGATAAGCTGATTCATTTTAAGCTTTCCAGAAATTTCTCTTCAGCATATGAAAAAGTGAGAATGGTCACAGACCCTCAGTGCCATTTGGGGGTCACTCATTGCCTGTGAACCCCAAGCTAATGCTGTCTGGTCCTGGCAGCTTCTACAACAAGGCCTGACCCTTTTGGTAACAGGCAACTCCAGGAAGCATTTGCAAACTTAGGAAGAAGCACCATGTGGATGGATAAGCGAGAGGTGGTGAGGGCAGTAGTGTGGGCCCAGAACCCTGCCTCTTAGTTTTCCATCCCTTGGCCTCAGCTTTTTTTTTCCCCATTAAATGCATTGTCAAAAGGTGCTCAGGCACTGGCTGTGGTGGACCTTCCTAGTTTTGTCCATTTCCAAATCAATTTCTTCTTTACCAAACTGTTTTCTCTGAGAAATACCAGTGGTTGAGAACCACCCCTCACACAGGGCTCTCCTCTTATTAACAGTCTCCTGTGTTTCGGCATCGGACTCTGGAAAACTCTCCCATTTCCAGCTGTGATACGAGTGATGCTGAGGGGCCCCTGCCTGTGAACAGTGCAGCCGTCCTGAAGAAGAGCCAACCATCCTCAGGCAACTCCCCTTGCCGTGGGCACGTGCTGCAGAAGGCCAAGGTGAGCCTCCCTGCTGAGCCGGATTCCCGAGCTCAAAGTGAACCCCACTGCACTTGGCACTCAGCCTCTTCCAGTTCCCACATGCATCCTTAGGGACTGGGGTTCAAAGACAACCACCAAGCTGGAATCCCCAGAGCTTCAGGTCACCTCAGAAGTGGACAGGCTCTATCCTTTTGGGCTTGTCCTCCTTTGGGCAGCACAGACTGGGCTGAGTGACCACAATGTCCTTTCCAGCACTTACATGCTGTGATTCTCCACAGAAGAAAGATAAAGCCAGAAAGGTATTTCTCTTTCTAGGCTGTCCCCAGCACCCTGGCCATCAGCCAGCGTCCCTCCTCTCCTGCAGTCAGGGAGAGGAGCCACCAACAACCTTTGCCATGATTAAATCGTAGGGATTCTCAAAGTATAATTTCCAGATGACCAGAGCCAGCACTTCTCATCCATGGTGACGGAAGCAGTTGTAGGTTGAACTGAGTTGGCCTGGGGGTGGGACATGAGTCCAGATAGTGTCCCTCTGTTCTGAAGACGGAAGAGACTGAGCATGAGCCCTGTGAGTCTCAAGATATCACAGCTGGCATCAATGTGTCCTTCAGCAGCCTGAGCCCCTTGCTCAGGAGCAAGAAGCATTTTGCTTTCAGCAGGACAGATTGCATGCAGGGCGAGGACTGTGCTATGTTCTTAGGGTGTCCTGGAATGGTGGTAGGAACTGTGCTTGCCCGACCTCTCAGTGTGTGTGCTTCCCCAGCAAGCACGCTTTCTAGAAGGCTCCATGGGGAGCCTTAGTTGGGGAAGGTTACTGAGCTGGCATTCCAGTGGCTTCCCTGAGCATCCCTCAGGCCTTCTTAGTCTATAGCCATCTTCTCCTTTGCAGAGGACCACTTTGCCTGAGCCATGTTAGACTGGAGCTGTGCGATTCCCCTCCCAGTTTCTTTACCATCAGAGAAGGTGGGGAGAAGTCAAACCATGCTGTGAAAAATAAAAATAAGGGCTGGAGAGATGGCTCAGTGGTTAAGAGCATTGCCTGCTCTTCCAAAGGTCCTGAGTTCAATTCCCAGCAACCACATGGTGGCTCACAACCATCTGTAATGAGTTCTAGTACCCTCTTCTGGCCTGCAGACATACACACAGACAGAATATTGTATACATAATGAATAAATTTAAAAAAAAGAAAAGAAAAATAAAAATAAATGATTCCTTGGCTCAGGCTTTTCAGCCTTATCCCTTCTGATGACGAAGATGAAATCTATGACTGTTAGAGAGAGACACAGCCACCTCCAGCCAGTGCCAATCCGCATAGGAGGGAGGTCACTGCTTCTGGTCCCAGCTGCTGCCAGTGCACAGATGGGAGGTGTGGATGCTCTTGTCACTGTGGCTAGTCTCTCACACAGCCTCATGAGTGGACTTGAGCAGGATGCCCCTAGTGTCTGAGGGGCCCCACTGGACATGAGGTCAGATTGGGGACGTACTGACTAGTTTGAAAAGTCTCTTGACTTTTTCTAGAATCAAGAGTTCAAGTGTAATTAATGACTAATGGCACCACATTGGCAGAAATAAGAACCCTAATGGAGTTATTGGCAAAAACAGAAATACGCACAAGGGGGTGGAGTGTGGGGGATGGGGTACTGCAGGCTTGGCTGGTGGCTTGGTTCTTTAGAGGGATATGCCTGGCCAGATTCCCCATCTCAATCTCCCCAGATATCTCCATGGTGACTGAGAATAAGTGCTGAGAGAACCATGTCTAAGGATAGCATTTAGGGGCTGCTGCCACCCCTGGTAGCTACTGTGTCCACTCCTCCTACCCATTCATCCATTCACCCACCCATCCACCTATCCATTCACCTACCCATCCATCCATCCACCCACCCATCCATCCATCCATCCATCTATCTATCCATCCATTCATCCATCTATTTACCCACCCATCCATCCATCTACTCACCCATCCATCCACCCATCTATTCACCCACCCATCCATCCATCTACTCACCCACCCACCCATCCACCCATCCACTCACCCATCCATCCACCCACCCATCCACCCACCCATCCATCCACACTTTCCAACTTTCACTTTCTTTTGGTAAAATAAGCAAAGCTGTCCTGATCTATTGAACATTTCCAAGTGTGTGTCTCATTGGCATCACCTCCAGAACTTCATCTTCCTAGACTTTGTCCCCGATAGACCAACACTGTCTTCTTCCCATGCCTCTGGTACCCACCATGGTACTTTTTGTCTCTATGAACCTGACTACCTTGAACTTGCACATAACTAGACTCAGGTCCTATGAAGTCCTTAAGTACATGGTATCCTGGAGATCCATGATGTACCAGGAGTCATTACTCCCTTCCTTGTTCAGCTTGATGAGTATCCCATGTCCAGAGGCCACAATTCCCTATTTGCCCCTGCCAGGTACTTGGATTGTGTTTATCTCTGACTGGCTATACAGAAGTGCATGTACTGTACAATTATTTTGTTCAGGGGGAACCTGCATTCTGTTGTTTGTGACTGAGCCCCCACACTGTGTAGGGCCATGGTGGCTTGTGGTGGCCAGGATCAAATCACCTGTACTCACACACCTCTCTTCTCCAGGAGTGGGAGCTGAAGAATGGGACATAGAGGGAGTCCAGCCGCACCCAGACAGAGACTGCGTACTGCCACCAGCCTCATCCGTGTGCCTCCCAAAGTGGCCTGAGCATGACTTCAGAAGTTTGGACTGAGTCTGACGCTGACCCTTGGCCAGCGTGCGTGCACGCTCTCTACTGTATGACGGTGCCCTTTAGGAAAATTTACTTTAAGACTTTGGTGTCCAGATTTGCTTGTTAGAAAGCAGAAACAAAAGGGGTTGACAAGTTGTTTTGAAGTACCCTCTGGCAGACGGCAGGTATGGTTCTGAGGCTCTCAGCTCAACCCTAGCTTGCAGCCATGGACCATGTGCCCCTGGGAGATAGAGTGGCCCAAGCCTTTCCCATGTGCGGCCAGAGTCCATACATCATCCTGTTTGCCAGAGAGTCCTGCTCTACAGTAGCATGAACTCCTTGTGTCTCTGCAGCACCCCCCTCCACCTGTCCCCTTGTCACTGGAGGTAAAGCCATGAGGAATAGTGCTGAGAAGTGATTTTTAAGGTTTGGTTTTGTTTGGGGGCAGACACTTTTGTTACCAGGATGGAAAAGTCATTCTTTTTGCTAATGTTTTCTTTTAAAGAAAATGTCCCTTTTTATCACGTGATAAGCTTAGATTTTAGGGACTTTTCAGAGGCCCTGTTTCCCATTTTATGATGTATTTTGAGAGGCAGCACTGAGCTTTTCAGTCCTTGGCTAGCAGTTGCCCCTTCGCCTTGACCTGAGACCCCTGCCTCCCCTACTGCCGGGCAGGAACTTCTCAGCCCAAGAGGTATACTGGTCACCGTCTGCCTGTAGATCTAACAGTCTGGGCTGGAGCTTCCTTTGGAAACAGAGCAGGTTCAAGAACCCATAGTCAAGTCTTGACCACCTTTGAACAGAGACAGATCCTTCCAGAGCACCTCCCTCCCCTTTATAGTTGAAGCCATGGCTCACAGGTGCCCTCCTGTGCCCAGGTTCTGACTAGGTGGGTCTCCTCCCCTCCCGTGCCTACCTCTGTGCACTGTTTCTTGGATAGTTCATTTGCTCAATATGCCCAGCCTATAGCTCACGGATGGGTCTAGCCTCTCTATCCTAGGGGTCTGAGAGTCAAACTGGCTTTTTGGGCTTCCAGGATACTGTCCAGACCTTTCCACCATGGGAAGTTGAAGGCAGTGAGGGGGAGTTAGCCATCCCCGCAGACTAATTCGGGGCCAGTTATACACAGGCAATGGGCTTATTCCTGAGACTAAGAACCTGGTGATGTGATGCCGGAGGCAAGCCTTCCCACTCCAGTGCAGAATGTCCTCAGCACACACAGGAGGAAAGTTTCCCAGGCACTCTGTAGAGGTTGGACTTGGTCTCTGGGCAGCCTTCATGGTTAGGGTCTATGCTCTGTGCTTCAGCCCTGATGTAGCTGTCTTAGAGTCACCAAAGAGCAGCAAGGTGGTCACCAGTGGACAGGGACACCACATCAGACGTCTAAGCTGCTCAGCTAGAGGTCCTCCCTCCTCAACTGTCCTACGGTGCTTCACTCTCGTGCCTTCCTCCACGGGGCAGTTAGGATTCTGTGTGGACTAGTTTCTGCCAGGGAACTGTGGAGAAGGACCAGGAAGAGGGATGTAGCCTTTTCACGAGCAGCAACTATGGGAGCCCTTGGGTCATCACAGGGAGCTGTGACCATTTCACGTCACATGACATTGGTGCTCTGAGAGGAAAGAGTTTGACCTGCCATAATCTGTTGCCTGTGGGTCTCAGAGCAGTGCTTTTGGCCACTCTGATGGCAGCCTGCTTTGCCAGTAAAGTTGTGCCAGGCTCTGATTGTTACCAAAACAAGGAGAACACGCCCAACTTAACATCCAGTTCTGGCCAGCATAGAAGGACGTCTGTAATGGTGCGGGGATGTTAGGAGAGCCCCATGTCCAGCAAATATGCCAGATGGGTTTGTCCTGATGAACACAGTAGCTCCAGGTCCTGGTGTTTATGTCTTGTGCTGAGAAACCTAGGCTTGTAATTCACTCTACCCTCATGGATCCTGTAAGTTCCACTGAGCCATCTAAAGTAGGTCCCAGGGAAGGCAAGGCTCCCAACACAGGGTTCTGCTGTCCTGTATTCCCCTTAATGTTCTTAGATTTGGTCAGAAAGATAGTTTAAAGCATTTGCTTCAAAATAAGTTATTTATTTGTATATGTTCAATAAATATAGTTTTAATTTATATATGTACATATTGGACACCCATGAGACATCCGGTCAGGATGCTCAGTGCTCTCATTCTGTGACCCTCCCAGAGCCACAGGCATGACCCCAGCCAACCATGGCATAGGTCTGCTTCATGTGGAACCAGGTGGGCAGAGGGCCGAGCCATCCTCCTTCTGTGAGCTGTTGGGTCCTCTGGACCATGGGAGGTGCCCCACCTTTTGGGATCCCTCTTTGTCCAAGGCCATAGTGTTTCTTGGGGTCTACTTTTGTCACAGTTTGGCAAGATGTCACCAGCTTTCATAGTCCCCTCCACTTTTGTGTCTGTTCACTATCCCTTTGTATACAAACATCACGCTGGCCTGTGGGCTTGCTGTGGTCCCTGGCTGGGGCACGGGTGCGAACACTCACTCTCGCACAGTCTCATGTACCAGTGTTCTTCAAGGGTGAGCGTGGGTCAGCCAGGATGACCTGTGAGCTGGGTATGGACCCGCTGCACTCAGAATCTCCCAGAATCCTTGCTGCTCTCCTGCCTCGTGCCAGTATCTTGTCTCTTCCCTATGCATGCCTTGGTACTGGGTGCTGCCTCGCCCAGCTATCCCCCTCATTCAGCCACTTTCCCAGTTTGTTCTTGGCTGTTTCTTTGTCGCTAAGCCCACACTGAAGGACTGGAGAACTGGCACTTTTGGAAAACCCACTTTGAAAAGCAATATCCCAGGCCCCTAGGCCACTAAGGAAGGCTTAGCACCCACTGTGTGGGGCTGGCAGTCCCCCAGTTATAATTCACATGCAGGCAGCAGCAGGAGTGCCCCTGATCTCTCCTCCCAAAGACAAGGGACAAGCCTCCCCTGCTGTTGATAACCACCCTGTGCCACCCTCTGGGGATACCTGAGCCATGTGAGTCCTCCACCCACACCCAACCTCACCAGCACACAGGATACCTCCAAGGTCCATTCCCTGGGTGTGGCCACATCAAAATGATTGACTGCCATCTTCCTCCTCCTCTCCTTCCTTCTTCTAAAGTCATTTTAAACCAGAAACATTTCAAATCCATGACATATTTTTAAATTAACTGAATGTCTGGGTCCTGTCCCCACTGACGTACTACTAGCCACACCAGAGGGCAGGTTTTCTACTGTGAAATAGACTGAAGATAACAAGAACACTCCTGTGCTGTCTACATACTGCTCAGCCCCGGAAAGAGGCTGAAGCCATGTGTGGCCACGTCACTGGTGTGGGAAGCCCGCTCCTTCTTTTTAAGGGACACCCTTTGCCAGTAGCTGGGAACTGTACTGGCTTTGGAAACCTCTACTTCCCACACACCAGATTGGATTATCCTTTCAAAGTGGAGTCTTCAATTCATACTTCTTAGGGACCAAAGGTGTTTCTAATGTGATAATGTTTTTAATTGATTTTCTAACAATGGTTTGCTTTCCATTTTAACCCGTTTTTACATTCTAGGTATTTCAAATGAACTGCTCGTGGCTCCAAGTTGTAAAATGTTTTCACGTTATGAATGTAATTATTTCCTTATTGTATTTTTTAAAAAAACTAAAGTCATATTTAAAATAATCTTGGGAAGACACAGGCAAAGCAAAGAGAAAGTGTTTTTTTTTTTTTAGTTAACTATGTTGGTAGCCCATTTGAAATGACTGTAAATATATTTTGATTGTTCAGCTCAATGTATTTAATTCAGAAAGTAAAAATTTTTATGCAGAGAGACTTGCAATGAAAAGAACCCTAGTTTTCAGCCCATTTCCCTCATTTTGTAGTCACTTCATCCAACTTTTCTGCTTTACAAACTGATTTTTCTACTGTTGTAAGTATGTACCCATCGACTGACGCCCATTGGCGGGACTCGTTTGTGTTTTAATAAAGTTGTGCTGTGCGGCCCAGCCTCACGTCCTCCTGACCGTGGCTCACAGTGCAGCCCAAGACGTCCAGAGTTGCCTGAGTCGTCATTTCCGGGGACATCAGAGGCCACCAGACAGGTGGGAGGGGCTGTACATGAGAAATCCCTCTGCTTTAGAGGATCCTTGGGCATACTTTTGAGTAGTTTGGTCTGTGGACCTGAGTATTTAACTCAGTAGACACTATCACTACCTCCTTACCTCCCGGCTCTGTGCCAAGTGCTGGGAACAGAAACCAGTCCCCTGAACTGGAAACTGCTTTCGGGGAGCCCGCAGAACACAGGTGTACTCTTCCAGTGGAGGTTCCATAGAGATGTAGGGAATCTTAGGTGAGGTGACTAACTTTAAAATCCCTTTGTAGAGTTCTGAGAGGTGTAGGGATTATGTAAGCTGGGCAGTAGCTGCTTGCTGCCCAGTGTGGGACAAGGAGACAGGTGGTGAGGGGAGGGTTGGGGTGGGCTGTGGAGGATTTGGGGAGATGGTCAAAGGTCCTGTAGAGAGGAGTAGGGTGCCTTACAGGCTTCTCGGGGCCTCCACAGGTACCCTGTCAGCTGATGGCTGGCTAGTGGGCAGAGAGCAGAACAGATGTGGGAACCAACCCAGGGAGGCCCCGCCTGCCTCAGGGGCTGTAGTCAGTAACTTGAGCGACACTGTGGAGGAAATGCCCAGTGGGGAGCATGGTGGCCACAGGCAGGAGCTAAGTCTAGGACCTACTACCAGGCTTGACATCTGGATCCAGAGCCATTGGGTCCAAGCACCTGGGGACTGTGGTGAGAGATGTGGTGGTGTTCGGGACATGGGTAAACCCAGAGGCCCACTCAACCCACTCATGGCATTGGGTGAATCCCAGCCATTTATCACAGGTGATGGAGGGTCTTACTGCACTGGATCTGGAGATAGGACCCAGGCTCCAGGGTGGCTGCGAGAACACAGTATTCCCCACGGGCATTCAGTCTGTGGGGGTTCCTGGAGCTCTACGAGCTCTGAGAAGGTAGGGCCCACCCTCCCTTGTCCAGGGCTGGCCACTGAGTCTTTGAGCCTGTTTGTAAGCGAGCCCTCAGGGTTTGGAGTCCTGGTGTGCTGCTGGAGAATGAAGGGACTCTTCAGTGTTTAAAACTGAGAGGGTGACTGAGCGCTGGGCCACAGAGGCCCCCAGGGCGCTCTGGCTCTGGGGTATGGTCTGTAACCCAATGACACAGAGCTTATCAGAGATGCACGTCAGGAGCCCCCACAGGAAACAGAGGAGATTATCAGATGTCTGTGACTCAGGAAGTTTGCGACAGATGTCAGTTTTATAAGACTGTTAAAAAAAAAAAAACTGGTTCTCTCTTCATGGGAAGAGACTGGAGAGTCAAAACCTGAGGGGCGAGGCACAGCTGGGATAAAAACTCAGTGTGCGGGGACAGGTGTGCATTCCTCTTGAGCTGGAGGTGGGTGCCCAAGCTGTTCAGGAGCATGGAGAGCACCCTCACAAATACCCTTAATAAACCTTCCCAAGAAGCACCAATCAGAGTAGAACTGGGCATCTCCTTCCTGGGGTGCTAACCTTCCCTCTGGGAGTCTGGCTGGCCTACAGAATGGCTTGCTCCAGGTCCAGTCTGCCTCTAGAAATGCCAATTAAATGTCCATGTGCAGACTCACCAGTCCAGAGTCATGGCCTACTGCCTCTAGCGGATGTTTGTCTCAGCATTCTACCAGATGTGATACTGACTGCTACACATGAGACATTCTGCTGATTGGGTCTCCAAGGAGCAAGTTAGGGGGTCTAGTGAGACAGGCCAGTCCCAGGGCCATGTCAGGAAAAATTGAAAATGGAAATTAGAGGCTCAGAAAAACCACGCCTAAATCTACACCCACGAGGGAGGCTCATATCCCCTTTGCTACATATCTTTTAGGCTTACCTTAGATTGTCTCTGGGCCAATTTCAGATCACAGCCTGCAAAGGGACCTGCAGAGGTGTATCCCAGTGTCCCACGCACTGTACACCTGTAAGCAGAGACTTCTCTTTCATTCCCGGCCACTCAGACCTGAATAATCACACAGGAACTATATTAATTACAACACTGTTAGGCCTATTAGCTCAGGCTTCTTATTAGCTAACTCTTACATCTTAAATTGTTCCATTTCTATTAATCTATGTGTCACCATGAATCTGTGACTTAACAGTAAGATTCTGACATCCTTCTCCTTTGGCTACTACATGGCATCTCCCTGACTCTACTGTCTTTCTCACTGCATTGTTTAGTTTTCCCTGCCTAGCTCTGTTCTGCCCTGCCATAGGCTAAAGCAGCTTCTTTATTAACTAATGGTAATAAAACATATTCACAGCATACAGAGGGGAACCTCACATCATACACCCACCCACAGCTGTGAGATCACAGTCTGTTCCTATAGCGGGCTTACAGGGCTCACAATGGTTGCAGATGAGACCTGCCCTTGAGATGCAGAGGCCTTGCTTCTGGGACATGAACTCTCAGCTTCTACCTCCACTGCTGAAGAGACCTCTACTGGGGACATTGTTATGCTCAGTTGACAACAGATGACAAAGCCTGTGAGGTGGTGGGACCAGCAGACCCCAGCCAGGCTGCAGCAGAGCCTTGATGCAGGTGGCGTCTCCTCTGAGAGTCTTGAGATGGACTCAATATACCGTTGAGTGCATGGTGCTTGCAGCCCTTCCTGCTCTTTGCTCTCCACCAGTGTGGTGTAGGAGGTCCTTTTGTCTATGTGTTGCTTTCATTGGTTGAATAAAGAAACTGCCTTGACCTTTTGATATGGCAGAACTTAGGTGGAGTAGACTGAACTGAATGCTGGGAAGAAGGAAAGACAGGCAGACACCTTGGTTCTCCTACCGGAGACAGATGCTGGTTAGACTCATGCCGGTAAGCCACTGTCAAGTGGCTATACACATTAATGGAGATGGGTTAAACTCATGTGAGAGTTAGCCAATAAGAGGTTAGAGATAATGGGCCAGGTAATGATTTAATTAATACAATTTCTGTGTGATTATTTCGGGTATAAGCTGGTGGGCTGCCAGGACAAAACAAAAGAACCTGCTCTTCCTGTTACATCAGTGGTGTTTGACTTCCCCTTAGCCAGCAAGAGAGCCCCTGAAGGTTCTTGCTTGCTTTCTGCACAATGCTATATCCATATTTTCTACTTTTAAAAACCAGTTTTTTCCTTTATAAGCATGCCACCCTGGACAGAAACCCAGTCCCACACACCTTCCCTTCAGCGCTCCACAGAGTTCAAGTCCCACCAACCCTGCTGCCCTGTTCTCAGTCAGCTCTTGACAGGACAACTTCAGGCTGCAGCCATGAGCTCCACGGACTCACTCCAAGCTTTCTTTGTGTATCTTGAGGAGGGTCCAGAGGCCGCTGGACTCCTGCTTCCTGACACACTGGGAGAGAGGGAGCACTTAGCCCACACAGACTGGAAACCCACAGTCCGTTACCACAGCCTGTCTCCTGCAGCCTAGAACCAAGGCTGAGTCACTTCAGCCAGTGCTTAGCCCTGATCCTGCATGGTCCAGGGACACTTCTATATTATGGCAGCATCTCTGGTTGTCCCTGATGTCAAATGCAGAGATCCTTGATGGCGCTTGTCTGTGGGTGTCCTGGCCATCTTGCCTTTTTCTTCCTTTATGTGGAAGCTGCACTCTGGCTTTATAGCTGACAGGTGGTGCAGGAGATGCCATAACATGAAGCAAATGCTTCCTTCTGTGTTAGCCATGTGATCTGATCAAAACTTCCAGACTTAACAGGAGGAAGATGTAGAGTCCAGATCTCCAGCCTTTCAGTAACCTTAAGACATATACCTGCCATTGCACCCAATCAGAATACCATGGTTAGGATGATCTCTACCCAGTACCTGCCACTGCACCCAATCGGAATACCATGGTTAGGATGATCTCTACCCAGTACCTGCCATTGCACCCAATCAGAATACCATGGTTAGGATGATCTCTACCCAGTACCTGCCACTGCACCCAATCGGAATACCATGGTTAGGATGGTCTCCACCCAGTACCCGCCACTGCACCCAATCAGAATACCATGGTTAGGATGATCTCTACCCAGTACCTGCCATTGCACCCAATCAGAATACCATGGTTAGGATGGTCTCCACCCAGTACCCGCCACTGCACCCAATCAGAATACCATGGTTAGGATGGTCTCCACCCAGTACCCGCCGCTGCACCCAATCAGAATACCATGGTTAGGATGGTCTCCACCCAGTACCCGCCGTTGCACCCAATCAGAATACCATGGTTAGGATGGTCTCCACCCAGTACCCGCCGCTGCACCCAATCAGAATACCATGGTTAGGATGGTCTCCACCCAGTACCCACCGCTGCACCCAATCAGCAAATCTTTAGAGGAGCGCCACACTTCAGCTGTTTATGACTTCCTTTCCTAGCTTCCCCATTGACCTTGAGTGACCTGAGGGTCTGAGGGACCATTTCCCTTTTCTGACCTCGTCCATGACCAGGGCTCCCTCTCCCTTCCACCCCTTACCTCTCCTGGGCCCACAAAAGTAAGAAATAGATTCTTACGGCCCATTTTAAGAATGGGGTGTGTAGCTGGGCAGTGGTAGCACATGCCTTTAGTCCCAGCACTCGGGAGGCAGAGGCAGGCGGATCTCTGAGTTCGAGGCCAGCCTGGTCTACAAGATCTAGTTCCAGGACAGGAACCAAAAAGCTACGGAGAAACCCTGTCTCAAAAATTAAAAAAACAAAAAAAGAAAAGAAAAGAAAAGAATGGGGTGTGTATAGTGCACATCAGAGAATTGCAGTTAGAAGAAGCACTAGGCCCCTGTCTTCCTTAGCTTGCAACTGGTGCCTGCTTGCCTTGGCTCTCTCAGTTTATCCTAGGGTTGAAAAGTTACATGCAGATATGTGATGGAGCAGAAATGGGGAATCTTGGGACTCAGAGGAATGGGGAGTTTGGGCAGGGATTATGCAAGACCATTGAAGATTATATTCCCCTGAAGAACTCAGCCAATGAAGAATTCAAGGAAAGGAAAATGTAATTAGGAACATACAAACACCATGGTTTTTTTTGCACAACATCTATGAACCAGTCCTTCTTGCCTTTTCTTTAGGCTGACTTAACTTTGTGAGGTCATAAAATTAACTGCATTGCTTTCACTACTTGGAGTCTCCAATGCTCTTAATATGAAGTGAGGATTTGTTTCTCACGCCAGTCCCTGCTGTGGCCATGTCAAAAAGGCACTTGCTGTGGTCATGGGTGGTCTGAGCATTTCCAGATCCGGCTGGCACTGCAACTCAGGGCCCTCCCCCTACTAGGGAGTGGTTTTCATTTCTGCTTCACGGCAACTGCCAGAATGGCCCATGGAGCTGTGGGATGTGCCTTCTGCTGGAATTGAAGACTGAAGCTGTTCATTATCGCTGAGTTGCCATTGCCCCGTCATTGCCCTGTTGGTAGGCACAGCTTAGTACTGCCTTCTGAGCCAAGATCTAGGTAGATCATTAGCAGAGCTGAACACGTGGGTCATAATGACATCAGCTGCAGGCTGCCAATGCTGCTGTTAGCCCAGCGGTGAGCCAGCAAGTCCTGGACTGGGCCAAGTGCATGGGCATACTGGGACTGGGCATGCTAGGTTTGGGATTTTTGTTACAAACAGTCTCATCTATACTACGACAAGGGAGCATCGCCACCCAGTTCCACAGAACATAACCATGCTTGGCTGCTATTCCTGCATCTCGAGGCATCTCCATGGCCAGTGATTCCGGGATGAAGCAGAGGAGCTATGGACGCCTCTCACAGCTCTCATGGAAGGAGGTTGGCTGGACCAGGCATCCATGTGCTGCATTGGAAGTGCCTACAGATGCCCCAGCATAGAACCTCCTTTCCCTGCAAATCCAGTCCCTCTGTAAGTCCCCAGGCACTCACTACTGATGCCCCCGGCCAAGACAGTTCGAGGCATGAGGAGGCTCTGCAGCACTTGAGCCCCAGACACCTAGGTTATATGTGTGAGAGCCTGGGCATGCACTGGTGACTGTGAGGGAGCTGGAAGAAGGGCTGGGGGAGGCTGAGTGCTGAAGGGGTGTGCTTGGTCTTACAGCACACCTTCAGTGAAAGACCTTATCAATACAGAGCCAAGGGGCCATGGCAGGAAGAGGACATGGTGTAATCCTGCCCTCTCCAAAGTACCCCCTCTTCCCTCTCCAGCTCCTACACTGCACACACACAAGGCTCTCTGGTCTTTGTATATCCTCCCAAATGCTCAGGCTTCAGCTCCCATCCAACACAAACAAACACAGCTTCTCTGCAGGAACCTAGACTGGGTTTCTCGCAGCTTCCATGTGGTCACCCTCCCCCTCCCTGTCTTCATTAGGGTTTCTAAGCAAGTTGGGGAGGAAAGGGTTTATTTGGCTTACACTTCCAACATTGCTTTTTATCGCTGAAGGAAGTCAGGACAGGAACTCAGATAGGGTAGGAACCTAGAGACAGGAACTGATGCAGAGGCTATGGAGGGGTGCTGCTTATTGGCTTGCTTCACATGGCTTGTTCAGCCTGCTTTCTTATAGAACCCAGGATCACCAACTCACCATGGGCTGGGCCCTCCCCCATTGATCACTAATTGAGAAAACGCCTTCCTCACAGCTGAAGCTCATGAAGGCATTTTCTTAACTGAGGCTTCTTCTCTGATGACTCTAGCTTGTATCAAGTTGACATCCAAAAGGAGCCAGCACGCTCTGCCAGCCTGGGATCACCTGTAAGGTTGGGTTTTGGTCTCACTGTCCTCCTGGCCCTGCTCTAGTCTGGCACCCAGGTAGAGGGATAATTCAAGGTCAGAGGTGTCCAAGGCTTGGAGGACATTTTAAAGACTTTAATCTGGAAAATCCTCCTGGATTCTTCAGAAAAGGGCATCTGTGGCCCAGAAAATGTGGCAGAGAGGCAGCGTGCACACAAACATGTGCCTGGCCTCCTCTCTTATTTCTACTCATATCCACTGGGGGCACACTTTGTCCTGGGGGGTCACAATTCTAGGGGCATTTGTGGTTGTACGTGTGTGTGCATGTGTGGTGTAGTATGGCATGTATGTCGTAGTCTAGTGTGGCATGTAGTGTGTTTGATGTGGTGTGGGTGGTGGTGTGTGTATAGTGGTATGTGTCTTGTAGTATGTATGGTGTGCCTGTTGTGTTTGGTGTGGTGTGTATGTTATGGAATGGTATGAATGTGTTGCAGTGTGTGTTGTTTATGTGTGTTGCATTTTGACGTGTGGTGTTTGGTAAGGTGTGTGTGTTGTGGTATAGTGTGAGAGTGTTGCAGTGTGTGTGTGTGTGTGTTGTGTTGTGCTGCATGTATTGTATTTTGGTGTGTGGTGTTATATGGTGTGGTGTGGTATGGTGTGAGCTGAGGCAAAGAAGGATCAGCCTGCTGGAGATGGCGGTTCCTCTTGGTCTTAATGCCTTTCTCTTTGAGTGCCCAGCACCCCCAAGTATGTTTTTTTTTCTGTTTTCTCCTCTTTACTGCTTGCTTTGGTTCCTGCCCCATTGTGACCTGGTTCCTGGTTATGTTTTCACTTTCTGGTTGCTATGACACAAACAGGCTGAGGAAAAAAAAAGAGTATTCTGTATTCTCTAGATTACAAGGAAATCGTTCACTCTGAATGCTTATTTTGCTTTCTTATAGATTATAAATTTGAGAAAAAGGTCAAACATTTCAAAAACTTTTTTGAGTGATGGGTCCTTTACAGGCAAGATGAGATTAGAAGTTCATTAGGGTCCCAGGCACATCTGTGAGGACAAACATCTAAACAGACTCGCCTACTTTCGTGGTCTTTAATAAGGAAGGAGAGAATACAGGTACCTAAGTCCATGTAGGGAAAATCTCCAGAGGACCCTGTGGAGAGGGAGAAAAAAAGATCTGGGATAGGCTCTGAGATATCTTCCTTTGTCTAAAAATGGGTCAGCGGAAGCAGAGGCCCCTAGGAACTCTTCATTCCATGGGTCTTAAGAACATCTGCCGTTGGGCTTGATGGCGCACTCCTTTAATCCCTGCACTTGGGGCAGAGGCAGGTGGATCTCTGTGTGCTTGAGTCCAGCCTGGGCTACAGAGTGAGTTCCAGGACAGCCACGGCTACACGGAGAAACACTGTCTTGAAAAATAAATTTTAAAAAATTTAAAAAAGAAGGGAAGAAGACCTGATATTTTCCTGTACACAGTCTTGGTCCAAATATAAACTGGAGGATAAAGCAGTGAGTGATCTTTCACGTGAAATAGTAATCAGAAGCAGGAAGTCTCCAGAGTTGTAAGCAGGTCCAGGCACAGACTGAGAATCAGAGGGACCGGGTTTTACTGGGTGAAGCTCGATACACTGTTAACATGTTCCTGTGCTTCCTAAGCACTTCCATTTCTGCCATGTGTTATCACAAAAGGAAGTACCTTTGGGAAAAACCCAGAGGTGACAGAGGGGTTAGGGCAGAGCAGGGATGTCGGAGGGTCAAGAGCACAAGAATGGGTGAGGCTCTGGGGCTCTGAAATCAGGTTGCTGGGCTCTGAGTATCTGGGCTGAGTCTCGATCCTGTAGTTAAGATAGAGCACAGCATCTTGCTCCACTACTGCAGTATTTCCCAATGCTGCTTTACGACCTCAGATACCACACTCTTGGCTGGTCCCTGGGCTGGCCACTATACCCAGGGCTCTATGGAGGTTGGAAGGTATTGTTCTCCTAGTGGTGAAGCATATCCTTTCAGATGTCCACAAGCTGTGTGATCGTCACCTACCCGGATGATGCTTGGGACTATGATGCTTCCTCCCAATTAAATAATGGCTGCTCCTTCGAGGGTGTCTTTAGGCCTCTGGCTGTGAGGATCCACCCTCTCTTTAGAGATGTAATCGGGAGGGTGGATGTCGATGGCTGGTTCCTGCTGAAATGATGAGGTAGATGACAAATAGCAATGGCTGGATTGGACTCAACACGTGTTTGAAATCTTGCTGCCTGAGTTAAAAAGAACCCGTGAGCTGCGTGTAACCTGTTTCAACTGGGTGATACCAGACTCTGGGCCATGTCACAGGCGTGAAACTTGCATACCCAGGAGTTTTCTCGCCTAAGGCCTCCAGCCTGCTCACCTGGGGACCAGCTAGATGTAAACCTGCGCAGAGTGTCAACCCTGCCTGGCATTTGTGGCTGATAATAGGCCTGGCCTATGGTCATTCTGAGGGAAGCACCGACTGACTATCGGGGGTCATTTGTTCCCCCAATACTGAGTTTTTCTGGTTTTAACTCTGCGTCCTGGATCTTCCCTCTCAGAACCAGAACATACGCAATGCAAATTGTTCCTCTGGGATTTCTGCAAATGATTGACACTTGAAGAATTTTTGAATTGACAGGTGGGTGGATCCCAGAATGAGGTTCACAAATCTTGGCTTCTGGGCTCCCCCCTAGTATATACCCGTGACGATTTGTACAATGGGCTGATGGGCAGGAGGCTCCCTCTGTCTCTAGCTCTGCGAATGTGGCTGAGTTACTGCCCACTGGAAATGTCTTCACTGTGGTAATAGGATCAGCAGAGCAGCTGCAGAGAGAACATGGCAAGTGGTGCTTCTGTGCCCCTTGAAGCTTCTGTGGTTTATGGTAAATCCAATGTTTTGAGCACTGGTGGTATCAATGTCTTGAATAACAATGAGGCTTTAGGGACCTGGGCCCAAGTCCCCACAGTTGGGGACAGAATGGCAATCTGACCCTGTTGAAGACCAAAGGAGAAAACCAGGAAATGGCAGGGACTGAACCATCAGCAGGTGTAGACTTCAGTCCAACCTCCTCCCAGGACAGGCTGGACTGCACTAGCTCCTCCCTGGTGACAGATTGGACCCACCCATCCAGTGGACTAGAGAATTTGGGTAGGGAGGGAGAGGGCAACCCTGACCCAAACCGTTTCTCTCTTCCACCTCATTGCAGATGGGACAAGTTGGCTTCAAAATTCTTCCACAGTTGTCCCTTGGCTACCTTCTCAATCCTGGGCAGAATTAGATTCCTAGGCAAGAAAACCCGGATTTTCTTTTGTCAGGAGGCACAGCCCCAGCATCCCCTGAGATGTTTCCCTTTGCAGGAGATGGCGGGAGAATTCAGACTCGTCTATAGTCACAGAGCCCTCTAGTTAGTGAGTCCTTAAGATAAAAGGGGGTGTTACAGGTCTCCAAGCAGTTGGTCACCCCAAGTCCCAGCCAGGTACTTAAGTTACACTAGACTTAACAGTGAGTCTCTTGTCCAGAGTAAACTGCTGGGTTGTTTTACAGAGGAACAAATGGCTTTTGTGGTTACATTAACTTGTCGTGCACTATTTGAGCTCCCTGAAGGCTGGCTCTGGAGTCTGGATTTCCCATTTCAGACCCAAGCATGTTTTATCTCGATGTCCTCCAAAACCACCTCTCCTGAGTCCAGATCGCCTTCCAACTCTGTGACAGGGATAAAGGAGAACCACAAAGAGCCAAATAATGAGGGAACTGTGACTATTACAATATATGATTAAAAACTTTATATCTACTACTTATACTCCTTCAAAACCAGAAGCTTGGTTATGGGAGTTCTCTCTGGGTACTGTGTGAAGACTGCCTTGCGTTTCCTATAGGGTTTTCTGGAACCTTACCATGTCGCACTGTGGTAGCTTGAATGTAAATGTCCCCATAAACTCATAAGGAGTGGCACTATTAGGAGGTGTGGCTTTGTTGGAGGAAGTATGTCACTGTGGAGGCAGGCTTTGAGGTTTCATATATGCTCAAGCCACGCCCAATGCCCAGTGTCTCAAGCCACTTCCTGTTGCCTGTGGGTCAAGATGTAAGGACTCTCAGCTCCTTGTCCAGCACCATGTCTGCCTGCATGCTGCCTTGCTTCCCGCCATGACAATAGACTAAACCTCTGAACTGTAAGCAAGCCACCCTCATTAAATGTTTTCCTTTATAAGGAAATAGTGTCTTTTCACAGAAATAGAAACCCTAAGACACCCACAGCTTACACAGGTAATTATGAATTTACTACCTATGCAATTTGGATTCTACTTTTTTTTTTTTTTTTTTTGCTAAGGGGTTGTTATACAGCACTATCTTCTAAGCCAAATAATTGCCATGACATCACCTGTGTCAATTTGTGAAAGATTGTCACAGATGGGCTTGTTGAGTGCTGGTCTGTTAATGTCCTGGCTTGTTATAATATGACTGAGTATTTTTCCAGAGTAGGAAAGAAAACTGGAAAGAAAGCTGGTTATGAAGGTCTGAGAACATTATAGAAGGTTTGTAAAAGCTCAAACTTCAGCACATTGCTGTCAAACTTCTGCCTAGATCAATTGAGTTATTGGGCTACTTTCTGTAACAATTAGAAGGACTGTCTTAAAAATGAAAATATACATCTAATCCAAGTTTATTTAAATGTTTGGCTTTTGCCCAAGTTTTATCCAAATATTTCACAGTTCCAGACTGAAGTAACTGATGTAGGTGTCCAGTCATCTTCCCTAGAGGCTATGGTAATGCTACAGCCAGAGGGATTAAAAGGGAATATCCCCCCAGCCCTGCCCCCATCCAAGGTCAGCTAGGCTTTGGGGTGCTTTGTGGCACATCTGTAGAGAGTCAGTCCCCTGTTCTCTCATTCAATGAGACCATGGAATCTTCTCTTTCTTGGACTGAAACCTCCCTCAGCACTGTCTTCTCTCAACATGGACCAATTAGAGCGGCCATTGTCCCTCCCCCTGCCATGGCAACATTTGGTGCACATCTCTGAGAGGTGGGGAAGGAACAAGAGTTAGGCGGACATAGGTAAACTAGAACATCCAAAGCAGGCTGTCGATCACTGTGAGAGGAAACAGCGGGAAGGCATGGGAGGCGGTTTCTGAATGGGACCAATAGAGAAAAGGGCCCTGTAAAATCCCAGGTCAGCGTCTGTTTAGGGACTTCCAGCCTTAGGCCCTTCCCCTACCAAGGGAATACACCCCCACTCTCTGTGTGGCATGTGGCATGGTATGTGTGTGGTGCAAATCGTGGTGTGAAGTATGCATAGATAGGCAGTAAACATGCCTTCATACTAAGGCAGACGCGGACCATGTTGGCTTGGTATGTGCTGTGCTGTGCTGTGATTTGTGGGGTGGTATACATGTGATATGGTGTGTGATGGGGTGATGTATGTGCTTGAGGTATCTGCATACGTAAAGCAGAAAGCAGCTCTTTACACTAAGGCAGACACAGACCCTGTTGATTTAATCTTTGTTAAAAGCATCACAAATGATTTATTGGATTTTTTCTTTTTTTTTTTTTTTAGAAAGGAAAAACAAAGAAGTCATCACCTCTGCTATGCCCACATGCCAGGTATGCACAGGGCCCAGTGGAGAGTGACATGAGCCCCTGAGCTGGTAGCATCTGGGCTGCCAGTGGGTGCTTTTGCCCCTGGCTGTACAATGCATGGCACCTCAGCTAATGAGCATGGGAACCCCGTGCCTGCATAGTGGCCTGCAGTTATGGAGATGAGAACCAGGGAGGCTCCTGGGTCTACACACTCCAAATGTCCTTAAGAGAAACAGTAACATGAAATCCAAATAGCTAGGGAAAGCCTACCCAAGTGTCCGAGAGAGGGGCACGGCATGCTCGCCGAAGGCAAAGACCTACAGCTGGTACTCCAGGCACTGGTGAGCTAAAGTGGGAGGCTATGTCCAGGGGTTCTGTGCTGACTTTGGACGTTGTGGGGACTGTGTGGCGCATGAGCATCTTTTGTGTGACACTGGGAAAACAAGGACATGGGGACATGGATGGGGGGAAAGGGCTCTACTTGGGTTTCTTTTGGAACAGCAAGAAGGTCTGAGGAGCAAAATTCCTATGGCGTCGCTGCCTTCACTAGTACTAGGTTCCCATCTGTAGCCCCTCACAAGGAGGGCAGCCTACAGTCACTGCTGGAGAGACCCCTAAGCCCTAGAAAGTGGCAGGAAGTGAGGGATGCTGGGGTACAATTGGGACCGTCCAAAGACCATCTTTGTGCCCCACAAAGTTGCCTTGGTCTATGCTGTCCTGTCTGTGACATGAACGTTTAGACACTCAGCCCATCCCCTAACAGAGACCAAGTTCTGGAGCTGTCCTGCGTGAGGGTCTATCGTAGCCCTCTCCTCTTATATAGGCCACATCTCTTGTTCAGGGAGAACTGATGGGTACTGGTGGATGCACCAAACAGCAGCAGAAGGTGTAGAGACACCGGGCCTTGGTCTAGGCCTGGGTTCTGATGGGGCAACAAGAGTCTGGAGGTGGGAAGAGGGAAGAGGAGGGGAGGGGGAAGGGGTACTGACTTCAGCTTCAAGGCAAAAGGTGAATTGTGCCAGCTCACAGTGTCAGCCTGTGCTGGGCCCCTGACCCAGCAGTGGGAGCAGACAGCAGCGGGCACCCTGCAGGGTAGGAGCAGAGAGCTGACCCTGGAGCCACCTCCGCTGCTTGCTTTCTACGACCCTGAAAATGTCACCAGTCTCTGGGTCCTCTACTTCGTTTTACCAGGAGACACTGCCCTCCCACACCTCTTCTCATTGGCTCTACATGGGTCTCTCTAACCTTAAGGCATCAAAGCCAGATGCATGCAGCTCATGTGTCTTTCTGGGGCCTGTGGACTCTTCTAGAGCCCAGGCCTGGTGGAAGCCAGAGTCATCAACCTAGAGGCAGTGGAAGGCTGAGCAAGAACTGCATGTAAGGGTCCGTTCCTTTCTTGCCCCTCCCCACCCCCGCCCCATAGCCCTGAGGGAAAACCAGAGGATCTTTGCCCCTCTAAACCCAGTCCTGGGCATCCTAAATAAGGGTTTCTGAGAGTGGGATTCTGACAGGTCTTAGATGGCTTCTATTGCCTGGCCTTGAAAACAGAAAGTTAAAAGAAAGAGCCCCCAGACTCAAATAGCTCTACCCTCTACCGAGGCAGGTATTAACCCTGCAGTGGGGAGAGTGGCCGCCTGGAGGGGGGATGCTGAGCAGGCCTGGCCTGTAGACTTCCTGGCTCTGGGGTCCTCTGCAGGGACTGTGGGCCTGGGCTGACAGGTCTGCAAGTCTGGTGTTGGGGGCGGCTGCGGGGTCACCCCAGGAATGGGCTGGGAGAAACCAGGCCAGGGCAGCATGTTCAGGTCTGAGGGCTGTGATGCCTCAGAGTCAAGGGTGGGGACTTGGTGTGGCACCACAGGCCTGTGTCCAGGTGGGTCATGAGTCGGCTGCCCCAGGACCCCATGGGCCAGCTGGGACTGACAGGGAGAGGTGTTTGTCCTCTGAGTGGGGACAGCTAGAGGAGATGGCCTTTCCACGGGTCTCAGGGGGGACGTCATTCCAGCTGCATTGGTGGTCCTGCGCCCTCTGTGGAGGAAGCAGGAAGAGAGTGTCCTGGCCAGCTGGTGCCATCAGCCCACCAGGTAGCTGTGCATCTCACGAGAGTTGATGCTCAGGACCACACCCGAGTGGTTGCCTAGGGAACAGAAGGAGGCAACCCATTAGTGGAGATGGTGGGAAACAGACCACACAGGAACACACGTGACCTCAGATGCACCTGGGGCCAGCATGCAGCGGGCACTGTGGCATCCCCTGTGCCTGGTGCAGGGTGGGGGTGGGGTCTCCAGTGTCTTAGGTGGTGACAGGAGGGAAGAAAGTGCCAGGTGCCACCACAAGCAGTGGTCCAGAGGGCTGTGCAGTGAGGCACTCACTGACCTGCGTGAGGGCTAACCCTGGCATCGGCAGCAAGGGGGCGCAGGAAGGGCTGAGGCTCTGCCCCCTCTCGGCAAAAAGCACTGTGGTGTGAGGTATAGACCAGGAGACAGGGAGAGAGATGGGGGGGGGTCACAGGGGTAGAGAGGGAACACAGTGATTGTCAAAGACAGGTTAATAGATGTCCCCGCATGGGCTGCATTGTGAGACCAGGGGATGTTCTTCACAGCTGTCTCCTTCTCTTGCTGTGTGCACAAAACAGATGGTGCTAGTCAGGGGGAGGGGCTGGTGCTACCCAGGCTGTGGGGGCCAGCTCGGGGGCTGTATCTAGCTATCCTTGTGACTCTCCATCAGAGCCTCCACCTTACTGCCCCCAGTTAATCTTCTGTACCATCAGTTGCCAGGGCACCATGGAGAAGGACTGTCATAAGCAGTGTCTAGTCCACACCAAGGTCCCCATTAACAGTGTCCTGGCACTATTACTAGGTGCTTACATGTCGCATGTGGCTGCGGGATAGTGGACTACTGTCTTCCTGCAACCCCACACCCTCCTAGCAGAGGCTATGATTTCCTTGCATGGGAGCGGGGCCTGGTTATCTGGGCAGCACTTGGCTGCAAAGCACAAAGTTAAGCATAAGGCTATGCACAAGGCTATCTTCCTCCAGCTCCCTCTTGTCACACGAGCGACTCCAAGGCCAAGTTCCAGCTACCCATCTGCAAACACTGAAGCAGCTGCTGCTCCCAGGGTCAGACAATGGCCAGAAGTCCTAGGTCTGGGACCTCCTGAGTGCTCAGTAAGTCACTGATGCTGTGAGGGCCCCAGAGGCTGCACATCCATCCTCTGATCAATGCCCTGGGCTGGCAGATGTGGGAAGTGGCTGGAAGGGCTGGGGAAGCTGCCCCTCATGCTCAGAAGGCCTGGAGGATGCAGGATGGGATCAGACTGCCCTTGTGCCACCTTGGGTGACTGAAGACCTTGCTGGGTCACTAATTCTCAAGGTGGGGGCCATCATGACTCTGAGGACTAACAGACTGGGATACAGGTCTTTCAGGTGAATGCCTGTGACAGCTAACCTGTACAGAGCCTTGCTGTGTGCCACTCTCTGCAGAGTGCTCACAGCCACTATGGGTGAGTAGGCAGAGGTACCCACCAACACCAAAGGGCTATGGGTAGGGCCTGTGTGGGACAGAGATTCAGGTAGTAGGGCTCTGGTTACACCTGGGCACTGTACCAGCTAAGGAGCCACAGGACAGAGAAAATGATATAAGAGAGATGGGGAGGAGGGGCACAGCCAAGGTGCCAGGTCTGGTCCTCTCCCTGCGGGCATGACAGGAAGGGAATTACCTTGGTGGAAATCCTGTGTAAATGGTAACGCGCTGTTCTGAGGGTCCATATGGACAATGCTTTTGAACTCTGTGTTTCAGTAAACAGCTAATGGGAGTACGGGGGAGAATGGGGGTGGGGCAGTCTCACACTCCTGGGAGGGAGCTCCCTGTCTCTATGAGGGCTCTTCAGGCTGACCACCCACTCTCCCAGGAGGGTGCCCCCAGGCAGCCTCTGACTTCACCCTGTTGACCCGGGGCTCTCTCTTTATTGTGGCAGAACTCATGGCCCAGAGACACCCTCTAGCAGAGCTGGCCCGGTCTGTGCCTCTTGGGCTCTGATGGACCCCTTGGTGGTGGGAGCAGAAGGGTCCCCATGCCCTGCCTCCTACCCTGCATGGTGCTCTGGGCATCCTCGCTGTGGCTCACGGGACTCGTCATCTCCTGTTCCTTCTCGTTGTGCATCTGAGCGTACACTGTCCTGCCGGGGCGTTTCCTGCTGGCCAGAGATACAGCTCCGCTTTGAATGAGTCCTTGGTCCCAAGTCCCTTGTGGGCATGGTGTAGACAGTGCCACCCAAGACTGTTCCCCAGGGAGCTCACCCTTCAGTATGTGCCCTCTACCCAACGTTCTGCTGTCCACCGCTAGCTGCATATAATCACCTCCCTATTCGTTATCCAGGCACGCTACGGCTGTGGAAGCTCTGGCTTCTTTGTCTCCTAGCACCTGGCAGCCAGGACAGTAACACACACACACACACGCACACACACACACACACAACCACACGCGCGTGCACGCACGTGCATGCATGCACAAGCACACAAGCATATACACACCTACACAGTGCTGGGGCAGTCCTGAGGGGCAGTTGTTAAACTCTGTCCATCTAGACTTCCTGAGACTCCACTGTCCACTTTCTTTCTAGTCCAGGCCCCAGGGGGAAGCAGAGAGGGTGACAGAGCACATTCTGCCCCACTAGGACTTGGGGCTCAGAGCCACAGGCAGGGCCCACTGTGTTGAGAATAGCCCCACTAACTCCAGCCAAGTAAAGAAAGGTCATAGGCCCATTCAGAGACACAGAGACTGAGGCCTAGGGAGTGGTGGTGGCGAGAGCATGCGGAGGCGTGTGGAGGTAGGCACATTCGGTCCCTTGAGTAGGAGAGGAACTAGCTGTGCCCAGAGGGGGTATGAGTCACGTCCGCTTCAGGAAGGGACACCTAAGTGATGGACTTAGATGTTGGGGGTGGCCCTACCTGTCACTATAGACTCCTGAGTAACCAGTGACAGTCCTGCCAGCCCCGCAAGGGGCTCGGTGTCAGGGAGAAACAGACTTTTTTGGTGGCTGTGACACTCGGGAACATTGAGCGGCATGTTACCTGGCATCCCAGTGCTGAGGACAGCATCAGTCAGAACACAGCCAGCCCCCTAGCTGCCACGGGCTAGGCAGCGCGAAAAGCCCAGATGGATGAAAAGAAAACGACGCTCTAAAGCTCTAAAGTCCCCTTCTACTGACTGCTCAGAATTCCTCTGCCCTGCTCTGCCTTTCCCCCTGGGGTTGCCTGGGCATTTGGCCCCCCCATCTGAGCTCTCTGTTTCTATGGCAACATATCTCTCCCCTCCAACTTTAAAGCTTGAGTTGGTTCAGAATGATGGTCTTGGCCCTGAGGATGTGGGACCAGCCTCACTCTGGACATATCTGGTGCCTCCCCATCTTGGCACATGGCAGGAATTGTCCTGTCTTCTGGGCCACCACCACCACAGGCAGCATCCTCGGGACAGTTTGTAGAAGAACCACTGGACACTTGGGGAGTCTGGAGGGCGAGGCTGACAGTCACCCACAGGGACCAGAACTCTGTCCCTGCTATGAGCCTCATCTACCGCAGGCAGGACCACAGGCCTCTGACTGACCATCCACAGCCCTGCATGTCCCAGACAGGATGGGACCAAGTCTAGAGGAGAATCCATGCTCACAGTGACAGTGACATCCACTCACGCAGATGTCCAGGAGCATCCGTCTGCTTGGCCATGGGCATCCACCCAGACCCAGGGCTTGGTCCTGCCGCTTGTCTCTCCACCCAGGGCTCATGTCCCACCATCCTGGAGCCATGCAAGGCAGTAATGCTGCTCAGTGGGCTGCTTTTCTTCCTCCCCTCCTCAGCCTCTTCCTTTGCATCCCCTTTTCTAGACAATAACACTACAGCTATGAAGGGGGAAACCTTTATCTGACTGAGGCGGGCCTGTGGCAAGACAGCATCCAGCCAGATCTCTGAGGTATGCTCAAAACTAGGCCACCTGTAGGGCTGCCTGCCATTTAGGTCCTGGCCCTGTAATATGAAGGGTGCTAGGGGACAGAGGTGACTAGAGTATTGTCACACTGGCCTGTAACACAGTGTTCCAAGGGTGTCCTTGCTAGAGGGTAACAAATAGCAGGCACAGGCCCTGAATTCAGGTGGGTTTCACAGGGGGGTTGGTGGCTGTCTGCCTCCAGGAAGCACTACCATGCCTATCACCAATATCCTTGTAGTTGGGTCTGTCAAGTGGGCTTGTATCTTCCCATGGTCACCATCCTAGAGCTGCCTCCCAGTGGAGCCCATGAAGAGGACTCTGAGCTCTGCCAGCCATCAGCCCCACTCAGCACATTGGCATAGAAGATGAGGGGCATGGCTTCTTCCCAACATCCATGGAGCTATCCCATGTGCACTGTGAGGATGGGCCACAGAGGGAAGAGGGGTTTAAAGGTCTGTATAGGAGACACATGGTCTCTCAATCCCCCTTGGAGTTTCTGGTGCCCTCAGGTCACTGGAAGCCCCTGTGGCAGCCATAGCTGAGGTGTAGGAAGCCGGGAGGCAGAGGTACAACAGGCCAGTCCTGTCGCATCACCCTTCGGCTCAGTATTGTGCCTCCTCAACTGTAGGGCAAGCAGTGTACCCTCCAGGGAGGATGAGTGAAGAAAGAGATGCCCTGAACCTGTGATGAGGACAAGGCTGAGAAGAAGGGAGACGGAGAGTCTCCTGGTCACCAGCACAGGGCAAGAAAGACTCATACCACCTTCCTCCATGGCCTGTGGAAGCTACTGCCTCTAGGGTCATGAGTGGCTTGCCACATGTCAAGGCTGCTGGGAGGTCTTACCTTTTGAACTTGTAGAGGATGAACGCCCCCACCGCAAAGAGACCAATGACAAAGAGGACCACCACGGCCCAGTAGCCACCACTGCCACTTGGCCTTTGAGGACCTACAAGAAGAACAGCAAGAGGAGAAGCTGTGGGCTGGTTGTCCCCAGCCCTGGCCTAGATGAGCCTACTTCATGCTGTCCAGCAGGTCTTTCACACATGGCTGAGTGGACAGCAGGTTATGAAGGATAAAGAACATGATATGTGGCCTTGGAGGGTTGGCCTCTCTTCCTGGCGAAGTCCTACTATAAGTAGGACCTACTTTGTCTGGGTGTCCTGCAGAGGAGAGCAGCGCCCTTCTGTACTAGTTTTGGGGAATTGGCAGGTCCCTGATGGTTGTGGTGGCTGCCTCCATACAGACCACGCCAAGATGGTGAGGCCCAGGGCTAGCTGTGTAGCAGTTGATGTGTCTAGCCAGGGATGCCCCAGGCAGAGGAATTGCTGGCGGCCAGATAAAGGTCCATACAAGCCCTATAATCACTCTCAGCATCCACTGGCCTGGTCTCATGCCCACCATGACCCAGAGAGGACCCAATATGGGTCTGTCACCTTCATCTGTGTCCCTCAGGTCCACCAGGATACGGAGCCCTCCTCGAAGGATGAAGCTGATCCTATGGGAGTTCAGTGCCTGCTGCACGGCTGCCAGTCTCTGTAAGCAAAGGAGGTCACTGGAGAGTCCTCTGGGCCTGGGAAGGGATGCTGTCTAATGCCTCTGTGTTCTCACCAGGGAATAGCAGGAGAGCCCAGCAGTGGGGTTCGCTAGGAGCCACTGATGGTGCAGGTAGTCACACTATCAACCAGCTCTCATTTCAACACAGAACAGAGGACAGGCTTCAGTGTATGTGTGGGGGAGGTGGAAGATCTGGAGTACTCCCAAAGTCCCCACCCTGGTAATGGTCAGTGAGGCTTGCAGGAAGTGGAAGACCACAAGTACAAGACAGAGCAGGACACTCCTCTTAAGAGGGGAGTCAGGGGAGCTGGTGGGTTAGGGAATTCTGGGGGGGAGCACAACCCCTGGTGACATGGCCAAGAGCTGAGGCTCACAGCCCACGTCAGAGCTTGTCCAGGCCTCATCATCTTTGTGTTACCACCTGTCAGCCACTGAGCAGGACCCAGCATGGAAACCCAACTGTGCCCAATGACACTCATGTCCATACGGCTACGTCTCTGAGATCCTAATCTTAGCTAGATCCACTGAGCAGAGCCAGAAGCTGCAACGGGCACAGAATCCCAGTCTTAGGAGGAGAGAAGGCTTTGCCTCCATCCGCACCCTGAACATTCATTACAGGTGCACACTAAGCACACTCCTGCACACTGACACCAGGGAGTGTTCATCCCACGACCTCCTGGGTGCCTGGCTGGCTACCACTGTCCCTGTGACCTTGTCTTCACCTTCACAATGGAGCCACAATAAGGCTACTCAGCATATGGGGGCCTCTCTAATGACAGTCCCCAAGGTACTCCCTGTCGAGGCACTTCATGGAGGATACCCTAGGATTGCTGAGCCGACTTCTGGTTTGCCCTGAGGCCCAGGGTCTTCCACAGTGCTCACCTGTGTGTCCCAGTACCCCTAGCAGCGAAGCTGAGATCAGATGACAGCTCCAGACGATGGTGTTAGAGAGTGGAAACCATCCCCACAAGCTGCCTAGCCTCCTCCCCCTGGAAGCTGCCTATCTCACCAACCTTGGATGCCAGGAGATGGTGGTACCCCAGGTCAGACAGCATTATGGAAAGAAATAAACCTTCAAGTGATGTCTCACAGAGATGTGCTTGTCAGGAATGACTCAACCTATGCCCTCAGCCACCCAGCCCTGCCCTGCAGGGCACACCTGGGCTCAGGTGGCCATGTACATACCTTGTCACTTGTGAGGCTCCTCTTCCTTGTGGGCCTGGGAGGGGGCAGGAGCACATACAGGTCCGCTATGGTGGGCAGTCCTGGCTTTACTACGGTCACCAGCAGCTCCTCAGGGATGCTGGTTTCCTGTCGGGGCAGGCAGGACACTTGGATCCTCTACTGTTCCTCATCCTTTGTCACAAGCTAAGTTTGCAGCAACATCTGCCCTCTCTTCCTGACCTAGGTATTTCCTGGCCACCTGTCCTGCTCCACACTCCTGCCTCTCAGCCCCTTCCGGGTTCTTGCCGTGGCCCTCATGCTGCCCCACCTGCTCAGGCCTGCCCTTGCAAGCATTTCCCCATCCTGAGCCTGGCCCAGCCCTAGCCATATACCTGTGCAGCCCCTAGCTCACAAAGCTCAGCTCCTGGGGAGCCCTCTGCCTCCTGGGAGTTTCACTCCATATCCGCTGAGCTAAACTCCTGCTCTTTCATTACCCAGAACTCTTTCGCCAGCAGCGTTCACAGGATAAAGGAAGTGTGGTCAGGGTGGGTTTCTGCCTGTGGTAGTCTTAGCTAGGGGGCTAGCCTCTTCCTTTCTGGGCACCTAGGGACTTAGATATCCCACTGCCCACTCCAATCTACTACCTTTGTCATGAGTTGCCTGAGGGAAGTGATCACCCATGTTCTTTTTTTCTATGTCTGAGGAGTCCAGTACAGAAAAAGCACCCCACAGATGGGAACTGGTAGTGGCTTTAAGAGCTCTGGCTCATCAGAGGAGAGGAACTGATGGTGTCTGTCAATGTAGTCCTGTCCCTCCCTCTGAGTGTCCGGCCCAGGGCAACCCACTACTTCCCAAGCAGCCCCAGCCTTGTCCCACCCTAATTTCTCAGCCTACAAACCACACCATGGCTCAGGATAGAACTGAAACCCAAACCACACCTTGGAGAGAAGCCGGGTGACCACCAGCCCCACGTCCTCCCTCCACTCAGGAGTGTTGGGGTTAAAGGTGTCCAGGTCCCTGGAGAACTGCAGAGGCACCACCTGGAACTGAGCTGGAAGAGACAGGGTGGAGCCTGTGAGGTCTGGGGTGTGGCTGGGACCCTGGACAAGGTAGCAATGCCATATGGTCCAGATAGCCTCACCTCTACCCCCACGGACCAGGTTCTGTGTCTGGAAGATAAGAGCCCTCCTTTTGCTCAGCCCTCAGTTCCTGACATGTACTGACGGTGACAGTGGCTATTATCCGGGGAGGGAGCGTGGCATTGCGTGCACCTGCTTCATGAACTCTACCCTATGATGTCATCTACTTCAACCCACTGGCCACCCCCCCCCCCATGCCAATAGTCCCATGAGATTAGAGGGCCCATCTTGTCACCCTCATTTTATTTCTCAGGGCCCACAGCTCTGTTCTAGAGTCAGGGAAGTCCTAACCCCATATTGTCACCTCCCCTGGCTTCCTTCTTTCTCTTATTGAGAGAGAAATAGCTATGGGGAACAGAGGGCTCAGGGGACAGTGTATTGTGAACTGTGACCCAACATCCTATGCTGTGGGCAGGGAAGGGAGGACCAGCCCAGGGCAGCCTCATCCCTCAGCCTGCAGGGTAATGTGACTGATATCTGTGGTCCACGGCTGAGGGACTAAGCTGAATGAACTTCAGGTGTGCTGAAGGGATAGTGTGCATTGGGGAGACCCCTCCTCCTCCAGACACAGTATTTTACTGAGGGGTTGACAGCCCCAGAGAGTGCAGATAAAGCGAACACCATCCCCAGGTCTTCTTAAGGACCATCCTCAGAGTGGCAAGTGGAGAAGCCCATGGGGACATGGACGCTCATCTGTTCTTGTTAAATCACTGAGCAGCAGACTCATGGGTCTCACAAGACACACTATTCATTTTATAGAGAGGAGAAACTGAGGTCAGAGAGTCTGGGGCACTTCAATAAGGCCATATAGCCAGTCACAGAACCCAAATCCTCCTGGACTTCTGTACAACCTAGGGCCACCCAAGAGTGAGCGGGCCCTCTCCAGTTGTGCACCCATGCTGACCTGTGTAGGAAGGAGGGGGATAACTCACCCAGGACACGGATGACCCTGGAGTCCTGCAGTACCGAGTTCCCACAGGCAGCCTGCACCGTCACACGCACGTCCCCAGCATCTGTAAACCGCGTTGTCACGGAGTTGTCCAGGGAAAGCAGAGGCTGTGGGCACAAGCAGGATCAGGCCTGTCTGGCAGGATGAAGAGCTGTGGTCCACTGTCAGGACCATCCTGGGACTATGCTGGCTTTCCTCAGCAAGTGGGAGGCTGGAGGTTTCTGCACTGGCAGTGTCTAGAGGTGTGGGGGATGCTAGCACACCCTAGCTCCAAGCTGGACCGGGAACATGCCCTGCCTCCATAGCATGGCACAGTCTCTAGAAGAGGCTGCCTGTGGCCTCATCTAGAGCCTTCTGGTTGGTTCCTAAGTAGCACAGGTCAGGCTCTGTGTCCCATCCCAGTTTAGTTCACTGTCCTACTCACGGTAATGTCCCAGCAGGAGCTCAGGCCCTGCCCTGTGGCAGGAGGCAGATAGTCTCATCATGGGTGAGTGGTGGCATCACCTGGGTAACAGGTCAAGCTATGCCTTCTATAAGCAAAGGCTCTGGGAGGTGAGTATGGAGCATGGGGCATTCAGGTGGTAAGGCTACACAGAGCCTCAAACCAAGAGCCCTGGTACTTTTACAAGCCCCCCACTACAAGAGGCAAGACCTTATACTTGAAGCCCTTTCCTTCTCTTAGCCCTGTGTGTCAGCGTGTCTGTGGAGGTGTAAGGCTACTGCACACAGAGTGAGGAAAGGGTGCCCCTGCCTAGGTCCTATCGATGGAGATTCTTGCTCCCTCATCATATGCACTGTGGCCTCGTTGTGTCTCCTTTTCAAGAACAGATCATGATTTGCCATGGATCACAGTGTACAACAGTCTGAGTGAGGCCAAGTTCTATGCCTTGCAGTGATGCCTTCCCTCAACACTCCACTAAGGAAAGCCTCCTCTGAGCCTGAAGTGACACATGCCATACCCGAACTTCCAGTCAACTGTGTTCCATGTCTTTCACAGAACTATCTAGGGACTTTTCAGAGGTATCCCAAGCCAATGCTCAGGGCGGGTATTGAGTGAAGAAAGGCCAGGATCAGTTCCTTCTAGTGGTCCCACACTGTGCCCTGAGGCCAGGTACTAAGAGCAATACCTTGCCCACCCCCCCCCCCCCGACACACCAGACAGCAATTTATGGGAGGGCGCACCTGCAAGCTGTGGCCAATCCACCAGTAGAAGACAGTGAGGTTGGGGTTCATGGGCAGCAGCACAGCTGTGAGGTTCACCTCCTGGTTGATGCCAATGACAGGGACTACCTCAAGGTAAAGGGCCTGCAGGGGGGCTGAAGAGTCCCCAGAAGTTCAGGGTTAGGGGAGAGTCAGGCACAGACCCTTTCATTGACTACTTATTGTCATTGTTTCCATCAGAGTCATTGGGGCCATCACCACCACCATCATCATCACTACCATCAGTACCATGATCCCCATCGCCAACATCATCATCACTACCATCAGTACCATGATCCCCATCACCACCACCATCATCATCACTACCATCAGCACCATGATCCCCATAACCACCATCATCACCACCATCAGCACCATGATCCCCATCACCAACATCATCATCACTACCATCAGCACCATGATCCCCATCACCACCATCATCACTACCATCAGCACCATGATCCCCATCACCACCATCATCACTACCATTAGTACCATAATCCCCATCACCACCATCATCACTACCATCAGCACCGTGATCCCCATCACCACCACCACCATCATCACTACCATCAGCACCATGATCCTCACCACCACCATTACCATCAATACCATCAGCACCATGATCCCCATCACCATCATCATCATCACTACCATCAGAACCATCATCACTACCATCAGCACCATGATCCCCATCACCACCATCATCACTACCTCCATCACCATGATCACCAACACAACTGTCACCATCTATCATCACCACTACCATCACCATCACTACTGCCAATACCACCCCTCATCACCATCAGCATCACCATCAGCATCCCACATCCATCATTATCATCATCATTCACAATCACCACTCACCACAACCTATCACAGGCATCGACACTCACTGTTCGATCACCACTACCATTTTCATTATCACCACTGATGTTAAGGTTCATGTCCACTAGTTCATGTTTTAAATGTTTGATCCCTAGCTAGTGGTGCTGCTTGCTTGCTCCCTAATGAAAACCTCAGTCTCTACTCCCCTGTTCTACCACGGTGTGAGCAGTCTTTGGCTGCCACATATTCCTGAACCACTCCACTGTGATTCTCAACCATCGTGGATGAACCCTCTGAAACTCTGAGAGAAAGTAAACACTCCTCCCTCAAGATCTTCCTGTCAGGTATTGTGGTCACAGAGAAGCAAAAGAACTGGTGGCAGGAACGTGGGGTGCTGCTGTCACAAAATCTGACTGTGCAGGTTTAAGACTTTGCTGTTGTTTGGAAAAAAGGATTTGGAAAAGTGGCACTTGATGTTCAGGCACACTTGAGGCAAGAGTCCCAGGGTCACACATGCTTGTACTCAGATCTTAAAGGAAAGTTTTTTAAGTGTACATGGCAGGATCGAATCCCCTGCAGGGAGACCCTGACGGGGCAACTCATGAATTCTGAGGGTGGGGTTTAAGATTCACTGGTGACCCCAGCATGGGGTTCAGAAACATGGGGAGTCGGTAGAGGAAACCTGCAGGCAATGAATGGATGCTGTGTGTGGGAGAGTGTGCCGAAATGGGAAGGACACGACACCAGCACGTGCTCCAAGAGCTATGCGGAGCTGTGGGACTCGGTGCTTCCTTGCTGTGCTGCAGGCTGGTTTTGATCAAATCTTTTCTTGCTGTTCCCTTTTCTCCTGCTTTTCAGGGGTAATATTTACTGTAGACAGGAAGTGGAGAATTGCCTTTCACAAGGACTGCTAAGAGATTTCTTTGGTATGAATGGAGTCTCTGAGCTTAGGCTTTTGAGCACGGTTGGAACTGCTGAGACCATGGTGACTCATGAAGTTGTACTGAATGCTTTTAGCATTAGAGAAGTTTGCAGTGTGCTTCTGGGGACCAGAGGTAAGCTACTGTGGTTTAAATCTAAAATGTCCCCCCTAGGTTCATTTTAGTTTGCATTTTTCACCTAGAGACACTTTTTAGAGAGGCTGGGGAGCCTTTAGGAGGCTGATCTAGACACCACGGGAGGCAGACCTTTGGAGGTTACAGCCCAACTGCTCACTCCAGCCGCATTCTCTGCATTCTGAACCACTGTGATGTGAGGAGCTACTGGGTCCTACACACTGTTCTTGCTGTAGATGATACCACACTTTCCTTGTTATGATAGATAGAAAGAAGCCCTATAAAACTGTGAGTCAAATTCAATTTTCCTAAGCTGTTTCAATCAGGCATTACAGCCACAGCCATGCAAAACTAACTAATGAAACCAGCACCATTATCATCACCACCACTGTCATTACTATCATCACCATTATCATCAATATCACCATCATCACGGTCATCATCATCACCACCTACAGCATCACCTCCATCATTGCTATCATCGCCAGTACTATCAACACCACTATCACCACCACCATCATTCCTATCACTTGTGGTACCTTGGGCACCACTCTTACCATTCTCACCATTACTTTTGTGAATAAAATTTGGAACCAGATCTGAGCTCAGCCTGCCTGCCTTTCTGTTCACGGCCTGAGGACCTGCAGCAACCCCTCAAGACTCTCTGTGCTTTCCCAAAGCCCCAGATCTCCATTCCACAGAAGGTACAGAGCCTCAAAGGAGCGGTGGACTTACAGTTGACCTGGACAAAGAGCACAGCCTCGTCATGGCCCGCCATGTTCTCAGCCCTGACAGACACACGGTAGATGCCAGGATTCTCGTAGTGGTGCCGGATGGGCTCGCCTGTCAGAGTGAGGTTCACGTACATGGCCTTGAAGCCATCCCCAAGATCCACTTGATACTTAGTGGTCAGGACATCACCCTGTAGGGAAATACCACAGGGTCACTTAGGAGTGACTCTCAAGGTGAGGGTCTGGGGCTAGGTGCCCATTCCTCCAGTCCTTTGCTCCTCCTGTCCCCTCTTCCTTCGCTTCCTTTGGATGCAGGCTCTATGGGGCCACAGACAGCAGGTTGGAACTGTTTTCAGAGCTCCAGCCTACAGCAGGCTGAGCTAGGAGACAGCTCCTGGAACCAAGGCTGGGATCTCCTTTAGAACAGAACACCCATGGGTGATGAAGGCAGTTTGAGGCTGTGTGGGGCCCAGGGGGACATCTGAGCCTGAGCCAAGCCATGGGGCTGGGAAGGAGATTGGGAAAATGGAGAAGGCTTTGGTCACTACCGTGAGGTCTCTTCAGGGAACCACAGCAAAGAAGACACAACTGTCTTCCTATGACAAGGTGGCTCCTGTATCTCATCTCATCCCACACTGTGCCAGGAATGACACTTAACTGTGTGAGCAGGCAGGAAGGGGATCCTGTGACTTTGTCCCCAAGTAGTATTGAACTCCGCATGCAAGCTGACCCTGACTCTCAAGTCCACGATAGATGGAGTTCTTGTGTTTATAGTCAAGTTCCCCTCTCCAGTCTGCCTGCCTTTCTCCCTCCTTCCTCACACTCTCCTGCTCCCCTGGTCACCCTTCTCTAGCCATCAGCAATCTTCCTAGCTTACACCCTCCAGACCTCAAAAGCTAAGGACATTTATATATAAATGATGCTCGTGTAACTTTCGCCTGAATACACTATACTGGGTTGGAACCCTCTGAAATGGACATTTAACATAAATCTGAAGATGCAAGTCATTAAAAGGAGGTCACAATGGGGCATAAAGTGCAAGAAACTCATGGTCAGGATGTTTGAAGGATAACAGTGACGACTTGAACACCGGGAGAGGGTTGTTTGGACACAGACACAGACTCTGGAAAGTGAAGCCATGAGACAAGGGCCTCCCAGAATGCCCAGAAGCTGGCTGAAGCTTTGTTGGGGGGCATTCCAAGAACCTAGAATAAATGGTGCTTCATGTGCCCATTTTGTAGGTTGCAAGACTGAGGCTTTCAGGGGTCCAGGCTCTGGAGATGGACTCTCTCTCCCCATTGCTCTCCTGGCAGGGTTGGGTGAGGATCAAGGAGAATGTCCTCACCCAATTCATTCCTATGAGGGGGCAAGTTCTGGGTAGCATTCAGGAAGTGGGTGTGTCTGCCTGTGGTTTTAAGGTCCCCATCCTTCACAGCACACGCACATCGTCCCACCCGTGCAGCCTGCTACATGCACCGTCTCCTCGTGTTCCTTGCTCATTTTCAAATTGGCTGGATCATCTGTTGACGGGAATCCTTTGCACAGTCCTGCTCTACTGCCCACTGGGCTGCGCCAACAAACGCCCTCTGGTCTGTAACTGCCTTTATCTTCTTGACAGTTTTACTGGCTCCAAATCTAGATGGCGCTGGCACACCAGGGTTTTCTTGTGTAGCCTGGAGACCCAGCCATGATGAGGACTTCCAGCCTGCGTCTGAGCTGGCTTCGCTGTGGGTCCTAAGAGTCTACACTTTCCCACTTCTTCTGCAGGTGTGTGATCTATTTCGGGCTCACGTCTGAGGGCTGAGGGGAGGGGCTGCTGCTGGGTGGAAAGACACCGCCTCTCCCAGGCTGTTCTGCACCTGTCGAGAGCAGGCAGGTGTCTATGGGTCTGTTCCTGGCCTCCATCCCCCTACGCCGTGAATTCTTAGATACTTAGAAAACGCATGCTCCCTGTACCCAGCCCTGCTTCCAAGTCCAGTGGCGTGTAAGAGTAGGTGTGTGTGGTAGAGGAGTGCACACTGTGCCTATAAGTGTCTACTAGTGTGTAAGGGAGTTTGTGTCACAGTGTAAGTGTGCATGTGCCTACCCTCAGTCCCATGCCCCTACTCTCTTCCCTCCAAGGCCTGCGTTGTTCCAGGATCCCCTATTTCAAGGCATCTTTGTGTTGCTCCCCGTAACTCTGCCCACTCTAACAAGCAGCCCAGCAAGGGTTCCGAAGATGCTCTGTCCTCTGGTCATCTGCAGATGTGCTGTAGTTTCCACTTTCAGGCTTTAGGGGGCAGCAGATGGCCATGTTTCTGGGATGTCTGACCAGGAATTTGAGGGCTTTAAATTAGAGAGCTGGGTCAGTCTGGGGGTTCAGGGAGCCCCAGGCTGACAGGGCCTCTGTCCTGTCATCCCAACACATCGCTACTAAAGAAATACCCAGTCCTGACTCAGGGCTGCCTGAAGGCCAAACGAACCTTAGGGCTGTCTCAGTTGTGAGAGGACCTGGGCAGGAGGTGACACCTGAGAGAGAGAGGGGGAGAAAGAGAGAGAGACAGAGACACAGAGACAGAGAGAGACAGAGAGACAGAGAAATGGGGGAGAGGAGATGAGGGGAGGGAGAGGGAAGAAGGAAGAGAAGAAGAAGAAGAAGAAGAAGAAGAAGAAGAAGAAGAAGAAGAAGGTGAAAGAGAGAGAGAGAGAGAGAGAGAGAGAGATGTATAGCTTGGGCCTGGGGACCACAAACTTGGCCAATGTCTGCTTGGAGTCCAGAGGCCTTTAGAGGGCACAGCGCCATCTCTACCTCTTCTTTTACCATATAACTATGTGAGAATGGCGTCACCATTTACATCCCGGTTTTCTCATCTGTAATAATATAAGTTTATAGAGTGCACAGTTTAAGATTGTACTTCCAACAGGAAGTGGCTATCAGAGTGCCTAATATACAGGTACTCGGTATGGCCAGTCTGAGTCCTCCATAACCTCAGTTTCCCTGTTTTCAGGAGAACATGTCTCCGCTTCTAAACCAGACACCTTTGAAAGCATGTTTGAGTATAGCAGGCATGATCATGAATTCCCCACATCAGCCTTCACATCTGTTAGCTGAAGAACTGGACTCCTTCTGATCTGTGAGTGAAGACGGCCCAGAACCCCAGGGAGAAAGGGGGCCCTCCCTCTGCCTCTAGGTTTTCTGAATGTCATTTTTAAATTCCTTGCAGGGACCATTAGCTGTTTCTATAAGCAGAGTTTGGGGATGTGTCTTGTGAACCAGAAGGAAACAGAAAAGTCAACGGTTCCCTGCGGGAACAGAATTTTGGGTGATATTTATGTCTGTGGTGGTGTGGTGGTTTTTTTAAAAAAATTATAAATGTATTTCCTAAATATACTACAATGAGCATATATTATTTTTAAAATCAGAAGAGAATGTAACACTTGTTCTGAAGTAAAAATAGAATGAGTGGGAGACTGGGTGGAGAAAAAATACATATATATTTGTGTGTGCATATATATAAACTTGTATTTATATCTATTCCCATATACACACAGAAGGCGTTATCTCTGGATGTGTGATTATAAGTCATTAAAAAAAACCTTTATGCTTCTGTTGGGATTCCAGATCAACTAAATCAATATAATTAGAGATTTAAACTTGCTTTGGCACTGGGTTGGGGGTGTGGCTCAGTAGAAGAGGGCTTCTCTAGTTTGCACAAGGCCCTGGGCTCCATCCTCAGCATTAGAAGAAAGAAATCAATAAAAGAAGTTTAGTGTCACCTATGGGGAGGTATTGATTTTGTGTCAATGTTTGATAAACACAAGATCACACACACATACACACATCCATGCACTCACATGTTACATACATGTGTGATGTGGAGCCCATTTCCCGATGAACATCTGATACACACTTACTCTTGTGTCTGTTTCATTTCAAATGCTGGTCTGAACCAAGAGGTCAGTTTTGGTCCTGTGGCCCCCACCCTCAGGGACAGGCTGGCTTCTGTGGCCATGCTCCAAACTGTCCAGAGCCTCAACCTTGTGTGCCTGGCTGGAACTGCTCTTCCGGCGACAGCCCAGGGTGGATGCTCACCTGTTCCTGCCGCACCACAAACAGCACATCTTCTCTAGGCCGCACAGACACTGCATCTCCGCGGATGCTCACCTGCAGGCCCCGGGGTGCTGTCAGGGGGCACTGCAGCTGCACCGGGCTCTGCTGCAGGTCCACACCACCTTCGCACACATTGGACACCACCTTCCGGTACCTGGGTGGGTGAGGGAGGGTCAGGTCCAGGACGGACAGTGGTTTGATGGGTAGGGATGGTCTCCACTCCTGAAGCAACTCAAGGCTCCAACCTCTACAGCCGCATTTGCTGCCTGCTCCCCATGCTTCCTCATGGCTGCTTCTGTCTACCTTAAAGCTGGGAGCACTGAGCATCAGGATGGAGGGGCTGGCTGTGTCCATTTGCTTTGGAGAGCTGAAGCATCCATGGCCTGATTATATTGCCCAGATTAATAACTTCTTTTTATTTTTGCTTTTTGTCTGTTTGTTTTATTTGCTAAGGATGATAGAAGAGGTCAGTCTAGAACCAAGGTCATGCCGAGAACTATGGAGGGCTGACTGGCTAAGATGGGCTCAGCCTTTGCTTCCTGGGTGACCATAAGCAAGCATGCTGCTCTTCTTGGGATGGGTCCACCTATCCACTACCCATCTATCCACCCGCTCATCCAACCATGGCACAATGGCCTTGTTGACAGCCCCACCAAGGCTTGGCAAGCAGGAATTCTTATCTGAAGTGTCAGGCAGGAACTGTATCAAAAATACATGAGTTTAGAAAGATGGGTACTTGTGGGGGCAGAAGAATGGGTAGATAGATTGGTGGGAGGATGGGTGGATATGTGGGATGGTAGATAGGTGGATTAGTAGATTAATGGAATAAAGAGATGGATAGATGAATAGGAGGTAGGTGAAGTAGATGGGTATAAGGATGAGTGGATGGATGTATGAGTGGGTGGGTAGATGATTTAAGGCTGGGTAGATGGGTGGGATGAAATGATGGACATATGGTAGAAATACATAAATAGGAGATAGATGGAAATGGGTGGGTGGGTAGATGGGTGGAAGGATGAGTGGATGGATGGATGGATGGATGGATGGACAGATGGATGTATGGACGGACAGACGATGGGTGGATAGATGGGGTTGGATAGGTAAGTGAATGGATGATAGATGTCAGGCTGTACACAGCCAAGACTAACACATTTAGTTCCTGGTCCTGCCTGTTTCTTCTAGCTCTCCAGGATAAGCAATAAGGAATCCATCACAAAGGATGAGGAAATAGGCCCATCACATGGAGCGTGTGAGTCCCACCAAAGTTAAAGGTCCACAGATGCTATGGACTTGGTATTTCTTCAAGAAGTTGATATTTTATAAGTAGTTTATTCAGCTTGCCCCAGAGTGGGAGAAGGGCCTGTCTGCCACTTCCTCATCCCACAGAGTCCATGACCACCATAGTAGACTGTAGGAACACCTACTGTGTGTCATGGCCTCACAGCACAGCAGAGGGAAACCTGGGGGTAGGGGCTGGGAGAGTGATCTACCAAGGCTTCCTCCTGAAAGTCTGGTGTAAGCAGAGTCCCCCAGGCTTTAGAATGTCTCTGGTACCAACACAGTACAGTGTGACAGACTCAGGAGGACCAGAGAAGGGTGAAGCTGTTCTGGGGTCTCAGTCCCACAGCAGTTGGAATACTTGGGACCACTTCTGCCCCTCTGTTCTCTGTGTTGTCCCAACTCAAAGTAGTTCTCTCCTGACACTGGCCCCAAGAGCTCAATGGGATTTGTGGATCATTGGGTCAGTCTGGTGAGTCTGGTGACTTGCCGAGCCCTGCCTGCATTCTTGAGCCCAGCACCAGGACCATGGTCTCTCCTTCTAAGCTGCCAGGAAGCACAGTACAGGACTTGCCTGGGCTCCACTTCTGGAGCTGGCTGACAGATAAAGGCAAGGCTAGACAGATGGGTAGATAGGTAGACGGCTGGTGGACGACAGGGTGACTAGCTGGTTGGCTGGGTTGGTGTACCTACCCAAGACTACTGGTGTAGGTCTGGCCCAGGACACAATCTTCAGGAGGGGACAAGGGGTTGAACCAGAAGTTAGCGGAGCACTTGTTGGCAGTGGACTCAGAGGAAGATGAGCGCTCAAACCCGTAGTCACTGGGAAGGGAAAGCTGGGTTAAAAGGTGAGATTAGAGGAGACAGCTAGGGTGGAGAAACTTACACCACAGGTCTAGACATGCCTATCTGTGGGAACATGGGCGAATCCACAGGTTTGTGTCAGTCGGAGGAGAACAGATGAGACATACTAGCTTCATTCCGGAACAAGGAGGATGAAAATGAAGTGGAGCCTGGAGGTCTTTCTGGGGAAGTGAGTGATGCTCACAGGATGTAGGGGGATAAAGGGTGGCAAGGAGTGGCTCTACAGCCAGGGCCAATGGCCCTGGAAAGGGCACAGAGACCTGAATATAGAGTGCAGGGTAAGGGGGGGGGGACAGGCTTTGTGAATGTGTCTGAGTGGAATATAATCCTAGCGGGAGGAGAGGGACCAGGTGAACGGAGCTTGATCCCATGATGCTCGAAGGACAATGTGGCCTCCACCCCAGTTCTGGGAACAAGATCAACATGATATAAAGGGGCTGGAACAGCAGGGAGGGAGGGAGGGAGGCGCAGTGCCCACCAGAGGAAGTCAGAGTCCCGGCACTTGCACACACGTGATGTGAGTGCCGATGTGAAGCTCCTCCCCTTGACACACCAGGACGTGGGCTTTCTTTTCCGGTAACTTCTCTGCTGGCCCATGATGCAGTGATCACCCTGTAGCAAGAGCACCAGGGTGAGGAACCAGCAGAGGAAGGTGACAGCTACCACTGGCTTGTCCTGTTGTTCCTGCCCTGGTGGCAGCTGGGATGGGGCGTTTGCCCCCTTTGACAAACAGGAAAACTGAAGCATAAAAGAACTTGACATGTCAGCCAACTGGCCCAGCTTCCCTCATCTTAAGCCATATGACTGGTCGTTGGTCACAGAACATCTGGGCCTACAGGGGCCAGGTGTGTGACCATCTGGGGATGAGCCATGACCAGAGGGCTCATGCGGACACACAATAGATTCCCAGGCTATGCTTGGAGTAGTACTGCCCATATCCCAATAACAAAGCCCCTTGTAGTGATGGGGCAGGACTGGAAGGAACTCCAAGTGCCATAGTGAATCAGGTCCTGGAACCTTTGCTAGGCTCATCTGAGCGCTCTCTTGTAAACCAGTTTCTGCACAGGGGCATTGAGCCACTAGTCAGGCCATTCTCCATGTGTGAACTCTCAATGTTGGATCTCCACTTCCAGAGATATCTGGCTGCTGGCTGACTTCAGCCACTGTCCCAGGTGGAGGCTCAGTCAGAGCCTGACCCCAGGCATCTCCCTTTAGGAAACTTCCAGCTTCTGATCTTCCTTGGCTACAAACCCCCTTGTTTTAGTGGCACGCAAGCGGCCTGCTCACATTCCCCAGGTACCCAGTAAAGTATCAGCTTCTCTTGTCCACCAGAGCTGATGTGGGGGTCTCATGTTCCGTTCAACCTGAATGTGAAGGTTAGACACTGATGGTGGATTGTGACATCGGATGGTCCCAGACCCTGACGTCAGATCGTCTTTGCCAATTTCCCCACAAGCAGTAAAGTCCCACATCCTGTCATGAGACCTCCATGCTGAGAGGGTAGGGCTCAGGCCCTGCAGACCCTTGGGTCATAAAGAGCCATAGATCAAGTAGTTATAGGCACAAGGATGGGCCAGAAAATCCTTGGGAGGGAAGATGCCCAGAGGTTGGCATCTGTGAGATTTCCTGGAGGAGGGAAGGGCCTTAGGACTGCAGGTTACCTGACCCACCTGGAGGTCAGTGAGGTCCCAGGAGCTGTAGTCATCCTCGCCACACTGTCGGGGGAAGGAGGGCCGAAAGTCCACCTTGACCAGCTCCCAGTCAGAGCGGAAGCTGATGTGACCAAAGACCCTGAGGGGAGGAAGAAGGAAGACCACTTTAGAGCGATCAGTCCCTGGTGTGCAGACTCAGGTTCCCTGTACTAGCACCAGTGAAACCTCTCCCGCCCCAGAAGATTCCGTGATGAAGTGTGCCCTCCCTGGCACCTGGCCTGATGTTATCATCCACAGGGGGTCGCTCTCTGTGGCTTGCTGATTGCACCAGCACAGGTCATCTGCCCAACTCATGCAACCCACTTCCTGACAGGAGCAGGCTCTTAGGTGGGCAGACTCCTTGCCTTCTTGGCTGCCCCAGGCCCTTCCTTCCATAAGCCTCCCACACCAGGCTTTGCACTTGGTCTGTGTGGGCTGGAGGCATGTCTAGTGTTAGCTGGGCTCTCCCTGCCTTTCTGCTGGCCTCTCTGGGTCTGCCATGTGGAACTGGGCTCCAAGCTGTTCACCCCAGGCAGAATTGGCACTCCAGAGAGATGACAAGTCAGTGTATGACTTGGACAGTGGGATGAAAGGGTCAGTGTGACAGTGCAGTGCATCCCACTGAGCAGAGGGAGGGACAGATACAGAAAAACCAGTGATGCATGGAGCCTAAGGATGCTCAGCTTGGTGAGCTGAGACCAGCGCCCCACACTGGCTTCTACTCCTCCCATCTACCTTCTCTGCAGACCATGGGTGGCCTTGTCTGGGGGCACCTGGTATTCCTCTCGTCATGGCCCCATTGTCGCCTTGACAGACAGCAGGAGAGGGGGGACCACATTTCTGTCCTCCCCTTTAGGGCTTACCACATCCTGTGAGGGATGCATGCCGATCACCCCAGACCTCTGAGAGGAAACAGGCTAAGGAAGGGACTCACCCAGGATGGCAATTCAGTACCTGGGCCTGGCAACTCACATTTGTGAGGCTTGGACTAAGATGCATAACTAATTAGCCTGAGTGTGACAGCCATGCAGCCCTCCTTATGGGAACGTCCCATACTCTGCATTCTGAGCTCAGACAGAGAAGCAGGCTGGTCCAGCTAATCCACTCTGTGCTTTTCAGTTCCTGTCTGCGAAGAAAGCCCAATCCTCAACTGCCACTGTGAATGTCTCTCATCTAGTTGAGCGGTCCTAGCAGGAGAGGTCAAAGGGCCAGTGGCTGCTTGACAGAGAGCAGGAAATGTGGGCCATACTATGAGGTGAACTGCTGGCTCCTCCATATATATGGCCCACAGCCCTTCCAGGCTGAGAGCCCTCACAGTACTGCCCAGGGCTGGGGGCCCCTCTGCCATATACCGTGCAGGGGGAGGCAACTGTGGGCAGCGCTGTGAACAATGTCCAGATAAAATGATTGTGGTCAGCTTAGATGTGACCTTTGGGTGGATGAGGATAAAGGTGCTGTATGGGCTGGGTCCTGGTCTAGGCTCAGATAGAAAAGCTTTTCTTTCTGCCAGCCCGTGTCTCCTCTGAGGCGTGTGAATGATCTCCGTGTCCACTGAAACTGGAAGCTGTTTGAAGACGTAGCTTGGTGAAAGGCTCCGTAGGAACCTTAGGGAGTTTTTTAGACACTTAAAACATGAATCGCCTGCCTGTGAACTTTGCTGCTTTCCCCGGATGAAACGCCATTTGCAGGGATGAAAGCTGCATTTGGGTGCAGGCCCAGATCTGAGGACCTTGGCTACACAAAGAACTAATGTCCCAAAGCAGCGACAAAATGCAGACTGCAAGATGAAGTGAGGGGAGAGGCGGAGCAGGGAGGTGCCCAGGGTGGAAGGTGTCTCCATGGTGGGGCCTGGCAGCAGAAGCTAAGACCCGGGAGCCATGCTGGCTTTCTGGAGCTCTGAGAGCCCTGTCAGGGCTGCCGCCTTTGCTGGCAGCCCCTCTTCCCGTTTTGTGGGTTCAGCCCTGCAAACTGTTCATCATCCTTGCAAAAAGACCAAGGACCGGGCTGAGTCTGCCGCAGCCAGGCTGCAGTCAGGTCAGGGAGCTAGACTTCCCCAAACGCTTCTCTTGATACGCACCAAGTGTCACCTTGAGGCGCCTCCCTTCCTGCCTCAAGCCACAGCCTTCAAGCGGATGGCCCACAGAATGAGGCACGAGCCCCTGCAGGGCTTTGGCAGGTCATAGCATCATGGAGGATCTGACCAGGAACAACCTGCCTACCCCCCAGGCAGCTAGGTAGAGGGAGACCTGAACCAGCTCAGCCTTCCATGCCTGGTGTTCAGCTGTTCGAGGATGCGCACACCACCCTTGCCCTGGCTTTCCCCTGGTCACCCAGGAAGGAGGCTGTGAGGCCAGCACCACAGTGGGCTTCCTCATGGCAGTCTGACTGCGGGGGAGAGACTCCATCTGCTCCTGAGGATTCATGGACATTCTGTAGGGATTCCCTAGGGCTATGGACACTCCACGAGGCACTGGGATGCTCTGTGGGTTCCATAGAGGTCATGGATGCTCCAGGGGATTCCATAGACCCTTCATAGAACTCTATGGATGTTCCCTGGGACCCTGAGTCAGGAGAAGCATGCAGGCCAAATCCCCACCCCCTCCCAAGCTTTCTTCTTGACAGTCACTGGCCAGTGAGGGCAGCAGATGCTCCTGGGCCAACAGTCCCTGGTCCCTGGTAGGGGTGACTTAGCCTGGCCATCTCTGACAGCCCTCCTTAGCTCCTTGGTGACAGTCTCTGGTCCCTGGTAGGGGTCACTTAGCCTGGCCATCTCTGACAGCTCTCCTTAGCTCCTTGGTGACAGTCTCTGGTCCCTGGTAGGGGTCACTTAGTCTGGCCATCTCTGACAGTCCTCCTTAGCTCCTTGGTGACAGTCTCTGGACTCTGGTAGGGGTCACTTAGCCTGGCCATCTCTGACAGCCCTCCTTAGCTGCTGGCATGTGGAGGTTGTCACTGTATCCTTGTCACCCATATGTCTGCTGTTGTGGCTTCACCGAGAGCTTGTTTATTGAGCTCCGACCACACATCAGGTGCTGTCCAGCCAGGCACATTAGTGACGTAGACTGAAGGACACCTCCTCCCCAGAATCTCAGGAGGGTCAGGTAGGCAAGGCCACACACTGGGTAGAGCCCAGACAGGCACGGAGCTCTTGAGGAGGTGAGGACAAGGCCACTGTCCTGGCAGGTAGGAGGAATGTGTAGCTTCCTGAAAGGGTGCAAGGCTTGCTTCATGTCCCTCTGTCCCATTCCATCCATCATCCACCTTCTGTTCATCCCCAGGAGGCTGCCCCCACCCCTGGCCTAGTTAGAGCTCATTTCCCAGTGCCCTAAAAGTCACATGTCACCCAGTCTGATGTCCTGTGCAGTCCCTATCCATCTTGGTGGGGAGCCGGGAACACAATGACAGTTTCTAAATAAGAAGTTAAGGCTTCTTTGTCGGTCCTCAGAGGCCCCTAAGTCCATGGTATGTTTTCTAACTAGCTCTCCTGGGACCTCAGGGTCAGCATACAATAGGTGCTCAATAAATGCACTTTATACATTAGATGGGCTGCAAGATTTCTGAAGGGGCAGACCCCTCTCCCCCACCCTAATGGCCTAGCCTCAGCTCTGCTGTGCTCAGTGCTTCCTGCTCTGTAGGGACAGCTTGGCATACAGAGCTGATCCTGAAGTGTCCATCTGAGCTCAGAGTCACAGTCGTGACCCCACTGGACACGGGGAGACTCATGATCATCCAACATGGGTGAGTATGAAGGAATGGGAGATAGTCAGGCTCTCTCAGGGCTCCTCCGCATGGACATCTGTGGGAGTATCCTGTGAGCTCATAGAAGACAAAGGTAGGGTGCGAACCACTAAGAGCCCAGCTGGCCTTTCATGCCCACACCACAGACAGCAAGGCCACACCTGCAAGGATGCCAGAGCCAACTCTAGGCTGAGTGTGAGGTCACCCTGTCTGATTGACCAGTCTATGGAATGGGGGATGGCCTGACCACTTGGGGCCAGCATCAAATAAGGCTCCATTGCATCACCCTATTGTGCCACATGGCCAGGAAAAGTACTGTTCTCACTACTGCCAGCTGGAAAGAATGCACTGGCCAGGGACAAGCCTATGAAGCTTTGTTCCCCTCCTGGTCCATCAGTGTTACTGGGCAGGGATGGAGAGCCCTACCTGCCGGCCAGGATGAGAAGAGGAGTCACCGGTTTGGAACAGGGAGATGACAGGCATACAAGAAGCAGGGACCCAGTCTGAGGCCACCTCAGAATGACCAGACCCAGCCCGCCTGGGGTGGCTCTGACCCGAGTCTTCCTCCCACCTTCCTGTTTCACTCACGTCATGACCAGCGTCTCGTCCCCTGGCTCACTCAGAAGTCCATCCACGAACACGGAGGTGCTGGTGAAGTTGTGTGTGCTCCAGGTGTGGCCCTCATCCACGCTGAACCTGTGGAAGGCCACCAGTGTTCACAGAGCGTGAGATTACTCCTTTCTTTGACTCTCTCCTCTCAGGCCTGACTTGTATCCAGCAGAGGCCAGCTCTGGGACCATCGCCACACCCAGGCCGTAGCTGAACCGTAGCCTCCCTCTCTCAGGTGAAACGGCAGCAGATGCCTGCCAGCACCAGGTGGCATCCCTGACTAATTAGCAATGGGACGGCCTGCTGCCCTAGACATATTGTCGGGATACCACACAGGCCTGTTTCTATGAATAGCGGGCACATTTGAACCTTGGAAACACCCAGTAATGCATGCAATAGGAACCCAACTCAGGTTCCTGGGTCAGTGACGTGATCAATATTACAGGGATGTTAAATCCCAAGATATACAGCTCTTTTTCAGACCGCAGTGACACCGACTGCCTGGCAGTTGCCCAACTCTGCCTCCTAAATACCAATGTTACCCTGCCCTCAATTTAGCTCACTCCTTTCTGGGTACTCACTGGCTCCCTTGTTTGTACACCCTGGCCCCAATCCTCTACTAACAGGTTCTTGTTGATACTTAGGGTGCCTTCCTGGACTCCTCAGCCCTCAGCCCTCTTCATGTTACCCTGACTAGTCTTTGTAGTCTCTGCTCGGCCTGGGAGTAATATGGGTCCTTCTCTGGGGCACCTCAAGGAGGTTGGAAGGTGTGGGTCATTCCAGTGTTAGGCTCCCAGGGAACTGTTCTAGAATGCTAAGTGCCCTCTGCCCATGATCTCACTTGAGGATCTTCAGGGGGATGGATGTGTCCTTGATGGCAGCAATGACACCGCCGTGGTCCAGGTAGAGGACATGGTGTTCTTCCTCGAAGACCTGTGGGGGTGATACAGACTCCCAGGTGAGACCCCAGCAAGGGCAGCAGAGCCTGGTCAGGAGGGGATGCCAGCTCTCTAAACTCCCATTTCCACCCATGGCTTAGTGCACGAGGAAGGAGTGGGGCTTGGGGACAGTGGCAATTTATCTACCCTTGGGGACAGGGAAAACTATGGTGTGCTCTCTCAGAATCCTGCCCTCAGGGCCTCGGCTCAGCAAATGGCCCAGCAATAGGAAACACAGTGTACTCAGAGGTGAGTTCAGGGTGAACCCCAGGCCAATGCGGGGTGCAGTGACAGAGCCTGGCTCCTTGATACCTCTGATACCTGGATGTGGCCACACTTTGGCTCCCCACAGTCTGGATCATCTTCCATTACAGTCAGGAAGCTACTGGGAGACAGATGACTTTGAGCCCTCTGGGGCCATCTCAGTGGAGGTCTGAGCTGGGTACCCAGGACTCTGGCATGTCAACGAATACATAAATGAAAGGCCACCATATGGATGAATTAGTGAATGAATGCTCTGAGGATAAAGGAATGAATGGCCACTGAGCATTTTGGGGGGAGGTAAAGGCATCTTGACAAGGGCCACCTAGGAGGGACAGCTCTGTTTGTCACAGCCACATGCTGATATCCAGGGGCAAGTGCTATCTTACAGATAGGAAGCTGGGTCCACAGTAGTAAGGCTATGCCAAGACCTCACAGCTGGGAGTGGCAGAGCCAGGTGCGGGCCTCAGTCACTCCAGGACACTAGGCCTTGCGAGTCCTTCAGTAGACTGGCACGTATGGGCTGCAGAGCATGTACCCCGTGATCAGGGGCCCTGGCTGGAGTGGGAGAGGTCCTGACTCCAGGAAACTAGGCCCAACAGTAAGTTGGTCAGGAACAATATCAGAAAGCTGTTGAGGAAGCCTCAGAGAGTGTCTACGCTGTGGCTCTCTGGTGTGGGAAGTTCTTCTGTAGATGCGTTGTTTTTATTGGTTAATGAATAAAGTTGTTTCAGCCAGTGGCTTAGCAGAATTGAGCTAGGCGGGAAAACTAAACTGAATGCTGGGAGAAAGAAGGCAGAGTCAGTGAGACGCCATGTAGCAACCAGAGGAGAAAGATGCAAGCCACCATTCGAACCTTGCCGGTAGGCCACGAGCCTCATGGTAAAAATACAATACTAAAAATGGGTTAATTTAAAATATAAGAGCTATCTAGCAATATGCTTAAACTATTGGCCAAGCAATGTTTTAATTAATACAATTTTGTGTAATTATTTCAGGTCTGAGCATCCAGGAAAAAAAATGAGTGGCCTCATAATACAGCTCCCTGTACCCTAAGCAGCCCCTGGCATGCAGAGCTGAGAGGGGGCACAGACCCATCCCTGGCTCAGCCTTTCTTTGTTCCCCTCAGAGTCCTAGCAGGGACTTAGAGCACTGTTAATGAGGTCTTTGATCATTCCAGGGAGCTCATGCCCTTTATTATCTAAGTTTTGAGACAAGATCTTGCTCTGCCAACTGGGCGGGCCTTGAACCTGCATAAGAACCTCCTCCTTCCACCTTGCAGATGCTGGGGTTGCAGTGAGCACCACCAGGCCTGGCTGGTGGCTCCTGTCTTAAGGCTTATGTCACTCCAGGACCCTCTGACCCATCTCTATCTGCCAGTGCCTCGTTGGCCAGGGAGGAAACACCAGAGCAGCCCTGAGTGCTCTACTGGTCTGGAGCTGTTGATACCTCAGTCCTCTCCCTGACTATAACTGCCTCCAACCACTGTACACATCTGTTCCTCCCTGACACACATGCATGTGCATGTGTACACATATGCACACAACTGCTGCTCCATCAGGCATCTTACCTGTGAGCCCTACCCAGTAACCCTGGTCCCAAGGCCTCCAAGGGAAACCTAAGCTAATGGTTTCACAGAAGTGACCCCTCACATGTCTGTTGAGTGAGGAAGTCCTTCAATGCTGCCATTGGTGAAGGTGGACAGACGGTGACCTTTAATAACCCTACTGGCTTTGGCGAACTAGAAATATTTAATGCAATAAATCTCCCCTGCCCTTTGCAGATGTCTTGCTTGGTGCATCTTATTAAACCAGCAGCGGCTTTGGCCTTTGATGCAGGTGAGCTTTGTGTGTCGTGGTGAGTGTTTGGTGCCTCCCAGGAAGGTGACTTACATGGTCAGGCATGAGGGAGATGACCTGGAAGAGGACTCTCTGTCTGCAAGCAGTTGGACTCTGATGCTCAGGCCATCTTCTCAAGTGCTTACAGCCAGATCACCTCTCTGGGAAGTTGGCAGACCAACTCAGCCAGGACCCCACCCACCCCAGAAGGCAGCCAGTGTCTGTCTCACAGGGCAGGGCACTCCTGAGGCACCCCTCGGGGTAGAAACCCACAGCTTCTATGTGTCATGGGCTCTGTGGGGCCTGTCAGGCCTCTTGTTGGTGTCCTCATTGTTCTGTGCTAAGGGCTGATGGCAGCCAGTATCCCTCTAACCAGTGGCTATGACATCCACGTGGAGCTGGGGGTTGGAGCCGCACAGGTCCTGCTACTGGGGGGATGGCTCCCACAGGCAGGCTTTCCTCATTCTCTTTCCTTCCTTTGCTATGTTGGGCCACACTCCTCATCACAGCAACACACGGGACATCCTCCAGGGTCCTATACCTCCCCTTTTCACATCCTCTTCTTCTGTTTATGTCTCCACTGCTCTAACCTCTTGGCCCGAAGGAGCTTGAAGCCAAGCAGGAGGGGTCAATGTGGACTTCAGTCCCCTTCCCCGGATGTCCCCGGGGACACATCTGGCTGTGAAGTGCTTCTAGGATGTATAATACTCAGCAGAAGCCACAAAGCATTGACCCCACCCCCGACTAGCCCCGTCCCCAAAGGTCCTAGCCCTCAGCAGAGGCCTCGGCTGCTTCTGAGGCTGGTAGTCAGGGGCAGACATCTCACTCAGGACTCTAGAGAGTTCCCGTGAAAGAAGGGGCATAGAACAGAGAGAGCCCTGGAAAGTTGACGAACACCAGGTACCACTGGCATCTTACCTGCCGCCAGGTGTGCCCACAGTCAGATGTGATGTACATTTCCTCTTTATACTCCACCAGCTGCGAGCCCAGGTTACCTGGGTCAACAGAAAAGGTTGCACTGCACTAAGACCGGGCAGATCCTCTGATGGAGATCTGAAGGACCCCAGAAAGGAAAACTGCCGAGGCCTGCATTTCAACCATAATCACCTACAGCAGGCCCTGGCTGGCTTCCTTTCCAGACAGTGGCCCAGTGTGGCTGCTGGGCTTGAGCTGGTCCCCTCGGGGTAGAAAGAGCTCAACCCAGCGGAGTCCATCACAAGAGGCTCCAGCCTAGCTCCAAGGTGAACAGGCTCATGTGCTTCAGAATGCCCACAGGTGTTACTTGAGGGTAACATGTGTAATGGTGGCCGGGGTCAGGCTGAAGGACATGAGCCAGGTGGGGCAGCACAGGTTTGTGGTCCCTGAGAGATGAGAGGACTGCATGAGTATCTGGGGACAGTGTCCTGGAAGTCACGTACATGGGAAAAAGGCAAGCACACAGCAGCTGCACATTCAGTTCCTGTATAGGGGACAGTCGCGATGTGCGGGAGATAAAGCAGGCACCCGGGACTGAGCCCTAGCCTAGAGACATCTAGGTAGACAGCATCCCATCCAAGACGCTGCCAGTCCAGAGCAGAGATGCTCTGCTTCATGTGGGCTGCTATGGAAGCTATGAGGCTTCAAGTGAGGAGCATAACCTGTAGGTTCACAGCACGGGACACATATGGCTTCACAAACTAGGCCTGGATTCCCCAGAATTGCACCATGGCCTGGAGTACAGGAGCTTTCTGATGGACCAGCTGGCTGTGTCAGGATAAACCATCAGCCACATGACTGCCCACCCCTCCATTCATTCATCCATTCAATATATATCCATCTACCTACAAGTCTATCCATCCATCCATCCATCCATCCATCCGTCCGTCCGTCTGTCCGTCCGTCTATCCATCATCCATCCATCCATCCATCATCCATCCATTCATCCGTCTATCCATCATCCATCCATCCATCCATCCACTTGCCTGTCTATATGCTCATCTACCCATGCATGAATCCACTCATTTATCTAGCCCTCCCTCCATCCATCCCACATCCACCATTAGGGTTTCCAGGGGACTTCTGTCTCCTGAGAGGAGATACGCTGCCTCTGATGGACACACCAAGGCCCCAGACTCGTGACCTTCAGTTCCCATCCCTGAGATAGGAGCTTCCCTCAGGCTGTAAAGGCCACTGTAGCTACCTACCTGCACCCATGATGAGGCCAGGAGCCGTGTCCTTGGTGTGCACCGTGCCTGAAACGTAGGGGTTATCTGCCCAGCGCAGGTGTAGATGCAGGTGGCAATCCGGCTGGGGAGGAAAGAAGGAAGGATGGTCGGCAGGTGAGAGCATCCTAGGAAAACCAGTTCTGCAGCCAGATCTGCCCTGTGGCCTTCATCAGCCAAGGCTGGGTAGGGGTGCCTTGGAAGAATGGACAGAGTGTGGGAAGCTGTGCTCACTCGGCTGCTGGGTGATGGATGCAAAGGATAGGGATGACATCAGCAAGAGTTACCTGGGACCTAGGGAACTAAGCAGTGCAGAAGGGACCAGTTAGACATAATCTGCTGGAAAAAAGAGACTCAAGGTCTGAGAGAGGGCCTCCAGGTAGCTGCAACTTCCCCAAGGAAGGGGCCTTGTGGCCCGGATTCCCCTCAGGATGGGCTTCCCTACATGACCACTACATGGGTTGCTGGGCCAGAGAATGTGTGTGATACTTGGGGCCTGTGCAGCCCCAGCTCTCATTCATGTATTCATCCATCCATCTATTCATTCATTCTTCCATCCATAACCTTTACTCGGCACCTTGGTTTGAGGCTCAATTCCTAGGCTTCCCATAGTCCCGGCCTGACATGCCTGCCCAGGCTCTGCAAGGGTCAAAGGTGGAAGATCTTCTGAAGCTGCCCAGAGTGGGACTAGGAGACAAGCAGGACCCCCAAGGAACTTGTACATCAATCCCGGGGAGGTGGCTGGCAGGTGAGTTATCCATTTCTAGCCCTCTCACATGTGGGAGCTGGCAGAACCTCCACATAACTGTACAGCAACTCAACCTTAGATCATTTGGTATGCAGAAGGAAGCAGCAGCCCCAGCCCCAGCTCTGTCTAGAAGTATTTCTGACATGTTGGAGCTTCTGAATACATAGGTTTCTTCCTATTAGAATCCAGACACCAGCAGATTCAAACCTATTTCCTAGTTGAAATTCAACCTGCTTGGAGAGATCTAACCAGGGATGGGGAGACGGTGCGGTGGGTAAAGCACTTGTGTGTCGATCCCTGGCATGCCCACCAAGGCCAGGCACAGCTGCGTGTATGTCTGAAGTCCTAGCGTAAGGGGGTGGAGACAGGTGGATCCTAGGAGTCTGATGGCCAGCCAGTCTAACCAATTGTTGACCTCCCATCTCAAAACATAAGGCCAAAACAGAGGAAGACATCCCAGACATCCCTTAGTACATGGTTTTGACATGTGCTTATATAAATGTGCACTCACATGCTATCTCTCTCTCTCTCTCTCTCTCTCTCTCTCTCTCTCTCTCTCTCTCTCTCTCACACACACACACACACACACACACACTAAGAGATCTGATTAACCTTTCTGTTATATAGGTGTATCTATTTCCCCATAGCTGGAAGGAGACATCCTACACCAAGCCAATCAGAGACCTGGGAGCCAACGCATGACCAGAAGAACAAGCAGAAAGGCAGCGGAGAAGCACCATTAGCCTGTCCCTGGCTCAAGGACAGCATCATCACATGTGCAAAGACCATGACAAAGACCCCAGCTGGCCCTGGGTGGCATGACTCCCAGGAACCTTGTCCCTGCTATCTGAACTGTGAGCCCTGAGTGACTGAGAGGATGACACTGTCAGGCTTAGAGGCCTGGACTTAGTCACCAGTCAGTCTGTGTTGTGCCTCTCTGGATGGAGGCTACAGGCATTCAGGTGGGAACCAGGGCTTCGGACTGTCATTGATGTATCTGTGGCCCACTGGCTTCCAGGTACTTTGCTTTGGTCCCCAGTGCAATCTCCGCCTGCCTGGGCAGCTTGGCCACTTTCCTCTCCTGCCACCATCCCCCTGCTCCGGGACGCAAAATCTCACAGAGGCTTCCTCCTCACTGAGCTGAGTAATTGCAGACAAGAACCTTCTCTTAGTGGAAAGTTGCCTGGGCAGATTAATGTGGCTTAACTTTCCCAAAGATGATGCGAAACCAGCCTGTCACAGCAGCTCTGAACCCAAGAGGGTTTTTATAATTGGCAGACAATTCATTCCTCATGCAGGTGGGCAGGGGCTGTGAGCCTTCCCCATCTACAGTGGGGTCTGGAGAAGAGCCTTGAGAGTGGAGTGGAACAGAACTCAGGACATAGTGCCCATGCCTGTGCAGGCAAAGCTGCTCCTTAGGGCAGCTCACACTCGGTGGCCACCTGGTGACTGTGGAAAATGCTGCCTTTAGCAGCTCCTGACACTCTATACACTTCCTCTATCACACCCCAGCCCCCAGCAACATTCAGCGATGCTCAGAAGCAGGCTTGGAAGATTCTGCTCCTACTGTTCCTTGGATCTCTGCTAGCACCATGCATGGGGTCACACTGGCACTTAGCCTGGAGCCGGCGTTGAAAGAAGTCAGTGGCTCCCTGGCCTGGAGCCATCTGGATAGGCCTGTGGAGCTGAGAATGAGTGAGGGACTAGGGTTTGGGGCAGTTTCTCACACTGTAATTTCATGGAAAAGAATGATGTCCATGTTTCCCTCTGGGTGCATCCCTATGCCTAGCAGAACCTGGTGGCTTGCATGTCTCGAGTGTACCCTAGCAGTGGCATCTGCGCCACTCTCTTGGAGGTGTGTGACAGGGCAGGGTACCTACCGGCTGGCAGTTGGTGGGCTTCCCATTCATGTCGGTGCTGGGTGGCCTCAGGTAATCCCAGTCACGGCCCTTGTTATAGGTTATGAGTGTTGTCACCTTGCCATCCACTTTCTGGTTTGCCAAGAAGACTCCCTTCACACCTCTGACCTGAGGAGACACAAGAAGGACCATAAGGCCCCACACAGATCACCCAGAACCACAGTAGCCAGGCACTGTCCCCTACTGAGGATGCTGCATATGGCTTTGCTTCACCCTGGGTGCAGCCTGACACATGGAGACTGGTCCCAGGTTGGCATGGAAGAGCACTGTCTACTCCAGGTCAGGGGATCTGTATGACACTGAACTATTTGCTAAGGACCTCTGGCCACCAGATACCAGGGAGGACCCTGGTCCCCTCACCAACCAATGTATCTCATGAAAGGACCCCCCCTTCACCATCCCACTCCGGATCCCAGGATCCCTTCACTTGCTGGGTCTATTAGACCTGCAGGGCAGGTCTTGGGCCACAGCAAACACTCCTCGGCTTTCCTTGGGGGCCCCACAGCCCAAAAGAAAGCAATGGGAAGGTCTCTGTTTATCCTGGCATGCACTGACAGGACTTCATTTGGCTTTCATTTCCTTTTCTCAAGGGGCCTTATGCCAGCTGAGGTTGCAACATCCAAGAGTGGCCACTGCGTTGATTCATAAGAAAGTACAAGAGCTGGGTATTTCATCACATTAAACTCAGTGGTGCCCTTGCAGGAACATCCTATTCTTCAAGCCCCTTATTGGCAAAGACTTAAAGTCACATTCACTTCTAGGGTAGTGAGGCAGGCGCAGGCATGCTTCTTCATTTAAGCCGCACAGCCGAGGTATCTCCACCCCCTGTAAATCAGAGGTCTGAAGTTTTCCTCTTATTACATTAGTATGAGTTAAAAAATAACTTTAAAAATCCCTGTCTAAATTTTATCAGCTCAAAGGCTGCAAATCTTATTGAACAGGTATAATTATACACACTGACCTGTGAAACCAGAGAGTGAGCTATGCAGAGTGAGCTATGGGCTTCTGAACTACAATGTGAGATCAATTAGGGTGATTAGGAAGGACACGCCAGTTAAAAACAGAGACCAAGAAGGAAACACAGGAGCCCCACTGCCAGGTGACCTTGCCATCCATCAGGGAGCGCCCCCTGGTGCCATGGGTGGGAATGATTGCTTGTTTCCAGGGCTATGCTCTCTGACTCCCTTCCCAGTTCAGGATGGGCAGCCCAGCCATTTTCTAAGTCTGTAGAGCCTGGGCCCACGTCCTTCTGCCATGCGTCCCTCTGTCCCTGCAGTCAGTGTTGCTGTGTTTCTGCTGTTAGCACATTCTCAGAACTCCAGTGTCTCTCCTGCCAACGTTATCAAGATTCACTGCACTGGACCGTCTGTTCCTCCGCGGAGGCAGACACATCTCTGGAAGTATGTAGACAGTCTCCTGTTACACACTGTTTGACCACGTGATCCACAAAGCGGGGCGATTTGGCCTGTGACACTCTGTGACACCCTGAGCCATCTTCCTAACTCTAACATAGACAGCAGCTTAGAAAAATTCTGTCAGAACTCAATAGGACCCAAAGAGGCCATATAACCAGGGGACAAGCAGATTAAACACCCTGTGACTCAACAGAGGACATCTTGGACATGCTGCTGGCTTTCTAGTGACCATGATAGTAACTATACTGGCCACGTGCAGGAGATTCACATGCTGGCTTGATGGAGGAAAGTCATTGGTTAATTAATAAAAAAACTGCCATGGCCCATTTGATAGGCCAGCCCTTAGGTGGGTGGAGTAAACAGAACAGAATGCTGGGAGGAAGAGGAAGTGAGCTAAGACGCCATGCTTCTGCTCTGCAGGGCAGATGCGATGAAGCTCCGACCCAGGATAGATGGACATAGGCTAGAATCTTCCTGGTAAGGGCACCTCGTGATGCTACACACATTAATAGAAATGGGCCAAGCAGTGTTTATATGAATACAGTTTGTGTGTCGTTATTTTGGGGCATAAGCTAGCCAGGCGGCCAGGAGCTGGGTGGCAGGAATGCAGCCCGCAGCTCCTACTCCACCGGCTGCCAAGACAAGCCCTTCCCATCCACCATTCCCAATCCTGGAGTAGGTGGTGCTGGGAACATGGAGTGTTGTTGGATGGAGCCCTGCTGTTCCCTAAGAAAAGCATCCCTGAGTCCTTGCAGTAGCCCTAAAAGAGGGTGTTGTCAGTTTCAACAAAGTGCCTCAGAGCCCAGAAACCAAGCCCAGAGAGGTTAAGTCACCTGCCCAGGACAGCTCAGCACAGCACAGCACAGCAGACACATACCAGAGCCTAAATAGGAGCCCAGGCAATACAGGGCCAGAGCTGGTCCTGTCGCTACCCCATTGGTTGAAGTTAGAGAGGATAAGTCACTTCGGAGGCACGGGTGGATGGGCAGTGGATGCTGTCTTTTAACTGCTCCATGTCCCCAGGCTCTCCCTGGCAGTCCTCAGGCATGGCTCAGCTCACTGCTTCCTCACCTAGCTGACTCCTGCTCTGTGCCATCTCAGGGCTGCACACCACCTCCTCCAGGAGGCCCATCCTGACTCCCACCTAGATTTGTGAAAAGGCATTGCACTGTGGAGCACTGATAGTGGGGGCTTAAGGACACTGCCAGGAGACATCTTCTTTGTGGGGGCAGGGGTCTGGAGGATGGGCAGCCTGTGAGGAATCCTTGCCAGTGACTTGCAGTATGAGCATGGCCTATCTATGGAGAGCGTAGACAGCACCTCCCCCACCGGACCTGTCCATGTCCCATCGATCACTGCTCAGCTTGGCCTGGGGCCACAGCCGCACCTCTGAGTGCTCCAGTGCACAGATGTGGCCAGAGACATCCTGAGCACTAGGGGAGGCCCGCAGGATAGCCCTGTCCCTCTGCGGCCCAGCTGGGAGGTAGCACTGACAAATGGGCTCTCCTTGCAAACAAACGATTACATTCATCATTTTGCTGGGAATAATGGCCCCACATTGCTGCTGACAGCAGGAGATACATGGAGGTTCGCTCCACCTGGGAGGTCCCCTCCCAACCACAGGGACAAAGCCCATTGTCTGCCTGTGGCTGTCTCCACTGGCCTGGGGCAGATGTGAGAGAAGATCTTGGCGGACAGTGTGGCCAGGCAGGTTCTGAGTTCTCTGCTCAGATCTGGTCTGTCTCGGAAGGACGGTGGCGGTGGGGGGCGGGGGTGAGTGGTGGTCTGCTGAGCCATAGAATCCACAAGAGAAAAGAGAGAATTGTGAGTGGCCTGTCCAGGCCGGGCCCATGTCAGGTGCTTAATGGACTTTTTGTGTGTTGGACCTGAGGACCAGGCCACGCTCACCAGTGGAGAGCATTGACGTGGATTCCAGAAGCTTGGATCAGGGCCTTGGCGTGAGTGAGGCCAGGACCTCTGCTAAGGTGAGGCAGGGACAGACATCTCAGGCAGGTAGGGGCAAGGTCATGTCAGAACGGGTCAGGCTGGACAATCGGGACAATGGATGTGGAGGGGTGAGGACTGGCAGGAGGGGTGGTCCGGAAGTGACAGACTCCATTTCTCAGGACATGGAGAAGAAAGAGGAGCCGTGGGGCAGGAGACGGGGAACAGTAGAGAGACAGCCTCTCTCAGCTCCAGGAGAGCTGGCCACTTGGACCAAACCTGGCGTGGCAGCCTTGCATGCGAAAAGACTGACTCCACTTCCACAAGATGTCACCGGCTAGGAACTTCTCGTTAGCAAACACTGTTCCAATGAACCTCATTAGAAAATCAGCTTCTCTCTGTCTTTAAAACCCCTATGATTCAGCCTCACTGGCACCAAAGCCTGAAACATCTGGTGCTTTGGAGGGATCCGTAACCCCTGGGCTAGGAAGAAGGTCGCGGAGGAGGGGGAGAGCACGAGCAGCTGTTCCTACCCTGCTTGGTGCCTACCTCGAGGATGTCGATGATCACATTCTCCTCGGCCTGCCTCGAGCTCCGCACATTCTCCAGCACCAGCGAGTAGCGCACTCCGCGCAGGTCTGACTGGTACAGGTTGTAGGTGTCCACCTGGTTCCACTCCTGTACGGCCACGAACACCTGCTGCTCATCCGTGCTGATGATCTGCAGGTCCTGGGGACCGAAATGCCGTTAGAGGTGGTAGCCTGGAGTGCAGGGGCCACCTCCTCGCTACCCTGGAGACCTGCTGATTGAGGCTGGCATCCTGCTTAGTCATGCTTAGCTCTGTGGTCCTGGATAAGTAACGTCACTTCTATGAACCTCAGTGTCACACCTCCAAGATGAGAGTGATGTCTGGATCTCTTCACACCAGGTTAGGGGGTACCTGGGGGTGCCTCCTCTTCCCCACTCCAACTGGAAACTGTCCTTCTCCTCACAATGAGGAAAGGCTCCCTCGAGTACCCCATATGATCAGAATGAGTGGCGGGTATAGGGTTAGGCTCCTGGGAGCCAAGCAGCCCTTCATTTGCCCAGCACGTGTTGGTGAAACATCTGCCTTTTGGATCTGGTGCCAGCCCTGCCTCTGCTCTGAGCTTGGGAAATGGAGAAGCTGCCTTAGCAATCCGAGCATGGCGCCCCACACAGCATTCAACAGACAAGCTCCACTTGGCTACCCTCCTCTGCACCCAGACCTCAGCAGCATGGGACAAAAGTGCCAGAAGAACAGCAGCCCAGGCAATGGCTTCAGGCCTCAGTTTCCCCCTTGTGGGTCAGGCAGACCTCAACATCTGCTAACAACTGTACAATTCAGAAGAAAGAGAGCCCCATCGTGTGAAAGACAAAGCTGGGCCGACCCTGGTTCCTTGTTTCCCTGTTGTCCAGGCCTGTGTGAACTGCCCAGAGAAGCTGCAACCAGGGCAGCTGCAGCTGAGGAGGCTGTGCCTGGGGACCGAAACACTCCTCACAGCTGAACAGACGTCACTCCACGTCCTCCGTGCCTTTGCTCTCCACCTCTGAAACTCCCCAGCATCTAACACAGGACAGCCAGGCTACATGAGCATAGACAGACACAGGGTGTGGGGTGCCCTCACATGAAGACATACCCGCATCTTCATGCCCTTCTGGGTGTGCTCACTTGGGGGAAGTGATTTTTATTTGTGTCTCTTTGATGACAGGCTCACTGGGCTCCTGAGTGCTGGCACTCAGCCCTTCCCCTCACCCACAGACTGTTCTCTATGCCATGTGTTCAGAAGGGCATTTTCTGAGCTGAGAACGCCAGTGCACCCAGGGGGCTGAGATAGGAGAATCAGGAGTGTGAGGCTAGCTTGGACTACAAAGCATGAACTTTAAAAAATGCAGAGGTGGTGGAGTTTTTCAGAAGAGGGGTTCAGTATGTGAAGCACTTGTCATGTCCCTCACAGTTGGAGGACCTCACAGGTGCAGGATCTGAGCCCTGAGTCTACAGACATACACTTGACACACAGAAATGATGGACTAAGAGGTGTGTGACCCAGGAAGGAGTCAGCGGGGCCCGGTCCTATATGTGAGATTGGTCAGCACAGTGATGGAAATCTGTGGGAATACGCTGGTTAACTGCCGCATGCCCACCTCCAGTCTCTGAGCTGTGGGCAGGAGGTGGGATGTGCCGCTTTTGGCTGCCGGCCATCTCTCTGCCCTCCAAGGAGGTCGTGCCCATCAGTTTGGACTGTGATGGATAAACACATGCACCAGAACTGGGTGCAAAGTGGATCCTTCCTACAAGGCTTGGCAGGGGCAACCATATGGGGAGGGGGATGAGCACAGGGAACCTACACAGCGACTGCAGTAATTCAGGTGACAGTCCCGATCCAAAGCCACTTACATAAGCTGGTTAGACATCCTGGACAAATGCTTCCTATAAGCTATGAAGCAGTGTGGGGCCATCCACAGCGCCCCTCTAGAGAGATCTGGAATTAACACTTCAACATGTTTATGTTCAGGCCTTCTCCCAAGCATGATTCACGCACTCTCCGCGTCTGGTTTATAGCTTGTTCCGAACACCACGTGGGTGTCTCTTCCTCTGCCATGAATGTTATTTATGAACACCACTGCTAATGCCCACATGATAAGCATTTGTGGCCCAGTCGTATTTCACCGAGTCCTGTCCCTGCTCCGGAGGACTGCAACGGGTGTTTCCAAACCCGGGTCTCTCCCTACCTCTTGGCTTGTTTCTGTCCCATAAAATTCTAAGAAGGGAGATTGCCATAGCAGAGGCAGGGACTGTCTCTAGAATGCCTGTTGAATGCTGTCAACCTGTTGCTGTGACTGTCAGATCTGTTCCTTCCACAATAGGCTGCTTATGTCCCTTCCCATGAGCCCAGACTAAGAAGGGTCACACAGAAGCCTCGATGACTATGTGACAAATATTTTGCACCTTCATAAACTTCTATTTACTTTCCTCACTCTTTTCATTTTTAAAGAAGCAGCTAAAAATATCCCTAAACTCCGTTGTTAATAGAAGCACAAAACCTTCACGTGTTTGTCTATGTTGGCGCATGTGGCCTGGAGAGACCTGCAGAAGGGAAACACTAGTTGGTGAATATTTCTTATCACGGGGGATTAGGAGGCTTCAAGAAGACAGGTGCTCATCCCTCCTGCCTGCAAGAGGAGTCCAGTGCTGGCCAGGCTAATGTAGAAGTCCTACAAAGTCACCAAGGGCAGGGTCTCCTTCTGGGCCATCATTCTACTGTCTGGTGACCTGGTGCTTGTCTTCAGGGTCCAGGACAGGGATTGGAGTTCCACCATCACACTGAATGCAAGGCAGCAGGAAGGGGGAAGAGGGTGAGAAGGCTGGACTACCTAAGTCACACAAGGGAGTTTCATTAACATCTCATTGGCTGACTGTGACCATGTGTAGCTGCAGAGGAAGATGGGAAATGCAGCCTTTTCCCTGGGGCGCCGAGCAGCGGCTAGACTATGAGTTTGGCTAATCTAAGACAAAGAGCGGAATGGATACTGAGAACTCCCCAAGAATTTCTCCATATCATTATCTTGAGGCAAGGAGATGGAAAATGGAGGAAGGCCTGGGCAAGAGGACGGAAGTGATGATGTCTGTGAGCCACATCACTCATACGTTTATGCACAGGTTCATATACAAATTAAAACTTGTAAGCTACAACTATAAACTATGTGTAAATTGTAATATACTATAAATATATGGAAAGGTTTTGAGCACATCTTAATAAGCATGATGGCAGAAATTTCTCATGGACCTTCCTATGGAATCTCAGCAGAAAATTTCCATAGACTTTTTTTTTTTTTTACAGTTTTTATGTGTCTGTGTGAATGTGTGTTACTTATGGAAACCAGAAGAGGGAATCAGATCCTCAGAGCCAGGGTTACAGGAGGTTGTGAGATTCCCAACATAGGTGCTGGAAATCGAACTTTTGCCCTCTGCAAAAGCAGCAAGTGCTGTTAACTGCTAAGCCACCTCTCCAGCCACAGCACAGAATATTATGTGAAATTCACAAGGCGCTTGCATGAGCCAGCACCTTCCTCCTATTTTTTCAGTGCTATGGCTACTCTGGCTCCCTGCCTTCGGGTTCAGGGCTTCCGGTAAGAAATATGCAGATTATCTAAGCAGGGAATCCTGTCTAGGATGAGTCACATCTCTCGTGCTGCCTTCCAGACTCCTTTCTCTTTCTTTCTCTTTCTTATCTCTTGATTAGAATACATCTAGGCACATGTTTTTGTCTTAGGACTGGTCAGCCTTGGAGACAGTCACATCCATGCCTTTCATAATTCTGGGAGGTAGGGAGCCACTGTTCCTTAAACCAACCTTTCTGCCCCTGTTCTCTTGTCCTTTCAGGATTCTCGCAGAGCATGTGTTGCTCTGATGACAGTGTCAAGAAGGCCACATACTTGGTTACTTCCTCTGTCTTTTTCTCAGGTTCTCTGCTTCATCCTTTGCCCAAATCTGTTTTGGAGCCTGTTTCATGGACTTCATTGCTATTACTATTCTTATTTCTTTATAATTACAGTTCCAGGGTTTCTATTCAGACACCTTAACAATTCCTATCTCTTCGTGGACATTTCTTTTGTGCATAGTATCCTCCTGCTGTTCTCTGAGCATCGTGAGCCAATTCTATCAGTTCATCCGGCAGGTCGACCAGCTGACCTTTCTCAGGCATGATTTTTAGTTCTGAGCAGATCATGTTTTTCAGTTTCTCTGTGTGCCTTGTGATTTTTGATGACTGAAACTAGAAAGTGTTTGTGTGTGTGTGTGTGTGTGTGTGTGTGTGTGTGTGTTGGACTTTTTAAAGGTCTTACTTTTCAGTTCATGCTGGCCTCAAGTTCACGATCCCCTGCCTCAGCCTCTTGATTGTTAGGATTATAGGCATGTCCCAACATGCCCACCTAAAGCTGGGTATTTGAATGTAAGATACACTCACTGCAAATTCAACAGTCTCTTTTCTACAGAGACAGTCTGGTTTTTTCCTCTGATCTCCAAAGGCTCTGTCTACACTGAGACCCAGACCAGCATGTGTGCTGCATGGTGACTTTATGCCCCTCTCCATACATTTAGATATGCTGGCCCTTGAAAGTTTACCTCCCAAAGAGAAAAAGAGGCAAAGAAAAGGGAGGCAGATGGACTCTGGCCCTGTTTCAGCTGATGGTGGCTATCGACATCAGAACATCGGCCTCAGTGTCTGGAGAGAAAGGCCCATAGCGTCCATCTGGCCACACAGGCTATTGACTAGCTGCTTCAGGAGGGCGCACACATTTACCTGTTGTGAGGTGAGGGCAGACAGGGATTTCACTCCTAGGTTGAAGGCTTAACCTGTCAAAACTGACCTTGCTATACCATCTGATACCTAGATGCTGGAGGCATCAGAACATAGCACAGAGACTTAGAGTAGTCATGAGCCTACATTCTGCAGCTGGGTGTTCCCAAAGCAGGAGGGAAGGAGGGAGCTCTTGGAACCTGGACTGGGCCATCCTTCTTGGCGTCACTCGCTCCTCTATTATGTGTGATATGCATTTTGTTTTACTTTAAATAAATTCATTACAAATACAAGATGGTTTTTTTTCAAGTGAATTTGCATTCACCTCACCCCCATGAATGCTTTTTATGTAATTTGTGGTTCTGTAGATTCTACTCGTGAGCATTTTTTCTCTGCTAGAGAGCGTCGAGGTTTTTAAAACAGACATTACAAGTCAACACCTCAAATGGAGGATGCTGGCTCTTCCTAACAGTTGCCCACCTTTCAGAGAGTTCAGGAGTGGGTAGGTCAAAATGGCAGAATGGCATCTTTTGCCGTAACCTTAGACATGGAATAGGGGAGGCAAGGTACAACATAGAACCAGACCACACTGTGCTGTGCATGATCTAACTCCATGGGGTGGAATTCTGATAGAAGTCGACTAAGATGCTGAAGGTCTGTGTGTTCAGTCCATTTCCTGAAAATATTAGCAGTGAACCCCCCACGGTGTAGGGGGTGCATTTACAGGTACATCCACATGTCTGGACTAGAGACTGTGGCTGAGCAGACTACTCAGCTCAAGGCCCTGCAGCCAGTCTGTTACTGCGGCGATCATGTATCCACCTAGAAAAACCCACCAGACACACTGTCACTCTAAGCAGGAGGCTGGGGAGCCCGTCTCCTGAGTTAGCCAGAAAGTCAATTTGGCCTGTGACAGGGGGTGGGGCAGGCAGGGCGGAAATGGGGGATGGGATTCTCAAGTCGGTGATGCCCTTATGCTGTGCCAGGGACTCTCGTTTTCTTGACATTATTCAGGCCTCTTAAAAAAGAAAAAAAAATGAAGAGAGAAGAGATATCGTGTTGGGGGGAAGTTGGAAGGAGATGTAAATTCACCATAAAACAACAGAATCTGACTAGGAAAATTCGTTTAGTGGGTCTGTGAGTTGCTGATGAGACGCTCTTCTGTGCTGGGTGAGTAGGAGAAAGCAGGGCACAGGTAGAGGGTTCAGGTGCTGGGAGGTCCCAGAGAGCCATACTCAAGATCATAAAAACCATGACTCTGTCCATAGTCTTGTTGTTAGAGACCCCCCCCCCCCAGGTGCTGTCTTCTCTACACAAGGACCAGGGCGCACATCCCTAGAGCTGTGCTGTGACCCCAGCAGACCTAGCAAAGCCCCTCACCACCAGGACACCTGCCTTTGCTGGAACAGAACCATTAGCACTGAACTTGCTTACTCAGCCAGGAATGCAGCTCGTTTAGTGAGCTCGTTAGTTTCTATCTTCTCTATTTTTGAAAAAATGTTGAAGAAAGACCTAATAGGCTTTTCCCTTTGGTTCAGAAGAGTCTGAAGTACTTAAGTCAAATGAGAAAGATAAACAGCTTCTGGTCCTAGAGGCCGTGATCTCCCTGCCTTTCCACACTGCCCTTGACTACGCTTTCTGCCCCAGGTCCTTTGCATATGCTCTGCCTTCTCCTCTAACCACTTTTTTCTTGCTCTTCCCAAAGCTGTTTTATTCCCAAATTTCTCATTCAGATTTTATGTGCCCAGAGGACAGAGCTGCCGCATCTGAGGCTCAGTTGGCTGAAACAGTGGATGGGTAGGCAGGGGCTGAGGAAGCGTGGCCACATCCATTCTTAGTTTCTGTCCCTCTTGACCTTGGGACCCCAAACCCCAGTGTATAAGGCCTCAAAGTCTTTGCATCTGACACAGGGTGGGTATGGGCCACCTCACCTTAGGTAGGGCATACTTGGGTAGCTTCATCAGGACAAAGTTGCTGCGGCGATAGGAGACATAGTATTTGGTTCTGTTTGTTGATGTTGCCTAGGGGAGAAACACAGAGTCAAGGGACAGAACCTCCTGTGGAGCCCCACTCTCAGATGGAAAGCAGGCCACTCAGCCAGTGGCCATGCCCATGGGGGTTCCTCTCCTGCAATGATGACAAAACGTCACTAGACAGACCTCATTTGTGAAGGAAGGGACTCCACAGTCTGGAGGTGTCCAGGCCTCTGTAGAACTGTTATGACCTGGACACACAGAGGTCCTGGGGACTTGGAGGAAGGGTCTCTGTGGCAGAAAGGTTTGAAACCCTTCCCCACAGCAGCAGCTACCCACTGAGGTGGGGAGGACAGCCCCCTGGGACTGCTCCATGGGGTTCTCTAAGAGCACCATCCCGTTTCCACAGAAACTGAGCTCCGAAAGCTGGTGCCACCCTCAGCAAGCCCTGAGCCTTTCTCAGAGCTCGAATCTGAAGCAGTCTGCCTGCACATCAGCTTCGCACCAGACAGCCACATGCACAGAAACCTGCACACCCTGGGACTCGGTGAGACAGAAGACCTCCAATAGGTAAGGGATGCAATGCCTGACAGAGTGTCCCAAAGAAGTTGATGGGCTCATTCCCAGAGCCTGTCTGGTAGATAAGCTGAGGGCCAGAAGCAGAGCCAGGCTTCACCTGTTCTCACTCCCTGGGGAGGCCACTGGGGTACTTTGGTAGAGGATTAGCATACAAGGGTATGGCCACCTCCAGTCTTGCTGGGAACTGATTGTGAAGGCAGCAGAACCTTCCATGAAACATAGTAGGAGATAACTTTATCTCCAAGTCCTTCCTTCCTACCTGCAGGTGCTCGGGACAGGGCAATGCACAGAGGATTTGAAAGGCAGAGCCTTACCTTTGCCTGGTGAGTGGATTAGGGACAGGCACAGAACATTGCACTGTCCTGAGTGCAAAATCGGGGCATGTTAGTAGCCCACACAGCCCCTTTCATGCCATTCCTTCCTCCCAGGGTGACCACACTGTGGCGAGACTCTGACAGGCTGGGGCCAGTTAGGAGCTGGGAAGGCTGGTGTCTCAGTGGGCCCAGCATGGCTGCTTATCTGTGTGGGTGCTCTGATGTCTGGGGAGGGACCATCAGCCCATGACATGGAGCATCAAGCAGAGGCTCAGAGGATGTCTGGTGGCTCATTTGGAGCCAAGCAGTGGCAACTTTGCACCTGACACCTGTGGTCTGGTAAGAATCCCTCCATAACCATCTTCCTCTGTCATCGTCCATCACCTTCACAGAGCATAGCTTCAGAATTGTGGAACCAACAGCATCCCAGCCCAGTCTCAGCCCTGTGACCTCTCCTGCTCTAGGTAAATCCAGAAAGAGATGCCATACTTAAGCACCATTGGTCCCCCACCTATTCCTTATGGGGTAACCTTGCATTTACTCTACCCAGCCTGGTGAGGCTCTGGGTGTGCCCCAAGTATAGCTTGCCAGAGAGGTCCTGAGTCCTGCTGATTCCCAAGTTAGTGCCATTCTACCAGGGCAGACCAAAGATGTGACCATGAGACAAGAGACATGCCAGATGCCAGCTGTCCCTGTTGGAAGGTGATGGTATGTCACCAGGTCTGATGCAAGCCAAGCAGGGAGAAGCAGTGGGTCCCTGGTGGACTACCTTAGTCCCAGCAGGAGAATGCCCAGAGAAGAGGTGGGTTGTGTCTAGTCCTAGGTGCGATGCTTGATAGGACTACTGTGTTTTCTGGGGTTTGGTTTCCTCTCAAGCAACAGAAACCACAACAGAGCAGAAGAGGGAACCAGTGACTACCCAAACAGACAGGTCCTAGAACCCACAGGGACAAATGCAGAACATGGACCACTTGGCACACATGACCACTGGTGATACAGTTAGGGTCAGTAGGCCCAGGGCCTCCTGTCAGGCTGAAAGATGATGGTCCATGCTGAGGGAGGAGTGCCATGGAGACTGGGCAGGGAAGGAGTATGGGAACCTGTCCTCTGGTGACAGGACACTGGGCAGGAGTTTTCTTACAAGAAGCTCTGAGCTTGTCTCACACGGTTCCAGAGGGCAGAGCGGGAACCAGCCCAGCCGTGGGAGCCAAAGAAATGGTCTATCTCTGTAGATGAACTTGGAGATGGGGATGGCCAGTCTTGACTGTTAACTTGATGGAATTTAGGATCACCATGGAAACCAACCCCGGGGCTTGGCTGTGAAAGGTTATCGGGGCTGACTGAGATGAGAAAGCTACCCTATATGTAGGCAGTGCCTTTTCACGGACTGGAGCCGAGGACTGAACAAGGAGGAGAAGATGAGCTAGCACCAGCATCCTCTCTCTGCTCTCTGATTGTGTGTGACCCAGCAGCTGCCTGGGGCTCCTGCACTATACCTCCCCAGCCATGTGCACTGTCTCCCCGGAACTGTGAAGCAGAAGAAACCCTTCATCCTTAGGGTGGTCTTGTCAGCACTTTGCCGAGCACAGAAATAAACAATAAAGATGGTCTGTGCTGTATAAGGTAATCAAGAAGCCTTCCCGCAAGCATTCACTAACTTCCCAACTGGCCCGAGATATATATTAGGGGGTACTGCAGCAGAGTCTTGGTCATGGCGGAGTAGAGCACCCAGGATAAGACCCAAAGCGTGCGAGGCACCAAGAGAAATATGTATACTTGGATTTGCGGGCCCCAGATGGTAGCAAGAGGCCTGGTGAGCAGCAGAGGGAGGAGTCAGGAACAATCTTGAGTCAAGGTCCTAACAAGCCTGGGGGCCTTTGTTAGATGCTGCAGCCACAGTACAGGCACAAAGTTGCTGAGCCCTTCTAAGTGGCCTTAGGGAGTGAAGTGCTGTTTTATTGCCTCTTCTGATGGCAGAGGCTCCTGCTCTGTCACCTCGCAGCACTGGGAGCACTCACCCACCAGCACCGGGAGCACTCACCTTCAGAAAGATGTACTCATCCTGCACAGTCAGGGAGCCACGGTCGATGGGGCCAGCAAAGGGTGTTGTGGGGGGCTGAGCGGAGCAGTTGTGGACCAGGCAGGTTAAATACCGACAGCCTGCAGGAGACAGAGCAGCCAGGACATGCAGACCCCACTGAGGGCAGCAGAGACACGGGAGCAGCGAGGCCTCCGGGGCTCTGACTGCTTTGTAATGCCAGCAACTTGACTTGGTCTGAGGCTTCACTCTTTAAAGGGCCTCGCCTGCCAGGATGCCCGCCTGCCCAGCGGGGCTAGGGGCCACTAAAGATCTCTTTAGCTCCCAGAGAGACATTACCCAAAGGAAGGGTCAACCAAACTGTTCAGGAACCTCAGTAGGCCCCACAGCCATGTCCCACCCTCTCACAAACCTGGGGAAAAGTAGGTGGTTCTCAGCCTTCGTTCCCCTAAAGTTCCTATCTGCCCTCACAAGTTCTGGTACAGCACTTGGGTTCTGTGAGGAAGTTACTGTCTCCAACCTGAGAGGTGTTTCTGGGGCCAGTGGAAACAGACACACTGAGGACATTCTGCTCATGTGAGCCCTGGATTGTTTGCTCATGCTCAGTCACTCTTCACTCACATATTCATCCATCTGTCCGTCCATCCATCCATCTGTTCATCCATCCATCATCCATCCATCATCCGTCCATCCATCTGTCATCTATCCGTCCATCCATCCGTCATCTATCCGTCCATCCATCCATCCATCATCCATCCGTCATCCATCCGTCCATCCATCCGTCATCCATCATCCGTCCATCCATCTGTCATCTATCCGTCCATCCATCCGTCATCCATCCGTCATCCATCCGTCCATCCATCCGTCATCCATCCATCCATCCATGCACCCATCCACCCATCCATCCATCCATCCATCCATCCATCCATCCATCCATCTGTCAGTCTGTCCGTCCATCCATCCATGCATCTATCCATCCATCCATCTATCCATCCATGCACCCATCCATCCATCCATCCATCCATCCATTCATCTGTCAGTCTGTCTGTCTGTCCGTCCATCCATCCATGCATCCATCCATGCATCCATCCATCCATCCATCCATCCATCCATCCATCCATCCATCTGACTGTCTGTCCATCCGTCCATTCATATACTCTCACTCTTCAGTCATTCATCTGCTCACTCACTCTTCACTCACATATTCATTCATCCACCCACTCATCCATCCATCTGTCTGTCAGTCTGTCTGTCCATCCGTCCATCCATCCATGCATCCATCTATTCATCCATCCATAGACTCTTACTTACTCTTCAGTCATTCATCCTCTCACTGACTCATTCATTCACTTACTCTCCCTCTCATTCATGCGCTATTCATGAGGAAACCACCTGGAGGAAGGTTCTAAGCAGTGAGTGACTGTCATGGAGGACTGGCTCTTGGGAGCAGTTACAACTGCTGCTCTGGAGAGAGGCAGATATATGGATGAGGCCCTTACTCGATGGCGAGGGCCGTGAGCATCATTCTGCCCATCCCACAGGCAGAATGCCTACACAGGGGTGTACTCAGGGTGTCTGGCTTCATTCCACAGCTATGCTGGAGACACTGAGGAGAGTCAGTCGGCACTCAGCCTCAAGGAGCTCTGAGGCCAGGAGAACATACAGGAAAGCTGGGTGTTAGTGTGCTGTGGGGTCCTGAGGAGTAACTGGCAGAAAGGTGATCTGGGGGTGATGAGAAAATCCCTGTGACGGATAAAGGGGGGCAGGCAGTGCCGGCCAGCTAACAGGAGTGTGGTGAGCTTGGAGCAGGGTCCTCTGGAAGGCCTGTCTGGCTAGCGAATAATGGAGACACCGGTTAGGAGCTTGGACCTTGGGACTCTGAATGCACTTTTGAATGGTCAGGCTTTGAAGACAGCTCCAGGAGGGCTCTAGGCAGGGGGCTGGTGGGTGTGAGGTCTTCAGGAGCTGGTGAGGGTCCCACTCATGTGCCGGGTTGATCCAGGGGCTCCTGATGCAGAGTTCAGGCTCTGCACACAGGCTCTGTTTCCTCTAGGATGGAGGCTACATGAAGAACTGAACAGCCCCAATCCAGGACTCAGCTAATCTTCCCCCGTGGGACACAGCACCTCCTGACCCTCAACCAGGCCTGTTGTCACGAGGAGCCTGCGGGAGTCACCTCTGTACAGCCCTGTCTGAACTGTGTGTCCTAAGACCTGCCATCCCAACGGCTTCCTCTCTGGGTTTTGTTCCCTGCTTACCAAAACAGTAACTGCCGTAACATGTGGTCCCACCCTTGGAGGTATGGAGCCCCGACTGATAACTTCTAAGTGGCACATGTCATCATCTGGCAGCAGCTGCCTGCACAGACAACTAACGCGTGTGACCCCAGTGTTTGCCACTACAAGTGTGTCAACCCACTTCCTTTCCTCCTTCCTTCTTTACAGGCAGGAAGAGCAAATTTAACTACCTAGGACCCACAGGGCTCTCCCTGGTTGGTGCCTGGGAACTGCATAGGACTACCAGGAAGGACAATGACCTCTGCCGCCTTCACAACACAAGAGGCTAACATGCATACACAAGTGGGTGGATTGCTCAGTGTGAGGGCTGTAAGAGACAGGAAACTACAGGCTGGGTCACCCCAGCCCTGCCTGCGGGAGGGGAGCAACAGAGACCCTGAGCCAACTCAGCTCTCAGCCAGGCTGGGTGGGGCCATGCAGTAGGAAACACTCAATGCTCGGGAGCCAGAACAAATTGCCCTTTTAATAGACTTTCCACAGAGCAGGGCTCCTCCGCTTCAATTCATCCCCAGCGGGAAAGAAGCGTGCTTCTCATAATGACACATCAGAAAATAGTGAGGTTGGTCCACAGGGCTGCCCAGTGAGAATGTGCCAGTGAACAAGGGCCAGGCTGAGCAGTGCCCTTGGACATGGACGCTCAGGGACACCTGAGAGTGACCACCTTCCACTTACCTCCACTGAGGTCCTGTGCTTCCATGTGGACCAGATTGGGGTCGGCGTCCACCCCAGACACAGCCCTGGAAAAGAATTGGCCAAGGGTAACATCAGAAAAAGGGTGGCTAAAACCCTTCTCTTGGGGTTCCACTGACCATATGTCCTCCCTTGGTCTAAGAAGACACAGCCCTCCCCACTAGACGTAGAAGCTCCAACAGGAGCCTGGATTAAACTGGATAAAGCTTGGTGAAGGTGGCACCTGCTTGTTCAAGGAACTGTTTGTAAGACTCATCTCCTCCCCCAGGGTCTCCCCGCAAACTGAGGCACAGGCTGGGACCTCTGGCCTAAATCTGCACAGAGGAAAACTTAGGGGTACATAGAGACATGCCACGGTCACAGAACCCTAACAGGTTCACTGGGATTCCAACTAGGACCCAGATCTGAGCGGCTGCCTCTTCTTTACCTGCCCATCACATGGGATTCTGGGAAAAACCTTCATAAGACCCCTGCTAACTCACACCAGACTCCCCTAAGTCATGGTTGAGTCTTGCATCTCACAGGCCGGGGACTGTGTAACTTGACCAAGGCACTGGCTAGGGTGGCCTGAGGCTCACACCAGGTCTGTCTGACCCAGAAGTCATGCTCCTCTCAGAGCCTATGTGTCCGTGCTCCTAAGGTCCATGTCCTAGGACACTATTGAAAAGCCTGTGCCAATCCTGAGAAAGGCAGCCACAGGACATCCAGAGAAGTCCCACAGCACCTCCAGGAGCCAGTGGAACCCCTGACTCTGACAGCACCGTCCCAGGCCTTGGGGACAGAGATCAATAAGACATGAGGACTAAGGGTCAGGAAGCTCAGGCTGGGACCTTTCCCCGGCAGCGCCATCCCCTCTTTCAGACCTCCAGATGAGCTCATTTGTAAAGGAGGGCAAGAGAAAAGAAAGGGAAAAGGAGAGGAGGGGATGGGGGGAAGAAGAGAGAAGGAGAAGGGCAACATATACACATGGGCAGGAATTTCTCTTCCTGGGGCAGAGGCATTGGGGACCCAGGTAATAGCTGCATACACTGGCTGGTCTTGGGAGCAGGGGACAGCCGTTTAAATACTCATCCACCCACTTACGTCTTAGTCCACATTTGCCCTCATTCACCCATGCGTTCACTCACCCACCCATTCATTTGCTCACACATAACAAGGCATCGGCCAGTGTCTGCTTCTGTGGTTTTTACTCCAAGGCTGCTGACCACTGAGGGGAGGCAACAGCCCCAGCACAGGCACCTTGCTGTGCCCTCCTCAGGGTCTCCTTAAGGAGCCAGTGTGCTGTGGAGCTTCAACACTGCTAATGACTCAGGCCTGTGACAGAGCAGAAGTCCTGGTGCTTTCTGCTGTCAATCCAAGGACAAAGCTGTCAAAACAGCAGTATCTGTTCCGTAAAACAGGGGCCGTCCCTCGTCTGCCACCACATTCCAGAAGGGATCCAACCAGCTTCACCGCCAAACATCCTATGTTTCTCCCACACATCAGGCACAGCCCCATGTCACAGGAGAAGCTTGTGGGCAGAGCCAGTGTGGCTTGTCTAAGATAATAGTAGTTTGAATGCTAGCCCATTCTTCCTGCATCCCAGGGCTGGTTTTTCAAGCCAGAGAGTTTCCATGAGCCAGGCTGGGACACTCCTCAGTCTGGCTTAGGACAGGGAGCAATGCTACAGTCTCCCTTGGGTCTTCATGCCCACGGAGGTCAGAAATCACCTTCCTGACCTTAGTCCCCATATCCTGGGACTGACTCCACAGGTGGTTTCTGCTCCTGACAGAGGAGTTGGACCTGTGACTGACAACAGACCTCTGTTACTACAGTGGGCTGCTGCAGAGGGACAACCATCACTTCCTCCCAGGAGGAGAGGTTACAGATGCCAGAACCCAGTGTTCAGAACCAACTTCCAGTACATGGGAACTGAATCCTTGTGAGGACAGCATGGAGTCACAAGAGGGTGGCTAGAAGCCATTTTCACCATGCATCCCCATTGGAGACAGGACTCTGGCCTGGCTGGGAGGCCAGTACAAAGTTTTGTGTCCATTTGCACTAAGACAGAAAGGACATGGAAGTACATGTATGTATGTACATGTGTGTGCATTCAAGACAAAGCCCATGAAGGTAGGTGTATGTCTAGAATGGGAATCATGGTCACAGCTGGGTATGGTGTCGGCTCTGGGCCAGATGCCCTAGTTTCCTGCCCCTTCTTAACTGCCTGGGACCCTATGCAGGTGCCTATTCTCTATGGTCTTGCTTGAACAGCCAGCATGTGCTTCCTGAGCTTCAGAGTGGCCTGACTGGGGGGGGGGGGGGAGGGCTGGAATGCTGCCCAAGTCCCTGAAAGGGCTCCCAGAAGGTCATGCAAATGGGGAGCCAGCATCATATAGTTTTTGTCTGAGACCTGAGGTCCATTCCACCTTCATTCACCCTCTCCCCTGCTTCATCCCTCAAAGGCTTCTGGGTCTTTGGCTCCTGGCAGGGTTGAATATTGTGATATCATGGGCCAGAGGAGTGAGTCCCATGGAATTAGTGGGGGAGGAGAGTGAGCCTAGGCAGACAGGGCCTGAGCATCTCTGGAGCATGCAAAGTTGACACAGGGCACCTTTCAGGAGTAGATGGGGTTGAGTTGGTGAGGAATTGAGAGCAGGGCAGCCAAGAGGGTTGAGCTACCTCGAGCTGTACTGTGCCAGGATTCCCATGTTTTACCTCTTCCAAGTAGGACAAGGTAGGCTCTAAACATCTCAAAGCCAACAGGGAACAAGGCCTAAATAATGGTGAGCCTTGGGCAGCCCCAGGAGCACCCAGAGGAGGCTAGAGTTCCCCTGGGGTCTTAAACTCCCATGGAAAGGGATCTCACCAGAACACGTGATCCTTGGTCACCCGTTCCTGTAGAAGTGTCCACTTCTTCCCCAGGTCAGACGACACATACAGCTGTAGGGCAGACAAAAGAGAGACAGAGCTGAGCTTTGGCAGGGAGGTCTGAGTGACAGCGATCTGCTTCAAGGCTTCCCCAAGGGATGTCACCCTTGTCCTGCAGGCACAGATTTGCAGGCCAACCACCAAGGGCTGAAACCAAAGAGGGGGCTCCATGTGGAGGTCTTCTCACTTAGGTTGGCTGGTAGGTGAATTCTTGGGGTGTCTAACAGCAGCTGGACAAACAGCAAACACCCAAGGGTCCCCAGGGTGGGTTCCCTTTCCCTTTCCAGCCTGGGTTGGCACACGCAGTCTGGCACATTCCTGTGGGACCCTGCCTCTTCTTTTCCTCTTCTAGCTCTTCTCAGGACTTCCCTGAGTACAACTTCCTCCGTGGGACACTGCTGCACAGACCTTGGTGACCCTATTGGACAAGGAGCGCTGCTGTCTGCAGGCAGCCAAGTAAGAGGCTATTGGTTGAGGGTTACAGGGCATAGCCAGTGTGGGCTGTGACTTAATTCTCTCAGGCAGGGTCAGGGGGAAGTTTTGAGTAGCGTGACATTGACTTCTTGCGGGCCAGGTCCTCTGCCTGTTAGGATGGGGCAGTGGGAAGGACCTGATGGAGACAGACTGGCTTTCTCTCCCGTCAGTCCCACTCGAAGCTGGCCAGCTTAGGTACCCAGCTGTAGAACATAAAACCCAGGCATGCATTTGCTACATGAGAGACATGGTGAACCCCAACATACACCTCCCTCATTCTCCTATGTCCCTGGCCCTGCAATCTCATGTCTTTATTGAATGGTATTTATGACAAGTCTTCACATATTGAGAGAGTAGGCATGGATGTAGCAAGTCCGTCACTACTGTCCCCAGGGCACCTTTCACTTGCATTATTTCATGGGTTTTGTGGGTGTCTCATAACTGTGCCCTTCCTCTGTTCCTGGAAACATGCAGACACTGGCAGCCCCTTTAGTCCCACGTAATTCTGCATGTGGAAACCTGTCTCCATCTGAATTAGGTTCAGAGCCATGTGGTATTATCTGTTACTTTTAGCTGATGAGGGAGGTTGGATAGGAAGGAAATTCCTGCCTGTGGCTCTTCTCCCTGTGCCTGTGTGGTGCTTGGTTTCTTCACCCACCAAACATCACCCTTGGCAGTGACATTCTGAAGGGGAGCCTGTGGTTCCAGGCACTGTCAGAGCCCTTCATTCACAGCTGCAGGATCATGCCTGTGCTCCAGGCTCTTCTAAGCTTCAGTTTCCTGTTTTAAAAACTACTCCATATTCCTGCCTTAAAGACGTGTGGTGGGATGTCTCAGTCACCTCACAAAGTGGTAGCATCTGGACAATGCGCAGTGGAAGCCCCTCAGCTCCGAACAGTGCACTGGGAATTGGGCTGGGGTTTAGAGCCCCAGCTTCAGGCTCACCTCCTTCCACTCCTTTTCCAATCTCCCTGTAGCCTTGGTTGCCTGGGGCACTCACTCGCCTTGCTCACCTTCTGCACCACTGCCAAATGCATCCTTGTCTTCCAGGTACGCCAGTGAGTTTTCTGAATGAATGAGCACATTTGGCCGTGGGGCAAGGGCTAGCTAGAAAGGGCAAGAGATTAAGTATTTCTGGCTTGGTGGGCTGAGTGGTCTCTATGGGAATGCTCACCTCTGCCTTTTGAGCAGAAACTGAGAGAGTGCAAGCTAGACACAGAAGCATGGCTGGATGCCAAACAGCTTAGCAGGTAGCTGGACATTATGCTAGGACACCTGTTCTGTTTCACATGATAAGAAAGCATTGCCTTCCACTTGTAAAAGGACTTTAAAAACGGGAGTTTTCTTCCCTAGGATGACTGAAGGCCAGGCAAGGTCCTCTTGTGCCCTGTGAAGCCCCTGGACCCTGGCCTGGCATGACCTAAGGCTAGACAACTACCAAGGCACATGACTCACTGTAGCTGCGATCTATATCAAACACTGTCTCACTGAAAGCCCACACGGACATAACTCAAGCCCACACAGACGACACACACCCTCATGCACATACATACTCACCAACACAACCATTAGATTAACAGTTTTTCTATTTTTACAATATGAGAAAACTAAGGCTGAGAGAGGTAAGTACATCGATCTGTTTAACACAGCATTCACACAGAGCAGCAATCCCCATCTCACAGACCCGAGTTCACAGTACTATGTCAGTGGTGAAGCAGTGTCCCTAGGAAGGATGGCTGGTCCTCTATGGTCCTCTCTCTGGGTCATCTGACTGACTGGGAGCAGCCCCTTTCCATCTCATGACTCAGTAGACCCATCTTCCAATTGGTAGAGTATTGTTCACAGCCAGAGCCAGTCAGTCAAGAATACAAGTGTTTAGGGGCCTGGTGACAAAGTTTCCACATAAATGAGTGGCATTATCATTGTTATCACCACCAATGTGCTTGTGTTTATGATGCTCATCCCAGAGTTTTATGGAGCCTTCTAGTTCATTCTCAAGGGGGGCAGTGATTTTACTATCTGCCATCAATTGCTGCAGAAACAGAACACTTCTGCTTAATAAAAGATAAACGTTGAAAATAAACAATAACAAACATTGGAGGGACACCCTAGTTCCTGTAGCTAAAGTCAGCTCCAGAGGGTATATCTCAGGAGAGTGGTGGAATGTGCTTTTACGGCATTGCTGCCCTGAGAAGGTGAGAAAGTGCAGCCAAGGCAAGGAGAAGATGACATCAGGGAAGGTGTATCCTAGAGGTGCACATCAGTGTCTTTCATATGAGGCCAGTGGGGCAGCAGCTCTGCCCTGGGCTGCGAGGGCATCACTGTTAAAGATCCTCAGTTTTCATCCCTTATTCCTCCGAATGCCTTGTTGTTTTCAGAAGTGGGGACACAATGCCTGCCATTGCACTGACTCCCTTGCAGCTAGACTGCTGGGTTGGAGGAGGAATGAACTCACAGGATTAAGAAAGCCAAAGCAAGATGAGACATTTTCCTTCCTTTTTTGGGGTACTTCTGCTATCCAGCATGTTCCAGAGGGCATGCTTAACTCTGGGGTGCAGAGGCAAATGTCCACTCTGCTTTTACATAGTTGCTGGGGATCTGAACGCAGGTCGCCATGCTTGTACAGAAAGCACTTTGCAGACTGAGCCATTTCCCCAGACTCAGAACATGTTCTTGACTGGAAGAGGGAAAAAAGTAAGGGAAAGCAAAGCAAAACAAACAACGTGAATCTGACCTTATCTTACAAGCTATTAACCACAGCTCTGCCAGTGAGCAGGTCCACAGCTCACACCCAGGGAGATGAGGCTCTGGGTGATGAGTAGTCCCCAGAGAGCTGGGAAGGAGGGCCTCCTGGTCCTAAAGCCTTGGGAGCACCCTAAGACTTGGAAGGAATATATATTGGGTGTTAGCCAGGAAGCTTGGCCAGACTGTAGTAAGGCCTTAGATTGTGTCCCAATTTATGATAGTGAGAAAGGAAACCCCAAGTGAGACAGAGCCTTTGTCAGAGCAAGGGCAGACACCCGGGAAGAGGACAGAGGTAGGAGAGGAGAAGGGGGAAAGGTGGGGGAATGGCAGAGCAAGGGAAAAGTCAGGCAGTGAAAAACTTAATCCTGGACTTGTTGCATGACTCTGTCTGTTCAAAGTTGAAACTGTGTTCTGTCCCGCTCATGTGGTGAGAACAGCATGCTCCCCAGATAAGAGTCATATGGAACCTGCACCCTAGTAGTCAGAAACCACATCCAGAGGATTCCAGAAAAACCTGGCAGAGTCCCAGCTACCTGAAGACCCAGGACCAATTCCCAGTGCACTGCTCTGATCCAGGGCCTTTGCAATGCCCATCTCTCAACACGGTGTCCAGATGCCTGACTAACAGCAAGTTTGTAGAGTCAGAGTTGGCACGAGTCTACTACACACTCAGCTTCTTGAGCATCTGAGAGAACTGACCAAGCCCCCCCCACTCCCCAAACTCAAGATGGCCATTACTTTCTAATTTCCCCAAATCTCTCATTCCTTTTATAACAGCAATTAAACCTTTTTCCTCTCCTTTCTTTCCTTGTCATCACAGAAAGAGCCAAGGAAAATAACCAAGGTTTCAGCTCCATTAATTTTTCAGGGCACCATAAATTAAAGAGCAATTGCAACACAGTCAATTTCTTCAGGAAAATAACTCGCCGTAGCTGTGCTTTGGTCTAATTACATGGAAGGCTAAGTAGCACTATTAATACCCAGAATGGTGTGCAGCCCTGAGGGAAAGGGATAGGAACAGACAGGCAGCCACAGACCAGGGACGGAAGACAATATGTGTTAGGCATTACCAAGGAGGCTGGGCTCTGGGGAAAGCTGGGCTTGGCCACCACCCTTCTCCACTTGGGGCTCTTACCCGACTGATCCCTGTTAGTAGGAATTTATCACTGACCCACAAGTTCATTCATCTAACCAAATGCTACCATGGATGGATCCACCCATGCATGCATCCAGCGATCCATCCACCTACCCATCCATCCATTCCCTTACTCATCCACCCACCCATCTTCCCATCCATCCACCTTTTCCGATATCCATCTCAATCATCCACTTTTCCACCCACCCACCAATCCCCCATCCATCTATCCTTTCCTATGCTCATTCATAATCTATCAACCCAGCATATATTTTCAGCAAACACTTAAGATTAAAATGGTGAAATATAGATCTAACATGGCTACCTTCCCAGAGCTCAGCCCTAGTTTGTGTGATCTGGAGACTGTGATCAAACACTTCAGAAACATATAACTGTGTGTTAGCACCATGGAAGAGACACAGGACCCTGAAAAAACATGGAAGTTGGGACCATGCTGTTGTACTTCAGTTACATATGTTCATTAATCCAACCAACTGCCATCCATCCATCCATCCATCCATCCATCCATCCATCCATTCATCCATCCATCCATCCACCCGTCAGCCTGTCCATCTATTCATCTGCCTATCCATTTACTCATCCATCTGCCCATCCATCCATCCATCCATCCATCCACCCATCCACCCATCCATGGATGGATCCAATAATGGATTTATGCTGGCCATCACATCTGTCTCTCTCCTAGAGGCTGCTGAGTATTAGTTTCCATTGGCTGCTGTTCTGGCCTCTGTCTGGGTACAGAGGCAGGAGAAGAGCTTGGCTACCAGGCAGGGAGGGGCTGTGGTTCTTCTTCCTGCTGCTCTCCCTGATATCCACAGTGGCAGGCACTGCATAACTGTCACCAGGGCCAGATATCCTTCCTGGGACCATTCCTTTGCCTGCTATATGGTATGGTGGCAGGTTATTCTTTCATTCCAATACAGGTATATTCTGATCCTTAGAACTTGTGGTGACCATGCCCTTATATGGCCCCATATGGCTTTCCAGAAGTGTTTTTAGGATATGGGGATTATCTGGTGGGCCTGGGTGGAGTTGGCCTCTGTTTTCATGAAAGACAGGGACTTGGGGAGGGTTCAGATATGTAGTCATGGACATAGGTACACCAACAATGTTCACAAATGCCTGCAGGGGGCATTCTAAGGATGGACAGAGACTTCACCAGGCTGTCCTGGAAGATACAGCACTTTAACCCAAGCATGCAGGGTGGCGATGGCACACGCCTTTAATCCCAACACTTGGGTGGCAGAGGCAGGCAGATCTTTATGAGTTTGAGGCCAGCCTTGTCTACAAGAGCTAGTTCCAGGACAGGCTCCAAAGCTACACAGAGAAACCCTGTCTCAAAGAAGCAAAACAAACAAACAAACAAAAAACAAAGCACATGGTGACCACCAGCTCTCCCTAGAATCTCAGAGACACATAAATTCAGCTCAGAGTACTAATTTTACACTTCTGGCCTCTAGGTCTGTGGAAAATCAGACTTCTGTCATTTCTGTGGTTACTGGCCACCATGGCTACCACGTCGTAGCCCCCCCCCCCATACACACCTGAGCATCTACTAGCCTGAGGCAATGGAGGGGAGGCAGAGAGCCCAGCACCCTTTAGGATCTCCGTATCCAGCTCACAGGCCTCTGTGTGCCAAGGGTCACGGCCACCTCCATTTACTGTAACACACACCATCGATGTGAGACTCCCTGTGCTGATAGATGGCCACGAATGTGTCAATAAGGGCAACGTTGAGGTTCGCGCCTCCCAGGTCAAGCAAGGCTCTGCCTCGCCAGCTGGGGGTTCTGAGTGCCCTGATAGGAAAGCGGCTTCTGTCCTGATATTTGTCTGGTTGGGTCGTGCGACCTCACATCCCATGTCCTCTTACCTTGCTGTCCTTGGTGTAGGCAAGAACCTTGTCCTCCTCCTTCGGGTGGAAGAGGAGGGTCTCCACGAGGAAGGGAACTGGATACTTCTGGAAGGTGGTGCCTTCGTCGGTGCTGAGGAAGAGGCTCTGCTCCCGGTCACCGAGGGACGAGCTCACCAGGATGATCTGAAACACAGAATGTGAGGCTGAAATCGGGGTCACTGCTAAGAGGGCTGTTCTCCCTTACTGCCCCCCACTCTTTCATGGAGACCCTAGCAGGCCCCATGGCAGAGCTGAGACTTGACCTGGAATTTTGAAGTTCAAGGTGTCTGCCATACAGAAGGCAACTGTGGGTATGTGGGAAGTGGGTGATGGGAGTGGAGGTATCTGCCTGAAGAAGAGAATGATGAGTTAGATGGGGTAACCTAGAACTCAAAGGTGGGGTGAGGGGCTGATGGGGTGGGAAGGCTACTGCAAGATCACCACATCTGACTGACTAGTGTCCCCTGAAAAGATGTCTCCACACACTCAGCCCTGGGAGAGCGAGTGTTGAGAGCATGTCCTGCTCTAAGACCTTCCATGTTGTGTAAACAGTGGGTTTGGGTCTCTTCTTGGCCTGCAGAGGGTCCATTTTACCAGCAGCATTTGGCCCCATGTTGAGCACAAACACAGAGGGAGATGACTGGGCATGTAAACAAGACGACCTGCCCAGCGAAAAGACCTATTCCTAAAAGCAGACAGAGGTCACCCTTGAGACTTATCAAAGTAAACTGCCCCCTCCCCCAGAGTAAATGGACATATTAAATCACACCAGGAAAAACAGGTCAGGGATTTATCAGACACAGCAGACTGAGGAAAGGGTGAAACACCCTTACCTGGACTCTGGAAAGAAGAGGTCACCTAACACCATGATGGTGACCTGTCCTCTGACTCATGTGAGCATCAGGAGCATAAAGCCGAGAACTCCCAAGTGTCTTGAAGGCATAGGCTTAACTCAGTTCCCATGGTTGATACGGTCACTCCAACCGCCGTCCCCCCTCCCTGCCTGCCTGTTCGCCCATATGACCTGACATCTGTTCATCCTCTGGATCTGGTCCTGCCCTCCGCTTCACAGTTTGTGCTGTTCTGCACCTCTTTCCTGAAGTGTGATTGGCACGGAAGCTCAGCTCAGCTCTGAGCCCGTGGCTGACTTGGCAGCACAGCCCCCAGCATGCTTCATTATCTTGTTCGCACAGCGAGTCCCCTTCCACCCACATCGGCTGTCTGCTTGCCTCCAGCTAGATCTCACAAACTCCTTGAACTCAGCTGCGAGCTGCGGCCTCTTCGGTCCTCTGTCACCATGCTGTAGCCTACTGTTTCAGTGAGGGTTTCTATCACTGTGTTAAATACCATGATCAAAAGCAACTTGGGGCGGGAAGGGTTTGTTTCAGCTCACAACCCTCCGGTTGCTCCAACACTGAGGGAAGTCAGGGCAGGAACTCAAACACAGCAGGGACCAGGAGGCAGGAGCTGCAGCAGGGGCCTTGGAGGGCTGCTCACTGGCTTGCTAAGCCTGCTTTCTTACAGCACCCAGGATCACTCACACAGAGTTGGCACCACTCACAGTGAGCTGAGCTCTCTTACATCAACCATTGGTAGAGAAGATTTCCTACTCAGTTGAGGGTCTCTCTTCTTAACATGACCAAAAAGAAATAAGGACAAAAACATGTGCACATGCGTGCACATACATCTGTGTGCTATGCGACTGTGATCCGAGAGTTTATATTGGTGATTAAGATTGGCAGCTGGGCAGTTGTGGCACGTGCCTTTAATCCTAGCACTTGGGAGGCAGAGGCAGGTGGATATCTCTGAGTTCAAGGTCAGCCTAGTCTACAGAGTGAGTTCCAGGACAGGATCCAAAGCTACAGAGAAACCCTATCTCTAAAAACCAAAAACAACAACAATAACAACAAAAATTAGAAAAAAGAGTCAGTTTTTACCTTGACCAGCTATCAAGGGATTCGGCACTAGTTGGCAATTGCGGCCAATAGATTTGCTGTGGCCTGTGAATTGAATACTAGTCAGTATGTTCTACGTGAAGGATACAAACATCCGTCCATCTTCCGGACATAGCCGTCACAACAAGGACTTTACTTGGAAGCATGGTCACTGGTGATAAGTACAGGACCTCAAGAGAAAGCCATCCTAGACTTAGGGTAAGTCCACCGGCAGTGTCCCCATAAGAGGAGACAAGGGCACAGAGATGTGGACATGGGGCTGCTGGATACATGGCGTTAGAAGAGGCAGAGAGCAATGGTCCCCTGAACCTCCTGGAGTGGAATCCAGCACACCCTCCCTTGGATGCCCTGCCTTCACCCTGAGAGAACAGTCCGTACTCAGCCCTGTCACATACATCCTTAGCTGTGGCAGAAGCTCTGCCCGGGGTGATGGGGTGGGGGACATCACATCTGTCTTACAGTTCCACAACATATATTTTGTTCTGCTGGAGGCAGGTGCCTGAGGGGCTCACTGGAGTGGGCCATTTGGGAGGCTGGCAGCTTGGTCTTGTGGGGAATGCCACGTCCCTTTGATGTGCACACCATACCCTTCTGTGCTGCATCTGAGGTGACAGGAGACCCACAGGCTGGATGAGCACCTCACGTCCTGTGTGGCTCTGAAACTAGCTAATGAAACTCCATTACTGCGGTGGTCTCTGGTTCCACACTGTGTTCTGCCTCATCAAAGCCTCCTAAGAGGAAGTCACCATGGTACCCAGTTTTGTGGTGTCCAAGACCCTTGGGGAACCCTGGTGTAAGGCACCCCCTGTGCACTGAAGGCCACCTACCCACCACCTTTTAAACTTTTTATGCTGCAGAGTCCCCAAGGATACCTTCTCCTTTGGGCTTCTTGGGACTCCCCTCTATTTCATGGCGTAGTCCAGAAAGGTAGCCAAGACCCTGTTGTCACACTGTGGGTCACAGGAGGGCTTCAGCGTTGAAAGGGGCAATTGGAGAGCTCCTTATAAGCCAGACCTTAGGGTCAGGAGGTCTGGGTAAGCTGGGAAAGTGACCCCATCACACAGCTCCAGGCAAGGGGTGCCAGAGCTATTGGCTCTGTAATCCCTGTGGTGAAGGCAGTGACACGCTCTGCGGGGCATTATGGTGAAAAAGACCCTCTGCTGGGCCTGGGGGAACCAGCATAGTTGAGCAACACACAGCTCCAGGAGGGCGCAGGGCAGAGACCAGCCTCTGTCTGGATGCTGCCGCGATGGCCTTTCAGAGGTCAAGCTTCTCTGGAGAAAACAATGAAGGACCCATGAGGATCAGTGGGCTGCACAGAGTGCTTGCTCCGCTCTAAGTGAGCCAATGATAATTCCATCATGTCTTCTTTTCAAGGAATCTTAACGAGCTCCCTGGGAACATTAATTAGTCTCTTCCAGCATAAAGCCCACTATCTTTGTTCAGGAAGGCATGGGAGAGACTCTCCGTAACAGAGCAAAGAGATGAGCCTGCGCGTGCAGAGGAGCAGGGTACCTCAGGGAAGGGCTGCAGAGGGGCACTGAGAACGGATACAGGGTGGGAGCCGCGGGTGATGGATTCTGCGCCCTTCGTTACAGTGACTGGGTTATGGGAAGCACGTGGCACTCTGCATTGGCAAGTGATGTGGCCGCAAGCAGGAATGAGTGAAAGCAGAGAAAACCAAAGGCCACAGAGGAAGCCAGAGCAGAGGTCAGTTTAAAGTGGAGACTTAGGATTCCAGATTTTACTTAAATAAACTTATTTGTAATGGTTCCAGGTGGAAGATGTGCCCACTGTCACAATGAGGGCATAGAGGTCTGCCGATTAGTAGTATCTAAACACCACACTGGGCTCAGATGCTGCTGACTGCCTGGTTCTGACCCAGGACCTCATATCAGACACTGTGTGATTAGTTGGTCAGGTCTTCTTGGATCCCGTTGGGGACATTTTTAGCTTCGCCTGCTTCAATTATGTGGCTGTGGGGAGGCCTACAGACTGGTTCCTGCAGGGGTCCCTCCAGGGAGCCTCAGCTAGTGTGTTTTCCATATTCGTCTGTGATCTCCCAAGAAACACCACTGCGATGGTATTCGCTCAAGATCACAGAGGGTGGCACGGTCACCAGGACACCCTGTGGTGCCTGTGCCCTGCTGCCAGGTGGCCTCTGCCAGGCTCCTTTGCTGTGGCTCGCTTGTCTGTCCTCTTTGGAGTGGGATGGCGTCCTGCCTCCGAGGGTGAAACAGCTATGAAGTGACTGGAATTTTGCACTAGAACTGGCCGCGCCTCCCCTGCTGTTTACTTAATCATTCAGTTATATCGCCGGGGGCTCATGAATATTTATTTTACACTTTGCATTGTAATTCATAAACAGTTTTCCTCAGAGCATCCAGCTGGAGCTCTCAGGAACTTCCAGCTCCTCCCCGTGTCCCTCTGGCACATCCTTTTGTCCTTCCAAAGATAATTCAAACTATGTGTAGATACCTGGACAAGAAGAAAACTGACACAAGCCACCTAGACGCCCTGTGTTTGGCTCACCAAACACCCACTTAACATCCTTTCTCCACCCCAGATTCTGGGTGGGTGCACCCCTGGTTTGGCCAATCTTCTTCCCAGAACCCATATGCCCCTCATTAATGCTCTTTCCTGTGATGTATTCTGATGCTGCAATTGCTTGTCACGGGCCTCCTGTTTGAATTGCGTGCTCTGAGCAACTCCTGTGTTGTACCTCTAGTGACCACCAGCACAGGTGTGGGTGGGGTTGGCAATTGTTCCATCCTGGGATAGGGGATATAATGCATGCAAGGATGAGAGGAAGGCTAGCCCCACCTCCACTTGGACTCCCATAGGATCCTGTGTTTGTTTTTCTCTTTGGGAGAATATCTGCATGAATATTCAAGTAGCCTAGAGGTCAACAGCCAGAAAGTCTCATTCACTTCTTCCTCCTCACTGCTCCTGGTAGCACACATTAGTGAAGGCTCATTCATTCATTCATTCATTCTTCTATGGCTAACGAACTATGAGCCAGGGGACCTTCTCTGAGGAGGTGCACACAGGTGGGCCTTGAATGGGTAGATTTGACAGGCAGACTAGGGTAGTCCAAAGTCCCTGGCCCACCTCCCATCCCCATCCCAGGCTCCTGTATCAGTCAATCACCCTAGTTCTGTATTTCTGCAGTGGGCTGAGACGATAGGCACCTTGCCTTTCTGGGCATGTGCTGCTCCCTGCACAGATACATACCCAAGAGGATGGAGATGCCCCAACTCTGGTACTGATGACTGAGAAGCTGACCTTGAACTTCTACCATGATTCAAGACCACATAGGAACTAACCAAAGCTTCAAAAGTTCTTGTGTGCAAACTCCCAGGTAATGGAGACCTATCTGCAGGTGGCCCCACACCTGTCAACCTGTGCCCCAATATCTGCTTGTTAAATAGCTTCCTGTCCACCAAGGCTCTCTCCAGAGACTGCCTCTTCTGGAGACCCTCCCTGGTACAGAGTCAGTGAGGTTCCCTGACCCTCACCCAAATCACCTGCACCACTAACCTTGTGACCCCTTGTGCTCTCTCCAGGGAAGCCCCCCTACAGCGTGGCAGAGCTGGGTCCATCTGCTGTAGCCACATCCCAGCCCAGACACCTCAACCGACACCAAGTAGGTGCTGGGACTTCATTACTGAGTAAGAGCACTGGGCAGGGGCCACCACCCCCTCAGGTGGGCCCAGGGCTCTGTCTCGGTGACCCTGGGGTGAGAGGTACCAAGGGCCCAATAATCTCACCAGGGTCTATTTTCTGCCTTTGGGCTGGGAGAGTGAGCCAGGAAAGAGTGGGGGTGAGGTGCTGACAAGGATGGGAATACTGGGGCAAAAAGCAAATCAATTAGTAGCTCGCAGGCAGATTGTACTTCCAAATTGAGAGGCAGACTCTATTTTCAACGGTGTATTTTTACCGCTTTCTATTCTGGGGGAGACATATGGTACCTGAGCTAGGTCCTGGGGGCCGTGAGGCTGGGTTTCCTGAAATCAGAGGCAACATGTTCAAACATGCTGTTGAAATATTTGACACGTTCCTTTGACTGATGGCTGGGCAAATTAAAGCCCGAGCCTCCGGAAAGAGTAGTAAGCTGCAGGGCCCAGCACAGGGGCAGGGGCGTGGGACAGGGACAGGTATATTGGGCACTGAGAGCACTCAGCATTCCTGCCAACGAACTGCGATTGCCCTCACTTCTCAGAGGAGATGCTGAGGCCAGAGAGGCTGAGGGCCTGGTGTATGGAGCTCACTGCTAGTGTGACTGCACCAACTCCCCTCCCTTGATGTTCCTCTGCACCACCCAAGGCCTAGGGCACGGTTGCTTCTGTCTGGAAGGCAACTAACAAGCACCAGGGAGCTTGATACAACAGAAGATCCTTCAAAGGCCCCTCTCCCTAGCTCAAGGGCCAGAGATAACTCCCAGAACTCTACAAGTCACCAAAATGTTAGGGATGGATTTCTGACTGCATGAAGGCTCCATGGACCTCCCCCACCCCCAGTCAGTGCACACACATGGCCTGAGTCCCTATTGTGGTGAACCTCTCCTCCAAAAATACCTCTGTCCCTAAGGCCTGCAGAGACAGAGAGAGGGTCTCCATGTTCTGGAGCATTGACCATGTGTGACCCCACCCTGCTCCCCTGCTGCAGCAGGCAGATGGCTTCTATAGAATGTCAGCCACGCAGGAAGGGCTCGGGGAGCTCCTGGCAGAAGTGGGGGTAGGATGGGTGGCATCTGTGCTAGATCTCTGCCTTGGCCGTATCAGGAATCCCAGCTGCTTAGGGGTCGACATGCCTTCTTCTGGGCTCCAGCTTCAGTCAGCTCTCCTTCCTGTCTGCTGGGGTCCACGGGACACCAGTTTGTACCTCCTAGTTTGATGCATCCCTTTGACCATTTCCCTTGGAGGCTTCTTGCGGTTTCTCTGACCACAAGATGCTAGATGTCACCTCCCTGGTCCATTTCCTGCCATGAAACTTTCAGCCCGTCTCTTCCAAAAGGTAGCGCTAACAGCCAGCCTGCCCCAGTGGCACACATTGGATACAGTCACTTATGTGGGGCTTACAGAAAACAAAGAAAGTATACGTCATCTTTGCTTGCCAGAGCCCTGCCTGGCAGTCCCACAGACCTTCTCTCTCCATTACGTGCGTATGTGTGATTGTGTATATGTGTTGGGGGTGGGGCTTCCAGCCCAAGCTCAAGACTTGGTGTCACCTGTCTACTGAGCAACCTGTTCCTGGCCAGCCAGCTGGAGCCAGCTGGGAACTCAGGAAACTTGGTTTTGACGGCTGGAGATGCAGACAGTGGAGACAAACAGCGAGGCACCCACCCCCAGATCTGAAATTAGAACCTGCTAGAATCTCATCTGGGGCCGAGTGAGTCATGAGAAATAAGAATTCTCTAGCCCAGACCTTTCTCGTTCCCCAAGACTTGCAAATGGGGGGAGCACTGGTACACACAGGAGGGATCTCTAGAGTGGCAGAAGTGGTCTATTTGGTAACCCCTGAGAGAGTTTGCCTGAGATATGGCCTTGGGTAAACAAGAGGATGGGACCTGTGGAGCCAGGTGGGTTAGCTAAATGAGACTTGAGACAAAGGCAGCATGCCGGAGAGGATGGATGGCTGCTAAAGATGCCTTGTAGTTGGGATTCGGAGGCTTTGGTAGGGACTGAGTGACATGCACCACATAGAAGTCTCTGACCTGCTGGCATGGGCAGATGTGTATGGCTGTATCATTCACATGTATGTGGATAGGAGACAGAATGACTGGTTTAGGAAGATGACCAGGGGTCAGTCTGAGCCCCGAGGGTTCTTGGGACATGCCCAGGGGAGGGAGAGATCCTCAAGGCAAGCCTGGCAGGAAGCTGGCCTGGAGACAGGCATTTGAGGATGGCATGCCCACCCATGGGGCCTGGAGCCAGATGTGGCTTGGCTTACTCCAGGGAAGGTCATTTGGAGTGTGCTCTCTTGACTGCTTTGAAATGAGATAGTGTGACATGGAAAAGAACTGGCCTGATTGCCAGCCCATCCCCCCACCGTCATGACATGCTAGACTGAGCAGTCTTCACATGAGAGCAGACAGGTTGAGAGCAGACAGGTTGAGAGCAGGTTCACTGGTCTTCCACAGATTCTCTGGGCTGGCCCAGGGCCTTGCTCGTGCTCCCAGCTGAAAGGTTTCTGCCCCTGATCAGCCTCCCGGCCAACGCAGCAATCCAAATCAGACCACATCAAACCAAATTAGAAAAAGGCCAGGTTTAATGGGTAAAACGCTCCCAGATAATGCCCCCAGAAGATGGAGGAAAGAGACCAAAACCCATGTGTCTGTTTTATGGGGAGCAGTTTAAATACCCTGTGGGGATGGTCTTGAGGCATCTCCGGGGAGGAGCTCTGTTTGGTGGGCTTTCTGAGATGAGGCGGGGATTGGGGAGAAAGAGATGAGGGAGGGGAATGAGGTGGAACTTCTATCAGAACATTCCAGACTCTTTGGGTATATGGATGCTGGGGGCTGGGGTAGAGCTTCCACCAGAACACCAGCATCCTTCCCAGGACCAGCACAGGACGAGAGGACAGCTGAGACAATGGACAGCAGTTTCCAGTCTTCTTATACTCAGGTCTGCGACCTTCCCTCCAGTCTGGGACAGTCATCTTAACATGTGACCTTCACCTCAGCCCATGACCTTCACTCCTCCATCCTATCTACCATTTAGGGAAGCCTTGGGAGCCCAATATTAAACTCCTTTCCCATACTTGCTGTAGTTTCTGATTAAAGCCTTATGATGGATAGATCTAGAACTATTCTGCCAGTCAAATACCAGGATCTGGTCCACTCTCTCCCTGCTTACTGAACAATGCACACTCCATGCAGACCATTCTCTGTACAGAGTCCTGTCTTTGGTGCTCATGTCTTTGACTTCTCATCTTTGACCTACAAGATCCAGGACTTGGCTGCCTCATGACAATCTTCCAGCAGTGTGAGCTTGCTGTGAGCTAGAGAATTTGTTCCTGCATCAAGGTGACAGAATGGAAATATCTGCTGGGGCGGGATGCAGATGACACCTGGTCACAGCATGATTCCCAAGAGATCTGAGCTCCCATTGTGCAGAATACATCATGACAGTATCAGAGCGCCCTGGGCCCCCAGCTGGGAACTGCTGTACTGCCTTAGAAATTTACCAGGAGTGCTGAGAGACGAGAGGGCTCAGGGCATGAAAGCACTTGGTGTACAAACCCGATGACCTGAGTTCAATCCCTGGGACCACGGTTGGGGGAAAGAACCTACCAACTTGCCCTGAGACCCCTATATGTGCACTGTGGCATACATATGCCCACCACCCCCGGGAAGGAAGGAACAAACAAATCCACCAGGAGCTAGCAGGCTACAGCAAGAGTGGATAGATGGTACTGCCTGTCCATCTCGAAGCAGGGACACAGTTGGTTCTCAGCTGGGTGCCTCAACTGCCCTTACCTGACAGCAGTGACTTCTCTGTTGCTAGAATAAGTATCATGACTAAGGCAACTCTGAGAAGAAAGAGCTTATGTGGGCTCATGGTTCCCGAGGGTTAGAGTCCATGATGACAGAGTGAAGGCCTGGCTACAGGAGCAGGAAGCTGAGGACTCACAGCCTGAACCACAAGCATGGAGCAGAGAAAATGAACTAGAAGCGTCTTTAAACTCTCAAGGCCCACCTCCAGTGAGATACTTCCTTCAACAACTCCCACTCCCTAAGCCTTCTTAAGCTGTGCCACCAACTAGGGATGAAGTATTCAAGTGCCTGAGAGTATGAGTAAGATCTCCTTCACCACCAAACCTAGAGAAAGGTTACTGTAGGAGGGCAGCTTGGCAAAATTGTTGCCATGATAGTCTCGATAGAGACCAGCCTGAAAGTAGGCCTGAGTTTCGGTTAACCCAAATGCAACACCTGACTCCAAGAAAGACTACAAACTGAGACCAACCAGGCACCACCAAGGAATGAAGCAATCAGCATCCAAGGGGAAAAGACCTAATGTTCCAATCATTGTAGATAGGATCCCCAGATGTCCCTTAGCCCAGCACACACCCGTCTCCTTTCACCAAGACACGCCTAGATAAATGTCAGCCAATCAGTGGTCAGGAACCTTAGAAATCCCTCACCCAAACCTCTACTATGATTAAAAAAAAGCCCACCCCCAACTGAGCTCGAGACCCTCTGAACTTGTACCATTGTGTCAGACACACAAAGGGTCAAAGCACAAGTTTGAATAAAGACTCTTTGCCTTTGCATACGGATTCAGACTCCTTGTTGGTCTTTGGGGGACTCTGTGATCTGGGCATAACAGTTACTTCAGAGCTTATGAAGGAAGGGAGGGGGAGAACTGGGCCCAGAGGTAGTGATTGACAGGATGCAGGGTGCGGGGGTTGTGGAGGCACCATACATAGGATTCCTGTTATTTATCTACATTAGGGCTATGTGGAGTGTTGGGATCACCATGGTGACCAAAGAGCACAACCCCCTCAACCCCATCTTCTGGACAGAATGTATTCATCAACACAAATGGTAGTCTTTCAGAGCAGCCTGGGTGGGAGATGCCCTTGTCTCTCTTCCAGACAGAGGAGCAGGAGCCTGGAGGGGAAATGACTTACCCAGGGCCACACAACCATAAGCTCCCATGTTGATGCGTGGGTGGCTCTGCTTGCCGTCTTGCTATCCTGCCTCTGTGTGAACGCTTGCGCCGGTGAGCAGCACCCAGCGCTGATTTAGTTAAACAGCCACTCAAACACCATCACAGATGTGATTGCCAGTTAAGGGCTGGTTCAGCTTTAATTACTGACTTGACAATTGCTGAAATGCCAAGAACCGTCCCTGGGCACACTTGTAAACTGAGAGGAGGGGCCTGCTTTCCCCTTGGCCAGGGTCTGCCTTGAAACCTGGCACCTGATCGATAGTCATCAAAGACAGAAGACGTATTTCAGGAGACATAAAAGCAACTCACCCTCACGTTCTACAACCTTGATTTATGGGTAATCTTGTCAATAACATGAAACTCAAGGCGGGGCCATTGTTGAGACCTCTGCTCTCTGAGGGGCTGGGCATGGCGGCCCTGGAGGGAATGTGGCTTAATTGCGTTTGTTTGCCTGTCTGAAGGCATCTCGCCGACAATGCAAAGAAGCTCATTTGCCTGGGCAGAGTGCGGAGGATGGTGAATTCTCGGGAGTGACTGTGTTTTGTGAGATTGTCTTTTATCAGGACAGTTGTGCTAACTGTGTAAGATTAGATCAGTGAACAATTTGTTCATTCATCTGCCCTAATTGAACAACGGAAGGCGAGGGAACGCGTGGCAGCACCGTTAGTATTCCGGCTTTGCAGAGCTGACTGCGCCTGGGTAGTGGTCCCTAAGGCTTTCGAGTCAAACATTCACAACCAGAGGCTAGGATGCCATTGCCACCCCTAGTCCAGGTGGCTAAAGCACTTCCTCAGCTCGACCGTTCTGGTCATTGTCCCTGGGGGTGGGTGATGGTGACCCAGAGCCACTTGCCCTGCCCTGCCCTGCCCTGCATGTTCACTTAGGAACCGTTGGTCGTCTGCTCAGAGAACCCAGTGAGGATAGAGCTGAATGGCCCACAGTGCAGCTCCCTCTTTGGCCCTCACTGTCGCTTCCTCTTTGACCCTTACAGTGGCAGCTTCCTGTATGGCAGGAGAAGAACCTTACACAGGAAACCCCAGTCTCCAGCCATAGCTGATACCTTGAGTGACATGGCGGTGGCACACTGATTATTCAGCGTGGACAACACAGGCGACAAATTATCCGGCTTGGATTAGTGCTTACTGTGTATTGGTCCCAAGAACCTGGGAACAAATGGCTAACTGAGGTGCCTGCTTACGTATCAGATCTGGCTGCCAGTTTCTCTCAGAACAGCAAGTATCTGTTCCAGCGTCCTGGCTCCTCTTAGGGACTTCTTGCCCCTCCCGCTCCCCCAAAACTCTCCAGCCCCTGAGCTTCACTTCCCTCCCTCAACTTCTGATTCCTATACAACTCATATACTTTGGCCATGTGCTGTCCTGGTTCTGCCCTTGGCTTCTCTCATGACCCTCTACTCTTGGCTCCTGGTCCCCTCTCTTTCCCCTCTCTCTTCTCTTTCTCTCTCCCTCTCTCCCTTCTTATGGCTTGGTCCATTCTGCTGACCATGTTTAGTCTTGGCTCTTCCAGATGTCTCCAGCTGTGTTCTCCCTCATATCTACAATAACACCTTCTCTTCAACCACACCCAGGACAATCACACACATCCTCGTTTCCATCCACCGTGTGCCAGGAGTAGACAGAATGCTTTCTGCGTCTTTTAAACGGTGCTCCACTGAAGTGAGCCAGTCCTTGCAGGCGTTTAGATAGGGATCTCCCTAAGGCCCATGCGTTGGAGGCTTGGCCCCCACCCTGTGTAGAAGTGGTGGAACCTGTGGGGAGGCTCGTGGGGGGGTGTGACCTTGAAGGGGACAGGACCCAAGGCCCCTCCTCTACATTTTTCTCTCTTTGCTTCCTGGCCACCATGGGGTCAATAAGCTACTTTTGCCATAAGCTCCTACTATGGTATATCCAGTCAGAACAGGGTTGCAGCAGCAAAGCCAGTGGGGCATGGACCTCTGGGAGCCACACAAACTTTACCTTCTTAAAAACCAATAATTTCAAGTATCTCAAGACAGCAATGCCCAGGTCCCAGAGACAGCAGCTCCTCTCCCAGCCACACAGTGTCTGGCAATGTGGAGCCTGGAAGTAAGCAAGGTGGTCACTCTGACACCCACCTACAGAGATGAGAAAGGACACACACGAGGAGCCCTCCAGTCCTTTGTGTCCACCCTTAGCTGAACTAGAGAGTGAGTGCTGTCAAGATCCTTGGCTTCACAAGGCAGACTGGCAGACAGACAGGCAATGTCAGACAGGTAGAAACAAGCAATGTGAACTCAAAGAAGGACTCAGGCCCTTAACAAAGAGGGGTTGGGAGGCCCCATGCTGTCAGGAAGAGTTTTTTTATTATGTATACAATACTCTGTTTGTATGTATGCCCGCGGGACAGAAGATGAAGGCACCAGACTTCATTACAGATGGTTGTGAGCCACCATGTGGTTGCTGGGAATTGAACTCAGGACCTTTGGAAGAGCAGGCAATGCCCTTAACTGCTGAGCCATCTCTCCAGCCCCTGTCAAGAAGAGTTTTAACGAAACATAAAGGAGAGCGGATGGGTCAGGAGACCCATCTTGCAGCAAGGTGATGAGGAGGCCATGGTGTTGGAGGAGGCCAAGGCCTGAGCTGCAGCCATGTGACAGGGAAGCACCAAGCCACAAGGCATGGAGGGAGGCAGAGAGATGGTACAGAGATGGGATACGGACCAGAAAGAACAAGATCCACAGGTCAGTTGGATCAGACAGGGCAGTACCACAAAAAGCTCAAACACGGTGAGGATGGAAGGTCCTGCTGACATTCTGTATACGTCACTATGTCCAAGCCTCATCACGGGTGTTCTGAGTCAGTGGCAGGGTGTGGTGTCTGAGCCTTGTCAGTGGTGGGATGTGTTGTCTTGCAGCCCCATGGTCAGTGGCAGGGTGTGGTGTTTTTGAGTCAACTGAATATTGGTGGTAGGCTATTGATGTCTTAAGGCATTAGTAGTGGTATATTGGTGTCTGTATATTGATAACCAGTGGTGGGGTATTAATAACTGGCAATATGGGATGCTGGTAGCTCTGATCACTAGTGGTTATGGAACTGAGGTACTGGTAGTCACAGAAAGGCATGACTTCTAATGTTATCATGTAGTCCTTGAACATGGCAGTGGTGGTGGCCATGTGTTTCGCCAGTTCCTTCTTGTCTTTTTGTTGGGAAAGGAATGGTGACATCATTCTCAAGAAGAGGGCTCTGGAGGAGATTTTCCAAGGGCCCACAGACACTGCAGGGAGACTACAAGACCAGAGATCTGACCAAAAAGGTGTCCTGAGAGAAAGGGTGCAAGTTGTTCTGTACCCAGAGTCCTCCCAGTGGTGGCCTGGTCATGGTCTCTTCCACAGGCATAAAACAGAGGGCAAGACTGGGTTTGGATGCGAATCAGGTAAGGTAAGATGGTTCCAACCTCCTCTAAAATTCAATGACACCTGAAGCTCGGCCCTGGTTGAGTTGCAGAGATGGAGCTGGCTGAGGGCAAGCTTGACCATGAGGGATTTATGATGGGAAATCATCACCTGTATCTCTGAGCTTCGCTTGAATGCTCCTGGTGATGGGACGCCTCCCACCTCTGCCTGGACGTTTCTCTCCTTACCAGGACCATCCCAGCAGAGAAAGAGCTGTGCGGGCAGCACACCTGAGCTGACCTCTAGCTATGTGAGTCCACGTGGCCTGGAATCAGTTCAGTGACCCTGGGAGGCTCAACCCAAGCCTTGGAAAGCAAGAAGGCACTGGACAGCCTCTCTTTGTCTCTTCTATCTCCTGAGCTTCAGGCTGGGGTTGGAGAAGGGCAGGGGGCGGGTATTACAGCTTGTCAAGGAACGTGCCAGTCTTTCCCTAATTAAGGCTCCTCTGGGCATCTCTCCCTCTGGAGGACCCAGGGAAGAAGGGCTGGGCTTCAGGGCAGGACGTAGTACTCTTTACCAGAATGCCATTAAATTAATCCCAATCATGCTAATTATAACTCATAGAATTGCTGGGACACTGGGGAGATGTGACAGTGTGTGAAACGCAGGTGTAGCAGCCACACTGACACCCTGAAGTCAAGGTGACAGGTGTAATTCACTGTCACTAGATGTCCGGCCATGTCACATGTCCACTCTTGGTCCCTCCCAAGATGCAGAGCCTCATGATCCCCATTTTCCAGAGAGGTTAACACTCTTCTCTGAGGGTGCCCAGCTCTGTGAGTGTGGCTGAGCAGGTGACAGGTGACAGTGTTTCTAGCCCCAAGCCTTGTCACAGCTGCACTGCCTGCTTTTGATCTATTCTTTGTGCTTCTCTGTAAGATTTTGTTCAGCAAAAGAGCTTCACATGTCAGGAAAAACATGTTCTACACTTCTGAATTCATCATGATTGCCCTAGTGCATGTGTACACACACACACATACACACACACACACACACATACACACACACACACACACACACACACACACACGGGGGGGGGGCAGAGGGAGGGCAACTATAGGTAGCTGTGATAGGTAGGTCCTGGAAGGACCTGTTCATGGTTCTTTTGTCCACTTCCGCATACTCCCTTCCATAGGCCAAGCTCTAACTGGGCATCTGCTGACATCCCACTACTCACAGCCAGTGCCAGCAAAGCCTCTAGAAACTGCTTAGGCATCTCCTCCCCTGGGCAACAGTGGATGGTGTCACAGAAGCCTGGAGCAGATTCTTACCGCTGATCTACTATGCGGATGCCGGCTCTTAGCTATGATAGGTCAGAGTAGCGGATTGACTTCATGGGCAGCAGGAAGGGGAAGTACTTGGGGAGGCTTGGAATCATCAGATTAATTGATTGACACAATACAATTGACCTGACTGGCTGCCAGTTGGGAGACAGGAGCATATATGCTGAAAAGGGAGCCCTGCCATGGCGTTCACTGATGAACTCCCATCGCTGGTCTCAGCTTAGGTTCTAAACAAGGCAGAGAACTCCCATTGCTGCCTCACAGGCCTGCAGTGGGAGCCACAGAGGCCAGAGTTGTTCACAGTGCCAGTGTGTGTAACTACACATTGACCCAGATGATAACAGACACTTGGCACCTGATGGAGACAGCGGGGGAAGAACATGGCACACGATGCGTGATTCAGTGATGTGGAGAAGGGAGATAATAGCCTTTGTATGACATTGGCAAAACTTTCTGAGGTGCCTTTGGGAGGTAGTCACAGGAGCAGAAAACAATGTCACAAGATGGAGACCCCCACGATGCCAGTGGGTCACCAGGTGGAGGAGATGTCATTCCACAGCTTGGAATCTGAGTGGACACTGGGGCTGGGAAGCCCTGGGGTGTTAGGTGGTATCTGAAGTGGTGATGGTGAGATCTCAAAGGACAGAGGGAAAGCTGGGGAATCAACGACCAACTCAAAAGGACTTCCTCCACGGAGCACGTCTCACTCCTCCACTTTAGCACCGCTCGTCAGGACCTTGGTTTCAGAGTCTCCCTGCTCTGACAGTCCTAGGGCTGGAGAGTACATGGTGCTGACTCCACTTCTGCTTGCCCAGAAACCAGGTACAGGAAGAGCTGTCTAAAGGCTAAAGGCTTGCTGCATCATTGTGCATGAAGGAGTGCACATGTACGTGTGGGTGGAGGGCTGTGTATGTATGTATATATATGCATATATATTGATAAGTAGTGAGTAGATGACTATACAGACAGATGACACATGCATGATGGATGGATTCATGGATGAACATATATATATATACATATAATATGCATACATACATATAAATGTAGTTTGTGTGTGTATGTGTGTGTGTGCACAAGTAAATACTTGGAAGGGTGAACAGAAACACAAATAGGTAAGACAATCAACTGGCTTTGATTATGCAGATCAATAGTAGGGAGTGAGTGGTGAGTAGATGGATGGGTGGATGAGTAGAAATGTAAAAGAGGGGATGGTGGATGGATAGAAGATGATCAAATGAGTGGGAAATGAGTTGACGGGTAAAGAGTGAATGGGGAGATGGATGGAATGGATGGATAGGTAGGAGGGTAGAAGGTGGATACTTGGGTGGATGGATACGCAGTTGGGTGAGTGGATGGATGGAAAGGTGGGTTGATGAATGGATGAGTAAATGGGTTTGGTGGGTGGAAGAATAGATGAGTGGATGAGTGAACAGAAGGGAGCATAGCTGAATGGATGAGTAGACATGGATAGGTGGATGAACAAGGGCAGAAAGATGGGTGGGTAGGTAAATAGGTGGAGAGTATGTAGCTCGATAAGTGTGGTGTGGGATGCAGTGTAAGGGTGGATGGATAAGTGGATGAATAGGCAGTGAAAGAATGGAAGTTTATCATCTATTCCAAGTTTTGTGTGCCTCCTTCTCATGAGCTACCATTCTAGGCACTACTGAGCCTTGTCTCTGGGCCCTGGCTCCTCACCTTTGCTGAGGGGTTTAGTGGGTCATATGAGGGCCTTGGGGAAGGCCCAGGAAGGCTGCTTTGGGGGAGCCTGGAGTGCTGTGAACCACCGTGGAGCTTGCTTGCCAGAAATCACATCCAAAATGCACATTGAAGAAACATAATTTCCACATGGCTGGTTTTAAAACCAAGTAATTAAATGGTTTTACAGTCGGTTTTTAAAACAAGCTCTTTGAGTTATGAGCATAAAACATGTCTCCGTCATGTCCAAGTCGCTCTGCCTTGAGATTTCCAGCGCCCTGGGTTTTATAATTAGGTTGCACGGCAGCTCCATCGTGGCTGGGGCAACTTTGCAAAACTCATTTTGTGGCTTGATGTGGCATAATTAGCCCTAGAAGTTCTCAGGGAGGGATTTACCTGGGCACGTCTTATAAGGAAACTGGAGGGGAGCCAGACCTGGAGCTGTGAGGGAGGGCATCTGGGGAGACATTGCTCTCAGCATGGATGGGGAAGGCTCGGGATGCTTCCAGATGAAAGCCAGTCTCTCCCCGAGTGTGTAACTGGGGTGATGTGCCACCACCTCAGCCACCGAGCTTGGAGGTCGCTGGCAGGCTTGACTCCATTCCCCAAAACATGTCCTCAGTGGCTGAGCCTAGGGGAAGCAAAGCTGCCAGCCCATAGGATGGCCTGGATAAAATTTTCCAGTAAACGAACAAATGCTTAGTATAAATATATGTATGATATTTGAGACACAGTAAGAATAGTTCATTGCTTATGTGAAATTCAAATTTAACTCAGTTCTTTCTAAACTTTTTATGCACACTGCACTTGAGTCTCTGGCGTGGGTTCAGAGCCCACCGGTCCCCTGTGGCCAGTGTGAGGCCAGCTGTGGCTCCTTATTACCTATGATGAGTGGCAGTCATTGTGAGAGAAGAATTTGGGTCTAAGTGGTGTCAAGGGGTCCGTCAGTCCCTGGGGGAAGGGAAGTGGGGACTTCATGCCAGCATCACTGAGCATGGGGAACCAGTTGGCAAAGCTGCTTTAACAGAACGTGGCTCAAGAGCCTGGAAGAGCGACGTGTGCAGCAGGAGTGGGGACAGTAGGCTGTAGGCCACATGTCCTTCCCTCCCTCTCAGATATCCCGGGACACAGCAGCAGCCTGCAGTCTGGGGAGCAGCACTGACCTGGGCTTGGGTCAGGGCAGGGGCCTGGGTTTAAAAATAGCTTCTTCCCAAGGTCTCCCCCTTTTCTACCTTTCAAAGGAGGAGCTGTGAATGACACGGGCCTGCCATAGGGCACTCTGAGTCAGCCCCGACTTTTGTCCCAATCATCCTGGGCCCACAGGCTAGGACAAACCTATGACGAACGCACGTGAGAGAAACCGGAAGTATGGACGCGCTGTGGCACTGGGGTGGCTCACACTGCAGCACACAGCTCCTTTACGCCAGGCCGGACTCCTGGCAGGTTCTGCTGGAAGCTGCAGGTTTACTGAGGACGAGGATCTTTGGTCCTACCTGGGCATTATACCTACACATGGGGACACTGATGGCTTAGGCTGAGGCCTGTCCTGGAGGCAGCCGTGGGAGCTCGCCTGGACATCCAGTAGAGATTTGGAGGCAGGTGTTGTCCTCTTCTGCTGACCCCATGTTCCCTCTCTGTCCTCCCACACCCAAGCCTCTTTCCTTCCACTCTGTAGCCAACCACCATGAAACCATCTTGGAGTCCCGTCATGTTCTGTCTGGGTGATCTCACCATTTCATGATCCAATTTCAGTGTCCTTTCTCAAGGTGCTCGGCTTGACCTCCAGCTCCACCTCCTCCCATGTGCCCAACAGGTCACCCACCGTTTCTCAGCTCTCCATGCCATACCCCATGAAGTTAAACCCCAGGCTCCCTAACACATCCAACAACAGACTCACAAATAGAGGCCAGGACCAAGGACAAGGCCAGAGTCCCTCTCTGGATCACGGGTGCCCACTGTGGGCTCAGGCAGCTGCTTCTGGAAGCTGCAGGGCACTGTGTCTCGGCCCAAGGTCCTAGAACTTCCACCCTGACTCCAGCTCCCCCACTACCCACAATGGCAGTCAAAGGTCACAAGGGGAGGACGTTGGGGCAGTCATGCCATATACAAATACCGAGATGACCTTTGCCTGGCTTTCCTGTGCCGTGGAGAACAGTGAATCTTTTAATTTTCTCCACAAAACCATTCAAACCAACTTTTGCTTGTGGCTACAGGAACACAAAGACCAAGGAGCTGGCAGTAAGCAAAACCATGTATTTCTATGCCCAGGCCACTTCCAGAGGGACTTTGATGGTGGGTTCAAAGTTCACAAGTCAACTTGAAGAAGACCATGCCCCCCCCCCCCCCATGTAATCCCTGCAACTCAGACCACGCACTGGCCACTCCATGGGTGTGATATCAGCTTGAGGACAGGAGAGAGACAGGTGAGCAGACCCCAGGCCTCTCAACCTCTGTCCCCGACTGCTTCATCCGCACCTGGCAGACTCAGCAAACAGCACCTCTGTCACACAGGCTTCAGGTGATCCACCCAGGCCTTGGTGTCAGTCTTTAGAGGTGACAGTCCTAGGGAAGGTTTGTCCTGCCCCTCAGTCCCTCAGCAACCTTTCACAGCCCTGGTAGCTGCCAACAACCCATCCCTTCCTACGTGTGCGCCCTGGGAGGGCTATTCACGGTGCTGCTCAGGGGAGTGTGACAGGCGGAGCTGCCTTTCTCCTCTCTTGTCCCTGCGACTTTGCGTGGGTTGAAGGCCAGACATCTTTATGAACTTCTGGGAACTCAGTGACTGAGGGACACTCCAGTGCACAGTCTTGTTCTTTGTGTGTGTGGGGGGGGTTTCTGCCTGCTACCGAGACCCCCTGTATTCTTTCTCCCCCACCCAGTGAGAAGTTGTTTCCCTGAGACTCCAGATGCCAGGCTTGGTAGCAGGGCAGCCACCCTTTCCTCTTGCAGTCCATTAGAACTGGTCATTCCTGCTTTCTGGGTTTTAGACCCTTCAAGAGGCCCACAGAAGAAAAGGATCTACCAGTAAGACAGGGTAGACACCCCTACTACTTTGCCATAGTTTTTGAGGCACCCATGCACCACCCCCAGGTGAAGATGTGGGACCAGAGTGAGGACAGAGGACTCGGTCCCCTGAGGTACAGACCCACAGCTTCTGAAGAGTACAGCCCTGGGTCCTCATCTTTGTCCCTTGCTGATGTCATGTAATTGGCACAGTGATGCAGTGCACCTTGGAAGGGAACACACAGGGATGGGTGGCATGGTGAATGGGACATCTAAAAGCCATTTCTCCACAATGTCCTTGGCTAGTGCCCAATTGACTTCCCTGAAAGCATTTGAAAGCCAGTCATCTTGGTGCTGGTAGGAGCTCCAAAAAACCCTCTGACACTGTGAACTCTCCTGAGCATGTCCTTCTAATAGGCCTGGGCCGGAGAAGCTGTCCAGAGCAGGCGTTGGCGAACTAATCACCACCTCACCATTACAGAGCAGCGTCTGCTGGTCACTTCAGTCAGGGACTCACCAGCGTTTCCACCCGGACAACAGCCAAGCAATGTTGGTGCGGTGGCAATGCCAGACACAGAGACCAGGGTTGGTTTGTGGCACTGGCTCACAGGGCTAGAGGGACTCTGTGTGACAGACTGAGGGTAGGATAATGAACTAAGATACAGAAATGGTGCTATGCGGATATGTCACAGCATCTGTCCTGGACTTGGCCCCCTCATCTCCCACAGCACGTCACAGGGTCACTTCTGTTTTGCTCCTAGGAGCCTTCACCACCCTTGCTGCTGCTCTGTTCAGTATGTCATCCTGTTGTTTATATGTAGTCTGGGGGCCATGGACACAGAGCAGGATATGGTTCCCATCATTCAGGAAGCTCAACCCCAAAACTACAAAGACCAATGAAGGCCAGGAGGGAAGAAGCCCCAGAGGCTGGGGATGGGGAAGAGTTGGAAAGGGAATGTCTGAACTGCAAGCATCTGGAGTACTGCCTGGAAAAGGTGACAGCAGAGTTGAATGAAATCCTGCCAAGACTAAGACTTTTCTGGGAGCGGGGAAAGTTTAGCAGGCTGGGCCTCTGGCGGTGTGAAGGGCAGATCTCTGAGGACTCCAGGCTCTGTCTCCTGCTTGCTAGTCTCAAGAACAGAACTGCTGAATGGTACCATCCCAAGCTAAGAGGAACCAGCAAAACCAGCCTATTCTATTCCAGCCAGCCCGAGGCCAAGTGCATCTCAGCACCCAGGGTGGGGAACCCAGGCTTCTCAGAGCACTTTGCCGAGAAACGGCAATGAAGGCCACCAGTTGGGACTCTCTCTGCCCTGGGTAGCTTTCTCCCCCGGGGCCTGGCTGTGGTGGGGCCCAGCTTCTGCTGTCCCAGGTTGCCTGTCTAACCAGTCTGCTTGTGGAGGGCTGGGATGTGGCTCAGTGGGTAGAGCGCTTGTCTAGCGTGCACTCAGCCTTAAGTTAAATCCCAAGGGCTGCACAAACCAGGTGGGGTGACACATGCGTGCAATCTTAGTACTTGGGAGGCAGGTGGATCAGAAAGTTCACGGTTATCCCGTCTGCTACAGAGAAGGTTCAAGGCTAGTTTGGGCTACATGAGCTCCCGTCTTAAAACAAAGGACAAAAAAACCCGCTAACAGGCACCAGTGTGTTCTAGCTTCATGAGTTCAGGGCCATTCAGGCTGTAGGGCAGGAACATGGACCCTGTTCCCAGGCTTGAAAGCTGCATAAACCAAATATGGCAATTTATAAAGATGTAAAGGTAGGGTCTATGGTGGGGTGCTGTCTTTTATTTATAACAAAAAGAAAAGAAGAAAGAAAGAAAGATTGATTCTATGTCTTTAGCCACAGAATCATAAGAGAAGGGGAAGAGACAGGCAAATATTCCCAAAGCAGAGAGGCTCAGTAAGAGGGTGGGGCTTCTAGAAAAGGCCACTGACCAGCCTGTCAAAAGTCCTTCCTTGGGAGGCACAGGGTGGAGGCAGGGTGGGAGTGGCGGTGGCAGGATTGCGGGGGTGGGGCTGGGGTGAGCTGAGGAGGGTGAGAAAGGGGCAGTGCCAGTTGGTTCTGGCAGGGCAGGGAAGGGGGTGGAAGGAAGGAAGGTCCTGGAGCAGGAATGACCCCTGGTGGCTGTTATAGGCTGGGACTTTTGCCTGAGGACACAAGGAGCTGTGGGGAGGGGGCTCTGTGGCTCTGTGGCTGATTCCTGCCCTGCTTAGACACTTGGGGCAGTCTTGCCAAACTGGGAGCTGGGAACCTCCTCCACCTCCCCACCCTGCAGCTGTCTCCTGAGGGACAGAGCTGTAGTCTCCCGCAGTGGCAGTCTTCCCTGACTAGGGACTATCTTGTCCCCGACACAGAAGGAAGCATATAGAGGGGTCCCCCTAGGACTCTCTTCACATCTCTGTGCCTCAGTTTCCTCACTGGGAGTGAGTGTGAGAGCTGCCTTCCACAGCACTAAAGGAGGGAATGCAACAGCCTCCGCTGGCTTCACAGCGTCTGCTCAGGGCCCTCCGGGCTCTGTCCTCTCTGTGCCAAGAGTTCCCTCAAGCGCTGTCCCTCATTGCACACCAGCTCTTGACCCCTCAGATGGGGTCATTCAATGACTATGATTTGAGAAAACAAGAAACGAGATCCACTTATGCCCTGGCTGCTCCCATTCCAGTAACTGAAACCAGCCCTGGCGAGGTCTCCACTGCGCTTGCATCAGGGGCCGCTTACTTGTGGAGTGAGAGGGAGGACTGGGGCAGGAGAGAGGAGGCAGGAAGGTGGGGGCAGGTAGGTAAGGTGGGTTGGGGTGGAAGGGTGGGTTTAAGAATGCTGGGGCACGACAGCTGGCGTAGGAGGCCTGAACAGGCAGGTTAGGACAGGAGGCTGGGGCAGCTGGGCAGGGGTTTGAAGCTAATTAAGTGTGTGATCTCAGATCTCGGTAGACTTCCTTAGCTTGTTGTCCCAAGTCCTTCCCCTATGTCACCTCTGAAGCTGCTTACTAAGCAGCTACTTGTCCTCAGATCCTGTCTAAGGTCTACTGCTGTGTGACCTCAAGCCAAACACAGGAAGACCACATCAGTCAGAGCCAAGCTCACTATGTATGATTGAGGGCACTCGGAAGAACCCCTGGGGAGACAGGCAGCAGGAAGGACTGAGCCCCGGGATGAGGGTTGGGAACCCACATCTAGTTGGCCACTCCTTTACCATGGGATCTGGGAATACGGGCTTCCCGAGGAACCCTGGTCCTAATCAACAGAGTGAACAAGGATCCACACTGGTGGACCCCAGCAGCCTAAGCCCCAGTCTGGAGTCAGAACCTTGGCTGGACCTCAGATCCACCCACAGCTGGGCGTGACTGTCTTGGAGTAAGTCTGCCGTCTTCTGTGCTCTGATTTGTCTGTGGGTGAGCATAATGTTTCTGTGTCTACAGCCGCTGCGGGGATGAGGCGACATTGTTTCGGAACATCAGGCACCCAGACACAAGGCAATTTTTAAAGACCATCTGAATACAAGAAGGGACAGATAGAAAAGCTGTCAGGAACATGTGTGTTACCTAGACCAAAGCTTCAGCTGCAGGCCATGACCCCATATGGGGCTGAATAACTGAACATGCTTTCTGAACTTGCAACAGTGTGAGGCTTCAGAACAGGCCACAGCCAAAGAGTAACTTCAGAGTCAAACGTGTCCCAGATCTCAGGTGTTCCTGGCAGTGCTGGCCCAGGGAGTGGTGTGTGTTTTCAGTGCAGCCTGGGATCTAGACATACAACACACACACTCTGCCATACCACACAACGCCAACAGAGCCTCCTGAAGCATTTAGGTCTGCATTCACGATTATCGTGCAATACAAGCTCACTGATCTGTTGCATATACAGCTTGTGCCCTTGTGGACACATTAAGGGTTTAATTACAGACAACAGAGACTTCTGCTATTTTCCCATCACCACTCCTCAGCAGGAATTAAAACAGTATATCCTTGGATTGTACCATGTTAGATATGCAAGCCCAACCATGTCAATGTGCAAGTTTGCTTTGTTCTTTAATATGGTAAAACTGTACATATACTCTAGAATTGCTTCAAAGTTAATTGTTTGTGGTTCATCACCAGTGCGTTTTTGATTTGTTTTCTTATTTTAAATACCTATTTATCCAGTGTAACAAACGTTTCTCAGTCAAAAGGGGGTCTCTAGCAGAAAGTGTGAGGACGTCCATGACCTGGGAACCAATGGCAGTGGTAGGAAATTGAAGGGATTGACAGAAACAAAACAAAACACTGTTGAGCAAGTGCTCGGACTTTCTGGACACAATGGGAAGAGTGGAAGCAAGGACACAGGCGCCAAGATTAACACAGGAAGGCTTGGGTCTGGAAGGCCTCCAGAGGCTCATGTGTAGAAGGTGCGCTCTCAGTTTGATGCTATGGGGGGTGTGTAACCTTTGCGGGGGTGAGTGGGAGAGGATTAGGACTTGGGGGGCATGTCCTTGATGGAATGTTGGGACCCAGTCCCTTCCCCACCTTTATCTCCTACCTGCCAAGAGGTGACTGGCTCTGCTCTGCCTCTCACGACAGGCCCCAAGCAACAGGGATAACTAACCAAGGATTAAAACCTTCCAGACCATAGGCACCAATCAACAGAGGTGGGATTCCCCTCTGGATGGTGTGAATATGTTTTACCATTGATTAGCAAATAAGCTGCTTATATCAGGTATTTTGTCTTAGTACCAAAATGCTGACCAACAAGGAGAGAATGTAGAAACAGGAAATGTAAAAATAGAAATAAAAATTAAGATATTCACAATACATTACCAATGGTTACAACATGCTTGAGGATTGCAACATCCTGGCAAACTACAAATACTGCTAGACTCCTCTCTCAACATCCTACCAAGGGCTTGGAGAGATGGCTTGGAGGCTAAGAGCATGGGCCGCTCTTGCAGATAACCTCAGGTTCAGTGCCCAGCACTCACATGGTGGTTCACAGCCACCCGTAACTCCATGACGCCCTCTTCTGGCCTACACAGGCATTGCATGCACACGGTGCACATACATACATGCAGGCAAAACACCCATATACACAACATAAAAATAAATAAGTATTTTTTAAAAATCCAGCTATGAACTAAGAAAAGAGCCTAAATTATAAAGACAAATGAATTTTTGAAATGAAATTATAACTGGCACAAATGGATGAAAGCAAGCCCATGTATCTGTATAAATGTAAGATTTTAAATGTGATCTCATTGCCAGGAAGAGAGCTGACTAACATGGATAGAAGCTTTGACTCACAGGACAGTATAACCATGTATGTGTTCTGATTTCCTTCTTCTTTGTGTATGCGTATGCATATGAAGGAACACATGCATGTGGTATTATGTATATATGTGGGTGTACAAATTAGAGGGCAACCTCAGGTACTGTTCCTTAGTCGCTATGTCCACACCTTTTTTTTTTTTTTAAAAAAAAATGAGCTTTCTCACTGGTATAGAACTTGTCAATTAGTCTAGGTTGGTTGGCTATCAAGCCCCAGGGCCTCATCTCTGCTTCTCCAGCACTGGGATTCTAAGTGGACTTGGTTGTGCAGGTTTTTTTTTTTTAAATACAAGTTCTAGGGGGATGGATTCAATCAGTGAACCAACAGGGCCATCTCCACATTCCTAATATTCAAATGGTTACTGTTTATTGTCCATTTAAGAGAAACTAGCCGAGCGGTGGTGGTGCACACCTTTAATCCCAGCACTCGGGAGGCAGAGGCAAGTGGGTCTCCATGAGTTGGAGGCCAGCCTGGTCTGCAGAGTACAGAGTGAGTTCCAGGGCAGGCTCCAAAGCTACAGAGAACCCCTGTCTCAAAACACACACACACACACACACACACACACACACACACACACACACACAGAGAGAGAGAGAGAGAGAGAGAGAGAGAGAGAGAGAGAGACAGAGTCAGAGTCAGAGTCAGAGTCTAGAGTTGACTGGGAGTTGGGCCCCTGAGCACACTTAGGGAGGGAGAACTCCTTGATTATATTAATAGAGGTATGTAAAGACTCCCATGGTAGTTGGCACCATTCCTTGGCTGGAGGCCTGGGCTGCAGACCTGGAGAAGGGGAACTGAGCAGCAGCAGCGGCGGCGGCAGCAATGGCAGCAGCATCCATCTCCACTTCTTGACCGAGGACGTGTGATATGAGCAGCTGCTTCCAGCTCCCGCCACCTTGACCTCCCTGTCATGATGGATGGCACCTGTAACCGTGAGGAAAGCTAACGCCTTCTCCCCTCTGCTGCTTCTGTCAGGGCTTCTCTCTCAGCGACAGGAAAAGAAACTAAGGCAATGTTTCCAAACCATGATCCAGGCCTGACACAATGGCACGGCAGTTACAGCACTCATATGCTGGTACTCACTCATGTGAATGTGTGCACACACATTAAATAAATACATATCCTAAAATAAAATACAATCTAAAAAATGAAAAGTTGGCAGAACGACTTGTTTTAAAACTTGGCAAATCTGAGGCTGACTATAGAAATTTTATCTCCTCTTTTGGAAATCCAGTCAATCAGGCAAAAATTACTAAGGATGTGGACAAATATCTTAGGATTCCCCTCACTGTGATAAAACACCATGACCAAAAGCAACCTGGTGAGGAGGGCAGGGTTCATTTTGTCTTATGTCCTGCAGTCCCTCATCCATGAAAGGCATGTCGGGAACTCAGAGGAGGATCCTGAAGACAGGATCTGAAGCAGAGGCCATGGAGGAGTGGTGCTTGCTGGCTCGTTCTTCATGGTCTGCTCACCTGCTTTCTTATGCATCCCAGAACCACCAGCTCAGATGATCACTCACAGTGAGCTGAGCCACCCGAAATCAACCATCAACCAAGAGAATGCCTCACAGGCCAGTCTGGTGAGGGAATTTTCTCGGTTAAACTTCCTTATTCCCTATTGATTGACTGTAGCTTATGTACAGTTGATATAAGCCTAGTTAGCACAATGATTTAAATCACAGCCTCCACAAGCTCCAGTCAGCATCAGTTGGGGCTCCTCAGTCAGCTGGACCACAGGAGATCTGTTCAGACACTGGCAAGATATTCTGGGCAGAATTCTATGCACCATGTTACAAAATAGATTCTCCTGGCTTCGAATATATGTTCTAGCCCAATGTCTAATCACTCGTGTGGTAGCCAGAATAGCAGATTCCCAAGGTGAACCCCCAAAACTCTCTCTCATTATTTGCTGAAGCCCATGCACATATGACTTCTCCTAGATCAAGGGCCTTGGCAGATGGGAGTCCACTTTGGATCATCTGGGAAGGCCCAGTGTCGTCACCGTCTTTAGGAGAAGGATGTCGGAGGCAGTTAGAGGGAGGAACTTCAGAAGCTGGAAACAATGAGAAACGGACTTTTCATTCTGGCCTCAGATGGGCATATGACATATGGGCACCTTGACACTGGCCAGTGAAACCGTTCTGGACACTAACTACGGTGGCTATTCTAGGTTGTCAACTTTACTACATCTGAAATTAACTAAAAGGCAAAAATGGAGGACACACCTGTAATTTTCTTAATTAGTGATTAACAGAGAAAGCCTTAGACGATTGTGGGTGGTGCCTATCTGGACTGGTGGTCCCAGGTTCTATAAGAAAGCAGGCTGAACAAGCCGGTAAGCAGCACCCTTCCCTGGCCTCTGCAACAGCTCCTGCCTCCAGGTTCCTGCCCTGTTTAAATTCCTGTCTTGACTTTCTTCATGATGAATAGTGACGTGGAAGTATAAGTCAAATAAACCTTTTTCTTCTGTTGCTTTGGTCGTGTGCTTCATCACAGCAATAGACACCCTAACTAAGACAGACACCCAGTTTCCAGGGCTGTGCTGTTCAGGTCTGCAGCCAGTTGTTAATGCAGCGGTATAAGTTGGTACAGCCTTCATATAGAGAGCGGGAGGGAGCTGTACCAAACCATGAACATTTAGGCACTTAGGAACCCCAGGCCTTATCTCTCAGTATGGTGAGGACGCCCCAGATTCCTTGACCAGCCTGTGCCCACCATCACATCGCATCCTACAGTCCCCTTTTCCTAACAACTCCAGCAGATGCCACTGCCCCAGGCTGAACCACTCACCAAGGGAGATGTTAAAATGGACCCGGTTCTGCAGGAGAGACAAGAAATTTAAAAGACAGCTTAGGCACAGAGGCCAAGGGCAATAAAGGAGCAGGAAGCACAGGCTAAGCTGGCTTCAGGGTCTATCTACATCCAGGGCTGGGGTGACCCAGTGTTGAGGGCTCTGGGCACAGCTCTCTCACCTAGCGATGAACCGTGTTTCTGCAAACGTCCATCCCCCAAGACTAACGTTCAGTGCAGGGTGGCTGTCAGAGTGCCACCTGGAGGCATGGGCAGAAGGGCAGACATGTCCTGCAGTCAAGCTGACTATGGTCAATCAGTGCCAAGTGGACCCTGGACAAACCAGGGTTCTCCACCTCTTGAGGAGTCCATGGGAACTAGTCTGCACAAGAGAGGCTGGGTTTCTTCCTGCCTTGACAGCCTTTGGCCTCCTGAGGAGGGATAGCGACAGGCTTCATGCATGCCCCTTGCCCTGCCTCTCCTGCTGCCTCCATCAAAGGCCCTCATTTCTCACCCCTCCCAGAGGCATTTACTGTGACATTAAAACCAGCACAAAATCCAAGGCCAAGGGAAGTCCCCCCCAATACTTACTAATACGGGAGCTCCACACGATCACCCCCAGTGGACATGGCCCACGGCTCACACACACATGGCATTTGACACATGGTCACAATAGGGAGGAGAGAACTATTTTCTCAGTGGCCCACAAAAAGAGAAGAAGACAGAGGTTTGAGTGCAGGACTTGCCATGGTCACCTTGGTTGGATGTGAAGCTAGCCCGAGCCCTTGGGGACCCTTCCTATTCAGGAGCACACCTATTTCTGAGGGTATGTCTAGCAGTGTGATCCCTGAAGGACCCACAGGAGTGTTTGCAGCAATGCAATTCCCCAGAGTCACAGCAAAACCTGTGGGACAAGGGACTACCGCAGCAATTACTACAGCCTTCTCTGAATGACTGTGTGGACCTCCCCTAAACTCCATGTGTCTGGAAAGGAGCAGTTCGGTCTCCATCCATACTCCAGAACCATCTCTCCCCTGGAGTGCAGTTCATGGTGCTCTTTGTCTACCTGGATGACAGCCAGCCCTGCCTCCAGGTCTTATCCTTGGTTCAGTTGAAGCATTACCCACTGACCTGTCTGAACCCACGCCCTCCCACCTGACCAAGCTTGGCTTAGGATCCATGCGCCACGGGTCAGACACACATGGGAACAGGAGGAACACCATGAGGGTCCCTCAGAGAAGAACAGTAGAACAAATCAGTGCTATTTAGTTATCCTGCCTGCATCTGTGCACATATTCTCTTCATAGAGACTCTTTGTCTGGTCTCCCAGCCACTACGGGAACTGACAGCTCCAATCTTATGGCAGTAGTCCCTTCCATTGTGACATCTCCACCCATGCCCATCACAGTTGCCCCTCCCCATCTCAACAGCCCCTCCCATCACAGCAGCCCCTCCCATCACAGCAGCCCCTCCCCATCTCAACAGCCCCTCCCATCACAGCAGCCCCTCCCCATCTCAACAGCCCCTCCCACCACAGCAGCCCCTCCCCACCTCAACAGCCCTTCCCATCACAACAGCCTCTCCCATCACAGCAGCCCCTCCCCATCACAGCAGCCCCTCCCATCACAGCAGCCCCTCCCCATCACAGCAGCCGCCCATCACAGCAGCCCCTCCCCATCTCCTCAGCCTCTCCCCATCACAGCAGCCCCTCCTCATTGCAAGACCTCTCCTCCTACTGCTACTCCCCACTGTGGTAGCTTCTCCCTCATATGTAGCCTCTCCTCAAAAATGGCTTTATGTTTTTGTTGACAGAAGCCAGCAGTCCCCAGACACCACCTCACAGTTGACGCTGTCAGGGCTCCACTCAGCCATTTCCAGATTCAAAGCTCAGAATCTTAAGTCTTCAAAGTCCCTTGGGCTTCCAGGAAACTCTGCCAATCTGATATGGTGGCTTCCTTCTCTGTGGGGACTTGGTAGAGGCCAAGGTTCTGTTCCCACACTCTACCTCTGGCCAAGGTAGGTGGGGTAGGTCAGACCTTGCAAGAGCTTTCTGCTGCACCCACCTTCTCCGTAAACCTCAGGACTCCTTGATGCCCCCATGGCGAGACAACATCCTTGTCCAGCACCCCGCCCGGTGGAGAGGCCCTTCCCCAAAGAATGTAGACTCTTCCTGCACCATCTTTTAAAAAAATGGCATTAAAAGAAATTAATAAGCTTGTGTGAGGGGGTGGAAACGGGCATCATCACAATGAAAGAGGAGATTTGAAAGAACAGTTTCTTCTGGCCCAATTTAACTGGTAATTGAGTATCTTTTGGAGCCTGCTAATTAAACAGCGTTTTCCCTGAGTCAAAGAGCCGAGTCTTGGCACCCGAAGGGCACTTTGCAGACAGAATCTGACACGCAGGTCTGGCAAGTCCCTATAAAAAGCAACATGAGTCAAAAGAATGCTGTCTGCGCTCCAACTGGGGGTGAAGTCGTCTCTGCAGAGGAGAGGAGCCAGGTCCCTCCGTGGACCACCTTGCCTCTGCATCCTGTCTGCAGCCACTGGACGTCTCTCTCAGAATGCCTGGCTGATTTCTGTGCAGTCTCTACTGTGTGTGTAGCCTCCATACAAGGCTCACGATGTTCTTTATGTCTTCAGAGAAAGCTACGACATGCCACGGAGCTAGGTTTGCAAGGGGGGATGCTACTTCATGCCAATTAAAACCCCATTCGCAGGGATACCGACAGCTACCCACCAACCTTCCCACCACAGGGAGGCAGAGGGGAGAGGTGGAGGCAGCCTTCAGAAGCTCTGCTTTCTCAGGAGAAGCAGGTGCTGGGCCGTAAAACCCACCAAAGGCAGAGACCCCCGGGCACATCCACTGTAGACCGGTCAGCCGTTGGCAGATGCCTGCTTGTTAACATTCCATAAAGGTTTGGGGTGCATCGCTGGTGGTGCAAACAGAGCCTCCACTCCACCATGTGATGATGACATCATAGAATCATGGCAGTACATCTGTGTTAGATACAGGAAACTGCCAGGCTGTGCAAGGGCTGTGTGTGGCGTTGGGAGATGAACTTTCAATACTGGCCCTGTTTCTGGTACAGAGTTATTAGGCCCCTTGGTGCCTGTGGCATGCCAATGGAATGGCTGGGACCCCAGGAGAGCCTAGGGTCAGAAACTGGTCCAGAAAGACTAGACAGGCAGGAAGGTGAGTGCCTTTAGTCGCACATGGCTTCAGAGCAGCCAGTGGTCCATGCAGCCGGGCTTCCCCATCTCCTCCACCATGCGTCTAGGAGACCATCAGGGTTGGGGAACTAAGGGGGGCCTGGGAAACTCTGCTGGACTCACACTCGGCCCTCTGCATATCTCCACTCAATGTTGTTGAGCTGTGACCTCCATTGTCACCAATGAGTGTGCGTCAGAAGCAAACTTTCCATTCCGAGTTGTGGACACAGGGACCCTCAGAACTCAGCTCCATCAGCCAGAAGCCCAGGCAAGACCTTTGGTCTGCTCCTGCCCCATGGGATGGGGTATAGTCAATGTCTCCGGCCTGAACCTTCAGCTGTGCAAGGGGATACTAACTCCAGCAGAGTCAAGACTGAACCAAGTTGGGAGGCAGCATTATCACAGCTAGCGTGGTGGTGTTGGGAGACGTTTTAGGTGTCAGGGGTCTTGTGAGCAAAACCAGCCTGTGCCACAAGAGTCTCCCCGTAGTCCTCAATATTCTCAGTGAGGTTACTGTGACTGTCGTGCTGGTTTTCCAGAAGAGGGAACAGAGGAGCTTTCGGGTTGCTGTGGACTCACACTCAGATGCTTGGCCACTGCTGACGGGGCTGAGTGCCAAGGAATGCCCTTTGACACTCTAGACCAGGAGCCTTGTCTGTATCTGGGGACTAGCTCCTAACTTCTACCTCTGTACCACCTTGGTGCAGTCCAGGGGTAGTGCTCGGAAGGGGTCTTTCATTGGTACAGGGCATCACCTAAAATTTAGACTGGAGGACAGGGAGGCTCCAGAGGGTCCCTGGACTGAGAAGGCTGAGGGCCACCTCACCCCAGATGTATCTGAGCCCACATGTAGTATGGTCTCACGGCCTCATGGTCTCAAGGACTCATGGTCTCATGGTCTCACAGCCTCACAGTCTCGTGGTCTCATGGTCTCACAGCCTCACAGTCTCGTGGTCTCATGGTCTCATGGTCTCACAGTCTCATGGTCTCATGGTCTCACAGCCTCACAGTCTCGTGGTCTCATGGTCTCACAGTCTCACAGTCTCGTGGTCTCATGGTCTCATGGTGCAATGGCCTCATGGCTCTACCCTGGATTTCTGTTATCAGAGTTCTCCCTACTCTCTTTGGAGTCTATGCTTCCCTGTTGAGCAGAAATTTTCTATAAAAGGATGCTAAAGAAAGGAAGGAGGGAGGGGCACAGAGTCACAGTTTATTTAGTCTATGACTTTGGTCACAGATCCACAGGCAGCCTCAGGGAGCTGTTTCCTGGCAACAATGGTAGAGGGGGTGCATCTTGTTGATTTATAATTTCAACGCCATCTCCAAAGCTGGCAAGCAGGGTGAGGTGAAGAGAAAAGTAAAGTTGTGAACTTCAAGACACTCTGTGTAAAGTCTGTCTTCACACAGCCTGGCCAGCTGCATATGGGCTGATGCATGCTGTGGACTGATGCATGCTGTGGACTGATGAATGCTGTGGACTGATTCATGCCATGGGCTGATGCATGCCATGGACTGATGCATGCCGTGGGCTGATACATGCTGTGGACTAATGCATGCTGTGGGCTGATGCATGCTGTGGGCTGATGCATGCTGTGGGCTGATGCATGCCGTGGGCTGACGCATGCTGTGAACTGATGCACGCAGTCTCTGTGCTCTGGGCAAAGAAGAGTCTCCCCTTACCCCGAAAATGTGCCCCACTTGTTTCCCACCCAAGGCCATACACAGATGCAGTGAGCAATGAGCTTTGACGACAGGCGATCCAACCACAGCCTGCAAAAGGCATAATGACCCTTCTCACAACAGAGCTGCACACACTCAGAGGTACACGGCTGGTGTCTGCACTTGACTCTTCACAGTTCATTGTCTCTGCCTCCTGGTTTTGCTGTCCTGGAGGCATTTCAGTGTGGGGCTTGGGTGCTTTCATTTCTGAGTCACCAGGCCTAGGCCAGGTCCTAGTAGACAGGAGAAACGCTGAGCCGAGGAACTAGCTTCAGGAGGCCATGGCTGGAGTGTGCCGACAGTTTCCTGCATGCCTGCTTGACCTCTGCTTGTCGGAACAGCAACACTTACGAGCAAGGGCTTTGCCACGAGCACCTTCTGCAAGAGAGCTCCTCGAGAGGGCAGAGGGAGGACTGGGGTTGATAAGTCAAACCATAATATGACAATATGATTCATTTAAAATTGAGCAATTCCCTGTAAAATAAGTTACAGCTGCTCAGCTGCCAGGCTCCTCAGCTAATTGGCACACGGAATCCTCACCTGTAACTGCCAGTGCCTGCCCCAGCTCCTCATTGCCCACCTGAGGCCAACCCTGCCCCATAGGCACGGCCAACACTCGGTCCACTTGTGGTTAGGCTGTCATCAGCAGCCATGGCACTGGGAGCTGAGCCCTGGTGTAACAATGGAGGAGGAAGATCAGAGCATCTGGATCCTTCTATCTCTGGACAGAGCCCATGTACTGTGACCCCCACAGGTGTGCTGCATAGGATTCCAGATCCTGCAGCAGACTGTATTCCCAATGCAGATACAATGCCCCGCCCCCCAGTCCTGGCTTCCTGGATGATCTTATCAACCCCTTTGGCAGCAGAGAGAAAGTCCTGCAACTCCTGGGGCCAATCATAGGAGGCTTACCTCGCATCTGAGTCCTTGGGTATGTGCTCAGACACCTTCCTCTATAAACCCAGTTACCACGTTAGGATACACCTGATCTGCATGTGGAAGCTACCAATGGCCTGTTGCTGTCCCAGAGGAGCTGCAGATAAGCCTTTGTCAAGGGTCAGTAGCACTGCCAACCATCTGAGTGTCTAGTGGGGCATGGCCATCCCAGATGCCTTCACGTGATGGCTGCTCCAGCTAACATGTGATAGTGGGCACCTGAGAGATGGCGAATGGAGCCCAGCCATGGTTGATACCTGGCGATCTAGTGAGGTGGCAGCAGATAGCATGAACCTTGTTGGCCTTGATCTTCAGGTAGGGAGACCATCAGGATTTACACCCACCGTGGACCAGGTTCTGTTCAGTCATTTGTGTCATTTGTCTGTGCCATTGCAAAGCCTCCTTAAATGGTGACACCAGGATTTCACTGTGCAAAGAATGGGCTGGTTTTGATGAAAGTTCATCCTGAACCTCTGTCCTCATAACCAGAAGGGATTTTGTCTTTAGCTGGCAGCAAAGGCTCTGTCTATACCACCAGGAGCCAGGCTGGCCAGGGTTCTGCTCTTGCTACCACCTGACTCCCTCAATGTTGAGCTGGGAAGGGGAAACTGCAGATAAGCGTCTGAGGTCATGGTCTCTACCTCCCATAATAGCAAATAGGGGCTTGAAGACCCCTAAGGAGGGGCAGGGATGCTGGGTGCAGCTTTTTTTTTTTTTTTTGATTTTCAAGACAGGGTTTCTCCGTAGTTTTTGGTTCCTGCCCTGGAACTAGCTCTTGTAGATCAGGCTGGCTTGGAACTCACAGAGATCCGCCTGCCTCTGCCTCCTGAGTGCTGGGATTAAAGGCATGCGCCACCACCGTCCGGCTGGGTGCAGCTTTGGGAAGTCTTTTGCTTTCTTTCCTCCTTCCCAGATGCCAGGATCAAGTACAAAAGGTTCGACTGTCAGGTCCTATGTCATGGGGCTAGTACAGGCCCTATTTAACTCCAGACAAGTCAAGGCATCCTGGCATGGCCTGCAATTAATTTTATTTAAAATGATTATGGGAGTGTCAAACGAGGGGTGGGTGTGACTAGTTGGTGAGACCTTCAGGCTCTGAACCACAGGCCCAGGTAAAGGGTAAAGGTGAGATTCTGAAAGAAACTTCTTTTTTTTTCTGGATGTCAGCGGGAGGGGTAAGGATGTAGGCTGGGTTTCAGCTCAGGGGTTTCAGTTCAGGCTGAGGAGCCGCTTTGCTTCCAGGCTATTCTGCCAATTGAAAAGGGGATTTTTTTTCTTATCTGCCGCCTGCTGGGATGTTGTGTTGGTCGGATGAAATGGCTTGGTATAGTATGATGCTTTGGGGAGGTCCTGAAATAGTGGCCTACATGAGAGCATGGGGACTCGTAATCCCTGACAAACACAGACAGGGCAGAATTGGGCAATAGTGTGTCCATGAAAAACCCATTCAGCTGAGCGGAGGCACCCCTGAGGAGGGGCAGGGCTACGGGGTCAGAGCTCTGAGATCTTCGCTTGTGCAGCTTTAGAGAGCTTTCTGGACTCCACAGTGGGGAGCAGGGAGGGCTGGGAAAGGACTGGGTTTTCTTCAAAGGTCCCCTGATCGTCTTTAATCCTCCTGGCCTGAATTCCAAAGAAGGAGGGAGGCTCCCTGGGGCCCGAGTTGGCACAACCAGCCCACGGCAGAATCCAGTGTAGGGCTCTGTCTACACTTACAGACCCAGAACTAAGATTTCCCAGTCAGTGGGTCAGGGAGGGCTGGGAACCCGAGTTCACAAGAAGAGCGTGATGGGGGGGGGGGGGGGCAGTGGGCCGCCGCGACCGAACTGGAGGACAAAGGGTGGATGGAGGGGCCTGAGTCAGGTTTGGACCCAGCCCCAGTTTTCCTCCTGCGTGAAGGGGCTCTGTGATCCACTTCCTCAGATGAGCTCACGAATGAGAACCAATACGCACCGAACCTTCTGTAGGGCCCTCAGACAGCAGACAGTGGTTTCTGCAAAACCTCGGCTATAGCTTGATTTAAAGCTGCTGGCACCTGGGGCCTTTTAGGAGCCCAGCGTGTGTTGCTTTGCTATGGCTTCTAGAGCAGGCACAGCAAACTTGGTGGCCTCAGACCCAAGTTTATCACCTCGGGATTCTGGATATCAGAAGCCCGACTCCAGTGGAAGATAGGTCCCCGACGGGGACTCTAGGGAGGACCCCTTATCTTTGTCAGGGTTTCTATAGCTGCGACAAAACATTATGACCAGAAGCAACTGGGAGGAAAAGGTTTGCTTCAGCTCACACTTCCAGATCACGGACCATCACTGAGGGAATTCAGGACAGGAACTCAAACAGCGCAGGATCCTGGAGGCAGGAGCTGAAGCAGGAGTCATGGGGGAGTGCTTGCCCTCATGTCTTGCTCAGTCTTCTTTTTTTATACAACCTACCCGAGGGTGGCACAGCCTGCAGGGGGTGGGGCCCTCCTGACCCCTCCCATATCAATCACCAATTAAGAAAAGGCCCCCATAGACTTGACTACAGGCTAATCTTGGGGGAATTCTCTCAGTTTAGATCCCCTCTTCCTAGATCCAACTAGGTATGTGTCAAGTTGACGAACCAGCCAGTGTCCCCCGAACATGGGACTCCCACTCCTGACAACTCCTTGACTCTGACCCCCTCCCACCTGCAAAACCAGCCATGGCCCAAAGCTACCAAGTTCTCTCTCTCTGGGCCCAGGAGGGTCTCAGCTGCCAGGAGCCTGTGATTGGACTGGCATGGGGGTGATCCAGGGCTGTCTTTCTGCATGTGATGTGTGTACAGCTCCCAGGGATGAGGACACTGACTCCTGGTAGGGGGCATGCTGCCACCTACCACAAGCATCTCTGTAAATACCACGTTAGCTTAAAATAAAATGCCCAGGTGCCTAGTGCCCAGTCTGAGGCTCTCCATCAGCTCCGAGACACAGGGTGAGGAGGCACACAGCAGCAGGCTCCTAGGCTGCTTTTCCCAGTGGACAGAATGAGGCAGAGTTCAGTTAGGAGCTTGGTGTGGCGGTGGGAGGATTGCACTTGCAAGAGGATTGCTAGTTAGACGGCAACCTCAGCTATCGTAGGAGATGTCTCCAAACAACAACAACAAAACAAGCAAGCAAACAAAAATGCATGCAAACCGCTCACGTGCTTGTAATGAGTCAGCTGTGCTGGGGGATGGGGAAGGGGAACCTTGCACAGGACACTCAGCACAGGGGATGGGTGGAGGTCTCTGGAGATCACAGGGTTTGGGTGCTGAGTGTATTTCCCATTAGCTATGTGTCTATGTTGCTTTGCACATGGGCCCTGGTTTCCACCTCACCAAGATGGGCTGTACGCCTCTAGTTTCTTTTACCCGGCATTTCACGAGGATCAGCCTGACAAAGACTGCCAAGAGAAGACTGAGAAGACATGCCAGTCCACCCTGGTTCTGGGGAGACTCCAGCTTGCTCTCCTCCTGGAGACCTTCCTGTTGCCCTGTGTCCGAGGAGGGGATGCCTCTCTCCCTAGCTCTCTGTCACACACCTTTCTTTCTTAGTTAGCAAATAACCATTACCTGTCGGGGTAATGGAAATGAGTCATGAATATGCATGACCCCGCCAGTAATCAAACACCCTTCCTCCCAGGGAATGGAGCCCTGCGCAGATTTCTGCCACATATTTAAATTCAAATTAGTCATTATTTAATGTTGGGACAAATCGAAGAAGGTCATGTTTTCTGTGGTATACTTCTTAATCGCTGAGACCCAAGCCTGGCAAGGTAGACCACCCAGTCACACACTGTCTGCCTTTTGTAACTTGACTATGTTCTCACACGGGCACTTGGAAATGGCCACAAACAGCCGGTCCATTTTATTGCGTGGTCTCCTCCCTTCTCTTCATTTGCTGTCTCCACCATCCTTCCATAAGCACGGTCCTTGCTTCATACTCAGATCCCACCCCATTTCCAGGTTGGTGGTCTACATAGCTGACAGATGCAGACACCTGCCACTTTCCAGCTGTTGACCTTCCACAAGTCACACAGCTTCTCTGAGCTCTAGTCTCTCCCTTTGCAACATTGGGAGAATAGTGGCTCCCATTACATCTCAATGCATCAGAAAGGCGCCCTGTGGCAGGCATGGCCCTAACTTCAGTGAAGGTAACCGCCATAAATCCTGCGACCAACACTGATGCAGCTGGTCCCCCCGCACCCTCTGTTTCTCCAAGCCAAGCTCTGTACTTCACCCTCACCACACTCCAGGGATGCAGTTCTCTCATGGGCTGTGGTGACGGCTTGCCAGGTACCATATGCCAACTTCTGCCTTGTGGCATTGCTAACTCTGCTGGGTCTTCACCCCATGGCTCTGTTCCCTGGATCCATGCTGCTCATCCAAGGCCCTCTGATTGCCAAGGACCAAGGAGCAGTAGGTGCCCATGTCCTCTGAGGACCCAGCAGGGCTCTGAGCAGGATTGCTGTGGGCCCAGAAGTGGAATCACACACATAAACAGACCTAAGGAGTTGTGCCCACCCATATGAGTGCCAAGAACAGTCACTGCAGCACACCAAGGCCACAAGCAAGTGACAGAGGAACCTCTTCTCTGCTCCCTCGTCTCCTCCACCAGCCCCTTTCTCCTGCTGGGTCACCTTGCTCTGGGACAGCAGCCTCAGCTTTTCCAAGGAGGGTATGGGATGCCCTGGCAATGACCCCAGTGGCTCTATGTGAACCTTGGGAGTAAAGGTCATGGTGCCCATGCCCTAAACCCAGCCTCCAGGTGCTCCACACCAATGGGGAGGGGCAACACCCCGCACCGCTGTCCTCAGATACCAGCAGCAGGCACCACAAGGTGACCTTGGCTTGATCCATTATTCTTCAGTTGGCTACACGTTTCTAACCTAGCTCTCTGCTTCAAATCCACCTCACATGTTCCAGAAGTCAGTCCCTAGGGTCTTTCACAAACACGGAAGGCAGGAGGGGGCTTTGGCCTGATCTGACCATCAGGACATGGTGGATTCCCAAGGAAGGGGCCACCTACCAGGGTCCACACTAAGACATAGCCTCCCCTCTAATAAATGACAGAGCCAGCAGCTCTGGCTACCAGGGATATGTCAGCTGGAGGCAGTCCTGTGTGACACTGGGGATATGGGACCTTGGTGTGTCCTGACTTCAGGGGCCTCACCAATGGTAATATCACTAACCTCTCTCCAGGGGAGCAGGGACAAAGGACAGTGGCTGTCAGACAGATAGGAAACCCCAGAGGCCCTGAATCCCCCAGGACCCCTCTTCACAGTTAGAGAAATGGACCTTACGGCACAATAAAGTGCATCCAGCCTGAAAGAGAACATTTATATTTTGTTGCTGTTGCTACTAGGATGACAAATTAGCTTTGGAAAACCCTCACTGAGGGGATGGGCTAGGTGTGGGGTGCTCTAAAATGACCCAAACCTCAGCTTCTCAGTGGGGTGGTCCTCTTTGATGCGGTGGCTTGCCTTTTGCTTAGCTTTGGCCAGCCTCCACCCAGAAGCGCCCCCTCCTCCACGCAGGAGTTCCTTCCACTCCACCCTCTACCCTTTGGAGTGGCAAGGCTGCAGCTAGAGAAAGCCACTGTCGTCTGCAGCAGGATGAGAGAAACAGCAGCTGGACAGAGCTTCCCAATGGGCCAGCTCATGCTGTCAAAGTGACAGAAGACGGAGGCACTCCTGGGAGCCCAGCCTGCAGCTGTGCCCACCCTCCTTGGGAGGGAGGCGAGATGCTATAGGCCTAAAAGGGAAACTCTAGGCAGTTGGGTCTCCATGGAAACCATGGGCCATGCTGCTACAGCACCTGGGACCACCTTGGCCCACTGGATGCTCCACTCTAAAATCAACCCGCCTCTATCGGCCGCTGGTCAAGTTCTTTCCCAGCCAGGACAGCCATGTCTCATGGATCACAAATCCCTCAGAGCAGGGCTCTTGTCTGTGTTGTCTTATTATGCCCAGAGTGGAGCTGGCAGGTGGGTGGGGTTGCATGCCCCTCCCCCCAAGTATCAGAAGTGGAGACCTGGGCACAGCTAAAGACACAGAATCACCGAGCAGTCTGGTAGTGAGACAATGTCCCAGTGCCAGATTTGGGAAGGTAAGTGTCTTCTAAAGTCCCCCTCTTCCCCCCCGTCCCCCGCCTTCTCCTCTCAATCAAGACAGGGGCAGGGCTTGAAGCCCTATATCCAAGGGTGACAATGCTAGGGACAAGTGGATCTGAACCCAACGTACCAGAGGGCTGAGCTCCTGGGACAGGGGCCCTTCCTGCAAGCAGGTGGCTGCTTCTCACTATAATCCTGCTCACGGCAGAAAGCATGCTGTGTCTCTCTTATTGGACACTAATCCCACCCATCAAGCCCTGCCCCCAGCTGCGTTCACTATCAATCAGCTTCTTAAAGTCCCATTGTTGAGATGTATCACAGGAAAGCTCTATAGTGAGGACGCAGTCCAGTCTGTAACAACACTCCAAAGAATCAACAAGGAAGGACTCGGGCAGATACACACCCACCCGGCAGCATCCCACACAATGACCCGCAGAGGGAAACCACCCTAAGAACCACTGAGAAACTCAAAACAACTGTACTCCAAAATGTGGCTTTCCCCAACAATAGAATGTTATGAAAAGTAATGCCATCCTGACACCCCATACTATGATGGGGTAAACTGTAGAGGCATTAACTTTGTTTTTTTTAAAATTTATTTATTTATTAAGGATTTCTGCCTCCTCCCCGCAACCGCTTCCCATTTCCCTCCCCCTCCCCTGTTAAAGGCTAGGCTCACAACCATAAATATAACTTTGTATTTTAATAAATAAAGCTTGCCTGAAGATCAGAGAGTAAAACAGCCCTGCTGGTCAGTCTTAAAGATCAGGCAGCGGTAACACACAGATTTAATCCCAGTAGCCACGCTAGTTGCCATAGAAACCTGGCAGTGCATGCCTTTAATCCCAGTGGTGCATGCCTTTAATCCCAGCTCTAGAGAGGATTATAAAATGGGAGGAGACAGCTCTCAGACTCAGTCTTATTCTGAGATTTCTGGAGGCAGGATTACCATTTTGGACAGAGGTAGAGGTAAGAGCCAGAGGCTGGCTGCTTTGCTTTCCTGATCTTCAGGTAGAACCCCAATACTAGTCTTTGAGTTTTTAATAATCATGCTTCAGTGAACCCTCAGAGCGTCATCTATAAAATCCACCCACTGTCCAGCCCCATTTATGTGACATGTGCAGATTGGCCAGTTTAAAGAGAACAGCCTAAGGGTGTTTTCTAGTGTCTCTGAGGAGGTGCAAATGTTGTGGACTAGCTCAAGATGAATGCACTGATGCTAGACTGTGTGTGGCAGTGTTGACCCCACAATGGACCGAGCATGGCCACTTTATTTCCAAAGAAGAAATACATGCTGACTGGCATTGCAGGAAAGAGGCCAGGAAGGAATGGCACTGCCCTTGGCCATTTTCTTTAGGTGTGTGTTTTGCTGTAGGAAATTAGAAGACTGAGTGTGTGTGTGTGCATGTGTGCGTGCGTGTGTACCCGTGTATGCATGCACATGCACGAATACATGTGTGCATATATGTTTTGGTAACTAATCTCCAAGTAAGTCCTCCTTTCTTAGCAATTTGCCTGACTCTGTACAGTGAATGTTTTACCTGCCTCTGAGAATCATCTGCCTGGTGCTGCCACATACAGGGTTGACCACTGTCCCCCAGCCACACATGGACAGGACTGACCAGTGTCCCCCCAGTCACACGTGGACAGGACTGACCACTGTCTCCCAGCCACACGTGGACAGGACTGACCACTGTCCCCCAGCCACACATGGACAGGACTGACCAATGTCCCCCCAGTCACACGTGGACAGGACTGACCACTGTCCACCAGTCACACGTGGACAGGACTGACCACTGTCCCCCAGCCACACATGGACAGGACTGACCAATGTCCCCCCAGTCACACGTGGACGTGACTGACCACTGTCCACCAGTCACACGTGGACAGGACTGACCACTGTCTCCCAGCCACACATGGACAGGTCTGACCACTGTCCCCCCAGTCACACGTGGACAGGACTGACCACTGTCTCCCAGCCACACATGGACAGGACTGACCACTGTCTCCCAGCCACACGTGGACAGGACTGACCACTGTCCCCAAGTTACCTGTGAATATAACTGGCTACTGTCCCCCCAGCCACTTCTGACATCAGTGATCTTTTGATGCTATACCAGAAGAAAGGGAACAACATGTTGATTAGGGACAAGAGCCAGGGGCAGGAGGCTGAGAAGGACAGTCAGTCACTTTAAGGGGACAGAGTGAAGCCGTGGTTGTCAGGGCTGTGAGGAGGCAGAGTAGAAGGAGCAGGGCTCTGAGGACAGGGCAGAGTCTGAAAGAGCCTTCTAGGCTCCCCAGCGTCGCTCACCCTGCAGGAGGTGCTGAGTGAGAAGTTGAATCCTCAAGGTCAAGGAGGCTATTCAGGGAGCAGCACCTCAACCCTTCTCATTCTGGGAGCAGCACCTCAATCCTTCTCACATGAGGCAGCAGGAGAGCATCACCTGTCGTAAAGGCTCCAGGCCTAAATTTGAAAGTCAGCCTGGAACACTAGTTTGGTCCCCTTGGCATCCCCTATGGATTGGATGTTACATCCAGATGACTCAGGTTGGCCTTTTGATATCAGCAGGGAAGCAACTGGCAGGGGTAAGACTTCAATAGGGGTTGTGGAATAGGAATCCTACAATGGGCCCAGCCTGGCTCCACAGAAGACCCTGCTGGGCTTGGGGCTGTGTATGTGTGTGGGCATGTGTGTGTGTGTGGTGAGTGTCTGTCTTCCTCCTAACACTGCAAATAGCATATGGTGCTCATGGCCTGTAGAGCTGTAGGAGTCTCACTCGGAAGGGTCAACCCCGGAGGCAGAGCTGCCAGCATCTTTACAGATAGTAAACCGAGACATAGGGAGGCATAGCGGCTGGACCCAGGTCACACAGCAAGTTCCCCTGACACTATGGAGAGTGTCCTTGAGCCTCCAACCTCCACTCTCACAGGGCCAGGACCTTCCCTCAGCCCAAGTGGACTGGTAGTACCTAAGGAGGAATGCCAGAGGCCAGAGCAAGCAATCGGATACTGCATGCTGCCCCACACCTGGGCCACAGTGTGCCACCCAGCCTCCTCCTGTGGCTGGATAGCAGGCCTGCACTGTTGGAACTGTCCACCATGTAGGCTGTGGGGATATAACTGAGCCCTGCTCTGAAACCATACAGCATGTTCTGCTAAGTGTCTACAGAGACAAAACACATCAGGAGCTGGAGTGAAGTGGTCATGTCCTGGGAGGGAGAGGTGGCACCTGGGGACTTTTCCTATGTCCTCTACAGCAGGGAGGAGTGCTATGGAGACACAGGGCATCTGCTGGCACTGGTGTGCTCTAGGGGAGAGGCAGATTCATCAGAGCCCAGGGGGACAGAAAGGGGCTGAGCAAACCCACAGTCTGTCTCTTATAGGCGAGCTTTCCCCCATCTGAAGATATGTACTTTGGAAGCTACAAGACACTCCAATACTTGTCCTGAGAGATGGAGGGAAGTCTTTGTGAGAAGACAGAACTAGCCGAAGGACAAGAGAAGGCAGGATGACATCCCAGGAAAAAGACCAATGGTGGATGTCCGGGTGCCAGGAGGAAACATGGCTTTCAAAACAACAGGAGCTCTTGAAGAAGAAGCCAAGATGAAAAGACTTCTAGAAAACAGCCACTCAGTGCCACAGCATGAAGCCAGATGTCTGGGAGGCAACTAAGGGCATAGCAGCCCCAAGTCTGTAAGACTGAACAGCCAGCAGAACAAGCTATGGGCCAAACTGCACAGCAACGCATGGCACCGAGCAGTCCCTGTGACACTAGGAAGATAAAACTCTGGCTCCTTGGGATCCAGTCCTTCAGCTGTGATGAAGTCAATCAATAGGACAGTCTGGAAAGAGGGTCCTGCCCCACACCAGTGCTTTGAAACACGCTTTAGCCAGCGGGGGATGAATCAGAGGAAGAACAGGAGAATGGAACCAGCAGGCGAACAACACCAGTTCCTCCACTATAGTCAACATGAAGATTAAAGCATCACTATGGAGCAATTAGCTCAGGCGGATGCAAGATCTCCAAAGGCGACAATGTAACGACAATACTCTGTAACCAGTATCCATGGCACCTGGGGAGGGGGTGTGAATTCCTGAACTCCTGGCGTGTGGGGGTGTCAGGAGCCGTTTCCCCCCAAAATTATTGCAGGAACCATTGTCCTAAGGAATTTGCAGAGAACCCCACTTCCCAATTGTATTGACAATTGTTTTATTGGCAGAGCCTATCCCACACCCAATTATCTGTTAATAGAGAGCTATCTGTTAGCAGAACCAGCCACACAATCCAATTATCTAGAGAACTAGGAGTGTCAACTTGCGACTTCCTGACTGAGGAATCGTGACCTGACCGATCATAACCTCCTGGCCAAGGACATCGCGACCTGCTGGAACCACCGCTGCAAGATTCCTTCCTGCCCATGCCCCTGCCCCCCAAATTCCTCATCCTATATAAGCTGTAACCATGACTCTAATAAACGGAGGCTTTGACAAATCTGCTTGGCCTCCTTCCTGTCTCCCGCCCATGTCTTTCAGATAGCGCCTCTCTGGGACCCTGGAATTACTGACCTGCCAGGCGGGTTACAACCCTAGACTGAGTGACCCGTCAAGGCGGTCTACATGGGGGGAGATTTCATCAGAGTGGATGTACTGACACAGGAGAAATGGCTGCAGGCAGGGGAAGGCCAGGGCCTTCCTCACATACTAGAGGTAGCTCCTGACGGTTCCCTTTTCTGAGCTTTGATTGCTGGTGTGCCCCTCTCCCACTTACTCCCTGAGGCTTAGGTTGAAGCTCGAAAGCTTTTTGAGGTGCCAGAACGTGGACTACACTCAGGGTCAAAAATAATACCACCACTGTTGCTGCTAAAGGCGCCTCAAGTGCCACCATGCACCTCCAAGCCATGTAAGACCGAGGGAACTATCCCCCAGTACCATGCTGAATGTTATGTTTTTTTTTTCCTCCCTGTCATCCCAGTAAGGTAATATGCCAGGCCCTGCCACTAACTTACCCAGAGCCAGGGCACAGTCCTTCCCCCCTTTAGGCACTCACACCCCGGGTCACAGACCATGAATGACTTGAGCAGCATTTGCCCTAGTGCTGCAGCCATTTGCTTGGTTCACCGCCCTAGAGCCCCTGGCTACAGGTGTCAAAGCAAGCCAGTTCCATCCTCTGGGCTCAGCTGGGCACTAGGAGGACTCATGCCACTTTGGACTGCCCACAGTGGAAGGGGCACAGTGACCAGACCAGGGATCCTGGAGTCCTACCTGCAAATGCTCTCTAGAATGGGAGTCCTTCCATCTGAGTCCTGAGGTGGGGAGGGGATCAGACCCCAGCTCCCACAAATGGATCACAGGGGCAGCCTGACCTCTCATAGCCAGGGTGGCAGAGACACAGCTCACCACCCAGGAATACCTGGGCGTGGCTATGTTTCTGTCAGAGCCCCACTGATGTGGGAGTGTCATATATCAATCTGTTGATTTCATTGGTTAAGCAAGAAAGAAACTGCTTGGCCCTCATAGGTTAAAACATAGGTGGGAGGAGTAAACAGAACAGAATGCTGGGAGGAAGAGGAAATGAGCTCAGAGACTCGACAGCTCTGCTCTCTGGAGCAGAGACGCCATGCTCCCCTCTCCTGGGCGGACGCGGGGATAGCTCTGCTCTCTGAGGCAACACGCAATGAAGCTCCGACCCAGGATGGACGTAGGCTAGAATCTCCCTGGTAAGCCACCTCATGGGCTACACAGATAATTAGAAATGGGCTAGTCCAGGTGTGAGAATTAGCCTAGAAGAGGCTAGATAGAAATGGGCCAAGCAGTGTTTAAAAGAATACAGTTTGTGTGTTGTTATTTTGGAGCATAAGCTAGCCAGGTGGCCAGGGTGCTGGGGATGCAGCCCCGCCGCTCTTATTACTACACCCCACTTTAGGTCTATCCATCCTGTCTGCTCTCCAGACCCCAGACATCCCTCCTACAAGAAGAAACAGTCCTATTGGAGGCTGGCAGAGCCCTGCCCAGACCTGTGTCACAGAGAGACACTGCTTCCAGCCTCCACACACAGAAGCACTTTCTTCTTCAATGTACACTTCTAGTTTCCCAAGCGAGACCAGTGCCAGCCAGGACCTGCTAAAGTCCTGATGGACCTTGCAATTTTTCATTCTTCCTGTGTCTCCTTCCTCCTTGCCCCATGCAGAGGCCACTGGGATCTCCACACTCCCAGCCCCATTCTGCCCATGTCAAGATGAAACCATTGAGTGACGGAGTCTGTTAGCCCCTTACATCTCCACTGTCCTAGACCTTAGGCCAGGTCTCAGTCACCCACCCTATGGACAAATTCTGGCTTTAAGGCAGGGCTCATCCACCATCTTCTGAAACATACACGTTGTGGATGCCCAGCTGTTTGGTTAAGGACATATATGACATGATATATCCAGGGCTTGTGTCATCACATCACATGAAGGGGACTGTAGCCTTTGACATCAGCAGGCATATTCACCTGAAACTTCTTTGTGACCATGGACAGCATACATAACTACCCTGAGCTCCACTTTCAATAGGTATGATGGGGGTGAGTATCTATAATCAAAGTTCTTTGAGATGCTGAAACTAAGGTCTGTGAACAACTCAGTGTGTTTGGGACTGAGGATATCCCGACAAACAGCAGGTAACCACAAAAATGGCCAGGTCCTCAGCATCTCATTCAGTGGCTGTGTTTTCTATTTTGTTTCATGTGTGGAAATGTCATCTGCATGTGCACCTGTGCACCAAGTGCATGCATTGCCCCAGAAGGCAGAAGAGGCATCGGATATCCCTAGAACTGGAGTTACAGGCAGTTGGGAGACATCATGTGGGTGCTGGGAATTGAACTTAGGTTCGTTGAAAGGAAAGCCTATGATCTTAACTACCATCTCTCTAGCCCCTCAAAGACTGTTTTGAAGTCATTAAAATGATGCTGACTAAGCATTCCCACTGAAGATGGGAAAATAAGAGACAATTCAGACCATAGAATACTCCAACCAGGTAACAAAGTTCAAGGACACACTCAGAAAGGAAATGGACACACAGAGCCATTAGAAGCTGGTGCATTTGTAGGTGCTACCCTCTTCCCAGCTTTTGTGCCACCTATAAAGAATAAACATTTTTGCAAAGTGGGCTTAGGACTCGGTCCTGGGCAGGTTCCTGGCAACAGGTGTCCATTAGACAGGTCAGATTAGAGGCTCCCATAGGCCCTGCAAAGACGAGCCAGGCAATGCTGGTGCAGGACCTTGGACAGCGCCGAGGCTACAGCCCAAGGGAAGCTTGCAGGCTTGCCAGGTTGTGTGGCTGGTGGGCTCCTTGCTCTGGCGACGGGGAGTCCTTCACTCAGATGCCACCATAGCCATGTAGATGAAGAATATCTCTGTTTTCCTTTAGGATGGCCCTACTGAGGGTCATGATCAAAAGGGGACTGAATTTGGAGCCACTTAAGGAGATGTACCTCTACCTGAGAGAGTGCTTCCACAGAGGTTTAAGTGAGGTGGAAAGACCCATAGTTGGATGGCACATTCCATGGGCTAGGGCCCCAGACTGATTAAAAAGAAACTGAGTTGAGGACCAGTGTTCATCATCCACAGAGGATGTGAACCAGCAGCCTCAAGCTCCTGTTGCCACAGTCACAAGAGGCTCCTGCTGTGATACTTTCCTTACTATGACTGACTGCACCCTCAAACTGTGAGCCCATACAGTCCCTCCCTTCCTGAGCTGCTTCCTGCCAGGCATTTGGCCATGACAATGAGAAGACTGACCAGTCCTGATATCGGTGTTTTGTCCCAGCACTCAGTTCTAAAAAGAGCTGTGATGTGTATGATGACCAGAAACACACTTCCTCCTCTCCAGCCTGGCTGTCATCCCTGCTGTCCCTGTCACCTTCACATTCGCCAGTGTGCAAAGGAAAAAGCACATCTTGTTGTTTGATTTGTTGGACTCTCCAGTCCAACCCACCCCTGACCCCATCCCCCAACCCAAGGCCTGTGAGAAACTCTGAGACTAAAACCTCCACTGGTTCCATCTTACAGATGGGGAAATTGAGCTCAGAGAAGATTGCGTCTGGCCAAGACCATAAGGTTGCCTAGAACTGTGGTCCATCCCAGGCCTATAGCAGAACCCAAGGGCCAAGCCAGCAGCAGGGACTGCCCTTAGTTCTCACTGCCACAGGCACGGAGAAGCTGGTGGTTCCCACTCAGTCAGACGACCGAAGTTAACACACAGAAAGATGGCTGAACTGGGGGGTGACTGAACTGTGAACAAGCTGGGCACAGCTCACAGCACAACCAGTTGCTGCCAGCAGCTTTCCAGGAAACACTCCAGAATACTCTAGTCAAGAGCCCTCTCCTCTCTGCCCTCCTGACCTCTCTCTGCCCACTTGAGTGCTAATGATGGGAGTCATGCGGGAAAGAGACACCGAGCCCCTACTTCCACCTGCTGTCCCTGCACGCGCCTTTAGCTCTGATTAACGCTATGGGTTTGGCTCCCCTACCACACCCCAGCCACCCTTGTGCCAACACTGACCCCTGAAAACAGAAAACAGGCTCAATAGGGATGCTGGGAGACTGGCCCTCTTCCAGGCTCCACAACTGTGGAAGCTCAGAGGCTATCTCCATTTTTGGTTCCCTGGAAATCCCAGAGGACTGTGAAGGCAGTCTGTTCCCAGATGGTGAACTGCACAAGAGCTGATGGCTGCTGTCCTGTATGGGACACAGACACACACACACACAGACACACACACACACACACACACACACACACACACACACACACAGACACACACACCCATGCTCTGCAGCCACGCAGCTCTGCTAGGCTCTGGAGCATGTCTGTGGGTAGCCCCTTGCCCTCTGGCAGCCCCCGCTCCCTGTAGCTCTTCCTCTCTGAAGCAGCTCCAGACCTATTTGTCCCTCTGTCTCATAACACCTCTTGTCCGTATGTCCCTGTAACCCTTTCTCTCATAAACATATCTGTTAACACAAGGTCTTTGGACTTTCTTCCGCCAACTCTTATTCATCTCTCAGCACCCAGGAAAAGTACTCTGTTTTGTAGAAAGACACCTCCCGGGGTAAACCGACCCTGTTTTAGTCGCACAGGGTGTGCAGGGTGTGTCTGGCAGGCTTCTGAAGGCTGCTGTCATCTGGTTTCCTTCCCATGGCTTCCTCTTGCCAATCGCAGGCAGCACAAAGCGCTGCTTTATGCATTCAAGTGCGTTTTTACAGCGCCTTCCACGGTGATAGCTGCGAGCATGTTCGTGTTTTCTGCATGAAGCTGCTGATTGTTTGACCCTGTTATATGGCTTTTATTTGACGGGATGGCATTTGAGCTAAGCCAGTGACTTGGGCTTCAAGAGGAAACCACAGGTACTAAACCAGCTCTGGCAATCCACCCCTGCATTTCCTAAGGAGCAGCCAGACTCTGGAGTCCTGCGTCCTCATCTCTCCCACTGCACACACATAGCTGTGTTCAGCCACTCGGATCTTGCTTACTCTCTGAGATGTGGCTTCCCCACCCCCAAACGTGGGAAGTCAGCCATCAATCCGCAAACCAACAGAGCCTTTCAAAACACTAATTTCTTAATTATGAACTCGAATCATTCATTTGTCAAATTACTAAAGGGAAATAGATACTTTCTGGGCTCACTGCAACCATTTGACAGCCAGACCTGGAACCTTTGCCTGAGGATCCAGCAGTTTTTCTACAGCTGGTGTAATTTCTAAACCTTTATACAGGGCAAGGATTACCCGGCTACATGTGATCATAAACACGGGACTGTGGCCCAGGAGTCTAGAAACCAGGGAGACAGATGAGTGGATAAAAGGGCTTGCCACCAAACCCGAAGAGCTGGTTTGAAATCCCAGAACCCATGCAAAGGCCAGGACTGGCAGCACAGGTCTGTGATCCCAGGGGTCTTACGGTGAGATTGGTCGAGACAGGACAATCTGCAGCAGCCCGCAGGCCAGCTGACCTTTAACAGAACAGCCGTGAAATAGCAGCAAAACAGCAGCAGCAACAACAACAACAAACCCTGCCTCAAAGATGGATACTCAAAGCTATCCTCTGACTGCCGAGCATCTCTGGAACAGCTTGGGCACACATAACTTTCTTTCTCATGAGTGATGACATCCAAACACTGGCCAAACAGCTTCCAACGAAAATCCATCAGCTACAAGAACACACACACACAAACGTAAAACACACAGTGGCAGCTTGGGCAAAGAATGGAGACAGACGCGACAGTCTTCACAGCTGCGTGCGGACCGGCTGTGTTTCAGACGTTGTGGACATACAGCACAAATGGCTTCTCCTGCAGCTCCTAATATTGGACACACGGTAGGCAGAGCAAGTGGGCCATCCACACTTGCCTGGTTTGTCAAAGGAAACTCATTAACCTAAGGCATGGTATAGACATGACTCTATCATCTAAGAGAAGAAGTGCTGGGCTCCGACTCTGGTTCCTGGGAAACCACCTCTCCTTCAATCCTCTGATGTGGGACAGACAAACACCAATATTATCTCCTGAGGTAGGACACAGGACCACTCTGGCATCGAAGGTACATAGGGCAGAGCCAACATGGGGCTGACACTCCAGGAACCAGTGAACACACAGGGATGGTTTCCCATGCGGCAGTGTCACTGGAGAGCATAAAGCAACACTAACATCTAGAGACAGGGCCAGGAAGGAGATCTGACACAGCGCATGGGGACAGCATTCTGTGAAACTGGCATTGGAGGGTGTGTGTGTGACAGGAAGAGGTATGGAGGGGTCCTGATGGAGACAGGACCCAGCCTGAGAAGGGACAACACTGGTAGGAAACCCCTGCTGTGGTCCAAGAGCCTGTGGAGGAGGCTGTGGAGGAGCTGCAGAAGAACGGTGGCCCAGGGCGAGGACTGATGATTGTCCTATGAGTGAAGCCAGCGGGACTCAGTCAGTGGGCAAGGGGCTCACTGGGCACAATCTGAAAACACCAGCTCTGGGTTTACATGGAGGAGACTGAGCTGAGCAGCCAGGCCAGGTGCACTGATATCTGCTTCTCTTCGGTGCCTTGTATGACAGCTGCCCTTGTCTAATTCCTTAGAGTTGGGGACCAGAAACCCCTGAACTCTACTTCGGCCCCCACTTGACCTGAGTGCCAGGGAGAGATTGCCTCTCCTTCTACTGAGGAGCCCAGTGACACTGAACATACTCTGCTTGTCACCTGACAACTGGACTGCGACCCAGCTACACGAATGAGGGAAGGAAAATCCCTGGAAAAGTTAACTTTGCTAAAGAAAAACAGATTTTAGTGGCAAGCTCCTACATCATGGGGACACTGGTGGAGAGCGTGTGTTCTTGTGAGAGCAGATGACACTTCAGAAACCAGGGCTGTTGAACTTGAAGATGGCAGGCTCCCAGTGTGGTCCCAAGGTGGTTGTTGCTACATGCTGTTCATATCAGCAGTAGATGAAGAGATAAACAGAAGCATTAGAACCCTTGCTTGGAGGGGTGTGGGCTAGGGAGGGAGAGTCTGGAGGTGGCTGCTGAGAACTGTTTCTGGGGTAGAAATGAGCATTGCTTAGACAAGCTCTCCTCCAGGCAGAGCTTCAAGTCTCTTGAAGACAAATTCTTGGTCTGAAAATCTTCCAAAGAGACTTGGAGTGTTTACGGTTATTCATTGCAAGCATTTAAAACATGCAAACTAATCAGGGCAAACTCGGAAAAGCCACTGGCCTGGGGTTGATAATGGAGAGCCAGCATTTAGAAGGTAAGTCAACACTCTTCCATCCTCATGAGGCTGTGTGTCTGTGTGCAGGACGCATTTCATTTTCAAGGCTTTTATCATCAAACATGCAAAAACCAACGCAGACCCAGACTTGTTCCCAGGGGTGAGAGGACAGAACAGCGAATATCTTCATTTCATTCATCTCAAGCAAGTACTATTTATATTAAATTTTCCATGGCAAACATGGGGTTTCACCTGAGAACATTTTTGTTAACAGGCTTCACTGCGTGTTCAGTGCCTCCCTTTAAACATTGGCAAGGGGCAGCATATGTACCTAGAAGCAGAGGCAGGGATAAGAATCCTGCAGTTCCCTTTAATGGAGAAGTGACTGAAAGAGGATCTTGGTTCACAGGGAGTCCACGGTTATCCAGATCAGGCTGATCTTGGGTTTTGCAGAGCCCAGGGTAGGCAAGGTGAGACAGCTTTAGTCAAATTTTAGCACTTTTCTGGCATGTCTGATGGGCAGCCCCAAGTGAGGCTGGATAGTCTAGGCCTCTCTGGACACAGGGGGTGTCCACAAACGAGGGGAGTGACTCAGCCCGGTCTCCATTGACTCTCTGCCTTTGTTTATGGATCCTACAGCCCCACTGGACCTCAGTCCTACCCACTGCCTGTCACAGTATGAGAACTTCTCCAAGCCGGGGTCCTCCTTTTCATCCAAGTCTGGCACAGTCCTCAGCTCTGGCCTCACAGACCTTCCTAGACAATAACATATGCAGAATCTCAAGCAGCAGGCAGGGCCTGATCATGGTAAGCACTGGGAAGAAGTGACTTCCCACCAGTCATAGCAGAAGACCCAACTTGTACTCTTATCTGTCTCTGCTGACCATGGTCCATCTTGAGGATGGACTGCAGTAGAAAGGGCATTGTCCACACCAGGGGGCAGAGAAGGGGAGGACAGGAGACAGAAAGGGGATCTTCTGGGGTGGGTGGTCCTTCTGTCTGTGCGTTGCTTTTATTGATTAATGAGTAAGAACTGCTTTGAACCTATGGCAGGGAAGAACAGAACTAGGCAGGGAAAGCTAGGCAGTATGCTGGGAAGAAGAAGGCAGAGTCGGAGAGACGCTATGGAGCTGCTGGAGACAGATGTGCTGAAACTTTGCTGGTAGGCCACGACCTTGTGGTGATGCACAGATTAATGAAGATGGGTTAAATTAATATGTAAGAGTTAGTCAATAAGAACCTAGAGCTAATGGGCCAAGCAGTGATTTCATGAATATGGTTTCTGTGTGATTATTTCAGGTCTAAGCTAGCCTAAGTGGCTGGGAACTAACTAGCTCCCCTGCGTCAACAATCTTCAGGGCCAACTCACTTATCCTCCCATCCATCCATTCATCCACCCATCCATCCATCATCCACCCATCCATCATCCACCCATCCATCCATCCACCCACCCATCCATCCATCCACCCATCCATCCATCCACCCATCCATCCATTCATCCACCCATCCATCCATCCACCCACCTACCCACTTATCCATCCATCCATCCACCCACCCATCCATCTATCTACCCACCTACCCACTTATCCATCCATCCATCAATCCATCCACCCATCCATCCACCCATCCATCCATCATCCATCCATCCATCCATCCACCCACCCACCCACCCATCCATCCACCCATCCATCCACCCATCCACTCATCCATCCATCCACCCACCCATCCATCCATCCACCCATCCATCCATTCATCCACCCACCCATCCATCCACCATCCATCCATCATCCACCCATCCATCCATCCACCCACCTACCCACTTATCCATCCACCCATCCACCCACCCATCCATCCATCTACCTACCTACCCACTTATCCATCCATCCACCCATCCATCCATCCATCCACCCATCCATCCACCCATCCATCCACCCATCCATCCATCCATCCATCCATCCATCATCCATCCATCCATCATCCATCCATCCACCCATCCATCCATCCACCCATCCATCCATCCACCCATCCATCCACCCATCCATCCATCATCCACCCATCCACCCACCCATCCATCCACCCACCCACCTACCCACTTATCCATCCATCTATCCGTCCAACCATCCATTCATTCACCCATGCACATATTCATCCATTCATGGGACACAGTACTGCTCACCCTTGCCTTAGAAGGATGGCACTCTGATGATGAGGTAGGCAGTAACATGGTTAATGGTGATGAGGTACCTGAAGTGGTGCTGCCCACCCAGCCAGAAAAGTGACTATGAGGACCCCATCTCTAGTGTCTGTGTGAGGTGCCTGCCTAAGGCCCAAGTTGAAGGTCCTGGCATGGTGAGGCACACCTCCTAGCAGGGCACGGTCAAGGTCTTGGAGCCCTTATTCAAGAAGCTGGGGAGAGTCTTCTGGTGCAGACCAGGTAGGGCAGCACTGTGACAATGAGAGGGGGGCGTGGTTGGGGTGACATGCCCTGGTGGTGCCTTTTCCTCCTGGATCTCTGCTCTGGGGGCAATGCCTCTTCTTGGGTGTACTCTATGACACCTTTGACAATCTTGGGAGAGGTGAGCCTGGAAAGAGGCTTCTGCAGGAGGATGGAGAGTTCACCTATCTCTCAGAATCCATTGTTCAAACATGGCAGGGCCTGTGTGTCTATAGAGTCCCCTGGAGGGCCTGTCACCTCTGCCGTCTGACCATCAAGCAACTTCTGGGTTATCTTTTGATTTGGGTCACTCACCTTTCCTATCCTGGTTTGGGACCATCTGTTATGTCCATCCATATGTTTAGCACACATGCTAGGCTAAGCCCATATGTGATGAGAGAGAACAAACATTACCTGAGCTCCCTGTCCTGTGTGCCTGGTGGATGAGCTAAAATGAGAGATGCTGGGCTTAGATTTCAGCTCAGAAGGTAGAGACCATGGCAGGAGGATCACCAAAGCTGAACTGAAATTTCCCGGGAAAGTGGCTATGGACCTGCTCCTGATGCACCCCGATTTCCTTGGGATGCAAAGGGACAGTGGCTCCTCAGGCAGTCAGTGTTTGAGACCAAGGTGCAGATGAACTAGCTTCCTGTGCTCGTTCCTCAAAAATCACCCTACCTGTGCACCAACCCTGCCCCCCCCACCAATTTTAGAGTGGGACAATGGCTTCCTGTTCCATGAATACTCGCCCTTTGGGTGACTGGGGACAAGAGGATATTGAGGGCAGGCAAGATGGCTCAGGTGGTCTGCTCCAAGGCTGCCCCCAGCCTTGACTACATTCACTAGAGGTTTCTTTATGGGGAAGGTTGGAGGCTGCAGCTCCCAGTGCCAAGCTGGTAGTAGCCTCTTCTTGAACAGCATGGTCTTCAGGAGAACCAGCTGGCACAGAGTAGCTGTAATGAGGTGAACCTTTCTTGGTGATTCTAGGACACCGTTTCTCTTTCTCCCAGATGCTGACAGAGATCAAGAAAGCTGGTTGGAGCCAGCTGGCACCCTGGCTCATATCATGTCAGCACAAGAAGAAAGATGGAGTAGGAACACATCTTCCCTGTATCCCAGCCCACTCCTTGCTGAGCCAGGAACTAAGGCACTCAAGAAGAAGAGCAGTCAGGCCACAGACAGACAGACAGACAGACAGACAAACAGACAGACAGACAGACACACACACACACACACACACACACAGTCAGAGGCTCATATAGGGTCATGCCTTCTGACCTATGACTTCCCTACAGGTGCATGGGCAGCAAGGACGCTGTGTCCTTGAATACACTAGAAACCTGAGCAGCATCCTGGGACCCTTTGGCTCATCAGCCACAGCTGTAGATGCCAGAACGTCACAGATGTGGGTCTCGACAAGAAACATGAGGTCCGTGGGATAGTGGGGTCTACCAGATTCACAGCCTGTGAGGCAATCTCTGAGTCACAGTGGCTTCCTGCTCTGGGGGCTACCCCCTGGCCTTCTAGATCATTCGGTGGGCTCCGGGGATGCTCTCACTACCTGAAAGTTTTTGTTTGCTTTGGGTGGCTCAGGGGTGCTGAGATGCTAAGGGCATTGTGAGGGGGAAAGTTGCCCCCGAACATGCTGGGGAGTTAAGTGTGCCATCTCGCATGTGGATCTCGGGTTCTACTCTTCTCCAGTAACAGGAACTGAAGTTCTTTAGAGGAATGGTCAGTGCTGGACTTGGCAGGCGTTTGACACAGTGAACCTGGGGCATGGTGTGGTGCCAGCAAGTGCAGAAAGAAGAGCTCAGAGCCAGAATGAGGCTCATAACGACAGGCATCTGTTCACGGGGACCCAGAGCCAGCTGACAGAGCTCCCTGCAACAAGCGCTGGGATGATTTAAACAATAAAATAAATAAAGCATTATTGGATTACAGCTGAGGATGAGATAAATATTCATAAGCCCACCCTCATGTAAACAACTGATTGAAAGAGTAAATAATCCGGGAGGGGAGATGAGTCTTCACACAAGCTCGGCAGACCCTGTCCCATGGAGGGCGCATTCCCTACACAGGAGCTGGGCATGGTGGCCTCCTTACAGGGAGTGTGGTACTGAAAGAGTCACAGGGGAGATATTTACAGTGGAGAAATACGGTGAACACCTGCTCAGGCAGGGGACCAAGGTCAGAATCATCAGAGGTACATCCTAAAGACAGCGGCATTTAAGCTATAAAAGGTCCCCAGCAAAGGGACACTGGAAAACACCACCTTCAAATGGTCAGTCACCAAGAAGGGAAAGTTAAAAATCCATTTAAAATGACCTAGAAGGGGGCTGGAGAGATGGCTCAGAGGTTAAGAGCATTGCCTGCTCTTCCAAAGGTTCTGAGTTCAATTCCCAGCAACCACATGGTGGCTCACAACCATCTGTAATGGGGTCTGGTGCCCTCTTCTGGCCTGCAGGCACACATGGAAGGAATGCTATATACATAATAAATAAATAAATAAATAAATAAATAAATAAATAAATAAATATTTAAAATAAAATAAAATGACCTAGAAAAGCCTTAGTAGACTCTGACAGTGAACACAACGCAGTGTCCAGGAACGAAGAGGGGCACTCTGGAAAAGCTGGACATCTTCAGGTCATCACAGGAGCCAGCACCTGCTACTGTGAGACACTGAGCACAGACGCGAGGCCACTTTCTGTACTACTGTCACTGTTATTCTCTAAGTATAAAACTGACATTAAGAGTTAAAACTCTGACAGAGACACAAGGAAGACGGTTCAGTGGCAAGAGCACAAGCTGCACAGCATGAAGCCATGAATTTAAACCCATAGTGCCTGTATAAAAGGTTCGGAGTGGCCACATGCCTGTTATCCCAGAACTTGTTTGGGGTCAGAGAGGTGAGCATCATGGGAGCTTGCTGGCTACTAGCATTAAAAAAAAAATGGTGAGTGTCAGATTCAGTGAGAGACCTTCTCTGAAGGAAGTGATGAAGGTGGATACCCACCATCCTCCAGGTCACCGATACACCTGCACATGGGCACTTGCACATACAAACACACACACACACACACACACGTTCACACACATATCCCATACAATATACACAAAACAAAAACAAACAAGGCATATGGGAAATGATGTGGGTGTTGAAGTAGGCAGACCTGAACCTGACTGTCAGCTCAGACACTTTTCGGCTGGGAAAAGGAGGATGTCCACATTCGGAAGCATTCACATGTCCCCCATCCCCCACATTTTCAGGATAACACTGGAGGCAAGGCAAGCCATGGGACCAACTCCAGCCAGATCCAGTGAGTGAGAACAACGCATGCCGCATGCAAGTTGGGCCCTATGTTTCCCACCCACCCTGAGAGGCCATGTGCATCACTCCAGCTCTAACATGTTGGGGGACCACTGTCACCCACTTACCAGCAGTGTGGTGGCAGAGAGAATGATATGTGGCTCCCCTAAGAAGCTCAGCTATAGTAATAAAGACCATTACTGTCCTTGTCCTTTCATCTCTGCTGTCACCATCTTCATCACCTCCTCATCAGATCTTCCTAGTCACCATTACTATCACATCAGAACCACTGTATCAGCATCCTTAGAGCATCCTGTCTTCTCCAGTATCTCCATCATGACATCTTTTGCTCTCCTCATCTCCTCTTCCCTCATTCCCTCTCTTCTCTTCAAGACAGGTTTTTGCTATGTAATGCTGTCTTGCCTTGAACTTGTAATCTTCCGGCCTCAGTCTCCTGAGGGCTACCTTCTTCTGATGACAGTGGCAAAGAAACCTGGGACCTTTGTTCCTCCTCTCAACACATACAGAAAGGCAGGGATTCAAGTCTCAAGGATAGGCTGGGAAATTGTTTGAAAATAGCTGTTTGTTTTTAAAATCTTGTCACATTGATCCCAGATCAGAGGAACAATTCAGCTTGAGCCAATACAGTCTCCATCTTATACAAAAATGCCAGGAGGTCATTCCCTTCCCTGGAGCACTTGGGGGAGTGAATTCATCCCCAAATCCTGCTGCCTCTGTGGGAGAGAGGCCAAGGCTGCTCCAGGGGTCATGGAGAATAGGAAGACATGAGCTATACAGGTAAATGAGTCTGTTGGTTCCTAGGGGAAGCAAGCAACAGCTCCCAAGCTGGGAGCCTTTGTTTCATTTCTGGAGAAAAAGAAATATTCATAAGAGCCTTTGTACCACAGGCCAACATGCAAGCCTTCCCTCTGCATAGGGGTTCTGAGAACATGCCTCTTACCAGGGAAAGGCATGCATGTGGGTCACATTCAAAGCCAGCTAACAGCAGCTGCCTAGGCTATCAGCTCAGTCAAGCCCTGCCCATGTTGAGCCTGGCTTCCCAAGTGTTTGGGACACTGCCACCCAGGACTGCTAGCACCATCAGCAGGGAGTCCAGGACATCAGTCCTCTGGAACATGACCTTATATGGAGAGAGCTCTACAGAGATGGCTATTAAAATAAGGTCATGAGGATGGACCCCAATCCAGAGTATAAGAAAGAGATCTGGGCATAACACGTACAAGAGCATGCCTTGAGCCCATAAAGTCATTTAGTGACAAGCACCTGCCAGGAGCAGGGGACAGGGAGGAGCTGGACTGGCCAGGAGGGCTCTTCTGAGTCGGGTCGTGGGTCAAGAAGGATGCAGGATAAAAGGCACTATAGAATGACCTCATCTTATTACTATAGATGATAGAGATTAAAGACAGGTCTGCGACCTCACAACCCACAGAGGAATCCTTGGCAAGGCTGCCTTTCCAGGAAGCAGGGTTTTGTTGTGGTTGGCTGGGATCCCTCAGCCAGCTACTTCCAGGTTGATTTTCGAACATCCAAGGCAAGAGGCAGAGGAGACGGCTGTCATCAAATAAATTAATCTGACATTTTCTGTTACAGAGTAATTTCTAGCAAGTACCATTTCTCTGGAATTAGGTTGTTTACATTTTAGCCAAATTGTTCCCACTTAGGTTGCTTAGTGATAGCGGGGGCCCTCCCTATTCATAACAGTTAAATAAGTGGCTAGACCCGTTTGGATTCTAGAGCAGAATGCTCATCACAAGCACATTGCTCTGCTTCCGTGGTGGGAGGGGGTACCAGCGCTGTGCACATTTCCCTCCGTGCTGTGCCGCAGGGGCAGTGGGTCCCCCATCAGTGGGGGCATGGAAGTGCTCCCAGCAATGGGGTGGGCGGGACATTCTGCTCTCTACCTCAGAGTTCTAGGGTCTTTCCCTCACATTCTGTCTTGGTGAACCTTCCCCAACCAAGGGTTGAGGAGCATGCCCACCCAGCCAAGTAGCCTCCAGCCGACTACCGTCTGGAGGAGATGGTAGGAAACTTGATCCCGTCCATGAATGGAGGGAGACAGTGGTTTAAGAGCCCACCCCACCCAGCATCATCGGGGAAAGAAGAGACATTTCCCATGGCTGTTCCTAAGAGCAGGGTCTGGCGATCCAGGGTGGGTTTTTGTGCACCTGGGGAACTGTGCTCATATCCACAGAGCGATGGTATATCTAGTAAACAGTTCCCCGTGTTGCAGGTTTCTGTCTGCCCAGAGTCTCAAAACATGACTTCATTTGAGAATGGGATCATCGTAGCTGTGGTCAGGGAAGATGATGTCATCCTGGCATGGGCTGGGGCCTTACCCCAGTGACTGCATCCTCCAGAGGAGAGGAGATGTCAGCACAGACACATAGGTGAAGATGGGGCAGAGCTTACGGAGCTGTCAGAGCTCACAGGGCTGTGGCCATAACTCAGAGACCATGACCTGGACAGCCTATGGGAGCTGATAGAAGCAGCCAGAGCCAGAGGAGCTTGCTCCTCCCCTCAGCCTTTGGATTCCTTAAGAGTGACAGTCACCGATTGGCATGTTAAGGACCTGTTTGTCTGGCTTTGTCATAGCAGCTATGGAATAGTAGTGTAGGTTGGATGATTAAACAGCACAACATGAAATCACACAAAACAAAATGGAGTGTAAAGCAGAGAGCAAGCAATGCATTCGGTCTACAGAGAGCTTATTATCAGGTCCTGCATAGAAAAAGCTGCCAGACCCTACTGTCATTTGAACCCAACCCTATCAACACTTCAGCCTGCAAAGTCGGCTGCTCATGCTCACCCCAGGTCATCCCCTCATTCGCCTGCCCAGCCACCACCATGGCCACCTCAAGCCACATTCTGGATATTTATCTCCTGTGTCCCAGGGCCTTTGCACTTCATGTTCATAGCTTATCCCCTACACATCCCAGATCAGGACCATTGCTAGTCTGTTCGGGGGCCTCTTGACTATTTTTTCCCCAACATTATTCTAGGAACAATTTGCTACAATTACTAGCAATGACTACTTAAAAGTATTTGTTAATTGTAATATTAATAATTCAGATATTCTCAATGCCTCTCCACAGTAAGTTATCAGTTCTCCTGGGTAGGAACCCCACCAATATCCATCACAGGTATCTCATTCAGGTCAATAGGTTCTCCAGAAATGCTACTGGTTGGCTGGCTGGTTAGCTGGCTGGCTGGCTGGATAGACAGAAGGATGGAAGAATAAATGGATGGATGGATGGATGGATGGATGGATGGATGGATAGTCAAAAGGATAGAAAGATAAATGGATGGATGGAGGGACAGATAGGTGGATAGATAGATAGATAGATAGATAGATAGATGATAGATAGATAGATAGATAGATAGATAGATAGACAAATGGACAGAGAGATGAATGGATAGACAGACAGACAGATGGATGAATGGATAGGCAGACAGAAGACAGATCAGACAGATGGATGGACAGGTGGATAGATAGATGAATTCCCAAAATGACCCTAATCTACTCCATGTCTGCACTTACTCCTTGGGAGCCTGTACTTCAGATCCAATAGTCCCATAGCTGCTGTTCATAGCAGCCCTTAGTGCTGACAGGGTAAACAAAGTCATGAAGGACTCCTACCTGGCTTGGGATCAGGATATGTGGATGAATGAGACACAGAGGCTGACTTCAATGTTCTGAGGTGTTGACCAGGAGACAAAGATGTAGAATTACAAGGCTTGGGTTCAAGGCTAGGCCACTACTCATGAACTATGTCCATGCAGAGGTCACTAGCCTGGCTTCTGTCAGCAACCAGAGGGCCACAATTCCACCTAGTGTGGTAAACTCAGATGTCCAACTCCCAAGGTCTCTGTCCATCTTAACTACAGCCACACTAAGGACCTCATTATGTCACACACACAAAAGCGATGCAAACCTAAGAAAGGGAAACGTTACATAAAACTTTCCCTCTTCCCACTGGGGGCTAGCAGATGGCCTTGTGAGAATGTGAATGTGGACAGTTGAGCTGCCATGTTTAGACCTTGGCCAAGAAGCAAACAAGGCCTTGGACACAGAGAACAGCCTCCCCAAGGAGGTACACTGTTAACTCTTCCTTAGAGGTGGAGTCTGGAGGCCCTTCCCAGACTCTTAGGGAGGCAAGGAAGCCCTGCTCCCAAGCCCCACCTGTTCTCTTTCCACCTACAGCCTGCCTCCAGCTAACAGCTACTCTTAATCCCCCTTCCAAGTGGAAATCAATTCTCCCACCCTCCCCCACAGCGTGGACGCTCTGTCACTTTTCAGAGGAACTGAGTAAATAAAGAGCGGCTTCAGGAAGCCTGCCCACAGCCTCCCTGCCTGCTGCCAGGAGGACAGGGATGAGGATGAGTGAGACAGAGCAAACAGATCGATAGAGCTAATTACCAGCCGCTTCCTGCACTCAGCCACCCACATTTTTCCTAGGCTCCTAAGCTGCAAGGGCTAGAGCATCTATTCTGCTTATTGCATGTCCTGGAATGCTGGCCAAGGCCTCTGCAGCAGCCTTCAGACCTCACCGCTATAGTACACACACACACACACACACACACACACACACACACACACACACACACGACAGTTTAGGCTGTCTGAACCAGATCCTATGCAGCTTGGCCCATAGTGTGGCATCACAGTCCTGCCAGTGGTGGCTGGGATGATGCTAGTGCAGGTCACTGTGCGGGGTCATCTCTAGAGGGACGGTAGTGCTGTTGTTACCCAAGCTACTAGCAGGAGAAAGGCACGGAGTGGTTTAGGGCCTCACTATACCTTACAGTAGGGAGGGCCACTCAAACCAAGGCCTCTTCAGACCTAAGGTACCTTGCAACTGATTTCTTAACCACAATCAGGCTGTGTCTTAGGGATCCAGGGAGTCTGATAGGGGTTATGATTGTCCTACCAGGGTCCTTTCTGAAACCTAATCACCAAATATCCTGTATATCCTGATAATCAACAAATATCCTATATATTCTGATAGGCTCCCATCTGTCCAAGGTACCTCCCCCAATAAAGGCAGCCCCAGGGAGGCCCTGCAGATCCCTCAGGTGGGAGGACTGTGGCCTTCCTCTAGGTACATCTTGTCCCTGTCGACCCTCAAGAGGCCTATGGGTCCCCTGCTGCAGCTGTGAGGGTTGGGGAAGATGTGTCATCCTCTGGCCCTCTTCGGTCTCACCATTCTCTCATCCAGCTCCACAGAGTGAGGACAAGTCCCATTCCACCTGCCAGAGCCTGGCACACAGCGTGGGCACAGGGACTCATGAGACTTGAAGGGTCATAGCCTAGGCTCCAGGGGCCACGTAGAGCCCAGTGGGAGGCAATGGGGTGCTGGAGCAGCAGGAACACTGTGTGAACATTGTTGCTATAGTTTGAGCCCCATTATGGTGCTGAAGTCTCTTACAAAGGAGCAGCGCTTTAACATGAGCAAAGGGGCCCAGGGGCACTGGGATATGATTCTGGCGAGAAGTGACATATGTCAGGTCAAATGCCAAGAGCAGGGCATCACAGATGACAGAAAAGGCCTGGAACTGGGCAACTCAAAGAGGCCTAGGAAGCTGAGCTGTGGATTTGAGTAGGCACCCAGGGCTAAGACAAGCCTTGCTTCACCCCTGTAGGAGTTCCAGTAGGTGGCATGGGACCAGAAAGATGGGGGTTGAAGGGCAGTCTACGAATATCCTGGAACAGATGCAAAGACTCTCAAGGAAGGCTCCACATCACTATAGACACAACAGCCGCTCAGTGGAGTGCAGGACCTGGGATCCACTGAAGTCAAGCAAAATCGAGTGGAGGCTCTGTTTCCCAAACAGACACTAATTCACCTTTCTCTCACTGAAGTGCTCCTGGTCAAGGTGGACAGCTGGGAAGAGTGTGATGGGTCACAGGACTCCGAAGTGGCTCTGGGGTCACAATGAGCTCCTTCCTGCCCAACACACCCCTCTGTTCTGTTCATGGGCCTGATTGACCTCAATCCATTCCCTACCGTCTCTATGTCTGTAGAGTCACCACAGGGGTTGTTCTGGGCCTGATCCTCCTCATTTGCAAATGGAGTTGGAACATGGAGATTATTCCTGGGCTGAGAGCATTCACAGATACGGAGTGTTTACAGATGTGTGACACTCATAGGCATAGGACAGTCGCAGAAACAGACTACTCCCATTCATGAAGTACTCACTGGTACGGATAATTAACAGACAGATAATTAACAGGCATTAACTGCTTGCAGGTGTGGAACACTCATGGGCACAGGACTCATAGGGATGGAGGACTCACATTTGGAACACTCGCAGACACAGAGCACTCACAAGAATGGACCATTAATGGACACAGAGCATTTATGGGCAAGGAATACTCACAGATGTGAGCACTCACAGACATGGAGCGTTCATGGATGCAGAGCACTCAGACGTGGAGCACTCACAGATGCAGAGCACTTATAGGTGAAGAGCACTCACAGGCATGGAGCACTCACAGTTGCAGAGCACCCATACCATGGAGCATTCATAGATGCAGAGCACTCACAGGTAAGGAACACTTATGGCCATAGAGTGTGGAGCATTCAGACCATGTTTGTGGGACTCGTCCACACGCTGTGTGCCACGAACCATTTATCAACAGTACAACACCCAGGGTTTCATCCACTCCTCTCCATGGAAACTGTGCAACCCAGTATTGTTCCTATAACTTCTCAAAGCAGGAGACTCCACGTGGTTCATACACAGGAAGGAGACTTTCCAAAGGTACTTAACTATAGAGGGCACTTGGCCAATATTCAATGGATGATCATGTGATTATCATTATGATAATAGAATCTAGCCCACGGCAGTTAATTCAATTCCCAGTCTCCATGGTTGGTTATTAATCTCTAGCTACTTAATAAGTGTGATAAAGAGATGAATCTCTGCGTTGCTAGGACACTTCACAGTCTGTAAAGCGCACGACAGTCATCACGGTCCTTTCTTATCTTTACATCATTTGGATCTCGCAAGATCCAGAAGCGAGATCTGTAAATCCACCCCCAATTTACAGACAGAGTAAGCAAGGCTCAAGTCTGAAAAGTCATATGCCACCTCACCACTCCGTTGAAGGGTTTATGATCTTTATAAGAGTAAGGAAGAGGTGAAGAACAGAGTCGTTTTCTAGAACTGATGAGCTAAATACAAACTTAATGGTCCTCTGCTGTGTTCCCATGGGAAATCTTTGTAGGCTTCCTGCATCTGCCGTGACCACCCACTTGTGATTTTGCATACTCCTCTCCCCACTGAATAGACAGTAAACCAATGGCATAGCTTGGTGCAGATTGAGGGGGGGTGGATGTCTGGATAAATGGACTGATGTATGTATGATTGACTTGATGGACAAACAGATGAATGGATGGGTGAGGGACAAATAGACAAATGGATGGCTGGATGGACAGATGGCTGGTCGGCTGGCTAGGCAGGTGGAGAGGCAGACATGCCACTGAACGGTTGGGGAAGAAGATGATCTCCGGAGTGTAGGGCATTAGCACGTCCTTAAGCACATAGGTTTTCTCCTTGTGAAAACCAGGCTTAGTGAAGCTCTCCAGCATCCCAAGACCATGCTTCAGCTCCCCTCATCTTTCCACAGCATCTTGGCCATTCCTGACATTTACAGTCACGTACACCTCCCTCACAGAATAAGAACACTGGCTGGGTTCCCAAGTCTGAACACCTGTGTGGATGGATGACGAAGTGAGAGCATCTCCCAATCGGGTTTATGTGGGGCAGCAGACGGAGGCACAGCTGAGCACCTGCCCTGGCGTCTCCCCAGTCTGTAGGACTGGTGTCGGGCATCCAGGCATTGTACTCTTGGTCCCTATAGGTTCCCGTTAGGGCTAAGGCTTGGGCGTTGTTGGAAAGGGTCTTCTAGGAAGTTCTATCTGAATTCTGCCTGCTCTAACTCATCCAGAGGCAATTTCAGAGAGATTGCACCTAACTGCTCCCTGGGAAAGTGGCCATTAAAATGACAGTTTAACAGTGCCACACTCACAGGGCTGGGGGTTCTCGAATGGTCCGTCTCATGCAATCACCATCACTTTTAAACGGCAAGTGCTCAGTCTGCAGGGGGCTTTAGAGGTCATTTGTTGATGGGTATTTCAGAACTTTCCATGACTGGCTAGAGCAAACCACCTCACTGAGCACCTCAGCTGTGTTCCATTCTTTGTGCCAAGAGAAAACCTGGCCTGAGCTGCGGACCCAGACATGAACCATACCTGCGAGGATGGCTGCACACTCACACCTGAGTGGTAGCACCTAGTCCCACCCACTGGCAGCCTTGGCTCCTAAGCACCCTTCTGGAGCTTCCAGCACAATGCCCCTTCCTACCACTCACCTTGAGCCACAGCATCTACTGGCACAGTCTGGCCAAGCAACTGCTTTCCACTCTCCTCTGCATAGCTAGCTCTCAGGAGCTGACTTCATACAGTGGCTATCATGGGGAATAGCCTGGCTCTGGGCTCCTGCACTCCAAGAGTTTCAAAGGAAGCATTTATGTTATTTTGCAAAACCCCCGTACGTTTTGCCAGGCCCCAGCAGCATCTTGAGCACAAGGATATCTTTTTCATCTCTCTCCCTTCAAATACACTGAACATCTGACCTCAGCCACTTCAAACGTGGCTGCTGCAGGCAGCAAGATGACTCAAGGGGTTAAGGCACTTGCTGTACAAGCCTGGCAGCCTGAGCTGGACCCTGGAGCTCGTGCAAAAGTGGGAGGAGAGAATTGACTTCCAGAGCTAGCCTCTGATCACCACACATGCCACGGCACATGGCCAGACACACACACACACACACACACACACACACACACACACACACACACAATTTTCTTTAATTAAATGGTTGCTGGGTGTGAGTATCTTTATAGTGGATTAGCTAGCACCAGAGCCAGCTCATGGGAAAGTGTTCTTGACTGGGGTAGAAGCTGAGGTAGAGCCAAGGTGGCTCGCCATGGAGATGACACAGAGGGGTCCTAATCATAACATCTGGAATCACAATGTCATCTGCCAGTTGACAAATGACTTCCCTACCTTGTAGACTTACCAGGTCCATAGACAACATCCAGCCTCCAGAGTGTGCCCCTGGGAATGATGGGAAGCAATGCTGTCTCTTCCCTCGCCCCATTCTCTCTCAGCCCTCCCTCCCCAACAGGATGCAAAGCCAAGGTCAATACCTGCACCTATGGTAAGGCCACCTGGTCGTCTAGGATTTCCCCATCTCATTTGGCTGAGTTTATGTGCGTTCTGACTCTCAGCCATTCCCTTCTGCTTGTGTCCTCTCCCGTGTGCCTCTCTTCCTTTTCACTTGCATGGGTGGCAAACATCCTGACTGTGTACAGCAAAGGCTATTTAAATTGTACAAACTACTTCTCAAGGAACACTTCTCCCTGGGTCTAATGTAAGAAGGGGAGTGGCGCTTTCTGACAGCCCGCTGCCTCTGCCTCTTCTCCCTCTGCCTCTCTCTTCTCCACATTCCATCCTCATTGATACATTTTCCTTCCCAGGAAAATAGTTTGGCACAGATAGCAGTTTCCCACCCATTCAGTTGTATGTGGGAGCCACTTGTTCCCTGTCCCCACTGTATGCTGCTAATTGCTTCTGCCTTACCCACGTGAAGCCTCATCTGTCCCTCTGCAGCAAATATTTTTCAAGATATCTTGCCTTACGTACCATCCCTTGTGTGTCTAATTTACTATCTTACTAATTTATTATCTTCTATTTATAGATGGCTGAAGTCTAATTTACAAGGACAGTTTAGTTGGGTATAAAATCATAAGTTCAGACTCTTCTGTGTCTGTTACCTTTGAAAAGCATTTTAATATTTTGAAGTTCAATACTGAAAATATAGTTTTGTCTTTGACAGATAACTACATCTTTTTTATTTTTTGAAGAAAATGATAAATTATTTGTACCTCATAATTCAAGAAAAAAAATCGGAACACTAAGAGCAACTCAGCAATGGCTGTGTCTCCTGCTCTCCTCCCCGAAGGGCATCCAACCCCCCCCCCCCAGAGATGCAGGGACTCCCAGGCTGGTGTTTGGTCATCTTTCTATCCAGGACTCCTTCCATCCTCACTCCCCTCCTATCCCCAAGAGCTCCCTCAGCTCATCCTCCACACCTCACCTGTTTTGTTTGCCCCATACATCCCGCCCCCATGCATCTACAGAAGTCTTTCACCTTTTCCCTGGCTCTCATGCCCACCTCCTCCCCCAGCTGTTTTTCATCTCTATCCCATTCCCACCGCACCCCTCTTTCTGCCTCTGCTCCTGCCATACCTCAGTTCATTGAGATGTTATGAACATGGACTTCGTGTTCAGAGAGAGGTTGGCAGGTGTGTGTGAGGCAAACTTTCGGGCTGCCTTGGAGCAGGTGCGCCGGAGGGAGAGGCCACCGCTGGGTGGCACTGTGGAGCCTCTAAGGTGAACCGGGTGTCCAGGCTCCCTCTTCACATAGGGAGGGGAGGGAGCAGGAGGGCTCTACTCCTCTAGGTCTGTCTTTGTTTCTTGTGGTTATCTGGTGGGTGCTCTGCCTTCACAGTCCCCCCCCCCTCATGTGTATAATACATAGGTATAGGTACAGATATAAATGATACAGATACAGATACAGATACAGATACAGATACAGATCGTCAGGGAGTTGAGGAGCAGTGGCTGGCACAGATATATAAGAGAAGCCAGCATCTCTCTCAAAGAGCTTGAGAGTAGCAGGGTCACAAGGCAGGCAGCATCACCGTTTGGCTCACTAAATGTGCCAGTGTCTGGAGGACAAAGACACCATCCGAAGGTATTTATCTTCTAGCCACAGACAGAAAACTAGCCCATCAGTGCCAAGGTCAGAAACCACAGAGACCCCTGGCCAGGACCTCCAGGGGCTCGCCCACCCCGTCCACGGTGAGTCTCCCCCTCGGCTCAGAGTATTTACTTTCCTGTCAGTAAGGGAGACACCACACCTTATTAGAAGTACAGCAGGACACAGAGGACGGCTAATGGCTAATTTATATGGGACAAATAGCTATTTAATTGCTCTCTAATTACATGACAATTAGAATTCATGCCGCAGCCGTGTCCTTGAGTTCCTGTTTATGACCCACGTGGAGAGCAGCTTTTTCTGTGCCTGTAGCCATTTTAGACTCCACAATGTACAGAGCCGGCGGCACGGCGACGAGGCATAATTAGCCGTGTAACTGCTTTCCTATACCCCAGTAATTACACGGTGGTATTATCTGTACATTATCATTTATTCATACACCCAATCCTTTGTGAACCAGTCTCCTTTCATGAATAGCCCTGACCCAGCAGGTGCCAATCAATTATTCAGAGTCACAAAAGACCATGTGATGGGGATCGGGGCTAACACGCTGTTACTGCTCAGGTGCAAAGGCCCTGAGGTGATGCAGTCGCGGGCATCGGACACCCAATTCCTGACGGTTGAGCAGAACCAGCTCTGCAGTGGGACAGCAAGCAAGCGTGGGATGCACAGAACCATCTCTACTGCAGCCAGCTCTTTGTCACCGGGTCAAGGCTCCTCTGTATGTGCCAGCTCTGAGAGGCCCTCTGTCCAGTGCTCAGGCACAGACTGCCTATCCTCTCCTCTACCTTCCTTCTGGGCTGGGATTTTTTTCAGTATCCAGACCTTTGGCTGGACCCAACATGTCTAGTAGCACAAAGACAGGCAGATGTCCGCTGGATCAAACTGGAAGGAAGCCCCGGGGAGTCTTAGCTGACAAATACAGCAAGGCTCCTCTGGAAGGGTTGGGAGGCAGGGGCCCTATGCTGCAAAGCCGCAAAAGCAAAGTCACCTTGCTTGTGTTCATCAGTTCTAGCACCTTCTACCATGGATGGCAGAAAACAATCAAGGCACCACTGAAACTTCTAGGAGCACAGAGGTCATCCTGAAACATTCCCCGGCCAGGAAAGACGAGAGCAAGCCACCAGAGCCCGCCTTGGAAATGACATGGTCTAAACAGAAGACCTCCCCGAAAGCAGGGGTGCAGCTGGTTCGTAGCCCCTTGGCAGGTAGGGAGCAGGCAGCTCCACCCTGCAGCAGTCATGGCCCCTGCTGCTCCTGGCTCTCGACTCAGAAGACACACTAGAAACTTGATTCTGCAGACATGCAGGGCAATGAACCCATGATGTCTGGAGCTACCAGGCCTATGGTGATTTGGTACAGCAACAGGTCCTTTCCCGTAAGAGTTTCCCACCAATGCCCCCACTTGGTACCCCTTCTCCAGGCTGTGGTTTGGTTCTACAGAGCTGGGAATGCTGTGGAGTGTCCTTATCCCACTCTGAGCCCTAGCGACCCCCTGACCTGCTCAGGAGATGGCAATGAGTGTGGAGGATCGGCCTCTGCTTTGTCTTGTCTAGAGATGCCAGCGTTTCTTGGCTGCACACATCCTTCCTTCACCTTCAGAGCCACAACACAGCATCTTCAATCTCTATCTAAACCCCTGCCTTCCTCCTCTAAGGATCTAGTGGTGATACTGGGGCTCTTCAGGGGAGGTGGTGTCCTTGTCTTACAATCCTCAATTTGATCCCATCCTCAAAGTCTGGGTTGGCACATAAGGTGAAAAGTCTGAGACTCTGGAGATCAGATGTCTGCATCTCTGGGGGAAGGGATGTCACTCAGACTCCACAGTGCATAGAGACAGGATGAAGGATGAGCTCCCTAGTGGCCGATGTCATCCATCCACAGCACTGGAGACTCCTAGAGTCGGCCCATGTGCATGGCTAATAGAAAAAAAAGGCGGTCAGAGAGCTTCAGCGCTGGCTTTATTCCCTCCCCTTATCCTACACCCCCAACAGACTGACAAACGAAGAACCACGGAGAAGTGGACATGTTTCCCCATGTAGCGACAGACACGTGGTCACTGAGTGCCCAGTCACCACGTTTCTGGTGACACCATCCCATCTTTTAGCCAGCAATTCTGATCACGGATTACTTGTAGGAAGAGAATTCTCGTTGCTTCTGAAAAGAATGTGACAAGTGCTGTGTTCTGGATGGAGGAGGCAGGGCATGAACAGTGCAGAGCAGAAGCCCAGGCACTGGCCAGAAACAAACAGCCACAAGTGGGTGCTGTGTTCTTAAATTTCACCAGGGACTTTTCAAAGTCAGTTTGTTCACCACACAGTCACTTGTTCAAGGCATTATTCGGGTGTAGGGCTGGGAGCTGGAGGAAACGGTTAAAGAAATACAGCTCTTTCCGTGGGTGTTTCCCCTCTGTGCAGAGGTTGGCTCCAGAGCCCCACACAGGGGCACCTTTGCTGCTAGGCTGTGACGGGAAGGGTGGAAGGGTTCAAGTCAGGGTCCTGAACTTAGCTGGTTTTAGGGAAGGTAGGTGAGCCTTGGAGAACTGAGGGAGGGAAGTGGGGCCTGAGCGAAGGCTCTGTGAGTGGGCTCGCTTCTACAGTCAGTTGGCAGTGGGCACAACTGGCAGCCCTACGTACTGAGGTGGGAAGGTGAGCAGGCCCAGGCTAGAAAACAGGACCTCAAAGCCAGACCAAGGCTCCAAACATGTGCCAGGGACGAAGCGTATTCCAGGCAGAGCTGGGTTCTGTAAGCAGAGGGAATGCCAGGGTGACCCAGAGAAGGCTGCTGAAGCCATGAGGGCAGGGGAGGGGCAGGATATGGGATGCTGGGAGCCATGGGCCCTGCGCCCTTGTGTGGATGTGGTGTCATTCATGTAGCAAAGGCTCAGAGAAGAGAATCTTTGACAGACAAGCATGGGACAGATTTGGTTTAGCAGCCTTGGGATTCAGGGACTAAGAAAGCAGACAGAAGGTGCTGTAAGTAAAAAAGCAGAGGCTGGAGCCCCTCCCCCAGCTATGCAGGGTGCTCACACCTGCCTGGGGATACCCAGTGTGGAGCCCATTTGCAAACTCCAGCTATTTTTACCAAACAGAAATCCTTTAAGCTTCACGAGAGGCCCCAATACACAAGGGATAAAAACAATATTTGCAACTGTTTTCGATAGACACGGAAAAGGATGAAATTGAGGCTGCAGCAAACACAGCTTATCAGATGATGTGTCCTGGAGTCCCATTTCTCGTTTAACAGAAACGGAGCAGGGTTTCATGGGATTAGGGATCAGCCATGAAAATGAGGATCAGCAGAGGGGGACAGGGATCATCATGGGAACAGGGATCAGAGGAGGGATGGGCAATGGGAGCAAGGATCAGAAGAGGGAATGGGGATCAGCTTTGGGTATGGACATCACCCGTGAGAATGGGGATTAGCATGGGAGCAAACACAGCTGTGGGAATGAGGATCATCCACATGCTCTTTCGGGAATCTTCATCTTCAGTGAGGCCAGGTGCGGAAAATGTCCTGGTAGTGGCTATACAGGATAAAGCAGCTGGCCTTCCCCGCTGTACAATATGGTCACCTTGCTGGGTCCTCTCAGCTGCCTTTAGGCACAAGGGAAGTAAACCCACAGTCTCCCCTTTTCCCAAAGGGACAGAACCGTTTATTTACTGGATGCTAAGTCAGCAGGGACTCCCCTTAAGGAGATATGTAGGATTAAAGTGAAGAGGGGTTAGGAGATACAGAACTATCTAAGGACCAGTGAGCCACCCCGGGCTCAGACCCCCTCTTTGGGCACCTGGAGTGACACCCAGACCCTGGATAAATGGCAGGACAAAGAGAGATGCCAGAACCCTACTCAAGACTGTTCTGCCTCCTGTCAGATTGGTGACTAAGGCCAAGTTCTGAGTGTGTCTGAGCCACCACTGAAATGGTGACATCTTATCTCCATGGTCATGAGGGAGGAGAGAGGACCTAGCAGCCTTCAGGGTATTGAAAGAAAGCTCTTCCCCGGCTGTCACATGCTGGACCCCTGACCCCAGGTGATAGCATCTGGAGTGTGAGCCTTTGCAAGGTAGCTAGGACAAGGAAGTGCAGTCACCATAAAAGGGACCAGGACCCTTCCTTATGAGAAGAGGCCGAAATCTGGACATGCCTTTTCCTATGTGAGGACACAGGCAATGGGGCCTGCAATCTAAGAGAACTGACCCCTAAAGCTATCCATGCTGGCACTCGATCTCAGACGTGCAGCCTCTAAGACAGGAAGTAAATGGGCATTGCTGTTTATTTCAGTGAGTCTATGGTACCCAGTGACAACTTGAGCTAACAGAGGTCTGTCCCTGATGACAGTGTCACAAAGCCTTCAGCATACACAGGTGGTGTGAAAGAGGCCCAGCTCCAAAGACAGGGCATCCCAGTACAAAATGAATATCATCCAAGGCTATGGAGAAAGAAGTGTTTGGGCTCCAGAGCACGTGAACGCAAATCCACTCTGTTCCCAATCCTTGCTGACCAGGGACCTGGGGCAGCCACTAGTCCCTTAGGAGCCTGACAACGTGGCCCTGCTTAGCATCTCGGGGGTACTGCTTTGTCTGTGTGTGTGGCCTCTGTCATTGCTGGGTCCTCCTGAAGTTTCAGTACTCCCCGTAGTCATGAGAAATAGACATACAAGGAGTCACCATGCTGACCCGAGCTCCTGTCACACAGTAGGTTCTCCTGGCCATGGAGTCCTTGAGAAAGAAGAGGGCATACTGTGGCATGAGTGGCTGCCCTGAGGCCATTTTCATTCTGCTCATCCTCACTCTGGGGTATGAGAGTCTATGCATCTTCAGGACGGAATTGAGTCTTATCTGCCTTGGACCAGCTCCCGAGGTGAAAGGCCCTGGAGGTATCTCTGAGAAGCCTGGGCTCTTGGCCTCTCTCCAGTGGTATCCTAATGGCTTTCAGATGGCGTAATTCCTTATGCATTAGGCTGGCATTGCAAGGGGTTCACTGTTTCTGAAACAAAATCTTTGTATATAGGCAGCCCAATGAGTTGGTGTTCCTTGGACAGGAGAGATTACTGGCTATAGGGTGGGGGCGGGGAGGCTGCTGCTGCTGCTGGTGGTGGTGGTGGTGGTGTGTGTGTGTGTGTGTGTATACTGGGCCTTGTCATTTGGCAGGGAAGATTGATAGAACTCTCACCAGGGTCCTGTGCTCTGGCTTCTCTCACTGGCCCTTCACCATTCTGGAAGAAAAAGGCTCTGCAAGCTTGACCCTTCTCATGAAACAAGTCCAGAGAGGCCAGAGGCCAACAGGGATGACCCAGGGGTCCCAGTTTTTTTCAGAGGGCTGGAGTGTTCAGATCCATGCTAGCCCTGCTCTCTACAGCAGGGGAGTCACACTGGGGCCACCTCCTCCTCTTTGATGTTTAAGGCTTGACAGAGCTCAGGATCAAATGGGGAAAGATCTGAAGAGGCTTATCCCGGGCTGGTACCCCCAGGGAGCCCACCCAGAAAACGGGCCCAGAAGTGAACACACACAGTTCTTTCCCCCATTTCCCAGACACTCTGGGTGGTGGACTCTCCAAGTTCCATTCTGGGGCCTTCAAGTTACCTCCTCAAAGGCACCTCATTTCAGGGACTGGCATCCCCTCTTTGACAGGACATCCCTTGAGCCAGGGCCCTCTTAGTCATGTTCCTGTTCACCAAGGTCAGACTCACAGGGCAGCACCATTGGTAATGGGATGGGCACTGGCTGAGCGAGTGGATGGACAGATGGAAAGATGGATGAATGGGTAGTTGGATAAATAGTTGCCTCTTCCTGATTCTTGCCGCCCCTCCAGTCCTATACTCCAATCAAAGGACTTCCATAAAAACCACAACAATTGCAAAATCCCTTCCTTCCCTCATGCAGAAGCTTCCTGAGTCTGTGGTATTTATTATCTGTTCTCGAGTCTGACCTCCAAGACCCTCAAACTCTGACTATACAAGGTAAGGTCCTGGAATCTCGATTCTCTGTGTCCTTGATGGCCACATTCCCAGCATGTCTCCCCATACTTATGACAGTCCTGACCCACGGGATGAGGAGGGATGCTAGACTAGGTCTCATGACCCAGCAGTGTCTGCTTCCATCTACCCTAGGCTGTCAGAAGGGTGGGATAGAAGAAGGGTATTGACCATATGCAAGAATGGGGGGATGGCAAATCTTCATCAGCCCACTAAGCTTTATGAGCCCCAGTCTCTGGCTGCAGATCTGAGAACCAGCAGTACTGACCATGGTTCTGAGGAGCAAGCTGCCTGGCTTTGTCAGCATCAGGGGCTGCCATGACCAAGCCGAGAGACCATGAAACTGCCTCTTTAAGATGCCAGTGGCTCTAAGAAACCCTCCTTCTCTCCCCCCTCTCTCTAACAGAAAATTGAGAAGCCATGCAGTGTTGTAGTTTTTACAGTTAGTAATGAATGGGCCTGACCAGTACCTGGCACCTCTGTGCTCCTCTGTCACACAGGCTTGGCCCCAGCTAAATCACAACAGTGCAAAACTTTCCACCAGCTTCCCCCAAACTCAGAAAAGTCAGGTATCCCCTTGTTTGGGGGTTTCTCTGAAGGCTCTTCTCTGGGCCTGTCCCACTATGGTGTCCATGACCCCCCCCCCCGCCTTACTCTGATCATGTCATCCCTATGAACTTTTATACCTTTTTTGTTGCGTTGCTTTTCTCACTTCTATCTCAAGGCCTGACAGCAGCTCCCAGGCTGCATCTCTGCCAAGGCAATTCCTCACCTTCAGTATGGAGGGGTAGGGGCATCCTCCGCAGGGGCAGGCAAGGGCTGACAAATCACCATAGGCACATGGCTCCAAGTATGGCATCCAGGGACCCTGCCACACTGCTGGTGTCTCTGGACACTCAGTTTAGAACACCGGAATCAAAGAGGACATGTCTGCTCTCACGTTGCCCGGCTACTCTTTTCTCTTGTGCAGAGTCACTGTGGATTCTGTCAATACATCATGTGTCCACACCCAGGCACCATGCCAGGATGCCTCACTGAGAAGCTATCCCTTCCTGTTCCTTTATCCCTGTCACCCTGCCACCCTGCCACTCCTCCAGTCCAGGATACAGATGTGGCCTCTGGTCCCTGATCCAGCTGTGGACCAGGGGAGGAATGCAGCAGATGAGAGCACAGACAAGCCCAGAAGATGGTGGTGACTCCGTCAGGAATAGGAGCAGGAAGGTGATAGGGAGGTGCCCATATGTGCTGGCCAGGGAGCCCTGGAGGCAGGGATCTGCTCTTCATGATATCTCGATGGAGCGCATCATGGAGAACAACCTTGATTTGTAGATGTGCAGCAACACTGAGGTCTCTCAGTTCAGTGCTCCCTGAGACCCTCACAGACATTTTCACAGGAAAATTTCCCAGTGCTCATTAGGAAGCACAAAATTTGAGGGCTGCTTGAGACCCCCCCAATATGCACATGCATGTGCATGCACACACACACACACACACACACACACACACACACACAGAGAGAGAGAGAGAGAGAGAGAGAGAGAGAGAGAGAGAGAGCTTTTCATGCTCCTGGTACATGTTGAGACATATTGAGTATGAGTTTTGGCTGCCAAACCATATGTAAGTATGCCGCGGCAGGGCCATCATCTATGTCATGAAAAGACACAGATATCATGTACCAGGATTGCCAAAGCCCAGTCTAAACATGCACATGAAGTTAAATGTGTATCTCAGATCCACATCATCTCAGGTCCACAGGGAGTCAGTTGTTCTGCTGGTGACACAGAGGATGGCTAAAGTTTCAGCCCCATGTCAGCCATGGTGAGACAGGATGCACAGTAGGGACTTGACCCCTTCTGAGTTATACACACAGATTCAGAACCTTAAAGCATCCCTGGAGGATGGGTCACTAGAGATGAGATAATATCATGATCCACATGTGGTAGCCTGTAAGCAGAAGCTGAGGACTAGGAAGCACAGAGCCTGGGATCCAAGCCCTCAAAAAGCCTGTCCTCCCATCCTTAGAGCCTTCTTGCCTTGGGCTACATTCTTGATCAGATGTTAGGCCCAAGACAGAAAGTAGGACCCTCAGAAGGACCGACGTCAAAGCAGCAGACAGCACAGCTGGGCACGTACTTTAGTGTGGGAAGGAAAAAGGACCCACCTACTGCTGGGACAATCTGAGTTAAGTCTGGACTGAGATCGGATCTGCGATCCTCAAACCCTCCACAGTGTCAGAGAGAGCCACCAGGTTGCTGTGTTCTGACTGGATTGGAGTGGCTGGAGGGGTTGGGCTGTCCTTGGTATTCTCCAAGCACAGAACTAAGCCTGCACTGCCATAGCCATGGAGCCGGAGCTGATCTTAGATTACACACTGCTCTGGCCCACACCAGAGAAGAGAGGAGAGGAGAACCTGGATTAGCACGAGGGCCTCCGTGAGCTGGGCAGAGAAGAGGCTTCTGCTGTGGTGGAGCAGGAACAAGGCAGAGCTGGGCTCAGCACTGTGGACTCACGATAGCTTAGGGGAAGATGGGGAGAGAGGAAAGACAGACTGGTAAAGAAGCTAGCAGTGTGGGAAAACCCAGTAAAGGCAGCAGGCAGACCCACACACGCAGTCCAGCAAAAACATCACACAGTTCCAAAGGGTCCAGAGGAATCCACAGGCAGGGGCTGAGGGCAAGGTCATAGCTGACGATCAATAGAGCTGGAAGACCCCTTGTGACATCATCCCAGGAGACCCACAGACCTGGGATCCAAGCGGCTGTCAGTGGCTAATATGTAGCTCTGGTTCCAGATCTCTGCCCGGCTCTCCTCCCGCTGTTTGGGCTCCTATGGGGATGAAGCCTGAGGGGCACCTGGGGCTGAGGCACTCTTGACCCACTTGTGAGAACTCATGGAAGTCTGTTCACCCACCTGGGCCTCTCCCTCTCCCTTGTAAAACATAAGACTGCAGGAACCCTCGCCCAGAGGGTCTGCCAGGACACATGCATGCAAGGTTGCACACAGCAGCCTGTCTGGCAACTGAGTCCTAGGGGACCTTGCCTTCCCTGTCACCACTGGCTTGCCTGCAAAATGCAGGTACTGGCTCTTGTCAATGAAGCCAGCTTCTAAGATGCAGGGTTGTGGTTTGATCCACTTGTTCCCCACCTTGTAAGGCTGGCAGGTGGCTTCTCATGAGCCTCGCAGTGGGTTGGGGGGGGGGGGTAGCGGGGGAAGGGGATGAGTGAAGGAAGACTGACATACTCTGGCCACAAGTCACAGGGAGGGCCTTAGTGGAGCGGACAGGGAACCCGGGAATCAGCATTCTTTCAGGCCATCCGTTCCTCAAGGGTTTTCTTGGTGACAAGGTATGTGTGAGATTTCAGCATCTAATCCAACATAGATACCTTGTACACGATGACAGTCCCCATGAATTTTTAATGCAAAACATGACACTTAAAAGCCTTTCTCAGTAGGCATCTCCTCAGGACCAGACCTTCACAGCTCTCCATGCTCCAGCACTCTTGGGGACCATTCGGAGATGCGTTTGCCACATAAAGCCCGTGTGAGAACCATGGCAGCTTGGAAGGGAGAGTCACAGGCCAGAGTTATGTCTGAGGTGGCAGAAAGTCATGCCTGGGGCCACACTCTGATTATACTGCAGGCAAGACAAAAAAAAATCAAAGAGAGCTCGTTTTGAAGACAGCTCACAAAGTGGTCTCCCAAGAAGCCAAAAAACAACCGCTCCATCTGTAATTGCTACAAAATGGCTTCCTAATCAGATTCCCACTTTGCAGCAGAGCTATCCATCACCCTACAACAGGGAGTGCCTCACGCAGGGGCCCTGCAAGAGAGGGCCTTACCACCCCACATCAGTCAATGTGGGGACAGGGGCAGGGGCAGGGGCAGATGGGGCATCCACTTTGGTGTCTTTTCTTAATCTTCTCACAAGCATGCTGCATGGGCTCCAGGCTTTCTCAGGCCCCATTGGGCTCTCAAAGGTTCTAGAAGGTTCTAGCTATCCACGAAGCTTCCTAGATCCAGCAAATGATTGGGTCACATAAGGTCCTCAGCCTGTATCTGGCCTAGGCAAAGCATTTCCGTCCCCAGCACCAGGGTTCAGCTAGGTGTCCAGTCAGACATTTGTGTGGACTGCCGGAGCCTACAAGGAGGAGTATGGAGACCCAGCTGCCTCCTGTAGAGGTCTTAGATGGCTGAGGTGTGGACAGAGACACGTTGGGATTGCTTCCCCAGTGGGTGCTCTGCCCATGCATGGGTTTCTGAGAGGCCAGCAGAGGCCAGGAGAACGGAACTCATGGGGCTTTGTACAGCGTTCAGTTTGCAGTCTTGACTTACACATGGAAAAAATGGGGCCCAGAGTGGAACCAGGATACACCAGATAGCACAAGCCAACAGCCAGCAGACTGTGCCTGGAATAAAGCAAAGACTTGCCATTTTCTTGCCCCCTGGCAACATGGAACTGAATTGGGCTGGGCTAGGCCAAGTCAGCATGGATGCAGGGAGTGTTCAAACCACACATCCCTAGCAGGGCTGATTGTTGTGTCCTTTTGAAACTGCAAATGTCTCGCTGCCCCATCTCGGTGGCTGCAGAAGCCAAGAATTCTGAATGCGAACCAGACTGCACAGAAGGCCCTTTCCAGAACTCTCTACTGAGTCCATAGTCCATACATCGCGGCTTTCTGTTGTATGCACCGTCACTGAGGCTTGGAGGGGTCAAGGTTGGGGTCCCAGTCCAAGAAGGAACCTTAGGCCTGACCTCATGGCTTCCCTCCCCCCAACCTCCCTGGGAAGCCTTCCCTACCCTCACGGCATCCGAGGCTCCCTTCGGTTTTTACTATCTTGGCTGCTCCTGCCATCTTCCTTTCGTATACAGACACAGCCTGCAGGCTGCTCTGTAAACTCCTTACCACCCTGTCACCATCGCTGGCTGAACCCATATGACCTGAGAATTGCTCTAGCAATGGGAACATGGCGCTGTTCACTGAGTCTGACCTTCAGCATCTACTTTTAAAGATCACTTCTGTCACACAAACCATCACCACTACAGCAGGAAGGACACACACCATCACCACTACAGCAGGAAGGACACACGGCAGACAGGGAGACAAAGGGTCTTTCCTGATCCTTCCATGCACTTGGGGTTCCTGACTGGTAGAGGTCCCCACAGCTGCCCTGAGTGTGGACAACATCCTGTCCCCTTAGCTTAGACGCGAGAAGCTGTTTCAGACGCAGGTCTCCTACTAGGAGGTGTGTGGTGAGGTGACTCTGACTTTCCCTTCCAGATCTCTACCCTGGAAACTGCGATAGCAATGCGTCACTGTTTGGACAGCTGGGGATGGAGTGAGAATGCCCATATGAGTCATGAGGGAGGGGTCTAAGAAGAGGCAGGGAAAGCTAAAACCAACCCAGCCTCCTCCTCCTTATCTGCCAAAGCCCCAAGGCAAGGGTCCCCTGGTCTTCTGCAGTAGCCTTCCCAAATCTATTCCCATCCTGTCCAGGAGGAAGCTTTCACAGGAGAGAAGTCAAGGAGAGGAAGATCCAAAGCCTGGCAACCTGCTCTAGCAGGGAAGATGGCACCCCATTCAAAAGCAGTGGCAGGGGCTGGAGTCAGGAGCTCCTCCTGCAGAAGACCTGAGTCCAGTTCCAAGCACTCACGTGGTGGCTCCTCATCACCCGTAACTACAGTCCCAAAGGATCTGATGTCACCTTCATGGGTACCAGGTATACACACATGGCACATGTATATACAAGCAGGCAAAAGCTTGTACACAGAATAAAAAATTAAACCTAAATCTTACAAAAAGCAAACAGCTGAGTTCCTCTGCAGCTCCACTGCAGCACTCTGCAGGCTCCGGTCCTCCCATATACCCGACCCGCCGTGGGCGGTGCTCAGGACAGGCTCCACTGTCTGAGTCCCGGAATCCTTGCCAGAACTACAACCACCAGAGTACACTCCTGCAGCAGCACCATCTGTGTTTCCACGCCCTCTGTGGGATGCTCAAACACTGGCCCTGGGCTCTACCAGGGATGCACCTCTGGGGTTGGCTCTTGGCAAAATTGGTGTTTTCCCTCCTTTTGTCCAGCATCAAACAAATAGAAAGTTATGGCTACGTGACTAGTAGGTTACTTTCTAAATGCCATTTCTTTAGATTTTAGAACCTGAAACATCTGGTGGCCTGCAGGAGTATGACCTCCTTACGCCTTAATCTGCATATCCGCCAACACAAAGAACACAAGCACTGTAGGAGGCCAGGGTTGATGGCAAAGTCTGGTCAGAATGTGGGGTGGGGGCACTGGGAGTGGAGACAGCATGACAGCCATGGGTTGGGTGAAAGTACCACCCAGCATGTGGTCTTCATGCCCGTTGCCCATGCATCTCTCCTCCGCCCTATAAAAGTTGACTTGTACGTGTGATTCTCCCAACATGGAAATCTGAGGATTTCCTTGAGGATTTCTTTTACCACCAACCAAGTACCTCTGGGACCCAGATACCAGTCTTGTGGGGAGCACTATGGAGGACTCACTCAAGTCTCTGTGTGAGATGCGGGCTATACCCATTTCTCTACAGGGACACTAAAGCACAGAGAAGTGAATTAGGATTTGAACTCTGCTTTGCTTGAGTCCCTTCCTATGACCTCAGACTGCTTCTCTAGATTGAGTCCAGCATTCTGACTTCATACTAGGGTCTCCAGATGGGCCAAGATATAGCCGAACACATGCAGGAGGGGTTGCCCGGGTTCTTCCCTCTTCTACATCTAGACAGGAAGAAGGAACTAGAAACTAAGACCAAGAGACAGCAAGCAACGCTCTGAGATGGAACCAAACCAACCCCGGAGAGATGCCATCCTTGAGAAGGGCCTCAGAGCTGCCGCCAGGACTCTGAGCCAGATGGATCTGATTCAGTAGCCAGCTCGCTGGTTCTCCTCTCTGCCTGCTTGCTGGAGGTTGCCTCCAGGACAGGAGAAGATGAATATGCCCTAGATAAGAAGGCAGGTTTTCCTCCAAAGGCCCAGCTGATGGCTTCAAATACACTCATCAAAATGAACCAAAGGAACGAGTGTTGAAGGACAAGTGCCTCACATTAGACCATGATCCCAAAACAGAACCAGACCAGCGGAACAGGCAGTCATGGAGAGCCAGATGCCAAGGGTTGGCCACCCGGTGATGGTATGTACGTACCTTTCTCTTGTTGGCTGGGCAAATATAGAAGTTGTCAATGACAGTGGTGACACCAGGCTGGAGAGTAAGCTTGGTGTAGGTTGTCCCAAAATCAGAGGACCTATGGGAACAGAAAGACAATTGTCAACACATGTCCCCCAGGGGAAGGCTTTCTAGCACCATGATGTGCCAGCACCGGCAGAGCTGAGACACCCAGTGCTGTCCTCTCTATCCTCCCAGGGGAATCATGTCCCCACCCCACGTGCAAGTGAGGAGCCTGGACTCTCTTGCAGACAGCAGGTTAGCACAGGTCTACAGCCCAGGTCTGGAGTGAGAACCAGAAGTCAGAACTTTATTTTATGGCGGGGGTGGAGGGATAGAGACAGGGTTTCTATGTGTAGCCCTGGCTGTCCTAGAACTCACTTTGTAGGCCAGGTTGGCCTTGAACTCAGAGTTTTGCCTGCCTCTGCCTCCTGAGTGCTCGGATTAAAGGCGTGCACCACTGCCACCCAACACAGAAGTCAGAACTTTTTGATCCTTCCATCTCTACGATGCTCCACAAAACCATGAGGATCTATTCCATTTTGTTCAATTCAAATATGAGTGGTAGGCATCAAGGGGACAGTGTCCTGCATGAGGGACCACTCAGCTGATAAGCAGCAGACTCGGGGTTCAAACACTGGCCCATCTGATGCCAGGTCACAACCCGTTCAGCACAGTCACTGACTGAGCTGAGATCTCAATGTTTTCATCTGCTCCTCCACTGCCTTCTCTGAATGCTCAGCTCTACCAGGAGCAACCAGGCTCATGCTGATCCCCATCTTGAGCACAGGACAGCAGGGACAAGCTTGGTACCTGCTGGGAATCAGATCCCAGGATCTGTGCCACCAGGAGCTGTCCCAGTGAGGTACTCCATACCACCTCTATTAAGTTCCTCCTGTCCCCATTCCTCCCTCTCAGAGTGAGGGGAAGCCGGCGGAAAGTCCCAAAAGCTCCCTGAGCACTGAAGCCCCAAGGCCACTGAAAACAGGAGGGAGAGATGCTAAGGCTTGCGCTATTATTTGTGGATACATCAGACCATAGAACCACCTCTGCACTGAAGTGTAAGTCACAATGGCTTCCTATGACAACCCATTAAAACATGTGGGAACTGGGGCTGAAGAGACGGCTCAGCAGCTAAGAGCACTCGCTGCTCTTCCAGAGGATCTGCGGATCTGTGTTCAGTTTGCAGCTCCCATATGTAACTCTAGCTCTGGGGGATCCAAGGCTTCTGTCTTCCTGGGGCGTCTGCACGCATGAGCACATACCCACACACAGATACACACCAACACACAGATTCAAAATAATAAAGATTCACCTAAAATATTTGGGAACTGTAGACTGTGCTGAGTTCACTGGGGGAGTTGGGCTGGGCAGGGGCTCTGGCTTTGGTCAATGCTTCTGCCTAAGATCTCAGCATCACATGATGCCTGGGCTTGACTCCTGGCTGTGGTGCTGCCTGCCTCCTGCACCTGCTGGGCCGATCCACATGGCCCAGAGCCCTAAGCAGCATCTGCCCTCCTCTTGGACTGCAGGGAGGCTGGAGGAGGCCAGGACTTCTTACTTAGGGGCTCAAATTAGAGCCTGAGCCCCTTTAGTATAAATACTCTATCCCCTGGAAGCGTTCAATCCCCTACCACAGTCTGAGCTCACTGTTCCTGTAGCGCTCGCTCCTCTCCCACCCCCGCCCCTATCACTGGCTTGGTGGCCACAGGTCCCCACCGTACTTTATAAACCTCAGGGTCACAAGGTCCCTTAGGCCAACAGGAGAGGCAGCCCAGTCTCCATCCTCTGACTCTCAGGATTGCCCATCAGGGTAGGGTCCCTGGGGACCATCTGGGGTCTGGCTTCTTCCTGCCTCCTTAGGAGGACTGGGGCAAGAGAACAAAGATGCCACCGAGCGCCTGCTGTCTAATCAGGCACATTTGCTCTCCAAACCGCAGAGAATTGATTTTCATTGGTGAGGGGAAGTGAGAGGCCCCATTAGCAGAAATTGATCCACAACGGCCCAGAGCCCTGTAGAAACAACGGTTGTTTATAAGCTAAGAGCCGGCAGCCTAATGCAGCTGGATCTTCCCTGGCTGCCCTTTCCGAGACCTGAGCCTGTCCCCCCAGCCCCTCAAAGCCCACCCCTTCCTTGCTGCTACCCATTGCCTCAGCCCCGGTCCAACCAGTCCAGCTTCTTTTCTATCCTCCTAACTACAGAAGCTGCCTGAAGCTGAGAACTCCAGGACACTTGTGGTTGTGGGACAGCCTCGGAGAATAGCATCCAATGACCACCACTGGACACTTGTCAAGGGAGGGAGGGAGGGAAGCACATGAGGAAGGAAAGTAGCAAAATGCAACCACACCGGAAGAGGCACAGCAGTGCAGAAACCGGGGAGACCCAGGAGTGGTGGGACCACTGGGCCATAGACAGGCACGGTCAAAGTGACACACAGAGATCTGAGAGAAGAGGAGGAGACTGTGCCTGCCTGGAAAAAGCACCTGCCCCTGTTAGGCCAGTCGTTTTGACAACACATCGGCCAAAATCATGAGTGAAACATAGATCTCACAAATGTCATCAAGATAAGCCAAGGCCATACTGGAGGGGTCACATGGAGACAGAAGCAATGGCGGGAGGACTACAGCCCCTAGGAGCTGAAGGAAATGGAAAAAGATTCCCCCATCAGCTCCCCCAAAGGAACTAGCCCCAAGATGTCTCCTTTTCTCGGGAATGGAACTTCCGGAACAGTGGAGGGGTCCTGCTCAGTCCCTTCACATTGTGTAGCAGCCACAGGACACAGATGTGGTATTCCAAAGGAGATGGAAGAAGAGACAGAGATACATGTATAAGGGAGGGAAATATTGACAGACAGACAGACAGACGGGGATCAACGGGGGAGAGAAAGAGACTGAGACAGGGAGAAAAAAGAAGACACTGAGACAGACTAGGAGGGACAGAGAGACAGACAGTTGAGAGACACAGAGAGATACCCTGAGTCAGAGATAGAGGAGAGGGTAGAAGAGTCAGACAGAAAAATGAAGACTTGGGTGGGAGAGACAAGGAGGCAACAATGGAGCTGAAGGTCCAAGGGACCTGGGAAATGCTGAGCGCATGTTAACAAGGACACCCACAGTCCCCAGCTGCCCCAGCTGATGGGCAGGAGTGGGCTCTGGGGAGCCAACAGGTCTGGAGCAACCAGAGTGGAGTAGGGGAGGGGCAGCAAGGGCTAGATCCATTTTACAATGCAACACCCACTGGCCACTTGAGGCCACAGCACTTGGAATGCGGTCCATCTGGCCAAAAGGCAGAAACACTTCGAAATGCTGATTTCAAAGGCTCAGGGCCCAGAAAGAATTTAAAATACCTCATTGTCAGTTTTATGTAGATTACATATTGACATACTAATATTCTGGATATACCGAGTTAATTAAAATCATCACTGAAATTAATTTCACCTACTCCTAGTTTTAGTTAATAGACTTCATTTTATTGCAGGTTCCAGATCGCCACAAAACTATGAGGTAAGCTCAGTTTGCCCATGCCCTTGGCTCTACCCTCTCTGCCACTACCCTCCCTGCCACAGAGGACACATTTGTCCTAAGAATGAGCCAACACAGATGCCATTGTCATTGTCCTGATGAGGGCCTGCTGGCCCAACAGACTTAACATGACAGGTATCCACCACTGTGGCATCAGGCAGAACAGAATCTCTCCATTGCCCTAAACACCCCCCAGGCTCAGCCTGCTACCCAGCTGCCTCTGGTCCTGCAGCAGCACCAATCTTTTCATGATTGCCAGTTTGCATCTTCTAGAATGTTCTGTGGCCAGAGTCTTTCAGCAGGAGCCTTCCTTCTTTCTTTCATCCTTATGCTTGGATTTTCTCCAATCATTGTCACTATGTCCTTTCTCTTTGTATGTGACCACCAGAGTCTTCTGTACAACACACAGGGCCCTTATTCCTAACATGTCAGGTCGGGACTTCATGTCTGGACATAGGTGACATCAGGAGTGCCTCCGAGAAAGGGGCAGGCAGGGCCTGTGAGGGCTGAGTCCTCACCTGGAAAGCTCCGTCCCAGCAGGCTAGCGGAGTGACCATGTGGAGTCCACTTAGATGGTGCCTGGGAGCAGCATGAACCACACAGGGTTTTTCATTGCCACTATGTTGCTGCGTTAGACGGACCACTAAGGCTACAGTTAGAATCAGGAGGGGCAGTCGGACTGTGACTTGAACTGGACTAGGGTTTGGAATAAGAACAGAGATAAAGAAAACACAGGTGACATGGGAGCCAAGTGACACTGGTCAGGAAGATGCCTCTCAAGAAGGTTGAGCTGGGAGTCAGGACAGCCCTTGCTGTGGACAGGGCCAGGCTGGAACTGGGATCAAGTTAGGAGCGACTCTGGGCTCTGGGCTACCTTCTTCTGACCCCTCTCTCACCTTCTCCTCACCCATCCTGGGGAGGAATCCCACCCTGGGCTCAGTCTCCACTGCTCCGAGCTGCTGGGGCCATGGGCTGCCAGCTCAGGGGTCAGCATCGTTCTCCTCTGAGACACTGAGGGCTGGAGTCGGCGGCCTCTGAGGTCCCAGCAGAGCAGAAGCTGTGACTGATGTCTTGAACCTGCGGGTACCTCACACCCTTCAGCAACTGTCATCTAGCCCTAGCCCTGAATCTCCAGCAAAGCACCAGTTGTATGGGTCCTCATAACGTCAGTTATGGGAGGTTGGCCTGCATGTGCCTCCCCAGTGGGCAGTTCTGTCCATGCCCACCCTCACCATGGGCATCCGCTTCTCAAGCAAACAGATGCACCCAACAAGGACAACAGGTGTCCAAGGGAGATTCACTCCAAGAAGCTGAAGGGACCAATGGTAGTGACTGGGTGGCCTTGGTCTTGACTGTTTTCACTGTCTTAGAAGAGGACAAAGCATGAACACCTGCTCTTTGGAAAACTCTGGTTCCTGCTAATGATAGTGTTGCTTGGGCAGAGGTCACCTTAAGAGATGGAGGACCCTGCCCCTCTGCAGGGTAGGAGACCTCATCCCAGGAAAAGTTGGCTTGGTTTTCACTTGGCCCCGAGTCACTTGTCAGTCGGTCCTCATTGTTAGGAGGTGGAGAAAATAAGACTGGGAGGGGACAGGGACTCTCACATGTTCCCAAGAAGAGAACACAGTAGTTTCTCCTGGTGTTTCACAGCTGTGTTTTTAACCCATGGTGTTTCTCTCCAAAGAACAAAACCAAACAATCTAAACTGAGCCCCACCTAGTCCCGTAGCCCAGACTGGTCTCAGATTTGTGTGTAGCAGAGAACAGCCTTGACATCCTGACCTTCCCAACTGTTGGGGGTCACAGATCAGTGCCACGGCACTCAGTCTGAACATCGTATATTTTCAAACTACACACACTGCAGGACTCAAGTAACCCAGGTCATCCCAGATCTGGGAAGTGGGGAAAAGTGGGTAGGAAGAAGAGTGAGGATGGACAGGGCGAGTGGGTGGATAGGTTAGGGTCTCCAGGCTACCTCAAAAACACCACAGTCTGGTGATTATGGTTACTTCAACATCAGTAACCATACTCTCGCAGTCCAAGGGCTCAGAACCTCTAGTTCCTACGGGCTCCAGGTCTCCAGGGCTGAGGCTATATTATTCTAGTACCTACTTCTGTCCTCACATGAGATTTGAACCACGAGTTTAGAGCAACATAAAGAACTTGCGTTGGTAAAGCTATGCTGTGGTGTTCTGGGCAGACATAGGTTTGGAGAATACAGTCTTTGATGCTGGAGAGAAAAGCGCAAGTCACAGGAAAGCTCAGGACCCGAGGACTGTGGAGTCCCCTGCTAGGACCTCTGAAGGGCCAAGGAACGTGGAGGCGCAGGGCAGTGCTGCCTCTGAGAGGAAAACACCGTCCAGAACCTGGGTGTCTGGAGCTCCTCCAACCCCTCCCCAGGCTGGCTGAGGTCTGCTGGCAGCAGCCAGGGGTCAGCAGTGATGCAGAATGCTTCAGCTGCCATCCAGGCAGCGACACTGAGAGTTAAGGCCACAGGCCACAGCATGAGAAGCACTGGGCTCAGCCTCTGCCTCAGGTCAGGGTGGGCTGGACAGAAGGAGGGAAGGGATGCCACAGCGTGTCCACACGGACCTCTGCTTAGCTGCTTGCAAGAACTGTCTCTTAGGGGACCCTGAATGCAGGCAAAGAAAGGGAATGACATTTACAGCCTCAGATAAGTCTGGAAACTAGAAGACAAGATGCCTCGGTGCCCAGCAAGCAGTCTAGGTGGATCAAGGTGGGACCCTTCATCCAGCACTGGGTCTAAGGCTGCCAGATCCAATGACAGTGAGGTCACCACGAACCTCTAAAGGTCCAACAGCCAAGCACACAGCTGACAGTGTCTGCCAGGCTTCTGTGGTGGTGTTCTGGGTGCCTGATGTGAAGGCTGTGTGAGCTTAGGCTAGCAGGCTTCCCTCTCTGGTCTAGCTTGCAAAAGGGCTGGGGTGGTTGTGACGGGATTTATGTCTATGCACCAGCCTTGACACTAAGTGGGTTTGGTTCCTTAGGGTGTGAAGGAGGAGCTGGGAGGGGACACTAGTACTCACAAAGTATTTCCCTCCCTACAACAGGGCACGCTCTTAGGTGACTTCCTTGTTTTCAGTTTCCACACTGTCCAAGGTTGTATGGTTTTTCTTTTTTTTCCCCATTTCCAGCACCACGGAGACAATTCTAGTCTTCATTCGCTCAAATTAAAAATTAAAAACCCAGGGTTTAAAACCGGGCAAGTAGAAACACGGAAGGCAAGCACAGTTGGAAAATTGCTATTTGTGAATCCGCTGCTTAATTGCTGAGTGTTTGCACACATTCTCTTTTTAAAAATGATTTCATTAAGCCATTTTCATATTCTATAATTATTTCACTGGTGGGGCACATTTCCCCCCCTCCCTCCCACCACGAGCCCCTGTTTTCACACTCGGCTCCCACTGCTAACCTGAAAATCACACCCAGGTATGAGAAAGGCACACTTCCTCCAGGCAAGTGTTCCTGGGCCCTCCCAGTGAGGCCACCTGCAAGTCCCATCCCAGGGCAGGGCCTGCACTTGTGTGGTGTATATGTATACGTATACGTATATGTATATGGAGGGGGGTCCAGGACGGAGGCTCGTGCCCATCCTGAAAGTGGAGAATGGCAGCAGAGGCAGCACCCCAGAGAAGCCAATGCTGCCCAGGGCTGTCCCACTGCCACTCAATGGACTATCCTCTACCTTCAGCGCAGTGCCGATTATGCTCCATGATGATGAGGAGTCTGCATGTGGCAGCCTGCAGGGGACCTCCAGGCGACCTCTCATCCCTTTGGAGACAAGCTCCAACACCTGCGCCTTGTGCAAGTAGAGAGACAGACGGCGAACACAGTTGGAAAATTGCTATTTGTGAATCCGTATGAGGACCCACCCCCAAGCACAGACTTGAACCTGGTCTCTGGGCAGAGATGGTGTCTGTTGGAGATGTGATTCCTGGAGAAGCCTGTCCTAAGATTCTGTCCTGCTCCAGAGGACAGGAAATCGGCTGTGACATTAGGAACAGGTGAGGTACTGACAAGCCATGGATCACTAGTTGCTCAGGGGTCTGGAAGTTCTATAGACCTGCCAAGAGGGAACCTTGCAATTAGATTGCTACTGCCCTGAAATGTGATATCCTAATTAGCTTTTCCAGGATTATTTGGGGACAGGGAGTCACTACTAGAGAGGGCAATGGTGTCATTCAGAAAACTTCTGGGATGTGGCTTAAGAGGCCAAATATGAAATGGGAACAGGGTGTTGGCTAGTGAGGTAGGAAGGATGGGGCCAGGCAGGCCATCAAAAATATTTTTCTGCTCACAGTGAGCTATGGACCCAGAAACCTAATCATAAATCGAAAGTATCATAAGTAAAAAATTCAAATACAGTCTAGCCTGCCGAATACCCCCGGAATATGCGAGCTGAGCCCAGTCAACTTCAAGTGTGCTCAGCACACTCCCGTTAACTTTCAGTGGCAAAAACTCATCTACAAAGCCCACGCTATAAGGAAGTGTTGACTGTTTTATGTAACTCATTGAGTGCAAGGATTCAGAGAATACTGGTAGCCCAGCCCCGCAGCCTGGTTGTTTCTTCTCTTTGCTTCCCAGCGTTGACAGAGAGGCTCCTACATATGGCCAGCCTGGGAAAGATCAAAGCTTGCAGTGTGGTTTCCACGGAGTGCCTCTAGCTTCTGCAACGTCATGAAACAAAAACCAGACCAAACCGAACAGCAACACAGGGAACCCCAATCGCTCTTTGGGCTGACGAGGGAGGGAGACTTGATTGGGGGAGGGGGAGGGAAATGGGAGGTGGTGGCGGGGAAGAGACAGAAATCTTTAATAAATAAATAAATAAATAAATAAATAATAAAAAAATGGTACCACCAACAGAGAGAGATTGGTTATTCAGAATGTGAGCCCGTGCAGGACGTAAAAAAAAAAAAAAATTCATTGGACTCTCCTGATGGGAAGGGCATCTGTAGTCTGAGGGAGAGAGCACAACCTCCCCCACTTGCCCCGCCCCCAATGAGCAAGCCCTGTGCAACGGAAAGAAGGAACTGCAGAGGCATCCAATTGCACTGAAACATGGTTGTGGCTGCCCATGTACAGACGAGGAAACTGAGGCACAGGAAGCCTGGTGGCCCAAAGAATAGCAACCTCAGGATTCAGCAGAAGTCACAGATCAGCTCCAGGTCTGTCCCACCAACTTGGGACTGGGGTGTGGCATGACTCTCCAGTCCCCCAGAGCCTTCCTGATGCCATGTCTCACCCAGCAGGGCTGGCAGAGGCATCCTGATACCTGGTAATGTACCAACAGCTGACCAGTGGACACCTTAACATGGGAGCAACACGCCATTGCCTGGGAGAGTTGCTGTGGCCTCAGGGCTCCCCCTACTCTAATATTGAGCCTCCGGCAGTTCAGCCAGAGCTGGTATGGGCTAGAAGGAGGATGCAGGGGACACAGGGGGCTCCAGTTTTCTTAAGCCTGAACTCCCAGCGGGTAGTCCATCCTGTGGGCCCAATCACCAGACCAGGCTTTCTACATATGGCTTTGGCCTCTGCCACATCTGCTATGGCCCTGAGTGTGCCAAGTGCTGTGAGGTTTTCTGGCAGACAGTTTTGGAATGAAGAGTGCTGGGCTGACCAACACCACAGATTCCTTTAAACTCCTTCTTGCAGTCTAACCAGCACCCTGGGATGGAAATGTGGTTGTGAACTTGGTCCAGACAATTTGGCTCCTGGCCCTGGAACCTCCTTTATACTGAGAACTTAATCCTTTGCAAGAAACCATTCCACAGACTTTCTGATCATGTCCTGTGCTAAGGCCTTGGGCTGGAGCAGTGGGCAAAGAGGTATTAGGCGCCACCGGGCATGACTGTGGGAAGATCGCAGGAATGCCTGCTACTGTCCAGGCCCCTCTTCCATGCAGGCCCCAGGCCTTCTCACAGGTAGCACCAGAGCGGTTAAACTCAGCTAAGCAGGAGCCTCAAAGACCCTCTGCACAGTGGTGTCTACTGCCTTTCTGCCAGACGTGCATGCCCCCAGGGAAGCACACGCACAAGGCTGAGTCAAAGAGGAGAATGGGACCAGAGAGCAGATCCCAGGGTCCCTGGCAAGGTGAGGTGCCCTTTGGAGCCTAGGGAAATGTAAGGGTCTCTCAATAGCCAAAAGTGGGGACCACAGGGTCACCAGGACCTAGAGAAAGTATGGGCATTTCCAAAGGCTCAAGGAAGGTATCAACTGAGCAGATAGAAAAGCCTCAGGCATATGGGGGACCTGGGACTTGGGGACCTGGCAGAGGAGCCATAGGAGTTGAGAGAAAGGGTCAGGCATACGGGGGACATTTCTCAGAGGTTCCAGTGAGGTTGATCCTGGTGCGTGACAAGGCAGGCGAGCTGTCCTTGGAAAGCAGGAATGAAGAAAAGGGGTAGGCAGGAAACCAGCTGCTGAAGGGGAAAGCCGCAAGGGCAGAGTGTGATGACACACGATAACACAGTAGGGCCAGCTTCAAGGCTACCACGTGCTGAGACCTTCCAGGCAGTGGCCCCATCCCCAAGCCCCTCTGTGACTGAGGCCTGACAGTGTACTCTTCCCATGCAGATGAGGATACACATGAGAGGTGACATCGCTTGCTTGGATGAATTTAGACTCTGGGGGACAAGGGGCCTGAGCTCTCCATGGTGCCCCTCAGGTTTTCAATGGCACGGTGGGACTTTGACAAAGGTGCTGTCCCCTGGCAGTCTTCAGAACTTTCCTGCCACCCTCCAGGCCAAATGAGGCCCCTGTCCCTGGAATCGCCTGGCTCCCCTTCCTGGCAAGGACCATGCTACTGCTGCTCACCGGGCACACGGACTGTCACCCTGCAGCGGGGTTCCCACTTCCACAGCTGCTCTTGCCAACCTAAGCTGGGCATGCCTCCAGGAACCCAGGCCGAGACCATGTCCCCTTCCAGCCCACAAGAGGAGGCAGAGCCACTATCTGTTGTGGATTCTCAAAGGGGGGGGGGTGTCAGCAACCCTAGTGATGACCCGGACAGCTCTTGTGCCAGGTAGAGATTGTCTTCATTGACCCTGATCTGGTAGGCAGGAAATATACAGTGTTTATCTGTCTGGGTTTGATAGGGAAGGCCATGCCAGTGCCTCCTAGGAATGGCCAGGCTTGTGATTACCTGCCAGAGGTCAGCACACAGTCACCTTTCTGAAGAGTAAGACAACGACGCAAGAGGCAAGAGAGCATACTGACCACAGGCTCCTGGGCCCAAAATCTCCATCCCTACCCCCACAGCCCCCATTCATGACTAGAATTTACTTCCCAGAGAAGACAGATGGGGACTAGCATTCCCTGGGAAAATAAATCAGCGAGGAGCACCCACAGGGAGTTGAAGCACCCAGGGAAGGCCATGGTTCTGAGTGCGGGTTTTCCCTTTGAGGTCCAGCTGTAGACAAGCAGGAGATGAGTGTGGCTCTGTTCATTCGAGAGCGCACTTGCTTTCCCTCATTCGAGAGCGCACTTGCTTTCCCTTAGAGCACCGGCTGCACACATTTCTGGGCTCCTGGGGAGCTCAAGGCCTGTCAGCACCACAACATGAAGAGAGCAGGCACTTCCTGGAAATCAGTGAGCACTACGGGGCTGTGTCACACTCCTACAGAAGCCACAGGGACCCTGAGCAGGTCATTCAGCTTGCTGGTCCTCAGGACCTCTGCTGTGGAATGAGGTGAACCATGCCTTCCCCCAGGAACACCAAGAGGTCCAAGTGAAGTGAAATACCAGTCAGAGACTGCCCAGGGGACACCCTGCCCTCTGTGTTTCCATTTAAATTGACACAGAAGGGCTCAGCACACTGAGCGGCACCATTTCCTAGGTAGATGGTCCTGGACTGTATAGAAAGCTGGCTAAGCATGGGTCTATGGGCAAACCAGAAGGCAAGCCAGCAAACAGCATTCCTCCGTGGCTTCTGCTTCAAGTCCCTTCCCTGACTTTCCTCAGTACTGGACTGTGACCTTTCCTCCCCCGAGTTGCTTGGGTGGTAGTGTTTGTCACAGCAACAGATTCAAACTAGAAAAACCCTTCTCAGGGAGGTGACACAGGGCAGAGACCGGAATGTCTAGAGGGTTGGTGGTTCCCTGTGGGGATCAAGGCAGAAGATCATCACCCATAAAGGTCCTGAGTTGGGACTGCACACCCCAATGCCACTCCTGGGTATGCTGCAGATGGAACAGGGCGCGCGCACACACACACACACACACACACACACACACACACACACACACGGCTGCATCACCCTCTAGACTTTGCACACTCCATGTTTTAAGCTTAGCTGGTCTTGGAATGGGAAGTCACACGCCCTGCTAGCAGGGGTTAGGCAGGAGGACCCTATGCAGCAGTGCTGTGGGCAGCTAGGCAGGACAGGGTCACTGTCTATCCTGAGGCCAACAGCAGGGCTCTCCTCAGGCAGGGCGCTGAACACATGGCAGAGGGAGATCTGCCTGTTCCTGGGACCCCAAGGAAAGGGAAGACCCTGAGTTGCAATGTCTGTGAAAACAAGCAAGCTACTATGGGAATCCTCTTCCCAGGCCAGCAGCAGACTGTCCTCCAATAGGGAACCCAGGCTAACTTGGAAAATAAATAGCCTCAGAGATCAGAGGCAGCACACTTAGAGTTCATTACAGTAAACCCACCGTCAAGGGTGGACGGAGATCAGCGGGATTATGCCCGTCATGGCAATTAAAATTAAAAAAGGAGCGTTTTGAGAGAGATGCAATTCCGTGGTCCCTGAAGCCATGGTGGCACTGCCTGCTAGGGCTTGTGGCTTGGAAGGGCAGCATTGTGGTTAGGGGCTGATTTCGTTCCTCATAAAGGCTGCTCTGAGCTGCTCTCCCAGCCAGAAAATGTCCCACTGAAATCCTGGGATGCCGATGGTGTTGGAGGCTCACTGGTGCCAACCTTCATCCTAGGGCCACTCTACAATGGCATCCTCCTTTACCACCACTGCCAGGCCTGTCTCATTGTCACTCCGAGAGCTTCAGATTTTCCATGTGAAAAATGGCGTCAGTGTTCATGTCCTCTAGGGGGAGGGGCATGTGGCCAAGACTTGAAGGCTGGGGTGTGGCTTGAGGGAGAGTGCAGCTCTCATATCTGTCCAGAGTGCAACAGCCACAAAAGAATTAGCTCAGAAGTGTTCCGTGAACAACACATTCTTCCTGAGTGCACAGCCTCTCTGCACCCGCCCCTCTCTCTCTCCCTGCCCTGCACAGAACCCCACCCACCACCTCTCCAGCAACTTCTTGGCAATTTCTTGTTGCTCTAATCATGGAGGGTTCTGGGGGAAACTGAGGGTGAGAGAAAGGAAACACAAGAGTCTCTTCTGTGCCAGAGTGTCCCTAACAGGGGCCACGTCCCTCTGTGTTTTCAGGTCCTACTGCACAGCCCGTTCTGAATACGGTTCCTGGTTGTTGGTCAGACTCATGAACTGCAGGACCATCCCCACCTTCCTGGTCTCTCCACTCCAGCTACAGCAGGGAACATCATCGTTCAAAACTCAAGGCCACCTCTCTGTCCCATGACTCTCTCTGTCTTGTCCACACCATGAAGTCAATTCTTTGATTTGTGTGCTGGAACTAGGAGGCAGAGGACTTCCTGTAGGGACTTGGTGTTTGGCATTTGATTGATGTTAACAGTTACCACGGGCTGCTGCGTGAGGGGATGTGATACTACCGCATCCTCTCAGGTGTGTGTGTGTGTGTGTGTGTGTGTGTGTGTGTGTGTATGCATGCATGCTCACATACATGCACATACATGAATACAGTAGTTCGTAGAAGCCAGAGGCATCAGATCTCCTTGAAGCGAGAGTTAGAGGCCATTGTGAGCTGCCTTACTCGGATATGGGGAACCGAATTCAAATCCTCTGGAAGAGCAGTACACACTCTTAACCACCATGACATCTCTCCAGCTCCAGCTGTTTAATTTTAAACATAAAGTAGAGCTTTGCCAATAAACACACTGGGAGGTGAAGGAGTAGCCAGATTCTTCAAAGGAAGGAAACTGCGTTTGAGTCAGTGCCACTTCTCCGGGTCACTGATCTCCTAATGATTTTATGATATTCTTCTCTCCTTGGACTACTGGTACAGAAGAGATGGAGATGCCACGCATCAGGGGGCATTACTGCTGAGCACCAGGCTGGCTGCCCATCTTTCTAGCTGGTTTCTGAGCATAGGAACCCCTTCCCTTAGGTAGAGAAGCAGGAGGCCTGGCTGTGCATCTGAACTTCTGCTTCCAGTCCTGGCTTTACAAACTCATCTTCCATGATCAGGCTCTCCTGTCCTCCTCAGGTATGCCCCGAGCCCCAATACACAGCCTAGGGACCATCTCCTGACTTTGATGGTCCTGTTTATGAAAGAGCACCAGCTTAGCCACTTCACAGTGTCTCATGATTACAGCTCCACTTGCTCCCTTGCTCCACTGGGCCCATGTGACTTTAGTAAGACAGAGCTGACAGACAGCATGACAGGGGACAGGCCTGTAACCCTACCCCCTCTGCCCCCTGCAAGTGTGTAGCCCAGCCAGGTTCAGACCAAATGCCAGGCTTGCTGCACAGCCCACACCCACTGGGGAGACCGGGGTGACTGTTCCTGCCGTGTAATTACAGTGGGAATTAGGAAATCACCAATCCTGCTGTCAGGTACGTAATTAATTTGGGAAATTTAATTGTGCCTTAGTGGGGGAGGATTTCCCCAGTGGAGAGAGGCTTAGATAGGAGAGCAGAAATGGAAAACACCTACACCCTCCTTCAGTCTGGAGAGGCACAGAGGCCGAGCACACAGTGCTAGGTGGTAAACCCCCACCTCATCCATAGGGAAACTGGGGTGCACGGACATCTGCCGCCTTGCCCACAGCCCAGTTTGAAAACACCCATGCCAACAGCAATGTGCCCCAGGCAGGACACAGCAGGAGGCCCGATTTTCATCCTGACTGCCAGTGGCAGCTGGCACTGGGCCACCACATCTCAGAAGGGCCCCTATTCCAGGTGCTCCATCCCTCTCAGTGTGACGCCCAGCCCACATCTGGAGGTGTCTGACAGATTCTGAGGAAGCCCTTGGTGCACATAGGGAGTACTAGGGTCCTCCTGACATTGCCTATGGACTCTCCTTCCTCCTGCCTTGAGCCAGGGCCACCATCAGTTGAACCCAGTGTCCCAGAGGGCTCTTCCAGGATACAACCTGTGGAAACTGGGTCTCCTCTCAGTCTGTTCCCCATCCCCAGCTTCAGAGTGATGTCTTTCCCCATCACCATCCATCTCAAGTCTGAAGTTTGGGCTCCAGGGACAAAGACAACTTGTATGTGTCAGCAGGTGGGACAGAGAAGGGTGAGTTAGTCTGAGGGATAGATACAGGAAGATGGGGCTCTAGGCTGCTGGGGCCTTTCATAAGTGGTACAGAAGAACCCCAGTGCCAAGGGTACCTGCGCTTCCAGCCCTTGCTCAGTCCCTGCTGCTCTAGGTCCTCCAGGCTTGAGGGGGTTTGATTGACAATGGCTCTCATAGGCTCATATATCCGAATATCTGAGGAAGGATTAGGAGGTGTGGCCTTGTTGGAGGAGGTGTGTCACTTGGGGTGGCCTTTGAGGCTTCAAAAGCTCATAATATTTCCATTCCCAAAGTATTCTCTCGCCCTCCCTCTCTTTCCCTCCTCCTCCTCTCTCTCTCTCTCTCTCTCTCTCTCTCTCTCTCTCTCTCTCTCTCTCCCAAACCCCCCATGCTTAAGGATCAGGATATAAGATCTAAGCTGAGCTATTGCCATTGCCACCATGATGATCCTGGACTCTAACCCTCTGAAATCGTGAGCCCCAAATAAACTCTTCCTCTATAAGTTGTCTGCAACAGAAAAGCAATGAAGACAAGGCTTTACTTCTGGCTTTCAAAGGTAGCCTTGCACACAAGCTGGGCAGCCCTGGAGCCCAGAATGCCTGTGCTGACACTTGGACACTATCTTCACATACCGGCAGGGTGGCTCTCAAGTCTTTAGGATGCTATAGACTTGAGCATGGTGGGGACACAAGAATCCAGAAGGCAAGAGCGGTATTCACAGTTGTCACAATGCTCGGGGCATGTTGGACCTTACAGTTCTTCTCAAGACGGCTAAAGGATAATGCAGCATGGTCCTGAGAACTGGAACTCTATAGCTGTACCCAGGGCACCTGCCCTTGCCTCCTCTGCTCATCTGGGCTCTGGCGTGTGGACTCCAAGGAGGTGTCAAGCTGCCTCCGCCATCACAGCCCTGTTTGTTCTCAGCTTTTTTGCTTCAACCTCACTCAAGGTGCTTCCCAGATGGCTGCGTGGAGGTCAGACAGAAAATACCCCAGGGTCTCCATCTTGGAGAATGCAGCTCAGTACCTATTGCCTGTCACTGACACACTGTCCTTAGTGCTGCCCTTTTTTACTCCTGGTGCTGGACCAGCAGACTGACACCAGCAGAGTCCAGAGATCTTGGGAAGGAACCAGTGTAACCATGTCACCCACAGTAGCTCACGGCCTCCAGGAATCATTCTTGTCTGTGCCACTAAACCTCAGATTAATGGTGGATGCTACGGCATGTCACTCTTGAACAGCAGGCACATACACATACACACTCCAACATGTACTTGCTACATATTCATACCCACAACACACAAATCCACACACGCATACATACATATCCATGCATGAACATGAAGGCACATACTCTCACACTACTTTGTCCCCCTTACTGCCTCTGTAGCCCCTCTTGAGTGCCCTGTCCTGGCCTCAACTTGGCTCCCTGTCTCAGCTGCAGAACCCTCTGGGAAAGTCACTCACAGCCACTCTGAGCCCAGCTGCACAAGATCCCTGTCAGCATGTGTCCATCTAAGGCATCACACAAGCTTGTAGGCACTGTGCCTGAGGGAGGCCAGGGCCTCGTCCATCCCTAGCTCCTGGCAGCCCTTGCACCAGCGGGGGTCTTGCAGTATCCCTGGCTCTATACTTGGTCCATGACACTGATTCCTCCTCGTGTGACCCAGAGGCTCATTGGCTCAGAGCAAGGAGGCAGGCACCCCGTGCAGGTTGTTCAGGCACCAGAGAGTGGTAACATGACATGTCCTGTGTGCAGCTCCATGCCGGGGGCCTGGCAATTCTGCACATTGGTTCCCAGCCTTGTGATAGGCTGTGGCTACTTCCCAGAAGTCCCCCGAGCTCTGTCTGCAGTGGAGGGTGCAGTCAGCCCCCTTATTATCCAAGCAGTTTTATTTATCAACTAAATGTCAAAGAACACAGCCTTGAGCAGGCCTCCTCCTCATCTTCTGGAGAGGAGAGTGGTAACACAGTGGCCGGGGTCACGGCCTCTGTCATACACACCTATTGATCATCCAGAGACTCTGCATGTCACTGCTGTCCTCGGCTTGAGGCTTGGAGAAAGCCCCAGCCTTCCCTTTGGGGACTTCATTTTGCTTGGCTCTCCAGCTAGGCCTGGCCCTGGGACAAGACAGTCACCATGGTGTGTGCTCAGTATCCCCATCTGTGTGGTGTCGCCTACCCTTGGAACTCGGGAGAAGATGAAAGCTGCTGGTCTGTGTGACAGTGTGTGACAGGGCAGGAGCATGGCATGTGTGAGGGACAGGGCTTTGGAGATAATGGGGAAATCCTGACTTTGTGTTCCCTTGGGAGTTACAACTCATCAGACCCCTGTCTCAGCCCCTGACAGCCGCGACATCTCCACTGGCCCATCTGAGGAGCTTGGACAAGACTGACCTTTACTTGATGTCAGTGCAAGGAGAACCAGGGGAGGAAGCGCTTCTCTGGTTACCACTTCCCCATCTTAGCAGCAAGGAGGACAGGGCTATCATTGCAGTTGTTCTGGTATACTGTCTGTAAGGCAGGTGTGGCAGTTTGGAATGAAAATGACCCACCCCCATTCACTCACAGGGAGTGGCACCATTAGGAGGTGTGTCCTTGCTGGAGGAAGTGTGTCACTGGGGGATGACTTCCTCCAGAATGGGACCACTTTGAGGTTTCAGATGCTGAAGCCAGGCCCAGTGGCTCACACTCTCTTCCTGCTGCCCGCTGAGACGTAGAACTCTCAGCTCCTTCTCCAGCACCATGTCTGCCTAATGCCACCGTGCTTCCTGCCATGCTGATAATGACTAAACCTCTGAACTGTAAGGCAGCCCCAATGAAATGCTTTCCTTTGTAAGAGGTGGTCATAGTGTCTCTTCACAGCACCAGGACAGTGACTCAGACGGAAGTATACCTAGGCCAGCATCCATCCCTACCCAAGATGCAGTTGACTCAGTCAAAAGTTGTTTTGCTCTAGGTAAATCCCTTGCCTCCCAGAGCCACGGTCAACCCACGTGACAAGAGCAACAACCCTATGGGGCTGTTAGAGGATAGAACCAGAATCTCCTCAGGAGAGCCCAGGCCTCACAAGGGACACACAGTATCGCGTTCACATTCTCCTGTGTTCTCAAAATTTCCAGCAGCCTGAACATGGAAATGGAAAGGTCAGAGGGAGATGGGGTAGATGGATGTGGTCTTGTCTTCAAACCGAAGGCCTTGGCTACTGGAAATAGCTACAGACACTAGTCATCTGGCTACCACGCTTACCCTCAGTATCCTGGTAACTTGACCCAGGCTAGGTTCATGATCTGGGAAGAGGTAACTTCAGTTAAGAAAATGTCTCCGTCACATTGGTCTGTAGGACATTACTTTAATTAATGTTAGACATGAAATGGTACAGCTCACTGTGTGTCACCCCTGGGCAGGGAGGTAATTCTGGGTATAAGAAAGCAAACTGAGCAAGCCCTGGGGAGCAAGCCAGTAAGCAACACTCTGCATGGCCTGTACTTCAGTTCCTGCCTCAGGGTCCTGCAGGAGTCCCCACCCTGACTTCCCTTCATGTTGGGCTACCACTGTAAGTCGCAACAAATCCTTTCCTCCCCAGGTTGTTCTTGGTCGTGGTGCTTATCACAGCAATACAAGAGCAGACAAATCCACTCCATTTCTTCCGCTGCTGTGCTGGTGTTGCTGTAACTCCATAGTCCCGTGCTTCCCTATCCCATGGCACACAATTGAGCAAATTCTAAACCGCAGGGGGAGCACAGGCTCGGTGTGCAAAGCGTGTGGCCGTCCCTTGCGAAGCCACTTTACCCCAGTGATGGAGCTGAGCCATCCTCAAAGCAACATGCCGTCCACAGCCTGCAGGTCCATCATCCGACCGTGTCCCCTGCTCCCTGCTCCATGGGGGAGGCTCATGGTATCGGCACAGACTCTTCCTGCTCAGCCCAGCTGCTTTCCGGAGCTGTGGCCTTTTCAGGTCCAGCCCATGAATAATGAATCTGTTATAAATTTAGCAAGTGTCCTTTCTCCCCAGGACTCAGCCTTTCTCTTTATTTTCATCATGCTGGGTTTGTAAGAAAATGAGCCCCTGGAAACACATATTTCCCTCTCTGATTTCCTGACAACCCGAATTAAGTTGCTAATTTTCTAGCTTCCGTGCAGAGAGCCACTGGCCGGCTGCCCTGTGCCAGGAACAGGGATACAGTGGGAGACTCTGGCAGCTTTCTGGAAAGTTCTATTCCTGGATCTGGGAGGTATGGAAAGAAGGGCTTGACCTAGGTAGGAGATCTACATGTCAGTCCTTGCCTCTTAACAGCTGGACACATGTGCATCGTGAGAGGCTTAAAGGGCATAGCCCTCCAGGTAAACTAGTGAAGGAAGTGCCAGCCCTGGGCAGAAGCCCCAGGACAAACATTGGGGACCCATCAGGTTTTCACTTCCTCACCTCAGCTTGCAGGGAGGACAGGGTGCAGGGCATCTAAGAGGGTAAGTGTAGTAAGGATGCACAGACAGACAGCCACTTTGGTACCATGTGGCCATAGCTTCCATGTCCACCTTTCCCTTTTCAGAATGGTGTTCATACAGTACCAAAGAACCTTCTGGAAGCAAGATACGCATGCTCTCAAGACAGCTCCAAATTCTCACCACAGCTCCAAATTCTCACCACAAACCCTGTCCAGTCTCCTTTGCAAGACTTCAGAGTTGATCATTAGCCTTGAACTTCAGGGTCTCTCTGAGTCTGGCTGCTTCCTCTATGGCCAGCTTCAACCCTCCCTTGCCTATGGGTCTTACTCCTGTCCTTGCTCCTGCCTTGCTGTCTACACACTGGCTCTGCCAGGCCCAGGCAGGTGCTACATGGTTTTCTGGGTAACCTCAGTAAAGTACCAAGCCTCTCAGGTACAGAAACTGCCCTGAACCAGTTCACACCAGCTGCTGTGCCCCATACTCTGGCACTCCTTTGGGACTGAACCGTGGTGTTTGCTGGCTGATGGTTCTTAGGAGTCCAGGATCATCTCAAATGACTACCAAGGCCAGCTTGAGTCAGCAGCCTTGGGGCGTGGCCAGCATAGGCCATTGGGTCAGAGTGCCCTGAGTGTGCCTTTAAGCTCTAACACTTGGCAGCTGTGCGGCTTTGGGCTGATGAGGGGCAGGTGTGGTACTCTGAGGGTTGGAGTTTTGTGGATACTCAATGCATGAGTTTCCTTTCCTATGGGAAAAAGGTGACCAGCCCGACGGTTCCTGCCCTATAGAACCTAAGGTTCTAAGAGGACCAGAGCTCTGCCTATACTCCGGCTGACCTAGTTAGCTGGGTCAGAGATCACACTCCAGTGACCACTGGGAGAGGAAACACACCAGAGTGGGGAGTGACAGGGTCCCTCAAGAGGGCAAAATGGAGAACCCCACAGGAAATGATGACAAGCCCTGAGAGAGACCCATCCTGCTGTACCTAACAGATCAGGAAGTGGGCCCAGGGAGGACACCAGCCTTTTCACCTATCTCTGAGCAGAATATGACTGTCCCCAATGTGGCCACTGAGGACACAGCCCCAGAGCAGTAGGGAAGTGTGTGCAGGACCACACAGTTACATGGAGGTGGGGACTGTTTGAACACAGCCCGCGTGACCCCAGAGTCTTCGCGTTCTTACCTACACCCAAGGGGGTTCCTCAGGAAAATGTCAAGACAGAACCTACGGTCCACTTTGAGAAAGGTCATGGTGGGACCTGAGGTCACAGCTACAAGAAACAAGGAGAAACTGGCCCTAGTGGCTCCACTCTATGCCAAGGCCAGCTCTGCTTCAGAGCGTAGAGGCCGTGCTGGCCTGGCTCACACCCTGCTGCAGATGCGAGAAATCATGGGCTTGCCTTGCCCCAAGGACATGGGCTTAGGTAAGAGACCCAGGGCTGGTGACAATTGAAGCCAGCTCTTGTTTCCACAGATTGCATCTTTAGGTCCCCAGATGTTAGAGATGGTGTCAGGAGATGGCCCCTGGCACAGCAATGGTACACCCAAGTTCCCCTTGCTTTGGGCTACACGATGGCAGAGTTTTCTAAATTCATACAACTTGAGTTCTGGGACTCAGTGGGTCCCTCTTAGTGCTATACTATCAGAAACAGTATGCACACGTGGCTTCTGGGCCAGACCCTGAGTGCTGGGACTCTTCACCTTCTTTTCCCATATCTGCTGTAGGATGGCAGTGACCGTGGAGGACTGAGATGCAGATGGAAGGGGCCACCTTGATTCTTGAGTCTCAGACTACAGACAGACTCCTAAGGGAGCCTCATCTAGACCATGGAAGTCAAGAGGGAGCATTTACAGCTTCTGAGGCCAATGGGCTTATTGGCTACAGCAGCCAGGACACCTTCCCCAAGGGGCAGAAGAGATGGTGACCAAACCTCCCCGGGGTTAAGGCACCCAACACACAATATCTGTTCTCTCCTCTACCCTACCTTCTGCAAGTCTGGCTGGATTATGGAGAAAGCTTTCAACACCCTCATATTATATAAAACATTCAGGTACGTTTTTGAGAGCTGGTATCCTTCGGGTCGTTTGTCAGGCAGCAGTCTCTGCAGCTGGGGAGGGGCTTGCTGGTTAATTATTTACAGAGCCACCGACATTCTGGAAAACAATGCAGAGATTCCCCAAAACATTAAAAATAGAACCACCTGTTATCTGCCATCCTCTAAGCAGGAGGAAGAAAGGAGCTGCAAGCCACGTGCCGAAGATCCCCCTCACTGCAGCACTGGTCCCCAGGACCTATGAAGTTGCCCACCAGGGATGAGTGGGTACAGAAAGGGGGAGACGCTTATATAAGAGAGCCCCACCCTGCCACGGAACATAAGGCAACCCCATCATTTACAACAGTGCGGACATATCTTGCTGACTTTACCCTGAGGGATGTAAGCCATGCACAGAGAACCAAGTGCCTTGGACCTTTGCTGCTGTACAGGATCTGAGCAGCCAGGCCCAGAGAGATCGATAGAGCATGGTTATAGGGATGAGTGGGGGTGGGAGAGCCTGGAAGCTGCAGCTTGGGGCAGGTTTACCAGCCATCCTGTTGGGGTACCCAAGACAAGAGTCTGTGTCTGCCTTCCACGCCTTCTCAGAGTGGTCCATGCCTGCTGAAGTGTCTCTTAGAAGTATATGGAGGTTTCAGATTGACTAGAAGGGAGAGGATGAGGCTTTGGTTCCTCCAAGGAATAGGAACCAAACTCCTGGCCCCCCATGCCCCTATCTCAGCACCCCCACCATGTGGGGGTATCTATGTTCACAAGAGGCCAAAGGCCTGATAGGAACGGCTAGAGCAGCATGCACTCAGCATGCCCTGCTCAAGCCTGGCACCATGGCTTGCTGCCCCTAGGATCACACCCTTTCAGTCCTCCTACAGCAAGGGGGCCCGCAGAGAAGGTGGCCTTGGTTTATATTCCAGGGAGACTGGAAAGAAACACAAGTATCTGTAAGCCTCTAGGAAAGGCAGCAGGGGGAAGCAGGAAGGGTCAGTCAGTCAGAGATGAAGGAAAGACAGCCAGGGGAGAGGGATGGACAGCTGGGGCAGAGGGACAGTCAGCCTGAGGGAGAGGAACAGCCAGCCAGAGAAGCTTCTGGACAGAGGAAGGAACTGTGGCCCATGCCTATCAACAGGAGGGAATTAGGGGAAAGCTAGGGAGCTCTATGGCCTCAGGGACCTCATCTCCATCTTCCTTGGGGAGGGTCATCCACAACCCTTACATGTTTAACCACACCCCTGGCCAAGCAGAAAAACAATGTCAGAGTTGCCCTCTGCCACCGGCTGGCCCAAGTAGAATCGCAGGATCTGGTCTTTCCCTGTTCCCATCATTCTGAGCAGTTATGTAATTAGTCATCCACCCATTTACCTATCCATATACCCAACATCCTCGTTTTTCCAGCTAGAAGGTTAGGCTCAAGGGCATCACTAGACTAGCATAGTGCTAGGCATGGGATAATGCTCACTAAATAATGAAGGGAAGGATGGATGGGTGGTTGGATGGGTAGGTATACAGATGAGGGTTTAATGGATGGCGAGGTGGATAGATGTGTGTGAAGATGGGTAGATGGGCAGGTGAGTGAATGACAGATGAGCGGGTGAATAGATAGGTGTGCGCACGGTTGAATGATGGATACATGGATAGTGTATATACAGGTGGGTGGGAGGATGGGTATATGTATGGAGGTAAATGATGTATAGATGGATAGATATATAGATGTGTAGATGGATAGATGGGTAGATATATAGGTGTGTGGATGGACAGATGGATGGAAAGATAGGTGAGTAGTTGGGCAGATGGTAAGATAGGTACAGAATAGATGTTGGGTGTATGGATAGGTAGATAGGTGGATGACTGGGTGGGTTGAAGGAGGTAGGTGAGTGATGGACAGGTGGGTGGATAGAAGGATGAATGGATGAGTGTGTGCATGGATGCAATGAGCAGGTGGCTAGATGGATGAATGGGTGGATGGATGAGTGGACAATTAGGTGGATGGGTAGGGAGATAGGAGGATGGATGAATGGTTGACAGATAGAGGAGAGAATGGGCAGGAAAGCATGAATGTGTAGATGGATTCAGTGGCATGGTAAAGTCAAGCAGGCCTCTCATGTGGCAATCAGCGGACTTGCATGCACGAGGGGTTTAAACATCCCACTCTTGGTTCATTTAAAGAGCGGCTTCATAAGAGTCAAGAATTGGAAGGGCATGAATGTCATCTAGATAACTCAGGAAGCAGGAAACCCAAGAGGCCATTGGAATCAGCAGGTATTCATGGGGCAGAGATGTTGTGTTTTCAGTGACCAAATGGCCACTACGTGCTCCTGCCTTCCCCTGCCACTAACTGTTCCCACCACCTCACAGAGCCTCAGTCTCTGAAGATGTAAAGGAAATGGCCCCTCCTGTTCTGGGGAGTTACCAGCAGCTGCAGGGATGGAAGCCGGGAGGCAAGCAAGTCCCCTAAAGGAGTCTGCGTTCCAGGAAGAGCTGGCCCTGGGCTTCAGGAGGTAGTGATAGCGGGGTACTGACTGTCCAGGCAGAGCATCTGCATCACACTGGGTGCAAGGCAAGCACATGTGGGCAATTGCTTCATTTCCCAGCACAATTTCTCCAGCTCTGAGACTGAGGCTGATACACAAAATTCTACCCAGAGCCTCAGGCTGGGTTCTGACTCTCCTTTGCCAGGTGGGACCTGGCCAGCAGCCTGAACAGCTGCGGTGCTTCTGAAATCTCACTGAACCTGTTTGAGCTGGAAATAAATGATCTTTTCGTGACAGGACTGAAGGGCCTGACGAGAAAGAGCAAACATACCTGTGAGTTGACCCTGGGACAGCGGCAGACATCACTAATTGATTACCATACTCATTGCTGCTGAGACTATCTTAATTTTAACACCCCCCCTCATCAAAGAGTCTAGATGGTAGAAGGTCCAGGTTTTCTTGAATGCTAAAACCTATCAATCACGTCCAGGCTACACCACATGAGGCAAAAGGAAGAAAGGAAGAAAGCCTGCCACTCCCTGATGAGCCAGCAGCTCCGTCTGGAATCCTGTTTCCTTTGTCCCTGCATAGACCTGGGCAAGGTCTGATGTCTACAAAGGGAGGTTTTAATAGAATCCTCTCAAAGCCAGCCTGGGAAATAACACCATTCACAGTGACCCCTAATTAAAACGTGGAGCGCACACAGCCAGAGCCCCTCGGCTTCTAGCTGCTGGGGCTTAATTGAGAGGAAGAGATGCAGAGAAGCGTGCGGCTTGGCAGCAGGGGGCTGGGGGCAGGAGGGGGGTACCACAGAGGGGCTCTGAGCTCCATGGAAGCAGGGCCACTCCATCACACTCTGTGGCTGGTAGAAGCCGCTCTGCAGGCCCTATCTCTACAGCGTGGTGGTTTACACAGTTTGTTCTCTACCAGAGGCAAATGAGAGAGAAGTCACTCTGAGGCTCCACCTTGGATTTTCCCACAGGTGGCTGACAGATGGGTGCCTAGCACTATGTAGGCGGTAACCCACAGGAAGAGGAAACCTGCCCAGGAACTCTAGATCATGCCCTGTCACTCCCTGGAGAATTTGTGGATGTTCTAGGCTCATCTAGGTTCTATTTGCTCCTGTGAACGTGCAGGCAGGCCCCTAGACCTCCGTGCTGACTGTGGGTGGAATGAGAGAAACGGGCAAGGGAGGCACCGCCTGACCTGATCTTATTGCTGGGCTCTGGGAAAGTAGTGATCTTCGGGCCTCAGGAGAGAGACACGCAGTGGCCCTTTGTGCTTACACAAAAGGCATCTCAAGGCCACCGCCCAGAGAGGAGATAGCATAGCTTTAAGACTCTGGAGCTGGTCCTCAAGGAAGCAGGAGTTAGGGGTGCTCTATCTAAGGCCCAGGGAGAAGAGAGACTGCAGGATCAGCCTTTCCTGGGGATTAGAATACACCTGATACTGACCCCCCACCCCTGGGTTGTCACGTCCCAACTCACAACTTCAGCCTGGCCTTGGGTTTCACAGTTTGTTACTACAACAAAAATACCCCAAAAAGTAACTTAAGGCAGGAAGGATATACTTTGGCTCACAGTCTCAGAGGATTTCCTATGTGGCTGGCTGACTCCACCGGTGTCATGGCAGTGGGAGAGCATGGTGAAACAAAGATGATCAGTTCGTGGCATCCAGAAAGCAGAGAAAAGGCAAGACAGGAAGAGGCCAGGTGAAGACATACCCTTCCAACACAATCCCCACTAGTGGGAGACTCTTCCAGGCCCCACTGCTAGGGAGCCATTCAGCTCTGAGCTGGTCAATAGATTGACCTAATGATAAAGATAGCACCCCCAGATCCAATCACCTCTCAACAGTGCCACCAGCTAGGGACCAGGCCTTCAGCATGTGAATGTTTGAGGGGACACTTCGTGCATAACTTACTTAGGAAAAGGTTCTTGTGGGTGCCATGAAACCGAGAACTTTAACTGTGAGGTTATCTTGACTCTCTGAGTCTACAGCCAATGGCCAGCATCCTTAAAACAGACAGAGGAGGAGAAGCCATAAGGGAAGGACACAGGAGACAGAGGAAGAGTAGGAGTTAGCTCCAGTCAACAGCCTTTATGGGAAAGACAGGATTTGAGTCTCCACAAGGCTAAACCCATCATTTTACAGGCACAAATTTTTCAGCCATGTGCCCTGTATGCCTTGACCATAGCTGAGAGATCAAAGGACCTTTAGGATGGGTGATTTTGAGGTCTTTTTCTATTTCTGTGTTTTCATCTGTCCTCCACTGACGAAATTCCACCTACTTCCCTCCGTTTTACACCCTTATCACTGAGGTCCTAATTGAAAAGGAACCCAAATGACCCATGTTTTCTCTCACACCATGTTTTCTAGGGAAACTCAGGAAAAGCATAAAAACACTTCAGCACTTGGAGAAGTTGAGGAAATAATGCTGTAGACAAGGGAGAGGGCTTTTAAGGTCACACGAGTTTGAATTCTGGGTCTGCTGCCTCCCAGATATGGCTCTGACTCTTTCATTTGGGTTTCTGGGGATAGTTCAGGGACACAGCTCACTCACCTCCAGGGGTGTGGCTGTGGGTCCCCTAAAATGGAAGTTGTATGGACAACATTGCTAGCCTGAGACTCGGCCTTTGGTTGATATTAGCAAGGAGTAGGGTAAGCTGGCTGCTTGGATGCGACAGTACCTGTTGTCCCACGTGGTAGGGACAGAGGCCCCAGACTAGGATAGGCAATGGGAGATGCTTTTCTGTGCTCCCTGGCATTTGCCTTTCGGTGGCAGCGGTGTTGGTTCTGCGGCCCCCACCATCCTATCTCACCCCCACAGTCACACAGCCTCCACCCTCTGTGTCTCAGCGTCTCTCTTCCTCTAAGGACACGAGTCACAGGACCCCAGACTGCCCTTCTCAGTAATGTGCATCCCAACTGCAAAAACCCTGTTTCAGAGGAGGCCATGTCCTGACAGCCGGGTGGCCATGACAGTGAAGAGACTTTTCCAGCCCCCTCCACTAGCAATGAGGAAAATTCCCAGAAGATGGGGCCTGAATGGTAACTAGTGAATATGGAAGAACAAGGCAGAGCCAGCACAACACCTGGAGTGACCATGAGATATAGGTCACCTGTGAAAACCACTCTCATTGGGAGGGGTTCTACAGTTGCCCCCATCCCTGGAATCTCCCTCTGAACCCACAATGATTTAAGCATATCCATGGCAACCTTTCTATCAACAGGGCTCAAGACTAGTCCTTGTCACAACTGAGAGACATTCCTGATGCCTGCTGGAGTGTGGGGGTGGGGGGGGCAGGAAAGACACAATTTAGCTCATTGGCTTCCATGGGGACCAATGGAGACACCCATTCATAGGAGGTGAGTGGGCCCTTAGGCCTCAAAGAAAGGAGCTGCTAGCAGCACTGGGGACATGGACACCTAGTCTTGCTCTGTGGGCCTCCCCTGCTTCAGTTTTTCTTCCTTAAACCCACATGACACCTGTTGACCAAAAGGGGAACATTTGTTTGACATTAAGCATCAAACCTGTACTCTACAAGGGAAGTAGCGCAAGGGGGGAACTCGTTGCTAATAACAGACTGGCTTGGGGGACATGGGCTGGCAGCCATGGCAACACATGCTCCTGAATGCCACCCACGCCATCTCTACAATCCTAGCGCCACATGCCGGATCCAAGTGTTTTCTTTTCCACTACGGGAGGCTATGGTTTGGCAGGGCAAGCAGGCTCTGGTTTATTAAGGCCTGGATCACGCCCTCTTGCCCTGTGTCAGTCACAGCCTGAATGGCCAGCATGCAGCCCTGGATGGCTTGGTATCCCCAGCTGGCTGGGTCTGGGGTTCATGCTCTGGTCTTTACAAGCCTCATGCTCTGATGTGGCCACCCTGGCTCTGTGGTAGTGGAAGCCAGCGCTGGTTGGCAGGGTTTCTAATTCGATATGTCTGTGTCCAGCCCCGCTTTCAATACCATCCCCAGACCTCTCTCAGCCACCGCTATCATTTGTCATCATTTCAGCACGAAGGGCCAGGAGCTGCCCCATGTTTCCAGGTAGAGCCTAAGGCACCATCACACAGAGGCCCCATGAGTGTTGCCTTTCTGGCCAGGTTTTTTTGCTTCCCTCCCAGACAGCTCATCCAGGACCCTAGCACAAATAACAATAATGGGCTAATGTGAGTTATAAGAGTTAATAAGAAGCCTGAGATAATGGACCAATCAGTTTATCATTAATATAGACCTCTGTGTAATTTCTTTGGGGTTAAAGGGCTGTGGGACCTGTGGGAGGACAGAAATCAGGCAGGACAAGAAACCCAGTCAACAGCCACCAACCAGCCAAAGTACATCAGCACCATGAAGGTGGGGAGCCCTAAGTAATGCCAAGTTCCCAGGGATGGCAGAGGGGTCTTTGCTTATCTAGTTGCTCATTTGAGATGGGTCTCACTCTGTAGTCCAGCTTGTGCTGAAAACGACTATGTAGTCCAGGATTGCCTCAAATGGGCAGCAATCCTCATGCACCAGGCCCTGGGATGACAGGGATGTACTGCTATGCCTGATTTTAAATAGAGCGGTGGTACAGCCATGTGCTGCTGTTTCAGAAGCATCTGGGGCAGCCACAGCAGGTGGTGACTCACCCACCATCCATGATGTGGGAGTGTCATATATCAATCTGTTGATTTCATTGGTTAAATAATAAAGAAACTGCTTGGCCCTGATAGGTTAAAACATAGGTGGGTGGAGTAAACAGAAAAGAATGCTGGGAGGAAGAGGAAGTGAGCTCAGAGGCCATGCTCCCCTCTCCCGGGCAGATGTGATCCATGAAGCTCCGACCCAGGATGGACATAGGATTGAATCTTCCTGGTAAGCGCACCTAGGGGTGCTACACACATTATTAGAAATGGGCTAGTCCAGGTGTGAGAGCCGAGAAGAGGCTAGATATAATAGGCCAAGCAGTGTTTAAATGAATACAATTTGTGTGTTGTTATTTCGGGGCATAAGCTAGCAGGCAGCCAGGAGCTGGGCTGTGGGAAGAGGCCCACAGCTCCCCAGACTACACCTCCAGGTCCGTGGTGTCCTCAAGCAGAATCTGCTCCTTCCTGTCCCACCACAAAATGGCCTGCCACCCAGTAGTCCCACTTTGAGTGTTGTTCATACCAAACCCACTGCCACTGCCTTTAGGGTGACAATGCGGTTCAGGTTCCCAATGTCTTCTAGTGTTATTATCCAGGATCCCTATACTATAAGCCTTAGGTTCCTGTCTGCTAAGCTTCTGGAAGGTTTCATGGTCACTCTGTCCCTGAATGTTTGAACCTGCTGTTCTATCCCTATTGGACTCTATGGACTAAGACTATGGTCTGGAATGCCCTGGGATGAGGCCAGCTCTCTCCTACATGCATTCCTTGACACCCCATCCTTTGCTGGTGCTATCCATTCATGTATAATGCCTCCCTCTAGGCTAGGTCTCTGTGGGACACACACCCCGTCTCCTTGATCATCCCTTGACCACCTACAGATTCCGCTCTGGCACCTGGCTGTGTCCCCATTCCATGGGCTTCCTTAGCAAGCTGTCCATAGGTACGTGTTGTTTGGCCATTGTGCACATGCCGCTAGTAGTAACCTTTTTTGTACATTAATATCATGAAAATTAATTAGTAACTATTGTCCAGAATAGCAGCTGGCTGATCCCAAGGCCAGAGGAACATGCCTGGCAAGCCGTCTGTCAAGCTAGCATGAAAACCATACACACCCCATGCAGGGGGCTCAGTACTATGTTTGGTAAAGGAATCAAGGATGTAAATCTACTTTTGTCAGCAATGCTAGAATGTTTTCATGAGCGTCTTGGCCTTATCACTAGTGGGGGCTGGAGGGGGGTTGCTCTGTGTGACTGAGCTGAGGAAGCTTGATTTGATTTGGCCCATCCTAGCCAGTTCTCATCAAGGCTGGCTCTGGATTGTGCTGGCCTCACTGTGGGAGACTAATGATGACAGCAATGAGGAGCCCCCCTCAGAACCAGTCTCTGCATAGCCCTGTTTAATGGACCAGACCACCATCCTGCCAAATAGGTTGGGTAGGAAAGGGCTCCTTGTCTGTTGGGTGGGTTCTGCACCCCACAGTCCCCCTGAAGGATTATGTCCAGCACCAGCTTGGCATCGGCATGAGGCCAAGACCCCTGGGTGCCTCTTCCCTTTGCACACTTCCTCTAGCCGGTTGGGAGGACTCTGGGGACACTGGGGCCCTCACATTAGAGAAGGACATGCTATCACCTGGTGTGGCCTCTACCACTCTGCGTTTCCCTGACCAGGCCACTTGGCTGCCGCTTCCTTCTGCCTGCTCTGAGTATTCCCACCCTGTAGGTGGGAAAGAACTTCTTTTAATCAGCCTAGGTCCTTCCCCCTACCTGGACCACTCCCCAGGCCAGGTTGCTCCCTGTGTAGCAACCTGGATCAGCATCCGAGAGTGTTCTGTGACTCTAGCAGTGAGCCCATGGTGCTGGGGAACAGAAGCCAGAGCGCCAAGGACCCCTTGGCTGTAGATGTACTCGGGGTCCAGGACCTTGGGTCTCCCTCCAAAGGCTGGAATCTTACTGCCAAACTATGGAGCTTGCAAGGGTTGGGGTTGGAACAGGGTGAGACAATCACATTTGAATGGTGACCTGTACAGTGACCCCACACAGTGAAAGCCCCAAGCAGCACATACGAGAAAGGGCATGGACATGGTGAGCAGGTAGGGTCATCAGCAATGAGGACCACCTGTCTTGCACATGGGATACTGGGTCTCCATCCACAGCACTGAGGGGACACACCTCCTTCCATTCACTGACAGGTGCTGCCGGCTCCATATGCAATGCTCTACAAACTCTGGTTCAAGGCAGAATGTCTCCTGAAAAGAAGCAATGGACTTTACGCCACATTCCCTCCTGGACGTCCCAGCTTACCCAGCCCACTTCAGATCGACCACAATCACCATTTTAAGCACAGCAGAGCAAGGACAGCGGTGGGCATTGTGAATTCATCAGTGAAGTCCAGGCAATGTTAGGGCTTTATTGAAAAGATGGCAACTGGGGAGCACAGAGGCCCTGAACCCTCGCTGAAAGAGATGGGGTAGGGAGAAGGATCCATTGGCAGGCAGACCTGTGGGGAGGAGTGTTTTGCAGGAATCACAAGCCTTGTGGAGACTGTGATCACCTGGGGTATTTGCAAATGGACAGGGACCCCACTGTGACCTGACATTGTCAGAATCACCAGGTAGGCCTAAGCCTTCTCAAACCAGAGCTCTTATGGATACAGTGAGAAGGCAGGACTGGGAAGTGTTCCTGACTCACCAGCCTTGGGGCTGGAAGAGTGCTGAATCCTGAAAGGGACTTGTTTGGTGGGTCTGAGGCATCACTTTCCACTCTCCTGCACCCTCAGCTCAGATTCAGGGTATTCCCTGGAGGCTCTCATAGCAGGGAGCATGGAGAGAACCATTGCTTGAGATTCACTCCTGAGCTCTGGGCCTGTCATCCAGACCCTGGCTTTGACTTGCACTATTAACACCACCAGCATCATGACCTCACCATCACTAAGGTCTTCAATACTAACATCATCATCACTTTCATCACCAGTATCCCTTTCACCACCACCATCATCATCATCGGTATCACCATTATCATCAATATAACCATTATCAATACCATTATGTCACCACCCTGTGGTGGTTTGAATGAGTCTGACTCCCATAGGCTCATGTGTTTGAATGCTTGGCCCATAGGGAGTGGTACTATTAGGAGGTGTGGCCTTGTTGGAAGAAGTGTGTCTCTGTGGGGGTGGGCTTTGAGGTCTCATATGCTCAAGCTATGACCAGAGTGGGGGACAGTTCACTTCCTGTTGCCTGTGGATTAAAATGTAGAGCTTCAGCTCTTTGCCCAGCACCATGTTGGCCTGCATGTTGCCATGCTTCCTGCCAGGACAATAATGGTCTAAACCTCTGAAACTGTAAGCCCGGCCCAATTAAACATTTTCCTTTATGAGAATTGTTGTGGTCATGGTGTCTCTTCACAGCCATAGAAACCCTAAGACACACCATCAGATTCCACTTTTCACTTATAGACAACATTCAAATATACCTTCACAACTCTTCAAGGGAGTGTTGGCAATTTCCCATCATATGAATGAGTACATTGCAGTTCAGAGAAGTAAACTGACTTGCCCCAGGTCACACAGCAACTCAGTGGAAGAGCAAGGATTCCAACAAAGACAGGCTCAATTTCATACACAGGACCATATCATTGCAAAGGTGAGGTGCAACATTCAGATTCAACCCCTGGCTGTCAGAAAACAGCCTCAGCCTTCTGCAATCCAGTCACCATAAAACACTGGCTCAAGATGTTGCCTATGAGCAGAGGCAGTGCTGAGGAGGACTGAGGACCTGAACACATCATGCACAGATGTTGGGGCAGGCAGTGTGGTGAGTACAGCTGTGTGTTCACACAGTGAGGGATCTGCAAGCTTAGGGGCACACACCTGGCTCCTAAGGCCAGGGACTTGGGCCAGCTCTGGGAAAGTCACTTGACATTAGCGATGTTCCCCCTGCAGTGCTAGGGGAATCTGTGGCCCTATAGAACAGACACCTGCACGGTCAGCAAGGGACTTAAGAGAATGTGGGGTGAAGCCTCTACTTCAGCAGTTGATATCACAAGCTGCTGCTCTGTCCCCAGAGGAATGTGCTGGGTCCTGAGTTCGGGTCACGGGAGACTCTGATCCAGGCAGCCATGGCACTCCCATCCAGGCGGACAGTTCTAAAGGGCTCTCCAGAAAGGGTTCTGGAGTTGGACGGCATCGATCTTTCCGTTCTTCGGAGTCCTTATCTGAGACTGGTTAGAGCCCTGGTGGCCTTCCTGAGTCATGGCCTGAGGACACAGCTGGGGACTTAACAGTTTGAGCAGCTGAGAACCATGCTTCCACATGACTGGTGCCCACCAGGTCTGCAGAGAGTCTGTCATGTCATTTCAAGTGTGCGGCTGCTGCAAGGAGTGAGTTCTATTACCCTCGGTGAGTGGGGTTGTGGGTAAACTTTCCCCTTCAGTGTTTGCTATATGTTCTACAGTGAGGATGTGTGTTTATAAGAGAACAAGACACAGACTCGAAAAGTGCCTGTTCATCTCAAGCACAGGGCCCCTGGGAGGGCAGCAACATTAAAATCAGCGGAAATGAGAAACTCCAGCTCCGAGTTCCCCAAAGATGTTGCCATCCTCTCATTATAATGGCAGAGGGAAGTCTGTGTGCTGGTGTCTGGGGAGATGTCACACCTTTCCCCGATATCCTGGGGGGGGGGGCAGAATGCCACCAGCACCACACTGTGAAGAGAACAGAAATTGGTATCATTCTGCTGCGTTAAAAAGAGACAAGTGTTGGGTGAGCAGAGACTGAGCTGGGAGTGTAAACGCTGACACTGTGCTGATGGAAAGACTGAGTGGGAGGAGTGCCAACATCTGCTTCCAGCCTTGCTCTGACGCACAAACACCCATGTGCCAGGCCTCGGAGACCATAGCTGGCCTGACACACAGTGAGATGCTAATGACGGTCACTTCCCTGGTCCCCAAGTCTGGTACTGTGAGCCTATTTCAGTGTTTCTGTAGAGAATGAGTGGCACGGTTGGGACTCTGACCTGGAGCACGGATCATCATGTGCTCGGCCCTCGGCTAGAAGTGAGGTTCCAAGTGAGGCTGGGCTACACACATCCATAGCTGGACCACTGTTGACCCCAGCTTCTGTATCCCAGCCTAGCTCACTGACCAGCCTCTGCGCGCTCTCTCTCTCTCTCTCTCTCTCTCTCTCTCTCTCTCTCTTCTCTCTCTCTCTCTCTCTCTCTCTCTCTCTCTCTCCCTCTCCCTCTCCCTCTCTCTGCTTTTGCTTATTTTTTAACCTCTCACCAACCCCAGAGAACACGATCAGAGTACCGTTTTGGGTACTCCTAAGGAAGTGATACTCCCACAAGCCCTGTCCCTCACTCCACAATAACCCACTAACCCACCAACCCATCACACTGCTGAACTACCAATCCTCCCGCATGACCCCATCTGCCCCAAACCCTCCAACAGCTTGCACTAAGACTCAGCCCCCGCCCCCGTTAGTGAGGTTTTCAAGACTCTCTGCCCCAACCAACTGGTGTGCCCATTTTCCTGAATAACCCAGCCCCTCAGGACATAAGAGTTTTGGTTGTATCTTCACCGACATGGTACATTCCCTCCCAGTGAACATTCCATAGATTGTCATTAAAATTTCCACCTCCCAACCCACAGAGCCTTTTCCAATTTTCCCACCCATGTTGACTCTTCCATGAAGACAGGTCAGCTTACAGTATTCTGATGCCACTTGACAGTGAAGGTGTTTGTATCCTTCTTGCTCTCTAGTCTGGAAAGTTCCAAATTGTACAAACGTATCCAGTTCACTGTGGCATCCGCAACTCACTGTGGTGCAGTGTAGAAACTTGTGTGCATGGCTGATGGATGAGTTAATGCTGGTTCAGCACACTAGACACTCAGATATGGCCCTATGCAGGCTCCTGGGGCTCCTGGACTGGGGATGCCTGCTGGAGGGTCCCTCCTGCCTGTTCCCAGGCTCTGGTGCAGCATGGGCAAGGCTGGTGAGCATGAGGCCCCCACCGAAACATTAATCAGGCCATTTGTATGCACACGGCAACACTCCAGGGCAGCAAATGAGAATGACAGCATCTCCCCAGATCTGCCAAACTTTCCTTCTCACCATTTCTAGATTCAATACGCACAAATCACTGCTCTTATCCCCCAAAGTCAAACAGCAAATTGCTTTGCCAGTCTCCAGCTTATACTGCTCCAGCTAGGACAAGATGTAAACTCACCCCCACTGAGCTCCTCCCTGAAACTCCCCTGCCCCACCCCAGAGATCTCAACACACACACACACACACACACACACACACACACACACACACCTCACACATAAAGCACCTACCGTGTTCGGGAATATCTTCTACCAATTCACACTCACAATATGTGATTTGGGCTCTAGAAATCAAATAACTGCCCCCTTATCACACAGTCAAGATCAGCATACATCCCAAGTTCAAAACTCAGACCTTCACACAAGCCTATTTCCTTTCAAAATCCAGGCTGTGTGGCCCATCCTAAGGACACAGGGGCCAGAGCTTCAGAGTCCATTATTCTACAGTCTTTCTTCAGAAAGACACTCGGCCATGATGTCAAGACTCAGTCTGGAGGCCAGCTTTCTTAGCCAAGGCCTGGCTTCTGTCTTTAAGTCCTGGGTCATATACTACCAGTGACTTAGTTTCCCCAAATGTTCGCTGCGTCACTGCCCCCACTACAAGAATCACCGACCAAAGGCCAACCCTCAGCCCCACACTCAGCCACTTGAAATCCTCATCTTTAGGCAATGCTTGCCTTCAGCCCGTTCTATATAGGAAGAGACCGTGGTCCTGGAATGTAGCTCATTTGCTCGGGACCTCTCTGAGGGGTTGTCATGGGGACGGTGACTGGCAGCTAGACTCAGAGGGTGCCCACTACATGCACTTCTTCAGTTCACTCAACAGCTGTCCCAGACAGACACAGCATCAGCAAGGGCCTTTATCCACCAAACTTCCCTCAGTGCCAGATCTGACATAGAGTCCACAGAACACATGAGAAATGGGCCTGCCCCTGGAGGACTCTGAGGTGGCAACAAGAGCAGGCATGTGGGCTGGAGGGACCTAAATGGTGCACAGGAAGACAGGATGCCAGAGTGTGCCGAGGATGGCCACATCTCTGTCTGAGTTTCTAGACACCAGTTGCTGCCATCTCACTATCAACCAGCAAGAACATGGGACAAAGATTGGCACTATTATCCATGCACTCAGTCACTGAAGTCAGACTTTAGTGTACAATAACCTTCTACCCATTCTGCAGAAGAAGCAACTGAGGCCAAAGAATCTCGACCTTATGTCTGGGTAAGGAGCTGGGATGAATGTAGGCTCCCCATTGGCTGCTCTGTGAGCTCCCTGCCTGTCATGACTGTTCCACATTGACAGCCTGATTGGATTGTCATAGGAGACAGGCTTCTGAGGTGTCTGGGTGTGTGGTCAGAGGGTTAACTGAGGAGAGAAGACCCACCCTGAATGTGGGCTGACATCCAGAGCTCATTTCCTGTCTCTTGACTGCTGACACCAGGGGACAGGACTCCCACTCCTGCCATCAGACCTTTGGACTGTACCCTTGGACTGTATTATAAAATAAACCCTCTCATCCTCGTGTTGCTTCTTGTTAGGTATTTTATCACAGCAAGGAGAGAAGTCACACCGTGTCCTCACATCTCCCAGTTACCGCAGTCTAGAGAGTGTGGAGCCCATAGCCACATTCGAATGCTCCCCATGGGTGTCCTGGTGTCTCTTCCTGAGCTTGTGCTCTGCCCTATCTAGAAGGCTCACTTTTATTCCCCAGAGCCATGTACCTCGACAGGTGGTTCTGTTGGGGAGCCCATCAGATTCCAGTCGTGTTTAACTCCCACAAGAGACAGGAAAGCTGAGGCAGGCAGAACAGCATTCCTAAGGGTCTCTCTGTTGTCCCAGGTGTGAGTAGAGTGGCCAGAATACATAGACTGGGGATTCAGGACATGGGGCTTGATGCTGAAGCTACCAGAGTGCTCCTGGGTTCTGTGGATGGGGTCATAACATGGATTCAGAGGCCTGAGGCTGCACACTTGGAGGATGACCACCGGCCATGGGGACAGAGGACAGGCATCCCTACAGCATCCCCAGCGAGGTCGCTGACAGGACCCTTTGGTATGCTATAACACTAGAATCCCACTTCCTCTTCCTCTTCACCCTGTCCCCATTCCTACTTAGGTACATCATGGCGGTCCCTGTGTTCCTGGAATAGTGATCATCACCATTCAACACCTCCCTTGCTAATCAGGTAGCATCTGTAGCCATCATACAGAGAAGAATCTCGATGTCCAGGCTGGCAGCTGGAAGTCAGATAGACGTATGTTTGCTCACTAGGAGGGGAGGGTGGTGGACATGGATAAGGGAGCTGGTCATGGGGGATGTGTCCGTGGCCTCCTGCTCGCCCCCTCCGGGGACTCCTCCTTAGCCCCTTTCACATTCTGATAAGAAGCAAGATCCTCTCAAAGGGAGGGCAAACTCGAGGCAGTAATTATTTTATTAAGAGCGGGAAATGATGAATAATTCAATTTGGGGAGAGAATGGTGCCACTGATTGAATGTTGCTTCCTTGAGCCTGACATCAGTTCTTGCTAATTTCCTTTGACATTTCTGGCAGGGCATCTTGAAGAAGGTTCTGGAATACTTGAGATGTGCCTTCAGCCTGGGCATTTCTGATCCCTCCAGCCTGGAGGTGGGAGGGGGAAGATCAAAGCCCTTGATGACAATGAGGTGCCTTTGCTAGCTTGCCGCATGAAAGATTCAAAGCTCAGGCTTAGCCGCGTGTGTTAAACATGCTGTTGGAGGTGTTGGAAGGCCACTGCAGGTTCATAGCAGGGTCACCACAGCATGTTTGAAAACGCAACCAGCTTGTCGGGTGACCATGGAAAACGAATGCCATGTAACAGGCAGGATAAGGGAGGGTGGCGCCTTGCTTCCCAGATCTGAACTCCCAAGTCCTAGGGCGTTCAGCTCTGCACATGAAAGGCCAAAAAGCCCACAACTCCTGCCATGGAACTGGACACCACTGGAGGCCCGGTACTGTGAATGGGCAGAGGGACCCGAGAGCCCCAAGTGTCTCTCCATATAATGGAGCACGGCAGAATCATGAAGGCCAATAGGGGGAATGTTGTGGGGCACTGGGAGCCTTTCAGAGACTGGGAAGGGGATAACGCCCTCATGTCTGGACCTCAGATGTGTCCTCCCAAGGGTACACTGGCCACCACTAGGGTGGGCCCTAATAAAACTGAGTTCTATTCTCTGAATGCCCTTGGAGCCAGGGTTGTGCATGCCCCCAGTGCTGGGGCTGGGTGAGTGTCATCCAGTCTGGCTTCATAGTAGCTGAGCTTAGGGTCTGACCACCATAGGGCAAGTGAGTCATGGACTGGGTCAGAAGCAACCTAACTGCAGCTGTCTCTTTTCCTTGTTGTGACCATCGGCTCTGGGTCTCTGTAAGAAACGCCTGGGATGAGCAGCTTATGGGGAGAAAGGGTTGTGTGGTAACGTTTGGTCCACAATCCAGGCATCATTTCTAGACCTCTAGAGGGGGTTAGTGAATGCATCGTGGTGTGACACAGTGAACCACTCACCACTTGTTCGAGGAAAGAGAGGAAGAAGAAGGGTCAGGATGCCAGTAAACCTTTCAAGGGTCCCCTAATCCTAGGCCTTTCACTGAGCCCTGTCACCTCCCATAGAATTGTGCCTGAGAATCAAGCCTACAACATGGCCAGGGAAGGGGCACCAAGATCCCAGTTACAGTCCCATCCAGCAGTGTCTGTAATAGTGGTCAGTTACAGAGGCCATGGGCCAGTTACAGTCAGCCAGCGCCATGATGGAGCAGGAGGACAGACGTGAGTTTGAGGTTATACTAGACTACAGGGTGAGTACTAGGTCACTCAGGACTATGTAACAAAGATGACTGAATAAATAAATGATAAATAAACAGAATTTCAGGTGTTTGCCCGGTTTCTGCTCATTCCTGCTGCCCCTGACAGCCTTCCTCAGGAACCTGGTTAGGAGGTTCCTGGTTCAGGTGGGGCGCAGTGGCTTAGTGGAACCACCAAGAAAGCTGCAGATTCCTGGAAACCTGAATGCCACAAACTTCAGGGGACATCACAAGACCAGTCTTCTGTGGTCTTTGGGATAGACAAGGAAGATGAAGTGGAAGAGGCCCGGGCATGGAGCTAGGCCACCCCTGCTAGCTCTGCTCTTAAAGTTCAGGATAGACACCTTTGAGCTCACGGATCTCGGGGCATACCAGTCGTCATGACCGCATCCCTTCCTAAGCCACATGCATGCCCACATGAACACTGGCCACTGCCACCAAGAGGAGGGGACAGGTAAAGGAGGGGCAGAGACAGAGACGAAATAACTGGCAGCTGACCTTAGTTTATCTTGCAAATAGGAGGTTAACTGTATCCTATTGTCCTGAGTTTCTAAATAGGAGGGAGAGGAGAGAGAGGAAGTAAAAAGGAAGGAAAGGAGGAAGAAAATCTTCCTGGTGCTCCAGGAAGGTGACCAAGCAGCCCGGGACTCGGACTAGGAAGCCCATGTGGAGCTCGGATGCCGCAGGAAGAAGGCTCCTGAGATGCCACCCCTCACTGGCTCCCATGCACCAGGACGTTCAGTCTGGGGCTGACCTGACAGCAATAGCAGAAAGCTGGGGTGTGAAGCACAGCATCCCTCAGAAAGGAAGTTGTGAAGCCATCTGTGAGCAGGTCCTAAATCAGACTGTGTAAGAGGAACACACAGCCTAAGCAGCAGGGGGCAGCCTGAACACTCTAGGCAGAGGCCAGAGAGGCAGCAGAATATGGGTACCTGGGTAGAGAGCGAGTAACAGTGTCATGGGTGGGGTAGACACAGCTGGTCCCGTGGTGTTTCTCAGGAATCTACAACACATGTGCAGGACACGCACATCTGCTGACCTGGGAGAGGTGGAGCGCCATCACTGCTCCGTGGATGTTGAATCTCTTCCTAATTGCAGGATTTTGCTGGCACAGCTCTACCTTCTCCATGTCCAATCAGCAGCCTACAAGAGCTGGTTCCCATCCCCAGCCTGCTTCAGATGGCCCCTGAGACCGAAGACCCTGACACTGGGACACTCGTGTTTCCAAGGCCATGCTTCCAGCGTATGAATGGGCTTTTATGTCTGTGAAATGGGTCAACAGAGACAGTGCCTGGGGCTCAGCCAGAGCTGAGTGATTCCCAAGAAAGGGTGGTGAGTTAGCACAAGGCTTATGCTATGTGCAGCTTGTCGAAATGATGGATAAAGAGGAGGATGGACCACAGTGGGGTTGTGTGCCGTGATCTGGAGCCTGGTGACATCAAACCCCAGAAAGGCAAGTACTCTGCCCTGCCTGGAACCATCCCTCCGCCAGTCTTTATGGGGGCCTCAGAAAGGGGTTCCCAGACACAAGCCTCTGTTCTGCACCCTCCCCCGAGGGCTGTTCAGCTGTTCCAGACGCCAATGCCAGTCTTCCAAAACAAAAAGACCTCCTGGGAAGCATCAGAGGGAATGGAATGTTCCTGGCTTTTCCATAAGGTTCTATTGGCCCCAGGTGGAGGGTGCAGCAGAGCTTACCCAAGTCCTCCATATACTCATCTGACTGCAATTATTGATCTCTGAGCTGGGACAGTCTCCCTCCTAGGTCCCACAGATGCATTCATGGCCTGGTGGGCCAGGTGTACGACTCTGTCCCGTGGTTGTTGCAGAAAGCAGGAAGGGGCTCTTGGGAGCTTCCTGTTACTAAGTTCCTGCAAGCAGACCCTATGCAGACATTCGTTATGCTGTGGCCTCTCTGGGCACATTACCCCAAGTCATGGCTATAGGGGTAGAAAGTGGGGTGCCTAGTGGATAGGGATTCAAGAACTGAAAGCAGATTAGCTGGATTTAGAGTCGGGGTCCCTTCTGCCCCAACTCAGGTATTCCCCCCCCCCCACATGAATATTGCTGTGACTCAAGATCAGACTCTTAGCTTGTCAGGGGAGACCGGGGTTGGGGAGAAGCCCTGTCCTTTGCCTGTGATGGACAGGACTTGGATATGGTAGCAACAACCCTTCCTCCGTCAGGTGGAACAACCACACTGTTTCCCAGGGTCCACAAGGTGACAGCTCTCCCCACAGTGATGACTATCTCACCTGTGCTTGAGATCTCTCCTCAGAGGGGTGCCTTCTGCTCCCAAACTTGTTTGGGGGCTTTCAGGGGACTTTGCCAATGAGGGGTATGTGTGAATAGAGTATTTAGATAGAATCTACTCAGGGACAGAGATGGCCAATGAAGGATGCTCCCTCACCTCTGTACCTGGGGTGTGTCCTCCACAGCCTGATTCCACCCCCCAGCTAAGCCCTGCACGTCAGGTCAGCACACCTGTGCCAGTCCCAGAGGCTCCCTAGTGCCCTTGGAGAATGTCCTTGCTCTTCTGGGTCCTGTTGGATGAAGGAAGAGGAATATGATTGGAGGCCCTTAGGATCAGGATTTGCCTCCTTGGTCCTGAGCCTGAGGTCATTTGATTACCCATTGAGCCAACCCCCGGCAGAACTGGACATTTTCTCCATCCCCTAGTCTGCCATAGAGATCCAAGGCAACTTGGCATACAGAGGGCCCTGAAGAGATCCCAGCGGTCGTGCACCACGCCCGCCTGTGCTCTATGCGCTACCATACAGTTTGTGAACCAGGCGAGGGGCTGGAGATGGAAATACACAAAGACACACAGACAGCTCCATGGGTCATCCTTGAAACAGGAATGCCCCCCTCGCTGTGTCCAGGGGCAGCTCATATAGGGATCCTCAACTGAGAGCCACGCCCCAGCCAAACCCACCAAAAACCACTCCCCTGCCATCAGGAACTCTTGAGGGTCTCCTGCTCAGAGCAGCTGCAAACATCACAAGTTGTTTACCAGAAATTCAGGATCTGGAGAAAGGGGGGTTCACAGCTCCCAACACCCAGCATCCCTGGGGGTAGGGTCTTCCTGAGTCTCTGTCCGACCTTCACCCCGCTGCCACCAGCTCTGCCCACAGTGCTTCAGCCTCATCCTGGGCTAGGACAGGTACCTGACTCTCAGCCTGAGTGAACCATCTTGAGGCCTCCCTTGGTGAGCTCAGCAGATGCCTGTTTCAGGTAGACCCTCCCAGGCCTGTGGGCAGGAGGATGGGTTGGGGTTGTTAGTGTCCGCTGCGGCAGCCAGAGAAGGATCTTGAAAAGAAGACGGCCATGGCCAACAGAGCCTGGCGACGCTGTCAGTGCCAGAGCCTCTCTGTACACTGAAGCTCATTGCCCACCTCAGTCCGGCTCACTGTATCATTTCTTCCCTACGCCACCTAAAAGGAAGGGGCCACAGGGAATCAGTCACACACCCTCCCTCAGAGACAGCATGCAGGGGAGTCTGCATGCAGAGGAGACCCTGGAAGGGCAGTGGCAGAGCTCTGCATGGGTGCTGCATCCACAGCAGAACACCGAGCATCAGGGATGCTCCCAAAGCTAAATCAGTTCCTCCTTCGTAATCCCAGCAGCCCCTGGCACAAGGTCCCACCAAGGGATTGCTTGCATAGGCATGTCCTAGCATGAGGATGGAGCTGTGTGGGCAGAGCTGGTGGCAGCGGGTGAAGGTGGGACTGAGACCCTACTCCAGGGATGCTGGGATTTCTTCAGGGCCCTCTGTATGCCGAGTTTTGTTAGATCCCTATGGCAATCTAGGGGATGGAGAAAGCACAAAGTCACCTAGATCAAAGACGCGGTCTGAGAATGAAGAGACAAGCTTCCTTCTACTGTGGTAGCTGTGCCGTACTTCACCTCAGCAGACCCAGAAGAAGGCACATGCTCTTAGGAAGGAAGGGCATTCACTTGGGGACAGGGCCTGGCGGGAGGCTGGGATCAGTGTAGCCCCCATGGCAGGCCAGCCTTACTCAACACTTTGGATACTCAGGGGCCTCTCAGCTGTGCCTTGCCTGCCTTTCTCTTCCTCTGCCCTCCATCCCTCCTTCCTCAACAAGCCACCCCCTCTCACTGACTGTAAGGAAAATATAACGAAGCACTTAAAACCACAGGGGAGGAAAAAAGAAGAGAGAAGAACTGAGGAAGAGAGAGAGGCAACGAGGGAAGGGCAGACAGTGGGCAAAGGAGAAAGACAAGAAGGAAAGAGGTGGGAGGTAGGTGCTGGCACTTGGCCTAGGAGTGTGCTCCCAGTACCTGGCCAGCCAGTCTCACCTTTGTCCTGCCCCAGGCCAGGGTGGAAGTTCAAATGACCCATCCAGCCCACCCAGAGTGCACTGCTTCCCAGGGAATTAACACTCCAACACATCAAGGTGTAACCCTGATTAGAGGGCATTTGAGACATGTGAGAAAGGCGCGTGTGAGCAAGGCACCTGTGGAACTGGCAGAGGTCACGACGTTCTGGGAGCAAAGGCTCCCTGTTCCCAACTGCCCACCACTGCCTCCCTCGCTCCTGCCTCCCATCCAGCATCTATAGCAAGGCCAGGGTGCCCAACCATGGCTACTCACCCGATCTCTACCTGACTAGGCCAAGCCGTGCACGCCACTCCCTAGCCCCTCTAGATTACAACTAATGTTTCTCCAGGGCTCCCAGCCATCTCTGGCTCCCCTCATCCGGTTCCCATCACCAACCTGAACAGCCCAACCTCAGACCTCAACTGCCACCAGAGACAGGGATCCCACCCTTGTTTCTGGAGCCAGCTCCCTGCTGAGGCCTAACTCCTGGGAGAAGGGTTCACATTCCTGTTGATGTACCACAGGCTGTTGTCCATATGATGTAAGTCCCCTGTCCCCTCTTCCTGCCTTCGTTCAGTGTGCTCCTCCGCATGTCCCTCATGGGGAGGGACAGCTACCCCATGGTGTAAGCCTGTGCCCGCCCATCCTTCCTTCCCGCTGCCCACGGTGTGGCCCCATTCCCTGTGTTCCTCATCTTCCTCCACACCTCACCCTGGGCAGGCACTCGCTCTCCCTTGGGTGACACAATGACACACCCAGGACAGGTGTGTCTGCCTAAGCCCCTCCTTGTGCCAGTTTTCTCCATAGCTCAGGCCAAATGGGCTGCCTCAAATGTTTTCTCTTCTGTCCCAAATTTAAAGCAACAACCAGAAAATCCATCCGCCAGCAGATTTGGAATTCAAGGTCACCACCCATGCCCACGCCACCCCTAGGGCCCTACTGCCTCTAACTCCTGCTTACTGGCTCTCCTACCTGCCACCCTTGCCTCAGGACCACAAAGGTCCTGTCAGGTCATGCCACTGCTCTGCCAGAACCTCTGCAGTGGTCCCCTACTTCCCTCAGAGGTCAAGCCAGAATCCTTACTACGTGGTTCTTCTAATTCTGGTTCCTCCCACTCCCTCCCCACTCACTCTGTCCCAGACTTTTGCTTCCTTGCCATTCCTGTACTACCTACCTCAGGACCTTTGTACATGCCAACCTCCCTGCTTAGTACACAATCACACTCCCTCCTGGCTTTCTCCCACGCCTTCTCTGGAATCCTCACACAAGTACTGCCATGTCACCAAGGCCATACCTGACCACATGCTCTTGGTTCTCCCAGTCCCCTTGCAACTTGTAGGGTTTCTTCTGGCTCCCCGCCCTGTTCTCCACTACCACGCTTACTGTGTTCATTGCTCAATTTCCACTCCCTCCCTTGGAGTGTAAGTCCCAGGAGCTTGGATTGCCGTCTATCTAGTTAGCTCCAGTATCTACAGCACCCAGAATAGCACTCGGTGCAGAGTCGATGCCCAATAAATAACTGCTGAATGCACACATGAGAACAGCTCTGATCCACCAGGCCCAGCGTCAGGATGCTCTACGGCCTGCTGCTTTCCTTCTTCCCACATGGGAAGAGGGACCCTGCCCACTGGTCCAGCTCCTCGTCCACCTGAGATGTGCTGACCTACTTATCCCGAGTGAGGATTTTCCATTGCCCACCACCAGTGCTCAAGAGCAAGGTGGGCCAGGAGGCTCCTCAGACCTGAGATCTGGAACGGCACAGAGGGGTCTGGGAAACACTGGAGGAGTCTGCTGACATGTCGCTAGTGCTCCAAGAAAGACAGCACACAAAGATAGTTAGCCAGTATTGGGGGCTAGGCTTGTCCCAGCCACACAGAAGTAAAGACAGAGGAAAGGAGAGAGAGAGGAGAGAGGGAGGGAGGGAGGGAGGGAGGGAGGGAGGGGGGAGGGAGGTAGAGAGGGAGGGAGGGAAGGAGGGGAAGGGAAGTAAGTAAGGAGGGAGGAGAGAGAGAGAGAGAGAGAGAGAGAGAGAGAGAGAGAGAGAGAGAGATTACAAAAGGATCGGGGTTCCAGCCACCATGGGGCCACAGAGTCCCCAGGCCCTAAGTCTCAGGACCTGTGACAATGGCTACATTTTAACAGCCATGATGAGCTCCTGGACTTGCAGGGTCTGTCCGGCTCACAGGTCACCAGCAGCAGAGGCTCAAGCCTGGGGTCTCACCTGCCTGAGTCCTGGCTTTGTGGGATTGTGCAGTCTATGGAGCCACAGTACCAAATGCCTAGGATATCCTTCAAGTGACGGAGAGGTTCATAAATGTCCAGGCATTGTGATCCCAGGGGCTCAGCAGCATATTGGACTCTAAACAAATTTTCTACTGCACTGCCTTGCCCCCAGGCTTCCTGGAACCAGGAGTAATGTAAGCTATAGTGAAAGATTAGGGTCAAGGACACCAGAGACCAGGACACACCTGTCATGGGTTGGTGTATGCTCCCCAGAGTCCCCCAAAGTATGCTGAAGTGTAATCCCTGGCAGCTGACCTCAGGTCTTCACTGAAGAACTTAATTGAGCTGTTCTCCACTGGGTCTCTAATCATGACTGGGTCTTTATGAAGAGGATAAAACAAACATGGGGATAAAGAGGAAAGCCAGCTGTTGACAGGTGCAAAGATGGGGCACCCGGCTACAGATTTAGCCAGCATCTGCAGAGCTCCCCGAAAGCCTGGAGGGGCAGCTCCGACTCTGGCCTTAGAACCCGGAGGATGAGTTGGTTTATTCTTAGCCAGACCATTCTTGGCCTCAGGCCTCAGTCACCAGCCAGGCAACCTCAGGACCTTCTGTACCGTCCACTCCTACTCCTGGCCCAGAAGCCCCTGAGGGAGCCAGGGGTACAAGGCTTTGGATAGTGGGCTCCAGCTTCCATCTGTGGTTGTAAAGCAATGGGAGGGGCAGAATCCAAGACCTCACGTCTGACCTCAGCCTGGTGGTCCCAGAGGAGGGGTCAGAGCTGGAGTACAGAGACTTCAGAAATAAAGAGGCCTGTCCTCCACTGTACTCACGAGTGACTTAGCCAGACCCAGCTTGGCCTCCCAACTTGCTGCTCACCCTCTATCCCTCAGGAGTCAAGAAACGTATGGTGGATGGGCAAGGACCCTGCACGCTGACTATCTTTGAGTTGGTAGGTAGGTAGTGGGGCTCTGTGGATCCACAGGACCAGCTCTGTTTGGGGTGTGCAGTGATGAGACTCAACTGACTTGCTCATTAGAGGCCCCCACAGGCCAGATGCCCTCTTCTCTAGCCTGTCTTTTGCTCACCCCATCCCACCCTCAGATTCCTTGTTTTTCCCCACCTCACCTCACACCACCCGCAGGCTTGTTCGTGGATGGGCACTCCCAGAGGAACCAGACAAGGGTCTTAGGCATGATTCCTACCTGGTACTCCTTTCCCAGAGACCCCCTAAAAAATCTCATCTCTTGCCCTTGACTCCTCTGGGTCAGATCAACAGCTTAGTGATCAGCCAGTCCGTCTGTCCCCTCCTTACTGCTTCATGTGAACAGCACATCCCCCGTCCCCCGCCAAATGGCCGATGCCCTTACTACGCCATTGATGTGGCCCTCTTGAAGACTTTCTCTAGGGAACCCCCTTCTACTGTTGACCCCACATGGCTTCCTGCCATGTCTCCACTTTCACCCTGCCCAGTAGGGAAGGTCCTTTTGTGTTTGCTCATCAATGCTATGTGTCCAAGGGTGTTGGCCACACTTCCTCCATCCTCCTCCCACTCGAGCTGTGGCTCATGAGCACCTGGGGAATATTGTGTGAAAGGAATGATTGGTAAATCCTCGGTCCACCCCTGGCTAGACAGTAAAGGTGAGCCCTGGGAAGGGGACAGGAGTGTCACCAGGAAGGACAGAAGTAAGGGACAAGGGAGCAGAGTATCATGGTGGGTGGCTGAGGTGGAGGAGTGGAGGGCAATGTGGTCTGGGACCCATATTCTAGAAGAAGATAGATAGGCCATGGCATCATCTTCTACCTCCAGAGAAGGGTGGGAACGAGGGAGCAAGCGATATGGCTCCTGTCCCTCTTCGCCTTCCGCGTGGAGGTTGATGGAGATGACACTAACCTGGTGAGGAGCTGGGCAGCGCACAGGGAACAGCGTGAGAGCTGGGCTATCTTGCCACATAGGCAGTCACACCCGGCTTAGCCTCTCCTAGGGTGCTCTTTACTCACCAAGTGACAATAGAGCTCCAATCTCTCCCTGGCAATCCTCCCATGAGGGTGAGGCCGCCCAGCTCCCCTTTTGCTTCCTCTGGCCCAGCTTCTGGGTCAGGGATTCATAACCACATGCCCCCCAATCACCTGCCTACATGCCACCATGAGCAGACCGGACCAGTATGTACTTGGAAACACACAGCAAACACTGTTCTAAGAGGTGTAGAAGCAAGTAGTGTTTTTAGAACCCTCAACAACAACCGTCTGTTAAAGTGCAGGGGGTAGGGGGATATGTAAGCATTTGCTCATTATCTCTAAAGGGCTGAACTCAGAGCCACAAAGAGAGATGGGCACTAGTGGTGCTGGGTTGTGGCAGCAGGTGCAGACACTTCAGAGCAGCTCAGGAGGGTTGGCATTCAACAGAGAGGAGCCTTGGCACACACCCTATAGAAACCTACATGGCCCGCATCATGCCACCAAGAATGCTCAGAGTGCCAGGGGACCAGAAAGCCCACACCAGAAGTCAGCAATGTCAGCCCATGGTGGATACACAGACTACTACAGGAACACGTTATTGGCTTGATCTCGCAAGGTTCACTGCAGACAGCTGTGAAGGCAGCACAGACAGATCTTATAATGTGGCAGGAAGAACACAGTAGTAAGTTTACATGCGTGATCATAGCCGTGGAAATGAGACCATGGTAGGAAACAATGAGGAATGCTGAACAACTGGAAAGGGGCATAAGCAAGGGCTGTGCATCCTGGTTGGGGCGTGATTTATAGAAACACATGTGGCCGGGCGATGGTGGCGCACGCCTTTAATCCCAGCACTCGGGAGGCAGAGGCAGGTGGATCTCTGTGAGTTCTAGACTAGCCTGGTCTACAGAGCTAGTTCCAGGACAGGCTCCAAAGCCACAGAGTAAACCTTGTCTCGAAAAACAAAACAAAAAAACAAACAAACAAAAAAGAAACACATGTGTTGGCTGACACTCATCTGACCACTTAAGATGTCTACACTTTGTTGTTCATAAATTCCTCTTCAGCAGAATAAAGTCCACTGTGAATAGTGACAGAAATATAGTTAGTAAAGTTTGCTCTTCACAATGGAGTGGGCTAGTGTTCCTGAAACTATTTTTTAAGATGTATTTGGAATTCAAAAATGAGAGTGAATGATTCATTATGGATAATAAGAGCTAGGCTTCTCACTGTTAGGCAAGGGAGGTCCAAACGTTGAAAAGAGGGCAGTTGGATTGTGCGGCGCTGCAAAGAAGTATGCCTATGAGCAAATGGGCTCACAAAAAATGGGGGCGTGTGGATGGACAGATGATGGATGGAGGGATGATGGATGGACGGATGGATGATAGGAAGGAGAGTAGATAGGTGGGTGGACACATGAGTGGTTGAGTGGGTGGGTGGGTGGATGGATAAATATATCACATGCATTTATGTGCACACAGGTGAATACTTAGTACTTTATCAGCATGTGCCTATGGTTTCATAAACACACATCCTTCCCTCCACCTTCACCCTTTTTCCTCATCGATAATTGGAGAATTGTTTTGTGTCAACGAGGGTCTGAAAATGACGGTGGCACAGCAGGCACAACTAGCTTCCCGATAGGATTTCTAAACACTTTCCTCGGAGGGAAAGCTGAATCTTGGCCTAGCTGAGGAAAGAACGAATTGAGCCTGGGATGGGACCGTGACTGGAAATGAGGGGCTCAAGGAATGATGAGGACAACGGGAAGAGACAAAAGATAGCTCTATGAGCTCCACAGGTCAAAACGGGAGCCATTTGGCTATCGAGAGCAACCAGCAATGGCTGTGGATTAAGACTCACAAACAATAGTTCAAAAAAGAATCAGAGTGGATCAGATTTAAGAAGAGTAAAAATAAAATCAACAGCTATGGGTTTTAAGGAATAAAGAAATATGAAGAGAGCTGAAGGGGACAAGGAGAGAGGAGAAAGCTTTTCTTGTACAGTAAAACACTCGTTCTAAGTGCCTATGGGTCTGATGCCCTGAGAGGACCAAGGGCAGAAAAGAAGGTTGCCACTATAGGACCCAGCTGGACCAATCATGAAGCATCACCAATGAGGGGTGTGAGCACTATAACAGCCTATGCCCTAGTGTGACAGAGACAAGGCCTGGCTATCAAGACTCCAGGCAGACGTTAGCAAAGCAATGTGTGCAGTGAGTGTATCATGTGACTGGGGTAGAGTCAGGCCTGGGAGATAAGCTCTCAGAACAGGGCACCTCTGGCACCTGGAAAGCTTGGCCTGGGTGTAGGGTGGATAATGCTGGGTCAACACTGCAGCTCTCGGTTTCGATAAGTGCACTGTGGTTATGGGAGAGAATGCCCTCGTTCTTAGGAATGACACACGGAAGAAATGGGCAAAGAGACACAATGCCTTCACCCACAGCCGCCCACAGCAGTTGTGACACACTGCATGTAAATATTTATGCATATTGACAGTCAGATATATGGGTAGTAGATAATAGATGGGATGGGTGAATGGATGGATGGATGGATGGATGGATGGATGGATGGATGGATGGATGGAAAGACATACAGAAAACTGGATGGGCAGATGGATAGACAAATGTACAGATGATGAATGGATAATAACTGGATGGACAGACAGATACATAGTTGGATCGATAGATGGATGGATGGATGGATAGATGGAAATGGGTACATGGGGGAGAATATATGACCGGACAAGCAGATGGACAGGCAGATAGAAAACTGGATAGATGGGTGCATGGAGAGGTGGATAGATAAATGGATGGACAAATAAGTAGACAGACAGATAACTGGATAGATGAATGAATGGATGGACAATAGGTATATGAATGAATGTATGTGTAGGTGGAGAGATGGGAAATGGGTGTGTGGGTGGACAACAGATGAATAGATAACTAGGTAGACAAATAGATGGACAGATGGATGTATGAACAGACGGGTAAACGAATAGACAGGTGGATAGATGATGGATTGATAGATGAATGGTTGGATGGATAAGAAGAAAACGGAATGATGCAGAGAGAATGAATGTTATCAGTATCCCTGGGAAGGTACAAGCATTCTCTGAATTGTTTCTGCAACTGTCATCTAAATTAGATACAGTATTAAAACGAAATACAACAGAGGCCCTAAGCCTAGAGTATGTTCTGAACAGCTCCTTGGCCTACACTTGAACTTATACTGGTAAGGTGATTTGGGCTAGTGTCCTTGGCAGCTTCCAGGCGTGCTGCTCACCAGAGAGCCTGTAGTACTGGGGCTTTCAGTCATCCCTCACCCATGACTCTGGGAAGGGGCAGTGCTCCAGCATAACCCACAGATGGTCTAGAGGTTGACACTCCCAGATAGGGCCCATGTCCTACCCATCTCTTGCTCTTGCCACCTTCCCCTGGTGGTTCTTAAGTTGGGTCCTGGGGGATAAACTGGTCAATGCTAACATATAGCCCGCCTGCATTCTGGGGGTCTCCCTAACAGGCCCTGAACTTTAGAGGGCCATAGGAACCATGACAGTATAGGTGCAGGTGGGGAGGACTGAGCTGGAGTCCAAACCCCTGACGGCAGGGTCTGGATAAACTCTGGGGAGTTGGCATCAAAACTGAGTCAAACGACAGGTCACACGTTTGGCAAACAGAGTTGATTGCAGGGTTGAAAACATGCCTGAGCCCCGAAAACAAAGTGAGTGGGTGTTCTGTAAACAGCACCCGGGTAAGGTGCTGTCGGTTGAGTCAGCCGGGCCAGCCCAGTCAGATCTAGATAAGAGCCCCTTGTCTGCAGCCCCACCTCTGTGTACAGCTCACCCAACTGGCCCTGGTGGCCCTGCAGCTAAGAGAGCCCAGCCTCATCACTTCACCAAGCCTGTTCCTTCCCCTGGCCCAAAGGAAGCGGAGTCCTTGGCAGACATTTAAAGAGCCCAGCAAATCTCTGCAGCCCAACCTCCTAGAAGGAGGGCAACAGGAGGCACCTTCTGCATTCTTTGCAAAGCTGTTGCAAAGGCAGCTTGGATACCAGCCCCACATAGCTAGGAAGTGAATTCCTCTGGGCACCCAGAGCCCCAGGATCTGAGCCACAGATACCCACGTGTGGAACTCATGCTACTAAGGCATGTGGGACTTCCATGGTGCCCTCAGGGCCCCTGATCTGCCCACTCCTGCGGGAGTGATGAGCTACATGTCAATCATAACAGGTGAGTCTGGCTCCAGAAGGCTCCACAGAATCAACAGGATGAGGTTCTGGCCACCTGTGTGTTTGCCTGGTGCCAATGCGCTTGCCTAATGCCTATTTCCAAAATTGCGGAGGATAACAAATGACCTAACAGTGAAACAAAACCCTCTGTACATGTGAACCTCAGCAAACATCATGCGCATCTGCTAGGGACCAGCCCACGCTCGGCCTCCCATAGAAGTCTCCAGAATGTAAGGCTCTGCATGCCAGCAGCCTTCACACAGGCACTGTGGGGCCAACAGTCCACTCAGCCCCTGAACAGCAGGCCCTAGGGAAAGAACCTACGGCCGGCACACGACCGTGAGTTTGAAATAAGTCACTCTAGGAAATCAGTCTAGAATTGCAGCCCTGGTGTGACACAGAACAGAAAGAAACTTCATTCCCGAAGAAGCTAGTCTTTGAAAATAGCGATCACTCAGGGGAAGAGAGGGAGATGTTCCCTGAAGGTGGAGAGGCCAAGAGGCAGAAGCTAGAGAGGTTGGGGCCAGCACCCATGCAGGTGATGCTGACTCAGGCTGGGGAGGAGCCAGAGGCGGGACCCTTGCTGAGCAGGCCAGGCAGGAGAGCTAGTTTTAAAGCCACAACTAAGCAGAGGCTGCAGCCAGTGGAGCCAGAGGCATTATGCTGTGTGCTCTGATTCTCTTGTCTGGTCTCCTGGGGGCCATCAAGGCCAGCCCCATCTCGGGCCCCCAGGAGTGTGCCAAGGGCTCCGAGGTATGGTGTCAGGATCTGCAGGCAGCTGTGAAGTGCCAGGCTGTGAGGTTCTGCCAGAGCGCTGTCTGGAGCAAGCCCACAGTCAGGACCCTGCCCTGCAGTATATGCCAGGATGTGGCAGCCGCTGCTGGTAACGGGATGAACCCAGATGCTACAGAGTCTGACATTTTGGCATCGCTAATGAAGACCTGTGAGTGGCTTCCGAGCCCGGAATCTTCAGCAAAGTGCAAGACGATAGTGGGCAACCATAGCACAGCTGTTCTGGGCATGCTCAGTGGAACCGCAGGGAGTGCCCTGGCTCCGGTATGTACTGCGCTTACCCTCTGTGAGCCGCTACAGAGGTACCTAGCCACTGCCACCTCAGAGAGCCCGCCAACCCAAGAGGATGCAACTGAGGTGATGGCTCCATTCTTGTCCAATGGGGCCCTCAGCTTCCACCCGTCACAGGTGCTTGGGGGTGCTGTATGCCAAGATTGTATCCAGCTGATCTCCCGACTCCAGGGTTCTCTGGAGTCTAACTTGACCTCGGCAGAGGTAGCTGTCCAGGATCAGTGTGAATCCCTGGGGTCTGGCCTCGTTGCGCTCTGCAAGAACTACATCCGCCAGCAGTTTGTCCCCGCCAAGCAAATGCTGCAGATTCTCCACCCACAGGAGGTCTGCAGGAAGGGGGGCTTCTGTGAGGAGCAGAGAGAGCCTGCCCACCGGCTGGCTCAAATGGCCGCTGTGAATGGAGTCCCCTCTCTGGAGATGGAACTGCCAAGGAAGAATGAGATGCAGATGCAGTTGGGCCTGACCTGTGATGTGTGCTTGAACGTGATCCAGGAGATGGACAAATGGCTCATGACCAACAGCACAGAAGCCCTCGTCACCCACGCTCTGGAACGAGTATGTTCCATAATGCCCGAATCTCTGGTCCAGCAGTGCATCACCCTGGTGGAGACCTACAGCCCCAGCTTGGTACAGCTTGTGACCAGGGTCACGCCAGAGAAAGTGTGTGAGACCATCCGGCTGTGTAACAACAGAAGGCAGGCCAGGTCCGTTTCCAGGGCTGAGGCAACCACACCAGCCCTGCTGGTGGATGAAGAAAACCAGGGCAGCTTCTGCCAAGGATGCAAAAGGATACTGGGCGTATCTTCCCAGAATCTGGATCGCAAGAGCACCAAGCGGGACATCCTGAATGCCTTCAAAGGTGGTTGCCGCATCCTGCCGCTGCCCTACGTGCTGCAGTGCAACCGCTTCGTAGCGGAATATGAACCTGTGCTCATAGAGAGCCTCAGGTTTATGATGGACCCCACGGACCTCTGCAAGAAGATGGGGGCCTGCCACAGCCCCAAGGTCCCACTTCTAGGCACGGATCAGTGTGTCATGGGCCCCAGCTTTTGGTGCAAGAGTCCAGAGGCTGCTGAGATGTGCAACGCCGTGGAACACTGCCAGCGTCTTGTGTGGAAAAAGCCAGATTCCGAAGTCAAAGAGCAGCCATGACTGCGGCCACCAGAACCCAAAGCCTGCCAGGGCTGATTCCTCCTGCAGGCTTCTACCTCCCAAGGGGACTCTATGAGGTGGGTGCTACCCCACCCCCATGTCATAGATGAAAAACTGAAGTTCTCGGGAGGGAGTCAGGGGTGAGTGGAGCTGACATTCAAAGCCGTGCTCTCCTGACGCTGGACAGCTTCACCTTTCTGTCTCTGGCCTCATCACTGTCACCCCCGCCATAAAAAGGAAGTCCTTACCCCTGCCCCTGTAAGCCACCCTCTCCTGCCCTGCTGTGGTGCTGATGGCCTGGGGAAACCTGTCAGAGGCTTCCCGTGTGGGTGAACACCCAGCTATAAGCCAAAGCAGTTGTAGAGGGAAGGGTAGAGGGGACTGCCACTAGTCAGGCAAATGGCTTAGCAATAGGTCGGGGTGGGCATTGGGTATTCTCAGGTTGGGATCTCTGCGGCTGGTTCCCAGTGGGGTAGCTGGAACATGAGTGGCATTTTCTAGGGGAGGGGCCTGGCTTATTGGCTACCACCAATGAGAGGTATTTGGACTTCAGAGCACTCCTGTCCGTGTCTTGTCCCACCAACGGGCATCTGTCCTCTCACTTAGACTCCAGTCATCCTGGTGCTAAGTAGTCTGGGGTGTGCTTAAAATTAGGGGAACAAACCCCGTTGGGCGAGCTCCGGGGAAGACTCGAGGGGTATGGAATGGCTGTGCCATGGGCCATAGCAAGAGCTCCACCCTCGTGAGCAGGCCCTTTATCTGCTGAGCCTCAGTTTTTCTATCTGTAGACTAGAAGAATCGTGCCCGCCTCAAGGCGATGTTGAGACAATTCTAGATGTCCTCAAGCTCTTTCCCTTAGAGACCAGCACCCATTGGCCCATCGGGATCAGGAAAGCCTATCTTGGGAATCGATAGGGCCTCTGGGGAATCTGACCAAGCAAGCATTATATAAACCAGAAGCTCTCTCCAAATGATGTTTGCTGTTTTTATTCTAATGAAAGAACGTGGTCCCGGAGGCTCCAAAATCCCCTCCTCACCACCTCCCATGGGTGTTTTTTTTACAGAAGGAAGCTTCCTTTGGGGGCACCGGTCTGTTTCAGGTACCCACTGCCTTCCTCTCCTGTGTGTAGTCTTCAGTACCTCATGAGTCCCTCATTGACAGCCCCTGAGAGTGAGGTCACCAAGGCCTCAAGCCCAGCACCAGACCTGCATGTAGCTGATGCCCAAACATCTGTGATGAGCCCTCGAGTTCCCATGCATGGTCACCACTGCCTGGGTGGGGATGAGACTACCTTGGCCTGGCTGCCCAGTAATGTGGGTAGATTCATTCCTAAGGGCCACACCTGGCTTCTTAGGCAACTGAACTGTGCCACCATCCAGGAACATGGGCATTCCTAGCCAGAATTTCTAGAATCCTGTGTGCTGGCACTGTCGTCTGGATGGACCTGGGTCCCCCTGATCAGCCCTGAGCAAGATAAGGGAGTAGGAGGCAGTGAACAAGCTGCCTACTGGGTGGCCATGCACAGTTGTAGCCTTGTGGATCAAGCAATCCCAAAGCACAGCTTGAGGTTGCCATAGTCACCACTCAATGCTCGTTCATCTCTCCCCAGGAGCCCTGGGCCAGAGCAGAGTGGAGGCCCCTCCTCTGTCCTGGCAGTGATCCCAAGGGACACTTTCTAACAGTTGTATATGACATCTCATGGCTTTCTTGACCTGACATTTCCAGAGAGACATCACCAGTCAGATAGGCCTGGCCTGCCAGAGGCCAGGAGGTGCTAAGTGCCATGTCCTTTCTTTGTCTCTGGGCCCATTTCACTGCCTCCAGAGTTACAGTTGGGGACAGGCAGGATGGGGGTGGGGGCTCTCCTCATCCCTTCCTTTGACTCTCACACAACCTCCAGGCCTGGAGCCAGCTGCTTCCTCAGACCACTGATCAAATATGTCCCCACATACACATGGCCCACAGGAGCCTGTCTTGGAACACGCCTGGCAAGAGCCCCACAGGCCCACTGCCGACTGCGGCTGGCAGGGCACATATTTCCTATGCCCGGTCACAGGGACTCCACCTCATCCACACTCCTGAATCTTTACTCTTCCTGCACCTCATGGTGGAAGACAGAGGGACAAGAGGAGAGAAAGACGAGCCCAACGGGGGTAACAGAAACAGTTTACTCAGACCCACAAATTCACTTAGTGGCTCAGCAGAGGGACAAGGACCAACGGGACAACCTTGCATTCTGCTTGCTTCAGAAGGGACCTCGAGAAGAGCAGCTGTCCTCACCACGCCTAAAAGCGGTACAGATCCTTCCTGTGAGGGTGGGAAGCGGGACATTAAACATGCAGAAACTGGAGTTGGGGACCACAGTGCCCGAATTAAGGTGGAAGCAGAGGCTCTGGGAGGCTGGCCAGGTGCACAGATGTCAGAAACTCCTACCACACAGGCCGTGGGGATCCATCAGATGCCACCATCCAGCATAGATCTAGACAGGTAGGGACTCTGTCAGGGTCCATAGCCTCCAAACTCCTGGCAGGATCAGGGTCTGGCAACTGGTTCATTTGCTAAAAACATTCTTCAAAGTGATAGGTCAGTAACAAATGTGGGCCTGATGGAGATGGGCTCCCCCAGGTCACAACCCAGTCCAAGAGGGATGTCCTTGTGAGAACCCTGAACCCCTGCTGACCCCTCCAATGGAGCTGGAATCTCAGGGCTGCCCCTGTGGGGGCTTCGCATGAGTCCGTGCTGAAGGCTCCACAAGGTGAGTCTAAAATCCCCTGCTGACCTGAGCAAACACACCTCTGGGTTAGGCTGGGCCCCTCCACCAGCTGGCAAGGAAGGGACATCTCAACACCTACATGCGACTGGGAAGCCTTGCTGCTGCCTACGAGGTTTCCGCCAACCTGGGAGGGACCAGACACCCGTGGGATTCTGACCTGGGAGGGTGACTCGCAACTTAAGCTGCTTATTAGGACAGAAGGAACAGTTTCGGAAGACAAGGGAAAGTCACACCACTTCTGAACCAGTTTCTCAGGCTGGCAATCCCTAGGCCACAAGAGAAGAAAGCCCCAAGAAGGGCAGGAAGAGAGAGTGACCATTTTGGTAGGCAGGATTCTTTGGGACTTGGATCCAGTGATAGCATCTCAGGAGGGAAGACACTTAGGACACTGCCCAGGACCACCCAGGCCAGTCCTGCGGGACTCTGGAGACTGTGGTCATTTCACAGTGATCAGGATCAGGGGTTTGGGAAATACAGCAAGAAAACCTGCTGGCTGCCAAGCTGGCTGGATGCAGTGCTGACCTCTGCAGGGATGAAGCAAGCCCAGGGAGGGGCCCGTGCAGCCTGGAATCCAGAAGCCACACCTGAACCTGTACGTCTGGGTTCCCTGGTTGTCTGAGTTGGGCCCACAGGTGGCAGAAGGTTCGTGAAGATCAGATTTCTATTCTGCCCCCACACAGGCAGCACCCACACCAGATTCCCCCAAAGCATCTATAGAGACCTCACAGCCTGGATTCCCTCAAACTCAGGTTACAATACTGTTCTCAGCACATGCCAGCTGAGTGACCCTCCGCAGGTAAATGGAACCAGTCACAGTGACAATATGGTGGGAGAACTTACAGGATCTCTAAGGCAGACAGACTCTCCTGGTGCCCGTGCAGGATGCGACTACGTCCCTTGCCCTGCTGGCTTCTCTTGAGACTCTCCTAGAGAAAGCCATGCCAGCACAGGGCTTCTGTGTGAGCTGTTGTAGGCACCCATGCTGGGGGTTGCATGCCAGCAGAGACAGCCACCCCCGCCACCAGGAGTGGTGCAATCAACACACTGGGAGACTTAAAGCAAGCCACTTGCTCTTTCCTCATGGCCCCTTACTCCCTCAGCACAGAGGACCAGGTACATCCAGGTTCCATATATAGCTCTGAAATCAGGATTAGCATCTAGGAAGGGCCGACAAATGCATGAAGTCAGCAGAGGTCAGAGCACACTTCTGGGGTCAAGGGATTCCCAGGCTGAGGTGAGTGAGTCATAGATAGAGCCCCATAAGCCTTCCTGCCTGGAGACACCCCACTTTTGGGGGCTTACTTCAGGGGGAAGGGAACCAGAGACTCAGAACTAACAGAACGTTCTAAAACCAGGCATCTAGAAACAGCAGACTTGCCACTTTCCAGTCCACCACCTCAGTGTCCAGCCCCAGTCACTCAGCATGGCTGAGGAACACACGAGGGTTCGGGAGGGTGACAAGCCATAAGGCCAGAGCTCTTGGGGAGAGCTAGAAATGTCCCATTTGCTCTGTGACGCCCACCATGCCCTCTTGGGTCACTACCCACAGATCCAAAAGCTCCTATAAAATTTCAGGACTCCAGATCCCTAAACAGCAGAGAGCCACTGCAGTCACGTGGTGGCGGAGAGAGGATGAAGTTCACACCTCTAACCCATTCTGTGCCCAGAGACATGGCTTGACAGCTTGAAGCTGGCCATGGTAGGGGACTGTGTTGACACAGGACAAAACTACACACTGGGCAGGGGGAGTCTTACTCTTTCAGCCCTCTGGCCTTCATACACTCAGAAGACCCTACCTGTCCCAAGGGCCTGAGACATGAGAAGTCACAGAAGTCACCACACCCTGAAGGAACTACAGGATGATGCCCAGGCTCCCTGAGTGTTGTCCCAAGTCAGGTTCTGGGTGAGGGTGAGGGCTGGGCCATCCAAACAAAATAGCCCAGGCCAGCATCTTAGGTTGAAGGAAGTAGCCCAATACTCAGCCTTCCACCAGTATGTGTGTGGGCGGGGGGCGGGGGGGAGGGGGTTAGGAGGTGGGGCTTTCTACGCCCTTGAGAAGACTGGCTCTATCCCACAGGCTATACTGGACCAGCAGCCCTTGTCAAAGCACAGAGATGGGAGCGATGGGGCCTCGGGGTGGGGAGGTGGAGGGGCACATGACCGTGACAAAGAAGGTCGCTGCTCACTCAAGCCTGTCACACAAGCCTGTTAACATGCACAGTAGATGAGCCACATACAAAGAAACAATGCCAGCGACGACATTTGGAAAAGAAAATGACATTAAAATAATGTCAAAATAATAGGAAAATTTTAAGCATTGTATGTAAATTTCAGGAGACGGCGAGAAACTCAGTAGAGAGCAAACAAGAGGGGTGACAGGATCTCAGGGGAGAGATGCTTCAGGCAGAGTCTGCAGCAGCTCTGGGGGGCTGGGGGGACGACAGTCTCCTGGAAGCTGCCTTGTCAAGGTTAGAGGGCTTGGAACAGAGCTGAGCTAGAGCACAGATGGGCATGGAGGGGCAAGGGAGGTGGGGAAATAGAGTAAGAGAGGACCTGGCTTTGGATGACTAGCCGGGGGCAGGAGGTCGAGGGTCCCGGGGGTATGTCCAAGGGTTGGGGGGGTATGTCCAAGGGCCACATGGACCTTTGTCAGAGGTCATTTTCAAGCTGGGCAGGATGAAGGGCTCGCCTGTTCTTTGGAATTTGGCTTTAAGGGCAAGATAGGAGAACGGGGGCCTTGTTATGGGTAGGGCCGGTGTCCAGGTGGGAGTTGCTGGGACCAGACAGGAAGGTTCAAGCTGAGGAACAGAGAGCCACAGGCATGGGCTGATAACAGAGGAAATTGACCCAGCTCCAGCTGTGACGTGTGGTACCCTGCAGAAAAGTGGCTATTGCTGTGTCCCAGGGCAGATGGGCATTTGGAGCACCAGAGGATAAAGACTTCCCAGGTCACAAAGCCAGCCCACAGAGCACCCTGCTTTGCATGTGGGTGAGGTGGTCAGAGAGGAGACAAAGGTCAGGAAGGACTGGACATGGCAGTTGTTTCCAGAGAGGCAATGGGAACATGGTGGCAGAGGTTCTGGATCACTTGGGGGCTAGGACAGTGGCTGCCACTTGCTACCCCCAGTGCCTGGTGGAACGCAACCATGGGCCTATCATTTTGGAGGTACCTACCACCAAAGAGATCCACAAGAGTTGGGAACCTGGTCCCTCCGTCCCATCCCTGTAAGGAATAGGTGTTTCTCAAAGAATGATAAAGAATGATATTAGAACCATCTGAAGCCAGGCACTGGCCTATCCATTCTATATCCATTACCTGGACTCCAAACCAAGGCCACACATTCATCTCCATTCCATAGACATGGGCTCAGAGACAGCTAGCAGCTTTCCCAAGGTCATGTACGTAGAGCCAGAACTTGAACTCAAATCTCCAATCTGAGAGCCTGGGCTCGGCCTGCCTGGAGGAGATGGAGAAGCTGTGGGTGGACTCCCTGATATAGTAGGGAGATGGTACAGGGTGAGACCGTTCCCTCTGATCACACGAAGCCTACTGCTTTCCACAGGCCTCCAGCCAGCAGTCTTGCTGGGGACCTAAGTCGAATTTTAAATCAAATGCCGCACGGTGCAGAAGGCACTGAGTACCAGAGCCTGCGTGTGTAAGAGAGAACTAGGAGCAGGGCCAGAGAAGACTCCTCCACAGAGGGAAACAAAGCCAAACAGAAGTGATGGCGGCCATCTGCTGGTACAACATTTCAAAGCGCAGGTAGCCCCCTGCCGTCCTCAGGATGGTGGGCGTAGAGACAGCAGGTGGCTCAGTGCCAAGCCTGTGAACTACTTAAGCTTCATGTGGCATCACACATACCACACAGGCCTGGCAGGTGGCAAGTTCTGAATTCCAACACCCTCCCTGGGGTGCCATTGCTGTGAGTTTAGCTGGTGAGTGGGTTCTAAGCTACAAGGCAAGATTGGCGGAATTAGGAGAGGGTATGGGGTTGAGTCTATGGAGGACCAGAACCACTGTCCGAGGCCACACTTGAACATCTGCCTCCTGTGACACCTGCCTCAGGTCCTCCAGATGTGCTCTGTGCTTTGCCAGGCCTTGCACATCAGGGATCATGGGACCCTGAAGAGAGGGGGACTGTTGCTGTGAAAATAGCAATGGTGGGCACTGAAGAAAGATTCCCAGAGTTCTACAGTCAGTCCATGGAACAACCGTTTCTGCACATGGGTCTTGCTGACCCTAATGTGAACAGTGCCACTATGGCCAGGTTCTACCAGGCCCGGCCAGCTGGTCACAGTAAGTGCATCCCTAGGTGCACAGTGCATTATGATTTTGATCTTCCCTTGTATTAGAGCAGACATGTGACCGAGCCTGAGGCAAGAGGGCAGGGCTTCCCACAGGCTGTCCTTGTGTTCTGAACTCCTCTGTCTGAAGCAGGCACAGACTAGATACCGAGAACTAGGGAGTATGTAGAGCCACAATATGGAAGGAACCTGGGTCCTTGTCATGCTTAGAGGAGAGCTGTCAGAGGACACCAGCTGGTAACTCGTCTGGTGGTCTTTACATGAACAAAACACCATTGGCGAAGCCTCTGGTTTGTTGGGGTACAGTTACCTGGACTAGCTGCAGCATGCCATCTCTGAGTCTAGCTTCTATTCTGCCCACCTCTATCTCACCCTCCAATGTTTGTGGAGAGCAGTTGAGATGGGAGTACTCCCCTGGGAGAGATCTGTCCCTGCACTCAAAGAACAAGCCTGAAAGAATTCACATTCCCCAGGAGACCATTCTAGAGGCTGAGAGAGCAGTGGCAGAAGCTCCAACAGAAACTGAGTCAGGCAAGGCCCAGTGGTCCCTGGTTCAGACTCAACACTGGGGCCCCCTATTGTGGGTCTCAGAGCTACCCGAGGCCTTAGCACCTCCACTCCCCAACAATGCTGAGTTGACCCAGACACCTTCAGTGTCCATGGCCAGCTGGTCCCTATAGGGTAAGCCTACGTAGTAGAAAAACCACCCCCTGGATTGAGTCCCAGCTCCATTCTCTGCACTAGCTTGGGCCCCAGAGCAGTCTCGGCAGCCTAGAAATAACTTTTTACATCCATAGACCTTTGCCCTTCACACTCCAGCCCTGCTGGCAACAATGGTTCCAGTTAGCTCCCACCTGGTGTTAAATCCGTTTGCAACGGTCTCTATCAGGAAGCAAGCCTTTGCCCAGATCTCAGGCCTTTTCTTCTTTATGAGTTACTTTAAGACACACAGAAGTGATGCCGTGCAAGTTCTGAGAGCCTATATCCTTTCACCTTCCTGATCCCTCGTCCAGGGCTTAGTGTGAGCCCAGGGTAATCTGATGGAGGATGAGGGTCACCTCTCTCGTCCCAGGCAGCAGCAGCAAGCTCAGTGCTGGAGGCGGCATGGCATTGACACAGAGCCAAGGCATGGTGGCTAATATCCATTTTCAACTTCACAGGATCTAGACACGCCAGGAGCCAATTCCACATGTGTTTGTGATGCAGTTTCCACAAAGATTTAACTAAAAAGGGAGACCCACCTTGAATATGGGTAACACCATCCTTTGGACTGGGGTGCCGGGTGTAGTGAAAATGAGAAAGTGAGCTGAGCATCAGTGTTCCTCTCTCCCCCTCTTTCCCTCTCTCCGGTTCCTGACTGTGGATGCAATGTGACCAGTTGCCTTGTCCTCCTGACACAGCTTTTCCACCATAGGGACTGCGTCCTTCCTTAAGTTGCTTTTGTCCAGCATTGATAAAAGTCACTAAGGAAGGTGCTTGGGGTCAGAGGCCTCTGTCCTCACGCAGGATTTATAGAAGCACGAATATGACTGCTCTTCACCCTGCCAAGCCTTCCTTCAGCCAGGAGACAGTCATACCAGGAGGGAGGGAGGGCCTGCAGTTCTCTTCTTGTCTAAAGGGCTCTTCAATTTCCCAGTTCCCCAGTAACATCAACAGCAACCTCAACAAACCCGTCACATGCTTACCCATGTCAGAATCCCAGCACCCCGACCCCAATGCAGAAGAGAACATCCACTCTCAGGCACTTATTCCAAGCAGACTCCAAGACGCAGGGTGATGCGTGCAGGGCCGGGTGCTATAGCTCTTTACTTTTACATCTTTGCCTTAGTGAAAACTGACAATGACTCAGATGTCTAAAACCGAGAACTTGGTTAAATAAATAATGCCTTCTTTAGATCAGGGTGTATTATACAGCCATTAAAAATAGCGGCTGTGAAAACAGTCAGCCCATAAGAAGTGTTTAATACATAATTCCTTTGGGATTCAACATTTATAAAGCATGTATATATTTGCATCTTTAAAAGCCTGTAGAGAATATTCATCGCAGATATTAATAGCTTTAATCTCATGGGGTGGAACTAACACAGGGATTGCTTTCCCGCCTCATCTATTTTATAGTTTTCTGAAGTTCTGGGATGATTATGAGTTATATTTAGCAGGAATTTTTTTTTTTGGTGGAGAATTTTCTAGAGGGCAATCTGTCAACACCCATCCCAGAGACCTCCTAAATGACCATAGCCTTGTCCAGTGTATGAAGGAGCAGAGAGGCCCGGGGGCTGAAAGCCAGAGTGACACCTAGTGGGTGTCAGCAAAAAAGCCAGAGTGACACCTCGTGGGTGTCAGGTTTTCTGCTCAGCAAAACCCCAGACTCACTTCTGATCTGAGATTCTGAGAAAGCAGAGAACACAGGAAGACCAGATGGTAGGAAGCAGAGGACAACAACACGAGGAACACATATGTGGTGGGTCGTTACCCCCATCCTGGAAGATGTGCAGGAAGCACCCGACCACTCAGAGTGGAATATGAGACTGGGAAGAGTTTCTGGGAAATACGCAGAGGCTACAGGGAGACCCCAACCTAGGCACAGGCAGTAACAGGTCCAGAGGGAAGGTCTCAATGTCTGAAGAGGGTTCGGGCTCAACACAGGCCTGAAACTCAGAATACTAAGACCTCCCCACCAGTACTGTCTTCTTTTCTCAAAAGAGCATCCAAGATAGTTATTGTCACATAGACCTAAAAGGAGTTGAGGTTCATCTATCTGAGACAATTGCCATTGCAGTAGGCAAGAAGTCAGGGCCCATGAAAACAACTAGGTAGGCAACTCCAGGCAAACACTGCCTGCCAAGGCACGCTTTTGACCTGCAGGCCAGCTCTGGGAGCTGTTGCAGTACATGGGATAAGCCATACAGTAGAGTGATCATCACTCTAGGGTGGCCGTTTAGGTCCAGCAGAGCTGGGTCAAATATTGAGATTATAGAGGATGAGGAGGGAATGGATGAAAGGCAGGCAGCCTAACAGCCAGGGTGAAGCCCATGGTAAATACTGACCAGTCAGGTCCTACTAAGAGGCTGCACTACAGGCCTGGCCAGAAGAGAACGGCACAATGCTGCCATTACCCTCCAGGGCCAGTGCTGTCCCCAGCATTTCTCTGTGGCGTAGTTTAAGCTAACTAAAGAACTGGTGGCTGCATAAACTTGACAGATGTTTATAAGAGAGCCATCAGGGAGGGTGAGGAGGAACAGGGATGACCACTACACAGGCAAAAGAGGAGAGAAGACTATCTTCTTCCAGGAAGCCTTTCATGGTGACCACCTTCTCCAGTAGGGTGGCATGGCTAGAGCTTCCCTGCTTCTCACGCCTCTTGTCAGTGAGGACTGTTTCACACTGCCATGGGTGATTTCCTCATCTACAGACTCTATACTTAAGAGTCTTGGGTGCCAATTATGGTTTACTCTAACTAAAAGTCTAAATGAATGGATGAATGATGAATGGGTGTCTGGGTGGATGATGGATGGATTCATGGATAGATGGATAGTTGTATGTATGTAGCATGATGAAAAATGATAACTAGATGAGATTATGATGGGATGGTTAGATGGATGGTGGAGGATGAAGGATGAATTAATGATGAATGGATAATGGGTGGATGGATGTTGGATGGGTTGGTAGATTTGGGGTGTTGAATAAGTAAGTGGGTAGACGGATAGGTGAAATATGTATATATAGGTAAATGGATGGTTGGATGGATGACAAATGGAAAATGCTGAATAGATTAGATTAATGATGGGTGGATGGATGAATGGAGGATGAAGGATGAATGGAAAGGATGATGGATATATGGGTGGCAGATGGATTGGTGGATACTGAAGGATGAATGGATAAGTGGGTAGATGGACAGGTAGAGTAAGCATATATAAGTAGATGAATGGATATAAGAATGATGAATGGATAATAATAGATTAATGATGGGCAGGTGGGTGGGTGGCAGATGAACAATGGATTAAGTGGATGATGGGAACAGGAAGATGATGATGGAGGGAATAGATGGATATTTGATGATAATGGATGAAAGAACAGGTAGCTTAAAAGGTAGATGGTGAGTGAGGGAATGGATAGGAGAGTTGATAGGTGAGAGAGTAATGAATTGTTACTGTCTTAGTTACTTCCTTGTTCTGCGATAAAATACCCTTACAAATGAAACTTAGTGAAGAAAGGACATATTTTGGCTTACATTTCCAGAGGGATAAAGTCTGTAATGATGGGGAAGACAATGCAGGAAGCAGGGAAGGAATGGTGGCAGAGGCAGGAGGCTGTCTGGTTACACCGAATCCACACACAGAAAGCAGAGAATTAACAGGAAATGGGGACAATTGCTCAAACATGAAAGTCAGTTGGGGGGCACATTGCATATTCAAACCATGAAAGATGGACGGGTGAGTGAGTGGATGGTTATATGGATGAATGGAGAATGGTGGGTGAACCAATAGTTTGGTGGAAGGGATGCATGAACGATGGACAGGTGAGCCAGCTGCACAAATGGACAGATGAATGGGCAGAGAGCTGTACGGAAGGACAGGTGAGGAAATGGATGGGTGAATGCATGATAAACGGGTAGAGAGATGATAGAGTGGATATGAATGGAAAGATAAGAGGGATGAGAAACCAAAGGTAGAGGAAGAGGTTAGATGAAAGAGGGAGGGAAGGAGGGAAAGAAAAAGGGAGGGAGGGAGGGAGGGAGAATAGATAAATAGGTAGATGGGTAGATAAGAGGCTACAGGGGACTGGGGCCACAGAAGGATGTCCTTAAATTTTCACTACTTCTTTGTCACCCAGATCTTATCCCTGGTTGGTCTGTCCCTAACAGCACAACCCAGTCTGGACATCAACTCAGTATCCTAAGTATTGGAATTATAGGTGGACACCAGGCCCACAAACTGCTGCTTCAAAACTAATGATTATTTATTGAATAGACTCAAAAGCTTCCAAGTCAGGGCCTCTATTGAGAGCCCTATCTGCCCTGAGGCTCTCTACATGCACAGGGGCAGATGAGAAGCCATGTGCTGAGCCCACTGGGGGACAGAAGGGATCTCTGACCCCTAAGAAAATTCAAAAACATTATAGATACCTGTTTTAGATATCATCTTTGTGACAACTGCCATCTTTGCGGTAGAAGTCATCTTTGTAATAACTATGGGATATGGGTCTGGATTGAACCACTGGGATCCTTGAATAGGAGGACCCTGGGATCACCAGGAGGGACAGGATCTCAGCAAGGCTCAAAACCAACTTCTGTGTGCATGTACATGCATGCATGCCAAAGCCTGGCACACAGGGTACTAACACAAGCCCAACAGTGAAAGACTGGTGCCCTCCAGACACCACCAAGGACACAGCAGGCTCCTTCAGGGCTCCTCTCTGGAAGCTGTGGCTGCACTTGCTCAGCTTTCCCTGTTGACAAGGACCCATCATCACTCGTATGCAGTGCCAGTCCTGGCATCCAGGCCACTGAGAAATACACTGTATACCCTGGAAGTCACAGCTGCCTCGTGGGCAGGTCAAACACCCTGCCTCCAGCTCTGTCCACCTCTCCCTTCAGACAAACAAGCCAGAATGTACACTGCATGGCTCTGTCTCCACAGAGGACTCACCCTTCTTAATAGGGAGGAGTGTTGGGAGCCATTTGTCCAACCATTGGGTCTCAAAGCTCTGATCCCTCCCACTGGGCATTTACAGAGCACGACGACTTAACACAGTCTACAACAAGAGACACTGCGTGTTGCTCAGGGGCAGCATGTGAATTTTGAGAACGAGGTGTGAGGGAGATATTATGGAAAGATAGAATCAAATCTAGTTTTAAATCCAATGATATCCCAATTCAGTGATGTCACAGGGAAATTGACAAGATCCGAAAATCTCAAACCCCAGTTCTCTTGGAACATGAAAGCAAAAGATAGAACAGATTCCCACAGTGTATTCTGGGGAATTCTACCCCAGGATTTAATCAACAGAACAAAGGCACAATATAACAAAGCTTGAGTATTAACATTTATATGTAAAAACTAAATAGAAATGAAAATTAAACAAATTAATGACGGTTAAAATTTTTTAATGAAATGAATTAAAAGTAGAAGATTATGAAATGAAGGAAGGTGGCAAGTTGCCTGAGACCACTGCATGGAATGCAGGATGTGTGCAGAGAGATGCTGAGTCCTTTGCACAGGCTCCACCCTTCCCTTCCCACTCCCATGCTTGCTAATGTGCATAGCCGAATCTCCTGGAACTGCTCCTGCCACGGCAACGCTTGATCCCATGCCCCTCTCTCGCTGCTGCAAGTGACCCTGAGACCTGCCTGAAGCAACTAACACACTGCCGGCCAAGTGCTGGGAAAATGATATCTAAGGTAAGACTGGCACACTGCCAAGAGACACAGGCTCACTATCAGAAGACTGGTGCGTTGAGACCAAACTATGGGAAAGACAAAACAGTCTTAGGAGAAAGTATCTTTGTGGGCATTGGATATAGAAAAGCCCCCAGGGCCAGGGACGAGGGTTTAGAGCACATTTAGGAAAATGCATCTTGACATGTGGGGACTTGGAGATGAAGAGGAAAGGGTTAGGAAAGAGTTAAATTCCTTAACGAAAGCAGAGGGAGACAGCAGTGCCTGTGTAGTTACATCACACAGAGGAGGCCTGCATGTGACCATGAGAAGGCACATGCCACCTCTGGAGGACACTGAGTCACAGTCCGGTGGCCCCTGAGCACATACAGGCAAAGTCTGATGACATCCAAGATATGGAGGAGCTGGCCATTCCACTAGCAAGCTGGTAAGATGAAGAGAGAAGAAATACAGCCAGCCCTGCACGCTGCCCTGTACCTGCCTGGAGAGGCAGCCCCGGAGCTCACTATGGCTCACAGGCTCGCTGTTGCCCTGACTGGAATAGCAAATGCCCTAGGCATCAACATCACTGTCCCATGATGGAGAATGCACACCTTAGAGAGGATCCACGTGCAATATGGGGAAATTACCAGAACAAAGTTGAGAACATAAATCAAATGCCCAAAGCAGGAGAATGCCATTCATACCAATTTTTGAAACAAGCCCAGTGGTTGCATGTCTGATTACAGAGAGACACACACATTGTCTTGAGCTGATATAAATTGTGATTTATGAGTTGCTGCATGTGTTTAAAGTTCTGCTTTATAGGTAAGCTATAAAGAAAACCAGAATGGTCCACCCCAGCTCAAGATGGAGATATCTTCCAGGTAGAGAGCAGAGAGGGGGGTGTAGCAGCAGGGCAAAGGGTGGGTTTTATTGGAATCTATTGTTTTCTAAGTGTGGAGAGCAAACAATTGGCAGCTGTGTAATGGCTGAGCTGGTGGGGTTTCCCTGGGATGAAAACGACACCCTAATTCCACTCCCTACTTGGGGTAGTATGCCAGCTTCCTATCCCTTGACCCCAGGACCACAGGACATCAGACTAAGTACAATAGAGGCAGGCTGGGAGGAACTGAGAGAGCATTTAAATGTGCACTAGTCCACCTCTGCCATCGGCCCCCAGGCTGGTGTTTCACTGCATTCTGCACTTTTCTCTATATGTCAAAGATTCCATAATTAAAGAGAAGCCGCGAGAAAGGGAATGCTCTCCACCCCCAGCAAAAACGACAGACTCCAACCAAGCCATCCATCCGGAGTGGAAACCTGGATCAGTCCACTCCGAAGCTGCAGAGGCTCTTCCTGGCTGCCCCTTCAGCGGGCGCCAAGGTCAAATGTACCTGTGGGATGGCCCAGGGGTGGCTCTGGTACAGAGCCCTTTGGGTCTTGGAAGCGTGCCCTAATTCAAACTTACCTTGCCCAACAGCCACCCTCAGAGTAGCTCCTAGAGGCCATAACCCAGGATGGAGGGCAGGAGTGGGAAGGTGGGCTGTGGTCAGCTTTCTCCTGGCTCAGGATGCTCCCTGCCTCTTTTCCCTGTTTGACAGCATCAGCGACAACTCTGTGCTCTTGGCTTCTCCTAGAGTGACCTCATCATCACTGAGTCTTCAAGATCCCGGCAGTGGTTTCCTAAAACCACACTGTCACTGTCACTCATTCACACATTCATGCATCCACTTATCTGTCTGTCTGTCCATCTACTTATCCATTCGTCAATCCGCCTACCCAGCTATCATTTTATCCAGATAGCCACATACACATGCACACATACATCTACATACCATCTCTCCATCACCTCCCATTCATCAGTTCATCCATCCGTCCACCCATTCATGCACCCAGGCCCAACACACATGCCTAGCCCAGTCACTGTTTGATTGTGGCATCCTGCAGTCAACCATATGGACCTGACAGATCTCCATGCTCAGCTGACTTGTATTCTAATAGTGACAGAGGTAATATAAGTAAGAACACAAAACTGCCAATGAGAGAGGTGACAGAATTCCTCTTTGGGGATGGGGGTGCTATACATTGAGTGGCAGGGCAGTTCCTTGGGGGTTGACTGTGAGCGGAACTGAATGGTGATAGAGTCAGGACTGAGGGACAATTCTAGATGCATGCCAGACAGCAGGCAGCACACACAGTCACTGAGGTGGACAGAGTGTAGCTTGACCAGATTTTACCAGTGAGCAGCTCATCCTCACAGACTCCCGGGTGCTCCAGAAGCACCAGCCACGTTGTCCTATGGATGGGCAGCATCAGTCTTTCCTAGAGCTTGTTGGAATACAGCCTAAGATCCCACCTCGGAGCCTGGCATCCCAATCTGCATTTCATCCAGATCCTGAGTCCTGGACAGGGAAGCAAATCTGTTTCTGTACACCAGGCACATTCACTGGGGGTAAACAGCGCCCCCAGGTGGCCAATACTGGGTCATTAGAGTCTGAAGGATGTGACTACCACACATAAAGAACATGCATGCAGGGTACTTCAGAGAACCACAGTTGTGTGGGAGGCCATTAGGAAATCTAATGCTTTCAAAGGCTGAGGAAAATAGTGCTGGGAAGGCTGAAAACACGAACCCCAAGCACAGTACTGCGCAGGGCCTCCTGAGGGGCTGGTCTCCAGAGGGTTCCAGGGAACAGATTTGTCCATAGGGCTGGCCCAGTTTTAGCACTCAGCACCCAGAGTCCTGTGATCTATTCTGTTACAGGAGTCACTCGCCACACTAGCTGCTGTGCCTTGCCTGGGGATGGGGTTGGGTCCTGAAGCATGGACAGGCCTAGCAACACTCTCCCAGAGGGCAGAGTGGATGGCAGCCAGAGTTCTGTCTCTCTTCGCTTCCCCTTCCCTTTGCCTCTCCTTAGCTCATGAATCTATGGCTCTGTTATGGAAGGGAGTGCAAATATCACACAAGCCCTCCAGAGACCAGAAGCGCCCAAGTCCCCACATCCCTGTGGTGGCTCCAACTCTGCCTGCCAATCCTGACATCTGGGCCCCCAGAGGTTTGGGCAGAGGGTTGGAAAGGGCAGGTGTGAGCCTCGAGGTAGGACTGAATCCAGCAGCAGCACCAGCCTGTTTTTCAAGTCCCTGGACCTTGAGTACCCAGCTGGGAGGACAGCAGGGATCTAGCAGTGGATGAGGAGGGACAAAAAGCATGTGAATGAGGGACAGAGGACAGGGCAAGAGCCAACGGTCATTTAGGAAATCCAATATAGATGACATCCCAGAGCTTAGTGATGGACCATGCTCTGGGCTGAATGGTAGCTCCTGCAAAGAGATGCCCATGTCGTGAATCCCATGCATCACTGAGGAGGTGGGGAGTCTTTACAGAGGTGGCTAAGTTAAGATTCTTGAGATAACATCCCGAACCATCTGGCCAGGCGCTAAACCCAGCAGTCAGTGTCTTCAGAAGGAACCCACAGCAAGGAGGTCATGTGACAAGAGAAGCAAGCAGAAGACTGAAGTAATAGCTCAGTCAGTAAAGCACCAGCAGTGCAAACAGAAGAACCGAGTTCAGTGCCCAGAACCCCATGAGAAAAAGCAGGCATTGGGGTGCACACTTCTAGCCCTAGAGCTGGGAGGTGGAGCTAGGAGGGTTCCTGGCTTGCTCATCAGCTAGCTTAGCCTTCTAGGCCAACTCCAGATCAGTGAGAGATCTGCCTGAAAAACAAAATAGTGAATGGCTCCAGAGGAATGGCATGGAAGGTTGATCTCTGCTTCCACAGGCACATGTGTGGGGGGCATATGCACCTGTGGGCAGTGTGTAGCTTCGTACATATGCACCTTCATAGTGCACAGCCACATACATATGCACCTTGCGCAGTATTTACCTACTTATATACGCACCTGTACAGTGTGTACCTACATACATACACACCTTCACAGTGTGTACCTATATACATATGCACCTGCGCAGTGTGTACCTATATACATATGCACCTGCGCAGTGTGTACCTATATACATATGCACCTGCGCAGTGTGTACCTATATACATATGCACCTGCGCAGTGTGTACCTATATACATATGCACCTGTGCAATGTGTACCTATATACATATGCACCTGCGCAGTGTGTACCTATATACATATGCACCTGTGCAGTGTGTACCTACATACATATGCACCTGTGCACATATACATCCACATACATATGCACCTGTGCACATATACATCCACATACATATGTACCTGTGCACATATACATCCACATAATATGCACCCACAGTGTGTACCTACATACATATGCACCTGTGTACATATATATCCACATAATATGCACCCACAGTGTGTACCTACATACATATGCACCCACAGTGTGTACCTACATACATATGCACCTGTGCACATATACATCCACATGCATATGCACCTGCACTGTGTGTACCTACATACATATGCACCTGTGCACATATACATCCACATGCATATGCACCTGCACTGTGTGTACCTACATACATATGCACCTGTGCACATATACATCCACATGCATATGCACCTGCACTATGTGTACCTACATACATATGCACCTGCGCACATATACATCCACATGCATATGCACCTGCACTGTGTGTACCTACATACATATGTACCCACAGTGTGTACCTACATACATATGCACCCGCGCAATATACATCCACATGTATATGCACCTGCACTGTGTGGACCTACATACATATGCACCCACGCAATATACATCCACATACATATGCACTGCACTGTATGTACCCACATGCATATGCACCTGTACATATGTGCACACACATACATATGAACACACACAGAAGACAGAGGTAAGGACTCAGTGACTCAAGTCACTAGGGCCTGGCAGGGACAGAATGGGTGCCCCCTCCCTAGTTTTCAGAGAAAGAACTGCCCTGTGACATCATGGTTTTAGCCTTTGACCTCCAGGACTATGAAAGTCCATGGCTGCTGTTTTAAGTGTCCCAGTGTGGTCATTTGGTCCAGCAGCACAGTAACCACTGTGCCTTGAGCTTTAAGGATAGACAGAATATACCAACTCTGGCTTGAGTGAGGAGACTTTGGCCAGGGCCTGTGAGTCCAGGAAAGGAGAAGACAGGTGACTTCAATTCCCTGGTGCTGGTCAGCACATCTTAAGGTGGGAATGTCTCTCCGAACCCATTGTACTGATCAAAGGACCCAAGACTGGCGGAGAATACATACAGAAGATGTTGATGATGGGTCAAGGAAGCCGGGAGGGAGATGCTGCTGACGTGAGGTCCATTAAACACAGAACAATTAAAAATGCATTCAACTTCGATTTCGCAGAGCCATTTCCAGAATGTAAATACCAGGCCTGTCATTAAAAATGTATTTATCGTGATTACACAGGAGAATTCTCGGGAGGCTCGGGGTGTGTTCAATAAGTGTGTCTTTAATAATCCCATTTAATATATGCTCCCCAGACACTGGCACCTGAACCATCTATTTCACAGGCCTCAAATGCAGACAGCAGGTAGGCAGCACCCAGGGAAGGACCCACGGGCATGCTCTCAGCCTCCCGGTGCTCCTTGCCCTGTCCCAGTGTGGGAGCAAGGTAAGAGCAGACAACACTCCAAAGAGAAAATGTAATCAGAATAGCATGGAAACTGCTCCTCGCCGGGAATCAAGAGGATCCTGGGATACTGACAAACTGGCAAAGTTTAGACTGGTGCTGTGATCACTGGACCTTCCCTGGGTGGGAGCTGGGAGCACTGGACCTTCCCCAGGTGGGAGCTGGGAGCACTGGACCCTCCCCAGGTGGGAGCTGGGAGCACTGGACCCTCCCTAGGTGGGAGCTGGGAGCACTGGGTCCTCCCCAGGTGGGAGCTGGGAGCACTGGGTCCTCCCCAGGTGGGAGCTGGGAGCACTGGGTCCTCCCCAGGTGGGAGCTGGGAGCACTGGACCCTCCCCAGGTGGGAGCTGGGAGCACTGGGTCCTCCCCAGGTGGGAGCTTGGAGCACTGGACCCTCCCCGGGTGGGAGCTGGGAGCACTGGACCCTCCCCAGGTGGGAGCTGGGAGCACTGGACCCTCCCCGGGTGGGAGCTGGGAGCACTGGACCCTCCCCGGGTGGGAGCTGGGAGTACTGGACACTCCCCGGGTGGGAGCTGGGAGCACTGGACCCTCCCCGGGTGGGAGCTGGGAGCACTGGACCCTCCCCCAGGTGGGAGCTGAGAGCACTGGACCCTCCCCAGGTGGGAGCTGGGAGCACTGGGTCCTCCCCAGGTGGGAGCTGGGAGCACTGGACCCTCGCTAGGTGGGAGCTGGGAGCACTGGACCCTCCCCAGGTGGAAATTGGGAGCACTGAGTCCCCCCCGGGTGGGAGCTGGGAGCACTGGACCCTCCCCGGGTGGGAGCTGGGAGCACTGGGTCCTCCCCAGGTGGGAGCTGGGAGCACTGGGTCCTCCCTAGGTGGGAGTTAGGAGCACTGGGTCCTCCCCAGGTGGGAGGTGGGAGCACTGGACCCTCCCCGGGTGAGATCTGGGAGCACTGGACCCTCCCCAGTTGGGAGCTGGGAGCACTTAGACCCTCCCCGGGTGGGAACTGGGAGCACTGGGTCCTCCCTGGATGGGAGCTCAAAGACAGAATCAACTGATTCGCTTGGAAAGTAATGGCTGTGCAGGCCTCAGAACCATGTGCAGCTGGAAGCCTGGTTTACGAGCAGAGAGGGAAGGAATGCAAACTTGAGCTTCAGTCTTCTCAGACTGTTCAGCCCGTGAAGGCGCATCAGCACAAAACCAGCATAATCTAAACACAGAAAGTCACTGCACCCGCTCAGGGGATGGGGGAAGTTTCTGGAAATGACTAGACCTTCTGAATGCATTTTTAATCAAGCCGAGAAACGTCTGGGTGGAGAGACCGTGATGAGAAAGGGATGGGAAAATTTTAAATCTGTTGCTTTGCTTTGGGGAAAATCCAAATTTAAACAACGTACCAACCTTGGGATGTTTTGGGAGCCACCTCCTTCCGTCTCACTGCCTCTCTCTCCTCCATTTCATCCCCACAGACAGATAAGAAACAGAGGTTCTGTAAAGGAAGTTTGCCTGGCCCACAGCTCTAAAGGGGCGGTTTGACCTCTGGGATCCCCCATCTGTTTCTGAAGAATTCGAAGCTGTCACTCAGGAGTCCCGACCACAGGTAGCCTTCTCTGTCTTCCACACCCCATAAGGTCCCAAAGTAGGACTTACACCCAGGAAGTGCCTTCAAAAGCCTGACTGCCCCACGAAAGCAGCTCACTACCCAAACACCAGACACTGATCCAGAGAGTTCCACAGCCTGCACCTTTAGCCAAGCTGAGAGTGGAGGAAGCAAGCATTCCAGAAATTTCCAGGGAAGGTATCCAAGGGGGTGGGAACAGAATAACTAGATTGCTGGCGTCCAAAGTCTGGGGACTTTTATTGGATGTAGAAGAAGAAAGGAGACTCCCTCCATCCTTGTGGCGGCAAAAGGAGACACTCCATTGGGCAGGAAGGTGCCCCTCACACTTGCCCTCCCCAAGTAACACCCCTAAGGGAAGCTTTTAGTGCTACTGCCCAGAGAAGCTGATGCTACTAGAATCTTATGTTCATCCGTCTGTGCATTTTTCATTATTGCACACACGTATACACATGTGCTCTGATGCATGTGCGGGAAGCCAGAGAACAACTTAAGAAGTTCTGCTCCTACTATGTGGTTCCAGAGGTTGAGCTCAGATTGACAGGCTTGGTGGCAAATGCCTTTACCCACTGAGCCACCTCACCGGTCCCACCACTGGAATTTAACACCTAATTTATTCTGCAGAAGTATTCCCTTCCTCAAGCCCTAGAACAGCAAGACACGTTGAGAGCATCAGGATCACATGAGGACAGCTTCCCCTCCACACAGGAACGTGGCCCGTTCCTGACCCCCTTTCCCAGCATTGCAGGAACAGACTGATGTGTGAAGAGGTGAGTTCCTGGCTGGGAGAGCTGGTGCAGAAAGGCTGTGGGGCGGGGGGGGGGGGGCGGGGGCGGGGGGCGGGGGGAGGGCAGTGACAAAACCCAAGGGGCTTTAGCACCACAGTGACCTGGGCAGTTCACCCCAGGTAACACTGTTATTGCAAAAAACCCAACCCGGAGCACCATGGGAACACATTCCTAACGTGCCACAGAGGGGTGACAAGTAGGGTGCCAGAGCCCTGTGGTACAAGCAAAGTCAAAGCTCAACAGAGACCCACAGCAAGCAGGTGTAAGCGGCTCTTCCTGCAAGCCCTTCTGATGAGTCGGGCACAGGGATGCAGGCCTGGTCTCAGCAGTCTGGGCACAGAGGCAAGAAACTGCATGATGGGTTTCTAGGCTAGCCTAGGATACAGACCCTAACCCAAACAAGCAAACGGTCCCAACTGGCAGGTCTTTTTCAAACCCAAATTAAAATGAATTAATCACTACCGGAAAAACACACAAAGAAGGCAAAATGATCCCACACCAAGAGGGACTACAGTGGTAAATTCCCGTGGGAGAAAAGATCCCACCCGAAGCCCGAGAGGTCCTCACGCCCCGACCAGAACTGATGATGATAATGGCCAAAATGGTCTCTGCAGCCTCCTCCTCCCTCCACCCCTCTCAGACATCAAAGATGGTCTGATGTCTTTGGGCCCAATTCATGTTTCACGGATAAAGAGATACCCGCCTGGGTGGGTTATTTATTTACAGTTCTTTGGCTAAGCCGGATAGAAAGCAAACTACCCTAACAATGAGGCCAGCCTGAGCTTTGGGGGGCTTGGGAGCTGCCTCGAGAGTCCAGAGCAGAGCCAGCGATATTGTGCAGTGACCTGGATTCACGCTGCCAGCCTCCTCCGAGGAGGAGGAGGCAAAAAGAGCCCCCAAGAAAACAACAGACAGAAAAGAGCCAGGAAAGAAGCCTTCCAAACAGTTGTCCGTCTGCCAGGGCCCTTTGTCCCGCTGACGAAACTCCTAATCCGCTTTTGACATCTCCATTATGTCTTTCTAGCCGTGGGGCCCACTAGTGGGCTGAAGATGCAGGAGCCCAGGTGGGACTCCGGCCTCCGCAAGGAAACTGTGAGACGAAGACCCACAGGTATAGGAAAAGAAAAGCCCATCGGGCTGACTTACCGCCACAGAGAACTTTCCAGAACCTTCCCCATGTCTGCATGGTAGTACTTCGTCAGGATCAAGATGACCTGTGGTGTCAACAGAAAGGAAAAATGTAGACATCAGCTGGTTTCAAGGTTCTGAGAGAGGATTGCGGTGACACTTTCCACCCAAACCACACTGGGACCCCCCCCCCAAACCACACTGCCTGATGGCAATGTATCACAACTCTGAGACACGGGCCTTGCTTCTGCTTGGGAAATGTCCTTCTTCCCTTTAGGATGACTCTGGAGACAAACCAATCCTGCTGCCACTCGGTGGGAATCATTAAACTCGGCCTCAGAGAATCCCAAACTGTGACCAAATATTCAGCAAGGCTCTGGTCCCAGTATCCACACGGTGATTAACACTATCAACTGGACAGGATCTAGAGTCGCCTAGGAGACAAGTCTTCAGGTGTGTCTATGGCGGATTTTCTATACCGGGTTAATTGATGTGGGAAGATCATGATGAGGTGTGTGGTACCAAGCCATGGACTGGGCCCTGGATTAGGGAAAAAGGAGCGAGTGGACTGAGCATCAGCACTCGTTTCTCTGCTTCCTTCCAGTGGATGAGATGCCACCAGCTGCCTCATGTTCTTGCTGCTGTGCCTTCCCCACCATGATGGACTGGACCCCTCCAGCTGTGCACTAAAACAAAGCCTTCCTCTGCTATGATCCTTTTGTGGGGTATTTTGCCACAACAATGAAGAAAGTAAACCGAACAAGTGCGAAGCACATCTGGCAAGCTTCTGAGGGCAGGGCCGTGTGCACATCAAGGCGCCCATATATTCCCTGCAACCCATGGAAAAAGCTGCCTGCTGTGGCTGACCTAGAGAGAAGCCGGCCCCTGAGGCTGTGCTGTCATTCCCTGTCCTGGACTGCAGAGCGATGACAGGGGTTGGGAGGTGAGGGTGACAGCCAGAGGGGTCCATAAATCACCAGCAGACACTTTTATTTGTTAAACTACTCAACACACAAGGGGCCCATGACCAAGCAGTGAAGAAAATACAACTGCTCAGAGAATGGGAAAAAAATGTGTTCCAAAGCTCTCAGATGATCTTCAAAGCCCATGCATATAAGACAAAGAAAGAAAGAGAAGAGGGAGGAATGGAGAAAGGAACAAGGGAGAGAGGGAAGGAAGGAAGGGAGGGAGGGAGGGAGGGAGGGAGGGAGGGAGGGAGGGAGGGAAGAAGGGAAGCGGGCCATACAACCCAGGAGGAGACACATTGGTTTGCAATTACTCTGCTAGTGGCTGGATTCTCATGAACAACAAAATCCATTTCATTCACTGCCAGTCCATATTACCAACACCTAACAGTCCCGTTGTCATGGGAACCCTGGGAGGTGAACCTGGGCACGCTTGGTTCTAGTAGAAGTCCTTAGCCTCCTTAATTTGGGGTTACCACACTGGCCATGTCCACCCCTCTGGTCCTCCCTCATCAGGAGCAGAACTTCCCAGGCATGGTTCCCAAGGGACTAGCTGATCAAGTATCTGTTTTTCCCTGATGATTAGAGCAGGGAGCAAGAAGGGGAGGGTGTCGGCGAGCTGGGACGGCTTACAGCCACGAGGCAGCGATGATTAAAGAGAAAACCAGAGCCTTGTCAACGAAGGCAAGATTGGCTCTACCTCTGTCTGAACAAAGTGATTTCCTCCCGTCAGCACTCGGCCTGCCCGAGTCAGAGACGATCCTCCAAAGACAGAGAGGTAGGCAGAGTGACAGGGCCTCACTGGGCAGGAGACAAGTGTGGTCTTAACCTATTGATTTATATTTCATACAGTCTGCTATCCCAGGGGGCTTCTGAGGAACTGGAGTGTGACAGCTGGAAGGGACTTCAAAGACAGTTTTACCCACGTGCCCAGGATGAAATCATCCCCCTGACCTGGTCCATGGCCCGGGCCACCACGTGGGGCTCACCCTCCATTCTGGGACCAGGTCCTTGGAGACTCAGAAGCGGAGAGGTGGACAGTCTTCCCGGAACTCTCGCCTTCATACTCAGATTCTATTGCTATGGATGGTTCCACTCATGCCTCCTGGGGACAGTACCCACTCAAGACTATACCGCATGCCGTACCCATGCCAATCAGGCCTTTGTATACAGCTCTGCCCTGCGTATAAGTGCCTTGCCTGGTACCCTCTGCCCTTACATCACCTGTGGCGATTTGAATGACTATGACCTCTATAGGCTCATATATATTGCCTGTTGGGTCCCCAGCTGGTGGACTATTGAGGCGGATGAGGAGATACGGCACTGTTGGAGGAGGTGTCGCACTGGGGGTAGGCTTTGAGGCTTCAAAAGCCCATACCAGGCTCAGACTCATGATTGCACACTCTGTTTCTGCAGCCAGCCTGTAGATCAGGAAGTAAACTCTCAGCAATTGCTCCAGAACCGTGCCTGCCTACCTGCCTGCCCGCCCGCCTGCCTGGCCTTAGATTTCTCATTATGATGATTATGGACTAACCCTCTGAAACTGTAAGCATGCCCCCAATTAAATGTTTCCTTTTATAAGTTTCCTTGGTTGTAGTGTCTCTTCCCAGCACTAGAACAGTAGCTAAGATATTGCTCCATGTCTTGGTCACTCTACCGGCCTCCAGATCTCTGTCTACCCCATACTGCCTTTAAGAAGGTTTCCAGAATCCCACACTAGGCTCACCTTCTCATGGTCCCCATACCAAAGCTCATAGCTCTGTCTGTGTTTAAGTGTGAACACTGGACAGTGGTGGGCGCAGTGTACACAGTGTAACAAATGTGTTCCTGGGGCCTAAGCAACAAAAAAAACCCAATATAGCAATGCCAGACAGGGGTCTTCATAACTCTGACTGCACCCCCACTTCCTTGAAGAAGACCATTCAGAACTTGTTTGGGAGGACTAAGTGCCTGCGCCACCATCCCCTTAACTCCAAGTGGAAGTTTGGACTTCTAAGTCAGAGGCCTGCGATCATCTTGCTAGGGACGGCAACAAGGAGGCCACTGCGATGATCTGGGTCTGGGAAAGACAGCCAGCCAGGAAGTCACCACCTAACATCCCACCAAACCCCATGTCCCCAGTCTCCTGAACTATGTTGCTATGGTAACAAAGCAGTGGAGGGAACCCACAGCCACAGCGACAGACAAGTCTACGCCCTGACAAGGGCGTAACCATGTTGCAAGACTCACTCAACCCTTCACACGCAGAGCCCCCAAGATGGCCTAATCAGTGCCCCGTCTCTCAGATGGAGAAACCAAAACAGAGTCCAAATGTTTTGCCAAACCATACATGCTACGGGCCAAACCAGGTCTCAGTCCTGAGTCTTGTCAAGCAAGCACAGGCTCCTCCATGTCGGGCCAGAAGCAGTTTCAGAAGTTTCTATCAGATGTGGTTTCAAGGACCTCAGAATTATGACAAACCCTTCAGGGGTCCTGGCTACAGCTGAAACCTCCCACGAGAAGTCTGCAGCATGGGTGGAGCCCCCATAGCTGTGGGTACTTTGATCCGCACAGAAAGGAAACAGGAACATTGAGGCTTTCTTGACAGGGGCTGTCCACACCCCTGGCCCACAGGAGCCCTGCCCAGATGGCAGGAACCACCAAGCAGAACATAAGAGCAGCTCCTCAAGGCCGCAGTGGTCAATGGTCACCTTTACGGTCACCCAGTTTCTCCTCTCACTTCTGATCTTCTGGGTCTTAGAAACTGATCTCCTTTTTGCGCTTATCTCAAGGGTGCTGGGTACCTATTCTTCTGACCATGGAGCTCATCTGACTTTGACTGGTACATCATGAGAGACCATTACAATTGTTTCCTTTTACTGCTGAGGAGATTGACATATCCATCTAAGAAACCAACCTGGCATCATACACACACAACACACATATACATATCATGCCCAAGCCCAGGGCTTTCCGGGGTTCCCTGTTCATCACTGTCCCCAATCCTGGTGCCCTCTCCTTCCCAGAATAGGACATAGGGATTCTGGTGGCACTCCAAACCACTGAAAGCAACCAATGACATCCAATTATGGAGGTTCTGAGATCACTGGACTGGGAGCCCCGTGAAGAACAGGGTCTGGCCAGCATTGCTGTTGAAGGACTAATCCAAGCCAGCTAGTAAGCCCTTTGAGCTTATGGGCCAAACCAGGTCTCAGTTCTGAGTCTTCTCAAGCAAGCACAAGCTACTCCATGTTGGGCCAGAAGCAGTTTCAGAAGTCCCCAGCCCTCAATATTGATCACATTCCTGAATAGCCTGACACTGAGGCTCTGGGGTTTGCAAAGTGACTCTCACGGGTCAGCAAGCCCACTGAGACCTTCCTCACACTCTGCCAGCACCAGCTATTCTCAGGATGTTGCAGGGGCCCAGCAGATCATTGCTGCTCAGGGGAGGGTCTCCTGGGACACTGAGCCAGTCCCTGCTGTACCCCAAGGTTTCATCCAACACAGTGAGTCAAGGAACCAGCACTTCGCAGAACAGCCCATAGACCTCAAGAATGGCTCCAAGCTTGGCCTCCAGCTGTCTGCTCATCGAAGCACAAGCTGCTTCTTCAGTGACATTAGGACTGGAAACCAGGGAAGCCCTTGCCTCCCACTGAGGCCCACACTTTCAGAACAGCCAGCAGAGAAAGGTTCAGAAACAGTTTGCCTTCCTGGAGCCAAAAATAATCACAAAGAAAGGGAGGAGAGCCAACAAATTCTCAGGCCCAGCTTGATCTGTCAATCAACAGATAGCATGTCGTGCCAGGAAGGCAGAGGGGAGGGAAAGGGTGACTCCCCACAGGAAGGGAGAAGAGGAAGGAAAAAGGCCTTGTGAATCCAGCACCAGAAATCATGAGAAAAGTGAAAGGCCAGGGTCAGTGGTCCATTTACCACAGAGTCCCCATGCAGTATCAAATCCTCCCATCCAAGCAGGACAGCCTGCCTTTGGTGTGGTCTAGCCTGGGTTATCATTCCCCCCTGGAGTGAGACGGGTCACCAGACTTCCCAGATCTACTTGTCTGTGCAGACCCTGGTCAGGTCGTACCTCTGCCATGCACATTCAGAAGTGGGTCCGGTGTTCATGTTTTATTCATTCATATGGGGAGGGACCTTCTGTCCCTGGAGGCCTGGTCCTCTCCATCCTCATTGTCACTGCTCAGTCCCTGGTAGGCCAGGTTGGGACAGGCAAGATCTCGTTACCATGACTATCACTTGGGATACTGCGTGTGTCATGATTCACACGCCAGGGTCACTCCTTCCGGTCTGTGCTCCTTCCTGCAGGAAGCCTTCCCTCAGGCTGGGTGCTCCGGGGGGAGGACCTCCACCCGAAGCTGGCCCACACTGTCTCCAGAGCCTAGCCAGGTGCCGGCACATTAGTAACTGCTGAGCTATTTAATCAACTGAGAACCAGCTCAGATGAACAAGGCCAGCTCCCTGGGAGGCATTCCCATGCTGCCTTACTTGAAACCTGCCCAGGGGTGGAGGTGGGCTCCAGGATAGGGGGGTTTCCTACCACCCCACCAGAACTCACACACTACTTGGGGTCAGAAGCTCAGCCCAAGGTCATGGGTGGATCTGCACTTGCAGCTCCCAGTGCTGTGATGCACTGGCCCTCCTAGGAGGTGCCAGAGAGAAGAGATGCCCATGGGGGAAGGGCGGGGGGAGCAGACTGGGAAAACCTCTTCAACGCCATTAAATAACTAAATCTTATCTCCTCCACTCCGTGCGTGACATGCACCCCACACAGCCCCATGAGTAGATGGGGTAACCACTTTCACTGCACAGATGAACAAAGTGGGGGAACAGAGACAAAAGCACGACCCTGGGGTCACACAGCAAGAACGCTGCTGGGATTTGAGTGAGGGGGATGAGTGACAAGGACGGTGACATTAACGACAAAGGCAGGACCCTGACAGGGAAAGGCAGTCAGGGTCCATACCTGTGGTGCCCGCATTCCCAGGCCCCAGTAACAACAATTCTGCCTCTGCATTTGGGTTAAAGATTCTAAGCAGGGCACTGGCCAGGGTGTATGTGACATGATGTGTGCCACACAGCGGAGAGGAGCAGGGGCTCACGCACAGGTCAATGCACAATACTCTAGAGAGGCTGTGGGGTCCTATAAGAGGGTGCGTCCTGCAGCAAGCCACAAGCTCCTGACTCCTGGGAAAGCAAGTGCTTCTGCCAGACTGACCCAGTCCCTCCCCCTTCCGTCCTGTTTTAGAAAGGCCTGACTCTCTTGGACCTCAGCGGGAGATGCCCCCCAGGTTCCATACAGCTAAAGCTTAATTCCTCTGCCCCTTGGTTGTTCAGGCTAGACAAGACCTTGACTTAAGCCTCTAAAATGGAGTTCCCGCTCCACCGCGGCTTCATCAAAAGGCTGCTGCCCTTTAGAGAATAGCCATGCAAAGATGTGACACCTTGTGAAGTGCTGTCCCTGGGGAGGGGGTGCACTGGAGACCATTCTGATTGCACTTGCCAGAAGGAGCATTCGCCCCAAATACCCAGAAAATCAGAAGCTCTGGGACTACTAGGCTCTGAGGAGGCCCCTCTGAGCCAGAGGGAATTAGGCACGGCCAAGTTAAGCTGACAGAAGTTCACAGCCATGCTCTGTAGACGGCAGCATGCCTACCGTGCAAATGGCACAGCCTGCCAGGTAGGTAGCCGCAGCTGGGGACAGAGAGCAAGAGCCCCAGCCCTAGAATGGCCACTCCCTCCAGCATAAAGCAGACTGGCTGTCACTCTAGAGGCCCAATGGTTGGTGGTATTGGAGGCAGCGATATACCGTTGACTCAGTATCTATGGGGCCATGCTCAGTGACTTGGCCTGCTTGAGCCTCAGTGCCCCCATCCACCCAGTGGGGCAGGAGTTGGCCAAATCCAAGAGCCCTCACCAGGAATACCATACTCAACCACAGAGGCTATTCTTACGACTACTTGAAGGTCCTCTCTTGGGATCATCTCACCTGCCACCCAGACACAGAGGGAAACCTTAGACAGGCTACAGGCAGGATGCGAAAGACAGACCTGTTCATCCATAAGTCTCTTTCAAGGACCCTCCTACAAGCTGTCATGGGGGCATAAGTAGCCCTGCCCTCTTACAGGGGACAATCACAGCAGCTACAGAAATCTCAAACCCATTTGTCTTCTGACCTGGCAACTCCACATCTGGAGCTAGCCTGCAGATGTTCCTCCACTGAAAACACAGATGTCCTCGGAAGCTCCAGCTAAAGACTGGAAAGAGCACACTTCTAGCCCTGGGCAGGGAGAGAAGACTCTCCTCTGGCAATCAACGGAGCACCATGAGGGGGACTCACAGTTTGGGTGAGGATGGGCATGAGTTGGAAGTCCTTAAACACCATACCATGTCATTTCTACTTTAAAACAGGGGACAAGGAAGGACCACAGTGAGGGGCCATGAAAACCTTCCAAGCAAGAAGGTGGGAGGTCCTTGGACTCCCCACAGGGCAGGGAACCCTGACTACTCTTCGGGCTGATGAGGGAGGGGGAGCTGATTGGGGGAGGGGGAGGGAAATGGGAGGCAGTGGCGGGGAGGAGACAGAAATCTTTAATAAATAAATAAATAATAATAAAAAGAAAATCTTCCAAGCAGCCCCTGGGGATGTGTGCAGATTTCAACCAGACACGTCCAGTAGTCAGCATCTTTTAAACCAGGGCTTCCCCATGTTCCAAAGAAAGTTTTTAAATAAAATCACCAGGCTGCCTCCTCCCAAGATCCCAATTTCTTCATCCTCTAGCAAGCAAGCCTCAGAGGCAGGGGTGTTCTTTGCCAGGCCTAAGAACACCTGGCAACAATCTGGCTGCACCTGGCAGGGAGGACCTTCTCTGGCTGCTCAATTCTGCCATATGTGCTCTCTCTCTCTCTCTCTCTCTCTCTCTCTCTCTCTCTCTCTCTCTGTGTGTGTGTGTGTGTGTGTGTGTGTGTGTGTGTTAGAAGTAACAGACAGGAACAGACAGTGTATGGTCATCCCATGGATGAGGCCAGCATAACCTTTCTTTCATTCTGAATATGACTTGTCTGTTTGGTCTACCAAACATGAGAAGATATTCTTTTCCACAGATGACACTGACAGCCATGGCAGAGGAGACCTGCTCTAAACTAAAGCATTCAGCTGGTACTCAATAAATGTTAGCTTCCTTTCTCCCTGATGCCAGTCACACGAAAAGTCAAATTTTGTTGGTATACCTGTGAAGCAAGCTTGCTGGGGAGTAACTGAGGTCGGTCTAGTGAGGGTACACCAAGGTAGGAGTCCTGGAGGTGGTATCTGTCCTGCCTCATGGCCTAAGAAACTCTGGCTCTTAGGTGGCCATCTTAACCTTGCCCAGGCTTTGACTGCTGAAGCAGGGGCAGCAGGAAGCCTCTGGAAGAGCCCAGGCTTTCTGAGCCTAAGCCTGAGGCGTGGGCAGACGACGCCCTCTTAAGGCAGCTGGTTCCATTTCGTGGGTCAGTATCATCATTTCCACATCCCAGACTGGAAGCCAAGACATCGAGACAGAGTCCATCACAGGCCCATCAGGAGATCACAGAGCTACAGTCGGATTATGGCAAGCAAGGATCAGTTTTCTGGATTAATCCCTAGGACTCTCCTAGCCTGGCCAACCACTCCACCCCATTCGAAGCTCTTTCTCTACTCCCTAGAGCCCAGACCCCCTCTGCCATAAGGCAACCAGCCAGGCAGCATAGATCTTGCTACTACCTGCCCAAGATTCCTCCTTCCTCCTCTATGAAGAATCAATTCTATTTAAGAGAAATCAATTGGGCATTCTTTTACTAGAGGGAGGATCCATACTTAAAAGGGGATGGGCAATCCAGTCACGTTAGGAGGCCAGGAGGGGGTGCTGGCTCACTAACTCAGGAGACCTCCGTCAGGGAACCTCAGTCAGGTCAACAAAGCACCAACCCCAAATACCCACAAGGCTCTGGTTCTGGCCATGGCCTTTCTCAAATCTGCCCCAAAGTCCTAAAGCACTGTTTGTCGATGCCCAGGGTCCCTGCTGAGTTGTCTATAGGAGCTAAGCCCAAGTCCCTGGGTTCCTACCTGCTGTATGGTCCCCTCCTCATGTATAACCCATGTCTCCTGCTGGAGGTTCTGCATTCAGGGGCTTGTCAGAACCCTGGCTGGCAACACCCACCATGTGTTCCTCTCTGAGGAAGCCACTCTGTCACCTGGGGTCGCAGTGAAGACAAAGTGAGTCCAAGGTGTAGCCTGTGCATGGTGGGTATGTTGCTGAGGTGAGAAGTTAAGGTCAGGCTTGTGGTGAGGTCTAGGGTGCTGTGCCAGAACTGGGTTCAAGGCTGGGTTTGATTTGGGGTTAAGCAGAGGCAACAGAGCTGGAGCTAAGATAAGGTTAGGAATGAACTCTTATGACTGCTTAGGACTAGAGTTTGGATTAGGGTTAGAGTTATGATTAGGAGTCTGGTTAGGAGACAGGGGAGGAGGGGAGAAGTAGGAGAGAGGAGACCTGAGGAGAGGAGAGGAAGTGGAGGATAACAGAGGGAGGAGGGGGAGGAGGAGGAAAGAATTGGGAGCATTTGCCAGAACCCTGCAGGCTCCCGCCCCTCCGCCTCATGAAGGAACAGTGAAGAAAGAGACAAAAAGCCTGTGGCAGGCTCTGGCCACCAAGGCCCAGAGGCTTCTCTCTGTGAAGGGTCAGGCTCCTGGTTGCCAAGGTCCTGGGCTGCATAAAGTGCCATCACCGGGAGAAGGCGCCGCGGGGACGAGTGCACAGGCACTCTGCTAGACTGTTGCTGCAACTCCTTACTGTTTTCTTACTATTTCAAAGTAACAGTTTATAAGAGAGAACTTCAAAAATACACCAGTCAAACGGGAAAAATAAAAATGCTTTAAACAGGAGAGCTTGGTCCTCAGACACCTCCTACCCCTGTGTGCCAGGAAATACCCTACATCTGGACCTTCAATCTTCCTCCTCGAGAACCCAGCCTATCGCATATGCCTCCGGGACTTCGGAGTGCAGTCTTTCCTGGATGACAGGACAGGAGATGAGAAGAAGGGAGAAGCCGGAACAGGAATGGCCCATGTGCCCCAGCCTGCTGGTGCCTACCGCCCTTCCTCACTGAGAGAAGCCAGGAGTTGGTGCAAAACAAGAGCCGTCATCCCACCAGACAGAGTCTTAGGGGGCACCAGATGCACGATTGGGCCAGGGATATGTCACGGTATCTGTCATAACTCACCTTGTGGACACTTGTCACTTAGAGGAGTTTAAGGAGAGATGTTGAAAAGGCTCCTGCAACCTCTGCATAGCTAGCTCGTCTTCCAGGGAGGTGATGTGGCATGGGACACCAGGTTCTAGCTGTGCACACAAACTGGACAGACATGGACATCAGGGATGCATCTTCTTGCCACAAAGCTAGGTGCGTCTCCTCATGCCACCTCCTTACTGAGGTCCTACTAAGCCCCCTGCATGGGCACCACCTCTCTTAAACCTCGCTTGCTCTCATCCATGTGAGACATGTTGCCCCCATCTGTGGGAAGCAGAGCATCATGGGGGAGGTTTATTTAGCTAATGTTACACAGCCCCAGAGGTGAAGGTCTGGACTTCTGGCCTGACCTCTCACCACTACGCAGCCTCTTTTGGTTGTTGTCAGCATTGCTGGAGGAAAGAGTGCCCCTTGCCAGATGAAAAGGCAACAATAGGCCAGGTGGCAACAGTCTGAGTCCCTGCGGTGACTAGACTCACAACCTGAAGTGTAGGCTCAGCAGAGTCACTTCCTCAGACTCTGAGCCAGAGCGACCTCCACTGCAGGCCCTGCTCCCACGTGGCCTTTGCCTGGAACCCAGGCTGTGCATCAGGGCCACACTGTCGCCTGCGCTCCTGTCACACTATGATAGATTCCAGAAGAGGACCAAATGAGGCCTCCATCATCTTTGCAGAGATGGAGGCTAGCTCTGGTTTGAGAGGGTGGTGGGACTGTGTTTCACAGTTCCTCTGACTCCCCTACCTAGTCAAACTCAGCAGAGCCGAGTTGCAAAACCAATGCCAACATGGTTCAGAGAAGCAGGCCAGCATGACAGTTCCTCAAGGTATCAAAGCTCCTTGCTAGGCTCTCAGGGACAGGGGCTCTAATCCCCATATTTGCCACAAGTACTCTGAAGATTTGGGGATTAAACAATTGAATGCACATGGGCATAGCTCCCAAGCTCAGTCGTATATACGTGAGGATGGAGAGATGCACGGTTCACCTGAACACGACCATCCTTCCAAGCTTGAGATTCTTTTCAAGCAAACTTGAAGCTTGTTCCTTCTGTTCCCCACCCAGCACCTCTCTACACCCCAGTGCTCACTTCAGGGATAACTTTGGGGACCTGCTCTTCAGTTTGGCCAGGCCAAAGTAGTATCATATCTGGAGCCCTGAAGTTCTTAGATGGGGGGGTAGACTGAGTGGTGCCCCAAATGGATTACTGACCCAGACCTGAGTGTGGTCTTGAGTCTTTGTGTATGTCACTTAAGATCTCAAGGTGAGAACTAGACCCTCTGAATGTGGGTGACAGTTGTGTGTCCTGGGCAGTCTGTGGGGCCACTGGCAGTAGGACCAGGGTTTATCCCTAGTGCATGAACTGGCTTTTTGGAGCCCATTCCCTATGGAGGGATACCTTGCTCAGCCTTGAGTATTAAGAGATACCTTGATACACAGGGAGGGGCTTGGTCCTGCCTCAACTTGATATGCCAGACTTTGTTGACTCCCCATGGAGAAGAAAGCCTTATCCTTTCTGAGTAGATGGGTGTTGGGAGCTAGAGGAGGAGAACTGTGGTTGGTATGCAAAATGGAAATAAAAAGCTTTGAAATAAAAAAAAAAGATTTCAAGGTAAAATGGTCCTAAAGTCCCAGAAAGGCCTTTTCCAAGGCAAAACAGTGACTCCATTAAGACAAGCAGAGGCAGTGTTGTGTGTAGCCAATGAAGACTAGAGTTGACAGAATCATTTTGTTCTCCAACTTCCAGCCCCCTAGCAGTGAGGTGAGACCCAAGACACTCTCCTGCTTCTGTGCTGCATCTGGGCACGTTGTTATGTCAGCCCAACAGACAGACAGATGGAAACACAAAAACTCAGCTTGCCAAGGGGATGCACCCAGAAACGTTCCCCAAATCTGGGTCCCCTTTCCACCGTCCCTAACTGCTACTCACAAGAACTGGTCCCAGATGACAGGCCCTGCTTGCTCCTCCCACGGGCCCTTGGGAAGTTGCTGGGGTCCAGCAGAGGCCGTGGAGCCGGATGACTCAGAGCCTAACCCTTCATCAGTCACCCGCCTTTCACAGGCACAAAACCAGCACTTTAAAGAGGAGCTGAGAATGAGCTGGGAAAGGACCCCATAAATCAAAATCAGCCAGCAGAAAATAAATGTATGAGCGTTACTGATCTGTAGAGAATTGCATTTCTACATTGACTCTGTTTAAGGGATAATGTGTGTTTTAATGGGCGGGTCTCTGCAGGCTTTTCCCACCGCAGCCATCCTTCCCAAGTATTATTTACTCTCCATTTTTCATAACCTGATTGAGTTTTAATTCACCCATCACTCTTTCTTAATAGTCACTGTAAGCAAAAATTATTAATGAAATTACATGGTTCTTTTTTCCCCCTCTGCTGTTGAACACGACGCTCATGGGCTCCTACCTGAAAGAGCTGGCGTTTCTCAGATCTATTTCTGGCAATGAGAGGTAATTGGACAAGCCGTGGTGCCGTTTCTGCTCAGATGCTTCCACACTAGCAGTGCCTGGGGTATCTCCTGCAGGTGGATGAGGGCTACTGAGCCTACTTTGAAACCAGAAATTCCTTAACTAGCTCTCAGACTCTCCCCCTCTCCCCAGATCCCACCAAATGTCCATATGTTCTCTGCCTCTGAGAGTCTCTATTGGAAACAAGCTGTCATGGCAGAGCTGAAGGGCCTGGCACTGGGCAGTGGCGGCTGTGCTTGTTGAAGGAGGAAGTGGTAAGCTGAGTCAGCTGGGAGCAATGGCCTCTGGCATGCTCAGAAGAAGAGGCTCGGATACCAGCGGAGGCAGAGGCTTCATTGCCCAGTTCATGCTGGGACTGTGTGGTGCAGTGGGAAGGGAAGCTCTGGGCTTCTGTGCCTCTGCCAGGGTTGTCTGGGGAAGGGTACTAGAGGTAGCTGCTCCCTGGGAACAGCTTTCAAAGAGAAGGTTTAAATAGTGCTTGATGGTGGTGGATGACAGGGGCAGCTGAAGTGATGTCCCCTGCAGGAGGGAAGATGGGAATGTGGGTACATGGGGTTCCTGAAGGAGGGAATATTTCTGCTGTACTTGGGGAAAGGGTCTGACATCACTTCCTGGGAAAGGCTGGCCTCTGATGCCTGCAGCCTCCGCAGAGCATACTTTTCCTGGGCATCCTTCCACTGTGTCCCGGTGTCTGGCTAGCTGCCACTGTGTAGGGATGGGCTACACAGCTCAACAGTAGGTCAGCATAGCCATCCTGTCCACACACAAGCAGGATCAATCTCATCTGGGTGAGCAAACAGCTCAGCCCGAATCTGACATTCAGGGCCATCCTGAAACAAATACCTGCAGCGGAACCACCCACTAGGGGCATCTTTGTGGGACTTTTACTGGAGCCTGGGCCTTAAACACTCCCAACCTGAGTTCAACATATTAAAGGCTTTGTCCCCAGGGTAGGCCTCTGTGGGATGGAGAAGCCTTTGGGAAGTGGGGCCTAGTGAGAAGTCCTTACAATATTGGAGCACACTCCTGAAGGGAATTTGGGGATCTTAGCCCCTTGCTCTTTGTCTTTGGTGCCTCTCCTGGATGAGCACTTTGCTCCTGTCTGTGCTCCCTCCCACCTAGATACTGCCACAGGCCAAAGCAACAGAGCCAACTGACCATGTACTGCAACTGACAAAACCATGATCGGGCTTTCCTGTTAGAAGCTGGCACTCTTGGGTGTACTACAGTAGCAAAAAGATGACTGGTTTTCTTCTTCATTAAGCTACTTCTTCCCCTTAAATAAGAATCTCGTACAGCATCCCAAGATAGGCAAAGGAGTATGACTAGCCAATCCACCAATGAGAGATAAGGGAGACCTAACATTTGTAACTAAGTATCTGCAGAAAGTCTGACACTCCAGAAGCTAAGTCATAAGGTATGGTACTTAATACTATCAACATAATGGTGTCCAGAGTCGCCTAGGGGACAGGTCTCAGGGTGTGTCTGTGAGGATGATTCCAAAGAGGTATAATCAAGGAGGGGAGATGCAACCAGTAAGGGCAGGAACCATCCCAGGGGTGGGGTCCTGGACTGAATATAAAGGGAGAAAGCGAGCTGGGCACCAGCGTTCATCTCTCCTTCTGCTTCCTGACTGTGGACACTACGCCAAGCAAGGTCCTGCCACCCACCATGCCTTCCCAGACAGCGGAGTGTACCCTAAGACTGTGAGCCCATCTCTTCCTTAAGCGGCATTTGTCGCAGCAACAGCAACAACGAAATAGCTAATATTCGGGGGAAATGTCACCATTTAAATTAAACATCTCAAAGGAGCCAGGCTCTGAGGGACAGCTCACCCTGAACCTCTATACTCTGCCTAGTAATGAATATGTCTGTGAGGAGGGACATCTGGAGTCCTTGCCCAGCTGTGACCTTTGCAATTTCTGCAAGGTCACTGCCCCTTCAAGAAGGGGCCGGAAGGAGGCTCTGGGTTCTGCCAATGTTCATGTCATTTTCAGAAATCGCCGTTGTTGAGAACCTTGGAGGCCTGGGAATCTTCCAGTGTGTCTCTAGTTGGGGCTTGGGGCAGTTGATTAAACAGATGGAGTTGGCATATTGGGCAATGGAAGAAGACTCGTCACATTTGAGCTCTGAAGGCCTGAGACTTGATATTTCAAGACATTTCTTTAAAACAACATTTGGTGATTTCTAGAGCAGGTCTCGGCAGCTGTCTGCGGCATGTTTTCTAAGCATAGCAAGGCCTAGAGGAATGTAGCACTTGAGAGGGGTTTGGTGTAAATCCAACATATTTCTAGTGAGTCCCTTGCCTCTGCTTAGAAGAGGAATCCAGAGGCTTAGAAGGTTCTGCTTCCCCTGGCTACGTGGCTATGGGCACAGAGCCAATCTCCCAGAGCCTTGAGCAATGTGTGCATGAAGTAATCAGCTGGGACATCCTCCCGCCTGTGGTGGGAGGAGGGTTGAGAGGGTGGCTAGCACCACTTATGGCTCTCCGATGGATGGAGACACCTCTGCTATGTGTCACAGTATGCCCGCCAAGTAGTCTTGAGGTTTGCATGTCTCAGATGACAGTTTGGCTGGATACGTACATTTCTGACCTGGACCACACAGGCTGCACCTGGATTTTTGTCCACACTAATAAAACCCCTGCAATACCCTTGACCTCCCTCTAGGCTGCTCCAGATCTTGATGAGCATGTTCATAAACCAATAAACCCAGAAATAAATGCCAGACATGTCTCAATAACCTTACTTTTGTGTTTACATGATTGGGGATTGGACCTGGCGCCTTGCTTGCAGTAGTCATCTACTCTACCACTGAACCCCAAAGCAGTAGTGCAGGATATTCCACTCCCTGCAAGCCTGAATTCTCAGCCACTGCTCCCAGCACAGGGACAGGAGCCAGAAAGGACCTCATGACAACTGTACGTTTTGGGTTCAGATGTTGAGACATAGGCACTATACACTTGACAGACACAAAGGGTCAGGGAATCCAGAAAAGAGGGGATCTGATGTGAGGCCCTTCTGGTGACTGCCTCAAGCAGGTTCGTTTGGAGTTGAGGCTGTTTATGGTGGGCTGCATGGGACGGCGGTAGGGGATGGGCTCCCCTCTAACTGCCATAGGATGGGCAAGACAGACTGGATCTGGCTCCAGATGCCTGGGCCACCAGAATGAGATGAAGGTGGCTCCAGGGAGTGGCCAGGATTGGTGGGGATACTCTGAGAGACTTCATGAGAAGCCTGTACCAGGAGGCAGGCACACCCAGACAGGTGCATTTGGTTCCCCAGAAGGACCCATTGACTGCAGGCATCAGCCAAGGAGCTGAAGTCAAGGTCACTCTCAGTGACCACATCCATCTCCTTTCTGTGGCCATGGAGAGCCACTTCCTTCGTTATTCGTGCATTTCATGAAAGCACTTCTGTGGTGAACAATGGCAACCCTGGCTTCTGCACGCCATTCATACCAACCTGGTTATAACTAGAGCCGAGAGAAAAGGCATTCTTATGTTCTTAGTGAACACTGGGCATGTGACAACTCCTATGGGGAGGATGGAAGTTTCTGGATGCGAAACATTTTCCTTTCTGAAATCCACTTTACAAGCTCTCCCTGGGGTGTTCACAGTGCCTCCTTCTCCAAAGAAAGGACTGCAGATGGTTCCGCAGGGGCCAAGCGTGGGGCTGAACTGCATCTTAAGAACGTCAACCCAAAGACTCCCTGGATGGAGGAAGCTGTTCTACAGCAGACACATCCCATCAAATCCTTGGCAAGATTCTGGGTTGATGAGCTCCGTCTCAGCTGTGGCAGAGAGAGCCTTCCTCTATGGGGGAGAGGGAGGGCCCCATCACCATCCCCTGCAGCTAAAAACAGAGCCCTCTCCATCACTGTGACAAGACAAAAAACTTGAACTAAGAGCCTCGTCTAAAATTGGCCATGATTGAAAGTTAATGATGGTGCAAATTTGGCAAAAATTATTTTCACGTGCATCAAGATGTAGTCACGGCGTGCATCTGGGAACCAGCGATGGGCATCTCCTGAGATCCTGTAGTGCAAAGGGCCACGGGGCTTTCTGATGCCCCCGTTTCTAGGCATCAGAACCTTTGGCAGAGATCTGAGCTGTCACGACCATCACATGGCAGTTCTGGGGCTGTGCCGGCACATCTGCTTGTCAGCATCCCAGGCTGGAGTCCGTGCTCACTGCACTTTATAACAACATCACATTTATAATCACAAACCAGAGACCAGCCCAATTGGGGACCATTTCAGAACTGTAGCAGAAACACTTAACTACCCCACAGTGTGTCTGGAGGTATACATGGCATGCCCTCTCTTTTTCCACACGGACTCTAAAATGTCTGTTTACTTGTCCATTTCCTGGTCTTTGCAGACACAAACCATGTTCATGCCCAGCCCTACTGCAGAGCCGGGGTCCAGCAGACAGCTGTAAGCACTTACTGAACTGGAATCTGGCACATGATCTCTTTATGGTAACTTTATAAATATGTGTGCTTGCATGGCTCCATAGGAACCAATACAGACACGTGTATGTGCACATCTCCATAGAAACCCCTGACAGGGGTGTGTGTGTGTGTGTGTGTGTGTGTGTGTGCGCGCGCGCGCGCGCGCGCACGCCCACCTTTCCAGAAACCCCCAGACACATGCACACACACATCTACTGGAGTCCAAAGAAGTGTGTGTGTGCCCACAGACATGCGTGCAAAAAGCACACAGGCAAGAATGGCGTCTACATCTGCACAACGAGCAATGGCTCCTGGCTGTCATGAGTCAGTTTCTCACTCTTCTGCATGTTCCTGCTGTCCTCCAGCAAGCAAGCTATTTGCAACCTGGGCACACATTGAGCAGCAGAAGGGGTCGTGTCTGTAACAGCTGCACGAAGATGTGCTCCTACTTTGAGCCAAGTGCCACTACCTGACCTGGCTTCAAGTTGTTGCAGTCACCTGGCTTAGGTGTTTACGTCACATGTACTGACTTGAACCTCCCTCATATTCTGTCCCTGTCGCTGTACCAGAAGTCTGGGGACACTTGTAGCTGGCTACACATTTCTCTGTGAGGAGCCAGATGAGACCTACCTGTGGCTAAGTCCCTCTAGAAGACAAGCTCCTATCCCATATAGTCTGTCCAGCCCCGGGTCCCCACAGTCTCTCTAAAATGACCAGTGCAGGAAGAGGTAGGGTAATGGTGTGGCTGGGTGAACCTTCAGGAACCTGAGCCCATGTCAGATGGAGTCAGAAGCTGCTCTGGGGAGATGCCCAGCTCTTGAAGGCATGGCCTTAAGGGACCATGGGGCTCACACAAGTGGTTTGGCCAGATGGTGTAGCTAAGGCATCACTCCTGGCCATCTGAGAAGCCAGGGCCCCAGTGGCAGCATGTTACTACAGTGGACTGCCACTGTGACAAGAATTAGACAGCCATGCTGATTCAGGGGGTAGTGCTACACAGATCTTTCCCAGCACCTCCCTGCCCCAAACACACACTGGAAAAACCTGGGCCACAACAGGAGCCTGGCTGAGTTCACGCTGTCCCTCTACCATACCTGTCCATCCTGATAGGCTGACTGACACAGCATCTAAACAAATGACCAAATGTTGCACTCTGTGAACAAGACTCCCAGTCCCCACCCTGCATCTCAGACAACTGGGAACTCAAAATGAATCCCAGAGGCAAAGCGTATAACAAAATAGAAAAAATATTAAGAAACTAGATCTACCACTACTAAAAACTTAGGTATCTGTATGAGTTTCTTTTGGGCTTGACAACTAGCACTTGATAAAGGGGTTGGGTGTGGCTCAATGGGAAGCAACTGCATAGCAGCTGGGAGGTGGGAGGCCTGGGCTCCACCCCCAGGACCTCAAAGAGAAGATGGGGGAGGGGCGGGAGCAGAGAAGAAAAGGAGGAGAGGGGAAGGGAGAGGTTGAGAAGACAGGAAGCATTTTAGTTAGCTTCTCTTTTGTTGTACTAAAACACTGACCAAAAGCAACTTGGGGTGGAAGGGTTTGCTTGTTGCAGGTGACAGTGTATCACCCGATCATCAAGGGCAGCCAGGGCAGGGGTCCAGCAGAGACTACTGCTTCCTGGCTTGTTCTCGCAGGCTTGTTCAGCTCCCTTTCTCATACATCGCAGACCCGCCTGTCCAGGGGTGCTGCTGTCCAGGGAGAGGCCTGGACCCTCCTCCATCATCATCTGTCAATCACAAAAATGTCCCCACAGATATACACCTGCAGGCCAGTCTAATGGGGAAAATAGCAATACCCCGTATTTGAGCACTTCCATTGCCAAAATAACCCTACAGATGGCAAATGAGCCTAGGAAGATGTGTTCAGTGCCATTAGTTACTGGAGAAATGTAAACTGAAACACAAGGCACACCTTACACTTACAAGAATGCCCCAAATATGAAAGTTAACAATCCAGGAAGGTACAAGGATGGGGTAAGTGGAACTCTCCTGACCCAGGGTTGGGATTGAATGGCCTTAGAATCAACTAGGCATTATTTTATGAAGTTAAAGACATCCTTTCATACATGAGGGACCCCACCCGTTATTCATGCAAGCCAAACAGCAGTGTATGTCCACACAGAGACCAGTGCAGTGTTCAGAGCAGCTGGCACGTGACAGTAAGGAACACAGAAGCTGTCAGGACGTCCTTCAGTCAGGGGCATGACAGAGAAACTGCTGGCCTGTGTGTCAGGAGACCACAGAGCACCACGAAGGAACAAATTCCTGCCACACACCACACAGATGATCTGTAGGCAGCATAAGCTGGATATGAAGTGCCCCACAGGCTCAAATGTTAAAAGTTTGGTCCCATCTGGTGGAGCTATTTGGTGAGGAAACTTTAAAAGGTGGGACTTAGTTGAAGAAGTGAAATCACTGAGCGGTCTGTCTCTAAACAAGATTCTAGAAGCCCCGGTCCTTCCCTTGTTTTTCTGTGGCCACTATGAGATGAGCATCTATGCTCTAGCATGCCCTCACTCTACGATGCATGCCCTCCCACTATGATGCATGCCCTCCCACCATGATGCATGCCCTCCCACCATGATGCATGCCCTCCCACCATGATGCATGCCCTCCCTCTATGATGCATGCTCTCCCACTACAATGCATGCCCTCCCACCATGATGCATGCCCTCCCACCATGATGCATGCCCTCCCACCATGATGCATGCCCTCCCTCTATGATGCATGCCCTCCCACTACAATGCATGCCCTCCCACCATGATGCATGCCCTCCCACCATGATGCATGCCCTCCCACCATGATGCATGCCCTTCCACCATGATGTATGCTCTTTCACCATGATGCTCTGAGGCAGATGCTCATGGGCTGAGCTGTGCTGAAACCACAAGCCAACAAAGACCTTTTCTCTTTAAAGGAGTATTTGCCACAGAAATAAAATGCAGACTAATATCACAGATTGCAGTGAGTATGAAATATGCCTGGCTCAGAAGATGGTACACTCCACATTAGGCCCCTTGCACAACATTCTGGGAAAGGCAGCATGTTTGAGTGAGAAACAGAGCCACAGGTATTGAGTACAAAGGGCAAGGCTCTAGGCTAATGGGTGCTGTTATAGGGGAGCACAGTACTCGTGTTCATATTACAGGATCAAAAGTTACCAAGGAGTGCAGTTTAAAAAGGCACACTTTAGTGTATACCAATTATTATCCCTCAACAAAGCCATGTTAAATAACAAGTACCTTCATTGCATCAACCACTGACTTACAAACATCCCACATATAAATGCCAGATCACACATCTTCTGTACACCAGGCCTCTGCAGTGTCCAGAGCTGAAACAAACTGGCCGTGACATACCGCCAAGATCTTTTTTTTTTTTTTCGAGACAGGGTGTCTCTGTAGCTTTTGGTTCCTATCCTGGAACTAGCTGGAACTAGACCAGGCTGGCCTCGAACTCACAGAAATCCGCCTGCCTCTGTCTCCCGAGTGCTGGGATTAAAGGCATGCGCCACCACTGCCCGGCTAACACCAAGATCTTTGACAACAGGTGTCAATGTGGAGATGCCCAAGTCCACTCCTTGGTGTCTCCTCTGATGTCCTCTTAGCACAGGTTGCCCATACTGCCCTCTTCCTGCCCCTTGTCCTGTGGCACATGCCAACACTGGGCAGCTGTGCTCAGGCCCCCACCAGCCCCATAGCCTCCAGCCAGAACTGACTCTGCCCTTCCGCAGCTCTCCGGCATGCAGGCACCCTATTTCTGTCATCTTGCACAACTATCACGACAGCTAAAGCCAGGAGCTGTCATGAGCATCAACACGCATGAAAACCGAGGCTTGGGAGATGCAGTCAACACAGCATCCTCCGCAGGGTACAAGGCCCCAGAGTGATGAAGCTCCCTGTTGCATGCTCCCCAGTCTCTGCGTGGGTGGCTGGCTACACAGCAGCCCAGTCCAACTGCGAAACATAAAAACCCACAGCTCCGGAGCCCCAGGATCAACACCACCGACCATCTGTGAGCCCACATATAAGAGAAAGGACAGCCTGGGCTCAGACTCAACCTGCGCTTTTCTTCATCTATGATACATGGACAAAGTGCTCATCAAGACATCGAAACCTGAAGCAGAAGGAGGCGGAGTGCAAGACCTACATATGAAATAATGAATTCAAAATCCTCCCAAAGACAATTGGCTTGGGAAACTGACATCACCATGGAAACCAGTAGGGCAGGGCAGAGCCACCTTAGCTCTGGGTTGCAGGGAATGATAGGGCTCCATGCTGGGGTTAGCAGCGCCGGGAGAACACTGGTGCCTCCAACATGCTGTTGGTTCCAAAGGGCCAGAGAGGATATCACCTACCCAATACACAACTGAATCTGGGAAAGCCTTGGCGCGCATGTGCAGCTCTCAGAACATGGGCATGGCAGGGAGAAGAGGTGGCATTCTAGGTTGCAGGGCCGAGGAGAGCAGTTTTCTGGATAAGCAGCTCTCAGGTTGGTAGGGAGGGCTCAGCCATGGCTGCCAGGAAGACAAATGGGCACCTACTGACTGGGGAGCCAAGGAAGAAAATAGCCAAAGACAACATGGGGATGTGAAGGGCTGGGATGTGTGAAGGAGGAGCTAGCTGGGGAATAAGGGGAGTCGCAGCAGTGTCCAGGCAGAGGAAACAGTCAACACCTGAGAAACAGCTCAGGATCGAGGGAGGACTGAGGGGCCCCTGGAACCACCATGGCACAGAACACAGCGTGGTAACCAAACCAACGGTGCAGTAGTGCCGGCACACTGCTTCTGCCCACACACAGGACACAGCAGACTCTCTCTCTCTCTCTCTCTCTCTCTCTCTCTCTCCTTCCCTCCCTCCCTCCCTCCCTCCCTCCCTCCCTCTCAGCTCAGGCAACATCTGCTTATTGTTTTTCAATAAGAATTTGGCTGCTGACGACCCTAATTGTATCTTCTGGAGTTAATTCCGCTTTCACCTTCTCTACAGCTCATTGTCGAGGAATTGTAAGGACGAGGTTCCCAAGCAACCCAGCTGTCCCCTGAATACACTTCCCCCCTCTTCCTACCCAAGGAGAGCCATCTTGGCTCAAAGCAGGTTCCCAGGCCTGGTGCTGCAGGCCTCTGCTTGGGTTCACACCCTGGATCTCAGAGGACTCTGCAGAGACCCGAAGGTTTCTCAGCCAGGGTGGAACTGAAACCCGAGGTCAGGCTGCAGGTTACAGAGACCGGGAATGTGGCCCGGCTGCTGTCAGGGCTGGTGACTTCTGAGGTTTGTTTGCTCTACACACAACTCTGGGGAGAGCCTGGAGACAGGGCCCCCGGTTAGAATGGAGGAGATGGGGAAGGCTGGCAGGAGGTGGGATGCAGCTGGCCTGCCATGGGAGCACAGCTGGAAGGGCTGGCCCTGGGTGTGCTAAGCTTCTCGAAACTGCACCCGCACAAGAGCTTGTTACCCAGCCTCACTGCCCAAGCTCACACAGCTCCCGTGTTCCCTGGCTGCCAGAAGACAGGGACAGAGGGGCTATGTCCTGGTAAAACCACTGCGGGGTGGTGGGGGCTGCTTTGCAGAGAGCATGACAGGGGAAGAGGCAGAGGAAGAACCACTCTTCAAAGCAAAGCAGAGGGGTGGAGACTGGGGAAGGGGCTGAAAGTGGGGGACTAGAGTGAGCTTACAACTACCCACCTCTACCTTAATGTGACCTCTAAGGCAGACACAGCCTCAGGGGAGGCTTGTGAGTGGCATCCTGTGGCCTAGCTTGCCAATACCACTTACGCTTTCAGTACTCCGGTTTTCCTGTCTGCACAAACAGGCGACGGTGAGGGGCCGCAGCTGACAGAGTCTAGGGCAGATCTGACTCATGTAATATTCCTGTCAACACACTAGGGCCTTCCAGACATAGTAGCTGCTTCCAGGGCCAAGGTGGTCCTTGGGCACAGCCTTCCTGGAGCCTGTTCCCTGGTAGCAAGACCACAGTCAGGCCCCGGGTGCCCAACCCATCACCATCGCCACCACCAGGGACCAGAGGACACAGAAGCTAGACACTGGAGGGATGGCCACGAACCCTGAGGAGAAGCAAAGATCCAAGTCTCCTGGGGCCAGAGAGGCACGAAGCAGGAGGCAGAGCAGGAGGAGCTGCTGGGGGAGGAATCTCCTGAGCCGAGATCTGGGGTCAGGGTTTGGGACCCTGCCAATGTCTCCGTCATGCCTGGAGGCCTTTCTTTTGAAACCACCTCTTTTTGTTTTCCACTCCCCCAAATTTATTTAAAAATAAACTGTGAATCTGATGCGTGCTTTCGCCACTGCTGCAATGAGCAATTTCCTAGCGAGACTCGGAGCCAGCAGCAGCTCAAGAGCAGGCTGGCAGTGTTCCCTATGCCAGTGGGCACCCTCTGCAAACGAGCAGTCCGAACAAGCAATGTGGGGGAGCACACCTAGACCACCGTCTTCTGCTGCACCCAGTACTGTGGGTGTTCCTTGGATAAGTTGCCACCTAAGGCTTTCGACAACGCTGAATGAGAATGCTCACATGGGGAACTTGAAGCCCAGAGAGCTTAAGCAACTTGCCCAAGGCAGAACAGTGGGAAGCCACACCCGGGCTGGTAGGTCTGATAGCCTGCACTTCACTGTTAGCAAACTGACTGGATCTCTCATCTCTAAACATACTCAGGGCTGTGGTTTCCCTCTAATGGTAGCTTTGCCTGGACAGTCAGTCAGGTCAGCGTCGCTTGCAGAAAAATCTGTGCTTCCATTAACACAGTGGCGGTGATGTCATTGCCATCACCAGGCTCCATTGAGGCCTGTCCTCTGAGACACTGGGCAGGGCTCACCACTGTTCTGGAGTCCTGATTAGGAATCTTGATACACTGAACTGATCCAGTTTCTGAAGATGCTCCCTTTGCGTCTCTGGCCAGGACAGGCTCCCATCAACCTGCCCGTGAATTCCCAAGAACTTTCCCAATTCCTCTCTCATGGGAGCCTCAGCTGAGGGGTTGCCCAAAGGGATGCTGAGAAGAGAGATGGTGGGACAATGGAGGAAGGGAACTTGGTTACACGACCAACTCTTGAGCCTTTCCGCTGCACCCAGAGACACAGGCCTCTACTCCGAGAGGATGTACAATCTTTTTCAGGGAACACAACACATGAACACACCAAACATACACATACACACCACAAGTACGATCCACCTCTTCATGAGGCATATTAATGGGACCAGAGAAGGGGGCCTGTCTCAGCATGGGATGAACTCCCCATTTGCCTTAGGTCATCGGGATGAGGGTATGAGGAATGGATGCCCTGACCACACTATGCTTGAGAAGATGAGGCCATCTGGTCCTCAGAGACTGACTAGATCACGGTCACCAGGTGAAGCCTAGAGTGGGTTAGTGCTCTCCACACAGGTAAAATAAGGGACAGAGTTAAGACATGGGGCCAGGAAAGCAAGGGATAGGAGGAAGGAGTGTCAGTGCCAAAAGCTTTCCAGCCTTCCCTTGCCCATCCACAGATGACTGAAACACCATGGAGGAGTCAGCGGCAGGGATCCTGGGCACCTGCCCACTCTCCCCGCCTAGCTTCTGTGGCTCTGGCATAGAACTGTATGGTTATACTGCTGCTGCTGCTGCTGCTGCTGCTGGTGGTGGTGGTGGTGGTGGTGGTGGTGGTGGTGGTGGTGGTGGTGGTGGTGGTGCAACAACCAGAATAAGGACAGTGAGCCCACATCCTTTACCTGGAGATGCCAAGCCACACTGACCAACTTCTGGGCTTATTCTACTGATGTTTAGTCTCAGCCATGGGGGTGGGGAAAGCCCAGTCCTAGCAGTGGTGCCCCTGGTTCCTGCTGAGTGAGAGAGAAGCAAGGGTCGGCTGAAACTCTCAGGTGAGTGGGCTCTCTTCCCAGGGTGTCAGTGAATGCTTGTGTGGCTTTTCTCATTAGGGCAGCTCTGGTGAGAGGCACAACACAGCCCAGTGTGGGACTCAGCAGCCTACAGCCTGCCACATGCGAGTTCTGGGAATGGCAGATGCCCATGTGCCCGGTGCTGCAGGGCTTGCAGACAGCTCTCTCCCACAGTGCCCGTATCTTGTCGTACATACCAGCGCTCTCCAAGACCCTTGTATGAAATTGCTAAGGGTGTCAGGATGTGTGAGGGTCACTGACCCCCTATATCAAAAGGGGAATGCCTGATGGCACCTGACCCAAAACTCTACCTTGGACCAGGCATCCATCTGAGCCTGTACCCACTTATTTCATTCCTCTCGACAAACCCCTGAACCCACTGACACACTCCCTTCCAACCGCATGCTGGGATTCCCTCAGTACTGTCAGTCTCCTGCTCCCATACACCTTACATTCCACTTCAGCAGGGCCCTTCCCTCTCACAAGGACAGCAGCCACTTGGTATGGTCATCAGGGACATCAGGGCTTCCCTTCTACCTGCCATGCTGCAACCAGAGCCAGGATTCCAAAAGTCAGATCAAACCAACCACCTCCCAGAACCCACTAGTGCCATAGCAGTTGACAGAACTCTAACCCTGGCTCCCACTGGGCTCTGAACTTTGCTACAACATAGGCCACAACTGTTTTAGTGAACACTCAGAGTGATGGTGGTGACAATATTGACGGAGATGGTGTTGATAGTGGCAATACTGATGATGGTGGTGGTGGTGGTGATGGTAAAAGTCACGGAATTGACAGTGGTGGTGGTGGAGGAGATGGTGTTGGTGGTGTAAATAGTTGTGATGATTGTAGAAATGGTAACAATGGTTACAATGGTGTGCATGATCAAGTGGTAGTGGTATTAAAAATGGTACTGATGATAGTAGTGATGATGGTAGTAGTGATAGTAGTGATGCTATTGATGGAAATAGTGGTCGTGATTGTAATGATAGTGGGGATATGGTGGTAGTGACCATAATAATGATGATGGTAGTATTGATGGTTGATTGCTGGTGGTGATGGTGTTGATGTGAGTAGTGGTGATGGTGGCCATGGAATTTATGGTGATCATGGTGGTATATGATGCTGATGTGGTACTGATAGTATTGTTTGTGGTGGTGATAGTGGTGTTGATATTTGTGGTGGTGAGATGGCAGAGATGGTTAGCCTAATCACTGCTCACACTATACCCAGAGATGTATCAGTCTCTGAGGTCAGCCTGTGATGGGAACTATGGCTTCCCTCTTGGACCCTATACCCAGGCCACAGCATAGACATGGCTGCTCCAGGTGCCCAGAAATTGCCCAGTGGCTAGAGGTGTTGAGCCATTGCTCAGTGAATCTTATCACCAGCTCTGCAATAGAAAATCAAATTTGTTAGAGGAGGCTGGTGGTAGCTTTTTTAAGGTCTAAAGTTGGAATGCCAGCTCCTCCTCTAGGGCAGTGAAACCTGCTTGCGAGAAGTATGGAGAAACAGGGGAATGCTGAATAATGGGACTAGCCAGGGGCGCCATTTCCTAGCAAGTACCAGAGCACACCATTACGATACCACATTCCTAGTTTCCAGACTGAGGTGGGCAATCAGGGGTGCTGTAGCTGCAGGTGGGTGTTAGAGATACAAGGGACATTCTCATAGTCCTGTCTCAGCACGCAGGGCTCCATCTGCCCTTTCATGATTTGGAGGTAACTTCAATAGGTTTATTGTACCACATGGATGCCACCCATGCAGTTCCCTGCACTCCCTCATCCCTCAGCCACTATGGGAAGGACAGGCTGATTGGAGCCGTACAGCTGCTGACTGGCAAGAAGGCTGTCTCGGGCTGTGATGCCAGAGTCAGGCAAGCAGTCTCTCGGTTTTCACTTCATAAACAAATGTTATTCATAGAACCAATTCCTGGGGATTATAGTGATAGAGACAGGAGCCGCCACCCTTCCATCATCCACCCCATGCCAGGCAGTGGGACAGGCGGCATGTGCCCTCCCTCAGCATGGCAGCAGGCCTGTCTGCCACGCGTGCTCCGGAAAAGGCACTGCTAATTTGGGTAACAGCTGTAGGCGTTCACTTTGCAATGAGAGCACCTCTCTCCTTCTTGACAAGGGGTGACATTAATGGGGGCAGCAGTCACCGGAGACACGGACGCGTTTTCAAAGCCATTATGTTGATGATATTTCCATGAGGGAACTCATAATCGATCATCGTTTTTCAAACCCACTTGGCATCCATGTGGTACAATTAAACCTAATGAAGTTACCTCCAAATTATGTATTTTGTTCACTAAATTATGAAGCTGCTGATGGGGAATAGGCGGGGAGGGCGAAGGGAGGAGCTGTGATAAGAGCTGGAGAAAAACACTCTAGAAAAGGAAACAGAAGGCCTGCTAACTGGGGTGTGCTACCTGGGAGCTGGAACTGCAGAATGATCCAGAACCATGGTAACGGAACAGATCAGAAACAGAACTGGTCAGGAGCTGTGCTCCCATTTTCAAAAGAGTCAAAAAAGACTCAGGGAAGGTGTCAGAAGCAAAGCAAAAGAGACAGGAGGCACCAAAGAGTCAGTACCACCCCACACTCGGCCTCTATAAGCTGAGTCCCCAGGTATTCAGACAGGTAGTCTAAGAGGAAGCCAGAGCCTTGACTGCTGAGTTGCTCAGGACCCATCCTCATGGGCAGGAGTGAACTCACTCTAGGAACACAATGGGGAGATGTGCCTGACACTAGCCCCACACACAACGATTGACCTCTGACTTCTACAGACATATACCCATGATGTCACAGGAAGGTCAAAGCTGAGCATCCGAGGTGGGCACTCAACCAAGCTCTCAGCTCTCAGCTCTCAGATCAGGCAGCCACCCAAGACTCCTGCCAAGGCTAGCTGACTCTGGGTTCCTGGGGGAGAGTAGAAGCTACCAGAGGCCCGGAGAAGGTCACATGCCCCATTATCAGAGAACAAAACACAACATCATATCCAAACAGGACACATATCCATAAAAGAAAGCTCTGAAGCTTTAAGATTGAGGGTTGAGAGATGTCAACAGGGGTTCCCAGGAGCATCTCTGCCCCATGCAAGCACAGTCCCTTCCCACTGCACTGGTTCACTACCAGTTTCTTGGGCTCCAGGGTCCTCATCCTTCATCCACTGTCTTACATCAGCCTTGGCAGCCAGTTAGGAGCCCATGCACTGAATGTCCTTCAGCATCTATGGAATCAGATGCCATGACCCACAGGGGCCCAGTCACCATTCCCCACTAAGCACAGATCTGTCCGCACGTTCCTACCATCTAACACTGTTCCCATACCATGTATTACAGAATGCCCATTTAAGTGCCACCTTCAAGGACAAAGCAGAATAAGCCCACGGGAGATCAGTGACTCTGAGTGTAGTGTTCTTGTGACTTCCTGCCCATGATCTCCATAGCTCTCATTTAGCATTCAAGGACTCTGACACCAGACCTACCCAATCTCAGATCCCAGGTTCACAACCCCAGGTACCCACGTACACATCCACTAACTGCTTGGTTTCTGGGCCACCGTGATACCCTGAATGGACAATAACTCTGAGCCACAAATCTTAGCATGGAGAAGTCAGCATCATCTAGAAGAGCCTGGCATCTGAAAGACTACCAGGAGCTTTTCATCTCCTTTCTCCTTCCGCTGCCTTAGAGCTCACATACAATTCACCTGTGAGGTATAGTGAGGTGTGTAAGTGTATCCTGTCCTCGAGGGAGCTTTGACCACAGTCTAAGGGGCTAAACTTTGGGAAGATTTGGCCTAGCTTCTCTGCAACACAAGCTGGAATAAATGCCAGCCAGTGCCCACTCCTGCTACCATTTTCCTCTTTCTGCATGGCAGGATCCCCCAGAGAGCTGGAGATCACCTCCTAAGCCACAAGGCGGCCCTCCCATGGATTCTGCATTGCAGCTTGCTCCTGCAGGTGTAGCAGACCACACAGGATTTGGGACAACTCTTCTACAGCACAGGCTTCCCATGCTCCCTGGGGCCATGTGGCTGTCCATCAGGACTATAGAGAGTACACATTTGTCACCTTACAGAGTTGGGAGCAATTACAGCAAGAGATACAGGTACAAGTCCTGCCATCGGTCCAGAGTAGGCACAGTTGGTCCACAGAGTACTGCTACAAGCAGAAGTATGTCCTAGCTGATATCAGAGTACCAGAAGGCTGACGCTGGACCAGAAAGTGTCATTCTGCTCCTTTTGGGTAAGACATTAAGGAGGTAGTTAGAGGAAGATGAAGGAGGAGGAGGAAGGAGTGAGGCAAGGGCTGACTATAGTCCAGGACTTTGATGTTTTCCTGAAGACAATAATGATTTCCAGGAGCACACAGGCCCACCAGGAACATAGGGATCATGAAGGTGACCCAGAATGGTATGTGCTTGCCCAGGATCTGGTGATAAGACCCACTAATGCTTGCAATTGTTTGAATGTACTTGGCTCCCATAAGCCTATGGGAAGTGGCACTATTAAGAAGTGTGACTTTGTTGGAGTAGACGTGACCTTGTTGGAGAAACTGTGTCACTGTGAAGGTGGGCTTTGAAATATCCATTGCTCAAGCTTCCCTCAGTGTGACACTCAGTTCACTTCCTGTTGTCTGTGCAAGTTATAGAACTCTCAGCTACTTTTGCAGCTCTATGTTGGTCTGTACATCGCCATGTCCAAACATGATGATAGTGGAGAGAATCTTTGAACTGTAGGCCACCCAATTAAATGTTTTCCTTTATAAGAGTTGCTGTGGTCATGGAGTTTCTTCACAGCAATAGAAACCCTGAAGTCAGTGCTGTACAGGACCACAGGGGAAGGTCATGTCAGAAAGGGTCAGACTTCCTCCCCACTGCTGTCCCTCAGGGACACCTGAGGAAAATCTCATATTTCAGAGTCACCTGTAAGATCTACAAGATGGCATGGCAGGTCTCTGAAGAAAGCCTGAAATGACATCGTCAGGGTGGCCATGTCTCCTTCTGGGCTCACAGCAGGCAGATCAACGACATTTAACAGTCAATTAATGGTGGGAATATTAAAAAGATAATTACACACCTCATGAGTATGTGCTGAAATAAAGCACCGTGAACAGTGATTAAAATGGCGTGCCCACTGAAGCAGGACCGTGACTGTTGCAGGCTATGCTCCTGCAGCTGCAGCCACCATTACCTACACCACTACAACTGTTGTTAGTGCTGCCTGGTCCCTATCTGGGTAAACAGGCATAGGAGCAAATGTCGCTCTGGCCCAGAAGGGCCCATCTACCTGCCATGGTACCAGCCCCTGGGGATGCCATCTGATGAGAGAGGAGTGGTCTCAGTGGAAGCTGCCCTCTGGGGCCCGTCTGTCTCCCTCGAGTTAAAGAGCTATTTATTTTTCATCCTGTTGGCCTAATTTCCACCCCACTCACATGAACGTTTGCATTCATAAATGGGGTATGCTCAGCCGGGAAGCAAATCCGTTCCCGCGGAGTGAGGCTCCCACAGTGGCTGGCAGAGGTCGAAGCCAGAGGTGTTTCTGGCGATTGTAGGACTCCTCTGGCTCAGCCCTTCAGGAACACCACAGAGCCTTCCGACGCGGCAATGCAGACGAGGAAGTGGACTTGAGTATTTTTAGATCCCGCGACAGAATCTGCTTCCACAAAGACAGCTAAACAAGCCAGGCAGCCTGAGCCCACGTCCTGAGTGGCTTGTCCTAAAAATAAATTACCATCTTCAGAGCAGAGTTTGTGGGTGCTGGAGACCTGCAGACACATCTCAGCAGACAAGAGCAAGAGACTCTGATGTGGGATACCTGGAAGCTGAGCTATATGCTCTTGACCTTCTTTCCACCCAGGGGCCTGAAAATTCTGCCACTGCTAATAACGATGGCCTACTGGGTGCTCACCGTGCATGGGTGGGTCCCAGGTCTAGCTCAGCCAGTACAGGCTCAGGGAGGGGGGGTCTGCCATAATGTGAGGGGTGCATGAGCAATGGTGATGCTGCAATGTAGCCTCCCAGGAGCCTGCAACTTGTAGATGGTCTCCCACCGGGCCGTGGCGCATCTTGAATTTGAAAATATAGTCTTTGGACCCAAGACCATGTATCTTCGATTGCTATCTCAAAGGGAACCAGCCACAGTGCAATAGGGACAAAAAGGCCTTTAGAGCACAGTAGGGAGGACTCAGGTGATACGGTGCCCTATATGGCTGTATCATTCAGTTTGTCAAAAGAGTCTTTCCCAAACTCAGAAACCAGAGATCCCACATTTGTCAGTATCTGTGACCAGCACTGCTGTCTCCCCAGACTTTGTATGCTGGTTGTGTGCTCCCCTCCCCACATGCCAGGACTCCAGAATGGGTTCCAAGGTTAAGGTAAAGTAAAGTCACTAGGATGACCCTCATTCAGTTTGAATGAATTTAGAAGAAACCAGGATACATACACACAGAGAGAACACACATACAGGGACAGGGGACTAGCCCTAACTTGCTCAGCCTATGCCTCTAGCTCCTAACTGAAACAGACTGAGACAGAGACTCATCTGAAGAGTCTCAAGCCTTCCACATGATAGGCATGCCACACTCTCTCTGGGTATAGCCTCTGCCCTGTGCTGACATCCTGAGGGAAACCTTGACAAGATCAGTGACGTCATCCTTTACAGAGCTGATAGAGACACAGGGGTCTTCTTCTCCAGGGGCACAGCAGTCCAAGAGCCCCATGCCCTACACCCAAAGAGTTATAGCCAGAGAGAGTGATCTAGGGCAATCACCCTGCCAAGTTCTGGAACCTAAGCCTGGGAAAGCCAGCTACAGCTCTGAGCCTCAAAACTGCTTGCTCGCCAAAGGACAACCCCTCCCTGGTGACACCATGACCACAGCCCCAGGACAGCAGAGGCATCCATTGCTGGATCGGGAACAATCTACCAAAGACCTGTGTGGTGGCGGCGGGGACTCCAGGGTGTCACCATTTGGAGGAATATGGACCATTAAGAGGTGAGGGCTAAAGGAAGTGCTTCAGGTCACTGGGACCTTGAAGAGGCTGGTGGAACCCAAGTCTCTTCCTCTCATCCCTTTTGTTCCTTGGCTACAAAACAAGTGGTTCCCCTCAGCTATGTGTTCCCACCTGGAGATGCATCCTCCCCACAGGCCCAAAGCAAAAGTGTCAACCATGACGGCATCCTGAAAATCATGATTCCGAACGATGGCCTCTTCATGATGACAACCTGAGGTGTCTGCTCCAGTGAGGAGAGAGGGAACCGACGCAGAAAGGTGACTCATGAAGAAGATGCAACAGGTTAAGATCTTGCCACCAAATTAACCCCTTAACCCAAGGCTCATTAAACAGGAACATGAGAGAGACAGAAGAAACAGATGAAATGGACAACGGTTCACCAGCCATTTTGATCTTGGGGCTTGATAGATAAGAAAGGAGCAGTGGACCAGGACCCCTGAGACCCAAACGGTGTTATATCAGCTTCTTCTGACCCACAGCTTGAGAGGATGCTTGCCACCTCCATCTCCAAAGGAAGAGTCACTGGAGTCTGCCCAGGAGGAGAGCCAACATACACCCACAATGCATTTGCAATCTCAGCACCTTCCACTCTCAGGGGACAATGAAATGAGGGCTACTCCATGATTTTCCAGGACCATCACCTGTTGGGGCTCCTCATTTAGATGGCTGAAACACAGCCTGAGTGAAGAGGAAAGAGAGCCTTGAGGGCTTGGGAGTGTGGACAGAGTGGCTCATTTTTCCCATCTCGATCCTGCCTCTGTGACATGGGATTCTAACCACAATTAGCACATATCATCCTCTCATCTGTGTGGCTTTGGGGCCTCCCAGACAGTTTCCTCAATTGCAGCTTGGTTAATGGGAGTGCTGAGGTCAACCCAGGAGGCTTTTCTGGACTGCAGATCATGTGAGCACAGTGCCTGGTACGCAGCCGGGGCTCTGTAAGTGTCCATCACCACCAGGCCCTCTTCTCCTAGGACTTCCTTCCCATATTATGGCCGGGTGTTCCTCACAGATCTGAGAGAAAACTCTCTGCATTCTTAAGACCAGTGCATTCCTGGAAACCAGAGCCCCATTCTGTTCTGGGGAACAGAATACACGGTGCCATTTTACGGACACCAGGAAAACCAACAGAGGTTCTGTAGGCCTTGAACACCCAAACTGGAGGAAGTTGTCCTATGTTCAGATCCCCACTGACTGAATGCAGAATAACCATCCCCCAGGGGAGCCCAGTGGCTGAAGACTTGGGGTCATCTGGATTTTATGCAAGAATTGCTGGTGCTGAGGTTGAGTAAGAGGCAGAACCACACCGAAAGGGAAACCCCGATCAGAAACCAGGAAGGGAATTAGACTTGCTTCAAGTTCTTATTTCTTCCCAAAGCTCAGATGCTCTCAAGAACCTTCTAAATGACATCTTGAAAGTATGAAGCTGTCATTCTATCATCCCATCAGCCCATCATCACTCCATCATCCTTGCATCATCGCTGTGCTGCTACTCCATCATCAGCATTCCATCACTTTAGCATCACCTCCTCATCCCATCATCACTCTATGATCACTATGTCATCACCATATCATCATGATATCATCACTCTACCATTCCACCATCACTCCATATGCCATTCTCACTCGTCACTGTACCACTGATGCATCACCACTCCAACATCACAGTATCATTGCTGCATCATCATCACTGCATCATCTTTACTGCCTCGTCATTCCATAATCACCCTATCACCCCTGCATCACCAGGCCATCATCAATTCATCACACCTGCAACATCACTGCATCATCACCCCATGACCCCTGCATCACCATTCCACACTCCATCCTCACCCCATCATCACTACATCATCACTGTATCATCACTCTAGTGTACCATCACCATTCCATCACTGCATCACCACTTCATCACTGCATCACCACTCTATCACTGCATCACTACTCTATCACTGGATCACCACTCCATCACTGCATCACCACTCTATCACTGCATCACCACTCTATCACTGCATCACCACTCTATCACTGGATCATCACTGCATCACTGCATCACCACTCCATCACTGCATCATCACTCCTTCATCATTACATCATCACTCCCTCCATTATCACTGCATCACCACTCTATCACTGAATCACCACTCCATCACTGTATCACCACTCCATCACTGCATCACCACTCCATCACTGCATCACCACTCCATCACTGAATCATCACTCTATCACTGCATCACCACTCTATCACTGAATCACCACTCCATCACTGTATCACCACTCCATCACTGCATCACCAATCCACTCTATCACTGAATCATCACTCCTTCATCATTACATCATCACTCCCTCCATTATCACTGCATCACCATTCACTCTATCACTGTATCATCACTGCATCATCACTCCTTCATCATTACATCATCACTCCCTCCATTATCACCATTATCACTGCATTACCACTGCATTTTATTTCACCATCACTGCATCATCACCACATCTCTCCATCACTCCTGCAGCAGGGAGAAGCATCATTAGCAAGCAGCATGCGGTAGTGTCCTCCTCAGAACCAAACATTACTCCATCTTCTCGGGCATCTCAGACCTGGGCTGTTTGCTCTCCAACATGTGTGCCATCAGTTAAAGTTGTTTCTGTTAAGCTCTGAGGACCAGGGAGAGTGGTCCATTTGTTTTCCCTTCACGAGGAAGAGCCTACTTCCCACCGGGGACTCAGAAGTTAGCAGCTGCCAATCTAGTTAAAGCTTATGTTAACTGTGGTTTTGAAGAAAACTGGCAAGTCTGTCTGCTTTGGGTCACAGGCAAAGGAGACACACTAGGCCCCGTGACCCTTCCCGAGGTCAGCGCTCCTCTCCACACCAGTTCCTCACCACAAGGATGTTCTGATCACTCCTCAACTCTTCAGGAAGTTGAAAAATGATGGACATAAAATGTGTGGTATGGTGCTTGGCACATGTTTTGTAGAGAGAAGGGGCCAGCGGTTGTTGCAGGATGAGCCCGGTCTGTGGGAAGGTTGGGCCCTCTATTGAGAACCCAAACATTCATTCATCAATACATTCACTCATTCACTCATTCAGAAAACCATCCTGTATGACGAGATGCCTGTTAATCCACAATGATGCGGCTTTGCGAGGGACACATGAGCTCCCTGCCCAGTGTTCTAGCCCTGGCACAGAGAGACTGCCACGCACAAAGCCTTGCCCATCCCTATGCTTAAGCCCTCACTCCCAGTGCAGCATTATCCGAAGGTGGGGCCTTTGTAATTAAGTTTAGCTGTGGCCACGAGAGTGGCACCCTTACAAGAAGAGAAGAGAGCTCTCTCCATGTTCACATCATGGGAGACCTTGTGAGAACATGGCAGGAACGTGGTGGCCAGCAAGCCTGAGAGCCCTCGCCATCCCAGAAAGTCGGGCTCCAGCTTGAGCTTGAGCTTCCACCCTCCACTGCCATGAAAGAGAACTTTTTGTCGTTTAAGCCACCCAGTCCCTGGTGTTTTGATATAGTCACATAGTGGCTAAGATGAAAAATCAAAGCAAACTCAGCAAGGCACATACTATAGCAGAGAATATCAGTCTGTGAGGGAGATTCAACAGAGCAGGGGTCTCTGGGGTGAGTGTCTCCCAAGGGCCAGGGATGGGCATTTTCAGGCTATCAGATGAGAATGGTCCTCTTTGAAGAGGAGTGAGTGCTGAAGGATTGCAAGAGACCAGTCCTGTGGGAGTAGGGGACAGTGGACCAGACAGCATGAGACAGTGCCAAGGCCCTGAGGCAGCAGCAGACTTGGGACATAAAAGTCAGAACAGACTGGATCCAGCTCCCAGAGAGTAGGGGAGGGGTGAGGAAGCAGGATCAGGTAGGGTTGGGGCCTGGTTTCCCAATCTCTTTTAGGCAGGAATGATAGACAGGCGGAGTCAAGCAATACTAAGGGTTCGACTCAAAGGCTGATTCCTGTCCTCCAGGACTGGCAGCAGACGGCATTTCCCAGCATCCCAAAGTCTGGTTTGGTGGTCTACTACCCAGCCCTGGGCTCTGCGCTTTTGGAGGCCTGGTCCCCGAGGTTTATAGGCCATCCACTTCCCTGTTCACCTCACCCACGTGTGGGGAATGAAGGTCTCAGAAGTCCCAGGAATGTCAGCATCCCAAGGTGAAGGCAACGGGGTCTCAGCATCACCCCTGCAGGAGTCCCACCCACCAAACCCTAGCCCTGGTGAGAGAGTGAATGAAGAAATTAATGTCCAGACTCACACTCCATACAAAGGACATGGAACCTTTAGTCACTGTGGGCAGCCTCCTCTGGTGAACTGTGTGTCTCCACGGACTCTAAGATGGCCTCAAGTTAGCGGAATGCATTCTGAGCCGAGAGAAGAATGAGCACCCTGCACACCAGAACCCGCAAGTCATACGGGGTAAAAGGCAACTGGGGACCCAGTTCAAACTCCTCCCCCTGAGTCCAGAATGCTTTCCAAGTCCAGAATTGTGCCAAAAGAAGGAAATAGTTCTGGGGGTCTGTTTATGAACTGGATCCGGTATTGTTAGCAAAATGCAGACTTTTTAAACCTGTAAATGTTTTTCTATCACTTTTTACTGTTCGGAAACAAATCATGAGATTGAGATCCAGAAAGCATTGCTAAAAGCCACGTCATTATGAACGGTAGAGGTGCCTGGCAGCACCCTCTAGCACACAGGAAAAGGAATTCTTAGCTTGGCGATTGACGAGGGTGAGTCTGGGCTGCACTAACTGTAGAATTAGGGTTCAGCCTGAGATCCCAGCTGCTGCCCACAGGGTATTTTCCCCTTCCCCCTCCCCCTGCCGCTTTCTCGGCTGGTACTAGACAAGCTCTCTCCTTTAATCTGTTCATGTTTTTTTCTGCTCTAGCCCGGAAGGCTCCTGGACACCCTCTGAAATCTTTATGGGGTCACAGAACAGAGTGAGGTCTCCCTGCCTGTCACAGGTCGACACGCACAGGTGCATGTCCAGATCAAGAGCAGGCATGTCTTGCTGCCTGTTCATGTGCTGCGTAGGAGCAGGGCAGCCTCTGTCTGCTCTTGTGGGACTCTGAGGCTCCTCCCAAGAGTACCCCAATGCAACAGGGCACGAGGAGAGGAGGCCGTGCTGAGAATAATGTGGATTAGGACCTGAAATCGTTTTAGCAATGAGGCACAAAACTGGTGCCAGGCACGGGTCCACTGAGAAAGCGGAGCTGTGGGTCTTGGGAGCCAACGGCTTCCAGGAGTGAAATGAGTATGCTGGGTGGTATAGGGTGGGGCTGCATGAAGGAAGCAGAGGCGCCTGTCACAGGCAAGCTGCAAGTGGCTTCACAGACTTTAAATATTTATCTGAGGAGGGTTAAGGAGGAAGACCTTCCAGAATAGGCTCTCTGCCAATGGGACACTCCCTACCCAACATCCTGATGATGTCGTTTGGACTTGTATCAGCCTCCCCAGAACACAGGCAACCCCATCCCGCTGGGCTCTACCTTCTCATCCCCTGCCAGCCCCAGGTCCTCCTGCAGCCCCTTTCAACCAGTGCTGTGGGACAAGGCAAAGGCTCTGATAGGCTCAAAGTAAGCCACTGTAGTATCCTGGAGGCACATGGCTATGTCCCTCTGTCCATGAGTTCACTGAGCCTTGTGTTAGACCAGGGGCTGACATCCAGAGCCTTTCTAAGTGTCCCTCCAGGGATGCCCACACTGGCCAGGCTGAGATGTACATATTCACCATAAACAGTCAGGGTCCTATCTACAGCCCTTCCAGGTCCCCAAGTTCTAGCTCAGACTGTAGCTGCCAGGTTAGATGTCATGGTTACAGCCCAGCACCCTGGTTCTACTCAACTACACCTGTGGAACATCCTGTTCTGAGGATCAGGCCTTTTTGCCTGTCTGAAGCTGTATCTGTAGGTCCCTTGCTATTAGCCAATGTCCCCTCCACCCCGTCCCAACAGGACTATCACTGCAAGTACCATCCTTCCATGTTGGGAGGAGATAAACCACAGACTCAATGGACTGAGAAAGAGGTTGAATGTCTCAGTCACTTCCTAATTCAGAAAAGGAGGTTATGTGGTGACCCTCATGCCTGTCTTAGCCCACAGAGAATCCAAGGAGTCACAATCCCGAAGCTGAACACCACACACCATCAGTGTCCTGCACATTGGGAGGAGAAGGGTTCTGACTGTGCCCTGGTTTTATTTGTGAAATGAAACTCGTCAGGCCCGGGACTGAAGACACTTGCCTTGCTTTTTCCATCCATAGCTAAGACAGGCCCTTCTATCATTCACACTGGGGCAACTGTGAGTCTCTGAAATGGCCCTAAGGATGCAACATGCTCATCTGGCAGGACTTGCGGATGGACACAAACAATGCCATGCCCAGGCCAAGGCAGAGAGATAGCACAGCCTGTCAGGACCACAGGCACATTCTACGAGACACACCTCTGGCTTCTCCCCTAAGGTTGAGCCCAGGAAAGGCACTGATGCTCATGCCAAGCCCTAGCTCACAGACAAAAACAAACCACAAGACACACAGAATAACAACAGAAGAGAAACCAGGAGACAGAGAGAATCCCTGACCCCCTTTGGATACAAGGTGTAGATCAGGCTCCAGCCCCCATTTCCCCTCCAAGGTCACATAAAAACTGAACAGCTAAGTTATAGTGCCAGGTCATCCATTTGTCCAAATTAGTATATACTAAAAGCTACCACCTTAGCCCGGGAGTGAGGGGATAAAGGCCTGGACCAGCTCTTGGAGATGCCCCAAATCTGATGAGGTAGACAGAGTTATGTACACACTGAACATTTGAAACAACCATAGCTGAGAATCCAGAAGAAGGAATAATGATCCCCACCCCAGACATCATCACTGAATCCTCAGTGCCTTGCTCGTAGCAGGTGCTCAGGCAATGTTGGGTGGATGGAAAATTGTATGGATGGGTAGGTAGATGGCGAAGTGGATGTGGGGAGGTGGGGATGAGTGGAGATGGGTGTAACGGTGGTAGGATATGGTAGATGTGTGGAGGGAGGGAGGGGTGGATGGTAGAGGATTGGGTGATAGGTGGATGAGTAGGTATGTGAATGGACAAGGGGATGAATGGGCTGGGAATGGATGGGTGGGTAGATCGGAGGGCATCTGTGTGTGGTAGAAGTGGGGAAGAAAAGAAGGAAGGGCTGGTGGGAGATGGATAGCTAAACAAGGGATGGATACATGGGTGCGTAGATGGGTGATATAGGCTGTGTAGGTAAGGAAGGGTGGACTGGCTTTTCTGATTGTTGGAGTTGCCTTTCTGTGGCTGTGATAAAACACCCCGACCAAAAGCAACTTTAAGGGAAAAAGGGTTTATTTCAGCTTACCCTTAGGGTCAGAGTCCATCATTGAGGGGGGACAGGGCAGGAACTCAAGCAAAAACTTGAAGGCAGAAACCATGGAAGAACACTGCCTACTTACCAATTTATTCATGGGTTCCTGCTTAGCCAGCTCTCTATACCCTCGAGGACTGCCTGCCGAGGGAATGGTACTTCCCACGATGGTAAAACCCTTCTTCATTAATTAACAAGGCAATGTCCCACAGGCAGTCTGGTCTGGGCATTTCCCTAGTTGAGACTCCCTTCTCTGATGACTCTAGACATGCCAAGTTGATAGTTAAAGCTGCTCAGGACATTGACTCGGCCAGAGGAGTGTGAACTGCCAACCTCCTCTGTGTCCCACAGAGACTCTCGCAGAAAGTCCTGGTCAGAATCCTGTGACCCAGAACCCATTTAACAAGGGAGGCAGGCAGGCAGAAATAAAAGGGACAAATAAGTCAGCCCAAAAGAAGTGAGCAGGAGGGCAGAGAAGGGGTGGGAACAGGGAGACAAAGCAGAGGAAGCAAAGCTGGGAAAGAGGTGGAAGGAAAGAAGAGAGAGGGGTGATGCCACTCTAAGTCAGGTGACAGATGACGGTCACCCCAGTGCTGGTTTAATTTTGGGAATACTCTGAAGGGCCGCATCAGGAGGGTGTGTCAGGAAACAACAAACAAGCTGTTCTGTGCTCACAACTGCGCTTGGGGTTGTGTGATTGTGACTCCAATAGCAGAGCACTGGGGTCGTGCTTGGCTATGGGTCACGGGTCAGACACCAGGGGGAAGTAAGGACAGTGGGTACAACATACTTCCAACAGGCCAGAGGAACATCAGCTGTAAATACACACATTGATACATGCATACACACACACACATGCACACACACGCACATACATACACACACATGCACACACATGGATGTCCACTCTAGAACTTCCCTAGCCAAGGGGCCAAAGACAGCACAGCAAGGGTAGACAGGTGCAAGGCACACTTTGAACTTGTAGAGAACATGCAGAATGAACGTGGTTGAAGGAGCTGTGCCTGGGGTGTGCTCCAGAGTGAGTCTGACTCTGCCAGGGAGCTTAGCCATTATGGCAGCAATTAATAGTCAGGAGTTATTCATAGCCAATTTAAAAAAGCAATTATGACTGGTGGTATTTTATTAGAAAGGCTGCTGAGGGGCCTTAATGAAAGTCCTTTAATGCCTGATCCTTGCTGTCCCTGCCACTGCCATGCAGGAAACCTTCACCCACTCACACACACCTGCTGCTTTCCTGCATCCCAGGCTGCAGAATCACACCTGATCACCCCTCCCCTCAAAATCCACCCAGCAGTCTCTGCACCTGGCTCTGTGCTGGGTGATGAGAACCACACACCCAGCTGTGCTGTATGGCCCTCAGAATGGCCCATCGATTGGGACCCAAGCACAGAACCCAACACAAAAGATCAGATCTTCTTAGTGTGGCATCTGATATTCCATCCTACCCCAGACAAAGGGTGGGGAGCCAGTTTTCCACCCATAGCTATGCGGTCCCCATGTTAGCATTAAAATGGTGACATTCAGACCATTTGAGGGACACATTTGAAGTTCTAGCAACCAAGAATCATACTGGCTCATGTTGCAAACATGTTCTGTCCAGGTGAGGTCTTTCTCACCAGAACAGCAGGCTTTCCCACAGAGTGAGAGGAGAAAACAAAGAGACCCATGTGGGAGCCATTTCCAACAAACCATGTAAGCGTATTCTTTAGAACTCAGTGTCCCCCTCCACGGAGTGGGGGTGACACAGGGCTATGCTATAGAAAGACCAGAATAAATGAACACACAAAGAAGATCACCTATAAACGGCACAAGGCATCTTGTGAGGACACAACAGATATTAAACATCCTTATTCCTCAAGTTTACAGAACAGTTCCTCTCATGATAGGAACTCTGCCTGCATTTCAATTTCAGAATTCTTGCTAGAAAGCCAGGAGGGATGGAAAAATGGAGTGTGTGCAAAACGAAGTCCAGGAGTCTGGGGAGAGCCATTTCCCCAGGAACTCCAACAGGCAGGCGGGGTGACCCACCACACTCTCACATCAGCTTCCCTGCTCCCGGGCTTCACCAAGAGACCATTCTTAATTAGTTCCCTCTTTACTGCTAATCTTGGGACATCATTAGGTGTTGCAGGAGCCATCCCCACCATGCGTCACAGGCACGGCTGGAGCTGCTGCTCACTCAGGGCGAATTCACAGGAAGCTGTCCTTTTGAACCAGCATGGTTTGAGGGTGTTAATCGCAAATCTATTAGCACAGACACTGTAATCATGAATTGAAATTTACATCATGTGTAATCTTGCTAATTGTGCAATCATACCGGGTTTGACAGTTTTAATGCATTACTAAGGGAAATAGTCTAATACATGACACTGAAGATCTTATCAAGGTTAATTTGCCTCAAAATACAGTTACTACAGCATTTCCCCTCATTTTTGATACTGTGGTTTAAAGTCAGGAAACTCTAATCTCAAAGGCAAAGCGCGCGCGCGCGCGCACACACACACACACACACACACACACACACACCAACACCATTAGGAGTGGCACCCTTGGCCCTCAGGGAGAATGAAGACATGAAGAAGCTAGGTGGGATCTAGAACACCCAGAGGAATTTTCCAGCTGTTACATGATTGTTGCGTGGTCTTGGCCAAACATGCCACACTCCCTGAACCCCAGGTCCCTCATCTGCAAAGGGATATGAAAATCTCATTGGACAGAGAAAGGCTGACATGGGTTTTAAGAAGGCCCAGCAGAGTACCTGGCACATAGTAGGTGCTTTTTTATTTTAGCCTTATTCAATTCTATTCACAACAGCTGGTGCACATGAAACTTAGGGAGTCCATCACCAAAAGATCCAAGAGACCAAGCAGGAAAGCAGGTCAGCCATGTTGCCAAATCAGATCCAAGCAGAAAGCAGAACTGGGATAGGCACAGGTGTCTACCTCAGACAGGTGATCTACCGCTCACAGATGCCCACCTCAGATGGGTGAGCTATCTCCCACAGGTGCTCTATCTCGGACAGGTAATACACCTGAGACAGGTGACCACCCCCTCAGATTCTCATTCTGAGGCTCCAAACATGGAGACCTGGAGGAGCTGTTCTGATGACCTCCCTGGGGAAAGTCCATATTCTAATCCAATAACATTAAAATACATGTACATAGCACATCGAGGGGCTGTGCTTAGCTTTAAAATAACCGATACTGGACTGGGGCAAGGTCTCAGAAGATAAAAGTGTACACTTCCAGCCTGATAACCTAAGATCCATCCCAGGACCATGTGGTGGATGGAACTGACTCCAGCAAGTTGTCCTCTGACGTCCACATGTGAGCATAGCACAATAAACAAACAAAAAGTGTAATAAAATAACCGCTGTCAATATCTCGCCCCTTATGAGTGTGAGATTACATTTCATCAACAAGATTTACTACATGGAAGAGGGGAGCATTGTGTTAGGTGCTGGCCAGAAAAAACTGAGTGGGTTTGACATGACCTAAAGTCAACAACAGGCGAGAATCCTTGGAAAGTCATGGCTGGGGGTCTGGGAAGTAAGTACAAATACATATGCACCCAACAACATGGTCCCCAAACACAAAAAGCAAGGAGGACAGAACCAAAAGGGAAAAAGCAACTCACCAATTAATTTACAAATAAATAAATAAATAAATTTACAGTTCTCAATAATGATTAGAATACCTAGACAGATCAGTGAGAATATGAAGCTGAGTGAGATTGTCGACCAACCAGACCTAACATACATTCAGAGTAATCTCGCGACAACAGAACACACTTTTTCCAAATGCACCTGGAGCATTCCCCTGGGCGGCTCACATGGTCTCTGTCAATCTAGAAGAGTTAAATCACACAAACTGTGCTCTTGAGACATAACAGAACTAAATTAAGAACCGGAAACAGAAGGAAACCGGAGAAACCCTCAAACATTTGAAAACAAAAGATTTCTAAATAACCCAGATATCAAAGAAGAAAACCAAAGGGGGTATCTGATGTGGAAGGAGAAACGCAGCACGGTGTTGTTTGGGATGCAGCCACAGCAGCCCTGAGAGGGAGATGTGCAGCTTCAATGTGTGTGAAAGACGGCGGGGATGAGCTCCAGCCACCGAGGCTGACCTCAAGAAGCCACAAAGGGCACAGACCTGACAGTAGGAGGAAATTAATAAGGTCTGAAGGGAGATAAACAAAGTCAAGTCACTGAAGCCAAAGGCTGAGTTCTGGACATTATCGACAGACACAATGGCTTTTCCACTTGGGCTGTCTGTGGAGGACTGGCCAGAGGTGAGGGGGGGAGAAAGTACCACATGTGGAGGGAGCAAGAGCAGAAAACCCAGAGGTAGGAGAGACGGGGAGAGAGAAACGCCCGAAACTGGAGCGTGGGTGGGAGAGTGGCAAAGGGCAGACTGGGCCTGTTGGACAGGGCACTGGAGATTCGGAGCTTTGCTGACATCCTGGATGTCATGACCCTATGTTTTTAAGAAGAAAAGAGACATCGTGATCACGCATTTTTAAGGTCACTGTGAGGTGCGGATGGGAACCTGAGGACTGGAGACACCTTGGGCCTCGATTCAGAGAAGCCTACTAGCCAACAGTGTTGATGGGGCTCCACAGAGCACTGGAGGGACACCAGGAGACCCTAAGTCCCCCTTACTGAGTGCTGTCATCCCCCTGCCAACTGGCACAGCTGCTGGTAAACCTCTGGCAGCCTCTCCCCAAATCACACATAATTCTGTCTAAAGAAGCAGGCTGGCACTTTCCTGCTGGCCTGCAATCATGTCTGATCCACGCTTTCTACACTCTATATGAGCTCCATGCCACTCAATCTTCCTGTGCCACAACACTGTGAAGTTTTAAAGTTTCGTATCAGGTACCCAGGAGAAATAAACACAGTGCTGGCTGCCCTCAGGAGCAAGCTTCCACAGCCCCAGGGGCTTGTTTGAAAGTCAGTGCCCAGTGCAGGGTGGTGACATTTTTTATTACAGTGTAAAATTCCCTTTCCTGTCCCTTTCCCATCCATCCAAGTCCCTGGAAGGAAATGCACTACAAACAGCCAGCAGCAAGGGGAAGCCAGGTTCTCTCCCGTCCCATCCCCACCAAGGAGCTGAGAGTTGCTTGGGAGGACATAGACTCGGGGCTGTCATGACATCCACTTCCCCCGGTAACAACGAGATGTGGGTCTGGGTGGCCCCCAGCACAGGCTTCCAAATCCCCCTCTTCTCCTGCCTCCTCCAGGATGGTGCTGAGTGGACCATATGCTGGCTGTGAGGATAAGCAGTGAGTCTGGCTGCGGTGGCAAGTGGAGGCAGACTCTGGAAGTTTCAATCAGCTTTGCCAACTAGGCCTCATTTCCAAAAATGAACCGGCTCGCACCAGCCTGGTCTTTCCTTCTGACCTCCTGCCCTAGTTTAGGATGAACTCAGTGGGTCAACCTCACACACGGTTCCACCCTCACAAGCGCTTCCCCCACTCTGCCCATTGAACTTTCCCCTGGTGCCTGGAATGGTCAGGCCCTTACCTCCTTGTCTCCAAAGGAAAGGCTACCTGTTGGCTCTGTTGTGAGGACCCCGGGGACTAAGGCACAGGCCCACTGCTGTGACAGACAGCCCACAGTCCCTGACTCAGTCTAGTCTTCTATCAGCGGCCAGTACCAGTAAAGGTCTGGGAAGGTTGGTTGGCTTTCATTTCTAGAAGTTTCCATGAGGTACCTGGGCTAACCTCTTGGGGAGCCATGGCCCTCCATGTCTGAATGACTGCTTAGTGTGTGAAAGAAGACTTGTGGCCAGACACTACAGATGGGGTGCTCATGTGGCCAACCTCTGCAGGTGGGGTGCTCATGTGGTCAGACTCTGCAGGTGGGGTGCTCACATGGTCAGTCTCTGCAGACAGGATGCTGACATGGCTAGACTCTGCAGGTGGGGTGCTCACGTGGTCGGACTCTGCAGGTGGGGTGCTCACGTGGCCAGACTCTGCAGGTGGGGTGCTCACGTGGCCAGACTCTGCAGGTGGGGTGCTCACGTGGCCAGACTCTGCAGGTGGGGTGCTCGTGTGGCCAGACTCTGCAGGTGGGGTGCTCACGTGGTCAGACTCTGCAGGTGGGGTGCCCACGTGGTCGGACTCTGCAGGTGGGGTGCTCACGTGGTCGGACTCTGCAGGTCGGGGTGCTCACGTGGCCAGACTCTGCAGGTGGGGTGCTCACGTGGCCAGACTCTGCAGGTGGGGTGCTCACGTGGTCAGACTCTGCAGGTGGGGTGCTCACGTGGTCAGACTCTGCAGGTGGGGTGCTCACGTGGTCAGACTCTGCAGGTGGGTTGCCCACGTGGTCAGACTCTGCAGGTGGGGTGCTCACGTGGCCACACAGACCTAAATCCTAGACCTGTTCTGGGAGCAAAGGAGGGCGCAAAGGCCTGGTTGTAAATTCATTCAAAATGATTAGGGACAGGTGGCCCTGACTTCAAGTAAGCAGGCCAGTAGGAAGTGTCAGAATCTACAACCAAAATGCATTTATGCCCCATGTCCACATTCACAGGCTAGCCTGGGACAAGCACCAGGCCCCACAGAACTGCCATCGTCTCCTAACTACCATGCAAAGAGCCCAAAGGCAGGTGCCCACCATGTGCACAGGGCCACGTGACTGCACTCGGCCATCTCAGAATCCCAATGGGGCTGTCCTGGCCTCCACAAGGCCACAGGTGTAACCTGCGTTTGGTTGGGAAGCCCGCGTTGGGAGTGCGTACTGTATGCTGTGTGTTAGCTACATCCCAGTGAGGTGTCACCTCCTCACCCAGCACCGCACTTCATCCTGACTCCCTATGAGTCTGGTTTCCAGATGGGGAAGCTGAGGCAGGCTGGTTAACAACCACGTAAACAAGGTTGGAAAACAACCACAGCGGTGCTTGGTTCTGAAGTCTAGCATGGGCCCCCCACAGTCTCAGCCCCCAATGGCTGTCCTATGCAGGCAGAGGCCTGGGTACACACTTGCTAGCTCCATATGGTGTGGGGGTGGGCTACATACCCCACCATGACACGATGGCTAAGGCTCAGGAGTGTCACTTGCTTGGCTCTCACTCAGCAGCACGGGTCTCAGGCCCGAAGCGATCCCTCAGAAGGCCTGTTCCAAAGGCCCAAGTGTCTCCTCCAGCACCACAGGCTGACACTGCCATAGACAGCTACGTGTAACTAGCCTCCATGAGCCTGAAGAAACTCCTGAGTGCAGTGGCCACAGATCTACCCATCGCAGTTCAAAAACAGCAGAACGGCTGTCTGCAAAGGCGCAGCCGGGCAGGCTGGGCACCACCTCCCATTCCTTACCAAGGGCACCAGATGCACAGACCCAGGACCACAGCAACAGGGTGGAGAACTGTCACTCTGCTCTCTCCCGCACAGTTCCTTTACAGACACACATCCACCTGACATCCCTTGATCTGTGCGCCCTGTGGGCTGCTCAGCGAAGACAGAGATTTCACAGGCACCGGGGGAAACGGGTGCAGCTACCTTCAAGGTACCCACTTCCTCCTTCAACCTTGGCAACTGTGATTTACAATGGGAGACATCCAATTAGCATGTATCCTGCCCACAGCTGGGAAGGTTGACAATGGTTATAATTACCGACCACATGAGCAGCCAGCTAGCCACTTGGACATTCTTGAAGACAGATTACTGTATGCCACACTTCACAGGGGATGCCTCATTATCGGGACGGCAGAAACCCTGTGGGTAGGGAAGACTGAAGAACCTCACTTCCTTCTTGGGCTCCAGGAGCATACAACAGGCTGTGTCCCAGGGTTCCTGCCAGGCAAACCTGCTATCTCCTAAGACTGCATGACGGCTCCTGGGCTCCCTCCATCAATAAATGGAAGAGGGCAGCTTCCTGCTGGATGGGCCTAGGACTGACTATAAAACATATAAGGACGTACAGGAAATGGAGCAAGGGTCAAGCTCCAGTGACTCCAAACACAGAAAGAGCAGTGCCCACAGATCCACATGGTTTTCTGGGGCAGCAGAAGCCCCCTCACTGGGGACCAGGAAGCAGCTCCTGGAGGCTGGAACCCCAGGCTTTGGGCACAAGACACTTTTGGGGGTCATGGGAGATGGCTCAGTCTCTAAAGTACTTGCCTCACAAGCACAAGGACCTAAGTTCAATCCCCAAAATCCACACTAAAAGACATTGCACATGTTTATAGCCCCTGAACTGGGCAGATGGAGACAGGAGGACCCCTGGAGCTACCTGACCAATAGCCTAACCTGTGAGCTCTGAGCCAATGAGAGACTTGTCTCTAAACTCAAAGTGGATGGCACCTGAAGAATATTTCTCTCTCTCTCTCTCTCTCTCTCTCTCTCTCTCTCTCTCTCTCTCACACACACACACACACACACACACACACGTAATGACTTGATCTTGCCCAACTCCAGTCCCAGTGAAAGTTTCTAGAGGCTGCAGTGAGCCTCCAGACCAGTCAGTCAGGCCCAGGCCCCTTCCAGTGCTGATGAATAGGCAGATCCCATCTCCACAACCTCCCCTCAGCGATTAAATCTGTCTCCTCATTTCTAGGCCTGGGTTTGGCATGAGGGAGGCACTCTTTTCATCAATGGACAGTGGCGCCATGCCCTGGTTAACTGTGACTCCCACTCTGTCCCACCAGGAGGAGGGAGTGGTTTTGGTCAATGGCTGTAGGCCCCATGAATGGTAACCATGGCTGTTCACTCTGATAGAGACACCTGTAACATGTGGTGGGATTTTCCCCAGAATTTCCCTCTATGGTTTTCTAAAGTAGGTCATGGCCACATTGCCACAAGAAAGGTGTGTGCAGGACCACCCCTCCTGATGGTATCTGCCAGTCACCCCACGCCTCCCCTTTCCCCTGAAAGACACCCTACCAATCATCCCATGCCTCCCTCCCCTGGAGGTTACCTGCCAATCATCCCATGCCTGCCTCCCCTGGAGGACACCTGTCATTTATGGCATGTCTCCCTCCCCTGGAGGTTACCTGCCAATCACTGCATGCCTCCCTCTCCTGGAGGACATCTGCAAGACACACTTTAACTCCCTCCCTGCAGGGTCTCTCCCACTTCATCTTCACAAAGCCCACAACTCAGATCTGGGCCCCAACAAATGTCAGGTGACATCGGGTTGCCAAACCCCAGAGTCACACCTGAGACTTAAAAGCTGCCTAAGTTGTAACTCCAATGGAAGGCCCTAGAGCAGCAGAGGGAAGCCCGGGAGGCTGACACAGAAGTGAGGCAGTGGAAGAGACAGGTGTCCCAAACTCTTGCAGACACGTCTTTCAGGCTGGGAACCATAGCTTCAAAATAGGCCGTGTGGGCCAGAGGAATTGTAACCAATTAAGGCAGCTGTCTGGTGTCCCACCACTTGGGATTAATTAAATAGTTCCCAACTGTGATCGAGACACTGCATAAAATATTTTTAGATTAATTTTTAAAGAATAAATGAGAGCATTACCATTTTATGTGCTAGCTGGGGGGGTGGGGCCAGAAGCCAGCAGTGGGAGTAGGAAGCACACTGGGTTAGCGCTGGAGAGGGTGTCAGAGTATCTTCCCTCGCCCCACCATGGCCCTGCTGTTTCCCCACCAGCACAGAGGGACTTGGAGCCAAGGACTTTAATCTGGGAGCTGTGTTCATCACAGCCCAGCCTGCCATTCATTTGTTCATTCATTCATTCATTCGCTGATCCATCCATTCCTGATCCAATGCTTTAACATATATAGTAGTAATATATATATACACATATATCACATATATATATTGTATATGTAATATATAACAGTATATTCTACAGCTGTGGGGGACCCAGATCCCCAGAACCACCACTTGGATCCCTCAGAGGCTGTAAGTCAGAGAAGCCCTGAGCTCATAGGCCAGGGGAGGTCGTAGCTGGGGCACGAGTATGCAAAGACACAGGAAGCTCCAGGGAGATGTGAGGAAAGCCCAGGGCCGACAACAGTGGCTGTATGAGCCCCAAGAGGGAATGAGCTCGTCCCTATACACGTTGGTTGAGGGTAGCTGGACTTCCTGGGGTTCCTGAGGCTGTGCAGACTCTTATGTGATCACACCCCGTGGCTTGCCCACCTCAGCAGCTCTTGATCTCACACAGCTCTTCCAATAAAGCAGCTTTCCTGTCTCAGGGCCTTTGCATAGCAGCCCTGCATCTGACCGCTCCCAGAAGCACCCGAGCGCTGCCAGCATAAGTCTAAAGGAAACATTCCCAGGAATATCTCCCCTGTCCTGCCCACGTTCCCTCAAAGCACTCACCATTCTGGCCACCATAAAATCCCGCTGTCTCCCTGTACCGCTGGACTGCACTTCTCACACAGACTAGGGACCCAGGTCACTCAGCCCAGCGTAGAGCATGCTCAGTAGTTAAGGAGCACAGGGGCCAGCTGGTTGACCAAGAAGACCCGGTGTAGGGGCTGTGACTTTGCCCTGGGAGCCTTCAGGCTAGTGGCAGGGAGCAGAGTAGAGCTCTGGTGTAGGGAGCTGCATCTTGTTGCCGCTGAACCAGGATTACTTCAGAAACTCCCAGGGTATACCAGGCTTTTAGACCCACATTAGACCCACAAGTCCCCATGCCCCTGCTGTATGGTAAGAATCCCTCATTTTCACATGAGATGGGCACCTCTGTGCCATAATCAGAGTGACTCTGAGATCACATGAGACCTGCATTCAGACCCAGGTCAATCAGGCAGGCCCTAGCCCGCTCGGCCCTGAGCCTCTGGGCCCAGCCACCATGACTGCTCTTGGCCTTTCCACAAAGACTGAAGATGCTGGGAGTAAGTTTCCTGGCCTGGAAGAGGACAACAGCCTGTTCACTTGTTCTACTTGGCCTAGGTGGTTAGAGACCCTGCATCTGGTGCCAGGAAATGTCTGGAAGAAGGGGTCTTGGGGAAGGAGAACAGATTCTTAGCTCCCGTAGAACTTGTGTCACCAACCCACCATCATGCAGTGTCACCTCCCGACAGTAAAGACAGCCGTTGCCGGCATCTCTTGCAGGGAACTAGGGGCTGTGAGAAGCAGTCTTGGTTGGTAGGTCAGGAAACAGCCGGACCGAGGGGAGAGGGCCTTAGCTGTCCAGGTTAGAGGTTAGAGTTACACCATCTTTCAACTAGTTCCCTCGGATGACAGCACAACTGGGAGGTGGGACCAGGCAATTGCCACCTGCCTGGGTAAGAAAGCAAACCACCCAGGTCCACACATCAGAGAGTAAGTGTGTTGGCTAAGCCCCACCAGAAGAGGGCAGAGTGGAGTCATAAGCAGTTAGCATCCAAGTGCCCTGGCCTCCCAAAGCATCCCATAGTGGGCCAGGTGCTCCTCCTGGCAGTTGAGGAACTTTCCGTTCCCAGCTCCCAGCTCCCACTTCCCTTTTGGATGCCCTAGGTAACAAGGCCTAAGATAGGCTTGTCAGGAAGTTGGAGACACTTGGGGCCTGGGCTAAGGGTGCCCATCTTAGCTCCTTGCAGCAAGACTAAGCTGTTCCCCTGAAAGGCTAGACCTTGGGGTGTGTCCAAAAAGAGCACAGTTCCAAGGCAAGAGGGGTGCATGGGGCCAGCCAGGGAACGAAGCAGAGTCAGGCCTGGAAGACAGTGTTTTGTTCATCGGTCTGAACGAATCTGAACCTGAGGCAGTAGTCCAGCATGTCTGTGTTCTCTGCAAAATGTTTACGGTTTCAAAGCTCCCCTCCCCCAAGAGTCCCCTGAGTCCCAAAGGAAGGTCTTAAACAAGATCACTTTCTCGTTTTGCTCACAACTAGAGACCTGAAAAGAGACTGCCAAAGTAAAACCTGCAGGGCCTACAACTAGAGGAACAAAAGATGCAACTGCAGGGTGTGCCGGGACAAAGGGACACGGAACTTCACAGTGTAAACGCGCATCTAACCACAGCCAGCTGGGTGCTGTGGAAGCATTGCTGGAGGGCAGAGGTGGGTGCATTCTGGGTAACTCTGCAGCTCACCGCTGCCACCAAGTTGAAAATGGGTCCTGGTCAACTCTATCTACCTCCTGAGCTTCTTTCCTCCCCATCCTCATCTGTGAGGCCCAAATGACCCAGGGACAAAGACGCTGCCCTCTGCTGCCATCAAATCTCCAGCCCTCCAGCTCTTGTCATTCTTCTTGCCAAGAGCTTCCCTGGCCAACTCCTCATCCTGCAAGGCCTGCCGATGTTGAGTGTTGCCTCCTCCACAAAGCCTCCCCGGGACAGCAGTAAAATAACTCCCTTCCTCTCCGAGTTCTGGACACTTACACGGCAACCCCAAAATTACCCCGTCAGCATTCTGCTGAAGCCAGAGCCCTGTCCTGTTGGGGGCTGCAGACCCCTTGCTCCTTGACTTTCTTTGCTTGCCTCAGACCCTTTGCCTGCTGGGGTGAACTGAGCAAAACAACTTGTTTTCCTGTGCCTGTAGCTGCTCTGAGCACAAGACTCTCATGAGTTCCTGATGGCAGGGGAGTGGTTTCTGGTGGTTTTTACAGCTGGGAATCCCAAGAGCTGGGGCGTGGCTATCAGTTAAGGAATCCTATATAAGCTTCCCTGGAGCACAATAAAATTGGCATTCTTGTTTCAAGGATGACCCATGTCCCCATGTTGCGTGTGTTTTTAAATCTCCAGCCTTGTTCCCAGCTCGCGTACCATCCCGTAGTGCAGGCGCTACACTCTCCTCTCCTCTCCATGTCCTCAGGGTCTACCTCCCCCTTTTCTCCATGTCCCCAGTGCCCTGTCCTCTTCATGTCTGTGGCCCTGCCTGAACTAAGCACATCCAAATGTCCTACCCATCTGAGAGCTCAGCCTAGGTCTCAAATAAAGGCTTGGCAGTGATACCCAGTCACCAACCACCGGCCACAGATATTGACTATGTAACATATTAAGTATTAGATCTGGGAACACAATGATAAACATTCATAGCCTGGTCCTCAGAGCTCATGGGCCCACAATGGTTGGACACTCTGGATGTGGAGTCTCAGGGGTGATAGGGGCCGTAGAATGTGCTGGAATCTGGGGAAACAGGAATGAGGACTGGCCAGAGACAAGGACCATAGGATGCTAGTGGCATTGCAGCAAGGAGGGAGAAAAGAAATCAGGGCTGAAATAGGGGAGCACAGAGGTCAAGGAGACCCTCACTCAGGCCCACTTCTAGGGGCTTAGCACCCCAGAGAGCCTCCTGAATCTGTACCAGGTCCTAAGGTGAGTGGAGTCACAGAAGGCTTAGGAGCAGTCCTAACCCCAGCAGCTCTGGTAGGAGAGGCACTCAGCTATGCGCGGAGTCTGGCCAGAGGAGCGGAGGTGGAGGTCAAGGAGCACTCTTGTGAGCTGCCTGCCTTCAGAGGTTCCAGCTGGCCGCTCCTTGTGAGGTCCTGGCAGGGACACACAGCTTCCTTGGCCCTTCCCCCATCAGCTCCACACTGAGAAGTGTTCTGACCATAATGATCACAAACCACAAGATAAAACTTCATGTTAAAGGTATTTCATCCCTCGCTTCGCTCTTATTACTTTCAGATGGTTGGAAACAGCCAGCATGGTGAATGCTATGGGAGACCTGGACACTAAGCAATGAGGAGACGAGGCACCCAGAGCCAGGCTCTGGCCAGTCCTGCAGGTCAGGTGGAGGCTCTCTCTCTGGACCTCAGTCTTCTCTTCTTGAGACAGAGGCAGAACCAAGTCTCCCAGGCAAGTGTCTCTCACCCAAACACCACCAGCAAAGGAGCCTAAGTCCCGGGCCCAGGAGCAAACCAATCCCTACCTTAGAGCCCACCCTACACCTTTGCCAAGGTAATTATAACCACAGCAGCTCTTCAGACCACAGGCTGCAAAGGCATGGCCAGTTCCTTTTGGCTTCAGATTAAATAAAAGCCACAGAGAAGTAAGAACCCAGCTACTGAATTAATGCCACTCCTGGAGGAAGGGGTTGCAGAAACTCATCCGAAAGACAGATATGGGCTCCCAAGTCTTGATTCAGATTCTCCTCCAAACCCTATAGCAAAAACCAACTAGAGACAGGACCCCTATCGGCAGGGTCGTGGGCACAGCAGGACAGCTGTCCACCTGCCTGCCAGCTGCATCCTCTTCCGGCTAAGTGTCTGTCTTACCCTGATGGCACTGCCCACCCTGTGCTAACACCTTTTTCCAAATGTCTGCCCACTACTGGAGTTTCATGCTAACTCAAAGCCTCAGTAAACAGCAGTTTCAGGAAGACACTCCTCGTTTTACTGATAGGAAAACAGAATCTTGTCTAAGCACTAATGTTAAGAGGCAAAGCTGGGGTTTGAGCGTGAAGCCCATGCTTTCTGTCTCTCTGGCAGTTCTGTCCCTCTAGGTGACTGTCTCTGAGCCCTAGCACAGGACAGATGACAGCATCTGTATATGACTTTGGGACGTAGGGACTGTGGTTGTACAAGTTGGTATATTTCTTCATTAACCTCTATCTACTTGAGAGTGGTATTTTGCCTTTTTTGCATTGCTCCAGAGGGGTTTGTATCTGTCCTTGGCATACCCACCCCAGAGTGTGGCCCCAGGGATCTCCAGGGCTTGGTCTGAGCCTGGCATAAGTAGGTAGGCACAGGAGCTGCCTGTTCACACACATACACACATACACGCACGTGTGAGCACATACAATGCCACCATCTAACTCCAGAAAAAAAAAAACACCTCTGTAAAGGGGGATCTGTGGGTGCTTCTGAGGGGCTGCTTCCTATGAAGAGTCGAGACATGGATGAAGATGCAGACAGTCCCCAGGACTCCTACATGCAGCAGTGTCCCTGACCAACAGGTAGGTGCCCAAAGTCCTCCTATCCTGGCTTGAAGACTCAAGTCACAGTGACAGAGCTTCTCCTAGCTTCTGTCACCAGGAAACAAAGACAGGATGCCACCTGCAGTAAGGTCATGGGCAAGCCTGGCCCACAGGATGTACTCCACAGACACAGGGGTGTTTTCCTTCCCAAGCATGGGGTGTTCATGCCTTAAGAAGCTCACCCCCTGGGAAGAACCTCAACCTTCAGGACAGCCAGATAGAGCACCAGCCACACCCATTCTCCTGGCGCTCATTTCTCTTGGTTCTCCAGGTTCCCCATCTGTCACATGGGTTATAAGCCTTGCATCCCTGCCTCCCCCACACTCTGTAGACTAGCCTCCTTGGTCTCCTGTGATTTCATCAGAAATGGTCTCTGGCTGCACCCTGACTCACCATATCGAAGCCAACATTTCACAAGGTCCCTGGAAGCTGTTGGTTGACTACCCTGAGAAAGAGATACTATGGGAACTTAATGGAAGTCCCTCCGCTCAGTGCATGGGGTAACACCCACTTGCTCTCCTTTCTTCTACCCGCACATGGGTTCAGCTATCCCCTCAGCTAGGGTGTCTAGGAGCTCCCCCACCTCACTTATGAGTCTGTCAGTTCCCGTCTGTGCAAAGATACACACTGTATATTCAAACTAGGAGCAAGTGCCTACAACCTGCATACACCTCCTCCTTGTGGTGGCCCAGATCTGAACTTCCCTCGTCTCAGGCAGCTGGAGTCTCAGGGATCAGGATCCATCAAACCCCATTGAAAAAGCTGTCTCTAGCCGTGGCCAGGGAAGACTAGGCCACCCTTCTGCATCAGTCTCACGTCCAAAGAAAACAAAGCTCAGGTTTAGTCCCCCCCGGCAAGGGCTCTGTTCCTCCTTCCACGTCCCCCAGCCCACTCCCTACAGCTGCCACAGGCTTCTCCAGCACAGATGTCTGAGTTTGCCTCGATTACACTCCTACCTGGCACCAACCACTGGATCTCCTTGCCCTCTGGGGCTTAGCCCAACATCACCCCCACATCAGTCTGTCTTGCTCATAGGAAGGAGCCCAAGCCCTGGGGACAGAGACAGAGCAGCGGTTATGGTTATCCCCCAGCACCAAAAACAGCCCAGCCAAGTAAACATGAAGGGAGACATCTGGGGGCCTAGATGCGCCATAGTTTGCTGTAGACTTCTGGGAATTCTCCAGAACATTCTTTTCCTCTGTGTATCTATTTCCTGGGCCAAAAGAAACCTCCACACAGTTCTGAGGCAAGCAGGGTTACCCATGATAGCAATCGTCTGTGCTTCCAATTCTGATTTTACTGCTAAATTCTGACATCATTTCTAGATTTGGGGCCAAGAAGGAGGAGTGAGAGAGTTGGGGACGAGTTCTGGCTGTGGCTGCCGTGATACTCCATTAGCAGATGTCTCTGCTGCTCCCTGAGTCAAGGCGCATGTGGCGGGTACAGCTCCATCACACACCCTGCCTCTGGGAAAATGCAGGGTCCCCAGGCTGCATACTGGAAATCTCAAAGACAGATGTGCTAACACAGCAACATGGTACAGTCACTTCTCCCAGCAAAGGGGCTGTGCAGACCTGTTCATGTTAAGAGCCTGGGTTGGGCAGTTGATCTCATATCATCCACATAAGCTGAAATGCGATCACCAGAGGGAGGGGGGGAGAATGAATGAAGAAGAGGGGGACACATGGCCTCCGAAGCCAGTAGCTGGAGTGATGTGTGGGACAGGAATGGAATAAAGGTGGCCCATGGGTGCTAGAAAAAACAGGGGACTGGGCTATCTCCCAGAGCTGCAGAAGTCACAGCCCTGCACTGTGCACTAACACAGGTGTTCTAAGCCACTGACTGAATCTGGAACTGCTTGTTACAGCAGCCAGACAGCTCTCATACCTTCAGTTCTTCCATGAAAAGGAGATGGCAGGAGCTCTGACCTGGAAGTCTTTACAAAAGAAAACCCAACATCACCTAGAAAGGCTGCACTCTCAGGGACTGTAGTACGGCTGGGAAGGACATGTCTTCCTTTCTGGATAGCAAGTTTCTTCTTCCCTTTGACTCTGCCTGAAGCCCCTAACAGCTCTACTCCTCTGGCCTTGGTAGGTCTTTCCAGGTAGGTTAATTGCAGGCAGCCTGGTGGCTTGCCTCTGAGCCCCAGGCCACATGCAAAGGAGCTCAGACTCCAGGCCCTCCTGGAATCCCTGTCAAGGAGAAGCTGAATCTGTACCCCCTGCTTAGACAGGGAGAGAAGCCCAGCTTTTCTGGACACAAGCAGTGACACCCTCCAGTGCCTCCTGACTGGCCTTCCATCCCGCATGCATTGTCTCTGTCTACCTGGGCCTGGAGAAACACATCTTACTGACCAGCTGCCATCACCAAGGGAAATCTGTCCAGGGCCTCTTGGGCTCAGAACCTCAGCCAGCCAATAAGCCAAGGGCCAGGGTGAGCCAAGCGCCTGTGGCTGCTGGTTGTAACTTCTACATGTGACAGCCAAGGAGAAGCTACATGGGGACGTGTACAGATCTGAGCGCCAACTCCTGCAGAGTCCTGGGTGAGCAGCCTTAGTACTCAGAGCCTATGTCCTCCCCTGGAATATAAGAACACTGACATTGCTGCCTCCTGGCAGTGGTGGCACTTGCTTGGCACGTGGCATATCACACCCTGTGCAGGAGGGAAGACAGCTAGCTGAGACATGGAACAGAAAGTTCCCAACCTCAAAGGGAACAAGAGAAGCTACCAAGTGTCATCAACAAGTTCCAGAAAAGCCACAGTGGGGGCTGTACCAGCTGGAGCTTAGTAAAGCTTATCTTAGAAAGCTTCAAGAAAGAAGGCATGGGGGACCAGACCTGGGAGGAGCAGACAGATTAGGAGGCCAGAAGTAAGAGGAGATCTCAAGGGACAGTAACTGCTAGGACACATGCCTGGAAAGACACTGGATGTTTCCAGAATAGGGAAGCAAGCATGCGGGGAGGGGAGCACAGGAGAAGCAGCTGTGAAGGGAAGAGGCCAAGTCGGGCCTGGCTGGGGTGTCAGATGGGGGTTAAGTCCTGTAGCTGGTTAGAGAGTGCCCCCACTATCTTAGTTAGGGTGTCTATTGTGAATAAATGAGAACAGCAACTCTTCTAAAGGAAACATTTATTGGGGTGGTACTTACAGTTCAGAGGTTCACTCCATTATCATCACAGTGGGAGACAAGACAACACGCAGGCAGACGTGGTGCTGGAGCTGAGAGTCCTTACATCATGATCCAAAGGCAACAGGAAGTGATCTAAGACACTGGACGGTATCTTGAGCATATATAAGACCTCAAAGCCTGCCTCCACAGTGATATTCTTCCTCCAACAAGACCATACCTACTCCAACAAGGCCACACCTCCTAAGAGTGCCACTCCCTTTGGAGGTCCTTTTCCTTCAAACCACCACATCCACATTTAGACCCACAGTGTCCCAGAGTGAAGATTTGCTTGGAAACAGAGTGATGAGATAGGATGAGGACGTTCTGTGCTGGCTAGGCTTCATCCAGTCACTGTTAGTGGCAAAAGCGGTCTGGGGACAGACAAGCAACTAAGAAGCTCATGAAGATGGTGACACGGTGAGGGTGACACAGATACAAAGCAAGGAGATCACATCCCCTGGGAGCCGAGGTGGGGAGGAGCTGCCCCAAAACTTCGGGGGAGCTGGACTGCCCACGCTTCGATCTCGCACTTCTTCAGGGGCCACTGTGACTGATGATGCAGAGCCCTAGGCGACAGGAGACAGTCACAAAGCCCTCCATCCAGCCCAGGGCCACTGCCCATCAATAGACCCTTCACAAGCAAGCAAGGGCATGCTGGCCTCACGCCAGAGCCACCCACACCAGATGCCCTGCCCTTCAACCTCCAGTGGACAGCACTTCCTGCCCAACACTGGGCCCACAGACGCTCAGTCGGCCATTGGCCAGGGCCCAGGTCCAGCCTCTCTAGCCCCTTGGCTGTCCCAGTTTGGAGGTCATTCAGAGGTGACTAGGACATTAGCCTGTGTTGAGGAGGTTAACTCTATCATAGGTACCGGACCTCAGGAGGCCCCTGTACTGTGTGGCTATGAGGGCCTCGGATCACATGCCAGAGAAAATGAAGGTGAGTACATGGTTTAGTATAAAGGAAGCATACTAGATGGGTCCCACAGTGGTTCCTGGATGGTCCCTCACTGTTCTACGGAGCAGGAAGACGTCCTCCCTTAGGTGTTTTCTGAATAGGAAGAAGCAGAGGGCCGTTCACACAGGAGGCCTGGCCAGAGGCAAGCTTGCTCTGCTCCCCCAGGGCCTCATCCTCCATTATGTATAACCTGAGCAGAGGGGCTAGAATGCCTCATGGTCTCTGCTTTTGTTCCAGAGACCCAGATCCTGGCTCCAGAGGGTTCCCACCACTATCCAGAAAGCCAGTGTCCACTCTGATAGCAATGACTTCTGGTGGGGACAGGGAATGGAGATAGAATTGTCCACCATGAAACCCAGGTCACCTAGAACTAACTTGGGGCCAGTTTTTGTGTCCCACAAAGATCTGATGCCCCCATTCCCAGAGGATAATGCTATTGTAGACCAGAAGAGCAGGCAGGGCAGGAATGGTTCCAGAGTGTCAGGGGCTGAGATGGCGTTGAGGCATGAATGGAGAGCTACACACCATTCCCACCCCTCCCTGTCAACCTGCACTTGGTCCTGGCGCATCTGAGGAAACCCACTGGCCTGCCTGGCATGTCTGTGTCCCCTCAGCCTAGGCAGCAGGTCCCTGCTGCGTCTCAGTGCCACTCAGGTGTGTGATGGTGACTCCACCCCAACCCTGATAGAATAATAACTTCCCCATGTTTGGCTTCAGTGACATTGTTCCCAAGAAAAACTGGACATGGACAGGGTCACGTGCACAGTCAGGACATATCCAAATCAGATAAAGGGAAGAAAAGTGACAGTCAAAGGCAGGGGGAGCTGGGCTCTGCACTCAGGGTTACATTACTAAAGTGTCACCTTGAGGGGGAGGGCGCTGAAGTGTCACATGGGGGTGGGAATACATCCTAATTTTACAGGAGCAAACTGCATCAAGGAAGCCATACAGGAAGCGCTGTGGCTCAGAGTCTGAAACCTGCTAGACCTCCCCTGCAACCATACTCCCTGTCTCACACCCTGCTAATCTGTCTTGCTCTGTTGAACCTCTCAGCTCCCCATATTCGGTTTGAAGAGATAAGCCCTGTTCTGTGAGTCCCCAGAATACAACCCCTCCTGTCTGCCTCTGTGCCACTGTCACTGAGACCAGGAACTCCCCTCCCTGCTTCTCTGTCTCATGAAATTCACTTGAGTATCAAAGTCACACCCTCCCAGGTGGCTGTCCTATTCATCTCTACCCTCGCCCACGGGTGCTGGGGTCCCCACTCTCTGCTCCCCACTCCAGCGGGCCCATGCAGCATCCAGAAGGCACCTGGAGTGGCAATGTGGGGGGTCTCTGTGCATCAGAAAGGACAGCTGGGAGTATATCCAAGCACTCAGGCTGCAGGGGTCACTTACAGAGTACACCCCAACAAGTCCTGCCCAGGGCCTTCCAAACTGCTGCCTGCATGAGGCCAGGTCTGGCGAGCTCACTCGTTATCAGGAAACCTCATCTGCACCCAGAGTGAACACTTGGACATCATCTTCAGGGGAACAGCCCCCACACCAGCTCAGGGTGCCCTGCCAAGGCCTCGAAAACCTGCAGAGAGTTTCTCCCTTTCAGAGAGAGAAACCCAGCTATTCCTCTGAGCTGCTCTTCTGTTCACCTTGCATCCATCCATCCATCCATCCATCCATCATCTGTCCATCTGCTCATAAATCAATCCATCTGTCTATTTCCTTGGCCTATATGTTTAGGGCACCTCGTTCTCTCGTTCTTGTCATCCCACTTAGATCTCACTGCGAGAAGTTCATTTTACAGACAGGAACACTGAGGCACATGAAGGTGGTCTTTGCAATTCAGTCAGCAGGTATCAAATCCTCCTACTTCTAAAGGACCAGTGTTTGAGGGAGGAGCCAAAGATGACCCCGCCTTCCCCTCCAGTCTTCTTCCTGCACCTGCTCCTATTAAAGGGGCCAAACCACCTCGGAGAGACTGAGAGGACCCAAGGGGAGATGCACAGCAGCCTGTAACTGCATCCTCCAGCTGGGCGACAGTCCAGCCCTTTGCTCTGGCTCCAGGACTCACTTTCTCTGAGGGACAGGAGTGTGACTCTCCATGTTCCTATTTCTAGACAACAGCTTCCCCAACTCCATAGAGCCAGCATCAAACCTGTGGAAGGGTACCAGCCTGAGGGCTGAGCCACTGTACTGCCACCCTTGGGGGACCTGGTGCAGCCTAAGAGAGTGACCAGAGTGTCCTTGCTTGACAATAGAGTCCCTGGTGCATGTCTTCACCTAAGAACTTTGCTTCTTTTTTTTTTAAAAATAAAAACTAAACAAACAAAAACACCTCAGTTCCCTCTAAATCCAACAGAACTAGATATTTGAACTAGATGGGCACCTGTTCCAATGACCAGAGCATGCTGTCCAGTCAGCCATACCAGATGGACCCCAAGGACAGCCCAGGTCCCAAGGATCCACTCTCTCTCTCCTTTCCAATGTAATTAAAGCACACAGGAGACTGAGAGCCAGGGGGTGAATCACGCCCTTCTTGACAAGAGCTCTGGGCTCAGTGACTCAGAGCAAAAGTCCTTCGTGAAAGCTGGGCTAGCGGGGGTGGAGCAGTGGACAGTCTCTCCTCCTCCTGCTAGCCTCCTCTGAGCTACAAGAGAACCCGCTGTGAAGGGAGCTTTGGTGAGCACTGTGCATCTGCCCTCAAGGTTCAGCGTTTCCAACACAGCCCCACTAGGTCCCCTGCATCCACCTGGCTGTCACTGAGAGACAAGGGTTAGGAGAAGAGCAGAGCCTGGCTCCAACACCAGGGACTACACCGAGGCAGCCTGGCTTAGTGGAAAAGGAACAGGCTTTAGAGCCAGACTGCCTGGGTTTGAATCCCAGCCTGCCGCTTGCGCTTCTGGCCTTCCAGAACCTGCCACAACTAGGTGGCCACTACTGGATATTGGCCACACAAGCAGGATGGCATTGGTGGCAGAAATAGATAGCCCAAGTGGTACCCGTGGAGTCCTCACTGTTATTCCCTGGCTCCCACCATGGACCACGTGGTATACACCTATATGAAGAGGACTGTCCTTCAAACAACAGCCACCACCAGAATGGCATACCGCCTAGCCTTGATCTTGGAATGTGCTTTTCCACAGCCCCCAGTGACCCTGGGACACAAGGCTTCCTTCATGTACCTCCTTCCAAGGCAGGAAGGCGAAGACAGAGGGGGAGAATTAGCATGGAAGTGGCAAACAAGTACTTGACACCAGGAACTGGTGAGCAGTGTGGAGACCCACCCATGGCAGTGTGACATCTTGTGATTGTACCGATTCCTAGATAAGATATTTGTCCTTCCCACTCCCTCACAGACCCTCTGGGATCCTCCCCACAACCCCAACACCCTGCCTGCTCACAGTCAGTTAATTGGGAGTCCTCTCAAGGCCCAGGAACACCTTTACCCCTGAGCCAGAGCTGCTTCACGTTGAAGCTCAGGGTCATAATTCACTCCTCACTGGGATCTAAAGGAAACCATGACCCAGCCACCTACTCGCTAGAGTAGGGGCTACAGACTGCTGCACCCCAGGTTGGCAGCCAAACTCCCTCGGCTGCTTCACCTTGGCTGCTAGGCTGTTCCTCGTGTTTTATTTTCTTTTTAGTTGTTTGGATTTTTTTTTATTATTATTATCGTTTTCCTGAGACAGAATCACTGCGAGCCTTAATCTTCACTGCCAACTAGACTAGATTTAGAATCGCCTACAAGACAACCTCCGGGCTCATCTGTGGGGTTGTTTCCGGACTGGGTTAAATGAAGAGGGGCGATACTATTGCTCAGATGGAGGACCTGGACAGAGTGAAAAGAGAACAGCTGAATGCCAGCAGGCAGCTCCCCACCCCAGCTGATCGACTGTGTACCCGCAATCTCCTGCCATAGCTCCAGCCACTCACCGCCACAGCCTCCTAACCACGATGGACCACACCCTCGGACCATGAGCCAGGGCAAGTCCTGCCTTCTCAAGTAGCTTTGGCCAGGTAGTTTATCAAAACCCTGAGAAAAGTAACTAATACAGTCTCACTCTGTAGCTCAGGCTAGCCTCACACTTGTGACAATCCTTCTTCCTCGGCCTCTTGGGTGCTGGAATTGGTGTGCGCTGCCACGCCTAGTGTCCTTTACTGTTCATCCTGCCACAATGTGCACTTTATACTAATGCTCACAACTCATTATTTTAGGCGCTCTCTCTCTCTCTCTCTCTCTCTCTCTCTCTCTCTCTCACACACACACACACACACACACACATACATTTTGAGGTAGGCAGTTATGAATATGTGATAGCCCATTTCATCACTAAGTGATGTTTGAACAACAACACAGTTTAAAGGCCTTCTCATGTTATAACATGAGTAAACTAGCTGAAGCAGGACAGTAAAGGGAAGTAGTCCTTGAGGTCATCACAAAGGTCAGAAACAACGCCATCTATGGCCTTTGGGGGAGGATGCCAGAGGCTGCCTGTGCCCATTGCCTTGTCTGGTCTGTGCCCTCCATGTTCCTGGCCTGCTCTGCTCAAGGCCTGCATTTCTGCCCTTCCTCTCAGTACAGCTGTGAAAGTCTCAGCAGGCCCTGCCCATTGGAAATCAGGACCCCAGGGATCGTTAGCAGAGATGGAGCTTAGAGGCGGGTGTGTGGATAGGGTGGAGAACATGGACGAAGGGGAGTGGCAGGTGAGCTATCCCTCCAGAGGCTGCTGCCCGTTCTTGCCGTCACAGAATCCTTCTTGTAAGTCAGTCAGCAGCATTCACCCAGGGGTCCCTGAAGAGCCCTGGTGGAAGTGGAGGCAGCCGTCTCAAGGAGCTAAGGCAGAGCTGGGGGGGGGGGGCAGATTTGTACCGTAGACAGCATCTCAGTGGGATCCAGAAGAAGGAAATGAACACAGGAAGGATTTGGCCATGCTGCATTGTGCTCAGGAGGGAGGGAGGTAAAGAGGGGAGGAGGATGGAGGGAGAAGGAGAAGGAGAAAGAAAGGGAGGTAAGGAGGGGGGAAAAGGGAGGGGACTCTCTCTGCACAGTCAAGGGTGGCTCAAAGATGAGTGGAGTACAAACCCAGCTCGTCTGTGTCTTCATCATCTCATCCTCAGGCCTAGGTGCCCATGTCTGTCTGTCTCCGCCCCTGAGGACAGGGCTAGGCAGCTGGTTCCAACCCAACCTGTCTGATGTCTCTGTATGACACACAGTTTAAGAGTTCTAGGCCTGCTTCAGGTGAAGTCAGAGCAAGTCGGTGGTTCTAACTTCTTTATTCTCCCCAACAAATGGCCACCACCCCTCAAGCCCCATTGATGAGAAATCCAGCAGTCCTTCCTGGCCCTGGCTGCAGGTCATCTGCCAATATCACTCATGCTACACATAAATGCCAACTTGGCCTTGGCTGAGATCCCATGTCTCTCTCTCTCTCTCTCTCTCTCTCTCTCTCTCTCTCTCTCTCTCTCTCACACACACACACACACACACACACAGGCCAGCACTCCTCACTAGGCTCCTCCTGCCCGGCCTCCACGTCTTAATGCTTCTGCCCACCAGTCGGAAAGTCCCCACAGAACTGAGGGACCCCGGGGAGCTAAGTAGCACAAGGCCTGGTCTCCCACTCCCAACTCCTTCTACTCCACCCCTTCCCAGCTTCCACAAACACCGGATGGTGACCCAGAACCAAGCTCTCCAGGGTCAGCAAAGCCTTGACCAACTCCATCAGTCACGGCCCACCCTCCCTCGTGCTAACAGCGGCGTGTGCAAATGTGTGGATGTTTGTATTTCTCAATCCCCGAGTAGCCGTCTGGCTAATGTCAGCTGTCGCTCCAGCCATCTGGATATAGAGTCAGAAAGCTTCAGCCTCAAAAGAAAACGTCAAGTGTGAATCTTCCCAGCAGGTAACCTCACAGCCCTGTCATCCATCCTTCCTACACAGTAAAACACCTCCTCTCCCAGGAGACCCATCTCTAAAACCACACCTCTGCCTGGTGGCAGGCACACCCACCTCTTTTGCTGAGCCACAGTCCAGTGGGAACAAGAAAAACCACCCCTCGTTCGAGCCACTACCATGTGTGGGAAGGAGCTCCCTGAAGCTGAGTCTCCCAAAACCCTCCAGCAAAATTTGTTATTGGCTTAATTCTCACGCCTATGGCAAGAATCTATTTTTAACAAATGTATACATTTCCCCCATGACAACTGAGTAGCCGGATGCCACAGCTCAACCATCTGAAGGAACAGGAGACATGCAAAGGTTTAGCAGGGATGGAGGCCAAGGGTGGGCAGCTAGACACAGCACCAGCTGATCCCTGGCCTCTCAGGCAATGCCAAGCCTCCATAACTGTTCCCATTTCTGTTTTCAAGAGAAGCTAGAGCTGGGGCTGGGGAGATGGTTCAGTGGGTAAACGCACTTGAGGCAGAAACCTGATGACCTGAGTATGGATCTCAGCATTCATGTAAAGAACTGTGTGTGGCTGTACACACCTATAACCCCAACCCTGGGGAGATGGCAGAGGCAGGAGCATCCCTGGGGCTTATTGGCTACCAGTCTAGCTAAACAAACAAACAAACAAACAAACAAATAAAGCAAGCTCCAGGTCCAGGGAGATGCTGTCTCATGGGAATAGACAGAGATTGACAGAGAACATCCAGCATCTTTCTCTGGTCTCTGCATTTATATGGGTGTGTACACACAGATACACACCACATACAACGAGGCGGGCATCAGAGCCCATTTTGGGAAATATTGCTATGTAGATCTGTTGACACAAATCAGAGGCTCCAACCTGATCCTTCGGCCATAAAAACCCAAGCTAGCTCCACTTAGAAGGGACCTTGCTGATGAAGTGCAGGAGGTGGCCCATCATTCCCGAGTGTGGAGCCAATGATCTGTCTCCTGCACACAGCCAATCAGTTGCAGCACAAGCTAAACACCAAACACACCTCTCACCAACCGCTCAGCAATGGGAACAACCAGGTGGCAAGTTAACAACCTGTGGCTTTTCCACACGTGGCTAAGGAACAAACGAAGGAAGCAGAGACTATGGCTGAGATGAACCTCAAACGCAGTCAGAGAAGAAGTCTCCAACGGTGCACATTTTCCACAAAGTGACAAGCCCTGAGTCACTAGTTGTCGGGGACACACAGAGACATGGGGGACAACACAGCTGATCTGTGTTTCCCTATGGCAGTGCTAAACACAATTGTTTATCAGCCGTCAAGGCACTGTACCCCTAAAGCTTCCCTCCAGGAGGAGGCTGTTCAGTAGACCTGGCAGGGAAGAAGAGTGGTCTAGCCCTGAGAAGGGGCACCACTGAGAACAGCTCAGAGCAGCCACTCTCAACCTTCCTAATGCTGCAACCCTTTAGACCTCTTAATACAGTTCCTAATATCATGGTGACCCCACAACAGTAAAATTATTTTTGTTGCTACTTCATAACTATAATTTTGCTACTGTTATGAATCATAATGTAAATATCTGCTTGCAGGATGGTCTTAGGCGACCCCTCTGAAGGGGTCACAACTCCCAGGTTGAGAACTCTGTCTTCGACTCCCCAACATCGAGCAAGGGCTTGGGATGCACCAGCCGCTGGACTCTAGGTGGGTTCTTTTAATCCTCCTCAGAACCCATGGGGTCGAGTCAAGTCACATCTTTGGGACAAAGCAAGAGCTAAAGAGGAGAAATGCATTCCCAAACAGCAGCAGCCAGCAGGAAGCCTGACAGGTGTGTCTGCATGCTTGTGTTATGCAGGAGACTCTACCAGGCCCGAGGCATCCTTGGCAAACAGCCCCATGCCACCTGCAGCCCACTAAGGTGGGACACCAGAGGAATACAGTCCGGTAACCAGAGAGAATCCTGCAGGGTCATGGCCGCTGCCCCCACCTCTCCTTATCTAAGCTTTTTGTCCCATGGGTAGCTGGGTACTTATTATGCAGCTATTCGCCTACTCCAGAGGTGATGGTTACTCCCTTCTGTGTCCCCCCAACTATCCAGGGTCCAGCACAAGGCAGGTACTCTGTGAGTGCTTGCAGGAAAAAGCATTACTACCCAGCTGTGCACCTGGAATCCTTAGGGATTTAGGGTAACCTGGCCTCCAGGGCTCCATGCAAACTGAAGCTCAGCATCCTGACACTTTAAAAATGGAGACAGAAAGGTTAATTTCCTGTAAGCACTGAACCATGAGCCGAGTCATAGCAGGAAGCTGGGTGTTTTGTCTCTGGATAGCGGGAATCATCCCAGACGACCGTGACCTTTCTCCAGCAACAACACTGACTTAAATTCCCCCGGGACAGGCAAGCATGTGCAGCCGTGTGTGTTTGCAAACATATAAATAAGGAGCATGAGGGGCAGAGGAGGCTCCTGGAGTGTCAGCTGCCCAAGGCAGGCTGTGGAGAGCCTCTCCCAGCTTGGTTCCCTGTGCACACCTCCCCCAGGCTAATCTTAAACTGTCTGTGGGACAGAGACATTCCCGTTCACCCAAGTTATTTCTTAATCTCTCAGACTTTCATGTAGAAGGGGCTTCTAGCCATGCAGCCAACGCTATGGGCATTCACCTATCACAGGTGAGCTAGGAATTAGTGAGACCCGTGTCCTCTCACACACACACCTTCCCACAGAAGCTCACAGAAAGAAGGAAGCCTCACCCACGTGCTGGCAGTGGGCTGGGCACCTCTGCCTCCACCGGATGCTCCACACCAAGTGGGGTTGCCATCCACCCAATAGTGCAGGGTGTCTGGAAACACGAGTGCGGAGTGGGGCAGGGGGAGGTTGGCAATAGCGAACTCAAACATGGGCTTTGAAGGGGAGACATCGGCGCTCTCTCTGCTTGTTTCTTCACTGCGGATTGAGAGAAGCATGATTTTTCCGCACGGGGGTTGTGAAGAACAGGAAGACTCATCTGGGGAAACTTTTGGGGGGCCACTATGCAGACAGTGTGTCTCACGGCTGCTACAACTGAATGCCACTTCAGCTCTTCTCCCTGCAACTGTCCCCCAACCTCTGGGGCAACAGCGTGCATTGCTGCCTAAGGAAGCACTTCAGTGGGCGGTTCACACAGCACACTTCTACAGCCCACAGCTAAAGAGTCTGAAGTTAGAGCCTGGGTATACTTCATCCTGAGGCTTCTCTCCTTGGCTTGGAGGTGACATCACTTCCTGTTCTCATATGGCCCTCCCTCTGCAAGTGTCTGAGCCTACCTCTTCTTCTTATAAGGACAGAGATCGTTTGGATTAGGATTACCCCAGTGACTTTATTTTAGTTAGTCAACTCTGTAAAGACCTCGTCTCCAAGTCCATCACATGCTGAAGTCCTGGGGTCAGACTTGTAGACTGGGGGCACCCAGCTCTGCCCATAATTTCTGGTACACAGTGACTCAGCTGAACAATGAAGGGGATGAGCAGATTGCCAGTTGCTGTCTAACAGTTCAACTCAACTTCAGATTATGCTTCCAGGAAGCTGCAGAGGGCACGGGTGACACTTACACGTCATGGTCCCCTAGATGACTTATATCAAAAGAGGAACTTAGCTCGGTGCCCGGAGAAAGAGAGCCGAGGAAACTACAGTTAGGAAGACAGATGAAACAAAATTAAAGATGAGCCACAGGTCACAGCGAGAGAGAAGGAGAACTGGAAGAGAGTAGAGACTTCAAAGTCTGAGGGGAAGGAGGCTGATTGGGTGTGGGAGCAGAGGCTATGGGGTCTCTAGGGTGGTAGGCACAGGATGCTGGGAGCCTCCACAGTGGACATTCCTAGAACGTGACTCAGGAGGCACCATTCCTCAGAAACCAGCCCATCGTCTCCAGGCTCAGAGCAAGACTCAAGTCTGCACTAAAAATCGTGTCCTATTGATATGACCCACAGATACTCTGCTTTCCGTGTGTTCACCGCCCACTGCCTTCATTATCCCCAGGTCTCTGTTTAGAGGTCCCTCCATACACCACCTCCCCAAGGGAAGCCACAGCAATTGGGCATCTGGCACTCAGTATGATCGCCATTGCCTTTGGCAGCTCTGTCATGGTTGGGTCCCCAGTCCCTTCTATCCCAGGCATAGACTGCCAGTTAATGTCTTTTTAATTTGTGTGTTCAGGGGAACACATGCCACAGACGACAGCTTGCAGGAGCAAGTTCTCTCCTTCCATCATGTGTGTGGGTCCCAGGAATCACACTCAGCTCCTTGAGTTTGATAGCAAGCGTCTTAACCCATTCTGCCATCATGCAAGTGATATCCTGAATTTGTGGGCTGTGGAGACTCACCTCAGGGCAGTGGGGAATCTCAAGCTCTCCACGGTGTCCTGAAAGCCTCGGAGGGGGTAACAATCCCCTAACCTCCTGAACCTGAGGGCTAGCGGCTGGCACCTACATCCAGAATGGCGGAGAGCCATGCATGAACTGTGTCCTGAGCCGCATTTCGTCCTTCCCTGAGAGGACATCTCAGCACTCAGACTTCACTGTCAGCCCTCACAGCTAATAATAAGAGTTGACATTTGCTAAGACACTTATCTCGTATTCCTCCTTTCATCCAGTCCACGCAAAGGTGCTGGAAAGTTAGATGACTTGCTTGGGGCCACCTTGCTGGTACGTGTGAGAACTTAAGAGCCAGCACTCCCAAGCACACACCAAGACTTGTATTTGTATTGTACTGACTTGGCTTGTATTTTCAGAAGTAACCCATCCACACTGCACTGATGCACTCAGCAAAAGCACTCAAGTCTTTTTGTGCCTTCTTATAACACATTGTCAGGGATACAAGAGATACTCAACAAATGCATGCTATCTGGATGGATGGATGGATGGATGGATGGATGGCTAAAAGGAAGGAGGGAGGGGAAAAGAGAAGAAAGAAGGGAAGAGGAAGGAAAGAGAGAGGGAAGATGGACTGAAGGAAGGAATGGGGAAAATGATGCATGGAATGATGGATGGGCAGGTGGATGGGTGCACAGGTGGCTGGTGCTGATGGAAGAGTGTACGGTAGGATGGGTGAGTGGGTACCAGCTTCCTCTCTTGCCACTCTGGGGGAAACAGATGTGCAGACGCAGGGCCTGCAGCAAGTCCCTGGTGAGAGACACCATGGACATCACCAAGAGAAAAGGAGGCTCCTCCAAAAATGGGCTGCAGGAGATACAGGGAGTCCCCTGAGAGGAAGCAAAGCATGAGAAAGGAGAGAGCCCGGCACCTTCTCGTCTGCCATGATCTCATCTGACTCCCTGCCCCACTCTGAGCTCCTCTGGGTCAAGCGCCCTTACATCTCTATCTGACAGGCAGGAAGCCAGCTTCCTCAGGAGAGTCAACCAGAGATCAGAATGGGAACACAAGGAAAGAACCAGAACACACAAGCAGAATGCCTGCTGCACCCCAGGCACCCACAGACCACCCTCCGTGGCCTTTACCACCATCAGGCCTGGTGCTCTCAGATGGCAACCTGCCTGCCGTCACTCATTCTGGGGCTGGCAGAGGCTGGTTTGAACCCCAGGAACTTACTCAAAACCCCATACCTCCCACAGTGGGAAGGAGAACAAAGAATTAGAGCCAAGGGGACAGCCACTCCTCCTTCACCTCCATCCCCAGGTCTGGTTCTTCATTATGGATGTTATGGAAGAATTTGCCAAGCTGGCCAAGGTGGGAGCCTCAACGAGGCCAATTCACAAGGCCCTCAGCCTTGCACTCTGTATGTAATTCACAAGGTCTCCAGGCCCCGCACTCTATATATAATTCACAAGGTCCCCAGGCCCCACAATCTGTATATAATTCACAAGGTCCCCAGGGCCCACAATCTGTATATAATTCACAAGGTCCCCGGGGCCCACAATCTGTATATAATTCACAAGGTCCCCGGGGCCCACAATCTATATATAATTCAAAAGGTGCCCAGCCCCGCACTCTGTATATAATGTCTTTCCTTGTTCTTTTTTTTGTGTGTGTGAGTCACCAAGGGCTCACTCTGTAGCCTGTGCTGGCACCAAATTCATGGCAATCCTCCTGCCTTCATCTCTCTAGTGCTAGGATTACAGATATATAGTATCGTGTGTGTGCAGCCATGTCAGGTTTTTAACAATTAATCAAAATCCATTAAACACTCACTCCTGCATCTCACAGCCTTGAAGCCTGTTCTGCACTTGCACGATGCCACAGAATGCACAGAGAGCAGGGTCATTCTCTCTTCTCACCAATCCCACAAGTCAAGGCCAGGAAGGGACTGGAACGTCCATTGCTATTGCTAATGTAAAATCCTAAGTTTGGTTGCTTTTTAATAAATAACATGAAATGGATCCCCAATGGGACTGAGCCATCTCCCCTGGGTATTTGCCCACAAGACATACACAGGAAGGCTCATGGTGGCTGCGTTTGTAACAGCCCAGGCATGCCTGGCAATAGTGCATGTGCTTACCATGAGCAAATGGGAAAATAAAGGAGATACATGTCTATGGGTCCACGTCATGGCATAATCCAGACAAGGAGCATATGCTACATACTACGCAAATCCCAGGTGAGGCCAACAAGAAGTGGATTCCTGGGAAGGTGACGGGGTGGGCAAGAGGGGCTGTGGGGTGTCACATTCGTTCTGTTGAAGTGACAGTTACAGAGCACATGCTTATGCCAACACTCAGCCCCACTTTATGCTGTGAGAGTAGGCAACCTGTTGTATTTCCCAGAAACCCCCTCAAAAAAAGCCCCAAAACAAAAATAACAAAAGAACTGCCTCTTTTTCAAAGCTGCTAAGGCTAGTACATTGCTCTGGAGGATGCGGTGTGACCCCAAAATTCAATGAGCCGTACCTAGCTCACAGCAAGGAGCAGTTCGTATTTTCCTCTGGGGTGACTGGCCTCTTTGCAGCTTAATATCTCTCAAGATCACAGAGAGCTAACCAAGATACAAGGTCAGGGCCCTGGAAAAGCTTCCGGGCTCTGCTCCAGCTCTGCCTTGGGTCCTGTCCTGAAGAGATTGCACAGTCGGCTGAGCTGGCATGGGACTGGGGGGCAAGGGTTAGTACAGTACAGGGATTCCCAAGCCAGGCTTACAGTAGAATCTTTTGCAAAAGTCGACTTACAAAATGCATAGAAATCCTGCTTCCCCATTGTGCAAAGTGATTTAATATCAGTCTCTGTATGTGAAGAGGTCTGGAACCCAAGGCCTCATGCATTCTAGGCATGCTTTCCCCCACTCGAGCCAGGCCCCAAGCTCTCTCCCAGTGTGCAGACCAGCAGCCCACTGCTAAAGAAAAGATCTCTGGGGCCAGTGACTTGGAGAGACCGGGTGCTGGACAATAGCCTCTCTCGCTCTATAGAAGTTTTCTCCCTTGCACGTGATCCTCAGACCTTTCACAAGGGTAACCGCCTTGCCATGCAGAGCTACTACCCAGAAGATCCAAGACAAGCCAAGGCCTGCACAGGGGATTTGGGCAGCCTCTGTCCATCCTGACTGGGTACTGCACAAGGGCACAGACAGGCCAAATCTTTTCTGCAAATCTCTTAGGAAAGGAGGGTGGCTCCGCCACTGAGGGTCCCCTCCTTTCTGGTGCCTGGAGAGACCTCAGCCACAGGCTGAAGCCATAGGCCTGTAGCAGGCCTAGCCACACTAACAGTCAAAGCTTGGACAGGGAGCCCTTGCCTCAGCTGCCCTGAGGTCCACAGGAAGCTAGGTCTCCACCCATGTCCACATCAGTTTCTTGCCAGGACACCCCAGAAGGGGACTATGGATCATTGGATCCTGTGGAGATATACTCTGCTACAAGGAAGAACACTACTCCTGTACCCCAAGACACTCTGACCTTCCTCCAGTGCAGGGCGACCTGGGTGACTCACTTCACCTCTCTGAGGCTGCTTCCTCACTCACACAGAAGAAAGGGGGGAAAACCGTACTGAGCAGGGGAGGCTATGGTGCTGCCAAACATCACCCGATCTCTCCCAAGCATTGGCACCAGGCACCATCATAGGTCTCCGGGTTAGATATAGAAGCCTTGGGCTGCTGAGAAGGCTGGAGCAGGAGCTATGAAGAGAGGGTCTGAGAGGATCCCACCATCATTAGGTCTGTAAGCACTGGCCTCTTCTTGTGGAGTACAAAGACATCAAGGAATCTGACAGGGACTCAGCCTGGGTCAGAGCCAGGAAGACCCTGAGGATACAGATGAAAGGGCCTGGGAGAGGCTACAGTGGTGAACAGAACAGGCCCCATGTCCTGTTGCAGAAGCAGCTTACAGAAGCAACCCAAGCAGGCAAAGACAGTTTCCAAGCAAAGACAGGGTAAAAGCCATCTCCCCATTCACAACCATGCACAAGCTCAGGCACATGAATATCCTCATACGCAGTCTATCACCCACACCGATTCACAAGTATGCACACACCAAGGCTCATGAATATCCTCACACACAAGCTCTCACCCGCACCAATAGGCTAACACGTACTCCCTTACACACACATGCATGCTGACACAGATGCACTCATTATGCCCATACTGACACCTTCACACACGCACACTCACACCAACATGAACACACACTTCCTCATACACAATCAGGCTGACACGCACACACTCATGCACGCACGCACGCACACAAACACAAGCTCCTGCTCTCAGCTTTGCAGCTGCCCCGCCAAACTGTCCTCCCTGGCTGTTTACAGAACAGTTGTCAGCACCCACCCTCAGCTGCTTCCCTCAGATGGAAAATGCTGAAAAGACTGAGAGCTGAGTCCGGGAAGGAATCCTGCCTGCACAGCTGAGAAGGCACGGAGCTGAGCCCTGGTCCCTCATGGCCTTCACCCCTTGGGCATCCGTCTCCTGCTACACTAAGGAGGAGAAACACCCCTGAGCATAAGCCCACAGGGAATGGCGTGAGAGCTGGGCCAGAAATTGAGCACAGCTATGGGCTGCGTCTCCTTTTCTGGATGAATTTGCTACGGAAGAAACTTCCAGACTGCTCGGAAGTAAGCGAGGAAGGTCAAGCGCAGGGTCTTCCGGAATGCACCCTGGGGACCATGAGCAGGCCTTCCAGGCACAGCACTGCCTTTGTCTAGCTCTGAAAGGCTCTGGTGAAGGGGAGGAGGAGAGAACACAGGGGCCGTCCAACTTCAGAGCAGTCCAGGCCCTGAGACTCATCCAGGCCTGGAAATGCTTAGTCTTCCTCAACCTCAGTTTCCCCACCATACAGAGGAAGCTCCAAGAATCAGATGTCTCAAGAAACAGAACCAAGCAGAGTCCTTTCGGGGACTCCAGATCCTGTCTTGCCAAAGCACTGACCCGGCTGCTCCGCACTGGGAGATTGGCCCCTATGTACATGCTGCCTCAGAAATCTTGCCATTCTCCTTAGCCCAGGGCTTACCACCTCCAGCTCCACAGGTGTCACTAAGGAAGGTGGCCCTAGGAAAGCACGGGACACACCTCTGCCCCACAGTGGTCACCCTTTGTGAATTCAGATCCACAGGCCTCCAGTGTTCCTGTCAATATTCCCTGTCTACCTCCCAGGTACCCTGTCCTGATCCGCTCTGTCTGAGTTATATTAACATCAACCTCAAAACAGAACACGGGGACCACTCTATCCATCTCTGCACCCATGCGTGTTCATCCAGCAAAGGGATGCTGGAGGATGCATGAGAGACCTTGTTAGTGGAAGACTGAACCCCAGAAACACACCATGGGCATGGTCAGGCTGCCAATGGCACCTCCATATAATTGTACCCACCCCTTTCCACTTTTCCAGAAGCTACCAGGACTTGAGGGTGGATGAGACACACAGCCCTGACTGGAATCATCAGTCAGACACCCGCTCTGGACCACACAAGCCAGTCACCAAGATGCTTCCACTCGGCCTCAACCCAAAGTGCTGGGTTAGAGCAGACAAAGCTGTCCTCCCCCTGCCCACCACCCACTGCTCCTACAGGGAAGAGGAGAAGAGTGGACACGGCCCACAGGCAGCAGAGCTCTGTGCAAGGTCACCCCCAAATCTAGTTTAAGAACTAACTGGTCAGTACCCCTGACAGGATGGGTTCTAGCAGAAGGGAATCTGAAAGAAAACAAGGTAGAAATGAGACAAGAATCTGGGTGCGTTGGTGCGCACCTGCCATCCCAGCCCTCGGGAGGATCGAGAGTTCTAGGCCGGTCTGACCCACAAGGCAAGACCCTGTCTCAATAAAATAAAAGTAATGAAATGGGACAAACAAGGTCCCTTCACTGTCTGCTTCAGCCTGAGTCCCACTTTGCCGGCAGGGTCACGGTATATGAAACAGGTGAACCCCCTGGGTTCCCATTGGTCGGAACCAGGTCTCTCGAATGCAAAACCTCCATGTATCTTCCCAGCAGAATGACCACCACACCACCACAGATGCTATACTACTTCAGGTTAAGAACAAAAGCGTCCAGTGAGCAATGAGTCATTCTGGCTTTTGTGTGTAGTGCTGGGAATGTAAGCCTCAGGCATCCACTGAGACACACCCCAGCCCAGACTTCTGCTGGTTTCTGCAGTTGGAGTCCTGCACTAGGCCCTGACCTCTTGACCTCCGCCTAGGAAAGACTCCCAACAGCCTTCAGGATCTTCTTGCTTGGTCTGTGCCCGATGGGCAGGCCCTCCGCCCCAGTCCTGCAGGTCTCCACTCTCTCCCCTCATCTGAGGGAGAAGAAAAACTCAGAGGGGACCTGTTGTCTCCCAAACACACAGGACGTGTGCCACTCGCACTCCCAGCTATACAGGTTGGCCATGAGGTACGTGTTAAGGTAAGGACGCAGCGAGTGTCTAGTCTTTGACAGCTGGCTCAATAAGCATCCTGCGCTACCTGGCTGGGCTAAGAGAAAGGAAGTCTCCCTACCCTGCAACCTCCGTACAACACCTAGAAAGGATGCTAAGACGAATAACGCCTGAAGAGAAGGGGAGAGGGACATAGAGGGTGAGAGAGAACCAGATAAGACCCATCTCCTCTCCCAACACATCTACTGGGACCCTGCCATCCTGGTCACTAGAGGACTGGAGGATTTCCTGTGTAGTTCTCAGTTGTCTCTTGTGTTATTTTAGTTTGTTTCAATGTGTGTGCGTGCACGCATATGTGTGCATGCATGTGTACATGCATGTGTGCATGTATGTGTATGTGTGCGTGCATGTGAGTGTCTCTATGTTTGTGGTATATGCATACGTGTGTGTACATGTGTGTATTATATGAGTGTCTCTATGTTTGTGGTATATGCATATGTGTGTGTACATGTGTGTATTATATGAGTGTCTCTATGTTTGTGGTATATGCATACACATGTGTATATTATATGAGTGTCTCTATGTTTGTGGTATATGCATACACATGTGTATATTATATGAGTGTCTCTATGTTTGTGGTATATGCATACATGTGTGTGTATATATGAGTGTCTCTATGTTTGTGGTATATGCATACATGTGTGTGTATATATGAGTGTCTCTATGATTGTGGTATATGCATACATGTGCATGTATATATGAGTGTCTATATGTTTGTGGTATATGCACACATGTGTTTGTGGGTGCACACGAGAGCATTTGCAGAGATCAAAAAAAGTAAGGGGTACAGTTCTGTCACTTTTTGCCTTATTTCTTTGAGATAGAGAGGTCTCTCACTGAACCTGGAGTTTGCTTTCTGTCAGCCAGGCTGGCAGCCACACCCCCACAACAATGAGGTTATAGCTAGAAAGCTACACAGCCCCTCCTGGCTTTTTAAAAACCCCTCTGCTGGAAATTTAAACTCAGGCTGTCATACTTGGCCAGCAGGCGTTCTTACACCGAGCCATCTCCCCCGTCCTGACTCTCGGGTTTTAACCATCTGACACAGATGAGAACATGATGGCAAAAGAGGAAAGCAATGTCAGGATTTGCTTCGGCCATTTATCCCCAGCGCTGAGAGAGCCCACAGGTGTCTCTTGAACAACTGAAGAAATAAATGAGAACAAGTAAGTGTATGGTGTGCCGTTCGGGCATCAAGTTCCATTTATGAATGGAGGCTGGACAGCCCAAGGCACACTCGTCTCAGAAAGTGAGTTTGGGGGATACCCAACTGTGGGGCTTTCCCTGTCTGCATCTGCCATCCGTGTCTCAGGCAGCTCTCAGGACAGGATCATAGAGGACAGAACCATCACCACCTAAACCATGGGCTCTGCTCCAACTTGAGCTCTGTCTGCTTTGGAAGGTATTTTCCATTCTGAATTCAACACGCCATAAGTGAGCACCAGCTGTGTGCTGTTGCCCAAGGCTCTGGTGGGCACCTTGACCACTAACGGAACCCCTAAAAGTGCACGAGCACCCACTTCCCAAAGGAGCTTAAGGAGTACTGAGGTCATCACCAATGGCAGAGTTAACATCGAAAGGGAGGTGGAGGCAGGGTGAAGTTCATGGCCATACGACATAGTGAGACCCTGTCCCTAAATAAATAAATAATACAAAAGATTTTTTTTTCTTTAAAAAAAAGCAATTTGAATTGAGCTTGACAGTGCACTGGGTCACAGGGTGTAGACAAAAACAGGACAGGGAAGACAAGTGCTGACTGAGGGAACCGGTGGCATACAGGACAACGGCCATTTATCCCTTGCAGGTCCGGAAGCAGTGGGGCATGATGGGTAATGAGGAAGCAACCGATGTGCAGGAGAAGAGGCAAAGTTGGGAGATGCTCAGAGAGTTGTAGTGCATGTTGTTCAAGCATCCATACCCATGCCTGATCCAGAGAGCCCATGCAAGAAAGTAGACAGCAGCAGCATGAACCTGTGATCTCAGTGTTGGAGGCAGAGACAGGAAGGACCCTGGGCTGGTCAGCCAATCAGTAAGCTTCCGATTCAGTGAGGAAACTAAAGCAAAGAGCCGTTGAGGAAGACACCTGACAGTAAGCCCGGCCTCTATATGGACCTGCATACTCTCACAAAGAGCAAGAGGAGGAGGCGGGAGAAAAAAGAAGAAACCACAGAGCATATAGAGATGAGGACCTGAATTTGGATCCTGCAGCCTACATAAAGCTAGCCACAGTAACCTGTGCATGTCTACAATCCCAGAACACCAACAGGAGCTAGAAGGCAGACAGGAGAATTCCTGGAAGGTCTCGAGGCAGCTAGTCTGGAGTACACAGGGACAAACAAGAAACCCTCCCTCAAGCAAGGTGACAAAGACTGATGCCTTGGGCTGTCCTCTGACCTCCACACATGCACCAGAGCACACACATGCGCATTCACACACACACACACACACACACACACACACACACGCCAGAAAAAGCAGAGAACCAACCCCTGGCTATCACTATCCCATTCATCAACACTGTCACCAGCAGGGGACAACCATGAGTCAAGCCAAGACCTCTGGTTCTTGACAAGGTTAAGAAGTCTCCATTCCTCACTTAATGAAGCGGGGGGGGGGGGGGGGGGGGGGCTGCCTCGTTGACTGGAATATTGGATTTCCCTCTGGAACCGACATTCCCCGCAGTGGCTCTCTTTCCCTGACCCTGTGCCAGCTCCATTTTTAAAAGTCCTCTGGGGACACTCATTTTGGAAAATCAAATTAGCTTTGCTGTTTATTACCCTGTCCGAGCTCTCGTGTGTGCATGTAGAGGAATAGCCAGGAGCTATGCCTCCTACAGTAATACCGCACCCCAGCACCAAGGCTCCTCAGTGGCCCCAGGGCATGGAGACCCTCCCCATCCAAGGAAAATACCCAGTGCTGGTTTTAAAGGGAGGGTCCTCTCGCAGCAGGAGGCACACACTGAGATTAGTCATGGCTGATCAGGGAGTTTGGAAGTACCAGTCAGACGGAATCGTGCTTCCTGACGCTATGAAATACTGTACACTATTCCAATTATAGCCCATCAAAGGGAACAGGGGCATATACACACATGGGGAGGGCGCACACACACGCACGCTCAAAGGAGGCATATTTATTGATTGCCCACTACGTACTGACACGGTTCTAGGAGCTGCAGATCCAACAGAGAACAAAACAGACAATATGAGCTTACATTACTGGGGAAGGGAGACAAAAAATCAATCAGAAAAAGACACGGCCTGGTTCAACTGTGAACATCACGTAGGAAAACAGAAGGGAATTGGGCCACAGAGCAGTCAGGGCGGGGAGAAAGCCGCAGACACCTGGTTGCTAGGAGGGAGTTGATGAAACGCCAGGTGCCAAGGCCTGTGGCGGGAACGTACTCGGCAAGCCCATCCCAGAGAGCCTTGGAAATGACCCTGGTGCTTCCGGAGAGGTGTGTCACCACACACGGACCAACTGTCTCTTCTCGGTATCCGCACCTGGCATCCTTGCAGGTGGTGACCCACAAATAGGGTTACAGGACACTGGCTGCTGTGAAGAGCTCACAGGCTAGGTGACGGGGCTGTGACGAGCCATGAGAGCCAGCGAGCGGGCCATGTCTCACACCAGACTGAACGGTGGTGCAGTGTGGACAATCAGGCTGCCCTCTTACTCTGTCACAGGACTCAAGATCCATCTCTTAAGTGGTCGGGTGCTCCTTGTGGGTCTCAGGGTCCCGGGGTGAAAGGGACTGCAACAAGGGGGACAGGCCTGGAGCCTTACAAGGGGAAACTGAGGGAATCAATGTAAACTCCATCCTCCCGGGTATCTGCATGCCTCAGGGCATTCAGGAGTCAGTGGCACCAATAGGAATGAGAGGGAGGATGTCTTGTCCCACCTCCTCTTGTGGGAAGACATACACACACACAGGGCTCCTTCAGGGCTGAAGATCTCAGGATTCCGCCACCCCTGGGCAGGAGGAGCCAGAGAACTCTTCACTCCATGCCCCACCGGCCGCCAGAGTCCGCCCTGCCCTTGAATCCTGGACTGCGGCCCATAAGGATTGGTTCCTAAGAACTGCGAATGCCCTTAACCCAGCCTCACTCATTCCTTTACTTGCCCGCCCAGGTACTTTTGTGGCCCGGTGCCCATAGCTGTCCTCTTGCCTTGGGCGTATCTGAACACATACCCTGTGGGGACAGGGGCTCCCCTCCTGGGGCCTGGCACAGTTGCCACTAAGTAAACACTAGCGATGTGAACAAGTAGCTGAGTGGTGGGCATTGGATGTAAGTTCGTTAGCTGTGTGATGGAATGCAGAGAAGGCCCAGGGACCCGACTCAGAGAGAGAAGGGCTTGGTCCCTGAGGTCACTTGACCCTTCAGAGAGGGGAGAGGCCATTCCAGATGGAAGTTTGAGTGAAGAACTAGAAGCCACTAAGAGGGCAAGAAGGGCATGGGAAGAGACCCTACCTTGCACAGTGATCGTCTGCAGCCTCGGTTGGCAACCTGACTGCTGCAAAGTAAGACTGAACTAGCCTGGCAATGGCTAGGGCAGAAGATGCCCCACTGACCACAGTGATATCAATATTGGCAGTCCAGGGAGCGGGCATTCAGAGTCTGGCACGATACATCTATAGCCCGTGCCTGTTTCCTCATCTGCTAAGAGGATGCAGCACATCACTGTCAATACATGTCCTGTGAGTCAGTGCATGCACTGTGCCAGGATGCAGCTTTGATGGCACTGATGGTCCTCAGAGCTCTGCCATGGCACAGCCAGTGCCGCTTCCCGAGAGGCTCCTCGGGGCCTTGGGAAAGTGTGGGGGACACTGAAACAAAGGTCTCTCACACGAAGGGCAACAGTCTCAGAGACCCTCAGCTCCCTAACCCTGAGTTCTGAGGAAAGCCCCCTACACCTCTCTCCCTTCAGACAACCCCCTCCTAGCTCCTCCTCCTCTAGCTACATTGCCCTTGATGGTCCCAAGAACCAGCCAGTGCCCACATTTGGCAATCTTCTACTTTGCCTCCTAATCCTTCCTTGATCAGTGGAGGGCAGCGCATCCCCTCCGTCTCTACTGAGCAGTCCCCAATAAGGAAAAGCTGTCTCACCAGGTCTGTCTCCAAGTGTAGTGAACCTGGAGCAGGCACCTGCACCCCCCCCACACCCTACACACACACACACACACACACACACACACACACACACACCTCTGCCAGGTAAGGAGTGCAGAGGAGTCTGGCTGGGGCTAGATTCAGTGGTTATGGTAGACTTCCCACATGTTGGGTAGGATAGAGATGGATGTGCTGAGCCTGGAATATGGGGAGTATAAATGCCCATAGGTGATTCCCAGCTCCTTCTGAGCCCCAGAGTGAGGTGGATAGCAAGAGCACAGCTGTCTGCCAGGCCTACCTATCCACAGGGCTCCACTGCTTTGAGGTGAAGAAAGAACCAGGGTGAATGCAATTTTCAGATCCAAGACCTGAGCAGCTTCTGCACACAGCTTTGAGAAGGAGGCAGCACAGGAAGATCCCAAGAGCTCACACTGCTTGACTCCTAGACTGGGCACCCAGATAGAACAGGCTGACCACCGTTCGTGGCTTTAGAAGAAGAAGGAAAGGTCCCAGGCTGGATGGCCTCTCAGGAGACAGGCAGCTCTGGAGGTGGGCTTTGTTAGGGAAAGCAAGCCAAGCTGGAGTAAATAGGGGTCCAGCCCTTGGTGGGCCACTGCTCCCCTGATGGCCAACACTGTTTTCTCATGAGGACCCAGCTGGAAACCCCTTGGAGATGCTCCTCATCACTCTAGGAGTGGCTTCTGTCCATCTTCACACTAACAAAGTGACTGCCAGCAAAGGACAATGGTCAGCAAGGACAATGGTCAGCAAGGACAACAACTACAAAGGCCTGAAAGCCCACTGCTTTGTTAACTCCTGCACAGTTTGCTCCCCCACCACCCACACACTGCACCTGTCCCAGCCACCCTAGGCTTTCTGTGCCCAGTACAACACACAGTGGTGTTTAGCGGGGCACAAGTCTAAGCTAATGCAGACTGAGTCAGGTGATGCCATTCAGTAGATTCAAGGCCTTCCTTCCCCATGACACCCACACTGGGGTCAGCCCGAAGCTAGAATCAGGGCAGCTACCTCTCGCCCTTGTCCTTCACTTCTGTTCTCCTGACTCCCACCTCCAAATCTGCAGATGTGTCATTGCTTCCGGGTCTCACCTGGCAGAGAGTGAAAAAGCTCCCAGCAATCTGCAGAAAAGTCTGCCCTGAACCTCAATTTCAAATTTCTGTGACCCCTGAAATCATCCCAGAGTCCAGAGTACAATCCCAGGAGGGACCAGGCCACCCTCACAACACCCCTCTCTCACACTGTCCCTCAGTACCACAGTCCATGCTCAGCTCCAGAGCCTCGCATGCTTACATGTGGATGTCGGCCTGCACAAGCCAAGATCCATTCCTATTGCATCCTCCCCTATGACACACCTGGGCACATTCAGGTCACACAACCGATGTAAGGATAAAGATATAGTACAAAAGATGTATCTCGGCCCTGGAAGTCAGTTTAGGCTACAAAACCCAGAATTCCAGAGCTCCGGGAATTTAGAAGGGAGATGTCAGCTCTGAATGGCTTGATTACTTGGCCCCACAGTCTCTCTGACCTTCAGAGAGGGTCATGGACCAAGGAAGGACTGAGCTGGGCCTCTGAAGTGGGGGAAGGGCAGAGTCTGATAAAATGAACACAAAAGTAGCATTCAGACTAGGGGCAGGGCTATGCCCTGATGACTGACTGGCAGCCCTGCATGGCTCCCCTTCCAGTGTGGCTTCGTGGTGAAGGGGTATTTGGTGATGCCTTCTGTGGCCAGTGTGCCCATTAGGAAGGAAGGTGTCATGCTGCATGTAGAATCCCTACTGTCACCACCTACCACAGAGCAGAGGCCTGACAGAAGCTGTGATCACCCCAGGAAGGTGGGGATGGTCCCCAGTCTGCCTCAGAGGCACACAATCTTCTCATCTTAAGACAGGAGAATATGCATGAGCAGCTCAGGAACTCAAGGACATGATGAGCAGACCCCCAGAGGAAAGATGTTGGTCTCTGGACAGGGAGAGTCATAAGGCCTGTTTTTGCACCTCAGAGGCTAGGCCAGTCAAGTGGACTTTACCTGTGGGACACTGGGAAGTAGAAGCACCCAGCTCCCCCATATCCCCAACAGTCAAAGAGTATGAAGTTATAGAGAATAAGGAGGAAATTACTGCCCATCATAGAGGGCCCCCAGCCTCCCAGGGAGTTCTCTGTGCATTCCCTTGGTGGCAGGGCTTGTGGTTTGGTCAGTGGTTGCAGTCTTTATCCCACTATTCTGAGGAGCAACTGTGATCCCATTGGATGGGAGGTGACACTGGGGCTTAGAGAGACTTAGGTACAGACTAAAGGCTATGGTTGTGCTACCACTGGTCCTCCAGTGGACTCAGCCACCACCGAGCCAGGTGTCCATGATGAGGAAAGGCGGTAGATGGGAAGGGGGTCTTACAGAGTTGTAGGGTTTCCCCAAGGCTACCAGGTCCCACCCACGGGTCTTTGGGAAAAAAAGAGGCAGAACTTGTCCACCGCTGCCCACTCTTGGCACCAACTTCCATTAAAAATCCAGGGGAACCAGCCAAATGCTAGACTCGTCACTGACATGCTGTTTAAAAGCCATTATCCACACCAAGGCTCGTCTCTGACACACTATCAGAGGGAGAAACTATTGTCCAGATGAGGCCCATCAGTGACAAGCCATTAGTGAGAAAAAACCATCGCCCACTCAAGGGACGGGAGACTCCAGCTCCTAAGGGATGCCATTGTGGAGAGCTCAGCGGATAATCTCTCCTGGGTACCTAGGAGGCAGACACTTGGAGGGCCACTCCAGAAGTCATGGGAGTAGGAGCAGCCTGGCCACCAGCAGGTGTCACTGCAGCCAGGAAGACAAGGCAGAATCTCAACCCTAATGCTGGAAAGGGCTGTTCTAGGGGATCCCATGCAGACCTGCAGAGGGCAGGGCCACACCAGCCCCAGAGAAGTCCTGGGGCACTGCCATCAGCACTGGCCTGTTGTTTTTTTTTTTTAACTCAAGTTTACTACTATGTGGGTACCTTGTGTCCCTACCCTGACCAAACTGCATGATATCCAGGCAGGGGAAGAGCTGAGATGTCCACCAGACAGCTAAGGAAACCAAAGCCCTGGCCAGAAAATGAGTCTTCTGGATAGAGCAGAGGCCATCTTCCAAGGATAACCACACACACCCCTCGCGAGCACTGTGTTCATATGGTTCCAGTATCTTCCTGTCCACTGTGGGAATGTTGTAAGTGGCACATAGTAGGCCTGTTCCCCAGAATCTTACCTGAGCCCAGCCTGACCTTCTTCACCCATAGATTCTGACCAGGGTCCTGTCCCCTTCCCCCTCCTGCAAGGAGTCCCTTATGGCTCCAGGGTCCAGCTGACCTAGTCTGTCCTACAGGCCCCAACGGCCATCCCTATCCCTCCTCCCCACTGCCAAGGCAACATGGCTCCTAGCCAGGGTCTCTTCATCCCCAAACAAAGCCCTGAAGCAAACCACCCGGCTGGCCGCCCAAGCTCAGGTTGCTGCCTGCAGTGGGCCGGGCTGGGCATTTGATCATTCATGAAAATCAGGCCTCCGCCATGTTCCTGGCCTTCAGTAGGACTCCAGCTCACAATCGCCTCATTGTGTGGGTGGCCACGAGGATTGCTCTGTGGCACAAAGGAGGAGGGGGAGGAGAGGGAGCGGGGAGGAGGGGTGGGAGGAGCTGCAGTCAGAGGCAAACAGAAAAGGGAGGTGGAAGAGAAAGAAGGGCAAAAAAGAAGGAAGAGGAAGAAGGGAGGGAAAGGCAGGACAGGAAGTGGAGGAGGCAGGGGAGGATGCATGGTTCAGGGTGGTGGAAGAGCAGTAAGATGGACCCACAGCAGGTACTGATGGGCTCCTGGGACTAGGGAGGGTGCTCCCTGACAAAGGTGCTCCCTGCTCAGTGCTGAGACTACTATGATGACCTGGAAATCTCCACGGCTCCATCTCCCCAAAGGCTGACTATGGAAATCTCCCTCTCCATAGGAGGAGAGCTCAGAGCACAGAACATATGGCCTGGGACCAGCTTCTGTCTCCCCATCTGAGCAATGAGCACTATCTGGTCCGCCTTAGCTCAGTTAGGCAAGAGCACAGTAGCTTCAGGCTCGGACCTACCATCTTCAGATCCTGGCCACAGTTTCCCCGCCTGCATCAGAAGTGGTATTCATTCTTTACTTCATGGTGGAGAAGGAGAGAGGTGGCCGACACAGGGCAGGTGATCAAGCCATCTCCTATCACCTCTCACTTGCCCTGACCAAGGGCAGCCATGTCCACCCCAGGCTAACCGAGTGCCAGGTGGGCTGAATGCCAAGCCGTGATATCCAGCTGCCGTGGCAGACTCTGGTGTTTGCGCTTCTCAACAGCAGCCAGGTGCACTGACTCCTCTCCAGTTACAGCCGGCAGAGAAACGAACAGACCGACCAGCTACCAAACACAAATAAAGTAGTCCCAGGATAAGAGACGAAAAGGGGGTTCCAAGGGGGCCGCTAGGGAAACAGGAAGGGCGAGCAACCAGTTCCTTTGACACTGTGATGCCCAGATCCCACCCATATACGTCACAGAATGAAACACTCAAAGAGCACCAACAAGGAGCCTGGCACACCGGAGGTCTTCCTCAGAGAAGAACCAAGAACCCAAGGACTCCACGGGTCATTAGGACCATGGCCCCTTCGTAGTGCACATGGAAAGACAGGCTCAGACTGTGCAACCAAGCACCCCGTTCTTGGGCCTCCATCTAGGTGACTGCAGCTGGTGTAAGACAATGGGAGATGGGGCACCAACAAGCTTCTGAGGATGGCTGGGCTGTCATGTACCAGCACCCCTCTTGACCTACCCAAACTCTACATGGCCAGGTAGTGCCAAGACCAAGGTAGTAGTAGAACACAGTCAACCAGGAAATGGTGCAGGCGTTATTTATTGCTTTGCTTATCAGTTTGTGGAGAACAAAGACGGATCAGGCCAAGTTCCATGCAATGACTTCCCAGACATCATCAGACAATAGCCATGCACCCACAGGACAAATCCCTTAACCTCGGCCCTTGTGTCTCATCTCAGCTATCTCTAGGACCATGCTTCCTCCTTCCCTTCAGCTCCAGGCCACTGCCCTGTTACCCAAGAGGACACTTGGTCCTCCCATCTGGCCCTCAACAGTCCTTTGCTCAAACTACCCACCTCCCATCTGCCAACAAAAGCTCGCTCTGACTTCATGCATCTCTCCTACAACACAATATAATCCTTGGCCCCTGTTTCAGCACCACATATTAGAGCGCTGTGTGTGTGTGTGTGTGTGTGTTTGTGTGTGTGTGTCTTTCTGTCTGTCTCTCTGTCTCTGTGTGTGTGCATGCGTGTGCGAGTGTGTGTGCCACAGTAACTGGGCTGTGCTGATATACCTTTAGTAAATGGGGAAATCCCAGTGGGGCCACCCACATTCCAAGTATGACCGGCTGGATGGAGAGTCAGCGTTGTACAAGAAGCAAACGCCATAAGCTATGGGAAATGAGCCCATGTGCATGAGCCCCGGTGCATGCAAAGTCAGCCGTGCATCACCACGCGTGTGCACTGCTCACAGCCTCCTGCCAAGAGGCTGCCTGCTCCAGAATCCAAAATGTTGGCCTGTGTCCAGCATCCTGAGGCGAAGTCTGCTATCCCAGCCAAGTCAGTTGTCCATCAACCCTAAAGAAAGCAGGAGATGAGCCTCACTGGGATTCCCAAGTGCTCACCCCTCTGTCCAGGGCTTTCTTTAGAACCACCTGCTGGAGCCTAGGCAGTTTGGATGCTCACCTTATGAGACCTGGATAGAGGTGGGCGGTCCTTGGGCTTCCCACAGGTCAGGGATCCCTGATTGCTCTTCGAGCAGATGAGGGAGGGGGACTTGATCGGGGGAGGGGGAGGGAAATGGGAAGCGGTTGCGGGGAGGAGGCAGAAATCCTTAATAAATAAATAAATTTAAAAAAAAAATAAAGAACCACCTGCTGAAGAAATGCCAGCTCTGCTCACAGGGAACCGAAAATAACCACAGCAAACCCAACACACTGGAGAAGATCCACTCAGTGGAAATCTGGACCGTGACTGAAAGTCCTTCCCCAGGGACTGTGGCAAAGCAAAGGGAATGCGTGTGACCTGCTGAGAAAGGAATCAGGAAGGAAGCAAAGGTGTGTGGTCAAGAAAACCTTAGTCACTACCATCCAGGTCCCTGACTCCCGACCAAGAAAAACCAGAGGAGAAACAACAGAGACCCCATCTGTGGCTATCTGGGTAGACCAGCTTCCTTTCTCCTTCCTTAGCTCCGTTTTGCATTTTTAACTAAGAACTGCCTCTGAAAAACCATGCAGCATGCTGCCAAACTTCATAGCAGGGCATGGACTCAGAGCCAGAGTCATCTTCATCACCTTGTGGAGGAAGTCACAGTCCTACTCGCCACAGATGCAGGACCTCGGCCAGTCCTCCAAAGCTCCACCAAGGCAGCGTGATGTGACCAAGCAGCAGGCAAATGTCCACTAAGACCCCAATGCCAGCTTTTGTTAGTTCCCAACGTGGCCTGGGTCTCCTCTCCCTCCATGATGATTGGATGTAGGAGAACAAACAGCTGGAAAGCTGGAAACTACCTAAGCCAGTGCAGACTTCTCCTCCCATGTCCTGCTGGGGGCAGGTGGCTGCTGCCTCCCAGACCAGCCAGACCTCTGGGAATGAACTGACTATGGGCAAACCTGCCACTTTGCCTTAGCAAGTCTGGGTGGCACCCTTGCCTCAGGTCCTCTGAGATCCACAAGGCTCGGGAGGGGCCTTGACAGCTGCCTTGAAGGGAGTGGAAGGTGGGGAGATTCAAGCCTGAGAGGGGGCGTCCACTCACTTCTCTCCCCAAAGATTTGAATGTTTCCAGCACATTCTTTAATGCCAAAAGCCAGGATCAGGCCTCACTCCCCAAACAAGGCAGAACTACTTCCCAAGCTCTCCCCCGAGAAATGTTTCCTCTCCCCCAGCCCCAAAGCCTCATGTCAGCCATCCCTCACACCTGAGCACTGGTTTCCCCCACCCCTGCTGCAAAGACAGTTAGGATGATTGGCATGTGTTACTCAAGTGGGAACAAGCTATGTCTCTGTTTTGCGACCTTAAGCAACCTATGGGACCTTCCTCCGCACTTGGGTTTTTCTCTCCTCCGAGACAGAACTCCTCACTGGGCTCTGGTGATAATCACACGAGAACATGGACCACCCATGTACAAGATCCGTAGACAGCCGTTGGCTGCCCTGCCCTGCTTATCTGCTTCAGAGACCCCACAGGCTGGGCCTGAGGGGGTGGTCTCAGCCAGGCCTCATGCCTCAGTTTCCTGCCTGTGCTCACAGGGACACTTCCACCACTGCAGGAGGATCACAGGCCTCGACCCCCAAGTACAGACCGGGGCCTGGAGCACAGAGGCAGGATGGGTCACCATCCCAGGCATCCCAGGCAGAAACCAGGAACCTTTACAGTGGAGGACAGACACCTGGCCGCACCTCCAGCTGTCACCAATCCCAGGGATTCTTCTGGTGGCTTTCTGTCCTCTTGTTACCCTGTCCTGACTCCTGAATCAGGACCCAATGCCAGCTCATGGCACAGCTGGGCCCGCACAGGCTCTTCAGCCAAGGGGCTCCTACAGAAAGAGAACCTGGCCTCTCCTGCTAAGTTTTGGTAAAGTCCTCTCACGGGCTGCACAGGCTACACACCCATCTTCTACCTCACATGCACTGGGCTCCACCCCTCCTGGGTCCCTTCCGACTCCAGAGTGAATAGCCAAGGTCTCTCTTCCCCTCAAGACCTTTGCACACACTGCATGCCCAACCCTGACCCTGGTGGGGCGGTGGACAACATTTCTTCAAATACCTCATCTCCTTAGCCTTTTCTGGTTGGTCCCTTGGATATCTCTGCCCCCTCCTCAGAGAAGCCTTCCCCAACCTCAGTCAGGGGTCTCCTCCTGTCCCTGTTGAATCATTAATTACCTGTTGGAATAATAAAACAGTCATTTGTTAGTTCTCTGACTGTCACGCCGCAAGGGCTCCTTCCTGGATCTTCGCAGTCTCCCCAGGCCTGCTTGGAGCTCAAGCAGGCCCTGCCTACATCTGTGGAATAAACAAACTGCCTCACGCAGTCAACAATTCAGAAGGCAGCCCTGCCTTCCACACGCAACACACACACATATGTGCACACGTCTGCATAAACACATCTGCACCCACTCTCACACACACGCACGCGCGCACACACACACACATTCTCTCCCCCCCCCCTCTCTCTCCCTGTGTGTGTGTGTGTGTGTGTGTGTGTGTAAGAGAGAGACAGAGACAGAGAGACAGAGAGAGGCATGTTGGTTGAGCATTGTGGCCTACCAGTGACCTGTTACAAATTAGTCTTCCCCTCAGCAGGCCATGATTTCCCATCTGGCCGGTGCATAGATACATGGGGCACAGAGCCAGGGCAACACCCATCTCCTACCTCACCTGACAGGAGCTGCAGCCTAACAGACAAAGCTGAAGTGGATGCAGGGGGATGGCTCAAAGTAGCACTGGACACAGCAAGGATAAGAACTACTGCCTACAAAGTCGCTAGCTTCCAGGCACCCATAGTATCTCCTCACCTATCCCTGCTGTCCAATGACGTGGCCCTACTTGCTGCCTCATCTTATGGGGTGACAGTGCTCAGATTTGAAGGTCTTGCACCTTCTCCCCAGGTCCCCGTGATGGCCTGTGGGCTTCTCTTCTGTCTGTCCTAATGGGAAGTGAAGGCTGCAGATTGCAGAGGCCTCCAACAAAGGGACGCCATCTAACAGACTGCAGGCGCTACCCAGAAGAGCCTCGTCGCGTGGGAACAAAGGGATTCCCTGTGCTCTATGTTGCAGTAGTTTGCTACAGAAGTGGCTATTACTGTCCTAATACACAATAGAACCACAGTGACCCTCACCACCAGAGACAGCTTGCTCCCCTGAGCCTGCCACCAAGGCCTCCAAGGTAGGTAAAGGGCAGCTGTGACCGCAGCCAGGATCCAAGATCCCTGCCTGACAGCCTGAAAGACCAGCCCAAGTGTGGGTCCAAAGCTCATTTGACTTAAAATGTGTATCAGCACAGGGCTAATGCATCAGGATGAACCCTCTACACACTGGGATGAGAAGATGCCGTTTGCCTTTTCTGCACACCCCACTTCCCAGACGCCCACACCCCACTTCCCAGATGCCCACAGGGAAAAGTAGGATTGCCCCAATGCAAGGCCAGCAGACATTAAAAAGAATGTCATTGAGGGGCTAGGAGATGGTTTAGTGGTAAAACATACTTGCAGACTTAGAATTTTCAGAGCCCTTTAGAGAGAGAGAGAGAGAGAGAGAGAGAGAGAGAGAGAGAGAGAGGTCATGTCCCCTGAAGACCCAGCACTATTGGGGACATAGAAAGAAGGATCACCGGGGCCTGTCAGCCTCAAACCTAGCTCTGGGTTCAGTGAGAGACTCTGTCTCAATAAAATAAGAGAGAGAGCAGAACACCCACTCCCAGCATATGCACACCTAGATGCACACACACGCACGTGTGCACACACATGCACGCACACACAGAGTGCCAGCCCTTAGAAGAGACTTTGTACTCCTCCTAAGCAGCAGTGTTGCCTAGGTGAGGCAGGTAAAGATCCAGCCCACTGCCCTCTCTATTTGGGATGTGCAAATAGCTCTTGTTTGTTCTCCCACGCTGCCTTCTGCAGCTCCGGCTTTTATCCTTGAAGTGCGGCTGATAAGAGAGTCTGGAAAATGCTAATACTAGAGGGACGTCCCCGCAGAGTTATAATGAAAAGCTTTACATAAATTGTGATATTTCACTCATGTCCCAGGTCTGTGAGGGCTTTATTAACTGCAGCCCCCGTCTCCTCGGCAGTGGCTGCCGATCCACATTGCTGACTTCAACGCATCCAATTCATCAGGCGTTTATCACGTGCCCGCCTGGTGTCCGGCACCTCTCCAGGCAGCGGGAGCCTTCGTTCCGTCAATGAATATTTACCGAACTTCCTCGGTGCCAGCGAGAGCGGCAGGTACTTGAAGCAGAGGGGTGAACAGCAGGGCTGCTACGGACCAGGGCATGGTGCAGAGGAGAAGCAGCGTGCCCTGGTGAAGACCCGGGGGTACCCTTACATTCTAGAGCGTCCCTAATTGCACCTGCCTCTGGGCTTCCTTAATGGTGTCTGGTTCTCTTAGGAGAAAGACCCCTGTATGTCAGACTGGACAGGTATTTTCTACTGATAGCTCTACCCCACTGTCTCTCAATCTAACCTCAGTGGCACCCCCAGAGGGGAGAAATGAGTTGGTCAGTGACCCGTTGGATGTTACAGCAGTCTAGAAGCCCAGAGAGAGAAGGGAAGGTTCCTGATGTAGGGAGGGCACCTGTCTAGGCAACAGGATTTCAAGAAGGGCTCAAGCCAAGTCCCCTGTGATGGACAGAACCATACCCTGCCACCCAACTCCCAAGAGACTATCAGGAGATGAGGGCTTTGAAGAGGCTCTGAGGATTTAAAGAGGTTGTACCAGGAAGACCCAGCCTGGGAGGTCCCTAATCTCAGAAGAAGGGGAAAGCACAGGCAGAAGGCAGGCTGATGAGGGTTCCCCAGATTCCAGCTCGGCCACTACTAACCTTTGAATACCAGCCTCAGGGGAGTAGGACCCACATTCCCATTGTCTATGCTCCATCTGTGGTACTGTGCACTGCAGCCGGGAGTATGTGTGCAGCCCACAGCCCCCACTACCCTCTGTCCCAAATGGCCTCCAAGATAAAAGAGCGAGGCCCCATCCCAGCAGGGAGTCACACTAAGACTCCAGCACGTTGGGGTGCACAAAAGGTTCAAGTTCTCATGGTCCAGCTGGCCTCTTCTTCAGGGCGCGTCTTGAGGACATGGCAGATAAATCGGGCCAGTTCCCAGGGATTTCCACAGATTAGCCACTCATTCATTAGTGCCAAGCTTTTGAGTCTTTCAGCACTGCAGAACCAAGACGCTCTCTGAAACCATCAGATGAGGCCCGCCCCTGGGGCTGGTTTCTATAAAGGCGCCCTGCTGTCATGGTCCAGATTAGTGCCCCCAACACCTCGCCTCCTCCCCACCGGATCCAGAGGGATGGACAAAGCTGTGGGAAGAAGCTGGGGGTGGCAGAGCGACAGCTTTGATGCAGTTTAAATTCTTTTTCTCTAAACAAGAAAACATTTTTTAAATTTATTTATTTTTATTTTACACGCATTGGTGCTTTGCCTGCATGTATGTCTGTGTGAGATGAGTGTCAGATCTCCTGGAACTGGAGTTACAGACAGTTGTGAGCTGCTGTGTGGGTGCTAGGAATTGAACGCAGAGCAGTCAGTGCTCTTAACCCCTGAGCCATCTCTCAAGCCCAAAACAATTGTTTTAAGCTCTTGGAAACAGTAACCATACCTTCAGAGAGCAAAACCCTTATATCCTTGACTCTTTGAATCAATCAGCAAGGTCACAAATCCAGGCTACCTGCAACGCTGGATCAACACTCTCAAAATACCAACAAGCTCTGTCTTCCCTCTCAGTCAAGTGTCAAATTAAATACTATCAATATCAGTATTAGATTGCCTGTCTTGGTGAAGGGGGAGGGGCTGTGTGTGTACATGTGTGTGCATGACTGTGGAGGTCAAAGGTCAGCTTGTGTTTTCATTCCTCAGAAGCCCTCTGCCTTGCTTTCTGAGGCAGAGTTCCTCATTGGCTGGAACCCACTGATTAGGCGGGCTGGCTGGCCACTGAGCAGACGGTCCCCCTGCCTCTCTCTCTCCAGCACTGAGACAGCTCCCGTGCACCACCACACCCAGCTTATCAGTGCAAACTCTGAGGGCCAAACTCAGGTCGGTCCTCACGTGCAAAACAAGCACCTTAGCTACTGAGCAGCGAACTATAGTAGCTTGTTTAAAGAATTTTTTTTTAAGAAGTATTGTCTGTAAATACTTACTGTCTTGTAAAACTGGGTTATCTCTGTAGAGGAGGGTGGGTGGGACATACCCACCCATCTACCCACTTCTGAGTGACAAGGACATGACCTAGAGCTCTGTGTCAGCCATCTGTCCCCTAGACCACTGGAAACTGGATGGAGCCAAAGTCACTCCCTCTTGCCTCCTCCTGGATATGCAGCTCAAGTTTCTGAGCCAGGCACTCAGACGTATCAACCGTGGGCTAAAGGCTTCTGAACTAGTCCCTGCTGCTCAGGAATGGCTGTAGCCTAAGCAACAACTGTGCAGAAGGGCCAGGACTCAGCTCCTGAAAGTCTCAGACCCATCTGGATGTCCACCAGTCAGCAAGACCTGGTAATCCTGGCCTGAGATCCCCCACCGGAGCCATCACCATCTGTCCAGAGGGCCCTGCTTCTCCTAATCTGAATGAAGGTTCTCCTCTTCTATCTGCTTGCTCCCAAGGAGAGTCTGAGTCCACTACCAAGCAAGGAGTGAGATTCCCCCAAGGAATTCCCCCAAGACCTGCACTTAGCATGGGCAAAATGCTGGCAGAGGAAGCTGCATCCAGGGTAGCACAGGAACCCGAGACCCAAAAGAACAAGGAAGGGCTCTTGGAGCCACAGCTGGAACCCACGAACCCTCTTGGGCCTGTCCCAGACCTCTGTTGCTCTGGCAAGTACAATCGAGGTCCCCCTCACTCACATGGCATTCCTGTGGAGCCCATCAAGGTCTCCCCCATCTCACCCATGAGGACACTGGCGGTATCCTGGAGACCACTCGAGGAGTCTGGGACACTATTTAATATCACATTGAGGGCTCCTGATTGCCCACCAAAATTTGCTGGTGAGACCCTGTTGCTGAAGACACACACTTAGGAGGAGGAGAAATCAAATGATCATGGAGCTTTCTCCCCACTGGCTAGCTTTAATCACATGGAAAAGAGGTAGGGTGAGGTCACACGCATGTCCCAAAAGACAGGCAAGAGGGCCAAAGAAGGAAGAACCAGATCCGGTGACTCCAGAGCCCTGCGATCCACTCCCGGCGGCCATCAACGTGGAGACACCCCCTCACTCCCTTGCTTTCAGGCAGCTCAGCATAGAAGCGAAAACGCCCTAGGTTTGTAAGAACGGGTGGCCAGGAAACAAAAGTGCTTGGTGGCCTGGTGTAACTGGCAGAGACAGGAAGGGTCTGTTGAAGGCAAGTGAGCTCAGACATGATGCGGAAGACTACTGGAGGAAGCAGGCACCCAAGCCCCCAAAGCAAGGCATTGGGACTCCCCAAAAAGTTGCACACTTGGCACACACTCAGAGAGACTGGGAGCATTTACCAAAAGGTTATGACTTCCTATGACAGCCGCAGCCAGAGGGCAGGAATGGGGTGTGCTATCACGAGAGTGACCCGGAATTCTGATTCCTCATGTGAGGCTGACAGGAAGAAGCAGTGAGAAGCCATGGGCCCCTTGTTCTGGGGCTTTATCAACGTGCCTTCTTTTGTGTGACTAAGCTTCAAAAATTCAGAGGCCCTGAACAGTTTGTATTTCACCCAGCCACCCGTGCGGCAGGGCTGTTACACACTTTGCTAATGAAGCTCTCAGAACAGCCTCCCGGAAGATGGAAGAGTGGTCTCAATTATTATTCTCTCCTCGAATCATTTCTAAGGCCCTGGTCAGGCAGGCACTTCCTGTGAGTCAGGTGGGGCACAGAGCCTGGGCACCAGGCACTGGCTTCATGCTGGGCTGCAGAGCACAGACAGCTACAGAAACTAGGCTGGGTTCCCTGCCCTGTGGGAAGCCCAAGGACCGCCCACCTCTATCCAAAATTAATTAATTAAAAAAAAAGAAACTAGCCGGGCGGTGGTGGCGCACGCCTTTAATCCCAGCACTCGGGAGGCAGAGGCAGGCGGATCTCTGTGAGTTCGAGACCAGCCTGGTCTACAAGAGCTAGTTCCAGGACAGGAACCAAAAAGCCACAGAGAAACCCTGTCTCGAAAAAAACCAAAAAAAAAAAAAAAAAAAAAAAAAAGAAACTAGGCTGGGTCCATTTGGGAAAGAAAGGCAAGGAGTTTAAAGTTCAGTTTCAGCTGTGGGCAGGATCTAGCTGGAGCGGTCTCACCGTTGGAGATTACACATTCAGCTGAAGGTCACAGTACACAGCATGGTGAATTAACGGGTGGGAATGAACATAGACAGACATTCCTTTCCCATTTTGTTTTCATCTTGTCCTATTAACTAGCTGTGGATACAAATGTCACTCACAAGTTTTGAGTATTCAAAATGCTTCCCATTCTAGGACTAAGCCAGCTCCGTGGGTGGCCTCTCTCAGCACCCACCCTCTACCATGTGCCTCTCTGGCTGCTAAGACCTGCACAGACTGGACCCTCTGGAGTGGAGAGAAGCATGACCTTGAACTGGGGTCTTGATTTCTTCAGACACAACCTATGAAACAGGCTCTGGAATTAACCCCTCAAACTGCATCTGAGACGCTGTACCAGCTGAAGGAAACAGACTGTCCATCACAGGGCTATCTGACGGGCCTACTGCCTTCAGTTAGCATTGGAGTCTCTTCATTTTGATCTGTGCATATTCCCCTCTTTGCTTTAGCTGCCAGGAGGCTCTCCATACCTGGGGCTGGCCTTCAACAGGACATGCGCTGAGCCTGTCCGCACCCGTGTTCTCTGACTCCTCATTTCCACGCTTGCTTTCTATACCAGATTTTTATGAAACTTTCTTGATTCTTTTTGAATATGGTGGGGAAAGTTCCATCCACGGAGCACACAGTCTGCCCTGCCCAGGGCCCCTGCAGCCAGTGTCATTATCACCACTGAGAGTTCAGCTCCATCTGAAGATGAGAGCAAACATCACCAGGAGACCCGAGGAGGGGAGGGAGGAGGAGGGAGAGAGAGGGGCATTGAGTGAGAATGAGACGCCAGGTCAAGTCTTCATGGGAGTACGGGCTGGTGAGGATGCTACACCTGGGGTGGGAAGAAACTGTGGAGATTACAAAACTCAGCCTGGCAAGAAACAAGACAGTCATCCCTGGTGGGATCCCTGGCTGGGCTAGCAGCTCTCCCTGTCTGTGGCGAAGGTATCAAGGGATGAGGGACTAGATGCTCCCCACAAAATCGAGGGATGCAAGAGTAACCTTCTTCCAGTCCGGGGCACCCCAGCAGCACTACAGATGTGGGCCTTGGCAACATGCCACAATGAGACTTACACGGCACAGTTCCCTAGCAGCCGGAGAGCTGAGAGTCCCAGCATGGAAAGAGCCTGGATAGGAGTGTCTGGCTAAAACAGAGAGCTGAGTGCCCTCCAATCACGGGTGTGGCCACTCCTGGGCAGGCAGCTCCTCCTCCCAGAATCAGTGTATTGCCTGACACTCCACATGCTCCAGACTTAAGAGCAGCAAACTACCTGGACATGTTTGATCTTGCCTTTCCCCCTCAAGAGTTATGGGACCCAGACTCTTGACATAAACTGTTTGTTCTGCTAAGAGTGAGAGGGGTGGAGGAGGTGTCAGACATGGGGGGGGGGTCAACTCCTGGCCAGAAGGACAGTAAATGTCACAGTGTCAACACATCAAAGCTTCCTAGCTTCACCATCGGAAAGTGGCTCAGAAGGCACGATGCCCTCCTTTGCTTACAACACTGGCCCCTTAGCAGTGTAGGCTACTAGGCCATGGGGGACCAGAAGGAACTCAAAGCAGCATGCTGGCAGCAGGAGGAAGCGACAACAAGAAGCATGGCCACATCACTCTACATGAAAAGGCGTCTATAAACAGCACTGTGGTGACTCCAGGCAGCCTGGGACCCCTGGCACTTGCCCTTCACATGGTCCAGTTGCCCCTGACAACCAGATAATTCCAGCAGCTGGCCAGAGCCCAGCACGTGCCTGGCATGTGACAGGCACTGGGGTGACTGAGCAAACAGTTGACTGGTTTTATTTGGATGCATTTAGTAGGCAAGCATGCCAGGATCAAACCCATCTGCAGCATCCCTTAGCCTTATGGCCTCATCCTCACACGCTTAATGAAGATCCCAAGTTAGGGGCAGATTAGAGATCATATCCGCTGCTATCTGTTTCTAGGATACCTGCTGGCCCAGGGACACTGTCCATCAAATACTTACAAACTGTGGTCTTCCTCTTTCTTCCACATGAAAAAAACAGACTCCTAAGGGTGAATCTCTAGATTCTAGAACATTCTTAGTCATGATGAAGCTGTTCCTTTGTCCCAGAAAATAATATGATTCATTTTGGAAAGGATCTCATCAAAAATGAGAAATAAACACAATGTGTCTGCATTTACAGATGCCAGTGAGCCAGGTGCACACCTGCAATCTCAGCAGTTAGGAAGTGGAGAGGCAAGAGGAGTGTTGTTAAGTCTGAGGCCAGCCTGTGTTACAGAGTAAAACCCTGGCAGAAAGAAAAAAAGGAAGGCAAGAAGGCAGGAAGGAGGGAAGAAAGAAAGAAAGAAAGAAAAGCAAGAAAGAAAGAAAGAAAGAAAGAAAGGAAGAAAGAAAGAAAGAAAGAACGAAAGAAAGAAAGAAAAAAGAAAGAGCTGTCAGCTTTAGGAAACTGGTGCTCCCCAACTACTCCCTGTGTACACCCATCTTCTCATTTGGACAGCCCCACAGAATGAACACTAGAACCCCAACTTCAGAAACTAGAAAAATACACCATGAGAAGCAGTAAGTACGGTGATGATAGAGCAGAGCCCCAGACCAAGACTCCATGGAGCCAGCCTGACTCCCCCCACCCCCATCTGAGAGCACAGGTGTGCACTGAGCAGGGCCACTGCGAGGCGAGAGTGAGTGCAGTTATGAGCGAAGCCTGCCCTTGCCTTAGCTCCGCGGGCAGATGAAGGGCTCCTACTCTGATCAGCCAGCACACCTGAAACCCAGAGCTGCCTATGCGGAAGTGGCACAGATTCTCATTCCAGTCTGACCGCTCCGATTTCGGGCAGCAGAGACTGTGTGCCAGGGCAGATGTGTGGAGGGCACTTGCCAGATCTTGGCTCCATGTCAGGCACCCCAACACCATCCCTTCAGTGACCCCCATCACTATAACAAGCCCACTCCTGAGATAAGAGCTCAGAACACTACCGTGTCTCATCTTTCCAAGCAGCTGGGGGATGGGGGATCCACTCTGAGTTCTGTGGGTAGAGGAAAGTGGTAAGGTTCAGAGAGTGAAGGACCCTGCCAGCCGCATGGTTTCCAAAGGAAGGAGTAAGTTTCATCCAAGGTGATTTCAAACCCACAACATTAACCCCTTGAATAAGCTGCAACCTGTCCCACACCCAGCCCACACAGAAAATCTTGAATGGTCCAGCAGAGCTGGGATCAGCTAATATGACGGAGCAGTTTATTGAGAGAACTATCTACCCCAAGTCCAACGTCTTCTCATTTGTTAGCTTCTGAGATTCCTGAGGCCATAGCTTTGCTGCCCAACTTGGCACATGTCTCTGGTTTGCCATGGGCATCCTGGCATAAGATGAGGAAAAAGCTTTGCTGGAGAATAAAACACCCTCTTCTCCATATGTGTAGACCCCATTCACAGGGGCCCATTATAATAACCATGTAATCAGAACATGATATCCAATCTGGGTCCTAGACCCCAGTCATGCCCCCATTCCTTTCTGGAAGCTTCTGGCCCTCTATAGAGACTCACTCCACATGCTGGCCTTGAGTTTCCTTGTCTGGGTGTCTCCTCTCTCACTCCCAGACTCAGCCCTTCTGAACAGGACCCGTGTGCCAGATGGAAGCAGTCTCCAGCAGCAGTGCTGACCGAGGTTGAAGCAGCCTAGCTTCCCCACTTCCCAGGAAAAACATCATCCGTGATTGTCCCCCCACTGTCTCCCAAAGTCTCCGTAGGACCTGAGCTCGGGCTGCCTGCTGACGGGACACTGCACTGGGTTAGCAGGCCATCTACCTCAGTCCTGCATTCAAATCCATGCCTCATCCCAGGGGCTGTTCTGGGAAACAAGACAACCATCGGACTGGAGATAAGACCTCAGGTAGGATTTTTGGGGGGTTCCTGAGGCTGGGGGAGAACTGAGTGGAAGGGAGAAGGTTCCTATGTGGTTTCCCCTCTCACCCCCCTCACTGTTCAGAGAGTCCCCCCACTCTGGCCATGTGGGCTACTGATATGGTTTCACGTTGTACATTTACATCTGCTTTGCATCCTCCTAAATATTCATAAGGGATGCTGGGCATCTCATCAGAAGCTGGCAGCCAGATGTGATTTAAAACACAAAGCTCTCTCCACACCCTGAAAATACTTGTTATAGCAGCCAGTTAAGGCAGCGGGTAGGGGTGCAGATCACCTCGATCCTGGAAAGGAAGTCCTGACACTTCTGCCTCCATCTGTGACACTCCACACACAGTCCCTCAACATGGCTGCATTATTAGTCCAGGGCTCACTGGGTGGGAAATTCCAGCCCTCGGGGTGAGCAGGAATGATTAGAGAGAAGGGTCTTGGAGAGCCTCAGCCACAGTGAAAACTGGAGCGGAAGCACTCTCAAATACTCTGGAAACTGTTGCAGGCTTCCACTTGCGGGTGCATTCCGCCCCGCCTCTGCAGGAGTTCGGCTTACGCCCCGAAGCACAGGATCTGATTGCCATTATCCCAAGCTGGGGGCCCCAGATGGCATGACTTCTCTAAGTCTATCAGCTGGAAGTTCCGAGCCCCAGCTCAGGGCCAGCTCTCCGCAGACACACACAGGTTTGGCCTCCATGGTGGCCTCTGTGCACACAAGCCGAGGTCCCCCAGGCTCTGCAGACTGTAAACTCCAACTGCCCACATTTACAAAGAAGCCAGCATGCCAGGCGGTATCTGCATGGTCCATTATTCTCACAGACAATTGATTCTTGGACCTGCATTATTTTCCCATTTTATCATCTCCGAAGTGAGAATGTGGTTTTTAATCAATGCCAGCCCTCAATGGTAGTCAAATAATGGCAGCCTCGGAGCACATCTGAGAGTTTCGGTGCAGATGAAATGCAGCCTTTGGATGTTAAACACTGCAGGCAAGACCACACCTCCTTTATTGCTGGTCTCCTTCCTTGCCTGGCCGTGACACACTTATCGTGATGTTTACAGCTGGTAATGAGGGCAGAAACTTTTAAAAGGACCTCAGTGGTCAGACTGAAGGGCCCATCCAAGTTACCTAGAGTGACTTGTGATCCTCAAAGGCCTCCGATTGTGCACATGTGTTCACACACACTGGCACGTGGTAGTAGGCATGTTTTGCAAGGCTTAAAAGCCCAGAGACTGGACCAGTGAAGTGAACTGACACCAAGCCCAATGACCTGAGTCCTATCTCTAGAACCCTCAGAATGAAAGGAGACACCCCCTCTGACCTACACACACAAAAGTTAATTAACTAATTAATTAATTAAAAGTAGTTTTTATAAGTTAAAAGATCAGAGATGGGCAGTGGGGTGCACACCTTTAATCCCAGCACTCAGGAGACAGAGGTCAATGGATCTCTGTGAGTTTGAGGCCAGCCTAGTCTACATAGTCAGTTCCACGACAGCCAGGGCTACACAGAGAACCTCTGTCTCAAAATTTAAAAGAAGAGGAAAAATAAGATGAGGAGGAGGGAGAGGAGGAAAAGGAGGAAGAGGGAAAGAAAGAAGGAAAAGGGGGAGGAGGAGGAGTAGGAGGAGGCGGAGGAGGAGGAGGAGGAGGAGGAGGAGGAGGAGGAGGAGGAGGAGGAGGAGAAGAAGAAGAAGAAGAAGAAGAAGAAGAAGAAGAAGAAGAAGAAGAAGAAGAAGAAGAAGAAGAAGAAGGCTGGACCAGTTCTCTTATCAAACACTCGTGTGGTTGTCATTGATTCATCTCCTATCACCGGCCAAAGCCAGTGTCAGTGAGGCCACAGTAAATCCAGGCAGATGGAGCCCTGCCCTTAAGGAGCTTGAGCTCTGGAAAGGGGCCATAAAACAGAAGCTTGATTAGGTACCTAGTATCCCAGTGGGAATGACTGTCTTGAGCAAGACAATCAGGAATATGCCTGAGAAGAGGGCCTGGGTGTCAACACTTTAGAACTGCCAGAGAGCATCCTTGAGAAGGATGAGGAGATGAGGAGGAAAGGCATTGGGGCTGTTTAAAGAAATGACACTTCTAGGCCCAAGAAAAAGCAGGTGACCAGGCCAAGACCACTCACAAAGCAGTAGAGAGGGGAGGCCGCTGAAGCAGGAGAGGAAGATGCCATCAAAAGATACAGGGACTCAATCCTTAGAGCCTTGTAAGCCATGAAGACACTCTGGCTCTTTCTCTGAGAGAATGGCAAAATGGCGGACATGCTCGGAGCAGAGGAGCAATGTCCCCAAAGCGAAGTGGGGACAAGGCTGACAGGAAAGGTGTCCAGAAGCCACCAGTTGGAGTCACGGATATGCTCCATCCCTCATCAAGGGCTGTCTTTACTTCTGTGTGGATGAGCCAATCATCTGGCGTGGATGGATGAGTGGTTGCATGGACGAATGCCAGGGAGCCCAGAAATTGCCAGAACCCCTTTGCTGCACACTGTGTCTATAAGGGAGAACACTGAGCCCTTGAACTTCCTTCTCCGGAGGTTTAGCGCTGAAACTCGGGAGCTAAACTTTCCTTGACGTCCTCCCAGTCTGGAGGCCCCTCTGCTCACATTACATCTGGTAGGCGCCTAGCTAAAGTGAAAGGGAACTATTTTGGTCCTCACCTCCTTGACAGTGGCTTCAAGGGAACTGCGGCTTCGGGAAGATTCCTTTGCCAGTGAAACGGCACATTTTAATTTTAGGTTAAGTGTTCTAAGCCACAATTTTCTCAGCAACAATTAGTTGCCAGACGTGTCTTTAAAAATATTCAACTCCAGGAGATGGAGATGGAACCCTAGCTGAGGGGGTGGGCTGCCCCCATCCTGCACAGGGTAGAGTCCTGCCCACACTTGAGAGGACCACAGGCCAGCCTGGACTCACACGTGTTCTTGGTTTGCACACACATGCTCTCAGCCCCTACAGCCTGTGTTGCGGCCCTGCTGGTGGGCTGAATCCCTGAGTGTGGCAGATGTCTGGGTGTGATTTAAAAACACATTAGTTGCTAGGACTGAGGACAGGACAGTTCACACAGGGCCTGAGAAGCACAGGGATGTCTTTTTCTTGCAGCTCTGGAGCCCAGAGTCTCAATTCAGAATCACTGGAAGAAACAAAGGGGCCTGGCTAGGCCAGGTGGAGCACTCAGGAGGTAGAGGCAGGGGGATCAGGAGCTTGGACTTCATAAGATTCTTCTGAAAGAAGGAGAGAGAGAGAGAGAGAGAGAGAGAGAGAGAGAGAGAGAGAGAATAACAAAGGCCTCAGACCTTCATGGTTCCAAACATTTTCTCAGTCTTTGATTCATTTCGGACTAGAGGACCCACGCTCTGGTTTATCTCACCTAGCTTGCTCTGTGTGGGTTTCCCATCCTTCCTTCTCAGATAATGTCACTGAAAAGTCTTTAACTTAATTCCATCTGTAAAGAGTACATCTCAATGGAAGTCCCTCTCACAGGTGGCAGGGACTAGCATGAAGTCCTGTCTCTTAAAATCCTCTAGAACACCACCAAGAACAGCATCGCTGTGGTCAACAGCAGGTCCCCAGCAACACCTCTCGGGCCTAACCACCCAGTGCAGCCCCCACACAGTTGGCTTCCTCTACAATAGATCACTTTCCTGTCCCACCCACTCAAGGTCTTGCAGAGTCCCACAGCACTGTTAGTACCATGATGTCACCCAGGTCTCACCCTGACACTGGGAAGCCAGCTCTACCATCTACCAACCCTTGGAACTCTTCCAAGCCAAGACCAGGGCCTGGAAAATAGGACACCAGTGGCAGCAACGCTGAATCTGCTGTCATCACCTCCTCTGCCTCCTTCCTCCGCCCTGATAACCAATGTCATCAGCATGCTTTCAGATCCCTAAGGACCTCCTCTGCCCCTGCTGTACTCTCCCTCCCTCAGTCCTAATGTGCCCTCATCACCTCCCTCCATCACTGCCCTCCTCCCAATCCTCACTTTATCCTCTGCACCTGACCCTAAACTCAAGTCCTCCCCCGACCATGGGCTGCTATCTTTGAGGGTCACACCATCACAAGAGCTCTGAGAAACACTTAGCGACACCTCCTCCTGGAAGTTCCCCCACCCCGAGTCTTCCCCACCCCCACCGCAGACTGGCTTGCGGCCTCCTTTAGGTTTTCTCTAAGCTTCCTCGCTCACAGGAGTACTCTGGCTCAATAAATCACTGTCCTCTCTTATACCTAACTGTGGTCTGCCTTCCACACACAGAGATAAGCAGACGCGGTCTGTCTGTCTCCTTCATGTCCACACATTTAGCCTCAGCCAACTCACCTGTCACTCACAAAGAAGGTCATCAGAGATAAGGATGAATTCCAGCCCACTGCGGGTGGCGCCATTACCTAGGCAACAGGGTCTTGAACTGTGTAATAGTCAAGCTGAGAGCAAGCAAGCGAGCATCTGCACATTCCTTTCTCTCTGCTCTGTACTGCGTCTGTGATGTGACTAGCTGTTTGAAGTTTCTGCCTTGATTTCCCACAATGATGGTCTATGATCTGGAACTGCACCTTGAAATAAATTCCATTTTCCACGATATTAAAAAAAGATAAAGATGAATAGATGGCATTGCCAGGAGAATGAATAACAAAAATATGACATACACACAAACACACACACACTAGATTTTTTGGTCAGTCATAGCAAGATAAGATAATATGTCATTTGCAGGAAAATGTATTATTCCATCTGAGAGATCACCATAGTAAGTGAAACAAGCCAGGCTCAGACAGAAAACATTACAAGTTTTCTCTCACATGGACAGCCTAGGTACTACATACACACACATGTGCGCATGTACACAAAGCATGAAAGCTGACTGGCAGGAGGGGGATAGGAGGAGATGGTGAGGTGGTCACGCTGCACCATCTAGTTGAGCAGACTGTCATGAGGAAGCCTGTTGTTTTGCAAATGACTACACCTAACAGAGAAATTTATGCTTTTGAAAGGAAGAAAAGCCTTTTAAACGATGACCCAGACTCCACACAGGGGCTTGACAAGGGGTTAAATCTGCATTATTTTCTCCTGTTTACTCCCCCCTGGGTGCTTTAGCTTCAGTGCCATAGAAGGAACAGCAACCCCAGGCCTTGGGGCTCGGGGTTGCACTTGAGAGAGAAAAGGCAATAGGAGGCTCCTTGTAGGAGCTCTGGGGAACCAGCTTTGTGAGCCTCCTCTGTCTACTGCAGGTAGATGGGAGGGGCAGACTCCAGCTGGAGCTGGCCCTGAGAACTGGAAGGGGCTTCTCGTATGAGGCTTCTCCCAAGACCCAAGCAGGTGCTTTATACAAAGAAACTGAAAACAAGAATCTATGAATTTAACACCCTGCTTCCAGGAATAAGGCGTGGGGGGTACAGAAGGAGCCAGCAACCAATAATAGCAATGGCTCTTGAAGGAGTCAGGAAAGGAAAACACTCCCTGCTTCTCACAGCCCCACCTTGTCCCCACATAGACGTTTCCCAGCTGAAGTGAGGCACGCGCTCACAGAGAGACCATCTCTGTGGGACAGCAGAGCCTATCGGGTCCTAGGGTGACACTGAACAGGTTCCTGCCACACCACCACAAGCCCACCTGCTGGGCCTCCTTCCCTCAGATCTCTGGCTTACCCTTCAACTGGCCATAGTGAACGGGAGATGTCACAGCCTCATGGACCATGGCCGGGCTAAGAGTGAAGGACACGGACAACCTGGAGAGTTGGGACTATCCCCTTCTTGCTCTGTAGCAAGGCGTGCCTGCTCGCAGTATTAGGTAATAACTTGTAAGACCCACATGGCATCTTGGAGGAGGCACCTGACCCCCGTAGCTTCCCCGGCTTCCTTCAGTCTTGGTATTGATGCCCATAGTTGTGTTTCTCTATTTGTCTGCCCCCATCGAGCGTCTGAGGGACAGGAACATGGCAACCTTAGGACCTTGGTAGACCTGGTATATACTAGTTCCTCAGGACTAGAATATACATGAGAATTAGCGAGCAATGGAAAAGATGCAAGAGGCCTTGCTGATACCATGGTCAACAGTAGGAAGGACACAGGCCCGGGTGGCTTTGGGAGGATCCATGACCAACCTGGCATCAACGTCTAGTGAGGACTCAAGCACAGGCCCCATCTCAATGGCTCACAGTGTCCGCCGTGAGGCTTTATCCACCCCACAAACCCCAGACAGAAGGGCCCTGTGACCCTCGTAGGAGCTCTGGGAAGCCAGGTTGGCAGAGCCTGTGGCTTTAGGGAAAAGCGGGGGTCAAAAGAGGCTCCCTAGACTAAGACAAAACCTTGAGCCAAGAAGGCAACAGTAAACTCAGAACTAGAAAGATAGTTAGCTCCATGTCAACATCACACACAGGCTCTGACTAGACAAGACAATAGCCTCTTCAGAGACAAGCAATCCCCATGCTGATAGCATCCTGACACCATACCAGGATCCAGCACCAGCACCCCAGAATGGCCCCAGGTGAGACTATGGGAACAGGTAGGGGAAGTGCTTTTCCCAGGTCCTGTCTGTCATGATCCGTCCTTTCTCTCGTACACTACCCTGCAGGACACCCAGACATCACTACTGATCTCTAAAGCAGTAAGAAGGTCCCTGTGCAGAGTCTGCATTCTCTCTCTCTCTCTCTCTCTCTCTCTCTCTCTCTCTCTCACACACACACACACACACACACACACACACACACACACACAGAATTATTTTGCCCAATTTCCCAAATAAAGAAATCACTGCTTAGTGAGTGCCACATGTCATTCCCAGTGTCTGGTTCCAGAGTCCCTGTATGGCACTCTGTGGCCTCCTGGGAGCAGCAGGAAAATGCCAAGCTTTGGGGATGAACTCCTGAGATCAAGCCAGGAAAAGACCGCCACAGAAAGAGACAGAAGTCACCAGACATGAATAGGTCTCATGCTGGCTGGCTGCCATTACACAAGGTTCCCTGGAACTTCTTGCTGTGGCCTAAGGCTGGAAGACCACCTTCTCCAGGAATAATTGGGCAAGGTCATGTGATACCCAAAACCCTGGCTGAATGGTTTTTGGGTTTTGGTTCTGAACAATGTAAGGCTGTGTGTTTAATTATGTAAAGACGTGTTACAATTGTTTCACCTTGCCTGCCTAAGGCTCCTGATTAGTCTAATAAAAAGATGAACAGCCAATAACTAGACAGAGAAAGGATAGGAGGGACTGGTGGGCAGAGAAAGATAGGAAGAGAAATCTCAGCGCTCACACATGGGCTCACGAGATAAAGACAGAGAGAGAGAGAGAGAAAAAGAGAAAAGGAAGAATAAGAGAAGAGAGAGGAGAAAATGAGGGAGACACCTGAGACTGGAAGTCAGACAGACTTCAACCAACAGACATGAGAAGTAGTAAAAGTAAGATATATAGAAAGAAGGTAAAAAGCCCTGAGACAAAAGGTACATAAAGAGAAACAGGTTAAGTTAAGAGAGCTAGCCAGAAACGAGCCTAAGCTAGGCCAAGCACAAAAACTAATAAGTCTTTGTGTCATGATTTAGGAGCTGGTTGGTGACCTAAAAGAAAAAGTCCAGTACAGTGTGTTCTGAGTTTTATGTGTCATCCAGCCAGGGTTCAGGGTATTGCATGTACTTATCCAACCATGCCTGGAGAATGTGGTCTTCCAGCCTTAGGCAACAGCAGATAGATAGATAGATAGATAGATAGATAGATAGATAGATAGATACCGTACATACGTACATACATACATGGATACATGGGTGGATGAATGGATACATACATATGTAGATACATAGATACATATATATGTAGATAGATGATTGATAGATGGCTGATGATAGGTGGATAGGTAGGCAGATCAATAGTAAATAGTAGATAGCCATATAGAGAGATGGTAGATATACACATAGATACATATATGACAGATAGATGATAGATACATGATTGACAGAAAAATTGATCAGTGATTGGTGGACAGATAGATGATTGGTAGATAGATTGATATGTAAATTATTGGTATTCACTGATGGATGAGTAGACTGGAAATGGGTAGATTGATAGATAATTGGCAGATGGATGGGTGTGGATGATTAGCAGGGAGAAGGGGCTTGGGGGCAGACACCACCACAACATCTGCTGATGCTCTTTGCCCAGAAAACTGCAAGGATACAAAAGCAAGACAAGAGTCCAGATGGCTTCCTGGAGGAGGCAGCCTGTGAGATGATCCCAGAAGCCTGTGCGTAGGCTGGCTTGGTGAAACGAATAGAAATGTCTGACCCTGAATTCCTGCTGGTGTTCTTGGAGTTTGTATTGCCTGTTTCTGCTTTGCTAACACCATTTCTATAAAGTTAATTTTCTTATATGCACCTCCTTTCCAAGGACCCCCATATCTTGCCCAAATCTATTTTGTATACACATAAAAATATACTTATCAATGTTGTTCTTTTCTCTAGAATGAAATGCAAATTGCATTTCATACATAATGCAAATCCCCCAAATCCACACAAATCAGACGGAAGCATCTTCAGTCTGTGATCACAGACAGCTTTACAAAACCAGAAGTCAAGGCTGGGTGCCCAAAAACCCTGCAAGGACCCTGGGACTTTTGCTGGGCCTTCTGCCACCTTCTCTTCCTCTATGAAACGCACCAAGGCCAAGGCCGGTTCAAGGGTGTTTCCCTCTCTTTATTAATGCTCAGCCCTGGGTCTCCGGCAGTGTTCTGCGGAGCCTTGCTCCTCATCCACTGTAATCTAATAAGCAATTGCCTCTTCTTTAATAACGGAGTTTATTAAGTGCAGAATATATACAGCTGATCACTCAAGGAACTAATTTGCAAGTCAGAGCTTTTGAGGGATTGTTTAAAGAAGGATCCATATGTTTCATAAACCCGGGGTGAGATGGGGCGCATGGAGAGGAAATAAATTTTCATGACGTGATTTGCACTGCATGAGTGCAACCCCGAGAGTCTCAACCACGTGGGCCATCCCTGGCAAAAAACAAACATTTACTCAAGAAGCCACACGGTCTGGCCCAATATCTAAATATGAAACACTTATGACCTTCATGGCGCCTCATGGGGGCTGCCTGGCAAACCCATTTCCTCCTAAGCTCACCACAAAGACGTCACCAGCTCTCCTGGCCCCTGAAGGTTGGATGAAAAGCCTGCCTATAAAAATTAGCACTCAGAAACAGGGGAGACACCTGCTAGCTGCCTAAGACTGAAAGCGCCAGAATGCAGAGCTTATGCTGTTGATCAGACAAGGGGTCTCCATTGCCACCTAGGCCGTGTGAAATCTGAGGCTGGATGTTTCCATTCCCAGTCAGGGACCCTCAGACCTCAGTGGGTTTAGCTTTTCAGTGTAACTATAGATGGCAGCACACCACCCTGATTAATTTAGAGTCCCATATTGGCACACTCCTGCAGAAGGGCCCACAGGCATCCAGGATAGCATGCATCAAGCTCCCATCTACCTACTCCTTCATGCATTGATCCACCCACTCACCGTGCACCCTTCAATCAATTCCTGTACAAACACCTGCTCAAATCTATGGTGTGGGGCAGAAGGGGACTCAGCGAGGATGTGTTGTGATCCACAGCTCCTTCCCTTCACATTCTCTTCTGAGCTCCTCTGGCCACCATGGCACCATGGCTGAGGTGCAAATCACTAACGACACTGTGTGTTGAGTGGCAGCCCAGGTCTTGTTTCCATAGCTCCACTGACACCCACATCCGACATGATGCTAAGGAGTGGCTGGGGCTGGCACCCCAACTCGGCCAGTGACCACCCAAGACCCATGTGGAGCATGGGCCCCAAGATGCCAGTGGTGATCAGAAAGTTGAGGGAAGCCCCACCACATTGCTGCATCTGAACCAGCAGCAGGATGGGGAACCATGTGCCGAGTTGCTCCAAGGCCTTGGCTGCTCTCAGGAAAGGTGCTGAGCACACTGGTAGCTACTATGACCTCAGAAGCGATTGCCTTGGCTCAAGGCTCAGCTCAGACACTGCTGGTTGGGTGGCCCATGGAGAGCTGCTTAACCTTTCTGTGCCTCCATTTACTTGGTTTAAGTCAGTCCTTGCATCTTCCATTGAGCCTCCTATGACAAGCAAGAAGTCTCTAGAAAAAAAATTAGTTTAAAAATTAATGAAGTCTCTAGAAAGGGTTGGCAGCTGGCACTGGGTCAGTACTTGAGTAGAACTCACCGAGACAGCACTCAGAGATGGCCTTCCTATCCCTCCAGAATTGCTCTTCAAGGTCACCACACTGACAGCTATAGTGCCAGCCCCAGCAACATGCACAGTCTCAACCCATGAGACACAGGACCACCCCAAGCAGTGACCCTGGGACCTGACCTAGGGAGAGGGGCTCCTGGAGGGGGTCTATGGAAGAAAGGAGGCCAGAGAGGGTGTAGAAATCCTTCAGTGGGGAGTCTATGGTACCCGTTCTTTTCAGGCTGGGACACAGAGAGAGAACAGTCAGGTACCCTCAACAGCCAATACAATCCTCACTCCGTCACATCAGGACCTGCCACTGAAGATGGGCTGAAGCCATCCCTTCCTCAGCCAGTCCTCCTCACATACCTCACAGGAAGTTAGGGACACAGCCCACAATTAAGGGACAGAGTAATGTCCCTTCTCTGAAGACACAGCTCCACATAGGGTATAGGGGCTTTTCCTGTGTCCCACTCTGAAAGGTTTGAGTTCAAGTCTTGCAGGATGACTAAGCCCATGAGCTCCTACCTACTGTATGCTAATGAAGGATAGGTCACCCACCATGACTTCTGATAACAGGTGTGGCTCTGACCAGAGCAAGTCAGCCTGGGGAAAGCTAGGGCCTTAACAGAAGCATCACTGGAAGCCCAAGAGAAAGATCCCAACCTTTCTATGTGGCTCCCACATTCCCCTTATGGCCAACCGCAAGCTCTTATTCTTATCCTCATTACACAAATGGATTCTGAGTCCCCCCATCATGGTGTTTGTCTTGGGGCCTTCAGCTCCTGCACCCTTTCCAGACACCTCTGCACCTCCATTCTCTGTGCTGCAAGATACATGGTAAGGGAGCCTCCCACCCACCCCCACATCTCCAGTAAAGGAGCGTCATGATTCCCTACAGTAGCCCTGGCTGGAACCCGAGACCAGAATTTCACCTGCCAGACTTGTACACATCATAAGCCACACATCACTCAACAGGAACCCAGCCCCTGCCTGTGTGACATCCCCGGGGTTAGTCCTCAGGACACGGACACATGTCTGCCGTTCCTCACTCCACCTGGGACCCGCCTGGAACCCAAATGAGCAAGTCTGCAGCCTGGGGTCTGCTTCCCATGGCTCCCAGCTCAGCCTCTGGAGGTCCTCACTCCTGTCCCCCTGGACAGAAGCCCTGTGCCTCTAACATGACATTGCTGGGATAAACAGTGACCAGGGCTGCTGGAGGCAGGGCTGCTGCACTGCAGGCTCAGGGTGGAACACTGGCAGGGAACTCAGAATGGCTCACTCTTGGGGATGGCCGGCCTTGATGCTAAGGAAAGTCACGTGTGTCGTGGACTGCACCACTCACATGCTGACTAGCGTACATCTCCATCTGACCTCCAGAGGCCTTAAGGCCTGGGAAAGCTGCCATATCTTAGTCTTATCCAGGCTAAGGCTGTTGGGGTCTGTGTCCAGAAGGCTGACAAAGTCGGGACCCATCACCAGTGATGCTGAAAACCCAGGGCTACCAGGGGATTTCAAAATCTCCTGGCAGAGTGCCGCCCATGAGCATGGGCCAGCTGTGGGCTTTTGTCTTTGATTGATAGAAATCTCTTCTGTCCAGGGCACAGGCAAAGAAAGACTTGGCATGACTGCAATCGTCCTAGCTTGCACCTGGCATGCCACCAGATACACCCATCTCCCCTCAGGTATCCCAACTAACAAATGGCTCGGTCACTTGGGATGTCATAGACACAAGGGAACTGTCTAGTACATGGGCATTTGGGAAAATATTTAGTGTCAAAAGTAAAGTTGTTCCAGTCCCTTCTTCTCAATATAAAAATATGTATTTCTTTGGAGTTTGTTGGTATGATGTTATCTGTTGCCTGTGTTTTGTGGGTGCAGCTAACTTCCTTGGGTTGGAGTTTTCCTTCTAGTTCTTTCCTTTGGCCTGGATTTGTAGATAGGTATTATTTTAAATCAGGTTTTGTCATGGAATATCTTGTTTTCTCCATCTATGGTGATTGAAAGCTTTGCTGGATATTGTAGTCTGGGCTGGCACCTATGGTCTCTTTGTGTCTGCAGAATGTCAGAAACTAGACACCAAAATACCAAATAATTCAATTAAAAAATGTGGTACAGATCTAAACAGTGAGTTCTCAACAGAAAATCAAATGGCTGAAAGACATTTAAGGAATTGCTCAACATCCTTTGCCATCAGGGAAATGCAAATCAAAATGACTCTGTGATACCATCTTACACCTATCAGAATGGCTAAGATCAAAATTACTGATGATAGCTTATGCTGGAGAGGATGTGGAGTAAGGGGAACACTCATCCATTGCTGGTGGGAGAGCAAACTTGTATCGCCACTTTGGAAATTAGTATGGTGGTTTCTCAGAAAATTGAGAATCAGTCTACCTCAAGATCCAGCAATACCACTTGGGCATATACCCAAAGGATTCACAATCTTACCACAAGGACATTTGCTCAACTGTGTTCATAGCAGCATTATTCGCAATACCCAGAACGTGGAAACAACCTAGTCCCCTCAGCTGAAGAATGGATAAAGAAAATGTGGTACATTTACACAATGGAGTACTACTCAGTGGTTAAAAAAATATGACATCTTGAAATTTGCAGGCAAATAGATGGAACTAGAAAACAACATGCTGAGTGAGGTAACCCAGACCCAGAAAGACAAATACAGTACGCACTCACTCATAAGTGGATATTAGATGTAAAGCAAAAGATAACCAGGCTACAATCCACAACTCCAGAGAAGCTAGATTAAAAAAAAAAAAACTCTCCTGGGCAAACGGGAGGGGATGGGGATAGGAACGTGAGGGATCAAGAAGACAGGTCGAGGGACGAGGGACGGACGGGGGGGGGGGCAATGAAAGAGATCTCTTGACAGAGGGAGTCATTATGGGGTTTGTTGGAAACCTGGCACTAGAGAAATTCCCAGGAATCCTTGGACCCTTGTTAAGACTCCTAACAATAGAGGAAAGGACGCCTGAACAGGCCTTCCTCTGTAATCAGATTAGTGACTACCCTAATTGTCATCATAGAACCTACCAGTAACTGATGGAAGCAGAAGCAGTGACCCACAGCCAAGCACTGGGCTGAGCTCCTGGAGTTCAGTTGAAGAGAGGGAGGAGGGATCATAGAACAAGGCGGGGGGCAAGAGCATAATGGTGAAAACCACAGAGAGAGAGCTGACCCAAACTTGTGGGAACTCACGGACTATGGACTAAGAGCTGGGAAACCTACATGGAACCAATCTAGACCCTCTGAATGTGAGTGACAGTCATGTGACTTGATCTGTTGGGGGGTGCTGGCAGTGGCACTAGGATCACCTATCTCAGGTGCATGAACTGGCTTTGTGAAACCCATTCCCTATGGTGGGATACCTTGCTCAGCCTTGGCACAGGGGGAATGCCTCAAGTTGGTATGCCAGACTTTGTTGACTCCCCAAGGAAGGCCTTGCCCCCTCTGAAGAGCAGATGGGGAGATGAGAAGGGGGAGGCGGGGAGTGGGAGAAGGGGAGGAAGGGGAAACTGGCATTGGTGTGTAAAATGAAAAATGATTTTTTTTAATTTTTTTTTCCATGAAAAAGTTCATCTACGCAGATATTCACAACCAGGGCTGGGGAAATAGCCCAGCAGATAAAGCACTTGTCACATAAGAATAGAAACCCAAGTCTGAACCCCCCAGAACCTGGGGGAAAAGACAGGCATGGTGATATGCTTACAGTCCCAGTGCTGGGAGGCACACAGATGGGTCCCTGGGCTCACTCACTGGCCAACCAGCCTAATCTAATGTATGAGCTTCAGGCCTATGAGAGATGCCATCTCAAACAAGGTGGAGAGCTCCTGCGGAACACCAGCTCAGGCTGACTTCCAGCCTCCAGGGGCTATGCCCACATGCACACACGTGTTTCTACAAAGAGCAGGGGGTAAGAAACACTAATGCGGCCCCCAGCTCACACAATGTGTATGATTAGAGCATACACACCTAGAGGTTCTGTGTCCCTGCCCTGATCCATCTGGGCCTTTCACCCCCACCTCTGTCTCCATGACTACCTATTTTCTGTCCACACAGCCACTTCCCCAGAATTCCATGCTCAAAGCCTTTGTTTGCTCAGTCAGGAAGGCTCCAATCACACCCACTCTGTGTCTCCCTTGCCTCCACAAAGGCCAGGCCACCCAGGCTGGGGTCTCGTCTTAGGGTGGGAAGGACAGGCTTCCTTCAGAGGATGCTGCTGCTAGGAAGAAGATGGTACCCCAAAGCCTTATTAGTCCTCTATACCTTGCCAACAAAATGACTAGAATGCTCTACCTAGCACAGGCCAGGCTGTAGACACACCAGATAACACTGTTAGTGCTGCGAGCCTTCTGCCATAGAGTGTGGCTGCCCAGGTACCCACATCCCCTTCATCTTTTAACCATAATCAGCCTTTGTCCAAAAGGCAATGCACTGACTGACTGATGTGCCTTCTGCAACACTGCTCTACGATGGTCATGTTACCACTTCCAACCAATGAGGCACAAGCAAAGGCCCCTGGATGGGAAAGCTGTTTCAAAGGCCTAGGCTCTCTGGAAGAATTTCGCCCTCCATATTCTCCCCTATTTATGGTTTGGAACGTACGCATGATGCCAGGAAGTATGGCAGCCGTCTTGCAAACACAAGGATGTGAGCCACATGGTGGGAGCAGCATAGCAGAAAGGCAGCAGGTGTGAGGGACAGACGCTGCCAGGCTGGCACAAATGAACCAATCCCAGGTAACTTTCAGTTCAAGGTAAATACACCCCTTACCCTCTTCACCACCAGGAGTTGTTTATTATCCATGAAGGGGTGTAACTGAATCCAGCCAGGTAGACAAGAGGCAGCTGGAAACCCATAGGAACCACAGGAGCAAGGGACACACATTGGCACAGGAGCAAGGGAGGCTAACAGGCTCGCTCACCATGTCCCAGAACCCTCTTTGAGGGTTGCCAGCTGCCCGTTAAGGCATCCATGGGCCGCCAAGGTGAGTAGGGGGCCTCCCTCCCAGAACCACTATCAGTCCTGGTCCTCACCCTAAATTCTCTTCCCAAGCATGCTGGTCCAGCATTTAGTTCACGAGAAGTCTCTGCAGCCCATGAAGCAGGACCCCCTAACAGCTGCATGAAGCAATACCCCCACACCCCCACACACATACACAATGTATGTTTGTATGTATATATGTATGAATGTATGTATTGTGTGTTTAAATTTTTGTCTGTTCAGCTCCCAATAAGATAATACGAGGACTCCTTACTGCCCTCGGTACAAGAGCCCTTCACACAGCAGAGCACAGAGACTGAAATCACTGGAGCCCTGATCAAGCTCCACCTGAAGCCACTCATCACCCCATAGACCCTAGCACACTCTTGTTCTAACGCGAGTGTGAGCCGCTGTGGAAGTCAATCACATTAATGGGCCCATTTTTTTCTCTTAAAGTTTTTAATTCAGTAGTTACTTACATTTTTAGAAGAGATGATTATTTCAAGTAACAAACACCCATAGTTATAGAAAGCAATTTCAACAGAGTGGCACCCAACGTGCTAATGAACTCCACGTAAAACCTGAGAGGGCTTAAAAAGGAGAGAGAGAGAATTTAAGACAGCTTTTTGCTGTTTGTGGGTTGCGTGATGCAAAGAAATTGTCCTGACTCAGCAGCAGGAAAAAACTGGCTGTTTTAAAATGCCGGCTTTCTGGGCTGTCCCGCCATTGTGATCTCTGTCTGGCTCCCGTGGGAGACAGAACTTTTGAATGGAGCATTTGGAGTAAAGCTCTACGGCTTGCTTGATGGCAATGTGGACTGCTGTGTGCCTGGAACTGTGTGTGGCTCAGGGACATCAAATGGCTCTGAGGCAGGAGCGGCTTGGCTCAGCTCTGCCATGCTGAACTGTGCTGGTCTCAGGCAGGAACTACCATAATTACCATAAAAACAGCGCAGTTAAGGTTTCAACTGGGCAGGACACAGGTGGTACCGTATTACCTGTACATGGCGCAACTTAAGTTTTTAAGAACTGCTTAACATTTTAAGAAATGCTCCACAATAAAACAGATTCAGACATAAAAGACCACACTGTTGGATGAATGTACATAGGCTTGAGAGAGAGAAAAAAAGAATATAGAGAATAAAGTTAATGGTTTGAAAAAACAAGGTAAAGTCTTTAAAGAGACAGAGTACAGATCGTTAAGAGATTAAAAGAAATAAAGAAAAATAAGCCACGTAAAAATGGAAAATTCACAGAGAGTCTGGATTATGTACATTGTGTTTTCTTTAAAATTTTTGACTGTGAAGGAGCTAAGTACAGAGAGACATTTCATTCTATGGGCTGCCAAGTGGAACCAAAACGTATATCATGAGGGTATGACTTCAGAATTTGGGTCTAAGGATATGATGCTTTGGAAAGGGTCTTCTTTTGTTTTCACAGAGGACCAGACCCTGTGGATTACATCTATCCCGATATGGTATGATAGACCACAACCTCCCGAAAAGTTCCTGTGTACACCCTCAAAAAATTACTTCACTCAACTGCCAACTGAGATAAACCTGGCACACAGGTTACACCCTAAATGATCTGATTAACAGCGCCCCCACTCAGCAGGAAGCAGTTTGGAGAGAAAAAACTGCGCCCATGTTCCCAAAATATTGTTTGTAAATGTTCTTTTACATTTAAAGGGGGAAATGATATAGGTATGAGTAATTTGCATTGGTGTGGATTTTAAGGTCAATTTTGTTATATGTATATGTATTTCTGATCTTGATTAAGGTATTGTGATTGTGTATAGTTCATTTAAAAATGTAATGTATAATTAAGATATAGGTTAATGGATAATCATCAATAATAGTCAAGCTTGTAGTCATGTTAGTTAGATTTTCTAGATATATAGAGATACATTTCAGTTAGATAGACATTCTTCATATCTTTCAAAGACTGCAAAATATGGCATTTAATGTTTTAATAACTTAGGACTTTTCATGACAATGAGGCATATCTGCTCCTGGCGGCACCAATCTACTTCGAGAGGAAGATGGGCAACGAAGAGGATCCTTATGGAGTTGGATAGCCATTTGGGCAAGAAATGGCTCTTGCCTGGACTGTTGCATAAAATGGACACAGAGAACCCGCAGAGAGAGGACTGCTGAACTTGCCTAAAGGTGAGACGGTCTTTTGGGGTTCATGACTCATGAAAGAGTCTGCGAGACATTCTGCAGGACACAGCAGATAGTGACTGAACTGTCTTTGAAATTTCCTGCTTCATGGAAATGTCTGCTGGATACTATGGGCCTGAAGGCTGAAGATGGATGCCCCAACGGTACAAAAGAACTTTGGGCGACTGTCCAGGCAGCGAGATGTCTCTGTCATTTCTAGAGTTTTCTTATTTCTTGTTTACTTAGGTAGTATTATATCCTTCTGGAGTCTTTAATGGGGTTGAAGAATGAATAGATAGTTATAGTTTTCCTTAGTTATGATAAAAGATAAAATAGATATAAATATTGTAACTGTAATTCTTGCTTGATAACTGTTTTGCTATATGTAATTTTGCTATGTTAAAGTTAAAGCCTTTCTTTTTTGTTTAAACAGAAAAAAGGGAAATGATGTGGGAGTGATTTCTTATTAATAAAGAAACTGCCTAGACCCATTTGATAGGTCAACCCTTAGGTAGGCGGAGTAAACAGAACGGAATGCTGGGAGAAAGAAGCTGAGTCAGGGAGTTGCCATGGTTCTCCCACTCCAGACAGATGCAGGTTAAGATCATTCCTGGTAAGCCAGCTCGTGGGCTACACAGATTAATAGAAATGGGTTAGATCAATATGTAAAAGCTAGCCAATAAGAAACTGAAACTAATGGGTCAGGCAGTGTTTAAAAGAATACAGTTTCCGTGTAATTATTTCGGGTAAAGCTAGCCGGGTGGCGGGACACAGCCCGCCGCTCCGTATTTCAACAGATATTCATTATTCATCTCCATTCAGAGAATGTTTTATCTCTCAAATTTTAATTCTTCAGGAACTTGCCATGTGTGTTTAGGTAATATATTTCCAATATTGTGTTTATTCGCCTGACGTGTGCCTGTGTAAGGGTTTGGCTCCCGTGCGACCCCCAGCAATACAGTAACTTTTCCTGCCAGTGGCCACCCCTACTCTTGTTGATTTTGGTGCCTCTTTATCCTGGTCCCATTGAGAAGATGGGCGAGCTGTGCCCAAGGTGTTAGTAGCCATTGCTTTGTGAGGTTCACTCATGTGTGCATTCTCTCATGGCTTCTGCCCACCGATTGATTCTGAACATGGGTGATCGCTAGTTCACTAGAATCATCAAGTGGCCTGTGGTTCACTAGCCATCCTTCCGGGGTTAACCCATCCAGTGCTCAGAGGTAAAATCCCTCAGTTATGTGGATAAACTTGCAGACAATTTCAAAAATTGATTTGCGTGACATTTCCCCTTTGGAATTTCTGTTTATCTTTCCTACGTTGTCCTATGGCAGGGCTTTTCTACTCCTCACCTCCTCTCCTGTCAGAACCATCTTTCCTAACTGATGGTCGTCAAAATGATATTCCCACCTAAGCCTTGTGAGTTCTTACAGATTATAAGCATCGCTGGATGGGCCATTTGGCTATTCGCCATGAATTAGGTTGAAAACCATTCTTCCTGAGAGCTTTACCTGTAGGGGAATTTCAACTATATTTTCATAAATAAAGCCTGCCTGAAGATCTGAGAGTAAAACAGTCCCACTGGTCAGCCTTACAGACCAAGTTATGGTAACACACATCTTTAATCCCAGTAGCCATAATGACACACAATTTTAATCCCAGTAGCCACATTCATTGCTATAAGAACCGGGTGGTGCATGCCTTTAATCATGGTGGTGCATGCCTTTAATTAATCTCAGCTCTAGAGAGGATTATAAAACTGGAGGAAATAGCTCTCAACACACAGTCTCATTCTGAGATTCCTGGAGGCAGGATCGCCATTTCAGACGGAGGTTGAAGTAAGAGTCAGTGGCTGGCTGATTTGCTTTTTGGATCTTCAGGTTGAACCCCAATTTCTGACCCTGAGCTTTGATTATTCTTGCTTTACTTACCCCCCTCTCTTCCAGCACCCAAGGTAACACTAGAAGAGACCATCCAGAATAGTCTGGGACGTGGTGAGCGAGCCTGTCAGCCTCCCTTGCTCCTGTGACAATGTGTGTCTCTTGGTCCTAGGGTTCCTGTTGGTTTCCAGCTGACTCCTGTCAGCCCCTTTCAAGGGTAATAACCAAGGTTGTCAACAAGAGGATTCCTATTTCACTTTCTTTTCTTCTTTTCCCCTGATCTTTCACTTTTCATCATCTTTCTATTCCTAGTTTTCTAGAATTTTATCTCATTTTGCAAATGAAGAAGCTGGTGTCTAATGAGCTCTGTCTTTTTCCAACCACTTAGCCTTCAGCTGTGGAGACGAGAGCTCTGAGCTTGCTGCCGCCCCAGCACACCTGGGCTTTCCCACAGGCCACGCTGATCTAGTGTCCTAGCGTTTGTCTGTCCTGGATGGAAGCCTAGGTTTCCACCATTCTGCAACAAAGCAGAGGGAACCCACTGGTCCGATTGCCTATGGCTCTGGGCTCTTTATGTGGCACCTGGCACCCTCACCATGAGCATCCTGGCACCCACTAAGCCCATCCTTTCCTCCACTGATACCAACACATACCACATCTGCCCAGAAGACCTGCAGGCTATCAGGAGAACGTCAGGAAGATGGACGCCATTCTACAGGGTCCAAGACACATCTCAGGGACATAAATCCTGAGTGGTCTCTATGGAAACAGGCAAACGTACGCACGGTTTTTATTAATACTCTCAATGCCCTGGCTGGAATAAGCTGGCCCTTGAAACTCACCCGGAAAGCTGAGAGTTCCCACTGTGAAGGCCCAAGGATCCATGTGGCTTTGGATTGGAACTACCACAGCCTTCTGACCAAAGCGATGCAGAGATGTGAGGCCCAGGAGACCAGCGAAACGCTTGCAGCCCCTTTCTTGTAGAGGACACATTCCACCTCACCTGCCGGGAACAAGGCCTTGTGCATCTTGGCCCATGCTCAGAGAATGCGTTTTTAAAAAATCTGCTCTCTCTAGAGAGGAGAAATTAGGGTCTCAGCAACTTCCGCGTGTGGGACACACACATCTCTACTCGACAAGGAAAACGGTACTCTCGGTTTGAGTCGCTTCCTCAAGTGTACAGTGGGACTACAACAAGACTCATCGCCAGGCGTGGGTGAGGCTTCAAGGTGATGACATGGCCAGCTCACAGCAGTGCCTGGCCCCCTGAGCCATCACACATGGCAGCTGTGGCATGTAAGAGGGCTGCATCACCTCCCTTGAGTGCAGGCAGCTCTGTGGTCTGCCATAAGGCACAGCAGCATGCCAGCTTCTGCATCCTGTGAGCCACCATGATTTGAGAAGGGCGGAGCCCCAAGAAAAGGCTGCAAAGAGAGAGTGGATCTGGCAACCCCAAGTTATTCAAGCCTTTAGAGGACTCAGCCCTAGTCTCTGACGCCAACCAAGCAAAAGCCATGAAGACAGGATAGTCAGCGCCCAGCTTTATGAGCTGTAATAGCAAAGAGCACTTATGTCATTGAGAACTGGGAATGTTTTTACTGTGCCATTACCCAGATGCCCTGACTGATACACACTACATATCCCCCACACAATGTGGCCAAAAGAGGGTGCAACATACATACATGAAGGGCCATTGGTGCTTCTGGAGACAATCAGGGGTCACCTATAGTCTCACAACTACTCCATCCCCAAGTACCACCTCCCAGAACTCTATTTCTGAACTGCCTAAATTATGCCTGGCGTAACAGAAGCTCCCTCACTCACAAGGCCATGTGAGGGAACAATTCTTCTCTGCCACAGCTGCCTCATAAGGCTTCATAGTGTCTGACCAGAGCACAGTTTGTAATATTACAAATCACACATAAATGTGTGCCTGGAGGAAGGAAAGTACAGATGAGAAATGAGAGAGAGAGAGAGAGAGAGAGAGAGAGAGAGAGAGAGACTAGTCAGAGGCTAGCCCAGGTCACATGGTCAGCGAGCAACCACTTTTCCCATGCCCAACTCTCTTGAACATGACCTCCAATACATGTGAGGAGCCATCAGGGAGAGGCCACCATCCCTTTCTACAGATAAAGAATTAGCTGGAAAGTAGTGGCGCACACTTTTAAAACCAGCACTCGGGAGGCAGAGGCAGGACGATCTCTGTGAGTTCCAGGCCAGCCTGGTCCAGAGAAAGTTCCAGGACAGACTCCAAAACTACACAGAGGAAACCCTGTTTCAGAGAAAGGAAGGAAGGAAGGAAGGAAGGAAGGAAGGAAGGAAGGGAGGGAGGGAGGAAGAATTAGAGCCCCAGAGAAGTTAGGACAGTTGCGGAGACAGAATGAACAGCTGGTGTTGCCGCTATGAAATCTGTTTCTCCCTCCTGTCTCTCATCACCAGCAGGGGGACCTGGCCCATCCTTTCCCCTCACAGATGTAGAGCACCCTCCACCTGGTCAGGCTCCATCCCAACCCATCTCCTTATCTGGCTCCTCCAAGAACTCAAGCAGTCATAAAACCACCCCGGTTTATAGACGATAGCCGACTTGGGGGAGCTCCTAGGCTGGTGGTTACAGTAGGCTGGGCAAACCTTGAGAAGCTTTTCTGGTGCCTAGGCCTCCATGGCTGCTCTTGGCTCTCGCATCCTTCCCAGGGAGCACTTCCTCTGGAAGAACTAGCTTTCCAGACATTTCAGGTTGGCTCCTGGTGGTGTGGTCGGGCAAAGTAACACCCCCCTTGAATAACAGCCATCAATAGCGGTTGTTTGGCTTCAGGTTCAGGAAGTCCCACCCCACCACCAGCTAGTGCTCCCACAATGGTCCTCTCCAGGGTCAAAGTCCACAGCCTGGCCTGACTCCTCCCGAGCAGCAAAGCCAGATTGCCCCTGGCCTCCAGACCGTGCTCCCTTCCCGCCAGCTCTCCTAACACCGTACTCACCACAACCGTGCCAAGAAAAACACACACAGGAAGTGACAGCTGAAGGCTCCCATGTCTGGGTCTCAGCTTTGTTTTCCAGGCCATGCACAGTCCCCAAACCCACAGAGCAAGTATGGAGAAATGGGTTTGTGACAATCGAAAGGAATATTTGGGGGGACGAACGTGACTTTGTTTATCATTCTGTGAATCTGCCCATGTGTTGCGCTGCAGACCTGTTATGATTTCATCCCCCGGGAACATGAGAGCTGCCAGTAAGTACATCCGAACCGAGGACAGCGTTCACTCCATAATCCTTAGCAGCTCCAACAGGCTGTACCAGACAAAATCTAAACAGGGAAGCCATGCCCTCCATTCTGACGTGCCATGGCCTCTGTTCACTCTTGCTGTAGTATGAATGAATGGCACTGGTGACAGGAGCTTAGGAAACAACTAGGGTCCCCCAACACCTCATCCGGGTCATCTGTGCACTGCCACAGCCTGATCTCTGCCTAGCTATGCAGATGGCTCTGCCCTAGTTAGGTCTGCTGGTCCCCCTTAGTATTTGATGCAGGGGCTTCTGGGTGCCAGGGCAGAAGACACCCCCACTGGAGCAGAGCCAGAGGAAAGGAGTATGGCTATGGGATGTGCAGCACTAGGAGGGAAGAGTTCTGACCCTCAACACAACATCCTCTAGGCCCTCTCAGTGCTAGGTGCTCCAGCCTCAGGGGAGATACACAAGGAGCCTGCCCATTAAGTTCAGGGAAAGCACCTTTGAGGGTGTCAGAATGCAGACTATCTCTGCCCTGCCCAGAGCCCAACGGGACCTCCGTTCCCACCAAGCCTCCAATGAACTCATCACGGCCTGACTCCCAGACACGGTTCCTTGGTTTGGTTTGGAGCCGCTGGCAAGATTGGCTATCATCAAAGTGAAATGGGTTTTCTAGAAACACCTGGAAAAGAACAGGCATGTCTGATTCTCAGAGTACCAAAGAGGAAGGAGAGAGCCCAACAGTGTCACATGATGGTGACCATCGGATCCTGGCATCTGTGGGGTAGAGGCAGCAATGTTGACTTCACCAAGAAAAGAGAGGAGTGGTGTGGAGTCCTGACGGATGTGACTGGGTGCTCAGAGGTCAGACCCTAAAAGGCCTGGGTCCCAGAGTGCCAGGCCATTGAAGAAGCCGGCACTCCTCCATCTATGCCTGGCTGTAGCTTCTGTCAGTACCAAGCAAGGATGGCAACCTTATGGTGCAAAGTTACTGCTGAGCTATCCTCCCACCACTCGGGCAGGACACTTCGACAGGACCAGAGTCACTACTGTTATTCTGCTCCCTTCTCAGAAAGGGTCGAATGGTAAACTGGGTACCAGTAGGATTCCAAGTGAGGGGAGGTGAAGAACCGGCTCAACCTCCATGACCATCTCAGTGGATGGACCACATCAGGTTCTCCAGGGGACCGAGTCCAGACCCCCGCTGGTCATCTGCACCTGGGTTCTCAGGGCTGCTTCCTCTCCTCCCCTGGCCTCCCATCCAACTGGCCAAGGAGGGGCAGAAGGCCAGCTAGGGGAGCTTGGCTCTGGCAACCCAGCTGTTCTGCCTTGCATATTAAAGCGCCCAGTTCCCTTACCAGCGCTGCCAGCTCCCACACCACCACCACTAAGAAAGAAGCCTGCTGGGGCAGCCTGTGTTGGCTCCACACTTTTCTAATTGCTCCAAAGGATTTCCTCGAGTGTTTAACAAGAGTGTGGGCAGTGGGTGGGCAGAGGAGGGAAGGGGTCCCAGTAACAGCACCAAGGGGGTCTGCAGGGCTCACAGCTCCCCAGTGGCTCAATGGGGCCCTGGGGCTCAGAGCCAAGAATGTGGGGCCAGACCCAACACCCACAGTGCCTTTGCCCTACTCTTTATCACCCCTGAGAATGCAAGGCACTGAAAGGACCTGGCAGGCCTCCTGCTCCGTCGTTAATTAACATGCAGCATGGTGGCCAGGAGCAAGGAGGGGGCTGGGGCCTCTCTCAAGGATGGACAGTCATCCCTGGAGGAGCACGCCACCAGCCACCACGGAAAGGGCAGGCCATCCTAGGGGAGGATGGGGCATCTCTGCCTCAGTGGGAGGGTCAGAAGCACTCCCCTCAACTCCCTGAGCATAAGGGCCCCTGCCTCCACAGCAGAGCTTCAGGAGGGCTGGAATGTCACAAGCTCCCAGGCCAGGAAAGGGCCCACTCTGCATGCCAAGAGGAGGGGCTGGATCTCACAAGGCCCCTTCCATGTCTTTGGATGTCCAAGCTTTCGTTCCTGATACAGAGACTCAAGTGGGAACAGAAACAGGGGCTCAGGAGAGGGGGGAGGGTCAGTTCCACACTGCATAGGGTGAGTGTTTTCTTCCTGACCATGGACCTCAGCACACCCAGCACAACTCCAGTACACACTCAGCACACCCAGCACACACCCAGCGCACACTCAAATCCCCCTTTCTGCCTCAGTCCCAGAAAGGAGCACACATCTGGCAAAGGGAAAGCAGGCTTCACGCGTGGGCTCCATGGCCTTCAGCAGACATGGCAAGTGTCCTTTCTCCACAGGGAGCCCTGCTGCTTAGTAGGTGACAAGAACCTGTACTGGGGACAGTATCTGTCCCTGAAGGTAGGAAGGTCTCCCTGTGCCCCTGCTGGCTGCTTTCCTTCTGGAAACCTGGAGTTTGGGCAGAAGGTTACCCTGGACACAGCATCTTCCCTAGTTCCCTGGCAGGGGGACGAAATGTGTCCTATGTGACTCCTCTGTGAGAAGATTCTAGAAGTTGGCGCCTGGTTTCCTGGGCTTTGCCCAGGTAGGATTCCTCTCATCTGATCCCAGTATCTTCACCAGGATTGCCCGTAGCACCAAGTGTGATCATACACCTCCTCTGTGTGTCTCTTAAGGCCAAGCCGCACCCTTTTCACTGAACTCCAGCACACACCAATTCCAGTTACTGCCATCTTCCATGCTGGACAACAGCTACTCTGCTTTGGCAGGATGGAAACCCTCTGTGCGGTGATGGAACAAGGTCCCAAAGTTCACACCGAGAGGGAACCTCAGACTTCACACAGCTGAAGAAGCAGAGAGACAAGATGCACCAGCATTACTCAGAGAATCCCAGGGCGGCAGCTTGTGGATCTCACAGTGGTTGCCGCCACTACCCTGGACTTCCTGGATTCTCCTGTCCTACCAGTGTTGTCAGGCGTCAGCTCAAGCCCAGTGACCCTGGGGTGATTTGGGATTGGTGGGGCAGGGCATGAGTCTGCCCCCTGGGGTGACAAGTAAGACCTATTTACAGCTAACTCTGATCCAAGACCAACAAAACATCAGCTGGGGTTCTTAAAGAAGAGCGTAGGAGTCTTGTGGCACTGGCAGAAGCTTTACCCAAGTGCTGACTAGGTCAGAACTGCATCTCAAGAATGAACAGACTCCAGAAACTGAACAGAGGAAGGACATCTGTCCATAAAGACAGAATGAAGGAAAGAAAGACGCAGTTGGCTGGTGCAGGGTTGGGGCAGAGAGGGATGCACAGGATGGAAGTGCCGGTCCGAATGAAGAGTCGGGCATGATTCGAGGTTCAGAGAGAATCACCCATTTAACCTTCCTCTGAGACCCAACCACACAGGGTGGATAGAAGCCCACAGAACCAACAAGGCAGCTATGGTCAGGGTTAGGGTGCTCGGAGCTGTCACAGCCGAAAGGAACCATCAGCTCCAGATGGCAACAGCACTCCTGGGGCCCTAGACAGTCCAGCTGCACCCACGGAAGCCAGGGGCACCATCGTTCTCATTTGTCCTGCTGTGTCTGAGTAGCAGGGTAGACCCAGTACACCCTCTATCCAGGGGACCCACAGAACAAGGCGGGAGCACTTTTGAGTTAAAAAATGACCCATACCTGAACGCACCTGGTCACTGCTCCCCCGTCTACTCATCTTCAAGCGACATTTGCAATAAGAGCATGGCCCAGGAAACCCTGGAGCTCATGGTAGGACAGATGGCACTTTTTATGGCACCAACCAGAACCCACAGCAGACATAAGGAGCCTTCAGAGAGGCAGAAGCCAGGACAAAGCTGGGCACCCTCAGCTCTCCAAGCCCTGGCTACTCCATTCTGCGACAGGCTACCCACCTGCGTGACACAGGGAGCAGTAAGAAGGGGCTCTAAAGTGGTCAGCTTTCAGGACAGCCGAGAGAAGGGCAGGTGTGTGAGCTGAGCTAGTGAGGCAAGAAGGACTTCCACATGGTATCTCAGTGCCTCCCGCTACTCTGGGACATCAGTTCGGTGGAGCATCCCATCTGGATCCCCCACACCCAGGAAGGACGAAGCCCTGGGGCAGCAACAGAGGGAGCTACAGGCCCAGACTGCTAAGTACCAGGCTGCAGGGATAGCCAACAAAGACAAGAAGTCCGGGCAAAGCTGGACTTCAAACAAACAACAGATTTGTAAGAGTTGTTTTTAGGTAAGTGTGTCCCAAGCGATTTCTGAATTTGAATTTCAAACAAACAATGAATCATTTTTAACATCTAGCCCATGAGATATTTGAATTTTAAGTTCAAATATTGCTGAATAATTTCTTAGCTTAAGTCTGTCCCCAGGCAATACCTGGGATGTTCTTATTCCAAGAACTGTTCATTGTTTATCTGAAACTGAAGTCTGCCGCACATCCGACACCACGTCTGGTAACTGTGGATCAAGGCAGGTGTAAAACACGCACCTTCCATCTATGGCTACCCACAGAGGTGCTCTGCAACAGCGGCCTGGGGCCACCAGCCCTGTGGTTGAATGAGACTCACGGATCGCAGCTTCCCCTCCAGGGAGACATTTACAAGTTGCAGCTTCAAGATTCTAAATGAGCCACAACGGAGAGGTGAAGAGGAGACATTAAAAGGTGTTCCCTCGGGCTGTAGAATCAACCTGAACCAGGGAAGACCCGCTTGGAGTGGCCAGACCTGGAGGCAACACCCTGCGATTCCAGCTGGTGCCGACCTCCACGATGAGGGGGAGGAGGGATGTCATGGCATCCCGGAGGAAAAATCACCCTAATTACCCTCACTCACGCAGCACAGAGCTCCCAGCAAATTAGAGTTTATCTTTCATTCCGACTGACACCACGTTACGTATCAAACAAATTATGAGTCCCCAGGAAAGAGTCGTCAAGGTGATTCACAGGTAAAACACTTCTTAGAGGAGTAAAACCTGATTAGAGGGGGGTTCGGTGGGCTCCCCCCTCTCTTTCCTCCAGAGTAGAGGGGGGTTCGGAGGGCTCCCCCCTCTCTTTCCTCCAGAGTAGAGGGGGGTTCAGTGGGTTCCCCCTCTCCTTCCTCCGGATTAGAGAGGGGTTCAGCAGGCTTCCCCCTCTCTTTTCTCCAGATTAGAGGGGGGGTTCAGTGGGCTCCTCCTCTCCTTCCTCCAGATTAGAGAGGGGGTTCGGTGGGCTTCTCCCCTCTTCTCCAGATTGGGAGGGTGGGTTTCCCCCTCTCCTTCCTCCAGAACAGCTGAAGCCTGTGCATGGCCAAGGACCAGACTAATGGCCACCACACCCTGCTCCCAGGAGGCAGGAAGTTCTGTGATATCAGACACACACACAGCTGCCTGGGCCTTATTCTGCGGTTTTTTATTTGTTTTCTTTTCTTTTTAAACAAGGTCTCATATAGTCCAGGATGGCCTCAAACTATCTATACAGCTAAGGATGATTTTGAATTTCTGATCCTCCTGCCTCTCCTTCCCGTGTGCTGGCATTACAGACATGTTCCATTGGACCTGTTTATTCAGTACTGGGGATTGAACCTAGGGCCTCACACAAGTGCTTACTACAGCTCTAGCAAGTGCTTCATCTATCTTTGGAGTGCGTAGACCTTTATGGGAATAGAACCATTACCACAACCTAGAACACATGCTGTCTCCAAACTGAAGGCCAGAGCTAAAAGTAGATCTCACACCCATCAGGACACCGGGTCCCTTTGTGTGGTTCTAAAGCCACCCATTCTGCCCACAGGGGCCAGGCACAAAGCCAGCCCCACAATGCCCACCTTTACCAGAGCAGTTTCAGGGACAGGGATAGGTAAGGCAGGGGCCTCGCCTCTTTGATGAATCTCTGAGCTTTTCACTTCAAAAGACAAAGACATCAAAGGGCAGTCTCCTGGCTCCTTTGTCTCTCTCCAAACACGGGAAAGGGCCAACGTTCTTTTCAGAATGTCTCAGCCGAGCCTTAGCTTTCTATCTCACAATCGGCACGTGATTGCTTCCAGGGCCAAGTGTGTGTTCTGCCCTCTGAGCATTGCCAGCCCCTCCCAGGAGGCTGCTTCTACTTACTATCTTCATTAAGTCCCTTGAGGAGCTCAGGGTCTGCAGGCTGAGGGTAGTGACTCTGACCCAGGGGAGGGCACAAGGTCAGGAAGATTGGAAGAAAGCAGAACTCCTTCCAGAAGACAAAGAAAAGCAGAAGGAGCTGCACGGGTCTCTAGGGTGGCCATTGGCTAGGAGCCTGGGGGATTCCAGGCAGGTAGATGGGCTTCACAAGCAAAGGGCCTTGCGATGGCTGTCCTGTCATGGGTCCCTCCATGCTGGGCTTTGGAGAGTAAGGATGAGACACTATGTGATCATTCATCTTCACTGTCAGCTTGGCAGAATTTAGAGTCACCTAGGAGATAGGCTGCTGCGGCATCTGTGACTGTGTCCACAGAGGGTTAACAGGGTGTGGAAGAAGCACGCTGAATGTGGGGGACACCATCCAACAGACTGAAGTTCTGGGCTGAATAAAGAAGAGAAAGTCGACTGAACGCTAGCATTCTTCTCTACTTCCTAGAGAGGGGAAGTGTTCGGGGCTAAAGAACAAGAAGGGATGGGCTGGAGAGATGGCTCGGTGGTTAAGAGCATTGCCTGCTCTTCCAAAGGTCCTGAGTTCAATTCCCAGCAACCACACGGTGGCTCACAACCATCTGAAATGAGATCTGATGCCCTCTTTCTTCTGGCCTGCAGGCAGACACACAGACCAAATATGGTATACATAATAAATAAATATAAAAAAAAAGAACAAGGGGGGAGGGAGGAGAGGGAAGAGAGTGAGAGAGGGGAGGGAGGAGAGGGAGCAAGCAAGCAAGGAAGCCTGGCTGGGCATACCAACCAAAGACTCTCAGTGAACAAGAGAAGAACCCAGGAGTGACTAGAAGGTGATGGCTCTGGCTAAGGATGGGGGAGCCTGTGTCCTGAACATCCGTACTACCGGAGAGAAGGGCCTCAGGTCAAGTCATATGGAATATGACCAGAGAGCCAGAGTGGGCCTCCGAGGGAAGCTGAGAGGGTCTGTGCTGTTAGCACTGGGGAGGGTGTTGTCCCTTGCTCAAAAGACTGAAGCATAGGGCTGAACAGAGGGAAAGTGGAAGCCCTCACACCTAGTCTAGCTATTTAATGATGCGGACACAAAGAGGCTAGCCCAAGCCCAACTTCTACTTCACCTGGGCCCCACCCCATGTGTGCATGCACGCTCATACCAGGTTACTGTCCCATTGGCACCCAAGTACAACCCAGCTGCTCTATGCCAACGGCGCCCCTCAGTGGCCACTGTGAGGAATGGTCTGGCTGTGGCTCTTGCCTGGCTATGTCTTCCCCCAGGACCTTGACTTGTGAGAGGGTCATGGACAAGACACCTCTGACTTTTCATGAATGTATGCAAATCCCCTGTGTGGGCTCCCCAGCCGCTCTCCTCCACCTCAAAGCTCTTCCAATCACATCTAATTGAGTCCTCTTCTCTCAAGAGCCAGCATCCAAAACTTAATAAAATCCCTGCTTATTCTTCTTAGGTCATCTTGCTCATGGAAGAACGCCGTGATGATAACTTCATCTGGCCCCTGCAAACACGGCTTCGTCATTCCCGTCCTTTCCTGCAGCACTGAGGAGCTATGCTGAGTCTGGAAGGTCCCACCAAGATTTTAGTCTTGGCCCTATTGCTTTCACCGGCTGGGTCTCTAGTAATGACAGAAAATGCATTGTTGGACTGGATCTATCTGCCCATGCCTGCAATCCAAGTCTAGGAAGATACCTGTGTGGCGGGGGACAGAGGGGAGTGTCAAGAAAGCAAGGCCAGCCTGTGCTACAGAGCAGGGATACATATTGGGAAAGCATCACAATTCCAGCCTTGGAGAAATTCCCCCTCCAGAAGATATGAGCGACCTGCCTTCAGGGTGCATCTTCCTATGGTCCCATGGGACTTTCTACACAGGATTTCAGCATGCTGTTACTGAGGTTACTCCCACTCTCCAGATGGGAAACCAGAGGCTCAACAGTAAGGCATGGAATCGCACACCAGTCCCTGACTAGCAGCTTCCTCTAGGGATAGTGGTGAACACAGGTTTGCTCGTGCAGCCCGGGAGTGGCCCTTGAGAATACACCTGCCCATGGCAGGTGTTTGTGAGAACTGGCGAGGTTGGTAAAACAGTAACAGCACTGGCGCCGAGATGGGGACAGGCCGTGGGGTCTGGGGCTCAGGCTAGATGTTCCTGCCACGACTGCAAAAGACAAATGTGGGTGGGGTCCTCCTGGAAGGAACAGCTGTGGTGGGCAGGGGCCGGCAGCCAAGGGTGTCTCTTCTAGAAAGATCCGCTGTTGGCCCACAGAACCGCTGGAAGAAAAGTCTTTTCCCAACCACAAAGGAAAACTGTTTGAAGCAGGAATCCCTTTGGACTGCAGGCTTTCTCCAGCATCGTGAAAGGCCATCTATTTTTATTGCAATCAATTCTGTTAAAGTTGGATTTACTAAAGAGAACGGTGGAAATCATCTTGTTATCTGTAGCTCAGCAGAAACCTCACTTTCTATTTCTGTTCCTGGCTGGACTCGAGGCCCCGGACTCCTCTGTTGCCTCTGCCAGGAACTAAATATAGCCATCTGCAACTTGTATCACAGAGGCTAGCGCCGTGAGCTCGCTGAACCAGGCACGGCCCTCTTGCCCTTCGCAGGTGAGTCTGGCCCCTAGCTGAACTGTGCGATTTCCCCAAGGTCAGGTCTCCATATTAGAAGCATCATCCTCCTGAGGGAAGTCACCCTGGATTAGAGTCTAAACCACAATGGCTGTTGGGCAGCAGTGGGAGTCAGGATGCTGGCAGGCTCACACCAATGCCCCTAGCCTGGGCCATTTGCCCTGTTGTTTATCACCTCCTGGTGGGGAACACTCTTGTCAGCTCACAGTCCTGCTGCCAATCATTGGTGCTCATGCCCATCAATGCATGCCTGCCTCGGGGTCTCTGTACCTGCTGGGCTGCTGTCTGGAATGCTGGGTCCCAGGCTCCCCCAGCCCCTTGCTTTCCCTCAGAATTCCCTGGTTCCTTTAGAGAAAGACATCCTCTCGCTTCCTTATTGAAAATGCCAACTTGATCCATGTCCACAAACTCCCTAAATATACCAACTGGATCCATGTCCACAAACCTGCTCCCTGGTTCATCTCCATTCCACACACGTGTGCACACTGATATGCACATACGTAGGTGTACATGTGTGGTGCACACATGACAGTGTTAACCTGTGTGTGTGTGTGTGTGTGTGTGTGTGTGTGTGTGTGTGTGTGCTGCATCTCGTTTAGAGCCTGCTTAGAGGATCTCACCAGGTTTCTTGCTGCCACGCCCTCAGACCCCGGATGGATGCCTCACACAGACAGGAGCCCAGGGAAGAATTCCGGATGTGTGATCAGTCCTGTGGGCTCTGCAGTGCCTACGCCTGTCTGTAAACTCAGTGACAGAAGTGACAACACAGCCTGCCACAAACTGTGGCTGTGGCATCCCGCCAGGCACCTCTTGGCTCTGCAGGGCTCAGCTTCAGGTGCAGCACTTTCACGTGAAATTCCCAAGCTCGCCACTGAGGGCTCCTCACTGCAGGTGCCCACGCTTTACAACAGGGGCCAGGCCCCGAGCACCTCCTCTCTCTGGTTACTCAGAGGGCTGCCCACCTGCCCTATATTCATGGCATCCAGAGATGCTTTGCGGGCATAGAGACCTCGGGATTGAAAGGACCAGGCTTGGCCTTGACCTTAGCAAGGCTGCTCCTCTCAGAGTCTTCACAGCTCCAAACCCAAGGTCTGTTCTGCAGGCTATACCAGAGCCTGACCCCTCACCTGGTCCATGTCTGCCTGCCCACCGAATGCCCACTAGCCACAGTTGAGCACTGGCAGAGAGTGGGGTGAGCAGCATCAAGAGCGATAACCAGAGAGGCAAATGTATGGAGCAGCTCCCAGAGGCCAGCACAGGGCCACCATCTGCTGAGTGAGTGCCTCCCCCACTTTCTGAATCTAGATCCCCCCAAGTGGCACTGAGGGTCAGAGAAGAAGAGTCACTGGAAGCCAGCAGGATCCATGTCTGTCCCACCACAGAGTCCAGCTTTTGGCCCTCAGAATTCACATCCTGCTCTCCCAATCAGCATCTCCTGCCATATCCCCAACCACTCACCTGGCCCAGAGCTGTCACTTCCCCCACTGCATAACCTCCCTCCCCAGACAGGGACAACCATAGACAGGCTTACTTCAGGGACAGATCCCTGAGAGCCCTTCCTCAAGTGGCAGAAGGTGGAGAGGGGCTGAGGGAGTAGAGTTCAGCCAAAACTGCAGTGTCCATCTGTGGACACCAGCACAGAATCCTGCCCAGACTTGGGGCTGCCTGGACCTGCCCCTGCCCCAGCAGCTCACCTCGCCATGCCTCTGTTAGGCCGTTCCTACCGTCTGGGTGCTGTGTCTCCTATAGACACATGGGGACATTTTATCATTGCCCAGGGTAAGAGGACTACACCTGCTTTTAGCCATGACAGCACAGAGAAGCACTGGAGTCGGGCTCCCCGGGCTCAGCTAACCTGTACCAGAGGGAGCAGAGAGGATCTGGCACAGAGCCCTTTCAGGGGAGGCCCCATAAGCAGGAGTCACCGGGACCCTGCCCATCCTGACCTTGGCCCTGATTTGGCCTGTGCCCTTCAGTTTTCTGGGTGGACATGGACTCGGCCCCTGGTACACCCACAGCACTGCCACCCACAGATGGAGCTCAGGGTGGCCCACAGTGACTCAGAGCAGGGAATCAGCTCCCAGCAGGGCACCCTCCTGCAGAGACATGGCAGCTGGTGCAAACTGGGGAGGGGGAGTTACACATTATGCAAAGCCCCAGCACAGATCTGTATCCAGACAAGCAGCTAAGTCTAAAGGTCATGGACCGTGATGCTTGGCAGAGAAGCAAATTAAGAGCTTGGATGGGAACCCTAGGGGGCTGCAGAGATGATAAAAAGAATGAATGGACATCCTGAGCTGCCCGGGCTGTGTTATAATGAGGCCACCTGCCACTCACTAACTAGCACACCAGGACATGGGCCCCAGGAGCCAGTGGCACCCAGAAAGGACCCCAGAGTGACGACCCTGCACTGGGTCAGACCACCGCAGCCTCCCCATGCTAAGCCAGCAGTGTCAACAGGGCATGCCCGCCCGCCCTCCTCCCACCCATTAGATGGTCCTCCCTTTCCCTTCTTCCCTATCAGTCTTGCTAGATAGGGCTCTCCCTACCACTCTCTATGGGCCGTACAAAAGGTACCCCAAGGACCACAGCCTGTGACCCTCTAGCCCTTCTCCATGCTGAGCCCCAGGACATGTGGGATGGTGGCTTCAGCATGGCCCTCTCAAGCCACCATTGTGCCCCCAGCACCTGTCTTGTTATGGCTTCTGTCACCGTTTGATAAAACACCATAACCAAAAGCAGCTCGGGGAGGAAACGATTTCTTTCAGTTTCCAATTCACAGGTTGTACGGCATCAGTGAAGGAAGTCGGAGCAGCAGGGTCTCAAGGCAGGAACTGAAACAGAGGCCCTGGAGGAGTGCTGCTTACTGGCTTTCAGCTTTTGTTGTTCACCCCAGGAATGGCACGGCCCACAATGGGCTGCACCCTCCCACAGCACCACCCACAATGAGCTGGGCCCTCCCACAGCACTGCCCACAATGGGCTGGGCCCTCCCACATCAATCACTAATTAGGAAAACTGCACCACAGACTTGCCTACAGGCCAATCATACAGAGTCATTTTCTCAATACAAATTACCTCTTCCCAATGAGTCTAGCTTATGTCGTGTTGACATAAAACTAACAGGTACAGCCTCTAAACTCAGCTTCTCAAACCTGAGCATCCCTGTGACACATGACACCCTGGTCAGAGTGCAGAGAGGACCTGAGCAGTGGCATCTTTACCAGCGCCTAGGTGGAGATGATGACACTGGTTCCTAGGCCCTGTGAACCTGGCTATAGAGAAGTAGAGACAGGGCTGGGTAAATGGCTCAGTTGTTCAAGTGTTTATCTTGCAAGTGTGAAGACCTAAGCTCACCCCCAGATCCCAAGTCAAAAATGACATATGCTCATAATCTCAATGCTAGAGAAATGGAGATGGGGGAACTCTGGGGCATGGTTATATACCCGCAGGACCACCTGCCCAAGGATGGCATTCCCCACCAAAGGTTTCCATGCACAAATATAAAGGCATGGGTGTTGGGGCTAGAGAGATGGCTCGGCAGTTAAGAGCATTGGCTGCTCTTTCAGAGGATGTGGGTTTGATTCCAGAACCAACATGGTGGCTCACAGCCATCTGTAACTCTATTTCCAGGGGATCTTATACCCTACCCACAGGCTCTTCACTCACACAGTGTACAGACAGAGATGCAGGCAAAACACCCATACACACAATTTCATAATTAATGTTGGTGTTCTGTCTATCCACCCACCTTCCTCCAGCAGTCTCATGCCACTGGAGATCCTGACTGTGATGTGGCCTGTCTCCCTCACATGCATGGTGACACTGTTCCCACCTCAATGGCAGATGTGACCCTGAGAGGGCATTTCTTGCCACCACACCACAGTCAACCTTGCCAGTAGCTCCTAGACCATCTACCTGAAAGTTCGGCCACCCTCTGAATAAGCAAAGAGAACTAGCCTGAAGGCCAGGAGGAGCCCAGGCTCCCAAGAGAAACATCATAGCCTCCAGCACCTGGATGACCAGTTCCCTTCAGTGGGGCTCTCTGAGTTGGATGACAATCTCCCCATACAGGGAAGATCCTCCTCAAAATGCTCTCAGCACCGACACAAGGGAGAAGGCTCCTTCTTCATTTGGGGTGGGGGATTGACACTTTGAACTTTCCAGGTGAGGGACTCCTATCAGTGAGGGTCAGCCATTTTTTGCTAGATCCTGGAGGGAGGAAATAGGGAGAGCAGAAGAAATGGGGCCACCTGTGAAGGGGAGGCTCCCTGCCTCATGACCTCAGAGAGCAGGGAAATTCCCATGGTCAGACCTGACCTGGGATCCAAGGAGGACACAAGAAACAAACCCAAAAAAGACACAGAGCCCAAGGACCTCAGAGGCCGACAATGCATGGGGCAGAGTGGGCCTTACCCCAAGTCCCTTCAGGCACCAGCCAGAGCAGTCTGTGCCACAAGCACAGGTGTTTGACCATGACCTGAGCAACAGGTAAGTATCCAGTGAGCTATAAGGGTGCCAGCCCTTGTGAGAGGCACCCATGAGCCTTCTGGACCTGAGTGGTAGCCCTGGATCATATAGACAGAGTCCCTAATGGGTAGCTCTTGGCCCCAGCCTAGTGAGTCTGTAGCCACCACAGAAATAGTGTGGCTATCCCAAAGCCCTGGCATAGAACTACACACAGACTGTGACCAGCTTCCTGCCCCAGATGGTATCACGGAGTCCTCCTCAGCTCTTCAGGGGCTGGCTCAAGGCCATGTTCCTGCTTCCATTGTGACCTGTGACCCCTTTACTGCCAACTTGTGTGGGCGACATCACCACTCTACCACTTGGTGAAAAGTTTGGGATGAGGAGGGACCAACTGGTCACAGAATCAGCAAGTGGTGGAGATAAGGGAAGTCTATGGCTTCAGCTCCACCTCGGCTCCCAGCCCCAGCCCACACATAACAGATGTAGTGGTTTAAATGAAGAGTGGCCCCTATGTGTTCTGGTATCTGAATGATAGGTCTCCTATTGGTGAGACTGTTCCAGGGAGGATTAGGAGGTGTGGCCTTGTGGAGGGAGATGTGTCACTGGGGGCGGGCTTTGAGGTTCCAAAAGCCCATGATAAGCCCAATCTCTCCCCCCACATGCCTCCAACTCATGGATAAGATGTAAGCTCTCAGCTGTTGCTCCAGCACCATGCCTGCCTGCCGCCATGCTCCCCACCATAATAGTCATGGATTCACCCTCTGAAAATGTAAGCAAGCCCCCCAATTATGTGCTTTAATTGAGTTGCCTTGGTGATGGTGTCTCTTCACAGCAACAGAAAAGTAACTAAGACAGCAGGGGGCTCGGCTTTCCCCTCGTGTCCACAGTCTAAAGTGAACCTCAGAACCAGAAAGAATCCTTACTAAAGTCTTGAGGTTACAGTCACAAGGGGTTCACCCCGGCTGGCACAGGGTCACAAAGGGATAATGCTGTGAGGACCCAGGGAGAAGACGCCATCCGGAAGCCAAGTGAGGCCTTGGGAGAAGCTCACCCTTATCTTGGACGTCAGTGACAATGAGGATGGAGCAGACACACCAGGCTTGTTCCCAGCCCCATAACCTCCCCACAGTGAGGGGTCTCAGCTTCCATCTCCCGAATCATATAGAAGATCCAAAGTGCCGTTGCCACCACCCACTCTAACTGACCAGTCCCTCACCCTCATCCCTCCTCACCATGTGGTGCTGAGGGCACTTTTTCAGAGAATCTGAGAAAGAAACTTACACCTCCCACCTCCACCCACACAGCAGGGTGCACAGCCAAAGAGCATATAAGCACCAGGCCCTGGACATGTGTGGAGGGTTGGGGGGGACATCTTCAGTCTGAACAAGGGGGCACTCGAGGTTAGAGCCAGTCTGGTACAGTTTGAAGGACCAAACGGACAGCTAAGGTCTGGTTAGCTCCAGGAGCTAACAGGCATGCTCACCTTCTGAGCCCAAGCGAGTGTGGCGCACGTGAGGCATGAAGGCAACTCCCTTCCCCTCAACCCGAGTCCAGGAATCACCCCCAGTGAAGCGTGTCATTCAGTGAGACCTCTGAGAGCCAGGGGCAGGACCAGCTCGGGAAAACAAAACAGGAAGGAGCCACACCCAGGAGTTCCTGGATGTCCTCCAAGCTGTGACCTGGGGAATGGGGTAGCCTCCCCCCCCCCAAAAAAAAACCAGAGGAATCCTGAACTCAGGGCCAGTCTCTTGCCCTCCCTGTGTGCTGTGGTCCAAGGCAGCTCCACACTGGAACCTGCGGTGTCTCTGCATATTAACCAGAGAAATGACTCGTGGGGACAGATGGCCTCTGGATTAGTGGGTCTCAGGGGAAGGCTATCTCTGGGTCTCCAGAAATGCCTGCGCCCTCCACCTGTTAGCAATAAATCCTCTTCATCAATCTCCACACCAGGCGACCCTCAACCAGACTTAACCCTTGAGCAAACAGGGATGCTCAAGCCCCATCACGTACTGCCCTGGATCCCAGTTCTGGAAGGATATGTGGAAGCCAAGGCATCTGACCTGGGGGCAGACCCTGGCTATGACCTCAGACTGGCCACAGGGCACTCCAGGCTTCGGTCACAGAGAGGTCAGGGATGCTGTCATCTCAGAGGTCTTGAGCTAAAGAGGCTGCTTGTGCTTCAGACTTGCCACAAGCACACTTTCTCACTATGGCAGGATTCAGATAAAGCCCCCAAATTCTGTGGTAATACTCTACTGGAAAGGGAACAGCATCAACCTCCTGGAACCTGGACAGGTCTTTGATAACGGAAGTGGCTCTCGGAAACTTCTAAGGCTTGGGGCCTAGAAGGTTCCTGCCGCACTGGGAGAAGGAAGACATGTGAATCAAGGCAGAGAACCATGATAGAGAAGTCACAGCAGAAAGGCCATGGCAGAGGGACATAGCGGAGAGCCATGAAGAGAGCCACAGCAAGAGACCCGGGGCAGACCGCCACAGTAGAGATTTGGGGGTCTCACCGCAGAGATTCGGGGCTCTCACTGCAGAGATTCGGGGCTCTCGCCGCAGAGAGCTGCAACAGAGATGAAGTGCACAAGAATGATCTTCGCCAGTGCAGCTCCTCTGCACGCCCCCCCACCCAGGAGCCCTGGTACCCTGCCACTGTGACTGCTGTTGCTGTGCCAGCTCTGCGCTCTGCCCACTGCCCTTTGCCCATGTGTCTCTCAGCAGGCGGCCCCTTCCCACCACCCTTTGGTTTCCCTCCTTCCTCTTCTCATAGCCTCACAGAGACTTCACCCCTGTGCTCCTCTCATCACCGCCCCAGGTTTGAGGACATCCGCAGGTCCCCCCACAAGACCAACTTCAGAACATTCCACTGTCTCACCCTTAGCTCCTGACCCCCAACCTCCTGCAGGCTAAAGCTTCCACTGGTCCACTTCCTTCCTCCATAGATTTCCCCACTATAGTCATTTCATAAGAGGAAATCAAACAGTATGCGGCCTTCTGGGACTCACTTAGCAGAAGGTGTTAGAGGTGCAACCATGTTTTAGTGAATGTTTGTACTCCCCCCCCCATGACCAAATTAAAGTCTATAGTATGGATATGTATGGATATACCATGTTTAGTTTACTCACAGGTCTGCAATGGACATTAGAGTCGCTGCCAGCTTTGGGATATGAAAATATAGCAGAGAATTCACGTGCAGGTTACAACGTAGACATGAGTTTCGAACTATGCCTCAGAGGAAGATTGCTGGGTCACAACACTGCCACGTTTTGTCTCCCAATGGGACAGACTCATTCCTACCTCTGGCTCCAAAATGCCCCCTCCCCAGATCTATCCTGACTACTCAAGATCCTTCAGGTTGCTATTGCTAGGTTTTTCCACACAGCGGTGACCGGGTTTGTGTCACTGTCTGTAGGTCTATAGCAGTTCCTCCCAGTAAGATCCATTGAGGCAAGACAGGCCCTGTCTGAGCTGCTACCTCAGGAGAGACTTGGCAAGTGGGGGCCTAATGTCACTTATCCCCCAAGGCTCCATGAGAGTCTCCCCTTCCAGGAAGCTGCTGGCCTTCTTCTGGATGAAACTGCCCTTAGTGCACCTCCCTTTCCCACTTCAGCCGACTGCGTATGTCTTTCTGTCCCTTATGCCTGCCCAGCCCCGCACAAAACTCTGCCATGTTCCAGATGCAGCCGGCATTACTCACACAGCAGCTGTGCTCACTGGCCAGTGACTACGGGTCACCCTCACATTACCCCAGCTACACACACACACCAGGACAGGGTTTCTCTGAGTAGCTCTGGCTGTCCTGAAACTCCCCCTGTGGACCAGGCTGACCTTGAACACAGAGATCCACCTGCCTCTGCCTCCCGAGTACTAAGATCAAAGGTGTGTGCCTCCACCACCTGGCAACCCCCGTTACACTTGATCATCACAGACCTGAGATGAGAGGGTGCCAAAGAGGGGCAGATCACACAGATTGTCACTATAGAGTCCTTGTGCCTCTGGCCATGCTGCCAGAGGTGGAGACTGCACACCCCATCCCTTGAGATAACTAAGGTGGCTCCCATATCCACCTTCATGTAGAGCCTTGAGAAATCACCAGAAGGTGGCTGCAAAGGTCGGAGCAACTCCTCTGTAGCACTGGTTCTGAAACAGGAAGGAAAGAAGCAAGAAGCGCTGGTAGGGATTGCTCACAAGATCGCTGGGCAATATGGCCACCCCTCCAGGGGGCGTGGCCAGCTCAATCAACACAATTAGATGCTTAATCAGGCACCTCTTCTGCCTGCTGCCTGCACACGTGAGTAACTGTGATTTATTAAGACCATTAAAGCTTTCTACCCTCCACCCCCTCTGACAAGCCACTAGAGCATTGCTTTGTTTAAAAAAAAAAAGTCATTCTTGAAGAAAAAAAACTGTGTGGGTGCCACTTAATTAATCATTTAGTTTCTCCAGCAGGTTTGGAAACAAAGAGCAACACGGGGGGGGGGGTGTGCAGGCCTGGTCGCTGGATCTTGCTCCCTCTCCCTTGCCACTGCTCGGAGCTCAAGCTTGTGGTGGGAAGGAACAACGCCACACCCACAAAAACAGTACCTGACTCAAATCTCTGGACACTGAACTTTCCAGAACTGGGGAAATATCCATGGCCCCTCTGCCCCTAAGCCAGAAAGCAGCCAATCCACTTGCCTGAACCAACCTGCTCATCTAAGTGAATGATGGGTTGATATTTCCAGAAAACTGGTTTGCAAATTCACCACAAGGCACCACAGGACTGCCCAGGTCCCTCTCCCTCGGACGTTCTGTTCCACACTCTCTTCCTATCTTCAATCAAATTCACCACGAGGCACCAGGGACTACCCAGGTCCCTCTCCCTCAGATGCTCTGTTCCACTATCTTCAATCACCACCCCGAGGCCCACTGTGCACTGTGCCTTAGGCCCCCAGCGTACAAAGCATACAAGGTGATAGGCAGATGTCACGTCATAACTAACATGTGCCCCACACAGGGGGAGCAGGGGCTGTCACCTGCTGTCCCTGAGCATGGATTTCTGCTTTAGGACAGCTCCTAGCACTGAGCTTGTGTCCTCAGAGGGGGCATCTCCACACTAGTGCTCCCTCCACCAAACAGGACACAATGGCACCAGGCCTCCGATCCACAGCCTCAAGCCGATTCAGCAAGTTCGGATTCCGCTTCCAGGATTGGAGGGGACGCTAGCGAATCTTTAAATCTTGCTGGTGAATTTGTTTTGAAGCCCTTAGATGTGTCTCGAGTGGCTTTCAGGGAATGAGATACATATTCTTATCACAGCAATGTGGCCTCATCACCACATTGGTCATCTCCCAAGGGCATGGACAAGAGCGGTGCAGGAGGCTTAAGGGCAAGCAGGGTCTGGGGTAGTGGGGGTCAAGACGGGTCTGCCATGCTCTCAAGCATCCTTAACTCCTCAGGCCCACGTGGCCACCCCACACAGGGTGAGGGTCGCTTGGGTTCAACAGGAAGCTGTCCTTAAATGCCTTCAGTCTCTGGAGGGAGGAAATACTTTGCTGGGCTGGAGTCGATATCTATAATTAATGTCTATGAAAAGTTAAACGCAGAGAAAGAAAAACTCCTCAGCCTACGAATCCTCAGGAGATTTTGTCGCGATAGAAACAGATGAACATGTGTCCTTCCACAATGTTAGAATTCACTGAACAACGATAAATTCCCATTTACACAACATGGGATAACTTGGGGCAGGATGTGGCATGATCAACAGCTTTTTGGGTAGTTTGGTCTCCCACAGTGAAAGCAGGCTTGCATCTGAAACTTCCCTGCTCTGAGGCAGGGGCAAAGAGAACCATTAGGACCCATCCTAGGCATGCAGATGGCCGCTAGCCAGGCGTAGTTAAGAGCACGGACGCCTCACCAGGGTTTCTCCCATTGTCTTTTATGACCTTTAGCTTAGCCAAGTCTTCGGGAACAGAAACATCCAGGTCCAGACCTTGGCTTATGGAGGCTGGTTGGGAAGCTCACACATAGCCAAGGGCCCAATTTACACTCAGGGAAACCAGGTCTCGGAGGCCACCACCTGCCTAAGTTCATTCAGTTAGCTGTGGCAGAGGAAGGCTTGACCTCTGTCCCTGTGATGCCAGCCAGATGTCCCCTCTTGCAGGCCCTCAACTGCACACTCCAAAGCACATACATCCATGGAAAACCCCCATTGCCTCTGGTGTCCTGGCCCTTTGGGCCACAGAGGCCCTACCCAACGTGGGTTCTCTTCTGACTCATGCTTAACAACTGGGTACTGTCTCATTCCCTTGTTTCTATGTTTGTCTCACACACTGAGCAGGAAGTAACCCAAGGACACTAACAACAGGCTCTGAACATGTTTGTGGCAGGTGCAGAGGCCGCTCCCTTCCCCAGACCAGGAGCCACCTGCCATTCTAGATGCCACAGCAGCCTGAAGGCCTCAGCGTTGACAAGTAGGCGACACTGGGCCTCCCGCTGCATGAGTGTTCTGCGGAGACAAAGCCTGGCCACAGGAGGAGGCTGGCCAGAAAGGCTTCGAGGTGGCAGGCCTGGCCAATGGTTGTATCAAAGATGACTGGATGGTTATGTGTGCACCCCACTCCCCACTCTTCTACATGACTTGAGCTTGACTCCCAGGACCCACATCAGGCAGCTCACAATCGCCTGCAACTCCAGCTTCAGGGATCCTCACACCCTCTTCTGGCCTCCATGGGCACACACACACACACATCACTTTAAGCCCCTTTCCTCTGGTCCACCTGCAGCTTCTCCACTACTGCCCATGCACAGCCCTGTCCCTAGCCACCTGCTGAGTACCACAATGCCCATGGTCATGGTAGGAACTGGTCCTGCACCTTGAGGTGATCACAGAATACAAAAGGACAGCAAGGGTGGAGCATGCTGTCTCTAGAATGGAGGACCTAAGAAAGGCAACAGCAGGCAAGCGGGGGCTAGAGAGTGAAAGAAACAGCCAGCAGGGCAGGGACTTGTCAGAAATGGTCAGTAGGAGGCTGCAGAGTGGCAAAGGTGTGAAGAGCAGGCCACTCCTACGATAGTAGCATGGGAAGCTGTTCTTTTTTGGTCTCCTTTGGAGGGTCCACCAACCAACTCCCAAATAAAACATGTGGAAGCTTATTATGACTTATAAATTCTCAGCCTTAGCTTGACTAGTTTCTTACCAGCTTTTCTAAGCTTAAATTATCCCATCTACCTTTTCCCTCTGGGCTTTTATCTTCATTATTTCTGTATATCTTACATTCCTTCTTACTCGGTGGCTGGCTGGGTGGTTGACCCTTAGTGTCCTCCTCTCCTTGTTCTATCTTTTTTATTATTTTAGTAATTATTTTCTTTTTTTCTATTGATTTTATTGAGCTATACATTTTTCTCTGCTCCCCTCCCTTTCTTCCCCTCCCCTTCAACCCTCTCCCAAGGTCCCCATGCTCCCAATTTACTTAGAAGATCTTGTCTTTTTCTACTTCCCATGTAGATTAGATCCATGTATGTCTCTCTTGGGGTGCTCATTGTTGTCTAGGTTCTCTGGGATTGTGATTTGTAGGCTGGTTTTCTTTGCTTTATGTTTAAAAACCACTTGTGAGTGAGTACATATAATTGTCTTTCTGGGTCTGGGTTACCTCATTCAATATAACATTTCTAGATCCATCCATTTACCTGCAAATTTCAAGATGTCATTATATTTTTTCTGAGATTCCACATTACACCTAAGAATGGCCAAGATCAAAAAACACTGATGATAACTTATGCTGGAGAGCTGCATTGCTCTTGGGAGTGCAAGCTTGTACCGCCCCTTTGGATATCAGTATGGCGATTTCTCAGGAAATTTGGAAACAACCTTCCTCAAGACCCAGTAATACTGCTTTGGCTATATATCCAAAGGATGCTCAGTCATGCCACAAGGACATGTGCTCAACTATGTTCATAGAAGCTTTGTTTGTCATAGCCAGAACCTGGAAACAAACTAAATGCTCCTCAACGGAAGAATGGATAAGGAAAATGTGTTACATTTACACAATGGAGTACTGCACAGCAAAAAAAAAAAAAATAACGCTATCCTTGTTCTATCTTGTGCCTTATCCTCCCTCTATTTATACTCTCTGCCTGATAGCCCCGCCTATCCTTGCTCCTGCCACACTATTGGCTATTCATCTATTAAGACCATCAGGTGTTTCAGACAGGCAAAGAATCACAGCTTCACAGAGTTAAACAAACACAGCATAAACAAAAGTCACACACCTTAATAAATATTCCCCATCAGGAAGCCTCTAAGCTAACATATGACATCAAACCACGGCCTCAGAGGGGCTGCAGTGTTGATAGTGGGTCTCCTGAGCTACGAGCCCAGGGTCTTCACCTTTGTACTGGAGGAGGACATCAGGAGTTGACGACCACAGCCAAGTCTCAGAGTCAGGTAGAGGCTCTCTAATGAACGGCCTTGTGGATGGCACTGAGGGTTTTAGGATGGGGGAGAGGACTGCCCACTGTCATCACAGCGTCCTCCCTGAGGGATTCAGGAAAGTTATCATGAGAAAGAGACCTGTCACATTAGGAGCAGAGAGGCAACAAATGAGATAAAGGCCAAAGGGTCAGAAACTGGGGAATCTGCAGCAGCTAAACAGATCCTACACACACACAACCATACATGCACACACATAACCATACATGCACACAAGCACACACACATACACAAACACACATTCACACAAGCACACATATACATACACACATGTACATACACACATGCGCACAACCACACACACAAGCATACACACACAAACACACATACACATAAGCACACAAGCACATACACATAAGGAAACACACATACACATAAGCATATATACATAAGCACATACATACACACAAGCACACAAACACATACACATGCACAAACACGCGCGCGCGCGCACACACACACACACACACACACACACACACACCTCTGGAAGAGACAGTTCTACCCACCACCAACTTTGGTTCAATATGGTTGACTTCTAGGGTCCAGGTTGGATAAGAACAAACCTGTATTGTTTTAACAGATATTTATATGACCCATTGCAGCAACCTCAGATCCCAGAGTTTGCACCCCAGCTCCAGGTGGACACACTATGACCTAGGTGCTCTGTGAAGTGAGAGGTCCCCCCTTTCCAAGGCTGAGAAAGCCAATCTCTCTTTAGCATCTACTTTCTTCCATTCACCAGCAACCAGGGCAACTGGAAGAGCTCAGCACCACTGAGCACTGAGTCCATGCCACCTTCTCTGAGCTTCCTATGTAGGAACGCCCATCATTAAGGAGCTGGGGGCATCCTTGGGTCCAGGCAGAAGCAGCCCTACTGCAGCCTCCTCACCCTGTACAAGCCTAGCTCAACACTGACCTCACCTCTAGGCAAAGACCAGACACACTGGAACGTGCTGACTCAGCAAGGGGCAAGCGGCCCATGTCTGGGGGTATCCCAGTGGGCACCCTCCAAGCACCCAGGAAACTCTAAGGGCCTGTGAGTGTTCTAGTACTGCTCCCTGGAGACCACACACACATGGCAAGTGCCCACATGGTGTTTGGTGGATGGGACGCCTTCCTGCTATCCCTGGCAGGCAGAGCCGTGGGCAGAGCCTGGTTTCCTTCTTGGCTTTCCATAAGGATTCCCATCTGGGGTTCACCTCCACTTCAACTTCCTATAAACACTTCAGCAGTCACTAATGCCAGGCTGGAGGCTGAAGGCGCCTAAACAAAACCTGCCAGCCAGCTTCCTGGCATAGGAAACAACCCCACCTCCAGGGACAGTGAGGCTCACTCACTCCCTGAAGAAACCTCAGGCTCTTCCAGGGAATGGGAGCAAGGAAGAAAATCCCCTGAGGCTTGTGGGCAATGCTGTCTCCCGAGACCCCGAACCACTATCCCACTATTCCAGCCTCTAGGTCCCTCTGGAGAGGTTCTGGCCTGGGAAGACCAGACCTGGTTGACAGCCTGTCCGATCTCAGAGGCTGAATCCTGCTGAGCCTCCCATCTCCTAGAGGCCCTTCCTCAACTCTGCAATGCGAGCCCTGGCCAGGCTCCAGAACGACCAGTCTTCCCTAACCCTACATGGAGATTCTCAACTTGTTTGGGTTCTGATTTTGGGGCTGTACCCAAAGCTGCTGAAATACATCATCGGTGCTGAACAGAGGTGACCTCGAGGTCCCTCTCTCCAGAGATATGACAACCACACTTAGGGCTTGTCACATTTCCCCAACAATTTCTGACCGGGCTGCCTTGCATTAGGGCTACCTGATCTACGTATGGAGACAAAACACCACCCCCGGAATCTGTGCTTGTGGTTTCAGGGTGGGTGTGTGAGTCCAGGCTGCTCACCCAGCATTTTAACCTCTAGTCAACAAGAAGGGTTCAAGCGAGGCCAGAGCTTCGGTTGTAAGCTTCTTGACAAGCTTGGGTATGCAGCCATCTTTAGCCTGATTCTCACAGAGTGGCCTAGGGCTTCAAGAAGGAAGCAAAACACAAGAAAGCCAGAGTCCAGACAGCTTGATGGTGCCTACATCAGAGCCCCTAGAGGCAGACATGCCTGAGGCCAGCACAGGGTGCTTCAGTTCTGAGTGAATTCCAATCCCTCACTTCTGTTAGCGGAGGCTGGACTTCTGTGACTTGTGACCAAGGGTCTGCTCTTGTGAACAACATTACAGGGCACACCAGTGGAGACGGAAGCGGAAGCGAGCGCCCAACTTGAAAATTGACGTCAGTCAGAACACAGTCAGTCAGGGTCAAGAGTATGGGGTGCAGACACTGGAAAAAAACAAAGGTTCTAGAACCAAAAGACAGAATGCAGCATCCCAGAGATGAAGCTTGAGTAACACTCTCAGGAGCCACCCTGCCTCCCACACTCTGCAACCATCTTCAGTTTCCATAAGAATCACACATAAAACACACACACACACAAACAAGCATGCACACACTCATGCGCGTATGTGCACATACACATACAAACACAGCCGCCACCGCACGGATGGGAAGCTGCTGGGAACTCGGGGCCACAGGTAAAGGCTACCCACCCAAATAACAGGACACTCTTGATAGAATTATACAGACCAACACCAGAGAGCAATCATTATCTACTTCCACAACCATAAAAAAATTCCCCTTTCACTGTCTTCCAGAGGAGAGAGAATAAAGGGGATTAAGGATTAGAGGATTAGGGATGGAGTCTTAGCCACACATGGCCCCTCCTGGAAGTGGCCCCCACCTCAGCACACCTGCTTCCCTCTTCATGGCCACTGGGATGTGTCTGTACTTGGTGGAATTTCGCAAGAACAAACCACAGCCTTTAAAAAGCTACCCTAGTGAGTGTAAGAGGATGGACTGCATGTCACTGCCTGCCCTGATGATACGCCCTCCAGGTTCCTCCTTCCTGGCCTCCACCACCTCTAGAAGCTTCCAGGCTCCTCCAGGAAGGGGGTTGGGGATTTTCTTTCCTGCAGTAGAATAGGGGCCTCGGTGCAGAATTTATCGCCTTGAGAAAAATATGGAGAAATGTGAGATTTCTTGAACAGAGTCTGTGGCCATGACTCAGCCCTGCCATTGGCCAAGCAGAGTTCTGAGAAGTGCAGCTAGCCACAGCTCACTCAAGGTCCTGGGGTCACCACAGTGTTCAGACTCACGAAGCCCCACTAAGGCTCTGGCCATGGGCTTCTGGATGAGGGCCAACAGGTGGTAAAGGATCAGAGAGCAGCCCTGACAGTCTTCTGTGAGGAGGACACCTCATATTCCTGTTTTCCCTGGGAGCATGTTCAGGGAGGTCAGGCATAGTCTGCCTGATGCAGACAGGTAGGATGCTCACAGTGGTCATCTGTGAGCCAGCATCAAGTCAGCAACAGGGCCATGGACCCCAGCAGACAGAAGACAGATGGGTAAGTGTGGCTAGCAGGATCCAGCCTGATGTCATACCTGAATGTCCTCTCCCTACCACAATTCTATGATGTCATCCTTTGCAGATGCATGCATGTGCACACACACACACACACACACACACACACACACACAGGACTCTTTACACATTCACTGGGCTTCTGCCTAAGAGCCTCCTCCCCACAGCTCCTGCCCACCCGTGCCCAAGTCACCATGGGCCCCTCCCACTGTGCTGTCTCCTCAGGCAGGCAGATACCAACCCAGGCATGTCACCCCCTCGTGTGAAGGGTCTGGCCATGACATCCCTCACAGCTTCACAGATGAATCAGCTGCTCCAGCCACATCACTCTCACTGACACACTGACTGTCTGGGTCAAAGGCAAATTAGGCCAAGCCCAGGCATAGCAAAGACTGGCAGCTTGGAGGGTTCACTGGCACTCCGCTCCCTCCCCAGTCATACCCAACCCTGACCCCACAGGTTGAAAAGGGAGCTCAGGAGACAAGAAAAACCAGATTGGGGCTGTCTCAGAACCCACAGAGCAGCTCCAAAGGATGAGGTAGCCACCACACCTGGCGAGCCAGCCCTTCTTGGCTCCAGCATACAGGGCCCTTTCCACCCAGACAGCGGGACAATCAGACCCTCAGAGAAAGCCTAGAGGAGTGAGGTGAGAGACACAAGACAAAATCTTCCTGGACTGGGGTAACAGTGTGTGAGGAGGTGATGGTCGCTCAGCAAATGTCTTGTACAGGTCCACCAGGTCCGCCAGGCCTGGTCAGTCACATTGCCTAAGGAACAGGACAAACCTAGAGGTCAACAGCTTACAAAGGCTGCACAACCTGGAGGATAGTGTAGTCACAGGCAAGTGTGGCTGCAGGGCCACTGAGGCAGGCAGGATGGGCTGACTTTGCAGGAGTAGGTTTCCCCGCCTGTCACCCTTCTGTGGCACACAAACTGTGCACACTGCTCCTGGCTAGTCTCAGAACCCCCTCCTTCTCCTCAGAAGCTCACAAGCCAGCATGAGATGAAGCCACTCTCCACAGGCTCCGTAACAAGACCAAAGATAGAGGCAGGCAAGTCCCACAAAGGCCAGCGTGAAACCCAGGGGAGGTGAGGCCAGGCTTCCAGGATGGCAGCAGAGCATAAAGCAGTCACCCAGTCACACCGCTGTCTGTGGGAAATCAGGCAGCGACACCCATACAATGCTGTCCCAGGCTTAGCAGGTGTCCCAGGCTCAGAGCCTCTCAGTGCCTCTTACCCCACCCAGTTGGCAGTGTTGGCTGGGTCTGGGAGCAGAGTTACGTGGCCCTTGGTGGAAGAAGAACTTGAGTGATGGAGAGCATGGGCAGCAGGACTGAGGTGGAACCCAAGTGACCAGTGTTGGGGTTCACACACTAAGAGCTAAGAAAGCACATCCAAGTTGGGGCTTGTGGCTTCATGTATGCTAAAAAGCCCATTACAGAGCCCTTGAGCAACCTCCTATGCTCTTGTGGGTAGCATCCCAGCCCATCTCTCTCTCTGTCTCTGTGTCTATCTCTCTCTCTGTCTATCTCTGTGTCTCTGTCTCTCTCTCTCTCTCTCTCTCTCTCTCTCTCACACACACACACACACACACACACACACACACACACACCCATAAGACTGAATCAATCAAGCCAGGAGGGTCTTTGCATCATAGCTCAGGAATCCTTTGAACCAAGTCTGGCACACAGTGTGTCTACAGGGCAGGAAAGAGTGGTTGAGTGGTTCGAGTGGATCAGCCTTGACACTGTTCTTCCTGTCTGGCCATGCTCAAAGTCTCTCGCAAACAGTAGCCCCCACCACAGGCCTCTGGAAACACAATAGGAAGCAGGGTTTTCCCCTGCCCTGGAAAAGAGGGGCAATAGATCTCCTTGTCTTGTCACACGGACAGGCAGCATCAAATCCCCCCAACACCAGCTCACAAGTTTAAGTGGCCAGAAGCAAATGCCAAGTTGGAGCAGCCAGGCCAGACAGGGGCCACCCGGTGCCACAGCTTCCCCTATACCAGTGACTGCCACTCAGAGCCTCGCCCAAGGAAGGACCCAGCAAAGCCAGCACTGAGCTGGAGAGCTCAGGGGTCCTGTCCCTATGCCAGCCCCTTCTGCATGGGGTTTCAGGTTTCCTGGTCACTGCCAGGCCTCTGCTCCGCCTCCAGCGACGGGGAGAGAAATTCTGGCTTGCTCTTAAGAGGTAACATTCCAGCAATGACTCAGATCAGGAAACTTGTGAAAAACCAGATGTCAACGAGAAAGGCTCTCTTCAGAGACAGGCTCTAGAGATGAGTGTTTCATGAGGGGCTGAGGGCCTTTGTCTCACTTAAGTGAGCAACTCCGGAAATGGGAAGAAAATGGAACCACGTGAAACCCTGTTTAAGAAGCCAGAAAATTATGATTTCTGGCAACTGTGTGACCAGTCTCTTCCCTGATAGTCCAGGGGCAACAGCACCTTAGTGGATGGGGAAACTGAGGCCCCATACAGGGGAGAGAGCCCTTCCTCAGAGCACAGCCACCAAAGCCACCCTCATCAAGGAGGCCACCAAGAACAGCACAGTCCAGCACACCAGAGCATAGGCAGGAGGTCCCCTAACCCAGGCTGCATGGTGGGGTGGGGTGACACGCAGAACGTGAGGAGGTAGGAGGGGGTGCAAGCAGGAGGTGCTCAATCATTACCTCTCAGAAGAACACCTCTTCAGCCTTCTAGAAATAGCATTATCAATTCCCAGACACAGAATGAAGCCAAGGCCCCAGAGGTCATGCAGAGGTCATCTGAAGGGCTTCTGCACAGAGGGATCCCCAGACTTTCAAAGCTGGTATCTCCTGGACGCTGACCGCAAGGCGGTGTCCCAGAAGGAATGAGGGTGACTGTTGGGGAATATTATTTTAAGGTGTGTTACCTCTGTTTATGCTGCATCCGTTTAACTCTGTGAAGTTGTGTTGCTGTGCCTGTCTGAAACACCTGATGGGCTAATAAAGAGCTGACTGGCCAATAGCGGGGCAGGAGCAGAGATAGGCAGGGCTGGCAGGCAGAGAGGACAAATAGATGGAGAAACGTGGGGAAGGAGGAAGATAGAACAAAGAGAGGGGCCAGTCACTCAGCTACACACAGAGTAAAAAGGAAAGAAAAGTTATTCAGGAATAGAGAAAGGTAAAAGCCCCGAGGCCAAAGATAGATGGGATAATTTAAGTTAAGAAAAGCGGGCAAGAAACGAGCCAAGCTAAGGCTGGACATTTATAAGTAGTAAAAGCATCGGTGTGATTTTTCTGGGAGCTGGGTGGTGGGCCCCTCAAAAATTCAAGAGTAAAACATCTTAACAGGTGGCTGAGTCCGTAGGCAGTGGAGAAGAAAAGCGACTTAGCAAAGTGCTCTGTGGAAGGTCTCTCCCCGCCGCTAACCCTGAGACCTGAATCCTCCCACTTGCTCTTTCCAGAAAGTTCTTCAGCGACACCACCTTCCCAGTCTCTGATCTCTGTCAACCCTCTTTGTCAAAGGCAAGGCACCTGTGTCCCCTGGGTTTTCTGCTTGGCTCTGCCTTTCGTAAGTGAGATGGGGCTGAGGACAAGGGCACTATTTAAACGTCCCAACTTCCTTTGGGAGTGAGAGTTTTCTCTCCATTGAGCACAATGGCTCCTGGCTGACCTGTTCAGGTAGGAGGGCCGAGGCTGGTCCAGTAATGGGCACAGCCTGTGCTAAGTCTGACTTCACAGCCTCCAATAGGACTAAGGCAGCTCCTGCCCTCTGGCCTGGCTCGTCTTTGGGTAGGACACATCCATCTCCATCTCTTAGCTGTGCTCCTTGCAGTGGTGTACCTGGGCCTTGCAGCATAAGATGGAGATTTCTTTGTGCTTACAGGAGCTCAGCAGCTGGGCCTCTGAGCTGGGTCAGTGGTCTCTTGTGGCAACACATCATAAGCAGACGTTAACTGAGCATCTGCCACACACTGGAGAGCACAGCCTTCACGGAGGCCCGGTTCTCCACCAATCCCACCCTTGGCCAGCACTACACCAGCCCAGATGTCTGTGTGTGTCTTCCAGAGCCATGGCCTTAGCCTAAGAAACAACGTCTTTATTCTCAAGAGTACAAAATGAGGCTATTCCCTGGACTAGAAAAGTCACAGCAGTAGCATCAGGACCGGGGCCTCCATCACTTTAGACAAGTCATGGTAGTCCTGCATCTCAAAAGGTCATTTACACTGTTAACAGCTTCAAAATCATGACAGCTCCCACACCTCTTACCAAGTGTTTTCAAAGAGATTAGTTGTGTCTTGATAACTTCACAAAGAGTTGGCCTCCTTTATACCTATCCACTTTGCAGTAACTATAAAATCTACATTCCAAGGTGGGTGGAGTCTATGGCATAGAGAGGTAGGAACCCTCCACCCATGCCAAGACAAGGAGCTCACCAAGCCAGGAAACTCAACACTGTGTGCTGGGCTTCCCCCCAGGGCCTTACTCAGAGGAAGGTGGTACCCAGAAGCTGCCTCAAATCACAGAGCAGGGTATTGGGATGGCTGGGTTCAAACACCCAAAAGCCCTGTTCGGCCATCAAATGATAAATCAGACCACAAACTCCAGCAGGGTTAAGAGGTATTGATGGGAATAAATTGAGAAAAACATAGGGATTTTTATTGAGTGCTTTATTTTTACGGAGTGAAAATTGAATTACTTAGCTGGTCAATGAGGAAGTCAATAGGGAAAAAATGCCTAAAAGCTAGGAGGAAGAGAAAGGGGCACGGACTAGAAATGGGATCTGAAGCTTCCACAACACCTGGAGAATACCTCTACCTCAAGATGGTGATGCCCACCTTGACCCGGTACCACATAAGTCCAGCTCTCCATGGTTCCCACCCTTGGCCCAGCACTACCCCAGCCCAGTGCTGTATCACACAGGTGAAGGATGTAGATTTCCTAGGCTCACTAACAACCTCTGTTCGGAGTCTCAGAAGCATGCTGGCTCCAGCAACAGCCGCGCCACCCTCCTTCCTGGGCACAGGCAGGCCAAGGCACTCAAGGCTCTCTGAGGATTGCAGCCGCACACCAACCTGGCAGGTATCAAAATTCAAGGCAGCACAAAAAGGACTTTCTACCATTCAAGTTCATGCTCAATCCAGAAATTAAACAGCCACCCTGTGACCAAGCAGTTATATTTCTAAGGAAATGCCCAAAGAATCTGAAGCCAGGGTTAAACGAAGCTCTGTGGGTCTGCACTCACAGCTTCAGTCACTCAGCCAAAGGTGGAAATGATCAAACACCCACCGTCAGATGAATGGAAACAAATGTGGTCCATTCGATGGAATATTATATGGCCCCCTAAAGAGGACATGCTTCCACACGTCACAACATAGATGAACACAGGACAGGAGGCTAACAAGCCAATCACAGAAGGACAGATACTATAGCTCCCACTCATGTGAGGTCCAGAGCTGTCAAACTCAGAGTGATGGCTGCCAGGTCTAGGGGAATTAGCATTGAGTAGAGACAGAGCTTCAGCTGGGGGAACATTCTAGAAATGAAAGGTAGAGATGGTTGCACAGCAACACAAGTGCCCTAATGCCTCTGAGCTCTGTTAAAAATAGGTACAATGATTTATGTTATATAACCACAACCCAAATCACAGTAAAGAAAAATAAAAATATTTATTTTAAAAAAATGTGTAGATTTCTCATTCATGTTATATATATATATATATATATATGCACATAGAGAGAGAGAGAGAGAGAGAGAGAGAGACAGAGAGACAGAGAGACAGAGAGACAGAGAGAGCGCTTGTGTTCAGTACTAATGAAATTCAAATCGTGCTTGGGATGAGTGTGTCCAGCAAGCCCTGAGGACAACTGCATGTGTATTGGTCACAGCCGTAAACGATATGGTAGTATCATCTATACAATGAGGGGGCACAGGCTGCCGGATGTGGCGGTTCTAAGGAGCTGCGGTTATTCTTTTTTTTTTTTTTTTTTTTTTTTTTTTTTGTCCCTAATCCAGAGCTCTCTGCAAACAGAGAAGAATGCTACAGTAAAGTCAAGCTACATTAGAGGCAGAGGCAGGAGGTGACCCTCACTGGCAGAGGCCCCCTCTCCTCTGAGCCTTGGCAACAATATCTATTCCAATACTTTACAAAACACACAAGGGCAAGAAAACTCCAAAAGAACTCTCGGATTTCAGATTGATCTACACGGGAGCCTGCACTTGACCAGGCTCTTTTCTTGCTTTCGTTTGAACTCGATTTATCCAGGAACATCAGGAAATGGCGTCCGCAAGAGCCGCGCTGTGCTCAAGTTGAGGCTAGCTCAACGCTGGAGCAAATCGTCTGCTTCTGCTAGAAAATTAGTAAGGAAGGAGAGTGCTGTTATTTTAAGATCTTCGAGCTGGTGTGAGGAGAAACTAATTAAATGATTGTAATTTTCTGTGCAAATAAGCAACCAACTGCTAAAGAAGCACAAACTAGGAAGGGGCTTTTCCACCTTCAAAGAACAGGGGACTTTTTATTTCTTATCCCTAGCTTTCCAGGGCCTGCTCTCCCTCAGGTAGCCCTCAGGCAATGTTCAAATGATGAATGGAGCTTAATTGAATTCAGGGTGATGAGCACTCTGTGGACTGCAAAGTGTCAGCGATCCGAGGGTGTCGTGGAGAAGGCCCAGTGTCCGCATCACCCAGCACCTACACAAGTTGGGAGCCAGATGCCTGTGTCTTCAGGTTCCCGCCTTGTGGGGCAGGTCCAGGAAGACCTGTGATTGCATGAACTAGCTGTGTGGTGGCCTACCCATCCTCACCATCTTGTGACTTCTTTCAAATACCCAGAATCCAGCTGGCACTCACACAAAACCCTGAAAGAATTTCCCATAGTCAAAGCAGCCACGAAATGATCCAAGTGTGCACCCTGCTGATGTCCATAATGCACAGGCCAAAGCCCAACCTAACACACATAGATTGTTATCCACATTTTACAGCCTAGAAGTCCTGAGGGCAGAGCACAGTCCTGCTCCCTGCACCCCCAGAGGGAAGATAAAGGCCCTGAGCAGCAGTCCTAGTGACATTACACTCTCAGGGTTCAGTCTCCCTTGGTGACTCCTGAAGCACCCAAAGAGGGCCTTCAAGATGATGAAGCACAAGTGGACCCCTTGCAAGGGTTGATAAGGAATCCCCCCTTAGAGTACGGGCCCAAGAGAGCTCCAACCAGATGGCAGCCTGTAAGCTCAGGCGCCCATGAAGGCACCCAGCTGGTTTCCCAGGCGCTCCAACTCTGCGCTCCTTTACATCACCCGCTGGCAAGTCCTGGCCTGACTGGAAACTCATCAGCATGGAGTAACGGCAACTCTGGAGAGGCCTGTGCAAGTCACAGGCTGCGCTCTAACCCTGCAGGGGTGCACGGACGAGCTAATTTATGGGGGTGCGCGGATGAGCTAATTTATGACCTCTTTAGAATGCGCTCTGGAACCTTCTGCAACTGCAGACTAAAGAGCCCTTCATTAAAGCAGAAGTGGGTGTGTGAAGTGTGTCAGGAACCTTGCTGAAGGGCTGTCCTGGCACCTCCGTATCAGGCTCCCTGGTGGCAGCTGTCGCCCTTCTCTGCCTGTGAACTCCCCAGGCTTCTCAGCTCCTCGCCTCCCTTGGGTCTCAATATCCCCGCTTTCCCAGTCTCCGCCTCGGATCGGGTGAGGCTCTTCTCCTTGCTCTTCAGACTGGTTCCCTCTGCACCTCCTCCAGGAAATCCAATCAAATTCTCCTGTCCACGAGTTCACACAGCCCTGAGGACACTCTGGGCAGAATTCTGTCCCCACACAGCATCTCACCAGGCAAGGTCTTTGCTTCCCTGGGCTCCGTGCTGCGGCCCTGGTAGTTAACCCTGCCAGGAACACGAGAAACGCTCAGCAAATATTAGCCGAGTCTACAGCTCCTGGGAGCTGGGGCCTACACTGTTGCTAGAAAAGAAAGAACAAGGAAGTGATGTCCAAGGTCTTGGGAAACCGCGAAGTAGAAGAGGGCATTGAAAACATGGCTAGGCCCCATCCATGCTGCCCGGGCTCCACAGGTACCCGGGCCCATCTACCAGCCTGACACATGAACAGTTATCCATACTTTACCAACGAAAAGCAGGCTCAGAGATGTTCTGTCCTCCCCCAAGTAGAACAACAGGAACAGGGTGAGCCTGGCTGGGCCAGATGCTGGAGTCCACACTGGAGCCTTGGGGCATTGAGGCTTGCACCTACAGCAGCCTTAAGAAGAGGGAACTGTTGCCGGTGGTGGCGCAGGCCTTTATCCCAGCACTCACTCGGAAGACAGAGGCAGTCGGATCTCTGTGAGTTCGAGGCTAATATGGTCTACAAGAGCTAGTTCCAAGACAGCTAGGGCTGTTAACACAGACAAACCCTGTCTCAAAAAAAAAAAAAAAAAAAAAAAAAAAAAGAGGGAGCTGTGTGTGCCAACACTAGGCCTTGCAAGTCCTCCCACTCCTCAGTCCTGCTCACCACATCTCTGTGAATAAATTAAATGTATTCACAGAGTCCATAGTTGCTAGTGATTTGGAGATCACCTGGCACTGCTGCCCATGTTACAGACGAGGAAACTGAGACCCAAGAAAGCTTGGGTGCATGGGTAAACACTTCCAGCGGGGACAGGCACTGGAGGTGCAAGCTTCTGACTGAGTGTGGAGAGGAATGAAAGCCCAGAGTTAATGGGGAAGCAAGCAGACATCCTGGAGAACAGGGCAGGGTCCCCCAGGGTCAGAGACTGAGAACCCACCACACAGGGGTTCACACTAGTGACTACACCCCCATTCTCCCACACATGCTGACGCTTGCCATGAGTCCCACCAGGCCCTACTGGCCATTCGTGTCTTGCACACAGGAGCTGAAGGCAAGAGCCCTTCATTCAGCCCAGTCCAGCACACACCACACACAGACTCACACACACACAAATGCACACACACACACACGGAAACACACATATAGACTCATACACAGACACACGGACTCACACCCACAGACACACAGACTCACACACAGATGCGCGCGCACACATGCACACACACAGAGACACACACACAGATACAAACACATTTACATGGAGACACACACATAGACTCACACACGGTCACATAGACTCACACACACACAAATGCGCACTCACGCACACACATGTGCGCGTGCACACACACAGGGAGGCCGATCTTCTGGACTCTGGGTCTCCCTGTAGAGAACTAAGCAGGACAGGACCTTAGGGTCTGTCTACAGGAGGTACTGGGAGAGTGACACCAAGCACCATTAGGGACCCTGAGAAGCATCAAGAACAGATCAGCCCTGAGGGGCCCAGAGAAGGTGACTCAAAGTGCAGGAGAACCTCGGTCCACAGTGACACCAATCCGTTGACATTGGGGAAAAATGCAAAGGAAGGCAGCTGTCCACCTCCAGTCAGAGAAGGTACCCAACGGGGACATTAGAAGTGAGCAGTGCCACCAGAGCCAAGAGTCTCTCTCAGACCCCAGCTGGGAAGATCCCTGAAAGAGCTCCTGGCTCAGGTGGAATGCACTGGGACGGGGTCTGCAGCTCCTCCAGCCTCAAACGCCCCCTCCCATCCAGGCCTCCACTGCTCCCCACACGTAGCTCACTGACATGGTCGTTGACTTCATTTTCCTCAGACGGCCCCACAGCTGAGATGAACTGCAGGCCATGGGGTTCTTGCAGCGCTCCCCCTGGACATCAGATGCTTACATGGGAAGATGTCATCACAAGGGCTGCAAAGCCTTCCCTGAGTGTCAGCCTGGGCCCAAAGAAAAATTTAGCCTGCCTCCCCTACCCTCAAGAATGGCTCTCAGTGTCACCAGAGATGACCTTCCCACACCACCCCTCACAACTCCTGTTACACAGGATACAAACGGTCGTGTTCACACACAGATTCTGGTGTGTGATCAGCACCTGTGATCTCTCCATATAATGGCACTCTGCATAGCACAGAACCCAGGACACCCTCAGCACGGGACCCTGGAACACCCTCAACACAGATCAGGAGGCCCCCAGAGTGTGCACCTGTGGTTTGCCCCTATAGATCCTGTGTCACGGCACACCGCTCTGTGACTGCCGCCTGTCACACGGCACAGGCATCTCTGTCTCCATCCTCATTCTTCATCCAGACACTAGACTTAAGGTCCTGACAGGCTTGCAAGCCAGTGGCGAGCTCCTGACAGCCCGTGTGACAGACACTCAACATCAGCCACAGCATCCTTGGTCTCGGTCTCACTTGGGTGGTCACTGGACACCTCGGTAGTGGCTGCAAGGACAAATACTCAGTGCCCACAGGCTGTCAGCCTCAGTGTCCATGGGAAGCCAGACCTCTGCTCCAGCCCAGAGCAAAAGGATAGTGGCTCCCCAGAGCCCTGTACTTAGGAACTTGCAAATGCTCGGGAGCCATTCAGATGCTTCTACCTGGACACAGCAAAACCACAGCTGTAGGAAGCAAGGCTCTAAATTAGCTTTGTGCCAGGCAAAGACCCATTCATTTGGAGACTGACCCGGAGCCTCAGAGCCCAGCACTGAAGACCATGAGAGGCTGACAGGAAACCATTCATTCTTACCTGGACGCCTTCCTCAGGCTCACTCTCCCCAGAACAGCCCAGGCACAACCCACACAGTACACAGTCCCACTAGCCTCAACCCTGTACCCTTCCTACAGCCTTTCTGGCCACACCCAGGCTGGGTATCATGCTGACTTCTGGCTACATGCCATGCTCTGAGCTATGCATTTCACATGGAATATCTGACTCTTGCCCAGCCAAGTCCCCTTTTCCATGGTAAAGACGGAGGCCCAGAGCATCCCCTCCATCTATCCTAGGATCCAAGACCCGAGACACACACAGCCCAGCAGGCTCCAAAGCTTATTCATCCGCCAACCCAACACCGCCATGGCCTCCTCGGGTACACATCTGGGGGACATGGGCAAACTTTACTCTCCTCCCAGCTTTCTCCTCGGGCTTCTGCTCCCACACAAGGCATCCAGTGTCTCTACAGGGCACTTGTGACCTTCAAATTCCTACCTACAGGTCTTGCTAGGGCTGTCCCTCTCTCATCTGCTCTCCCCACTCATCCTTTGAGCCGGGCCTGAGGCCACCTCTTCTTTGCTGTTCTCCCCTCTCATATCTGCCAGTTTACGGCCATCTCATCTCTCCCACCAGATGACTCTGAGGTCCAGGTGTGACATTCTGAGGATGACAAGGGGACCCAAACTGTGTCAGCCCCTCCCCCAAAATCCTTCAGTTGAAGTCCTAATCCGGGACATCCAAACTTGAGTAGATCTGGAGTAGGGCTTCTAACAGTGATTCCATTATAATGAGTCTGTCAAGGTGGCCTTATAACCCAATAACCAGTATAGCCAATACTGATGTCCCAATCGGAAGGAATGCTCCCATCCCAGGTGCAAGCACAAAGGGACAAAAGGAGTTTGCTGTCTAAGGGTCCATGCTATCATGTCACAAAACTAGAGCAAACTAATCCACCTGCCCTCAAGGAATCTGACCTGCAGCAGGGGTCATGACCGAATTCCTATACAATTCAGACATAGGCCATGATACCTCTGTACAAAAAATCAAGGCAGGTAGCCTGCCTTTGACCTCCCAACAGAGAACCCACATTCTGATCCGCCTTGGGCTCTCTGCATTTATACGAAATGACACAGGTAGGGACTCCAACCAGTTGCCTGGGGTGGAGTGTGCCTAATCTGCCCAGAAATACCTGTGAACACTCACGACCCCTACTGGGAGACACAGCACAGGGTGAGACAGGCAGGATGGAGGTAAACCGTCAGTCTGAGGTACAGATATGGGACCTGGCTGTGGGAAGCTCATGTCCAAGTGGGACCATGAGTCAAAGTTGCAATGCAAGTGACTTATGGGAAGGAGCTTGGGGGCTGTGCTTAGTTAAAGTTAGCAATCCCCCACCCCCCAAACAGTACCTCACACTCCTACCAGGCTAACAAGAAACTGCCACCCTCAGGTGGAGCCCAGCACCTGCTCTATTTCCTGCCTTCGTACAATCTCGCTGGCTCCAAGGGCAGAGTGGAGACGCAGGGCCTTGTGTGCACAGGCCAATCTGGGTCTCTCAAAAGGCAACCGTGGTCGGTTTCCATGAAGCATTCATCTCGCACACAACAATGTGTTGCCACAGATAAACGTCAGCTGGAGAGGCCCTGTTTGAACTTCCAAGCGAGTCCCTGTCCCTATCTCCATGGGAGCTGGAAGCATCGAGGAAAACTCACATATGTTCCCTGAGCTGCAGTGACAGGGACTGTCTGGGAATCAGCTTGAGTCCCGCAATCCCTCAGCCCATCCCTTAGCGGGATGCGCTCTAATGCCATTTCTGAAGAGGCTGTGCCCCTCCCCCAGCGCTCTTCTTTTGAAAAAAGCACCTGACAGGAGAAAGCCAAGGCTCTGCTGTGGACCACATCCGCAGAGGGCAGGAGCGAGCAGCAGAAGGCAACTTCATAAAGACAGCACTCAGCAAAGAGTCCCTTGGTCTGCTCCAGTCTCCGGTAAGCTCACAGAGGCGGGGCTTTGAGCAAGACGTCCAGTCAGCTGCCAAGTGCTGCCTCTCATCTTTGTCCCTGCCACTGCACCTTGAGCATGGAGGGAGCAGGGCACTTCTAAGACACTTCATGCGTCAAGAATGTGCTGTGTACAATCAGATCTGAGAGAGCCACGTCTAAAGGGCCCAGTTTACTGGGGCGGCTCTCAGAGGCGGCACTCGCCCATCTTTTTTCATTCCTGGGTTTTCTCGGGCAAGGTAAACCTCTGAGCACATGTCCAGCCACGGGTGGCCAGGTTTTCTGGAAAGAATCCCATCCCATCTTCCTTATGGTCCCTGGCTGAGTGCAGTGAGGGAGGAGAAGAGAGAAGGCTCGACTCAGATGCTTAGGCACTGTTTCCATGTGGTCCCACACACATTCAGCTAGGTGTCGGCTAAGGACCAGGCTGGGCCCCACTGTCCACGTCTGACATCTGCCCCATGTCATAATGGCTCCAGAAGAGCGTCCCTCAAGTCTCCTTCCCAGTTCTTTGGTCCGTCATTCTCCATCCTCAACTCTCCAAGGAGGTCACTCAGGGGCCAGGCTCTGAGACTAGAAGGGGTTCTGCTGGACACAAACCCAACCTAGAGGCAGCTGGTCCTCTCTCCTGTGGACCCTTCACCCCCACCCACCCAGTGTCTCACTCTCTTCTTGCATGCCCTCTTCTCAAGAAGCTAATCAACAGAGCGGCAAGAGTAAGCTAGTTGGATCATCAATCTCAACACTCCAAATGCATGGAGCTTACTCTCAGTGGGTTTCTGTTCCATTCTTTTTTGGGTTTCTTGGCTAGCTTTGGGTCCTGAAGAATAGCCTAAGGCACAGAGGATACAGTTTATCTTCAGGTACAGCCAGCCCTGAAAGACTGGGACCAGCGACATACCCAGAGTCGGAGGACGTGCTCCAGTTCAGGTGAGAAGGACAGCAGAACACCTCCACACCCTTCTTGGGAGAAGCCCCCACCTTCCCTAAGGCGCTCTGATCAGCACCCTAACTGCCCCCTGCTGGCCAACTGCAGCCACAGCACTAGCTCTGCCCTCTGAGGGCTGCTAGTCTTCCCGGAGTTGCCTTTCACTAGGGGCCAGTGAAGGCACCTGCATCCTCCACAGTCAGCCAGTGGGGAAGGGGCCAGCAGGACTGGGCTTTGGGCCAGTCAAGGCCACATGGTTGTCCCTTCTCCAGCACAAATGGAAGCCTCCTAGCAGTCACCAAGAGTGCTAGGAGACGGGACAGGGGTAAAACTGTCTGCAGCCCCCGACGTCCAAAAGAGGAGACCCGCCCACTGCACCCCCAGTACATGCAGGGACTTTGGTCCTATGTATTTCCCCCGAAACTTGGAAGATAAAGAGAAGAGGTGGAGTTAGTTACTGGGGTTGGGGGTGGGAAAGTGGAAAGTGTGAGTGGACAGTGGACAGGCCACTGACGAGAGATTTCTAGCTCCCCTTCATGAAAACACACTTCCCTGAATAGCACAAACTTGCAAACTGGTGTGCATACACCTGCGACAGCCCAGAGGGGACAGAGGGACTATGGTCTTTAACCAGGAACAACAAAGCCCCTGAGGTGCACTACCAAAACAGGAACGGGTCTAGGTGAACAGGGTGAACGATGTTGGAGCTCTCCATCCAGAGGGAGAGGTGTGGGAGAAAGGCAGGGGGTTGGCACCCTGCGCTGAAGATCTCACGACATTAAATAACGTTAAACACCCCTAAGTCCCGGGGGACCAAAGACACGACGAGGAACAATCCTAGAATTAAGAGTCTTAGAACAGGGCATGAAACTGACAGGGATATCCTGGACCACAAAATCAGCGTAGATCGGGTCGTAAGGACTCCAGAGCCAGCAATTCCAGAGATGCACGCTGGAGCCTCTGGGTGCAGTGCAGTGTGTGGGTGACCCACCATCCACGCCGCACAGAGTCGGGTGGCCCTCAAGGACCTGGAGTCATGCTGCCCGGATCCGAAAGACTCTAGGGACTTCCCCATAGCCCAGATCTAGAAGCCAATGATGCTTGGGGTCCCCAGATCTCCGGGAATGCCATATGAGCGAGACTGAGTCTCACAAATCTGAGTACCCTTCCAAAAGTACCCATAGCCAAAAGCCAGTAGGGGCGCCGCCGAGGTGACCCGAGTCCCCCAAGTCGTCAAGAATGCCCATCAGGGATGACCGCGGGTGGTCCGGAAGTAAGGGACTGTGGTGGTCTCTGAGTATCCAGAGGTGTCCCGGCAGGGCAGGGGGCGCGCGGAGGTCACTTACGCTGCTGTTCTCTCCTGTCCAGTGCACCATTGCCTGGTTGTGTGTCGCGTCCCCCTTGAGCACAAACGACGTGCTGATGAGCGAGACCTGCACGCGCGAGGCAGAACTGGCCACAGGCGCCGCCCGCGCCCTGCGCCCCTTGCCCGGAGCTGGGACGCCATCTGCGCTGGGACCCGAAGCAAGACCCGGACCCTGACCCGGAGCGCTGGGCTCGGATCCTAGTGTCTGTGGATCCTCGCGATTTCCGGACTTCGGGCGTCCCGCGTGCAGCAGCCGAGTGACCTGCACGCTGGAACCCAGGCTCCCGGACTGGGGGGAGCGCCCCGCCGCCCCGCAGGCAGCCACCAGCACTAGCAGCAGCAGCGGCAGCGGCAGAGGCAGCGGCAGCGGCCACAAGCGCGGCCAGCGCGGCGGCGGCGGAGCATGGGAGCTCGGGGCCAGCACGGTGAGGCCAGGACGCTTCGGGGCGCTTGGGGTTCCCCGGTGCGCCATGGTCGCCGGTAGGCAGCGGCGGTGCGGTGCGGGCGACACCGCGGCCGGGAGAGCGGGAGGGCGCTGGGAGCTGGAGCAAGAGCGCAGAGAAAGAAGCCGGGAGGGAGGGAGCGCGGGAGGAGGGGACTCAAAGCCGCCACGCAGCCAAGGGAACACCGCCACCTGCCGGCTGCGCGCGAGTCACCACAGCTTTGGGCCGGGCCAGACCAGGATGTCCTGAGCGCAATCACACCTCCAAGACCCCCTTCCTTCCCTCACAGTGACTCCCAAGCTCACCCTAGATCCTCCCGTTCCTCCCTCTTTCCATTCTCCCTGCCTTTCTCGGGAGGTTATGGAGCCTCTACACTTGGCCAGCCATAGTTCCAGGCACTTGGGGCACAACGGGGTGCAACAAAGAAAGACAGGCCACACCCAAGTAGCCTGGTTAGAGGCCAAACAACTTCAGAGCTGCCCATCATCAAAAGTGGTGAGAGCGCCTCCTCTGGGCACTTTTGGAGAGGTTCAGGGGGGATGCCTGAGAGTCACGAAAACCAGAGATGCTCCAAGCGGTTCACAGTTAAGAACTGTGCAGGAGTCTTGGGGTAACACCCCAAGACCAACGCTATATCTCAGGCACGCCCTTTATCTCCCACCCCCAGGGGGAGCCCCTGAGCAGAAGACTACACCTGTGTAGGGAATCCAGGCGAGGACAGAGAAGAGAGAGGTCCCAGCCAGATGGTACAGACCACCACAGAGCACGTAGAAACTAGATCCAGAGCCCACAAAGTTCCCAAAGTCACTTGGCCGCTTTCATTTCTTGTTTCTAAAAACAGCCATCATTACCATCCCCTCTGCCATCCAGACGGGCTTTTGAGAGCATAAAGCAGGAGCCCTCCAAACAAGGCCAGGAGTGCAGGTGAGCCTTGCCTCCTCTCTTCTCCAGCTCGGGTCCGGGTCACACCACACTGCCCTCTGGGTCCCTTCACTCCAGAGAACCAAGACCAGTGGAGGACAAAGTCCCCAGCAAACTCTGAGCTTGCTGCCAAGGTTGACACTCCAGTGCCCTCTCCAGGAGTTCCTGAGCAGCAGAGGCCACTTGGTCAGGGCTGCCCCTGGGCCCTGGGCTGAGCAGGATTGGAGCCCCTGCCAGGTGTCCAAAAAGGCCTTCTCCTGTGGAATGTGCCCAGGCTACACCCTGATGTCAACTTCCAACCTGAAAATTTCAGGAGCTGACATCCAAAGCCAAGCAAGGAGGGAGGGCACACAGCGAGACAGCATTTGGTCTCTCAAAGAAAGGCTGGTGAAGCCTGTCAGTGTGGGGAAGAAGGGGTAGGGAGGGATGGGAAACTAGAAGGAAATGCTGCTGACTCCCATGGGACCTGTCCCAGCTGGGAGAAGGGGGCTCCAAGTCACAACTATAAGCCACCATTTCTGTAGTCTCCTCCAACTTTGGCTAAGTTTGGCTTTATTGTATTTTAATTTTTTGGAAAGCTTGTAAGTAATAAGAGAAAGCCTCCGACTATTACAGACGATTGAACACCTACTATGTGTTGGACATTTTCTTGGGATGCTCCGTGCCTGATAAGTTGCCACTGCAAGTTGTCATATGCCACCTCATGACCAGGACAGTTAGTGGATAGAACTGTCCCCATTTACAAGTGAGAAAACACTCAGTTCAGTTGCAGCCTGAAGTCTCCTATCCAGTGCCTGACAGGGGCCAAATTCCAACCCAGGTGCTCTGGTCCAAGATGGCGTCTTTGTACCACCCATGCCTCTTATCACCTGGCAATGGGGTTCTGGAATATTACTCCATTCAGGAACTCAACTCCGGGAGGATGGACCCAGCCAGGGGCAGGGGACAGGGATGGAAGCCACTACTGGCCATCACTGCCTATCCAAGACTGAGGTCACAGACACTTGGTCAAGCCTCCCCCTCCCCCCCATGAAGAGACAAGACTGTCCAGGCCTGGAATACAGGTGTGATGCCCTGCCAGGGATCTTTCTAAAACAATCTATCATTTCTGCTCCAGTGAGGTTATAGGAATTTCAAAGACTATTGCTGGCTCATTTCTTCTATGAACCCAGAGCCCAAAGCTATTGGGATCATCCAGTTTGCGGCTACAGCTGGATCCACGGACTCTGATGAAGGCGAGGAGGCTGGGGCCCAGCAGGATGGACAGATGCTAACTAGCTCAGCTACTAGCTGGCACCCAGGAAAAAAAGAAAGTTGCTGTGTAATGAAGGGTGAAGGGAGCAGGAGTGGGGGTGCCCCACTTATTTTGAAGTAACATAGACCTGTCAACCAAGGAAGCCAGTGTCCAGAGGGAGCCAGCCACAGACACCACGGGTGCTGTTCTGGCAGAGGGAAGAGCTCTTGAGTGGTGATCCCACTGGCATGCCCAGGAGTAGCTCAATTGGTATTCAGAGACTGAGAGAGTGCGGCTGGAGTGTTTGAAAAGGGGGGGAGTGAGATTATTGCTTTTTTTATAGCCGCCATCCTGGCAATGAGGACAGGCACAGAGACCCAGAGGCAACTCCCCCAGAGGGCTAGGGAGAGAATGTAGGGGACTGAAACAGAGGAGAGAATAGAGGCAACCTCTGTAGACCTGTCACCCCACTTCCAGGCACTTCCCACTTCCTTGCATTCACCTTCCTCAGAAACCCAGAACAAAGACTTGGGGGCACAGAGATCCAAGAGTGTGAAGTAGGGAAAGTGGGGACGGTGGAGAGAAGTGACTGACCGCCTCTAGGCATCACATCTGAGTCTCCGGCTGCAGTAAAGAGGGAGTACCGTTGGCAATGCATGCCAGAGTGGCCAGAGGCTCAGCAGACATGGGGATGTGAGGGCCATAGGGTGCCTTTCATGAAGCCTAGCAGCAGCCTCCAGATCCAGGCATGCACAAGAACTATGATTCAGAAACTCCAAGGGAATCAGAGAACCGCAATCCTCTTCAGGGTTGTAAAGCTCCCGGTATTTAAAATACAGAGGTCCTAAGATGAAGCCTCAGACACCCTCCCCAGCAACTCTGCTCCCTGCTCCATGCCCCAGAGAGGACCAAAGGCTGATCCTGCTCCTTGGACCTCACAGCCTCACAGACAAGGACACTAGGCAGATGCTCCAAAGGAAGGTTCTGGGAGTCAGTGCCACGATGACTCCAGGATTTGTCCTGAATGTCCACTGTAGGCCATCCTGGCTCCAGGTGGACTCACTCACAAAATTCACACATCACAGACAATAGGGAGTGTGTCCACAGGAGGCTCCCATGGGTCGCAGCACGGGGACCCTGATAATTCAGTGTCCTGCTTCCCCAGGGACTGCACCTCCACCTGGTCCTCCGATGTCTCAGCTGCCAAACAAGTCCAGCCTGTCTGGACCTTGTGCTTCTCAAAATGCAGTGCCCAGGTGAGCATGTGCTGTGTTCTCAGGGAACTGGTGAAGAATGCAGACTCCTGGCCCCACCCAGACCCAGAAAAACCTGAAGACCCCGGGTATGACCCCGGGCCTAGGTCTTAGCACATACTCCAGTAGATCTCATTTACCCCAAACTTGAAAACCAACCCTATCCAGTGTTTCAGGCTGCATTTTAGATTTGCCTGGGAAACTTGAGGAACATTGCAACACCTGGGACTCACTCCAAGCCTCACGTTTTCTGAGGTTGGAACCCCAGCATTCAGTCATCTTAAGCTCTTAGGGTGATCTTACTGTGCCTCCAGTACAGACAACTGTCCCCACCATTTCCCCCAGTGCTGGATGGAGCCCACGGCTTTGCACATGCCAGACAATTCAACCCTGATCAATGACAATGACTTCCTTTCTTCTTCTTCTTCTTCTTCTTCTTCTTCTTCTTCTTCTTCTTCTTCTTCTTCTCCTCCTCCTCCTCCTCCTCCTCCTTCTCCTTCTCCTCCTTCTCCTTCTCCTTCTCCTCTCCCTCCTCTTTCTCCTCCTCCTCCTCCTCCTCCTCCTCGTCCTCCTCCTCCTCCTCCTCTTCCTTCTTCATCTTTCGAGACAGGGTCTTACTCTGGCCTGGACCTCACTATGTAAGAATGCCTCAAACTCATAGTGATCCACCTCTCTCTGACTCCAAAGAACTGGAATCAAAAGCATGTACCACCACAACTGGTTCCACTGACGGATTTTTATAAGAAGTCAAGGGAGATAGGGGTGACAGTGTAGGCCTGGAACCCTAGTACCAAAGAATCTGGATAGCAGGTCTAAGGTCAATCTGGGCTACATAGAAAGACCCAACCACCCACCCCCCAAAAACTAAAAAGGGGGTAGAAAATAGAGAAAGGGGGAGAAAAAAAAGAGAGGAAGAGGGAGAGAAGACAAATCTAAGAAAACTTTAAGGTAAAATAAAGAATAATTTAGAAAGGTTAAAGGATTCAGAAAGTAATAAATATTAGGGGCTCAGCTGAGCCCTGGCTTTCTGGTATAAATCCTGTCATCCCTTGCCAATCCTGTAACTCCATTGTGTCCCAGAAAGAGGAGGAATGCCATCTTTTGCACACTCACTGTGTCCCAGAAAGAAGAGGGATGCCATCTTTTGCACACTCACTGTGTCCCAGAAAGAGGAGGGATGCCATCTTTTGTACACTCATTGTGTCCCAGAAAGAGGAGGGATGCTGTCCATTGCACACTCACTGTGTCCCAGAAAGAAGGGGGATGTTGTCTTTTGTACAATCACTGTGCCCCAGAAAGAGGAGGGATGCCGTCATTTGCACACTCACTGTGCCCCAGAAAGAGGAGGGATGCCGTCTTTTGCACACTCACTGTGTCCCAGAAAGAGGAGGGATTCACACTGACCATTGTACTTGCACATCGAAAGTCACAGCTTTCTTAAGTTGCCAGAGGTCTCTTAGTTGATATTTTAATCTTGATACATGTGACAAACTTGAAACTTGCATTGTTCCAAGTGGGGCCAATCTCAGAGACAGGTAAGGAATCCGGGAGTGAGTGCCACATGCAACAAGGGACTCAATCAAGAAGGCACACCCTACATCTTTCAGTGTCTCTGGCGGTGGCAAGTAACAGAGACATCTCCTAGGGATAAAAGGCAATAGCTCTGAGCCAGAAAGATCAAGTGTGGCATCTCCTTATCAAGTTGTCAGAGGCAACAGAGCAAGGCAGGAGGGACAGCAGTGGGTCAGATCCTTAGCTGGGATCAGGAGCCAGAGTTTGAGGCAGAACAGGTACCTTGGTAAGCCAATAAAGAGAGTAGAGACAGCAGAGCGGTGGAGTCTGCAGGTCTGTGCTGTGCTGAATTTTAAAGGGTTTGCTTTGTGGTGGAGCCAGGGGCTTCTTGACCCTTGGAACACCCCTCTGCAGACCAGCCAGGCCCTGGTGCCGACAAGAGGCACAGTTAATGCACTTTGTCACGTCACCAAGTGTTTACCGAGCACCTGGTGTGTGTCTGGCACCATTTCAGGCACCAGGATGATGGCAGGAGACTAACAAGGCAAAATCCCCGCCTTCCTGGGCTTGCATGCTGATAGGCACTGAGACCAAGAGTTCAAGCCTGGAAAGAGAGAGAGGTTGAGTACATGTGGTATGCACACCTGACACATGCGCGTGCGCACACACGTGCACACACTACCGCATCACTTCCCAGGGCACATCCCAGGTTGCCTAAGGATGGCCTACTAGAACTGCCCCTTAAAGAGGCCCAGCCCCCAGTCACAGTGGAGTCCCACTTGCCATGCAGATAAACGAGTTCCTGCACCACGTTCCAAAGACCATTTAGAAAACAGTAACTGCCATTCGTGCTGCTGAAATGTCCTATTTAGGACAATAGAGGGATAGCCCTAGGCTGTCCCACTGACATCCCTATGAGATGGAGTCCATGACAGCCCATTTTGACACCTGCCCTGCAGTCACATCTACTGGGCACCATGTTCTGCCCACCCACACCCACATCCTGCCACCACCACCCTCCCCTCCCCCTGCCCCCACTAAGCATGCTTCATCCTTCCAGCATCCCCTCCAAGTCTGTCCATCTGTCAAAAGAGAGGATGGGTTCTCTTAGGACTCTAGAGATCCTCAGCCCCTGGGCACTCTTCAGACAGAAATTGCTGCTGACTCTGCCCCTCTTAAGAAGTCATGTGACTTTGCCCACTAAGGGCTGCAAGGTGCAGCAACTTAAAATCCTCTCTGACTTTGCTTAATCCCATTGTTTCCCCAACTTTTTGACCCTGTAGCTCTTTATTTCTGTTTAGCAGCTGCAAACACCCTGGAGAACACAGGCCATTATGGAAATGTGTGCTGAATGTGGCTGAAGGAAGACGAAGAAGGATTTATTCTGCCTGAGGTGCTGGCATCCAAGAAAAATACAAATGTACAGGTCTTGAATGATGAGTCAGGACCCAGTAGAAGCAAATCACACACACATACACATTCACACACACACACACCCCACAAACACACACCATGCATACACACATACACCACACCATATACACACATACCACTACCACCACACCATACCACACTGCACCATACCACACCACATCACACCACACCCACAGGTACACAGGAGTGGTTAGGGAAACTCCAGGCTACCCAGATAGCAGCAATGGGGACCCTTGGTGTAGGCCAGCCTCCAGGAAGACAGACCCAGAGTCTTCATGTCTCCATACTAAGATGCCTATGCTTTATCCTGAAGTCAAAGAGAAACTTCTAGTGTTTTTACGAATAGCAATCACATAGTCAGATCTATGATTCAGAAAGTGAGTTCTGGCAGCTTCTAAAGGCTGGAGGGAAAGGAGAGCCGAGCAGCCAGGACAAGGGATGTGAGGACAATGGGATGTGAGCAAGAGGAGAGGCCTGCAGAGAAGGGGAGGGGGAGGCCCCAGGAACTGAACCATACAGGGTAAGAGTGAGAGAGCAGATGGGAGACCCTGTGGGCTTGGAGCACAATGACTCCCTTCCCTCTGAAACACGCCTGTGCGAAGACGGTACCAGTGTGTCTCCCTGTAGCTTCTAAAGCTTCTGTGAGTTGTCCTGGGAGAATGAACTGGGAGAAGTCAGGTGGGACTATCATGCCAAACTCCCCTCAGGTCTCACTGTGTATCCCAAGAAAAGTTCATGTTGTCCCTTCCCAAAGTCTGTGGTTTTGAGAGTACATATGACAGAAAAGAGAGAGCCAGTGAACTTTGAGATGTTCCAGAAGCTTGGGGCGTAGGAGTCCCCTCCATTGTTCACATCGCACAAGCTGGGGCTGGCATGGGAGGCTGAGAGACACAGAGCACGGGCCATCATGCAGGCATTGATATCACTGCCCCCTAGGGAGAACTCAGGAGCTCTTTGGGAATGGCCACAGAGGACTCGTGACTGCTGGAGATTAACGAGAGGACCAAGCAGGAAGCACTCTCGGCTCCTCCAAAGCTGTGTCTAGGGACTCATGACTGCTGGAGATTGACCAGAGGACCAAGCAGGAAGCACCCTCGGCTCCTCCAAAGCTGTGTCTAGGGACTCATGACTGCTGGAGGTCAATGGGAGGACTAAGTAGGGAGCACTCAGAGGTTGTCTGGGTACTTTGAGAGAAGACTCAGGGGTTAGTGCAAAAAGCTCCTGTTTCATTTAGAGAGAGCATCCTCACCCTCCCCTGCGCCTCTTGGTTCCCACACTGGCAGCCAGGAGCAGTTGGCAAGGTCTGGGCCCACTACAGGCCTGGAGCTCACCACAAAGCCTCCCCAGTCTAGATTTCTCTGAAGGACTCTTCCAGAGTCCTCCACTCTCATAGGTGTCTGGAAAGAGGCCTCACGGCGCTCTTGTTCGCTTTATTTCAGAAATCCTAAGTTTTGCTACCAAATTACTCAAAGTGAGATTAATGTTGACTTAAACTGTTTCCAGGTTTAAGATTCTCATCGTAAAAATTTGGTGGAAAATCATGGCTTGAACAGTTTCAACTTGGGGGCTGATTAAAACTCAGTTTTCCAGCTGGGCGGTGGTGGCGCACGCCTTTAATTCCAGCACTCAGGAGGCAGAGGCAAGTGGATCTCTGTGAGTTTGAGGCCGACCTGGTCTACAAGAGCTAGTTCTAGGAGAGGCTCCAAAGCTACAGAGAAACCCTGTCTCTTAAAAAAAAGAAAAGAAAAGAAAAGAAAGAAAGAAAGAAAGAAAGAAAGAAAAGAAATCTCTGCTTTCCCAGAACACCTTCTTTAATGAAAACTAGTGGACAGGCACAGGCTATGTCTTCAAACTGCACTTGTAAGGCTAGGTAAAGTGTCCACAGTCTGAGACTAAGTCGTGGAATATCCAGTTTTTGTTCACCATAGCAGATACTTGCATTCTGAGGTGGGTAGAGAAATGGATGGATGGATGGATGGATGGATGGTAGGTGGGTGGGTAGATGGATGGATGAATGGATGGATGGATGGGTGGAAGGTAGGTGGGTGGGTGGGTAGATGGATGGATGGATGGATGGGTGGAAGGTAGGTGGGTGGATGGATGGATGGATGGATGGGTGGAAGGTAGGTGGGTGGGTGTGTAGATGGATGGATGGATGGATGGATGGATGGGTGGAAGGTAGGTGGGTGGATGGATGGATGGATGGGTGGAAGGTAGGTGGGTGGGTATATGGATGGAAGAAAAGATAAGTAGGAGTAAATGGGAAGGTGGGTGAGTAAATGGATGAATAAGTGAGTGGGTGTATGGATGAATAAATGGATGGCTGAAGAAGTGCATGGGTAGATGAATGTGTAAACGGATGAATGGATAGATAATGGGTAGCTGCGTGTATAGTTAGGTAAATGGATGGGAAGATAGCTAGCTAAATGGGTGGACGCACGGATTATGAGTGAATAGGTGAATGGGTAGATGGATGATGGATAGGTAGGTGTGTGGACGGACAGACGGATGGACGGACGGATGGATGGATGAGCAGAGGGTAACGATGAAAGGATGATGGGGGATGTGCCTGTTTTCTAGATCTTAACTTCTCAGCAACAGCTAGTGCTGTAGACAGCAATGTGCTCTAAGGAAAGAGCCCTGCGCTGGGAGTCAGAGTTCCTCTGACATCCTGAATCGCTCCCCTGAGAGACGCCATCCTGTTCCTCCTTCACTAAAAGACATTTTACTCAGCCTCGGCCAGGACACCTTTCAACCTCATATTCACTGCTTCCTACCTCGTCTTTCCTATGGCTCTTGCCTCTGCACTTGCTATTCAGAAACACCCCTCCGGGATGCAGCACACATACTTAGGATCAACTGTGAGGCTAGCAAACCATCCAAGAGCTGCACAGGACTGACGGAGGCAGTATCTCCACGCTGTGGAATCACATGACGGTACTCCAGGCTGGGGAGGTTTACACCTGAACGCTTCAGCTCCATATTCCCTTTCCTGCTCGGCACACCTGGGGATCCTTTCCCATGAAACAGGCAGCAGGAGTCGCACCTGCAGCACTGAAGGTGAACCCCAGAATCTAGAACTGAGATCATCACGCCTGTTCGGTGGCACTGACGCTGGAAGTGACAGTCTGAGAGGGGAGGTAGGAAGCATGGCTGTGCACTGGTGTGGTGAAGTCTGCAGAGGACTCCAGCTAGTGGAGTTCTAGCTGATCCTAAGGCTGAGGAAGACATGGCAAGCATGACAGTTCCAGCAAGAGGAAGCGGCCAGGCAGCCTGGACACGTATGCATTCTGAATGTTCCCTTCCCACACAAAGCCCTTGGCACTGTATAGAAGGCTGACTAGGCCTAAGTGACTGAGGTTAGCTTGGTCTCTGAGCTATGCAGACATAAGACACAAGGGCCAGCCTTAAAAATTCAGTTTAGAAAAAAAAAATACCCCAAGCACCAGCAGCAACATAGCAAAGAGAGAACACCACAGTTAGTGCAGGCATCCATGACGGTAGTTACCATGCGTTGATGCTGTGTGTTACCAAAACACAAGAAATACAAAGAAAAGGAAATACTATCTGTTCTCTACAGGGATGTGGTAATATCTGGAGGCCTCTAGATATTGGACTTGGCAAGAAACATACCAACAAGAACACAGATTGTTATTGACAACCATAAATCAATAAATTGAGTCTCAAGAAAGACAGGAAAAACAACATTAAAGAAACAAAATTTCTAAAAATTAAAAGTACAATAATATGGAAAATTTACTGAACTGCTTCAACAACAGATCTGAGAGAGCAGAAAAATCAATGGAATTGGAGCAATAAAGACTTCATGACCAAAGACACAGGGAGGAAAACGGATCATCCTCGGCTGCCTCTGAGGCAGCATCCACACAGAAACTCATAAGTAAGAACCCCAGACAAGTGGAGAGGGAGGATGGGGAAGAAAGAATATGGAAAAGAAACATGGCAAAATTTTTCTAAGCTGGAGTAAACTTTTAAATGTCTAAGCAATCTTACTACCCCCATACAGGTTAAAGAAATGAGTGCACTGGTACATCACAACCAAAGGAAAAACAGAAAACCAAGAAAGAAGCAAGAGGAAAAGAATTCATCATATATTGAGAAGCAATAATATAATTAACAGCACTATGGGGGTAGGACAGAAGGCTGTAGAATAGCTATTTAAAAAAAAAAAGTCAGTACCCAGAAAAACTATCCTATCAAAATGAAAGTGGAAAAAAGAACAGGAAAAAACAACAGTGTATTAAAGAAGTAATATATATATATATATATATATATATATATATATATATATATATATATGTAGATTCCTTGATATGCAAGAAAGAAAGAAAGAAAGGAGGGAGGGAGGGAGGGAGGGAAAGAATGAAAGTTGATGTGAAATACTCTCAATTGCAGACATCTCTGTTATTATTTTAAAGATATAGGCAATAAGACTAGCACACGGATGGGGAAGAAGAGAGACACACTGAGACAAATCTAAAAAGTTAGCATTGATATAACAAGTTAAAAGTGATTTTAGTTCACAGATTATTCAAGAATATAACTCAAATATACAGTGTCCTAGTTAGGATTATTACTGTTGCGATGAAACACCATGACTAGAGCAATTTGGGGAGGAAAAGGTTTGTTTGGTTTACACTTCCAAATAACTCTTCACCATGGAAGGAAGTCAGGACAGGAACTCAAACAGGCTAGGATGCCAGAGGCAGGAGCCTCTGCAGATGATGCAGAGACCATGAAGGAGTACTGCTTACTGGCTTACTTCCCATAGCTTGCTCAGTCTGCTTTCTTATAGAACCCAGGACCACCAGGCCAGAAATGGTACCACCCACAATGGGCTGAGCCTTCCCCCATCAATCACTAGTTAAGAAAATGCCCTACAGGCTTCTCTACAGCCTAATTTAACGGAAGCATTTCCTCAATCGAGCTTCTCTCCCCTCAAATGACTGTAACTTGTATCAAGGTGACATAGAACTAGCTTTTTAAAAAGCAGGAAATAAAGTGGGGCATTAAAAATATTTAATATGGGCTGGAGAAATGGCTCAGAGGTTAAGAGCATTGACTGTTCTCCCAGAGGTCCTGAGCTCAATTCCCAGCAACCACATGGTGGCTCACAACCATCTGTAATGAGATCTGATGCCCTCTTCTGGCATGCAGGGAAATACGCAGACAGAACACTGTATACATAATAAATAAATAAATCTTTTAAAAAAATATTTAATACCGATTCATTCCAGCCTGCAGGAATCCTCGAGGCCCCAGTAGACATGAAGAAAGTCAGCCTAGGTCCTTAGGCCCAGACTTGCCGGAAGACAGCCACACCCGCCTGATGTAGGTCTGCTCCAACGGGGTCCAGCCCGGCCTGCTGGGACCCTCAAAGCCCCAGCAGGCAAGAAAAAAGCCAGCCCAGGTCCTTAGGCCCAGGCTGGTGGGAAAAGAGCCAGAGCCCACCCAGCGGCTAATGGCATCAGGCATGTGGGCCCCATCATTTTAAGGAAATATGGGGGGAGGGGGAGCAGAATGGTTCATACACTGCCGCTGAAGGACACATAAAGGAAGAAAGGTAGATGGAGAGGAATGAGCAGATGCTGGAGGCCAGCTTGCCACCTGGGTCCATTGTGGCAGCTGTGAGGAGTAGACTGAGGAGGGAGGTCTGCCTGCCACAAGGAACCATGGTGATGTCCAGATCAGGCTGCTGCCAAGAGCCATGCGTGCATCTCTGGGCCTGTTGTTGTCGAGTGCCGTGCTGACTCCAGTGGACTAGGCTGCCTCCTGGAGCCGAGTTCAGGTCCATGAGTAAAGCTGCCTCTGGGGCCATACTGATCTGGGTGACCTTTGCTGTACCGGGGCCATTGTGTCAGTCAGGCCTAGGCTGCTGCCGAGGAGGATGTCTGGTTCCGCGGTCCTACTGCAGCTGAGGTCTGTGCCAGGTCCAGGTTCCGACAGTGCTGCCAAAGGCCACGTGAAACCTGGGGTCTGAGTCTCATCTGTGGCCTTGTTGGTGTCCAGGGGTCAAGCTGCCATCAGAGCCATCCTGACTTGAGTGCTCAGAGCTACCTCTTAGACTATGTTGAACTCTGTGGCACAGGTTACCACAAGGCCTGGGACTTGGGTGGAGTCAGGGGGCCATGCCATAGTAGGGACTATACAGATATGGGTGGCCTATGCTACCACCCAGGGCCAGGATGTCATCCAGGTACAGACTGCTGCCAAGGGCAATGTCTGGGTCTGTGGCCCTTTAGCGGCCAGTGCCCAGACTGACATGTATGGCTTCAGTTGCTACTGGGCACCATGTAGAAGCCCAGGGTTAAACCAGCTCTCTGAGTCCAGGTTGGTGACTGAGGACCAGGATGCATCTGGACCTGAGTGACCTATGCAGCTATTCACTGACATGACAATGTGGAGGAGGGCATGTCAGGGTTCATGGTCTCACTGCAGCCAGGGTCTGAACTGATGTCTGAAGGCTATGCAACACCCGAGGTCAAGGGCCCTGTTGGTGTCTCAGGGCCATACTGCCTCTGGGGGCAATGGTGACATCCAGACTCAATGGCTGCCAAAGTCAATATTTGGGTCAATGGTCCTGCTGTGGCTGGGGTCTGAGCTGAAGTCCGAGTCCTGCATTGACACTAATGGTCACATAGATGCCCAGGGTTGTGGCCTCAACCTGAGGCCTTTGTGGTGTCCAGCAGCCACATGGCTGCCAGAACCATTCCTATCTGAGTTGCCATTTCTTCCACCCAGAGCCAGGATGTCATCCTGGCCCAGGCTGCTACCAAGGTCCAGCTGAAGCTGGGGTCTGTGTTGATGAAAATTTATGGAGTGCTTAGGAAGAAGTCTATACCTTTAAACACCTTTGTCAGAAGTAGAAAGCAGAAAAACAGAGAAATCAGGAAAACGAAAACAAAAGGGAATGTTAAAAAGTATAATAAAACTGATAAACTTTTAACCAGATGAAAGGGAGAGAAAAAGAAGCACAAACAAAGGTTATAACAGAAATGAAAAAGGAGACACCACTACCAGTCAAACAGAAATTTGATGGGCCATAAGTTCTATAAGGAGAGCCAAGGCCAGCAGTGCAGGCCAGCAACTGCACAACCAAGAGACTGAGGCAGGAGGATTGTGAGTTTGAGACTAGCCTGAGCTGTATAGCAAGATTCTGGAAAGAAAGTGGTGAAGGGGAGAAAAAGGAAGAGAGAATGGCTTAATGATGATTAATCAAGGAACTAAAGAGAAGCAGGTATATTTCTGGATATACTCACAGTATCCAAGTTGACTCAAGATGACAAATAAGGGTATTATCAATTTAAAAACATCCACAATGAAAAGCCAGAGTCTTGTGGCTTTCCTGATGGATTCTGATAAATATCTAAGAAAAAAATGGGTACCAACACCTGCAGCTTCTCAGGAAAAAAATAAAGAAACTGTTCTCATCGCTGCCTGAAGACCAAGCCAAATAAACACAGGGAAGGAAATGCAAAAAATGAAAACCCTTTACTAAGTGAAAAAAAAAAGTCCTTGAAAAAAATATTGCAAATCCAGTTAGTGCTTGACCAGGACTCTGCCCAGTGAGAGCTGACTAGGAGTGTGGCTGCTTTAGCATTGGGGCATCAACTAAAGCAGTATCCCACAAAGAAGAAACATCTATCTCAAAAACAATGATGTTTGGAAAATTTAGTGCCCATATTGACAAAAGATATTTTAATTTAATCTTCAAAGGGAACTTCCTCTACCTGGTAAAGGGCATCTCTAAAACCCAGTCAGTTTCATACTCAATAGTGAAAAGGAAAATGGCTATTAGCCCCTTAGATCAGAAACAGTGTGTCATGTTCATCAGCTTTAGTCAATGAGTCAACAGATGTTCAATCTGAAAATAAGACAAAACAAACATTCAGTAGCAAATTAAACTTTCATTCGAAAGATAGTTTTTATTTATGTTACTAAACTAACCTAGAAACATAGAAGTCCCATAGTCTTGGGCACTTGAATGCTTGGTTCCCACTTAGGGTGCTGTTTGGGTAGGTTTAGGAAGTCTGCCCTGCTGGAGGAAGTCACTGAGGTGGCCTTTTCAGGTTTCAAAAGTGAGGCACCATCTCCAGCTCCCTCTCTCTGATCCCTGTGGTTCAAGACGTGAACTCTCAGCTGCTGCTCCAGCCGCCGTATCTCCCACCTGCTGCTTTCCTCTGCCATCATGGACTCTAACCCTCCTGAACCATAAGCCCAGATAAACGCTCTCTTCTGTAAATTGTCTTGGTTGTGGTGTTTTATCACAGCCATAGAAGAATAACTAATACAGCAAGGTTGTGCACTGAAAGAGCCATGTATAAAAATTAGTTGTACTTTTATAAAAATGAGCTACTACTCACGGATTCTTTTCATTCAAACAGCATCAAAACAAGCAAAATGCTGAGGAGGAAATTTAACAAAAGAATAGCAGGAGCCACAAGACATCCACGAACGTCACTGAGAGAAATCAGAGAAATCAGATTGGCAGTCTTTGCTCCTGGGCTAGAAGTGTCAGCATTAGCAAGATGGCAATTTCCACAGACTGATCTAGAAAGTCACCCCAATCTCTGTCAACGTTTTGTAGGCTTTTAAATAGAAATTGGCTAACTAGTCTTGAATTTTCAAGACTTGAATGGAAAACCCAAAGACCTAGAGTTGTCAAAACAATCTTGAAAAAGGAAAGCAAAAGTGGAAGGCCAGTGCCGCCTGCCCCTAATACGCTGCCCACTCTCAAAGGTCAGCACCGCAGACTTTCCTGAAGGCAGGTTTTGAGGAAACTGATTTCTGGCAAATGCTCAAACAGCTCACTGGAGAAAGGACCAAATAGTTTCTGACTCTACAGAAAACTCCTAAAACTTAGCAAGATTTTTTAAAAGGAAGAAGAAAAGAAACTTCAGGCTAGCAAGATGGCTCGGTGAGTAAAGAAGCCTTCCATGAAGCCTAGGGACCTGAATTCAGGCCTTGGGACCCACATGGCAGAAGGAGATTGCCAGCTCCTGCAACACAGCACACAACACCACACACATATACACACTCACACACAAACACACACACATACATTAAATATAATTTTAAATTTAAACTAGAGAAAAGAATTAAATTTGAATGGACATTTCACTCAAGAAAACATGAGCATAGTTGGACATGGTGGCATGCGCCTTTAATTCAAGTACTGAAGAAGCAGAGGCAGGTGAGTTCATGGGCAGTCTGGTCTGCATAGTAAATTCCAGGACAGCCACTGCTAATAAAGAGTCTCTGTCTCCCCCCCCCATTCTCTCTCTCTCTCTCTCTCTCTCTCTCTCTCTCTCTCACACACACACACACACACACACAGATAGACAGACAGACACACATACATGAGAAAAGACAGAAACACAAGTAAATGCTGACAACAAAGTAAAGATGCTAAGGCTAACATCCTTAGTCATTGCAAAAAAAAATCCCCATATCCAGCAAGTAACTCTAGTGAAGACAGGACTTCAAGTCTGGGGGTGCAGTTCAGTGATAGAGCGCTTGCCTATAAAGCACCAGACCCTGGGCTCAGTCTCCAGCCCTGCTAAAATAAAGTAAGGAAGACATTCTACATGGCTGAGGTAGTGTACATGAGTGCTTCGTGGGGAAATGGTAGGTAATGTACGGTGCACAACCACCTGTTCACATTAAATATCTCACAGCACAGTATCTCAGCCCCTACTCAACGGTCTGTAAAGTGGGGTGACATTAAAGTGCCCTGCTAAAGGAGTATGGAAAACTAGCCATGCACAGTCGACCCATAGGTGAGGGTTCTCCTAACGGCCCAGACAGGAAGTGCCATCAGGCGGCACCTGAGGGTGGTACAGCCCAGCAGCCCCACACAGGGACACACCAGGTACCACCTAAAAGGACTAGGGGACCTGTTGCCGCAGGGATGCACCTCACAAATATTTTTTTCCAAGTGAGAGCAAACCAGACAGAACATCCCACCGTGTATGATTCCATTTACTTGAAATTTACAGACCCAGAAAGCAACGCTGTGTTGCCCTGGGCCCAGGTATGCTTGCGAACAGAATGGTAGCAGGATGCCAGCTGCTCCCAAGCTAGGCTGCGGAAAGGTTGCACACAGCTATAACTGGCCCCAGACCGCTGAAGGGTACACTTTAAGTGGGTGGATTTTATTGTGTGTAAGTTATACCTCAATAAAGCTTTTTTAAAGACAGAAATGTGCTTCCAGCTGTCCCCGTTTGTTGAGCTGCCATTCCTTGGGGGTCTGCCCCATCTTGGACAGAGTAGAATAACCATACCAGAAGCTATTGGTGACTGAAAGGTCAGTATGTCCATGCCTTCCTGCAGCCCTCCCCTCTTACCACCGTCCCATTCTACAGATGAGAAGAGTGAGGCTCTGAGATGTTAAGTACACTGTGCCAGGTCCCATAACCCACCAGCCGTCAGTCTCACCTTGAACTCCACAGCGTTCAGACACCCCACCACACACAACCTCCAGAAGCTCAGGGTCTCAGCTTCTCCGGATCTGAGCCAGTTTGTTGCTGAAGACTCAACTGGGACCTCTCTGTCATGCTCTCACCGTGATCTTGGACCCCTGAGCTGGTCCTCCGTGCGCTCACCCCACGACAGCTCTTGTCTGACTTCTGCCTCCACAACCTCTGCCCAGGCCCTGAGCTTCCTTGTCCCTTCTGCAGAGGCACCTACCCTCTGAGCCTCAGCATGGCCATCGACCATTGGCACACCTGCCTCGTTGGCACACCACTTCAACCCTGAGAGTTATTCTAAGCAGTTGTCTTCTTTAGTGAGTGACAAAGATGTGTCCACACCTTGACCCTAAGAAGCTGTGAATATGTCATTCTCTGGAAGCAGGGTCCTTGCGAAGAAGATATGATAGAAATCTCAAGTTTAAATTTAAACAATCTGGTTCAGGGTGGGTCCAAACTCCCTGACATGACATCCTTATAAAACACAGGAGAGAGAGGGGGAGATGTCCCTGTATGTTAAATCACTTGGTTTGAATCCCCAGGTCCTATGTGAAGCCCAGTGTGCAAGCACGTGTCTATAACCCCAGCACTCTGTCTTAGTCACTGTCCTGGTGCTGTGAGGAGACACAATGACCAGGGGAACTCCAACAAAGGAAAGCATTTAAGTGGGGCTGGCTTAGGTTTAGTCCGTTATCATCACAGTGGGAAGCATGTGGCACACATGGCAGACATGGTCCCGAAGGAGCTGAGAGTTCTACATCTCCTGTAGGCAGCAGGAATGAGCCGCAAACCACTGGGTCTGGCCTGGGCTTCTGAAAACCTCAAAGTCCACCCCCCATCACGTGACACATTTCTTCTAACAAGGCCACACCTCCTAATCTTCCTCAAGGAGTGTCGTTCCCTGATGAGTAAACATTCAAATACATGAGCCTATGGGGACTGATCTTAATCAACCCCCACAGTTCCTGCAACATGGATGGGCATGAGGATGGTGGAACCCCTGATGCTTGCAGATTGCTAACAGGGAAAAGATGGGAGCTGTCCTCGACCCTCTACCTATGTGCCCCCAAATGCAGATAATTTCTGAATTTATGCAATATTTGCATAAACATCATACAGCATACATGCAGAAAGAGAGGGAGGAAAGAGGAGAGAGAGAGAAAGAGAGAGAGAGAGAGAGAGAGAGAGAGAGAGAGAGAGAGAGAGAGAGAGAGAGGCAGGTTTGGAGGGAAGCCATATGGAGCAGGAGAGGCTGGAGCAGTATACCAGCAGTCTGAGGAACACAACCCTCAGCAACATGGCAGCAGAAGTCGGACAGAGGCCTCCTGAGCCTCCCTCCCAGCTGTAAAAGGAACTGGCCTGCCCACACTCTGACCTTGTACTTGTGGCTTTCTCTACTGTGACAGAACACTGTGGTCATTTGTGACAGCAGTCACAGGAAGGGGAGGTAGCGCCCCGCACCCAGCCCCACCCTGACTCAACATCAGTCAGTTCTATTCAGAGGAACCAGACTGTTTGGGTCCAAACCTCAGCGAGTCTCTGAGTCGTCAGCTAGAGCACCCTCCCTGAGACCAGCAGGCATAACGTGGCAAGTGATTTTATCTTTTCTGGAAGTGCAGATTTGGCACAGTGGCCTATACCTACCAGGCCTCTGCTGCCTTTTCCTTGTGGCAAGCTCTCCATTGCTTTCTCAAGAGGCTCTTGTCACCACAGCCAGCAGAGGCCACTTGCATGAATCTCCTAGAATGACAGGAAACACGGGGAAGGTGGCATGCTCCCACGCAAAGTGACTCACCGTGAACGGAAGCTGCTTTTCAATTCCTGCTCCCAGTGGTCTGCATAGTCTTTGAAAAGGCACAGAGCACCCATGGAGGCAGCTTCTTACCTTAATTGAAAGAAGGAGCCAAGCACTGTGGGCATAAACTGCCTTCCCTTCATACCTAAGAAGCTCACACACAGAAGGAAGGAAGTATGTTTTCAGGGCCAGTCAAAAGAGAAGTCCAGGTTCAGGGCAGGGCATCTCCTAACTCCTAACAGAGTTAGCGGAACACAACAGCCCCCTCTGCCACATCATCACAGCACCGTACATGGGTAAAGCTTGAGGACCTTACACTCTGGGGCATAAACCAGTCCTCGCAGGAGACAAAATCAGACACAGAGAAGAAAATGCTTGCTACCTGGGGCTGGAGAGGGGCTGGGGAGTTGCTGTCGCACAGACCTCAGAAGTTCTGGAGAAGGTGGTGATGGTCACACAGCAGTGTGAATGTGTCTGATGACCCTGGACCACTTCTGGAAATGGTTGAACTCAAAGTTGTAAGTTAATTATAATTTTTAGTTCTCTTCTTGCTTGTTTGAGGCAGTCTCACTATGTTGCCCAGGCTGGCCTGAAACTCCCGATCCTCGTGGCTGAGCATCCCAGGCATCCCTCCGACCCATGCCTTCTGAAGCATGTGCATTGCCTTTACAGCCCTCACAGCTCTTCCTCGCCAGCCCGCGGTATTTCCAGGCTGGGCAAGTGTGCCAGACAGCTTATTCCCCAAGCACAAACTCAAGGGAAGATGAGCTTGTCCTGCCTCTTGGTTTCAGAGGTCTCAGCCCATGGTTGTTGGCCACATCACTTGAGCCTGCTGGTGAGAAAGGACATCACAGCTGGAAGAAACATCAGGGCAGAGAAGCAGAGCATCTTGCCTCATGGCATCAGGAGACACTGAGGAACAACAGGAAGAGGGCAGGGCAAGATGCAGTCATAGAAACATGCCCCGGGTACCCACTTTCTCCAAACAAGCCCTACCTTCTACAGTTCTACCTTCTCCAATAGCCCACTCAGATGTTAAAGACATCAATGAACAACAAAAACATCTTTTTGTTTTGTTTTGGTTTAGGGTTTTTTTAGGGTTTTTTTGTTTTTGTTTTTGTTTTTGTTTTTGTTTTTTTTGTCTCACTGCATGTCTCCAGCTGTCCTGGAACTCACTATGGAGACCAGGCTGGCCTTGAACTCAGAAATCTGCCTGCCTCTGGCATGTGTCACCATGCCCAGCTCAGAAACATCTTTACAGAAGCACACAAAAAATGTACCTTACCACTCCCCCAGGTGCCTCACAACCATAATCCAATCAAGTTGACAACCAAGATCAACTATCCCAGACTGCTCCATCAGGAATATCTGCCAGGAGCTCCCAGTAGAGTTCAAGGCTTAGTGAGAAGTTGGGCCTGCATTAGCAATGTCTGTCACGGGCTTAGGAACATCCACAGCCATGTGGCATGGCTATCCATCATGACTTAAGGCACTTAGCCTCCAATGGACACTTGACCTTAATGCAAGGCTAGTGCAAGGCATGCTGGATGCTGGGATGTTCATGGAGTCCCCACCTGAGACTACCAGAATAATTTCCAACTGAGGTCAGGTGTGTCACAGAGCCCTCTGCCACTTGCAGGACACCTGATCTGCCATTCACCGGTAATTTCCCTTCCTCCCTTTTCAGATCAGTGAAATCAAATATAGTACGAAGGGAAGGGAGGATTGCAGAACTCCACAACCTGCCAGTTTCTCTCTTCCCAGGAGCCCCTGTTCAGTAACCATGCTAAGAGGTGACTGACCGGGTGATTGAAATATATTTGTACTAAAAATATTTTAAAAAGCCCTTCTCTTGATTTATACCCAAAGGAAATATCACCAAAGAGAATGAGTTTTCAGCTCAAGTAGCTCTTACTCCTGATCTAACTAAATTAGCTCTTTTGAACCAGTGGTTTTGCTCTGATGCCTGTAATAAAAATAACAATAATGTGCATTTAGAGGGCTTTTTATCCTCTCCAAAGCTCAGGCCCTCCGTGGTATACAATCCCCTTCATCCATGCTGGAGATCAGTGTGACAGGGCCAGGGAGGGGGAGCTGGGGCCTTGTATTTCCCAAAGGCTGCTCGCAGCCAGCAAAATCAGCAGTTTTCCAAGTATGAAAGAAAACTGATTTCATACCTTCCAGAGGTTGAGAGACAAGCAGGCCAGAAGGGTCTTCCTCTGCTGCAAACAGAAGAGATGTCTCCTGTCTCATACCCGGAAGCCCTAACCTACAACAAATACAATACAAGACTGTGTACACTAGGAGGTAGAACTGCTGGAGGGTGAACAGGGTTAAATGAGTTCATGAGGGTGGGGTCTCCGTAATGGCATTAGCGCCCTTATAAAGAGACACCAGGCTGGAGAGATGACTCAGCACATAAGAGGAGACACACTGCTCTTCCAGGAGGCCAGAGTTCAATTCCCAGTCCCCACACTGAGCAGCTCACAAACTTCTGTGACTACAGCTCTGACCTCTACCAGCACTGGCACTCACATGCACAGACACAGACAGACACACAAACATATAATTAAAAATAAAGCAAAAAAAAAAAAAACTGACGACACCAAAGCACATCCTCTCTTTCTCATTTTCCCCCCTTCATTTCTTCCCTCCTCCCTCCCTTCATCTCTCCCTAAAGGCAGCCAGATGTAAGTTCAAGAGAGAGCCTTCACAGGTACCCACTAACTGTGGTATCCTGGTTCAGCCTTCAGCCTCCAGAGTGCTGAGAAATAGATGCTGCTACTTAAGCCCCATAGGCCAGTTGTGCAGATGCAGCAGCCAGGCTCAGCCCTGCCCTAACCATCTCCCTTGAGAAGCTGACACTCAGTGGGTGAACACTGCCTTTTTCTGGACTCATCACCAGTAAGTCCTATGGGAAGAAAGAAGGGACCAAACTGACTCCCAGCACATCCCTTGGACACATCCCACCTTGGTTTTTGTACAATGCTCGTATTGGTGTTCCCTTAGCCCTGGCTTGTTCTTCCTGCTCGTCTCTTAAAACTGATGCTTGTTTTTTCAGGAAATCCTTCCTGACACCTACTCTCCCAGAGGTGGTGTTTCCCATTCCTGCTGCAGCCTCACACAGGTCCTGTTGCTCCTGCTATTCCTGCGTATGTGCTCATCTATCTCTGCAAACTACTGCTCTCCAACAGAGCCCGGATGCTACTCCCATTTTGTGGCCACGCAGTGATGCTGAAAGTTATAAAATAATCCCACACTAGTTCAGAATTACGTATAATACAGTGTTAATTATTTAGGAGTAGACTCACAGATCACAGTTTTAGATCACAGTCCTCTGCATGAACAGGGAACAGGAACCAAATCTAGCAGCTGGAAGTGAGAGCAGGAAGCAAGAAAGAGTGAGTGCATGCTTTACAGCTGCATTATAGTATGAGACCACGCCAAAGTGGGTTGCTATCTTAAAAGCTATTGGTTGCAGAAGTTCCCACAGACCCTCCCCTTTTTGTTTAAATAAAAGAGTTCTAAACCCAATACAAAACTGTGTACACTAGGAACAGATATCAAGTATAAAATTAGAATTACAACCAGAATAAACAATATTAAGCAAGGAATGTATTCTAATGTTTTAATAAACAATCTATTAATGTTTTAATAAACAATCTAGCCTAAGGAGTCTAAGTCTTATATTGGGAATGGCTTGACTAGATCTTAAGAGGATGGTAACTATGACTATCTAATCTTCAGCCCCGTCAAAGGCCTGAGAAGGGAGATAATAGTACTTGAGTAGACAGGAGATGCAATCAAGCACCTTCCAAAAGGAGCAGTAGATGACAGAGACAGCCAGCTACCTGAGCAATCACCCAGAGTTGCAATGTTGAAGCAACCAACTTTAGCAAAGACCTAGAGTAACTGACAGACCATTTTCAGAGGCAGGAAATTTTTCAGAACCATCTGACCCTGTCTAGGCAAGATTTGGCAGTCTTTTTTTCTTGTATCCTGCTTGTCCAGTCTGGACATTGTGTATTTTGTCAGCGGTTGAAACATGGGCAGTTCCTTGCCCAAAGGTCAGTAGTGCCAAGAAGAAAACAAACTCCAAGTGAAGTGTCTGTGGTGTTCAACACTTTCTCGGAAATAGATGGGTGCTGCCAGGAGCAATCATGCATCACGTCAACAGAATCCTAAGTTATTTAAAAGCCATGTTCTACAGATCTTGGGGGTGGTTGAAGGTTACCTATTTTTGCAGAATACAATCTCTTTATATCTAAAGAACCTAATTAGTCTGACTATAAGTATAACAAACATTAATGACTATTGACCTATAATATTTAATATCTATGTATATCTTAAAGATTAAGACTTCATATCAGAATATTAAACAATCTTTAAACAACTGTGCAGTAAAAAAGGACAATGACCTCAAAATATAAACAATGTATAAATATCTTGATCAGAGATAGAAATATATAATGCAATATGATAAATATATTCTAAAATTGCATCAATATACAAAATATTGTAAACAAAGATAGAAACATGCATGCATACAATCTGACAAAATAACTTTGCATAGGTGTACAAATATTGTAAACAGAAATAGGAGCATATTCAATATAATAAATATAATTTGAACTCGTATCAATATACAAAAATATATAACAATGTAAATTGTCCATAAATAATAGCTCACAAGTATTCAGTCTATTACTCAGTATTATTATTTTTAGTGTGAGTAAGTTCACAGTTCACACTAATCTACCTATTACCCCATTCAGTTTTCCCTCTTTTTTTTTTTTTTTAGATCTCTGGGCCTACATAATTTCCACCCCAAACCCCAACCCTATACGAGTAATAATCAACCCCTAAATGGTGTCCCTAACCATGAGGACAAACTTTGTTGGGAGAAGAGACATCATCTTCTAGAATTGCTTCCAGCCATCAGATTGAGGGCAATGTTCTTTCTATGGAATCCTGTAAAAGAAAAATGATGGATAAGTTTCAAGATTGCTGTTTTGTATAATTGCAAATGGTCTCTAAGTAGTTGATAGGGTTTGGGGGTTTTTTTGTTTGTTTATTTGTTTGAAGTTCTTATTTGGAGTTCTGGCCAGAACGTTGTAAGAAGGTGCACCATTTCTGCAGCTGGTACCCAAAACCCAGTCTCATAGCAACGTTATCAGCATCATAACCTCATACCAACCAGGTGGAGTCATTGCTGTGAGGCCCACGGAGATTAATTGAAGCCAATTGTGTGGAGTAGCCTTATTGCTTGAAGCCCACATTTTCACCATTTCCCTGATGAAAGGTGAATGTAGCCCATAAGAAACTATTGCTTGTTTAATTTCTTTCAGATCACTCATACATATTGGTTCCCATGCATATTCCTTGAGCACCTTAGGGTACTTTGTACCAGATTATCTTTCTGAGGAAATTACCAGATATGCAATTAAAACTCTGTGTAAGTCATCCCAGCATCTTGCATGTACTGATGATGCTAAATCCTGTCCTTGTACCTTCTGTCCTTGCTCATCAATTTCAATAAATTCCCCAATCTTTTCAATTCTTTTTACTACTGTCTTTTGTAAAATCTGAATCTCCTGTCCATTATTCTGTTCTAATGCCCTCACTGAGGATTCCAAGGTATGAAACTTGTCCAGTAAAGATAATGTCTCATCCTTGGACATAATTTTGATTGTGTGCATATTCAGCACAAATTCTTTCAGATAATTTTGTTAAATTAATGCTATCCCTCTCCATAGTATTGATCCCCTTAACTAGCAGTTCATTATTAGTCTGTAAAGACTGTATTATTTCTAAAAGTGCCTCATTCTTGGGCCTGTTGTCAAACGATTTTAATGAGATAGTATAAAAATTAAAACTAATTCCTAGAATAAAATAAAGGGATGTAGAAGGAAAATCACATAAGCCTTGTAGAATATCATCCATAGTATAAGCTAAATAATTATTGTCATGTTAGTAGTCATTTTGTAGTTTTTCAGATATTACCTGTTGTAGTGCAATTACAATGAAATGGAGTTGGTATAATAATTGTTATCGGCAAGCAGGTGTCGCAGTGGCCAAGAGATACTAGTAGCAATGAACAGCACATGTTGCTTACTTAGGTTCTGAAAAATATGCTTTGTTTAACAAATTAAGAGCAGTTATTAAGGCTATCAAATGATTCTGAGAGTTGAGGCCCAAGATAAAGAGAAAACCCAAAGTTTTCTGTCATTGCAAGTTGTGGACTGCATGCACCACCGGGATTGTAGGCAGCAGCGCATAGGCTGGTGTGTAACATGCCAAGGAGCAGCGTGTGGGTCACAAGCCAGGGAGTGCTGAGCAGTAGCCTGCTGCATCTGAGTGACGGCTAGAGCCATGGGTGGGAAAGTCAGTGCCCAGTGCACCATGCAGCTGGCAAACCAATCCCAAAAAATGTAGACTGGTTCCCACGTTCAGGCGCCAGATGATGCTGAAAGTTATAAAATAATCCCACACTAATTCAGAATTACATATAATAAAGGCTGATTTATTTGGGAGTAGACTCACAGATCATAATCCTCTACATGAATGGGGAACAGGAACCAAATTTAGCAGCCAGAAGCGAGAGAGAAAGAGAGAGAGAGAGAGAGAGAGAGAGAGAAACAAGAAGAGAGAGAGAGAGAGAGAGAGAGAAACAAGAAGAGAGAGAGAGAGAGAGAGAGAGAGAGAGAGAGAGAGAGAGAACATGCTTTTACAACTGCATTTTAGTATAAGAGACCGTGCCCAAGTTGGCTGGTATCTTAAAAGCTATTGGCTACAGTAGCTTCCACAGCAATGCAGACAACATGGAAGGTTCTTGTAGAAATAAGTTCAGTGTGTTCTGGTTGGTCCCCACCTGTAAGCTCAGTATCACTGCAGACTGAGCATGAATGGGAACAGACCATCTCCAGAGATTTTGGGAAATTATTTTAGGGGGTTGGTATCTGGGGAGCCTACACCTGGCATCCGTTACAGCTTCCACTACCACGTAACTTGCTCCGAAACAGCACTGCACCTGAACACTATCCTATATACCCAGGGAGTTTACCGAGCACGTCTGTGGGGGACTGTTAATGATGTTCATTGATGTGAGAAGGCCCAGTCCATTGTGGGTGACACCATTCCTGTTGTGAATTATTGGTTTAAGGTGTGTTACACTTGTTTATGCTGTGAAAAGTTTATTTTATGAGGCAAAGATGTGCTGCATTCTTTTATGTTGCATTTGTTTAACTCTGTGAAGCTGTGCTACTTTGCCTGTCTAAAGCACCTGATTGGTCTAATAAAGAACTGAATGGCCAATCATAGGCAGGAGAAGGACAGGTGGGGCTTCCAGGCAGAGAGAATAAACAGGAAAAGAGAGGAGAAGTAGTGAAAAAAGGAAACGGAGAAGAGGATGCCAGGGGCCAGTCACCTAACCACACAGCCAGCTACAGAGTGAGAAGTAAAGAAAGGTATACAGAATAGAGAAAGAAAAAAGTCCAGAGGCAAAACATAAAAGAAATGGATTAACTTAACAAAAGCTGGCTAGAAACAAGCCAAGTAAGGCAGGACATTCATAAGTAAGAATAAGTCTCCGTGTATTTACTTGGAAGCTGGGTGGCAGAAAGAAAAGAAAACAGAAGAGAAGATAACCCAACTACAATTCCCTAGGCAAGAGATTCTGAGCTATATAAAACCATATAAGGTGAGCTGAGCAATACATGCGTTCATCTCTGTTCTTGACTGGGGATGTGACCTACTGTGTCATAGTCTTGCTGCCTTGACTTCCCTATATGGACCTTAACCCAGGACTTTGAGCCAAATGTGTTGCTTCTCTCTGGAGTTGCCTTTGGATCCCTAGCCATGCATCAGACCTGAGACTAGAACTTGGCCTATGTAACTCTGGACCTGGGCCAGCACTCACTTGAGGTCCAGTCACATCGGCAAACTGATGATGGAGTAAGGATGTCTTAGTCAGGATTCCTATTGCCATAACACTGGCAACTCTTGTAAAGGAAAACATTTAACTGGGGCTGCCTTACAGTTCAGAAGTTTAGTCCATTATAGCAATAGTTGGAAGCATGCAGGTGGACATGGGTCTGGAGAGGTAGCTAAGAGCTGTACATATGGAACCACGGGCAATAGGAAGAGACAGCAACACTAGGCCTGGCTTGAACATCTGAAAATTCAAAGCCCATCTCCAGTGACATACTTCCTCCAACAAGGCCACACCTCTTCCAACAAGCCAACCCCTCCTAATAGTGCCACTCCCCATGGGCCTGTGGGGACCATTTTCATTCAAGTGTCTACAGAGGGCTTTCAGAGCCAACTCTGCAGGCCCCAAGGCCAAGAAGAAAATGCGGGAAGGAGAGGCACTTACAGGGCTTGCTGTAAGCAGCAAACACTTCGCTGTCCCCAGAACAACCCTCTTACACTGTCAGCACGGCACATCAGGTCAGTCACACTCTCCAGCAGCTACACGGCAACCCTAGGCCACACCCACGTTTGATTCAAGAGTGACTAGGGCATAGATGAGACCTGGGAGGCAGCGGAATCAGACAGCCACACTGCATGGGCATAGAGGAGCCACAGGAGTCGGGTCTGGTCCACTTGGCCAGTGGGCTGTGCCTCCCCAGAGGGGCTGTAGGACCCGATGCTTCTAGAGGAAGTGCTCTTGGGTGGAACCTGGACCTCCCTGCCCTGCCTGGCTGCTGTTCCTCTGGTCAGATGGGCGGACTCGGCCCTGTTTCATGGGAAACAGGGCATCCTGGGACCACATTTCAGCCCTAGTGCCCAGTCCTGGTAAAACCATGAACTTCAACCAGACTAGTTTTGTGCCAATGACCTCCCCTGACCCCTGACTTGGCTCTCCCCAGAGTTCCAGTAGCTTCCAGGCCAGAGTAAGCCCAGGTGAAGGGTTCAAAAGGCCTGCACCAGCTTGCTGTTTAAGTTAGACCTTTGGGACTTCCACGGGCCTCTTAAAGTGAGGCAGCGTGGTGAAAGTCACTCACTCCAGAAACAGTCGGCATCCTTGCCAAAATGACGTAACATCCGCCTGCACCATCCCTTACCCCACCTTCCCTATGGCATCGAAAGCAGCTGCCCACACTTCAGGCCCCTGTCCCACATCATCCTCCACGGTTGGCCATGCCTTGTCCAGTCCTGAGGCTTCCTGGGCCAATAAGGCCCTGAGGCAGCAGATTTTCTGCCCTCCTCATAACATGAAGCCCATTCCCAATTGTGTGGATAAACTTGGCCTAAAGATGGATCAGCCGTGATGGCCAAGGACTCAGTCTCCACAGCTCTGAGTATTGGAGAGGCCAGGCCTCCCCAGCTGCAGCAGTAACAACAGACTAGAGCAGGGACCCTCACCTTACCTTCTTCTCCCACCTTCTGTGAAAGGGCCAAGGGCACTGCAGTGTCTCCCAGTCACAGAGGCTCTCTATGGTAAGAGGGAACACACTAAACCAATACTAAGTTCCTCATAGGAACTGCCACGGGTCTCTAAGGTGGCTCAGCAGGTAACAGCGTTTACTGCACAGCCTGACAACCTGAGTTTGATCCTTGGGGCCCACCTGTCAGAAGGAGAAAAGTGACTCCTACATGCTGTCCTCTGACTCCACAACCACACTATGACATGTGTGCCCCTCCCCCACATACACGTACACAAATAAATATATGTGATAAAAATTGTTTTGGGTTTGACTTGGTTTGGTTTTTTGAGACAGGGTTTCTCTGTGTTAACAGTCCTGACTGTCCTGGAACTTACTCTGTAGTCTAGACTGGCCTTAAAGTCAAAGAGATCTGCCTGCCTGTTCTTCCCCGGTGCTGGGATTAAAGGCATGGGCCACCACCACTCGATTTTTTTGACTTGTTTATTATGTATACAGTGTTCTGGCTGCACGTCTGCCTGCACACTAGAAGGTACCAGATAGATGGTTGTGAGCCACCCTGTGGTCGCCAGAAATTAAACTCAGGACCTCCGGAAAAGCAGCCAGTGCTCTTAACCTCTGAGCCATCTCTCCAGCCCTCGACTTTCTTTATTCAGGAATATTTGTTAATTTATTTTTATTTGTCTGTGTATAGCGCGTGCAGTGTCTGTAGAGGCCAGAAGAAGACATCAGACTGGAGTTACAGACTATAGTGAGCTGTTATGTGGTTCTGGAAGTTGATCCTGGATCTTCTGGAAGAGCAGCATCCAGTACTCTTACCCGCTGAGCCTTTTCTCCAGGCCCATAAGAATTGTTTTAAACTGTAATGGATGAATTTTTGTCCCTAATAGGTAGGCCAGAATTCAGAGACAGAGTGGCTATAGGTCACTACCTCAGGTAGGTTACACTGGGGGGTGAGGGGTGAGCCTAATCCAATAGGATCAATACCACATAGAAAGAAGAGCATGACCCAGTACCTATAGTGACACCATAGGAAGATGAAGGCAGAGGTTGGAGTGATGCTTCTCCAAATTCAGAAATACCAAGGACAGCTGCCACCCCAGAGCTGGAGGGAGGCCTGAGGCAGACTCTCCTTGACCAACCTCTGCCTGATGCCTCTGAGCTTAGTCTCTATCTTGAGGCAGAGACTTGACAAACGCTGGTATAACTTCTGATAGCTGAATGTCCCCAGGCCTTCTACAAGCCCATCTGAGAGGCTGGGGCGGGATGCTCTCCAGCAATGCCTGAATCCCAGCCTAGAGCTCTTCCGACCTCTCTGGAGCACGGGAGCCTGGCTCTCACTGCACTGCTACCAAACCCAGGTGAGCTGCATGCCGACCACCGGTTGGTTATGTCCCCCATACCTGAACGCTCGGTCCCCAGTTGACAGTGCTGTTCGGGGAGGTTTAAGTGGTATAGCCTTTCTGGAGGAAGTACGTCACTAGGTACGTACTAGGTCACTTCAAGTTTTCTCTCTCTGCTTCTTGCTCGTAGTTCAAGATGTAAGTGCCACCATGCCGGCTCTGCTACCATGCTGGCTCCGCTGTCGTGCCGGCTCCGCTACCGTGCCGGCTCCGCTACCGTGCCGGCTCCGCTACCGTGCCGGCTCCGCTGTCGTGCCGGCTCCACTACCGTGCCGGCTCCGCTACCGTGCCGGCTCCGCTGTCGTGCCTCTCTACAGCGATGGACTCTATCCCTCTGAAACCATAAGCCCAAATAAACTCGTTCTTCTTCAAGTTTCCACAGTCAGGCTTTCCCTCGTTTCTGTAACCTTCCTGGGCTCTGTCTGCCCGCCCCTCCTACCCCTTCCTCATCCTCCTTTCAAAACACTTGTACCTGAAAATTGAGTCAGCTCTAGTTGGGCGCCCATGGTTTCCATAGTCACTTCTGGATCAGTCTGTCCTCAGGGACGGCTCTACTCTGTCCACTCTGCCCAGCTCTTCTAAAGGCCCCAGGGCCAAGAGGCAGGACCTTGAAGAGGTGTGAAGACCGTGAGCTCTGCCTGCAGGATGAATTTGATACAGGAATGAATGGCGCCCTCTGCTCTCAGGCGTGAGCATTTTTGCCAGTCTCTCCTCTACCACGGGTGAAGCTATATTCAGGTCTTCGCCAGATGTCTGCCTCTCACCAGATGTTGGCAGCTCCCTAACCTCAGGCTGCCTATCCTCCAGTACTGTAAGAAATGAAGCTTCTCTTTCCAAGTCCTCCTGCCTCAGGTATTAAATCATAGCAACTCCAAATGGACCTAACGGTAACCTGCTCCGTTCACATACAGGGCACATACTCCAACAGCCCTGGGTCTCGCTGTGTCCCTCCATGCCCTCAGTGCCCACCTGAGTCACAGGAAGCACATGACACCCCCTCAGCTCCTCTTACTACACCTTCCCCGACCCTTGGCCCTGCAGCAGGTAAAGACCCTTGCCACCCAGACAACCTGAGTTTGATCTGTGGAATCCACATGCTGGAAGGAGAGAAGAGACCCCCCACACGATATCCTCTGACTTTGCAACTACACATGTGTTGTGGGAAGGGAGCCCCACACATTCTAGGAAGCAGAAGTCCCCCCTCAATTTTGTGCAAGCTCAGGTCGGTCAAGGGTCCTTGGTGGCTTAGATGGGCCTACGTCACAGCTGTGGGAAACTTGAGAAAGCTCCCTGTAATTCCTGCCCACTTCCGTTAGACACTGACAGTGGGCCCAGGGACTAAGCACTTGGGATTTCATTATTCTATCTGGAAAACAAAACAAAACACAAAACAAATAAAAAGAAACACAGGCACTGTTGATTAGCCACAAAGCACACGAGTCTGGCCAGCTCTTTCCTATTCCTCTCTTTAACTCACATAAGCCTCAGGGCAGGGACAGGTGCTATCTCCAGGAACCGAGAAACTAGACCCCAGGACCTCCAGGCGGCTTCCTCATCTAGAGTAGCACAACCAGAGCAGAAAGGGAACTTGGAGACTGATCTGTGACCCTTCCTTCTGCTATCTGGGAACCCACACCCAACAACACGTAAGCAGGGCTGTGCAGCCAGAACACGGAGGCCTTCTCCTCCTAAGATCCCCTCCAGGCTTCCTTCTTCCCTATCCAAACACAACTGCTGGTCCAGAGGCGTCAGGTGGGGCTCAGGAACTTGGAAAGGAGGCTAGATTCTCCACCCTCCCCCGCCCAAAGAAGATCCTTCCTTCCCCAAACAATCAGAAAACAGGGCTTGAGTCAGGCGCCACCACCACCTGGCAATGAGGGCTATTTTCATCAGAACCACCACATCCTCTGTTAACAAGTAAGGTGAAGAATGGCTGAGGGGGACTTCAGAAGTCAGCCTCAGGCTCCCACACACCACAAACCCGGTTACCTGAGAAGAAAGGGGGCGACTGTTCTAGATAAAGGGAGACTGGAAGGTGGGACACTGAACACTGTCTTTGACTGGATCTTGGCACACTCGGCAAATCTGAGTAGATGTGTTAGCCAGTAAGAGCACATCTACCTTAACATTGTTGAATATGGTGATCCTGTGATGACTGACTCTGAGTGTCAAGGGAGAAAGTGAGCTGCGTGAGAGTAGGCCCAAACTGAGGAATTCTGGGAAAAGGAGGTGGCGTTCCATGATGTGGGTGGGCCTCATTCAATTAGACAAAAGCCTTGGTGCAATTTGAATACTTGCTCCCTGAGCAAGAGGGGCCCTGCTTCCTGAGCAAGATGCTTGTCCGCTCCCTAAGCTCTGTCCGCTGCAGGTGTGGGGCTTAGAATAGACCTCCCCCACATATCTACACATCCAAGGTTTGCTTCGTCTGGAGATTGCTGCCTGCTATGACTGGCCTGTGGCTGCGGGGACATCATCCCATGAGGGGCTGCAGCAAAGTATTGAGGAGGGAGGCACCGTGAACTCAGAGTTCTTCAGGCAAGACATGTGTGTGTGTGTGTGTGACTGTCATTTGTACCTATAGATAAACCACATGTGGGGTTCTGTTTGTGCCACAGGAATCTCTACCCCCAGCTTTGATCTTTGCTGCTTCAGTTACCCAAACTCAACTGACTTTGGAAATATTCTAGAAATAAACACAATATTTTCCAATAGACCAGGTTCACACTGTTCTTATAAAATGATAGAGTTGTTGATTTCCTACTATGCCTAACACAGTACCTAAACTTCATCATAGGAACACATGTGTAGGAAAACAGTGTATCTGCACACTCATGTAATGTACGTGCGTGCCATCCTCACATGAGACTGCAAGCCACAGTTCCACATGTCACTGAGAGCCATGTGGGTGTGCCTGTGATGAGAGACCTCTGTGCATCTGTGCTGTGTGTGAGCTCTAGATTCTCTGTAAATGTACATACGTACGTGTTAACAACTCCCGGGTCAACAGTGACACACGAGTTTATGCTGCTCTTTCTTTTAAATGTTTGTTTATGTATTTATGTGTATGTGTGTATGGGGGAGAGGAAAGGAGGAAGGGGCATGAGCGACAGCATGCACGTAGGAGTTGAAGCACAGCTTCATGGGACCAGTCTTTCCTAGCTTTTCACAGGTTGCAGGCATTGAACTCAGGGCATCAAGCTTGTGCAGTAAATGCTTCACCTGCTGAGCAATCTCACCAGCAGGCTGTTCTCGTCTTTCAACCTGTCTGGAGGGGTTTCTATGTTTTACCACTGAACATGCAGGCTGTGGCCGGCAGGTTTGTTGTTTGTTGTTAGTCCATTTGCTTGTTCATTTGTTTGAGACAGGGCCTCACTCTGTAACTCTGGCTAGATACAAACTCACTGTCTACACCGGGCTGGCCCCTAAGTCACTGTGTAGACCAGGCTGGCCTTGAACTCATAAAGATCCATTAAAGGTGTGCACTGCCACATCTGGCTGGGGATGCTTTTTGATACCACCTCTCTATGACCTTTGGGATCAGGTCCAGACTCAGAGCCTGTTCAGGAAACTGTTGGGTGCTGAGGGACCATTAAACAGAATCATACATTCCTGCTCTGATTCTGAACATTGAGACCTGAAATGATATCCTCTGATGTGTGGTCAGTGCATGGAGGGACAAATGACAACCATTGGCACATGGTCACTGGGTGCAGAAATGGCCCTGAATAGCAGCTATTGGTACATGGTCAGTGGGTAGAGAGAGGGCCCCGAGTGACAGAGTCTAGGGAAGCCTGAGTCAACCAGCTCTCTTGTCCTCCTTGACACTGATGCAGACAGTGGGAAGAATGACCCAGACTACCCAAGTTCAACCTTGCTATCAGAAAGCAAGCAGCTAGGGAGTCATCCAGCCAGCCAGGTTAGCCTCTGCAGAGGAGCAGGAGATAGGGTAGGAGACCAGGGGCAGAGCAAGGGCCCCAAGGACAGTCCTGGTTCCAAACCACAGCAGCGAAGTCTTCTAAGGTCCGTCCTTGGGCTTCCAGGCACTGCCCATAAGCTGCAGGGCCCTGCACCATCTTGGCCACTCCCTCCTGAGCTTCTTGGGGGACTAGATGGCCTCATCTAACTTATTAACTTCAGAGACCCACCCTTTGGAGCTCCCTGATTCTCTGGCCCTCTAGGAACTGGGAGCCAAGGAGAGCCACCCTATAGAAGCAGCTCTAGGCCTGGCAGCAGCTTGTGTCACAGTCAAGGAAGTGCCCACACTCACCAGCAGGGGGTCTAAAGGCTGCTAACACTCAGTACCGTCCAAGTGGAGACCTGGGGATTTTTACAGCTTGCTCCTAACAGGCATGGCCTCTGGGAGATACGGCAGCAATCTCTGGGGACTTGAGGACATGACTTCGTCAGCCTAGCAAATCCATATCTAGAAATGCCCTGAAGACTGGCAGGCACGTGACGGCATCAGCATGAACAGGGAGATGACAACAGGCTAGCTGAAGACTGGGAAACACAGAATGTCCATGACAGCAGCATAAGCCGAGATCGGAGAGCGGTCACTTGGAATACCCCCGAGAATGAATAAACAGAAGAATCAAGGCCTCTCCTACAGCAGGAGGGAAGAATCGGTTAAAAAAAGAAAATCAGGTCATATTCATTCTATACAGGAGATGTGGTGTGTGTGTGTGTGTGTGTGTGTGTGTGTGTAACTGGGTGCACTAGATTCTCTCTCTTCTCACCCTGGATGTCTCTTTAGGAAATCATGCACCCTCTGGTTGACTTTTAACAAGCTGGGTATGACCGATGCCTGTGGCTGATGTCTAGCAGACTGGCTCAGGTAAATGGCTTCCTTGTCACAGGTGACACAAGGGAGGCTCTTCCTGGCCCTGCTGAGCCCATGTTCTTGGAGTGCATGTGTAACTGCAGTGATCCGCTGCCCTCTCCATGTCTCTGTTTCCACGGACCAGCCCTTCCTTCATGCGTGGTCCACAGTTGTGCCTGCAGGACCCATGGCCCTCACACACACCCCAAACACAGCAAACACTGCTGGGCTCTGAGGTTAGGTGTGAGAACTTAGAGCTCACAGGGTAATCTGTGGTAGGTGTCAATGACAGACATGGCGGACGGAAAGCGCAAAGAAGATAGCTGGGACCCACATATACTAGGCAAGAAGACAAATCCCAGGTTTTGACAGGCCAGCTTTAAACCCCAGTGCCAAACCAGGAACGGTGGCACAGACCTGTAATCTAGTACTTGTACTTAGTATTTAGTACTGTAATCTTAGTACTTAGAATTGTGAGTTCAAATCCAGCTTTGGCTTCATAGTGAGACACCACATCAGTCAGACAAGCAAGCATGAGCTCCCAGCAGTACTAGCTATAAGACCTCGGTCTAGTCACAGACCTTCTGGACCTGCGTTCCCATCTAAAAAAGGAAGCCCAAAAGACACAGAGGACCTCAGAGGTTATAGAGAGGGTCGGCAAGACGGTGACTATCGAATGTGTTCTTAACTCCGTGCCAGACGGACAAGGAAGAAGCAAAGCGGCAACAGAATGTCCTCATCGCTGCTGACATTTATTTAAGCTTGAACTGAGACCCGAAAAAGAGCATCACCCACACAGGCTCTCCAGCGAGGGGTAGGTCAACAGCCCCCGGTCATAGGGCTAGACCTGTCTGGAGGAGAGTGTAAACAAAGGAAGGCAGGCAGTCCCCCAGAGGCAGGCGGAGCATTTGGGCCCTCCCTCCTCAACCGTGTGCTTTCAGGTAGATTAGGCACGTCAGATCTGCCAGAGACAGGATTGCTCTCACTAAAGTGTGAAGGGTACGTGACTGGGTGAGGCCAAAAAAGGAAGATGATTAATAGAGCCCAGGTTCAGATAGATAGGGGGCGCCTGACGTGAGCTGGGCCACAGTGGTACCTATAATACAGGTGAGGACTGACTAGAAAGCCTCTCCTGCCGCTGTATCGCTGTTCCAGCTGTGCCTGCCCAGGGCTGAGTGGCTCAGCGCAGTGAGAAGAAGGTTGCTGGAGCGGTTTCCTGCCCCACCCAGGGGGAGCACAGGACGTGGCCACTCTACTCGCACCCACAGGCAGAGAATCTATCTCCATTTGGGGGCAGGAAGCGGGGAATCTGCGCTGTTACCCACAGGAGGAAGCAGGGAGATTGCTCCTAGGGACAGCATGATTAATGGCTGGGATGTGATTTATGAGAAGAGATTAGCAAAAGCTGATCCGAGCAGCTAGGGGAGAGCAGGTCCGCCAGAGGTACGGGGCAGGAGTGCGGGGGAGGATCCAGGAGAAACTGGAGAAATTCCCGGACAGAGCTGATCTACAGGGGGGAAGCCTGGAGGAAGGCTCAGAAATAAGCGCGTGGCTGGAATGGAAGACGCAGCTTTCCAACTCCGGGGATGGGATTTCCTGCAGGAGCAGAGTTCCTCCGGCCACTAACAAATAGACATCCATGTGATGGACAGCAGGAGAAGCCAGACCCTTGAATCCAGGGGAACCTGCCGAGATTCAGGACTCTGGTGCTTCTCTAGGCCCAGCTGTCATAGGCCAGCTTTGACCAGCCTTCTCCAGAGGGGAGTGGGCTGAAATCTCTTCTTAGCCACAGTTTCACTTCCCACAGCTTCAATCACCCTCTGTCGTCCTCAGTCCAAATATTTAACAGAAATTTCCAGAATTAAACATCCATAACGTGATTTTATGTCCAGCTGTGAGTACTGGGATAAGAACTCAGGTGGTCCTGTTCTGTCCTACAATGACATAATCCATCCCTTTATCCCAAGTGCCCACCCTGTACCTGCTACCCATCTGTCAGTCACTTTGTAACATTCTCCACAATCAAATTAGTATGGGTGTATGTTGTGCATGTGTGTGCTGTATTAATATGTATGCATGGTATGTGTGTTTAGTGTAGTGGGTGTGTGATGTGTGTGTGTATATAATGTGTATGTGCACGGTTTGTGTGTTTTACATGTGTGTGCATTTAATGTGTGTTTAGTATTCATAGTATCTGTGTAGTGTGCATAGTATATGTGTGTGTTGTATGTGTGTGTTGTGTATGTAGTGTATGTGTGTTTAGCCTGTGTGGTGTGTGTAGTGTGTATATATATATATATATATATATATATATATATATATGTTTATGTGCAGTGTGGGCATATGTGTAGTGTGTATGGTATGTGTATATGTGTGTATATGGTGCATAAGTGTGTAGTATGTATGTAGTATGTGTGGTAGTGTGTATGTGTATATAGTTGACCATTCTGCATCCAGTGAATCCAAATCTATGGATTCAACCAAAGATCTAAAATAATAAGGAAAAAATGGGATCAGAGATGACTCAACCTATAAAGACACTGGTTGTGTTGCCAAGCCTAACAACCTGAATTTAATTCTTGGAACCTACATGGTGGAAGTACAGAGTCCCACAAGTTGTCATCTAACCATATACACACATGCACACACACAGAGATGTGTGTGCACACACATATACACACACTCTAAATAAATACATGTAGAAAACTAAAATGCATCTATTGCGAATATGTCCATCCAGACATCTTTCTGTCATGATTCCCAACACAAAGCAGTGTGGCAAATATTTGTACAGCACTTACACTGTTACAGGGTTTATGTTATCTGGAGATGACTTCCCATCTGCGGGAGGAGTGCGTAGCCCTGTGCAAATGCCATACGACCTGTCAGAAAGAACTCAAGAACCCATACTGCCCTGGTCTTCAGGTCCTGGAGTTCTCCACGGGTATCCTGGAGGATAGTGCACAGACGCTGTGAAAAGAGACAGGGAGATGCACTGCAGAGGTTTCCTGTAAGGAGCTGGCCACACATCCTGAAATGTGCAGGGTCCTTGGAGCCCAGGGAGGAGCTGCACTGTGGCCCAGATCCTAAGGCCCCAGCTAACAGAGCTCCCTTCTTCTGGGACAGTCAGTCTCTCATCTCATCGGGCTGTTGACTGAGCTCCATGCAGGGTGCAAATGCTTCTTCCCAAATAGGGCTTCAAGGCAGTCAGAGCAGGATGGAGGAAGGAGCTGTCTGGGTTCCTAGGGTGCCTGAACTGGCCTTGCCCTGTAGTCAGATTGATGACTATCTTAAATGTGACCATAGAACCTTCATCTAGCAACTGATGGAAGCAGAGGCAGAGATCCACAGCGGAGCACTGGGCTGAGCTCCCAAAGTCCAAGCAAAGAGTAGGAGGAGTGAGAATACAAAGAAAGAGATCACACTGAAATAGCTTACCTGAGCTAATGGAAGCCCACCAACTCTAGCCTGACAGCAAGGTAACAAACAAGGCCCTCTGAATGTGGGTGACAGTTGTATGGCTGGGGCAGACAGTGGAGCCACTGGAAGTGAAACCAGAATTTATCCCTACTATTTGTACTGACTTTTTAGAGCCCATTCTCTTTGGAGTGATACCTTGCTCAGCCTAGATATAGTGGAGAGGGCCTTCATCCTGCTTCAAAGCAATGTGCTAGACTTTGTTGACTCCCCATGGGAAGCCTTACCCTCTCTGAGGAGTTGATGGGGGGAGAAGAAGGTGGAGGGAATGGGAGGAGGGGAGGGAGTGGGAACTGGGACTGGTATGTGAATGAGAACAGATAGTTTTAAAAAAAAATAAGTCAACTTTCAATAAAAAAATAAAATAAAAAGAAACCCTCTTCCCGAGTGACAACAGGATTGGCTGCCAAGGCCTGCCCCACGCTCTTCTAAGCATGGTCAAAGAGTGTTCTCCGTCTACCTGTCTGTCATCTCTGCAGAATAGACCCCAAAGCGCCGCAGCAGGTGCATACTGCCTGCCAGCGCCTTGCAACCAGCAGGTCCTCTCAGACACTTGAAGCCCATTGTACAGAAAGTAAACCCTAACAGGGAGGTGAAGTAAGTGGCCTGGTGTCACAGCCAGCAGATGCAGGTGCTCACCTTGACCCTCTGTCAGCCTTTCCCAGAGAAAGACGTCTCCCTCCCAGGGGATTCCATTGTCCAGATTCTCTACCTGGAACTCACACCTGCCTCACAGGATGGGAAGGGACTGGGGAGAAAGCGACATCTTGCCATCGACCCCAGCCCCCTCTCTTGAAGGAGACACGAATATTAGCTAGGGAGATATGTCGGTTGTTTCTAACACCAGCTGAGACATGGTAACAGTCCTGCCAACTTTCTCTGGAAGCTTTGTATTTGCAAGTTTTGCACCTGTATCATACAATGTGTACGCATCTCCCTATTGTGTTTTTACCATAATTATCTCCCTAGAGTTTTCATCACTGCCATTTTTATGAAAACAAAGACTCTTCCGGCATGTAGCCTGTGAGAATACGCTTGCCACCCCCACCCGTGATTCCAACTCTCTCCTCCCCGCACCCCCACTCCTACCCCACTCCCAAGTAGGAAAGTTCTGGAGACACTACAGCAGCTCACATCCGGAAGCTCACAACACAGCTGCCCAAAAGCTGCCGGCAGCCTCTGTAGCTCTTGGTCCCCAAGGGTGGTATTTCAGGGTTCCTCCCAGTTTTGGCTTTAATTTCTGTATTTTTTCCCTTGACCCTGATTCCCACAAGGCTGACCCTGACAGAGCTGTGCACCACACATGCATGGGACTCAACCATCAGAGTAAACTCATGGTATCTCTTCCCTAGGTATTTGTGACATGTGTGTGCAGGAGTGCACATGTGCACAGGGATATCAGAGGTCAATGATGGGTCCCTTCCTCCATCACTCTCTACCTTATTTTTTTTAATTTTTATTTTAAGCATATGGGTGTTTGGCCTGCATGAGTATCTGGGTACTATACGCATACAAGGGTGGTGGAAGATAAAGAGGGCACCAAATACCCTGGAATTGGAGCTACAGACAGCTGTGAGCCAACATGTGGGTGTTGGGAATTGAACCCAGGTCCTCTGGAAGAGCAGCCAATGCTCTTAACCAGTGAGCCACATTTCCAGCCCTCACCTTATGTTTTTTGAAACAAGGTCTCTCGCTGGACCCGGAGCTCACTGAATAAGCTAACTTGACTGATCAACAGATTTCAGGGATCCTCACAGCAGTGGGCTGCCAGGTTCAGCCTTCGGTGGGTTCTGGACATGTAGACTCAGACCGGACTTAGGAACTGTAGCACCTTTCCCACTGAGCTGGCTTGGAAGCCCAGTTTTTTTTTTTTTTTTTCCTCCCAAGGCTGCCTGCTGAAAAGCATTCCAGGCTCCACCCTCCCAGCCACCACTGCAGTGTGGCTGGACCCAGCTCCCCAGTGACATTGATTACTTTCCCTCCTTAGGACTCCATAAAGAGAACAGAGAAGGATTTTGTGTTTTCAAAGTGCATGTGAACATCCAAAACAGAGTTCTGCCATGTGCTCCTTTCCCCAAAATTGCATTAATTCAAACTAAAATGGCAAAGGGAAACAAAACGAACCCCCCCACACCCTTCTTGGAGGCCTCTAAATGGCATTTCCAGGAGATGGCTCTGCCAATAGTACTTTCCCAGGTTTTCTCTTTCAGAAAACAAAGTTCAACATGAATTGGAGAGAGCATTTTTTTTATTTATTAAAGATTTCTGTCTCTTCCCCGCCACCGCCTCCCATTTCCCTCCCCCTCCCCCAATCAAGTCCCCCTCCCTCGAAAGCCCAAAGAGTAATCAGGGTTCCCTGCCCTGTGGGGAGTCCAAGGACCTCCCACATCCATCCAGGTCTAGTAAGGTGAGCATCCAAACTACCTAGGCTCCCACAAAGCCAGGACGTGCAGTAGGGTCAAAAACCCATTGCCATTGTTCTTGAGTTCTCAGTAGTCTGGAATCTCAGGTTAATGAAAATGCTACCTGTTTCAAGTATTTACCACCCTGTATAACTGTTTTCTATTGCTGTAACAAAATGCCTCCATCTGAGTTAAGTAGATGAAAAAAATATTTATTTAGGAAAGCCCAAGGTTAAGTGACTATCGATTCGACATCTGCTGCCAGCCTCATAGTAGATGGCACATGGCAGAACCTCGTGCAGGAGAGGGAGCATTCATAGTGGGACAGGAGGTCAGAGGGCAGAGAGAGGTCAACCTTCTCTCAAGGCCCCACCAGACAACATTAATCTCTTCTACTGGCACACCCTTAATAAACTATCAGCCTCCCACTGATCCTACTACCTTAAAGGTCTGACTACCTCTTGATATCACCACATTGAGGAGTGAGTTGCCAAGAAGTAAATCACTGGGGAACAAATGACAATCACGCTGTAGTGGTTATCAATACCAAAACACAAGGACAGAAAAGCACAGCCCAGCTCACACATGGACAAAGGTGGAAGAGTCTTAAACGAAGAAGCTCCAACAAGCTTAAGCCTGCTTTGTACAAGTGTCTGATGGCCAAGAAGTCCCAGAATGCAAGGATGGTTCACGTCCAAAGTGAGCATGCACACAGAGCACTGACCCTCCTGATCGCTTGGTGGAAATGTTAGAAGCAGTCCGACTCTCAAGGACCAAGGCAAGAAGTCCACAAAAGTTTCATTTTACATTGTTCTAGAAGTCTCAGAAACCCTGATAAAGTCCACCCACACTCAGACACTATACAGTTCCATTCCATTCTCCCCAGGTGAAGGAGGGTTCTGAGCGACATCACTCACCTGTCACCTACTCATCAATGATCACCGCCGCGTGCCAGGCATGGAAGATCACTAGGAACAAGTATAGAAGGATGCTCTGGCCTCATCCCTGCATTCCAAAGCCTTCAGGGCAGATAGACACCTCTTCCAAACAGTTCATCTGCACCAAGATGGTCAAGGAAAGCAGATGTTTTCCTCATGTCATATGGGGCATAACATCCAGCCCAGCATCCAGGGCCAAAAACAGGTTATGGCCCTGGCTGGTGAGTCCCAAATATGGGATAGATGAGCAACAAGTAATGCTAAACCCCTGCTTTAGGGGCTAGGATACCCGTGGGGCCTGAGGAAGCTAGGATTTGAGCATCCATCTCCACAGAAACCTCCTAAGACAGAGTAGAAGGAACAAAAACAAAACCTCCCTATAGAGGACCTAAGAGCTGGGACATGGGTTCCCTAGACCAGCAGGAGGCAGGCTTATGCCAAGGCCGAGGATGACAATAAAGATGAACTTGGCCCAGCCTGCTCCTCGTATACTGGTGAGGGACTGACAGGTATGGCCTTCCCCAGGAGAAGAACTCTGGAAGCCAAGCCCGGGAGCTCTAGATAGGAGGACACAAAGGAGTGCCAGGGTTGGGTCCTTGCTCTTGACTTGGCCCCAGATCAGCAACAAATGCAAAAGAAGCAGAGCTTGTCATACATAGTGTCTCCAGTTCCTCCCTCATCCCACCACACCTGACCCCGACAGCCCTCCATGGATTAGCAAACAAGTTCAAAGCAGCTATGATTCTGCTAAGGAAATGGTCGAGTCAAGATTTGAACTCGCAGCCCATTTTTGTACCTTCTCTGAGTGAGTTGTCTGTATTGGGGTTCTGGGTTGAAGTTGTCTGTGTTGGAGTCCTGGGTTGAGGTTGGCTGTGTTGGGATTCTGGATTGAAATTGGCTGGCTATGTTGGGTTCTAGGTTGAAGTTGTCTGTGTTGGGCTTCTGGGTTGAGTTGTTTGTGTTGGGATTATGGGTTGGGTTGTCTGTGTTGGATTCTGGGTTGAGGTTGTCTATGTTGGATTCCATGTTGAGGTTGCCTGTGTTGGGTTCCAGGTTGAGGTTGGTTGTGTTGGGGTTCTGGGTTGAGTTGTCTCTGTTGGGTTCCAGGTTGAAGTTCTCTGTGTTGGGTTCCATGCTGAGCTTTTCTGTGTTGGGTTCCAGGTTGAGGTTGCCTATGTTGGATTCTGGGTTGAGGTTGTCTGTGTTGGATTCCAGGCTGAGGTTCTCTGTGTTGGGCTCCAGGTTGAGACTGATTGTGCTGGGGTTCCAGGTTGGAGCTCTTCTTACTCGCAGGTGGAGTACACAGAGAGGAGACCCTTCCTTCTCACATATCAGAAACCGTGGGTAGGTAGGAGCAACAGGACTGTATGCGGCTGCCATGCTGGCTGGCAGAGGCACAGCTGGGCCTGTGAAAAGAAAACATGAGATTCATATTAATTTTCTGTTTAGCAGAATTTGAATTTCAAATTAGGTCCCGTGTTGGTTCAGACTGACTGCAGCCTGTCTCTTAGGGCTGTCAATCAATGCCAGCTGCACTGGTCCTCAGGGACTGTGCAAAAGCCAGTGCATAAAGATGGGCTGTGGACTTTGTGCTGATACAGAAAGGCAGGTGCACCCCAGATGCCATATTTGGGGTTGGGAGATGTCAAACCCTTCCCTGTGTTTCTGCATCATTCTCCTCCCAAAATAACTGCTTGGGGAGCCCCTCTAGTTGAGGAGTTCTCATTCATTTTGCTCAAATCTGCAGGCTACTGTTGGTCACGTGAACGTTAAGATAAGAACGTACTCTCGAGCATTCCCTTCTTTACACGCCTGCCCAGAGTCTGTCCTGGGCCTCTACATCCTGGCATTGAACCCAGTCAAGGAAAACCGATTGTCACTGTCTGTGATGCCCAGTCCCTGAGTACTACAGAGCCAAGGAGGTAATGTGGGATTTTCCAAGGAGGCGTGTGTATTCTCCACACCAGCCTAGGAGGCTGAGCCAAGCCCACAAGGCTCTGCTTTTGCAGAGAAAGGTCCCAGAGAAGGGTGCTCGTTGGGAGGCAGGGAAGATGAGGCATTGGTGAGCACTGCACTGAGCACTGGACAGCCAGGAAACTGAAGCCTAAGGACACTGACCTTGCCCCAGCCCCTACAGCCCAAGGCTAGACTTGGACCTGAACCTTGGCTATCTGACTCTTCTCAAAGCCACAAGCTACCTCACCAAAGAGTCAGAGAGAGGAGCTGCAGTGACTGAGGTGATCTTGACTCAAATCCCAGAGGAAGAACAGGGTCGCATTTCACAGTCTGTCGGGGCAGCAAAGAGCATCTATCTCGAGTCCCTCAGCCAGAGTATTTTAGAATATCATCCACAAGACCTGTCCATGTAAACCATAAATGCTGGCAAAAGAATTCTGGGCAGGGTATAGAGGGTGTCCAGGGTGCAGACTTTTCTGCATGAAGGAACAGTGGAGAGGCAGGGTCAGCAGGCAGTAGATGATTGACCCTGAGGTCAGCTTCCAACAATTACACATCACCGTAGGGCCACTGCTACACAGAAGGGACCATGCTGAGGGAATGATGACACGGGGAGGCCATGTGTGTGTGCTGTGGGGCAGACGGAGCACACGTGGGCTCCCATGCTTGCTGCCCAATGTTTGCATGAATTGAATGCCACTCTGAAGAATAACATCTGCTAAGAAACTAGAAAGTAAGTTAGGCAGTGGTGGTGCACCCCTTTAATCCCAGCACTTGAGAGGCAGAGGCAGGCGTTAGATCTCTGTGACTGTGAGGCCAGCTGGTCTATAGAGCAAGTTCCAGGAAAGCCAGGGCTACACAGAGAAAACCTGTCACAAGAGAAAAGAAAGAAAGAAAGAAAGAAAGAGAAAAAAGGAGGGAGAGAGGGAGGGAGCGAGGAAGGAAAGAAGGAAGGAAGGAAGGAAGGAAGGAAGGCAAGAAAAGAAACGAAAAGAAAAGAAAAGAAAAAGAAGGAGACCAGAAAGTAATGGATCTAGGCATGCGAGTGGACACCTGCTGTTATAGTCCAGCACTCTGGGAAGACTGAGGCAGGAGAATTACTAAAAATCTGAGGCCAGCCTCAGCTGAAGTGTTAGATCCTAGCCAAAAACAATGAAATAAAGTGCTGCAGAAGCATGGGTTCTGGGGGCCAGCTTCGTCTCTGGGCCACATCTCAGTGGAAAGGAGTGTAGCCAAGGAAGGCTGCAGCTGACTGACTCTCTTGCAAAAGACTTGCAAGATTTTAGAATTCTTTTTGTGGAAACATCTGGCTTCAAGCCTGCATTTTGGCAGCCTTGCCCTATCCTCTGCTTACAGTCCCTTGTCACTGTTGGGGTGAGGGTGACACCGTTGAAGGAAGGCAGAGCATGGGAAGGCACTGAGGAGAGAAGCCAAGGCAGAGGATGATGCTACAGGCCAAGAAGTCCACTGAGTACCTAATGTGTGCAAGCCCCACCTGGGCACTTCTGGTTTGTAGTCCGTAGTTAACACTCCTTGGAGATAATAACAGTTCGATTCCAGCTTCCCTTTTAGCCATCCAGCCATATTAAGCTCCCACTGTGTGCTCGCCCTGTACACACACTTCCTTGCAGGCCCACTTAATGGCCTGAACTAGAAGGCACTTATATAATTTATATGGGTGCTTCAAAGAACAACTTCGATTTTTAGCTGACCAATATCACTAAAGCTCCTACTGTGTGTTGATACCGCCTAAGTACTTTTGGTACATGCCCGTTTGGTAGCCTGCATGCAAAACTGTTCAAATAAATTAAAGTTTGATACTTTTATGTCTACTTGGCACAAGCTAAATTCGTCTCAGAGAAGGGAAAATGTCTCCATAAGATCTGGCCTGCAGACAAGCCTGTAGGGTATTTTCTTAACTGCCCTCCTGGGGTTCTGCCCTGGGTGCTATAAGAAAGCAGGCTGAGCAAATCATGAGGAGCAAGCCAGTAAGCAGCACCCCTCCATTGCCCCTGCATCAGCTCCTACCTCCAGGTTCCGGCCCTGTTTGAGTTCCTGCCTTGAGTTTGATGGACTGTCGCCTGTAAGTGCAAGCTGAAATAAACCCTTTCCTCTCCAAGTTGCCTTGATCATAGTGTTTCATCACAGCAATAGAAACCCTAACCAAGACACTACTTGACTTCAAATTCCAGTTCTGGGGCTAGGAAGATGATGGCTCAGCAGTTAAGAGCACTTACTGCTCTTGCAAAGGACCCAGGTTCAGTTCCCCATACTACATGGAACTCTCAACCATCTGTAACTCCAGTTTAAGAGAACCTGATGTCCTCTTCTGGCCTCTGTAGGCTCCTTTGAACACATAGTGCACATAAATTCATGCAGGCACACATGCATACACACAAATGAAAATACATAAATAAAAATATTCAAATTCCTGTTCAGCCTTGCAACCAGCCAACACTGACAAGGAGAAAAGGTGCCTACTATGTGTAGGTGCCTCTGTGCACCCCTAAGTGAATGTCCACTTCCGTGACTAATTTCCCCATCAAGAGGAGTGGTTTGCTTCTTATATTAGATAGTAGTTAGCTGTGAGGGACTAATACTGGCCAGTAAGACAAGTTAACGAGAGGATACATTCCTTAATTAAAGGCATCCTTGAGGGACAAGTCCCTGTGTGGGCAGAGCCAGCTGCTGGGAAGGCAGTAACAAGCAAGCTTCAAAGACCCAAGCCCCACTTTTTCCCTGGCAATGAGGTTACACAAGAGAGTTGGACACCAGTCCAGCGGGGCTGTGGAGGGGAGGCATGGGTCCTTGCTTGCTTGCTCTTGGCTTGCTTTCTCCACTTCTACACTGTAGGGACCAATCTGTGAAAGAGTGTCACTCACATACAGGATGCGTCTTCCCAGCTTGATAGAAGCAATCAAGACAGCCCCACAGACCTACCACAGCCCAACCTGATGCAGGTGCTCCCTCTTCCAGGCCCCCTCCCACGTCACTCTAGGCTATGGCAAACTGACACTTACTTCAACCAACACAGTCTCCCGTTTGCAGAGGCTCAAGTTCTCTGCCTTGCACGCTGTGTAGAAACTGCACTTGCAACTTGGAAATTGGGTACCTTCCCAGGATGGTAACATGCGATGGCGCACTCCTGAGATGCTGCATGTCCCAAGGCCATGAGATCCCAAGGGGAAATGATCAATGTTCTACAGCTCTGAGCGTTGATGCCAGGGCATTCCATAGGTAGGGTGTGGTAAATGTCCTTCCAGTTTACGGTTTTGACCTGACGGTGCTCAGCCTTGGGCGGGTGTCTCTAAAAGATCTATATGCAAAGGTTCGGTCCCCCAAGGTGGGATCATTGGGAGATACTGAGGACCTTTAGGAGCAGAGAGCCAGCGGGAGGTCCTCAGGTCTCCTTGCAGTCTCTTTATCTCCTGGCTTGCCACGTAGGTGTTCATTCTACACACACCGTGCTGGCCTTATAACATGCTCAGACCAATAGACTTGAGCTTCCAGAAACATGAGCCAGAGTGACCACTCCTTTCTTCATATGTGGCCCATACAAAGCCAGCCATGCAGACAGGGTCGCCATGCAGACAGGGTGGCCAGGACATGACCTCATCATAGGTAAATGTGGAACTCAGCTCTGCCTGGTGAGAGCCACAGACCATAAGGAAACCCTCTTTCCAGCTGAGAGATGCTGGGCTGGTGACAATACAATTACAAGTCCCTACGCTAGCCATGGTGTCTGTGGGTAAGCAGTCTTGATGGCCGGGGACAGGCTGATAAGGAGACTGGATTCTTGGAGTTCTCCTTTGCTTATTTCAAATGTTGTGTCATGCACAAATGTTACCTAGCTTGTAACATGAACAGGGCCCTGCTTGTTGTTAGGGTTTTTTGTCCTGCCCAGTACCCCACAACTGTTTAGCCCCAAAGAAAATCACACATAGGTCTCCATAAATTATAAGCTGATTGGCCCATTAGCTCTAGCCTCTCACTGGCTAACTCTCACATCTTGATTAACCCATTTTTCTGATCTATGTTAGCCATGTGGCTCAGTACCTTTTTCACTGGTTGCAGATCACATCCTGCGGCTTCAGTGGTCTGGGCAAGAGTGGGAGGAATCAACTTCCTCCTTCCCAGAATTCTGTTCTCATTGTATCATTTCTGGGTTTCTCGCCAATCAGTGTTTATTTAAAACATGATTGCCAGAATACAGACAATTCTCCTGCACCATAGCTAATCCCTAAACAATTATTCCAAAAACGGGACTCAACACAAGCATTAGGGGAAACCAGCGCTCAGCTCTTCTGAAATGGCTGTGACATTAAAGTGAGCTCAAAGGCACAGTTTTCCAACCCACGAGCCTGCCAGGTCTGCCTTTCTTTTCCTTTCCTTTGCGATCCTCCCCCACCCACCATGCCCTCAATCTCACAGTCCTCTTTGCTACGGCCTCAGAAGCATTAGGATGGTTGACAGGAGCCAGGCACAGAAAGGACTGAAACTCTAACACCTGCCACAGCATGGACTGACCATGAAAACATGATGTTCAGGGAAGCCGGTCACAAAAGACATTGCAGAAAGGGACCACACTCCATGACATGTCCAGGAGAGGCCCACACTCTGTATGACATGTCCAGGGAAGAACCACATGCCATGGTGTGCCCAGGAGAAATCTTCACTCCATGCTGTGCCCAGATGAGAACTGCACTGCATGAACTGCCCAGGAGACCACACTTTATATGACATGCCCAGGAAAGGAACATACTGTATGATATAGGCAAGAGAAGACCTCACTGTATATGACATTCCCAGGAGAAGACCATACTCCATGATGTACAGAGCAGGCAAGCCTATAGACAGACAGATTCATAGTTGCTATGGGTTGGGAACTCAAAACCAGCTTTTTCACCAAGTAATGAAGATACTCACAACTGCGAGCCTACTGCCATCCAGTGAGCTGCACACGCACATTGGGTGAAGCACACTGTAGGAGAAACACGTTTTAATAAAAAGACTAAAATTAAAAATCAATGAAACAGTATGGCCCATCTTGCTCCTAGAAGGAGCAGACCTCTCAGAGTCTGCAGGTCTAATGCTAGTCTGTGTCTGCCCAGGCCTGCTCTGCCTGTCGCTCCTGCTGGGCAGCCATGTTCCCTCCTCTGCAGTGGGTCACAAACATCTCTGCCCACCTCAGCACAGGCGCTGCCACCTCCACAGATGTCTGTGTTATACCAGCACCCCCTCCCTGGCTCACACATGGGAGCCACCCACAGTACTGACACCCATCTCCAAATGAAGCTGTCCTTGTCACAGCTGCCACCACCCCATTCACCTGGTTCACTGAGTTCACCTGATTCACCTGGCCTTGGGTCCCATGGGCTCAGAATTTCACAGATAGCAGATAAAGTTCCGAGAGCCTGTGGAGGACGGTGTCAGGGTCCTAATGTCTCGAGAAAAGTCAGAGGAGATGAAAGGTGAGGGGACACCCCCCCCCCCAATGCAACCTGCAAAGCGGTCTACGGACCTTTTGACTCGGGTCTTTCTGCAGCAAACTATTTATAACACCCCACACTCCCTCCCAGCTGTGGAGGCCACTTACAAACCATGAGCCAGCAGCCTGGACAGAACGGAACCCCAGCCAGGCCTCTGGCTCTCAGCCGTTTGCACAGCCCCGGCCCTACCACTGCTGGGACAAATGCAACCCTCAGCCTGTGGGAGACCCAGGGTTAAGGCCTGGGAGGGCCCTGTGTGCTGAGCAGTGGGCAGAAGACTGTCTACATGCACTGAGAAACCCAGTATAAACTACCACACCAGACACCAGAGGCCGCGCTGCAGGAAAGCCCTTCCGTTATAGACGTCACAGTGTTCTTCAAAGATGAGCTGTTTTTACGTCAATCAGTTAGCAGAAAAAGCGTTTGGAGCCTCAGCCTTCCACAAGTCACAGACCTGCATTCCATCCTTTTCTAATCCTCTGCTCTCTCCTGCCCTGCCCAGCCTGTTTCTCTGCCCTCATGTGGGTCCCCTTGGCTGCCAGCCCCCCTATAGAACCAGCCCACCCCTGACTGAATGACTGCTCTTGGCACCAAACCACTTCCCCACTCCTGTTCATGGATCACGCGGGTGGGGGATGCCTGCCGGCTCTGTGATCCGAGTTCCAGGAACCTTGGAGCCTGGCCTGCTGGAACCTCGGAGCCTGGCCTGCCAGGAAAAATTGCCACACACAGCTGAGCTGAGAAGCCAGCAGCAGTGGTCTGTAAGAACGACAGAACCAAGTCCAATTCAGCATCGCCCAGTAGCAGCCCTGCCCCTCCCTTTGACATGAGCGAGCTACTCCCAGCAAAGGGGCCACTGAGAGTCAGTGGCTCCTTTCTGGCACCCGAATAGGATATCAAATGCCAAGGCAGCTATCAAGAACAGATCAGTAATCGGGGCTACAGATGCTAAATCCGTGATGAATAGGGTGACTTCCTATGACTCAGTTTTCCCATCTAGAAAGACCAGCCAGCATTCATAGCTACTCCGCAGCACGCTGCACTATCTGCTCACAGCCCAGAGGGTACGTCTGGGTCAGAGTCACAGTGCAGTGGGATGGTGGTGCCAGGACCACAGAAGGGGATAGATGAGGATCCTGTATGGAGAAGAGTCAGTGAGGTGAATTGCTCTGGAGAACCAGAGGCACAAGAGCATCAGAGGTTCAAGGTTGCCCTCAGCTACATACTGAGTTTGAGGCCAGATTAGGCTATATGAGATCTTGTCTCAAAAGAGAGGAAGTGGGGGGGGAGGCAAAGAAAGAAAATAAAAAGGAGTTCTGGAGACAGATGTGGCAGTGGTCGCACGGCGATATGAATGTAATTAATGCCACTGAATTGACATCAAAAAACCATTATAATGGAATTTTTTTAAATATTTTTTTATTTATTATGTATACAATATTCTGTCTGTGTGTATGTCTGCAGGACAGAAGAGGGCACCAGACGTCATTACAGATGGTTGTGAGCCACCATGTGGTTGCTGGGAATTGAACTCAGGACCTTTGGAAGAGCAGGCAATGCTCTTAACCACTGAGCCATCTCTCCAGCCCCCTATAATGGAAATTTTTACGCTATGTGTATTTTATTACAATTTTTAAAAGTCTCTGGGCAGATGACTTGAAATACACAGAACAGATCGCATTAGGCGTCTTCAGCAAATCAAGCGGGGAAACCCAAAAGATATGGCATTTTTGCAGTGAAAACTGCCCCTGGAATCCTGATAGGAGCCGCTCAGCCTCTGCAAAACCCTAGCTGTGACCAGCCAATGCTAGCTCAGCAGACCAGCGCTTCTCCACTGTGAATCCCCAGTGAGCACTCAGCGAGCACTCAGCTTACCCAACAGAGCAGCTGGAGAGAGGGCAGCCTGGCCATGAACAAGGAGAGCCAAGCTCTCAGGTCTGGCCGTGGGCTCAGTGACACTTGTTCAGGACACACAGCCTGTGAGTATGCAGAGCCAGAAAGAGTCCAGCCTCCCCAGCCTGAGAATCTTCTCTTCTTGTCTCTGGCTCTATAGGGAGCTGAACACAAGCAGCAGCCCTTCGACTCAGTGTGAGGCTTTGCCTTTCATAGCTCTGTGTGTGTTTCAACTTTTCTCAGTGTGTGAATTTTAGTTGGGTGAATTTTTTTTTAAATGTTTAAACAGGAACATTTAGTTTACATGAGAAGCATCCAATAAAGCAGAAATACAAAGAGATCTATGCTATCTCCAAAGATTTCAGGCAGCCACAACTGCATTTTGGTCTTCAACGGTGCTATAAAGAGCATGTGTGCCCAGTTTAGAGGGGCGCAGGTGTGGGCAAGATGCCACGATGATTCAGCTAGAAAATGATGAACTGACAGGCACTCAGGGCCTCTCTTCCTGACTGTGAGCTGCCTCCTCCCCTTCCTGCTCCCTTTACACACACGTACTTGAATGGAATGACCTTGGCCTCGATCCCTGTGAGAGACCACAAGACCACAGCGGGGACAGGTATGAGCAGACTTCACACCAGGAGCCTGGATGGATATTGAGAGGGGCTCAAGGAAAGAGGGCGGGGAGCAAAGCAAGGAGAAGAGAGAGTCAGAGGGTGACTGTCACGCAGCAGTGGCCAAACAGAAACTGACAGACCCTGAGCCCCCTGGAGGAATCTCTCTTGGTATAATGGTAACCGAAAGAGCTCCCTGGTCCCCAGCAGCCCAGAGGACCAAGCTGAGGAGCCCCCCACTTGACAGTGCAGGAGCTACGATGCTGCAGTTTGTCACTTGCCCAGATGTGCATCCCAAGCTCTGGCCATGGGCACAGTGGGGGACCAGGCGTCTGGGCCACTCCCATAGGAAAAATTACAAGGCTGAGAGAGACTATGAGGGACCCCAGTGGCCAGCTCAGCCTGGCTCAGCTTACACAGAGGGGATCTCTGGGGACCTATCAGCTCAGACACTGGGCTGTACATCACTGTCTGCTGCACCCCATAGGCCTTCCACTGGGCTGTGGGGGTGAAGCTGGGGGCAGAGGTGTGAACTCTCAAGGTTTGGTGACCTGCTGTGGCAGAGGCAAGGCTTGACCCAGGTGGCCCAGGTTCCAAGTCTCCTCTGAAATAGCCCTGTGCCCAGTAGTCACGTACACAGAGGACCATGTTGCAGCCTGGGCAGAAAGGGCAGTGATTTAGTTGGGGTTTTTTCCTGTTTCTGTGACGAAAGACCATGACAAAAGCCACCCAAGGGAGGAAGGGCTTATTTCTGCTGACAGTTCAAGGTACAGTCCATCATGGAGTCTTGTATCATCCAAGGACAAGCCATGGCATCAGGAGCTTGAAGCAGCTGCCCACATCACATCCTCAGTCGGAAAGTAGAGAGGGGGAAGCTGCTGCTGCTGCTGCTGCTTGCTGCTGCTCCTGCTCAGCTCCCTTTCTCCACATACACAGTTCAGGTCCCTGCCCAGGAAATGGTGTCACCCACTGTGGGAGGGTCTTCACACCTCACTTACTGCCATCAAGAAATCCCTCACAGACATGCCCAGAGGCCATCTCCCTAGTGACTCTAGAGTCTGCCAAGCTTACCATTAATGCTAACCCTAACCATCACAACCTTACCCCTTATCAACAGGATACACGTATGTGATCTCACACATGTGCATACATCTGAGTGCCGTCATACATGTGCCTATGGACTATACATATGGACTTCTTCACTCACGTGCCTACAGAGTTGCACCTACGCACAAAAAAACCATACACATATGTACTCACATGTATGCATCCAGACACAGGCATGCAGAGGGTACTTACACACTCGAACAGCGAGGGGGCACTAGCTCACTCAGCACAGGGCATTGCCTAGGGCTCAGAAGGTTATGGTTGTCTTATCCAATGCCCCAGAAGAAGCCCAGTTAAGGTGGCACAGAAGAAGATGAGAGGGGCCCTGTGGGAGGAGCTGGGACAGCTAGAGAAGAGTGTTCAGTGGCTGGGAACATCTAATCCTCACCTTCCTATGCAGCGTCCTTGGCTGGTCAGCCTTGGTTATACACATGGTCCTGATCAACCCCCTCAACAGTCCTAGGCTTCCAGTACAGAGCAGCAGAAAGGGGTTGGATGGCTTCTTCTTCAGGCAACACCATGTTGGCAGGGACTCCAACAGCTAGCTCACTGTGAGCCCCAGCAGGGCCACATTGAGTCCTGTTAATCAGTCAGAATACTCACAAGCCAAGGACACAGACTTCCCCCAGTATGGTTCAAGGTTGTTCATCCTGAGCCCTGAGAGGACATGCCCCATGCCATGGTCACAGCAGGTGGGTATCTGCCTTCTAGGAAGAATACAAATCGAGGAACCTTGGAGTCTCATCTTTCCAGCTAAAGAACATATTGAACAGGACTTCCTGCATTGATTTCTCAAAACACAAATGGTGTGTGAAGAGAGTTCTAGGAACAAGGAAAATTCAGGGCCAGGGGTTTTATCTTTTAAATGCTTTCTTGGCTGAAGTCTGCAATAAGAACAGAGGCAGCCAGCCTGCACCGTTCACACCTGCTGGTTTCAGGCTGAGCCCCACTGTGCCCGTTTATCACCTCGAGACATACCACTTGTTTCCAGACAGGGCCAGACACCTGGCAAATAGGCCCACTAAGTCCAGTAAATCATGCTGGCATGAAGGACTTGAAGGCAAGGCGGGGCCCAGAAGGAGGCTGGACTCAACAGGGCATCAGGCCCTGCTAGCCCTCAGCCAGCTCTGCAATTTTCCTAGCAGGGGGGAATCAGCAAAGCGATGGGGGTGAATGCTCCCAGCTAGGAAGCTGGAATGAGGGAGGGCAGAAGGAAAAACAGCTCCCTCCTGAGCCCTGGGGCAGTTGCCTGCAACCCAGGTGAAAGCAAAGATTTCCCAGTGAGCCCATGCCAGGGGGAGTGAGGCAGGGAGGGGACAAGCAGAAACCGAAGTGGGCAAATCCTGGAATACTGCCCAAAGGGGGTGACAGCCAGATTAGGACCCAAATAGAAAGATGGCTATTAGCCAGGCAAAAGGAGCCGGGAGCAGGACTTCCAGAGCATATAGAGTGTGACCCAGGAGATTCGGCACCCCAGAGGCCCAAGGCTGGGCAGTGTCTTTGGATCTGACCACCAGGGCTCCCCTCCAACTTGTGGCAGTTCTTCCATGTAGAGGTGGGGGCTGGGAGACTTGGAGCTGGTTCTGACTCCAACTCTGAGACTTCCCGCCTAGCCTCCATAAGACAGAAACCCTCCCTGCCTATTCCTATTCTTTTTCAGGCTCTTGAGGGGACATCCACGGCTGGTCTTTCAGCTGCCTTTTGAAGCTTCCAGATTGTTGGAACTGACTAGGCTCTGTCTCACTGCTCTATCCTAGGACCCCTGACAGCTCAGCAGGTTGTATCAGGGATGTCTCTCTGTTCCAGGCTGAACTGCTGGGTTTCCTCACAGGGGATCAGATGGCTGCCTGGAAGAGCATAAACTCAACCACCCATAGAAGACACGGGGTAGGAATTGGGGAGGTGGCTCAGTCTCACACACACAAGGACCTGAACCCGTGCAAAAAATAAAAAGCCAGGAGTGGTGGCACACGTGTGTACTATTAGCACTGGAGAGGCAGGGACAGCAGGATCCCTGGGGCTGGCTGGCTAGCCAGCCTGGCTGAATTGGCAAGCTTCAGGCCAGTAATGGACACCACATAGACAGAATACATAGGGTTGCAACATCATAGTCTCAAATTTAGAATTAAACAGAAAAGGGGGGGGGGAGGAGACAGTAACAAAATTTTGGTGACAGGAAACTCATCAAACCCAAACATTGTTTATCAAAGGACACACTCAGGGAGGAGAAAGACAACCTGCCATAAGAAAACACTTTAAACCACGCATCTGCTAAAAGATTGTATCAGAATGTGTAAAGCGGTCCTGCAACAGAATCCTAAAGAAAGGAGGGCCTTGGCAGGTGTTCTGCACAGGCCTATGAGGAGATGCTGGGCTCATTAGGCAGCAGAGAACTAAAGATCAAAACCAAAAGGAGATAACGACATGAGTCCACAAAGACAGAGATATAAGGATGCGGGAGTTGCTGATGAGGATGTGAGCCGCTGGGATAGCTCTGGAAGCCAGTCTGCTCCTTTCTCCCGTAGAATTCCATGAGGCCCAGCAGGCCAGTTCTGGGCACACACACACCTGTTATGGGGAATCTCTCCTGTCAGTCTTACCAGATTCAAAACCACTTAGGAGATGTCCTGGGGCCTGTCTGTGAGAGCGGCACCATCCCATGCCTTGTAGTCACATTCTGAATTAAAAAGAGGAAAGCAAGCAAGCTATCCACCAGCATGCTCAGCTTCCTGACTAAGGACACAATGTAAGCAGCTGCTTTACATTGACAGTGGACACAATGTAACCAACGGCCTCCTGTGGCCATGCTTTCCCACCATGGTGAACTGTACCCTCAGACCATGGGCCAAAGTAGCGCCCTCCCTTAAGTTGCTTAGGTTTGGCATTTGTTGTAGCAGCCAGGAAAGTGACTAATACCTAAAAATGAAAGCATATATCCACACAAAGATGCACACACAGATGTTCACAGAAGCCAAAAGGTGGGCAGGGCCCAAATGCCCATCAAATGTCACGTGGACAAAACGGGGCCTGTCCATACACTGAGACAGCGAGGAATGGTATTTAGCCACAGAAAGGAGTGAAGCCCCGAAATAGGACACAGCATAGGAGGACCTTAAAATTTGATGTCAAGCAAAAGAAGGCATTTACAACAAGCCAGGGATCATAAGACCCCATTTGCATGGCTGTTCCAGAGCAGGGAGAGAAAACACTTGTGTGCTGGGTGGGAGACAAGAAGTGGGGTCAGAAGTGGCTGTCAGTGAGTAAGGATGGTATGTAGGTGTTAACTTCTCACAATGGCTGTACCTGGACTGTATGCATATTTTTGTTTTTATTTTATTTATTTATTTATTTATTTTTTTGATTTTTCGAGACAGGGTTTCTCCGTAGCTTTTGGTTCCTGTCCTGGAACTAGCTCTTGTAGACCAGGCTGGCCTCGAACTCCCAGAGATCCGCCTGCCTCTGCCTCCCGAGTGCTGGGATTAAAGGCGTGCGCCACCACCGCCCGGCTTGTTTTTATTTTTTTAAAGATTTATTTATTTATTATGTATACAACATTCTGGCCTCGATGTATCCTCGCACGCCAGAGGAGGGTGCCAGATCTCAATACAGATGGTTGTGAGCCACCATGTGGTTGCTGGGAATTGAACTCAGGACCTCTGGAAGAGCAGCCAGTGCTCTTAACCTCTGAGCCATCTCTCCAGCCCCTTGTTTTTATCTTATTTATTTGGGTGGGACACACAGCATGCCATGTATGTGGAGGTCAAAGGACAACTTTCAGGACTCTATCCAAGGTCCAACCTCAGAGACCTGGGATTTAGCATTAATGGTGTGCGATTCTAACTCCAAGGCAATGCTAGCATTCACAGGGCTTTGGAAATGATGGGGTGAAGGCATTTTGCATGTGAGAAGGGTGTGGTGAGGGCAGAGGGTGGGCTGTTGTAGGGTAACTGATGTCATAACCCTCCATGGTCACTGGGAGGGAGTGTGGGAACGGAGCACCAGTGTGACTGAGATGGGTGTCTTAGGGTTTTTATTGCTGTGAAGAGACACCATGACCATGACTATACTTATAAAGGAAGAACATTTAATGGGGGCTAGCCTACAGCATCAGAGGTTTAGCCCATTGTCATCATGATGGGACATGGCAACATGCAGGCAGACATGGTGCTGGAGAAGGAGCTGAGACTGCTGCCTCTTGATCTGCAGGCAACAGGAAGTGAACGGAGTCGCTGGGTAGAGCTTGAGAATAGGAGAGCTGAGCCTGGAATGGTTGTCATGGAAGAGAGTTTCTGCTCTTTAAAAGCGTGCACAGCCAAGGGGCAGCCTTCAAGCTGTCCCGTCGAAAGGCCAGGACCAGTTCCTGCCCCTGCTGCTGAGTTCCATCAAGGGCGGTCATGTCATCTGTGGACAAGGGTGTGACAATGAGTTGGGTCCCAGGTAGAAGGTTCTAGAGACACACCATGGTTTGGCCATACAAAGGGCAGAAGAATCAGACTAAGCAGCTGATGTGCACTCCAAAGCTTATGCAGTGTGCCCCATGGGTGGCAGCTCATAGTTCAGACCCCATCTCCGTGACATGCTCCTGCATGCTTGCAGGTGAGCATTTTCTCACATGAATTGCCTTTCCCTCTTAGCATCCAGCACAGGGCAGAGCTTGCCAGGTCTGGGATTAAATCTGCTGGTCAAAGCAGAGTCAGCCTTGGCCACGGGAAGTGGAGACGAGAGCCTTTATACTGAAATTCAATTAAAGTAAAAAGTTCTCCAAAAAACTTTAATGTTTTCAATGCCTTTGGGTCATTGCTTTTGGGGGGGAGGGGGATAAGAAATCTCTCACTATGTAGTCCAGGTTAGCCTCGAACTCACAGTCCTCCTGCCTAGCCTCCCAGTGCTGGGACTACAGTGTGCCCTGCCTGTGCCTGGCTTTACATTGCATCTAAAAAGAAGATATATTCAGCTCTAAAACCTTGAATTCTAGTGGGCTGGAGAAATGATTCAAGATTTAAGAGAAAGTACTATTCTCATAGAAGACGCAAGTCCAGCTTCTAGTACCCACATCAGGCATCAGGTAGTCCACAACCATCTGTAACTCCAACTCCAAGGGGGTCTGATGCCTTCTGACCTCCTCCTGTACTTGCACCCATGTGCAGCACCCCCCACACACACATAATTCAAAACTAAGTCTTTCAAAACCTGACTCCCAAAGGTACCCCTTCAACCCTCTGAAACATTACTAAAGCCCTCCCCAGAAGAATGCATTAGCTAGCTACAGCCACATAACAACCCCAAGCCCAATAGGTCAAGATAACATCCCACATAATACTGCTTTTGAAAGACCCTCAGAGTGGTCCTTCCCTCAGGAGGAGACCCCTAACCCAAGAAACAGTCGAGACCACTGGCTGCAATTAGCAAGAGGTTTATTGGGTGGGCACAGGTACCTGTGGGCGGCAAAGTCCTTTCGGAGGACTTGCGCACCTGCAGGCTGGGAGAAGGTCTTTTTTATAGGAAAAGGGTGGCAAAAGCAGGCATACAGAAGCAATGCATGGTTACAGGGATCTCATTGGTCAGTTCGAATGAGGCGATGGGTTCATTTAGGGGACAAGTTTTCCGGAGACATGAAGGTCTGATAATAATAGCAGACTTGGCCCTATCTAGGGTACATGTAGTTTTTCCCAGAACTGTTCGTTCCCCTCCTAGGCCTGGTGTCTGACTACAGATATCCTGTTTTGGCCGCCTAGGAGTACTGACTTTACCTTGAACTTACATTTGTTTGTGTGAAGGCTTTGCAAAATGGCATTACAGCAGCTAAGCTGGGGTCTTTCACTTTCTCATTTCACTTGGTGGAGTTGGTAGTGGCTTCACACTGTGGTTTTATTTGTGTCTTGTTCATAGTTGATGGGATTCAGTAGTTTTCCATGTTCTTTGCCAATATCCTGTGTGATGGCTCATCTGACTGCCAATTGGATGAGATTTAGACTCAACATGTAAACAAACTGCTGGGCATATATGCCAGGGAGTTTCTAGATTTGTCTAATGGAGGTGGGACGATCCACTCTGAATGTGGGTGGCATCATCCCATGGACTGTGGTCCTAGACCGGATAAAAAGGAGAAAGAGAGCTAAGCATCAGCCCTCATGACTCTGCTTCCTGAGTATGAGTGCATGCCTTCTCCGCCATGATAAACTGTACTCATGAACAGCCATAATAAACTCTCCCTTAAGCTGTTCTGTTGGGTAATGAGAAAATAACTAACATGACCTGTAAGGTGCTCCATCCCTCTGTGCACTCTCTCCGTGGGGCTTTCTGTCCTCTGTGAACTATGACTCTATTTCTGGACACTAACCTTCACATAGGTTACAGCTATAACCAACTGACCATCATTCTAAGAGTTTCTTTCAAGCCGGGCAGTGGCGATGCACCTCTTATATCCCAGCACTTGGGAGGCAGAGGCAGGCGGATCTCTGTGGGTTCAAGGCCAGTCTGGTCTACAGAGCTAGTTCCAGGACAGCCAGAGCTACACAGAGAAACAAACAAACAAAAATTTAGTTTTCTTTTTCACCCTCTCTAATGACAGAAGTTCTTGTTTTGCCAGCTGATAATGGCTCACTGGATGAGCCGACGTTCCGAGGCTTGGAAGCTTTTCGTTTTTGCCTTCCAATCAGATCTGCAACTGCGTGGAGGAGACTTTCCAAGCCAAGATGAGGCAGAGGCCACTGTCAGTCTTTCCTATGTTAATATCCCGCTTACCCAGAAGCATTTGTGGTGAAGGCCATTTTTCTCAAATGGACTTCCTAAAGATTTTTGCTTTCTATATTTTGGATGGCCAAAAATCTCTATAACAATTCTGTACCACTTCCATTATTTAAGTATGTAAATGTATGTTCAAAAGAATTGGCATTTTTGTATCTATGGCTGTTTTGGAACTTGCTATGTAGTCCAGGTTAGTCCTCAACTCACTATGTAGACCAGAATCGCCTTGAGCTCACAGGAATACACCTGCCTCTGCCTCCTGAGCGTTGGCATTAAAAGCACAATCCATTATGCTTGACTAGTAAGAAACGGGAACATTTTAAATGCCCTTGGATGGGGGTCAGATGAATTCAATCAACAAGATAACAGAGCACCAAATGCCAGTTCGCAGACCCAAACAGCCCTGAAGGGTTTAGTTAGAAGGAAAAATGAATAGTGCGTGTGGATAAGACTCAGAATATGTGAGGAACACTGGTCTTATACACACACATTGCTTCAGAACTGAGGGTTGGATAGCTCTCCAGGAAATCAGGTTGCAGGTGTTCTGGGAGGGGCCTGCATGGAGATCGCCTGGGGGCTCTGCCAGCTTCAGTTCTATCAGGTTGGATCTCTCTCTCTCTCTCTCTCTCTCTCTCTCTCTCTCTCTCTCACCTTGTGCAGGGATTGTGGTGTAATATAACCTTAAATTTAAAAATAATGTACATACATACCTGTGGTAATATTTTGTTTATGATCTAATAAAGCCTGTCTGAAGATCAGAGTGCAGAACTAGCCACACTAGTTAGCCATAGAGGCCAGGGAGTGGCACACACCTTTAGTACCAGAACTCAGGAGACAGAGGTAGACAGATCTCTGTTAGTTCAAGGCCATCCTGGGCTACACAAAATTGATCCAGTCTAAAAGAGAAACAAAGGCAAATAGTGGTGGCTCACGCCTTTAATCCCAATACCTGGCAGTTATGTGCCTTCAATCCCAGTACTAAGGAGGTGGAGACTCCCTATCATTGCAGTCTGAGGAGGCAGTCTAGGCAGTCAGTCTGAGCGTTCAGTCTGAGGGTGTAGTCTGAGGGTGCAGTCTGAAGGTGCAGTCTGAGGGTGCAGTCTGAGGGTGTAGTCTGAGGGTGCAGTCTGAGGGTGTAGTCTGAGCGTTCAGTCTGAGGGTGCAGTCTGAAGGTGCAGTCTGAGGGTGCAGTCTGAGGGTGTAGTCTGAGGGTGTAGTCTGAGCGTTCAGTCTGAGGGTGCAGTCTGAAGGTGCAGTCTGAGGGTGTAGTCTGAGGGTGTAGTCTGAGGGTGTAGTCTGAGCGTTCAGTCTGAGGGTGTAGTCTGAGGGTGCAGTCTGAAGGTGCAGACTGAGGATGCAGTCTGAGGGTGCAGACTGAGGATGCAGTATGAGGGTGTAGTCTGAGGGTGCAGTCTGAGGGTGCAGTCTGAGGGTGCAGTCTGAGGGTGCAGACTGAGGATGCAGTATGAGGGTGTAGTCTGAGGGTGCAGTCTGAGGGTGCAGTCTGAGGGTGCAGTCTGAGGGTGCAGTCTGAGGGTGTAGTCTGAGGGTGCAGTCTGAGGGTGTAGTCTGAGGGTGCAGTCTGAGGGTGCAGTCTGAGGGTGCAGTCTGAGGGTGTAGTCTGAGGGTGCAGTCTGAGGGTGCAGTCTGAGGGTGCAGTCTGAGGGTGTAGTCTGAGGGTGCAGTCTGAGGGTGTAGTCTGAGGGTGCAGTCTGAAGGTGCAGTCTGAGGGTGCAGTCTGAGGGTGCAGACTGAGGGTGCAGTATGAGGGTGTAGTCTGAGGGTGCAGTCTGAGGGTGCAGACTGAGGATGCAGTCTGAGGGTGTAGTCTGAGGGTGCAGTCTGAGGGTGCAGACTGAGGATGCAGTCTGAGGGTGTAGTCTGAGGGTGCAGTCTGAGGGTGTAGTCTGAGGGTTCAGTCTGAGGGTGCAGTCTGAGGGTGCAGTCTGAGGGTGCAGTCTGAGGGTGCAGTCTGAGGGTGCAGTCTGAGGGTGCAGTCTGAGGGTGTAGTCTGAGGGTGTAGTCTGAGGGTGTAGTCTGAGCGTTCAGTCTGAGGGTGTAGTCTGAGGGTGCAGTCTGAAGGTGCAGACTGAGGATGCAGTCTGAGGGTGTAGTCTGAGGGTGCAGACTGAGGATGCAGTATGAGGGTGCAGTCTGAGGGTGCAGTCTGAGGGTGCAGTCTGAGGGTGCAGTCTGAGGGTGCAGTCTGAGGGTGCAGTCTGAGGGTGCAGTCTGAAGGTGCAGTCTGAGGGTGTAGTCTGAGGGTGCAGTCTGAGGGTGCAGTCTGAGGGTGCAGACTGAGGATGCAGTCTGAGGGTGCAGTCTGAGGGTGCAGTCTGAGGGTGCAGTCTGAGGGTGCAGTCTGAAGAAGCTGTCTCAGGACAGGATTGCCCCTTTGGTCTGAGCATTGGTAGAGATAAGAACTCTAGTAGCTGGCTGTTCTGCTTCTCTGATCCTTCAGCCTTCACCCCACCAATTAGAATTTGTGCTACACGTACATCTCTAAAGATTAAATATAGCTAAGTCCAAAGTAAAGAAAATTTGCCACTACCCATAGATCACCTCTGGGTGGCTCCCTGCCCCACCCTGGGTGTCACACCTTGAAAAGCATCAACAGGAAGGACACTTGTCAGGTTGCTGCTAACTGCTCTTCTCTCCTGGAACATGTTGGTTTCCCTAGTTTCCCATCTAAGCAACAAGTCGTTCTCAGCCTGTGGGTAGTGACCCCCAGGGTCAAATACCCTTTCACAGGGGTCACCTAAAACCATCAGAAAACACAGGTATTTACATTACAATTCATAACAGTAGCAAAATTATAGTGATGAAGAAGCAACGAAAATAATGGATGGTTGGGGATCAGCACAACATGAGGAAGTGCATCAAAGGGTCGCAGCGTGAGGAAGGCTGAGAGACACTGGCATAGAAGATGCCCCCCCACCTTGGAGGCTCTGTTGGGTTTGTTTCATATTTCCTAGGGTTGTGAGCCTGTGGTGAGGCAGAACACCTTTCAGGCTGAAGCTGTGGAATGTCTGCTTACTTCAAGGAGTAAGGGAGGGAGAAGGGAGGGAGGGAGGAAGAGACAGAGAGGAGAGGGATGCCAAGGCGGGGAGAAAGAGCAAGAGAGAAGAGGGGAGAGAAGGGAAAGGGGAGGGAGGGGAGAGGGGAGGAAGAGGAGGAAAAAGATGACGAGAGAGAGAGAGAGAGGAAGAAGGAGGAGGAGGAGGAAGGAGGAAGGAGGTAGAGAAAGCAAGAGTGTGACAGAGTATGAGCAGAGGGAGGCAGGAGGGAGGGAGAAACAGAGGCTGACTTTCTCTTCTCGTTCCATCCCAGCACTCCAGTCTTTGGGATGGTGCCACCTGCTTTGGGACAAAACTTAGTGGAGGGGGCAGTTTCAACATCCAAGTCTTCCCCTCTCAGACAGGGAACCCATGACAGACTAGAGTACAGATCCCTCCAAAGTCCAGTTTGGTGAACCAACGAGTTTTACTGGGGTTGCTCACAGGAATGTAGGGGAGGGGTTACTTACAGGAGCAAAAATAGCTCAGAAACAGCTGCATTACCAAAGCCCACCCCAGAGCTCACAAAGCTGGGAACCTGGAGCACAGTGCATAGCCAGCAGGCAGCTCAGCAGGTTGGAGAGCGGCCTTTCCAGGTGCCTCAGCTGGTCTGAGCCTCTTCCAGGCAGCTCAGCTGGTTTCTGCTTCCTCCGGGCAGCTGATCTGGGTCTCAGGGTCTTCTCTGCAGCTAGGAGACTCGCCCTCACAGCTCAGCCTTTTCCCTCTGTGGTGGACTCTCAGCTGTAATGTTTATTCTGACAGGGAGGGGCCTAGTGAATCAGGTCAGTGTCAGGGACTTCCTGCAACTATTTTGAGTTGTTTACAGTCTTATTTACGGTTTTATTGCTGTGAAGAGACACTATGACCATGGCAGCTCTAACAAGGAAAACATATCACTGGGGCTGGTATACAGATTCTGAGGTTTAGTCCATTATCACCATGGCAGGAAGGATGGAGGTATGCAGGTCTATGGAGAGGCTGAAATGGAGGGGTAAGGTGGGCTCTAGAAAGAGGCTGAGATGGAGGGGGTTGTGTACTACTGCACTGATGGCTGCATGAGAGGAGGGTCACACGAGTTTGGGCAAAGGAGAAACAACTAACTGAGCAATAGATGGGCCCACTCCCCTACCTCGGTCCTTCACAGGTCTGGTGGCTTTGGAGCGGGCAGGCAGGGCTTGCTGCCAGGCATTTCTAGGCTCCCAATCCTTTACACTTTGATGTGTCCAGGACTCCACCCCTGCCTTACAGAGAGATATAGTGAGACCTGGGAAGTGGGACACCCTTTGCTGGGTATGAATTTAGATACATGTAACGCTCGGGGTCATAAACTTCACTGAGGAGCAGAGGGTGACCGCTGCAGTCCCCCAATGCCCCATGCTCTTTATCAACTGCAGCACAGAACTGCACATGGCCCTCTCCCAAGTGGATGAGCACCTCCAAGTTCCAATAGTGCCATTTACAAAGCAGACAGTGGCCCATTGTAGCACGAATTCTAGTTGGTCTTAATAAAAACCCAGAGTCAGATATAGGAATTAATGCTGAAGATCAAAGAAGCAGAGAGGCCAGTCACTAGAGAGTTCTTTTACCTCTACCAAGGCTCAGACCGAAGGGGTGGTCTTGTCCTCAGACTGCATCTCCAGACTCCAGCTATCTCCACCAAACCTCAGACTGCCCTGAGCTCCTGCCTCCTTCCACCTTATATTTCTCTCTCGGCCCAGCCATATCACTCCTGTCTCCACCTCTCAAGTGTTGGATTAAACGCCTGTGATCCCAAGTTCTAGGATCACTTTTGAGTGAGTTTTGCTTCTCTTTTAGACAAATTCAATATTGTGTAGCCCAGCATGGCCTTGAACTAGCAGAGATCCCTCTGCCTCTGTCTCCCGAGTCCTGGGATTAAAGGTGTGTGCCACCACTCCCTGGCTTCTATTGGCTTAGCTCTGCACTCTGATCTTCATGCAAGCTTTAGTTGTTAAAACATAAACAAAATATCACTACAGTGGATGGATGGGCAAGCCACACGAGCCCAGCCCACTTCATCCCTCCATCTCAGCCCCTCCACAGAGCCCAGCTCACCCCTCCATCTCTGCCTCTCCCCAGAGCCCTCACTGCAGTCCTGGCCTGCTAGGAGTGGTGCAAAGCCAGCAGCAAGCTGTGAGTAAAAGCCATGAGCTGACTTGTGGAGTTTAATAGGGAAGGTGGGAGAGGGCTGTAAAGTGTGAAAGCGAGAAGAGGTAAGAGCTTGGTGATGTCATCCCAGGAGAGGCTGACTGGCTTAAAGAAAGGCACTGACAGGACAGGGAGGCATCGTGGACATGTTTGAACAAGGTGCGCTTTAATCTTGGGAGCTGACAGCAGGGCTATAGTAAGCTTCAAACCGACCTCAGGGAAGTCAGAGTCAAGGTAGAGTGGACACCATCATACAGTTCAACATCAACTGAATGTGGAGGAGAGTGGGAAAGGATGGACAATGGACACTGAGTTTCAGTGTGAAGCAAATGTCGCGCCACAAGATGACAATAACAGTATGCTGTTGAAGGGCCAAGCATGGCGAGCGCAGGCCCAAGAATGGCTGGCATCGCATAGACAGGGTTTTGCTTTTTACTCTTCTTCCCCTTCCTAAAAGCCATTAGATTACATTCCTAAAGCTAGCCCCCAAGGTCCATTCCCTATTTGGCCACTGACTCATTCCTGAGCCAAGCACCAAGGTCCAACAATCAAAATGAATTATTTAGCTAACATGCCCAATCAGGAGTTACCAACTCACCCCAGCAGATGCCCTGCTTTTCCCCTTAGAAACACACTCCTGCAGAAACACTTGCTCTTGCTTGCTTGTGCTTGCTGCTGCTGCTTGCCGTCTGCCTTTGCAGCCTCTTCCTCCCTACCCCCACTGCTTGCCCATCCAGGGTAATAATCTCCATTGTGCTAAGGATTTGGCATTTGAATATGCCCTGCACTCTGAGGGGGCCAACCTCCCTTACAACTGTATTCCCAAAATATCTTAAAAGGGAAGGTATTGAGTTCCACACAAAGAATTGATGAATAGAGAGACAACAGATAGACTTACCATGATCTAATGTCACACAATGTGTGATGGGGGAGAGTCTTCTGTTTTGTGTTAATTTCATTGGTTAAATAAAGAGACTGCCTTGGCCCTTTAATAGGACATAAAATTAGGTAGGCGGAGTAAACAGAACAGAATGCTGGGAGAAAGAAGCTGAGTCAAGGAGTCGCCATGGTTCTCCCACTCCAGACAGACGCAGGTTAAGATCTTTCCTGGTAAGCGCACCTCGTGGTGCTACATAGGTTATTAGAAATGGGTTAAGAGGCTAAAACTAATGGGCCAGGCAGTGTTTAAAAGAATACAGTTTCCATGTAATTATTTCGGGGCATAAGCTAGCAGGCGGCCAGGGTGCCGGGGACGCAGCCCCACTGCTCATATTACTACAAATGTGTGCATGTGTGACTATGTCACACAACACCCCACAAGGAAGCACAATTTTTTAAATTTATTCATTTTTTTAAAAAACTATCTTTTCTCATTTTACATACCAATCTCAGTTACCACTCCCTCCCCTCCTCCTGCTCCCTTTACTTCACAACCCCCACACTCCTCAGAGAGAGTAAGGCTTCATTCAAATGAACAAAGGATTTCCTTAAAATAAGTTTGAAGGGTGTCAAGATCTTGGCCACCGGGGCTACATGGTGAGATCCTATCCCCATTTTTAAAAACCAACACTAAATCAAGGCAAATGCAATAAGATAAGAAAACGAAATGAGATGTAAGGAATAGAAGGCATGTCCTGTAGAGGACAGAGCTGACCAAGAAGCCACTTCAAAAATAGCATTAATGGGGACTGGGGCAATGTCTCGGTAGATAAAGCACTTGCTGCACAAGTGTGAAGCCTGAGTCCAATCCCAGAATCCACACAAAAAGCTGGAAGTCGCACCATGATTGTAATAGGGGGACGGAAGAATGACATCTGATGTCTACATGCATTCCCACCCGCCGGCACCTGCACACACATGGGTGTGCACATACCTGTGAGCACGATCACACATGTGTGTGCGTGCAAACACACACAATATTAATGACTGAAAACAAATTTAAGTGGCAACAAAGAATGCTTAACAGGTCTGAAGACTATTACAACAAAATAAAATAAAAATGTGGCCACAAGGTGGCAGTAGCTCCCAGGGGCTATGTTAGCCTGATCTTGGCAGGTATGGGAAGCAAACATAAACTACAAAAAAACTTAAATAAACTACAAAAAAAAATATTCCTTTCTATAAAAATATGTTTTAGTTTTTAGATTTACTTTAAATTTTCTGTCATTGTGTCACGAGATGACAACTTTCAGGAGTTGCTTCTGTCCGCTGTAGGATCCAGGGACCAAACTCAGATGGCCTGGTTTAATCTCTAAACGCTGATCCCACTAGTGTGGCACATACCTTTAAGTCCAGCATTAAAGGCTGGCTGTCGTCGGGAGGTGGTGGCGCACGCCTTTAATCACAGCACTCGAGAGGCAGAGGCAGGCAGATCCCTGTGAATTCAAGGCCAGGCTGGTCTACAAGAGCTAGTTTCAGGACAGGCACCAAAGCTACACAGAGAAACCCTGTCCTGAAAAAGAAAAAAAAAAAGTTGGCTGTCTCTATGAGTTCCAGGCTAGTCATGACTCTATCATGAGGGCCTATCTCAAAAAAAAAAAGATTGTACCTCATGTCTACTTCACGCCCACAGTGCATTTAGGACAGAGGAGCACTAGGAGAGAAACTGGCAAATGCAGGAGTGACCTCACAGGAAACAGAGAGGTCAGAGGCTCATTCCTGCAGTCACCAAAGGAGGCAGGGCTGGTCTGTGAGAGCTCTCCCGCCACATTCTCCTGCCTTCCTAGGCCTTTGCAGGTGGAAACCCTGCTTCCTACACGACCTCTTTTGGAATATTCCTTCTCCGTAACGCACTGAAGAGTAAGGTCCATTTGTGGGTGTTGTTGGAGGCCCTGTTTGTTGCCAACTTCCCACGGCTGTGATAAAACACCCGAGACAAGCAACTGGGGAATGGTCTATTCTTTGCATGGTTTCTGTGGTTTTACCCCTGGACACTTGGCTCCATTGATTCTGGTCTGTGATGAGGCAAGAATTTATGGTAGGGAACATGTGGGGGGACAGCTGCTCACCCAAGATGCAGAGAGAGAGGGAAGGAGAAAAGAAGGGAAGGAGGGAGGGGGGGAAGAGGAAGAGAAGGAAGGAGGGAAGAGCTGGCTTTTATAGCAAAGTTCCTGTCCCCAAACCCATTAACCTCTAAGTACATCAATGTATTTTCACACTAATATGATCCAATCACATTCCACGGGCCCCACCTCTGAGCACTGCTGCACTGGGAACCAAGCTTCCAATGCATGATTTTGGGAGACAGCAGATCCAAACACTGGCATTGTTCTGCCTCAGAACTAACTAAAGGATAGCACCCACATGAGCCCTCTCCTAAGCATTGTGGTACCAGAACTATGCAAAAGCAGTTAAATTAAGGGGGCCCACTGTATCACTGAGGGCTCAGCGTAATCCCTTGTCAGAGGGGTCCAGGAGGGCTGGGGGAAGCCACAGAGAAAGGGCGGATGGTGGTGGGAGATACAGGCAGCAAACAGTCAAGAATACCTTATGCACCCCTCTCTGGAGCCCCAAGGAGAGGCAGCTCTGTCACACCCTGCCTTCAGCCCCGAGAGACTGCCTCTAGACTTCTGCCCCCCGGAACTGTGAGGGAGTAAATGCAGGGGAGAGGGTGCTGTGGATGGTCCTGTTGAAGTCACTTGCTGCAGAGACTTCATATGAGGCCTTTTATTTGAGTTCACAGGTGTGAGTTCACAGGTGTGAGTTCACAGGTGTGAGTTCACAGGTGTGAGTTCACAGGTGTGAGTTCACAGGTGTGAGTTCGCAGGTGCATGGGAGATGAGCAAACACAAAACTAGCCTCCCTTTCCCTGGGAACATTTCAGCAGATGCAGCTGACTGGGACTGGTGGCATCCTGTGGATTCCACCTAGGGAGTGGTTGGCCTACAGAGTGTTTGGTCTAGGGCATGAGTCAAGGGCATGAGCGATGAATGTACCCCACGACTTTCAATTTGTGCGTTAATACAGTCCTTTTGTTCTACTCCCACCTCTTGAAATCAGGGGTATATTAAGTTGTTGGAAAACAAAAACACAGGCGGATTTTTAGTACTCACTGAAATTCCCTCCTGGTACTATCCTATATGTTCCTGCATTTTATTATTTTTGTTCGCATTTTTTGTATCTTTTCCTATATTTCTAAATTCCCACGCCTCCACTCTGAAGAGGGTATTTTTGTTGAGGCTGGCCCCCAACAGCATCTGTGTTCCCGGATGCCTCCAGAGAAACCGCAGAGGTGGCTGTGAAGTGACCTTAGCTGGCCCAAAGGAGAGTGGGAGGTGCTAAAGTCCCAGGGACCTGCTGACCACATCTTAAGCTGGTGGGTGTGAGAGAAAGTTTGATGAAAAAAAAACTGATTATGTTGTCTGCCAGCCATGTACCATGAACCCTCCTGTGTGCTGGTCAGATCAGTCAGGCAGAAAAACATCACAATTGGAAAAGGACCACGGGCACACTGAAGAGGTGGGTCTTATATGGTAGTGGATGCTTACCGTGGGGAAAATGCTGGAAACTGACTCATGGGATGATTTAAGAATGACAGTGTCGTTCCCTTGTGGGAGTGGTAGAAATCGAGGAGGCCCTGAAGGCTGGCCTGGCACCCTTGGGAGAACACAGACTGCTTGGGAGGATGTTCAGGAGGGATGAGAACAAGAATGTAGCCATGGTACAGCTTACGGTAGAGACTTAGTGCTCCGGTTCCCAAGGAGATACCTGGAAAAGGAGGTGTCTTAGAGAGTGATCTTTAAGCCTCCTGGTGCTGATAATGAGTTTTTATGCAGATTAAATGAGTTTTTAAAGGAAGAGGGCATGACGATGGGTGAACTGACCAGAGTTCTTGGGAATCGAAATGACCCTCTTAGCTTAGACCAGGGCACGATCCCTGAAATGCGAGCCCCATGTTGGCACAGGCATCAGATAAGGCCCTTAAGCCTACCCTGCAGTATCTGAGGTACAAAAACTGAGTGTATTCTCAGGCAGGGATCCTCCACGACCAGGTGAAGAAGAATTTGAGTCTTGGATGTTTCATACTTCTCAGATAATGGAAACATGGCAGGTGTCAGATGTAGAGAAAAGAAGGCGGTCCATAGAGAGCCTTAGAGGCCCAGCGTTTAAAATTATGCGAGTCCTCAAGATAAACAATCCTTTCATTACAGTTGCAGAATGCCTGAAGACTCTTGAGGCAATATTTGGGGTTATTGATAATCCTAGGGCATTGCAGGTCAAATACCTTACCACTTACCAGAAGATGGATGGAAAGCTGTCTGCCTATGTTCTAACTGGAGCCTTTGTTACAGAAATTGGCATAGAAAGGAGCAATCGAGAAAGAAGTGGTGAATCAGGCTCATCTTGACCAGATGGTTGCTGGGGCAGTTCAGAAGACAGTCCAAAGAGAGCTTGGACTGCCAGAGGTGGCCTCAGGCTTGCTACAGTTACACTGACAGGGGATGAGGAGGCAGCAGAGAAGGAAGAGGACTTCTTTAGGCTTCACTTGACCCAAGACCAGCAAGGATGTCATGGGTAGACGATGGAGGAATTCATGTCAGGGATCAGCCCGTTCCCACCTTGTGCTGCCAAGTAACTTACACTTTGTCATGTTAACCCTAGTGAATGTCTCCCCAGTGTATTACTGACATGGACATGTCATTCTACACTGGTAATTATTTCAATCAAAAGATCCATCATTCTACTAGTGCAGTGTTCCAGGAGGCCAAAGTTCACTCGCACATGTAATAGTCATACATAACCAAGTTATCAGTTTTTAATAGTTTTTTCATGCTGCCACATTTCTGGTAAAGATCCTGAGCCAAGACTGGCTATGATATTTAGGGTTTTTTTTAATAAATCAGTTATTGATTCTGTGCAATCTAAAAGCAAAACTGAATGCTGAGGTTAAGTCTACAACAGCTATCTTTAGGTCTGTGATGTGTCTGATATGTTGTTGAAGTATCTGGCTCTTAATGCCATTTTCTTGGTGTTATTAAATTGAATACATAAAGGAATGCTAAAAAAAAGTAAAAAATAATAATCCCAGGCATTTCCAAACTGACCAACCTTCAAGTTGCACGAGGGAATAAAGGGCCAACCCCTAACTGCAGCATCACCACGCCGCTGAAGGCCTCAGTGGACACCGTTTGGGAGACAAGCACTGGTTCTGCTTTCCACCCAGTGCATGCTGGGTCAGTGTGAAGAAATATTCAAGAGCTTCTTCTAGCTGTGTGAGTTGCCTAACCTGGCCAAGCGTTCCTCTCTCCAGCAAGCCTTGGGGCTGATCCACAAGAGGACATCCTCAAGAGCCAGGCATGTGGCAGGCATTCTGCTGTGATGCATAGCACACCCACAGTCCTGCTGTTGAGCCATCTGCATGACCTTCTGAGGACTGCTTTTCTTTACGAACAGCACTCCATCCTCCCTGGGTCCACCCCACGTTTTCGTTTGATCCTCCTGCACTCCTGGACTGCCCTGACCACTGCTGAAGGTGAACTCAGACAGCTGAGTTTTCTCCGGGAAGCTCCATCTCCACCTGCAGATCACTGATCAGGTGGGTGGGAAGTTCTGGACATCTGGGGGACTCTGGAACTGCCTAGGGTAGCAGCTTCTGGGGATGGCTGCCACTCGAGTAGTTCCTAAGTGGGTCACCAGGTGGCAGCACAGGCAGCTATGCCTCCTAGCAGTGGAACCCTGGGGGCTGTACTGAGAAGCTGCTTAGGATCCTCAAGGGCCTCACCCCTGGGAAGAGCCATACTTGTCTGTCTGTCTCCACACACAGCAAGAACACTTCACCTGTCTTTGCGGATGGATGTGCGAGTTGTGGACATCGCCATTTCTTTGCAGCCTTACAATAAGACCCAAGATGGAAGAGAAACCATGTTCAGGATGGGATCAATTTGGTGACCTGGTTACTACCTGGGAAAACCACAGGATGTTTTAAGTCTTATTCCAGAAAATTCCAAAAGGAAAGTGGATGAGCCCCCACTGTATTTGTTATGGTTTTCTGTCTCTTTAAGAGACAAGCCACGCCCACTCCCTCCCCCATCCGCTGAGGCAGGCTGATCTTCAGCTTCCGGCCTGAGCTCCTCTCTTTTCTATCTTCCTCTCGGAGAGGCAGCTTCACTTCTGCCTCTCACCCCACTTCTCAGCTTCCCCCCTTCTCTGTCTCTTTCTCCTTCTCTCTCTCTCCCTCTCTCCCCTTCTCCCTTCATCACCCCCTGAATAAATATTCAACCTCACTCTGCAAGTCATGTCTATCCATGTCTCTGGCTTCTGCCCGCCTGCCATGTGTCTCCCTGCCTGGGACCAGCCACTGCTCGGAGACCAGCAGCGGTCACTACCTGGGACTGGCTGCTCCCAGGGCCCGCTGCCTACCACCACATGGCCCGCCACCACCACTCAGGCCACCACTCTGGGACCGGCAGCTGTCTCTGTCTGGGACTGACTGCTCGCAGGGCACGCTGTCTGCTGCCGCATGGCCTGCTACCACCATTTGGGACCTACAGCATTTCTGCTGCCTACTGCCGCCGGGGATCTTGCAGCATTTTTTTTTTAAATATTTATTTATTTATTAGGTATACATTATTCTGTTTTGCTTGTATGCCTGCAGGCCAGAAGAGGGCACCAGACCTCATTACAGATGGTTGTGAGCCACCATGTGGTTGCCGGGAATTGAACTCAGGACCTTTGGAAGAGCAGGCAATGCTCTTAACCACTGAGCCATCTCTCCAGCCCCCTTGCAGCATTTTTTTAAAAAATTATAAAAGTATTCATCACCGACTTCAGCACTGCCGGCGCTTCCCCAGTCTCACAAGAAGCCTTGCCTTTTAAAACAAGAGCATTTAAAAAGCTACTCCCAAATAATATGGCAATTTACTATAAATGTTTCCATTCAAAGCCCTAACCACTAGGCCATATCACTCCCTAACAAAAGGGCCAGTGGCGCCGTATTATCATCTGATACTAGTCCCAATCAAGTCCCATCTCACACTCTGCCTTTTTCGGTTGTCTGTTCTGTCACAATCAAATGCAATGCCACAGACCAGATGTCTTTCAATTTCACCCCCTTCCCGTTCTCTGCGCCCTAATGAATTAACAAATCAGGTTGTTGGGGGGCCAGCCTCAACAAAAATACCCTCTTCAGAGTGGAGGTGTAGGGATTTAGAAATATAGTAAAACAAATACAAAAATAATAAAATGCAGAAACATATAGGATCGTAGTGGGTGGGAATTTCTCAGTGAGTACTGAAAATTCGCCTGCGTTTAATTTTCCAACAGGTTAATAAACCCCTGACCCCAAAAGGTAGGAGTAAAACAAAAGACTGCAATAACACACAAATTGAAAGTCACAGGCTACATTTCGTGCTAGACTCACGCCCTAGACCAAACCACTCCCTGGGTGGGATCCCAAGTTCTTTCCATAAAGGGAACTGGATCTTAGTTGGAGCCTTAGACTATTGTTTTAGGTAGGAACAAATTACTTCCCTACGTCAGGAGCACAACGTCTAGCAACTAGCCACACCTGTTGACAACAGCCCCGAGAGAGCAGAACTCTCTGACAACTGGGTGGGAATCTCTCTTTGAGTCAATAACCTCGAATGAACAAGAAACAGGTCCCAAACTCTCTGACTTTTGGCCTCTTTGGGCCTCCACACCAGGTCACCTGTCCCCTGAACCAGGATCCCTGGAAAGAAAGTGTTTGCAAGGGCTGACTGACTAAAACCTCAGTGGCTGTGGAGAGGCTGGAACACTGCAGGTCCAGAACCTAAATTACAATTTATCATGGCCTATCCTTAGTCCATGAAACCATCCCTTGCTCTACTCTGTCAGACTTAACATTTCATAAACAGACTAAAATCTTGGCAACATAGTAACAAAACAAGAGTCCCCACCAATCAAAGGGCTGAGAGTGTTATCAAAGGCCATCTAAGGCCTACAGCTAACATTTCTCTGATTTGTTGTTATCGTGTACTTAGTATTTTCACCAATGCATTTTATGTCTTGAGTTATGGCTTTCTTTGTTCTACTGCCATAAAACCTCCTGAAACTGCTTTCACGTTAAAACATAATTTGGGGTGTTCTAAAAAACATTGAATTTGGGGTATTCTAAAGGTGTGTTTCTGGACCAGAGTAGCTCATAGTTGGCTTCAGAATAAACTTCTACCTTTTGAGGTGACATGTGCTTTCGTGTGACAGCTCCACCCCTGACAAACAGGAGCATTTGCTGAGCAAATGATTTTAATAAGAGCGAAGCTAAATGATAAGAGTTTGGGCCCTTTCGAAGTGCACAAGCAGGCTGTAATCCACGGACAAGGCATTCGGTCTCGGGATGTGAGAGAGGCTGAGGAGGAAGGAAGCAGATGCAGAGACCTGGACAGGGGGCGTCCTCCGACAACTCTCAGCACTGCAACCTCCCCCAGAGCATTGACCAAACATTTGCACCCATATTCTCAGAGGTCTCCTGTACACAGTGCTGCTACTTCATTTGCTTCTGTTGGGGTCTGAGAAAACTGTAGGTGACAGAAGGTACAAACCAAGCCATGTCCCTCGGGTCGTCCACAGACAGCCTGCTGACACAACACAACATGCTTGCGACAAACTTGCCACCGGCCCTCACCTTCCCGGTCCTCCCACTTTCCCTAAACCAAACGCGGTGGGAGGTTTAAGCGAGCACCAGCCATCCTGCACAAGTTGCCAGGTTCCACCCGAGCGCCGACCACCGCCTGCTCCGCCCCCCGTGCTCTTCCTCCCCATTGGCTGTTCCTGTCGCGCCCCGCCCACAGAGGCTCCGCCCCCGCTCCCTTCACCTTTCACCTCCTCACCTTCCGGAGCTCCCAGAAGTCTCAGTCCTCGCCCACCGGGGAGGGGGAACGGTACTCCGTCACGATTAGCAAGTATTGGTGGATGTGGTTGTCCATCACAGCAACGATGGTCACGGATTAGCTGAGAAGCAGCAGTAGGTGGGGAAGCTGGCGTAGTACTTCCGCGCATGCTCAGTGTGGGCGCAGTGACGCAGTCGCGGGGGCAAGCATGGCGGCTCGGTGCGTGAGGCTCGCGGGGCGCAGTCTCCCGGCGTTGGCGCTGTCTCTCAGGTGAGAGAGTGCCGCTCCTCCGTGTCAGCCCCACTCACTGCCTAGTTCTGGCTGCGGCCTTAGCAGCAGACTAGGGGTCCCCTCAGCCGGGTCCCGGGTGCCCTGGATCCTCGTCCTCACAGCCAGATCCCCCGTCCCTGGCTTCTCCGCGCGGGAGTCCCGGGATCTGCTGTGAGGCGCTGCATGAACTGGGCTCGAGAGCCGAGGAGCAGGGCAGCTGGGGCGTAAGCGTGGGGACACGGGCTCTGCAGCGATACGTCAGGTGGAAGGCTCTGCCACTTGCTTTTCTGACGACATACCGCTTGCTCACGGGCACGGGACACCACCCCTTCTGGGATTGCAAAAGCCAAGCCTAGAAGCCAGACTTGGCCAAGGTCAGGCAGCCAGGCAGATGCTCGCCTGCCCAGCGGCTGGCGTTGCTAAAACTGGTTGGTAACTGCAGTGTGCACTTCAGGGCCAACTCGGGCATGCTCCAGACCAGGATGTATCTTGTCTGTTATGCCCAAATCCGCGAAGTCCCCCAAAATCAACAAGGAGACCGAGTCCCGCATGTAAAAGCAAAGAGCCTTTATTTTATGCAAGTTTGCAAACTCGGTCTCTCTGCATGTCCAGCGTATTGGAATAAACGGAGAGCCCCGAGCTCAGTTAGAGTTGGGTTTTTATAGTAGTAAAGGTGGGGGTGAGGGGTTTCTGAGGTTCAGGACCCCTGATATTGGCTGACATTTGCCTAGGGGTGTCCTGGTGAGTGTGTGCTAGCAGGTGATGCGATCTACAACAGTTGGAAAGTTGGACATTTCCGTTGGATGGTTTGTTCGTGGTGCTCTGGTAATCTCAGTTTGTGTTTCTTCCTGCAATCAGGTATTGCGTCAGGGTAAACTACTGAGACTCAGGCCACCATTTAAACTTATCGATGGCTGAGTCCTACTCTGGCAGGTGATAATGGTTGGAAGTAAAGAACTTCCTTTAGATGCTCTATTTACCATGGCTGGCTCTTACACTGTCCACAGTTTATTTAGACAAATGCCTTTTTTTTTTTTTTTTTTTTTTTTGCCATCTTTACCTTAACCTGTGGCTTCGGGCTTTTGAGTTCCACCTCTAAAGTTAAGCAACTGTTTAGTATCTTTACCTTGTTCCTTGCTAGGGCTGAGCTATTGGCTAATGCAAAGCAACTTTCCCTGAATTTTGTGGAAAATGGGTAGAATGGGAGTTGGGTTTTTCGTCTGGTGAGGGGGTGCCTACACGATGAAAACAGGCTTACTGTGCCAAGAGCTGGGCGCAAAGCGGCCTCCAGGAATATCCCTGTAGAAGCGCTTCTCATCTGTGGTACTGCATTTGACGTTAACTGACAGGAAAGCAGCCTCCCACCCCCAACTTCCCCCAACCTGGTTTATGTCTGTCCCTGAAGTTGTGTTTTTGAAGAAAGGTGCTCTAGGAGGGAGGCCAGAGAGCTGTATGGCCCAAGGTTAACATGAGGTATCTTCTATCTCATTTACTTATTTGCTGGGGACAGGTACCACAGCAAATGTGTGGCAGTCAGAGGACAACTTGGAGAAATTAGTTCTCTCCTTCCAACATGTAGGTACTGGGGATAGAACTCATGTCATGACTGGCTTGGTGGCAAGTACCTTGACCCAGTGAGCTAGCTTGAAGTCATGATTTGACTAGGGTGGCTGGCCAGGGGGCTGCAGGGATCTGCCTGTCTCTGCCACCTCAAGACTAGGACTACAGGTGTGCCTCTATGCTTGACTTTCTTATGTGGGTTCTTGGGGTGCAAACTCAGGTCTTTGTGCTTGCACTGTAGGAATTTTACCTACTGAGCCACCTCCCTGTCTCCATAGCCATGTGTTTTGTGTGTTACAATTACCTTTGTTAGGTCTGAGGTAAGTCTTTCCTAGCAAATAGTTTGAAATTACACAGATCATTTCTTTTAAAACATTTACTTTGTTGGGGAGGAGGCTGCACATCATACAGTGCATGTGTAGAGATTGGGACAGTCTGTGGGGGTTGGTTCTCTCTACCATGTGCGTCCTCCAAACTAGAACTCTGGTGTCGGGCTTGGCAGCCAGTGCTCTTACCCACTGAGCCATCTCGGGCCCAGATTTCTAAAATCTTATGCCTGTCTTTAGGCTGCCTTCACTTCTTACGTGTGGGCTTTTCCGTAGGCCGTCTCCTCGCTTGTTGTGCACACTTACAAAACAGACGAACAGTGGCCAGAACCTGGAAGAGGACTTGGGTCATTGTGAGCCAAAGACAGAGCAGCCATCTGCAGACAAGACCCTCCTGGAAGAGAAGGCGAAGCTAGAAAAGCAGCTGAGGGAGACCATGGTAAGACCCTGGCTTAGGGTTTCTGTTGCTCTGAAGAGGCACCGTGACCATGGCAACTCTTATAAACTCTTATTATTGGGGTGGCTTGCTTACAGTTCAGAGGTTCAGTCCGTTATCATCGTAGTTGGAGATGGTGCTGGAGAAGTAGCTGAGAGCCCTACATCTTGCAGGCAGAGGAAATGGACTGTCTCACTGGCATGACTTGAGCATACATGAGACCTGCAAGTCCACTTCCACAGTGACACACTTCTTCCCCAGCACTCGGGAGGCAGAGGCAGGCGGATCTCTGTGAGTTTGGAGGCCAGCCTGGTCTATAAGAGTGAGTTCCAGGACAGGCTCCAAAGCTATGAGAAGCCCTGTCTCTCGGGGCCATTTTCTTTCAAACCACCACAGACCCTTGGTGTAAGCACTGCTGGATTGCTGCCTGCATGGTCCACATGACAGCTTCCAAGTTCACAGGTGACAGGGCACAGGCAAGGACATTTAATTATTGTGTACTGCCTTCTGGGGGCCCACGTGGCAAACAAACTGCCAAACCCTCTGTGGCTCTGCTTCTGACCTGGGAAGTTGTATTATGGTAAAAATTACACCTTTAATCCCAGCACGCGGGAGGCAAAAGCAGGTGGATCTTAGTCTGAGGCCAGCCTGATCCACAAAACAAGTTCTAGGACAGCCAGAGCTGTTATACAGAGAAACACTTTCCCCCACCTCACCTCCCCACCCCCCCAAAACAAAAAAATTCTACAGAGTCTTCCATTCAAATGAGGGATACTTGGTGTGATAAAGCTGGAACTGATGAAAGTAATCAGAAAAATATGTACAGGAGTGGAGTGTGGGAGTCAGTGATGGCAATTATCACTCCCATGTTGAAGAGGCAGCAGTCAAGTCCCTTAAGTGCACGGGTAATTGGTAGCATCACTTACATGGCTGGCACTGTGCTGAACTCTGTTAATCTTCAATCACGGTCCCTTCATAGATGAGGAAACTGAGATACAGAAAAACTAGTGGAATTTTCCAAGTTTTGTTTTTTTTTTTTTTTTTTAAATATTTATTTATTTATTCATTGTAGATACAATATTCTGTCTGTGTGTATGACTGCAGGCCAGAAGAGGGCATCAGACCTCATTACAGATGGTTGTGAGCCACCATGTGGTTGCCGGGAATTGAACTCAGGACCTTTGGAAGAGCAGGCAATGCTCTTAACCACTGAGCCATCTCTCCAGCCCCGAATTTTCCAAGTTTTGAAAGCTAGACCAGGACAAGCTGTCTCAGAGCCTTGCTCCATGACTGCTTGAAAACCGAGGGCAGGTATTATAGAGACCTGGAGTCCACCAGTGGATATTAGAGAATGTCAGAAATGTGCTGAGATCTGTCCTATCTCTGCCTCCACTAATTATTTGGCTGGGCGTGGCCTCTTTGAGATCTTCAGGTGATCTTCCTTCCTCTCCGAGGAGGCGGGAAACTGAGGTAGGCAACCCCTAGTGATATGCTTCGACACCTTCAAATTGGCGTATTTCACTACGGGATGACGAGGGTATGAGCACATGAGGAGGACCTGTTGGCTCTTTCCCACTGTGGCCTTGGGTAGTAGTCTTTCCTTGCCTCCTGGAGACACCAATACAAGTGTAAATTACTCTTTTTTTTTTTTTTTTGATTTTTCGAGACAGGGTTTCTCCATAACTTTTGGTTCCTGTCCTGGAACTAGCTCTTGTAGACCAGGCTGGCCTCGAACTCCCAGAGATCCGCCTGCCTCTGCCTCTGCTGGGATTAAAGGCGTGCGCCACCACCGCCCAGCTGTAAATTACTCTTAAACTGTCCTGATTTTGTCCTAAATCTCAGTTAATGACATTTTATTTATGTCCTGATTTAGAGTTTGTTATATAATCATTTTGAAATCAGGATGGCTTTCTCACATATCTGTAACATAATTAAATCTTTTTCTTTTAGGAAAAATACAAACGGGCTTTGGCAGATACTGAGAATTTTCGGCAGAGAAGCCAGAAGCTGGTAGAGGAGGCCAAGCTGTTTGGTAAGCAGACATTGTCGTTTTTGAGAGGGGAGAATGCAGGGATGCAGATGTGGGTAACATGGAGATGGTGGTGCAGCTCCTGCTGTCCTCACAGTACTCTCCTGTTGAGCTGGCCTTGCCTGCCGCCTGGTCAGCAGTCACCTTGTTTGGGGAGCCTCAGGGCACATTAAGCTAATTTCTCTCTCTACTGTGCTTTCTTCCTTTCCTCACTTTTAGTACCTATTACGTGCTCTTTCTCAGAAGTGCTGTGGTTCTATGGCATATCATTTGACCAGGCATCATGAACAGCCCTGTGTGAGGAGTCCGTGCAACTGATACTAAGTGGAGACCATCTTCTCTTCCTCCATGCAGGCATCCAGGGCTTCTGCAAGGACTTGTTGGAGGTTGCAGACATCCTGGAAAAGGCGACCCAGAGTGTTCCAAAGGAAGAGATCAGCAACAATAATCCTCACTTGAAGATCCTATATGAAGGGCTAGTCATGACTGAAGTCCAGATTCAGAAGGTGTTCACAAAACATGGCTTGCTCAGGCTCGACCCTATCGGGGTCAAGTTCGACCCTTATGAACACGAGGCTTCGTTCCATGCCCCCGTGGAGGGGAAAGAGCCAGGCACTGTGTCAGAAGTTAGAAAGGTGGGTTATAAGCTGCATGGGCGTATCCTCAGGCCAGCTTTGGTGGGGGTAGTGAAGGAAGCTTAGCTGCCTTCCTCAGGGCTCTGGACTTTGTAAGTCACTTGCTAGAACTTGAAAGGCAGAGGCAGGCTTGTAATTTCTCATCTGTGAACACATCTGACCCTTGTCCAGCCTTTTGGAAATTTTAAGTAAGCTAAGCAGAACACAAAGCTGCTTGCATACTATCAGGGACTCTGCGAGCCTGATCACTGAGTTTAGCATCACCTACTTCAGAAGAGGGCCTCGGGAGTAGTAACACTGTATCTGTTCCACCTGGTGATTGTTAAGTACTTTACACAAATAAAAGGTCTTTGGCTATATCTGTGCTGCACAGTCTATCTCTGGGTGCCAAGGCACTGGTATCACTCAGCATGGTGGGGTTCCTTCAAAGAGCAGGGCCAGAGAGGGTTACCAGCAAAGCTAAGACCTTCAAGAGCATGAATTCCTTCATTGGTAGGATTTGGCTGCTGTAAATGGCAGCCTTTGAACTGGGAAATGAACACCTGAACTTGAACATACTTAGTTTTTTCTCTGCCTACAATTTTCTCAATATTTAAATCTATAGCTAAGTAATGCTAAAGAAATCATACGCTATCAAGACATCATTTTGACTGTGAGGCTGCATGACTGGTGTGCTTCAGACATTTCCACTTTTCAGGTTGTGGTCAAGAGCACTAAAAGTCTCATCTTTTTGTCCTCCTAGTTTTCTAGTATTGAATTTTATCATCTAGTGGAGATCTGGTGAGCTCCTGAGGAGAAAGCCTGGCTCGCTCAGTTCACATTTAAGCTTGGAGCTGCATATGCCTGGGTTGTACATCTTGGCCTTACATATAGTTATAATATAGATCGTAGGAGAAAACCAAGGAGCCAAAGCCATGTGGCAGAAGCTGACTTCAGGCTCCCACCAGCCAAAAGGCCTGTTTCCCATTTCAAGAGAGGGCTCAGGAAAAAAGCTAAGAAATGGTGATGTAAGTGAATCTGTGCCAGAGGAAGTAAGGCATTGATTACACCCGTGTGCAGAAGCCAGGGCACTGCAGTAAATGCAGAGGTGAGGGGATAGTCTTTTGCCATTGAATTTAAAAGACAATGCCAGAATTTAAGGTTCTGTCGTCACACATTCTGCTTTAAACAGCCTTGAACTACTTAGACAAAAGCCAGACTAAAGGCAGCCTGACACAGGAGAGGCAATGTGCCTTTATGCTGCGTAGCTGTACATCCACCATCAGGCTTACTGTGGATGGGTGGTCAGCCCTTTCCAGCTAAAGCTGCTGAGCATTACAGAGCTCAGCCTACAAGGTCTAGATCAACCTGGTTCACAGGTTCCATGTTAAGACTCAAGAAAAGCTATCAAAGGCCAGCCAGTAAAAGCACCTGCTGCCAATCCTGACAAAGTTCAATCTCTGGAATTGAAAAATTCCCAAAGTTGTCCTCTAACCCCCCCCCCCCCCGCCCCACCTGCGCTTAAACACAAGAACCCAAGTTTTAATAGTTGAACATGGATAGCATTTTTTCTGTCTCTAAGTACACTGTATGTGCATGGCATCCTGGAGCATGCATAGATTATGTGTAGACAGTGCCTCCTGTCATATTAGCCACTTTTGGTACCCTGGAAGAGAGGAGGGTCCTGGAACCAATCAGGAATGAGTAGCCTAAATGTGGCAGATGTTTGCAAGCTCATCATCAGCACTAATGGGAGATGCACAGATGTGCACACATTTCTCATGGAATTCGAGTCTTGCTCAGACACATTCCAGGTACATTTGTGAGTGTGGCTAACCAGAATGTTAGAGGCAGCTGGAAATGATCTTTGGCCTGGCTGGTACTCTTCAGTTCAGACTCAACTGTGGGTGTATTGCTGTCTGGCCCATGGGGGCTTGTGCTTGGTTGACAGCAGCTTTCCACCTCGGGCAGGAAACTAGCAAAGTGCTGGAGGATCAAGAAGCAAACAGACACGACTTTGTTCTCAACAATTTAATGTAAAAGAATAATAAAAATGGTAGGGTTTTAATTCTTAATACATTCTTGGAATGTTGGCCTCCCAGAGAGCATTATTTCAAACAGCTGAAGAATTATCTAACTTTTCTGACTCAAAGACAGTTTGTTTAAATTTGAAAAAACTTGGTTCCATGGGGTTGTGGTAGCTAATTTATCGTGAGAATTAAATATAAACATGTCCATATCTGTCTGAGCTAACAAAGTAATGTGACAGAAACAGCTGGGGCAGACAGGAGAGCAAACAATCCTAATACTACTTTTCCTTTGTAACAATATTAATACTTGAACATAAATTAATTATACATTCATCATGGTGTTTTAAAACAGTCACGCCCAAATAAATTCATATCATCAAAAGATGTACACACACTATACGCCTGCTTAAGCACAGCTTTTTGTCCGACAGCTCTTGGCCACATGTTGACAGGATCCTCTGCTTCTCAAGCTAATGTAGGTCTAGCTGTCATTTTGTAGAAGACACACTGAAACTTCAAACCTCACCAAGCTGGGACTCTTGGTGTTGGAGATACCAGGACAAAACCAGTGGTTCTCAAACTTAAGCTTGCATCCCAGCCACCTGGAGGGTTTGAAAACACCCTGCTAGTTAGTCCCTGTTAATGAAGCCCCCAAATCATCTAAATCTCAAGAGAGTTAGATGGGGTATGATTCTGTATTTCTGACAAGTGCCCAGGAACCCCACTTGGAGAACAACTAGGCACTGAGCACCATCCCGTTGCTGTTCAGTGACACCAGCTACTGTCCACTATTCACCTGCAGGGGACAGTGTGGAGCTGGTCCTTTGACACCACTGCTCAGCATCTTGTGGTGTCAAAAGAAATCTGGGCCTGGCTCACAGGGTACTTCCCTGCTAGCCTACAATGCACTTTACAACTAAAGCCATATACAGTATATTTGAAATGTTTTATTTAATGCTGAAAACCTTACCCTAGGGGACAGAGGATGTAAAATGAAAAGGCACGTCATCAAGTCGTCCTTGGAAATGAGTTGTTTTTCTTCAAAATAACTTTACTTTCACTTCCGAGCCCAAACACTCTATGAGGTAAACAGGCTCTTGTACCTCAGGGACAGGGGGCAGGGGCTGTGGTCAACTCCAGGACTCTTAAAGCAGGGTCTGGGCGTGAGAACCCTGAGCAGCTGGAAGACAAATGCCTTCCTCAAGTTAAGAAGGAAGGTACCATATGAATCCTTGAAGGAGGCCCCCAGAAACAAGCTTTTCAGTCAATATGGGAAGGAGCCATTTCTGAGTTTGCTTCAAGAGCACAAACAAGCAGTGCAAAGGCTCCAAGGCACAGGCAGGATGCTCTGCACTCCCCAGGGCCCCTGCCAGCTGGTCCCCTGGCTCTACCCAGCGGGGGGGGGGGGGGGGGGACCAGGCCATACCCTAGCATGTCCTGTATTTAGTGAAGGGGACTCTGCAGTGGTGTTGGAAGTCCTGAGCAGCTACTGCCCCAACTCAGCACTGCACACTCAGCCTTAAACTCAGAGGGTCTTCCAAGTCAGGTGTACTATAGGGGTTCAGAGCAGCAAAGGGCAGCCCCCACCTGATCATGTGGCCCTCCCATTAACTGCTTTCCCAACCACAGGGACAAGAATGTGCTGAGAGCTTGCCCAGGCAGCCCAGGCTGGGCTGAGCTAAGATGAAGCAAGCACTGTCAGGTAAGTGGAAGCTCACGTGGTCACTGTGTGCAAATGAGGGGCTCATCTTAAGTGGCTCAGTGGGGAGCGGGCCTGGTGGTAATCTCTGGCCTCCACAGCAGAGGGTTCTGTGCACAGCCTGCCTCCCGGTAAAGTGCGGTGTGCCGGGGCTGTGCTTGGGGTACCGGCTGGGGGGCAGCAGTGGGCTCAGTCAGTGAAGGGGTGCCAACAACAGCCCACCTGAGTAAAGCTTGTGTCACCAGGAAAACGCTGATGGCAAGAACACACAGCTTGGCTCCCACAGCATAACAGCTTCTAAACCCAAAGGGGGGAAGGCTCATAAAATAAATGGAACTAGTCCAAGGTGGGGACAGTCTTCAGAGGGACACAAAGGCAAGTCGTCTTCTGAAAGGATTACCTTAGGACTAAGAAAGACACACGTTTTTCTCCCCACGAGTCAATTTAAGACTGCTACTATTGCTTCTTCCAGAGGGTCATGAAAAATTTAAGCCTTGAAAAAAGAATTCAATTTGTTTAAAAGAGCAACAATGTTGCAGGGGGGGGAGACCCCCAGGTCATTTGGCTCACAAGCTGTTTTAGCATCATCTGGCCTCAGGAAGCATCCCTGGATATCCACCCACTTTCTGTGAGGAAATTTAAAATCCTTTTCTTTAGGACCTTGTCCAGATAACTGGGAAGGCGACTTTTAGAGGGGATCCCTTGTCGCTTCTGGAGGTGATCTTTAATTATAATAGTCTTCACAGTCACGTAGCGTGCAGGACTCAAGTTCAAAGAGCTACAGAGAACCTTCTCCCGATCTGACAGCAGCTCAAACCCAGGAAGGTTCTCAATGGCTGCAAACTCACCGTCTTTGCCATCTTCCTTCCCCCTTTTGGAGCTGGCCAGGTTTTTGTTCTCCTTCCTCCTCTCCCGTTTGTGTCTGGCAGCCTCATACTCAGCTGACTCTTCCATCTTTGTAATGCCATTTCGCCGGTACCCGCTGCAGCTCTCTGATCTTGGCGCGAAGCATCTTCTCCTTGTGCATGTTTTCAAATAAATCGTCGAATTCTTTGCAGGACATGAACTGGTAGAGTGGCCGCAGTTTCAGCCGCAGCTCCTTCTCCTCCTTGGTGATCTTTCGTTTTAGTGTCTTCTCCTTCTCCTTCTTGTCCTTGCCCAGGAAGGCTGGCACCAGGTTATAGTCACGGGCAATGTTCTTCCGGCGCTGCCTCTCCTTCAGCTTCCGCACATACATGTCTACATGGGCACGCTTGAGCTCGATCTCCACATCATCATCATCATAGTTCACAGAGAGCCCACTGATGAGCGTCTCAGCATCCTGGTCGTACTCGATCTCATAGTCATCACGCAGTGGCATGTAGCCCAGCTGCTGCTGCTCAGCTACAGAGATGTCCAGTGGGGGCAAAGGAGTGGTGAGGCTAGGTGAGAGAGGGCCCCCGCTGGGGCAGGTATGATCTGTCACCCTGTTGGGGATGGTGTCAGGGATGCAGGCTTTGCCCAAGTTCCCATGGATGTACATGCTGACATAGTGCTCCATCACTTCCTGGGGAGTCCTTGAAGCACCAACATGCGCAGCCATGTCTTCCTATAATGACAAAAGCCAAAACTTTTTCACAGTTTTACTTGGGCTACTTCCTATCAGTGTTGTTATCTCTCTCTCTCTCTCTCTCTCTCTCTCTCTCTCTCTCTCACACACACACACACACACACATACACACACACACACAATCCCCCCAAATATGTTCAAATATGCATTCCAACCAAATTGGCACTGGTGGCACTTACAGAGATGTATCCAAGAGGAAAGATCCAGAGCCACCGACTTGTTCAAGGCTATGTGGGAACTTGTGACAAAGCTGGGATGAAAACTCCTAAAAGTCATTCTTCATTCCCTGGCTTCTTAAAAAGAAACTCAGCCATGTGCTATTGTCCCTTTTACCCATTGCAAACCCTGAAGAACACCTGAAGACAGTCTGGCATCACAGGGCACACTTTTCACTCAGACTAGACAGCAGACTCACCAAGTTGTCCACAGGGCAAAAAGGGTCAGGACTCTTTTCACATTGTCGCAGCCTTGGGTTCTGGAAGCTAAGCTTGTTCCTCTCTTAGTGGCTATGGATGATAGGCACACAGAGGCTAACTGCAGTGCTACCACTGCTGAAAACACTCTCCACGCCTGCAAGAGAGGAAACTAAATGGCTCCCTCAATCTTTTCCTTTTGCCAAGAGGCCTCTTCCTTAAAGTCAACCACTAAAGCCACTTCAGAAAGTAATTGCTCAAAATGCACACTCATTTCCCGGCTGCTGTTCTCAACAACTAGTCCCAGAACCAGCAGCACCTCTTTGAGCTGCAGGTTATACACAGTGCTGTGAGGAGCAAGTTGCTTTGGACTCCAAATAGTCATGCCTAATCCAGTCTCTGTGCCCTGTTGGCCAGTTGGAGCTGATGGCTATCCTGATTATAAGCTAGGTGCTGTGGGAGGTAAAGAGGCCCAACTCAGCTGAGCGGCCCTCCATCTGGACCTTTTCTGGGACATACACCTAGAGCAGGACCCTTCCCACTAGCTTGAGACACTGTAGGTTAAACTTAACAAAGCAGAATGAAGAAGGCAGGTCTGAGACAAGACACAGGTGCAGCTTCACTTGAGACTTATAAGGAGAAAAGTGAAGATTACAGCAAGAGATATACTCTGGTCTCCTGGAGGAATTATATGACTCCAACTTTTTATTTATTTGGTTGGTTGGTTTTTAGAGACAGGGTTTCTCTGTATATATTTGGAGCCTGTCCTGGAACTCGCTCTGTAGACCAGGCTGGCCTTCAACTCACAGAGATCGGTCCTGCCTCAGCCTCCCAAATGCTGGGATTAAAAGCGTGCACCACTACCACCTGGCATAACTCCAACTTTAAATGTCACTATTAGCTTCACCCCTACTTGTTTCTCTCAGGAAGCATTCTAAAAAGTCAAATGACTATGCCTGGCTCCTGCTGCTCTTTGCAGAGCCTCTGATCCTGTCTAGCAAAGAAACAACCACACTCAGGCCTGACAGGTTTCCTTAGAGATGGTCCTCCAGGCCTTGGTGAGAAGGTCCAGGAATGGCCTCTCAGGCATCTCACCTGCAAAGATGTGCACACACATGTGCTTGTGCTGCAGAGGCCAGAGGATGACATCAGGTCTATTCCTTAATCACTCTCCACTTTCTCTGGTCTCTTATGGAACCTAGAAGTCACTCATTCGGTTCAATTAACTGACCACTGAGCCCAAGAGTCTGAGCTCCTTAGCTGAGGTTCCACTCACAGGGTGGTGGGAAGGTAGACTCATTGGGAGGCACAAGCACAGCACCTAGGGCCAGGCAGTCTGTGATCTACATCATCAGTCCTGCTACTCGCTACTCAGAACAATCAGGTTCACTGGAAGCTCGCTCTCTCTCTGTCTCTGTGTGTGTTCTAAGCCCCCATTCTTCCAAGACTTTCCTTCTGGCTCCACCTCCTGTTCCCTTCACTCTTGCTGCCTCCTCTTAGGGATTTTGTTGGAGTGCAGTTAAATTAACAGGCAAAAGTACCTACATATACATCGTCTCACTGAGACCTCACAGCTGCACCCAGGAGAGCAGTGCTCTCACTACCTACAATTCAAGGTCAGTAAGCCTTTGGGTGAACTACCATAGGGCACATGGCCAGTTGACACTGTGCAGCTCAAATTCAGCAGTCTGGCTAGGAACACTGCCTGTCACCAAATGCTAATCACCCTGGGCCTCCCACGCTTGTCAATGCAGCATGTGCTGAGGAGTCTGCCTCATGCGACTGCTGGCATTATGAGCACGCGGGGCAAGGCTGGACTACCAGCCACTGCTTCTTGCCACTTCAGTCAGCTCTCAAAGAAGCTCCACAGGATGGCAGCTCCTGACTCAGACTGGTGGAAGGGTGCTACACACAAAGCTTCTGATCTCCCAGCACCTTGCCTGGGGCAGGCAACTTTGACTCGGGAGGGCCTCACAATTTCCTTCCTGTCCTTCCTCTTCAGTAGACAACCCGGCCACAACCCAGCTGACACTTAACTCCATTGTTGTTTTTATTCTCCCAGCAACTGAACTGTGAGGAACAAGGCAGGCTGAGGTTGGCCATGACCAGGGGCTGGACTTTGTAGTAGAAGAATGTGTGCCCTGGCCCACCCTTCAAATGAAGGAGTTTCTAAAGAGGCAGAAACCAAAAGCACCCCCTTTCCTGGGGAGGTGCGGTAAGGGGCTGCCAGGATGAAAGAGGAAACATAGTCCACCTAAAAGCATTCTGAAGCCACCCAGGGGGAGGGCAGGTACAAAGCACTGATCCCAGCATCCTGTGAAGTACTTCTAGGCAGTTCTACTTCATTCTCCTCACCACCAGATGGTTGGACAAAGCTGCTGTCAGCCTCATAAGCCCGCCATGAGCTCACATGGCTAAGTCATTGGTGCACCTGCTACTCTATCATCGCCCTGTGAACCCTCAAATCAGACCCTCCCAGAATCTTGAGAGGGGCAGCAGGATAATGTGGCCAGGAAAAGGCAGGCCAGGCCACCAGCAGCTTCCTACACTGGCAGGCTAGCTCAGCCTGTTATACAAAGGGACATCTTGATAGGACTTGGGGACATAGCTGGCCCTTGAGATGGTCATCTCACTACTATTCTGGGATATTAGACAACCCTAAGACCTCATTTCCTTGGGCACTGTTCCTGGTCTCTTCTGTGTTTAGTGCACTCCCCAGGTTGTTCTGATTCAGTAACATTTGGGAGCCAGTGTCTACACAATCCTACCCAGGGTCTTTCCTCCTTTAGTCTGTCCTTATCATCTCTACCAAACCTTCTATCAGACGCACAGGCTGGTGACACATTTCTTCTACTAACCCCTACAGCCCTCTGCCCTGATGTAATGGTTTGAAAGAAATAACCCCCACAGGGAATGGCACTAGTAGGTGGTGTGGTTTTGTTGGAATAGGTATGGCCTTGTTGGAGGAAGTGTGTCTCTGTGGAGGTGGGCTTTGAGGTCTCATATATGCTTAAGTCACACCCAGTGGTTCAGTCCACTCCCTGTTACCTTTTGATCAAGATGTAACCAGCACCATGTCTGCCTGCACACCTCCATTCCTGCCATGACGATACTGAACTAAACCTCTGAAAATATAAGTCACCCCAATTAAATGTTTTTTGTTTTATGCTTTTTTTTTTTTAATAAGAGTAGCCATGGTCATGGTGTCTTTTCACAGCAACAGAACCCCTAACTAAGCAAGCCACCTGGTGAAAAGGCAGATGGCCCTATAGCCTTTTTAGGTCCCTGAGATCTTATAGATGACAAGTCAGTGTCTGGCCAGTACCTATCACCAGCAGGTCTGTGCTAGGCTGTCATTGTCCCAGTGAGACATGAACCACAAAGACCTGGGCCCAGACTCTAGCTGGGCTCATCCTTCAGTACATTTGCTTTTCATCAGTAAGTGGGGAGCATCAGAATTTGGGGAACTGTAAGAGTGAGGGAACAATGCAACATGTCTGCCTTGAGACCTGGAACTAGGAAATAGGCATCAACCTTAACACCCCCATCACAGCCCTGTCTGGTATCTAGCACAAGGAGTGGGAAACAGCTTTTAATACTCCAACCACACACTGGCTGGGGCTTAAGGCTTTTCCAATAATGACTATAGTCAAGCTTGCATGTGACACCCCACAGGATGAGTCCTCATCTTCAGCCTTCCACTTGGGGCAAGCCAGCTTCTGCCTAGCTCACAAACACAACCAACTCCTAGAACACAAAATACCTCCTTCCTCTATGCTACCTTCCCACCCATGCAGTCTTTTCTAGACATGGAGTCTACTCACCCACGTTGCAAGGTCACAGCTGTCCTAGCAGTGTCCCTCCACATGGGCTAGCACGTAGCAGATTGTTGAGCACATGCCAGCGAACAGAGGAATGAACAAACGATGCAGCAATCCACACACTGGGCATGTCAACTGTCATCTAAAGAGGGAAGAAGTACTACCCAGGCTGTTCCACCTGTCCCCAGGCACGAGAATTTCTCCACTGGTTCCTCTTACTACATCCAAAACTACATAAGCTGGCCAAGCCCCACTTCCCTCTACTGGATGTCCCTGGAGAGGAGCTGGTCCTCTCAAACTGTCTCCTCTCTGACAGTTTAGTGTCTTTATAGCCAGGTAACAAAACTGGCGATTCATCTACCAAAGGCTCTAATCACCCTGAACCTCTGCATGTCTACATGTCTGTGCTCACAAGTTCCAGAGGTCCTGCATCATCCAACCAGCAGAGTCCACCACAGCACAGCTGTCTGGAGGTTCTGAGCACCCTGGCAGGCCTGACCTATGTGTGTTGTTGAGGGCTACCCATCTCTTTCCTCACTCTCCCTACTATGGTATCCTCCCTTCTGTGACGTTTCTGTGGTACAGATCCCAACTAGACCCTGTGTAAGCTTTCTGGTAGTACCACACTGCCAACTGCACCAGTAAGCTTCTGGTCTCCAACCACAGTACTTAATGCTCTTAGTGCTGCAGTGGAGGCCCAGGCTATAATCACACCTAGCCATCATGTGCAAAGCTATAAAGTTCGTGGCAAGTGGCTTAGATTCTCACAGTTGCTGTCTTTCAATTGCAAAGTAGAACATAAATTCACCCCACAGTGTTGCTTGTGCAAGTCACATGACTTGTGTACATAAAGGGTACTGCACAGAGCTGGCACAGGCTCTACACAGGTCCATACTGGGACATACTTCTGTGTAATAGCATACAAGCTCAAAAAAAGAACCGCATATCCAAGCTGTGGTGCCTCTAGTGAAGAAAACAAGGCTCAGAGGAGTAAGGCAACTGGCCTAAGAGAGCACGGGGAGCGGGGTCACAGAGCCTCCCTATCCTGTGTGACGATCAGTGTTGCATCTCTCAGACTGGCAGCCAAGCCCCAAGACTCTTCCCTTTGGGCTTCACTTCTTCCAAAGCTGAGCCTGGGCCTCATGAGAACCGGCATCTCAAGCTTCTCTGGCCTTAAAGCCTGAAAACGCTGCTTCAGAAGAGGCCTTCCCCACCCAGCGTTCATTCATCCACATTTTACATGCTTTACTTCCTGGGTGCTGTCTGTTTCTGAGACTGCTGCATGAATGGGGCACAAACACTAGTTGAAGTATGGACTCTACAGTCCAAGATTTCTTTTCTTTAACAGAATAAACTGTGATATAGAACAAAAACCATCACATCAAAGTTGGACAAGGCAAACAATAAAGCAAAAGAGCCCCAAGGAAAGTCACATGAATCAGTGACCCACTAATTCACACACCCATAAAAACGCTAACCTGAAAGCTCTAATATATACACAGAGGACCTGGTGCAGATCCATGTTGGCCCTGTGTTGTTGCTTCCGTCTCCGCAAGTTCACAGGAGCTTTTGCTTACTTGATTTGGAGGGCCCTGTTCTCCTTCCCCTCCAGCTCTTACACTCTTTCTGCCCCCTCTTCCAGAGTTCCCTGAGAATAGCCCAAGTTTCAAGAGATGAAGCGAGCTCAGTGCTGGGCTCCCCGGAACTAGTACTTTCACTCTTTTCAGTGGCTGCTGTGAAGATAAGTGCTAGAGGGACGACACGAGGGAGGAAAGTCTCTCTGCAGCGGTGACATGTAAGGACAAAGATCAGTCGGGAGTCTTGACTAGAAAGCACTTCAGGCAGAAAAGAGGAAAACTGGTCATGGGTAGAAGCGTGAGAACCATAGACACAGGCAACCATAGGCGTTGTCAGGCCTTGCAGTGTACTCTAAGTAGAGCTGGAAGTTAGTTGCCGAGGGCCAAAGAGACGCAGTTTATGTTTTAAAAGTCCTGTGTTGGTGAGAGCAGGACTATAGAACAAAAGGAGAAAGCGGGTAAGCCATGAGAAGTGGTCACAGCAAGAGGTAAATGCCAAAGCGGTTCAGGTCACAATTGGCAGCTACAGCCTGCACAGTTTTTAAACAGGTGACAGCTGACCAACTGGAGGTGGATGAAGACTTTAAGTTGGCTCTGAAGCTGAGGACAAAGTGAGGCTAGGTCACCAAGGGCAATCAGGTAGAGAGGGATGGATGCCATCAGGTAAGAGACAAGCTCCAGGAACAGAGCAAACGAAAGCAACATTTTCAGCTCTGAGGCTCTTCTTCAGGGTGCTTGATAAGTACAAAGCAAATGCTCACTATACAACAAACTCCACTTCTAGACAAAGTAACCAGATCTTTTCTGGAGAGCAGGAGTCATGGGATTGCCCATAGGGAAAGCATCTGGAGAGCAGAATCTTAGGTGGGGGAAGTGGGTCCAGAAGGTCACTCACTGTGTGATAACCTGGAAGAGGAGGGCAGTATGGCTGGAGTAGGGAAGCTCAGAGAAGCAGGACCCTACCATACTGGGGAAGAGCCTGGACAAGGCAGGGTCAGGCTTAGCTCCCTGCTTCTCTGAAAGCTTGAAGATGCTACATGTGCTGGGTGGTAATGGTGACAATGCAGACAGAGCTCTTCCCTAATACAGGTGAAGAAAAGAAGGAGATTAACAACCAGGAGCCCAGTGCACTATCTGGCTGGCACACCAACGCCCTTTGCCACCAGTAAGTCACCTCTCCAGAAACTTGACCACTAGTAAGCGGACCCCTGGCTCCATGCCTCCTCAAGAAGACACCTTTGTTCATTCTTTAGTGACCACCCATCACACCATGTCCTGGGTGCTGTGGAGAGCAAGAATTAAACAAAACACTGGTACCCACAGAGAACCCTAGCACTGGGCACATGCTGACACCCACAGAAAGCACACGAAGCCCTGAATGCAGACTAAGTGCATGCTGGATGGGCAGCCCAGGCTTCTGACCTTCCTCATCACTGTGCCCAGGAGAACCCAACCCTACCAGGGATCTCAGTAGGCACTGTGGGGTCTAGCTTGCTGCCATCTGGCTCGAGAAGCTTGGCAAGGCACAAGGCCTGCCCTCCGCCTGTGTTCAATGCACACCTTCTGAGGACGAGTGTGAAGGGCAGACAGCTCCGTGTCAGGGCCACAGGTCAAGGCCCTGCTCTACCAGCTGTGTGGCCGCAGGCACCCAACATTCTCCGGGCAATCCCGCCCGGCCACCTGAGGCCCTTCCGCAGGGTGCACCCAGCCAGCCATACATGCCCTCCTAGCCAGGGCCCGCCGCTCACCCAGTTGCCGAAGCCGAACTGCTCGATGGCGTCCAACAGCAGCTGCTCCTCGCGGCTGGTCCAGCCGCCCTCCGCCTCAGGCCCCCAGAGAGTGAATCGTCCGCCGTCCACAAGCTGGTAGCCGTGGTAGCGGCGGTGGTGGCCGATCTCCGCTCCAGCCGAGAAGCACTCGGGGCACAGCTCGATGTCCTGGCACTCGGTGCAGCGGAAGCGCAGCGGGCTCACCTCGGCCAGGCAGTACACGCAGTACTTCTTGCCCAGCTCCGCCATCTTCCCCCGCTCGCCCGCCGCCCGGCCCGCAGCCGCCGCGCCTCCGGCCGTCAGCGCCCCGCCGCCTGCCGGGCCCACCGCGCCCGCCGCGTCCGCGCTGCTGCCGGCCGCTGCCACGGCCGCCCCCGCCCAGGTGCCGCCGGAGCCCGCCAGGCGGACCGCGTCCCGCCTCAGCACGCAGGCGCCCTCCGGCCCGGCCCGGCCGCCGCCGCCGACGCCGCTGTCTCCCCGCCGCATCGCGCAGGCGCCCCGCGCGCGCCCCCTCGCGGGCAGCCGAACCTCCGCTCTGCGCCTGCGTGTTGCCGCCTCCCTCCGCCTTATGGACTCGCTCAGCCGCAAGGCCCCGCCCCAAGCCTGACAGCCGGCGAGGCGCAGAACGGAAGCCGGTCGTGTGCGCCACACCTCTCCGAGAGCCAGCGACCAATCAGCGCCAAGTTTCACCTGTTCGTGGCCCTTCATTGGTTTAATATTGCTGGGAGGCGGCGAGAAAGGGAAAGCGGGCGACCAATCGCGGGGCTCACCGCGCGCGCCCTGGTTGCCCCGGGAAACCTAACAGCAGCAGCGGTCCTCAGACCCGAGACAGTGGGTCCAGCATGGACAGCCACGACGGGGACACCGAGGGCGATGGTGGAGCCGAGCAAGACCTGACCAGGCAGCCATCCGAGATCAAGGTCAGCTCCGAACCTCAGATCACGGCTGACCCTCCGGAGCCGGGACCGGAGCCAGGGCCGGAGTCGGGGCCGGAGCCGGAGCCGGAGCCGGGACCGGGACCGGAGCCGGAGACCCAGCCGGAGCCGGGACCGGGACCGGAGCCGGAGATCCAGCCGATTGCGGACGGCCCCAAAGCAGAGGCTTCGGAGGGGAGCGATGATGCGCGTGTCGAAGTCCTGGAAAGTCTGGAGGCCGCTGAGGCTACAGGCGAGGCAGCAGAGCCCGCGAGCGAGGCCGTGTCCCAAGAGCCAGAGAGTCTGCCAGAGCCCCATCCTGAGACTGAGCGGAAATCCAAGGAGATGGACGAGGACGAAGACGAAGAAGACGACGAAGATGAGGAGAGCGAGGACGAGGAACCCAGCCGGCCAGAGAAGCAGAAGGACAAGGTGAAGAAGGTGAAGAGCAAGGAGTCGCGGTTCCGGCCCTCACTGCCGCTGACCACGATCGTCGAAGAAGCGGCTGCTCCAGCCCCACGGGCAGAGAAAGAGAAATCGAAGGAGTCTGAGCAGAAGCGAGGTAGCGAGGATTTCGAGGCGATAGGTCGAGAACGACGCAAGAAAAGCAAAGAAGAGCATCTTTTCCCTGGAGAAGAGGAGGAAGAAGAGGAAGAGGAAGATAAGGATAGGGACTACGACGACTTCGAGTGGTCTGCGGATGTTCGGAAGCTGCAAGAGCAGCAGCTGCGTGGGGAGCTAGTGGACCAGTATCACGCCCTGCTGGTGGAGCGGAACCGATACCAGCGCTACAATGTGTACCTACAGCAGAAGATCTCCGATACGCTACGCAAGAAGGGCCTGGAAACAGCTGAACCTGCGGACAAGAGTGCGGAACCAGATTCTCCGGAGAAAGAGCAAGCATACTTGCGCTATCTGGCCATGCTGGAGGAACTGAAGAAACAAGAGGCTGACGACCTAGAGTGGTACCGCGAGGAGGTGCGTGAGCTGAAGCACCAGTGCCAGGAGAAGCAGGCCAGGGTGGAGAAAGAGTGGCGGCGCTTCCAGACCCTCAAGAAGCAGGTGGTGATGCAGGTCATGGGCAGCTGCCGCATGCGCGGTGGGCGCCAGGCGGCTCTGAGAGAGGTGGAACAGATTCAGGCGCTGGAGGATAAAAAGGAGAAGGAGATGAGCGCCTTACGCCTCGAGAACGTGCAGCTGAAGCAGAGCCTGGTACACTTTGAAACCAGGATGAAAGCCCAGGAGGACTTGGCTGAGGGACTGCTCCTCATCGACTTTGAACAGCTCAAAATTGAGAACCAGACCTTCAACGAGAAAGTCGAGGAACGAAACGACGAACTTCTAAAACTGCGCACTAAGGTGACCAGCAACGTGCAGATAATAACCCACGTGAAGGAAAAGCTGTCTTTCATAGACATGGAGAACTCCTGCAAAAAGGCACAACTTTTGGAAATCGAGGCCCAGGTGGCCCTAGGAAGAGACCTATTGACAAAGACAAAGCAAGCCCGAGACATCCTGCGAACTGACAACGTCAAACTGAATCAGAAATGTGGGCTTCTGGGTAAGGAATCACTCCTCCGAGACTTAGAAGAAAAAGTGGATAGGACAAAATTTCTCAACAAGCGTCTGGAATCCCTGAAGCGCCATCATGCGGGGCTCACCTTGTCCTGCAAAGGGGTGAAGCAAAAGATCAGGGAAGCCAAAGCATTCCTCCCCTCTTGACAGGACAGTTGGCAAAACCTCCAAAACTCTAAAAACTTTGTCCCCGACTCTCTTCTGCCTTCCCATAGTCATTCTAAGTGACTTGGGATGCAACTTTATTTTTGTCATTGCCAGCTTCCAAATTCCTGCTGAACACATTGGGTTAAGTAAAATATATCTACAGAGAGAAAGCGGGGTGATTAAACCGACTAATGAAGAAAAGCCTTTCTGGCCAAGCAGTCCCATCGTCTAGAGGGGTGTTAAAACTGTTCCTTGTCCACATGTAAGAATGGTCTAAAGGTTCAACCAGTGGCCAAGGTACAGAAAACCCCTGTGCACTGGTCTGATCACTATCATCTTGAATTAGGTCACAAATTCCCTTCATCTCTCCGGGTGGGTATGTGGGCATGCTCTTGCTCTTCACCTTGATTTTTCTGAGACAGGGTCTCTTACTCAACCAGAAGCTTGCACTTTCAGTTAGACTGCCTGGCTAGCACGATGATCCTGGGATCTGCCCGTCTCTCTTCCCCAGCACTGGGGTTACAGGCATGCAAGGCCAAGTCTGGCATTTTTATGTGGGTGTTGGGGATTTGAATTCAGATCCTTGTGCTTTCAAACAAGTACACCTTCTGAGCCATAACCTGTCATCAACAACCTGACTGTTGTCATTACATAACCCTCTTCCTTTAAATGACACAATTTTGTTTGCTAAAGTTTATTGGCTTTGAAGTCAATAAAATGTAAAATCCTTTTTATGACTTCCATGGCTTGAACACACTTGACATGAAACCATTCAAATGCATTACTGACGATAGTTCAAGAACTGATTTCTTACACACACACACACACACACACACACACACACACACACACAGTTATTATAGTTTTGGTTTTTCCTCTACTCTGTCCATCAAGGTCATAATGAAGCAGTTAGTTACTGCAACTGCAATGTTTTCTTTATGGCTCCAACAGCAGAGGGAGCCTGGATTCTACAGTTGCGGAGGCCCCCAAGCGAAACGAGCAGTGGCACTAGAAGTGACAAAGTTTTTCATTGTAATGATGTCCTTCGGGGTTTTGATTAATTCAGCTGATTTCTACCCATCAGCTAACCAACTGAATGCTCCCTCATGAACCTTGAACAAGGTCAGCAGAGGGTCATGCAAGGCAGTAAAGTTAGCATGCCTCTAAGTTGCAAATATGTTCTAACTAACAATTATCTAGTAAGTCACCAGTGGGTCCTCAATCACAACACCTCATGCTGGGATTATAACTAATTACAAGACACCCTTCATTTTTGATTACCTCCCCATGTGGTTCTAATTAGATTCAGCATGAGTACTTGATCATGAAAATTTCATCAAGTAGTTCAGGGCCTGAAAAATTTTTAAGTTGATATGCATGAGAAATGTCCCCTTCAATATCAAAGGAGGGTCTTTCACTCAGCCACCTACTCAGGGACAGCCTAAGGTATTGGTGACTTGATACAATTTTGGTGACTTGCTACAGTTAAGATTCTTTAATTATATAAGTAGAAAGAGGTTTGTGTAAGTTCATCCACAGATAATAATTTAGGGTTTAGCACTGGTATGAGTTACCTGTGCATAAAGTATGTATTAAATCTATGTATTTAACCTCAGAAGGTTCCAGGGTGCAAGTGATACATGCCATAAAAGGAAAGCATCTTGGAGCATATGATTTGTGTAGTGACTGGTCCAGCTACCTTTCAAATTATCCTTAGTTTTACTTTAATAATCAATGGCAAAATATGTGCATATTTTAATAAAATTGCACAATTTAGTTCTGCTTTTGTCTTGTTTTCAAGACAGGGTTTCCCTGAGTAGCACTGGCTGCTTTAGGACTATCCCTATAGACCAGGCTGACCTCAGACTCAGAGATCTGTTCCTGCCTCTGCCTCCCATGTGCCGCAATTAAAGGCATGCACCATCACTGCCCCAACTTACTAAAATTGTACTCCCTAATTTAAAAAAAAATTAGACAGAGTATCACATTAAAGGCCAACTGGCTCAAATCTGTGACTCTCCCAAATGCTAGTATTAAAGGTGTATGCTGCCACAGCCAGCTTCAACTCTAACATTTCATCCAAAAACTGTCAAGGAGAAATACAAGTATACCTAAAAGATGGGGGAATGCCCAAATTGTGATCCTGCTGACCCAAATAGATACCTGTCTAAGCCTCATCGTACTGATTCATGAAATGGAGAAGCATTCGAAAAAAAGGGTGCTTTCTGTTGGATGGTAACATTAGGATGAATTTTCCCTTTGTGCTTTTCCATATCCTCATCTTACATGTTAATATTTATAATATATAAATAACATGCAAATATTCAAGGGAACACTTTTACATTCCTAACTTTACAAGCAGAAGATAGTAAAAGTCCTGAAGATGTAGTTCAGGGATAGAGTGTTAATCTAGCACAAGCAAGGCCTTGAGTTGGTTCCCCAGTACTGAACTGGAAAATGTATAGCCACATATCAGTTTAAGCAGGGCTTGGTGCATGCTTATCACAGCTACAAAGTGAGACCACACTCTTCTCCCTCCCCATCCTCTCTCTTGCACAAGATACTAAAAGTTTATAGGATAAAAGCACAAATCTAGCTTCCTAGAGAATGTTCGTGGGCAGTTCAATTTTTATTAAAATTTTATTAACATTTCATAGGCCCATGGGAAGGAGCTAGGTCACTCAGCCTTAGTTGCAAAGGGAGGAAAAGGGTTGGGTTTAGAGAATTTCAGTGACTTCTCCAAGATCAGAGTTTCTAAATGGTAATGGCTGACCACTGACTGTGAGATTCAACTCCAGGGTTCTGCTCTTGTCCTCCAGCCAAACTATGTATAGTCTGGGTTTATTTCTGGCTAGGAGTATCTCCTGGAACTCTAAGCAGGCACGAGAAGCTACTTGGAGAAAAGGTGGTTCTCTTACTCCACACAAAACTCCCTGCAAGGTATAGAGATCCTGGAGGAAGGGGTAAAGAGGGACTTTGTTGGTTGACTTAAGACCAGAGAGCAGCATATCATTCCAGAATGGAGAGCAGTGGGAGGTTGCTGGCAGTGCTGACAGAAGAGATATAGACACTATGTCATGGCCATGTCCATGTTATTCAGCAGGCTTGGATAATATCAAATATTTAATAGCATATTTAGCCCCACGCAAAGCATATTTACTCATTTCCATTCAAGTTCAAGCACTTCCAGATCTTGATGAGGTCCTATTTAAGAACTGGTTTTAGGTTCCAAGGCTGCCCTCTGCTGGGCAGGCCCTTGCCTTGTTCGCCTGAAAGCTCTGCTCAAGGTTCAGTAATAGCACTTTCCTCCTCTGCTGCTGGACACTACTGTAGCAGTTCCTCCACTCTTTCTTTAGGCAGGCTCATGATGGGCAGGGTTTCTGAATTGCTGGCCCCACACTGACTGCGGCGTTCAGCAATGCACACTAGAAGTATTGGAAGGAATGAGAAATGTAGGCCACAACCTACATTTTGTTTGGGCTCCAAAAGGTCCAAAGCAAGTGTGATCTCTCCAGAAAGCAAGCAGTCTCTCGGGTGGTATGGAGACCAGCTCCACCAATCTGCTGTAGGCGCCTGAGCAAGCATTTTGTGTCATATTCTTGGAATGGGAACAACAAGTCTCTTATGTGGGGCTGCTGTGAAGATTAGTATTACTAATCCATGTAGAAAGAACACTTGGTCCAGAGCCTGGTATGGCTGGAACAGTCAGCTAGCACTCAGCAACCCCAGACCAGAGTCTTGGCACTTCACCTCATGGCATGCAAAGAACAGTGGCTCAGAGAATAAAGCCATTGATTTAGAAGGAAAGGTGGAACCTATGTCTGTCCCTGCTGAAGGCTGTAACTCAATGGGCAATCTTACAGTGGTCTTGGGAGGTTTGGAGGTGATAGCATTGGGGGACTGAAAGGAGAGTGACATATACAAGCATTTGTCCTGCCTGGTTCCAAGCAGCTTGGGGACCCTACTGCATTACACAGCCACTTTCCTAAGAGGCTCACAGGAAGGAGCTCACCCCTTGCGCCCTCAGGTTTACAGGTTCTGAGAAAGCTCCAGAGTGTGAAGAGCCTTGGCTCAGCAGCTAGCACAGCGTATATAAATGTGGTTGTCTGCTGTCATGGGAATGCAGACTTATGGTAGGGAGGTCAAGGAAGCAGGCTTCAGAGAGTGCAGCAGCGACTTGGAGAGGACATGCTGAACTCTGGAATCCCCTGAGGAGGAGAGTAACTGCCCTGCTTTGTGTCTCACAAGCCTCCAGTTAAAATACTTTCTGCTACACTTTAAAGCAAGAATGCCAGCTTTAAACCAAAGTACACAGTGAACATAAGTAACAATTTTACATGACTTTATTTAATAAAACCATGTATTTACAATTCAAAAAGTCCTAGTTTGATACATTTTACTAAATAAAATTAAAGGTTAACTGTACAAGCAATTAAAACATGATATGTAGCAAGTGTTATCAGAAGTTTCCTATTGGCAAACATGGAAAATATAGTCACAAACTGAGTAGTTAGAAGTACCTTTGAAGTGAGCATTGCTCCCAAGGTGACAGGAAGCCTCCCTTGCAAGCTCCCTCTGGAGTAAGAGCTGCCCAGCACCCTCAAGTTTAGGACTGAAAGTCAACTGCAAGCGAGGTGGGAGGTGCAGACTTCTGTAGGATCTGTTTCCAGTTTGCCAAAACAGGAGCAGGAGAGATGCCCTCAGAGAAGAGGAACTTGGAACGGTATAGCCTCTAAGGAGGGCACATCAGGCTCATACAAACAGGCTATGAAAACCCTGTTTGGACTAGAGATGCAGTCAGTGCTTGGCTGGCATGGAGTCCTGTTTGAGAACTTCATCCACGCCCACAGATTTATGTCAAACAAGAAAAGTTAAGAGCTGGGTTGTGAACACACAGAGAATTCCACAATGGCATTCACAACAAGGTGCCCAAGTCCCCTTGTCACAACACTTTCTGTATGACTTAGGAATGTCTTTATGTACAGTAAGAAAATATATACATCTTGAGAGAACAGATGCCCATATCATGGAACAAAACTAAGTACATCTGAAAGGAACGACAGCAGACAGGTCTGGGTACTCCGCTCCTCATAGGCCAGCTGGGCCTGGGCTACATTCAGTATCTGATGTCAAGAATGGCTGGATCTGGAGGACACTGGATGGCTGATGAAGACATCCTCCTCCAAGAGGTCAGACATCAGCCTTTCACACTAAGGCAGAGAGCTATATGGAGGGTGTTTGGTAGCCTCCCTGGAGAAGCCAAGAGACTACAAATGAGACTCCAGGAGAAGAAGAGTGGTGGCATGGGTGAATGGCGTGAATATGACAACCTGCTGATGCACTAGGCTATCACCAACAAGCACAGCACATGAAGGGAACCCATGCAAATACACTGTCATAAGGCCGACCCAAGTCTCCCTGCCACATGCTGTAGTCAGTCAAGGGCTCCCCAATGGTTGTCAGACACTAGAATGATGGAGAAGATCATTTCTGGGGGTAGCAGGTATGGTTTCAGAGGGCTATGGACTATAGACCACATAGGCATTTGCTGGAAAATGGGTTCTCAATCCCGGCCTACCTGTACCCTCAGGGACAAGGATGCCAGTGGATTATCAGGAGGTAATCAGTTTCCACAGATACTGGATGTCTTTTTTATTATTCTATGCAAAAACTATTCATTTCTGTGAATTTGGATAATCAAATTACTTATACAAAGTTCTCAAGTCAAGGAAAAGCTACAACACCAACACCCTCACCAATGAGCTGAGAGAAATCAGCTGGAAAGGGAAGGGCTGATGACGCCGAGAATCCGGAAGACTGCCCTGCTCTTCAGTTCCCACAGCAGTGTGTGAAGCCTACCTTCTAAAGCCATATGGGTACAGGAGAGAATCACTGGCACTTAGGAGGGGTCCAGCTACTCAGGTGACAAAGGCAAAAAGGGACATTCAGCTAAAGCAAGGAAACTGTCTCCCACACAGCGATGTTTTCAGAGGCTCTCATGACCAGCCTCCCAGAAACATGAAGGTTAAGAGAAGCAAATTTTGCAGTCTCTTCCTACCCCTTTCTTTACAGGGCCCATCTCTATCGCTTCTCAGCATGTGGCTCCCCTGCTCCAACCACTACGGCTCCCAAGATGCAATGAATGTTACTTGGGAGAGCGGGATCCTAATGTGAACTCTCAGTCTTTCTGCTGTCATGTGTCAAGGCAACAGGGTCAAATGACAACACAAAGGTCAGGTGAATTTTCAGGAGTCTATGAACATTCACCAGCAACTACCCTAGAAGGTCAATCTTCCTTATGCTGTCCTTGGCAGGGAGATTTAAAACACACCCTTCGGGCTAGAGACATGGCTCAGCGGTTTAAGAGCACTGACCGATCTTCCAGAGGACCCAGGTTCAATTTCCAGCACCCACATGGCAGCTCACAACTGTCTGTAAGTAACTCCAGTTCCAGGGGACCGGAAAACCATGATAAAATACCAATGCTCATAAGATAAAAATGAACTTAAAAACAAAACAAAAAACAAAAAACAAACAAAAAAAAAACAAAAAAAACGACCATCTCTGGAAAGATTATCTCAGTAACTAAATAAATAATTCTTTTCTTAACCAACATAAGAGCCAATAACATCTCTGAGGTCTCCTAATAATATTTCTCATGCCTCTTGGCTAAGAAAGATTGTAATATACCTTCCAGTAGTTGGCATAATAGCATCACAATTTAATTAACTGCGCTGGAATAAAGGAGCAAGGAGACAGCCTGCCCTTTCTTGAACCCATGTGGAAAATGCAGTGGCTAGCCATGACCAATTCCAGTGCAGAGGTCCACTGAGCCACTTAAGGCTAAGCCTGGATGTAATTCTTTAAGAGCTGCTTTGTTTTAAGGCCAACTCCAGCATGAGAAATCCAACATGGAAAGAGCCCTGTTCTTCACAGGCTTCAGTCTGAAAGCACAGAGGTGCCATGTGGAGCTCTGCTTCAGTGCCAAGTGCGAGGAACCCCTGAGCCTCAGTGTCTGAGGGATGGGCTTCCTTTTTCCATTTCCCGGCTGTCCTTCTGCAGCGCAGACAGCACCTAGAATCACAGAGAAGACAGCTATGGTTAGACCCACAGGCCAAGTGACCTGAGAATCTCATAGGAACAGTAGAAAAACAGCAGCCATCTAACACTCCCATTCCACCCCCTACAAACCTGTTCTCTGGGCTGCTGGCTAGCCCCTGAACAAAGCAAAGAGGCCCAGGTTTCCCCCAAGGCACTAACAAGACTCCTCCCCCATGATGCTCACATAGTTGGTCCCTCTCACCAGACAGAGGTGTGACACAGTCTTGAAGTGACTGCTCCCTCCTCTGCTCTCCCAGCTTTTGGTTGACACTTATAAGGAGCACCCCACTGCACTGCTGCCTAACAGCAGTGACAACCAAAGGCTACATTCCTGAACCCACTGCATGCCAAGCAGAGCACTCTGAGGCCAGACTGCCATCACCGTCAACCTACCTTTCCATCTGGATTCAAAAGCCACTATAAGCAATAGGATGGAAGATCCCCAAAACCTTCACACAGGCCCCACCTTTCAGAGGGACTCCCCTGACTCTCCTTGGTTTCAGGCTCTGTTGCCACCATCTTGAAAGTCTCAGGAACGTTAGAGCCAAGATCCCATGCTTCTATTCACACTGTTCTTTATTAATCAAAGAAAGGCTCTCCTCTGCCCCTGGATTCCTGATGATAATAGCAACATCAGTTCTGCTCCTGTGTGAACTGAGTACATCTTCTTAATTGCTTTGTTGAACTATAATTCATAGGCATTTCACCCCCATAAAGCATGCAAGTCAATGGCTTTCCAGATCGTCAAAGGTGTCTGCAAGCCTCACCAAAAGTCAGCTTTAAAGCATTTTCAAACTTCAAGCAATGTCTTGGGCTGCTGAAACAGCTCACTGGGCAGAAGTACTTGTCACCAAGCCTGAAGACTGCATTCAATGCTGGGATTCCCATAGCGGAAGGAGAGTTGTCTGCTGACCTACACACTTGTTGCGGTACATGCACTGCCCCTCTCTCATGTAGTCATACACACAGAAAACAATAAATGTTTTTTAAAAAAAGGTTAGGGAGGAGGGGAGCTTTTTGGCACAGTCTTACAGAGATGGCCTAGAAGTACTGACACTACAGAATAGGGGCAGTCTTCCTACACACATTTCTTGAGCTGCCAGAAACCCAGACATGAGCCAGGCCGTGAGCAGGCTCACTCAGCAATACGCTGCTTCAGCCTCACAGCTGTGTCGCATACCCACTTACCTGTGCCCATTTCTTGTTCCGGCTCTGCATCTGGACTGTGGCGATGGATGCAAACACCTCATCTGCTGGCAGGTCCTCAGGCAGCCTGGTCAGAAACTGGGCACTGTGGATGAAGTCCATCCTCGTCAGGATATCCTCGAATAGCTTCAGGATGCCCAGAGCGGTGCGGAAGAGAAATTCCTCCCCGTCTCGACAGAACACGTCCCAGATGCGGCAGGCCAGGTCCAAGGGCAGGGACTTACTGTACAAGGTGAAGATCCTGGGGAGAGGTTTGGGATGGCTTAGGCATGCACAACACCCCGAGTCCCTGCCTTTTATACACTGTGGATGACACTGGCTGCATTCACTCTGAAGGCCAAAGTACATTTCACAAAACAGCACTGTTAGCATCAATGTGTTATCAAACACCACAAAACTTTTGAATCACAGATAATGGAAAACTCCTACTTGGAGCAAATGTCTATCAATCACCACTGTGTGCTTCCTGAGACAGATGCCTGTCTAGTAAGACAGGCTATATATCTCAATAGAGCTTGGAGTCAGGTAGGGAATAAGAACAAAGAGGAGAGAGTACTATTTGTCATTCTCCTTGTAGGGGGGGTCAGCAATACAGCACGGCGTGAATTTTTTGAAGTCACTATTTGATTTTTGAGACAGAATCTAGTTACACAGCAGACTATGCTGGCTTTGAATTCATGATTCTTTTGTTACAACCTCTGAGTGATGGAATATAGGTGTATATGCCTGGTTTTCTCAATAAATCTGACCGTAGATTACTAAAAACTGACCTTATACTTTAATAATGCAAACTATCAGACGAAAGGTATTCTCTTAAAAATATAATTGAAAAGACAGGTGGTGGCGGTGCATGCCTTTAATCCCAGCACTTAGGAGGCAGAGGCAAGCAGATCTCTTGTGAATTTGAGGCCAGCCGGGTCTACAGAGCTAGTTCCAGGACAGGCTCCAAAGATACACAGAGAAACCCTGCCCCCCCCCACATATATATAGATATAGATAGATAGATATTGATGTGTTGATATAATTGAGAGCTGAGGCGATAACTCAGTGGTAAAGTGAGGACCTGAGTTTGACACACAGCACCCAGGTGCAACAAAATGCACTTGTAATCTCAGGGCTTGAGATTTAGAGAGAGGCAGATCCTTGGGGCACACTGGGCAGCCTGCCCAGTCTACTTGATAACTCTAAACAATGAGAAACCCTGCCCTTAAAAACAAGTTGAATGGCTTCTGAGGAATGATCCCTGGAGCTGACCTCTGCCCACACATGCATATACACTCATACACAAATGATAGTAACATTCCAAACTATTTAACACCTCTGCCCTAGGGTCAAGCACTTCTAACCTGGATTGAGTCTATGTCATCAGGTGCGTCAAGAGCATGTGTCTGTATAGTATTATAAAGTGAGAAGTCTGGGTATGGTGGTACACATGTGTAACCCTAGCCCTTGGGAGGCTGAGGAATGTAGAAATCTAACCCACACCTTCCCACATGCAAACACCAGTCCACACATGGGAACCATGTCTCCCATCTCCTTCAAGACTGATAGGGCCAACAAGGACAACAAAAAAGATTCCTCCACATATTTTTTTTTTTTGATCCCAAATCCACGAACTAAACTTTATTCTTTTCTTTCTCTCAGGTAGCATAAAACTACTGAATTCAGATTTGCATGTGGAACTCCATCAACTCCTTTAGGCAGGTATGAGACAGCACTGGAATAGCAAGGCCAGGTCTCCCTAAGGATGGCTATGTACCAAACCTTTCTGATTCTAAATAGCTCCTTTTTTTTCCTCCAAATATTTATTTTTAATATCTTAAATTATGTATATATGTGTGAGTACGTGCACATAAATATAGGTACCTATGGAAGCCAAAGGCATCAAGGTCTCCCTGGAGCTGGAGTTACACGTGGTTGTGAACTACCTGATGTGGGTGCTGGGAACCAAACATGGGTCCTCTGAAAGACTTGTAGTGTGTGCTGTTAACCAACGAGCAATATCTCCAGCCCACTGGCCAAAAGAAAACAGAAGACCAGTATAGTCTCAAACTTGCCATCCTCCTGTGTCAAGTCTCAGAGTCCTAGGTCACAAATACTTTTTTGAAGCCTGCTGTATTGCTACTTGCTACTCATTGGTGATAACAATACAAAGTGCTGAACAGACAACTCAGGAGCAGAAGGGACAGACAAACACAGATGGGATTTAAGGACAGAAAGGAACTGTCAGGATGTGTGCACAGAGGGCTGAATACATGCGAACGCTCTTCTACATCGCATGTTTGGGGAAGAACACACTGCTGAGGAGGGGCAGTTCCATCCATCCTAAAGAGCAAGCAGGCGGCCAAGAGAGGAGCTCCAAGATGCTCTCCACACCTGTGGCAGAGTTCATGACCAATCCATGTCTGAGGGCAGCATGATGATGAATCATGCCAGATGATGAAGCAAATCAGGTATTGGAGAAAAAGCGGTCTGGGAAGAACAAGGGCACAGAATGAGCAAGGCCTGCTAGACAGTTCAATAGGCTCTGGACTTTATCCTCAGTGGACTGTGAGAGTCCGAGGGAGCAGGGGAGCTGGCCCAAATCAGGTATGAGCTGGATAGTTGTGGGGAAGCAAAGAAAAATCCTAAGACATCAGGTCACCGGCTGAGCCACCCAAAGGATAAAACTGCCATTTTATATTCTGAGGCATGATCTGTGCTGAAAGTCAGCCATTCAGGTGATATATGCATTTGACTGTTGGTTCAAAGGGAAATTCTGTGCCAGCAACAGAGCTGTGCAAATAGTCTGTGTAGAAAGGACCAAGTCAAGAAACGACAACCAGGATCAGAACGTGAAGGCTATCAAATTGCTCCCCGGCCTGCATTGCACATAGAAGAGTATACCTGACCTCACTGTTAACAACTATTCTTTGTTCTATAACGGAGTTCAAATGGTTGTGGCTTTAAATTTACGTGCCTTCTAAAGAAAATCTTTGTTTCATAGCAGATACCTCCTCATTCAAGTCTCAGCCCTGGTGACCTCCTTGGGAGGCTGTTACTGACCCTCAGGATAGATGATTCTTACTGATGATTTGTTGTTTTGTATGGGGGAATTTTGTTTAGTCTTAAATATGGATATCTATTTCCTCACAATTCAGTGTCTTCATGAGATCAAGGTATAAGTAGGGATGCCCAGCTTTTTCTGAGGCCTTTCCCCTGGCATGGAGAAGGCCCACTCTTCCCTGTGTCTTCACATGGCCACAACCAAGTGTTTCCTGTCAATGTTCACATTATACCTTCTGCATTCCCTTCTTATCCGTCACAGTTCACAGAGCACCCACAGTTCTCTTGGAGACAGTACAGTGCTGGTAAAGAGGGGCTCTGTTGTTATTAATACTGAGTTATTTCTCTGTGCCTTTCATACCTTCGCATCTTTAGGGCCCTGCAGATTCTAGCAGGCATCTCAATAACATGCTTCCAAAAGTCCCTCTCTCTCAGGCCATCAAAGCATGAGTTCTCTCAAAGAATATGTGGCTGTGACGAAACTCCTCCTATCCTCTGCTCTTGGCTGTAAGTGCCTCTAGGACTCAGGTCTTCCCTCAGTTCTCAGCAGTCCCTTCATATTCCCTTCTTTCCCTTTTGTTACCAGGAGACTGCAAATGCTTAACTAGATTTCAAACCACATTTAGGCTCAAAAGTCATAGAAAAAGAGCTGGGAAGCACCTCCATGGGCTGGTGAGCCACTTCGCTCAGCCACTGGGCAGCAGTTGATGCCAGGTTGGCTCTGGCTCTGAGGAACTAGAGAGAATAGGAAAGTTGATGAACGCACATAGCCCTCCCCTTATCTTAAAGCCCAATTTCATATCTTCTCTATGACTTAAGGCTCCCTGCTCCCAGCCAGTGACTATGTACAGGAGTGGGGTATGCAGTGAAGTCCCTTGCCTTCCCAGGCCCTTCCTACCACAGTGGGAAGACAGAATTTGAGAAGAGATATTTCTTTGCTCAGGCCCCTGCAAATACTGAACAAAATATTAAGCAAGGCACTTTCAGGGCTGAGTCCAACTATTATAAAGGAATGCATTTCTGTGCCGCTGCACCAATGCCATGGGCTTTCAAGAGTAAGACCAGAGCTGTGAGCATCCATTACTCTATAACACATGTGGGCAGAAGGGATAATCTTTCCGGCTGAGCCTTCAGTATTCCCATAAGTATTTTTATTTTTATTTTTTTTTTTTAAATATTTATTTATTTGTTTATTATGTATACAATATTCTGTCTGTGTGCATACCTGCAGGCCAGAAGAGGGCACCAGACCCTATTACAGATGGTTGTGAGCCACCATGTGGTTGCTGGGAATTGAACTCAGGACCTTTGGAAGAGCAGGCAATGCTCTTAACCTCTGAGCCATCTCTCCAGCCCCCCATAAGTATTTTTAATCTAGCCATGCCAAATCCAATCACTTTTCTGAGTTTGCACTGGATTAGATATGAAAAGAACTGAAGCTGTAGGACACACCCCCAAGGAGCCAGTACTCTTTACAAAGAGACCCGGGGCTACATGTGAGCAGCCCCAGGCTGCAAACCACAACCCAGAGGCACTCTTGCCCTTCCATGGAGCATACCCCATTACTACAACCCAAGAAGGGGCATTCTTACCTCCACTTTGCAGATGAAGATACTAAAAACAAAGCGCATGGTAGAAACCTTATTGCAGCTTAGGGAGGGGGGATTGTCACCTAACAGTCTTGCCCACAGAGAACCTATGGCTAAAGACTTGGACCTACAGGCCACAACACAAACTTCTGGCTGTGTTCAACTTGCTCAACCGGACTGGTTCCTAGAAATGAGTCTTTCATCCAACACTGGTTCAGGAGCACCCTCAGCTGCTATCCTACCCACATTCCCCATGTTTCTAAGAAAGTCAGGAACACATAGAACAGGGATGTGAGTTAAGAACCCATGGGCCTGTGGCAGCCAACTTCCTTTGTAGACTTGCATGCAGGCAAAACCAAGGTGGCCACCCAGATTCAGTTCAAATTCAGACACTGAGTACAGAAACACTCCTGGTCCCAAGAGTATTCAGTAAAGCACTTTCTGCTGCCTGCAGCCTTACCCTGAGTGAGCAGCATCCTCTCTGGTCCAGCACCTGGGAGGTAATGGTAAAGCCCTGTACTCAAACAAGCTGTAAACCAGTGCTGCTGCAGTTTCCTTCTACCATACTCAAAGCCTCAGTTAGCCAGCACTTCCAAGGGGGCTGGAGGGTTCTCTCCTCTCGCTCTCTCCCTGACTACAATGTGGTACCTACCCTCAAGGTATCCTGGGCAGATCCAGAGCCCAGGAGGTGAGACCTATGAATGAACTTAGTACAGAATGCAATGGAAGCCTAATCACTGGCAGTCACTTCCTTGAACCTACCCCACAAGGGGAAACCCCACAGAGTGATAGCTCTTCATTTCAAGGCATATATGGAGCTGGAGCATCTGCTAGGTCTTTGGACTAGCTCAAGATTATTGTTACAAAACTCACACCTCCAAACAACTCTGCCGTTGGAAACAAGGGAAAAATCTCCTGGGAAGTTAAGCTACCTCTCGTCAGCTCTCCCATAGTATTTAGACCCTTGATAGTTAGAACACTCAAAATTCCATAGGCAATGAAGACAATTGACAGGCCATTTCTCTGATCTTCAAGTCCATAGCAGAGACAGCTAAAGAAGGGTCCTGGCCAGCGACCTTCATTACGCTCTGTCCTGCAGGGCTAGAAGGGGAGGAGACTGTTCAGCAGAACAAGTGGACAAGTGGCTTTAGGTCACTGGCACCTAAAGGGACTTGGAAACAGAAATGTCCCTGTCCTGCCCAGGACTTGAACCAAGGATAGGGCCAGGCCTTGAGGATATAGAAGTGAACCACGAGGCTCTGAGAGGAACTAGAAAAATAGATACCTTGAAAGTATGGGTGGTGCTGGAGGAGGGTAGAGAGCAGAGCGACTAGGTGTCTGCTCACCCTATGCAGCCATCTCTGAGCACCCATGGAGCCACACTTGATCCCTGGGGCTGGATGCTTCTCTCACACTGTGTGCACTGTGTAGGGCACATGAGCATGATTCAGGTCAGACCCAGTAATTCCGAGTATAGAAGTGACTTGAGGAGGTGGCAGGACACAAAGGGAGCAAGGCTCTGGAGTCACACTAAACAGTACGCACACTGGAAGCTGACACTGGGTGAGAAAACTCCAAGGACAAAACAAGGAGTATTTTCGCATGCAGCCTCTAGTGACCGGGACCTTCCCTGACCATCAGGACCCAGCACTCTTGGGAGCCAGGCTCATGCAGACCATTAATAACCGAGTTAAGGATAATCAGAGAAGGCACTGCCTGAACGCAGTTCAACTTCAGCACAGCACTTCTAGAGCCAGCCTGTGAGCCTAGCCCTGTAATGCGGCCACACACACGGCAGGCATCCTACTTGGCCCTTACTTCAGAAAGCAACAGCATTATATCAGGAACAAGCCACCCGTCAGGCCCTCAGGGAAGCACAGTACTCAGAAGGCCCCGGTTATCAACCACATCATGGTATAAAGGACTCAGAAGCAAAACCCGGTAGAGCTTTCTTTCCTTGTCAACACCCTGGACTCACAGCCCTGCAGGCTTGGAAAGGAACACACAAAGCTGCCCTTCAGAGCATGACTTTCAGGAAACAATCATCATCAGACTCCAAGTCAGTGAGAGTAGACCATTATGGACAGAACAGAACATTTCAGAACACACTCCATATTGTCATGGTGGTTCTGCTTCTTGGAGCCTCTGCCCCAGTATACACAAGTTAATGTTCTACTGGGTTACCACACAGCATGCTGCATTTTTTAACCCAAGGTAAAAAAAAAATTTTTTTTTGGATAGAATCCAGCCTAGAATCTAAAGTTCCTGTGGAAGAAATCAACAAGACCAGACAGATGTTTGGGCTTCTGGCTGTGGGGAGGGTCTACCTCCCAATGACCTTTTGTTCTGGGCTCTAAGTAAGAGAAACCTAAAGGTTCAGGGTTGACAGTCCAATATAGATACAAAACTTAGGATAGCAAGGAGCTATCTGTGTACTCAAATGTTCATGAGGAGGACAAAAATCATCTGTTAAACAAAGGTACCCTTTTAAAAGGATATCCCAAACATTTATATGTAGCACAAACAGACAGGACAGCTGAGTATCCCCGATGGGGCTTACATTCTATAACAGCTCCAGTGACTTCAGCTACAAGTCCAACCACCAAACCCTCACACATGTAGTCAGCTGAACCAGACGGTCGCCAGGTCAAGACAGAACAACACAGTGGATATCTGACATTCATTCCCAAGGATGCAAGACAGGTCTGCTCTACTGAGTGATTTGGTCTAGGGTAGACAGTACTTATTTATCATCTAGAAGTCCTCTTGCTTCCCAAAGAAAGTGAGGGGAAACCCACCAGTTCAGAGTGGCTGAGTAGTTCATTCTACCTCTCTGAGTTAGTGGTGCAGTACAGTTGGGCCTTTGGCAAAATGACATCTCTCCCCTCAAAAGCACCTGCTCCAAGACAGAGCAGTCACTTGAAATGCCTAAACAGCCAATTATCACAGTCTCTGCAGGAACACAATTAGAGAGCTTTCCTGGCCCTTGTAGATCATAACACAGTACGCCATGCCTGGTTGGGTCACAGTGGTCCTGAGGCACTCTCTTCCACCACATGACAACTGTTCCTCCGGGTCCCTTACCTGGCTGTCAACCTGGTACGTGTGATGGTGAGAGCCACCCTCTCCTCATGACCACAGCTACTTCTGTACAGAGATGTAACTGATCTACTGCTCCAGCTCACAGTTCTGGAGCCTCCTACTTACAGGTCTCAGGAAACTCCTATTCAGATTTCCCATAAAATTTTCATGCTCAAAGTCAAATATGGCCCTCTGTGTTTTAGATATCAGCTGCTGACACCAGCACTCCTGATCCCCTGGCAAGTTCACAACACATTCCTAGGACCTGCCAGTGACTGCTCTCTTTAATCTCCATCAATCCCCGCTCTCCTTCACTGAGCTCTCACTCGGGCACTCCTGCCTCCCACGCTGCTCAGAGATGACTTATACAACAAGCACAGGTTGTCAGCCATCTCCTATGGCCCTCTCTTATTCTCAACCTTTTATGATGTCCCTTGCAATGCCACCAGCACAGATGCTATGCTCTGGCTTACTCTGAGGCCCCTACATGCTGTTTCCCACACCCCCATCACCCTAGGTTGGGGTCCATCACCTCCTCTCTCCCCTTCTACCTCAGTCTTTCCTACAGGGCAGTGCAGTGAGCAAAGCTCTGAACCCACATGCTGCTTCCCCCTTCCACACTAACTCAAGCTCCCACATTACATCAGTGGACTTCTAGTAAAAGGCCTGCCACAGCCTTGCTGCCCAGAAACGCCTCATTTACTGGGTTGGCAATAGCATTTTAAACACAGAGAGGTGCAAGACACTGTCTATTGAGGGAGTCTAGAAGGTCAGTCAAGTCACAGACTGTGACAGAGCCTAGAGAATAAACAATAGGCACTCAAGGCTGAGGGGAGCTGGGAAGCAGGACAAGGAAACTCAGCTGAGCCCTCCAAGAAACTGGCAGTGACAACAGGAAAATGGGCCAGGGATGAGAAGTGCTCTGGAAAGCAGGAAAGCCGAGTCTTACCAATCGATCAGGTAGATGTCTGCAGTTAAGTTGTTTTTCTTGAAATGCGCAAACAATTTCGGCAAGTTTTCTTCAAAGAATACCTCAAATGCAGCAAAGTAAGTCAACATCTAGGGAGACAATGTTAAATACACTAGTAAACTAATGATCAACATGAGTTTCCAATCCACAAGAGTCAAGAGCTTTGCACGCTTACAATCTAGTAATTGTTACCCAGGTAACATGTAGATAACGTAATACTATCTCTAAGCTTCTCATAGCAGTTGTGTTCACATCCTATCATTTCTTCAAGTTACAGGGAAGACACTGAAACCCAGAGCAATTGCTTACCTTGCCACACAGGGGCAAGGTACCAGTACATGGTAGAGCTGGGACTTTACCACGGTCTGTAAAGCTATGAAGGTTGCAGCCGCATTGTGAGAGATACCAGGAAAAGCAAGTTGCCTGCTGCCCATGTCTAGCACATTCACTAGAGTCTGAGGGAAGGGCAACACAGCTCCAGCTTAAACATGTAGGCCTTTGACCAAAGCAAACAAAGGCACTACAACAGGCCAGGTTCTTACAAGCTTTGTAAGAAAAGAAAGAAAGCAGGGTGGGAGGAGAGAAAGCATAAAGCAATCAATATGAAGGAAGAGCTCCTGTTGGGTGGGAGCAACCATGCTTGAAAAAATACTATTCATGAAAAGCCTGTCCTTAGGTGCTGCTGCTTTTGAGGTGTTTTCCTACTACTACACAGGGGCTGCTGCATGAGGTCTACTTCACACTCCTTACACAGCAGTGACTCACTGCTGCACTGGGGTCTACTTCACACTCCTTACACAGCAGTGACTCACTGCTGTACTAGGTCTACTTCACACTCCTTACACAGCAGTGACTCACTGCTGCAATGGGGTCTACTTCACACTCCTTACACAGCAGTGACTCACTGCTGCACTGGGGTCTACTTCACACTCCTTACACAGCAGTGACTCACTGCTGCACTGGGGTCTACTTCACACTCCTTACACAACAGTGACTCACTGCTGCACTGGGGTCTACTTCACACTCCTTACACAGCAGTGACTCACTGCTGCACTGGGGTCTACTTCACACTCCTTACACAGCAGTGACTCACTGCTGCACTGGGGTCTACTTCACACTCCTTACACAGCAGTGACTCACTGCTGCACTGGGGTCTTGGCAGATTTCATTTACCACTCCATTTCCCCAACTCCATTTTAAGCCCTTCTCATATTTACAATTAAATACAATTATATGATAGCAATCTCTATGCAAACTCCTTTGTTCACAATTATGACTGCTCTCAAAACCATTTTTTTTTTTTTTTTTTTTTGCTTTTTTTCGAGACAGGGTTTCTCTGTGGCTTTGGAGCCTGTCCTGGAACTAGCTCTGTAGACCAGGCTGGTCTCGAACTCACAGAGATCCACCTGCCAATTTTTACAAGAAGTTTGTACCAAAGCCACTCTGGAATACCAAATGATCTTCCTGAAGGACCCTGCTAGCTGACACTCCCCTAACAGCCAGAGTGAGCAGCAGCTTCAGAACAGAGACTGTTGGGATCTTGAAGACATTTAAGGAAGAAGCGCTCCAAGCTGACATATACCATTAGATAGCTGAAGTCTTGATAGACTAGTGGTAATGACTAGGAAATCAAAGCAACACCAACTTAAAAGCTGATGGATTAGTGAATTTTCTTCGATTAAGAACAAAGTTTAGGACCCAGATGGATTCAAACCTCATCTCTCCCATGTAGCAGATATTCTTTTTTTTTTTTTTTTTTTTGGTTTTTCGAGACAGGGTTTCTCTGTGGTTTTGGAGCCTGTCCTGGAACTAGCTCTTGTAGACCAGGCTGGTCTCGAACTCACAGAGATCCGCCTGCCTCTGCCTCCCGAGTGCTGGGATTAAAGGCGTGCGCCACCACCGCCCGGCTGTAGCAGATATTCTTGACAAGCCACTTCCCTCCTCAGTCTGTTCCCATGTCTGGACTATGCAGGGGACTCAGCTGTGAAGTATGTGAGGGTCTCTTAAAGGCCACCAATGACAAAGGCCATCTACTCAGCACACTAAGCCACTGCCTTTCTGAAATAAGGGAGCAGGGTCTGGAGCACGTCTCCCTTTCTCCTGTGCATGCCTGTGTTCCACAGAGCAGCAACCCTCGGGTAGTCGACTCAACTGAGGGCAGTGCTGTTACGTCTCCCTAACACGAAGTGCATATGCTTGCACAGAAGTCACCTTCCCACCTCCACTGAAAGGGTACAGTGTTTCAGACACACTGTCTCCCTAGGAGAACATATTAATCTGTTCATACAAGGGGCAATGGCCTATATGTTTCTACACTTAAGTTCATGTATTCTTCATTAAAAAAACAGCCTATTATGCATTTCCCACCTTGAAAACAACAATGATTGGGTGAAAAAACAGAAAGATTAAGTAGTTCTTGCTGCATAAAGACATGATACTGGGACATACACGGAGCATACTCACAAGGCCATGGTCCACTCGGAAAAATGCCATTTGACAGGGTTTATTCAAAAGATTAGAAAAAGCAATAAAGGCATCTGCAGTGTCTAGGTTCAAGATCAACACTGCAGCTATAAATGACATGCCCTGAACCTGAGGAAGGAGAGAAAGGTTATGTTAACTAATGTGGTCACAAAAGTCAGAGCAGCTTTTATTTATTAAGAGAAAACAAAACATCTTTCCGCTTTTTAAAAAGGCCCTCACAGACACCCATTCACCCCTTAAATAAACCCTGTCAGATCAGATCCACCTTCCTTGGAGCCACAGCTCTGCCTATCAGGCACATGCTCTCTCCCTCCATCCCCTCCCCCTTCTAATGGAAAATCATAAGCCAACCTCACTTTAGGCCTCTGGCATGTGAAATACTGCACCTGGTATTTGTCATGCTGGGTTGTGGTGCTGTGGTCACCAGTATGAACTTAGCAGGCTTAAGACCATGCAGACATTCACATCTGTTTAGCCACAAGTACAGCAGCATCACACTTTCGAAAAACTGTTAATGGTAAAGCCTTTTCTATTTAATTTCAGGGGTAAATCACATGCAAAAAGTAAACATCACATCTAGTTAAAATGTGATGAATGCCACAGAGCAGCCATATCAGCCCAATTTCTTCAAGGAACCTGAATCAACTCATTTATTTCAAGATTTTTCATATTCTTCAAAGCCCACAGCAGCATTCACTATGAGAGCTGGGCAATGTTTTGACTTTCTTTATAGACCATAACATCATAAAAAAAAAACAAACTGGAAAGCATCACTTACATAACCCACATCCGGCCGGTAACAAGTATAAGCGCCCAAAATACTGTGCAACGTGTCATGATATGGACCACCCTAAAAGGATTGACATACCAAAATCAACACATGCATAAGTACTGTTAGTCTCAGAATAGCATCCAATACTGTTGCTGCTACTGTCACCACTGGGGCCCTGCTGATCACACGGGGGGACTTTGCTGAGCACTGTGCTAGCAGCTCTAGACGCATTATGCAGTTTAGAAAATGAGCTAGTAACTTGCTGTTAATGAGAAGTCTGCAATTCTGTCTATGAAGCTACTCTAGAAAAGCTAAAGGGTCAGCTGTGAGCAGTGCCCTCTGGAAATGCCCCTCCTTTTGGCTCATGTTAAAGAGTCATACTCTTTTCCAAACTCGTAGGTAAACCAGGTAGTGAAGACTCCTCAGAGTAAGTGACCTAAATGAAGTTCCTACTGCCTACGTCTACCACACGCTCTTATACAACACAGGAATAAATATTCTTTCTGGTATATATGACTGGGAAGTTACTCCAAAGGTGCCTCTGGGTAGCTTATAAAGGAATGACATGAACTAGATTATTACATTTTCTTTTTTAATTTGGTTGGTTGGTTGGCTGGCTGGTAACAGAGTCTCACTGTATAGCCAAGGATAGCCAAATCCCTGCCTTAGCCTCTGAAGTGCAGGAATTACAGGTATATGCCACAATTTCCAGCAAAGACCATTACATTTTCACCTATTTTAAAAGCTGTATCAAAGAAACATTTTCAAAGCACATAGGGCCAAATAAAGAAAATACAATGGGGGTGGGGAAGGCAAAATACAGGGCTGGAGACAATGGTGGCAGATCCATGAGCTGAGCTGACCTGAGGACTAGAATGACTGCAGAGAGTCTATGTGATCTGAGACTGAGAAAAACTATACTGTTCTTTCCTTAAAGGATTTTCCACCTTGTCATTCCATCCCCTCGTGTTGGTGCCAGCTCTTTTCCTGAGTGCCCTTAGCTTGTGCTTAGCTTGGACTCTCAGGTTCTCTCCCCAGCCTTTGCATTTAGTATTACTCATTCCCAAGACTGAAAACCACTGACCCAGAAAGTCTCACTTAAAGGAAGCCTGAGAGAACAGGCTACCCAGAAGGGACCACAGAGCTTCCACATCCCATCTTTAGAGCTCACCCTCTGCTGCCAGACAAGCACCAAGGGACGGTCCATCTCAACACTTCTGAAGCAGAATTCAGGGAACATGTTTCAGGAGAAGCCCTTTCAGACCCAGTAATACTAAGCTGGGCCTCAGTCTCTGTAGAGCCTTTACGGGCTCTTAGGGTTCCATGACCCTGAGGTTTGGCTCTCAGCACAGCAGGACCTTCACAACATGCTAGGAAGCCTGCCTTGCCATGCTCTGAGTTCCACTTGCTTCCTTGTCTCAAATCTCTGGTTTTACTTCTGCCCATGAGAAAGGATACAAGGCTTCCCCCGGCAGTCAAGAGACCAGGCAGCATGAGCTCCTTCTGAAGACGCCCATGTTCCCACTTCTAAGCTGCCTGAAGTGAAAAGTCTTAAGTTGTTGGCGGATCCCACTGTCATTTAGTTTCAAATATAGTCAAAGATAACTAATAGTCAGTATAGGGCTGATGGCTTCCCTCTATGAGTCAAGTATTGAGAATGAGACTAGAAAGCTATGGAGATCATCCCCAATCACAGATGAACAGATTATGGGGCAGAGAGATTAAATGTTTTACTTGAGGTCAAACTACTAGTAAGAAGGCAACTGATCAGAATCAAACCCAAATCTGTGAGACCAAAGTCAACCCCCTTCATAAGGTAACACTATCTAAGCCTCTTCAGAGCTGGAGTCACAGGAGGCCCCACTGAGGTAGAAAGGCCCAAGTGTCCAGGAGGCAGAAGGCCTCTAAGGAGATGACTAGGGAGTGGGCTACAAGGTATGGTGTGGGATGAGGCCTCAGAAGTGTGCTGGGAGAGAGAGGCAATCCTTCAGAAAGAAAGAACTATTCTGAAGATGCCGTTCAGCTGAGTCCACACATGCCACCAAGCCTGGGTAGTACTCCCAGGGTTTATGAGCTAGACATTGAACCAAACTTCTGGACAGTTTTATAGACTTTTCCCCTTGCCTTGACTGAAAGGGTCTGAAGGACTCAAATGCAAACATTTCCAGCTGAATTAAGATCCTCTACACCTAGACACTGGGACTCTGCTTTGTGGAATTACTGAGACAGCAACAACCCTGACACTGGAACCCAAAGAGTCCTCTTGGTCCTCCCTCCCCAGGCACCCATAGTACTCAGACTGGTGCTGCCCTCAAAGCAGGCTAGTGCCCGATGCCTGGCCAAGTCATGCTTGCTGCCTGCTTCTCAGCCACAAACCAGAATCCTAGAACTCTGCACTCAGCACACTCTGCTCTTGCTTAAGAGCAGTCCTTACCAGTTCTGCATCCACCAGAACAGAGAAACCCTGTGAAGAGGTTGCAGGGCCAACTGCGTCCTCATACACATTCTTGCACAGAAACAGGGTCTCAACACTTCTGTCCCAGTTGTGCTTCCACCAGGCACATGCTCTCTGCCAGACTACATTAACTAAACCTAGTGCATGCACAGACAAGACAGCTGCCTTCTTCCTGTATGCGACCTGATTCTCCACACTCCAGAAGAGGACAGTGCCTCTCCTGTGCCGTCAAGATTGTTCAGTCCAACCACATTCCTCCCAAGTCCACCGAAACTCAAAGTTCTGGGTCTATTCATTCTGCAGCCACTTAAACAACTCATTCTGGCTTGTTCCACCATAAACCACTGTGTGTAAGGCATGTTAACAAACTGGGAACCATGGTGCATGACTTGAGATTTCAAATACTGATCAGCAGGCAAGAAGGTGATTGGAAGGAGACACAACAGCCAAGAGAGGTGAGGAAGGCTGCTGTGGTGACCTACAATACCTAGGCTCTCAAATAAGGCAGTGAGCATGGAGAAGGTAAAGGTGTAGAAATATTTTGGAAGAGAGCTTACAGGACGGGGGTCTCAAGGGAAACCTCTGGGTGTACACCTCTTGGTTCAAAGAACACAAGGCCTTGAGAGAGGTCTCTAAGATCTACGCCAGTCATCCTTGTCTGTGCCCAAATGACTGAGGGGAGGCCTCTCTTGCTCCACTAACACCCAAAGACAAGAGCTCATCCCCATACCTCCTGGCTCATCATCTCAGAAATCCCACCACCTCTGTTCAGCCAGTCATCCTGACTTCACCAAAGCTATGAGGCACTCCTTGCTGGCCCTACTTTCAGCAGGTCCCTGAAATCACATGGAGGCTCCTATCAAGAGAAAACAGCTACCTAGAGTTCTATAAAGAGAAGAGCCTTTAATCCCTGCACTTGGGAGGCAGAGGCAGCTGGATCTCTGTGAGTCTGAGGCCAACCGATTCTATGAAGTGAGTTCTAGGACAGCTAAAGCTGTCACACAGAGAAAGCCTGTCTCAAAAGACCAAATTAAAAACAAAAACAAAAACCAAACAAATAAACAACAAAAAACCAGAAGAGCATGAGCAACATTCTGACAACACAAGCACCCATAAGCCCTCCGCACCACCTACTGAGACTCTGGAATGCATACTTTACAAAAAGAACCAATTACCTTTAAAACAGAAATATGATCCATAAGAATCAGTTACACTCATTTTAAATATCTAAATGCATTGTAGCAACACCCACCTAACTCCCCACCAAAACCCTATATAACAAAACCCTTTCAAGCAGGACTACAAATACACATGGCTCCACATTCACAAAACTTAAACAGATAACACTCGTGACAAATTCCCGCCACTTACTTGCTGGAAAATGCAGAGATTAGGAAATGTTCTAGAAATGTCCAGTTTAATAAGCTCCAGACTGGCCTCTCTGTCAGCTGTTGAAAACCCAGCATCTGTCAAAAGAGCAAAAGTCATTGCACTCCTCGGCACAGACAGGGGTCATTACCAGGCTCTGAAGCTTTAGAACTGAGATAGAGAAAGATGCTCTTTACAAGCACAGATCAGTTATGCCTTGCTTACACAGTATGGCGATGTGGGAGTCCACTCTGTGTGCTGTGATTACCATTAATGAATAAAGAAACTGCTTTGGACCTATAGCAAGGTAGAACTTAGGTAGGCAGGGAAAGTTAGGCTGAATGCTGGGAGAAAGAAGGGCAGAGTCAGAGAGATGCCATGGAGCCATGGGGCCGCTGCTAGAGTCAGACATGCCGAAACTGCTGGTAAGCCACTGCCACGTGGCGATACATAGATTAATGGATATGGGCTAAATTAATATGTAAGAGCCAATAAGAAGCTAGAGTTAATGGGCCAAGTAGTGAATTTAAATAATATGGTTTCTACGTGATTATTTCGGGACTGAGCAGCCAGGAACCAACAAGCAGCTCAATCCCTCCAACAGTATCCACCTTCATGAAGAGTGCATGGCAAGTGCAGAATCTCTCACTCCAGGGATTACAACGCCTCACAGCACCAGCCAGAGCATCACCATATTATTTTCTAGAGTCTAAAATCTAAAAATGAAAATCTAGTTTGATTTGCTTGTCATCAACAGCAATCAGGAAATGCACACAATGAACCTAGGCATGGGAGATCACAATAGAGATGACTGTTCCACATAAGGAATGAACCTAGGCATGGGAAATCACAACAAAGATGATTGTTCCACATAAGGGATCTCTGGTGAGAATCTGTTATGTGTGGCCTCAAAAAATTAAAAGTAAAACTACATGTGATCCAGCAATCCCACTCCCGGGTGCGCAGCTAAAGGAAATGAGAATGTTCACTCCATGTTCACTGCAGTACTATGCATGGTAGTCTGTTTACCTCAACCTACATGGCTGTCTGCAGGTAAATAGACGAAATTAAGGTAGCAGATATGGACAACAGATGAACTGAGAGATATTGTGCCAAGAAAATCAACCACAGAAAAACAAGAACTGTACAATATCATTTGTGGATTCAATCTAAAAATGTTGAACTCAAAGAAACAAAAATCAGAATGGGTTTACTACAGGCGGGGGGAGGGGGGGAAGCCAGGGCCATACTGGTCAAAAGATACAAAATTTCAGATAAGAAAAAAAATCCCTACAAAATAGTAGCTATAACAAATTATTCATAGTATCATTGGAATAGGTAAAGACCAGAAGAAAGTTGTTTTCCCCAGTTAAAAAAAAAAAACACACAACAAATTAAGGACTAGGGACATAAATCACTAACAAAAAGATGGCCTAGTTTATGTAAGCCCTGAGCTCCATCCCCAGTGTTGAGATAGAGTGAGGGGGACCAATCTATGTGAGGTAATAACATACTACCTAATATAAATTACCTAGTCAGATCCTAACTGTTGAAATCCCTAAAGTCTAAAATCATGAAAATATAATTCTGAATTTTTAAAAACTTATTTAAAAGTATTTACTTACATTTTTATTATAAAGTTATAAATGTTTCAAAACATGTTTGCATGCTAGGCATACAAAATCTTGTCAATTTAAAAAATAAAATAAAAATAAGAACAGCCTATATTTAAATATTCATAAATAATGTTTTATGCATTTTTAAATTCCAGTACCATATAAGATAGCATGAAAAATCACACTGCCCATCAATAGAGGCATTGTTCTTGTGTGCAATGGGGCTTTCCTCTAATCTCACAGATATGTACTGCTGTTGCCTCTAGAAGCCAGCACTCAACGAACCAGGCTACTGGGCAACTTTAATTAAGAAGCAACTGGTTGTGAGCAGGAGACACAAACCCTTTCAGGAACTGCAAGATTCTATTCCTTCTACAATGTAACAATTCCTTTGCCATAAAGCCACAGTGGAGCCAGTGCTGAGTGCTACTGTTGTGAGGGGCTGCTCAGCGAGGGCAGAGTTGTACCTTCATTCTCCACTTCTGAGCCTCCAGTGCTGAGGGACCGCCACCGCTCCTTGGCCCGGGCAAGACAGATGTCAAAGAGCTCTGAAAGAAATGTCACTGGTGAGTCTTACTTGTACATGTTCCTTCACCAATGCCTGTGGTGATAGCTTGTTTGTACAAGTAAAGCTTGCCTGAAGATCAGAGGGCGGAGCTAGTCACTAGCTAACCATAGAGGTCTGGAGGTCTGTACAGACAGACAGGAAATGATATGGCTGAGTGGAGAGAGGAAGTGATAAGGTGGGAAGAAACAGGAACTTAGTTTCTTTTTGGCTGGGAAGTTGAGAGGTAAGGTGGCCATGGTTTTGCTCTTTTGTTGCTCTGATCTCTCAGCATTTTCCCCAATATCTGTCTCTGAGCTTGTATTATTAAAACCCATTAGAACTTCTACTACAAACACCAGAGAACACTATCTCCTTCTCCAGGACAAAGTAAGGCACTCTCCCCAGTTTAGTCTGAAAGCACCCTGCCAAAAGACAACTGTTTACAAAGGAAGACCACAAACACTGCCACGGAGCTTGGTGTCTTCCTCTGCTACACAGCTACCTCTTCATATCTTGCTCTCACTTTCTGTGATTGGCCTACTGCCTCTTGGAAGGTCAAAGTCTCTTGCTTACTTCTGTATCTAGACCAAATGCCCTAGCGGCTGAAGAGATCAATCAGTATCTTGTCTCTGAACTAAGGGTGGACAGAGTCTAACTGGTTTCTAATGGCTTTGGGTCATAATCTCCAAAGACAATCCCAAATGCTTTAATCTTAAATAGTGACATTCTTAAAGTCTAAAATCCTAAAAATAAAATTCTAAAAGAAAAAAATTTAAAGACATTTACTTACATCAAGAGGGGGATTTGAGAAACAAAAACAACAGAATACTTCATGTGCTGCTTTGTACAACAAAATAGTCATCACATTGTGAACTGTGAACTGTAAGCATCACAGTGGATGAAGGACATAATATGCTTAAATCACAAGCAGATGACCTATACAAAGAAATATGCTGAAAAGGAAAGTGTATGAACAGCTCTATCACTATGGTTCATAACTGTATTCCAATGTTTCAACTGGCCATGTGAAACATTGGGTCAAACGATCTAAATCTTTGATCAAAACTATGACAGGTTACCATTGTACATGTAGTCACCCAAAAAGCCCAGACTTCAAAGAATGTTCTACAAATACAGATGTTCAATCTGCATGCACACAAGCAAGACCATAGTAATGCACCTTCACACAGTCAAATCTGAAAGAAACGCACAAAATTAATTGGGGCAATTTCTACTTGGAACATTGAAAGTGTCATGAAGACAAAGCACAGAGCAAAGGGGCTAGAAAGATGGCTCAGCAGTTAAGAGCACTGACTGATCTCCTAGGAGACCTAGGCTCAGTTCTCAGCCTCCACACCGTGGCTCACAACCACCTGTAACTCCAGTTCCAGAGGATCTAACACTCTCTCTGGCTTCTTAAAACATTACATACATGTGGTACACAAGCATACATGCAAGCAAAACACCCATACCTATAAAAAAATAAACACAACGTTTAAACACATACATTTATGCATATACACACACAACATAACAAACTGTAAAAAATGCTGGGGGCTTAAAAACAAAACAGAATAAAGGACATTTTATACAGGAAACCATTTTACAGGGGTAGAATATGGGCAGCTCCATGGAGGTAGCCCACAAAAGCTGACACATACACCACGTTGCTCTTTCCTTTAGGCCATGGTTCTCCTTGGAGATACATCCATGTTAATTTTCTAAGTTCTTTGAGGATTCACCATACACAGACATGGCTGTTCCCTGTGACACCTGTTGCCTGGTCTCCTGCACTATACTTCCCATACCCATTCCACCTGCATTCAAAAAACCACAGAAGCAGAAGCTGCAGAAGCAGTATCAGTGATCATCCTGAAACACTGTTGCCAGCTTCTAGAGGTATTCCACATATTTTATTTTCAACAGGCAAGTAACTGCTGACTTCTTCAGACAAATGCTGTTTGACTTCCTGAAAAGCTACTGAATGTCATTAGCTTGGAGACACACCACTGCAGACAAATTTTTTTGTTTTTAAATACTGGCATTTTAGACCCTGCTGCTTTGCACAACCAATCCTTCCAGAGAATTTGACCTTCTCTTGTAGCCTTTTCTTCATGGGAACCGTTTTTGAAATTCAGTTTCCAGGATTTCAATATTCAGAATTTTAACTTTCAGAACTATGATTTCTGAGATCAAAATGAGTGCTGTCTTCAGATAAGGACATGAAGAGCTTGCTATCCATATGGCACAGGATTCCTCATCTTGCTGCTGGAAGGGTTCGTGTGGGGGAACTGGCACTCTGAACATGTAGAGTTCTCAAAAACCAAGGATTCTTGCTGTCAGAATTGTCATAAGTCTCCAAATCTCTCTCATCTTCAGAACCTGTGTTCCAGCAATTCTGCTCCCCAGGTGGTTTGCTAATAGTCAGGTACCTTCATTTCCAAATAACCGCTACATGTTGACGGACTGGACCACTGGAGTGCCACAAGTCATGCTCATGGCTCAACAGCACACACAGACCTCTGGGGACACCCATGTCCCACTCCCTGTACCGCTGGCATTCTATCTGAGGGATGCTGACAAATCCCTGCCTTTCACCACAGCTAACACTTCACCTTTCTCATCATTTACTCTGCAGGGTAAAGCACAGCAGCCTTCATGCATTTTACTGAGTGGCATTATTATAATCCAGCCAGTAGAGTGTTGACTAATGATCCCATTCTGGCCTTGTGACAGCTCTAACATGCATACAATCAATGCTTGTGTGTCATGGCAAAAGGGCACAGTTATATCATACAACTTTATATCATTGTTATCCAAAAGATAAACACAAAGGTATCCAGGGCTGGGGGCTAGAGCATGCGCTGGGACCTTTGCCCACTCACCTTCCAGGAGGTGGGCATGTTCTGATATGGGAAGTCCCAGATTTGTTCTTTTTATAAGCTGAACAATTAGAAATTTACTGCAACTCAACCTAATCGGACTATTAAGACTTCATTTGTAGAGAAGTCAGGCTTGGAATTCAAAATTAGGGTTTTGCTCAAAATATTTTTGTCATTCTCAGAGGAGGTACACAAAATAACTGCATGGCATGTGACCACCAGCGCTCCACATGACAAGCAGAGACTGGCCACCCAGGAATGAGGAGAGTCCACAATTGTGCATGGCATGTGACCACCAGCATGCCACATGACTACAAGCAGAGACAGGACACCCAGGAATGAGGAGAGTCCACATCTGTGCTCACAGAATCTCCCCCCGTTTTACTGTCAGCATGTATGGTAGCAGGGGCAGAACAGTTATACTTTTATCTCAGAACCCCAGGCTCCAACCTCTTTTTAAAATTCTACTTACTATTGTGCATCACATATGTGTGATGGGGGAAGGACACATGTGTACCACAGCATACATGTAGAGGCCAGAGGACAACTCTGTGCCATCACCTCTCTTCCTCTACCTTTATATGGGTTTCAGGAATCAAACTTAGATCACTAGGTTTGTATGCTAAGTGGATGCAAACCACCTAAGCAATGCCACCAAGGCCCCTAGCCCCAATTTCAAAGTACAAGCCTATCTTCCCTACGAGTAAGGCTTGGGTGTTTTATGTGTGAGTTGTGTATGTGTCAGAGGGAGGTTGGTTTGTTTGTTATTGGATTTTGTTGTTGCTGTCAATCCCCCCACACAACCCCAGTGCTGGGATACAGACAGAAGTACAATGCCTGTTCAAGAGTGAAGCTTGGTAGTGCTACTGGACACTGCCAGTCTCAGTAAGTTTCTATTTCTACAACCCACAAAAAGAATAAAACTCTGGGTCTTCCCAAGACAGAACATGAACTTCAGAACCAGCCAGAAGCGGAATGAGAATCTTGATCTCACATACACTGGCCAGAGATACAGGGCACAGTGCCTAACCTTTTTCAGGAAGAAAAGGAGGTCCCAAGACCTGCCTGAGACCATCATAGCTGCTGTTAAATAAGACATGAGGTAGTGAACAGCAGCTGGTGCTTGGCACCCAACAGACTAAGATCTGGGAGGAACAGTACGGTGATGTCAGAGCCATGTTCATAAAGTGCATTTATTCATTCAACAAATACTTCATGGGGACCTGCCGCATACAAAAGATTAGACTGGGCATAAATGACAGAGTAGACAGCAGTGCAGCAAGATCACTATGTGGGGACCATGGACAAGACACAGCATTCAGAGCAGACAGACAAACTATATAAGAGGGAGATAGTACCAAAGCACAGGTAGATGGGCAAAATGTATCCAGAATTAGGTAGCTTCTTAGCCTCATCTGTTATCATCTAGTACATCACAGGTTTTAAGTAACTTAAATTAAAGCATCAGTGAGAGCCAAAAATTAAATATGCAAACACTACATTATATCTGATTAGCCACACAGGAACTGTTGGTAGAGTTTAGAAGACTTTCAAGCACAGACATCTTTGCGTGCTCAGTAACTTCTCACCTCTTCTTCTGAGAGGCTAAGATCTACTTCAAGTCAGATATTACACATCTTCTCACATAACACAGTAACCTAACTAGAGGTGTGAAGGCTTAAGAGTCTCTACCAGAGTAAAAGCAGCTTGACTTCAATGTGCAGGTAGGCATGGGGGCCATAAGAGGAAGAAGAAAAGCCTGCCTGCCAGAGCAGCTTACTTTCAACAGCAAGAAATGCAATTCCCCATGTATTAAGGCTTCATGTTCAATCTGTGTGCTCCTAGAACTCTAATATCCAGAGCCCAACTGGGCACTAGAGATACATGAATAAGTAAATCAAGGCTGGTGTGGCAGAACACAAAAGAGATTTGGGAATGTGTTTTAGAGATAAGGTCTCACCCTGTAGCCCAGACTGTCCTAGATCTCCCAACAACCCTTTAGCCTCAGCCTCAAGGACAGGTGTGTACCACCATGCCCACTTGTTTTTTCTCAAGGTTCCAATACTAGAGATTGAATCCAGGGCTTTGCATCTTCCAGCCAACCACTCTAGAATGGAGCTAAGTACTTGAGAGACATGATAAACAGCTTAAAAACTTCAACTATGGGTCTACCCCCTCCCTTACATGATAGCTTAATGCCCTAATGATACCAGCCCTAGCCTCTCTAGGGCTGAAAAGACAAACAAACAACAGCAAAAACCTACCAAAGGGTATCTTAAGTACCTAACCACCTCTACTTTCCTAGCTGACTTTTGAGAAGAGACTCTGCCTATCGAACCCCACTGAGACTTGGAGCCCTATGTCTGCTGCTCTAACCTCTCTGGAAACTGGAGCAGCCAGCACTGAACCCACTACCCAGATACCCTCAAAAAAGACAGACTTACCTGGCCTTTCCACCACAGCTTCATGGCAGTGGTTACCATGCACCCTAACATGGCAAAAGCAACAGAAGGGAGTCCCAGAACCCCGGAGATGGACCTCAATGCCTAGGATCACGAGGACACTCACCGTGGGTGATGTTCAACTCGTTGCCAATGGCCAAGCTCCATACTTTGCCTCTTACACTTGGAGGAATTCCCTGCCACCACAAGTCTCGAACCTTCTTAGAGCACCACCTAAACAGAATGGAAGCCAGAGTTTCTGAGTTTGTGTTCTGAAAAAGATGAGATGAGAAAGGCTCATTTGCACATAAGCCTCACTCCCTCGACCCTTCCTTCAGGAGCTCACCCTCTTGGCTCTACTGAAATCCAGATAACCCTTCCACTGCTGTGACAGGCACTGTGAACCAGGTTGTAAGTGACTGGTAGAAGCACACATGAAGGACTGAAAGTACTTTCTGAGCAGAAAACACAGACAGAGGAAACAGACTGGTCTCCTAAGGACCGTAGAGAGCTATGCATAGGTTAGGGGTGCAGGGCACAGGGAAAGCGTGCTGGGCACGGGGGGGGGGGGGGTGGGGGGGTGGCAGCAGCTCTCTTCTACAGAAGTGTAGTAGGACAGGGGCTCCAAGGGGCCTCACAGGGCAGTCCAGAGACAGGTGACAGTCACACACTACTGTAGACAGGATGCTAATTGGGAAAATCTGAATAACACAGTCATTCAAATCAGTTGATCACAGTGACCCTGCCTATGCTGTGCTGATCACACAAGAATAAAACGAGATATACAGTAGATCCTCAGAAGTGAGAATGCCACAGCTGCCAGACACTGTGGGGTTCCACTCTGTACTGACACTGCAGGATGACATCAAAGACAAGTGGTTTCCACCCTCAGAGAGAAACAGATGCTCAAGCAGACTGTGCCAGGAGACTCGGGAGTTTTCCCTACGGAGAGGAGGGAATATCTTCCCTGGAAAGATTGAGCTAAAGAATAAACAGGATTTAGAAGGATGAAGAGGTTCAGAACACTGTAGACAGCAAAAGGGCAGGCAAAATTCCAGAGGTTACAGATTAACAGTTCCCACTGGTGTGGCCCCAGGGAACAGTCTGCAGAGGCAGAGCAGGCCATCTCTCACAGAAGGCTATCCACCAAGGGACACAGTTCAAATTTCATATGGAGACTCACAAGAAGTATGGAGTGACACAAGCACAAGCTTTACAAACATGGCTCAGGCTTAAAGACAAACTGGAAGATGCTGTCACCATGTCCAAGGAACAACAAGGCTGCACCAAGGCAAAAACTAATTTTATCAAAGGCTTCACAATGTGTTCATTCAATTACAGCTGCTGCCCACAGACTCAAGAAAGGAGTGGCCGGCCGGGCGATGGTGGCGCACGCCTTTAATCCCAGCACTCGGGAGGCAGAGGCAGGCGAATCTCTGTGAGTTCGAGACCAGCCTGGTCTACAGAGCTAGTTCCAGGACAGGCTCCAAAGCCACAGAGAAACCCTGTCTTGAAAAACCATAAAAAAAAAAAAAAGAAAGAAAGAAAGGAGTGGCCACACTCAGTAGGCAACAGTGAGACAATGCTTACATGGTTTCCCAGTTGGGCAAGATCTCATTATTCCAGGTGAGGACGGCATTTCCGATGCTCTCTTCAACCTTGCACCTTTCCTCCAGCTGCTTCTTCCGCCTCTGGGCTTCTTTAAGCTCTATAAACCATAATTAAAACAAAGAAGAAAACACTGAGCAGCCAGCCAGTACCCACCATTTTCAAGTTCTGTGATTCTTCACAAAGAATCACGCTGCAAAAACATCAGAAAAATAACAGTGAAGTAGGAGTTTGAGATGTGGTTCAGTGGTTAAGTGTTCACTGCAGAAGCATGAGATTTAGACCTCTACACCCATATAAAAGCTGAGTATGGTCTTATGCATGCCTGTAACCCCAGCACTAAGGAAAATAGAGACAGGAGGATTGCTAGTGGCTACCAGTCTAGTCAAAAAACACAGGCTTCAAGTTCAGCAAGAGATCTTGCCATCCAATCAAAGCAACAGAATGTATCACAAGACTACTCATGTTCCCTACCACTCTTCCTGAATGTGATCCCTAAGCTTATTCCTAACAGTTTGTGCAGTATTATTACTACTGTTGTTATTATTATTATTATTATGTGTATGGGTGTTTTGCATATATATTTATAAGTATGTATGTGTATACGTGTGTGTGTGTGTGTATGTATGTATCATGTACATGCCTGGTAACCTCAGAGCTCTAAAGAAGGCATCAAACCCCTGGAACTGGAATTACAGATGGTTGGGAGTTACCATATGTGTGCTGCGAACAGAGCTTCTACAAGGGCAACAAGTACTCTCAGCCATTGAGCCATGGTTCTAATCATGCACACAATTCCTTAGTTTACTCCATGTTAACTTTACATCCATGGGTTCTCCAGCCTCAGACTCAGGTCTGTACCAAACATGAGCACACTGTTTTCTTGTCATATTCCCTGAACAATCCTCTGATAAATATCTACATAGTGTAAAACTATTATGGGTAATCTACAGATGACCTGAAATATATAGGAGGATATACACAGTTTATATATACATAGAATATGCCATTTTATAAACAAACCTTAAGCATCTTTAGATTCTGGCAACAGCAAGAAGTTGTGGAACCCACTCACTCATGGATACTTGAGGACAGTTATAGTTTTTTATGATGAGACATAACAGAATTTACTAATCACTTTATATAATTTCATAACATTAATTTATACCATAATGCACCCCAATCACTATCATATCTAGAACCTTCTCGTCTTCTCCTTGACTGAATTTGTTTTTATTAACCACTAACTCCCTGTCTGCCCCTCCCCAGGTGGATCCTCTTCTGCTTAAGAGGATCTCAATACACTGTCCCTTGGCAGTCAAAGAAACGAAATCAGAGTATTTGTCATTTGGTTCCTGCTTTGCTTCATTTTGGATCAATCAGGTTCAACCATTCTGTAACATGTCAGAATTTCCTTCTAAAGGGTGAATGATATTCCATTTATTTATTATATGTACTTTTAAAATACTCTAGAGTCCTACAAAGAGAGTTCCAGGACAGTCAGGGCTGTCACACAGAGAAATCCTGTCTCAAAAAACCAAAAACAAAACAAGCACTCCAGATCCAGAGCTATAGGTGTGGTAGTTTGAATGTAATTTGCCCTATAGGCTCATAAAGAGTGTCACTATTAGGAGGTGCGGTCTTATTGGAAAAAGTGTGTCTGAGTTCTTAGATCAGAATGTACAACTCTCAGACCCTTCTCCAGTACCATGTCTCCCGGCATGCTACCATGCTCTGCACCATGACGATAGTGAACTAAACCTCTGAAACTGTAATCCATCATCAATTAAATATTTTTCTTTATAAAAGTTGCCATGGGGCTGGAGAGATGGCTCAGCGGTTAAGAGCATTGCCTGCTTTTCCAAAGGTCCTGAGTTCAATTCCCAGCAACCACGTGGTGGCTCACAGCCATCTGTAATAAGGTCTGGTGCCCTCTTCTGGCCTGCAGGCATACACACAGATAGAATATTGTATACATAACAAATAAATAAATTTTTAAAAAAAAAAAAAAGTTGCCATGGTCATGATGTCTCTTCACTGCAACAGAACCCTAAGACATTAGGTGTTGCAAAGGAACTTACCAAATTCACTCATATCTGTGAAAATAGCCCAAGAAGGGGAAAACAGCTGCATGTCACTATTGGCTGCAATTCTTTCTAGCACATACTTCTTACCCTACAGTCTCTTTTCTCATGTAAGTCTATGTGTTCCTGGTGACAGGTTCTTGTTATATAGTAAAGACTGGCTTTGAACTCAAATCTCCTGCCTCAACTCCCCAAGTGGTCAGGTTAGCAGGTATGTGCTACCATACCCTCCTCTCATGTAAGACTGTTACGCTACCAGGAATAGAGAGAAGTATCATTGTTTGTTTAATGGAAAAACTATACATGTCGAAGTGTAAAGACCGTCACGGAGGAGAGCTCCGGAAGGGAAGAAGAAAGCACCCGCACCACAGGATGTGACGCGCTTTCACGGTACCTCGTTTCTTGGCCTGCACCACCATCTCTTCATATTGCTGTCTATGCTTTTGGGCTTCTTCAGCTGGTTTTGCTGGGAGATTTCTTGATAGGAAATAAGAAGGTTTGCATGTTACAACTAGATAAAAGTCTGAGGAAAAAAAATTCCTGAAGCATTACTGAATAAAAGTTTAAAAACCCAAAGTAAAAAAAAAATCAATTATTTAAAACTATAATTCTTTCATAACCTAAAACTCTATTTGTTTTGTCGAGACAGTTTTACATAGCCCAGGAGACTCTACTACTGTAGCGGCGCAAATGCTGGGACTACAGGTATATGCTACTTTGCTCAGCTGATGACAGAGCCTGGGGCCTTACACACACTAGTCAAGAGCTCCACCACCGAGCTATCTCCCTGCAGAGACACTTCTTACAAAGCAAAATACTCACTGTGAAATACTGGGTTATAAAGATACAGACAAAGAAGTACCCTATTCTGCAAAGAAACTGATTTGATTGCAAAGCAATAGTGTCAACGGCTGTTCCTCGCATCAGGATGACCTCACAGTATTATTATATGCCAGTTTAAGAGCTCAGTTTCATATCAGTTCTTGTGATAATCACACTGTCTGCTACAACACTTTAAGAAACATTCCTCTGGATATGTCTATGAAGGTATTTCCAGACTAGTTTAAAGAAGGAATATGGGTGATACCATGCCAAAGGCTGGAGGAAGCAAGTTAAGCACCATCATTATCTCTGCTCCCTGACTGCTGATGCAATGTCATCGGCACCTCACACGACTGCCACCCTGCCTTCTCCACCATGATAGAGAAACCCTCAAACCGTGAGCCAAAATAAATCCTTACTTCCTTGAGTTTCTTTTGCCGGGTATTTGCCACAGCAATGAGAGCAATAACTAATATAGTTCTGTAGTTCCTTTGTTCTTTTCTATACAAATGCACACAGAAGCTATACGCATTCCATAGAAAATGCCAGTGGACTCTGGCAGCTGACTTCATGAGATGTGGTGGTGCCTGGCCTACAGCTCACAAGTACCATAACCATAACCACTAAGTTCCCAGTGAGATTGCAACCCACGACCACTGGCTAAACGTGGCAAGTCCCCAGTCTACCTCGCAGTACACTAAAAAAGCTGGTCTTCACCCTAAAGTCCCAACCTCCTTTTCAGTGTTTCCCCAATTCATGGTCTCCAAGAACTAGGAACTAACAGCAGATACACTCCTGCTTAGACTTCACATTTTAATTTTTTTAATTATATTTTCTCTTTTCTCCTCTCTCTCTCCTCTCTCTCTCTCTCTCTCTCTCTCTCTCTCTCTCTCTGTGTGTGTGTGTGTGTGTGTATGTGTATGTGTGTGTATTCAGAGGGTAACTTTCAAAAGTCAGTTGTCTCTTTCTACCATTCAGATGCCAGGAATCAAACTCGTCATCAGGCTTGTCTGATGACACATCAGCCAGTGTCTTTCTTTCCTCACTGACCATCTCACTGGCCTGACTTCACAGTTTTAAATATCAGAAATGGACAGGACCCTGGAATTGCCTAGCCCAGTGCTGGACAGCCTGTTGTTGTTCTTCCTCAAGTAGGAGACCTTCTCATCAATACACTTTTCTGTGTAAATTCATAATTAGTTTAGCTATGACCTCTTCCTCCAGGAAGATCTCCAAGCATGATCTCCTCACCACACAGCAGGAATAGCAAGGCACCACCCAAGAAACTCCACAGGCCACTCTAGGAGGTGTCCTGCAGACAAAGGTACCTTCAAAGCACCACTTTGGAGCATGCTTACAGGGTTCCTTGCACTCCCAAATTGGCCTTGTACTTAAAATGGCTACACTATGTAAACCTGGATGGTAAACTTATAAGCAAATACTGCCTGAAAGGAAAATCCTGGTTAAATTTCTATGACACAGGACAGTTTTCCAAGTCACCATTTGGTGTCACATTGAGTGAAGGCTGACAGAGAGGTAACTCTTCTGCCCTTTCCTGCAAGCTAGCCTCATCCCCACAGCAGACAGCACAGAGGCTCTTCCCCAGACTCACGCAGGTCTGTCCTCAAGGATGAGTGCTGTGGTGGACAACGGCTCAAAATCCAGGTTCTTCCTCACATTCTGCTTTGGAGAGGGTGGCCTGCTTGGTCTTCCCGCCTTGTCTTCATATTCCTAGGACAAAAATACCAAGGTGACTCTGGGCCCAGCCAGTTTCCTATTATCAAAAAAGGAGCTGCTTGTAGCCAAGTTAGTTCACTGTAAGGATGAGTACAACTCCAAGTCTTCCCTGCTGTTGAGAAGGAAAAGCACAGGCTGAAGGGGCCCAAGATCTCCCTACTGTGCTGATGTTTAGGGTAGGACTGCATACTTCCCCTGCAGGTGGTTATGAAGCTAGACGGGTCTGTAGCCCTTTAACCAGGATTCCCACACAGTGGCAGGTCTTCTGTACTGTGGGTAAGAGATGAATGGCTATTGTAATGGTCACTGCTATACCATCACTACACAATGTCCTGTCAATAATTCTACCATGCCCTGGAAATCGAAAGGTGACCTCCATACACAGAGTCACTAATTTGATTCATAGACTGCAGCCACAGGAGCTTAGTCACACCTGGTGACCCACATTCCAAACACCCAGGAGAAGGGTTCAGGAGAGTCAGCTTCCAAAATAATGTATGATTTGGGATCCCTGTAAAATCAAAACATATTATTTTCTGGTTGTTTATCCCAGGTGAGGTGCATCCCTAAGGGAGACAATCTGGTTGAAAAAAAAAAAAAGCAAGTGTGTAATTGCCACAGATTTGTGCCATTCTGGGTGACGAGAGTGGCACTATCCTATGAAGAAGATTTATCAACACAAGCTAGAATATTATTCTCTCACCCAGAAAAGCCAGCTAAGGCTCCTAAAAAGTACAACAGCTTCTGTACACTGGGGCACATAGGGCTAGGATCCTACCTTGCTTACTCCAAAATGGTCCCATAGAAGGGGGAAAATCCCTTTCAGGTACCTATCTATCTAGAACTGAGAGACTGACACTGGCTTCAGACCCTGTACAGGGCTGAGCGGTGACAGTTCAGTACCAGCAGCAGGATACTCCAAGTCCAGTAAGTAAGTAGGTGTCAATATCTTCAGGACAATAGGAAATCTACCCAAAGCTTTGTGCTGACAGTGATTCTAAGGCATCTGGAATTCTGGCAAGAATTAGTAACAATAACCCCATTGGATGCTACCTATCTCCTGAGCCTGGTCTAGTGCAATTTATGTTACAGCCAGTAATCTCGGGTCATAAATGCGATCCCCCAGAATCTGGATGCTTCTTTCCATTTGCCGTGGCTCCAGACACCATCTGACCTGACCTCCCTAACAATCAGTATGGTTAGTATCACCCTACCTTACAGACAAGGTGATGCACGTTCAAAGTTCAGGCCTAGGGCTGCAGGTCCCTCTGCACTGCCACCCTAAGGAGGCCAGACCTCTTTTGTGACTATACCCAAACAAATGTGTTGTTCAGAAAAGAAAACATGGGTTGGGAGGCTTCTGAAACCAGGTTGGACTTGAAACAAAACACAGATCCACTAACCAGGAGCTAAGACTCCAAGCAAAGCATGCTCTTAGAATTCTCAGTCCTGGTTCCCACAGCTACCAGGTAGACATGAGCACTATCAGAGCAGGTTGCTGCCAACAACAGGGAGAAAGCCATGCAGTCAGCACAGCCCTTGTAGCACAGGGATTGGATTGCATGCACCATTGCGTTTTTTTCCCCTCAGACCTGAAATGACTCCATAATGCAAGGGAAAATACTGCAGTTTTAAACCAATCAAGGAGTCCAGCAAAGTTTGCAAGCCAAACACAGAAGCAAAAGGAAAGGAATGCTTTATTCAAGGCCAAAACATCAGGTTTTGTCAACAAGCACTTCTTACTAACTTAAGAAACAACACTGGCAGTGGCAGCTGATCAGGCTAATGTACCAAGCACTTTCAGGGGCCTCACAAGCAGAGCTGATTTAATCTGCACACCAATCCTCAGAGCCTAAAGATGCCTCCACTACCACCACTACCCCAATCCGAATGGATATATGGAGGCCCACTTATAGATTTGCTCTGTGAAGAATGGGTAAATTGAGCAGACTCTGAGCACTGGATTCTTTAGAGACATTTCTCACTAACTCATGTAAGCTACACACAGGTAGGACTCCATAGGAAGTAATCTCATTGCATTCAGCCTCAGTGAAGTTTTCAACTCTGACAGAAACCTATAATCCTGAGTCAGTTAGTGCCAAGTGGGGTCAAATAGTATGCTTTATCACACAGGGATGCATGATTAAAATGGTGGAGTCTGGCCTGCCCAAACTTGAAATCCCAGTAGAACCTTTTCAAAACCCAAATGGTACTTGCAAATACAAATGGAACAGCACTGGGAATGGCCACATGTCCTGCCCCAAACCTAGCTGTTCTCCTACAGCTGCCTAGAGATGTCCACAATAAGCTCTCTGTACAACCAGACAAACCAGCTCCAGATACAAGAAGACAGTACTCACTCTAAGGCCTGAGAAAAAGCATTCACTACTGACTCATCAACACTAGGGCCATACACAATGCCGCAGAAGGAAAGGTTCAGAAGACCGAGATCTAAGTCCTGCCTTAGGCAAGTCTGGACTATCTCATGCCTGCATTCCCTCATTATAGACAGAAGCCACTGGTAAGACCATGGTGAGAGTTAAATGGGGTAGTATAATGTGATGGCTGCCTGCTCTCTGATGGACTGAGCTCTTTTTGTATGACAGGCAAAAATCTGTGAGTCTGTGTCCATCTAACCTGCCACTAAAAAGTTTTTCCTGCAAGGAACCAAACTAGGAAGTCTTTTTGTCTTAAGTCGGGTAACACTTCTCTGCACCTCTGGGCTTATCAAAAGTGCTGCAGACCAAGAGTAAAACAAGTTGCCCAGAAAAATCAACTGTAGCCTCACCCACCCTGATCATCCCAGCAGAGAGGAATTTAGAACAGTTTTCTTCAAGGTCCTATTGCAAGACAGTTCAGTTGGTCATGAAAGACTTAAAACAGTAAGAGCCATGAGGCTCAGCAGGTTCAATCCCAAGATCCCATATGGTTCAAAGAAAGAACCAGTTCCCACAAGCTATCCCCTGACTGCCACATGCACAATATGGCAAGCAAACACTGTGACATATATGCACATATGTACAGACAAATAAATGTGACTTGAAAATTTAAAAAGGAAGCAATTTAAAAGTACACCTACTAAAGGCAATTTGTCTCCATTCTATGCCTATCTGTATGATTCAAACTGCCTAAGTATAGGTCATTTAAAAATAAATAAATAAAATAAAAACACTTTGCAAGACAGTGATTTATAAGTACCTGGATGAAGTCCCCGACCTGAGCAGTTGGTAATAAATCTCACTGGGGAAGATGAGACCAGACCAATGCAGCTGCTAACCGTGGGAGAAGCTGTGGGGTGTGGTTTGATGAATGAGTAAGTTCAGAGGAAAAACATCAAGAAGCCTGAACAAGGCCTCAACTTTAGGTAGGGGCTATGAGTAAAGCAAATTTAGTGGGGAAAGAAGACGACCACATAAAGAGAAAGAAGCTCATTTGTGAAGAGACCGTGTGGACCTACTCTTTAAGAGACCCTCACTCCTCTACCTTGCAGGGGCCTCTCTGCAAGGAAAGTAGGTACATGCAAAAGCTACTGCACAGAGCGGACCATGAGAAATGCGGAGGGGTAAGCAATAAGAAGTAAAGGGCCAGAAAGAACAAGACACAGCATCTCATTTATGCCATTTAGGCAAAGACAGATAAGAGCTCATCCTGAGGCCATAAGGGTGAGAGACTTTCTGGCAACACAAGCAGTAACCAAGAGAACACCCAATGCCAGTGGGGATGCTCCCATGCATACTGCCTGTGTTCTTGGCAGTCCTGCCCTATGTTGGCTGTTAAGTTAGTTTCTGCTAGCTCAAGTCTCTCCTTCATGGGATGGCCTATTTCAGACATAGATTCTGGTCTGTGGGTTAGCAATAGCATTTTAATCAGGGCAGATACTGAGTCAAAATTGTTTTGCCTAGCCATTATGGTCTCAACACATAGCTACTCAAAGCTAGTGGAATAACCCAAAGAAGGAGAGGAGTCAGTATATAGGGCTGTAAAGTGTTGTGTGAATGTGGGTTAGACCTTATCTGCAGACTGCCTAGAGCCAAGAGCCAGAAGAAAATCAGTAGACAACTGAATTTGTTTTAAAAAGAGATGGAGTATACACACATAACGTGCAAGTGCACGCACACACCCTGCAACAGACAAAATTTGTATTGAAAGGAGAGGAGGTCTGATCCGAAGCAATGGAGGAATACTTTCCAGGAGGAAGACAAGAGAAATGGCTTATCAATACTACCCCTATAACAAGAATTGTGCTACAAAGATAGCCAAGAATGACGTTAATCTAATCAGACCCCCACTAAGCTTCTTGGATTAGTCCACCAAGAAGAAAGGGCTATCAATCAGGCCTGTGCTCACATCTGACTCAGCAGCAGAATCTATCTGCTAATGGAAGTCCAAGGTTCAGGACCTATAGCAAGAATAGGCCATCCCATTGGGGACTTGAGCTAGCATAAACTAACCCAGGAGACAGCAGAGGGTGGGTCTGCCAGCCGCAAGCAGTATGCAGGAAGCACTACAGGATGGGCCATCCCCGCCAGCACTGCCTCCCTGGGCACTATATTCCGCTCCATGCCGTTTCTTTGTCTGCTAAGGGTGAAGAAATGAGAACAAGTAAGCATGAGACATGTACCCAAAGGAGATGCCAGAAACGTCAGGTGCATGGTTGTCACTGTATTACTATAAAACAATTTCCCACAACATTTCTCTAAAAAGGGTACTGAACGGGGCTATGGAGAAGACAAACAAGGCAAAGTGTGGTATAGCAGAGCTGGTTTCACCCCTTGCTGTCTGTAGCAAGCGTCCGGGAGAAGATTGCTGTTCTAGGACATGGAGCTGTTTTGCCATCTGAAGAGGGAGTGACCCATTCAGGTTTTACAGGTGCTCAGCCCTCCAGAAGATGTAATGGTGACTCGGTGCTTTGACCACAGCGTAGGTAGGTAAAAGCCCTGAACGCCTGGAAAGGCTCCTCCTCTCTGGGCTCTTGTTCTCTAGCCCAGCACAGTATCCTCCCAGAAATTATTCTCTTAAGTTCACAGGAATGCTGGCACTGGGAATAGCAGCTCTCAGGAGACATTCTCTAGTGGTCAAATTACTTACAAACATCAAGAAGACAAAAGTTAACACAGGCACTGGGAGCTGAAATGGACCAAACTATATGAGTTCTGAGAAACCCAGCTGTGGTCTGTCCTGAGTCTACTGTTCCCCCAGACTCCTTCAAACAAGACCGTTCCATCTCTAGGTGGCCCCTGGCCTAAACTGACCTGACTCTGGAAAAGGAGCAGTGGCTCTAGGGGTGAGAATAAGGGCTGAAAGGGCGATCTCTCTGTACCAACACTGGATCCTGAAAGAAAATCCTACGAGCAGCAGACACAAAGAAGGCCATGGGAGGAGGTGCCTCACTGGTGTCCCCGGCAAGCTCGGGTTAATGGGTAAAAACAGATAGATGCCTATGATGTACACACACCTGCATTCAGGCTTATATGCACACACCCGCACATACCGCGCACAGGATCAAGCAGGCCTGGAACGGCAGGCCGAGGTACCGGTGGAAGCCAAGCTGGGACCGCGGACCCACATAAGACTCACCATGAACGCCAGGCCTCAGAGGCGCGTGGCCGGCGGATCCATGCCCAGCGAGTGGAGGCCGGCCTCCCTCCTACCTCTGGACCACTGTTCTACACGCAGCTCTACACTGGGCGGGTGAGGCAGGCGGAGCAGCGGTACGGCAGGACGTTCAATCGCTCACAGATACAGCGATTCCCGGATCCCTGCTCAGTGTTCCAGGGTTGGGCTGGTCTAACTGGCAGGGACCTCCTCCACAAGAGATGGGGCGGGGCTGGCTGAGTCAAGGCTCAGTGGCCTCCCTGCCAATCTTGAGGTGACCAGTCCCAGACAGGAACCTCGGGGTTCTAAATACAGCGAGAAGAGTAAGCAAAAGACTGCATGCAGGAGAGAAAGTTCTGCCTTGTGAGATTATAGGGGGGGGGGGGGGGGAACAGAAATATGTGTCACCAAAAGAAACTGCATAAACTAATTAATACAGTACCCTCTCAGAAGCTGGCTGGTCATGAGCATGAATAAAGTACATACTGACGGGGTTCATGATAGAGCTTGCTTCTGGAAAACAACCCGGAGGGGCGTCTGACACTTTCCAGGGTAAAAGAGTTGTTTTCTCAACATGCATTAATTAAAACAAAATAGTACCTTCAGAACAGAGGACTTCACTGTAAACTACACCTTATAAATTTTTTTTTTACAAATCTGTATAGGAGCCAAAATTATTTTAGGCCGGCCTAGTATACTGAAACAAACTCGGTAAGAGCATCACAAAGTCCTCTGTCCTTGATGGACCTTCTCACAAGCATCCTGGACTAGGAGTTACAAGGGACCTCACTCACCACTGGATTTTTGAAAACTCAGTACTTAATTTTTCATTCACTAACAGAAACCTCACAAAGAAGGAACCCTGGAGATCCATCAGAAAAAGGGGCACTGTCACGGCACATAGTAACACAGATAGTAACACCCATGCAGAAAATCTGGGACTCTCGTAAATCCCTGGGGGCAATTCAAAACAGTAGGGCCACTTTGGAAGCAAGTTTCCCAGCTTCTTACACAGCTCAGTACACACCAGCCACACACCTGAGAACTTATCCAAGAGAAACCACCTACAAAAAGGCCTGCTTACAAAACTTCATAGCACTTGTGTGCCAATCAAACTCTAAAACAATCCGAATGTCCACCAGCGGAGGAACGCATGAACAGCTCAGAAGCAGCGAAAAGAGGAAATTACTGACACACACATGCTGCTGGTGAAAGTGCCTCTGAAACAGTGCCGCAGCAAAAGCTGCCAGAAGGGAGACAGCCAGGGTGGGGCCATGTATGTGAAATACAATTGGTATTTGTCTGAAGAAGGGACTGAGGACTGGCTGCACACTGTGCGTAATGGAAATCCTCCAAGACTGGATGCAATGGCAGGTGGGCAGCCGTGCATACACTGGGAGTCACTAAGCGTTTATAGTGAGTGGATTTCATGGTGCATTAGCATGTTTGCTCAGTGTGGGAGGCACTGGGATCAATCTGAGTTCTGCAAAAATAGGGAGGGGGTCAAATCTGTGGAAGTGCTCAAGGAATAATTTAATAAACCCATATACAAACTCCACCCAGATCACAGTAAAGTGAGAATGTTACAATACTCACCTTAGTTTTAAAACATTTTACCCCTTGAAAGAAGTTGCAGGTGCCATGTCTTCTCCCCTAAATCCTATAACAGCCAGCTCCTTAAGAGGAAGAAAGCCATGAGGGAGCCAGATAACTGTCCTCCTGGTCTCACCTTCCCTGAACACCCTCACAGAAAACACTCCTCAGTGCCTTAACTCAGCAAGGCCCTGCTTCCATCCTGGTTTCAGCAGCATGCATAACCTGTCATTATATGGTCATCTGACTCACATTCTCTCACTGAGCTGGTGAGGGGCCAGCAAAGCACCTGGCAGAGGAGGCACACAGCACTCACTTGTGGAATCAGTATGCCAATCACAAGAAGCCACCTGTCCTGACTGCCTGCCATCCAAGCAAGTACTCCAAGTACTTGGCCCCAGCAATAATGACAAACATGGTTCTTGCCCTAAGTCATTCACAGACAAGCAAACAGGCAATGTCTATACCAGTGCTCAGTGATATGACAGAAAACTGAGGTTGGGAAGAGACATTCCCCCTCAACAAATACTAATACAGTCTCAGGGGAAGGCAGTTAACAGTACCTTTCTAGAAACAATGCTATCGGCTGAAAGAGAGTTAAGCACTGTGAAGCTCAGTTCTCAGGGACAAGAGCAAGTTCTCGGCCTCTCCATGCCTGTTACCATCACCTGGACTCTCAACACCTAGTGCCTACCCAACATTTTACAAGTTAGCCAACTGGGGCCATAACTGAGTCCTCAGATTCACTCACACTAAATCTGGTCAAGATGGCTATAAGCAAGCACTAAAAATGTGTTAGGATGTGTAAATACCATTTACAAAGTTTTGACTACATATTACACCATGAGAGAGCTAGCAGGGTGACTTCTACCAGTGTGTGAAACTTACAGGACTAATCACACCCTTCAAGACTTTTCTCCATCAAACACTGGCATGAATATTGCATGTCTTAACCCATACAACAAGTTTTCCTCCAGAAGTTTCCTGCAATAACCAGAACACATTCCCAGGCTTCCTGCTTCCCTGTTAGCATGTTTGATCTATCTGCTTAGTTTGTATGTCTATAGCACAGACATCTCTACCTTTGAAGTCAGGGAGGCAAGACTGACTCACCTTCCCTTCCTAGCAGATCAAACACCCAACAGGCCACTGAACAACACAAGGATCAAATGAAGATTATAGGAACAACTTTAGTGTCCAATCCAAGGCTATGGTCAGTAAATCAAGAAATAGCAACTCCTAAAACCACTAAGTAAAAACAAAATCATTCAACAATATGTGAAGCTATAGAAAAATATGTGTTATCAAAAATTAGAAGTGGTCTATAGGTTAACCATACACTAAAGCTGAGCACCATCCTAAGCCATCAATAAGCAAATGCAGTCCGATCCTTGCTCTCTTGAATACATCTGGGTGCTGCTTGAGAGACACACAATAAAGCTACAAACACATGAACAAGAATTTCCAATGAAGAAAAATGCTGTGCAGAAAATACCCCAGCAGGCTGATGACATCCCTTTAGACTTTAGTTGGTCAGGGGAAATCTGAGAAGACACCATCTGAGCTATGACCACCCACTGAAACACACATTGAAGAAAGGGCAAAAGTAATGGCTTAGGGCAGATAAGAAGCCACAACGTGTGATGGGGTGCACTGGGAAGAGGTGGTCCTCCCAAGTTCATAGCAAAGAACACATATTCAGCCCAGTGTGATCAGCAGCCAAGAAGATCTGCACTGAAAGAATTTGTATCAGGAGTTCGTACCAGCATAGACTTTCACTTCTTTACAGCGCAACCTATGAGAGGACAGGGAAGCTAATCTTAAGAACAGGTGATCTGTAGATTCTGCATTCATATTCAACCAACTGCAGATCAAAAGCATTCCTCAAGGGGGGGGAAACACTGTTGTCTGGACTGGTTATCATAACTCCCTAAACAACACAATACTTTTTACACAGCAGTTACATTGCATTAGGAAGTATAAGTATTGTAGAAATAATTTAAGGTGAGCATGACAATGTTAGGTTACTATTATATAAAAGGGACTCCAGTGTCCCAGGATTTGAGGATCCACAGAATGTTCTGGAACAAATATCCTGCATGATACTACTATTTAGGTTTCACATTGTAAGAAACCCCATCGGGAAGATGGTCCTTCTCAGCCACTATAGCTTCCTTTTTAGCATCTTCTACCAGGTGAAATTTTTTTTCTGCTTCTACTTTGCTGAGTTTTTAATCAGAAATGAATACTGAACTTTGTCAAATACTTTTTCTGCCTCAATAGGACCGTGTGGTTTTTAGTAATACAGTTAGTAATACAGTTGATGACACTGACTGTTTCCCTACATCATGCCGGCCTTGCATTTCTAGGATAAATGTCACTTAGTCCTTTGTGTTGGCGTCAAAACATGTCTTGGGTTCAGTTTGCTAATAACATGCTGAGAATCATGTGTGCTCATAAAGGACACTGGGCTAGGGATCAGTGTCAGCAGCACTAGCATCAAGGAATGAGTCAGGAAATATCTTTTTCCTTCTAAATTTGGCAGTGTTTTTAAGCAGATTTCATGAGTGAAACCACGTGGGCCTGAAGATAACTTTTCAGGAAAGTTTCTTATTTTTCTCTTTGTTGTCGTCAAATTCCGTGACAAATGCAACTTTAAGAAAAAAGGGTTTGTTGTGGTCCCCAGCTCCAGGAGGATGGTATCCCACCACAGTGCAGAAAGCATGGAACAAGAGCAGAAGATCAGTTCATCACACTGCATCAACACACAGGAGGCACAAAGTGACCAAGAAATTGGAGCCCCAGCACCTCAAGGCCCACCCAATGACCCACTTTCTCTACTAAGGGTCCCCCTCCTAAAGGTTCCACAGCCTTCCCAAACAGCTCCAGCAGTTGGGAACCACATGTTCAAACATGTGAGCCTGGAGAAACATTGCACATTTAAACTACCACAGTATTTAACTAATTTTCTTTTTAAGAAAAAATAATTTAATTTTATTTTATTTGAATGGGTGTTTTGTCTGCATGTGTGTTTGTGTGGGGGTGTTGGATACCCTGGAACAGGAGTTACAGGGAATTGTTAGCTGCCATGTGGGTGCTAGGAATTGAACCCTGGTCCGCTGAAAAAGCAGTCAGTGTTCTTAACCACTGAGCCATGTCTCCAGCCCCAACTGTAATTTTCTTGTCTTACAAAAAACAAAACAAATCCAAAATTGCAGTATGAATCAGTTCACATTTTACCTCGGATGAGTTCTAGTGATTTCTAATTTCCAAGGAAATAGATCATTTCACCTGAGATGACAAATTCCTGTAGAGAGTTGCTCAAAGAATTCCATTTTCCCTCTTAGTTTTGCAGGTTTCACAGTACTATCTATCCCCTTTGCTCATTCCTTTAATTGAAAATCTGTTTCTCTTTCTTTGGTTGTTCAGCTAAGATTGATCAGGACAAAGATCATTCAAAGATCCAGCCCTGGTCTCACTCACTGCCATTTACAGTTCCAATTTCATTTTTATTTCTTCTGTATTGTTTGTTTCACTTCTGCTTTTTAAAATCTTAAGACAGGAACTTGGATTACTGATGTGAGACCTTCCTTCTTTTAGTCTCACGATATATATTTCCTATCCAAATTTCACCTTCCAAGTTTTGGTATGTTGTATACTTGTTTGTATCAGAATATCTTCTAATTTTCCTTGTGGCTTCCTCAGAAATTTGCTACTTATTTAATATCCACATTTAGGGAGATGTTCTTAATATTTGTTATTGCTTTTTGTCTAATAAACACTATGGTTAGAAACATTTACTTAACTTTAATCCTTTGGAATCTTTAAAGATTCGGATGAATGCTCCACATGCACAGGGGATGGCTACTACTGGAGGGGGAATGTTCTGGACAGGTCAGTCAGCTGCTGGAGAGCAGAATTCAGATTCTCCACACCCTGGCTTGCTCCAACTGCAGCTGCTCCTTCTCAGGGTCTTAGAGTAGCACTGACCCTCCACTTGGAAAGTAGAAAGGTCCAGTTTTCTGCATCTCTGCTTGGTGGATTTGCATCAGGCATTAGGTGCAGAAACACTCAGAGCTAAGTGGTCTTCATTAGGCAACAGCTCTCTTTATTTCCGGGAACTAGTTGTGTGAAGCCCAGTTTTTATTTTTTATGACATTAATAGGTCTACCTTAAGGGAGGTACTAAAGATTGAACCCAGGGCTTCATGTACACTAAACACAAAATTCTATGACTAAACTACACCCCAGCTCCATTTTCTCCTCTTTCTTCAGAGTGTTTTCTTACATGTTGAATATTTGAAGAGTTCTTTGTAGATGGGCTAAATTAATATGTGAGAATTAGCCTAGAAGAGGCTAGATAGAAATGGGCCAAGCAGTGATTAAATGAATACAGTTTGTGTGTTGTTATTTCGGGCATAAGCTAGCCAGGCAGCCGGGGTGCTGGGGACGCAGCCCCGCCGCTCTTAATACTACAGGTCATCTTTCTACATAGCTCAATGGTCAGCCTAGGAGCTGAAATATGTATATGCAATTTTCTGTGACCTAATTGGAATCAGCATTTTATCACTTTGAGCAGGAACTCATTGCCCTTCCCCTGATATATGATTGACTTGTATGGTACATCTCCATACAGTCGAAGACCCAAACAACACTTAACTACTGCATTTAACCAAACACATTTTTAAAGAACCTACTGAGAATTGACTCTCTGCAATTCTGCAATCTGCCATATGTTCTACTGCAATGACCCTGCAGTGGTCAAATCTTGTACAAACTATAGAAATGATCCCTGAAAGTATAGGGATCTTACTCTCTTACAACAAGATTCCTGGCAGCAAGTGCTCTTACTTTTTATCTGAGAACACTTGCCTTTCACCTTTGTTCTTGATACAACATTCTGGGTTGACAATTCTTTTCTTTCAACAGATCCAAAAATACTGATACCCTTGACAAGTGTGCATGTATGTGTGATTTTTTTGTTTTGTTTTAGATTTTTTATTGTATTTTTATTGTGTGTATGTGGGAAGGGGTTCTGTGCAAGTGTTAGCAAAGCCTCAAAAGAGGACACTGGGTCCCTTGAAGTGCAAATTACAGGTGGCTCAGCCACCCAACCTGGGTGTTACGAACTTAACTATAGTCCTTTGCAAGCACAGCAGCTGCTCTGATTGCTGATCCATCATCTCTCCAGCCCCCTCTGTTGTTACTGATGAGAAATTCATAAGCATTCAAATTACTATTCTCCAATAAGTAACACACTGTTTTTCTCTGAATGCTTGTAGGATTTTTTTTTGTCTTTATTTTCAGCAGTTTGGTTACAACTTGTCAAAACTTACCTGTTTATAGGATCACTGACTAGACTTAAATCTGTAAGTGAATGACTTGACAAATTTTGAGATAGTCATTTATTTTAATATTCTTTTATTAATAAATTCTTTCTCTTAAGACTTCTGTGGCACAAATTCAAGCTTTGGTGATTCTGGCTTCAACTTTCTATTTTTTTTTTTTTAAAAAAACTATTGTATATGTGATTGTGTGTGAATACAGGCACATAGGTCCAAAGAGCATGTGTGCAAGTCAGGGGACAATTTTCAGGAGTTGCTTCTTTTCTGCAACAATATGAAATCTAGGAATTCAACTCAGGTTGTGAGGTGTGTGCAAGCACCTGTAGCTGCTAAACCATCTCCATCTTACTGGGTTTTAAACATTTTAGTGTGTCTCCTATGTTCAAGATTATATTACTCTACCAACCCTCCTTTGATCTTTGCTGTTAGACTGCATAAGTTCTACTAATCTACCTTAAAACTTACTCTTCCTAACTTGTGTGTTCTGCTATTGAGTGGTCTGCTTAGTTATTTCAGCTGTATTCTTCTGTTATAAATGTTCACTGATTTACTTTCTATTTTTCAATTAATGTTTTCATCTTCCACTCTCAAGAGTGTCTACCCTACTTGCTGGAGCATTCTTCTAGTGGCTTCTTTAAGGTCATACACAATCTCAATATGCATTGATTTTAGGATTGAATCTACTGGTCATCAAAAGACAATCAAGTCCTTAAACCTAATAATTTTGAACTGTATCTTAGATTGTTTGTTTTTCAATACAGGGTTTCTCTGTGTGGCTTTGGAGCCTGTCCTGGAACTTGCTCTATAGATCAGGCTGGCCTCAAACACAGAGATCCGCCTGTCTCTGCCTCCTGAGTGCTGGGATTAAAGGCATTCACCATCACTGCCTGGCCTAGACTTTAAATATTTTTTAGATTTATTTTGTGTGCATGGGTGTTTTGCCTGCATGTTTTTCTATGCACCATATGCATGTTTGGTGCTGAGGAAGTAGTAAGCCTCCACATGGGTGCTAGGAATCAAACCTAGATCCTTTGCAAGAACAAGTTCTCCTAACCACTGAGTCAATTCTTCGGCCCATAGACTCTTCAAAAGTTATGTTCCAATACTTGACCTTGTGTAAATGATGACACTATTATAACATATTTGGACTCCAAACATAAAGACCTACAAGTTCCAGCCAGCTTTTCTGTTGAATTGTGATTCTAAACTGTTTTCAGCACTTTTGACTGTCTTGCATGTGCACCACCCAGTGGCCAGTCAGAGATTTGCATGTGCTCCATCCATTCTCTTTTACTTAAGGTCGGATTCACGTTCCCAGACAGTGGCAGGAAATACAGGAGTCATAACAAACTTAAAGAAGTCACTTTCCTGCACATCTCTTTGCAATCATCAAGTGTCTTCTAGGTTCCCTGAGTCTTCCTGCTGTGATTAAATAGCTATACACTTCCCACCACTGTGTTGGTGAGAGAGGGCAAAGCAGATGTACAGATCTTTTCTCACCAGCTTCCCCTCCTGCAGTGTTAGGCTCCTGTCAGACACTATGAGAACTAGAGAGAAAAGAACAGCGAGAGGAGGGCTGGAAAGCTGGCTCAGCTAAGAGGAGCCAGGCTCAACTCACACCAGTCACATGGCTGGTCAAAACTGTCTATAACTCCAATCCCAGAGGTTCTATTGCAATCTTCTGACCTCCCTGGGCACCAGCCACATATGTGGTGCACATAACATACAGGCATAAAACACTCATACCCATAAAATAATAAAATAAATAAAACCTTAAAAAAAAAGAACAGAGAGAAGGGGGCTGAAGAGATGGCTCAGCGGTTGAGAGCACGGCTCCTCATCCAGAGGACCTAGGTTCAATTCCCAGTCCCCACATGACAGCTCACAACTGTCTATAACTCCAAGACCTGACACCCTCATACATACATGCAGGCAAAAACAACAATGCACAAAAAATAAATAAATTTTAAACAACAACTACGAAAAGAACAGAGGAAAAATAATGTAAAGGATGCTTTCTGCCTATCTCTAAGTATTGGACTCACTCTTCCCCTAGCCATAGAGCCCTTTCTGGTCCTTTCTGTTATGTTAACACTCCTTTCTGAATTTGGTCTGCCCAAGTTCAGGCTAAAAATGCCAGAGAGGGAAAGTCCATTCAGTTTCAGTTCAGCAGTATTCTGAATTATGGTCTTCTTGCTCAGTCCTGCACCATGTGCTCCCTACCACCAGCAAGCAGATGCTCTGTGCACTCTGTTCACATAGTGTGTTTACTGGGTGAGCAGAAGTGGCATATACTTAACTGAATCTAGGACCTTGTTCTAGTTATTTTTCTTTTAATTTGTGTGTGTGCATGTGTGTGTGTGTGTACATACACATGCCACAACACACAAGTAGAAATCAGAAGCTAACTTGTAGGAGTTGCTTTTCTTCTTCCACCCTGTAGGTTCTGGGGTCAGAATTCAGATGTGGTGGCAAGTGCCTTTATTTACTGAGCAGAGTGCTGATCAAAATGAAGGTGGTTTCATTGCTATTTTAAAAATTATCTGTAGGTTTTCAGCTACCTCCACTGAACACCCATACATATCCTTTCTGTAATGTGTAATCCTTTTATATACCAGACCTCTCAGAAACCAGAGCACAGGAAAATGAATGTCACTCTAAGCTGCCCTGGATTTATGACTTTCTGGGGTTCTCTAACATCTAAAAGCTGATTTGATTCTAGAAGACCACCTAAGTCATTCCTGGATTGATGTGGGATTCCCCTCTGTATGCTGTGAATACCACTGGTTAATAAAGAAACTAGCTTGGCCTATAGCAAGGTAGAAAGGAGACGGAGTCAGAAAGAAGCCATGTAGCCCCGCTGGAGACAGACGCCGGAACTTTAGCCGGTAAGCCACAGCCACATGACCATACACAGATTAATAGAAATGGGTTAAGTTAATATGTAAGAGTTAGCCAATAAGAAGCTAGAGCTAATGGGCCAAGCAGTGATTTAATTAACACAGTTTCTGTGTGATTATTTCAGGGCTGAGAGTCAGGGAACTAATTATTGGCCTCCCTCAACAAATGTTCAGAAATCTTTTGCAAGTATACTAGACAGTAATCTTGAAACTTAACTATCATTTTACTTTTACAGGATCCCATAAAAAGAACATCACCCCCATGACAGCTGGAAGCAATTCTAGAAGACGACATCCCCTCTCCCAGGTATTAAATATTATAGGCCAACAGTTGCTCATGTTTGAGGTTCTTTAGATACATAGAGATTGTATTCTGCCTAGATATGTAATCTTCAACCACTTCAAGGATCTATAGAACACAGCATTTAAATAACTTAAGGTTCTGTTGACATGAGACATGATTGCTCCTGACAGCACCAAGCTATTTCCGAGAGAATGTTGAGTATCAAAGACACTCCACTCAGAGTTTGTTTTCGTCTTGGCACAACTGGCCTCTGGGCAAGGAACTGCCCATGCCTCAACCACTGACAAAGTACATGGTATCTGGACTAGATAAGCAATATACAAGGAAAATGATTGTCAAACCTTGCCAAGACAGGATAAGAAAGCTCTGAAAATTTTCCTGCCCCGAAAATGGTCTGTCAGTTATACTAAGCCTTAGCCAAAGTTGTTGCTTCAACATTGCAAATGAGACTTTGAGTGATTGCTTGGGTAGTCAATTGTCTCCGTCATATACTGCTTGCTTTGGAAATTGCTTGATTGCACTTCTTGCCTGCTCAAGTAATATTATCTCAGGCCTTCGATGGGTTTGAAGATTAGACAGTTGTAGTTACCATCCTCTTATGGTTTAGCCAAGTCTAATTCTGATGCAAGACTTAGACTCTTTGGAATAGAATGTCTATTAAAATATTTATCATGTGTTCCTTGCTTAATATTGTTTATGTTGGTTGTAATTTTATACTTGATAGCTGTTCCTATTGTATATAGTTTGTATTGGGTTTGGGTTGCTCTTATTGAGACAAAAGGGGGAGGTAATGGGGAATCTTTGCCAACCAATTATCTTTAAGAGGTAGGACCCCTTGGGAGAGGGTTGGAGGGGAGAGAAGCAGGGAGGGGAGCAGAGAAAAATGTAGAGCTCAATAAAAAAAAAAAAGAGAGAGGTGGGACCAAGTTAGGGTGTGGCTTTCTAGGACCTAGAGAAAATCGGCAAGCGGCCCAGATGCCCTCTCTCTGTGTGGTTCCCTTGCAGCTCAGCTGAGTTTGGACTTCTCATTCCTGTTTCGTGAGTCTTTCCCTTATAATAAATAAAAATATAATTGTTTTATCTTTTAGCTAGCCTAGTTATTTCCCAAATCAAGCTAACTTCTACACTGGGTATACAAAGCTAACACTGAATCAGTAAGCCTATGGTTGCCATAACCAGCAGCTGCCTTAGCAAGAACCAGCACTTTGGTTTTCTGCTCAACCTTACTCCCTGACAGTTAAGCTAATTGCTCAACAAACAGCAAATAGTGTATACAGAACAAGACTACCCCACTTTGTTCACAAGAGAATATGAGCAAAACCCCACCCCTGCTAAGTGGCCAGAGCCCCCATTCATTCAAACCCAGTGGAGAGAGAACTTTACTCTATAGCTCAGTAGCTATAGAGTTCGCATGCTGGTGGATGTACTTCTGGTCCTTTGTGTAGCTAGCTGCAGTGATGACTACTTTCTTCCCAATAGCCAACATTCCCACTGAACAGCTGCCATCCTTGGGATTACTATAGTTGCTAAAACATGGCTCTAGTTTACTTCAGTGTGCGGGAGGCACGAAGTCTGCAGACTTGCATTTCTTACATCTGCAGGTAATGAAGACATACCTCATCAGGTCAGGTCACCTGACTACACTTCAAGAGTCACGACTTTAGTTTCATTCTCTTATCCTTGGTCATGTTTGTTTCCCCTAAGGTGCCTCTGACATCATCCTGTAAGCTGATGAAAAGTATGACTTAATTTTCAAGGTTTTTATGAAATTTGAAAAGAAACTGGAAAGTAACATTTCAACATCCCCCGTCCCCCTCAACACACACACACACACACACACACACACACACACACACCCAAAGAAACTGAAGTCTCTAAGTCCAAGCCACAAGAATGTGACTCAGACCAAGTGAGGCCAGGTGCCCTCAGAGTACTTCCATGAGAAAGTGGGCATATTTATTAGCTGAAAATCACAACAACAGTCCCTTGACCAGCTCTGGGGAAAATATACTGCATACACAATCTCTTAAGTTATAGCAACACCACGGGTAGGTAGTTATTCTAATACCAAGTCCACACCTAAGACAGACCAAAGAGACAACTGGTCCCAGGTCATAAAACGAAAGGAATCCAGAGCTCTTGGCTGCTGTGTACACCTGTTCCCTTGCTCTTCCACAAGCTCTGGAGCCACATCATTACACATGCTTTCATGCCCTTGGTGCCTGGGGTCTGCTCAATGACTCAAGCTCATTGTCACACTGTACCCAGTTTCCTGTGTCTCAGGGTTAGCTTGTCAAGAGAAAAAAAACAGCTAACACTTTTGTAACATTTATTGCACTCAATATTATTCTAAGCATATAGTATGATTCACTTATTTAATCCTTAATCACCTAGGAGACAGGTACATTTCCTTTAAATTTATAGATGATGATATGAAGATCAGACAGATTGAATAGCTTGTCCAGAGTAGCACAGCCAAATTGTGACAGCTGAAACACAAACCTAGGCAGGCTGTCTCCAATGTCCATGTTCTTTTTCTTTATATTTGATTTGTGTGTGTGTGTGTGTGCACTTGTGTGTTGGTACACATGTACCACTGTGCCTCTATACAGAGGCCAAAACACAACTTACAAGAGTCAATTTTTTCCTTCTACTATGTGGATCTCATAGATTGCACTTTACAACAGTACCAGTACTTCACCTCCTAGAAAAGTTACAGCTGAGTTTTACATACAGCTTATATTTAATTGTACGCTCACTTAATAAGCCTCCACAATGACTCAAAATCAAAATGCAATAACTTACAAAGATGATTTCCAACACTGATAACTTTAGTGAGTCTTCCAGGGAAACAGTAGACAATATCCTCACAAATTTTATTTTCAAAGACATGAAAATGCACTGTGTGGAAACCTGCCTCTTCCTTTTATACCCTATACCTAACAGTCATCAGTCCTGTCCTTGTCACTCCACAGTGACCTCAGCTGGACCAGGTCCCTCTTCACCAACTAGAGTGCAAGTGATCTACCACACTCAGCTAAGGAAAGACCTCCCATCAGAGAGGGGAACCAGCACAACCCTCAGGTCACAGACAACCTCCTTCTGCTCCTGAGGCTCAGCTCTCAGGATTCATATCATCACCATCTGCCTAGTCCTGGTCCCTGACTGCACGGGATGGTGTTCCAGCTCTTCCATTCTCTAACTATTATGACTGCACAGGTCACTCAGCCTCTGCACCTCCACACCTCCTCAGTGAGGTGAAGACAGCGACTGTATCTTCCTCATCAAATAGGGTAGTTTTGGTTTCTTTTGAGAATTTCATACATGAATACTGTATGTACATCCTCTCTACACCACCCTCTCCCCTTCCAAGTATTCCCATGTGTCCCCCCCCACTCCTATAGTGATACATTATTTATAAATAACATTATTTTAATAAATAAAGCTTGCCTGAAGACCAGAGTGCAAAACAGCCACACTAGTCAGCCATACAGGCCAGGCAGTGATGGCACACATCTTTAATTCCAGAAGGCACACTAGTCAGTCACACAGGCCAAGCAGTGGTGGCTCACACCTTTAATCCCAGCAGCCACACTAGTCAGCCATACAGGCCAGGCAGTGGTGGTGCATGCCTTTAATACCAGCTAGAGAGGAATATAAGATGGAGGAGACAGCTCTCAGGGTCAGTCTCAGACTAAGGATTCCTGGAGGAAGGATCATTCATTTCGGTCTAAGAGGTAAGAGTCAGAGGCTGGCCGCTTTGCTTTTCTGATCTTCAGCTTGAACCCCAATATCTGTCTCTGGGTTTTTATTATTCATGCTACATACTCCCTCTCAAATTCATGGTATCTTCTTTACTATTTTGTTACATACACATAAAATATATATCATATATGTATATACATACAGTTTGATAAGTTCATTTAGTGTTGCTCAAATGCCTATGTGTTTATGGATAGCCACTTGGGACTGGATAACCTATCAGGGGTTCATCTCTGGAAAGACTGATTCTTCCTCTCTCAGCAACCATCAATTGCCTGCAGTTCTTCATCTAGAGGGAGGACCTTGTGATATTCTCCCATCATGTTAGGATGTCAACTGGTAGTGCCACCACACATGTTCTGTTTAGGTAACAACATTGTTAAGATTTGATGTGTTCAGTTCCCTGTCGTTTGAATATACACCATCTTGCAACAGATGTCATGGTCCAGTAGTACTTACAATTTGCCCCACTTCATTATCTGGGCAGGGGAAAGCAAGGCTGAGGGAGCAAGAAGAGCTAAAGAACACTAGGGATAACAGAAAAAGCCATAGGAGAGCACGTTGTGTTTATTTAAAAATACATTTATAAGTAATTTAAATGAAGGTATATGTGGTGATCATGCTCTCCCCAACAGTCTTTTTGTTAGACAGCTAACAAAAACCCCAGTGCCAGACAAGACAACACATCCTTTGAGTTCTTAGGGAAGCTCATGAGAATTCCCAAACAATACAAGCTATTGCCAATGTCTTTGGTTGTCTCCCAGAATTTGAAGATAAGACATATTGCTAAAGACACCATATACTTCAGACACAGAACACTGGGAAGGATCCAGCTGGAACTGACCTGGAAGCCTCATTCCTGAGGACCAGCACTCATAGTATTTGAAGGTGCTATACAAGTTGCTGAGGGAGAAAAACAAAAGCCTTATTCAGCTGTAAAGCCTATAAACTACAACAATGACCAGCATGGAGAAATATATCCGGGGGTGCAATAATGGCACTTATATCTTAGGGGAAACCAACAATCACCTCACTGGACTTAGATCCCACTTAATAGGAAGGAATTCCTTCCTGGCAATGTAAACCTAGCCAACTACCCATGGCTGGTGGGGTCATGGACTCTGCAGGACAACCTAATACTGCCACTCTTCTAAACCAATATAATTCCCAACTAAATTCTAAATACTTATTTTTATATCCACAGATAAGTGTGACTCTTACTCATATCCAAAAATCTTTTTGCAGCAGGTGGATGCTATTACAGAATGCCACAACTGATCAAAATGCAGAGAACAACTCGCAGTAGGATGCTTAGTCCCAGTTGACGCATCTATAACACAACCCTTACACCTAAGGCTCAGGGAACAACATGGGTTATTATTTTAAAGAAACCAGAAGCACAAATGCTACTGCTTTAAGCTAGCACATAGCAAACCCTCAGCAAGCAATGCCAATATCAACTGTGCCACCTCATGGAGAAAGACCTATTTTCCATGCCCTGCCTTAGGTGGGCCTTGCCTGCCTGAACTGGGCCATGTCCTTTCTCAAATCCCAATGTCAGTCATGAGGACTAGCACTTAGTTGGTTCTCAAGAGGGTTCAGAAAACAACTAACTGTCAGCGAATATAAATCTAAGGTGGGAAGAAGGCTACTGAGGACAACCACTTGGCCAACAGCAGACTTTCAAGACAACAGGTTTCAAGGCCATAGTACTTGGGCAACAGCTGACTTTCAAGGTAAACAGGTTCAGAGCTTCAAAGAAGTTGCTGGTGCTAATAGTTTGGGCTGCCTAAAGGCTGCCACCATTTGGCATGGGCTCCTCCTTGAGAAGATAAGCAGGTGATCCAGTTGCAGACTCAAGGAGTAAGGAAGTCAGTGGGATGTTGGTGCAGGCCTGACCTGGACTAGCCTTGAGTCCCAACCCCCAAAGCAGACAACATCTAAGTAAGAAAGAAGCAAGATCCTCTCAAAGCCTGGGTGATGGAGGAAGGTCATTGGCTAATAAAGGAACTGCCCTGGCCCATTTTATTGGTTAGAGGATAGGTGGGAGGAGTAGACAGAACAGAACGCTGGGAGGAAGAGGAAGTGAGGTCAGAGACTCCACAGCTCTCTCGGGAGCAGACGCCTCAGAGAGAGACGCCATGCCCCGCTCCCGGGATGAAGCTCCGACCCAGGATGGACTAGGCTGGAATCTCCCCGGAAAGCGCACCTTGGGGTGCTACATACAGATGATTAGAGGTGGGCTAAATTAATATGTGAGAATTAGCCTAGAAGAGAATGGGCCAGGCAGTGTTTGGAGGAATACAGTGTCCGTGTAATTATTTCGGGGCATAAGCTAGCTGGGCAGGCGGCCGGGGTGTTGGGGACGCAGCCCTGCCGCCCTTATTACTTCACCTGGGAGCATGATGGCCTAGTCCACATATCCCAGAGTAAAATGAAGGATCTAAGATTCAAGAAATGGCCAGGTGGTGGTGGTGCAGACCTTTAATCCCAGCGCTTGGGAGGCAGGGACAGGTGGATCTCTGTGAGTTCGAGACCAGCCTGGTCTACAAGAGCTAATTTCAGGACTGCCAGGGCTGTTACACAGAGAAAAACTGTCTTGAAAACCCTCCCCACCTCCCCACCCGAAAAATCCAAGAAATGTGTGGAGATTTGAGTATCAAATACAATAAAAGTTTGACTATAAACACATTTGCAACCATTACTGGAAAGACTGATTAAAATTCACCAAGTTTAAATATCTAAAGCCCAGCTGACTTCACTAAGTGCATGTTACAAGCTGTAAAGAGGTGAAAAGAGTTAAATGAGTTAAATCTCTGTACTCACTGAATGCAATTTAAGAACCCAGGCACATAACAAACACAGAGAGCTTTCCAACGTCAAGCCTCAGCAAGGATCACGTGTGTGGTTCATAAACACACCTTCACACACCAGGGGCTTACCTTTTGTGCTTTCTTTGAATCTTTCTGAGCAGTCTCTCGAAGTGGGACTTTTCCAAACAGCTTCCATCCCAAGTCTCTCTGTCTATCAAGTCTTGCATTTTGTTTTCTAGTAAGCAAATTCCTATAGAAAGAAAAGAAAAGGGCTAGGCCATTTCTGGGTGTTATAGAGACACTCCGACGGCCAAGGCAGGCTGACATGAACAAATCAAACTGTTTTGAGAGAGACTACAGGCTGCAAGCACATGGTAACACCTCAGACTGGGCCTTCACACACACAGAATACACAGACACCAATCTCAGACACAAGCTTGCTGTTGGTCAACTATTATGTGTGCAAATTCCTAAATTCAGAATAAGAAACTATGTTCAGCGATAAAGTATATCAGCAGAAGCTGGTCAAAATGAACTGAATACCTGACACGGCCATTTAATAGCTGTGAGTCTGGACCAGAGAGTGACCTGAGTCTGTTCTATGAGTAACAGAGAGACCCCATTTGTGATCCACAAGATCCTTTGCAGAAAGACATTTCAAGGGCAGTCAGTCTTTCAGACCAGAGTTGTTTCAGTAGCTAACCTCTAGTTTAATTATCTATACAGCCTCTAACGACTGGAGAAAATCATTCCTTAGATTGATTCCTTAGATTGATTGAGAGAGACAAGGTCTTCTCTCTCAACAGCATGTAAACAAAAGCTCCCAAAACTACAAATCCTAACTTGCAGTATAAATCAACCTGGTTGTCGGATGCATTATACAGGTGCAGCCATTAACACAAATGGCCTCCAGGGCTCCCACAAAGCAGACATCCCTGCAACTTTCCAGAATGTATATATATATATATACACACACACACACATATATATATATATGACAAAAACTTCAAAAAGAAACAAGTGACCAGATATGGTACAGTATGGTACCATACTCCTGTTTCAGCATCCCTGAATTCTGGATGCTGAAACAGGAGGATCGCTACAAATTCAAGACCAGCCTAGGCTTTGATGTGATTCCGAGGCCAGCCTGGGCAGCATTATAGCAAGACCCTGTCAAAACAGAGGGAGGAGGGAAAAGGGAGGGAGAAGTGAGAGATGGGGGAAAGGAGGAACTATGAGAATGAACTGGTTTCACTGTTTTCTTACTATGTTTCTGTTGTGGTTTCTGAAATGGTTGTTTCACAGTCCAGTACAATTCCTATTTATATTTGTAAAAATAAATAAAATAAAGGAACTTTAGGCACTCTAGAGCTCCAACCCATTCTTTATCTAAGAAAGACTTTTGCAATTTAAACCAAGTAAAGCCTCAGGCACCCACAGATGCTAAGAACACGGGACACCCAGAACCTGAGTTACTGGAAGGGTTATTTATATCTGGCTGAAGAACGGCTGCCCTCTCAGGGGAAGGAAGCTCGCACAGGTGGTGAAACAAGACACAAGGAAGGCAAGGTCACGTGCTAGTGGTGGCAGTAAGGAAGGACAGTGCTGCAGGTCCAGGGAGGGAATCTGAGACCTCACAGAACAATCAAGAATAGGATATGTGAAAGGATCTGGGCACCTGGTTCTCGCATTAGTGCCTTCTGAGACTGAGCGTAAACTGTGCTATTCACTTCAACAACAGGCAGATGACGATGAAAAGGAGCAGCTGAAACCACACTGTCTGAGGCTGCACAATGAAAGTGAAGGCAAAACTAAAGAGCATACAAATTCAAAGCTGCTTGGTTAGTGTCAGCCTAGGATTTTAAGCTTACAAACAAACCAAAACTTAACGGCTTTACGGAAAGTATCTTGAAATTTTTTTTATAGTTAATACCTTGAAAACCCTCAGTCACATTACTACATATAAAATGGCACTGCACACAGTGCTCTGAACACACAAAAGTGCCTTTCAGAACTAGGTGACCAAAAATTACATGACCAAAGCCAGTGCCCAGTCAGACACAGAGAGCATACAAGAACAGGTAGACACAAGCCAGAACTCTCTTGCCCAGTGCAATCTTCCTGCCCAGGGTCTGGCAGCATCTTCCAGACACCTTTTAGAACCCATGCCCATGGTGCCACTCTTGCCTAGTATTCAGCGGCCCCTTTCCAAGGCTATGTGACCTCAGGAGTTGTCATCTGCCTACGCTGCCCAGGGGATGGAGAACAAGGGAGGAGCTGTATTCAAGTGTACTCTTTTGAGACTTTAAAACACCTGTCTCCACTCAGCAATAGACCCTCACTCACACTTGTTCAAGGCTCCTAGCACTGTTTCCACAGCACCCACTACTTCAGGCTGTACCTTCAACATAGGCTCTATTCCCTTTCCTCTGCTTTTCATCCTTAACAGGAGGCAGAGAAGTCACCTCTTTACTCCCTGGGTCTATTTAGTAAGCAGTAGATTGTTCAGCACGTTTGCTGGCAGGTAGCGTGACCACTGTGTGTGTTTGCAAGGAGGCAAGGGCAGGGGGAACAAGAAAGCATGGCTAACAATACTGTCAGAAGTCCCCAAAAAGGCTCGTGTGCCAAAGGCTTGGTCTCCCGCTGGTGGCAATACTGAAAGGTGACTGATTTCATCAATGGGTTAATCCACTGTTGAGTTCACAGCTGAATGAGCTATTCATTAGGAGGCAGGGCCTGATTAAAAGTAGGTCAAAGGAGGTGTGCTCTTGAAGGTATAGATAATCCTGGACCTTTCTTGCTGTTCTCTCTGCTTTCTTCCTGTCTTACCACAAGTCCAGAAGCAATGGATTCAGCTGACTCAGAAGAGAAGCCTCTGAAACTATGAGGCAAAACAAGGCCTTTCCTCCGAGCTATTTTCTTCAGGTGTTTTGTCAGAGACTGAAATATGACTAATACATACATACACACAGTGACACACACTGAAGCTAAGGAGACAATAATCCTGCTTAAACCACAAGGACAACAAAGATGACCCCAGGTAGGAGATCCTAGGAACAAAGGGGCAACGTGAGGCTGCATGGACGACTCAGTCAGTAAAGTGTTTGCCATACCAGCATTAAGGACCAGGATCAAATCCCCTAAATGAAATATCAGGCATGGTGCACACGCAGGAAGCAGAGGCAGGTAGATCCCTGGGGCTCCCTAGCTAGCCAGCTACCCTAATGAGTCCCAGGTTCCAGTAAGCGGTCCTGTCTCAAAAAAAGAAAGAAAGAAAGAAGGAAGGAAGGAAGGAAGGAAAAAGAAAAAAGAAAAAAAATCAAACAAAAGTGGACAGGTAGTCTTTGCCCCGTCCCCACTCAACAACAATAACAACAAAAATAAACACATTAAGGGGACATAGGGAAAGATAGGGAGCATGAGAAACAAGAACTGATTGATAAATAGGTATCTTTTTTTTTTTTTTTTTTTGATTTTCGAGACAGGGTTTCTCTGTAGCTTTTTGGTTCCTGTCCTGGGACTAGCTCTTGTAGACCAGGCTGGCCTTGAACTCACAGAGATCCGCCTGCCTCTGCTTCCCAAGTGCTGGGATTAAAGGCGCGTGCCTCCACTGCCCGGCTGATAAACAGGTATCTTGACCTCTTTGTATTTTTCTCTCCTCCTCTGTGCTGGGCATTCATTACTCCTAGTTGCTTCTTATATCACCGTCTGTACATCAGTGAGCCAGTTTGTTTGGGGTTTCTTGAAGGTTCACTTACCTGTTTTATGGTCTGTGCTTTGAGCATAGTAGTACATGATCTGTGCAGTCAGCACCATGATTTCTTACCTTAGTACAGTGATTCTCAACCTTCCTAATTCTGTGACCCTTTAATACAGTTAGTTCCTCATGTTGTGGTTACTCCAACCATAAAATTTTTTTCGTTGCTACTTCATAACTGTAATTTTGATATTGTTATGAATTATAGTATAAATATCTGATATGCAGGATGGTCTTAGGCAACCCCCATAAAAGGGTCATTTGATCCCCAAAGGGGTTGAGATTCACAGGTTGAGAACCACCACTTTAGTAGGTAGCTTACAGAATTGTGTATGATAGAAAAGAGGTTCAGAAGAAATGGCTACCAAGGTTAGAGCTAGGGTACAGGTCTAACTTTGGCTGCCCCTCAGATGCCCTTGGCCTGCTTGGATCTGCTCCACTGAATGCCTTGCCTTTGGTCCCTGCCACTTCCCTCCAGGCTCAGTATGAAAGCTGGGCTCCTTCTCCCTGATACTCCTATTTTTAGGTTGGGGCAGTAGCTGAAAAAACAACATGAAAGGCCCAGTAAAGAGTTCCTGGAGTGTGTTAATCACATAAGATTTATGGATGCCATTCTTTACCAAGCCCCCTTCCAACCCTGTTCATGCTGCCCATGACAGAGCAAAGGATTATACCTCAGTGCAGTGATTTGAATCAAAGCTTATTTGTCAGCAGCTGAGCAAACTCATTTAGTTCCTCTTCCAAAAGGCTTTGGTTTGTGGTGCCGGTGGAATGTCACTGAGTAATTTCATATTGCCTTTAACTTTGCTAAGACCACTTCTGCTGATCACGAAGAACTTGTTTGCGCTCACTAGATTTTGTTGCTGGTTCTGCAGAAAACCCAAGGGCTTACTGGGGCTTGATTGCCTATGGGAGTTAAGCTGTGGGGGAGTGATGCTGTAGGGGAGTAATACTGTGGGGGAGAGATACAGTTGGGGAATGATGTAGTGGGGGAGAGATACATTGGAGACTGATGCAGTGGGGGAGAGATACATTGGAGAATGATGCAGTGGCGGAGAGATACTGTGGGGGAGAAATGCTGGGGGGGATGATGCAAAAGTGTTTTGTTTTCTAGTGACAGAACTATCTGGCTTTGCAATGGTCATTTCTTGTTTATAAACTTTAAAACAGATGATACATTTTCATGAGTCATAATTCAAAAAGTACAATGGAATTTGTGGTAGAAAGTTGCATATCATATCTAGTAACTTGTCCCAAAGTAGTGACTGTTGGCAGGCAGTTCATGCCTGGGCAAGCAGAGGCTGATGCCTGTATCACATGGGTTATTTGACCCTGTTAGGACCCTGGCTTTTGTCTGTGACAGTAGATAATTTCCAGTCTCTAAGAAAATGTCCCTTGTTCTTCTTAAAGCTTTTTATAAATGTATCACAAACTTTCAGTTTTCACTCTTTATGACATTTAAAAAATAACATTGTGTTTCAGTCAGCATATTTCACTGCCTTGTCTTCCATGTTTCAGGTGTTCAGTAGGGACAGTGGGTAGTGGCTCAAGTGTTGTACAGTGCAGCCCAAAACCCATTGTCTGCAGGTAAGGAGAGTTTCTGTTTCATAGTTGGTGGTATTCTTGACACCTACTCTCTCTTACCTTTTTACAAGGTGTCTATCTTGTGTGCTTCCTACTGTACAGGGTACCCTGAGAGGTCTTAAAAATAAAGCCTGCTAGGAATTGGAAGAGGCTGTGTGCATGCTGGAGCCATAGTAGGTCCCAGGTAAATGTGTCAACACTGTCTTGCTCTCAATTCTAGTGACACTCTATGTGTCTCATACTTGACAATGTATCTGAAAGTTTTTTTTTCCTGGCTTCACAGAAACTGACACACTACTGTTTTGAACATTACTTTGTCCCGGTGTCTATAACTTTTCCCGTGTCATAAATTAACTACTGAGATGAAAATAATGACTTTCCTAGCCTCTGGATAAAAGAGCTACAGATCAGCTTTGCCTGCCCATGGTTATTTAGCCCTGGCTTCACCATTGATAGTTCTTCCACCATCTCCCTAGTCTTAGTGTCTCTGAGAGATTGAAACAACTCCAGTAGGATTCTGGAATCACCTTGGTGCAGGCAGCTTCTGGGCCTGGTAGAGGTGCTATGGCTACTGCTTCTTAGACCACCTTTTCGGGAACTCCCTGTTCTCACAACTAGCTCATTCTCTGAATTTCTCTATTTTTGGGGTGCTGAGCACTAACATAGTAGCAGTGTGTGTATGTTGGGGGTGGTTGACATGAAGAGTCCCCGCTCTTCAGTGCTCACTCACCTGATGGGTGGGGAAAGCTCTTCTACAGGCCAAGAATGTAGCTCTGCTGAACTTGGCCTCCACCTCATTTAACACTCATGTCACTTATTTCCCAACACTAATGGACCTGGGAGCAGCCTTGGGATAGGGATGGATGTAGAGCCAGGCCACATACCACAAAAGAAAAAAAAAAAACAGGTTCAAGTCACTGGTAAGACTTGAAGACAGGGCTATGTGAGCCATTTCTGCCTTCAGGGTGTGGACTTGTTGATGTATTTGGGGCCTCAGGTCCAGGGCAGTACGGTGCCTGAAGGATAGCTGACAAAAGGGCCCAGGTAGGACAGGCCCCTTCCTGGATCATAGACAAGGAGGCTATTGGAAAGAAGCCTTTCCTCACCTGCAACTTGAGGCCTGGAGGCTGCTCAGTCCCAGCCTGCAGAGGAACTCCAGACTGATATCTTTGGAAGAAGGTCCTGTGCCGCCTCTGTGGAAGGGGATTTGAGTGAGCATCTGGGAAGAAGTGAGAGTGGTGAGAAATGGACCTGTGCCAGGGCAGGGGGACCATATAGTGTGTATACATTAACACACAAGACTTGCGATCTAGAGTCTGAGGTGGTCAGGGAACTATGTGGGCAGTGTGGTAAAGAATGTATGGATTGGAGCAGGGCTACAGGCCCTGCACTCTCTTGGTAGCTAGTTCTGGGTCTCGTGGGCGTCAGCAGCTGTCTGTCCCTAATGTTTCAAGAAGGTTACTTTGCCTCTTTGAGACACAAATGTGTCTCCCACTGAGGAGCTATAATTTGCTGGGGATACAGAACAAAGGAGTCCAGCTTCTATAAAGTACTTCTCTGTAGTGGACACTCATCCCCCGGAGACTATCTTCCACCTTTCTGCCCTCCCATAGAGCAAGAGTGGGTGTTCTTTCTCCCCGGCATTTCCTGTCTCCACCTTCTGCTGTCCCTTCTTTTTTTGTGTGTGTATGCATATGGAGGCCACAGGTCAGCCCATTTCCTAGAGCCACTAAAGTCAGGATGTTCAAGAGATACAACCTACCCAGAGACAGCTACCAAAACGAAGTGGGTAATTCTGTGCTGGGAAGGCAATTGCCAGAGTGACTATAGGTCCAGCCTGAAGATCAGGCCCTATGAAGGCCATCTACAGCAGCTATCTGGACAGCAGCACATCTCGAACAGATGTGTATCAGACACTATGTTCAGCTGCAGGTGAGACGCAGCACAGGAAGCAGTATCTGCCCCCAAGAACCCCACGATGTGGGAAAAGCACAGAACTGGCCCACTTTGTTCAGATTCCTGTGTTAAGTCTGAGTCCCCACCCCTTGACTTTCCAAGATTAAACCTAAACCACAGGTTCTCCTTCCAGAAATGCACCAAGCACTACACCACCGTCAACCTGGATTCCTCTCCCATGGCTGAGGAGACAGTGTTCAAAGACACCAGGAGCCAGAGCCATGCATAGGAAAAGGAAGGAGGACTACAGGTACAGGGGTATAGAAACGCAGGCTGCTGTATCACAAGGGAACCTGAGCTACATGGCAAGCTTCACCTTCATCTGTCCAGACACTTTCTGACGGAAATGTCTGCTCAGTTATATACTGACCTTCTTTACACACTGTTCTAGCATGGAGGTCCTGCCCAACAGAAGTTATTGTAAACATCACCTGTGGCTTCTGATTAAGGCGAGTGGTAATATTCCAAGGTGCTGGGTAAATTCCCAAGTCCACCTATCTGGCATTCAGCCCTTCCTAAGACAAGTGCCAGAAAATAAATGGCATTTGCTTCACTGGACATGGCCCGTAAGTCTGGGTTTTCTCTTAGTGCATGTGATGAATAGCTGACTCCTAGCAGCAGAGTGGTTTGTAGCACAGGAAAACATTCTCCTATTCTGTTCAGCTTCTTAGTAAAGATAGGAATGGGGGAGAATGGTAAAGCAGCTTGCTCACTGTCCACCTCTTTCATGTACCTACCCACATTCCTGTATCACCTGGTTGCAGAAGCAAGCGATGAAAAGAAATGGTATTCCTGGTAAGAAAAGCCAGCCACACACTGACATTCCCAATTCAGGCAGCTGAGGCACCAATCTACATCAAAATGGCTGTACACTGGGAACAAGTTCTTGTCCCCCTGCTGAGCTCAGAAGTGAAGCAAAGGAGCTACGTGGAGACCAGTTGATCTGCCAGCTCTATCCCTCCAGAGCAGCATCCCAGAGCAAGCAACCACCATCTCAGAGCCCTGGGTTCCCATGCTCTTCATTCTACATGAAGATAAGCCTAACTTCTTCCTCGAGCCATTGAAAGAACCAAGTGGGATGACCGACAAATTCTGGAGCTCCGTACTCACTCAGCTCCACGCTAGAGATGCAGAGAGACCCACCAGTGGCCTATTTTCTGTCTACAAAGTGTTCTCAACATGAAGTACTGGTTGAACTCTTTTTATTTATTCATTTTAAGAAAGTGTACAAACACACGCACACACACACACACACACACACACACACACACACACACCTGGGTTTCAGGTTTCTCTTCTCTAGTATACTTTGGTGTATATCACCCAGCACTGCTCCCTAACATTTTATCGCATGGCCAATGCCAGCATTCTCATCATCTGTTTTCAGGGAGGAGCTGATCCAGGCTTTAAGGACTCGTTGAGCTTTGATAGTTTAGACAGGAGATCCTTTAAGAAAAAATTAACTATGAACATAAAATTAGGGATAAACAAGAGGTTCTAGAGACTAGGAACCATTAAGATTGCCCTATATTCAGGCCCAGCACTCTCGCAAGCACTTAAGAGTCCAAGCCCATGCCCTAGTGTTAAACATGAGCTATGTAGCCTCTGGCCTCATAAGTATTTTTACACTTGCCCCCCCTCCCCATTAACTTTTGGGATGTGCTGAAATCAAAAGGTGACTTCAAAAGCAATATGAATGCTCACTGACAAGACACTATGCAGGCCTGTACCTAGCACCTGCCCTCCGAGAAGGTAGTCACAGAGAACACAGGGATAATGTCAACCTGTTGCCTAATGTTTTTCTTCAGGTATAAAGCTTCCAAGGCTGCACAGTGCCTCTGCCACTCACTCTGCTTCATCTGTAGTGACCCCAAACAGGTCCTAGATATACACAACATCCTTGTTCAGGCACTGAGGACACAGTTCAGTGGGCAGAGTCCTTGCATACCATTTATGAGGCCTTAGGTGCCATTCCCAGCACTGGTGCATGCCTGAAATTCCAGCAATCAGAAGGTGAACACAAAAGGGCCAGAAATTTCAAGTCATGCTTGGCTACACAGTAAGTTTGGGGCCAGCCTGAACTACATAAGACAATCTTAAAAATAAAAAAATAAAAATTTATCAAGAAATTTTTATAAGAATTACAGAAGGATTACTACTGTCACTTGCAATAGAGGAAGCTATGATCTAGAGCAGTCCGAAGACATCCAGATGCATGGAACTGGGATGAGCTGTTGGAGGAGGTGGAATGAGTGGGTGGACGGCAGCCCCAGCCCTGGTGGAGCAGGTTCAACCAGTCAGACACTCCTGAGGGATTTCTAAAACTTTTCTGAGGTGTCAAGGAAGTGAAGCTAAAGGCCTCCACCCTTGGGGTACAGCACTTCTGAGGGGCACACAGCTTCCTATTGGACTCAGCCATCATCACTCCTTGTTCTTTCCCCCCTTTGGTTCACGACATCAGAATCCAAAGTGAACCGCAGCACTCATCTCCAGAAGAGCTGCTGACCCATTTCCCAGTTGCAGCTACCAGTTACAGGTCACTTTCCTGCGGCCTACAGCTGAGCCAGGCACTTCTCAACTTCTCACGCAGTTTACATTCCCCTCCCAGAACCCAGTCACCAAATAAATATGAAGAGGCTAAAAGGCACCCCAAGAACAGGGGTTCTCAACCTGTGGGCCAAGACCCAGTGGAAGGAGGGGGCTGAACAATCCTTCACAGGGGTTGAATATCATATATCCTGCATATCAAATATTTACATTACAATTCATAGCAGTAGTAAAATTATAGTTATAAAGCAGCAATGAAATAATTTTATAGTTGGAGATTGCTACAACATGAGGAACTGTATTAAAGGGTCATATCATTAGGAAGAATGAGAACCACTGACCTAGAGAGACACAGGAAAAAAAGAACATAGCTGATCTTCTCCAGCCCATCACAGTGTTTTCTACCCTCAAAACCTAAATGTATGCATAACTACAGCTGCCTCTAGCCTTGCCTTGAGAAAGCAAGGAAACAAAGACAGCTACTTCAACAGTCACAGGGCTGCTACACACTTTCCTCCGCAATCCCACAACTACACAGAAACAAAGTAAAACAGACTCTGACCATGATCGGGGTGGGTGTTGGTGGAGGGATGGGGATGGTGGCCGAGCATTAGGCATGCCTGTGCACTAACACTGCCTCAGAGAGCTCCATCCCCAGCATCCTACCTAAACACGAGGGATCATGTCCATTTTAAACAGGGCCACCCAAGGAAACTTCCCTACCATATCAAGGGCATCAGTTTCCCTCCCATCACTGAGGGAAAGACCCTGCTCTGGCTGTCTTCAGTTACACAGGCCAGAGCGGCAGAACAGTCACTCACCTGTCCATGAACAGGAGCACAGGGGAAACAGCCATGATTCTACTGGGACCACACAGTCCTCAAAAACCAGCGCAGATGCTCTCAATCTCCTGGTTGCCACATACCTGGCAAGCCACACAGGGTCAGGGCTACGCCATGGCTTCCTCCTTCTATAGACCTGTTCTGAAAGGTGAAGGCTTGCAGGAAGGAGCCGATCAGCTGGAAGGGAAGGGGTGGGGCACCTCAGCAGTCACAGGGAAGGTGGAGGCAGAGAAGGCAGGCAATGTGGCACAGCAAAGCTTGAGTACTTAGGTCCCCAGGCCAGGACACAGCCCCAGTACAAGTCAAACAAGACAGAACAGGCTTTTCTGAGCACAAACCCCACTGTTACTTCACACTCAGAAGTAAAACAATACTGTATAAACTGCCATCCGAGCAACACCTGAGACTACTTGCTGTGCTGGACACTGTGTGCATGGAGAAACAATGTAAGTGAACCTCTCTGCCCAAGCACCCATTTGAAAACCATCACTGAGCCCAGCACTCGGGAGGAAGAGGCAGGCGGATCTCTGTGAGTTCGAGACCAGCCTGGTCTACAGAGCTAGTTCCAGGACAGGCTCCAAAACCACAGAGAAACCCTGTCTCGAAAAAAAAAAAAAAAGAAAAAAAAGAAAGAAAAGAAAACCATCACTGAGGAAATTCTCTCTCATTCACAACTGCAGACATTGTTTTAAAAAACAGAACAGAAGCTAGAGAAATGACTCAGTGGTTAAAAGGACTCCCAGTTCTTCTAGAGGGCTTGATGTTGCTTCTTCAACTCCAGCTCCAGGAAATCTGACATCGTCTCATACTCACAGGTGTGCACACAATTAAATTAAAGCTAAATCGATCTTTAAAAAATAATGAACAGGTTAGGGTTAAGGATGTAACTCATTTGCTTGCCTAGCATGCAGGAAGCCCTGGACTTGATCCCTAGCATCCATCAACCAGGCATGATGGCACAGCCTGTAATCTCAGCATTCAGAAGGTGACAACAGGCCAGACGTGGTAGCACGCATCTTTAATCCTACCAGAGGCAGGCAGATCTCTGTGAGTTTGAGTGGTCTACAGAGTGAGTTCTAAGACAGCCAGGGCTGTCACACAAAGAAACTCTGTCTCATAAAACAAAAACCAAAATAACCAGAAAATGACACCAGAAGGATCAGAAGTTCAAGATTATCCTTGCGCTACATATAAATCGAAGAGCCTGGGCTACTGAGACCCTGTCTTAAAAGACAAAGCTCCCTAGGTGTCATGAGTCATAAACTTAGCACTCCAGAAGCTGAGGCAGGAAAGTCAGGAGAGCATTTGAGGTCAGCCTGAACTATACAGAAAGTTCCAGGACACAAAGTAAGACGCTGGCTCAAAAAACAAATAAGAGGGGCTGGAGAGATGGCTCAGCAGTTAAGAGCATTGCATGCTCTTCCAAAGGACCCGAGTTCGATTCCCAGCAACCACATGGTGGCTCACAACCATTTGTAGTGAGGTCTGGTGGCCTCTTCTAGCAGGCATATATGCAAACAGAATATTGTATCCATAATAAATAAATAAATATTAAAAAAAATAAGAAAGATCTAACAACTTCAAGTTCAACAAGAGATCAACTCTAAGCCTACCAGTAGGCACTACAGGTTGGTTCTCCTGGGAGCTGTCATCAAGCCACATGCCAACCATCAGTCCTGCTAAAGTCCCCTCCATAGGCAGTTGTCAGCTCCACCACCACTTAACAGAAAAATCCTATGTCTGTGGCTACACTAGGAATATTTGCTGAGCAGTCAGTGACCTTGTTGAAACAAGGAGGTGGTGACTCCAAGGAAAGCAATGTTACTTGATACACTATGAAAAGGAAGGGAGGGTGAGGAAGGAGATAAGAGGACCCTTCTGTGCCCCTGAAGTACAAAGCCCATAGCCTAATGTCCCCTTAAACTTTCTCAGTCTTCTGTAGTTTTAGTTTATATAATATATGACAATAAAAAATGTTAACTCCATAATTTAAAAACTCACAAAGAAAATGTCAGGTCCAGATGGTCTCCCTGGTAACCTTCCAGACATGGAAAACGGAAATGGACTGAAAGAACAAGGCTTCTGTAGCCCTTCTCCTTTCCAGGGCGCATCTTAGGAAATTTATTAGGTCACTCAACACATTCACTGGCATCATTTACTAAGAGCACCAGCCTAGACCACCCAAAGTCCTGGTTTAAATCTGTAGTGAAAGAGAAGAAAGAAGTGAGACACGCTCAAGGACGTTCTGCTGTCCCTTTGAGGATCACTGATATAAAGTCTGGGGGTGGGGTATAAGTGGAAAATAAGCACACGTTTAAAAGTCCCCTACACTGCACTCAAATATTTTTATTATGGAATTCAGATACAGTAAAGCTGACTTTGGGAACATATAGGTTAACATGTTTTAACATATCTATAGATTCAACCACCAAAGAAAAAAGATCTTTTTTATTATATTTTTGTTTATTTTGTGGGCCGCACAAAATAAACAAAAATATAATAAAAAAGATATTTTTTATTTTGTGGGCCTCAGAAGACAACTTCTCTCATCACAGTGGGGGTCCCTGGGACTGCTCAGATCATCACGCTTAGTGGCAACCACCCACCAGCTGAGCCATCCAAACAATCCCAGAAAAAATTACAAAAACTGTATGAGAACACAGAAAGAACACACATCATATGAGGTTCTTAATACCAAAGCTAAAGGGAAAACTTAGCCCATAGACTCATGAATATAGAAAAATTTAAAACAAAATATCAAATATAAAGTATAATGTGTCATAAACAAATTGGACTGTTCTAAGAATATTAAATCATTAGAAAAATGCAATGGCATTCCCCCCCCCCAAAAAAAAGCTAAAGGAGAAAACATAGTCAGCAATGGATGGAGAAAAATCATTCAATAATGTGCAAGACAGATATGACTTTTTTTTATTTATTTATTAAGGATTTCTGCCTCCTCCCCGCAACCGCTTCCCATTTCCCTCCCCCTCCCCCGATCAAGTCCCCCTCCCTCATCTGCTCGAAGAGCAATCAGGGTTTCCTGACCTGTGGGAAGCCCAAGGACCCCCACCTCTATCCAGGTCTCGTAAGGTGAGCATCCAAACTGCCTAGGCTCCCCCAAAGCCAGTACGTGCAGATATGACTTTTTTAAGATCTTAAACTAGGAATAAAAAATTGTCCAGGGGAGGGAAGAGAGGAGGAGCTGGGAAGACAGGAAGGAGGGGAAATTATTATTGGGATGCAAAAACAAAAATAAAAAACAAACAAAAAGAATGTCCTAATCTGAGAAAAATGTATCTACTAGAAAGTCAGACATATGATCAAAGGTACCCTATAGCATTGTGGACCACACACTCAGAGATCAGGGCCCAGGCAGGGACTCTGTCAGCACCACTTCAATGAAAACAAGATGAGAGATAAGAGATGGAAGGAGCAAGTTCATAGACAGACAGTAGTTACTGTCTACAGAAAAAAAAAACCCAAAAGGGTTTACAGATAAACTATTAGAGTAGCTAAATTTAGCAAGACCACAGGACTCAAACTATATACATAAAAATGAACACTATGAGCTGGGCAATGGCGGCACACACCTTAAACCCTAGCACTCAGGAGGCAGAGGTGGATCTCTGTGAGTCTGAGGCCAGCCTGGTGTACAGAGCAAGTTCCAGGATAGCTAGGACTACACAGTAAAATCTTGTCTTAAAAACAAACAAACAAACAAATAAAAAATTAATACTACCCAGAGTCACAACTATATATTATACTATAAAACTATCCAAAATAGTATCTTGGAATAATTTTTAAATTTAATTAAAATTGTATTTATGTATTATGGGGAGCATATGCAACAGCATGCAAGTGAAGGTCAGAGAACAATTGTGAAAGTCAGGTATCTCCTTCTATCATATGGGTCCTGGGGATGGAACTCAGGTTGTCAGGCTTAGCAGCCGATGCCTCTTCTCTCCTGAAGCATCTCACTTGCCCATTTTTGGAATAAATTTAAGGAAAGAAATACAAGACCTTTATAATAAAAAAATAATAAGCTTATAGAAACAAAAAAAAAACTTAAGCTAGTGGAGAAACTAACACATTCAAAAATAAGAAGTCTTCAATGATCTATAATGTCAGTCAAATCCCAAAGAAAACACTGGGGAAATTTTTAAAAAGGAAACTGCCAAACTATAAAATTGCCATGGAAATACAAAAATAGTATCTTGGGATAATTTTTAAGCTTTTTAAATTAATTAATTTATTTATATTTATGCCGGTAAAGTGTGATGTGTGTATCCATCCCGGGAAGTGGCTTGGTATGGACAGAGCGACTCTGGATTCTGCCCAGGTGTGTGTGCCTCAAAGAACAGGCACAAAAGTATTATGATAAGCATCGCTGATCTCAGGAAAGTACCACCCACAGGCGCACAAAGGAAGTCAAAGGCAGGAGTGCAAACCATGTTACTCCATTTAGCTAAACAGTGGTCACCTTCTGCAAGACAGATATTGTCAGGGAAGGGCCCCAAAAAAGCCTTCTGCAGGCTGCTAATCCAGTGGCATGCATATGAGCGTGCTCACACTCAATGCCTAAGACCTATGTGCTTTGCTGCACACTCAAGTTCAACAAAGTGAATTCAGCTCTACCACCCTCCTCTGCAGCCTGGCTGGATAGCTCTCCCCACACAGCCCCTACTGTGCTCTCAAACCTCTTCCAGCACCCTTTTACATAGAGAGCTGGAAGCATGGGTTCTCGTTTCTTTCTTTCTTTCCTTTTTAAAGGAAATAGTGTTTGTTTTCAATTACATGTGGAGATCAAAGGACCACTATATGGGTCCAGGTCATCAGACCCAGCAGGAGACAAGTGCCTAAACCTGCTGAGACACCTTATAGGCCCAGGATTCTAGTTTCTGACAGGCCTACATTCCACTACATGGTGAGGGCCTTCCGACTTGGTCTCTGTATCCCAAGGCCTGGCGTAAAACCTGCTGGGTAACTCATTAATCTGACCCTGAAAGGACTTCTCTGCAAGTCTCCACAGAAGGTCACAGAGTCCACAAGGCCTATATTTTCCCTACCCACAACCTCCCAGTCTCTTCTAAACATTCCCTAACAAGTTAATACAGGAAAGAAAAATTAAACGGGGGCTCCACACTCTAATATCAACTTAGGACATTGTGAAGGGGAAAAGAAAGCAGAACAAAGGAGCTAGAGAGATGGATCAGCCACGAAGAACACTTGTGTTCTCCCAGAGGACCCAGGTTCAGCTCCAAGCACCCACACAACGCAGCTCATAACCTTCTGTAACTCCACTCCAGGAGCCTCCATGTGCACATATTCACATACAGACATGCACACCTACACATAAAAATATCAAACTAAATCTAAAAAGGAAAGCAGCGTGAAAGTGGCTAAGCTAATTGATATAAAGTGCACTTTACTAAGAAAATGCAATCTATTCCTAATCTCCAACTGAATACTAAGAAAAAGAGGGAAAATGAAGGTCAACAGTGAGCAGACTGTCCATGTGGTAATCATACGTAATCTTGCAATTGCAACAGTCTCAAAAAAGCCATGAGAGAATTATGTTCCCTTAGCATTAGAAATATTAAGGAGAAATCTTTGACTAAAAGTAGAAAGTGTGTTCCTGGGATATGGACTCCAGAAGAATGTGGCTTAAACCACAGCTGCCTAGCCTGCCTGACTCTGAGCAGAAATGAACCCTCACAGACTTCATTCATAGAATAGTAAAGTCACCACTCAGTTCCCAGGATTCTGTCAATGTACTTATTAACTAGAGAACAACTGATTAATTATATAAGGTCAAGCATCTCATCTCATTTAACATGAAGCACATTGATATGAGTTATTTTTTTCAACAAATGCATATTGAATCAATTTATATCCTAGATATCAGGTCAAACACTGGGAATAATCACTGCTGACCACAAGTCTAGGTGCTCTTCTCGAAGTGGCTTACCACTGGGAGGCATACTAGTTATACCATAATGGATGACTTTCCCCAAAAAGAGGCAATGTGGAAACCACCTGCCTGAGATGTGTACCAGAGGGAAGCACTCTCACGCACACAGCCCATACTCGAGAGCTCACTGTGCCTGCACTACATTCCAGAATTGCCCAAGGAGTGCTTACAGGTTCTGATGCATACATCTTACCCTGAACTAGTAATGTCTAACCTCTGAGAGTGGGACTTGGATGCTTTTTCTCAACAAATACAAGTATTATATTATTTTTTATGCTTTCCAGTGCTGAGGACTGAATCTAGGGCCTCCACATACTAGACAGATGTTCAATCACTGATCTGTATCTCCAGCTAAACATTTTGTTAGTGTGTCCCTGACACTTCTATTGTGCTGGGAACTTTGCTCTTTAACCAATAAAAGCTTTCTGTTTCTTTAATTGAAGTCTTACTCTGTATGTATTTAAGATAACTTACTGTTTATGGAAGCTGCTGGAAAGGATTATCTTTAGACTTTGCTTTAAATCTGTGTCTCACTAAACCAAAGTCAAACAGGAAGCCCTGCCCTGCAGTACAATATGAGCTGTTTAGTGTCTTAAGATTCTTCTAGCTCACTGATCCAAGATGGATGCAGATTCCTAACTCTATGAGCTTCTAAAACCCAATGTGCCATTCCCCTGTAACCCAATAAATCTGGGCCGCTTTCTCCATAAGACAGCAGATCCCTTGTTTTCCCTCATACAGGAAACACTGGACTACAGTGTGCCTGCAGGAGACAGAACAGAGTGAAAGAGTGACAATTCCAGTCTATAGTGACCTACAGGAGACAGGCAAGAGTATAGTGCTCTGTAGGCGCTGTCTCTGCATTGGAGAAACTTCAGAGAATGGTGTCTGCCGTGCTGGCCCTTAAAACTGCTGCAATTGTCCCTACCGTGGTGCCGCACGCTTTTAATCCAGCACTTGGAAGGCAAAGGCAGGGAGATCTCTAAAAGTTCAAGGCCAGACTGAACTACAGAGGAAGTTCCACAACAACCAAGAATACACTGAGAAACCCTGTCTCACAAAACCACAACAATGCTGTAATTGGACAAATACAGAAGGAGTAGAAAGGAGGGAGTACCTCAGGAAGAAGCAGGAAGTGTGAAGCATAGCACTGGAGCCAGAGTCTATAAGGAGAAGGCTCAAGGTATGCAAGATAGTCCTCTCCAAACCTCTATCATACTAATGAAAGGCAAAAGCTATGGCAAATTCTGACCATCACTAGCCATTGCTAAGAAACCATTATTCATAAAACAGAGTCTGGGTGGTGGAGAAAGGCTCCTGGCATACAGCACTGTGACCTCTGGTGTGTGTGGGAGTGTGGGGGGCAGTCAGAGATGACCAGTGGTCAGGGGCAATGGCCATAAAGTAACAACTCTGAAAACCCACCCCCCATTTCATCATCTACATTCAGACCAAGCAGGCTGTAGTACACACAGTGGAAATGAAGCCCACTTCCTTATTGTTGGGCAAGTAAATGGTTCATAGGGAAGAAGACCACAAAGACATTATTAAAAAGTATACAAACAACTTGTAATTATGTAAGAAACTTTTCTCTAAGATAAAATGTAGGGCATCAACCCACAGAAAGAGCTTATAGTTTTAGTTGTTGATACTGATGTTTTGTTTTTGCATTACTGAGCATGGAACCCAGGACCCCACACAGGCTAAGCATGTACCCTTCTCTGAGGCAGATCCCAGCACTAGTCTATTTTTTAATGCTTAAAACTCATAAAAGGGCCAGGCGGTGGTGGCGCACACCTTTAATCCCAGCAGTGGGGAGACAGAGGCAGGCGGATCTCTGTGAGTTCGAGGCCAGTCTAATCTACAAACTAGTTCCAGGATAGGCCCTAAAGCTACAGAGGAACCCTGTCTCGAAACAAACAAACAAACAAACAAAACTCATAAAAGGTCTGTAAGGGAATAAAGAAAAATTACAGTAGGTATGAAAGTAGAATCATACCCAAATAGCTTTGCTGCATACTGTTAAACTAAAAAAGGCTTCAGTATATACACAGGAGCTAGAGATGGCCCAATGGTCAAGATCAACTTCAGCATGGCCATGGCCCTGGCCCTGTTCATGGTGCTCTGTGCAGGCTTCTCTGAGATTCACCCCCTTTATTATGGCGTGCTGGTTCAACAGTAACTGTGTTGCTTTTATATATCAAAGGGACAAGTTTAAAAATAAAGTCACAGGCTGTCCTCTAGAGACAACAGAACTTTCCACCACAGTGGTGATGTACCCATCTGAGCCATTCAATACAGCAGCCGCTGACTCCCACATGGCTACTGAGTGCCTGAATGTAGCTAGTAAGGCTAAGGATCTCAATTTTCCACTGCAGGTTATTTTAATTGGCTTTAACTAATGGCTAACAGACTGGACAACACAGGGCCAGACTCTACAAAGTAGACTCCAGACAACCAAAAGGATTGAATTTGCTAAGAGAGTACAAACTTCCAAGGATATCTGGGACCAGGAGCTGGTGAACTGCTTAGGCACTGACACACGTCCTGAGCAACTGCAAGACAGACATGTAGTAAATGAGACAAGTCCTATCAGTCTTAGAAACCCTGTCCCTGCAATGAGATCTTTGAAGAGCACTCTCCTTTACCCAAATTCAAATCTTTACCTGCTCAGCAAACTCCAGCTCCCAACCACCTGTCAGGACACAACCTTTTCAGTTTTCTCATTCTCACACTCTCTAGCACCTGCTTTCTCTCTCCATGGCACCAATAGTCTGGCAGCAAGTGTATCACCATTCTACAGGATGCATTCAGACTACACAGGCAAAATGAGATCTTATGTGTGGCAAGCAGAATCAGGACAGATAGTCTGCTGAGTGTTGCTATAGGGAATACCCAAGGAATTAAACACAGGACCCACCAGAACAGCCAAAGCAACAGCAAAGAGCGTTTGTGATGACATGTACACCCCTGGCATCCTCTATGGACTAGTCTATTAAGAATACAAACTACTTGGGGTACACAGAAGACCTCCAAAGCTGGAAAGAACATGGAGGATAGGCTAAACATTTGCATACATGACTCTGAGATGAAAAGCCTCTCAAGAAAAGCACAGAAACCGTGTCACTGAGTAAGTTCTCTTTTCTGCAGGCAGGTCCTAGGGAGGAAAAGCTGTATAGGCTCTTACCTAGTGGGGAAACTGCCAAGGGAACATCAAGTGCAGACAAGCAGCTGGGAGTAAGGGTGGAGTCCCTAGAGAGGTCCAGGGCTAAAGAAAAGGAAGTCGTACCTCACACCCACATGTTTCTCCTGAGCATTTCCTCTTACATTTACTTCTCTTACCATAAGTAACCTGGGCCTCTCTAGAGATAGTGCTTAATTATGCCCACCTAAGAGTAGAGTACCCCAAGCATCCATGGTCCACATACCTTCTGAGCACTACAGTCACCAGCAGGCTCTTGAAAAGGGCCCTATATTCAGAGCTACTCAGATTCTTCCCCTATCCCCGGACAGAGGAACCATGCACCACCCTCTAGTCCAAGCCAACTTCTCCCTGAGAGTGAGTGCTACTCATAAACAGAATCTTTTTCTTCTAGTTTTTTTTATTGATTTTTATTGAGCTCTACATTTTTCTCTGCTCCCAATCCCTTCAACCTTCTCCCAAGGTCCCCATGCTCCCAATTTACTCAGGAGATCTTGTCTTTTTCTACTTCCCCATAAATGGAATCTTCTTAAATCATGCAAGGGTCTCTCTTATCAAGGCCTGTCCACCAAAGCAGTGCCTACTAGAATAAGAAATGTGAGATGGTATTCTGCCTTACTCACCCCCCAACATATAAGGTGTGTGTGTGTGTGTGTGTGTGTGTGTGTATAAAACACTCTTTTCCTCATCCTTCCCTAGCTAGAGTCTCCAAACACAGCTGAAATCACTAGCTGAGTGGAATAGGTCCATGCAGGAAAATACTGACCAACCTCAAAGTTCCCACCAAGCTCCTTCTGACCCCCTCCTCTCACTGGATTTGAAGAAAGTTGGTGCTGACTCCTCTTTTCACTGCCCATCACCCACAAGGGGCTCATGCTACTCAGCACAAAATTAAAACTCACCACTGTGACCACACTTAAGTGTGGTCACTTAACTCCTACCTTTTAGTTGCTTCACTGCATTCAGAAAACTACAACCCCACCCCACACAAGTGCCCGTGGAGGGGACCATAGCTGGGGCTGAGGCAATACAGAGGCACATTGACTGGTTTCCACTCGCTCAGCAGGGCCCAGCAATGTTCCCCTCTCCGCCCAAATATCTATGTCTCAGGATAACCTCAGCACCACCCCCCTCCTCAAACCCACTACTCCATCCACCCTTGTGCCTATGGCCTGAACACATTCACATGCCAAAATCCTAATCGCCAAGTTGACATTACTTAGTGGCAGATTTGGGAAGTAGTTTAGGGACGAGCCATCATGACTGGAATTAGTGTCCATTTAAAAGCGGCCCCAAAGAGTTGACTTGCCCCTTTGGCACATGAAGGTATAGCAAAAATGGCTGTTGGGGATATGGCTCAGTGGTTAAGAATGCTTGCTGTTCTTCCAGAGGACCCAAGTTTGGTTCCCAGAATCCATATCCCACAGTTCATAACTACCTCTAATTCTAGTTCCAAGGAATCCAACACGTTTTTCTGGCACCATCCTCCACATAATAAAAATAAATATTAAAATAATTTTTGAAGATGGCTGCCTGGGATAGTTAATCTTGACTGCTAACTTGATGGGATTTAGGATCACCATAGAAGTATATCACCAGTATATCTATAAGGGTATTTCTAGAAAGGCTTAATGAAAGAAGGAAAACCCACTCTGCATGAGTAGCACCATCCCATTGGCACACCTGTCTCTCTTCCTGACTTCAGATGCAATGTGACCAGCTGCCTCATGCTCCTGTCACCAATCCTTCCCTGCCATGATGGGCTATCTATAAGCTGTGAGGCAAAATAAACCCTTCCTTCCTTAAGTTGCTCACATCAACAAGAAAAGTAACTAATACGCCATCATCCATCAAAACAAGCTTGGTGTGTCAATGGATACCAAATCTGTTGGGCCTCTATTTTGAACATCCCAGCCTCCAGAATTGGTGTTTTCAGACCATTCATTTCAATGATGTTTTGTTATAGAAACATCCCAGAATATTGTCAGCTAAGGACCCTGCTTCCTATCTGACCAAGAAAACCAGAACAATACAACAAGAAGTAGTAACAGCAAACACTGATGAGGAGACAGGGCACAGGAATTCTCATTCATTGTTGGTGGGAATATAAAACAGTGAAGGCACCTTGGAAAACAAGCTTATCATGCAGTAAGGCAACTGCACTCCTGGAAGTTCCTGAAAGAAACTTAAACCCACATGGATCTTTACAACAGCAACTGTTCATATATGCCAAAACTTAGAAGCAACTAAGATGCCCTTCAGTGAGCAAACAGATAAACTATGCCAAATTCATATGGAGAAATATCACTCAGCTTTAAAAAATTAGCTTCGCCCTCTAAAGCAACAAAAGAACATATAAACTCGCAGAGACTAAGGCAGCATGTACAAAGATCTGTACCAGATGGAGTCTTGAGCTGAAAGGAGACATGGACACAGGTCCCCATTCCTAACCCATAAGCTACTCCAATTGACAACTACATGTAAATGCAACTTCAGTCTTCTCTAAGGGACTCTCAGCTGGGGAAACAAACTCCTCTTAAGGGCAGGCTGCATGCCAAGTAGGAGATGGCCAACAGAAAACAAACTCAACAGTATCATTGTAGGTTCTTTGTCTCATAATATCAAGTCAGGGCTTTTTTTTTAAATTTAATTTTCTAATTCTATTTATATATATTTTCTCTCTTATTTTCCCCTCCAGGTTCTTTGCATATATTATAGCTTCCAGTTTAGCATTTTCATGGAATATGTGTGTGTGTGTATATAAGTAGTCTCTGCATCTTTATCTGTTTCATGTGCCTTTTCTTAGGGTCTTTTCCTTCTGTTTGTTCTGTTCTATTCCAATCTCTTAGTTTTTTTTTTGTTTGTTTGTTTGTTTTGGTTTTTCGAGACAGGGTTTCTCTGTAGCTTTGGTGCCTGTCCCGGAACTAGCTCTTGTAGACCAGGCTGGCCTTGAACTCCCAGAGATCCGCCTGCCTCTGCCTCCCGAGTGCTGGGATTAAAGGCGTGCGCCACCACCGCCCGGCTCCAATCTCTTAGTTTTTGTTTTTATCCTATTACTGACTTTCTTCCCATCCTCATTCCACAGTAGAGAGATTTGATATAGTGGTCTCTGCAGCAGTCCACCCATCTTGCAATCTTCTGCCTTCTCTTCTGCCTGGCTCCTGGAGCACAACATACTGATTACCTGAGATGGCTCTTTTCATTCTCACAGACCCATAACTAAGTACTTCAGCTTATTCACAGACAAGCACATAAAGACTAAGTCTTATCCAAGACCACAGGCGAGGACACCATCACACAGCTAGGTCGAGAAACCACTGCACAGCCCTCCCTCCCTGGTATCTCAGCAATGCACAAGCATCTGCACATACCAGCAGCACCTGAAATACACAGCAAGTGTTCTGGCGCTCAAAGTCATAGGACACTAGCAAACAGACTGTGTAGAAAAGTCATGATTATAAATCAAATGCGACCTCTCATTTTACTGGTGCTAATTCTAAAATGGTCATAGGATTAGAAAATAAGTCAGGCAACATAAAACAATAAATATTACTATGCCAGCCACACACCTATTACACATCTAGGTACATCCCTTCCCATTTCACCTAACAACATTTTAAGTGTGAATTTATTCCTGTCTTGTAGATCATAATCTTAAAGGTCAAAGACCCAAGCCCTAACTCTACTGGCAAATTAATCAGCCCCTGTCACAGTTTCCACATATACAAGAAAAATTACCAAAATGTTCCTGAATCAGTAAGCTCTCCCAGTGCAAGATACAAAAAAAACCTAGGTCTGTAAAGCAGAAATGGATTTAACACAGGAATAAGGTGATTTCAAGATCATATGAAGAAGCTGGTTCTGAATGATCCCTTGGCTCCTAGGAACAGGTCACTGGGCAACAAGAAGCTAATGTACCTGATATGCTAATGGGAGCTGCTACTGGAACTGCTGAACTCAAGAAACCCAACAGGAAGTCAGCATCACTACCTCTGGAAAGGAACATAGGGTTCTCCTGCATGACAATGCTCTCAGCATCCAGGAAGCTGAAAACAGACCAGTGTCAAAGCTGTAGGAAAGTCTCCCATCTCTACAATATCAGTAGGTACCAGAGAGCAGCAGCAAAGAGAGGGAAAAAATGGCCTGCATCTCATTTCTGCGAAGATCCTCCCACAAATGGGGAGATAGTCCTAATTCATATCCAAAACTCTAGCAGCAAGAGACCAAGAACAGACTTCCGCTCTGAAGCTAATAAAGTCCAGGAAAGCAAATTGAAGCAGCCCAAAGGATGAACTGGCAGCCTAGGGTCCCACCTCATGCTACTTCCCCATTACTGTACAGCCTGAAAAAGGCAGCCATGCAAAACAAAGAACAGCACCAGGAACATAAAAGTGCACCTACCTCCTGGTGAATGAACTCACCTCTTCTTCATGAGCTATCGCCTGTCTCTAAATTTCCTCCTTACCATAGTCTATGGTCGCCAGCCAATGGATCAAATCCTCAAAGCCTAGCTAAAACTGTGGTTAAACATATTCGTACCATATCAAAGTATCTACCTGAAGATTCGCTTTTAAACTGGTGGAAGTAAATATCTTTACACAGAAGCATTTTTAAAAATAACACTGAAACCAAATATGAAACTCCAACAAAAGAAGAAAGGCAGACCAGAAATAGGGTATGTATGGAGCATACTCTGCCTTGAGAGTTAACTTCTATTTCCTCATTTAACACTTGCATTATTAGTTCTTCACTTGGGTGATTTGTGTATTTTATTTTATTTTAATTTTTTAATTTAACCCAGGACCTCACATGCACTGGGCAAATGCTCTAACACTGAGTTACGACTCTATCACATTGACTCTTTTCTAGAGGAACAATTAGTCCTAGGTCACTCAAGTTCATACTAAAGGCTGCAGAGATTAAATGACTTTCTCAGGGTCACAAAACACAAAATGACACAGCTGGTGAGGTGCTCCAGCCCCAGCTCTCAAACCACCATGGTCCTCCCACTGTCTTTGAATTACAAGTAGAAGCAGGGCTAGCCAGAAACAGACTGCCCCCAAAGGGCCCTCTGCCAGGCCAGGAAGCAGACTAGAAAATCCATCACTCCAGGCCTTGAAGCACAGTCAGGTGCATCCCCAAAGGCTGTATCTATCCCTATACCTTCCTTTGGCAAAGTCTGCTTTGCCTTCATTTTGTTGATATTGTTTTGTTCTGTTTGTTTTTTGAGATAGGATTTCTCTGTGTAGCCTGGGCTGTCCTAGAACTCACTCTGTAAACCAGATTGGCCTCAAATTTAGGCCTCCACCTGCCTCTGACTCCTGAGTGCTGAGATTAAAGGCATGTGCCATTACCTCCTGGCCTTATTTTACACTTTTTTTTTCTTTTCAGTCTTTTTGTTTGTTTGTTTTGCTGCTTTGCCTTCAATTGAACATTTGTAACAAAGGACTCTCCATGATCACCTCCTCTGAGAGTTTTTTTAAAAGACCACATGACAGAAGATGTAAGTAAGGAAAGCAACTATTACTTCCTAGACTGGCACAGATCAGCAGATTAAACCTTTGGCTTCTGGAAACCAACCCCATGGCCTGAGGAAAACAGCCACATCAAAGGCATGCTACTGAATTCCTCACCCACTGCTCTCTGGGTTCTACTACATTGGATTCGTAGGATCCCTTAACACAGCTCCCCCTTGTGAGCTGATGATTCTGCTCAAATGACACTAATAAATGTACTTAAGTACCAAGAGTTATAACCTGCTTGCCCGGTGCACCTGAAAGGTTGATGATTCTCCCCACTCTTCACCCATCTCCATCCCCAGGATATGGGGCAATAATGTCTAGAGACATTTTCGTCTTTACAATTGGGGGATGGTGCCAGAATCTAGTGGGCAGAGGTCAGGGTTGATACAACACTCACAGAACAGCTGCCCACAGACAAGTATCCATCTCAAACATCAACAATGCCTGGTATAGAAATCCTTCTCTAAGCTACTGGGCAATAGGTTCAACCGAAGAATGTACAGTATGGGATCAAAAGCTCACAAGTGCATTAGGAAACAAAATGTTTGTTCAAGGTCAGGCAGTGGTGGAACACACTTTAATCCCAGTACTTGGGAGGCAGAGGGAGGTAGATCTCTGTGAGGTTGAGGTCAGCCTAGTCTTCAGAGCCAGTTCCAGGACAGCTAGAGCTGTTACACAGAGAAACCCTATCTCAAAAAGGCAAATAAATAAATAAATAAATAAATTTTAAAAATCAAACCAAAAAAAGTTACTACTTAAGTAATCCCAGGAAGCTAGATTCCTTAGTTATTTGATCTTACTTGAGTTGTTTTCCTCCACTAAAGCTGTTCAAGGTCACACAGTTATGAAGGAGGGCTGACAATAAACCTAGTCCACTTGAGCCTTGAACCAGTGCTTCCAACTGCAGTGACCAATCTCCCAAGATATCTACCACGTCTAGGAGGGCAGGAACCAGTCTACAGCTCAGAGCAATCTGGTACACAGGTATATGTTACTGCAAGTAAAAGAAGAACAAACAGTAGCTATGCCTACACTTCCATGGGGCATCTACTCCGCTGTTCCCATCTCATGTAGGAACCTCATCAAGAAGTCAGATTCAGAAGCTCTCTGACCATCTCCACTACTTCCTCTACTGGAGCCATATTCCCCAAGAGCAACTGGTTTCCCACCCATACATCTTTCTACAGATCAGATAAAAAAAACTCACTGTGGTTGTAGGGAGCAGAATGCAGAAGGGTGAGGGGCCAGACAAGGAATATAAAATGGTATGGCCTGGCCTGGAATCCCCATAGGAGCAGTTCTAGTCCTGGTTCACCCTCCACAAACACTGTTGCAGTCCAGAGTCATCAGAGTACCTCAGCTAAGCTCTGGGCTGCATTCTTGAACATTCTCTGTGACTGTATGTGTGTGTATTTTACATATTAATCCCAGTTACCTCTCCCTCCTCTTCTTCTGCTTCCCCCACATTCTCCCTGCCCACACCCCCTCCACTCCTCAGAGAGGATAAGGCCTCCCCGGGGAAGTCAACTAAGTCTGTCCCATCACCTCGTTGAGGCAGGACCAAGGCTCTCCCCTGTCTCCTGTGCTTAAGTGGCTCCATATATTGCCCAGGTCACACCATTGACACCTGCATTCAGGGGGCCTAGATTGGTCCTATGCAGGTTCCCCTGTTGTCAGCCCAGAGTCAGTGAGTTCCCACTAGCTTGGGTCAGCTGAATCCGTGGGTTTCCCAATCATGGTCTTGACCCCTTTGTTCATATTATCGCTCCTCCCTCTCTTTGATTGTACTCCAGGAGCTTGGCCTAGGGGTTAGTTGTGGATCTTTGCATCTGTTTCTGGATGAGATTCTAGCTTCTCTGGGGTTATAGACTATAGGCTGGTTATCCTTTGCTTTATGTTTGATATCCACTTATGAGTACATATTATATTTGTCTTTATGGGTCTGGGTTATCCCACTCAGGATGTTTTTTCCCCTAGTGCAAACCATTTGCCTGCAAATTTCAAGATGTCATTATTTTTTACTGCTGAGTAGTACTCCACTGTGTAAATGTACCACATATTCTTTATCCATTCTTCAGTTGAGGGGCATCTGGATTGTTTCCAGGTTCTGGCTATTATGAATAATGCTACTGTGAATATAGTTGAGCAAATGTCCTTGTGGTGTGAGTGTGCCTCCTTTGGGTATATGCCCCAAAGTGGTATTGCTGGGTCTTAAGGTAGATTGATTCCTAATTTTGTGAGAAATTGCCATACTGATTTTCACAGAAGCTGTGCAAGTTTGCACTCCCACAACAATGGAGGAGTGTTCCCCTTACCTCACATCCTCTCCAGCATAAGCTGTCATCAGAGTTTTAATCTTAGCCATTATGATCGGTATAAGATAGTATCTCAGAATTGTTGTGATTTGTATTTCTCTGATGGCTAAGGATGTTGAGGAGTTCCTTAAATGTCTTTCAGCCTTTTGAGATTCTTCTGCTGGCAATTCTATTTAAATCTGTACCTCATTTATTAATAGGAATATTTGGTAGTCTGATGTCTAATTACTTGAGTTCTGTATTTTGGAGATCAGCCCTCTGTCAGATGTGGGGTTGGTGAAGATCTTTTCCCATCTTGTAGGCTGCCATTTTGTCTTGTTGACCATGTCCTTTGCTTTGCAGAAGCTTCTCAGTTTCAGGAAGTCCCATTTATTAATGTCTGTGCTACTGGTGTTGTATATAGGAAGTAGTCTCCTGTGCCAATGTGTTCAACTGTTCTTCCCACTTCCTTTTCTATGAGTTCAGTGTGGTTGGATTTATGTTGAGGTCTTTGATCCATTTGAACTTGAGTTTTGTGCACAGGGATAGATATGGATCTATTTACATTCTTCTACATGTCAACATCCAGTTATACCAGCACCATGTGTTGAATATGTTCTTTTTTCCATTTTATCTTTGTAGCTTCTTTGTCACAAACCAGGGGTTCATAGGTGTATAGGTTAGTATCAGGGTCTTCGATTACATTTCATTGGTTTACCTGTCTGTTTTTATGCCAATACCAAGCTGTTTTCATTACTGTAGGTCTATAATGGAGCTTGAAGTCAGGGGTGGTGATGCCTCCATATGTTTATTGTATGGGTTGTTTTGGCTATCCTGGGTTTTTTGTTTTTCCGTATGAAATTTAGTATTGTTCTTTCAATTCTGTGAAGAATTGTGCTAGAATTTTGATGTTATTACACTGAATCTGTAGATCGCTTTTGGTAAGATTGCTATTTTTACTATGCTAATTTTACCTATCCATGAGCATGGGAGATCTTTCCACTTTCTAATATCTTCAATTTCATTCGAAGACTTAAAAGTTCTGTCATACAGGTCTTTCACTTGTTTGATTAGAGTTATCCCAAGATATTTTATGTTGTTTGTGGCTATTGTGAAGGGCGATGTTTCTCTGATTTCTTTCTCAGTACGTTTATCATCTATATATAGGAGGGCTACTGAATTTTTTTTTTTTTTAGTTAATCTTGTATCCTGTTACATTACCGAAGATGTTAATGAATTGTAGACATTCCTTGGTAGAATTTTTTGGGGTCACTCATGTATACTATCATATACATAAGTATATATATCATATCATATACATCAGCAAATAGTGAAAGTTTGACTACTTCTTTTCCAATTTGTATCCCCTTGATCTCCTTTTGTAATCTTATTGCTCTAGCTGGGACTTCCAGCATTATATTGAATAGATATGGAGAGAGAGGACAGCCTTGTCTTGTTCCTGATTTTAGTGGAATCGCTTTGAGTTTCTCTCCATTTAACTTGATGTTAGTTGTTGGTTTGCTGTATATTGCCTTTATTATGTTTAGGAATGTTCTTTGTATCCCTGATCTCTCCAAGGCCTTGATCATGAAAAGGTGTTTGATTTTTGTCAAAGGCTTTTTCAGCATCTAATGAGATGTTCATGTGGGTTTTTTTTTTTATTTCAGTTTGTTTATATGGTGGGTTACATTGACAGATTTCTGTATGTTGAACCATCTCCCTGCATCTCTCTGATGAAGCTTACTTGATCATGGTGAATGATGCTTCTGATGTATTCTTGGATTTGGTTTGGCAGTATTTTATTGAGTATTTTTGCATCAGTGTTCATGAGGGAGTTAGTCTGTAATTCTTAGCGTGTCTTTAAAAGGTTTGGGTATCAGGGTAACTGCAGCCTCATAAAAAGTTTGGTAGTGTTCCTTCTGCTTCTATTGTATGGAACAATTAATTTGAGGTGTATCAGTATTAGCTCTTCTTTGAAATTCTGGCCTTGGGCTTTTTTGAGTTGGGAGGCTTTTGATGATTGTTTCTATTTTCTTAAGGTTTATAGATCCATTTAATTTATCTGATCTTGATTTAGTTTTGTATGTGGTACTTATCCAAAAAATTGTCCATTTCCTTTAAATTTTCCAATTTTGTGGAGTTTTTGAAGTATGACCTGATGATTCTCTGAATTTGCTAAGTGTCTTTGTTATGTCCCCCTTTTCATCGTTGATTTTGTTCATTTGTATATTCTCTCTCTGCCTTTTGGTTAGTTTGGATAAAGGTTTGTCAATCTTGTTGATTTTCTCAAAGAACCAACTCTTTGTCTCATTCTTTGTATTGTTTTGTTTCTATTTTAATGATTTCAGTCCTCAATTTGATTATTTCCCACTGTCAACTCCTCCTGAGTGAGTTTGTTTCTTTTTGTTCTAGAGCTTTCAGGTGTTCTGTTAATTCGCTAGTGTGGGATTTCTCCAACTTTTTATGTAGGCATTTAGTGCTATGAACTTCCTCTTAGCACTGCTTTTCATCGTGCCCCATAAGTTAGGGTACATTGTATAGTCATTTTCATTGAATTTTAGGAAGTCTTTAATTTCTTTATTTCTTCCTTGACCCAGTGGTGATTCAGTTGAGCATTTTTCAATTTCCATGTGTTTATGGCAGTGTACTTTCTGCTTCTATTGTATGGAACAATTTGAGGAATATCGGTACTAGCTCTTCTTTGAAATTCTGGCCTTGGGCTTCTTTTGGTTGGGAGGCTTTTGATGACTGTTTCTATTTTCTTAAGGTTTATAGGTCTATTTAATTTATAGGTCTATTTAATTTCTATTTTCTTAAGGTCTATAGGTCTATTTAATTCTTAAGGTTTATAGTTATTTAAAAAGGCTTCTTTCTGAAGTCTTGTTGTTGAATTCTAACTTTAAACCATGGTGATCTGGTACAATACATGGTGCTATTTCAATTTTTTTGTATCTGTTGATGTTTGCTTTATTAAAAAGTATGTGGTCAATTTTTGAGAGGTTCTATGAGGTGTTGAGAAGAAAGGATATTCTTTTGTGCTTGGGTGGAATGTTCTGAAAGATGTCTGTTAAGTCCAGTTGAGTCATAACATCTGTTAGTTCCTTTCTTTCTCTATTAAGTTTTGGTCTGGTACATCTGTCTAATGGTGAGAGTGGGGTGTTGAAGTCTCCCACTTTTAGTGTATGGAGTTTAATGTGTGATTTAAGCTTTAGTATTGTTTCTTTTACAAATATGGGTGTCCTTGTATTTGGGGCATAGATATTCAGAATTGAGACTTCCTCTTGATGGATTTTTCTTGTGATGAATATGAAATTTTCTTCATCTCTTTGGACTGATTTTAGTTTGAAGTCTATTTTGTTAGATATTAGAATAGCTACACTAGCTTGCTTCTTTGGTCCATTTGATTGGAAAATCTTTTCCTAACCCTTTACTCTGAGGTGTCTGTCTTTCAAGTTGAGGTTTATTTTTTGTATGCAGAAGAGGCATAGATTCTGTTTTCGTATCCAATCTGTTAGCCTGTGCCTTTTTATAGGTGAAATGAGTACATTTATATTAAAGGGTATTAATGACCAGTAATTGCTAGTTTCTGTTATTTTTGTTTTTGTTGGTGGTAGTGGCATTGTGTGTACATTTCTTTGGGATTTGTTGTTGTGAGATCATCTATTGCCTGTGTTTTTGTGGATGTAGCTGATTTCCTTGCATTGGAGTTTTCCTTCTAGTACTTTATACAGGTCTGGATTTGCGAATAGGTATTATTTAAATCTGGTTTTGTCATGGAATATCTTGTTTTTTCCGTCTACAGTGATTGAATGCTTTGCTGGGTATAGTAGTCTTGGCTGGCATCTATGGTCTCTTAGTATCTGCATAAAACCTGTCCAGGATCTTCTGGCTTTCACTGTTTCCAATGAGAAGATGGGGTAATTCTGATAGGTATTCCTTTATATATTAGATGGTCTTTTTTCCTTTGTAGTTCTTAATATTCTTTCTTTATTCTGATATTTAGTATTCTGATTTTTATGTAGCAAGGGGACTTTTTTTTTTTTTTGGTCCAGTCTATTTGGTGTTCTGTAAGCTTCTTGTACTTTCACAGGCATGTCCTTCTTTAGGTTGGGAAAGTTTCCTTCTATGATTTTGTTGAATATATATTCTGTGCCTTTGAGTTGGATGACTTCTCCTTCTATCCCTATTATTCTTAGGTTAGGTGTTTCATGGTGTCACAGATTTCCTGGATTTTTCTGTTAAGAATTTGTTGGATTTAACATTTTCTTTGACCAATGAATCTATTTTTTTCTATCATATATCTTCAACACCTGAGATTTTTCTCTTTCATCTCTTGTATTCCATTGTTTATGCTTGCATTTGTGGTTTCTGATCATTTACCTAGATTTTTCCATTTCCAGAAGTCCCTTGGTTTTTGTTTAATTTATTGCCTCTATTTCAGTTTTCAAGTCTTAAACTGTTTCTTTCACCTGCTTGATTGCTTTTTCTTGGTTTTCTTTAAGGGATTTGTTGATTTCTTCCAATTTTTTATTTGTCTTTTTCTCTATTTCTTTAGAAAAATTCCTCTAGGAATTTTTTCATTTCTTATTTAAGGGCCTCAATCATCTTTTAAAGTTATTTTTAAAGTTGTTTTCTTCTGTTTCATCTGCATTGGTATATTCAAGTCTTGCTGTTGTAGAATCATTAGTTTCTGGTGGTGCCATATTGTTCTTTATGTTATTGAGTGTTATCTATCCATCTCTTCCTCCAATTGGTACAGGTGAAGGCTGTACTTCAGGAGGTCCCTCTACCTCCAATTGGTGTAGTTGGGGACTGTGGCTCCATTGAAGGCTCCTTCAGGTACAGGCAGAGCTGAGTCTCCATTGATCATTATCTCCAGGTGCAGGCAGGCCCAAGGTTGCTCCTTGGGGTGCAGGTAGGGCCACAGCTCTGGTGGTCACTGCTCCAGGTGCAGACGGAACCCTGGTTCTGGTGATCACTCTTCTAGGTACAGGAGGGGTGGCTGAGGTTCCAGCAATCGCTGCATCAACAGGATATCTCGTACAGAGAATAGCAGTGGATATTGGCTGGGACATAGGTGCTCTTTCCTAGAGGGACTTCTTATGAATGTTTCTGGAAGCCATGGCTGTTGTCGTTCTGTCATTCATTCATCCAACTCGTTTGCAGCTCCCAGTTCTGACACTCCCAGAAGTCATCCTGGTGGTTGCTCAGCCCTCCAACACTCCCTCCAGGCGGTCCCATGATTATACTCGCCTATGTTCAGTGTATGTCCCACTGAACCTGTCCCTTAAAGTAATTCTACGTTGGAACTCTTCTTTAAGACTTTGAGACTCTAGAAAGGGGAAGGGGCACCACTAGACTCAGTGCACTGACTTATCACTTGGATTCATCTGTTTTTATAGTCCATCTGCTTCAGTGCTTAAGTGTAGCTCCCTATAACAGTGTTGGAGCTGGATAAAGATAAAGAGGCAGGAACCAAGAAATGAGAGGGGTCTAGAAACTGCAAAATGGAAGGCATTTCCTCCAAAGGGGAAGAGACTTCAGCAGACAACTCAACTCTACCATATCCCCATAAGACAAAGGTAGCAATAAATCAGGGGAAAGTCATGATGACCCCTAACAGCTGATATATAAAGTCATCTGTGCTGGATAGCTTTATGTCAACTTGACACAAGCTAAAGTCTGCTGAGAGGTGAGAACCTCAATTAAGAAAATGCCTCCATAATATCTAGCTGTAGGGCATTTTCTTAATTAGTGATTGGTGGGGGAGGGCCCAGTCCATTGTGGGTGGTGCCATTCCTGGGCTGGTATTACTTTGGTCTATAAGAAAGCAGGTGGGGGGGGGGGGCTGGAGAGATGGCTCAAAGGTTAAGAGCATTGCCTACTCTTCCAAAGGTCCTGAGTTCAATTCCCAGCAACCATATGGTGGCTCACAACCATCTGTAATCGGGTCTGGTGCCCTCTTCTGGCCTGCAGGCATACATGGAAGGAATGCTGTATACAGAATAAATAAATAAATATTTAAAAAAAAAAGCAGGCTGAGAAACTCATGTTAAGCAAGCCAGTAAGCAGCACCCACTACCACCACCATGGCCTCTGTATCAGCTCCTGCCTCCAGGTTCCTGCCCAATTTGAGTTCCTGTCCTAAATTCTTTCAGTGATGTACAGTAATATGGAAGAGTAAGGCAAATAAAAATAAACCCTTTCCTCTTCAGCTTGCTTTTGGCCATGGTATTTCATCACAGTAACAGTAACCCTAATGAAGATATCATCCATGTGTCAGAATCTGCACTTAATTTTGCACATATTAACCCACTTAATTCCACAACCACAACTGGGCTCTTCAATTCTGGATAAAATGAGCTGAGACAGCAAACACCCTGATGATGGGGATAACGTAGGTGATTGAAGAGGACAAATGACATACCACATACCCAGTACCTTTTCCCAGTACTCTGCTAGGGATTCATTAACCTCAGTAAGGGTAAATGATGTTCAAGGTCACATAGCTAGGTTGTGACTTGTAAACCAAGCTGTTCCCACTATGCTACTTCACCTCTATTTCAGAAAAGGGTTTCCAGATTTGCTAAGAATCCCTGTCTCATAAGTAACTGAAAATCTGTCTCCTTTCCCGTTCCCCTCTGAGATTGATCTGAGGAGTCACATAAGGCACTCTAGAGAACTACAAACACTCATCCAAGTTAACAGGAACCAGCCAGCTACACAGGTGAGATCCCCAGCAGGGGATGTCTCAGAAGTACTCTAACACACAAGGGCTCCCTAGGGTTCCTGAAGGTAATCACTGAGTACCAAGTTCTGTTACCAGGACTCCACTGGAGGTATGTGGTCCACCAGCTGGCATGTCGAGAACAAAGGTGTCCCCAGAAGACTGCATGCCATGTGAAGAGCATCTCACTCAGGACTGGTCTTGGGTTGACTGAGGACACTCCACATTTGCCTGATGAAGCAACTGGGGAACTCTAGGTTACTACATTTTCCTAGATCCACAAGTCTCTGGCTGACTCTAGCAGAACAACACATCAAGTACTGCGAAGTCTAACATTGACTTGCTAGAAACATGTTCCATATGAATCCACCTGCCAAGTTCATAGCACAGAAGCCTCCAAAGAAAAATATAGGACTGATAATAATCCTATACATACAATCCATAGCCCCCATACCCTTATGCAGAGCATCTCAGTTTCTGTAACTAACTGGTGGTGGTATCCCAACCCCAGACTATAAGCTCACCCTCCTTTATGACCTAAGAACATGTCTATCATCCTATGTCTCCCAGATGACCTGCCTAGAATAGAACCATAGGCAGACTCCTGTTAAACAAAAGCATAAGTACACAAACAAGAAGAAAAATGGAAGCAACTCTCCTCACAGGGTTCTAGAGGACACACAGGAAGCCCAGCAGGCTTGTTGGGGACGTGGGTAACAAGGCACTAAATGAAGGGTGCACATGGTAGGATCAACACAATAAGAATCGTGTGGCTACAGGGTGGCCACGGCACATGCCTCAACAACAGGGCCAGGGCCAGAACATGCAAAAAGGTCCCTTTCCTGGCCCTGGCACTTGGAAATGCCAGCCCCATAGTCTGCAACTACGAGAAGTATTAGAAAATTACAAACAGGGTTGCTTATGTTGGTAATAATCTCAACCCAAGAAACCAAAGTAATTAGTAAATGACAAAGTAAGGATAATAATCACCTGTGGGTGACCCATCCACAAAAGGCCAGAGGCCAAGAAGCAACAAAGACTGTTGAAATGAGCCAAGGACACAGGAGATGGCCATGAGAAGTCAAACAGCTGACTTAGCAGCAGATACTACTCCCCATACTCTGAGGCAAAGGGAAAAGGCACAACCGTCCATAGGGCACAGCTCTTAATAGTGCAAAGGAGACACATACAATTAGACAAGGAAGCACAAGGCAACAGGTCTATATCTGGAGCCCTGGCTCTGCTCCAAATAGTGAAGGTGTTACCTCGTAAAGAAGTGACTGAATGGTTGGAATAGTTTCAGTTTCCTCCCCTCCTCAGTCTCAGCAACACAATCCTGCTGGTGAAGGTCACTGGTTTCCTTGATGGAGCTCAGAGTGACATCAATAAACTGTGGGTCATCATCATTCTCTAGGGTCACAATGGCGCTGGAACTGCTTGTGACCATGAGGTCCAAGATGTCCTCATTGCTGACTGACAGTGTAGTTGACAACTCTGTGCCAAGACTAGACACACTACAGACAGAGACATTGTCACTTCGGCTCAAGGCTTTGGAGGTGGGGCTATAGAGTTTCACTGAGTCATAGCCTGTCCTGGGAAATGTGGAAGACTTCCGTACAACTTGCTCCTGCTCACTGTTGGTGGGAGCTGAGGGTGCACAGGATGGCAGGGGGCATGCACTCTGGAACGCCCGCTCAGGGATGACCTCTGACTCAGACTGCTTTCTCTTCACATGAACCACACTGCAGGGCACAGGCTCCGGGTTGCCAATCTCCAGAGTAGGAATGCCTGAGTCTACTGATTGAAGGCTGTGTCGATCTTCCAAAGAACCAAGTTTTAGTGTGGGTCCATAGTCAGGCACTGAAAGGGATATGGGTGCCTTGACACTCAGGTGTTGCAGGTCCTGAAGTGAGTCTCCTGGCCGACCTTCTAGAATGCCCATCAATGTTACACCATTCATTGAGGTGGAAAGGTTTCCATCAGTCATCTTGGTCCAAGAAGAAACTAAAGAAATACAGACATGGAAATTAAAAATATATATATAAATCCAAAGATTTATTTATTCTTCGGGCATCTTTGACACACAACTCCAAAGACTGGATTGCCCTGCTAAAAAACGGTGCCTTTGAAAGTGTCCTACAAGTTGTGCGTGAAGGTACACACCTGTAAAACCAGTGCTGGGAGACTTAGGCACGAAGCTTGTGAACTTGAGACCAGCCTATATGATACCCCATGTCAAAAAGAAATAGAGAAAATGTCCCATACATTCAAGTTCTAACTGAGGTCCACAGTGAAAGCTTGAACACACTCTCATGACAGGAAAAGCAGGGAAATAACCCACACAGAAGATCGTCTAAGAAAAGCAATTGGGAGCCGGGCGGTGGTGGCGCACGCCTTTAATCCCAGCACTCGGGAGGCAGAGGCAGGCGGATCTCTGTGAGTTCGAGGCCAGCCTGGTCTACAAGAGCTAGTTCCAGGACAGGAACCAAAAGCTCCGGAGAAACCCTGTCTCGAAAAATAAAAATAAAAAAAAAAAAAAAAAAAAAAAAAAAGAAAAGCAATTGGTATCATCATCAGTTCCATCACCCCAGTCACATCTCTGGCATCCAGGCCAGCAATAGGCACAAGATCTGTGCCAGGTGGGAAGGATATTTTCTTGTAGGAATATACTACAATCTGGATCTTGTATCCCACATGTTGAAGGCTTGATCCCAAGACTACTATGCAACTAGAGGATGGTGTTGTCTTTAGAAGATTGGATGAAGTTAGATCATTGGCAGTATACCCTGAAGTTCATATTTAGACCCTAAGCCCTTCCTTTTGATTGCCTTGTTTCCTGGATGCCATGAAGTAATCAGGATTCTTTTATCACCTGCTCCTATTATGACACTGTGTGCTTCCCTGGGCCCAGAGCAACAATGCCAAAAGACATGGACTGAAGAAATCTATGAAACAATGAGCTGAAATAAGCCTTTCATTCTTACAAATTGTTTATCTTAGGCATTCTATCACAGCGGTACAATGATAACACAGGGGACAAATTACAAATAGGATATCTCTGACCAAAAGATGGGAATTAGGTGTTGGGAATATAACTCAGTAGTGAAACTTGGCCAGAATGAGCAAAGCCATGGGTTCAATCCTAGTCATTAAGCTTGGTGTTTATGCTGTCTCACAACTTCATTAAGACAGAAAAACAGCAAAGTGAATTACACACACACACACACACACACACACACACACGTCATCTGCAGTAAGGCTGCCCAAGTACACTCCAACTGGCCATACCCTTTCACAGTACTACTCTGCTCACACATTTCCAAGACAGGGCATGCTATTCCTTCACAACAGAAACCAAGCACTAGAATAGTCCAAAATCAGACTTACTAGAGAGGTACGGATTGGGGTCAAGAGGGAAGGCCATACCTAGTTTTAATTGACTTGGAACAGGCTCCTTAAACTCAGGACAGGAGGCTAGTTCAGCGAATATATGTTAGTAATAGAAGAGCAAAGGCCAACGCTTGAGAGAAGAGTCTAAAGCACGGGCCACACACACCTCCAAGGCCATGCCCAGAGTTCTCTGGCCAAAGAGACAGGCACAAGCCAGGAGAAAATTCCAGTCTGAGGAACACAACCCCTAGCATACTGTCAACCCTCACCCGTGAAAGGTTACCTTCTTATTACCTTTTAAAATGTCAAAACTAAAGAGATCAGATGGTACACTGTAACTTGACCACAGAGTAGAGCACAAGGACCACAACTCCAGACTCCAGCAACTCCTGGGCTGTAACCCCACTACAGACAACCTTGAGAAAATTAAGTACCAGGGAAAGCAATGAAGGAGCAGCTGGCCCAGGAGGGACAGCTGCTATCATCGAACAAGAAGTGGCTGAAGGCTCCGAGGCACAGCAGACACAGCAGTTCACCTGCTATGAGTTAGCCTAGCTTCTACAAGAAGTCTCCTACAGCCCTCAAGAAGCCCGTCTCAAGTGCAGCAGAAGGGAACTGATAAAAAAAAAGCGGGGGGATCTCCCCCTCCCAGAAACTGAAGGAGCCAGTCAGACAGCGCAGCAAAGAACAAAAATAGAAAGAGGAGGGAAAGGTGGAATTCAGAAACAGACTGAGCTACAGAAAACTATACTCCTGAAAGGAAGGTCATTTAACTCCAAAGTTGTACTGACTGATAACCCATTTTTCTTACAAGTTAGAACCACAATGTACATCACAAGAAAAAAAAGGCAAATTTAGTTTGTTACAGAAACAAAATTATATAAGGGTCGAAAATCAGTTTTTAAACCTACAGACAAAAACTCAGTTTATTCTCTACTAGGATCTGGGCATCACTTCAGCGGGTGTTGAACACCCTTTAATTTTCATGGCTCACTGCAAAAGTCCACCCTGAGTCCAGCAGCCACGTGGCCCTCAAGAACATCACTTCTACCATCTCTGTGTTCCCTGCTGTGGGGAAACCTGACCAACTGTTACGTTAAGAAAGAAGACTCACATATATACACAAATTGAAAGTTGACCTTTTTTTAACTAAAGCAAGAACACAGTAAGAAACATTTTATCACATAGTTAAGAGCTAATCTTTGACAAAGGCAAAGGTTACTAGATATCAAAACACCATCAGCCTCCAACAGATCAAATTGGCACAAAGCCTTGGTCAGAAGAGGAAATCTTTACATGCACAGCTGAAATTCTGGTTCTGCTGCTTACCAGCTGAGGTGTCCTCAGGAGAGTCTCATCTTCCTGCCTCCCCAGCAGTGAACCATGGCAATACTATACTACAGGCTGGTCCGAAGACAAAAGAAACAAGAAGGTGTGATGAAGCAGGACACCTGACCTCACAGGTGCCCCCTCCCCCATTTCCTTGTTTCCTAGCCACATCTGGCCAAAGTGCCTGCAAAAGATGCAGTTCAAGTGTTAACAAGAGCTTCTGCTCCTAGAGTGCACAGAAGGCTGTACCTGGGCAAATATAAGGTGTTTGTGTCTGTGGGTGAGAAATCAGACAGCAGCATCTCATTCATAGAACTGATTCCAAGGACCCTCCTCCAAACCTTGTCAAGAAGTGGAGAAGAGAGCAGTAGTGTTGCAAGCCCAGAGTCATGGTATTCCCTGTCCTTGGGACTTCTTCCAGAGAAAGGCCAGATGAACTCTGAAACTCTGATGATTCATTAAGCCTCAGGAACAGGGTGTCAGTCTTTGAGGAAATAAGCCTAAAGGGAAAAGAGTGTGCTGCAGCTTGCAACATACTTGTGCTGACTGGTCTTATGTCAACTTGACACACAAATGAGAGTTATCTGGAAGGAGGAAATCTTAAATGAGAAAATGCCTCCCTAAGATGTAAGGCATTTTGCCAGGCAAGGGTGGTGCACATTTTTAATCCCAGCACTTGGGAGGCAGAGACAGGTGGATTTCTGGGAGTTCGAGGCCAACCTTGTCTACAGACTGAGTTCTAGGGTAGGCTCCAAAACTACAGAAAAATTCCATCTTGAAAAAAAAAAAAGCTGTAAGGCATTTTCTTAATTACTGATTGATGAAGGAGGACCTATCATTGTAGGTGATGTCATCCCTAGACTGGTGGTCCTGGAAAGCAGGCCAATAAGCAGTACCCCTTCATGGCTTCTGCATCTGCTCCTGTCTCCAGGTCCTGACCTGTTTGAGTTCCTGTCCTGAATTCCTTTGATGATGAAAAGCAACATGAAAATGTAAGCCAAATAAACCCTTTCTTCTCTAATTTTTTTTTTTTTGGTCATGATGTTTTGTCACAGCAATAGTAACCCTAATGAAGACAATTCTCTAGAACCAACTTCTGCAAAGGGCCAAAGCCCTGGTCCTTGAGCCCTTCCACCTGGTGCTACCAATGCCATAAAACCAGAAGCCACTCTCCAGGCCTCCCACCTTCTGCCAGTGCCGCAATAAGGAGAAGGTTGCACAAACAAGGCACATGCTTTTGAGACAAGGCTGTAGGTGAACTTTGGAAGCTGGCCTAAAGCAGGTGGCCTGGCTCCTAGTCACATGCCTTCTAAACAGAGGCTGAGCCGGAATTCCCCACACTAAGCAGACTCAAAGGCCCTCCTATTATCTGTCTTCCCCACCTTTCAACATGCAACCCAACTGGGGCCACTGTAAGGAGCAAAGAACTCCTGGCCAGCAAGGTCATCAAGGGCTTTGGAATCCAGCTAGGGATTGTGGCACAGGGAGCTCCCACCAGCCACCTCCTCCCTTGGCACAGCCTCCCCACAAGCTGTAGAGCTCTTTCTATGCTCTTCTGCCACACCACACCTAAAATAACGGGATTCTACAACTATTTTCCTGCTTCTTGCCATCAGATCCCAGACTTCAGAGCAGGAACAGTTCTCATTTCTGGATTTCAGCATCTGGCCAAATGCCTACCATGGATTAAGGGTTTTAAAAGTATGTGCTGAATTAATTACTAACAGTCAAGTCCTCAAGTGGGAAGGTTTCCAGGACGGTCCCATTCGTGCACATTCAACTGAAATCTGGGTTATATTCTTCTAAGAAGCACTTAGCAGAAGCAAATACAAGTAGGAAAATCCCACTGAGTCCCAGTAACATGCACGTACCAGACACCAGCAACTGGGCAACCCACCCAGTACAACAGATTACATGAAGTTCTGCCAGTGGGAACCACGATCCAGAAAGTCAAGAAAAGGAAACAATGTCCCTCTCTACGTTCATTTTCTGACATCCCCATGAGTAACGTCAGAGCAACACAATCTGCCTGCAGCAGCCTCTCTAGCTTGGGCAGACTAAGGCACCAGCTGAGTCCAGCTAGACAGGAAGAAGATACTGCCAGGGGAGGCACAAAACGCAGGGCGAATGTGATTAGTCACCACTTTCCGGACTAGAGAAAACACACAAAGATATGAAGCAGGCATAAGAGGAAGGCTGTTTTTAACCCTCATAGGAAGACCACGTGAGCATCATGTACTCTGCAGGAAGCAAAGAGGAAACTGCCTGAGGGTCTGGAACAGCCCAACTGTCACCCCATAGGGCAGCTCTTAGTGTAAGACAGGTGACAAAGAAAAGAGACTCTACCAGTGACATGAACAGGGCTAGTGAGAAAGTCTAATCCAGAAGCAACCAATTGATTCCCTCCTCCGCAAAATCCAAGACTTAGGACATGGCCAGAGTCTTCACCAATTTCTGCAGTCCAGACAAAATGATTTTGTTTGTCCTCAGAGAGGACAGAACAAACTGGTCTTAGCACCATTCCTGGGGACTGCCCCAACAAAAGGATATGGACCCAAGCAGGCCTTCCCGACCCAGCTCCTCTCTGGATGTTCCTGGAGAAAGGGGGTTCCTGGCACCACCACCAAGTGAATACTGCTTTTCTCTCTGACCATGGAAGGACAGGACAATACCCCTAAGCTGCCACGCCTCCCCTCAGTGCAGCTCGACCTGATTTCCAGGTCCTTATTCTAAGGGCAAAGCACCCATGGCTTGTTTCTACTTGGTCATGCCTGGGGTCACATAAAACAGTACAGGGGAGCCGGATCAAACCTGTAATTTCTTCCACCTGCACAGCACCATAAAACTACCATTTAATGCAGATCAGGCTCTGGTCTAAGCTGAACAGGCCCCACCAAGTCTTCTGTATCTGGTACCCACAACATTCTTGAGAAAGCTTCTAGGGGTCCCATGTGTTTCACAATGTGAGTTCTGATGAGGTCTTTAGCTTCCTCATAGAAGCAATAGTTCCACCAGACTGCATCTCAGCCCAGAACACGGGTGTTCAAGACAAACTTCAGCTCAGGAAAGACTAGAAATAAAATCTAACCCCAAGGAGACCCACAGATAAAAGTGGTACACTTGTGTGAATTCCCCTGCACTGCAGAGAGCTCCACAGGAACTAAGGCGGAGAGTCTTTAAGTCCTGACTGGCAGGAAAGACAAAGGGACTAGGACAGTCCTAGGTCTCAAGTACCAGGGCATTACCAGTGTATAGGAGCAGCTACCTACCAGGAGCCTAGAGCTTGCCAGGTGCTCCACCTTCACACTCATCTACTGATAGATGCACTTGCCAACCTCAGTTCAAGACTAAGGGCCAGGGATAAGAAAACAGAATGCAGCTATGCAGTGATGGCACACACCTTTAATCCTAGCATTTGGGAGGCAGAGGCAGGAGGATCTCTGTGAGTTTGAGGCCAGCCTAGTCTACAGTGCAAGTTCCAGGACAGGTTCTAAAGCTATACAGAGAAACCTTGTCTCAGGGAAAAAAAAATAAAATTAAAAAAAAAAAAGAAAAGAAAGAAAGAAAAAAGGAGAGTGGGAGCAACCCCTTGGAATACTGCTCACTCTTCATGCTGCCACTGAGCAGAATGGAAACAAATTATAAAAGTCCTTTCTTTTTAGATGGGTTATTTTGGTGAGCAAAAACAATCCTAAAACAATTTCTTTTTTTTAAATATTTATTTATTATTATGTTTACAATATTCTGTCTGTGTGTATGTCTGCAGGCCAGAAGAGGACATCAGATGTCATTACAGATGGTTGTGAGCCACCATGTGGTTGCCGGGAATTGAACTCAGGACCTTTGGAAGAGCAGGCAATGCTCTTAACCACTGAGCCATCTCTCCAGCCCCTAAAACAATTTCTTAAACTCACACATACTTCTGGAAGGTGAATGGCAGCTTACCTTAAGTTCCCACATTCTGGATAAATAGTTTCATCCAGGCAAATTTCAGCACACCAGGCTTCAAAGCTTGTGGCATTAAATTGTTGAGGGTCCTCAAGGCTCCCTCAAAGTTCCAAAGAACAGACATATAACTTACACTGGTCATGGGTGCTATGATTAAAAGGCCTAAATGAGATACTTTAAATTAAGGACACGAAATGTATGGAGTGTTCCTTCCTCTCCCAAATGTTTCAGCTACACTTAATGACTAAACAGACGCTTTGTGAGCTACTAAAGGATCAGGAAGATATACAGACCACTTCATAAATACAACATAATTTAAACTCTTTAATTCTTTGTTTGTCTGGGGGAAGAGGTTTCTTTTACTATGCACTCCTGACTTGTCTGGAGCTCCCTAAGTAGACTAAGCTGGCCTCAAACGCACAGAGATCCACCTGCCAATGCCTCCAGAGTACTGAGAGTAAAGGTGTGTTTAATTCTTAATAGAAGAGACCACTCTGAGCATTCACCATGTGCTGTACATTTGTGACATGACCTAGTCACAAATATGCTAAGTATACCATAGACACTGAAATGAAGAGAAGCAAAGCAATTTGCTCAAAGTTGCACAAAAGAAACTGATTCAGGCAAAGTAAAACATCAGAGCTCCTCACATGGCCTGCTAAAATACTTAAGAATACAAGTCCTTAGCTTTGTGATAAACAGTAAACTGAACGCTTAACAACTTTTACCATTTTATATGTTAGATTTCAATAGAAATGGACTTTAAAATTTTTTTTTGTTTTTATTTTTCGAGACAGGTTTCTCTGTAGCTTTGGAGCCTATCCTGGAACTAGCTCTTGTAGACCAGGCTGGCCTCAAGCTCACAGAGATCCACCTGCCTATGCCTCCCCAAGTACTGGGATTAAAGGCGTGCGCCACCACTGCCTGGCTTAAAAATTATTTTATGTGCATGAGTATTTTGCTTTCATGTATGTCTATGGACCAGGTGTGTGCTCGGTGATTACTGGGGTCAGAAGAGCATACTCGATCCCCTGGAACTGGAGTTACATAGGTGGTTGTGAGCTGCCATGTGGGTGTTGGGAATTGAACCTGGACCCTCTAGAAGAGCAACAAGTGCTTATAAGTGCTGAGACATATCTCCAGCCCCAAAAACATTTTAAAATAAGACCAACAAAAGCTGGGCAGTGGAGGCACACACCTTTAATCCCAGTACTTGGTTGGGAGGCAGAGGTAGATGGATCTCTGTGAGTTCCAGGCTAGCCTGGTCTACAAGAGCCAGTTCCAGGATAGCTAGAACTGTTACACAGAGAAACCCTGTCTCAAAATTAATTAATTAAGATAAAAATAGGACTAGCACAATGGTTCAATGGGTAAAAGCCCTTGCTGCACATGCCTGGCAACCTGAATTCCATCCTTAGAACCCTCATAACGGTAGAAAGAGCAAACTGGCCCTAAAAGTTGTCCTCCAACCTGCACGCACACATACAGCTTCAGCATGTTCAACCACTCATATCACATCAAACACAACAATAATAAAAATTTTTAAATCTTTTTTAGAGTCAGAGAGATGGATCAGTTGGTTAAGGTGTTGGCTGCCAAGTCTAATGACCTGAGTTCAATCCACAGGACCCACAAGTAAGAGAAAAATTACTTAAAAGTTGTCCTTAGACCTACACAGACATACACACACACCAGACAGACACACACACTACAAATAAGTAAATGAATGTAATTTTACAAGAAGGCTTTAAAAGAAGTAATGTGAGAGGAGATTCAGACTCTGGAGTAGATCATCTGGATTCAACTACCAGCTCCTCTATTGGCAAAGTGTGACTCTGAATTAATTTAACTTCATGTGCCTCAGGTTCACTGCAAAATTAAGTAGATACTGGCTTCTACCTTACCACACAATTAACTAGATTAGGGGAAGAGAGCCAAATAATGCCTTTAGAACCATGCCTGGCATGAGCTAAGCCTTAGAAGATCTTGGCTAGTATTATTCTTTTTGGCAGAGATGGACAGCCAACTCAGGTTCACTATTTTAACATCTTTGCATTAGAAAGCCCAGACACAGGGCTGGAGAGATAGATCAGCAATTAAGAGCACTGGCTACTCTTCCAAAAGACCGGCGTTCAATTCCCAACACCTACATGGCAGCTCACAACTGTCCTACTTGAGTTCCAGAGTATCTGACATACACACACACACACACACACACACACACACACAGAGAGAGAGAGAGAGAGAGAGAGAGAGAGAGAGAGAGAGAGAGAGAAGAAAGCCCAGACAACCACCCTGTGTTCACAGGGTCTGGCTGTGCAGCTTTTCTCCTCACACATGCTATGTGGCACTGACTGAACTCTGGGCTTCAATTTTCCCAAGGGGAAAAAAAAAAATGAAATTAGGCAAACTGATTTACTCCTGAGAACTTTCCAGCTCAACAGTTTCAATATTCCTGACCCAAGACACTTTCTTTATATCCAACTCTAAAGCAAATATCAGGAGATCAAATATTACTCAAATCCCTAAACTCTTTTATGTATAAATATCTACTTTGAAAAATCCTCTCCAAGGTCTCAGGACCCCATATCTTGTGGCAAATATGCTCCATGCTAAGGCTTGAAATATGAAGTTAAGGGTCTCTAACCCATAGGGAGTCAGACTTTAAGGCAATGCTCCCAGAAGCTATGTCCTCCTTACTGTTAGAGAGGCTTACACAAGGAGAGAACTGGTCCTGGTAGAGGAGGGAACTCACTCTCTGCATAACAAGAGTCAAGGCTAACTGAAGGTGCTAAAGAAACACAGATCCCTAGGAGTCAGGAGATGCTGAATGTGAGGAGATGGGCTGAGGGCAGAGACCCAAAACTCTGCTGCCCCCAAAGAAAGCAAGCCTAACTCATGTTTTAAAAGGTGCTAAACAAATACACACCTGGGCCTGCTGGGGCCACTGAGGAACGGCGTGAACAGAGCCTTGTCTTTGATAAACCAGCCTCAGTCTACCTACACCCCACCTTTGTCTCTCTCACCTCATGTCCCATAGTCACACCTCCTTTCCTTAATGTTCCGGAAGGGTGCACCTGATAACCCTAATCAGCAGGTATACATCAGGTTCTCATTACAGTTGGGGCTTGTTAGGATCAAGGAGCTCAGATCTCATTGGGTCAAACCAAGACAACAAAGCAAGCAGCGAAAGAGCTGGGGGAGGGGAGAAACAGTACCAAACCTGAGACTCAGTTTGGCACTGGCCCAGAAGTGTGTCAAGACTCCCACAAAGGCTAGCCCAGTCCCTTTAGCAGAGCTGCCAACAGCCACAAGCAACCCATCCTCCAAAGCGCCAAGGTGCTAAACTCTTGCAGAAGAGAGTGCTGGGGAGAGGGGGACTACTAGCCCCAAACACCAGGACTCCCTCCACAACCAGCTGACATAAAATCATGGGATAGCCACAGCTTCCAGAAGTGACAAACTCTAACAGTACATTCAGAACCTTCCAGAGCAAAACTTCTAATTCCACCTGAGAGACAAAGGTCCCATCATCTTTGCCACTTCAAGACAGAGGCAGTTTTGAGTTTCCCTAGACCTGGTCATGAGGTATCTCTGACAATCCCAACCTCCCTGGGGTTCCATTAGCAGCCTGTGCTGGCTAGCACCCTCTAGAAGGCTAGCCAAGCCCCCATAGGGTTGACAAGAGCCTGAGTAGGGGTTAGGAGCAGAGGTCAGCTTGGTCCTCTAGCCTACCAATCTGCCCAATACTGAGGGTCTCTAGAGAGAAAACGGGTTCTATAGCCCGAGAGTGGAAGAGCTAAGGAGGACATGGCCCAGGGAAAAGGAGTCAGAGGAGAGTGGAGTCTGAAGTTCCTACCTGGATGACCTTCTGCTCAGGTACCAGGGTAAGGAGGCCCAAGCGGGGAGACAAAAGAGTGGGTTTGGCAGTCTGAGGAGAACTCAGTATGAGGAGGAAGAAGATATGAACACACTACAAAGGGCTGAGGAGGAAGAACAAAAGAGAACAGAGGTCTGAACAGGCCAGGGGTCTGAGGAGGATTCTGGCTCGTGATGCTCAGAGCAGCCTCTTTCACACCCCACGTCCCGCACAAATCAGATGAGCCCGATGCAGCCTCACATCTGAGAAAAGGGGTCTGAGCAGGAAGGAGATCCGAGACACACCAGGGGTCTAGGACCGAATCCGAACAAGTCAGGGTTCTCAGCAGGCCTAGGACCTGAAGAGAGGGGTGTGAGGAGGACAGAGGTCAAAATACCACAGGGGTCTGAGGAGGACCAGGGAGAGAGAGCTGAACAGGACAGGGGTCTGGCTCGGGGCGTGCGGAGCAGACTCCCCTGTGCCTCGCAGCACTGCATCTGAGGAGAAAACTTTTCACCAAGTTGAGGGAAAGGCGCACGTCACGACAGGCTCTGGCCGAGGGAAGTCGCACACCAGCGGACACCAGCCCGCCCGCCCGCCCGCCCTCTCAGGAGCCTGTCCGCTCCAGGCCGCCCCCCGCCGAGCCAGCGCTGCTAGCAGCAGGTGGCAGCGCCTCTCGCCACCCTCCTCAAGCTCTCAACCCGACCCCGCAAAGGCCCTCGGTACCCGAGCTACCGCAGCTCTAACGCCATCTCCGGGCAGGTCGCCGGCAGTCCAGGCCCCCCGTGGGGCACGCAACCTGCCGGGCTAGGAAGCTGGATACTGCTGACGACCCGCTGCAGCAGGTGCTTGCCCGCCGCCCGCGGCTAAGAGCAGCTGGTAGCAGACCCCGCCCCCGCCACGCCCCGCGCCCGATAGACACGCCCCCATCAGCTCTCCACAGCTCCACCCCGGAGCCTCAGACACCCAATTCCAAACCCCCGCTCGCAGGGCCTCAGGAGTACGGCCACGCCCCGTGCCCCATAGACACGCCCCCAGCTCACGAGCCACGCCCTCCGCTCTTCCGTACGCCCTCAGTCCACCCGGACTAGCCCTACTCCGGGGACTGCCTACTGCCACGCCCACACGCTCCCTAGCCACACCCTCACGCTCCCTAGCCACGCCCCCACCAGTCCTCCATCGCTCTTCCGCCCGGCCTCCCGTCCCCCTCCCGCCGCGCCTCCGCGGAGCTTTGAGATCGACGCTCACTGTCGCCGCTCCTCCGGCCTGCCCGAGCGTCAGCCCTGGGCTTCGCGAGTTGTGTCCCCGACCTTTTTCGGCCCCCAGGCCCAATCGGAGATGCGAGGGAAGCCCTGAGATGGTCACAGTGTCCACCCTGGCACCACAGAAGCCCTGCCCGGGCCCCTTACCTGGTCAGCTCCGCCCGCAGCCATCTTGGAAGTGGGAAGTAGAGGGAGGGGGAAGAAGGCACGGGGCCGGGCCAGGCATGGGAAGCCGAGCGGCAGAGCGCATCGATAGAGTGCCCCTGTCCAGCAGCTAGGGGAACCTTCCTCAGGGCTCACGGGAGTGTGTAAGGGTACACTAAACGCTGGGTACAACTGTGACCTCGGAATGCCCTCCCGGCACAGCTTTGGTCTCTTCATCTGTGTCAGGGGCATTTCTGATCACCGACTCATTGCACTTAGTCCCCAACGCTGTAGTCCCAAACTTGTGTCTTCACTTTAATACTTTAATACCCAAAGCCCAGCAGGCCAGTCCTCGGGAGGTGATGTTCAGGGCTCATTGTGTATTCTGAAAGTTGTATGGGTGATGGGCTCGTTTAGGAACTAGAAGAGGCCTCACTATACTGCCTCTTGAGTGCTAGGATTAAAGGTGTGTGCCACCATACCCGGTTTTATGTACAGATTTTTTTTTTTAGTAGCAAAAACTACAGAAATACAATCTATGAACAAATCTAATTCAGAAGGTAGAAGTCAGCTATAGCAGAGAAGAATGAAGTCAGGTGTCTGTAGAGGATGTCTCCCCTCCAGGTCAATGAACCTCATTTCGCTTTCTACACTCATCTGAGCTTATCGTTTCTTGAACTTGGAATACTGTAGAGACTTGATTGTTGGATTCATACTTAAGGGATTCAGAATTACTTAAGTTTATTCTTGGGGTTGTCAGCGCCCAAGGAATTAGCAGAAATAAACATGCACCAGCACCTGACTACAGCTCAGTCTGTGGGAAGATTTGAACCATCACAGGCTTACAGGAAGAGTAATGTCCTGCCCTGGGAGACACCTGGAGGCACGCAGGAGGAAATTCATTTGTCTTGGTTACAATTCTTAGTTCGTGCTAGCCTCAGAGTTGCAACCTAGAAAAAGATGACTTTGAACTTCTGATCCTCCTGCCTCTACCAACCCAGTGTTTGGATCACAGGAATATCCCACCACTCCTGCTTTAATTGCACATTCATTTCCAAACATGAGGTGATGGTTCAACCCCTGTACAACTCTCTCAAACGTCTTTAAATATTTTCACAAATCTGAATACCGGGCAGAGAACACACTTTTCAAGCCGGGGCTGGCTATGACCAAAGGCTATGGACACACACACTATCCCTAGGAATGAGAGAAGACAGAAAGAGCCTGGGGGACATCTCAGTGGCCTGAATTCAGTTCCAAACATGAAGGAGAAGGAAAGGAAAAAACAGCAGACTGTGTGCCTGGCCACATCTGAGTGTCTTGATCTGCTCATGTGTTGTAACCTTTAAACTTCCCCATGACATGTGCTGGTTCACGAGGAAGCAGTGTTTATGTCTCACACAGCCACCTGGGGCCACGAGAATGAAGCACTCAGCCCATCACCCCGGAGCCTTGAGCTAAGTAAGCCCAGCCTTCTGCACATTATAGGAACAGGAAAACACCTACCCAAGAAGTTTTCATTCCTATAAGCCTAAGAGCACTAGCTGCCATTGGGAGTGAGGACCATTCAGGCAGAGGGACTGCTGGGCTGTGGGACTTCAGACTCTAGACATTGTTAGAGCCCAGCGGTGCCCATAGGCTATTTGAAAGCCCTGATAGACCTCTGGCTTCACTTTCCTTCCTGGATCATGACTGTAATTACTCTTAGCTCCCACTTATGATGGCAGGAAGGTGGAGGCTGAATGGACCATCTTTTTGTGGCATGCAGAGAGCTGAGAGAGCTCTAAGGCATCCCTCAGTGTTTGGTGCATATAGAAATGTTACAGGGGCTTAAGTTGCTGGCAGTTTTAAGTGAGAACAATGCCAGGTTTCCATTACACCTGATGGTGCCCCACGGCTGGATTTAAACACCAGCTGGAAAGCAAAGACCTGCCTCAGACCCAACTCACATTGGATCAGTATGTCTACTTTCACAGGCGTCCTCATGACTACTCCTCACCTCCCAACCCTAATGCTGGGTTTCAGAGTTGAAAACCTTGTAGTGACAAGGGACCACTGTCCTGTTTCCGGAGCCAGAAACTCTTTGTGGTACACAGGTTTGCAGCTGGTACCCTCTGACTTCGCCTCACCCTCACCAGCCTGGTGCCAGAACTAAAGTGTCTCCCTGGGAAACCATCATCACTTCTGATCGCTTTGATTTGACCTATGTCTTACCTTTTGTCATCAGTGCCCAGAAGTGGTCTAAATAAAGCCTCATTGTAACTTGAGTCTGAAACAAAAACAACAGGCGATGACATTAAGGTGTGCAATCACTTTCAGCCATACACCCACACCCAAGAACCTGGCATGTCCAGCTCCCGATGCAGAGAATACCACTCTATCAATCTGACAGCCCTCCGAGCAACTGCAGCAGAACTACCCTGGGGAATTCATTCCACCTCTTCCCCTGCTGGCTCTGCTGGAGGTTTCCAGGTCCAGCTTTCTTCGAAGGCTGTAAACCTCTCATTTGTGGGCAGAAATACCAGTTCCTCAGAGACTCTGGCTGGCTAATGCCTCAGATTCTGTCCCCATTCCCTCCCTCCCTCCAACTCTGAAGCACATAGCCTCTCCCTTTCCCACACTGTTTCACGGATTGGACAGCTCAGAATAGATGAATCTGTGTGCATATATGAAGGGAAATTGTCTCACTTTATCAGGTTTCAGCATTCTTGAAACCATTCCAGAACCATCTGCCCCACCCCTAACAATATAATATTGTAATAAGAATATAAGAAGTGCTGACCAACCAGCCTCGGGGGTAAGAAACCTTATCAGGGATGACTTCCATGTGTCCTGTTGATTATCTCCTTGGAGAAGCAGAAATGCCTCAGGATGTCCAGTATCCATAGAAACCATCTCTGTGTACCTGCTGTATATCCAGGACACACAGCCCACAACTGCTTTCATGGGGCTCCTGGGACAGACAGATGCAGCTCTCTGTAATTTGTGGCCGTAACCTCTTATAAGGAAAATGGCTATCTAGTCAGATGAAGCTCCGGGAGGGCAACCCTCTTGACTTTTCAGGGAGAGAGCAGGTCCTGTAAGAAGGATGGAGAACCCTCAGTCAGGTGATGGGTGGCAGGCAAATAAATAAATAAATAACTTCTGTTAGAACCCTCTAACCTCCCTTCCAGAGATACAGAGATCTCATTTCCTGAATCATAACCCCCAAACCCCATGAGTCCACCAATGCCTGAGCTGTAGGAATGAGTCACACCCGCCCGCACCTGTCTTTACCTGGAGCCATCCCTGGCACTGGCTAGCTCCTCACTTCTGTGACAGAGGTTGATCTCCACAACCTACCAAGCTCACCTCAATGTCCCACATCTTACAGGGGAAGACAGGGCTAGGAGGGGAAGCCGCTCAGCCCCTAGGTGTCACAGCTCTATGTCACTGTTCCCATGCCCTGCCCAGTCCCAGGCTGCTTCCCACACCACTGACTCCTGCCATGGCATGGGTACAGGAACAGCACGTTCACATGCCACACTGGGACTCTGCTGGCCCTCTACAGCTTCTTCAGTCTGAGGGCCCTTGGAGCCCTTCTAAAACCCAACCCTTTCCCTCTCCATTCTGATGGGAGTGTTACCTCCTTCACCATGGAGACCACAGTTCTCATTTTGAGGACACACTGCTTGGAATTTGGATTTCTCTGGTTGGTTCTTAGAATTGTTCAAGAAAAAAGAAAGAGGCAGGAATTGCTAGTGCGCGGGTGGTCAGCATCTTGAGGAGGGCCAAGAGTGCCAACCAAACAGCAGTAGGCAGCCAGAGGGGCCACTGCCACCCACCGGATCTCACTGCAACCAGGGGGACTCGGACTCTGACACCAAGGCCTATGTATCAACTAGACTTTTTTGTTTGTTTGTTTGTTTGTTTGATTTGTGTAGTCCTGGCTGCCCTGGAACTTGCTTCGTAGATCAGGTTCTCTAGACCAGGCTGGCCTTGAACTCAGGGAATCTGTCTGCCCCAGTGCTAGATTAAAGGTATGTACCACCATGGTTTTTTTTTGTTGTTGTTGTTGTTGTTGTTTGTTTGTTTGTTTCTTTTAACTATTGTGGTTACCAGTTCCTGGCCTGCAAGAGATTTGGAAGCAAAACCCAGTGCAGCCCCATCAAAGACCACGAAGAGAGATTTATGTCTATGAATCCTTTCAGTTTGATGACATGTTTAAAAGGGGAATCTTGACAATATCCCTTATCACCTGCAAACTCAGGTTCTACTGTAACAAGACCTCACCATAGTGTCACTTACAATAAAGATGGACAGTGCAGCTGCTCCACAATACAGAAAGATTTACTAAGTGAAGTGACATCCACAGCCACCAAGACACTCTTCAGTGATGTAACCAATGAGGAGGCATAGTCTCACTACAGTAGGGTCACCATGGCTGGTAACAGTTTACTGCTGATAACAGTAAAAAAAATTTTTTTAAATGACAGGGTCTCACGGACCTTAGTCTGGCGTCAAAGTTGCTACCTAGAAAAGATGACTTTGAACTGATTCCCCTGCCTCTGCTCCCAGTACTGTGGTTACAGGAGTGCCCCGCCACTCCTGCTCCAACTGTGTATTTCAAAACAGTTCATTGGAAGGACTTGGCCACCAATGCAGAGGCATGATAGGTGTCTGAGGTGATGTCAAATGTTTGTCAGTGTGCTTTGAGAATTCTCAGTGCCCATGTGTAACAATGTAACACCGACAAAGTGCAGGCCAGATTTTTTCACGAATCTGAATGCAGTACAGAGAAAGGGTTTTAAAGACTGAGGCTGGCTATGACCAAAGGCTATGTATGACACACACACTATCCCTAGGGATGAGAAAAGACAGAAAGAGCCTGGGGGACATCTCAGTGGCCTGAATTCAGTTTCAAGCATGAAGGGGGAAGAGAGGAAAAAACAGCAAACTGTGTGCCTGGCCACATCTGAGTGTCTTGGTCTGCTCATGTGTTGTAACCTTTAAACTTCCCCATGACATGTGCTGGTTCACGAGGAAGCAGTGTTTATGTCTCACACAGCCACCTGGGGCCACGAGAATGAAGCACTCAGCCCATCACCCCGGAGCCTTGAGCTAAGTAAGCCCAGCCTTCTGCACATTATAGGAACAGGAAAACACCTACCCAAGAAGTTTTCATTCCTATAAGCCTAAGAGCACTAGCTGCCATTGGGAGTGAGGACCATCCAGGCAGAGGGACTGTTGGGCTGTGGGACTCCACACTCTGGTCATCCCAGGAGGACAGTGGTGCTCACAAGTCACTTAAGAGCCTTGATTCAGGCAAACCTGGCTTATAACCCAAGGTCAGTCACTTCCTGTGCATCCCAAGGAATTGACAGAAGAATAAGTCACAACAGAAGGAATGGGTGCCCCTAAAGCCTTACCTCATGGCCTAGGGCAGGTCAGGGATCAGGGAGAGAGACGCCTGTGCAGATTGCCTGTGGCCCAGCTCAGTGTTTCCTAAGCAGTAGCCATGCTGTAAGCCTGCAGGCTCAAGACTCTAGCTAAGAATGGGGCTCTGTGCCACAGCACACCGAAATGGAATTTTCCAAAACAGCTTTGTTTTTAAAAGCATCACCCAGTTGCCTGCTGCTGCCAAGCATTGAGAGTAAAGCCCAATTTAGATGTGTGCAGGAAGCAGGTCTCATGTGGAACACCATGGAAGTGAAGGGGTGGGAGGAGACAAAGGCCCAGCTCCCACCACCACCCCCTAGGCTTTGTTCGCCAGTCCAAATCACCCCACACACCCTCCAGATTCACAGGGACACACAGGACTCCCTTGCACCTGCTCATACCTCCCCAACCTCCCTCCTCCCCTGGGTCCTGTCTCCTTAAATGATTTGTGCAGGTTGTCACCAGGTGCTGCCACTCTCAGAAAACCAGCCCTGGCTGTCCCACCACCTACCTCCTGTCCAGAAGGGTACCCCTAAAGACCCTCTGCCTGCTCTACCTGGCACCTGGTGTATGTGGAGCCTCCTTCTGACTCCCAGGCAGGAAACCAAGGCTCCGTGGGTTTCCTCCACATAAGGATGTCTGAAAGCAGGGCCCTGGGATTCAGAGGCTCCCAGAGAGTGAACAGGCTGTGGTAGTTGGTGGGCAGTGCCTGGCTGAGCAGATGCCTGTCATGTCCTAGGCTGGAATCCCAGCTCTGCAATTGTGTGTGTGATGTTGGACAAGTTACTCAGACTCTCTGAACCTCTGCTTTCTCTTTTAGAAGGGAGGCTGTTGCGGGAGGTCCTCCCTCCTCCAGCCTATAGCCACTGAGATACCAGCCCATTGGGGCGTGGTCTCTCTCCCTTTAAAAAAGCAGCCACTTCCCTCTCCTCTCTCTCTTCACTTCCTGCTCCACCGGCGACTAGACTCCCTTCCTGGTTGCTCCTGGTTGCGCAGAGGGCTGACGGTGATCTGTAAGTTTTTTCCCCTTTAAATAAATACCACCCTATTAATCATAATTCCAAACTGGTGTGGCATTGTTTATGACTTACGCCTTCAGGAGGCATCTCCTGTCTCAGTTTGGGGGTGTGGTTTGACATCACTCAGAGGATGTGGTCAGTGGGTGCTGCCATTCTTCATGACCCTCTATCTGCCCTACCTACCTATTCCAACCTCTCCCCTTCCTCCCCCACCTCAACCTCAAACCTCTCCAACACACTCCAGATGTTTTACCTGCCAATATCTCAGATCCACCCTGCCTATACATACCCACAGCTGGCTCCATCCTATAGAAAGAGAATTGGGGTGCAAATGTTCTTGGGGTTCTTCTTTCCTCCTCTTTTATGGATGCTGCCCCTCATCTTTAGGGAAAGATCAGACCTCAGCTCCTCCAACTCTTAGGTCTCAGGCCTGAGCCAACTGAAGCCAACTGACCTCCCTCCCCGACTACTGCCACTGCTTTCCTCCCTCCCATTCACCTCTGTGCCAGGCACTGCATTTAATACTGGAGATAAGAGAATGAGCAAGGGCCTGGGCTCCTCTCTGCTCTCCCCTCTCAGAACCTCTAGGCAGCACCAGCCACATTGCCCTCAGGGTTGCATGCTTACCTGGGGGACAAGAGAGGGGCAAATGGCCTCTTTGTTTTGAGACAGGTTCTCCCTGAGTAACCCAGGCTGGACTAGAACTTGCCACCTTCTTATTTCAGCCTTCTGAGTGCTGAGTTTATAGGCATGTGTCACTGTGCCCTACTTTGGCCTTGTTTTAATGGAAAATGGAGATCTGGAGGTCAGGTCTTGGAAGGGTAAAAAACAGCCAGCCTGAGGAACAAGGTGGGATAGTAGCCAGTGTTCTGGAAGGCCTTCCTTGTGTTTATGTCCCAATAGGATCAGGGAGGGGGACAGGCCAGACCTAGAGAACAGCCCATATCCAAGAAGCTTCTACTCCAAGTCCAGCCACCCCATGGCCTCCAGAATGTTTCTTGGGCCCCCAGCTGTAGCCTTTCCTATGACCCTAGATAACTAAGGTTCATTGCACCCCTAAAGCATCTCCACCCCAGCCTCAGCCAGCCCTGTTCATACAGCCTGGCCCATCTCCCCACCAGCTCCTGCCTTTAACACCCATGGGGGGTGGAGACTTAGACCTGGCATATCCAGTTATTCCTATGGGGTCTGTGGACCAGTGTACCTCCCTGTGTGCCCCCGCAAGTGGCTTCAGTCAGAAATACTCACCAAGTGACCACATCCTCCTCCTCTTTTAAACTCCAGAACAGGAGGTAAGGCGGAGGTGGTGAATGCCTTTAATCCCAGGACTCAGAGGCGGGAGAGGCAGGTGGTCTTTGAGTTTAAGGCCAGTTTGGTCTACACAGAGTTCCAACATAGCCAGGAATACACAAAGAAACCCTGACTCAAAAAACAAAACCTCCCAAACATGTGAAGATACGTACCCAAAAGCCATACCTAGGGCACCAAGTCCTGGCCTCTGGCTTTCTCCCAGGATGTCCCTTTCCTATCCTCCAGGCTGTACTAGCTGTCTCAGGCCCCCAAACAGTAGCTTCTGTATTGTATCTCCTTGCCTCTATCTGTGGAAAGAGTAAAGTAAAATAATGGAGGATCTCTTCCTCCCGCTATGAAGTCTCACTTCCAGACACCCAAAGCCCAGGGGACCTAGCCCTCTTGAGAGTCAATAAACAAAAACTAACCTTACCCTAAGGGGGACCAGAGAAGGTAGACCTAATGCCAAGCACAGTCTGGCCTAGGTGCAGGAAGGTAAGAGAAAGAGCCATTCTCCTGGCCTTCTTTCTCAGAGTCCTGAAAATAAAAGAAGAGGCTGATAACCCCCAGGACTGGCACTGTCTGGAAATTCCTGCCTGGTACCGGGGTTACTGATTAATGCCAACTTCTGCTTTTCAGCCCACATTTACCCTGAGAGAAACACGCTGAGGCTTCCTCCTAACACCCTCTCCCATCCCTCAGTCCAGCTTCCAGCAAGAGTCATCGTCAGCACATGTGCCAACTGGATACTGCTCAGCTGCACACAACAGTGATTACTGAAGGGCTTGGCTGTCCTCTGCAGGACCTGGAGACACCCAAAAGCCACCGGCTTGGCTTCCCACTTCCCACCAGCAGGTGTTAGCACTGCTCTAGTAAACAGACTATAGTGACACGGAGGTCACCACCTTGTACAAGGTCATACAGCCAGAGAGGCAGGCCCATGCTGAGTCCAGAGCTGTAGTAATAAGAGCTTCGGGGCTGCATCCCCAGCACCCTGGCCGCCTGCTAGCTTATGCCTGAAATAACAACACACAAACTGTATTCATTTAAACACTGCTTGGCCCATTTCTGTCTAGCCTCTTCTAGGTTAATTCTCACATATTAATTTAGCCCATTTCTAATCATCTGTGTTGCACCCCAAGGTGCACTTACCGGGAAGATTCTAGCCTACATCCATCCTGGGTCGGAGCTTCATCGCATGTGCCTCAGAGAGCAGAGCTATCACGTCTACCCTGGAGAGGGGAGCATGGCGTCTCTGCTCCAGAGAGCAGAGCTGTCGAGTCTCTCTGAGCCCACTTCCTCTTCCTCCCAGTATTCAGTTCTGTTTACTCCTCCCACCTATGTTTTAACCTATGAGGGCCAAGCAGTTTCTGTATTGCTTAACCAATAAAATCAACGGATTGATATATGACACTCCCACATCACTTCCCCTTTTTCTGTTTAAACAAAAAAAAAGGAAGGCTTTAACTTTAACACAGCAAAATTACATATAACAAAACAGTTATCAAGTAAAAGTTACAATATTTACATCTATTTTATCTTTTTTCATAACTAAGGAAAACTATAACTATCTATATATTCTTTAACTCCATCAAAGACTCCAGAAGGATATAATATTACCTAAGCAAACAAGAAATAAGCAACTTTCAAACTCTAGAAATGACGAAGACATTTTGCTGCCTGGACAGTCACCCAAAGTTCCTCTGTACTGTTGGGACATCCATCTTCAGCCTACAGGCCCATGGTATCCAGAGACATTTCCATGAAGCAGGACATTTCAAAGTCAGTTCAGTCACTATCTGTTGTGTCCTGAAGAATGTCTTGCAGACTCTTTCATGAATCAGGAACCCCGAAAGATCATCTCACCTTTAGGCAAGTTCAGTAGTCCTCTCTCTGTGGGTTCTCTGTGTCCAGTTTATGCAATAGTCCAGGCAAGAGCAGTTTCTTGCCCAAATGGCTATCAAAACTCCATAAGGTGCCTCTTCGATGCCCATCTTCTTCTTGAAGTACATTGGTGCTGCCAGGAGCAGAGTGTCTCATTGTCATGAAAAGCCCTAAATTATTAAAACATTTAAAATGCCATATTCTATAATCTTTGAAAAATATGAAGAATGCCTATCTAAAATATATTTATGTACATCTAGAAAATCTTAACTAACATGACTACAAACTTGACTATTATGATTATCTATTAACAGTACCTTAATCAAGATCAGAAACACATATACATATAACAAAATTGACCTTAAATTTAAATCACTAAAACAAAATCCATATCAATGTAAATTATTCATATCTCTATCATATCCCCCTTTAAATGTAAAAGAACGTTTATAAACCATATTTGGGAACATGGGAGCAGTTTTTTCTCTCCAAACTGCTTCCTGCTGAATGGGGGTGTCGTTAATTAGGTCTTTCATGGTATAACCTGTGTGCTAGTTTCATCTCAGTTGGCAGTTGAGCGAAGCAATTTTCTGAAGATGTTCACGTCCTTCAGGAGGACGTGGTCCATCATACCATAACGGAATAGAAGAAATGAACAGGGTCTCATTCTCTGTGAAAACAAAACAAGAAACTACTTTCCAAAGCATCATGTCCTTAGATCCAAATTTCAAAGTCAAGGCATTTTCAAAATATCTATGTTGGATTAGTTCAGCAGCATTTATAAACAAATATCTTTTGGCATCTGTTGCTCCTTCCTCAGCATTCAAACAATTCAAAGAGAGCATAATAGCATACAGTATCAAAATTCTCTGTCTATTTTCCATTTTTGTACAGCTTTGTTTTAACCTCTATTTCGTTTATTTTTACTTTTAAATTTTTGCTTTTTGAGACAAGTTCTCTGTATCTTTGACCTAGAATAACTCTGTAGACCAGGCTGTCCTTGAACTCTCAGAGATCCGCCTGTCTCTGCCTTCCAGGCATTGGGATTAAAGGTGTACACTACTATACCTTGAACTCACAGAGATCTGTTTGTCTCTGCCTTCTAGGCACTGGGATTAAAGGCATGTGCTACCACACCTTGAAGTCACAGAGGTCAATCTCCCTCTGCCTCCCAAGTGTTGGGATTAAAGGTGTGTACTACCACACCCAAATACTCTCTTTCTTCCTTATTTTTGTTTTTTACTTTAAGAATTTTAACTTTGGGCTGGAGAGATGGCTCAGTGGTTAAGAGCATTGCCTACTCTTCCAAAGGTCCTGAGTTCAATTCCCAGCAACCACATGGTGGCTCACAACCATCTGTAATGAGGTCTGGTGCTCTCTTCTGGCCTGCAGGCATACATGCAGACAGAATACTGTATACATAACAAATAAATAAATATAAAAAAAAAGAATTTTAACTTTTAGTCTGCATATATTTTAACACTGTAAATCATTTAAAATTTTTCTTTGTCTTTGACACTCTCTTTACTGTATCTCTGTTTTTCTGACCACATGAGTCTTTAATGTACCAAGCAATATCAGTAGGACTAAAGCCGTGGCTTTGCTGGCTAGATGTAGCTCATTCCTTAGCTTTCCAGCCTCATGGCTGAGGTACTGGCTTTAGCCATGTTTATAGCCACAACTCTATGGCGTTTCAAGGTCCCTGCCAGCCAGCGAGCTACGACAGACAACACTCAAGTCCTCTCTCTGTAGCTGGCCCTCCTGCCTCAAACAGTCAGAGTTTGCCCTGGCAAGATGGCCCAGAAAGCCGGCATTTTTAAACGGTGCAGCTTTTTTCCTGCTACGGCCAAAAACCGAAAAGCATGAGTTCAGCTTTTCATCAACAGCGTTTAAGTGTTTCGTAGCAGGACCTCTTAATGAGCTGCAGGGTTTTGCAGCTAAAGCTGAGTCAGGAAAGCCTCTCTTAGATGAGAGCGCTTGCTTGCCTCTAGCAAGCAGAGCAGACCCAAGAAATTGTTGCCCCATGTTGGACGCCATTTTGTAGTAATAAGAGCGGCGGGGCTGCATCCCCAGCACCCTGGCCGCCTGCTAGCTTATGCCTGAAATAACAACACACAAACTGTATTCATTTAAACACTGCTTGGCCCATTTCTGTCTAGCCTCTTCTAGGCTAATTCTCACATATTAATTTAGCCCATTTCTAATCATCTGTGTTGCACCCCAAGGTGCACTTACCGGGAAGATTCTAGCCTACGTCCATCCTGGGTCGGAGCTTCATCGCATGTGCCTCAGAGAGCAGAGCTATCACGTCTACCCTGGAGAGGGGAGCATGGCGTCTCTGCTCCAGAGAGCAGAGCTGTCGAGTCTCTCTGAGCCCACTTCCTCTTCCTCCCAGTATTCAGTTCTGTTTACTCCTCCCACCTATGTTTTAACCTATGAGGGCCAAGCAGTTTCTGTATTGCTTAACCAATGAAATCAACAGATTGATATATGACACTCCCACATCACAGAGCCAACCTGTGGGACCTTCACCGATGTTAGGGTCATCCCAAGGCCCAGGCCCTCTATTCACCGGCTGGTTCTTTTCAGGGCTGACATAATGGTTCTGTGGGTAAGAGTGCTGCTGCCAAGCCAGACAACACACACCTTTATCACCGCCCCATTTTCTGATGCCTCACCTTGGAAACAGGAGGGAGAAACACAGATGGAAAAGTTATCAATAAAAATGAAGTTGCTTTGTTAATACTAAAGAAATCAAGTCAGGAGAGTGTGAAGGAGGGGACCTTACCCACAATGTCTTGAAAGAACTGTATTACCAATTAGCCAGGCAAGCCTCAGGCCACAGGGAGCACAGTGCAGAGCTGCTGCCAGCAACCTTCCACAGGTAGTGCTTCTGACCCACAGTGGCCCGTCCACCCTGGGACACTCATCAGTGTTTCAACTGAGTGTTCTACCTCCCCAATCCCCTCTTCACCTCAATGTCTTTGAATCTCCCTCTTAGATGCCCATGCTGTACATGATCCCCATGGCAGTGACTGGCAAGCTCAGGTACCAAGATTCTTTGGGGAGCCTATCCATTCCTTAAGGTGACACCGTCCCAGCTAATGAAGCAGCAGTGGGAGAACCTGTGTGTAGAGTTGAGGCAAAGAAGTCAGGTCAGATTTGCTTGGTTCCCATCCTCCCATGCAGATGATGGCATGAGCCTGTTTCCACCTGCCCAGGCTCAGAAGGGGCAGCATCAGTGGAATCACCTGGGACCTATAGTAAACACTGCACTGTTTTGCATCTGCACAGGTAGGAGGGCACCCGCCCTGAAGAATGTTCTGGGATACCAAGGTAAGGAAAATGTTTCAAGGGAAGCCTCTTGGGTTTTTGTCTCTCTGCCTCTGCTCCTGCTCTAGGAGCTAGAGGGCTGACTGGAACTCATTTTCAGCCCCATCTGTGAAGAAATTGGGATACATGTCCCCAGGGTGTGCAGACAGGTGCCAGGGCGGAGACACTAAGCAGCAGGAGGAATCACACCCATGCTGTGGCCTAAATGGGACTCAGCAACTGGAGGCAGGAGTGGAGAACAGAAGGGAGCCCTGGGTTCAGTTCAGTGAGGCTCAGGCAACCTGGAGGGACATAAACACTGATTTACCCTCCAATTCTGGAAGTGGGAGTGGCAAATGGCCCCTATCTCTGGGAGAGGCTTCCCTGGAGGCCCATTGTGGCCTGCTATCTCTTCCCTTGGAGCCCAGGGGCTGGTGCCAGCCTATGGGGGCAGAGGTTGAGAGTGAAATCTTGATGCAGAGTCTCCTGTTCCAGTTGGATGCTTCAGAACCCTGCTCTGCTGCTGGTCCCAACCTAGAGGCCCAGATGTAACACTGTAAAATGAGTCTCTGGACACATTATAATGGAGAACCTCCAATGCACTTAGGGCAGAGAGCAGGGAGCTTGTGCTCCATGCCATGGACTAGAGCTCTGCTCACCTCTGGAGGTTACACGTTTTCACTTTGCCTGAACCCTTCTAGAGCACATCTCAGGAGCTACCAGTTCACAGTAAACGTTTCTGCTTCTTCCACACAATTCCGAAGGAGGACAATCCCAACACTGTCAGCGTATCTAAGGACATGGGACAGTCCTCTATCCTGAGATCCCAGGCACCCTTCTCCTCCTTTCTCCTGCTCTTCCTCCTCACTCTTCTTTTTTTTTCTTCCCCTCTTCTCTTTTCTTTTTTGGTGCTGGAGACTAGGCCTGAGCCATTTATTATTATTATTATTTTAAAGATTTTTGTATTTTTAAAGATACTTTATTATTTTTAACTATGTGTGTATGTATGGTTTTGCGCATGTGAGTGCAGGTGCCCCAGGAAGCCAGAGGGTCAGATATCCGAGAGCTGCAGTTTCAGATGATTGTGAGCCACCTGATGTGGGAGTTGGGAACTAAACTTGGGTCCTCTGGAAGAATAGCAAGGACTCTTGATCACTGAGATCTCTCTCTGGCCCCAATATTTTTTTATTTTTAATATTCTGTTTTGCTAAGTTGCCCAGGCAGGTTTGCTCATGGAATCCTCTTGCTATTCAGCTTTCAGCTGTCTCCCTTCCTCTCACCCTCTCCTTCTCTCTCTGGAGACAGGGTAGCATCAGTTACTTTTCTATTGCTCTTATAAACACCAGGACCAGAAGCAATGTAAGGACAAGTTCAGCTTATGGTTCTAGGAACCCATAATGGCAGGGGGTTGGGGTAGGAGTGGGGAAGACACAGCAGCAGGCAGCTGGAGCAAAAAGCTGAGCGACTGCATCTCAACCACTCAAGAAGCATAGAGAGTGGAGGTATAGAGAGGCTATAAACTCTTAAAACTAATCCCTCAGGACCTGTGAAACCAGCAGTTGCCCAGGACACAACATGCAGGACACTTGTCTGGTGGACTGGGTGGCTAAGTCCTGTGGGCCTGAATGTGGGGTATACATTTTCCCCATTAATCCTCTCATATCCCCCCATAATATGAGGATACAACAGCTTCTCTCCCCCCAGTTGTTGCCTTCACAGATCCTGAGAAATTGGCTACTGCACAACAGAGAATCTGCTGGAACTTTTGTAGGCATTTCCTTCCTCCCCCACCTGGGCTAAGATTCCCTACTCAATATGAGGACTGTGAGAAAAAGCAAAAGCACTTCATGAGCTGATCACTCCTACTCTTTTTTTTCTTTCTTTCCCTCACTGCAGCCAGAAACATCCAGGACTCCAAGACTGAATTCTGAGAAATTCCAGACCTCAGGGAACCATATCAATAAGGCAGTGATGAGTGCTGCCAGTAGGTAGAAGCTGCAGGGGTGAGGTGGGAGTCACTGAGATCAGCTCCAGAGTGTGCCCGCTGCACCATCCCCATCTCATTGGCACTCCTGCTCTTCCCAGTGGTTGGCACTCTACTCGCTATCCTGCTGCAGGAAAACTTGGGGAGAGTGAACATGACCAGACCCGACATATCAGGGCGCCCTGAGGTCTGAGTGCACAAGCAGCTGGTGGTTATCATCGGTTTGCAGCTTGTTGTAGAATCTCATGGTGGTTTGGCATCATAACCACAAGGAACCAGATCCCAAGTCTAGTCACAGAGAGTGTCATCAGACCCTTACCAAGAGGGCCTGGGGTTGTGGCAGGGTCCAGAGTCTCTCGACCTCACCATCTCAGCAGAGGGAGGAGGCTCCTCATTTACCACGCAGCCAGTCAGCACTGTCCTTTCTGCATTTTCTCAGCAAACAGTAATCCTGGGCTGGTATCCTTGAGTTCACAGCCTCTGTTCACTGCACAAGCAAGGCTCTCTGAGCCCTTACGGGTGACCTACACCCCAGTTCCTTGCCAGCAATGGTGGAACGCTTTCCAGCTTGGAGTTTTCTGGTGTGGGATATAGCCCTGTGCTTGCGACTCTAGTAGGCCACCTCAGATCCCCAGTCTCAGAACTTGGGGAACAATGGAATGCTCCAAGTTGTACATGCTAAGTGGGGCACTGGTGAGAACATGGGGTACAGGAAAGGAACATATCTGACCCCTGGGATGAAGGAGTGTAAGAAGGGCAGGAGTCCTGTAGACCCTGCTAAGGTAAAGGGAAGCTTCTGTTGCAAGTGGCAGGGGTGGGGGCTAATAGGGCAGGGCTTTCCCATCATGCTATTCCTGGTGACACCACAGCAGAAGAATGGCTGGAGCACCCCTATGACATTGGCTCCTGGTCTTTGGCTTGTCTTGAAGATCAATAGCCTCGGTGGCTTTGTTAAGTGCCTCTCAAATAACCTTCAAGACACTCTGGAAGGGGACATTGTCTCCATGTGTCAAAGGGCCTGTGGGGATATAAGGCCTTCCCCATTCCTGGGGCTCAAAGTGGTATCTGGACAGTGGTCCAGGTACCAGGCTGTGCCATTCACTCTCCACAGTGGCATGGTGTTCTGAACTCCTTTTCCTGGCTCTGCTGTGCATACTTGCTTCCTGTTACCTTAACCCCACCCCACCCCCCCCACACACACCTTCCAGCCCAGTCACCACTCAGAATCAGGGACAACCAGAGGAGCCACTATGTATGGCCTGTCATCGTTGCTACATAACCTCTGTAGAGCTTTGTGGGCTCTGTAGAGACTGAGGGCATAGCTCTTCAGGTGGTTTGAAGTTACAGACCTCAGAAGTACCCTGGAAATATTGTTACCAGAGAAAACAAGGCAGTGTAGGTGTCTGTGAGTCCCTCCTGCTGCCCACTCATGTGACAATTTGCCCTCCACAGTTCTGTTATGAGCAGTTTCCTCTCAAAGAACCAGTAGCCCATAGGAACTTGGTACAGTTCTCTGATGCAGCACTATCTCGGTAATCTTTGTGATTTGCTGTGCAGTGTGAATGGATTGGTTTAAGCCTGACGAGACTACTAGACCTGTGGATACAACACAGGGCTACTAACATGCAGCTTGGGGTGACTGAACCAGACTCTTGGGGACAACATCCTTGCAAATAGGCAGGAACACTTACAGGAATCAGAAAAGGGCTGCCTGCAGAAACTGGCCGATCCCCTCACACACTGTATAAACCGGAATGAAGCAGCTATGGCTTGTCAAATGTACAGATGCTATAGAGTCCAGCTTTGAAATGACCAGGTACGAGACCTTGAGTAAGCACCTAGTAGCCTCATCACACCTTAGTCTTCTTGGCTACATGGTGTGCTTATGCCTGGAACACCGATTCCCACACTAGCTGGTGCAAATGGTGCCACTTGAGGCAGTTGGTTACCATCAGACTGACCAAGAGGCAACTACTCTGAAACTGCTCAAGAGCCTGAAGTGCAAGGCAGTGCTGAGCCAGCAGGGCTTTCTAGTCTTGGTGCTTTCAGCAGTGCCAACCTGGGCAGGCATGCGATGAGCAACTTTCAAGGGCTGGACCTTACTTTCTGTTCCCAGACTCCTGGACAGAAACAGGTTGCAGGGAGCTGTACCTGGCCTCTTACCACGTGTCTAGAACCCACCAGGTAATGTTTACTGTCAGAGACAACAACATCGGTGGCCACATGCTCTCTGAACACTGGGCCAGAATGGTCACACCCCCCAAGGACAGGTGCAGGTGAAGGCTGGTTAATTGCTGCTCAGCACTGTCCCTGCTCTTGCAGGTGGGTCCATCTGTGAAGTACTTTGCCTGCCAGTCTATAAAGAACCCCACAAAAAAGCAGAGCAGGTAGCCAGCACAGTCAGTGGACACATCTATGCTGAGGGCAAGTCAACAGGGAAAGGGGCTTAGCCATGTCGCAGAGTGTGCCTGCTGGACACCCAGAAGGATATGATGCCTAGTTGCCCTTCCCCCACCCCACCCCCCGCCACACACACAACTGAGGCATGCTGAGGAAGACACAGTTGCCATGACTCAGGACAGTTTAGTAGAGACCCTTCCCATCCAAGCCCAGGAAGAGCTGCATGGTTCAGTGCCCGAAGTCGGTCACAAAGGGGTCACTATAAAGCCAGGGGCTTTATAAAATCGTGGCAGGGTGGCTGAGGAGGAGTTGGGAAACCATGAAGCCTCCCTCTACTCAGAGGTAAAGGCAGGTCTAAGAAGTTCAAGATCAGTGTGGGCTACAGGAGACCCTGTCAAAGATCAAAGAAACAAAAAGGAACCTTCTACATCAGTCAGTCAGGAACCTGTTCAATCTTCAGTGGGTCATGCTGTGAAGTTTCAGCTCTGACTGCAGACACACAGGGATTTCCAAATTGCAGGGCAGGCTAGGCAGTCTGTAGCATTACTGTTCTCACATGGGCACAGACCTGTAGATAGGTGTCTACAGGAACATGCATAACCTGTGAGGTTCCTTCATACTTCAAACAGACAATGACTTTTTGTTTACTGTTATTGTATATACATGTATTTGTATATTTGTCAATGGCCATGTCAGAGGAGCAGTGGGTGGTAACTGACTTCAGGGAGGTCAGCCTACCAGGAAGCAAAGCTCTTGATGAATTTCAGATAGGCAAGGTCCCAAGGGCTTGGGTCCCAGGATGTCCCTTGCTGTTCCGGTGCCTTTATGTGTTTGCCACTGCCATTTTTCTCTGGTATCTGGCGTAGTTGAATGGGCACAGGGAGATCCCTACTGCCTTTATTTTTATTTTTGTTGTTGTTGTTTTTTTGAGACAGGGTTTCTCTGTAGCTTTGGTGCCTGTCCCGGAACTAGCTCTTGTAGACCAGGCTGGCCTCGAACTTCCAGAGATCCGCCTGCCTCTGCCTCCCGAGTGCTGGGATTAAAGGGGTGTGCCACCACGGTCCGGCTCCCTACTGCCTTTAATGTAGTGTGATTATTTCAATGGAAATATCCCATTATACTGGGCATTTTTATCTGTGCGCTATCATAAAGATGATTTCCTCCTAAGCTATATTGTTTAACTGATGCAATGATTTTATATAATAGTAGTGTTAGTTTAAGTAGGATTTTGATGACTGAGGGTCTTTAACAAATACAGTAAGGGATTATGATAGAGGTTAGCTTAGTGGGAAAACTAATATAGGTAAAAGCAAGATACAGTGTTGCCCCAGCCCCTGATAAAAGCAGGGGCTGCAGGGAACAAAAAATTAGAACAAAGAAATGTCACACAGCTAGTTTCTCTCTTTTTTTAAAACAATTTATTTATTTATTATATATGCAATATTCTGTCTGTGTGTATGCCTGCAGGCCAGAAGAGGGCACCAGACCCCATTACAGATGATTGTGAGCCATCATGTGGTTGCTGGGAATTGAACTCAGGACCTTTGGAAGAGCAGACAATGCTCTTATCCTCTGAGCCATCTCTCCAGCCCCCAGCTAGTTTCTCTTGAGAAACCATATACTCTGTGGCTTAAGATAATGATTAACGAAAACAACTAAGTGCCAGAAGCCCAGCTAGCTCAAGTTCTTTTAATCTTAATGTTGGGAGATGTGTTCATGGGTTTCGGTGTGCATCATAACTAAAACAAAGCTTTAAATAAGGTTAGGTTAAGATGTTTTTGTTAATAGTTTTGAGGTGAAAACCCTTGAGGAACAAATTGAAGTTTAGAAAGTCACATAATTGAGAGATTTGTTGAGTTCAGGGAACAAGAACAATGACAGCCTGGCTACTGCTTGCTGACATACCTTTCTTGCTAGGATGGATTGATGATCAAGTGTGATGATTAATTATTTGTACCCATTTCTTTCCTCAGCTTCCTGATATAAAAAACTGCTGATAAATGGGTATGTATTCCGAGGATTTAAAGTAGAGCTGTGTTTCACATATAAAAGTTTAGGTTTGTGATTCTTTTAAGATTCCTTATGAGATTACCTTTGGAGATAAGTAATAAAGTAACTGATCCTTCCTTTGTAACTGCAAAATGCAGCCTGCCAGTAAAAGAACTGGCTGAGGAAAATTAATTGCTTGCTCACACTCTGTTAATCTATAACAAGTTGCTTTGATATGAATATATGTGGGTTCTTGGGATAATTTTTCATCTACAGTATGTAGAATTTTCAAATATGTAAGGGAAATTTTTTTTACCTGTATTCATTATAATCATTCACTTGAAAAGTAGAATGTAACCATATTGTAATTTTTATATTGCTTGAATGATTTTGTTGGGATATATAAGCTGTAAAGGAAAAATAAAGGAGAACAGAGACAAAAGATGATAGAAAGGTCCTAAGAGTATGTGTGATTTGCCCTTTTTTGCCAGTCCCAGAGAGTTAAGTTTCACTTAACTTTCAGAGAGAAAGGTCAAATTGAGTAATTACTCTGCCAGCTCCATGGCTGTCCTCCAATCCCTGAGCTGCTAGAGGCTGGTCCTCACAGTAGTGGTATGTATTACTGTGTATATATACATACATACATACATGTATGACTGCAGTGCACAGCACACATTCAGAAGTGAGAAGACACCTTTGCAGGGCTGTCCTTTCTTTCCACCTTTCTGTGGATTCTGACACTGTACAGTAAGCACATTTTTCCGCTGAGCCATCCTGCTGACTTCTGTGTACAATGAACCCCATTCACATTAACATGTGAAGATAATTTTTTCCTCCCAGAAGAAAACACAATGGAGAAGACTTGTCTAACAGGGAGGGACAGGGTCACCCCCAACTGTTGGGGATATGGGTCAGCTGGATGCCCAGCAGGCCACACACTTTCTTTCCCAGCTCTGGGGAGTTGCTCTGAGAGAATGACTGCCCTCAGGAGGATGGGTTCTGGCTTTCTCTTGTTCTTCTCAGTTAAGAAGAGGCTGCTTCTTCACTTAAAAAACTGACTATGATAAATAAAAACAACAAACATTTTTGAAATTTTTATTTGGTGTTAACTCCACAAGAAAACAAAACAAAACAAAAAATCAGTTACTCTGGTGTACGTGAAATCAGAACAATACAACCACGGAAAAAAATCTCAGCCCAGGAATGGAGCTGATACTTCAGTGCTACGAATATGCAACGCGCTTCATACCACAGTGCGTTTCAGCGTTTGCCAACTTTTTTTAATGCTTTTTTTTTGTGATCATCCATTCACGAAACTAAAACCACACTTCAATTCTGTGCCAAAGCCTCTGAGCTTCAGCCACTTAACTACAAAAAGAAACCAAATACAGAATCTATTCATCCCTTTGCCTTTGATGACCCACCGCACCCCCTGTGGCGGGGGGCTCTCCTCACAGCCGAGGAGCTAGGTGTCTTTGCCACCTGGAGCCCTTTCCAGATGAACACTAGCTGTCCAGGTCATTCAAGCTCACGGTTGAGTATGAAATCCATTTGGTCATAGCAACAATTTCTAGGGTAATTGTGACTGCATTGATTTTAGGAATTTACAACTTTCAATCCTTTTTGCTTTTGATGATAGGTTTATATTTCAGTGCAGATGTTAATCAAATTTTAGGAAGCTCCAGAAGAAAAAAAAATACATAAAACTTATCTGATGTCTGTAAATAAATAAGAGCAACATGAAACCTTCCACATGCACACACGCGCACACACAAGCCACTGTAAAGTGTCAGAAGATGTGCTGTATGAAAACAAATCCTAAAGTGGCAAGATGCCCCCTCCAGCAAGCCAGGCTTCCCATGGTGAGGACGCACAGAACTGCGGTGACTGCACAGCCTCCATGATATTTCCTGTGTTCCTGAGAAACAGGCAACAAACTCAAGTACTTCCAAAAAGGCCTCAGAGGCAGCCACCCATGTACCCAGTGCTGCCCACTTACTGGTGAGGCCAGCTTGGCTACTTCAGACCTCTTGGCTACTTCATGTCACAGACACGGTGTTTTTAAAAACAAGTTGATTAAAAGAGAAAAATAATTTTAGATGTTCAGGCTTTGCACAATTGGCCCTCCTGGTGCCTGTGGCAGTGCTGCAGGAGAGAGCTCGAAGAGGTGATGAGCACACTTAGATGCACCTGTGTGAGGCATGCCTCCTGCCCGCTTCACCGAGTCACATGAGGCAATGATCAGAACAGCAATCACACAGGTACGTGGGAAATTCCTCTACCCACCCCAGCCCACCGCAAGCAGAACTTGCCCAGAACATTCTCTCAAACACAAAATGAGATACAAGCTATACTACATCACAGCCATGAGAGCAGCTAGCTGTAGCAGCCAAAGATTTCTTAGGGGTCACTGTCTGTCAAATGTTTTTAAGTTCATTTGGAGACTTCAGTTCAATGTCGTCACCAGAACATAATTTGCAGGTAAGGTCCTAACTAAGTGCTGGAGAGGCAGCTCAGACCACCCCGCTGCATCCACTATGGATGCACAACAGTAGCAGAACTTACCCCATCCACCCCATGCCTCAAATCCTTGGCTTCTTCAGCTAGCAAGAAAGTCACAAGCCACAGTATCTTCCATGGTACTTTAGGGAATCCTAAGAGAGAGCACAGTATTCTGTAAGTCTCTAAAGCACACCCTTGTTTTCCTACAGCAATGTCCATGAGATCTTCCGAATGAGCCTGCAGATGAGTCACCATGCTTCCCTCCTCCTTCAGCAAGGCCCTGACCCACTGCAGGGGAGGACTGATCTCCTGGCTCAGAGAACAGAGCTGGAGTCTCTGGACGGTGGCAGTTGTTGCCACAGTGCTGACAAGGTGATGGCTACACTGCCGCCAGAGGGAGGCCTGCAGCTGCGATGCAGAAGCGGGACGCGCTAGGACAAGCACATGCACACCCATTCCTCACTGGACAGCACAGTCTAGTCTACTTCAGAGAGCAAGAACTTAACAGCTTGGAAACAAATCTTCAACAGGACAGCCGTCCCCAACGCTAAAATAAGCAAGAAGAGAAAGGTAATCACTGATGCAGATCAGTTGATCGAAGAAGAAACCTAAGTTGCTGCTTTAGACTAACAGGCCTCACAGAAGGCAATTTCCCATCACAGCGTTTTCAATGACTGGTACTACTCTGCAGGGTCAGAGATGTGTTCGGGAGAAGAGCTCCTCTGTGCTGGGGCCCACCCATTCTCCACCGGCTTCGGAGCCTGTGTCACCCGTGTCAGAGCTGGCGCTGGAACACATCTTCCTGTGGAGGCCATTTGGTTTTGCCTCAGAACCTCTCTCTCCTGTGCATCTTGCTTCATAAACAGAAGACACCTACAATTCAAAAACAATTTTCAATACACAAAACATTAGACACACACACATCCCCTTCCGCCCCAAGGGCTGATTCTATTCACAGACAGAGATAAATTAGCAATCACTGATGTGTCCTATGGAGAGCAAAAAGATGTGAAGTCACACTGTTTTAGAGAAAACCTCTTCTCCCTTGTTGAAGGGTCCAACCTTAATTCTGCATGTCCAGTTACATTGGTGTAGGGCATAGGGACTCCCTAACAAGTCTTTGAGTACCTGGTTCAGAATAGCCCATGAAGTTTCACATAGGCTGATATAGTCATGCCCATGGGGCTCACAGTTCCAGTAGACAAGCAAACCAAAGGACACAACTTCAGATTGTAGACATGAGGATAAGTGATAAGGGGTACTCTGGACAGGAACAGAGTGCTCCAGAAGGTGGCACTCCTGAGCAGAGGCTGGTGCTCTGCACTGGTGCTCTACTAGCATGATGTAGAGGATCTCTTTGTTGTGTTCACAGGAAGGCTGGCATCCGGGGACCCTAGGATACTAGATGGCAATGGTAGTCCTTTCACCAGTTACAGCAATTAGCAACACTTCCCAGCCCATCACAACATTCACCACCAGCACCACCCCATCCCAGTCCCTGCATTTGAGCCAGAGGCAGAAGCACAGAAAAGCCACGTGAGAGCAAAGCACACAAGGCTTCCAGGCATGGAGGAGTCTGGATTTCTTCCAACTGCATAGATTAGGAGCATGGGTCCTATAGCCAGACTGTTGAGGCAGGTAGCTCATGTCTGTGTTACAGCTCCAGATGCCTCCATTTTCTACTCTGCAAACGGGTATGCCAATAATACTTAGTGCACAGGGGAGGTGTGAGGTCACTGTCTTGCTAAATGGAGATGATTATCAAGGACAAGCAGAAGCAAGGACAAGAAAGGCTGTGGCTGCCTTAAGGAATGGCAACGGTCTGGACCATGTGGAAAGGATGATGGGGAGGAGGCAGGTGGGTGGAAGGTGGAGGTAAGGTGCATTAACAGGCTGGGAGACACTGCGTGTAGAGGTGAGAGGGAGAGACAGGTGGTGGGGTAACCATTTCGAGGGTGGAAGGCTATGGAGAGGCCTTGCACGTGGGCTGGGAAACATTAAATAGAACCTGATAGGTCAGTAGGATTAACACCACATTGTACTTTGGAGAATTCTTACAGAGCTTGAGCTAACACTAACAACTCTGAGGAGAAAATAAGTTTCCTTCGATTCATTGGTCAACCTGCCTTAACAGTGGAAGGCCTGAGACTAAGCTAAAAGTAGGTCAAGATCTTGAATGTGTCTTCATGGTGCTCACAGGCTTGTGAAGAGACAGAAGAGTCTGGGATGGTGGGGCTCCACCCAGAGAGTGCACAAGAGCACAGGAAGGGCAGGGTCTGTCCTACACAGGTTGGAAAAGTACACTGGAAGGAGGAAGATGCTGTCCCAGATTGAACAAGGAGCAACAGGCTTAACATAGCATTAAAGTCCCCCTGTACTAGTGGCATAGGGAGAGCTGGAGGGACATCAGGGGCTCTTCATGAAGGTCTGGCAAATGGTCAAGGGTGGGGAGTGGCATTAAGCAGACCCAAAGGAGGGGCAACAAAGGCAACACCCATGGATCTGGGGAATGTGGGCCACGGTGGGTCACAGGGCTCCCAAGTTTGTGACTAGAGTGATAGGGAAGAGGACAGTCCACTTACCCTATTAAAATCTAACAGACGCTCTTCATGACTGGGTGTCTCTTTAGCATCTGGATACTCTTCTATACCATTCTCTCCCTTGGCATTTGTATAACATTCTTAATCATTGTGAATGGAGAAGGGAAAAGAGGGAAAGGGGGAAATTCAATTAAGACAGTTTTGAAACACACGCCCCTGTCTCATCTCACAGAAAAGCTCAGCCTCCCGCCCTCTGGAGGATTAGGCTGTCATTGAAAGCACAGCCAGCCAGGAGTACACAAGAAAACACGATGCCAACTGAAAACTTCTAGCCACACATGAGTAATGAATAATAATAAAAACCATACAGCATAAGCATATTCTACTGTAGAACGTTCTCCCAACAATTCAACAAATATATACGCAGACCTATGATGTGATGGTCCTGGGAGCACAGGAAAAGACTAGTGAGGACTGCACTCTCAAGAGTGAGTGTCAAGAGGAGGGAGATGGACAATGGACCACAGAAATGTGATGAACAGGAACAGAGGTTCCAGACAGGGGTAGCCCAATGAGAAAGCAAAGCAGGTAAACAGCTGGCCTGTTATAATTCAACACCATGCCCACCAGTTGGTAACACTTGTGCCCTGGGGAAAGAAGCCTCATGGTCCAGTTGTCCAAGGCCCACAGGTGTGAAGGCAATGCAGAATAAGTTAGAGGAACCCAATCCACCAGCAGATCCAACTGTGCTTCACCCATGCTGAATACAGCTACCCGGGGGACTTGGAGAAACCTATGTCCTTCTGAGAAGCTCCAGGTGATTCCTGAGCACAGTCCCTGCACTGGACCTAGTTTTAGTCTAGCCTAGCCTCTTGCCCACCAACCCCATCAAGAAGCAACTGTGATGGAGTCACAGCGAAGGATGAAGACTCCAACCAGGCTGGTTTGAACCTGGCTCTGACAAGAGCTAGAGAATGCTGATCCCTTAGCATCCCTGCTTGCTAGGGTTACACCACAGGTATCAATGGGATGCTATGGCTACTGTGTGCCCAGTGCCACAGAGGATAAGCCCAGCCTTAATGAGGGTTACACCCTGGGCACCAAGTATAGACTTAGCTTGCCATGTGGGTATTCTCCATAACCTACCAGTTCTGGGCATTACTTGAATAACCCTGGCTTTGAGTGACAAAAGTCATAGGTGGATGTCAGGTTCTGCTCTTTATTTGTGACATGACTCTCAAAGTCCCATACCCCACCTTTATAAAACAGAAGAAACACCATCCTCTTAAAGGAGGTGCTATGGAAGAAGTGGACAGGTACACCAGCATCTCTGATAGCCCCTAACTCAGAACCCGGGTTCTGGGAGGCCAAGAGGCTGCTGCATTCTGATGGAGGGGGTCCTCATTTCATCCCATTCATTCTACATATATACACACTCCAGGACCAGAAGAAAGACTGTGGCAGGGAAGGTGGCTCTTTTCCAGATCAGAAATGCTACTGGAGAGAAGGATGTCCATCTCCATACCCTCAGGCAGAAGGTTGGCAAAGAATCATACTGAACTCATTCCACGTTTCTTGTAATGCTTATAGTGACAGCTACTGTTTGTTGTGTAATCATTGTGTGTGGCTTACAGTTATAGGCCCTTTGCCTGCTAAAGAGATCTTTATTCCTCACAACCATCCCAATAGGGATGGCTTCCTTTTACAAATACAGACAACAGAGCACAAAAAGGGCCATTAGCTTGTACAGAGGCATTAGGCTTCATCTCAGCCTTGCTTTCCCAACCTGGGCCCTCATCACAGTATGTGCTGCTCCCCAAAGGGCTCATTCCACACAACCTGGGTAATACATGCCAATACCAACTGAGTCTCCAAAGCACAGATTAGCTGCGGTGTGAGTACTGGAGAATGTTACCAACCCCTCTGAAGTCTCTGCACCTGAGTGGCCTTGTACAAACTACACTCCTGTACCATCCCATCTTCTGCCAGATCAGCAGACAGTGCTACTGCTCCTACAGCCCCAGCTGCTATGGTATGTATCCTGCCTCCAGCCCCACTCAGAAGACACTCGCCCAGGACAGGCGTGTTTCTGCACATCCCAGAGCGGCACTCTGCTCAGAAAGACACAAATACATAGCAGAACATACTCTTGTCTCCTCATCAGACTCAACAAGGGGGTAGCCTTTCTCCCCTGGGATGCTCAGAGTTCTAGTTAGCCAGTGTCCAGAACAGAACATGTTGATTACTATCATGTTTCTGGCCTAGAACCTTCAGGAATGCCTGGTCCTTTGAAGGGGTGAGTAGCCAGTTGTCTTCTTGCATAACCTCCATGTTGGGCTACAGACTCTTGGCATTTGAAAAGAAAGAATGCTTCATACTGTCACTGCAAGGGAGCATCACAGTAACCAAAACTCACAGCTGTCATTCAGAAGATTGGCCACCATTCTTTCTCCACAGAGCTTCTTTATGAACCATTTTATATGCACGTACAAAAGCATTACCTACAGCCATTCACTGGCACCAGCCAACAGATTGATTCAGAGCTGAGTTGGAACTGGGTTCTTACTAATGAACAGAATGAACCAAGTGAGGAAGTATGAACTCAGTGTGTTTAAAATCATGCCTAAAGGAAGTAGTTTCTTTGCTACATTGTGATATTCCTCTTCCTCTCCTAGCTCCTTGCTGGGAGGGGCTTCTGAAGCACAGTTCTAGGGATTTCTGACCTGTACTGTGTGCAGCACCTGCATCTTAAAGTCACCTAGCTTGCAGACTGGTCACTCAGGAGACTGGATCTATACTCCTGGGACCCTCGCATGTTCCTTAGTAAACTAGAACTGTCCTCACCACCCTTCTCTCTAGAGCATTGGTTCTCAACCTTCCTAATGATGTGACCTTTAGTAGAGTTCCTCACGTTGTGGTCATCCGAATCATAAAATTATTCTGTGCTACTTTGTAACTGTAATTTTGCTACTGTTATGAACTGTACTATAAATAACCTATTCAACCCCAATGGGGTCACAACCGACAGGTTGAGAACCACTGCTCTAGAGTCTCCCCTAACTCCTTCTCGCTGTTCATGCCTCAGTTTCAGGGCAGGTGCAACCACTAAAAATCTCTCCATCCTATTCCTCAATACCCTAACCTCAATACCCTGCAAACTGAAGTTCTTTCCACGACCACCCCTCAATGCACAACAAGCTTGAGGCAGCAGCCAGGCTCCCATACCTGTAGGCTCCTTCCTATCCGACTCTGGCTCAGTTCCAAACTAGTTGAGCCCAATGGGACCCTGTTCTTTCAATCTGACTCACACTCTGAGGACTTCTTTGCACAAAGATTGCCATGGTCATGATGGTCATGGTGGCCACATGAAGCCACATGAAGCTCATCAAAGGTCTGAACCATTTATGATTCTAATGAACTTCCAAACCCTTTTTTCACCAGACTGTGGCTAGGTATAAGAGCAGGATCCAATTTGCATTCATCTCTGTGTCCTTAGGGTGTAACAAAGTGCTGGCCACAGGAACTTTTTTGGTGGTTCCTAGGAAAGTCTGCTGCTCTTGGTAAATTAGAAATTTGAACACACTAATGACACACAGTCTCCTTACCTTCACACTCTGACGAGGGAAAAAGGGGAGAGTACAAGGCTTTTTCCCACCAGCTCTGCTTTTCTTGATTTCTTGTTACTTCTTGCACATCAGTGTTCAGTACAGGAAACTGTTTAAATGAAGCCAAACACAGAGCATATTTACAAATCTCCAGGACAGACAGAAAAAAACTTTAAGCATTACTGTAGGACTACCTAGAAATTTTAGGTTGGTGAGTTAAAAAAAAATTCTTTTTTAGTTTTTTATTGTTTAAGACAAAGGGAAAAGCTCAATATATTGCTCAATATACATAAAAGCCTTCATTTAAAAAAAGGACTTCAAATCCAAGCAGAACAAAAATCTTGACAAAAACCTCTTCCAAGACTACCGAAGTTCAGCAGGTGACAGTGGCCTGAGCCTGAGGTGCTGTGGAGAGAAGGGTTCTATCCTTCCCAAGTGGAATGTTTGAGGCCTCTCAGACCCTGCCCTCCCTCCTGGAAAGTGAGAACTGGCTACCAGCAGCTGTCACTGGTGACCAACAAGTCCTTGGAGTGGTCATAAACTTCAGAGGCCACTTTTGTATATACATGGATCCTGGAATGGTCCCTTCTTCACTGGGCCTGAGAGGCCAGCCACCAGCTCCCCAGAGAAAAGCCTGGGCTCTCCATCTTTTTTTTTAATTTTTCAATATTTATTTATTATGTATATAATATTCTGTCTGTGTGTATGCCTGCAGGCCAGAAGAGGGCACCAGACCCCATTACAGATGGTTGTGAGCCACCATGTGGTTGCTGGGAATTGAACTCAGGACCTTTGGAAGAGCAGGCAATGCTCTTAACCTCTGAGCCATCTCTCCAGCCCTGGGGTCTCCATCTTTGTACATTCCCAAGTACCTATGCTGTGCTCTCATCAGAATGCCTGTGAACTGTGTACAATTTCATGATTGCATGTGTTCAAGTTCAGGTGTTTCGTTGTGCTACGAACTGTAAATTATTTATGGGTCTAAAATTGTTTTATCCAGTAAGTTTCTTAAAATTACATAATGTAATGGGAAATACATTTTAACATCTTATTTTCATTTAATATAACTTTTCAGAAATAGTTCTAAATTAGGAACTGAGGAAAACTGTACCATCTGCCCAGAGTAGTCAATTAACCCTCCTTATTCCCATGGTAGTCTATTCTAACAAGACAATTGAGTACTGCTGAAAGGCATGACAAGGCTGAGCTAAATGCAAATAAAGCCAGCAGTGTACTAGAGCTGCAGTAAAAGTGATACCAGCACCTGATACCAATTTGCAGCATATGAAGGCATTCTATATTCTGGGAGATTACTTGATGCTGTTTAGAGCGGCAAAAGAGAGTAGCCAGAATTATCTCCATCATCCCATGGCACTACTGAAGGGAGAAGAGGCAAGAGGTTGCTATCTGAGTTCCTATCTGCGAGGTTAACTATCTTCTAATCCTCTTGTAAAAATGGAAGAGACACAGGATTAGTCAAGGACAAGCATAGTGAGGCAAACAGGTTTCACAGGTCAAGACACCACCCAGGAACTGGGGTTCACACCAAGATGTGGTCAGACGTGAGAGCATCAGAAGCCTAAGGACAAGACCATTTTCTTGGTCGTCTCTGCACCTCTAGGCAGAGCACTCTGTCTACAGACTACAAAATCTGGCTCCCATGCTTAATCTGATTTCAGAGCACATCAAGTCCTCTCTTCACACCCTGCTGTGGCTCTTGCCAGTGTCTGCCATTACTTGAGGAATCTTTTCTGAATCCTCTATTTGGGTGCCAATTCCTATGGCCAAGACTCACTGTCTTCTCTTTTATGCTGCAGCAGCCATTCACATTCAACAAACATGCATCATTTCATGACATCTTGCCACTCAGGTATTCCCAGCTTTTGGAGAACACAGAAACACTACCACAATTTGCTCATATGAGGCCTGTTTAATGTTTTAATTCAATGAATGCAAAAAAAAAAAAATACAGAGAGGGAGAGGCAGGAGGATCACACAGAACAAGTTCATGGCCAGCCTTGGCTGGGAAGCAACTGATGAACAGAAAAAAAGTGGAAAAGGGCAGAACAGAGCAGTACCAACCATAGGAGCTGCAACTGCCCACCTCCAGGTGGCTCAAAGGCACCTGGAGGCTCAAAGGCACTCAAAAGGCAGCTCTGAGAGAAAGCCTGCCTGGCTTCTTAACACAGCAAGCTACTTCTAGCACTCCCAATCCATCCAGTGCTCCATCTTCCTTCAAATGGTGCTTATATCCTCACAGAGCATTAACCTACATGCTTGATGTTAGCACCCAAGCCTGCAGGAAAACTCCACACAGGCTTTGGCTAATGATTCCAGCATCTGAGCCAGGCAGTGGTGGCGCTCGCCTTTAATCCCAGCACTCGGGAGGCAGAGGCAGGCGGATCTCTGGGAGTTCAAGGCCAGCCTAGTCTAGTTCCGGGACAGGCACCAAAGGCTACAGAGAAACTCTTGTCTCAAGAAAAAAAAAAAGGTGAACTCGGTTGATTCCAGCATCTGCAACAATGCTGGGCAGAGGGCACTCCATACATGCTCCAGGAATGAACGGGACACTGAAAAGGAAGGGAAGGCACAACCTTCATCCAGAAAGACTGATCACAGACATTCTTAGCAACTCTCAGAAGTTCTTCAGAAGCTGACAATCAAGAGAAGGGATAAAGACCCCATAGTTCACACTCTCATTAAATAGTCTATTTCTGGTGAAGAGAAAGGTGCTGAGATTTCCTTTCTTCAGGATCCAGTACCCCTTTCCCACTGGTCATTTTTCATTGCTGGGCCACAAACAGCAAAGAAAGCTTTCTGAGGATCACTCTTTTAAAGAAACACAATGTAACAAGAGAACATCCACTGGAGGCTGCAAAGGCCTGTGTTTACTCTCTGCTTCTGGAGGCATAGTCAGGAGAGTGCTGTCTGATCCCACTGAGGGATAGGTGGGCCTCTTTTTGAATTCTAGCTACCAGGTGGGGGAATAAGTCTCTGTGGATGTCTAGTAGGATAATACTAACAAAGCTGGAACAGGAAGGATGTGTGCCACAAGCCAGGAAGGATGACTCCTGCTGCCTCTCCAACCTCCAGACTCACTGACCTTCACAATGTAATGCTGCTGGGACCAAATGACTTCATCTCTTGAAGAACTGGGAAGTCCTTGAAGATAGGGACTAACAATCTGGCTTCTTTCCTATGTTCAAAGTTCTTGGCATTAAGCTGGCATCAGAGCCCAGGAAAAGAGGACACCCATGCCATATTTCTGTGTAAGAGACACATGGGGCACACTTTCCCTATGTGCTAGTTTTTGTTTTCCGCTACAACTGGATGAGCTGTGTTCAGTACTCAATCAACACATCTCAGCAGCCCAGTTTCTTTATCTGACCTTCTGCTCACATGGCCAGCCTGCCTCCCACCCTCTGCAACTACATATCCAGGTGTGTTCAAAACACCTGCAGTGTCCATACCCTGGGAGGATTCTGATGAAGTCCCCACAGACTTCAGGCCTTATTTCCACTGGCCTACCTATCACATCACCCACAACTGCACTGGCCCTGATGTCCCAAAAGATAAAGAAATGGTCAAGTAAACCGTGGTAAAACCACACAGTGGAACAATATATAGGACATAAGGAGGAAGAGTGGTTACAATAAAGGTCATTTCAGTTAAAAGGGAAACATACCATGTGGAAAATACTCTGGTGGGGTTCATCACAACTAGCACTAATGAGGGCTGGTGGGAGGAGCCCTTTTCACTGTGTGTATGCTCTCCTTTAACTTTATATGAACTGCCCATTTCAGTTAAGATATGTGATTTATAAACTGGGTTTCTTGCCTAGACTGAATTTTGCTCAGACAAGGATGGTACCTCATTCATTGGGGCTCTTCCCTTAGTGACAGGCACACACAGACATCCAAATCATGTCTGCCCAGTTTGACTTAACTTTTAATTGAACCCTATTCTTTCTATGGTCCTTAATGCTAACTCTTATGGAAACTCTGTATTTTCATCCTCTTGCACTGAAACAGAAGGAATCTTAGCAACCTTAAAGTGGTGTCTATGCCCTCCAGAGACTGGCTCCACTTAGGCAAAGGCATCTCTTAGGAACTCCTCAAAACTGACCTGGTGATTATGATGGGGTAGACAGATCTAGTCTCAGCCTGGTCCCAAACTGTCCCTTCAAGTACTCTCTACTCTGTTCCTCAAGTCAGCCTATGAAGTGAGCTCCAGTCTGCAGTGATGCTGACAGCATGACAGCATCCACTCTCAGGATGTCCCCATACATCTGCTGCAAGATACGACCTCTCAAAAAAAAAACCCAGAATTCTGAGAACATGGAAATACATCAACATACTAGAAAGCGAAGGAATATGGTAGTAGTAGGTGGGATCTTGCTTCTCTCCTCATTTTCTTTCTCATTTTCTTCCCAATCTGGAACCAGGTGAAATACAAAGTACAGAAAGGAACATTTAAGGAGGAAAATGGGGGCAACACAACAACACATAAAGGCTAACAACATTGCTGGTTTGTCCTTAGCAATTCAGATTTCAAGGATTCAAGGGGATTAAACTTGGTCTTCTATGGACCAAGAAGCATGCTGACTAAAGCAGCAACTCTCAAGTTCCCACTGAGGCTTTTGCAACCACCCAAAGGCAAGCAGCTGCACACCTGGGCACTCTGACTTTAACGAGTTAATGCAGTGCTCAGCCATAGAAGCCAATAATCAAGTACTGGAAAAAGAAAAGAAAAAAAAAAGGTGAGGAACTCACAAGACATAGAAAACACAATAAAAAAAAAAGAGACAGAAGGTGCAAGTAAATTAAGAAAAGGGAGAAATTAATTCCGATATGAGGTGGGATTGAGGACTGAAGAGGATTCAGGAAGGTATCAGTGGAGAAGGTAGATGTGAAGGCCTCACAGGATGGGTGGGGGCCAGTGAGCAGGACAAATGAAAGGACAACACATATCCATCTGGATCAGGAGGGTATGACTTGTGACTGTCTCCAACTCCGCTAACAATCTGATTCTGGAAAAAGGCCAGGCACTGTATGCCAACTAATCGTCAAATAAAGCAGGCAGGTAGCTCTGCTTTTCCGTGGAACAGCTCATTGCTGTCAACCTGGTGCAGTCAATTTAACTTCAAAGTACTTCCTAGAAATATACTCAAGGGGTATGATGACTCCATTAACAAAATTGCTGACACTAACCTCACCCAACAGTTCCACATGAAACTCCCTGCTCCAGAGCACTGGAGAAGACATGTCACTTCATTTGGACCATGGGTTCACTCATACATGAACCACAACACACTTTAGAGAACAGTGTCAAGATGTAAGGTATTTTACATGGAATACACAGCTATAGTAAAGCCAACCAACACTCTTTACTCAGAGCTGCATCCTGGCTCCCCAACTCTGAAAGCTACAACACTTACACACAGGTCTTATGCTTTACCCATAATGCACGCATATTACATAAGAACTTTGCATCCTGTGAATTATTTTGCCATTTCCATGCAAGAGTCAATTTGCACTTCAGATCTGTAAATAGCAAATTGATTTAAGTCCTTAAGCATAAATTAAGAACTGTAAATTCTAAAATATTTAATTTTCCAGTAATTCAGTCTCACTTTTCTTGGCTGATAAGGCTACTCTTTATCTGATCAAATCTATTATTCAATATTGACACATACCTCTTCCAGTTGTCCTGAAGACACTGGATTATCTTCACAAGCAGGGAACTGACAACCTGCTTTGCAACTGCAAAAATCATTGATTTCCTCTTCACATTGTGCCATTATTTTACAGTTTACTGCTGAGCTTTCTAAATTTATTTCCAGAGATTCATTAAAGTTACATTCCAAACACTGATTCTGTTTTCCTACTGGAAGAATCCCTGTTGCCTCCTCCTGGGAATCCAGTGATGTCTGAGCACTCTTTTCCATTCCAGACTTTTTTAACCTGGGCAGGAACTTCCCAGACTCGAGCTCTGATTTTCCGTAGTAGTGGCCTTCCTTCTCTGCATCTTCTTCTAGAGGTTTGAGATCTGCTTGTGGGTCTTCAAATACATCAACTTGAGAAGGAATGGGAATATTTGTTTCATCTCTCTCAGATTCAAATTCTGACTCACTTCCTCCTCCAGGGGATAGTTCAGATGCAGAAATTGGGCGAAAGTGAGTTCGAGGAGAGATTCGTATAGCCCTGTACTGTGTCCTGTCAACGCCACATATTCTGGGGTGAAAAACTTCACTGTCTGAATCAGAGCAAAGAATTGATTTCGGCTTAAAACTGGGGCTGAAAGATGCAATCCCTTCTGGTTCAAATGAACACTCTACGTGGAGAACTTGTGAGAATGGATTGCTTAGGTCAAAGGAAGAGAATGAATATTCAAGTCCAGGATCTTCAACTTGAAAGTTACTGCAGGCTCCTAGCAAGTCTTCATGGAAGATAAAAGAAAATCCCTTGTTTAATCCATTTTCCCCACTCTTCGGCATATCGTTCTGTTCAAATGACACAAAGGGCTTCCAGAGCTGCCTGTGACCAGGAGCAAAGCTGTTCCCAGGGGTCATAAAGACATCTGTACCAGCTATTGTCACTACATCAGAGGCTGCACATTGTAATAAACTCCCTTTTGTGTGACCAGGTGGTACAACTGCCCACTCCCCATCACTGTTGAACGTTTTGAGTTCTCCATAAACTCCTCCAAGAATGAATGTGTTCTCTTTGTCCTGGGCCACATCCCAAGGTTTAGAGGGTGTGGTGTAATCACCGCCATCCACCTTGGACAGCTCACTAGAGACGAATGCTCTTTTCTCCAGGTTCTCCTTCTGCCCCTCCCAGAGATGATACTCTGATCTCTGCACAGCCCTGCTAGGCTCCTGAAAGGCTTCCATCTTAGCATCAGTGCCCAGACAGCAGCAGTAGTTACTTACATCTGTGGAGAACAACTCCTCCCCAGGTCTCTCTGTCTCTACTGCAGCCACACAATTCCGATCTGCCATCTTTGTCCAAATGTCTTTAATAACCCCTGAGCTGTAGCCATCTCCATGTGGACTGCTTTCACTACATGCCTGTGTAGTTTCAAAGTTCTTATTTTCTGCCTTTTGTTCTAGCTGAATACCACACACAGATTCTAGCTTAGATCTTTTTTTGAAAACTAATGTAGGAATTTCTCCTAAAGTTCTACTGTTTTGCTGACAAGTTTCATCCTGCAAAAAATCTAGAAGTTCTTCATCTACATAATCTGACGAGACTCTGGGAACTACATAATTAATATCTTCCGCAGTAAACTGTGTTGATTCTTCAAACTGAATGTTTAGTGTCTCGTTGTCTGAGCGTGCTTCTTCTGAATGAGACCATGGACTACAAGTTCTTGTTGAAAGATTAGAACAGTGTTCATTTTCTTCAAAGGCACTATTTTTGGTCCATATTAGCAATCTAGACTGTGTTTTCCCCAGCATATTAGCACTAGAATCTGTAGGTTCACTTCCCAAGTTCAGTGTTTCAAAAGAAAATGGTAAAACAGAATTACTGCATTGCACTTCAAATACTGAAAAACAAGAGTTTATACCAGATCCTTCATTAATATTGGAAAAGGGCTCTTGATTGCCAGCAAGCACGTGTGAACTGAGTATCGTGCTATCCAAGATAGGAGAGAGTCTAACTGGAGAGTCTCCTCCGAAACTCTCTCCATCAGCATCACCAGAACTAGATGAACAACACTCCCAAAACTGAGCCAGATTGCCAAGGTCTTGCAGGAAGAAGCCCTCAGCACCCACTGAGCTGGTAGAATCTGTCCATATTGCACGTTCCCCTTGCAAATCCATACCATCTAACACTATGCAACATTCTGCCTCAAAATCTGTATTTTCCTTGCTTTTTTGTCGAATCATATTCAAAATCCGACTTTCTCCTTGCATTGTTTCTGAGGCACCAGGATCCAACATGGATTGATCAATATCCACTTCATAGAAGTGTGTTAGTTCTGAAAGATGAATATCATCCAGGTATTTATTGTCCTCTGGTAGAGAACATAATGAGGTCCCAGCGAGGTCAATATCCTCATTTATAACTGCAGGCATTTCTACAAAATGACCATCAATGAAAGTACCTGCTGCGAGGTATGTTCTATGGATATTACTGTTGCTGATACACAGACCATGCACGGATTCAGACAAGTCTTCCACTGCCTCTGCTGTCAGAGCACTTGTATCTTCCCTGTTTCGGTATGTGGTTTCTAGTTTGCTTTTTCTACTCAAAGGAACAAAATACTCAGCAATGGGTTCGGTGTACCACAGTGGCTCTTCCTTGTACTCTTTGTTGTTTCTGCTCTCTACATATAGATCTTTCACTGCAGTGTTCCCGGGGTCACTCCTCCCTGTCTCCTTTGCTGGTCTTTTTCCCCGCTTGCACAGCTGCCTGATGGATCCACTGCTGCTGCTGCTGCTGCTACCACCTGCATGGATACTTCTCTCTGCCTTCTCACAATGTTTTAGCGACAGCCTGCTTTGCCCATTCCGCCCTTTTTTGCTTCGAATTTCTCGTGCCTTGTGTCTAACTTTAACATACTTCATGGATCCTTTTAATTCTCCCTGATTACCACTTGAACTTGAACCTGCTTCACTAGAGCCGGATGACCACGAGCGAGGGCGAATCTTCCCTTCAGGTTTGTGTCGGATCTGCTTTTTGTACAAGGCAGGCTTTTCTTCGATGGTGCCATTGCTTAATTTGTTCTCCTTCTCGTGTCTGCTCCTGCTCTGGGCTTTCTCATGCATGGAGATGGAGGCAGCAGTGCTTCTTTCTCTGATGGCTTCACTCTCACTATTACAGTCCTTTGGAGAAGACGTATCGGTGCTTGCTGGTGGGGCTGTGGATGATGAAGAGGAGCTAGAATAAGAACAGGGTTTGGACTTGTTCCACACAGTCATGATTTCTTGCAGGCAAACTGGTTTCTCAGAAAGTGGTGGAAATGCTTCATAGTACCTGCAAAACAAAGAAAAGTTCAAAAGCAAGCCACTTTTTACAGTTATCATCTACACAAAGACAACAATGGCAACCTGAGAGGCAGCACTTCAGCTCACTAGTGTTAGCATTAAACCATCAACAAACCAATAATTTAAAAAGAATCACCAAACAGTAAACTGTGCTATGCATTAAAGACAGTCCCACAAATCAATCACTTTAGCACTGCTCAGACTGTGAGAGGCACTATGCAAATATTATAAAATATGTACGACAGCACACTTGTCAGAGCTTCAATTTCAACTAGGAAGAAATGACAAAAGTAATGTAATAGGAAGAATGTACTGTGTTGATAGGAAATGTCTAAACTTGAACCTCATCCTGGTCACTTACAATGCCTGTGACGTTAAACTCACTCACTATTTGATATTTTAGTCTATTTCTCCCTCTAAAATAGTGAACACATAACTAAACTCACAATAGTGGAAACAAGTAGTGTTGAAAGCAGCTTAGAAAATGACTTAAGAATACAAGCTCTGTAGCCATATCCCCTGAGACTAAACCCGGCTCTACTACTTACTTTCTATGCACCTTTTGGCTTATTGCATAATCTTTTGGTGGCTCAAAACAGGAGTAAGAACAGTGTCTGTCCATCTCATGAGCAGGAAGGACTAGTACAGGAAATGAGTCAGAACACCACCTATTCCATGTTCTCACTCCTGCTATATTACTCGTGCAACAGCATGGAGCTTCGAATTTAGGAAGGCTCTCAGGAATGTAGGGATGGTCATATTTAAGTACTCAGGAATGAGGATACTGGTGCAATCAGAGATAGGGATCACAGTTGGGTTTAGTGAGCATTGATTGTGAGGTGTGAGACTTGACAATATACACATACTATGTTCTAGGATGAAAGCCTGACTGAATCGTAACTCCTGGATATGCTTAGAAACTCATGGAAAAGGAGGGAATACTTTTGACTTGCTATGAAAACTGGCAGTTGTTGAAGACTGAAGACTTGAGAGAAGAATAGATCCCCAAAGGAAGTCTAAAGCTATGCTGGCTCCTGAGAGTACTGCTGTTCCAAAGACAACATTAAGTGACAAAGGCCATGTTCACAAAGATGCTGAATGTGACTGTATTAAAGCTGTATAGTACAAATTATTAAAAGCTTTATACATAATTTTATTTTTTAAAATTAATTTTTATTTATACGTATGTGTGTATGTGATTGTATGTCATAAGTACGTGGGACTGCCCAAGAAGATGACAAGAATCCACCGGATCCCCCTGGAGCTGAAGTGACAAGAGGTTGTGAGCCACTTGACACGGGTGCTAGGAACTGAACTCAGGTCCTATGGAAGAGCAGCAAGTAATCTTAACTGCTGAATCATTTCTCTAACCCCATACATAATTTTCAACATTCTAGCAGTCACATTAGAAGTCTATGCAGAAACTCATGAATTAATTCTAGTAACTTATTAAAAAATTAATTCTAGTAACAACTGATAATGAATCTGATAAATTCATTATATGGAACTGATTAATGTACTGTTTTATACTTTTTATACTGTTTCTGATCTCTATTGAGAATGTTATACTTATAATACAATCAAACAAATGCAATTTTTTATTAGAGATTCAGGAGATTAAAATAAAATGCATAGCAAGAAAGTCTGTTTATAATACAGACTATTTTATACAGAAGAACAAAAGAGACAGAAAACAAGTCTGATGAGATCCTATGCAGGAGATAGTGGAAACCCAGTTTTCTTGTCTGTGTACAGGAATAATGACTTCTTATAGCTGTTTCAAAGACCACATGTCAGTTTCAAAGGCACTGCTACAAGTGGTTTCAGTAAGCAGTCCCTGTTTCCTCCACTCCATAAATACTGACTGGATGCACAGTATAAAACTAGACCACCTCCCTTTTCACTCAAGAGTATCAAGCAACTAAGTGCTCAATGTATTTTCTAAATGAAGAAATCATATAGATGTCAGGCATAGAAGCCATGTAGCAACAATAGTCTGGTTTTAACAATGTGAAGTTCATATTGAGTACAGTCTTACATACATTTCCACTTGATCCTTGGCTGTAGGGGATAATTCTGCCTCTGGAGAGGGAGACCCCTCTAACTTTTTGTGAATCTTCTCTTCTGTTAAAAACAAAATTCATAAAAAAATTATCATATATCCAGTTAATAAACACTATGCTTTAAAACATTTCTCAAGAAACTTTAATTAGATATGATACAAGCCTTTATGGCATAGAGAGAGAAGCCCAAGCCAGTGTATAACACCAATCTACTGAGTGTACAGAAGGCACACTCTGGCTAGGCCTCATAAGCACCAGGCTGCAGGCTGAGTGAGAGTACTTTATCTCATCACAAAGTCACACTGGAGGCTCTTTACTGAGAGCCTGGCATTCCCTGTGTACTTATTAATTAGATCAGAAGGAGTGAACATCTGTTCATATTCCAAAAATATTTTCTCACAAAATTCTGAGTCATGGCCTTTGTATTGGCTCATTTTGATTAATGCTAATCTGTAAAGAAAACACTTCACTACAGTTAGATCTGTGACTTAACATGTAAGTAAGCACGGGATTTGCTTCAGTGCCATCAGAAACAAAGGCTATCCACTTAGCTTGGTCCAAGTTATTGCCTTAAACTGAAAACAAGCTTTCCTTAGCAGAATAGCAGAAGGCTTCAAGACTGTATGCTGCACAGTGACCATAACAAGGACAGGAACAAGGTTCCTTAAGCTAAATGCAGCCTCTTCTTGAGGTCCTGCAGAGCACTTAGGAACCCAAGTGATTGAATGAGCCTGGCAAGTTGGCCTACCAAACCACTCAATGAAGACAGAGGTTCCTTCATGTTTGAGAGGGCACCCGTGGACTACAGCCCACCTTTGGGAGCAGGGATTTCCCATGTGGCCACTAATGACCTCACTGAAGCCTCTTGCAGAGCTGAGAGTGATAAGAAATGCCAGCCTAGAGACACACACTGCACTGAGAAGTACCCTGCACGGCTGCAGTGGCTGCCCCAGCACACTCACCTTGCTCACTCTGTAGGTCTTTCAGTCTGCAGCAGAGTTCCTCCACTAAAGTTTCAATTCCAGAGCTCTGTATGTGACAGAAGACAGTCAGCTGACCAACAGGTGCAGAGAAAACAGGCATTTTACATTAATACCAAGGACCACAAGTCTTCCGTGTTCTTAAATGCAACCCAGAGTTCAAAAACAGTCCACTTGTAAAACCAACCTAGTATAAGCATCTTACTAATGAAGGACAGTAAGTGGGACTTACTAATAAAATGTGACAATATGAGTGTAGCTCCCAGAACAGTATCTCTCTTGCTCAATAAGGCCAATCTAAGTGTCCATCATCTGACATAAGTCAGTTGCCCACAGAACAGCACCAAGACTCTTTGTTCTTTGTAATCATGGTTTTGTACAAACTCAACACAAAGATTACAAAACCTCCTTAGTCCTCTAGGAGATTATAGCCTACAAGAAAACACAGTAGGAGCTCTTCTCTCCTTCCTTTCCTGTTTTCTCCTTCTCTTTTCCTTTATAAAGTGAACTTGCACGACTCCAGCAGAAAGCACACTTGGAAGTTCTAGGCTGTTTTAAGAGACAGGCACAACCATACTTCTACAAAGACATGCAAGAGCCAGTGAGATCGTTCAGCTGATGGTAAAGGTGCTTGCCACCGAGACTGACAACCTGAGTTCAATAGCCAGGACTGACACAGTGCAAGGAGAGAACAGACACCCACAAGCTCCACAGGTATGCGTATACAGAGGGCACAAGAGGATCTGGAACTGAGGATAAAATGAGTCAAGCTTCAGAGAAATGTGCACTGGAAACAGGCAGGGCACATGATCTTTCACTCATTTCAAATTCTTTTTTTTTTTTCAAGAAAAAAGAAAGATCTGTACAATGGACAGAAAAGTGAGAGTGTTTCTTAAAACCTTTGTATTTACTCAGGGACAAGCTATGTCTGGGTTGGAATCTTGTGTCTTTGGAAGGACACAGCTGGACAGATGTACACAGAAGAGCCGCCAGAGCCTCTGTGCCTCTGCTCTGCGCCTCCAGGGGCTAAAAATAAACTTCACCCATTCGCTGAACTCAAAATGACTCAGCAAAGTGTGGCAGATGTTGTAAAGAAAAAAGCCCCCTCACACAGTTTTAGCGACAAGAAACAGATTACAATTAGGAAGGTAAACTATAAATATTCACATTTCCTTTCTATCTACAGAATGTCCCAGACTTTAAGAGGGAAAGGGGAAAGGGGGGAAAACAGGTCAGAGGACAGCTGCCTCTTACTTACGGCTTTGAAAAGCAGGCAGACAATACGGTCAAGAGCGAAAGGCTGCACAACCCCACCTTTGAGGTCTGCTTACCATAGTAGTCAAGGTGTGATGAGGCCGGCAATTATAATCCATTCTCCAGGATCTTGAAACTAACACGGGTGTCAGCTGACACGCCGCATACTGTCTTGTACAACAAGCCTATGTCACTGTTTGCAAACCTGGAGCTATTGCCAGTGCAGAACATGGAGCCTCTGGGGACTGCTTACCAAATTCCTTTCAACTTCTAAAATAGGCTAGCATTTTCTACCCCTGAAGAATGCCCATGGCAAACTGTGAACAAGGTATACATGCTATCTTGTAGTTAGCATAAACTACACAGACACACAACTAGTTACACATGAAAGCAATACACATGTAATTGTCATCAAATCATAGAGTGTATGTATGTATACAGTCTTGTATATATGTATATACTCATATGTAAAATATCTATTTTCAAATAGTACAAGCAACATAAGAAACAGTGCCCCACTTCTTACTCAATGTGTACATCAAGCTTTACTAACCAAGTTTTTGTTTTCTTTCCTTAAGCTATGGTGCTATCCTACATGTGTACATGGATACACACAGAGAAACACACCACCACCACATATTCATACATATTTTTTATAATACTAGAGATTAAACTCACTCTAGTTATTATTTTTTAAAAACCATTAGGCCATCATGGTATCTTAATGATAAAATGGGAAACATAAAGGCACCCAAATTACAATCGAACCATTGTATGCTGGCAAGTATTCTAAAAAGTTCATTTAGAACTGTTACTAAGAAATTTCATCTCCATTTCTACCTATAATATATACTATTAAAATTTTCGAATAATTATATTTTAGTAGTCTATCATATACATAGGCATTTTGGAAAGACTTGGCTTAAAGCATCTTAAGAAGGCACAAAGGTTGGGGTGTACCTGTGTTCTAGAACTCCCACAGGAACACCTATGGAGAGAAGATGCTGTGGATCTGCTGTGGCGCTCTGCCTGGCCTCTCCTCACTGCGACCATACTCATCCACCAAATGTCCAAACATGTGGAAAGTGCTCTGCAGAGCAAGTGCACTCTCGAAAGCACAGTGGAGAGCCATGTGCAGGATGGTCAATGTTTCCAGAGCTGCTTAGAAGGCAGCCCCTGGGAACACGGCTGGACACTCACAGGACAATCATGAACTCTCACCCAATAAGCAAGTGGTTCAGGCAGTCCACATGCCAGGCAGGTCACATGGAGAATAGGGACCTGTCTTCCTAGAAGTCACATGGTAGTATCTCTTACCTTTCTGGGAACATAGTTAAGTGGGATAGATTTGGGCTTGGGTCTCCACACCTGGCTCTGAATTCCTGCCCTGCCTCACACACTGGAATCAAGGGATGTGCTTATTGCTCTAGCTCTCTAAACCCAAGAATACCTCCAGTTCTTTCAACACTCACATAGGTGATGCGCCTGTCAGAGCCCACATCACCCAGGCTACTTAAGTATCAATGTCATTTCTAAATTTTGTATGCTGTCCTTCAAAACTGCCTCAGTGTCTGATGATGTGGATTGGGAGGCAGGCCTAAGAGGCTGAGTTGGGGGCACGGGCAGTGTCAGTCCAGTTGACAGCAAGGCTGCCTCTAGCAGACTAACAAAGTACCCTGTAGGCTGTTGCCCAGTCTCTTTGGTTTGGTCTGTGCCTCTGGCCTCCTCTGCTGGTAGCTGCAGGACAAGGTCAGGTCTGTTACTCTGCTGTAAACTAAGGCTTATCATAGAATACAGTTACTGTACTGCTGCTTCTGAGGTTTCCTTTGTGCCTTGCTTCTCAGGCCCACAGCATTCTCAGACATCTCCCGTTCTTTCCCATGTTTCCTATGCTTCTCAATTTGAAGCCGTATCAGTCAGGAAGAGGTGACTGGCCTGGTCTCCTCATTGTCTACCTTCTCCATACCAAAAGACTTCATAGCTGTGTTAAGCATCTTAAGCTTCTCTTTCATGGAGAACTCACTGGACTGGATAGTCCCCAAGTATGAAATGGGTAAACCCCAAGCCCAACTCGGGAACACCCAATATGAAAGCATATCCTTAACTTCCATTTGAACATGGCACAGTGAACTAACTCAAAGAGATCTGGGTCTAAAGCTACGGTAAACCATGTGACTCCACATAAGCCACTGACCTACCCCAGCCTCAGTTTCCACACTGGAAGACCACCTACAGTAGCTGATTATTAGATTTCCTATACTGGTGGGTCCCTCACCTTCTTCATTCCTCTGCTCTTCCCAGAGCCACAGCTGCGTACTCTAAGCCTTCCATTAAGATTGTCTTGTATTTATTGCCATGGTTAAAATGTAAGAAAGTAGCTTGTTTCTTATTTGCTGTTTTGCTGCTGTTGGATCATCCTCCTGCATGATTTCTCAATGAAGCCCAATACCTCACAGCCCAGACTGTCTTCAGTCTCTCCAGAACATCAGTGCTAAATGGCAGGCAGTCCCTTACTCTGAGTGAAGCAAGTTGTTCAGCACTTGCTCGTTAGCACGCCCTCCCAAATAAAAACACATTAGTAATGTGGATACATGCTTCCAGAATGACAGCTCCAGGCTCCACAGACCATGCCTTCTAAAGCACCAGTCCTGTGAAGACAGAAATCACTGCTACCCCATTACAGCTGCATGGAACCACAAACAAGACCAGCAGAATTTCCCAGCAAATTCTGCTAACCTACAGAGGTGAAATCAAGTATAGTCCCATACTGTACAGGGTTCTCTTATAGTTTTATGGATTAGAATCTGTAACTTCTACAGCAGAGCTGGAAAGGAAATGGAAAGACACTCAGGTAAGGTATCAAAAGAATGGCTACTGATAACAGTATATTAAAGAATCAAGGATCAGCTTCACACTTTAACGTCTGAAGGTTTAAAAAATCTTTATAAAATTTAGAACTGTCAGTCGGGCATTGATGATGCATGGTTTTAATGCCAGCACTTGGGAGGCAGAGGCAGGCAGACGATCTCTGTCAGTCTGAGGCCAGTCTGTTCTACAGAGAGCATTCCAGGATAGCCAGGGCTGTTACACAAGAAACCCTGTCTCAAAAGACAAAACAAACCAACACCAAAACAAACAAACAAACAACAAAAAACAAAACAAAAACAAAAAACCCTGAGAACTGTCAGTGGTAAACTAGGAAGCAGACGACCACCGACTGAGGAGACTGAGCACACAGAGCAGGTGCTCACAAACTCTTGCCTTCAGGGCCAAGAAGTAGAACAAGATTTTAAAATCTAAACCAAAATGCTGTTTGCTCTAAGGCCCCAGTGAGGATGACAGTTCCCATCTTTGAACACAAGAGGACTTCCAGAGTACCTCCAGCTCTTACATCATCTGCTCTTTAGAAATGGCTCAGATCAGGAGCGAAGCACCCACTGGATGAACACGTGCTGCATGCAGGGAGGACAGAGGTCTAGGGCACAGACTGTATACTGCTGGGGTGGTGCAGAGAAGACAGCGAGGAGGAAAGGTTCAATCTGGGGCAGCACACAGCTCAGGGGTTCGGTGTCTGTGGGCCCTAGGTTCCAATCCAGCACTCCCTTCCCCACCCCTCAAAACATCTGCTATATGTGATGATAAAACAATACCAGTAGCCAAGCACGGTGACACAAGTTCGTTAACACTAGCCACCAAGAGGGTGGTATAGGAAGATGCCCAGTTTGAGGGGAGCCTGTTCTACACAATGAAATTCTTTCTAAAAAAATAAAAAATCAATAAAATAAAACAAACATAAACACCAATAAAAAAGCAAAACAAACAACAAAACCACAACCAAAGCTTACAAAAAGGCAACTCTGTTTTGCTTCACTCTTCAATAGGGAAATGATATGAACCATTTACCATTGCCACAACACAAACATCTACAAAGTTCACCCTTGAGAACTGAGAGCTTTGAGTAACAACTACACAAAATCAAAGTACTCTGATTGTGTTGTGCTGCAGGCTGGACTTGCCTAAAGGCACAAGAATTCACCAAACATGTTTCAAGGTATGATGACAGATGACCTATTAATTCTTTCTGCCATCAACAGACAGAAGAAAAGATTTTAACCTGAATTAAGTTCTCTAATGTTCGTATTGCCTTATGTTATCTTTTAAACATAAGCAGATTTTGTTTTCAACACATAGGAAAATGTCCCATTTATTACTGGACCATTTCCTTTTCTCTTCAGATACGTGTGAGTCTTCAGAAAAATCTAAACTCTGATGATTCAGGTCAGAAGCTTGGAAGGTTCTGGGTTGAGCTTCTTGAATACTTTTCATTAATATCACACTGTCCCTTTAATAAGAAAGGTCAAGGTTTCAAAGCAGGGCTTGGAATAGATACTTTGCAAAATGGTATTTTGCTTGCTTATTTATTTATTATTATTTTAAGGATAGTCTTACTCTATAGCCCAGCTGACCTGAGACTCACCGGCTTCCTGCCTCAGCTTCCCAAATGCTGCGATTATAGACATGGTCCACCATGCCTGGCTGAAGCAGACATTTTCATCTATGAAGTATGACTGGGGAAGGTCATTAATCTGCATGAAAATTACTGTACAGAAAATGCTTACATTTCCTCCTGGCCAGGTCCATAGCTTTTGTCAAATACCAGAATCTAAGACTTCAATCTAGTGACCCAATGCCTCATCATGCAGGCTGGAAAAGGTACCACAAAGAATAGATAAGTGCCTCTGGAACACACTTTTAATCCCAGCACTTGGAAGGCAGAAGAGGTGGATCTCTGAGAGTTCAAGGACAGTCAAAGCTACTAGGTGAGTAGTGAGATACTACCTCAAAAAACAAAGCAAAACATAACACACAGAGAGAAAGAGAGAATATACAAAAGGTGGAGAACACAATGGAAAGGTTGGAAGATGCATTATTAAGACAATATACCAAAGCTAACAATTACTAATAACTAAGAATGAAAGAAGAGAATGGCTATAAGCACAAAATTTTAAACATTTAAAAAAAAGCTGTAAAACAAATACAGAATGGTGCTATTTACATGAGACTGAAGAACATGTGAATTAATCATAAGCAGCAATAAATGCAAGCATGGGGAAGGGAGAAGAGGGTAAAAGGTTCGAGCCCCTTTTACTGCCCCTCATCCTGCTCCCCATACTGTAACCCTACACAGGCTTATTTTTATGTTCTCTGCTCACTGAACTTGTAGGTTTTTAGAACAGCCTCTTCCACTTGTTTCCTTTCTCGGGTCCTCACTTTTCAACATTTGAAACATCAGAAATTTTTGCAGAAACCTCAGATTTTCACCTTTTCTGGAAAGAGAAGCTCCAGGCTACATAAGCAGCATTAAAGTATTCTACTATTTAAGGCTTCGGAGGCCCACAAGCAACTCAGCTAACCAAACCTGGTCATGTAATCACCTGCACCTCACACTCTCAGGGAGGTGTCCCACACTCCAGCCACTTAGATGGATGCCTTCCTGGGATTCCTTTCCCTGGAAATAGGAAAATACTCTCGAAGGTGCTCAGACCACAGATCTTTGTCATACCCTGGACTGTTTGCCTTTTCTCTACCCTACATGCAATGTGGTCAGCTCTGCCTTCGATACAGAGTCCAACTAGTTCTTATAATCTGCCACAGGGTCACTGTGACAGCTGTTGCTTCATTTTGCTTTCTCAGACAGTCTCACTGTAGTACAGGATGCTCTCCAACCCATGCTCCCCAGCCTCCACACAGGTTCTTATTTCACTAGTTTGCACTCTACCCCAGCTAGCCAGCATCACCATCGTCCAGTCTCTAGGCAGCAGTCATAAGCTATAATCATCATTTAAGTCATACTGTTATCATCCTCTTCTCCAAACCCTCCAATCCTTCAGAATTTCTCAGAAGAAAGCCAAAGACTCTCAGAAAGCCCATTCATATATCACCCAGGCGCCTAGGAAGAGAAGGCCACGCTCCAGGCATAGTTGGCTGGGACAGCATAGCAGCTCTGAGTGTTCTCAGGTCCTGGACTTAGTGGTTGTGGTCTCAATTCCCACCATGTGAAGAAAGCATACAGACAGGCACTTCACACTTTTGAAATGCTCACCAATTCCTTCACAAGCTCCAATCACTTTATCAATCCACTTCTGTGACTGTCTAATCACACCATCTTTCTCTGTTCTCTGTCCATCACCATACTTCATCACAGTACAAGTGGACACATTCGCAGCCTGTAAGATTCTTTTTCTAAGTGACCAGCACTGGATACTGCAGCAGTCATGCTAAGCTGGAGCTGGAATGGCCATTCTTTAACACATTTATGCTAAAGCTGGAATTCACAAAGAAAGGAAAGATCCCCAAGTGGAGAGAATGGCAATGGGAGACTTTAGGTCATTAGGGACAATAGCTTTATTTGATGTTCACAGTTCCTAGTTCAGGACCCTCTTCGGGCCTTTACACTTTCAGCCCACGGTTTCAGTGAGACATTCCTATATCTCATCCCTATATATACTCATTTTTCTTAAACTAGATGAATGATGTTCTTGCTTTGAGTAATGCAATGGTACCTATGATAGAGAACCATATATTACGGACTGCCTCTGGAAAGTACCTCAGGGGATCAAATGTGTGAATAAATTTCCCAGGTTAGCAATACTATTTTACAAAGTTATGGAGCTTTTGGAACATGGTACTTAGGAGCAGGCCTTTGAAGGCTTCTAGCCTGGCCAAACCTCTGCTCTAGATCTCTGTATCCCGATCCTCCAAAAGCTAACAAACCAAGCTTCAAGTTCTCCTGACCCCACAAATCTCCTCCACACCATGCCTTTGCCGCCATGATGAACTGTAATCTCCAAAACCCTAAGCCAAAACAAATACTTACTTCCTAAAGCTGCTTCTGCCAGTATCTAATTACAGGAGGGAAGTCACTAGACTATCATCCACTGAAGCTACAGGTTTTAAATTCCTGTGCCCAGTGGATGTGGTGTGTGAGCAACAACTTTGGGCAATTTGGAATTAAAAAGTCAAAAGGAAGGAGGAGAGAAAAAGAGCTCGGAAGAGGATTTCCATGGCAGGAGAAGTTTTTAAGACTGAATATTCTATTTAGTTCTAGAGAAATTCAATAGCATCTATATTCAGAACTCAGCCTGATAGGCACTCCAAGGTAAAAAATAAATAAATAAATAAAAGGAAAGAAGGAAGGGAGGAAGGGAGGAAGGAAGGCAGGCAGGCAGGCAGGCAGGCAGTTAGTTCATTCTTGGCTCCAAAGAGCACAGTCAAATTAACAATCGAAATCTAGGGTTAGAGGTTGTGACATAGAGTGATGCACAAGTATGGAAGATACCCAGCAGGAAAGCAGGTTTCACAGACAATTGGGAGTTGGCTAAGATCACAGTGGGGGGTGGGGTAAGAAGACAGTGTGGACTAAGTATTAAAAGCCCCTGCAACAGATGCAGTCAGTTTGAAGCAAACTCTAGCACAGTATTAGAGCACAGGACCCTTTGGCTCAGGAAGGAAGTTTGAAGGTTGGAACCCTCTCAAGTCAACCTTCCATTATAATAGTGTTTAAAAACTGTACCATCTCACCGCACAACCATTTCAAGTAGTATAATTTCAAAGCTTTCATCGTAAGAGTGGTGACAAAGTAAGAACTGATAGTATTTATTTAAACAGATGATCACTTTCTAAAGCAAATTTAGTGTAGACTGTATGTGACATAAAAAGCTTAAACTAATTTTCTAGAAAAAAACTAAAAACAAAAAAAGATCTGAATCTTAAATATTGTACTCAAGGCATAAGAAATATTAACCTACTTCTAGGAATATATCCAAAATAAGCACGCATATAACATAAAGTACCATATACATAGTATTCCAATCAGCACAGCAGAAAATCAAGAGTAAGTAATCTAGCAGTGACCACTATGCTGTTGGAATATTATTTGATGAAATGCATTTAAAAATAACAACAGGATTTTTTTTTCTTTTTTAAAGACACAGGGTTGGGTATAGCTCAGTAGCAGAGCTCTCACTGAGCAGTCAAGGACCTGAGTTTAAAACAATGTGGTATTCATTAATTAGAGTGCTACGTGCAAAATATATTTTATAAAACAAAATGTAAGGCCATTCATGGTGGTTATGCCTTCAATCCCAGCATTCATAAAGCAAAGAAAGGCAGATCTCTGTGAGTTTAAGATCAGCCTAGACTACATACTGAGTTCTAGATCAACCAGGGCTACACAGTAGGGCCCTATCTCAAAGCAAACAAAAAACAAAAACAAAACGAACAAAATAAAATCTCAAGACTTTATTTTTATTTATTTTATTTTATTTATTATAAACTGAAAAAGTTTATAAAGTAAAAATGTCTACCTCTCAATAGTGAGATAAGTAGTTTATTTCTAGGTTGTTTTTATTATTGCTGCTGTATAAACTTCTAAGAGTAACCCGCTCCCCCTAAGTATTAGAAAACATAAACTTACTTCATCAGAAGCAGAGCGCAGACACTGGACAGCAGCCTGCTTTTTCATCTCCTCTAGCGTTAGATCTGAGCACTTCTTCTTACTCCTTCCCCATTTCTTATAAGCTCCTTTCTCCCAGCCCAAGATGTCATTCTCCTGCAATGAGATTTCACCAGGTTAGATGACTAAGACTGGAGAATCAGTTTTAGGAGCCCTGCACACAACTGGTTACACATACATTTCCTACCAATACTCAAAATGAGCATTAGAACCCAGCACTCACTGGAGTCTGCTTAGATCATTCATCTTCTCCAGAACCTACTTGCAGTGGTAAGATATGCCAACTGGCAAATCAACTCATGTTTGAGCGTAAACAGAAATGCAACTGAAACCCAATATAAACTCTACACTATACACTAAATGTCTGCCATAGTTTCTGCTATAGTTTCAGTGAGTATTCAGGCTATGGTAAGGTTTTATGGCTTATCAGTTAAATGGTTAAATCTTCATTTTTCTACCTTACTGTCTAAAGAACACCCAACAAGTATAATGCAGTTTACAGGGATTGCCAGCTTATCTTCCCTGGCTTATATACACCAGCATAAAAATCTAAACACAATTTCAAAAGCAAGAAGGTGGGAAGGGACACCAGCTACTGTATTGTCACTCAGTAAAAACAAAAATTGAGTGTGCTTCAGTTAGTCTTCCCATGTGCTTTTAAAGAGCACTTACGAAGTCACAGTAGGATCTGCATAATTTTGTATCTGACCATTACCCACTTTACAAATTCTCTGGCTATATCATAACCCAATATAAGTTTACTTCTTTCCCTAAAACAAAAACTTACAGAATTATTTTCTATCACCTTGCTAGTCTGTTTTGCTTGCAAAGTCTTTCATTTGATAAAGTGATTAAAACAGTAGAAAGACAAGATGTGAAAAGACTTGGCAGGGCAGATAATGACTGAATAAAGGAAGTTACTATTCAGAAGGGCACTGGTCTCGGGAAATAGAGAAAAGCAAATGAAAGACATGGGATATTGGAGGAAAAGAACCACAACTATAAATTCCAATCATTTTTTTAAAGAGCAAAACACAAACCATCAACCGTCAACCTAATTTTCACTTTGATCCAAAAGACAAAAATAACTCTTTTGCTGCCAAATATGAGTGGAAGCAGATGACCCCTTTGTGCCTCTCATACACAGAACCTGTGATAGTCATCTGCTGGACAGATTTTTAGAACTCATTTTGGGGGGGGGTAAATGATATTATTTCCATTTTCCAAGGAAACAATGCTGCTAGTCAAATGAGAATGATCAGCGTTTCCATTTATTGGCTGTGTTTAACTAGACTACATCTGAGACCCAACACTTCTTATCTATGATATATTCTAGAGACAGATTGTGTTCTGTAACAAGAACAAAGGTCAGAGCCTTAACAGTGTTGACTCAAAGCTTCTTCAAGAAAGAGAAAATACTCTAAGCTTCTGTGGTTCACAGTATTTTTTTTTTTTTAAAGTGAGGCTGGAAAGATGACTCAGTGGTTTACAGCACCGGTTGCTCTTCAGAGGACCTGGGTTCAATTCCCAGAACGCACATGGCAGCTCGCAACTCTCTGTAACTCCCAGTTCCAAGGGATCCATTACCTTCCTCTGGACTCTGTGAACACCAGGCATGCACTGATGCACAGACATACATGAAGGAAAACATCCATTCACATAAAATAAAAAGTTAGAACAAAAAGAGCATGCAGGAGAGTCACTTGCAAATTACTGGAAACGATGGAGCTTAGTTCTACCCGGGCTGAGGTGAGATGCTCTTAATGAGCATCCAGACCCTGAAATCTATTACAGCTCAGCCTAGGTGACATGCACTCAGCAGTCTGTACAAACTGCAAACTCACAAGGACATGTGGTCTTTATGAAGTACAGTTTGACAGCAAATGTTAAACATCTTAAGCATGTACTTTTGATCTCATAAGTCTACTGGGAATTCCTGAGGAACTGATCACTAATGTAAACGATTTAGCAAATCTATGTTGAATATATTGTTGTCAATAATGGCAAACAAGGAGATGATGTGGGATTCCCCTCTGTATGCTGTGAATGTTTTATTACCATTGGTTAATAAAGAAGCTGCTTTGGCCTATGGCAGGGCAGAATATAGCAAGGCAGGAAATTCAAAGCACAGACAGAGGAGGAAAGAAGGCAGAATTAGAGAGATGCCAAGTAGCTGCTGAAGGAGAAAGAGGTAACAAACCAAGATCCTCATGGTAAAATATAAAAAAATAGAAATGGGTTAATTTAAGATGTAAGAGCTAGCTACAATACACCCGAGCCATTGGCTAAGCAGTGTTGTAATTAATATAGTTTTGTGTGATTATTTCCATCAGGGTGGTTGGGAAACAAAGGTACAGTCTCCATTTACAAGGAGAGATAACCTAAATGTCAAATAGGAGAACATGGATAAATAAGTCACGGTCATGCAGACATAGGACAAGACAGCTACTAAAGAAATTTGAAGTGGACTGGCATGGAATGCTATGGTAATATAGTGGTTAACTACAGTATGATATTATTTTAGTCTCTCTCTCTCTCTCTCTCTCTCTCTCTCAGACACACACACACACACACACACACACACACACACACACACATCTGAGAAGAAATGCGATGAATACGATCCCAAGAAACAAAGTAAGATTTTTATCATTTATACTGTCTTAAGAGTCATACTCAAAGATCAAAAGAAGCATTACACTCAAAGCTTGAAAGTTGACAGAATTAAGAGGCAGCCTGTGGATCTCCACCTGAACCTGGTACCTGGCAACAGCCTCAGGTTTCCTGTTTGGCAGGGCTTTGTGTGTACCTGGAGAAAGAGTCACCCTCTTACCAGCAGGTTTTCCCTTTGGCATTAGGCTGTAACAAAGAACACAACATAAACTCCACTTGTTGGGAGATGTGCAGTCTAGCAGGGAGAAGTGAGCCAACCATTCTGGGATGGCAATCACTAAGGAAATACTGAAGATGGATGTTCTCTTCTTGGTCTGGGAGATAAAGGTTTCCAAGAAGGAATGGTCACTAAGGCAAATACACACTGACTAGAAATCTGGCCAGTTGAGGGGGCAAATTATGCAGAAGAAACAGTGGGCTTCACAAGGCATAGAAAATATGTTCTGTAGAGAGTCTGACTGAAAATAGTTGAAGGTCAAAAGAATACATAATTTAAGAAAATAGTATAGAAAAATTTTCTAAGATTTTTACTGGTAAAAATTTAAATCTAATTAAGTAATGAGACTGTGTAATATATCTATACTAGTGAGAATGGGCTTTGTAGGCTGGGCCATAGCTGCAGGGCTCTAGCAAAGAGGTCCTAGATTCCATCTCTCCACCAAGTATGACTAATTCTTTGGGAGGAGGATAATATTTGACTGATTAGGGTTCAAAGTTAGCATTTCTTACTCAAGAAAACCAATAAGTCAATCCAGGCACGGTCATGAAGGGCTGTGGTCCCAGATACTCAAAGGCTGAGGCAGGAGGATGATTTGAACCCAGGAGTTCCAAGCCAGTCTAAGTAAAATAATAAGACCACTACAAAAAAAAGCAACTTATTCCCAATTATTCAGTTGTTAAAGTGAGTTTTTTTTTCCTTTACAGAAAAACCCAAATCTAGCAAGAAACACATAAGATGTGCCATCTTAGATGCCAGGTTTCATGGCACGTAACTGTAATCTCAGTACTTAGGAAGCTGAGGCAGAAGGATCATGACCTTCAGGCCAGCTTGGACTACAGTGAGACTGTCTCAGAAACAAAAGGAGCACCAGTGAGATGGTTCATCAGGTAAAGAAACTTGCTGCTAAACCTGACAGCCTGAGCTAAATACCTGGGACCGTGGTAGGAGAACCAACTTCTGCAAGTTGTTCTCTGGTTTCCACACATGTATTGTGACACACACACACACAAATAAATAAATGAACTAAGTACATACCCACCTACACACATAAACAAACAAACAACAAAGATCTAAGTACATACCCACACAGACCACCTTTTAAGATCAGGCGTTAACACTGATATAATTCACATTGTAAAACTTTTGTTTAATTTTGGTACTAGAAATAGAACCCAGGCCCTGCACATACTGCCCTTTATGGGCGCCACCACTGCCCAGCTAATATTTTATTAAAATCACTGAACTAATCATCAGATTTTTAAAACAGTATAACATAAAAAGACCTAAAATACTTTTATTTTATACTGAATATAAATGTCCTTCCCCACTGTTGAGTTAATGCTGAGCTGGCCTGAGGGGAAGTTACCCAGCTGCACGTCCAGAAGTAGGGCTGGCCCTTGCTTGGTTTGATTCCAAGCTCTGATGGCACTGGGGCTTCTCCTCGGCTTCTCCAGCTGCCTCCTCCTTTCAACTCGGTTTTGACCTAGCTCCTCATAGGGGTAGAGGTTGATGACACTGGGCATCATGTTCTCACACACCATGCAGAACCGTGGAGTGCTCATTTCTGGCTGTTCTCATGCCTCTCTTGAGCAGATCCTTGAAGGTGAGCCCTGCAACTTTGCTTTCAGCCACCTAGGGCCTGAAGTGGGGCAAAGGTATGAAGAAGCAGAACCTATTTCAAGAATGGGGGTCAATGGGGTGTGCTTTTCAAGGGTATATTTTGTCCGTGCTGCTTCCCCATTGCCCTTACTCTTCTTTCTACCCTGCTTCCCAGATGCTAGTATGTAAGATGCTTCCTATTGCTATACTCTTTTATTGTATTCTCTACCTTGCCATGTAGTGTGAAAACAATGAAACCTGCTACATGGTGGTGGCACATGCCTTTAATCCCAGCACTCAGGCAGATCTGAGTTTGAAGCCAGCCTGGTTTTCAGAGCGAGTTCCAGGACAGCTAGGGCCACACAGAGGAAACCCTTGTCTCTACAAACAACAAACAAAAACCGATGAAACCAGCCCACTATGAACTGAAATGTCTCAAACTATGAGCCAAAATAATCTTTCCCTCTTTCAGGATTTTTCTCAGGGGTTGTGTGTATGTGTTTACTTGTCACTGCAACAGAAAGCTCATGGAGGCATACTTGTTATCTTTTTATCAACTGAGCTCCATTAAAAGTCAACTGGTTAATACTGAATAAGATCAGGTATGTTTCTTCAAAGACCTAATCTGGAAGACAGAACACAGTTATCAAGTTCCAAAAGCAGATGAGACAGAAGAACTCCCCAGGTAATCATCTAATTTTTTTAGCAGCTGCTTTTCTAGATACACTGGTGAGGTAACATAAGGTTAGGGCTTTGACTGACTTCTTCCTGCTGTCTTCTATCAAAATGAGATTGGGACCTGAAGAAAGAAAAAGAACATGGTATTCTAAAATACAGCTGGTGTCACTGCTGTCTGCTGGTAAGCATCCACCCCTGCCTCCCACATCTTGTTAACAACCTCCTAAAGAACAGAAGCCCAGTGAGTCTGAATGAGACTGTGTTCCCCTTCTCCCCCAGCACACACACTACTACCCACCTCAGGCCCTAGGTGGCTGAAAGCAAAGTTGCAGGGCTCACCTTCAAGGATCTGCTCAAGAGAGGCATGAGAACAGCCAGAAATGAGCACTCCACGGTTCTGCATGGTGTGTGAGAACATGATGCCCAGTGTCATCAACCTCTACCCCTATGAGGAGCTAGGTCAAAACCGAGTTGAAAGGAGGAGGCAGCCGGAGAAGCCGAGGAGAAGCCCCAGTGCCATCAGAGCTTGGAATCAAACCAAGCAAGGGCCAGCCCTACTTCTGGACGTGCAGCTGGGTAACTTCCCCTCAAGCCAGTTCAGGTTGGACTTCTAGGCACTCATAAATGGAAATTATGGCAGAAGCTAAGATGTCTAAAAATCCACTAACTTCTCATCCCATTGTTTAGAAGAACTAATACCTGCTGCTAGAAGAAACAGGAAATTCTAAACAAATGAATTTTCAGCTAGACCCACTTCTACCGTCTACATCTTTCCCCAGCAGTGGTTGTCTCCTCAGTGGCCCCTTAACTTCACTAGCCCAAAGTTTGCATCCCCACTACCATGAGCTCTGCACTGTTGGCTGACGGAATGCTGTTTCTTGTCTCGAAGATTACACTGCAAATCCACAGCACAGCAGATTCTTCCGCATCTTCTGCTTGCTCTCAGTTCCCAGCTCCATCATTTACTCACAACATTCCCCAGCTCACACATGGGTCCCTGGTATCCCTGTCCCAAAATTCTGTCCAACCAGTGTTGTGTTGCTCTGCAAACTGTTAGATGCCTTTTAGGAACTCATCCTTGGTTGTTTCTGTGCCCAATACTGTGTTAGGCACGTATTATGTTATAACATTTAAGTAAAAAGTAGAAACTGAATCTTCAAAATGCAATATTTATCATCAAGACTTCTTTGTTCCACAAAAATATTTTTAAACACATGCAAAAAATGTAAACAGGTTGGAGAAATGTTCAGTGAGATTAAAAGTCATTACTGCTCTTCCAGGGGACATGAGTTCTATTCCTAGCACCCACATCAAGTGACTCAAAACCACATGTAATTCCAATTCCAAAGGATGTCTCTAACCTCCTCAAGCATCCATACTCACGATGCAAACACACACATACACAATTAATTAAAAACAATTTTTAAAAAAATGTAAACAAATGAGCTACAAAAGTGGTTCAGTTGATTGAGTGCTTGCCTAGCATATAGGACATCCTGGGTTAAATTACTAGCATAACACAAACTAGGCATGGTGGTACCTAGCACTTCAGAAGTTCAAGGTCATCCTTGGTTACAAAGTGAGTTCAAAGTCAGCCTAGGTCATATAAGTACATGTCTTTTTTTTTTTTTTTTTTTTTTTTTTTTTTTTTTTGGTTTTTCGAGACAGGGTTTCTCTGTGGCTTTGGAGCCTGTCCTGGAAACTAGCTCTGTAGACCAGGCTGGTCTCGAACTCACAGAAATCCGCCTGCCTCTGCCTCCCGAATACTTGGATTAAAGGCGTGCGCCACCATCGCCCGGCTAAGTACATGTCTTAAAAAGAAAAATAAGTCCTTCTGGTGTCGTGGGCAGAATATGGACCCAAGCTCATGCTATCAGCATTAGTACTGAAGCTGCTCTGACATGCACATTCCTCACATACATGTCTCCGGTTGTAAACATTTTCCATTAACACTACATGCTCCTGCAAAGTAATTCTATACCTAATGGGTAGCTTTAATTTTTTAATAATTTATTTAAATTTATTTATGTGCATTGATGTGAAGGTATCAGGTCCCCTGGAACTGTAGTTACAGACAGTTGTCAGCTGCCATGTGGGTGCTGGGAATTGAACCTGGGTCTTCTGGAAGAGCAGCCAGTGCTCTTAACTGCTGAGCTATCTCTCCAGTTCCAGAGGTAGTTTTAATCTGAAACAAACATTTGTTTCTGCCACCTTCACAGGGGGTTGACAACTGAATGCTCTTGAAGAAGATCCCAGTTTTGATCCCATCATCTACACTGAGTGACTCATAAACTGCCTGTATTTCTTTCTCCAAGGGCATCTGCCCAAACATGCCCATAAATATATACACATAAATAAAGCATAATGAAAACAAATCTAACAAAAATAATCATTTTTTTTTATTTGACCTTCCTCCCTACAAGTCAAAGTATCCTCTGTCTTACCAGGGCTAAGTAGGTAAGTATTTTTGGTGACCAGGAAGATGCTTAGTGGATAAAGAAGTTGCTGTACAGGTGTGAGGACCAGAGCTTAGATTCCCACAACCTATGTAAAAAGTTGGCTAGGCATGGCAGCTAGCTATAATCTTAGCACTTGGGAGGCAGAGACAGAGAATCCCAGAGGTAAGCTCACGAGATGAACTGGAATTGGCATAACCCAGGTCCGATAACCCTGTCACAATAAATGAAGTGGGGAGTAGCTGAGGAAGGGAATCTGATGTCACAGACCTCTGTCTATACTCACACACATTTGAATATGCACATACACACAATGCCCCCCCAAAAAAAATAGTATTTTAGGGCTGCCTATTTGCATATAGATCCTCCTCATAACTCTAGATATAGTGTGCTTTCCCCAGCTTTTATCTGTTGTGTAGCAATAAACCAGAACCTGGGAAGACGATCAAATTTGGGTGGTGACTCACTGTTTCTCTGATCTCTGACTCCAACTTGTTGCAATGACTAAGAACCCAAAGAAGACTTGACCACATCTGTCAGAATCATGTATATGTACACTCTCCTTTGACTCCATCTGCATGTTACCTTGTACATCCCACAGCACTTGTTTCATAAATACCTTGCCTTAGAAAATGTATTGCTGCTGATAAAATCTTCTAGATTGAGAATTCTTTTTTTTTTTTTTTTTTTTTTTGGTTTTTTGAGACAGGGTTTCTCTGTGGCTTTGGAGCCTGTCCTGGAACTAGCTCTGTAGACCAGGCTGGTCTCGAACTCACAGAGATCCACCTACCTCTGCCTCCCGAGTGCTGGGATTAAAGGCGTGCGCCACCATCGCCCGGCCCGAGAATTCTTTTTTTTTTTTTAATTTATTTATTTATTAAAGATTTCTGCCTCCTCCCCGCCACCGCCTCCCATTTCCCTCCCCCTTCCCCGACCAAGTCCCCCTCCCTCGTCAGCCCAAAGAGCAATCAGGGTTCCCTGCCCTGTGGGACTAACAAACAACTAAGAAATGAGAAGTTAAAGTCTTACCAAAAACAACCCATTCCATATGAACTGAAGTAGCTATGAGAAACTTCCTCATTTCTGGAATGACCATTCCATGTTTGCAGAGAGAACATCTTACTTGCCTCTCAAGAATCTATTTTACATTTTCTAGAAAGACAGTAATAAATTAAAAGGCTGATCCTAAAGTAACACATCAGATAATTATAAGCTTTTCTTTTTTGCTACTGTTGTTAGTTGGTTGGTTGGTTTTTTGAGACAAGGTTTATCTGTGTAACAGTTCTGGCTGTTCTGTAACTTGCTTTGTAGACCAGGCTGGACTTGAACTCACAAAAATCTGCCTGCCTTTGCCTCCCCAGTGCTGGGATTGAAGGTGTAAACTGCTGCAGCTGCCGCCACCACCACCCAGTGATAAGGTTTTCAATCCCTTCAAAACCTTACTAGAGATGGATATGTTGGCATATGTATTCCCAATACCTAGAAGACTGAATCAGTTCAGATTCAAGGACAGTCTGAGATATCAAAGTAAAACAAAAGATAAACAAACAAAAACACAAGACAAAACTTTATTTGACCAGTTCCTAGCCAGGGCAGCAAGTAACCTAAAAGCCAGTAAAGTACAGATGTATCCCAGCCCAAGGATGCCAACAGCAGCTATGAGAAAACAGGCTCTGGGCAAGTGACGTATGAAAATATTAGGAACCTCAGAGAAAGTCTCTGTATTATTTACTGGGCTCTAGGGCTTTGGGGGAAGGGTGGAAGGGCAAAGACAGCTTCTTGTCAATAAAAGTTTGTTTCTGCTATCAATGTTATGAACAACGATTTAAAACAAAATTACTCACAAAATACCACTTTCTTTGGACTAATAATTTTTAAAAACTGCAAGATTGTACGTAAAGTTTGCACACAGGGTCAGCTAGAGCCCACCTTTGTGCTTGGGAAAAATGTCTCTCTAGAGGAGCTGGCAGCAGTTCTTGGAGAGTAAGTTATTTATTTTTTAGAATCAACATTTGACTGGCTTCTGACTTTAAACTCAACACATCCATCAAATAAAATGTTTGATGACAGACTTAAAAGTGATGGCTGGTAAAGTTATGGTTTAACAGGATTTTTAAGGGTACTGATTTGTGTTCTGTGATTAATATCATTTTTAATGTTTTCTTTAAAAATTGTCTTGTTTTTACTGCACTACACATTTTTCTCCACTCCCCCCCCCTTCCTTCTACCTTCTCCCGTGACCCTCACGTTCCCAATTTACTCAGGAGATTTTGTCTTTTTCACCTTCCTATGCAGATCCATGTATGTCCCTCTTAGGGTCCTCTTTCAGATAAATACAGTATTTACCTTGGAACAGAAGGAAATAGAATCGACTTGTGACTAACTTTCCTAACAGTAGAAACCAACATTTAGGGCAGTGGTGTGCAAAGGTGGCAGGTCATCAATGTATTCCCAGTGCAGATGAGTCACAAGCCCATGTCAGAATGTAAGCATCAAGAAGAAAGTCTATGAAGTTAACAACTGGACCAGATTATTTTACAACAATCTTGTTATTGACAGGAATTTTGAAATTGAAAATTCCTCATACTACACAATGATTACTTCTGACTTGGAGTACTGGGAATCTTAAGAATGTACTCCTGTGGGGCTAGAGAGACGGCTCAGTAGTTAAGAGCACTCTTAACTCTTGACTCTTGCCAAGAATCCAGGTTTGGTTCCCAGTATTCACATGGTGGCTTACAACTGAGGATCAAAGTTTTTGACCTCCATAGGCACCAGGCATGCACATGGTGCACATATATCCACACAAGCAAAACACTCACACACATAAAATAAAAATTTTTTAAACCCTTAAGAATGTATAAATACAAGGTTGGCAAGATGATTCAGCAGGTAAAGGTGCCTGATGTTAAACCTGATAACCTGAGTTCAATGCCTGGAACCTATAAGGGAGAAAGAGAATCAACTCCTATAAGATATCATCTGATCTCCAAACAAATGCTTTGGCAATGTGCCCTTCTACTTCAAAAATAAATAAAGAATATACAAATACCAAGTTAGTCCTGATTCCCAAGAGGCAGGCCTAAAGGCACACCTGTGAGGGATTGTCTGGATTAAGGCACCTCTGAGAATGTGAGAAGGATTCTCAGGTGGATGTGGGAAGACCCATCTTCATTATGAGTGGCACATTCCCAGAGCAGAGTACCCTGGACCATACAGAATGGAGAGGGCAAGCTGAGCACTAGCATGCATGCATTCACTGTTACTCTGTTCCTAACAGGATACAATGAGACCAGTTCTCTCTTGCTCCTGCAACTGTGACTGCCTTGTTATTATGAACCATAATCTGAATTTCTGAGCCAAATAAACTTTCTCCCTTAAGTTAAACTTCTGTTGGGGTATTTAATCACAAAAATAGAATATAAGTAGACACAGCCATCAAATGTCATAAAGCACTTAACACATATCAATACCTGTTCCTGAAGGTCGTAGTCATAGCTGTCATGCAGCAGAAGACTGAGGATGTACCGCGAATAAATCATGGCATCAATGCCACATTTCTCGAGCTCTTGTCCCAGCCAGGTTTGCACTGGGCCCAATGCATGAAGCAGAGACATGTCAGAAACAGACACGGGGCCTGGATAAGAACGTGAGGTGCTTTCAGATGGCAAACCATCCACAACAGCTGTACAGACAGGGCGCATGAACTTAGGTTGCTGACATCCTTAAAACAAAAAGCATTTTCTACAGTGGATGTTCTGTTGGTATCCGGAGAGAATTTCACTCCAGCAGAAAGGAGAGGAGCTGGACATGGAGGACAGGCAGTGACCGCGCAGCAGTCAGCTCTCTACAACACAATTTCCCTCTTCAGGCATGACCAGTGAGTCAATACCATGACAGCGACACAAATGGAGATGCAATTTTCAACTTTCATTTCACATTGAGGCCAAATGTCAGTCTCTGGCAGAACCTACAGAAACAAACAAACAAAAAATGAGTCACATGTAGACACAAAGTTGTGAGACGACTTTTATTTTGATGTACTAATTAATTATTTATTTAGGTTTTTCTTGACAGGGTTTTTCTGTGTAGCCCTGGCTGTCGTGAAACTCACTCTGTAGATCAGGCTGGCCTCCAAGTCGGAGACTCACCTGCCTCTGCCTCCTGAGTGCTGGGATTAAAGGAGTGCACCACCACTTCTCAGTGAGGATGATTTTTAAAAGAAGGCTTTCCTCCTTTTAAAAATGTAACTGATAACTTGTAACATTTTTCCTGTGAAGTGGTTTCAAACTAAGTGTAGTTTAAACTAATTTTAAACTATGTGTAGCATTTTAAACTAAAGTGACACTGTAAATTTAAAAATTTGATATCATCTGGAATGAGAATAAGGGTGACTGATCTCTGCTCATGTGCAATGACACTAATAATCATTTCCTATCTCAAGAGACTGGACTGGTAAAATGTTTATAGAAAAATCTTTAAATTTAAATTCACAAGTCATTGTTATGTATTTAGTATGGCTAAAAACTAGGGATGATAATCAGGAATTCATAAAACTGGAGATGAAGCAGACTTCCTGTTTTACAACCACAGGCGACACTGTCAGATCTTCTGTGGCCTCTCCTAACTGGACTTCTGATTCACTCTTCCTTTAATACCATCCCCAAACACACTTTCAATGTCTAGTAATGGGTTTATTTGTTCATCTTTTAGGTTTGGGTTTTTTAAGGCAGAGTCTAGCTATGTAGCCCGCTAGGAAATAAAAACGAGGGGAGCAGCATTGATCAGCTACTGAACTTCAGCCCCCAAGCATGACTCAGAGCAGCATCTTCAGTGAAAGGTAGACAGACATTCCTTACAAAGAAGTACTCCTGAGTTTCCCAGGTGTCAGAAAACAATTCTAATTGTTAATAAGTGTTTTGCTACTTTCAAAAATCCTCACAAGGCCGGGTGAGGGTGGCACACACCTTTAATCCCAGCACTCGGGAGGCAGAGGCAGGTGGATCTCTGTGAGTTCGAGACCAGCCTGATCTACAAGAGCTAGTTCCAGGACAGGAACCAAAAAGCTACGGAGAAACCCTGTCTTGAAAAAAATCCAAAAAAAAAAAAAAAATCCTCACAAAAAGAGGACTTCAAAAATCCTCTATTAAACTATGAAAGGTAATTAAGTTAAAGCAAAGATTTTTCTGCATTTTTCAATCAGCTGATATTTTCCAGCTGTCTCTCAAAATTACAACATTTTCCATAGTTTGGTTCCCAGGCAAGATTTCTGACAGACACCAATAAAAACATTCAGTCCTAGCACACTTGAAACAAACTGACAAGTTAGTGAAAAAACAGCCAAGATTTGAAGGGACTTGAAGAGCTGAAGGAGAGTAAGGGAATCCAGGCATGGTCTAAATACTGGTCTGGTCCTGCCTAACAAATCTTCTGTTGGTTCTTTTTTGGGGGTGGTGACGGTGGTGATAGTGATGTCTTGAAACAGGATCTCGTGTAGATCAGGATAGCCTGGTCTTGAGCTGATCCTCCAGCCTCCATCTCCTAACCTGGCACCAGCAACCATGACTATCCCCAAACAAATCTTACAAGACCCCAAAGAACCAAAACTGTTCTTTGGAGGCCTAAGGAGATAAAATTTACAATGTCTGACAACTATTCAAAACAGGAGATAAAAATGAGAAGAAAAATAGGTTCACTTAAATAGACTAAAACTTACATGCATGTGCACATACACACCCTATGTTTTTAAATAATTAAATTTCAAAATTGATAGGAATTAAATGAGCAAGACATTCAAGCAACTCCAAGTGCATGAAACATGAAGAAAATGGCTCAGCACAATAAAATAATTCCAACCTGTAACCAACAGAAAAATCCTAAAGCGGCCAGAGTAAAGCAGAAACATTGTGTTCAAATGTAAGGACAGCCTCCTGTTTTGGTTGGAAACCATGTAAGTGAGCAGGTAATGGAGCAAGACTTAGAACACCAAAGCACCCATCACCCTAGTACTCCACACTTACAAAGAAAGCTACCTTTCAAAGCCAAGGTGAAATAGACTTTTTCAAACATGTGAAAACTGAAGGAACTTATTCCTGACAAATCTGCCCTACAGGAAATATGCAAAGTTCTCTAGTCTGAAGTAAATTAATTCCAGAACAAAATGTGGATCCATTTAAAGAAACAAAACACAAAAGCCAGTAACATCTGTTTCATTAAATATCTTTAGGGACTAGCAAGATGGCTAAGCAGGTAAAGGCACTTGCATCCAAGCCAGGAAGACCTAAATTCCATCCCTGAAACTCACATGGTAAATGAAGAGAATTGACTCCTGCAAGTTGTCTCTGACTTCCACATGCATGCTGTGGCACACATGCATACGCATACACTCATGTACACACAAACTTGTATTAAAAGTTTTTGGATTGGGCTGGAGAGATGGCTCAGTGGTTTAGAGCACTGGCTGCTCTTCCAGAGGTCCTGAGTTCAATTCCCAGCAACCACATAGTGGCTCACAACCATCTGTAATGAGATCTGGTGCCCTCCTCTGGCATGTGGGCATACATGGAGGCAGAATGTTGTGTACATAATAAATAAATAATTAAAAAAAAGAAAGAAGTTTTTGGATTTAAATAACTTGGGGGCTGCAGAGATGGCTCAGTGGTTAAGATCATTTGACTGCTCTTCCAGAGATCCTGAGTTCAATTCCCAGCAACCACATGGTGGCTCACAACCACCTGTAATGAGGTCAGATTCCTTCTTCTGGTATGCATGAAAACAGACTATTCATATATATAAAATACATGAATAAATAAATATTTGAAAAATTAAATATCTTGCTGAGCATGGTGGTACACGCTTTTAATCCCAGCACTTGGGAGGCAGAGGCAGGTGGATCTCTGTGAGTTCATGGCCAGCCTGGTCTACAAAGAAAGTTCCAGGACAGCTAGTGCTATTACACAGAGAAACCCTGTCTTGAAAAATATCCTCCTGCTTGCATTGCATGGTAAACACTTTATTAACTAAGTCACCTTCCTAGTCCACAGTATCTTTATGGCATGATAATACAGATAACAAGTGAACTGTCCCTAGACTCTTCTGTGTTCCAGTGCAGCCATTCACAGAGTAGCAAAGAGGGACAGATATAAGGACCTGGCTACTGTGGCGGTCAGTACACTTAACTTTGGGAGAGTCCTACTAGCCCTAGAATATTTCTTTCAGCTCCTTTACCTTACATGCTTTCTGTAAGTTTTACAAAAGAGCTTTTTAAATAGGAGTACACAATTTGAGCACCTGAAAGCTTAGCATCTCTTTACATCATGTGCTAAACATAGCATGCAAATGTTTTGCCTCCTTCCCAGCAGCACTGTCAAGCCACACCACTATAGAGTGTCACTGCACAAAACAAACCAGGTTAAAATCAGTTTCTTGAGCTGAGTAGGGCAGAATATGTTAGAATTGTAGTGTCCTGGAAGCTGGGCAGGAGACTCTAGAGTTTGAGGCCAAACTGGGCTGAAACAGTCAAAAACAACAAAAGGCAGTCTTTCTGTCACACTAGCCACACTTCAAGTGCCCAAATACTACATACATCTGATGATTACTGTGAGAATATGGGACATTCACACTGACCAGAAGTTCTACTGGACACTGTCTTTGACTCACTCCTAAAAATGACCATTGCTAAGCTAAAGACTTGTTAACCTTTGTAACAGTTACAAATCCCTCTTCCATGAAGACAGGGTAGATAGAAATCATGCTTTATCGGACTTAATTCCAACAGTCAAATTAAACTACAGCTCAATGTACTTGTGGATGGTTCAATGACAAGGTCAGACTCTAAGGGACAGCAAGAATAAATTAAGCTTATTTACAATGTAGAAAAAGTCAGATGACCAGGGTAACCAGGAAAAAGGGTTCAGTTAAAAACAGGTACACAATGCTGTAGAGGGACAACCCCCCTAAATTTTAACGTCTTAACTCAAAAGGGCTACAACTCCCTCACGCCACATGTTTCATCTAGCTATGGCAGGGACGCTCAAGGCCATCACCACCAAGTGTGATCCACCTGGGACACAGGTAACAAAATAGTTACCATCTGGAACCCAGCTAATATAGGGACTGAAGAAATCAAGTATGTTCCAAAGTATGCCTTGACACTCTGAAAGCTGCTTCTCGGATGAGAACTGCTCATAGTTAGTTAAAGAAAACCCCTTTGCCTCACTTTAACAGGAACAGGTGACACCAGTCACAACGACTTCGAGGGCAAAATAAGAGGATATTAGTAGAAAATATTTAACATTGTTAAAAATTATCACTCTAGGGGTTGCAGAGATGGTTCAGAGGTTAAGAGCACTGGTTGTTGTTCTAGAGGAACCAGGACTCAATTCCTAGCACCCACATGGCAGCTTACAAGTGTCTGTAACTCCAGTTTCAGGAGATCCTACACCCTCACACAGGCATACAACAGTCAATGCTCATAAAAATGAAAAAAAAAAAATTTAAATCATCACTCTAGTTAGATAGGGAAAGTTTTAGTAAAACAAATGAATTAAAACTGTAAAAGAAAAGTGATTCATAAGAGAGAAAAAGTAATTATTCTTAATAAGGTTCCAAACAGTATGAGTACTGTTAAAATGCTAGTCCCATAAGCAGTTGGGAGTCTAGCCTCCTGTCTCCATTACTCCTCCAGGTCATCATCTCTGCCAGCACAGGCAGTCACCATCTTTAGCACACTGAGCCATGACATCCTTTTAGACTACTTCCAGCTTCTAGGGTAGGTTTCGTCACAAACGAGGCTGCAAGGCTTCCAGTAAAAACTGTGACACACTCCATGTCCTACTTATTAGCATAATGCTTAGGCCTTAGCAGGTGATCAAAACTACACTGCACTAATGATTTCCTAAGTCCAAACACAAGAGAATAAACTCCGGGAGCGAGGCTTGGGAAATAACAGTGTAGGAGCACTGTGAGGAAAACAACTGTGAGTTTACGGGTGTGGGTATAAGGCCTTCACCCAGGATTCTAACTCACCCTTTTCCACCTGACATGTATCACAGGCTACCTACCACCTGGCCCTGTGCACAGTACTGCCAACACAAAGACAGCAACCCAAAGGTTTTATCCCTCAGTACTTTCCAAACTCTTCTAGTAGGCTTTGGCTTCATTCCTCAGTATGCCAACTTCCACTTCCCCGTGAATCCTGCAGCCACTCTCTTCTATCTCATAGGCTGTTTCTGCAGTCTGTGTTTTAACTAGTCCTTCCTCACTACAAAGAGCATGCTTTTTGTTAACATACCTGGTGCTAAAAGGTCTTTATTACTTGCAGGTTTATTCCCATAATTATTTAACTTGGGTATCTATAGGACTTTTACACAAAGACTAGATGGATAGATGAATGGATGAATGGAGAGATGGTTCAGCAGGTAAAGGCACTTGCCACCAAGCCTTATGATGACTTGAGTTCAATTCCCAGGACCTACATAGTGGAAGGAAAGAGCTGACTTTCTCAAGCTGTCCTCTCACATCCAAATGCATGCCCACACAAACATAAACACACATATAAATACATGTTTGAAATATAAATGAATGGAGAAGGAGAAGAAAAGGAAAAGAAACAGAAGAGAACAAAAGCAAGGATACCTGAAATCCTAAGATTCTGGCTTTCAGAAACTACTTTTTTTTGGGGGGGGGGGGGATCTGAAAATTCTATGCAGTGCCTGCCCAGCAAGCATGAATTGCACAACACGAAGCAGTTACACACTTGTAAACAAGCCTTGCTAGCTATCCCCAGCTCCAGCACACTCTGCCCAACAAACATAAAGTGTGGCCATATATGAAGCAGTTACATACTTTTAAATTACTTTTAAATAAGCCTTGCTTGCTATTCCTGACCTTGGCACACGATTTGAAGTAGACACTTCTCATTCTCTTTAGGAAGGGCCCAGCCTTCAAAGCCTATGTATAACCGAAAGAAGAACCATGAAGAATATACAGCCCAAACTAAAACTAGCACTGAAAACAGTAAAGAAGGGCTAAAAGCTGATTCAGTCAACTTGCTTCCTGTATGTATCTAAAAAAAACTAAATACAAATGGACAGTTCTCTATACCTAGTTTTCTGCTCTATTCTATGTGTTAAGTCTTAGGAAATGAAAAAAGCTTATTTTTAAGAAATACAATAAAAAAACTAGTATAGGACCACATTCTTTTTTATGACAACAGGAAAAGCTGAATAAAGATTAAGCAACTGTATTTTTACTAGTCAGTAGCAGAAACAAAATAATAATCTATACTAGGAAGCATAGCCTCCCCACTAGCAATTAAAATTCTTTTCATACCAAAGAACTATTCTTAGATTACTACCTGATACTAACTTCGTAAATATTTTTTTTAAATATTTATTTATTTATTATGTATACAATATTCTGTCTGCAGGCCAGAAGAGGGCACTGGACCTCATTACAGATGGTTGTGAGCCACCATGTGGTTGCTGGGATTTGAACTCAGGACCTTTGGAAGAACAAGCAATGCTCTTAACCGCTGAGCCATCTCTCCAGCCCCCTTCGTAAATATTTTTATAAAATAGAAATGCTCAGCCCTAAATGGAAAACTATTATCAATTTTATCCTCCTCAGGCTCTGAGACTGTCACGGTCAGAAAGTAAGAGCTGGATGAGATGTGCTATGGTAGGGCACAGACATCGCACCCGTGAACTACCGTAGCTGTAGTTTCCTGCATAAGAACAAGACATCACAATCAGTGAGCATTCCAACAAGTAGCACGAATTGGATTCAGTGGGGATACAAAAATAAATAAGTGCCAGAGGCCATGGGAGTACACAGCAGGTGACGCCCCACCAGATGATAACTCTGATGGGGAGCCCCACTTGGTAAAGACAATGGGGTCACGTAAATGACTGGTGGTGGGGCTGCATTAGAGAAGAAGGAGGGGGATGGACTGTCTTAGGAGGTGTCTGGAAAGAGTAGAAAGGGAGTTGAAGTGAATATAATCAAAACGCATTGTATATATGTATAAAATTGTCAAAGAACAAATAAAAGGATTGATTTTGTTTTGTTTTGAGATAGGGTTCACTATGAGCTATAGCTGGCCTGGAACTCACTATGTAGACCAGGCTGACCTCAAACTCAGAGAGATCTACCTGACTCTGTAAGCACTGAGATTAAAGGCAAGTATGACCATGCCCAGCAGAAAGCTGTGCATTAAAAAGAAGAGGAAAAAAAGACAGTAGTTTAGCAGCAAAGCATGTGCTGGTAGGCATGAGCCTGAGTTAGACCACCAACAACAGAAAAAAAAAAGAAGAAAAGAAAGAACAAAGATAAAGACAAAAGGAAGAACCAAGGTTTAATGAGTCCAGTGTAGGTGAAAGCAGTAAGTTCTATAGAGCGCTGACTAGATTTCCATCAAAGCAGAACAATCAAGAGCTAGATTATATGTGTGATAAGTCAATAAAGGGAAGAGTTTCCCATCCAATCTGGACCAATTCTCTATCGCCCCCGCAACTGTCAAACATGCCCAGATGTGAAAGCTTTGATGGGTGTCTACTAATGTCTCTGGTTTGAAAAGTTATGTACAGAAGAAAACCTTGTGCACCTTCTCACTTTACAAAAACCAGGGCAGATGCTCAGTTCACTTAGATGTGTTAGATGTTGAGTACTTCAGTTGGGCTACAAAAGTAGTTTATTTGCCTTTAAAAAAAAAAAACAAAAACAAAAAAAACAAAAAAACGCTAGCCGGGCAGCGGTGGCGCACGCCTTTAATCCCAGCACTCAGGAGGCAGAGGTAGGCGGATCTCTGTGAGTTCGAGGCCAGCCTGGTCTACAAGAGCTAGTTCCAGGACAGGAACCAAAAAAACTATGGAGAAACCCTGTCTCAAAAATAAAAAAAAAAAAGCATTGGCTGCTCTTCTAGAGGAACAAGGTTCAATTTCCAGTACCCACTTGGTGGCTCACAACCATTTGTAACTCCAGTTCTGTAGAATCTGACACTCTCTTCCGGCCTCCTCAGGTACCTGGCACACATATCATAAATAAGCAAAAAAATCCATACACATAAAATGAAAACAAATATTCTTTTTAACAAAAGGAAAATGAAAAAACAAAAAACCCAATTTGATATTTGACTTAGTTGTGTTTGTAAATATTTGACTTAGTTGTGTTTGTAAAACACTTTTTTTTTTTTTTTTTTTTTTTTGGTTTTTCAAGACAGGCATTGTCTGTGGCTTTGGAGCCTGCCCTGGAACTAACTAGCTTTTGTAGACCAGGCTGGCCTCGAACTCACAGAGATCCACCTGCCTCTGCGCCCCCCCCCCCCAGTGCTCTGACTATAAAATAAACAATGACATCTAAAGACTTAGAAGACCATGTAAGAAAACTCATCAAAATTACTGCATAAAGCTGGGCGGTGGTGGCACACACCTTTAATCCCAGCACTTGGGAGGCAGAGGCAGGCGGATCTCTGTGAGTTCGAGACCAGCCTGGTCTACAAGAGCTAGTTCCAGGACAGGCTCCAAAACCACAGAGAAACCCTGTCTCGAAAAACCAAAAAAAAAAAATTAATGCATAAATTGCACGTCCAAGTGACAATACACTGGGCAGAGTGGAGATAGCTGTAAAGACTTGAGATTTAATATTAAAGATATTTGGGCACTTTAAGAAAAAAATAAAAATAAAATAAAAAAAATGCTCCTTTTCCCTAGCAGGGGTGAACTTCATATTCAACAGTTTACAAAATCAAAAACATTTTATCATGTACAATGTTAGCTCACAGCATGCATATAATTTTTCAATGTAAAACTGTAGCTTGTCAAAGTGCTTAGGTATAAAAACTTCTACAGCTGCGAACTGTAAAACGTATTAAACCTATATACATGCAGGCAAAACACTCACAAAAATAAAATGAAGAATAAGCTTTATGGACTGGAGAGATGACTTAGCAGTTACGAGAGCTTGCTGGTCTTCCAGGGGACTCCAGTCCAGTTCCCAGGCAACATCAGGCAGCTCACAGACACAGCACTCGCACAAATGTGACAAACACACATATGCACACACTCAAATAAAATAGCAAATCTTTTATTATTTTTTTAAAAAAGAGTAAGCTTTCTAACAGCTACTAATACCCAAAACTACATTATGCAAACTACACTGCAGTGGAAACCTCAGAAAGATGCTGCCACCAGCCCTCTCCATCATAAGGAAACGTACCCATCATCCTCATCAATGGGACTACCTACCTTAATCCTGAACCTCCAAAAACGGTGAGCCAAATCTCTTTTCTTTGCAAACAAGCCACCTCAGATACTTCATTAAAGCAATGAAAAAAACTCGCTAATACACACACACTATCCTTTAACAAAATAAACTTTAACTTTAGGCTTATTATAACACTTCTTCAGAGTCCTAGCGAAAGTCTGCAACAAAAACATAAAGATAGATGTTGTGGCATATCTGTAACTGCAGCACCTTGGGAGGATGAAGCAGGAAAGGCCCAAATCTGGGGTTATAAATGAATGGGAGGTTATTATCTCCCCCGCCCAAAGAAAAGCTGTAATCAGACTCAATTTTGAAATAGTGATGCATTGGCTATTACTTCAAAGATGCTTTGGAAAATACAGTTGAGTTAGAAACAGACTCCAGGGTGAAAGAAAAATCCCCTCCTACTCATTTAAATGCCTCTGTCCCAATTACATAGTACTAACATGCATGCATGTCCATGCGCACGCGCACACACATTGTACCTGAAAGTATGCTGTGGCATAGTTTTATTTTTACTCATTTAACCTCATGTATTTTACATTCCACAGAACCAACTGACTCATGATAAATATTTACTTGGCCACACCCCCATAACCTCCCACACCCTACATTCTTATAACTCATTCATTCACTGCTCAGGCTAGAAACACACACACACAGAGAAGACTCTCAAATATTCTGTATTTGCTGCCCCAATGCCTGTATTTGTAACACAGACACTAGCAATACAGCAAGTTCATCTGTTGAGACAATACCATCATTTCCAAATCTCTGGAGCAGATTTTAAGAGATTGGCAATACACAAGTTCCAATGATTAAGAAAAGAGATAAATGTGCCGGGCGGTGGTGGCGCACGCCTTTAATTCCAGCACTCAGGAGGCAGAGGCAGGCGGATCTCTGTGAGTTCGAGACCAGCCTGGTCTACAAGAGCTAGTTCCAGGACAGGCTCCAAAACCACAGAGAAACCCTGTCTCGAAAAACCAAAAAAAAAAGAGAGAGATAAATGTAAAATAGCCAATACAATAAACTGCCACTAATATGCTACTCCAGGGAGGGAGCTCCATGTAATATTGGAACCAACAGGTGCCACTTTTGAAGACTTAATCAGTAAAGCACACACATGTAAATAGCATCATCATCATTTAAAGTATTAAAACATTCAAACATAATTTGTCATCTATCTGCTCCCAATACAAGAGGGGTGGGATGCTGATAAGACAAAAGAGACAGAATGGTATGGACAAAGCTTAGCAACAGGGGAAAAATTTGGAGTTTTCAACAGTTACCCCAAATTTTTAAAGATTAAAGTGAAAAACAGCAGATAATATCTAACTACTCTGATTCTCCACTAACCTACCTAAGTCATATACAAAAACCTATTTACCTACAGACAAGCTTCCTCAAGATAGTTTAAGATTCCATATTGAATCTATGCAAAAGCCCTCTCCAGTTCATTCCTAAGCCAAAAAAGAAATGTAGATATAGCTGATGAGATGACATTTACTTTATATACATGTGTTAGAATTAAATCTGTGGGCACTGTCATAATAAAGTAGTGCAAACAAACACAGGTGCTGGTGGCGCATACCTTTAATTACAGCACTCAGAAGGCAGAAGCAGGCAGATCTTTGTGAGTTCAAGGTCAGCCTGGTCTACACATTGAGGATCAGAAGTACATAGAGACCCTGTCTCAACCAAGTCAATACTATGATTCGACTCCAGAATATCCCCATAGGCTCTTGTTTAAATTGCTTGGTTCCCAAATGGGCATAATTTTGGGAGGCTTTAGAAATTTTGGCAAGTGGGACCTAGCTAGAAGACTAGGTCATGGGGAAAGAGGACCTAGTTCCTTGGGGGTATATTATCTATGACCATCCTATCTCACCATGTGCTTCATCATCCATAGCCGCTGCGACATGCTTTTATTTAACTTCCCAGCCATGTCTTCCTGACCTGAAAAACTGAACCCACGAGCCCAAATCACCTTTTTCTCCTGTAATTTGTTTCTGTTGGGCATTTGGTCACAACCAATGAAAAGTGGATAAGAAAAATGATACCAAAAGAAGGGTCTCCTGAGACTAAATATGTCAAAGTGGCCTCTGGAAATGACTTGTGGGAAAAATTTAATGAGTGTACAGAAATGGGATAAAATGCTAAAAGACCATCGTATATGATGCTGGTGGGCCCAGAAAACTTCTGTGGAAGGCTGAGTTTAAAGCTAATTGACTAGAAGTTGAAGAAACAGATCAGTGGTTAAGAGCACTGGTTGATCTCCCAGAGGACCCTAGTTCAATTCCCAGAACCCACAGGGTAGCTCACAACTGCCTGGAATCCCAGTCTCAGATGATCAAGCATTCGCTTTAGGGCTTCCTTGGGTACTGCTCACACCTGATAAACACACATGCAAGCAAAACAACTATACACATAACATAAAAATAAAGGTTACAAAATCAAAAAGCTAATGGGCTAATTACTGTGGCAGAAGAGCATCTGGGCTATGGCACTGTTGTTACTAAAGGCTTCTAGCCAGGTTTACAGTGAGAACTGACAGCAAACAGAACAGAGGATTTGACAAATGTAAAATCTGCACAGAATAGGATTGAGCTGGAAGCTGCGGACAAAAAGTGTGTGATTATTAGAGACTGGAAGCCAAGAGGTCTGTCCCTGGACAATAGGAAACTGGCCAAACTCACCTATGGCAGGTTGCAGGGGAACACAATTAAAAATTCCTGTGAAAGGCCTTCCTTTAATGGGAGCTGCCTAGGGGAATGTTTTCCCAGGTCCAGCCATCCAAGCACTCAAAAATCTGCTACAGTTGTGCTCCAAAGAAGCCTGGTTACTGACTGAATTGGAGTTAAGCCACATGATGGGTACAGGTTTTGCAGGTATGCAGAATGCTACCGTTACAAAAATATAGAGGCTTCTACCCAGATTTTTTAGGAAGGTCAGGCAATGTGTAACAAGGTCAGATTCCTTGAGAGACCGTGCATAAAAGCTGTGAGGGTGGGGAAAAAAGCCTAAGTAATGACAGACACCAAGATATTGGAGATGCTAGGAGCATAGAACATCTGCTGAAGAAAGATACCAAATGGAACCAGTACAGTGGAGAGATCACCTGCAGTGGGATGGCAAGAGCTACCCAGGTCACTGAAGCTTGGATCACATCACTACCTGCCCTGGGAGCTACAGGACTTATTGTTTACCAACCTGGGTTTCAACTTTGCTTTTTTTTTTTTTTTTTTTTTTTTTTTTTTTTTTTTTTGCTATTCCTCCATTCTCTCTCCTCCCTTTTAGGTGGTAATGTTTAGTATGTCATTGTACCCAAAAGCATGTGATTCAGTTTTGACTTTACAAAGTGTTAAGTACTTTTCTCACTGTTGTGACAAAGTATCTGACCAAAGCACCTTAAAGGAGGATTTGCAGTCCATCATGGCAGGGAAAACATGGCTGCAGTATATAGTGACTAGCCACATACTGTCTGCGGACAGGAAACTGAGAGATGAATGATGGTGCTCCGTTGGCTTCCATTTTATCCTAGACCTCAATCTGTGGGATGGTACCACCCACGTTCAGAATGGATCTTTCCTCCTCAGTTAAACTTCTGTGAAAACACTCTCATAGACATGTCCAGACATTTCTTTCCTAATTCTAAATCTAATCGAGTTGACAATGAAAATTAGCCATCACAAATAGACGGGCCAACAGCTAAGAGGCTACCTTGAATCTTATAGAGACATTGGACTATATTTTGCAAGTTTCTTATTTTTTGAAATTACAGTATAATTTATACCATTTCTCCCCTTCCCTTTCCTCCCTCCAAACCTTCTCAGGCACTCTCTTGTTGTCTCTCAAATTCACAGCCTTTTATTTTCTTTAATTGTTTAGATATACAAACAAATACATGTATATTATTCCCTCAATATATAAATACAACCTATTCAATCCATATAAAGTTACCTGTGTGTCTATTGTCTCAGGGCTGACCACTTGGCACCAGACTTTTGAACAATGTCAAACTGTTAAGAAGTTGAATTTGAATTAAATGTGTTGTGCATATGAGATGACCATGAGTCCTGGGACATGAAAGGCCAAAATTAAAAATCTGAATATGCAATATCCCCCACCAGCTCATGTTCTGAATGTCTAGTCCCTTATTAACAGTGCTACTTGAGAACTGGAGGCTTCAGAAGGTGGAAGTAGCTGAAGGAAGGAGGTCATCTGGAAAGGAGTGACTCTGAGTTTATGTTATCCCTGCCCATTTCCTGTCTCACTTTCTGCTTGCTGGTTTGCTGTGATATGAACAGCTTCCACCATATGCTTCTGCCACCATGAAGTGAAGTGTTCCCACATGCTGTCCCCAGATGAACTAAAATCCTATGAAACCATGAGCCCAATTACCGAAGTTGTTTTCATAAGGTACTATGGTAACACCAACACCAAAGTAGCTAAAGCACCGAGCTCTAGTGTTTTCTACATCTGTTCAACTGAGCTAAAAGCTGTCACTTACTGATACCTGCTATATATTGGGCCCTGCACTAAGTCACAAAATTCTCCCAAAAAGCTACTTTGACCCAAGTCCTTTCCTTCTGAAATCACAATACAAAGTGATTCTGAGTTAATTCAGTCAAACATCAAACGAATGAGTACTGTGCAAAAAGATTATACTGCACATTAGAAAGAATCATCAAATAAGAGTCTCCTTTGTTCCCTCGAGAAATTTAAATCCAGGGGATGCCTCCATGCAAAACAAAAACAAAGAAACACACAAAACCCTAAAATGTCATAAGCAAGCATCAACAACAAAACAAATTGAGGGACTAGACTAGACTTAACTGCTTGAGGTTCAGCAGTTAAGAGCACTTATTGCTGTTGTAGATGACCCAGGTTTAGTTCCCAATATACACATTGAGCAGCTTGCAACTGCCTATACTTCCAGTTCCAGGAGATTTGGCCTCCATAGGCACCTGCACACATGTGATTCATGCAAATCCAAACATGCTCATAAAATAAATTATAATAATAATTAAATTGGGGAAAAAAAAGCTTGAGGCATCAGGTAAACACTATGTGGGAGGGAGTTCATTCTTTCTGAAAATCAGGTTACAGAAGTACAAAGAATATGTCAGCCAAGTCTTCAAGATTTCAGTGGCATGAAGGGTGGAAAGGACAAAACCAGGAACGGGACAATCATGAGACAGCCAGAAATTTCATGTAGAATACAAGGTGCTATCGCTTCAATCTGAAATGTCCCCATAGGCACACATGCTGAACTCTTGGCCTTGTGCAGATGAGTGGCACTGTACTGGGAAATGCTGGAAATCTTAAGGGGCAAGGTTTAGCTGGAGGAAGTAGGGCACTTTGATAGATCTTAGGGATATCTTATTTGTCCATCTTTCACTGCCCATGTCCTCTCCCCTTCTCTCTCTCTCTCTCTTCCTGGCGGTCAGAAGGTAAGAAACTTTGCTCTACTGTATGTCCTTCCACCATTAGGGTACTGAAACTACAAACCAACACAAACCTTTCTCCCACTTAGTTGTGCTTTTCAGATATTTTGTCATGATGATTAAAGTCTAACACAGAAAACTGGTCCCAGAAAGGTGAGGTCATTGCTGACGGCTGTTGATGTGGGTCAGAAGCCTTTGACCTGGCCTTACAGCAGGAATATGAAAGACTTCAGAAAAACAAACCAAAGTCAAGAATGCTAGCAGCAGAGCTTAATGGTGGCAGCTCAGAAGACCAGAAGCCACTAGGAATGTGAACAATAAAGACGGGTTTCAGATGGAAGCAAAGACTGCTGGAATCTGGACCAGAGACTGAACATGTTACATTTTAACAAAATCAAGTCTAAATTTTATCCATTTCCCAAAACTCAAAACTCTGTGACAGGCTGAGTTTACAAGTGACCCCTTAAAAATGCCAAGGTAGCTGAGGATTCCGGCCATGAATGAGTTTAGCTAACAGCTCCTAAAATTTACAAGAAAAAAGCAAAAAAAAAAAAAAAAAAAAAAAAAAAAACTGCTGAAAAGTTTGCAACGTGGTCAGAAAAGCAGCAAAGATAAAGTTGAAGCCAAAGAAAATGTGACTACTGAAATTAGAGCCAATATAAAAAAAGCCAAGAATTAGAATAAAGAAAAAAGGTGTCTTCTGGGCATCTCAGAAACTGGCCAAATCCCACACATCACAGGTAGTAAAACATAAACTACTTTTGAATACTTCCCCCTTGAGAAGAGAGCTTTAAGAACACCATGACCAGACAAGGCCAAGGCTACCTAGGAAGCTGTTTCCCCAGGATTTGTTTTACTATGAGACTGCTGTAGTTATGGGAGTCTGGCTACGCCTATAGCAGGTACTACTGAGTGATGTTGGGTTAGTAGGCAAGAAAAATACACTTAAGGGCCATAGGGGCTTCTACCCAGATTTCAAAGAAATGCCTGAGAGGTCAAGAAATGTGTGATAAAATTAGGGTCCCTGAACTATGACAGCCTCAAGATGGCACTGAGTGGGACCAACCCAAGAGAGGCCATATGGGTTGCATGCAAACAGCAAAGCCAAATGGGCAGAGCTGTCCAAACCTATTGAAAGTCACAACACACTTCAGATAATAGACTTGGAGCAACAAGATTTAAAGTTTGCCCTGTTGGGTTATGATCTTGCTTTGTTCAATCCTCAATGGTTAGTCTGCTATGCTTTTTAGAATGGAAATGTTTATTCTGTACCCTTTTGTATGCAATTTTATTTTTTTATTTTACTGGGACTTGTAGCTGAGCGACTGCCTCAAGTCTCAGAAGAGACTTTAGACTTGGGACTTTTGAGCAATATTAAAATATAATACATTAGGACTCATGAAATAGAGTAAATACATTTGGCATTATGAGGTGCCCATGAACCTTTGAGGACTGGGGTGGAATGGATCAGTCTCATTTGAACATTTGGTCTCCAGCTGAGGGCACTATTTTTGAAGGTGCTGAAAACATTAGAAGGTGAAACTTAGAAGCAAGAAGTAGGTCACTGGAGGAGGGTCCTTGGGTTATAAGTCTTTGGCCCCTATCTGTCTGTCTGTCACTGCTCCCTGGCTTCCATTAGGTTGAGATCTTTCAGCCACCATGCCTTTCATGATAGGAACATGAAAGCTCAGAAACACTGAGCCAAAACAGAACTTCCCTCCCAGAGGTTTTTATACCAGGTGTTCTGGGAGCTGCCTAACCTATGAGGTAACAAGAAAGCATACAATTTCAGATGTAATTAAAAGAATAAGCACAGGTGGCAATACTTTTAGAGTGCATTATTAACCTTTCAACACTGTCTCTTAGCCAAGGGAAAAGAGTGTGCATTCTTCCTTCCCTAAGGACTGGTGATAGCTTCAGATGGTGGGGCAGGGGACTAGGGAGGAAAGAGATCAAGGAAGATTGATTAAAAAAAATGCATAGACCCCCCCACAAACACACACAAAATGGGTGGTGGTGGTGCATGTCTTGGAGGCAGAGGCAGGTGGATCTCTGGTCTACAAATCAAATTCCAGGACAGGTAGGGCTGTTACACAGAGAAACCCTGTCTCAGAAAAAAAACAAACCAAATAATGCATAGAGGGCAGAGAATGTAACTTAATTGGCAGAATGTTTGTCTAAAATGAAAAAAGGAGGTGAACAGGAACACAGAAGTATAAAAGCAGAGCTGGTAAAAATCTGGTACCTGGGGCTGAAGATATGGCTCAGCAGTAAAGAATAAGGGGACTAGAGCTCAGTTTCCAGCTCCCAAGTCAAGTAGATCACAACTGCCTGTAACTATGGCTCCAAAGAAATCCAACACTGTCTTCTGGCCTCCAAAGGAAGCACATGCACACACACATATATAAATAAAAATAAATCTTTCCTTTAAAAAGATGATCATCAAAAAAGAAGCCCGCAGGGCCAGAAGGATGGCTCAGGGATAAAAGCATTTGTCAAGCAAACCTAGAAACCTGAGTTCAGTCCCGAGAACTGAGATCACAACGAAGCAAAGGACAAGGTGAGACTTCTTGATTTGCAGAAAGACTGAAACTCGAGTCTCTCCAATCCAGTACTAATGGATTAATGAGTAAATTTTCTTGAAAGTAGTAATGTTTTATATTAAATTTCTCTCCCCAAAGAATTAAGAAAAAGCATGTCATCTATCAAGAAAGGATTACCCTTCATACAGAGGAGTGTTTTCAGCTTGGACTCTGGTTCCCCTACCCACAACATGGGGCAGAATACAATCACTTTGCAGAGTGACAGTTCAGAAACAGATGGCAGAGTGACAGCTTTGCTCAGGACATATGTGAGAAGCCAAAAACAACTGCACAGAAACCTTTTAAATAGTAACTACCTTTGACGTGGTAAAACTGCATTCCCAACACTTTAATTAGTGTTAATGCCTTATTAAAATTACTTATAATATGTTCAAAACTGGCAGACTTTTATCTAGCAAACATTGGCACATTTCCATATGTTTAAAGCCCCCAACAAGATGTTAGGAGTAAAACAATAACAAGAGCACCATAGTCAGAGTTTAATGTCTTCTGGCCTCCAAGGGAAGTATATACACACAAGTATAATAGGAAGGAAAACTAGAAGACAAGATCTACAGCAAGGAGGAATTAATTCTGAAGGCCTTCCAAAGGCTCCAGAGAGGATATGGTATCTTATAAGTACTTTTAAAAACTAGAGAAAGTGTAAGTTAAGGGGCACTCAGGTCAGAAGAAAGAGTATATGCATCAAGAAAGTCTGAAACTGTTTGGCATGTTCAGAGCAGTAATGTGTGTAGAGGGGGGCGAGGGGCTGGCCAGTACAGGATGACAGAGGCTGAACTGCAAGGGATCGCCAACACTCTGTTGGTACATATAACTGCATTCTAAGCCCCAAATCACAGGTACTTAGAAGCTTGCAGGGTCAGAGGCTGACTTGTGTTTGGGAAGAGAATCCTGGAAGCTAGGCAAAGTAGAGGGGAAGCAGTAGTGGCCTAAAGACAAGTGACTGCTTTCAGCCAGTAGGGGAATCCGAGAAATAGCACTAACCCAGTATTTTAGAAGCTTGAGTGTGGATGGAATTACTTCACATCATCCCTCTCTGCTTATCCACCCTGCAAGACAGGGATCACCATTCTTCCCATTTCACAGATGACAGAACTGGCTCAGAGGCCACTAACTGCTCCAAGTCAAATGATACAAAAACAGGGGCAAAGCTCAGGCTCAGTACATTTCCACACAAATGAGGAATAACAAGTTCACTGCTTTTAAAGAGCCCTAGAATATAATCAGGCACAGAGGAAAGATACATGCCCACTGGGGACACCTTTTATGTTTATTAAATGTTCATAATTTGTACATCAAATAAACTGGTCATGCTTTAAAAAGATTTGCCTTATGTTGCCATGTTAAAAATCTGCACCCTTATGTTCAACAAACAATACGTGCATCTCCATAACACTTAATAAGAGCAAAACTCTCCTCTTGATATTTCACTGGCTAAGATGGCACTTTCTTAAAGTAACTCATGGAAAACCTGTTACACTCAAATTAAAGCCCTATTTTATTTTAGGTTCTGAAAATCTAATCCTGAGCTTCACCTGGCCGACACCCCCAGCTCTAACTACTTTTTAAAGGATTAAACATTTGTGATTGGCTCAGTCAGGAAAATGTTTGCCACACAATCTCAAGGCCCCAAATTCAGATTCCCAGGTGCTACAGTGCATGCTTTGTAATCCCAGCACTGGGGAGGCCCAGATGGGAGGATCCTTGAAGCATACTAGCCACCTGATCCAGCCCAACTGGTGAACTCAGGGTTCAGTGAGAGAGCCTGTCTGTGGAGCTGAAGGTTGGTGGCACATGACTTTAATCCCAGCATTTCCAAGGCAGAGGCAGGCAGATCTCTAGCGTTCTTGGCCAGCCTGGTCTACCTAGTGAGACCCTGTCTCAAAATATAAGGCGTAGAGCAACTGAAGACAACTGATGTTGATTACTGGCCTTCACACATACACTCACGCACACACACGCACACACACACACTCACATATATACATACTTACATACACCCAAACCCATGACCATATACATAATCACAATAATTATTTGGATAAGAGAAGATAATAGGGATACGAGATAAAAGTACATTATATATAAATATGCATGAATTTGTGAAAGAATAAAATTTTAAAGTACATTATTTGGCAAGAACAGCAACTGAATCCAAGATAATAAGTATTCATTGCAAGGAGCCTCCATGGGCATTTCAAAGGCACAGTTCTAGAATGGTTTTTGTCATAAAGATCCTGAGACCTAGTTACGAATGGTTCAGCCCGAAATATCTGCGGGCGAATATTTGACCTTCAGCATGCAGAGTGACAGGCATGTTTTTCCTCCCTTTAAATCTGAAGTCTCTAAAACCGACAAAGTGTTGTGCAACGGCTCCTATACTGTTAGCAGAAATCCTGCGTGGGGTTTTCGTTTCATAGTCTTTTCCACGGCATCACCTGTTATCCAAACTGCTCGTCCCCAGCTCCTCAGCAATCCTCTCCCACCATTTCTTTAGCACGCCAAGACTCAGAAATGGAAAATGCATTGTCAGTTACTTGGACAACGAGGCAAAGTCTGCGATGCAGGTGATGAGAATCAAGAACCCTATTTAGTAAAAGACTCCAGAGTCGCATGTCCCCCTCCCCAACTTATCTCCATTCCACTTTCTCCTGGTTAAACCTTTAAGGTTTGTCTACAGAAGGACAAACACTGAAGGGAGGGGCTGCCAGGTTCGGGGGTCTGCTCCCTAGAACTCAACCAGCCTGATTCTGGGCCAGCGGGAGACGCCGGGAGCTCCCGGGACGCCGGCCGGAAGCCGGGCCGCGAGGGTACGGGCGGCGGCGCGCTCAGGCCGGCGACTCCCGGGGACTGTCATTTCTGCCCTCGGCCGTCACCTTCGCCGACCCCGCTCCATAGGCCCGCGCGCCCGCCACTCACCGCGCCGCGCCCGCCCCCCGGCCGCCGAAGGACAAAGCTGAGGGCGCGGGGCGAGGCTCGGCCGGGGTCCCTCAGGCCGGGCCGCCTCAACCCGTCGCGGCCCATTGTGCGCACTCATCGCACGCCGCCCGCGGGGTCCTCGGGCCCGGCGTCTCTCGAGCTAGTCACCCGCTACGGTCCCGCTCCCGGCCCCCGCCTACCTGCCAAGGTTGCCGGGCGGGAGCCTCTCCTTGTGCTCCGAAGGCTGCAGGCGGCTGCCGAGCGCCGGGCGGCCCTGGCCTGCGCCTTACGTAAAGCGGCGGCGGCGGCAGCGGCGGCGGCGGCCCCAGCGCCTGGCGGCGGAGGGCGGGAGGCGGTGCGCGGCAGCGGCTCCGCTGCGTTACCTGGCAACGGCCTCAGCGCCCCGCCAGCCAGCGCCGCGTTCCATATCCTTCCGCCCAGGCGCCGGGATTACATCAGCGCGCCGGGGCGCCGCCCTCGTGCGGTGGGTGGGGGAGCAGGAGGCGCAAAGGGCAGGAGGCCGACCTGGGGATCTGAGACTGTGAAGCTTTACCAGCTCCTGAGAACCGGCGCCTGGGTCGATGACTCCCACCAAAGCAGAGAACCCCACATACACGCACCCCACTTTACTCCCCCGCTTTCCCTCACAGGCTTCACCTGTCCTCGCCCCCTCCTCACCGCGTCCTGGAATGACTGGAGTGGGCGGCTTAACATAAAGACTTCAATATAAAAAAAAAGTGACATGGCTTTTTTATGTGATTATTAAGTAGGCAAAAAATAAAAGACATTCTGGAAGATTCGGAAGTGGGAGCCAAAAATGAGCACTAACCTTTTAGTCAAAGTCTCTTTCCTCCTACTCGCCTTCCCTAAATGTGACTCCTAGGCTCTTCTAGAAAAGCAGATATAGATGTCAGAGGTACTAGGAAGGAAAGCCTGGGATGTGTCTACTGTACAAAGGCAAGAACAGGTCCAGAAGTGACCTGTGACCACATGACTGTGCGTTCATTGGATTCACTGAGCACCCTTAGGCACCAGGCCCCGCTCTTAGCTTCAGAGCCTGAGACCCGAAGTTCCCATACTCAGCTCACAGCTTGTGGGAGGAGCAGAGAACTGGAAGTTCCTTTCTGTTAAGGTAGGCTGGACTCTAGCCAGGGTCAGGAACCTAAAAGAGCTGTCCTTTCATTGAATCCACGCTGTGTCTCTAAACACCTTTTAACTCTTCCCAAGGACCCCCGGGTAAAGCCTTATTGGCCCATTTCACTGGTTAGAAGTGAGACCCCGAACAGACTGGCAGTGAGTGGATGGGGTCTCTGGATGGAGGCAGGATTTGAGCTCAGGCCCTTGGCTCTGAAATGGGGGAGAGGAGAGGAGAGGAGCTATCTCTTCCTTTGCCCAATTCTTCCCCTTCATTTGCTTGCTCCCACTTTTGTTGCCTCAGAGGTTCATCTCAGGTAAGCCACAAACCACGGTCTATTTATTTAGTACACATCTGTTGGCTACCTGTTCTAGGCCTGACTCGTGGCTGGGAAGCCAGTGGAACTCCCATGACATGGGGAGAAAGTAGGAAATCCAGGGCCATCTTGGAGCAAAGTGGGGTTGGAGGGGTGGGGGAATAAATAACGTTAGGATCTTCAGGACTCCAGGAGCCAGGGTGCCACAGTCCTGTGAAACATTTTCCAAAGTATGGAGAATTTTGCACACATTTGGGGGCATTCATAACATTTCTGTCACCTAATCTGACCTCAGGTAAAGGCATGTTGGTAGTACAGAAGTTTTCAAAATCGTAACAACGTGTCTCAAGTATCTGAAAGGAAAGAAAGCATAGCCACTTTGTAGCTACACCATTTCTTGACTATATTCTGTGTGTGTGTGTTCCTGGGGTGTTTGTGGGCAAGCACACGTGGAGGCCAGAGGTAACATCAGTTATTTTTAATCATCCTCCACCTTATATTTTTAGATTTATTTATAGGTGTGTGTGCATGTGCTCAGCTGGAGTGTGGGGTCAGAGGACAGCCCACGGGAGTCAGTTTCTGTCCTTCAACCATGTGAATTCCAAGGGTCAAACATAGTTCCTTGGGCTTGGCAGAAAGCTCTTTTACCCTCTGAGCCATCTCTTATGGGTCCACTATCTCTTTTACCTTTTTATTTGTACTTTGAGACATAGCCTCTCATTGAACCTAGAGCTCATTAATTCAACTGGGCAGCCTGGCTCAGCTCCAGGGGTCCTCCTTTGTTCATTCCCCAGTTCTGTGTTTAAAGGTGTGCACTCCTTAGGCCAGGTGTGGCGGCACGTGTCTTCGATCCTAGCACTCAGGAGGCAAAGGCAGGCAGATCTCTGAGTTCAAGGCCAGTACTACACAGTGGGTTCCAGAACACCTAGAGCTACATAGTGAGATCCTATCTCAAAAGAAAAAGAAAAAGGTGTGCTCCCTGTTCCCACTTATTTTTTAAGTGTGGGTGCTGGGGACCCGAACTTAGCTTCTCATACTTACATGCAGATGTTCTCACTAATTGTGCCGTCTCCCCAAACCCCCAACTTTTTTTTTCTTTTTTTCGAGACAGGGTTTCTCCGTAGCTTTTTGGTTCCTGTCCTGGAACTAGACCAGGCTGGCCTCGAACTTACAGAGATCCTCCTGCCTCTGCCTCCCGAGTGCACCACTGCCCAGCTCCCCAACTTTTATTTTTGTTTTTTGGGTTTTTTTTTTTTTTTTTTTTTTGAGACAGGGTTTCTCTGTGGTTTTGGAGCCTGTCCTGGAACTAGCTCTTGTAGACCAGGCTGGTCTCGAACTCACAGAGATCCGCCTGCCTCTGCCTCCCAAGTGCTGGGATTAAAGGTGTGCGCCACCACCGCCCGGCTCCAACTTTATTTTTGTTACTGAATCACAGGCTGTTTTTTCATAAACCATGGACTACTAGAACTTTCTAAAGTTTTAGGAAGAATTTCCTAAAAGAAAAATTCATAGTGAGTAGGACTTCGGATGAGGAGGATTTGGTGACAGTGAGGAATTTCACACAACCCTGGAAGTGGTTTCCTTAACGAAAACCCCCTGTGGTTCAGATTGCATTGGTCAAAAGTTCAGGAAGGCATGCAAACTCCAGCCTCAGGACCTGTGAAGTTGCTGATGCTTTGCACAGCCTCCCCACATCTTTGCCTCGCTGGCTGCTTCTTGTTCCAGGGTCAGGTGTGTCAACTATCCAGATATGTTTTCCCTGATGGATGCCCAGTTTAGAGCAATCTACCTTCCCAGTCTTGTTTTCCTTAGCTCCCAGTTCTTATCAACACTCGAGAGTATCTCATTTGTGCATTGGTTTTCGTATCAAGACCCTTTTTCCAGGAGAGCAGGGTTTCTTTCCATGGGGTTCATTTCTGCAATCTGGACTTCTATGTCCTTTCATTTGTCACTCTGCACACTGTCTTCCTTAAAGTTTCAGCAGAGGTAAACTCAGGATAACTGCAGCTCTGGTGCCATGGCTGTGGTCCCCAGGGAACACAAAGGAGACCAGAGGCCTCTAGCTGAAACAAAGTGACAGAGGAAGAGGCATTGCCAGAGCCTCCTCTTTCACAGTGTTTTGCAAAAACAAAAAACAAAACAAAAAAAAAACCTATCAAAGTTGCTCTCTGTGTGTGTGTGTGTGTGTGTGTGTGAGAGAGAGAGAGAGAGAGAGAGAGGAGAGAGAGAGAGAGAGAGAGAGAGAGAGAGAGAGAAAGAGAGAGAGAAAGAGAGAGAGAAAGAGATATCATTTTACTTCTCCAGGTTCAAGAGCACCTACCACTGTATCTGACCCCTGCACAAGGACACATCAGTGATAAGTGAAGATGGAAGCCCCCCCACTTTCGCCCCCTATTTATTTGTTTACAGGTACTGGGCACTGACCTTAATCCCTCATGTATGCTAGGCAAATGCTTTATAACTGCCATACATCTTGATCTGTCTTTCTACCTTTCATTTTGAGACAGAGTCATACAAAATTGCCCAGACTGGCCTTGTACTCAGTCTGAAGCCTAGACAGACCTTGAACTTGGAATCCACCTGCATTAGTCTTCTAAGTAGCCGGAATTACACGACTGTATCACCATAACTGATTAGAGACTTCTCTTTCAACCTCCCCAAGTCTACTCTCTTCCTGACATCTCCCTTCTCAGTGGTCCTGCTTTCCTCCAAATGGTGTAAACCCCATTCCAGGGCTTCAGTCAAGACCTAGCCTCTGATGTGCCCTCTTGATTATAACTACTTAGTTTCCTGAGCCTTTGAATACCTAGTACATTGTGATGGTTTGAACAGGTATGACCCCCATGGACTTATGTGTTTGAATGCTTGGCCTGTAAAGAATGGCACTATTAAGAGGTAGTATGTGTGTCACTGTGGAAGTGGGCTTTGAGGTCTCATATATGCTCAAGCTACACCCAGTGTGATTCATAGTTTTTCCTCCTATTGCTTACAGATCAAGATGTAGGGTTCTCAGCACCATGTCTGCCTGCACACTGCCATGCCCTGCCATAATGATAATGACGTAAACCTCTGAAACTAAGCCACCCCAATTAAATGTCTTCCTTTATAAGAGTTGTCATGGTAATGGTGTCTCTTCAAGCAACAGAAACCCTAACTAAGACATACATGAAGAGACAGAGGAGTCATAGTCCTATCCTGTACCTGCACTGGAGCCAAAGCAAGCCAAAGCTGTGCCATGCTCTGAAGACACTAAGTTGTCAGTAAGTACCAAGTCCCCTCATTGTCCTCCCAAACTTCTTCCAAGGCCTATCTAGTTCCTACCCCTCCAACCCACTCACTAGAGAGATAACAGTGAGGTCAACAACTGTCCATTGTAGAGGTAGGCTAGCACGGAGGTGAAGCATGGAACTGGGTGACTGGGTAGAAGCCAGGCCCCACCTGAGAAGTCAGGCTCACTGCCACAAAGAAGCTCCTACCATCCTCATCTTTAAGATGGTCACAATGATAGTATCAGGCATTGAGGGTTACTGTCAAAGGAAAGGATCCCCCATACAGGGTCCAAAACAGTACCCTGTTCACAGTGAGTCAAACTCCAGCATCAGCCTCCAGGCTCCTAGAGCTCTGATCCTACTGTTGCCTTTGATGTTTCCTCTTCCCCTGTCCTTTCCTATTCCACTGCTTCACTCCACCCCTGCATGACCCCAGGGCTGATGCAAGCAGCTTCAGAACCTGTAGCCTGTCACAGAAGCCAGACCTCTATAGAGGAAGCTACTCCTGCAGGGCCACTGAGTAGCCTCATTGAAAAAGGCAGAGTAGCCATTGCCTCTTGGCAGAACTGCTTCTACTGTCCCCAAGCTCACCAAGGCAGAGAGAAGACTATGTAGAGAAGCAGGTCCTAGCACCAGAGCTGGGCTGGACCTGGACCCATCTTAATGACCTCCAAGCCTGGAGCCAGACAAGTCGGTGGCTCCTTCTTTTCAGGCTACTGGATGGGGTAGTGTTATATGAGTGTAGATGTCACCATTGCAACTTGTTTCTTTCATCCAACCACAAGATGCCAATATGTGACTCCCTTACCTCAACTCCCCTTCCAGCCCCACTACAGACCCAGCACCCAGAGGCTTGGAGGCAAACCCTTTGAGAACTGTTCTCATCCTCACTGATGGAATCTGCAGAGACCAACTTTCCAAATGAGGGTTCACACAGAGGTCCCAGGGTGAGGCTTCTATGTATCCATCTGAAGAGACAGTTCTACCCATGACACCCATGATGATCCTGACACTTCACATTGCTCAATCCCATCTCATTCAATTATCCCATGAAAGGAGGGACTACTACCATCTTTGTTTTTAGGGTAAGAAACAGGCTTAGAGAACTGACAGTTTCCCACCAAGTCACAGCCTAGCTGGCATGTGTCAGGACTAGGAAACAAAGTTAAATGCCAATCATAACATTCATCTATTCAACCGTGTGGGCACTCAGCGTTAGACTTTTAGGAAGGAACTGATGAACACAGCAACACTGTGTTCATGGGACCCTTACTCTTAGCTGTGGAGGACTGTTCAAAGTTAAGTTACAATGTTACCAACTGTGGGAAATGCTATAGAAAAAGAAACAAATGGGGAATCTATTTAACCACAGAGTCAGCAAAAACCTTCCTCGGGTCAGGCCCTTTGATTCAGGCTAGAAGGAGAAAGATCACTTTTTCCTGGGGCTGAGGAGACAAACAGAAGGGTGTTTGTCATGCAGGGGGACCTGAGTTTGATTCCCTGCTCTGAACCCCATGACTGCTGAGGAGCTACATCCTTCAGTCACCTTAGCCTTACCCACATATACATATATGTGCACATACAGATACACAAAAAGAAAAAAGGGAGGAAGGGAGGGGGAAGAGAGTCAACTCTTTCCAATCAGGAAAGACAGGCTGCGGGGAACAAATCTATCAGACTCCAAGAAAAGCAAGGACAAAGTCCTGAGTTAGGGGACATGACATAGTGCACTGAGAAACTGAAAGCAACGGGGCCCAGCTGGAGGAGTCCAGGTGACTTTGATGAGGTGTAATATCTATCCGTGTACAGCACACAGATAAGCGAGGCCTTCGGTGCCTGGGCGCAGAGTTCGGAGTTTGCTAGGAATGCTGAGTGAGGCAAGGGTGCTGCTGTGTGTGAGTTCACTGGGGTCACTCCTCTTTCTAGACACCAGTTTTGATGGCACTTACGCTGAGTTCTGATCATACTGAGGATGTCCTTGAGCCTAGGGCACAACTCAGTGTGAAGATGTCCTGTAGACAAGGTCAGGACTCAGGAATGAGGCCCCAGCTGTCTAAAGAGCTGGGTCACAGGAAAAGGGACTAGCCTCTGGATGTGCTACAGGAAATAAACCACAACTTTAAGAGTTGGGAAGCCAGGTACAGTGAGTGGCTCATACCTGTAATCTTGGCACCTGGGAGACTGAGGCAGGAGGGCTGATGTAAGTTGGAAGCCAACCTAGGCTATACAGTGTGTTCCAGGCTAACGTTGGCTATAGAGTGAGACCCTTTTCCAAAGAAAAGAAAACAAGATTGTCAGTAGATGGGTAGAGAGCTTGTGTGGCATGACCAAAGCCCTTGGTCTGTTCCCTAGCACCAAACAAGCAGGGCATGGTGGCACGCAGGAGGTAGAAGCAGGAGGATAAGAAGTTTAAGGGCATCCTTGGCTTACATCCTTGAGGCCAGTTGAAATATATAAGACTCTGTCTCAAAGCATATTTAACAAATGGTGCTGGCATAACTGGATATCAACATGTAGAAGAATGAAAATAGATCCATATCTATCACCATACACAAAACTCAAGTCCAAATGGATCAAAGACCTCAGCATAGAACCAACCACACTGAACTTTATAGAAGAGGAGACATTTCGTGCATGAGTGTCAGCCGCCTGCCTTCTTCCCGATGCCTGGGAAGGATTCTTCCTGAAAAACCAAGCATTCTAATGCAGACTTCTGAGAGCAGGTAGGAAGCACAGAGAGTCACCTGCTCTCCAGGCCCTCGAGTCTGCAGAAGCTGTGCCCTGCTCTCTAGGCCCTCGAGTCTGCAGAAGCTGTGCTGCAGAGCCCTTTAAAAATGCAGCCCAGCATAACTGGATGTCAGCATGTAGAAGAATGAAAATAGACCCATATCTGTCACCATGCCCAAAACTCAAGTCCAAATGGATCAAAGACCTCAACATAAAGCCAGCCACACTGAACTTTATAGAAGAGAAAGTGGGAGGTACACTTGAACACATTAGCACAGGAGACCACTTCCTAAATATAACCCCAGCAGCACAGACACTGAGAGAAACAATTAATAAATGGGACCTCCTGAAACTGAAAAGCTTCTGTAAAGCAAAGGACATGATCAACAAGCCAAAACGACAGCCTACAGAATGGGAAAAGATCTTCACTAACCCCACATAAGACAGAGGTCTGATCTCCAAAATATACAAAGAACTCAAGAAATTGGTCATCAAAAGAACAAATAATTCAATAAAAACAAAATGGAGTACAGACCTAAACAGAGAACTCTCAACAGAGGAATCTAAAATGGCTGAAAGACACTTAAGGAAATGTTCAACATCCTTAGTCATCAGAGAAATGCAAATCAAAACAACTCTGAGGTTCCATCTTACACCTGTAAGAATGGCCAAAATCAAAAACACTGATGACAACTTATGCTGGAGAGGCTGTGGGGTAAAGGGAACACTTCTGCATTGCTGGTGGGAATGCAAGCTGGTACAGCCCCTTTGGATTTCAGTGTGGTGATTTCTCAGAAAGTTAGAAAACAACTTTCCTCAAGACCCAGTAATACCACTTTTGGGTATATATCCAAAGGATGCTCAATCGTGCCACAAGGACATGTGCTCAACTATGTTCATAGCAGCATTATTTGTCATAGCCAGAACCTGAAAACAACATAAATACCCTTTGACTGAAGAATGAATAAGGAAAATGTGGTACATTACACAATGGAGTACTACACAGCAGAAAAAAAATAACAACATCTTGAATTTTGCAGGCAAATGGATGGAGCTAGAAGACATCATTTTGAGTGAGGTAACCCAGACCCAAAACCACAATTATCACATGTACTCACTCATAAGTGGTTTTTAAACATAAAGTAAAGAAAATCAGCCCACAAATCACAATCCCAGAGAACCTAGATAACAATGAGGACACTAAGAGAGACATACATGGATCTAATCTACATGGGAAGTAGAAAAAGACAAGATCTCCTGAGTAAATTGGAAGCATGGGAGCCTTGGGAAAGGGTCAAAGGAGAGGGGAGCAGAAAAATATATAGAGCTCAATAAAAATCAGTGAAAAGAAAAAAACAAACAAAAAGACCTATCTCAAAAACAAAAGCCAGAGTTGTGACAGTAGCCTGCATGCCTAGCATCTGCAAAGTCCAGAGTTCAGTCATGCTCTCCCTTCCAATGATCTTTCCAATTCAAATATCCATAGATGTCCAGAGAACACCAAGAGTACCCTCAAGAGTGGTGAGATACTATGAATGATATTAGGGGAGACCTACAGTCTGTGCTAGACACTGCGGCACCATATACGATCTGGATAAGAGTATATCTGAAGATTCCTATCACTGTGCTATCTTTTCTTTTTGGGCTTGAAGGATGACTTGGACACATTCATGGTGCCAGGTCCTGGGGGAGGCAAGAAGGGTAGTGGTTAGTTAGGGAGTGCCATGGGTTTACAGCCCTGCTTGGGCTGTAAAGAATTGACACTAACAGCTAATGATGCTCTGGTCTTTATAGGGGAAGTACGTGTAATTGATGTTTATTAAAATGGACATAATATTTATGTTGACACACCATAATTATTTCAGACTGAGGACAGTTCAGGAAGAAGTGACTTGAGGTAAGAAGACAAGAGTCTCCCTTCCCCTCCCCAGGTAGACCATGTGGCACAAGGCAGCCCAGCACAAGCCCTTAGTCAAAAGTGGTTGATTACACTTCTCAGGGGGTTAGACAGGGTGACTGAGCCTTCACAGTCCCTCAGCAAACATTGGAAGATGTCGATGATGAGGACACCCACCACCCTGCCTCCCCTGACTAGAGAGATGCACCTTTTCCACAAACTCACGAAAGCTTCCACAGCTGCAGGGTCCCTAGCCTTGAACAGGAACTCTGTACACACCAGACCACTGATATGGTTTGAATATGGCTAACTCTGGTGTTTTCCATGCTGAAATCCCAGGTTCTAGTGTGGAGGTGTGGAACTAATAGAACTCTGAGACGGTGGGGTCCGCAGGGAGGTGGATAGGTCATTGCAGCGCTGCTCCAGGAAGGGATTCTCGGAGCTCTCGCTGACTCCCACAAGACACCCATTCTATATTCGCTTAGTGGCCATCCCCCCCATCACTCCCAGGTTGGGCTGGGAATGTTTGCCTCCTGCACCTGTGCTCAGGATGGGCCTGGGAATGTAGCCCCAGGATTCCCGGTCCAGTGCCTTCTCACCTCCTGGGAGCTTGTTCCGCCCTTGTTTGTTCCCACCTGCTTCCACCGCATCACCTGGCTCTTCCTTCATCCAATCTGTTCCTGCCCCTTCTGCTGCCTGCCTGCCTCTTATCCTCCCACATATCCTCAGGCAGGGGCTGAGACCCGAGGCAAACATTTGCTGAATTCATTTTTGTTTGCAACTTATTTCTACTCTTGGCTTGTGGGTCCAGGAGATGACAATCCCAGCAGCCTGCAGAGGATGGGCAGGGATCATCTCTTTGGAAGGGTTTACTTCACACAGCCTGCTATCCTTGCAGTTCATCCGTGTAAGTGTTCCAGATTCTCCCTCATTTTTCCCAAACAGAATTAATATCCCGACGGCATTAACCTGTAGCTTGCATTTCATTTATATCCACTCAGCTGTCTGTGGGCTCCTGGTAGGTTTCCACCTTGGGCTAGTTGGGACTAAAGATGCAGTGATTCTTCTCCCCTTCTCAGAGCAGCTTTTAAGTCTTCTGCACTTAAAGAATTACTTTGCCTGCTGTCTGCTTCACCAGGCACAGGGACCTCAAGACACAACACCATTGGCATGTGCTGAACAGTCAGCCTGCGCCAGGCCAGCGGCGGCACACTACCAGGAGTTACAGTACACTACCTAGAGTGCCTAGTAGAAAGAGTGACCTTGGTTGTACAACCGGGCAGGGGTAGACCATGGCAAAGGCTCAAAGTCAGCAAAGGGCTGTTCAGCACTGTTTAGTCTGCATGACAAGGCTACTCCAGGGCACTTTTCCTCAGAGTCTCTTCCCTGTGCAGAGCTTCTCCCAGCAGGAATCCTCCCATCCAGAGAGCTTCTTCCTGTTTAGCACCTCCCTCCTCTACCGGGCCTCTCCATACACAGGGCCTGCCCCCAAACAGGGCCTCTGCCCACACAGGGCCTCTCTCCTCCACAGGCCCTCTCCCCTCCACAGGCCCTCTCCCTCCCACAGGGCCTCTTCCCTTCACGGAGCTTCTCCCCTCCACAAAGCCTCTCTCTCCTTCTACATACATCTTTCCCTTCCACAGGGCCTCTCCCCTCCACAGGGGTTTATTTTCCACAGGATTTCTCTCATTCAGAGAATTTTTTTCCCTTTCCACAGTACCTCTCCCTACATAGAACCTTTCTCCTCAGGAGTGCCTCTCCATTTCACAGGGCTTCTTCCTTTCACAAGGCATTTGTATCTTCACAGGACTTGTACCTTGTTCGGGATTCCTCCCATCCCTAGAGCATCTCTCTCTCTCTCCAAAGGTTTCTCCCCCTTCAACAAAGCCTTTCTCCCCCACAGAGCCTCTTTCCTCGCTAGGCCCCTCTCCACAGGGCTTCACCACAGGGCCTCTCCCTTACTAGGGCCTTTCTCCTCCACAGGGCTTCTCCCATCCAGAATGCAAAGTACTCATGAAATCACAGAGACCATTCTCAAGGCCTATGCCATGGAGCCTGTGCCATGGGCTTGTCCCAAGTATTCCCAGTGGTGAGAGATGGACCACAGCACGGACGCATCCTACATTCCCAGGGGAGAAGATGAAGAAGGTACTGCTGTCCCCCTTAGTGACTACACAGTTCCCAGGCTCTGAGGAGTGGATGTTCTGTTCTTTAGGTGCTCTATTGGAAAACAAAAGTAAACCATGCAGGAATTATACAAAGGCTCTACTTCACATCTCTTTTGAAGACATGATTTAAAAAAAAAAATACACCCTGGAGCCCTTGGCATGGCTCAGAAGGTAAAGGCACCCACTGCCAAGCCTGACAGCCTGAGTTTGACCCATGGTGGGAAGACAGAGCTGATTCCTGAGGGTCTTCCTCTGACATCCACTCTGCCGCTCTGCTATGTGCCCTCAACACACACTTAAACTGTGTTAAAAACATTTTTAAAATGCATGCTCAAGAAGAGGACCAAATGTTATTCACAGAAAATTCTACTCAGTTAATACCAAAACCACCAGCATCTATTTTATTATCTCATTCATTTCCAAAGTCAAATGGAACAAAAAACCGGCAGTGACACATGGTGGCCTCACCTTCAGAAACAAACTGCATATAGTTGCCATGGTCACTCCCAATGCTAGCTGAATTCACAGCACGCCCACTTCCAATGATGGCTGAATTCACAGCATCCCAGAGACCACCGGATTCTGCCTGGAAACCTTCTGCTTACTGCCCCGTGGGCTGGCACAGGACCTGTGCTTTTCCCTCATTTTGAGATGCTCAGAAAAGCCCTCTCCCAAATTTTAGTCTCCTAGACAGCACCAGTGTTACTAGGAGTGAGCTTACCTGGGGAAAATCAGGCTTGGAGAAAGCAATCCACTGGTATTTTGCATCCAGGAAACAAAACAAGCTTCTTTTGTCCCTAGGAGGACTGACAGCTCAGGGGACAGCAAAGCCTGGGCTTTCTGCACTGAAGAAGGCAGAAGAGCCAGGGCTTAAGTCAGCTCACTGTGCGTTGTGACACTCTTGTTTCCTGAGTACCTATTGTGTGTAAAGGGATTTCTGTCCAACAACTCTCTGTGCTACTTAAGGATCCCGAGGGCCCTCACCTCTTGTAAGATGAGGAACCAGGCTCTGAGAGAGACCAGCAAGTTGCCCAAAGGCATAAAGCAAGAAAGCGACAGAGATGGGATTGGAACCTAGCCCCGTCTGTGAAGACTGGTTGCTTCTTCTGTTTGCATTAAATACTGACTATTCCTCAAAAGCACAGCAATTAGCATTCCAGAACTCCAGTCTAGATTCCTGCCATACCCTCCCTGCAGACTCTTGCTGATGGCAGGCCATAGGAGATGTTCACCCATCACCTGACAGTCCTTCCTTCACTAATCATCATTCTTTGTTCACTTGGAGCAAAGGCCGAGCTCCAGCCAAAAGAGAAGCTTTTCAGCCTCCTTCCATTTGGTGGTCTGTAGAGGGGGTGGGTGTGTAGGCTCTCCAACAGGGGTCCTCTGCTGCTTTTCCCCTCACCCCTCATTTCCCCCTCTGATTCCTTGAGGGACTCAATAGGGGCATGCTCCCTATTGCAATCCATGCGTCCCCCACCAGTTGTTCTGACCTTGTGTGAGTTTTGAGATTTCCTTTCCTACGTGGAAACTCTTTCTATCTCAAATCTGCCAGGGAGACTTCTCAAAACCCCAATACTGGGTGAGAGCTTTTCCTAGATGGAACTGTAGTCTTCCTCACGGGGTCCAGTAGAGACAGAGACACCGTTGTTCTCCAGAAGGTACCCATTAGTTAGAGGGCACCTCTTCCTTTAGGCCTGTTTTCTTCCTGGAAGAATTTCTTTTCTCACCCCTCCTTACAGCCATGGGCCAGCAATTCTCTACCGGCCTAGAAGATTTTTGGCATTTCCTCTCAAAATCTTTCCATTGCAGTTGGCCTGGCAACAGTACCCATCATGGCTACCAATGGCCAGAAGGCAACATATCTGACTTCCAGAGTTAAAGGACCTTGCATTAACACGATGGAATATGGTCTGAACTTTCCTGCATCCCAGCCTTTGCCTGAGCCTGCTTCCATCCTTCTGCTCAGCTGCTCTGCCTCTCAGGCCCTCTTTTCCACCAGTCTCCTAGACCTGGTCCTCCTAATTTGCCCTGCTCACGTTCCTTCTCTCACCTTACAACTGCTTTCTCTGTCAGCTGTATGTTGCTTTCCAAAGCCTGCCATGGAAGATCTGTGCTTCCAGAAAAGACTTTCCTGAGGACAGCTGTGCCCTGCGTAGCTTTCCTCCCTAGAAAAACCTGCTTCCTAATCTGCCTCCCTGCCCTGATCAGTTCCTGCTTCTCCAGGGGACACCCAAGTTCTCTTTCTTTGGCAAAATTCTATGTTTCCCCCCTGCAGAGTGTGGCAAAGTTACTTACTGTCCAGTCATCTTCTCTTTATGTGTGGTGCCAGGTCTGGACCCACCTCCAGGGCTGTCAGTCTAGGAACCAGCCATGACTGTCCTCACTGGAAAAACCTTACCTTGCCTAACCCAAATTCCCTGCTCTAATCAGATAAGGAGTCTCAGGTTCTCTGTGCGCTCTGACTTATTCTCCACTCTGGTATATGTGGTGGCTAGTATCCTTGTATCCACCACCCACCTCTCCTCTAGTATCCTTGTATCCACCACCCACCTCTCTTCTAGTATCCTTGTATCCACCACCCACCTCTCCTCTAGTATCCTTGTATCCATCACCCACCTCTCCTCTAGTATCCTTGTATCCATCACCCACCTCTCCTCTAGTATCCTTGTATCCATCACCCACCTCTCCTCTAGTATCCTTGTATCCACCACCCACCTCTCCTCTGAAAGTTTCTTTGCCAAATCTCCCCATTTCTTTCTGCTTCCCATTCCCCCAAACTAACTCATCACCACCACCACCAACCCCACCCAGCTCCACAGCACTCATTCCCTTCCACAGTGGGCTCCTGGACCAGACCTGCCTTTTTGGGCGGGGAAAAACGCTCACCCCATTTCCACCTGCAGTTCCCCCAGACTTTTAGATCAAGGCAAGTCCTGAAACCTTAGCCTCTCTAAAATGTTAAGTCCACATCTAAAAATGTTAAGTTCACCCATCTGGCTGTCTCGGTGAGAGCACTGGAGACTCCCTTCATTGTTGACTCCGAGTTATGTTTCTTAATGCTACTAATAAATTGTGACTCCCCTGGGCTGGAGAGATGGCACTGTGGTTGGGAGTGCTGACTGCTCTTCCAGAGGACCCAGGTTCAAGTCCTACCACCCACACGGCGGTTAACAGCTGTCTGTAACTCCAAGATCTGACACCCTCAGATAGACATACATGCAGGCAAAACACCAAGGCAAATAAAATAAAAATAAATAAATTATAAAATAAATAAATAATAAATAAATTGTGACTCCCTCCAAACTAAAGAAAAAGAACTGTACTTTATACTTTGCAAATCCTATGTTTACAAGATACTTAACTTTTTCCAGGTTGTTCCTCTGTAGCAATAATTACTGATCTTGATTCTGATAAGACCACCGTAAGGACAATTTTAGATCTTTCTGGAATAAATAAATAAATTGTTGTTTACCCAGACACCTTCCCTTAATTAAACCATTTTGGGGCATCTATATTTAAACTCTTCTAGGTTAGAACACCTGTCTCCTTCATCTTCTGTCTTTGCTTCTTTAAAACACAACCATTTTATTATGTTCATAGAAAATACACCATTTCTAGGCTACAGTTATTAAAACCATCAACAAGCTACATCAAAACTTCAATGATGAATGTAGAGAGTTAAAATGTTACAGATCCAAAGAAAATTGCCCTGGACTATCTTAATACGTTTAACAGCCAATCTGTTACCCTTTCTTGTTTATGACAACATTTTGTTGTTTTTGTTTGTTTGTTTGTTTTTTAATTTTACTTATTTATTATGTATACAGTGTTGACATCAGATCTCATTATAGATGGTTGTAAGCCACCACATGGTTACTGGGAATTGAACTCAGGACCTCTGAAAGAACAATCAGTGCTCTTAACCTCTGAGCCATCTCTCCAGCCCTATGACAACATCTTGTGACCAAAGCTCAAAAACTATTAAAGGGGATTAACTTTAAAGAAATCTACTATAGTTGGGTGTTGGTGGTGCACGCCTCCCAGCACTCAGAGACAGGTGAATTTCTGTGAGTTCAAGGCCAGCCTGATCTACAGAATGAGTTCCAGGACAGGCACCAAAGCTACACAGAGAAACCTGTCTCAAAAATCAAAAAAAAAAAAAAAAAAAAAAAGAAAGAAAGAAATCTAATAAGGCCCTCTTAAAAATCTATATTTATACTTTGATGCCTTTCCTATGGCCTCTTCTAAAGGAAAAAAAATAAACATTAAAGATACAGCCTCCCCTGTTACCTGTTCTGTCATTAACTCTTTTTGTTTGTTTGTTTTGTTTTGTTTTTCGAGACAGGGTTTCTCTGCAGCTTTGGAGCCTGTCCTGGAAACGAGCTCTTGTAGACCAGGCTGGTCTCGAACTCACAGAGATCTTCCTGCCTCTGCCTCCCGAGTGCTGGGATTAAAGGCGTGTGCTACCACCGCCCGGTCCTGTCATTAACCCTTCTACCTATCCTTTATGCCCTCAGAATTCCTGCGCATCTGTTTACAGCTGTGCATCTCCCCACCCTCATGGTCCCTTTTTGCCCTCACTAACCTCATATTCTATTGAGGTTCTGGGGGCCCCTCCAAGTTTCGTCCTACTGTGGAGATTCTAATAGCCTCTCTGAGCTTAGCCCTCCTGCTGAGGCTCTGACAGGATCTCCCCCTCCTGGGCTCTTTGCCTTATTTCTGGGGTTCTGGCCCCTCCTTTTTGGGCTTCTGACCTTACCAGAACCTCTACTCTTCCTTCTCTTCACCTTGAGAAGCTTCTGGGTTCTTCTGGACCCCTATTCACTGTTCACTACGTTTATCTATGAGTTCACCCATTTCCAAATGTAAACTAAGGCTCACAGAGATGTGTTTCTGCCCTCTTGCCTATTCCTGGACCCACTTGACTTACCAAACAAACACTTTCTCCCCAATGGGGACTACTCAGTCATGCTGATCTAAGCCCCCACCCTCAACACAGCTGCCTTGTTCAACATTTATGTGAAATGTCCTGGCTGTCTCAATTGTAATGTAATGAGGTCCATTTATTTCGCATATCAGATTAAGGAGGGGACACCAGACCCCATGATTTGTGTGGGGTAAGACTTTGTCCTACAATGGCTGGATGCTTTTCTAGAATGGAAAAGGAAGCTGGAACACTTAAGCAATCATGAAAGCTTTTCTAAGGTCAAAGTTCAATCAAGACTCTATCTAATAGAGTTAATCAATTAATTAACTAATTAATAGTTCTCTTAATTTATTAATCTGTTCTTAGTAACTCAAGCACTGACTCAGAAAAACAAAATGTAGCCGGGCAGTGGTGGTGCACACCTTTAATCCCAGCACTCGGCAGGTGGATCTCTGTAAAATTCGAGGCCAGCCTGATCTACAATGAATTCCAAAGCAGCCAGGACTCCACAGAGAAACCCTGTCTTGAAAACAAACAAGCAAGCAAACAAACCAAAAAACCAAAATGCATTCAACTTAAAATTGTTCACTGTTACGCCCAAATCCGTGGGTCCCCACAAAAGCTAACAAAGGAGACTGAGTCCCATATGTAAAAGCAAAGAGCCTTTATTTTAATCAAGTTTGCAAACTCGGTCTCTCCGCAATGTATTGGAATATCCAGAAAGCCCCGAGCTCAATTAGAATTGAGTTTTTATAGTAGTAAAAGTGAGGGTGAGGGATCTCTGAGGTTCAGGACCCCTGACTGGCTGACATTTGTCTAGGGGTGTCCTGGTGAAGCACTGGCAGGTGTTTCTGTCTACAGTGCTTGGAATGCCAGGAATTTCCTTTGAATGGTCTGCTCTTGGCTGAGGGTTGGGTAATCTCGGCCTGCCAGGCTTTGTCTCAGGGTAAATGCCAGGTGATAATGGTTGGAAGTAAAGAACTTCCTTTGGGGCTGGGCAGTGGTGGCGCACACCTTTAATCCCAGCACCGGAGGGTCTCTGTGAGTTCAAGGCCAGCCTAGTCCACAGAGTGAGTTCCAGGTCAGGCTCCAAAACTACCAAGAAACCCTGTCTCGAAAAACAAACAAACAAACAAAAAAGAACTTCCTTTGGATGACCTGCCCAGACTTAGCTTTCATGCCCAGACTTAGCTTTCATGACTGGCCCCTACATTCACAATCCCAGCTTTATCTCAACATCTAGTAGTTAAAAGTACCAGATGAGTGTAACTGACTTTCTGGTTTTCAACAACTATATTCAGAGGCCTGTACTAAAGTAGACAGAGGGATTAAAAGGGACAATATTTTGCCCCTCACCTCCCAAGATCAATTAGGTTCCAGGTTAGCCCCATGGGTTAGTTATCTGTCATCTTGTTCAGGAAGAACGTGGAGACCCCACCACGTGAACTCTACCAGTATCCATTTCTACAAAGAGGAAGGCCAGCGCCGAGGGGAAGTTTTCCTTGGTTTTTCCCACTGAAGCCATGGCCAAGCAGGGCCATGACTAGCCCTTATACAGACGGAACACTGATAATAGGAATGCTTGAGGGGCCGGAGGCTCTGCCCAAGCCGCAGTGGCCCTGAAGACTAGACCCTCAACTGGTCCTGGCAGGAGAGGGGAGGTGACAGGAAAGTATAAGCAAAGTTTAAACAGCTGATAAAAATATAAAGCGAATGAACAATGGGAGAGGCTTTACTGGCCTCCATATGGGCCGCTGCCATGCCAGGAGGAGTAGTCACAGCCACCACCCAAGCTATAATCAAGTTAAAGGCACCTCATATTGTTCATGTTTCCAGTAAGTCTGCTCTTACTTCCCCTGCTTCGCAAGGCTAACAACTCCACTAAACACCACCGTCCCATTGGTAAACAACTGTAAATCTGGGTCATCATAGTAAAAACAGGTTGATCTCTGGTAACCTAGTAGCGATCTATTGATCTCTGGACCTCGGGTACTCAATTACTATCTTCATTTCATCTGCTCGTGCTTACAGTCCGTTGGCACTCAGGTAGGCCAGCGACAACCTAACGTCATCTGTCAGGGTCCCATTGATCACCTTCGAAGCCTGAAGATCAGCAAGAGTGGAGACCCTAAAGCCCTCTACTCCTGCGGTAACAGCCAGGAGCAGTCAGCCATACTGAGTGGACATCCATCTCCTAAACGATTTCAGAGCATCAACTCTCGAGGGGACATTGAGTAAGGACACCTCCCTCTCATAGCTTCCTCCTTCAAACTTCTATGTGTAAACTGCCCCAAGAGCCTCCTGAGGGAGTTGCTGACCTCATCCCACAGGAAGGCCCTGCATGGACCTGCCCTCCTTCTCTGCCTCTCTGTGGAAACGAGAGTCAGGCATGCTGGCCATTCGAAAGGCTCTTCCATTTTGGTTACATAGTGACAAGATTTCTCAGAAACACAGGAATTAGCGTTCCAGAACTAAAGCCTAGATTCCTGTCCCCCCCCCACACACACCCCGCGCACTCTTGGTGCCTGGAATCCATAGGAGACATTTACTCATCACCTGACATTCTCTCATTCAGTGCTCACAATCATGTGTTCATTCCGTAGCAAAAAAGAAAAAAAAAAAAAGCCAAAGGCCAATACCAAGGCCAAAAAAAGCTTTTCAACCTTTTCTTCTTCCCAGTGTCCCCCTCTGCCCTGCCCTACCTCATTTGTAAGAGGACTCTGCTCTTACTGTTACAGAGACCACACTCTGCACTGGCAGAAGTAGCACATTCCATTGTGTCTTGCTGACCCCTTCACTGACCTAGAGAGACCGTCTGAGCCCAAGGTAAGATATCTTAGCTTGAGGCCCTCAGAAGCTGACTACTGAACAAGTGTGTGTTGAAAACAAAAATCAAAAAATAGTGCCACCTATCCTCCTACCCCCATTCCCAGGAACTCAGGTGGCAAAAGGGAGTTATTGGGTGGAGGTTAAGATAACTGGATCTTGGCAATACCACTTTTGGGTATATACCCAAAGTAATCTCATTCATACCACAAGGACATATGCTCTGCTATGTTCATAGCAGCATCATTTGTCATAGCCAGAGCCTGGAAACAACCTAGATGCCCCTCAACCAAAGAATGGATAAAGAAAATGGTACATTTACACAATGGAGTACTACTCAGCAGTAAAAAAAAAAAATATGACATCTTGAAATTTGCAGACAAATGGATGGATCTAAAAAAAAAGCATATCGAGTGAGGTAAGACAAATATAATATGTACTCACTCATACGTGGCTTTTAGACATCAAGTAAAGAAAAACTAGCCTACAATCCACAACGCCAGAGGACCCTAGCCAACAAGAGAATCCTAAGAGAGACATACATGGATCTAAATAGGAAAGAGAAAAAGACAAGATCTGTAACCTGGGAGTATGGGAGTCAAGAGAGAGGGAAGAAGAGGAGAGGGGAGGAAGGGAAGAGAGCAGAGAAAGATGTATAGCACAATAAAAACAATTTTTAAAAGTTGTAAAACAAAAAACAATATGTATATAACTGGCTGTTGGGATGATGTGATCATGTCACACCGCTGAACCTTAGCCTCTCTTGGCTTCCCACTGCCCCATAGTCCTGAAGCTCTTAGCTCCCAGCTAGGACGGTGCAGCCTGCCCACTGGCCCCATATGTCCCTGGCTGCTTGCTTTCCTTTCTAGGGCCACGTTTGTCACTCTGTTCAGCCTTTGTCACTTCCTGGAAGGCCCGGCACCTCCACTTAGCTGCCGTTTTCTCCAACGTGACTCTTCTGGAAGCTTTCACGTTGGGAGGAGGGAGCGGGTGAGAGGTCTCACACAAATCTCTCTGAGGTTCCGGAGATTTTGCCTCTCCCTGTAGGCGGAGCCCTGCCTGCTGGGCTTTGCCTCCTGGGGCCCAGCGTAGGGCCTGGCACCCAGGACCTCTCAGGACAGGCCAAAGAGAGTCATGCGAAAGGCATGCGCCCTGTCCACAGTCCAGCCGCTGGCCTCTCCCTGGCTATTTTTATTTCTTCCCCCCTGCAGAGCTGAGGCCCGTGGGGCCAGGTTCTCCGTTGCAGCCTGTGAAACTTGCCAGCAGATCCAGGACACCAGGGTCACGCCTTCCTGAGGCCAGTGGGCGTGGCCCTGCGGCTCCTCCTCTCCAGCACGGCCCTCCACCTACGTCTGAGAGCTTTTCGGCTGTGTAGTTAGTCTCCGAGGACGAGTCATCAGGGAGCCACAGAGGATCCGAGTCCCAGCTTGGCCTCCCTTCTTTGTCACCCCATACAAGTCATGTCACTTTCCTCTGTCAAACTGTCAAATGCATGGAGATCAAGCTCCCTGACAAGTCATGTTAAAGGTCAAATGATAAATTGCGAAGGCTAATGTTAATTTATTTACTTGTCTATTTGTGTGAGAGAATATATGCAGTGTGTGTGTGTGTGTGTGTGTGTGTGTGTGTGTGTGGCATATGCTGGGGGGGGGGGTGCACAGGGAGGCCACAGGAGGATGTCAAGTGTCCTGCTCTACCACTCTCTGACCTTGACAAATTGTCGCCAAACCTGGAGCTAGGCTAGTAGACTTGCAATTGGGAGCCTTCTGTCTCCACCTCCCACAGTCCTGGGGTTGCAAGCATGCCAGATAGTGTCAGGCTTTTTACATGGGAACTGAGAACCTGAGGTCAGGCCTTCGTGTTTGCCCAGCAAAGGTTTTACTGACCATCTCTCCAGCACCCACTAAAGCTAGTTTTAATATAAGTGTTAGATCTAGAACAGAGTCATCCGATGCAAAATTCAAAATACAGCAAAAGGTCTCAGTTCAGCACTAACCCAGCCTTAACCCCCTAGGTCCTAGGTGGTTATCCTTTCTGGGTTTGGTTTGTTGTTGTTGTTTTGTTTTGATTTGGTTTTTCAAGACAGGATTTTTCTGTGTAACAGCCCTGGCTGTCCTGGAACTTGCTCTGTAGACCACTCTGGCCTCGAACTCACAGTGATCCGCCTGCCTCTGCCTCTCAAGTGCTGGGATTAAAGGTTTGCACCACCACTGCCCAGTGGTTGTCCTTTCTGAAGTCAGTCAATGTTCCTTCTACTGAGGCGTGGATGCAGACACAGATTCATGAAATAACTGGGCTGTACAACATAGCGGGTGTTCCCATGCCTTCTGCACATAGCAGGTGCTCACATATTTTCTGCACATAGCAGGTGCTCACATATTTTCTGCACATAGTAGGTGTTCAGAGATGGTTGTGTTTATGTGACACCCTACCATCATTCATAACTAGGGGATTTAAGTCATTTTTTAAGAATCAGCAGCCAAACAAAACTGTCCTCGATGTCCTGAAATTCACCCCCATTTTATTGGTAAGAAAAACAAGCTCAGAGAGGCTAGGTAACTTGGTTCAACTCACATAGCTGGTTGGTGGTGGAATTAGAAGTCCTCCCTGTCTTTGGAATTCATAGCCTGTGCTTGTAGCCACTTGACTCCATTCCTGCAGCCCCTAGGAAGCCCTCACTCTGGAAGTGTGTGGTTGCAGGTCTCCACAGTCACTGCTGAGCACACTTGCCTTGAGCTATCCTGGTGACAGGCCCCTCATCCTTTGAACAAGCACAGGGAGGAATGTGCAGGCCCAGCCCCCACAGCTTATGCAAGAGCCTGGCTTCCTCCTGAAGGCATGAGGCCCTGGAGAGAAGGAACCCCCACTAGACAGAGGCAGGCCACCTCTCACAGTGCCCCATGTCCAGAGGGATAGGGACCCTGTCCTGTGACACACTGTGAGGAATACAGCCTGTCCCAGGAAAGGGTGGCACTCGGGAGCATTGCCAGGGTCCTGTTTCTGGGACTGGCAGCTGAGTGTGCTCCCGAGAGATGATGTAACTCACCCAGGAACTGGGAAGGGAGGCACCCTTATCCATTCAGAGATGAAGAGACAGAGGCCTAGGAATGTGGAGGTAGCCTGCCTTAGAGCCAGAATCCCAGGGTTCAAAGCCCAGCTCTGTGTGTCACCAGCTCTGTGACCTAAGACATGTTACTTAAGCTCTTGGTTCTCGGTTTGCTCATCATTAAAGGGCAGTGGTTCGGAGCTTCCCCTTGGGGTTGTTTGAAAAAATAATGAACTTCCAAGAAAAAGTTCTTTCATGGCGAGGACAGCAGTGTGAAGTAGTAGCTCCCAAGAGTGGCTGTTGACCGTCAGCTGGCCAAATCTACTCTCTGCCCACCACCCTGGACAAGCTGCACCAGAGGCAATTAAACTGCGTGCCTATGAAGAGCCAGCCTGGCTGAGGGTGTCCAAAATGGTGCTCTGTCTTAAGAGAGACCAGCTCAGGGGCACTGTCATCAACACCACTTTTTTGGCTTCTGGAAAGGAATGTACTCACTTGGACACTGACTGGGCCGGACTGATACACAACTCCATTTGCCCAGGCTGAGTGCAAGCTAGAGAGGCCAGAGGGGAGGAGAGCACACAGAGAGACTGCAGATGCCTCCAACAGTGACCTCCTACCCAGCCACCGTTAGGCATGACCACATCCTGTGAGAAGGCAGAGGTCCCAGAGGACACCTCTACCTACTGTGAAGGGTTAGTACCCTTGCCCAGGACCCAGCGGCTATTCTGGGTGGTCAGTTTACATGGAACCAGGGTTTGCTTAGCAGAGGACGTCATTCTTGGTCAATTCCCCAGGGCCGATTCACATTCTAGTTATGAGCTTATGGTAGGTGCCTGTCTCCCCAGGAATTGAGATCTCTCTGAAAGGGTTTGGATATGTTTCTACAAAGAGACTGGAGGATAGCTCACAGGAAAGGGGCTGTGGTACCACACAGACCTGGCTCTGTCACTTAATCATCTGTGGCAGTCTCCTCATCTGCAAATCTGTATGGGTACAGAGAGCGAAGCAGTAGGAAAAAGGGGCGGCAGGGCTGGATGGTGGCTCAGTGGGACACATTCCTAAGGAGCTATGTGTTCAGTCTTGGGTCCCACAGGAAAAGAAAGAAAAAAAAAAAGGAAGACAAGCTAGGCTTGGTGGTTTGTGCTTGTAATCCTGGCACTCAGGAAGCTGAGACCGGAAGACCATCTTGAGTTCCAGACCAGCTTGAACTACATAATGAGTGAGCTCCAGGACAGCCACATTACAGAGTAAGACACTGTCTTTTAAAGGGCTGGGTGAGGGACGCATCAGATCAGAAGCCATGGTACAAACATTTCTGCTTAGAGGTGGTCTTGTAATGTCTTCCTTCGAGGCACAGCTAGCTACTTATTTGTACTACGGTGATGGTGACTTCCTAGGAAACCGGAGCATCATCAGCCCTTCCTTCAAATACTCTACCACACTTAGGGTAGGCAGGTTCTTCACCTTGTGGCAACATGCAGGGGCGGAAGAAAGCCTCCTTGGTAGCTGATGCAGTCTGTTGCTCAAGTGGGAGGCCTGGGGTAATCTTGAAGATAAGTTTTTCTGGTGGATGTTAGTGTCTCTCATCCCACTCTATCCCAGTCTTGACAAGGATGTGGAGTAGCTTTGGGAAGCCACAGGGCACAGTGGCCAGAGTTCACGATAGCTGGGTCATCATATCCATCTGTTCTCAAGCTGCAGAACAGGTTCAAGTTCCCAGGGTGGGTCTTCAGAAAGTTCTCATTACAAAGAAAGGGGCTTCACAAGGTTTAGTGCCAATGAGTTAAAGTCATGGAGCTGAGAAGAAGCTCATATTTGTGGGTCCAATATATCTGCTAGCTGTGACTCCCTGGATAGGTGCTGGTCCTCCAGCTGTGGCTCCCTGGACAGGTGCTGGCCCTCCCAGCTGTGGCTCCCTGCACAGGTGCTGGCCCTCCCAGCTGTGGCTCCCTGCACAGGTGCTGGCCCTCCCAGCTGTGGCTGCCTGGACAGGTACCAGGGCTGTGCTCAAAATACCCTCTGTGCTGAGTTCTCTACCCCACCAGCCATGTTCACTAGTAAGTTTCCCATCTGGTTTAAAACACAACACAACAAAAAACAAAACAAACGCTCAACTCTGGATAAAGAGTAGAGCTTTCATCTAGACCTGGGACCTCCCAGACTGGGACTCTGGGTGACCTCCCAGTGAGTCTGAGTACACTGGCTGTATGGCATTGAGTCCAAGCAATGGCCATCTAAGCCACTGTGGATCAAGCCCAGGAGAAGTGACAGGTACTCAGCAGGTGGCCTGAGAGACTGAGCTAAACCCTAACTCACTGTGCCTGTGGGTGTGTGCAGGCTCTCTCCCAAAGCATTTTTTTTTTTGTGTGTGTGGGGTGGGAGTGACTTCACTCATCACCCAGGAAGTGACATCTGAGCCGCACAATAGAGGCTTGATGTCTTCTCTGGTCTCTTTCGTAAGACTCTTTTTTGCCCAGATATGGGGTGTCTGGAACCCCAGAAACAGCTAAGACAGAAATTCCATAGTTGAGGAAGAGTTCCTAGAGGCAGGCTAAACATCTGGAAGATGGGGTTGGCCTGGCCAGGGTGCCTTTAAAATATGAACTGAGAGCCTTGTGGGACCCATGACTCGAGTCTGCAGTCCTCAACCATTTAAGGAAGGCTGGCTTCTTCAAGGACAAAAGCACAAGGAGAAGCTGCAATGCGCCCAGGATCATGTAGGAGCGTGTGGCATGACTGGGACAGCCTGAATCTGTGTTCACTTTTGTCCCCCATGACTATGCTTGCATTCTCTCAGAATGTGCAGAGCCAGTGTCCTTGGGGTAGGAATGGGACGATAGCTGCAGGCCAGCAGGAATAGGGACTCCGGGGGGAGGGTAGGTGAGGGTGGGAGAGAGGAAGTGGTGCAGTCGCCTGTGGGAAGAGAGATCACAGGCCAGTAGGGCTGAGATAGAGCTAGCTCTGAACAGCTGTGGGGTTCCTGCGGGTCCCCAGGGCCTCCCGTTGGGCCTCTAGCTCTGGGGCTACGAAATAAAGCCCTCTGGACATTTCAGGGAAGGGGTTCCCAGATGGTTTTATGCCCAGGCTGGAATTATAAGTTACTCCGTCCGACTAGACGAGGAGAGAATGGGCTCCTAATTCTTGTGCCCTGAATGATTTCTGGACTGGCAGAGGCATTTAGGCAGCCTAGACAGCCTCCAAGAAGGCAATGGAAACGGTGTCTTGGGGGAAACTGTTCCTGCAGGGACATCAAAGACAGTGGGAATGATCCCTTTTGAGAGGGGCAGGCTGGTCTATAGGTCAACCTTGCCAGGCTACGGTCCTATCTACTCAGCCGCTACTATAGGCATTGCTTGATGGTATTCTGCAGCTGAAGTGTGGAACCACTACCCATAAATAAGTGAAGAAGGGTGCCGTTGTAGGCCTCACCCACGCAGTTGAAGGCCTGAGGAGCAAAACACATACTAAGGAAAAAAGAATCTGGCTTTGGAGTCTGCAGCTTGCTGACTGCCCTGAAGATCCCAGAATGATCCACCCAGTCATGGTCCTGCATGCTTTTTTTTTTTTTTTTTTTTTTTTACAGACACTTCCTTCTGCCTAAAAGGAGCCTGACTGACATCAGGAGAAAGCCTCATGGTGACTCCACATCCCTCTGCTCAGTTACTACTTTCTATAGCTGCACATGGATTCAGAGATTCTAAATGACATTTAAAAGATGTTTCTCGGGGCTGGAGAGATGGCTCAGAGGTTAAGAGCACTGCCTGCTCTTCCAAAGGTCCTGAGTTCAATTCCCAGCAACCACATGGTGGCTCACAACCATCTGTAATGGGGTCTGGTGCCCTCTTCTGCCCTGCAGGCATACGCACAGACAGAATATTGTATACAAAATAAATATAAATATTTAAAAAAAAAAGATGTTTCTCTGCATTCTTATACAAGGCCCTGCTCCCATACATGGAAGCAGTCAGGGAGGACCCTGAGGGATGCTGGAGCAACCCTGAACCAGTCTGATTGGGGTAGAAGAGCTGGGCATTGAGAGAAGCAGACATAGTTCTACACAACGGTCTAGAATGCAGTGCGCATTTTAGACGGCATACACTAGTGTGTTTTGAAGAACGGTCAGAGGCCTGGGGAGATGGCTCAGTCAGGGAAACAAGTGCTGTGCAGGTGTGAAGACCAGCATGGAAGACCCAGGAGCATCAGTATGTGCCTGTGATCCTAGCCCCAGGGACGGGGAAACAACAGGATCAGTGGACTTGCTGGCCAGACAGTCTAGCTGAAGCAGGGGGCTCTGGATTTAGTGAGGGACCCTGTCTCAAACAAAAGTAAGGTAGAGAGCAATTGGAAATAATACCCACTGGCCTCTACATACATAAATACACAAATGTATACCAGACACACATGTATACCTGCATACACATGAGCATGCGTGCGCGCGCGCGCACACACACACACACACACACACACACACACACACAGAGGAGTAGCTGGGATTGGCCTGGGCCAGGCAGAAATAGAGTGGAGAGAGTGGAGGACAATGACAGGCAGACTTCCCTACAAGTTCCCAACAAGGGCTGCCTGGCTGCTCCTAGCCCTTCATTCCATTCCACAGGCAAAGATGACGTCAGAGAACAATCAAGGGAAGAAACAAATGACCAAGTGCCCCATCCTCCAGGCACAGGGTACAGACTTCCACAAGACCAAGTGATTGTTCCGTTTTAAGAATGGAAAAGCTCAAGTTCAAAGATGGAACCTGCGGAGGCCCTAGGCCAGTGCGGTTCATAGTGTCAACATTGCCCTTCTCTCTTCCCCTTCCTCCCTCCCTCTCTCCACCCATCTCATCCTCCCCCTGTTCTTCCTTCCCTTTTTCTCTTCTTTCTCTCAGTCTTTTTTTTTGGGGGGGGGAATAGTTAGACTGGAAAGAAAGCAAATAAAACAATTAATGTGGGGCTGGAGAAACGGTTCACCTATTTGGGGCATGTACTGTTTTTCCTGAGGACCCTAGTTCAGTTCCTAACATCCAAGTCAGAAGGTTCACAACTGCCTGTAACTCTAGCTCCTGGGGGATCCAGCACCTCTGATCTCTTTAGGTATCTGCACTCATAGATGTACACACACACACACACACACACACACACACACACACACACGTATATGTAATTAAAGACAAAACTAAATTTAAAAAAAAAGTTTATGTGCTTACAACTTTATAACAACACCTCCAACCAAGACACAAGACAGCCTTATCACCTGAAATACTCCTTGAAATCCCTTCCCCTCAACCCTTCCAAAGCAAGAGCCATGCTGGTCCTGTTTCCATAGATTCCGTTTGCTTTTGTCTATTTTGAACGTCACATACACAGATGCACACTGGCCTTTTTATTTTCTTATTCTTCATTCATCTATCCATCCATCAATCCATCCATCCATTCATTTATTCATCCACTCATTCCTTCGCTTTGCTGTCATTGAGAACAGAAGTACCTATGAGGAGCGCCTGTGGTCAGACTCTGCTGGCTGTGGGCGCAGCTTTTCTATACCACGTGTCCCTCCATGTGCCCGACTCCAGTTGTCCTCACTCGGCCCAGCCTCCCACAGCACATGGATCCACTTCCCCTCGTGGAGCTGGCTGCCATGTGTTCCCCTGGCCTGGAATTTCATTTCACAGCCCTTGGCATACTCGGGGAAATCGAAATCACTAGCATATTGTGCTCCCTTCAACACTCATGCCCCTCGGGCACACAGTTTGAGGCAAGGCTAGTGAGCCGGGTGCGTGCTATGTTGCCCAGGAGAGCTTGCTCATCCCTTGCCCATGCTTGGCACATGTGTTAAATTAGGGGCTGTGGGAGAAAGCGTGAAGAGTCTGAAGGAGGGCTGTACATGTGGACGGGGAAAGAAGGGACTGTGCTCATGGTGGGAGCACGCAAGCCGGAAAGGAAGGAGGGAGATGGAGCTGGCAGCTGCTGGGGGCCAGGGCCCAAGGATGGGTTGGTGCAGACTGGCTGACTCAGACCTTCTCTGTGTGAGCGGTTGAGTCTTCACAGGAGTGTCCCGAGGAAGGCATCTGCCAAAGCTTGCTTTACAGGGTCTGGAGCTCCGTCCCGGTTAGCCATCCACTCCTCACAAAATGACCACTGGAAGTTCAAGACCAAGGTGTGGGCAACCCTGTCTTCTGCAATGTCCTGTTTCCTGGTGCAGAGGGTCCCTTCTCCTGTGTCCTTATGCGGTTGGAAGGAGACTGCGGCTCTCTGGGATCTTGTTTATTTATTTGAAGACAAGATCTCCTATATCCCAGGCTGGCTTCAAATTCTCCATGTAATAGAGGATGTCCTTGAACACCTAACCCTCCTACCTCTGTCTCCTTAGTTCTGAATCGGGAAACTGTGTAGTTAGTCCAGGGCTCACAGGACAGTTCCCCTCTGTCTTCTGGTATTGCCCTTGTAAGTCACCACCACCAATGCCAGGGATTCCACACTCAGCTCAATGCAAGATGCATCAAGGACATCGGGGACATGATTTAGAACCACCACAGGTTCATCAGTAGAGTGCTCACCTATCACGCCGGAGGCTCTAGGTTCATTCCCTAGTGGCCCAAAAATATAATGACCACAGGACACAGTTAATCTGTGAAGTGAGTATCTGTAGTTCAGTGAGGGCTGTCTTGGAGCCAGACACTACTGAGTCCACACGGAAAATTTGATATAAAAAAAATTACGTTATCGTAGAAATGTAAAAGAGAACCCACACAAGCCAAAGTCCCAGGGTTGGGCTGGTGGCTAGGGGCCCTGTGTGTCCACATACTTTCCAAAGTGCCACCCTCCAAATGCTGAACCTTGCCTCGTCCTGATGGCATGCTCCCTCACCCAGCCTCTGCGCCACTCTGGACCTGCTGTTCTACCTCTGCCCGAGCCTGAGCATCGCTGGGGCTGCTCCTGCATTCCTCCTCACTGATGCCAGGTGTGGCCTCCGGACACCAGCTCATTTCTGTGAGAAAAGACGGTCCCCGTGAGCCTCTTATGCACTGCTCCTCTCCCAGGTGTGACGGGGCAGTCATCAGGCTTGAGGACAGAGTTACTTTTGTCCTCAGCCTACCAGGAGTCACCTCCCCTCAGAAGCTAGCAACAGTGTCCCTTTAGAGCTGCATGCCGGAGATGATTAGGCTCTCCGTTCTGGGGGTTGTTCAGGGTGGTGAAAACGGGAGAAGGAGCCGCATGTGGGGTACATAGCCCATTCATGGACTGCTGGATAGTGACACGAACTGCATGTGGGGTACATAGCCCATCCATGGACTACTGGATAGTGACACTCACATCCATTAGGAGCTATGCTGCTGCAAACCTGGCCTGACGTACTCCCAGGACCCTGCCCTGTCCTCAGCTGTTTTTCCATTGAGCAGCCTCAGCTCACGATGGTCCAGAGCAGGGGCTGAAAGGGTGGGTACTATGGCTGCTGGCAGGAGGGTAGGACATAAACACTGACCACACACAGGGCACCTCCTCTGGGCCAGCGTCCTAGATCTCATTTAATTCCAGCATCCCCTGAGGATGAGCAGGTGCAGAGTGGGTGCTTGGGGTCCCTTACCCACAGAACATGAACCTGCCAGGGTGTGTGTGGTAAGAGGCAGGAGTGGAGCTGGGAGGAAACAAGACTGGATGCCCAGGCAGGGCCAGATAACACCAGGTCCTGACTCCAAACGCCTCACCTGGGGGATGACTTGAGCCTCAGGCTTATGTGGCATTCCTGGTGATAGTAAGCAAAGAAACTTGAGGTCAGGCTTTGAGGGAGAGGAGGCAGAGGAAGAAATGGGAGGAGCAGGCAGAAAGCTGGTATAGTGGTCCGGGAGAGAAGTGGTGAGTGAGGGTCTCCACCAGACAGGTATAAACTATGAAGACTCTCTACCCATCCAAAGCTTGGAGGGCTTGTGTGAGCCAAAGTTGTTAGGACATCAGGACACTAAGGAGTCCCTTTCCAAAGAAAATCAAGTGCCTTTCTCCCCAAGTCCTTTCATGTTAGGAGCAAAAGTTGAGCTTACTGGTTTTAGGACATGGGTGAGGTTTGCTGCTGGCAGAATGTTTGTAGAAAGCAGCCAGCTAAGTGTAGCTGGGAGGCTGAGGTCAGCCTGCTACAGACAGGCCAGGTTTCTGTGGTTCTGGTTGACCATCATCAGCTGGCCTCAGACCTTCCAGCAGACAAGTGACCATCCAGCAGGGCTGCCGGCCACAGATTGGGTGTCACCTCTGAGGTCAACAGGATTCACAAAGGCCACGCTCCAACTCAGGTAAGATTGGAGCCTCTTCCCAATTCTTGCTTCCTAGTTTGTGGGTCTGGAGGCATACTGAAGGCTCCAGAGAGGAGAAGGCATTGTGTTAGTAAGGCTATCAAGGAGGGACACCGTATTCACCTCTGGGAGGGCATTATCAGCCACAGATGTCGTGATTTGGAGTGTCTGTTGGTGCAAGGCACAGGCTTGAAGCATTTCTTCTTTTTCATTTATTTATTTTTTTTTGGGGGGGGGGTGTTCAAGACTGGGTTTCTCTGTGTAGCTTTGGAGCCTGTCCTGGAACTTACTCTGTAGAACAAGCTGGCCTCGAACTCACAGAGAACCCCCTACCTCTGCCTCCCAAGTGCTGGGATTAAAGGTGTGCGCTACTACCACCCAGCTGGCTTGAAGTGTTTCTGTACATTTAGGTACTTTCTCCTCACGAGGCCCTGGAGCCATTATGTAAAGCCAGGCTGGCCGACTCAAACCATGTCACTGTGCACACAGACTTCAGGCCTCAAAGGGACTGAAGACCCTGCTCTGCTGCGGATAGTCCTGAGATCTAAGGTAAGGTGTTCCCTCCCTCTGACCCTCAGTTTTCTCATCTGTAGGCTCAGTTTGTAGAACTGCCTCACAGGGCCTCTAGGACAGTGGCATTTTTGCCTGGAGGACCCAGCTACCAGCACCAGGAGAATCTGTATCTGGGTTTTGGAGTCTGAGACCTTAGTTTTGAAGTGCCAGATAAGAAGACACGGGAGGGAAAACCACATGTCTTTTGTGGTTTTTCTAGTTGGCTCTGCTTAGGGTGCTGCCTAGAATTTTACAGACCCGGCTGGTGTTTCCAGCAGCCACTTGGGGCCAGAATGACCTTTCTTCCCCATTCCTAAGTGACACAGCATCTGTATGAAATGACTGAAGGTCATCTGGGCAGTGTCCAGGTAGGCCTTTGGGAGACTCTTTTGGAGAGTGGGAGGGTGGTGTTAAAGAAGTCCAGGGTGTGGTATGATTAGAGCCCAGAGATTAGCCAAACCGCCCACTCTGATCTCAGGCAAGCCAGCTAGCTGAACCTCTCTGAGCCTCATTCTTTCAATCAGTGGAGCGCTGGGATGACTCAGACAGGCCTTCCCTGTAGCTCTCCTAGTTCTGAGTTTTATGAGAGAAGTGGACAGGGAGGCAGTGGCAGGCAGTGTGAGCCACGCATGCACCTGGGAGTGATGGGGGTGGTTCATGAAAGAGGGGAGACTAAGAGCCACTGTCCTCGTCCATTCCACTGGGAGCTTGGAAGAACTCAGGTTGTTTTTTTTTTTTTTTTTTTGTTGTTGTTGTTGTTTTGTTTTTTAGATTAACTGACTTTAAATTAAGACTTTGCTATAAGAGCAGTACAAGGTGGAAATGCTCCAGAAAGCTGAGCAGTTTCCAGGGAAAGCCCTTTCCCTGCCATTCCCAGGAGGACTTTGTTGTTGTTCACAGCCTCTCAGTGTGAGCTTCTGGAAGCATCTGAGATTATGGGAGCACATTTGGGCAATCAAGAGTTAGAGGAGCCAGTTGTGGTGGCCCAAGCTGAAGGAGGCAGAGGCAGAAGGATCCGAGTTTGAGGGCAGCTTTTGCTACATTTTAGCCGGGCAGTGGTGTCGCATGCCTTTAATCCCACCACTGAGGAGGCAGAGGCAGGTGGATCTCTGTGAGATCAACGCCAGCCTGGTCTACAGAGAGCCAGGAGAGCCAGGGCTACACAGAGAAACCTTGTTTCAAAAAAACAAGCAATAAATAAAAATAAAAAAAGAGAGTTGGAATGAATGGCAAAGGTGGCTGCCTACTGAGTGGCCACACACGGTGCCCATTCCCCGAGCTGTGGCCTCAGACATACATCTAATCCAGAAGACCCCTTATGGCACCAGGGAGCTGCCAAGGACGACAGGTGTCAGCAATAGTTCCCAGTACCTTTTCCCAATATGCCCCCCTCCACGCCACACAATGTGAGTTCCTCGTCCTTCGAAACCTTCCTGTGATTGTTACGTGTTTTTTGGCTATGGAAACTGAGGTTCAGAGGAGCAAAGCTGGTTTGGATGCTCTGTGGCCCTCCAAGGCCATTCTGTGTTGCGATGGCCCCACAGGACTCTGGAGCCTGCCAGACTGCTGAGTCCTGGTTTCTGTAGGCGTGCAGGAAGGACTGACCATACAGAACTCAGGCAAGCAGGAGGCGGATGTGAAAACCATGGGCCAAAGAACCACCCAGCCTCTGCCCTTGGGACCCTGAACTGTAATGTCAGGCCCTGCCCACACAGGTGGTGATGTGAATGGCCATGGAGGCACCTTTGACCTGGTGATCTTTAACTTGATGACTCAGCCTGGAAGCTGGGGCGCCATGATGAAACACACACACACACACTCTGACAGACGGGAGGCTGTGCCGGTGGCAAGTCACCTGATCTTTCTTTTCTCTTTTTTGTAGATTGAAATTAGCCGGGGGCGTGGTAGGGCACGTGTAAGAGGTAGAGGCGGGAGGACCACTGTGAGTTCAGAACTAGCCTGGGCTATGTAGTGAGACCCATTAGTTGTGGTGGTTTAAATTGAGGTAGAATTCACACCACAGATGTTTAGCTATTCAAAGTGTCAGTTCGGTGGCATTTATTCACCCACAGCATTGTGTGATTGTCACCTCTGTGGAGTCCTAAAACATGTCCCTCTCTCCAAAGGAGACCTCACACCTATTTATTGACTTTTATTTTTCAAGTGCTGGGATGGAACCCATGTATGCCTGGCAAGCACTCTGCGGCTAAGTCCTGCCCTAGCTAGAACTCCACGCCTACCGCATAACCGTCCCTGACCCTCGCTCTGTCCCATCCCTAGCAACTGCTGAGCTGCATCATCCTTACTGGCTTCCTGCTGGAGTCACCCAGTACAGTGTTCAGCCTCTGGTGCCTGGCATGCTCATTGAACCTGTTTCGAAGGCCAACAGGTTTTGTAGCAGATGCCTGTACATTGCTTCTCTCCATGGCTGCCTGGGATCCCACTAGGTAGCCTTCTTCCTTTCTCATCCACTGTTGTTGTGGGGACAGTGTGCTGACCCTATGACCTTTCTCACTGCCCTGCGGTAGAAGTCTCTCCATATCAGCCACCCAAGGCTTACAACAGGAAGTCCTTATCTAATGTGTGGTTCTCATCCTTGTTTCCACAAGCTGTTTGTTGACTGCACACTGTGGCATTTATTGAGCACTTATTGCATACTGTTCTTAATGTTTTATCTGTCTTCACCTCCGGTTCCTTTTGTCCATTCTTTGTCCCTCCAGTAGCCGCATGGGTCTCACGTGATCAGTTCCAGAGACAGGAAACAGAGTCAGCTGAAGAGTTATGTAGAGGAGGGACTTTAAGCCAGGCCAGCCTGGGCCTCATTCTTGTCACACACGCCCCTGCTCTACGCCCCTGACTGGATGAGTGCAGACTTCACCCTGGGCTGGGTACAGTAGGGACTTTCACTTTCCCTTCCCCTCCGGCTTTCTCTGCTTCCCCTCACAGGCACTGAATGGTTTTTACAATGACCAATCGGAAACAGAAACCATAACTCTAGAGTCCGAAGGCAAATGAAAAATACTGACAGCGAATTCCGCCGAAAGCTACATTTTAACCCCTTCATGTCGCAAAGCCACCCAGGGCTGCCCACCACCAGGACTGCAGGGCTCCTTTTGACTCACCAGAAGAGTCCAGCATAAATTTGGTGTAGTCTTAACTTTTCCACTTTTATTCTTCTTTGGTTGCTCTTTTTGTTTTTTGGAATAGGGTCTTACTGTGTAGACCTAGCTGACTTGCAACTCTATGTAGACCAAGTTGGGCTCAGATTTGCTGCAATCCTCCTGCCTCTGCCCTTCCCTCCAGGGCTGGGTTTAGAGGCATGCACTATCAAACCTTACTTCTACTTTCATTCCTAAGGTGAACAAGAGCCTTCTGTGCTTTCATGCAGAAGTCTAACTTCCTAGCTCATACCCTTTACCTTGGGCCCAACTGGCAGGTGACCCTGAACCCTATGCAAATCAGGAATCCAGGAACTCACACTGAAACTGTCTGCTGAGATAATCTTTTACCTTAGGACCTTTCTGACACAGCCACAGGTCACCCCACCCTACTCCACCCGACCCAAGCAATCTTCTGAGCCACGAAGAGAAAGTAATCCATACCTGATCTAGAGTCAGTACAAAGTCTACAGATGAAATTAAATCAGGGAGCCCAACCTCAGACCTCCAGAATTCAGGGGCATCTCAGCATAGACACCACAGCTCTCCTGCTCCCTTCTACCTGCTCCCCCAACTCTTAGCTTGCGCTCTGCCTTCCACCCAGCGCTCTGTCACCTCCAGCTCCTCACCATCCTTCAGGCACAATCAGCCGTGCACAGAGGAACAGTCACAGGAGACAGCAGCTGGCACAGGGTGCTGGCCCTGGCTACAGCATGGAAGGGGCTTCTGTGCTCTTGTTTGGGGTAGCCCTCACCTCCTCCCTTTTGAGGCAGGAATTGCCAGCCTTCCCTCATTTTGTCTCTTTCCTTGGTTAAAAGGAGTGGGCACACAGCATTAGAGAATACTCAGGGATGGTTACTACTGCTGTCCCTGTGCTAAAATGGTGACTTCTGAGGCTCAGAGGGGTTAAGCGGCTAATCTAAGGACGTGCATCCCCTGGGAGGCCTGACCTGACCTGTGTGGTCGTCCCCATGCTAGCCCCTCCATGTTCTGCTTCTGCTCCCCAGCGGGAGTGAATCCTGAAGGACCGCAGAGAGCTCCTTGTGACGGAGCCCTCTGTACACAGGGAGTCGACTATGGCACCAGATGGCCAGTGTTCTAACCTGGGTCTGCCGTGCACTCTCAGTGGGATCCTGACCTGTGCCCATTTCCTTCTTCCTGGCCTGACTAGCAGGTGAGCCATACCCCTCCTCAGCCCACTCATACCTGCTGGCAAAACAAAACCAGGGCCAGGGCTTCTTGGGTCTCTGACAAGCTTCTGAGAGAGCCAGCTGCCAATAGCCCATCTTGGCAGGGGCTGTGGCTTCCGGGGTGGCTGATGGCAGTTAGTTATCCTCCTTGGTTTAGGAGTGGCTGTGGGACACCGTGATTGGACCCATTCCCTCTATCATTCAAACATTCTGAGTTACAGGGCCCATGATAACACCTACTTTTACTGAAAGTGATCCCCTTTTGCTCAAATTTCTTCCCTTGGCGGGGGAAGCATAAAGCCACATCTACCCCTCCTTCTGAGATCCCAACTAAGGCACAATTCTGCCAAAGTTCACCCTAGGGAACTAATGAGTATATTGGGCTTCCTTACAGAGCCTAGGTGGGGTTACTTACAGGTGTCTTTGCACTCCTCCCCTCGCCTGCTGCTTCTAAAAAGTGTTATTCAAATCAGAGGAGGGCTTCAGCATAGCCCTGTACGTGAAGTCCTCACTCTAGGCATCCCCCCACCCTACCCCCACCCCGCCACCACCTTTATATACTCCACCCCCCACCCTGCAAGGCCACAGTGCCCTGTAATAGGAAGCAAGCAGCTGGATACTCAGGTGAGAACCTCAGTCTTACTCTGCCCCTCTATGTGGGGGTGGACATGTCAAGAAGTCAAGATGATCTTTTGTGGGGTAGGGGTGCAGCTGAACTTCCCCAAATGGTCACTGCTCGGCTCAGAGAAAAGTCACTCATGACGCCGCCTTACTGGGCAAAAGGTGGAAGTTGAACTCCTGGACAGGACTGAGGCTCTCTGGGTAGCTGGACTGTTAGAGAAGGGAAACGGACAATTAAGCCCTACACGGAGACACAAGTAGCACAGCGGGGGACTGCGCGGCTAGGGAGCTGCAGGGCTTGTGGCAGAGACGTCACTCAGCAGTGAGTGACAGGTGGATGAGAGAAAGTCTCATAGTGGAGCACCAGTAGGAGCAAAAGCAGGCTAGAGGAGGCCACATCTGACCCACAGCTACCTCAGCTTTTGGCAGGACACCCAGCACTGAATTGACCCACCCTGAGCCATAGCTGCCAGGAAAACAGGTCAGAGAGGGCGGCCCCCGGCGGGATGACACTAGAGACCTCTTTGGTGGCTCCAGCAGGGTGGTGGGAGCAGGCTGGCTGGACTGTGCCCTGTCCTTCCTGAAGCTGTTGCTCTGCCCTGAGGACCAGGCCACCCAACATGTTCGCAGGCCAGTCCCAGAAGCAGGCCTGGCTTCATTCCCTCGGTGTGAGGTAGCCGGCTCGGAGGCTCAGTCTCCCACTCGATAGGAGCTCCTGCCTTGCTGAGTCCCAGGAAGCTGAATGGAGAATGCGCATGACAAAGGCTCAGGCTGCGAAGCTCTGCTGCCTTCCCTGTGACTAATCAATTATCAGGGTTGATGGAGGGTGACTGCTAGATTCAGAAGGAGGAGCCAGAGATTGGAATTCTCAGTTCTGCTTCTAGTAACTGGGAATCTGCAAAAAAAAAAAAAAAAAAAAAAAAAACCTTTTGTTGAAGGGTTGGAGAGATAGCTCAGTGGATAAGAGCGTTGGCCACTCTTCCAGAAGACCTGGATTCAATTCCCAGTACCCACATGGTGACTCACAACCATCCATCATACACAGGCAAAACACATGCACAAAATCGGGGGTGAAAATCATAAACAAAATCTTTGTTGAGTCTCAGTTTCCCTACCTGTAAAGTCTTTGATCTGGGGAGTCTTTGGGGCTTAAAATGGCCCAAAGGAGGTTAGAACCACCTGAGATTTTCTTGTTAGCCATAAGAAGTTTTCCTCAGAGACCAAGACCAGGCCACTCGCTGGTCTCCTGAGGCCACCTTGCCTCGGCTGCTGATCTCCCTAGAAGGCACTGGCCCTTCTTACAGACCTACCCCAGTGCATGAGCCCCACTACTTCTGAGGTATCTTGCTATTCATGCTGGATGTTGTGGCCTCAGGAGACACATGCCAGGGGAGGTTGGTGACAAACACATTGAATGGGGGCCACCAAGATGGGCAGAAAGGCAATCATGAGGGTCAGGGCTCAGGACCAGGAGTTTAGACAGAGCAATACTGAGGAAGCGGCTTTGGGCTGGGTCTTGGAGGAATCTCTGGCTTGCTTCTGCCCCTTGCGCAGCTTCCCACATTCTCTTTCTTCTCTGCCCCAACCCCAGGCTCCAGCATAGCAAGTGTCATGGTGTCCATGAGCGCTATCTATGACTGAGGTGAAGGAGTGAATGTAGGAAACAAGATGGAGAACCCCAGGTTATCCTACCAGACTCCAGATTGTTCTCAGTGAAAAAATTTGACTGTGGCAAATGACAAACTCCAGATGTTTAGGGGTAAGAAAGTGAATGGCGAAGTTTGACGCCCCACTGGTGGCCACCCCCCCCCCTTTGACTCTTGGGCCTGGTGGCTCAAGTTACCTGCCTCTCCCAGTCTGAACAGCTTGAGGGCAGGGCCATCGTCACAAAGACTTGCTCTGTGTGTGTGTGTGTGTGTGTGTGTGTGTGTGTGTGTGTGTATGACCTTGGCTCCCAGGAGCCTGAGAGCGGCAGCCTTAGCCAACATTAAGACTGCATCTGCTCAGGCATTACCCTGGGTCCCAGAAGTGACACACAGCTCAGGGCTGATGACCAGGCTCCTCTTTCATTTGTGCCTGAGCACCATGGTGCCAGCCATGCTGGCTACTGGCACACTCTCTAATTACTGTGTCTGTCCCCACACCCTGCCACAGCTCCATCTGCCTGAATGGACTCATTAAAGCCCTATAAAAGGAAGTGACAGGGTGTTCACCAACAAGGGAGAAGCTTCTCAGAGGCCTCCCTCCTCCGGCAGGGGTGAGGACAGAGAGGCTGTGTCTGCCAGGAAGGCCTGACAGGGCTGCAGCCAGCATTTCCTGAAAGGGAAGTGCATGGGAGACAGAGATGGAGGTGGTTAGGGACACGGAAGCAGGGACAGGGACAGAAAGAGATGAGAAACATAGGAGGGGCTAGGAAGCAGGTTGGGGAGGGAGGGGGAGGTGAACCTGGATGAAGAGCCTTTACAAAGCAGTAGGCCTGAACACCAGAGGTTCCGGTTCTGGGCCCAGGCAGCTCTGCCAAAGCCAGATAGATGCCTGGGTGAATGGTGGGAGGTGGAGAGAAGGCAGGCAGCTGGAAAAAGCTCTTGGTGCCTGCCTCACTATTCCCGTCGTAAGCCACCTGTACATCACAGGTAAATACACACAACTCTGCCCCACAGCACCCCACTAGTGTGCACCTAGTGAACACACAGTACTGCCGACATGCTGAGCACCCTGCACATACTGCAGGGCACACTGATGTGGGGAGCACACAGTACTGCTGACATGGTACTGAGCACCCTGCACACACCACAGGCTACACTGATGTGGGGAGCACACAGTACTGCCGACACGGTACTGAGCACCCTGCACATACCGCAGGGCACACTGATGTGGGGAACACACAGTACTGCTGACATGGTACTGAGAACCCTGCACACAGCACAGGCTACACTGATGTGGGGAACACACAGTACTGCAGACATGGTACTGAGCACCCTGCACACAGCACAGGCTACACTGATGTGGGGAACTGAGCTCCTGAACTCAGCTGTTCACACACAGGCTAGCATGACAAGGATGTGATGGGCTGGGGAAGCAAGCACAGAGGCAGCTGTGCCTGGTAACTCTGGGCCCTCGGGGTGTTATTATTCCAGGTCTAAACCGCAAGTGTGGCATGTAATGGTAAAAATAAAATGCTGCAGGTTCCCTGAGGGGCACAGCAAGCAGCGGGCCATGAGACCATGCTGCAAGTCCCCGAGAGGGGGTAGGTAGTGGGCAGCAGATCCCCAGAGCAGCCATTCCCAGGCAGGGATGGCACAGTTCTTCCAAGTGGCTACAGTGAGCCATGAGGGGCAGCGAGTCTCAAGAGGAGAGACAGACTGATGGACATGCCATGAGACCATTCCGCAGGTCTCCAAAGATGGCTGGTCCTGGGCAGGGAGCCACGCAGCAGGCGAGAGACAGATGGATAGGCACACCATGCAGAGCAAAGTTGATATTTGTTTAGTGGGTTTGGAAAGGAAGGGAAGAAGGGAGAGGAGCAGAGAGAGAGAGAGAAGGAAGAAAGGAGGGAGGGAGAGAAAGAAAGAGAAGGGGAGAAGGGAGAGACAGAAGCTGCATCTTTGAGAGGGAAATGGAAAAGGAAGGGACTCAGGCTGGAAGCTGAAGATCAGCCTGCCTCAGTGGACTGGGGAGGGATTGGACATGGCTTGTCTCTTAAAGGGATAGAGCAGACCATTACATGACACCTAGATCTTCAGCATGGTAGGTTCTCCCTGAAGGGGCCTGGATGCCAGAGCTGATCTCTCCCACCCTCCACTCATCCCATCACCCAGATATCAGTAGGTAGCTGCCCCTTCACAGTCACCATGTCCCTTTTCTGAGGAAGCCCAGCTCTCCCAGAGGGGCCTTCTCATGCAGGGCTTCTGAGTCCGTGGGTACCTCAACTCCTGTGTTATGCCGTGGGTCCTCATTGTCCCTGGTGGGTTGCTCAGTTTTAGCTTATGTTGTAGACTGAGCATTGATTCCCTGCCAACCTGGGGAGCATGGCAGAGAGTAAGGTGCCTCACAGGGTAGTGCCAGGAGACATGCCGAGATGCCTGCCATCCTCTCTGGAGAGGATCTTCATGACTGACAGAATTGAACCCCTCCTCAGTCCTCACAGTGCCTAGGGACTTCCTCAGAGCTCTGGAAAAGACCGGAAAGGCCAGGGCTCTGCATAGAAAGTGACAGCTCAGACAGGATATTCTACCCCCTTCCTTCAGTATTGCCATGAGGCTGTGATAGGGGTGATGGCTGAGGCCAGCGCCTTCAAGCAGCACTGGCGTTTCCAGCAAAGAGTTTTCAGGAGCCCGGCCAGCACTCTTTATGCCCATCTTCAGTGCTTCCCTTCAGCTCCTCATCCCCTGTGGCTCTGTGCAGGGAAAGATAAGCCAGGAGGCAGCAGTCAGAGGGCCTGAGCTCCTGGGAATGACGCCCCCAGCACCATCGAGGTGGCGCACTAATACAGCCTGCATCTGGAAATGGCGCCTGCTACTGGGGCGGTGGGAAGGAGGCAAAGGAAGTGCTGGGCTTAGTGTGTTGTCTGTTACAGGCAGGAGAGAGAGGCTCTGAGGTGTGTGTCTGTTATAGGCAGGAGAGAGAGGCTCTGAGATGTGTGTCTGTTACAGGCAGGAGAGAGAGGCTCTGGGGTGTGTGTCTGTTACAGGCAGGAGAGAGAGGCTCTGGGGTGTGTGTCTGTTACAGGCAGGAGAGAGAGGCTCTGGGGTGTGTGTCTGTTATAGGCAGGAGAGAGAGGCTCTGGGGTGTGTGTCTGTTACAGGCAGGAGAGAGAGGCTCTGGGGTGTGTGTCTGTTACAGGCAGGAGAGAGAAGCTCTGGGGTGTGTGTCACAGGCAGGAGAGAGAGGCTCTGGGGTGTTCCTGTGCAGCGCAATGGTTACAGATACAATTACACACCGTGTATTTTAAAACTCTGGAAGTAGAGAAAATCATTGGCCTTTGAGGAGATGGAGAGGCCCCATCTGATTCGGACATTGCACAGTATATATGTATCAAAACGCTCAATGACCATCCTCAATGGTACAGTGTTCCTGTGCTTTCTAAGAACAAATAGAACTTCAAATTTTCAAGCACACAGACTTTATTCAACACAAACCAAAATTTATAAAACATAGAAAGCCAGGTGTGATTGCTCACACCTTTAATCCCAGCACTTTGGAGCAGAGGCAGGTGGATCCATATGAATTCCAGGTTAGCTTTATCTATGTAGCATGTTCTAGGATAGTCAGGGCTACATAGACAGATGGTCTAGAAAAAGAAAGGAAGAAAAAGAAAAGGCAAGCAGCCCTGTTTTTCTATGTAGTTACATTTTGATGAGCTTTCATTGTGCTTATGTCAGGAAACTACTCTTCCCTTCCACAAGCTACACCAAAACCACCAAGGCTCAGAGGGCATCGTGGAAGAGCGGGTAAAAAGGAGGTAAGAGCTGGAAGATGGAGAGGAGCCTTGTGAAATGCTGTCATCTAGATGTGGCATGGCCGCAGTGCTCACGAACTCACAGCATCTCCGGTCACCTGTACAAGACCTACACAAGACCAAACTAACGTCAGTAAACTTTCCAGCAGAAGCACTCATTGGATTTAGTGAACCACCAAAAATTTTTTTTAAAAAAAGGAGAGAGAGGGCTGGAGAGATAGCTCAGTGGTTAAGAGCATTGCCTGCTCTTCCAAAGGTCCTGAGTTCAATTCCCGGCAACCACATGGTGGCTCACAACCATCTGTAATGAGGTCTGGTGCCTTCTTCTGGCTTGCAGAATATTGTATACATGACAAATAAATAAATATTTAAAAAAAAAAGGAGAGAGAAAAAGAGAGGTGGGTATGAATTGACAAAATATATTGCATACATGTATGAAATTATCAAAGAAAAATAATTTTGCATAAGAAAGTTGCACAATCTCATTGCAGCAAAGATGTAAAGGAAAATAAATAAATAAAGGGGAGAAAAGGAAAGTGATTTATTGTCGCACAGCTGAAAGAGCCTCTGTCAGCGCTGGTGTGAGTCCGCCCAGCCTTTGTTTATGATTATGTCCTCCACAGCCTTAGGGCGATTACAGACTCACATTCATAGCATCTTTCCTCTAAGAACCCGGGAGGATTTTCCCCTGCTCGGATCATTTGGAGACACTTTGCTGTGCTGCTTTAACAAGGACTGAACTAACATGCAAATCGTTCTGCATCCTGCGGTTTCCACCTTCATCCTTCACATCCCTTGCATGGCTCCAGGCCCACTCCTGCTAACTGGCTTGCGATGGAGCATTCTGAAGGGAGCGGGCTGGAGTCCTGCAGATGAGTGGGTTCTTGCTGTGTTCCTGACGCTGTGAAATGCCTTTTGACAGGTCACATTTGCCTTGTGAAGGATTTCTACAAATGTGTTTCCTCAGTACATGATTGAATAAAGACTGGGGAGATGGTTCCGCGGATCAAACATCTGCTGTTAGGAGGACCTGGGTTCAGTTCCCAGAAGAATCAAGGCAGGTCAGACTGTCTGTCACTCCAGTCCCAGGGAATATGATGTCCTCTTTTGGCCTCCTCAGGTACCAGGCATGTACATGGTGCACAAATATACACCCAGGAAAAACTCTAATACGTATTAAATAGATGATGAGTAAATAAATAAATAAATAAAAATTTGTTGGGCAGTGGTGGCATGTGCTTTTAATCCCAGCACTCAGTAGGCAGAGGCAGGTGGATCTCCATGAGTTTGAGGCCAGCATTGTCTACAGAGTGAGTTCTAGGACAGTCAGGGCTATACAGAAATCCTGTCTGGAAAAGCCAAAAAAAAAAAGAAAAAAGAAAAAAAAAGAAAAACCACTACCACCACCACCTATAACAAAAACACGCAACAACACAGAAATCTGATGTAGGGCGTGAGGACCAGGGCATATATGTATATTCTATATTCATGTGGATGCCCAAGGAGGTTAGAAGGGGATATCAGATCCCCTGAAGCTGTGAGCCTCTGCAAGACCAGCCAGTGCCCATAGCTACCAACCACCTCTAATCCCAGTTTAAACCATTTAAATATATTGATTTCTCATCTATTATCTGTCTATCTTCCTAGTTGTTTATTTTAGTGTGTTTATGTTTATATGTATAAAATTGTGAAAGAGTAAATAAAAATGTTTTAAAAGAAGACAGTATTTTTTTTTATTTAGTGCTCTTCCTGAACACAGGCCCTGCTCTGAGCAGCCTGCTCTTATACTCTCTGCCTGTCCTTTCTCTTTTTACCAACTTGAGCTCTCTCTCACACCAACTCGTCCTGAGTCTTTTTTGTGTTGAAGACAGGAACCCTGGGTTTGCCTCAGTCCCTGAAAGATTCTGGGAACTCCTGGGGATGCTGAGGACCACAGTGAGGAGCTGTCATCTGCCACCGACAAGAAGATGGGAAAGGAAAGAAGTATAATTAGTGTTGAAACCAGGTTCTGGGCTAGAACCAGGCCTTGGGTTAGGATCAGGCACAAGACTGTTACATAGGTCAGTGATTTGGGGGTTCCTGTCCCCTGCTTTTTCTCCATCTGCCGGGACTGGAAACAGGTGGGCTGTTCTGGGATGCTCTGAAGCCTGTGCTCACCACTGTTTCTATCTTTTCATCCACAAACACATCCACCCATCCATCCATGTATCCATCCATCCACATATCCACCTATCCATGTATCCATCCATCCATCCATCCATCCATCCATCCACCTACCCACCCATCCATGTATCCATCCATCCACATATCCACCCATCCATGTATCCATCCATCCACATATCCACCCATCCATGTATCCATCCATCCACATATCCACCCATCCATGTATCCATCCATCCATCCATCCATCCATCCACCTACCCACCCATCCATATATCCATCCATCCACATATCCACCCATCCATGTATCCATCCATCCACATATCCACCCATCCATGTATCCATCCATCCATCCATCCATCCATCCATCCATCCATCTACCTATCCACCCATCCATGGATTCATCCATCCACATATCCACCCATCAATGGATCCATCCATTCACCCATCCATCCACCCACCCACACATCCATCCATCCATCCATCCATCCACCCACCTAACCATCCATCCATACATCTAGATACAACCCACTGAGATTTATAGATTTATGTTGTCACTGGAGACCCTGGGGTACCCTTCTCCTTCCTCCAGCAAATACCCTGCCCGCCCCATACTAAAGAGTACTCACCCTCCTACAGCTAATCTTAGTGTCTCTGCAAAATCCTGTACACTTCTCACTGAACAGGTAGGAATGATAGAGTCTGGAGAAGCAGGATCAGATTAGTATCATCTGTAGTAGTCACTCTGAGACCCCTGCATAGCACTGTTCTCCACTGGGTGGTGGAGACCTTGGTGCCCGCCCACCCCAGGTGGGCTCTAGTTTCCATTGTGAGTCATGGCAAGGGACAACCCACTTGGCCTAGAACACCTCCAGTAGTAACCAGGAAGCCCTCTCCTGCTGTGGGAGATGAATGGTCATGATGGCAGGTAGCTTTGACGCCAGCCCAACCGGGAAGCCCAGGCCCCATGCTTGTCCAAAAGAAGAACGGGGAAAACACCAGTTCACAGCCTTGAGCAATTTCAAACAGGTTGTTCGGTCTGTCCCCTCCCCCAGCCTAGAGAGGGATTGCTTGTTTGGGAAGTCAAATTCAAGGGTGATTCTTCCCACAAGAGAATCCACTATCTGTAGCAGCAGAAAGAAGCAGAGCATGGGAAGGGCACAGTGGGGACAACTGGGGAGCCCAGATAAGGGTGGAGCCTGTGTTCTGAGCTAACTATGGGAGACATCTTAGAGGGCAAGCTGGTGGTGTCATGCTGGCCCTGGAGGGAATGATTCTCTTTCCCCACCAAGCTGGGCTGCTGTGGTTCAGTTGTAGCCAGATGCTGGAAGATTGCTGCTGCAGATGCTCCAATGGGCTGCCACGGTGCTGCTTTGCCTTTTAAATCCTCTCGGAGCTTGGCAAATGAGGGTTTTTGGGTGTTTTTTTTGTTTGTTTGTTTGTTTGTTTTTCTTTTTTTTTTCTTTCTTTTTTTTTTTTTTTTTTTGGTTTTTCGAGTCAGGGTTTCTCTGTGGTTTTGGATGTTTGTTTGTTTTTCAAGACAGGGTTTCTCTGTGACTTTGGAGCCTGTCCTGGCACTAGCTCTTTTTTTTTTTTTTTTTTTGGTTTTTCTCGACAGGGTTTTTCTGTGGTTTTGGAGCCTGTCCTGGAACTAGCTCTTGTAGACCAGGCTGGTCTCGAACTCACAGAGATCCGCCTGCCTCTGCCTCCCGAGTGCTGGGATTGAAGGCGTGTGCCACCACCAACCATAGGGGTTTTACTTTTTTTTTGGTTTTTCGAGACAGGGTTTCTCTGTGGTTTTGGAGCCTGTCCTGGAACTAGCTCTTGTAGACCAGGCTAGTCTCGAACTTTTGATCACCCTAGTGTTCATTTGTCCTTAAAGCTTCTCATATTGAAAATGCTATGTGTTTATTGCAGACAGGATGGAAAACAGAAAACGAGAGAGGGCCTGACAAAAGTTAGCTCTAATTCCTTCAGCTGGAAACATGTTTTGTGCATCTTTTAGAGTCTACAGGGGAAGAGACCACACCTGTGTAATGAACATTCAGTTAGTTTCTGATCTTCCTCTGTTATGTACATGGAAGTGTCGTCAACAGGGTACAGGGGTGCTGACCAATAGGATACCTTTCTGGAAGTGTGATTTCTCAGGGTTTTCCCTGCTGCGGTCACCACTGTACATATTTGAGGGATATTAAGCCAAGCCAATCTTGCCAGCTAAACACCCTCTGGGCCTGCGTGAGGCTCTTTTCAGTCACAGACCTCTGTAGAGTCTCTGGGTCAGAATGGATCTGGCAGGCCTCTTCTGGCAAGCCCCTCATCTCTCTCTACCACTTGGCTTTCATACCTCCAGGGATGGGAATCTCCTTCTTGGCCCTGAATTTCCCAGCTCTCGTGGCCCTGCCTCTGGGGAATGCGCCCCTGGTCTTCACTGCTGACATTGGTTATTGACTCAGCAGAACAGACCCAGGCCACCGTATGTCTGCAGCCAGCTCCTCATGGTCTGCGCCTCTAGTCTGTCCCACGTGCTGCCTGATCAATTTCCCTACTTACAGAGTCACCATTCCTTGCCTGGGGCTCCAGTGTGGCTTCCTTCCTAGGGAACCCAGCCTGGCCACTCTGCTCAGGGGTCAGGCACTCCCATGTTCCTCCCCTGCCCCAGTGAATCACTCAGTACTCACTTGTAGCTCTAGCCCCGCCCCCACCACTTGCCATGACTGGTGGCAGCCTTGAAGCTTCAGGTCATCTCTGTATCCAGAAGTTCCTGGGGTACAGTTCAGCAGAGGAGCACTTTCCTGACATGCAGAAGACTTGAGTTTAATCACCAACACTAAACTGAACAACAAAACCACAATCCCAATCTTACCGGCTAAACATTTGGTGCATAGGGTTCTGACCCACCCAGCCTGAGGATCTTCTTATAGGGGTAGCAGGTTCATTGTTTACTCCACAAGAGATGGACACTAGTGGGTTCCAAGAGCTACTTTCACTGAATACCAGGGACAGGGGATGGGCAAGTCAGAACAGGCCTGGTCTAGCCCAAGTCCTTTGTATTGGGAATTGGTAGAATTTACTACCTCTGTGGAGAAAGGCAGGCCAGGACCTGGACAGAGAAGAGAGAGAGTAATGGAGAAGGTAAGTGAGGCTGTCCACCCCAGAAGGGGATGTAGTGATATTTTGCTTGTAATTTAACAAATAAAGTTTGCCTGAAGATCAGAGAAGCAGAGCCATCAGACACTAGAGAGTTCTGACCTCTATCAATGCCCAGACCCAAGAGGCATTCTATCTCTACAGACGATTCCTCAGACTGACTGCTGTCTCTATGAAACCTCAGACTGCATGTTCAGACTAAATCCTCAGACTGCATCTGAGCTCCTGTCTCCTCCTGCCTTATATTCTTCTCTCTGCCCAGCTATATTGCTCCTGTCTCCACCTCCCTAGTGCTGGGATTAAAGGCCTGTGATCCCAACTGCCGGGATCACCTTTGTGTAAACTCGGTTTCTCTTTTATATAAATTCAATCTCATGTAGCCCAGGGTGGCCTTGAACTCACAGAGATCTGTCTACCTCTGTCTCCCAAGTGCTGGGATTGAAGGTGTGTGGTCTTCATGGCTAACTAGTGGATTAGCTCTGCACTCAGATCTTCAGGCAAGCTTTATTTGTTAGATTACAAAGTATTACTACAGAGGGATGCTTCTGTTGAGCCAGGTTCCTTGGGGGGGTGGGGGGGAGGGTGGTGGTGGCAGTGTTCCAGGCCCAGGAAGCAGCAGGTGCAGACATTCTGAGATCCTGTTTACCACCTTGACGTGGTCACTCAGACCACACCTATAGTGCAGTGTTGTGTGCCAGGCTAGGACTGGTGTCAGCTCCGGGAATCTGTCCTGCCTCTGACCTGATTAGATGGTTGAAAATCCACAACAGGCAAGGCTTCCTGCTGGGCGGTGACTCAGTCCCTCTTCTGCCTGTGTCTCTGGTCTCATCAGTTGAGCAGGTGGCCACTGAATTGTTGCTCGGTGGGCTTCTAAACTTCTGATCAGGTGACTAGTTTGTTCCTCTAACTAGCCAGTCTTGACCAGGACTTTCTCTGAGCCTGGCATTGTGCTGGACCCCGGGGAGTGGGTATGATCTAGGTAGGTCCTTCTTCTTTTCCTGAGGCTTACTCTTTGCAGGGGTGTCCAACCTTTTGACACTGTGACTTGATGTTGGGATTTACAAATCTATTGGGCTGTGTTGGTGGCTCTCCTGGAATGCAAACAGCCCTTGGACCTCAGGTTGGGCACACTTGAGAGTCTAGAGATAAGACAGAAAATACACGCAGGGAAAACCAATAGAGCAAGATGACAGAGATCAGCCTTCAGCTATGTATGCCCATCAAAGATGAAACAGGGCAACTTTAGCTTAGTCTTGAAGAAGGATGAGGTTGTCCCATAAGGGCCAGATGGTCTGTGCAAAGGCCCTATAGCTTTGGTGTGTTGGAGCTCAGTGGAAAGATTGCTTTCTCTGCTTATTGAAAATGCCCGTAACAGATTGACCCTAATTTGAAGGGATTGCCAAGGGAGAGAGGTGTCTCCATCTTTGGCCACACACAGCGCTGTGTCATCCTGGAAACCAGTTCAGTGCAGCTGGCACAGTCTCCTCCCCAGGCAGGCTCCGGGCAGCGGGTCGCTGGGTGGTGAGGAGAACAAGGCTACATTATGAGAGTTTCACAGCCCGGCTGTGGGCAAACAGAAGGCCCGAGTGTGCCCAGGGACTGCAGACTGCTTAGAATAGATCGTCGAGCTTGGCTCTGGGAGCCAGGAGAGCAGCCAACAAGAACCAGGTCTTTATGAAGGGGAGGCCCAGCTTGGCATGAAAGGAGAGCATGCATACCTGCCCCCTATCTGCTGCCTCTGGCAGGCCTCTGGCTCTGGGTGATGTCACAGGCACACGCAGCAAACAAAGTTTACAGGTAGACTGTCTGCTAGGGGATGGAGTTTCCCAGCTACCTTCCCTCTGCCTCCTGCTCCAGGACACAGACAAATGAAACCTGTGGCCAATGGAAACAGCCCATGAGGTTCTGTGCACTGGACGTGAAATGGACAACTCCTCTCTAAGCCTAGGAGGTGGGCTGCGGAAGCCCTTCCTACAGACACTGGTGGTCAGAGAACAGCAGCCACACGGCCAGTTCCCTAGCTGGTAAATGACAGATGGGCCATGGAGCTTAGAACTGCCCCAGCCCAGACCTGGTTCACACTGCAGTGTACATGATGTGGGTGTGTATGGCAGAACTCTTACCACATTGGCTATGGAGAACATTACTCAACATTGCATGGCCAAACAGCCGTCTATGAAGACTCTGGGGCTCAGGAATTGGGTGGGACTGCACCGCTGAGCCTGGAGAAGCTGATCCTTGATCAGTCCTCATTGCAGGACCAGGCCGTCCATCAGGGGCCTCAGCTCCTCTTCCAGCCTCTCCCCACAGCCCTTCCTGGTTGCTGGTTGGGGCTTCTTCACAGTGTATATCCCTTTAGCTGAACATCTTCATGGAAGGGGGCGGGGACAGGACTGCCGTAGCTGGTCATGAACACTGACCCAATTTCAGCCATACAGGAAGACAAGATTGGCATAAACGACCTCTGAGCCCAGCACACGTGGGACTCGGCAGGTCCTCAGAAGACTTTCATAGGTCCACTGAACTCATCCATTCTCCATCACTGTTTCCAAAGGAGGAAACTGAGGCCCAGGGAGCTGAATAATTGATTGACCAAAAAAGACAGCTTTGCTGGGCATTGTTACACCACACTGCCCCCTCATGGCCACAGGTAGTATGTCCTGAGCACAAGGCTAGGTCTTCTAAGGTGTTAGGATCCCGGCCCTCCTGGGGCTAGGGCAGGGTCCTGGGTAATGGCTACTTTTGGTGTTAGTGAGGGATGGAGGCTCTGTAGACCAGATAAGCTCCGTGACTCCTCACGTGTATCTCCCAGTCAAAACTCCCACACGACAGACTTTACAGACAGGAGAGGCTGAGGAACTGATCACAGTCGCTTCGCATCCACCCCCACGGGACCGCTGCTCCTTTCCTCTCTTCCTTCCTAGAAAATCCAGCACCCTCCTCTTGACCCCATGGTGATCTCTGGGTTCGTACTCTGGAATGTGTCTCTACACAAGGGGGTACATATTTGTCTCTTATTGGAATAGGAAGACTTTCTGACCTCTCCCTCTCCCACCATCCCTCTCCCCTTCCTCCCCTTCTCTACCCTTGACCCATCTCTGGCTTTTGAGACAATATCTCATTCCGTAGACCATGCTGGCCTCCGACTCACAATCCTCCTGCCTCTGCCTCCTGAGTGCTGGATTACAGCCACATACTATCCCAATGGCCCCGATCTTTCTCCTGGAGGTCACCTATGAGTTTCACTGTCCCTCCAGATTTACCCGGTACCAGTCAGGATAAATGAGTGGAATGTTGAGTCCCACATGTAGAAACCACTTCAGCCCCGGTGCCTGAGTCCTTCGGTCTTTACTTAAAAAACATTATAGACAACAAACAAACAAGCCAGGTGGCGATGGCGCACACCTTTAACCCCAGCACTCTGGAGGCAGAGGCAGGCACATCTGTGAGTTCGAGAATATAGAGTGAGTCCCAGGACACCCAGGGCTACACAGAGAAACCATGTCTCAAAACAAAAACAAAAACAAGCCGGGTGGTGGTGGTGCACACCTTTAATCCCAGCACTCGGGAGGCAGAGGCAGGAGGATCTCTGTGAGTTCGAGACCAACCATGGTCTACAGAGCTAGTTCCAGGACAGGCTCCAAAACCACAGAGAAACCCTGTCTCGAAAAACAAAAAACAACAACAACAACAAAAAACCCAATACTTGATAGAAGCTAACACGGTGGTCCATGCCTATAACTCCAGCTCTCACTAAAGATGCAGAGGATATGGCCATTCTTGGTTGCAGAGAAAGGTTTTGAGGTCAACCTGGGTTACATGAGACTCTGTCTCAAAAAAAAAAAAAAGAGGAGAAGGAAGGAAGTAAGGAAGGAAGAAGAGAAAGAGTAGGAAGAGGAGGAGAAAAGTAAATAAAGACCTGGTGGAGAGGCTGCGTGTTACCCTTGTGGCCACCCCAGAGCCTTTTAATACGCTGCTTCTTGAGTTCTGCTCTGCCTCCTGTTGTATTCAGGACATCTTCTGGCTATGGTTTTGGGCCCAGCATAGGCAACAACACTGGGCACTCTGCTCCTGCCAGATAAGATGTCCCCTTTCTTAGCCAGGTGGTGGTGGTACAAACCTTTAATCCTAGCACTTGGGAGGCAGAGGCAGGTGGATCTCTGTGAGTTTGAGGCCAGCCTGGTCTACCAAGTGAATTCCAGGACAGTTAGGACTGTTACACAGAGAAACCCTGTCTCAAAAACAAAATAAAACAAAAGCTGTCCCTTTCCCTAGACCTCAATGCCCCACTCAGAATAGAGACAGCTTCTCCGTGTTCACCTACCTTCTGCTGCCCTGGTGCATTGGACTTGGGCAAAGTCACACCCACAGCCTGCAGATGACCTGCTAGGGCCTGCTCAGGCCCTGCAACTACAAGAGCCAATTTCCCAATGATCCCTTCCCATAGAGCTGCTGTGTGCACTTCTTCTTGGCTCAGTCTCTCTGGAGAACTCTGACTGATACAGGGCACCAGAGGGAAAGAATTGGGGAATGGGTTGATGCAGGGATGCAGGAGGGATAAGAGAGGGGTGCTCCTTTAAGGCATGCACACACAACAGGCTGGCAAGACAGGGCTATAACCCAAGGACACAAAAAGAAGAGGTTGGAAGAAGATGCCTCCAAAGCCGAGGCCAGGGCACACTATGGGGACCAAGAATCTTGCAGGTACCAGATGCCTGCTCAACCTCCCTGTCAGCTGCCCCTTCGTTCAGTTGTCCCTTTCCATTCGTCCCTGGTACTTTGATAGTACTTTCTAATAGGCTAGTCTCTAGATGCCTCTGGTTCAGAATGGACAAAGGGGACAAAGTTAAAGCCCTTCCCTTAACCAGGAGACAAGAATTAAGTAAATAAATGACCACGCTTCTCTTGGGGGAAGGTCAGAGCGAAGAAGATAGTGCAGAGTGAAGGGCGTGGCGATCATGGAGCCTATCAGATGGTTATTCCCAAATATTAGCATGCACCCTTCTCATACGCTACAGGAAGAGGAACAGACATTGTGACTCAGCTTCTGTTCGTTCTGTTTTGTGCTCTGTGCGTCTATCATGGAGGTCCGGCTATTGTGGCTGAGTCCGTCTGAGAATCTTGGACGACGGAGTTTGAATTCCTTAAGGCTGTGTCTGGAAATGCTGTTTTGGCGCCTTCCCTGCGCCTGTAGCGCCCTCTTGTGGGAAGGAACTGTTCTGCAGCCAGATGATCCTGAGACGCTTTATTTATGTAACCACTTTTTTTTTTTTTTTTCCCCAGCCGGCTTCACACCAGCGGGAGGATCCCCTCCCACTTTGGTCAAGAAGAGCCTAAAAGGAACGCTTTGGCTCTCCATTGACGGGCTGATGGCTTAGGTCACTTTGAAAAATGTTCTTGACTTTATAGCCTCTTACCATGTTTAAGGTCCTCTTAGAAAACGTGAATTCTACACATGTCCTGGTGCTGTTAGGAACAAAGCACGGTTCTGCTAGAAATACCTGTGCTGTGTTTAACCAGTGTAGTCCAGGAACCATGGCTTGGACTACGCTGGCATCCGACTTCTGCTACCAATCTGCCTTGTTCTTGGGTTAGGAATCACATATTTTCTCTCTGTGTTCTTGACCCTCCCATTGGTTTCCTGGCAAACATGACTTTATTTGTTTTCCTGTTTTGATACGATACCCAGATATGGTATAGCTCACTCACGGGGCCAGTCTGACTGTCAATTGACAGACACGTGAATTGTTACTGCTGAGAATCCAGGCATGCCAAGCAGGGCCCATAGAGCGGCCATCCACTTGTTGGTCACATCTGCAGGTGGTGAGGCCGGCTGGTTTCCTTACACAGGACACCCTGGGCCACTCCCAAACAGGAAGTAGGTAAGTAAATGAGAAGGTTGCTGTAGTGTCGTTGGACTGTGGTTGGTTCCTGTGGGAACTGGCAGCCCACAAATTTTTGGTTTTTTCTAGTGCCCATGAGAACTAATGAGAGCATTGGGTAAAGGTCAGTGCATCTGTCTCAGAGTTTTGTGGGGTGGGGGTGGGGGGTTGGGGGTTGGTGCACGTGCACGTATGTGCATAAGCATGTGCGGGGACATGTACATGTGTGTGCCTATGCATGGAGAGGACATTCCTCAAGAGACACCCTTCACTATGTTTTTCTTTCTTTTGAAATGGAGTTCCTCATAGTTTACCCGAGTAGGCTAGGCTGGCTGGCCAGCAAACTCCAGGGATCATCCTGCCTATGCCTCGCTGGTATTGGGATCACAGGTGCGCATCACCAAGCCTGGCTTCTCTTATGTGGACTCAAACTCAGATCCTAGTGCACACAGAGCAAGCCTTTGTAAACAGACCCATCTCCCCAGCCAGACTCAGAGCTTTTCAAAGTCCCCTTGCCGGTATTAACAATGTGGGAAGCAAGGAAGAAGGAACAGGAGGCCCAGGGCTACTGAGCTGCTGCTGGTGCCCGTGAAGCAAGGGGGTGCACTGGGGGCAATCCAGTGACAACTTGGGTGCCACCTCTTTCTCTGCTAACAGCAGGCCACTCTCGGCCTCAGAACAGACAGTGCTGTGACCAAGTTCAGAAAGTCAGTCATCAGTCAGGACCACAGAGTAGAACTCCGCCTTTCTGTGACTCAGTCTCATACGGCCTGCGCTCCCCACCAGGCACCCTGAGCCCCTCTTTCATCTTTTTCACTTTGAACAGCAAGAAAAACATCCTTAGGAACTGACCCCACACCCTCCCATGAGGCCTCTTCTGAAGGCTGTGTAACCAAGCTAGTTAGAAATTCCAGGCCATTATTAGCATCTTCCTATGTGCGGTTTTAACCTCCACACCTCGCATGTGTATGTCTGTGTGTTTGTGTGTCTGTGTGTGTTTGTGTGTGTGTGTGTGTGCAGAACCTAGATCTGTTTCACCTAGAATGGCTGGCCAGAGACCTCCTGAGATCCACTTGTCTCTGCCCCTCGGTGCTGGGGTTACAGATGCACATCACCGTGCCCCAATTTTCTGCCCAGCTGGAGAGGTGGACTGAGGTTGTCTTGCCTGCACAGCAAGCACATTACCCACTGTCATCTCCCTGGTCCTTTTGTATCCCTTGTGACTCAAGAACAACTGTTACCTTGGCATACAGCCATGCACAGTGGTTTACTTGTGGTCTCCAGCTGCTTCTGCACTATAAGCGCAGGTGAGCAACCATGGGCCATATGCCTGTGATTTTAAAACCTTGGCCAACTGGCCTTTTGGGGAGTACCGATTGCTCCCTGTATTGGCCTGCAGGTTCACAACAGTCAATAGGAACAGTTTCAAGACTGAGCCCTGAAAGTTCTGGCTTGGGAAACAGTCATAGGCTGTTTGCTGCCCCATGTGTACACACACACACACACACACACACACACTTCAATCCAGATTGCCAGAGGCTGGCATCAGCTGAGAAACATTTTATATCCTGGGAATCTTAGCAGTTATACTTTTGCAAATAAGTAGACCTATCCTGGCTTGCGGGGTGCACATCCCAAGCTTTGCCAGTCCCACCAATTTACATTAAGTGAGGGTATTCCAGACCCCAGCTGCAGAGATAACTTATAGTTAGTCTTTCTTTTTTTTTTTTTTTTTTTTTTTTTTTGGTTTTTCGAGACAGGGTTTCTCTGTAGCTTTGGAGCCTGTCCTGAAACTCACTCTTTAGACCAGGCTGGCCTCGAACTCCCAGAGATCCGCCTGCCTCTGCCTCCCGAGTGCTGGGATTAAAGGTGTGCGCCACCACCGCCCGGCAGTCTTTCTTTTTTATTTTATGTGCATGAGTATGTCTGTTCACCACGTGCATGCCTGGTGTCCTCAGAACTGGAGTTATAGACAGTTGTGAGTCTCCCCATGGTTGCTGGAAATTGAACTGGTGTCCTCTAGAAGAGCAGCCTCTCAATCACTGAGCAATCTCTCCAGTCCCCTGGCCTATATTTAATGAATGGGCTAGGAAGGTTTTTCTATGTGTTACTATCTTGGGAATAAGTAGAAGAAACAGTTTCCAAAGACCCAAGGCTCCTGGGGTGCCAGACAGTTGGAAGAGGGAGCCAAGAGGCCTAAAGGCAGCATTGCCAAGCAGTATGGGAGCACCTACATTCTTTTTGTTTTTACAAACAGGGTCTTACTCTCAGCCTAGCCTGAAAACTATGCAGCTCAAGTTGAAGATCTTCTGCCTCTGCCTCCTGAATGCTGGGATTACAGGCATTAGTCACATCTGGCTGCAACCTCCATTTTGAGGGCAAATGACTTTCATCTGATGTCCTATACCATGCCAGACAGCAACTCCTCATACCAAGTAAGAGGGTCACAGATCTCTACTAGAAACCCTTAAAGCATCCACTAGCTGGAACTCCAGACATCTGGATGTCTTAGAAATAAGGTTCACAGGTAAGTGTGCATGCTACCTTCAGAACCAGGCCTTCTGCATGGACCATCTGAAGGTACGTCATTAAAATGGTGAGTCTCTTTGCCTAGTGTTTATCAATTTTTTCTCAGCCTAACTTACGGTTTTCTAAGTAAATATGTAAGTAACATAATCAATGCATTACTTTACAGAATGTTTAACTTGTACCCATTTTCTACTCTATCTTCAGCAGGCTTAAAAACCATTTTTCCCCCTAGAGATAGGTAAACAATCTTTTGTTCAAGACAGGGTTTCTCTGCATGGCCCTGCTTGTCCTGGAACTTGCTCTGTGGATTAGGCTAGCCTTGAACTCAGAGACCTGCTTGCCATTGTCCCCCACTAGGATTAAAGATATGTGCCATCACTGTCCAAAGTAAACAATCTTTGAAAAAAAGATGTATTTGCACTCAACTGTTCTTTCTTTTTTTCTTTCTTTCTTTCTTTCTTTCTTTCTTAAGATTTCTGTGTCTTCCCCGCCACCACCTCCCATATCCCTCCCCCTCCCATCAACTGTACTTCTGTGTCTGGTCGTGGGTTTGTGTATCTGGATGCAGGTGACCTCAGAGGCTGGAATAGGGCATCAGATCGATCCTCTGGGGCTGGAGCTTCAGGTAATGGCTGTGGGGCATGCACCACGCTCTCTGAGCCAGCTCCACAGCCCCTTATGTAAGCAATCTTGGGGTTTTTGAGACAGGGTGCAACTCGTTAGTACAGGTTGGCCTGGAACTCTATTTTCACATTCAGCGACTGTCATAGAAATATATTAATAACTAGATTCTGAACAGTAAATGTAGGTCACTGACCTACAGCTCTTCCTAAATTTATGTGTTCTTTGATTTGAACTACAAACCAAATGAATTAATGTCACCATACAACACAGGTCTATGAGAAGCCAAAAAAGAGATTACATCATCAAGTTTAATTATTTACTGAGACAGGGTCTCTTTATGTGGCCCTAGCCATGCTGGAACTCACTATGTGGACCAGGCTAGCCTCAGACTAATAGAGCCTCTGCATCCTGAGTGTTGGGATTAAAGGCATGCTTCACTCTGCCTGGCTAAGTCTTTTATTTTCTGATATATGGTCTTCTTAGCTATCCAAGCAGACTTGGAACTTACTCTATAGCCCAGGCTCTCCTGGTACCTGTGATCTTCTTGCCTGACTCCTGAGTGCTTGGATTTTAAATGTATGCCATCACACCTGGCTCCAATGTTGATTTTACTTACCTTCACCAACAGCAATACACTCCTTAGCTGAGTGCCTACTTGGGGCTACTACCTGGGAGAACCAACTTAGGGAACAGCAGTTTGTTGGTAAGAGAACTTTAAACATTCTGTATCCCCAAAGTGAAAGAACAAGACCCTTGGGACCAAAGGGGAAGGAGAACTGTGAAAACAGCAGCAAGGTTGGTTTTCTACATAAGTTTTTGAATAAAGAAGTTGCCTATTCTTACTCCACTACTTAAAACATAAATGACAGGCTTATTTACAAACAAAACAGAAAATACACTAAATAATTTCCAGAAGGAAATCTCTTTCAATGAAATCTAACATTTGAGTTAATGTGCTATAAATCAACACTGATAACCATACATTAATATGCTTGCTATAATAAACTAAGCCTTTGAATCATAATATCAAATACAACTTCAGAACTTGCTGCAACAAAACGCCCAGTTATTGTTGTCTTGAGAAACTGTTTTACAATCTGCAAAGCTGAATATGATACTAAATAACCGGCCATCTATCCTAGAAGGCTACAGAAAACTGAACCACTCGCTGTTAGGATTTAAGAATACAGCTTTAATTTTTTGGTCACTTTTGATCATATAAATATATAAATCTTAACAAGGTAACACTGGTTAACTCTAATAAAGGCCATAAAAATAACAGCTCTGCCATATTGCACAGGTAAATTAATTCAGTTGGCTTTCCCAGCCCCCCACCAAACAACTTTTGGGTCATAACTGGAAGACACGGGGATCTATACTCTCGACATTGAATAGTGACGGTATCAAGTCGTTTGCTGAAAATAAACTTTCAACAGTTCACATCCTGACAACATATACACCAGTTAGCAGGATCTCTTAACACTCGGAACAAGCGTCTCATTGGAGTTCCGCGGTAGAGGTGCAGGCTCAGAGCTGCGGTCTGTCCTCGCAGCCGGGAAAGTGGTCCTCGGTCCGAAACAGGACCGGCGGCTCGTAGGCGGCGCGCTGGGGCCCGGTGGGCGCCGACTTGAAGAGAGCGGGAACGCTGATGGTGTGCAGCAACCTCCGGAAGGCCCGAGGGAAGGTCCCCAGCTCGGCCTCGGCCTTGGTGACCTGCTCCTCCATCCTGGCCACGCTGCTGCCGATCATCCTCACGAAGGCCTCGAGCTTGTCGATCCGGCCGTAGATGCGCCTCATCTCCGCGGCTTTGGCGTGAATCCGCGGCACGCCCTCGCTCACCACGTGGGACGAGTCTCCGCGAATCATGTCCAGCATGCCCACGAACTCGTCCACCCTGGCCAGCAGGTCCTCCAGGCTGGCGTCCAGAGCCTCCACCTCGGGCCGCGGCCCCGTGGCGGGCAGCAGGCTGGAGGCGTAGCCCACGGCGGCGCGGCGCAGCAGCGGCAGATCGCGACCCGGCGCGTCCTCCGGGCCGTCATCTTCCCACGGCCCGGACGCGCTGCTGTGGCTCTGCGATACGTGGCCGCTGTCCCCACTCCACGCAGCACCCAGCGGCTCAGCCTCCTCAGTCGAAGCCTCTCGCAGAAGGGTTCCGCCCGCGGGTCCGTCCTCCATGGCCCGCTCAGCCGCTTCCGGCGCTTCGCGGTTACGTCACGATCCCTCATTTTTCTGATTCCGACGCCGACTGAATGCGTCATGCTCTTACCAGTGTGCTAATCTGTCCATATTCCCAGTGCCCAGTCGGCTTCCGTCCGCCTTTATTGAGTGTGACAGTTGTTTCTACATGTTCATAATCCAAAAAGGATGACTATTAGATGATAGATAGGAAGATGGGTAGATGACAGATAAATAGATTAAACCAGTCATGGCATAGGCCTTTAATCCCAGCACTCTGGAGGTAGAGGCAAACAGATCTCATGACTTCAAGGCCAGCCTGGCCAGTTTCAGGGCAGCCAGGGCTGCATAGTGAGGCCCTGTCTCAAGCAAACAAACCAGTAGATGATTGGTAGCTGGATAGATGGCAAACTGAGAGATGATAGTGTAAAAGGAATACAATAAAGTAAATCTAAAGACGTCCACGGAGGCCTTCTTGCTTATCCTCATAGCCGGATGATCCCTGTTTGTCCACCTGCCCTTTGTCCAGCAAGGCCACATCTCTCCGGATGGTATGATATTCCGAAGACCTGCCTGGGGAGTCAGTACTCCCGGCGTTTGAACTCAAGAGTAGTGCAAACAAAGCACTTCTCAGTTTTATTATCAAAGCAAGCAAAACATGAGGTGACAGTTAAAATTAAGCAAATACTACAGCAAGAAAATACACCTGGTGTCATTGTCATCTTTGGTCTTGTGAAGAGCCAAGAATATTCCTCCCAGGCCTTTGCCTTTCCCAGTGTGATAATCCTTCACGTCCTTTGCTTTCAAATGAATTCACTTATTACGATTTGTGTAGTTCTTTCTAGAAGGCCATCTCATGAGAAGAATATTTTGCACTGTGTCCCACCCATAGTTCACAGTAAGTTCATGGCTTAGGCTCCCATATCCATCCATTGTGTAGGACCCACCAGCACCCATGCAAGGTCACAAAATCCTCCCTATCACAGGGGCTACAGGGAAGAGCATCAGAGACGGTGGGTAGAGATGCTGGAGAAAGGAGAAACATCAGGGCCCAGGCAGCACCTCTGATAGGCATTCAAGGTCAAAACCAAAACTCATTTGTGTTCATTTGCTTGAAAAGATTTATCTAGAAAGCTGAGTTTTGTTTCTGTTTTTTTTTTGTCTTTTGTTTATTTATTTAAAGAATGATGGAAATGGAGAGATGGCTTAGTGGTGAAAAACACAGGCTGCTCTCTCTGAGGACTTGAGCTTGATTCCCAACACCCAGATCAGGCAGCTGACAACTGCCTATTGCTCCAGTTCTAGAGGCTCAGGTGGCCTCTTCTGGCTTCTGTGAGCCCCTATACATGAGTGGAGTACACTCACTGACACACACACACAACACATACAATAACAATCTTTACAAAAAAGAATAGTGAATTTCTTGTTCAGATAATAGAAGTCCCTGTAGGTATTAATAAAACAAGTCATAGTGAATCATTTTTAAAGAATTGAAAAAAATGATATTCTCCCTTGAGTCCTTGATGTCAAGCAGAATGAACTTTGTGTAGCTTGCCAGGCTCCCAGTACGTACTGTGGGGGACAGTGGTTTATGGATTCGCGGTAATGAGGTGGCAGAAGAAACTCTAGGTGTTCCACTGGCCCAAGCCCTTGCCCGTCGACTGTGGCAGTGTCTGACGTGGCGAGTGCACATCCTGCGTAAGGCACTAATAAAGGCAAGACATGGATTGAGGAGAGGTGTGGACAGAAATTAAAACCAGGAATGACGTTATGGCATATCGCAAGAGCCAGAAGAGGGAGCCACACCTCCATGGGGGCATCAGGAAGCATTTTAGGGCAAGTGACATTGCTGGGCTTTGAATACTGAGTACAGTCCCTCAAAGGAGAAACGGTGAAGGCATCTGAAGAGCAGGAAGCAACAGCCTGAGCAAAAACTCCTAGTTTAGGCTGGGATTGCAATTTACAGAGGGAGAGAGGCATTCTGGGAGACAGGGTGATGAAGGTAAGCAGGCCTAGGAGGTCCTCATTGAGGAATTCATTCAATGAAGCCTGTACTTCATTGAGGTCTCTTCACTCTACAGTTTTGCTCGTGATCATAGTCAAACCGGCAGGCTTCGGTTCCTAGAGGTGATAAATATAATCATCTAAGAGCAAATACATGCTCACCATAAGCATGGACACAACCTTTTGGGTTGACGTGCAAAATGATATCACACAATATGGCTGCTCCCCCACTCATGTTTCCTGCTTTGCACCATGGCCCCATGTTAATGGCTTTGTGTTCTTCAATGAACAGGTACCACGGGGGCCATTGACACTTTATGATTATCTGGGAAGTGATGATTCTGCCTAGAGTTTACAAAGCTTATTCAATTTCAGTCTAAGGGTTAGTGGAAGAATAAGAGACAGAGAATTGTCTCAGGTACAGTTTCTATAGCTGTGACAAAACACCATGGCCAAAAAGCAAGCTGGGGAGAAAGGGGTTTTCTTGGCTTATACTTCTATATTGCTGTTCATTCTTGAAGGAAATCAGGACAGGCACTCAAACAGGGGAGGATCCTGGAGGCAGGAGCTAGTGTAGAAGCCATGGGAGGATGCTGCTTACTGGCTTGCTTCACATGACTTGCTCAGCCTGCTTTCTTATAGAACCCAGAATCAGCAGCCCAGGGATGGTACGACCCATCATGGCCCGGACCTTCCCCCCCTTGATTACTAATTTTAAAAATGCTTTACAACTGAATCTCATGGATGCATTTCCTTATCCAAGGCTCCTTCCTCTTTGATGATTCTAACTTGTATCAAGTTGACACGCAAAACCAGCCAGTACAGGAACCACACAGAAGTACAGGTAAGAACCAGGCCTGACCTCAGCAGAGGAGTGGGAAGGTCCAGCTGGACTTCCTGGGACTAATTTGGTGTTTGCCTCTGTCAGAAAAAAAAAAAGTACCGTAACCACTCACCCTAAAGTCTTGGTGGCTTATTTCCCATGATGCTGATGTGCATTGCAAGTCAACCTCTCTGTGTCCTCTTAACTGCAGGGCCTGGATGATGAAGCTTCTGTCCAGACTATTGTGGGTCATTTTGATTTTATTTTATTACGTTTATTTATTTTTATGCATGTGCACATGGGTGCCATGACACACACGGAGAGCAGGAAAAACAGCTCATGCCACTTCCAGTTAGCTCTCTCTCTCTCTCTGCCTCATGCTTGTGAATCAGACACACACTCTCAGCTACTGCACCAGCGCCACGCCTGGCTGCCTGCTGCCACGCTCCCCAACATGATGGTCATGAAGCGCTAGAACTGTGAGCCCCAAGTTAAATGCTTTCTTCTAGAAATTCCATGATCATGGTATCCTCCCATGGTGTGGTGATGTATTCACTAGAGAAGGCCACTTGGACATTGGTTCAAGCCTGTCAGGGGCCAGCCTCGACAAAAATACCTTTCTTCCAGAAAGGAGGTGTGGGAACTTAGAAATATAGTAAAGACTACGAAGACGCGAACAAAAATAATAAAACGCAGAATCATATAAAATAGTACTGGGAGGGAATTTCAGTGAGTACTGAAAATTTGCCCATGTTTTATTTTCCAACAGTTTACCCCTGATTTCAAGAGGTAGGAGTAGAACAAAAGGACTGCATTAACATACAAATTGAAAGTTGTACACGCTCACGACTAGAACAAACACTCTGCAGGTGGAATCTCACTCCCTGGGTGGAATCCCAAGTTATTTCCATAAAGGGAACTGGAACTTAGTTGGATCCTTAGACTTTTAGGTAAGAACCAACTACTTTCCTATGCCAGGAGCACAAGGTCTAGCAAGTAGCCACACCTGTTGACAATAGCCTTGAGAGAACAGAACTCTGATTTATAACTAGGTGGGACCTTTGTTTGAGTTAGAAGCACAATAATCTTGAATGAACTAAACACAAGTCCCAAACTCTCTGACCTTTGGCCTCTTTGGGCCTCCATACTTCCAATGGAAACTCTTCATTAGCCAGTTGGTGATTATGCTGCGTGTTCGGGGCTCAAGTACAGTCCTCAGACTTTTCCAAGGTGATTTTTTTAAAGCACAGAACCCATATCCTGGGTTGGCACACCTCAGTTAGCAAGAACCGTTAGCCAGAAGCAGAACTACAGAAGCCAAGAAGCAAGGCTAGTACATTTAGGGACTTTCCGTGAGCTATGGACTATGATGGACTAGGTCTTTGCTTTTGTTTTGGAAGGTGTTGTTGCCTACCTGTTGGGTCTTTATCCACATGCTGGGTACTTTCACCATGACATCAGTTGTGCTAAGATCTGGAGCCTGTTACAATGGCAATAGTAAAGAAACTAAGCTATCCAGGTCCAGTGAGAGACCCTGTCTCAAAAATTAAAGGTTAATATTGACCCGACTTTTGCCTCTAGCCTCTACATACCAAGACACACAGATACACACCAGTTACACATTGCCACAATCATATACACCATCTTAGTTATGGCTTCCTTTGCTGCCACAAAACACAAGGAGCAAAACGCAAGCTGGGGAGGAAAGGGTTTATTTGGCTTACACTTCCAACATTGCTGTTCATCACTGAAGGAAGTCAGGACAGGAACTCAAACAGGGCAGGAACCTGGAGGCAGGAGCTGATACAGGAGGGGAGCTGCTTCCTGGCTTGCTCCCTACGGCTGGCCCAGTCTGTTCTCTTACGAAACCAGGACTACCTACCCAAGAATGTCAGCACCCACAATGAGCTGGGCCCTCCCCCTATCGATCACCAATAAAGAAAATGCTTTACAGACATCTCATCTCAAAGAGGCGTTTTCTTGGTCAGGCTCCCTCTTTTCAGATCACGCTAGTCTTGTCAGGTTGACACAAGACTGACTAGCCAGCACATACACTGTACACATTTTTACAAACTGACTACATAGGAGCTGTAGAGATGGCTCTGTGGCTAAGAGCACTTGTTGCTCTTACAGAGATTCTGGGTTCAGTGTTCAGTTCCTCATACCCACATCATATGGCTCGTAATTGTCTGTAATTATGGTTCCAAGGGCTCTTATGCCCTCTCCTGGCCTCTAATGGCACCAGGTACACAAACTGCTTATAGACATACTTAGAGCAAAACAGCCATGCACAGACAATAAAAATAAACCTTAAAAACATTTTTATGTGTGTGGGTGTTTTGTCTGTGAATATGTCCGTGTGCCATGTATGCGTGTGTTTGCCACGTATGTGTACAGGTCCCCATGGAAGCCAGAAAAAGGTAATGGATCCCCTGGAGCTGGAACCATAGAAGGCTGTAAGCCACCTGACATGGTCCTCAGGAAGAACAGCTAGTATTCTTAACTGCTGAGCCATCTCTCCAGCCCCTTCTTCACCTTGGGCTCCCGGCCAGAGCATTGCAGTGAGACTGTCATAGCCCTTGCTTGATGAAATGGAATTTAGAGGCATACATAGTTCCATGTGTATTTCTTGTCTCATCTTCATTTCATAAGTGATCATGTGTCAGTCGAATCTAAGCAACTGCCAAGTCACTTTACCCCTGGCACTGCCTTTGTCAGCAGCTCTGGAAGCCATTAGTCTATCCTGTATGTATCTGTCATTCCCAAACTCCCCTTTCACGGCAGTTTGATATTTAATGGTGTCTTCCACAAGACTCAGCGGACTCCCCTGCCTTCCGTAAATGCACCGACTGGCAAAGACTGGCCTGGCTACTAAGTTCCGTTTCTTCCGGAAACACTGTCACAGCCTGATGTCCACGGAACTCATCACAGAAGTTTTCTTTTGTTTGTTTGTTTTGTTTTTCGAGACAGGGTTTCTCTGTAGCTTTGGTGCCTGTCCCGGAACTAGCCCTTGTAGACCAGGCTGTCCTCGAACTCCCAGAGACCCGCCTGCCTCTGCCTCCTGAGTGCTAATCACAGCAGTTTTTAAATCCATCTACATCTTCCCACTCCCACGGTGGTCCAGCAGCACTGCCAGCCCTCTGACTCTCTCTGTTTTTCCTTGCTAACACTTAAAATACAAAATTTAAAAGATCACCTGGCTTTTCTCTGTAGATTATCTGCCTTTAGGAAGGCAGTTGTTCACTGCTGAATTCCCAGAACTTAGACCAGCATGTGATTGACATGTGGTTGGTGCTGAATACTCAGAACAATCAAATGCCAATAAGGCACGAAAAGTGTGTGTGTGTGTGTGTGTGTGTGTACATATGTGTGTACCTATGTGTAAGTACATGTGCCTATGAACATGTGAGTGGAGGACAATGGTTAGCATTAGGTATTTTCCCCGTCATTCTCCATCTTATTTTTAATGGCATATTTATTTATTTTGGATGTGTGTGGGTTTTCGTGTCATGGCACAAGTGTAGAGATCAGAGGACAATGTTAGAGGTCGGAGGTCACACATATGTGTCACTATGCCCAGCTTTTGAAAATTAAATTTAATTGTCTGTTACCAATGCAAAGATTCCAACTGAGGTTTCTAAGTCAGACACTCTGGGTCGTTCTTGAAAATTCCCCTGCTCAATGCCTCCCGCTCCAGTCTGTCACCACGACACGTGGAGTCTGCCTGTGCCTTGGATTCATCAACTTGTTTTCAGCTACCTCAAGCTTCTAGCATTAACTATCTAATGGGCTCTCAGCTTCCAGTGTTACCCCAATCCTGTTAGCAGATCAGCTTGAGTGAACTGGGCTTTCATATCCCGACTGGTCCTTAAAAAATTCCTTTTGTCTTCTGGTCATGGTGGCACACACCTTTAATTCCAGCACTTGGGAGGAGTTGTCAGGTAGATCTCTGTGTGTTAGGGGTAAACTGGTCTACATAGAGAGTACCGGGACAATAAGGGCTACATAATAGACCTGTCTCAAAAAAAAAATGTGTTAGATGCTTTTATTTGGTCATGGCATTAGAATCAAGAGGGCCACTTTAAACAGTGAATTCTGGGTGCTATACTTGTTTATGGCATAGGAGTGACAGGAGGAGGCAGGGTGACCCCCACTTGGAGTGTCAGACAAGTCAGAGGTTTGCTGCTCTGCATCTGCTGTGATTTGAAGGTTCACATTTTATTTATTTTTAAATTATTTATTTTATGCATGAGTGCTCTATCTGCATGTACTCCTTTTTGCCAGAAGAGGGCACCAGATCTCATTATTGATGGTTGTGAGCCACTATGTGGTTGCTGGGAAACGAACTGAGAACCTCTGGAAGAGCAGTCACTGCTCTTAAACACTGAGCAGAGCCATCTCTCCAGCTCTCCGAAGACATAATAATTGTGCACATGAGTGATGGTTTGTTTTAACTGTCAACTTGACATAAACTTGAGTCACTGGGAAAGAGAGTCTCAGGATTGTCTGGGTCAAGCTGGCCTATGAGGGATTGTCTTGATTACGTTAATTGAGACAGGAAAACATTACACCTATGGGAAGCACCTATGGGGATCCTGGACTGTATGAGGACAGAGAAGTGGAGCTATGTATACGCAAGCATGTATTAATTCACTAATCTCTGTTCTTGACTGTGGGCTAGATATGGCTAGCTGCTTCACACTCTACTGCACGTGTAACTGTGAGCCAACTAAACCCTTTCTCCCTCCCGTTGCTTTGCCGTGTTATTTTATCATGGTAACAAGTGGCAAAGCTAAGACAACCTTCACATATAAAATCCATGAAAAAGACAGACTAGTTATACCTGTTCCTCACACATGGTAATGCCTAAGGTATCCCAATGAGGAGCTGTGGGGATTGGCACCCAGATCAGGGCCCAGAGTACAAGGGGAGTGGAGAGGAACCCCCACAGGTATCAGAGATCCCATGAGCAGGGTGGGGAGAGCGTCCCCCGTGTAAATAGTGTAATCAGTGGAGAGAGTTTATAGTGTAGGATGGAAATCCTCACTGGGTAATCAGCCCAGGCTGAGGGGAAGGCCAGTTCTCGGGGTCTTCTAAGTGTCCAACCTAGTAGAGCAAGGTCAGCGTCCACACGCGGGACATCATGGTGCTGTTCCAACAGTACTGAAAAGAGGGAAACCTGGAAATGATCACCTTGGAGATGAAGAAGATGTCTTTTCAGGGGAAGACTTTAGGGGCCCAGAGTCTGTGCAGGGTGAAGAGCATCATATAGAATGAACCCTGTGACATTGTTTAGTATGGAGGTCACAATGGTAATCTTTTGGAATTCAATATATGTAAAGGGTAAAGAACTCTGGGTGTGCATAGAATCTTGTGTATATACCTCCAAATGTCCCCGGTCCTGCTCACTGAGAGGGACTAGGAGCATATCTACCTCTCAGATCTTGACTTTTGGATACCACTTTCAGGACTCAGGACTGCTTAGAGAAAATGGCCTGCTCTAGGCTCAAAACTAGGAGTGTATGGCAAAGAATGTTGGGCACAGATCAAGAGCATACAGACGACAGTTTAAGGGGCCTCCTGCTTATTAGTTCAGTGACAATCTGATCACCAAAAAGCAACAACAGCAAAATAATAGCAACAGACTAAGCCCACTGCCTAAAATGGGAGATCACAAGTTTATACCAACGGCAGTATGTGAACACGGGAATGCCCACGGTACTTAATACCACAGAGGAGAAAAGAGGAACCATGTTGCGAAGCCTTTGATCTGACAGCTGGAGTCTGTTTCTTCTATTATGTCTCAGTTACTTTGTTGTTGTTGTGACAAAAATACCCAGACCTGACAAAAGCCACTGAAGGGAGAAAGGGCTGATTTCCACTCACAGTTCAAGAAGGATAGAGTCCATCATGGCAGGGATAACAGGCAGGCATGGTGCTGGAGCAGTAGCTGAGAACTTACATCCAAAAATAGGAGGTGAAAAAAAATGAAAATAGGGGGTGGAGAGAGAGAGAGAGAGAGAGAGAGAGAGAGAGAGAGAGAGTCCAAACCAGGCGGTGGTGGCATATACCTTTAATCCCAGCACTCGGGAGACAGAGGCAGGTGGATCTCTGTGAGTTCAAGGCCAGCCTGGTCTACAAGAGCTAGTTCCAGGACAGGCTCCAAAGCTACAGAGAAACCCTGTCTCGAAAAACCAAAAGAAAAAAAAAAGAAAGAAAATGTGAGTCCAGACTACCCACTAAGCTGCAGCTGTGTGATTGAAAGCATGTGTTAATTATAGCAAGTCAGAATGGCTAAGTAAGGAGAGGCTGCAAATTCAACAGTCAAAGCTATTGGGACACACCCACCCACCTAGACACCCCAAACATCAGAATACCTGCACATGGTGGCTCAGTTCATAAAGCGCTTGCTGCAGGATCTGGGTTTGAGCCCCAGAACCCACATTAAAGAGTTGAAAAGGGTGGTATGTACTTGTAACCCCAGCACCAGGGAGGTGGAGACCAGTGAATCCTTGGGGCTTGCTGGCTAGCCAGTCTGACGTAATTGGTGAGTTCCAGGTCAATGACCTTGTCTGAAAATGAAGGAAAGAAAGGAAGGGAGGGAGGGAGAAAAGAAGGAGAGAGAAAGAGAGAGGGGGGAAAGAGGGGGAGAGAGGGAGAGGGAGAGGGAGAGGGAGAGGGAGAGAGAGAGAGAGAGAGAGAGAGAGAAGAAAAAAAGAGGAAGGGAGTCCAGAGTCACTGTCACACTAAGGAGTGCTGCCCTTAGGCTCGGGAAGAGAAACTTCCGCCTGCAGTGGCAAAGGTCAATGCAGAGGCCTATAACTGGCCCAAGCCCTGAGGGTAAGAGACTGTTGGGCTCTCAACTCTAACGGGACATCTAAACCATTCCCTCTCTAGAAAGTCAGCAAGCTGGAAGTATGGGAAGGGTTAAACACATGGTTATTACACTATGAACTTGCAAGGGCTGTGGTCACCTATTTAAGACCTGCACAAGATGGGGCCATCAGCATTCCACCATGAAGAGGAGAGGGGCTCATGAGGCCCTATCTGAGGAGCTCCTGGAGGTCAACAGTCCTGGGGGTGGGGAGGCTAGTTCTTCAGCTCTGTAGCCACTGTCCAGTTGCCTATGTCCAGTAAATAACCTCCCTACGAATGTGCGAGTAATCTTAATTAATTAAACCCATGGGGTCACACACACAAAACTGAAAACACATGGAAGCAAGAATTGTTGGGAGAGGGGCTCAGCAGGAGGGAGAAAGGAATAAGGGAGGATAATGTGCGTGTGAAAATGACCAAAATATATATATGAAATTGTTGAAAAATAAAAATATTGAACATAAAAAAAACTTAAGGTAAAAACTACTGAGGAAGTGTGTCTGAGATTGACCTCTGACCTCCACAAGCATGTAAACCTGTGTACACATATGCACACACGTGCTGTATACCACAAAAATAGATAGAGACAGACAAATAGACACACACAGTCTCTAATAATTCTTCAAACTTTGATAATCCCCAGAACATCCCATACCCCATGCACACGTCAACGATGTGGCGGCTGCCCTCAGCCCCCAATTTAGAGAATTTGCACTATTATGTTAACCCACAAACAATAATAACTTTCATATTAATCAGAATTTTGCTCACAGCAATGCTAGTTTTGGGGAAAGAAAAGGAAAAAAAAAAGTCTGTATCCAAGATGGCTCATTTCTTCCCTCCACACTTCTGTATTTTTTTCTGTCACTTACAAACACATATTTAATAAAAAACAAGACAGATGGACATTATTGTAAAAATATGTCGTCGCTGTATCCCTGTTCAGGACAGACACACAATGTTCCGGGACACTGAGTGTCTCTGAGAGACACTTGGGGCTGAACATTCTGACTTTTGTCTTCAGCTGCCAGCATCCCTGTGGACCCTCAGATGGCAGGAGGACAGAGCGGTGGGGAATAAGGGGGTGAGAACAGAACAAGGGAAATAGGGAAGTCAAAGAGAACACGGGAGGCTGGAGGGAGGGAGAATGCTTAGATTCACCATGAGCCGCCCAGAGCAGGGGCAGGCTGGCTCCTGGCCTCTTGGGAGGCTCCTGGCTCTGCATCCTGCCTGAGCATTGAGCTCAAGGAAGGCTTCTGCCTAGGGGTGGGTAGAACAGCCAGGAACAGACCTCACTAGTCTTTATTAATGTTGGGACTTGGAATGGGAAGAGGACCATTTTATAAGACTGAAGTCCTGGAGACAGATAGCTCTGAGGGGTTATCCTGGGTCGCTCTCTCTGTTTTAGGCTGAGTCCTACCTTCCTGTCCTTACAGGGAAAGACTCCTGGTCACAAATGCCTTGGGGCTGTACTGTATGTTCCTAGGCTCCCTCTGAGCATGCCCACTGACTCAGGTACTCCAGTGCTTCCTCTGTGGGGGTCATAGGGCCATCTCTTGACTGTACTTACATCTTTCAGGGTCTGCTGCCTCTCCTTCTGGCACTATGGGTCACAGCTGATGGTTTTTTTTTTCTTATTTATTTATTATGTATGTTCTGCCTGCATGTATGCCTGCAGGCCGAAAGAGGGCACCAGATCTCAGTACAGATGGTTGTGAGCCACCATGTTGTGGTTGCTGGGAATTGAACTCATAACGTTTGGAAGAGCAGCCAGTGCCATCTCTCCAGCCCACAGCTGATGGTTTTGATCCTGTTCTTTCTGCCTCCCAGACTCATCTTGCTGCCTGCAAGCCTTACCTACAAGGAGACCTGGGAGCTCCCTCCCCATCAGCATCCTCAGCTCCCCTTCCTCAGGCTTCAGTTACTGTCATTGCTGTTTCCAGCTCCGTCCTGATGTTGGAATGGGTCAGCCTTGCCCTCAGGGCTGGTATAGCCAAAGACAAAACACTCTTGGCCGGGATTCCAATGACCCTTATAAGGCCAGCCTCACGCCGACAGAGGGTGGGATGCTTAACAGCTCTGTCCCTCCCCATTTGGTCAACCGGATCCTATGGAAGGAATGGTTGTGACCCTTTCTGCAGCCTGCCCTGGAGTCATCACTGAATCATAACAGGGCCACCCCACTATGTCAGGAGGTCAACCTGAGAAGTGTCTGAGAAGGAACAGTGGCTGGGTGAAGAACAGGACAGTTCTTGGGATTCGGATGAACAGTTCACCTTCAACCCCATTTACCCAGCAGCCCCTGCCCTGCAGAAGCACATTCGCACGGGAAAGCTAGCTTGGAGGGCTCACAGGACAAGGATGTGGGTTGTGGAGATTTTCAGTGCCAGAGGAGGGGGGTCGAGCCCCCATAAGGGCCATTTTTCCTGGAGCCTTGGGTAATTGGGGCAGAGCTGGGAGCAGTAAAGATGAAGGGCCAGCGACCGGTCGCTCAGCTGCCTTGACAGACTAGAGGAATTCTCTGCAGTGAGATAAGAAGGAATGTGGCCTCTGTGCCGAGGAAAGCCAGCCCCACATCAGCCCTCCAGCCTCATTGGCTCTTAGATGGAGTAAAGGTCACTAAATATGACAGTCTTGCAGCTGGACAGCACATTGAGGCCCTGCCCCCAGCTCTGCGACAGATGGTGCTCCTCTGGTACAAGGTACAAAGATAACTGTTGCCTAGGTTACTCCTGCTTCTGCTTCCTGCGCTGACTCTTCACTCAGCAACAGGCATCTACCGTGACTGGAGTGGGGAGGGGTCAGCGTCTCAGCGTTTGGATCAGATCGTGGTCAGTTCTGCACGTAGACACATTGGTCATTGAGAAATGCTGTGTTCAGAACTGTAACACAAGACTAATTTACCCTCGATAGCTCTTCCCCACTTCAATGTTAAAGATCTGCTGAAAAAGCCAGGCCAGCAGAGAAATGAGAATAGGAAGTACTGAGATCCTGCCAGTTCTCCCTCCACTCGTTCCCAGACAGGACGTAAACACCTCACACGTCCAATAGCCTACTTCTCTGTCTCTCATTCCCGTCCTGTATCTACGACCCACAACTGTGCTGGAGCCCAGATGTTGATTTGAGAGCACCCAAAGAAAGAGGCCTTTCTTTCTCCTCTGCTCACAGAGAGAGAGATCTCAAATGCCGGCTTCTCCAGAGAACGAGCTTTCAGATCGGGGTGTGATGAGCTCGTCACAGCCTAGACTGCTCTCTCAGATCCATGGGAGCCAAGGTTTAAAGCCTACCTCTGCTGTACCAATTATCTCACTGTTCCTGCCACATCCACTCTAGGTTGCCTCCACGCATGCCCAGGTGGTGGGAATATTGGCTAGGTGGAGACTTCTACCCTCCTAGTGCAGGTGTGTCTTTACACACACACACACACACACACACACACACACACACCCCACTACCACCACTACCACCACTGCCACAGCCAATACCTCTACAGGGCTAGATTGCCTGTTTTTTCTTTTCCACTCCTTCAAGTAAGGGGGAGCTTCAGGAATGTACTGTCCAAGGCCGCAGAGCTGGGACAGAGCCCATACAACATCTGCTATCCAGTTCCTTAGAGGAAATTTTTTTTTTTCTTAACTGATAGCAGTTTTCCCACCAGCTTGGAGAAACAGGCAGGGACTGGCAGGCCTTGTTATTGATACAATGGGGTGTGCTGGCTAGGTTCCGGGGTGTGCTGGCTAGGTTTATGTCAGTTTGACATAAGCTAGAGTTATCTAAGAAGCGGGAACCCCAATTGAAAAAATATGCCTCAATAAGATTGGCCTGTTGGCAAGCCTGAGGGTCATCTTCTTTATTAGTGATTGATTATGGGAGGGTCCAGCCCACTGTAGATGGTGCCCGCCCTTAGGCAGGTGGTTCTGTTTTAGGCAGGTTAACCAAGCCACAGGGAGCAGAGCGAGCCAGTGAGCATTGTTCTGCTTCAGTTCCTGTCCTGACTTCCCTCAGTGACTGACCGTGGCCTGAGGGTAGTGAGCTGAAACAGGCGCTTTTCTCCCTAAATTGCTTTTGATCATGGTGTTTTATCACAGCGATAGTAACCCTGACTAAAACACAGGAAGAATCCCGAAGGTCAGGTCCTCGCTCACGGTGGCACAGCCCACAGATGCAGAAGCCAGGGCTGTAATTTAATCTTCCCTTTACTTCCTCCCACCTATGCCAGGGCCAGAGGCAGACTGTGGAAAGAGAAGCCTGGGGCTGCTGCCCTCCCTCTGCCTGGCTGACAGCCAGCACGCATTCAGCGCTCTGCTCTTTGAGACGTCGGGAGGTGGGCTGGCAGCATCCCAAGACAAGAACGCAATCCCTGCCCATGGACCACGGTCTGGGTAAAGAGAGAAGAGACGAGGAGTGGTTACTTCTGTATCTAGTCCAGCACACAGAGCGCTGAGGGAGACGGTCAACACTGCCCATGTTGAGAGACCATTGCCCCCACCATCTGAGCATTGGGTTGGAGGAGGGGTGATGCTGCCACCAAGGCTGCATTTGGCCAGGAAAAAGCAAGACGTGACAGACTCGGTCCAAGAAAGCTGCCCCGACAGTGAGATCTTCCTTAGGATGTCAACTGTGTCCGCCAGCGTGGAGCTTGGGGCTGACAGTGAGCTATCAACAGTCCACAGAGAGCTGTGTGGGGCCAGGTAGGCCGGCAGCCAGTCTACTTGGAAGCCTGCCCCAGCTTTTTGGCATACTTGCCTAGCCATACTCTAGAGAAAGGGTACATAGTACATGATTCACGAGCCCACTATTGACCAACAAAGAACCGGGGTACACAGATTGCACCAGAGGGGCTAGAGAGAGGCCGTAGTGGTTAAGAATGCTCATTGTGCAATGATGAGAACCAGAGTTGAGATCCATCTCTCAAGCTGAGCGTCCTGCACATGACTAACCCCAGCTCTGGGAACAGGAGAATCTCCGGGGCTTGCTGAGCTCTAGTCTGGCCCAGAAAAATCTGAGTCCCAGGTTCATGGAGACACACTGGCTCAAATGGATGAAGAGATACACAGTCCGACACCCCACACCTTCTTCTGTTGTCTGTGTGTGTTCACAGCAGCATCACCCCCTCCACACACACACACACACACAAACACACGTAAATATAGTCACACATGGAAATAAACACATATGAATAAATAAGTAGTTTTTAAAAAGACGACACCAGAAAAAGGACTGAGAGGCAATGGGAAGTTTGTGGGACCTGCCTGGTCCAAAAGAAGAAGACTGAGCTGTGGGAAAAGGCTGTGTCTGGGGATCCCAAGCAAGGCTGAGAACACCTTGGTCCTCAGAGCTCAGGACTCTTGTTAAAAGAAAGTGGGGAATGGGGAGGGACTCATGGGCTTTGTTAGAATGTTCTGGAGGAAAATGCAGAACTGAGGATTCTTGCAGCTGTACTCTGGCTGCAGCTTCAGAGAAAGTAAGGAAGCCTCTGGTCTACAGATCTAAGGAAAACTAGCTAAGCCTCTTGGAACTTCGTGGAATTCAGAGAGAGAGGCCTGGGCGTGGCATGGGACTGGGTATGGTTTGAATCTGTATACTTTCTCATCAGCTTATTTTTCATAATTAAAATTTTGCGTTTAGTTTTTGTATATGGGTGTTTTGGTGGCCATATGTGTGCCTGGTGCCTGCAGAGGCCAGAAGATGGCGCCAGATCCCCTGGAGTTAGAGAGTTGTAAATCCCGGTGTGGGTGCAGGGAATCAGACCCAGGTCCTCTGGAATAGCAGCCCATGCTCTTAGCTGCTTAGCCTCCCCTCCAGCCCCAACAGGCTGATGCTTTGAATGTCTGCTCCCAGTTTGCTCCTCAGTGGGTGGTGCTGTTTAGGAGGCTGTGGACCTTTAGGAGGTGAGACCTACCTGGTAGAGATGAGTCACTGTGACAGGCCTTGAAGGTTGAAGCCTGGCCCCACTGTCTCCTGCTCTGCTCCAGTACACAGGTGGCTTCAGCACACACTCTGCCTCCACAAACCCCGCCACAATGGACTAAGGCCCTATAAATTGCTGAGTCCAAATACATGGCTATTTTAAGTTTTGCCAAAAGTAAATTTTTTTCCGTTTATTTATTTATTAAGGATTTCTGTCTCTTCCCTGCCACTGCCTCTCATTTCCCTCCCCCTCCCACAATCAAGTCCCCCTCCCTCGTCAGCCCAAAGAGCTATCAGGGTTCCCTGCCCTGTGGGAAGACCAAGGGCCACCCACCTCCATCCAGGTCTAGTAAGGTGAGCATCCAAACTGCCTAGGCTCCCACAAAGCCAGTATGTGCAGTAGGATCAAAAACCCATTGCCATTGTTCTTGAGTTCTCAGTAAAAAAATAAATAAATAAATAAATTCTTAAGATGGTCAGCGGTGGTACATGTCTTTAATCTCAGTCCTTGGGAGGCAGAGAAAGGGGGTTCTCTGACTTCGTGTAGAGAGCCAAGGCTACACAGAGAAACCCTGTCTCGAAAATAAATGCTTCCTCATGTTATTTCTGCCATGTTCTGTGGCCACACAGAGAGATGCAAAAGCAGAAAATTGGTGCCAAGAGTGGCGTCATTGCTTTGAATAAGCCTGACCATTTGACTCTGAGGAGATGTGGAAGTGCTCGAAGCTACAGAAGCCTTAGGATGCCGCCAGAAAGGTCAGCGGGCCTTTCTGATGGCAGTGTGGAAGAACAGAATACTAACAGAGATTCAGAGACTGAAGGCCACATTCACGAGGTTTTCCGTGGGAAAAAGGACTCTGTTTGGAAGTGGACTAGAGACCTTCCAGCACGGAATCATCTATATTTAGTCTGTGTCTTAACATTTTGAGTGAGCCTGATCTCAAAAGTAACAGGGTATTTGATTTGGCAGGGGACATTTCTAAACAGCTCAGCATCCAGGCCCTGACATGATGGTTGCTGACTGCGTTCAGCCAGGTTTACAGGGAGAGATGAGAGCAAGAGTGTAGAGAAAGATAAAAAAGCATTCCGTAGAAAGGTTTAAGGGGGGAAAAAAGCACACAGTGTTGGTCATTTCCCAGAAACCTGGATATGGACCTGGCCAGAGCCCATCCACCTGGCCAGTATTTAGTTGCTTCAAATTTGGCTTAAAAAAAAAAAGCAGACAGTGTAGCCAAGAAAGGTGTGCAAAGGAGAGGAAAGCTACTACTGAGAAGCGTTCTTAACTGTAACGAGATCAGCATGGGAGCCTCAGAAAAGGAAGCTTTGCTCTTGTTGACACAAAGTCCACCACACGCTCCCCTCCCCACAAACACGGCCACCACCTTTCTCAGTTACTTTCCTGTTGCCATGAGAAACCAACACAGCCAAAGGAACTTATAAAAGAAAGCATTTAATCTGGGGGCTCATGGTTCCAGAGGGTTAGAATCCGTGACCCTCAAGGCAAGGCACACAGCAGCAGGCAGGCAGGCACAGCACTGAAACCGTAGCTGAGAACACACATCTGAGCCACAACCATGAAGCAGAGAGAGAAGGCTTACTGGGGATGGCGTGGGCTTTGGAAACCTCAGAGCCCACCCCCAGCAACATGCCTCCTCCAATAAGGCCACGCTTCCTGCCTCTTCCCAAGCAGTTCCACCAACTGTGAAGCAAGCATTCAAATGTAAGGGCCTGTGGGGCTCACTCTCATCCAAAGCACTACCCTCCCCACGAGATGGTGTGACGCCCTATTACATCCCAGGTGGAGTGTTCTTCCTCCTTTACGTTGCTTCCATTCATACTGTGGTCACGGGGGAGCAGAGACATGTCCCAGGCCTGCTTGCCTCTGACCGCTCATAGCAATGACCCCTCAGCATCACTTCCCCACCCCCACAAACACAAGCACTGCTGCGTTCTTGGTCCTCCAGGCCTGCTTCCCACTCTGATTCCTGAAGGTTTTCAGATCATCCTTTACTTCAGAAGGTTGAGACCTTGAGCATCCAGAAAGTCAGAGTGGCAGCCCCTAAACTCAAGAGCCAGAAACTGCACTTAAACCTGTCCAGGCCTTGGCTGTGCTTTAGCTTCTAATGGCACTTCCTAGAGACTGGGCGGAGCCAGCTGTATCCCTTCACAGGCCCTTGGCACTCATTTTAAAAACCAGAAATTATCTTTCAATTAAATGTGCAGGTAAATCCATCAAGAGCACGCCAATACATCCCTGGGCTCCAGGGACGCTCCTGTACCTCCAGGTGTACCTCAGGGTACACGGAGTCAGCGGGAGGAGCAGAGGTCCACAAGGTGACATTCAGATTCCTGCCAAGTCAGGGGAGACTTTTGCCACCACCACCTGTTCTTGCTGGGGTCAGCTGGACTGAAAGTTCCCCCCAGTGCTCCCCCTCAGTGCTGCCCCCAACGCACCCAAACACTGAAAAGGAACAGGATCTCCACAGCCTTGCTCTTTGGAAGTCTGTCCCAGAGTGATCAATTTCCAACAAGACCACTTTTTATTTTCTAAAGTGGCCCCATGTGAGGGATGGGAGGGCCACCCTAAACATGTGCTCTGGACTCCTAGGTGCCTGGAGCCTCAGCAACACCTCCCCTGTGCAGTCTGTGACCTCCTATGTGCGTCACAGCTATCCCTGTTCCCTCCTAGAGTGTCCCCACCTCTGTCTAGCTCACTCAGCTTCCAGAGACTGCCCCCTCTGACCTTGATATCACAAGCTGACCCAGGTCTCATGCTAACTCAGGTTGGTCCATCTTCCTGGAGCACGTTTTACCCTGACATAGTCTCCACACATCTACCTTCGCTCAAATGCCATTGCATCGGACATGTTACCTGACCATTCTACATAAACCGCGGCCCCTGCCCCTTCCCTTCCTCCCTCAGAGCCCCTCATGCTCTTTCCTCAGAACTTTCTGTACTGGCTGGCACAATCTTTTCCTGCTTCCTTAACCCAGGAATTGTCTGTTTTGAGACTGGGCTATCTCATGTAGCCCAGGCTGGCCTTGAAGTTGCTATATTAGTGGAGGATGACCCTGAACTCCTCTCTTTCCCACCTCCCAAGTGATGGAGTTACAGGTGTACACCTCCACACCCATTTCATGTGTTTCTAGAGATCAAACCCAAGGCTTCATGCATAAGAGGTGCGGCGCTGACTGTGGCCAAGCACCTTCCAAATGTCCATCCAGCTATTCCAGCATCTAGTCCATGACAAAATGTCTATATCCATGGATCTGCACCGTGACCACGGGCTTACAGACCTTCTGCACCATGATCAAGGACTTATAGACCCATCAGCCCATTGGGTTACCTCGGAGAACTCTCTGGAAAAGCTTTCTCGCTCTTGAAGTTCTCTGGTCACGGTACAATTGGTGACGAATGATCTTCGGATGCCGAAAGCTTCCAGGAGGCCTGTCCTGCTCTGAGGTCTGTGTTTTCCCTCCACACTCCTGCAATCAAAGCTCTGTCTTACTCTAGGCCTGTAACCACCTCCTAAACCAACAAAGATCACAGACAAGGAGACCTTTGGTTTTTGGAGAAAAATTATGTACCTCACTTTCCTGACAATGGCTTCCATCATTTATGTTGGGATTCTAAAAACTGCCTGCCATTCACTCCCCAAGGAAATCTGTCATCACAGCTCTCTGTCCTCAGTCCTGATAAAGCTTGTCCTGAAAACCTAGTCTGGAAAATGCCTCCTGACGGACCACTCCCATCGAGTCAAGCTCCACCCTTCCTTCCCCAGTCCTCCAGGGCCCAAGGCCCAGGGAAGGTTAGCCTCATGCCTATGATGTGGGTCTCTCGCAGTTCTTGTCCACTCAAAGGGAAGAATTCAGTCGAGAGACACAGGTCATTTATATAGCAAAACAAGCCAAGTGGAGTAGCAGCTCAGCGGGGGTTCTGCATTTTTATTTTTTTTTCTTTGTGTTTTTTGAGACAGGGTTTCCCTGTGTTACCATCCTAGCTGTCCTCGAACAATGGAACTTACAAGGATTCGCCTGCCTCTGCCTCCCGAGTGCTGGGATTAAAGGCGTGCGCCACCACCGCCTGGCCTGCATTTTGAATTTTAAAGAAGGTTTTATGAATGTTTTTTAGGTGGGTGGCATATTGATAAAGTAAGGTGATCTTTCTTTCCCTCCCAAACAATAGTGCGCCGTATTTTCCTTTTAGGGTATCCCCCCCCCCCCATGATCCTCTAGAAAAGCTCACAAAGGGGTAAAAACCACACAATAAACAACATTACAATGAAGCCGAGTTCATCTGAGGTTGCAGTGCCTGCGTTACTGTCTGTGTGGGAATATACCGCCAAAGCCTTGACTTCTGATTCAGAGGGACAAGGATGATTAAGCACAAAGGGACATTCTGACCATTGCGAGGCACAGTGACCACTGACACAGCTTCAGCTTCTTGCTTATCTCATCTCTAACTCCTTGGAGACAACTCTGGTCCTGGCTGACAGTTAAAACCTTTTGCCCTAAGGTTAAGACATTCTGTTACTTTTTAAACAGAGGCCTCTTGTGAAAGCTGGAGATGAGGTTTTACAATAGCTTGCCTGGCTGTTCAAACAGGACCAGGCTGGAGCTGTATTTTCCAACTCCTTTCTCCCAGACCCAGCCCTCCATCCATCTTCCATCTAATTCCTACACCTTTCTCCTTGCCAGGTGACCCCAGGTAGCTCACCACGTGACACACTTAGAAAATTTTATTTGTGGAAAACAGCAAAGCCAAACAAAATCCTGCCCTTTGCCTTTGAGCTGATGCCGTCTCCCAACTCCCACCCCACCCTTCTCCATGCCCAGGAATCTCCTGGACCCTCTCAGTCTTCTCTCCTTCCTCTCACCTGCAGAAGTCTGCCCTCGAATTCCAGCAGGCAGCATTGAAAAGCCACATCAGAGGCCAGTGAGGCCGTAGCTGGTGCAGGTACCTGCAGCCAAGCCTGCTTGCAGATCTGGAAAAAAATCCTTGGAAGCCACCTGGTGGAAAGCAAGAAGTGACTCCTGAATGTTGACGACCTCTGACCTCTCCACGGATGCCGAGGCACTCTCACACCCCCTTCACACACACAAAATAAATAAATGCAAAAAGAAAAAAAAACAATAAAGATCAAAACACAAAGTTGGATTTTCAGAATTCAAAACCACAATGAAACGGGGTCTGGGGAGGTGGCTCAGTTGACAAAGTGCTTCTCGTGCAAGCGGGAGGCCCCGAGTTCAGATCCCCGGGGTCAGGTCCAAAGAAAACTCCAAAGGGCAGTCCAAACATCTAGAAACGAGCTCAACCTGGACTATAGGATTTCTGGAGGTTGGTTAAAAGCCAGCATGGCTCAGGAACTCGTGAAACTGGTTTCCATCTGCCAAAGGAATCACTTCTTTTACCCCTGGCAGAAGGGCCATAGGACCACCTGTGGCGCCTCTGAGTGTGTCAAAGCGTGTGCTGCCTCCAGTTCCCAGTATCACAAGCACCTGTCACACATTTCAAAGTCCATGCCTTCCAACTAGTCCTTTCCATCTCCTCTTCTACCCTAATCCCCTCCCCACCCCTGCAGCTCAGGGGCTTCCCTCCCCGCAGGTGCACATTCTCCTATGTTCTCTCTCTGCTCTGCCCCTGCTTCTCTCACTATGCTCTCTCTATTCTCTGTCCCTTGCTATTCTCCCTTCTCTGGCAGAGAGCCCTGGCCAGGTCCAGTCTGCTGGCCCTGGTCAGTCTACTACTTTCTCCCTCTGCTCTGGACTTTTCCAGACGCCTCTGGCTGTTCTCTCCCTCATATCTACAATAAACCTTCCCTTCCCCCATATCTAGGAACAGTCATATCCTTCCTTTTTTATTTCTTTTTTCTTTCAGCATCTGAACGCTCTGTGCTGACCTCTGGCCTCCACAGGCGCACACTCTCACAAGTGCAACCTTAGCAAGCCCCCAGACCCAACACAGCTGACTTCATGATGGAAGTGCCACTCAGGCTGTCTGTGTAAAATTCAGCACACAGACAGAAGCGCCTGCCAAACATGAAAACAAAGACCTAATCAAAGTCCACAGTTATGGAAAAGTCTCTAAATGTAGTAACCTTGCTTTTGGCTTCTGTCGTTCTGCTTCTAGCTAACTGCTCTTGTTAGCTGAAGTGTGTCAACCTAGGACATAGAGGTTTTTTTATATAAAGATTTATTTATTTATTACGCACACAGTGTTCAGCCTCCATGTATGCCTGCAGGCCAGAAGAGGGCATCAGATCTCATTACAGATGGTTGTGAGCCACCATGTGGTTGATGGGAATTGAACTCAGGACCTCTGGAAGAACAGTCAACGCTCTTAACCTCTGAGCCAGCTCTCCAGCTCATAGGACATAGTTTTTATGCTTATAACAAATAAATAAAACAAAACCCTGAGAAAAGCTCAGGGCTGCACTGGGATTCTGAGCGCTCAGTGTAGTCACAGGCTGGCTAATAAAGACTTTCTATTGGCTTAAACCTAAGCCCAAGCAGTCTTCTCTGGTGAATACCCCACAACACAAGCACATGTACACACCCAAAGGAAACAAACAAACAAAAACAAAATAAAAGCCAAACCTCAAAAGAAAACCAAAAAACAAGACCACAAAGCAGCCTGTGCTCAGGACCACATTGTTTGTGTAAGGGCCCTTAGTCAAATGGCTGGTGGTACAAGCCTGTATTAGGAGCTGTTTGGGAGGTTGAAGCAAGTGGATGTAAGTTCAAGGCCAGCCCGGGAATTTCCACCACGGAGAGACTGGAATGCTGCAGGCCCAGAGGCTAATGGCCTTATCTTGGGCGGAGTTCCAGTAGCTGGAGCAGTCATTCCTTGCCCATCTGTGTCAAAGCCAACATCTTGAGACAATAGATAAAAACCCTTCAGAAACGATTGACTTACAGGCAACTAGCATCTACCAAACCAAAAGCTAAGGAGGCCACCAGATAGCATCTTGAGACGATAGACCAGCTTTCCCTGTCTGGATGCGGCTGCCTCTCAGATGCAGCCGCCAGTGCATTGTAAACTCGCTTTGATTTACGGCTTCCTCTGCTCTGTAAAACTATAAAAACTTTAGGAAACTGCTTCCATGTTGGAACATGGAATTAGAGGTAACCTAAATGTGTGTTTCCTGGCTATGGTCACTCAAGATGGCTCCAGAACAAGCTATCTCTTATTCCCTTTGAGGTGAGTGCTACGGTTTTTGCTTCAACAAGCCATACAAGATTCTTGTTGAAAAATGGACCAACAAGTGACAGAAGGAAAATAAAACCCGGGTGATCTGTAAGATTGGTCCTTCCCAATTATCAAAAAAGAGAGGAAGGGTCATGCATTAGAGTTTTATTATTATTTTATGTGTACAGGGGTTTATGTATGTCTGGATACCACGTGTGTGCCTGGTAACCACAGAGGCCAGAGAAGGTGTAGGATCAGCTGGAATTGAAGTCACAGAGTACCGTGAGTCATGATGTGGGTGCTGGGAACTGAACCTGGAGAACTGGGCCCAGGTCTTCGGGAAGACCACCCAGTGCTCTTAACCTCTGAGCCATCTCTCCAGTTCACGTCGGCATTATAAGGATCGTTCTCTGCTTCACCCTGACTATCCTAGCCTGACTGGGACTTTGCAAGTGATGAAATAAACTGCCCCACTACTCTGAGTGTCCAGTGCTCTTATTATGAAATGAACATGCTCTTAATATAAAGTAGGGACAGTGTTCTAGTGTAGGGCTAGCCACAAATGCTTGTCTTATTCTCCGAGTGCCAGGATTACCAGCATGTGCTACCACACCTTGTTCATAAAAAAGGATAATGGCTTAGTTGATAAGCACATTACTTTAAATTCTTCTGGGCAAATGTGTACAACCTACACTCACCATTATAACCGCCAGGGCATGCTGTGGGCAGCCTTAAGCACACCCCCCACTCTTGTCCATCCATGCCCGGAACACTCATCTTCCCCAAACTGGAACTGTTCCCATTAAACACTCGCTACCCAGCACGGCTCCTGGCTCCAGAACACTCCATTCCCCTCACTGTCTCCAAACTGACTGCTCCTGCTTCTGAGAAACCTGAGGTGAAACTCACGCCCTCCACATGGCGCTGTGGACTTGTAAACTCTGCAGTCGGTCGTGAGTGCACGGACAGACGCTAGCTCTCTGGTTTCAGAACCTTTGAGTCATCCAGGAACGGAGCCAGCATCCACTCTCTTCACATCCCAGCTCTTCCCTTCTGGCCACCACAGACTTACTGCCTGTCTCTAAGGTGACCGGGCACTGTCACAGAATACCACAGCCTGGGCGCTTTAAACAACTGGTCTGTTCCAGTCTTCACACTGGAAGTCAATAGCAGGGCTGGTTTCTCCTGACGCCTCCCTTCTTGGAGAGTCGAGAGATTTCCCACTGTTCATCCTCTCAGAAGGCGCCATTCATACGGGATTAGGAGCCTACTTTCACCTTCTCCCACCTCAGTTTCCTCTTTAGAGCAAATTTTCATGCTTAGTCAGTGTTTCCATGTATGAATTGGGGGAGAGAAACACGGTACAGGCCACCACTTTAGAGAAGGAACCGTGTGCCCCGGGGGTTGAGCTTAGTGGCAGAGCACTTGGCTAGCATGGACCAGGCCCTGGCTTGGTCGCAGCACCCCCACAGTGTGGCCTTCTGCTTTAACCCTGTCCACTGTTCTGTGAAGGTTCATTGGGTTGTGCGAGTGTGAGCTCCTTCATTCTTTTCCGTAGCTGGGTGCTGTCTTGTTCAGAGACGTGTCGATCCGCTCACCCGCTGACAGCCATCTGGGCCGTTTCCACCCTCGGCTTGTTATGAAAACTGTTGCTATAAACACGTATGTGTATGTTCTTAGTTTTGAAGAAAGCAGCATCAAACTTTCCGTTTATGCTTTCTCCTTTCTGTTTGAAGACACTGTTTCCTGCCCTGAGACGACAAAAACGTTCCTTTATATTCGCAAAAGTATTTACTGCTTCCCTCTCCCCAGCCATCTGGAAGTGACTTCAGTGTGTCTGAGGCAGGAATGTAGCTGCAGCTTCCCCTGGGTGTGTGGCCCGCTCTCCTGGCTCTGCACACTGGACTTTTACCCACACCTCTGGTCGGTGGGGTCCCTCTGCACAGTCACCTCCACGTCTGCCCCTTTAGACTCTCACTCTGGGCTCTGCTGGCCCCATCACTGGGTCAACACCACACTGGCCGTTACTACAAACTGCCGTACCCAGGAAACCCCCAAATCAGCCTCCTTGCTTTAACGGCTCTTAACTGGCTTAAAGGTCACTGATTTGGAGGTCACGCAGCTGGCCAGAACAGTGAGTCTTGTCCCAGCTCTGCTGAAGGTGGGACCTCTGCCCTGTGGTTGAGATGACGGTGGCCTCAGGCACGATTGTGTCTGCTCCTAGCTTTGACTCTTCACTTGTGCACAAGCACTGGCAATGATCGGGCTGGGGAAGGTTTGTATCTCTGTTGTCATGGTGGATCTGTCCCCTTTGCTGTCTTAGCCTTTGCATCACATCCTAGTCACTCTGCACGTAGACACATTGGCCACAGAGAAATTTTTAGTCCAAACTGTAACACATGGTTAACTTGACCTGTCTTTCTCTTTCCTCTTCCAAACTAAAGACACCTACCAGACAGCATGGCTGGAAACACCAGACCCAAACGGGAGTGAAAAGAGGTGTCCTGGAGTCCATGGTAGGTCATCTCTCTCTTTGTATGTGCCTGCGTGGATGTGTCCAAAACTGACTGAAGAAGGTCTATCAGTTGAACCCAGACTTTCCCAGTAAGGCTGGTCTAGCTCATCAGCTGCTCTAGGGATTCCCCTGTCTCTGCTGTCCATGCACTGGCATTAAAGGCAGGCCACCAAGCCCACCTGACGTTTATAAGGATTCTGGGAAGCCAAACTCCAGTCCCCACGCTTGCATGACCAAATCATCATCCAGCTCTTTTTCTTTTCCAATGTGTACCAGGCTGGCCTAGAACTTGACTATGGAGCCAAGAATGATCTAGAACTTGGGATCCTCCTGTTTTTACCTCCCAAGTAGCTTCTAAGGTGCTGGGGATGGAACCCTGGGTTTCATGTGTGCTAGATAAGCACTCTGCCAACTGAGCCGTCTCCCAGCCAGTGTCCTGGGATTCCTGAAGAGATTGCTACTGGCTCTGCTGACTCACTGGACCAGTCTGCACAATCACAATACCAATTCTGTTATTCTGTTTTAAATGCATTTTGATATGACTTTATGCAACTCTTCACATACTCAAATTGTTGCTGAGTGTGGTGGCACACACCTTCAATTCCAGCACGCAGAGGCAGAGGCAGGCAGATAGATACCTGAGTTTGAAGTCAGTCTGATCTACACAGGTAGGTGTAGGCCAGTTATGACTACATAGTTGGATCTGTGCCTCAAAAACAAAACTGTACCTATGATAACAATTTTTAGGTTGGAGAGATGCATCAGCAGTTAAGAGCCCTTCTCTTGCAAATGACCTGAGCTGGGTTCCCAGAATCCACACTGGCCAGTTCACAACCTCATGTAACTCCAGTTCTGGACTCTGTGGGTACACAGAAAAACTTACACACACTTGTATAAAAATAAAAAAATCTTAAAAAAATTTCTAGTTACCATTTGTATTGGGGTGCCCCTCAAAATTGATGCTTACTCAAAGCTCAAGATGCAACCTTTTTGAAAATAGTCTTTGCAGCTCAATCAATCAGTTGTGCTGGGCTCAGGTGGGCCCTGAGTCCAACGACTGGTGTCCTTTGAGACCACGAGAAGACAGACAGGACTGATGGGTCAACAGAAGGAAGCCAAGGCCTGTCCGAGCTGGAGTGGGGCAAGGGACAGGAGACACTCGATTTCAGGCCTGCCTCCAGAACTGAGGACTTGTGCTGTTTCAGGCAAGTAAGTTTGCGGCAGCTTGTTGTTGTATTTCGAGGAGACAAATGCCATTAATTTATCGGTTCCTATTATTCTTTGTAACTCTCTCCCCTTTGCTTCTGGTTAGAAGTGCTTCATTGACCTCTTGAAACCTAGAAACTATTGTTAATATTGGTAACTCAGATTATTTGGATCTACAGTCTCAGGCATGCCCTAGGGCTGACTGTGGTGGTTTTAATAGTTTATTTTTTTATTAATTTATTTTATGTCTATGGATACTTCGCTTGCATGTATGTTTGTGCACCATGTGTGCCTCAAGTGGGAGAATATCAGAGGAGAGCACTGGATCCCCTGGAGCTGGAGTTACAGGCGGTTGTGAACCTGGATTCTCTGCAAGAGCAACAGTGTTCCTATTCGCTGAGCCATCTCTCCAGCCCCGGCTGTGGTAGTTTTCAACTTGTGTCCATGGGTCTCCACTATTCCTTTCCCTGCCTCTGCTGGAGTGTTGGCTATACTTGTCTCTAACAAACAGAGCACAGAGAAGGGACGTGTCCCTGGAGCGCCAGCATCTCTGGGTCTTATGAATCATGCCCCTGGGGAAAGTGTTGCCTAGTGAGCTCTCTGAGCAGAGGGCTGTGCGCTGAGATAAAACACTGCAGTAGGCCAACCACACTCTTCCACTCCGACAGCACGAAAGAGGAAGCCCATGGTATCTGCAGTCCATAGACATTAACAAAGGCTCCGCAGAAAGTGGTGACCCCAAGTGGGTCCACGGCTCCGGTTCTGCTCTGCTACTGTCTAGTTCTCATGGAAAACGCTCCCATGAAGTTTTGCTGTTTCTTTTTTTTAAATTTTTATTTATTTATTTATTAAAGATTTCTGCCTCCTCCCCGCCACCACCTCCCATTTCCCTCCCCCTCCCCCGATCAAGTCCTCCTCCCTAGTCAGCCCAAAGAGCAATCAGGGTTCCCTGCCCTGAAGCTTGCTTCCTGCTGCAGCAGGGGCCAGGCCTCAGAACTGCCTTCAGGGTAGAACCAACACAGGCTTGCAGACACCTCCTGTCTCCTCCTATGTAACCCCAGCTGACTGCCTATCCACCCTTTACTATCCCCCCCCGCCCCCCCCCCCCCCCCAGTCAATGGTGTCCACATGGAAGGAAGGTGACAATGTAGCCTGCACTTTGCCTGGGGAGGAAGTCCCTGGCAAATTTCTCCATGACCCCGGATGGCTTCCAGTTTCCTATCACTTACCTGCAAGAGTTTGGGAGGAAGAGTCCTCTGCCCCTGAAATGGGAGGCCTGAAGCAGTGCTTACGACAAGCCAAGCCGCTGCTGACACTCTGCACTCTTTCCAAAGCCCTCTGGCCAATGGGACTGAGTGAGCCATGGCTAGCACAGGCTGACTTGGAGAAGTCCTGCCTTCCACCCCACCTCACTTTGCTGGTTGGTTCCATAGTGCCATTTGGTCCCAAGGTCCCAGGCTGATGGAAGGACAGCCACTCTACCTCCATATCCTTTGAGCAAACATCAGCCAGGAGTTCGGCTGAAGTACACCCATTCTTTGCCCTCCCTCCCATCCACACGGAGCACATGTTGGCCCTTTTCTGCCTTTCACCCCAGCTACAACATTCCTATTTCCACTGCAGACATTGGCACCTGATTTATGACCACCCCTCACTCTCAGTCCCAAAGTCACTCTGGGTGAATAACATGCTCACGTGGCTACCTGTTCAAAACCTGGCCTCTGTACAGCCAGGAGCTTCGCCCTCCTCTGGGCTACTCATCCCCAGTGACCTGGGGCTGGTGACTGCCACAATCCTGCCCACCTTCCCCGCCCAATTCATGTCAACAGCTACTCTCTCCGCTCATTTCCTTATGCATCTGTTTGTACTCCATGGTCCAGTGTTGCAATTATGTCCCTGTCCCTACTCCTAACTTCTGTTTCGTTTGTCTTCATAACTCCTTCTGGCTAAAGGTAGCCCTGATGAATCCAGCAGAGTCACCGTCTGTCTGCACTGGCCATGATCGGGTGCTGCTAGGGCCCATCACCAGCAGGGTGACTGCCTGGACCGTCTGTCCCTTCGCTGTTAGAGAAAACTGCTTTGGAGAGACAAAGAATTAGTTTGACAGGAGGAAGGAACAGTGGCCCACAAAACACTATGGGGGTCTTGGTAAAGCCACAACTAGCTGGAGAGAAGGCTGAAGCAAGCCCCGCGTGGTTTACACGGCTATAGTAGGAATGGGATGACAAACCCTACTGATCTTTAGATGATGGCAGAAACCATGCTGCTCCAGATTTATTTGCTCTCTAGATAGGGAGGCCAGGCTCTCAGCTTGAATCTGGACTTCATGCTGCCTTGGAGTCCTTAAGAAAGTAGCGCAAAGGGAACCAGTGGGAAGTTATGTACCTAGCAAGGCTTCCAGGCAGGGCAGGGCTATGCTCCCAGATGAAAGCACTGTCTCTGACAGGATGAATACCTTCCTGCAAAACTGCAGGAGAGGAAGCATTTACACTGTCTACCTTAGTGAAGGTTAGGCCACCATCAGCATACAGTCCCATCTCAGGGCATAGCAATTGCCCTCATTTGTGTTATGTGTTGACCATAGAGTGTCAAGAAAACAAGTTGACTACCAACTACCGCCTCAAATGCTACTGTCTCCATGCCAGACTGGCTGAACTGACAGGTGTCACCTTCCCTCATAGCTCACAGGTAGAACCATTCACATGGCCCCACCTAAACACAGAGTCTAGAGAGTGCAACCCTACTGTGTGTCCAGATTCCATGTGTGAGCAGCACTAATGACCAGAGCACCCCACCCCAGGGAAGTGTAGCTCTGGCAGAATCTGAACAGACCAGTGCCTGCCCAAGACCCTGGACGCAGGGAGCAGGGCAAATGAGTGGGTGCCTTCTGTTCCCCTGCTCTGCTGCTCCTGAACCCCTATCTTCAGCAGGATTCAGAGTTCTTCATGGAAGCCTCTCCTGGAAGCAGACATCTGTTAATGTGTGCTGTACCACGGGCTGCAATGTCCACCATTAAACTTGCTTTCTTCCAACTCCTCTCTACTTGATGGAGCGCACAGAAGCCCAAGACCTGCTCACATAAGCTCTTTTCTCATCAGTCTGTGTCACGTGCTCCATCACCCTGGGTCTTTTCTGACCTCAGAGTAGGTGACGCCGCATTCTGCAAAGCAAGTTTGTCGATACACCCATAACACCCTATTATGGAACTCACTGGTCTCAGCTTGTGATGGCGTCTGCACCCTGGCCAAGAACCCCAGTAAGCCTTTCTGCACAGCCCTTCATAATGTGACCTTTGGCGCCATGGGCTCATGAAAGACCTGGAGATCTGTAATAGATTATGGCAAATGGAGCCAGATCAACTCAGTGCTGCACGGCTACCAAGAATGCCTTGTGGAGCCCTCCTTGTGTGCTCACAAAGTCAACATTCGATTGATTCTCCAGCTGCTAGCAAACCAGGATGGAAGGAGTGAAATGGAGCAAATGAGGGAGTCAGTTGCAACTAAGGAGTTACTGGAAAGAATCTGGAAACTCTCTTCAAACTTAGATGTAAAAACCACCAGTACAATGACTACTGTTTGGTCCTTATAGCGGGAGGGAGGAAGCTGGGGATGCAGCTGGAGGCCCTGGGCTCCAAATCTGGCGTAACAAGAAAGGCTTCCGAGCCAGTGTTAGATGGGGATGGAGGAGGGTGTTCAGGTTCACGGTGCACCACCATTTTTTTTTTCTCAAAAGTTGGTGCACACCTACAATCCCAGCACTGCGGGAGGCTAAGGTAGGAGAATCCAGAGGCAGGCCTAGGCTATACAATGAAAGCCTATTGAAAAACAAAAACTGGAAGGAGTCATGTTAAATATATGTACTGTTGGCAGGACTAGATGATTAAATGGCTGTTAAATGCTTAGGAGAGTAAGGAGAACACTTCTACCTTGATTGTGTAACTAACACGTTTGGTTTTCCTGTGTATGTTTGTATGCATGCATGTGCACCATGAATGTGCCAATGTCTTGGAAATTCAGTAGTGTGTCAAATCCCCTAAAGCCAGGGTTTCAGACAGTTGTGAGCTGCCATGTGGGTGCTGGGGACTGAACTTGTGCCCTTAACTATTGAGTCATCTCTTGCTTTAAAACTTTAAAAAAAAAATCTATGAAAGATGCACATATGACACAGTGGGTATGTGGAGGTCAGAGGACCCCTGGTAGGAGTCAGTTTCTGCCTCCAACCATGTGGGTCCCTGTGACCAAACTCTGTTGGCTGCAGGCTTGCCTTTACCCTTTGAGCTATCTCCAACACTGACTATCCATTTTAAAAATCAGCAACCCAATGCGATATGCTATCCTGGGACAGTAAAGGGGTCTGTGGAAAACAAAATGTGACATCTGTAGTCATATGCCAGTCACAGTTTGTTCTGGTAGTTGCCTCCTGAGTCATATTCCTACTGGACCCTTCTCGCCAGTACTAGAACTCATACTTCAGTGCCGGCCCAGCTTCCATCTTCCTGACCCCGGAAGTGGTCCTCGGTCTCCAAGGCCAAGTTTATCCACCCAGCCACCGCTCTGAGGCAATTTTATCTGTTAAGAGCTTGCAAGCTACACTGGGAAATGGCACACACCTTTAATCCCAGCACTCAGGAGGCAGAGGCAGAAGCAGGTGGATCTCTGTGAGTTCGAGGCCAGCCTGCTCTACAAGAGCTAATTCCAGGACAGGCTCCAAAAGCTACAGAGAAACCCTGTCTCGAAAAATCAAAATAAATAACTAGAAAAGAGCTTGCAAGCTGGTACCCCAGGACGCAGTACTAAGGGAACTATGCAGGTGAGTTCTTCAGAGATGAACACCCCTGGAAGGAACACATCACGCAATCAGAAGTTGGGCTGGGCTACAGTTCACTCAGCAGTCAAAATTCTAAGATGTTTGGGATGTCCTTACAAGGCAGAGCCTGAGTCACCCAGAGGGTGATAAGCAAGGCCATTGCTTGGTAGGGGCACTTCCCATAGAGGGTCAATCCCAGGAGCTGGCAATCCAGCCCTTCTTTTCTGAAGGGAGCTGCTGTCATCTAGATGTGCTACAGTATGTTGATTCTTAGTCTCCAGGACAGTGGAGGACAGAAGGCAGATGCGGAGACTGTAGACTTGAGAAAAGTTCCTTCCTACAGGAACCAACCATCTCCTGTGCTCACTCAGGTCCCACATAAGCCAGAGCAGAAACTCCTCTCTGTCTGCTTACCCAGAGCTCCCAAAGCTGTAGGATTCATGTTCATCCCAACTAAGCACAGAACACTGAAGAAAGACTTCACTTAAATGTTTCTTAATAAATTTCTAGGTTTATATCTTTTCAAGCAAACGAATACTTTTATTAACATGTAAGATTTTTCAAACATGGTAGGGGTTTTGACCTCAAATGCTTCTCAGGTCTGCTACTCAATACATTTATAGCTTGACTACATATGAACCTTGAAGACGCCTCTTCCTCGAAGTTTAGGGTCCACTGCAGACAGTTCTAAGATTTCCTTCTCAGCCCACAACAGGCATTGCAAACATCTTTCATTTTATGCCCAGATCTCCTCGAATATATGGGGATAAAATATCAACTTGTACAGACTGTCAAGACTTTGTGTCCCATTCTGGGTTCCATTTCATTTAGAAATGAGTCAGGCTGTCCAAACAAACTCATCAAACAGGTTACAATAGATAGTGGAGCACATAAAATTTAAATTTTGCACAAAATACATCTCTCCTCCTTTGGTCTCACACAGAAATTAAAGCCCCCCTGATACAAACAATACTATCCTCCGACCCTTCTCCCAGGTCATCAGTCCTAGCCATATCCGGCCCATCCGCAGTCCCAGTCTGGTCCCTTCTTCTGCCATTGCTGCATGGACTGGTCTTCTAGAACGCAGCTCCTTCAGAACTTCCAGAGCCAGTGAGCTCCAACCCGAGTCACAAGTGTCACAGGGACCCAAAGTTCCAGGGAGCTATCAGGTCACCCAAGAAGGAGCAAAGCACCCCAAAATGCATAAACAACAACCAAAGCCCAGGAACGAACGTCATCCAACTGCCACAAGGGCTTACAATCTAGGCCCCAATTCCCGTATGTGAGCGCATTTTCCAAATCAAAGTTATTTCCGAACCCAAACAAACAAACAAAAAAGAACCGCTGAATAATCAAAACTCATATCGAGGTCGTCAACCGCAGACCGTAGCAGAAACGTAGTGTCAGTGAGAACAGAGTCAAGACAGAGGGGGGTGGGGGAAGAAAAAAGAAAAGAAAAAAAAAGGGAAAACAAAAGGCTCTCTGGTTTCAGCTTCTCCAGGGTGTCATGTCAGCCAATCGCCATCACTCGACTAGAATCCATTGGCTGGAGACCTAAAGCATGGGCGGGAGAGATTCATCATCAAGATGTTAATCCTGCTGGACAGCACGGCAAACACCGGGCCTCTCCTGGAGGCTGCCCCACGCCTCCCAGCACAATCTGGAATCTTCCACGGCCTCCCCACTGACAATCTGGTGGGGCCCTTCCCCAGGGGGGCCTAGTTCACTCCCGAGGCGACCGGCTAGCCTCCTCCCACAGTCGCCCACGCCCCGCCGGGATCCCTCCTTACCGCGGCCCGCTCACGAAGACTCGCTCTTCTCTATCCGCCGCACCAGCTGCACCAGCATCTCGGCCATCTTCGCCATCTCCTGCGCCTTCTCCTCGGCCTTCTCCGCCCTGGGGCCGCGGGGGTCGGCGCCGCCCGCCTGGAGGTGGTTGAGCGCGCTCTCCTCCGAGGCCTCCACCTGCGTCTTGATCTGGATCAGCATATTGTCCATCTCCCACAGCTTGCCCCGGTTGCGCACGGGCGCGCGCCCGCGCTCGCGCGTCAGCGACGCGATGTCCTCGCGCATCTCGTGGATGACGGGCAGCAGAAACTGCTCGAAGTCCTCCTCCGGCTCCAGCACCTCCACCTCCTCGGGCTCCGCCAGCTCCACCGCATCCAGAGGCCGCATCTCCGCCGCTGTGCTCGTCTGCGGGACACTCAGTGACTGAGCTCCGGCCGAGTCCTCAAAACTTCGGCCGCTGTTCAACTTTCGGCCGAGGAGAAGCCACGGAGACGAGCGACCGCCGAGCTGACGAGCGGCGAACAAAATGGAGTCCCAACCGTCAACCAGAGCTCTGTGCCTTGCGACCCCTTTCACGACACTACCGCGCCCCTCTTTACGGTCGCGCTGCAGGCGCGCGCACGTCCGTGAAGGGGCGGGGCGAGCGCCTTCGCGGCCGCGCGCAAACATCTGCTATCCATCCCTGCAAGGTCCTTGGAGCGGTACTGATCACATTTGCCAAGATCACATTTCACCGTATCTTATTCTCATTTTATTTATTTATTTATTTATTTAGAGACAGGATCTCATTTCACTGTATCTTATTCTGATTTTATTTATTTATTTATTTAGAGACAGGATCTCACGCTGTAGTCAAAGCTGTCCTGGAACTCAATTATGTGACTTAAAATGGTCTTGAATTTCTCAGCAGTCCTCTTGTCTCAACTTCCCAGGTGAAAGTAATATGGAAAACCAAAAGAGAGCCAGGTGTGGTGACTCTCATCTTTAATCCCAGTACCTGGGAGGTGGAAGAAAGTGGATCTGTGGGTTCGAGGTCAGCCTGGTCTACATAGTGAGGTCCAATATAGTTATATAATTACATAGTGAGACCCTGTCTCAAAACAAAACACATCAAAAAACCAACCAACCAACCAACAACAAAAGCAGAACAGGACAAAAACCAAACAAACCAGCTTTTCTAAACTGTACCAAGGGCAACCATCTTGTTCATAGTCCCACCTCTTCCGCCAGGCACTGGCTCTGGATGTGCCTTACCAGACAGAGCTCCTTCTGCCTGATGGGTCCTGAGGCCCCAGCTGACCAAGCTCAGTTGGTGATCATTTGGTGTGAAAGGACAGAACTTGGCTCACAGAGTTTGCTTTAGCAGTCACTCAGGATTGAACTTTAAGAAAGAAACAGAATTCTTAATCTACTGATCAGACAGCACCCTCTCAAGAATCTACTGATCAGACAGCACCCTCTCAAGAATCTGAACTGTGTATTTGGATGGTTTTCCAGCCAGGAGTCATGATACTGCTTTGTAAATACTAATTGTAGGCATATGCATGTTTTGGGTAACACATGTCTTTTATTTATTTGTTTATTCCTTTATTTATTTATTTTGGTTTTGGTTTTTCAAGACAGGGTTTCTCTGTGTAATAGAATTCCATCCTGGAACTCGCTCTGTAGACTGGGCTGGCCTCCAACTCACAGCCTGCCTCAGCCTCCTGAGTGCTGGGATTAAAGGCATGTACCACCACTCCCTGGTTTAAAGTGCATGTTTTTAATTAGTTTCTTAGATTCTTTACATTCAGTGTCTTTTAATACAAAAAATCAAGCCTTTAGGTTTTTTTCGACATCAGAGGAAGCGATGCCATTAAAAAAAACAAGAGTAAAACCAGGTGGTGGTGGTGCACACCTTTAATCCCAGCACCCAGGAGGCAGAGGCAGGCGGATCTCTGTGAGTTCGAGCCTGGTCTACAAGAACCCTGTCTTGAAAAACAGAAAAGAGTAAATGGCTCAAAGGACAATAAACACTGTTGCACATGACACTAGGATAGTTAGATTGCAGAACCCTGACATGGGGAAAGGCTGTCAAACATGGACCTGGGAAATCCTCTCTGTCTCTGTCTCTCTCTCTCTCTCTCTCTCTCTCTCTCTCTCTCTCTGTGTGTGTGTGTGTGTGTGTGAACACAATCTCTATTGCCAAGACAGCTTCTACTATATAACCCAACAAATGAATTGAACCCATATATCCACACAAAGCCTGGTTCATAGATTACACACACTAGTGATTATGAGTTACTAATGTCATAAGTGTGACATTAAGGGAAGTACTAGAAGCCCTTCCCCTCAGAGTTGTTTAACTAAGAGAGTCCAAATTGAACTGTGTACTTCATGCTCCCTGTGTTCTCTGTCTCTCTGTCGCATGGTCTAAATCCGCGCCTGCTTGAAGACTGTCTTGTGACTCTGTTTGTCCCTTGTGTCTGTTGTGTGAGCTATCTCTTCTCTCTGTGAGTGGCATGTCTGTCCTTACAAAGGATTTCCCTCTATCTTTACTGACTGACATTGAAAGCAGCATGTGGGTAAGGAATGGGACACTTACTGAAGTCCTTAACAGGGTTGTACAAGAGACTAAGTCACTGGTTCCAACTGACCCAGCAAACAAGCATCGTTGTTTATCAACCAATAACCATAAATGTTTGTTTTCAACCTTTATGGTAGATTTTAGGAGGTTAATTTCAATTTTTGTATTTGCTGCTTTATCTGGGTCAAGGGCATGGAAGAGTGCATAATTTAAGATTCTAGATATGCGTCTTTATGTTGTAAAAGTTGATTACATAGGAAATCCAGGGCAAGTAAGGTTGGCTGTTACACTGCTCTCTCTCTCTCTCTCTCTCTCTCTCTCTCTCTCTCTTTCCTTTTTGTGGTGTTTTGAGACAGGACTTCTCTGTGTATCTCTGGCTGTCCTGGAACTCACTCTGTAGACCAGGCTGGCCTCCAACTCACAAGAGATCTGCCTGCCTCTGCATCCTTAGTGCTAGGATTGAAGGAATGTGCCACCATCGACTGGTTTACACTGTTCTTTTAAAGGCAAGTTAAGCCAACAGTTTGAGCACTTAGTAAGCTAGCAATCTTAAGTGACCTCAGGTGTATTATTAACCTTGGTTGTTAGCAAAAGTTCCAGTTTTTTAGAATGTAAGATATGTTCAGCACATTGCATTGCTGCAATCCTGCACGTAATGTAACAGCCCCTTGGTTACTGTGCAAAGTCAGAAGCAATCAACCTTCAGTAGGTGAATGAGCATGGCATATCATTCAGCACTGAAAGGAATAAGCAACCAAACGATGAAAAGACACACGGGGAGTTAAGTGTTACTAAATGAAGGCAGGCCACTTGCATGTCTATCACATGATTCTAACTACTTACGTTTCCAGAAAGGGCAGACCAGGGACACAGAAAGATGGGTGGTTCTGGAGGGTGGGACAAACAGACAGAGCATGGGGGCCTTTTAGGGCAGTGAAGCCGCTCTGAGAGACACTACAATGGCGCACACATGCCATCACATGTTAGTCTGAAGCTACAGTTTCCAAGAGTGAACTCTAACGGAAGCAGAAGCTTTGCTGCCAGCGTTGCACACTGTGGACCCGTTGCTGGAGACAATGTTCCAATAGTAAGGTGGGTGGTGTGAGAAGTCAGCACCCGTGTGGGCCCTGCACTTTTTGCTCACTTTTCCTGTTTTAAAATGATGAGAAAGGGGATGGACAGGCTGGGGAGCTAATGTGCTTGCTGTGCAAATTCGGAGACCCAAGTATAAACCCTTCACCATGTGAAGAGGGTGCAGTGGCTCATGTCTGTAACCCCAGCACTGTGTGTGTGTGTGTGTGTGTGTGTGTGTGTGTGTGTGTGTACACAGGTGAATCTCAAGCTTGTTGGTCAGTCAGTCTAGCTGAACTGGGGAGCTTCAGTGGAAGACTCTGTCTCAAAAAGAATGAGGTGGTTCTCTAGATGAGCAGAAGAAAAGAAATGCCGGGCAGTGGTGGCACACGCCTTTAATCCCAGCACTTGGGAGGCAGAGCCTGGTCTACAAGAGTTAGTTCCAGGTCAGGCTCTATCTCTGCTCTTCATACTTACACAGATTCTTCTCTCTCTCTCTCTCTCTCTCTCTCTCTCTCTCTCTCTCTCTGTCTGTCTCGCACGGGTGCGCGCGCGCGCACACACACACACACCACACAAAAAGGTTAGGACCAAATGACTCTTGCTGCAGGACACAAGGCAGACCTGTGCAGTGTTCATCCCGTGGAGCTTTGGCACCGCTTTGTTTTCTGTTTGTAGTTTTCTTCTTTTAGTTATTTGTTTTTTACATTTAGAGTAGGATGGGGAGGAGGTGCTGTTGCTCTTGTGGGCTTATGGAAGCGGGAGGGCAACTTTCTTCCCACATGTGGGTCTGAGGGATCAAACTCAGGTTTTAAGCTTGGTAGCAAATACCCTTACCGCTGAGCCATCCTTTTGTCCCTCTGCCCCAATCCCATCCGTGTGTGTGCACGTGTAGTCTGACTTTTGTTGCTGTTGCTGTTGCTGTTTACATGGGCGAGCTGGTCTATAAACTTCAAGTGATTCTCCTGGCTCCACCTTCCATCTGGTCAGGGAGCATAGGAATTACACAAGTGCTACTGTGCTTGGCTTCATCGGGTTCAGGGATTCAAACACAGGTCTTTGGGCTTGCAGGGCAAATGCTTTACCTACTAAGTCATTTTCCCAGCTCTGTTCTCTACCCTTTTTCTTTATTCTGTTTAGTTCCTTAAGTAAAATTGATTTTCGCACTTTTGTTTCTAATATAGCATTTAAGACCCTAAATTCCAATGTGTGACTTGAGATGCTTCACACAACTTTGAATATATTTTATTATTGTAAGAGTATGTTTATTCCTGTTACAAATTTTTTATTATTGCAAGAGTATGTTTGTTCCTGTTATGAATTATTTTTGTTTTTGATTTTTTTTTTGAGATAAGGATCTATTTTCATAGTGAGTTCCGGGACGGTCAGGATGAAATAGTGAGACCCTGTGTCGAAATAAAATAAAGAAATTGAAGGTACGGTTTTGCAATCAGCTTGATTGGGGCCGCCTCAGGGCATGGTAGCCGCTGCTGGGAAATAAACAGGGTGCAGGATTCTCAGCTGACCAACAGTGATAAGCAACCTCCTGATGTGGAGCCTTGTCTCCCCAGGCTGGAGACTGAAAAACAGTCTGTCCTAGAAGTGGCAAGAAAGGCCATGTGGGGAAGAATGGCAACTCCAAGTCCTGTGGCTCAGGTCCTGGCCTGCAGGGCAAGAGGTGGCAATTTCTTTATTTTTTTTAATATTTATTTATTATGTATACAATATTCTGTCTGCGTGTATGCCTGCAGGTCAGAAGAGGTCACCAGACCCCATTACAGATGGTTGTGAGCCACCATGTGGTTGCTGGGAATTGAACTCAGGATCTTTGGAAGAGCAGGCAATGCTCTTAACCTTTGAGCCATCTCTCCAGCCCCGAGAGGTGGCAATTTCTGTCCCCTCTTGATGCCCTCAGGAGTGATCCTGAATGCACTGTGCTTAGAAACCTGGAACACAGAGCTGCCTTAAATGACTTCCAGAGACAGCATGGCCCTGGACACATGGGAGCGAGCTGTGACTGTGGTCCTCACACTGCTGCTGGCCCTGAGAGCCAGTGCTCCAAGGACGACATGCTTCATTGTCAAGGCCTTGTACTAAATGTGACCTGTCTTAGTTAGGGTTTCTATTGCTGTGAAGAGACACCATGACCATGGCAACTCTTATGAAGGAAAACATTTAATTGGGGTGGCTAGCTTACATTTCAGAGGTTAAGTCCATTATCATCATAGCGGGACATGGCAGCATGCGGACAGACATGGTGCTGGAGAAGGAGCTTAGAGTTCTACATCTTGATCCACAGGCATCAGAAAGTGAACTGTGTCACTCAGCATAGCTTTAGCATAGGAGGAGACCTTAAAGCCTGCCCCCACAGTGACATACTTCCTCCAACAAAGCCACACCTCCTAATAGCACCACTTCCTTTGGGGGCCATTTTCTTTCAAACCACCACATGACCCTTTTCAAATTCTATTGACATCCTAACCATTAGTAGGAGATGGGTCCCTTCAGAGGAACTAAGGGCTGGATTTGGTCTTGAGTGTGGGACCCCCATGATAAGATTAATGTCCTTAGCTGGGAAGTGATGGCATATGCCTTTAGTCCCAGCACTCAGGAGACCGAGGTAGGCAATCTCTGAGTTTGAGGCTAGCCTGGTTTGCAGAGCAAGTTCCTGGACATCCAGCATCCCAAGAGCTCAGTCTTGCCCTCTGATATGTACCATGTGAAGACATATTGTGAAGGCAGCCATCCACAAAGCAGGAGGCCAGTTCCCAACAGGTATTTATTGACACCTTGGTCTTGAACTCAAAGCCTCTAGAAGCATAAGAAATAAATGCCTAGCCTGCGGCAGTTTGTTATGGTTGTTCCTATTGACTGAGACAGCTGATGTCTGCCCCTAAGCATGATGGAAACTCACAGGCTCTACCCCTTTTCTCTCTGCAGTCTTCACACCAAAATATTGGGACCAGAACCAAACAAGTGAACCCAAGTAGCAATTCAAACACCCAGAGAATTATTACTAGAAAAACTGAACAGAACAGATCCTTCAGACTCACAAGGGAGAAGCCAGGCATGGTGGTGCACATGTGTAATCTCAATGCTGAGGTGGAGCCAGGACTGCAAGCCTCAGAAATGCAGGTGTGTGTGTGGTCAACGTGCACACGGGCACACGGGAAGTGAAGGCCTCACTGGAAGCCAGAACAGGGGTGAAGTTGTGACACAGTGCCCTGGAAATGTGTTATTAGCCACAAGGGTCACCTTGCAAGGACTTGTAGACTTCCTCCATTAGAAGAAATTACTCCTCCATTAGAAGGAATATTTTATGAAACTGACCTCTTTTCTTCCTGTTATCTTCTTTATTCTTTCTTTCTGATGGGGGAGGGAAGTTAAGACCTGGCACATACTAAAGTCTACCATCTCAGAGATACACACCTGTCCTGGGAAGTGAAATGGAATGACATCTGGTGTCTTAGGGTTTCTTTTTCTTTCTTTCTTTCTTTTTTTAATTTTTTGTCTATTTAGATTCTTCTCCTTTTTTAAAAAATATTTTTTATGGTTTATTTAACCTTTTATATGAATTGGTGAGAAGGTGAGCTGCCATGTGGTTGCTGGGAATTGAACCTGGGTCCTTTGGAAGAGCAGTCAGTGCTCTTAACCACTGAGCCATCTCTCCAGCCCCTAGTTAGGGTTTCTATTGCTGTGAAGAGACACCATGACCACCCTAACTCTTAGGAGAAGAGACACAATAACCACCCCAACTCTTATGAGAAGAGACACCATGACCACCACAACTCTTATAAGGAAAAATATTTAATTGGGGCTAGCTTAGAGTTTTAGTCCATTATCAATGGGGTGCGACATGGGGACATGTAGGCAGACATGATGTTGGAGGAGTTGAGAGTTCTACATCTTGATTCGCAGGCAACAAGATGTGAATTGTGTACCACATTGGGCGTATGAGACACCAAAGTCCACCCCCACAGTGACACACTTCCTCCATCACAGCCATACACTCCAATAAGGCCACACCTCCTAATAGTGCCACTTCCTATGGGCCAAGAATTCACACACATGTGTCTATGGGGGTCATGCCTATTCAAATCACCACACCTGGAGTCTCCTACAGTGGCAGAAGACCTGAGAGGAGAGGGTTATAGCACTCTACTGGGTGTGGAGGTTCTTTTGTATTACATGGACTCTCCCGGCGGCTGTACTCCGTGATGATGGTGATGGGTGCTTTTTGAAGCACTCAGTCTTTTGAGACACGAAGTGCCAGGTCTTTTTAAAGCAGACAACACATTTTGTAGATGTTACTTTGTTGAAATTCTAGTGAAATGGTATTTGGTGGGAGAAAGGTTAAACCCCTTTCGTGAGGCACACACACTGTGATCGGCACACAAGTTTGGGAAGGGGTATGTAGAGTGTGGGCTTGGGGCCTTCAATGAGGCAAGAGCAGGAGTGGCTGAGCTGTGTTCCTGTGTCACTGACTGGTACCTTACTGTTCCCTGTACATACTACATATAAGGGCCAGTCAGGTCTTAGTTCACAATCTCACTTCCCAGATGCTAGAGACTGCCATGGTGACCAGTGCAGCTAGGGAGCACTTTGTTCATTTCCACAAGGGTCACTTTGCAAAATCATCAGTGGATATAAGTTAAGACCCCATAAATAGCCAACTAGTGGTGGCACACACTTTTAATCCCAGCACTCGGGAGGTGGAGGCAGGCGGATCTCTGTGAGTTCGAGGCCAGCCTGATCTACAGGAGCTAGTTCCAGGACAGGCTCCAAAAGTGACAGAGAAACCTTGTCTTGAAAAACAAACAAACAAAAAGAGCTAATTCCAGGATAGGCTCCAAAAGCTACAGAAAAACCCTGTCTTGAAAAACAAAACAAGATAAAAAAGAAAAACCAAAAAAAAAAAGAAGAAGAAGAAAAGAAAAAGAAAGAAAATAATAAGATCCCATAAACATCACAGGTGTGAGCATGTCCCTGGGCTGGCAGGAGAGAGAGGGAATGACTTTAGCCGCCAGCCCATGTCTGGAAGTCCCTTGCAGTCTGCAGCCTTTGCTATCTGTGCACACAGCAGGAAAGCTGTCTTTCCTAGCATCAGGGTGCACAACAGAGCAGCAGGGGCTACAGCAAGCTTGGTGACTTTGTGATCCCAAGACAGTTGCTCTTTGAGACCAGAGTTGTTAATGCTCGCCCCTTGGGCAACAGGAGGAACAGTGCTAGCCACAAAAGCACTGTGCCCAACTGCCCAACTGTGTACTGAAGGGTAAGCAGACCCTAATACCTGAATGAATATACCCGATCCCTGGACATCCTCTAGTCCTCAGGAAGGAGGGACCTCTTCTGAGAGCGGAGCTCATGGGGACCGTGATGGGAACGGAGAAGTGAGGCAGTGGAGGGGTGGGCAGGATTCCCTGCCAGGACTCTGCATGTACACCCTTCTAGAGCATAACCATGCATGGATACTGTGCCTGTGTTCACTGTAGCAGTTGGCTCTACTTTGAAGCACTCAGACTTTATGGGGGTTCCAAGGTGACATGTGAGGGGGAGCTGGGGGCTAGCTGATATTTAAGTATCTGTTTCTGCTTAAGAGGAAAGAAGAACATGGAGCCTGGAACGGCAACAGCAGACAGCATGTCAGGATTTGTTCAGTAGTTGGCAGAAGGTAGAACAGAGTACCCAGGAATGATGGAACTAGATCAACTGTTCTGGAGGAGTGGACGGTGCTAGGGATGAGCATCGCTGAGCAACTCAAATCCAGCCTCAAGAACCACTCTTGGCTGCACTATAGAGATGCTTGAGGCAATTTGGTGCAATACACCTTCTCACTAGTACTAATAAAATGTGTGTGTGTGTGTGTGTGTGTGTGTGTGTGTGTGTATGTTCTGAGGAAGGGTCTCATGAATTCCAGGCTGGAGGCTGGCCTGGAACTTGCTAGGTAGCTCAGGATGACTTGTGCTCTTGATCCCTGCCTCCATCTCCCAAGTACTAGGATTATAAGTGTGCACAGCCACACCTAGTTTTTGCAGTACTGGGGATTAAACTCAGGCTCTGTGGATACTACGCAAATACTCTACCAACTGTCATCCCCAGCCCCCCCCCCCCACTTTTAAAGACAAGACTTTCACTATGTAGCTCAGGCCAGCCTGGGACTCACAGTCCTCTGTCAACGTCTCCGGTGCTAAGATTACAGGTGGGGGTACCCCTGCAGAGGCATTGCTAACAGTATGAACATGATACTGGTCACTCTGAATAACATCACTCCCTGTACCCTGTGTCTAAGAAGAGCATGAGGCTAATCGCACTCCTCCAGTACAACATCTGGAACTTTTGCTGCACGTAAGCTCCAAGGCCAGATTTTTTTTTTTTCTATAAAATATTTTGAGTTAGTGAAGTGTATTCTCGGTCATCAAAATATCCACATAATGGGGTTTTGGATCAGTAGAGGTGTGGGAAGAGTGACGGGCACATACTGTGACATGCTGAAGATCTGCGGGAGCTGTGTGGTTGATCCTACTCTTGCTGTCTTTCAGTTTCCACAATCCGTTCACCTTAACTTTTCAAAAACTGAGGGAGAGAGGGAGGGGTAGGGAAGGAGGGAGGGAGAGGCAGAGGAAGGGGGAAGGGAAGGAGGGAGAGAGGGAGGGAGGAGTCACTCATGTGAGAAGGGAGGGAAGGGCTGACTTGAACATGGGAAGGAAGAGCCCAGACCTTACTTTTTTATTAATAAAATATGAGAGATCCCTGCCCCCACACGGCTGCTTTCTGCCACACAGCTGTTGGGTGAGCAGCTTTCTCTTCCCTCTGAGGTTCATCTGGGGCAGGGCAAGGATTTCAGTTCCATGGTCCTGGCCCAGCTGTGTTGGTTACTGCTGGAAGTAAATGAAGAAGGTCCGGATTTCCTTGGGGTACACAGTGATGATGGCATCTCCTGGTGACTCGGGTAGGGATGTGGGGTGGCCTGGGGAGGACAAGGAAGAGTCTGTCTGTTTGGCTCTTCCTCCTGGACTCCCCTTGCACCACAGTGGCTTTCTACAGTCTGCTATGGCTCCCTCGTGGCAATGGCCCTTGGCTTACCCCTCCTCCTAGGATTCCTGTTAAAGTGGGCTTTACCATTTAGCTTTTTCTGGGGCTACACTGAAGGGCAGTGTACTGCCCACCAGTCTGCTTTCCCTGTGGGGCTGCACTGAACATCTAAGGGCTGAGTGGGACCATCTGAAAAATCTACCCTTACCTTACTGTTCTATTCAAGGTTCCAGCCTTGGCAGGGAGCCTCTTTATGGGCATGCTCCCTCCCTGCATGACTGACATACCCCCAACTCTCCTACACAGACACACCCACGCACACCCACGCACACCCACATGTCCATGCACACACACACACATGCACACACACACATGCACATATACACACATGCACACACATGCACACATACATGCGCGCACACAATGCACACATGCACACATATATGCACATATACACACATGCACACACATGCACATACACACATATACACACACACATGCACACACCCTGCATGGAGCCTGGCAGGAGGGGACTGAGACAAAGCTATTGTTAACCTAATCTGATAAGTAGCAAAGGCTATAGATTCAGAGAGGGAAAGTAGCCACACAAAGCCACCCAGCACGTGGCAGGTCTGTGTAGTTCCCTAGCCTGGCAGGGGTCCCAAACCTCTTAGTTGGCCAGTCTTTGTCGTCCAGTGCCAGCGCCGTAGCATCTGCTTGTCCCAGGTCCCTGTGAGTGAGCGTTCCTCCACAGCTACTATGGACCCTAGTCCTTGAAGGGCTACCTGTAGGGTAGAATCAAAAGGAGGGGTGGAGACTGTTGATGTCCCAGATCCATGAAGCTCATTTAACCCAAACAGAGGGGTGGCCACCAACAGTGACTCAGTGCCTCGTACAACTGCCTCATTTTCTCTGGAAGGGCAGGTTGCCAACCTGTTCAGAGTTTAAGGAAACTAAGACTGGTGGTATGTGCCTCCTTAGAAGACCTGCCAGACGAACAAGCCCACATGGGGACAGACACCTAGGTGGGCAGATGCCTGGAAGCCTGCAGAGACAGCAGGCACTGTGCCCACACCATTGCCCCCAAGCCTCTGTGTGCTCTTCAGAGCTAAGAACTGGTACCTCCCCAGCTTTGCAGGTAGGGAAACTGAGCCCCAGAAGTTTGGAGGAGCTTGACTGACGTGTGCACATGGACACAGACTTTCAATTCTCTGATGCTAAGTTTCCTTTGCCAGAAAGTTCGGGGAGAACTGGTTGGTCTTCTGATGACACAAATGATTTCCATGTTATCTGAAAGGTTCTGCAATGGACTGAGGAAGTGGCTCGGGGTGAGGGGGCAAAGTGCCTGTTTTATCTGTAACCCCAGTGATGGGGATGAGGGCAGAGAGACAAGAGGTTCCCTAGAGCTCAATGGTTAGTTCGGCAACCTAGTGAGCTCCAGGTCCAGTGGGAGACCCTGTCTAAAAAAATAAGGTAGAGCAGCCAGGCTGCGGTGGTGCACACCTTTAATTCCAGCTCTTGGGAGGCAGAGACAGGTGGGTTTCTGTGAGTTCGAGGCCAGCCTGGTCTACAGAGTGACTTCCAGGACAGGCTCTAAAGCTATGGAGGAACCCTCTCTCAAAAGACAATAATAAAATAAGGTAGGGAAATGAAAGGATGGTTCCCTGACATTGAGCTCTGCTCCCTAATGCTTAGAGCCACACATGCAAGCCACATGTCCTACCCCTCAAAAGGTACAACATTAAACATGGAAGAACCAGATGTGGCCTCATCTCTGAACGTGCCCAGTAGTCCTCTGGCGGAGCTGTAGCTCGGGATGGGACTTCAGACAGAGTTGCTTCCCCAGGAGTACAGCGTTCTTGGCGGCCTGACTGGTCTGGGATGGGGTAGCCATGGGCGGTTTACCTTGAGGTCCACTGTTGCAGGCTGAGACAGCGTTGGGTCCTCTCCTGCTTCATACAGGTGGTGCAGGCGAAGCAGCACACGCTGCAGGTTGACCTGGGGCTTCTTTTGGTGGCCTGTGGGGATGGACATGGCAGTGAGGACCCCATCAAGCAAGCTCAAAGCTACAGTCTTGATCCGGCACTTCACAGTCTAGACTCCATTCCACATCTCAGCCTCCCTGCAGGGACAGCAGCTGCCACTCAGACCAGCGGTCATTTGCCCATGGTCACCTGGCTCACGGGCAGCAGAGGCAAGGTCCAAATGGGGCTGTGCCAACCCTGGACCTCTCGCATATTCAGGGGCTGAAGCGAGCGTCCTCATTCCTATAGTGGCCATCTTTGGGCCTGTCCACAAGTCCTCCAGTTCCTCACTGCCCTCTCTGGGGTGTGACCACATGGCTTGTGCAAACAAAGTGAGCACAGAGATGTGTTGCTTCCTAGTGGGTGTTACCCCTGATGCCTGCTTCCCTTCTCATTGTCACCACCATCTAAGGAGCTCAGACACTGGGGACCTGGCACCCTGAAGGGGCATCTTCTGAGTGAATCAATGAAACTCCTGATAGGCAGTCAGGCTGTCTCAGTTCTGCGGGTAAGTGGAAACTTAGGGGCTGCAGGAGGACTGTGTGGAAGAAGCGCATGATGGTTGATCTTGATTGACAGCTTGACTGGATTAAGAGACACCTAGGAGATTGGCATAGCACATTCTCCGTGTCCTCCGAGCAAGAGGATCAACCTAGGTGGGAAGACCTACCCTGAATGCCGCCATCTTCCCATAGAGGCCCATGTGGAATACAAAAGGAAAGGAAAAACGTGGAGAATGCAGAGCACTCTCTCTCTTTCTCTCTCTCTCTCTCTCCCTCCCTCCCACATGCACTGGGCTGCTACTCTGCCACATGTTGCCTGCTGTGAGGGGCTGAAGTCTCCACGGCTGTGTGCTAAATCAGCTCTGCCTGCCTGAGTTGATTTTCTCAGGTGTTCTGTCACGAGATGAAAAGGTTGACTAACACAGATACCAGCATGAAGCAGCCCTGAGGGCTGGGCAGCATGTAGACCACTGTCTGGGGGCTGCATGGCATCTATCTGCAGAGTGCTGTGACTGGTTCTGAGCTGGGGGCCAGAGGCTGGGACCACTCTGCCCCAGATAGCTGATTGACTCCACCCCTCTGCAGGCCTTGGTCTCTAGGTGCCAGAGGAGGGGACAGAGGACCTGGCGGACTAGGGGAGGAGTCACCCTGGTGGGCTGCCTCACCTCTCCGAAGGTTCTTCAGTTGCTGGGCATGGTTCCTGCTGTAGTTCCAGCCGGGAATGCTGAGGATTTGCAAGTGCAGGTTGGGGGGTAATGCCACAGCCTGGAGGTTCTTGGGTCCTGCAAGGCAGACAGTGAGGAGGGGCTTCAGAACCATTCCCTTAGACACTCAGCTTTCCACGTGGAGCCTCTGCCCCTTCCAGTCCTGTACCACCCGACCTTGTGCAACCCACAGCACAATGATCCTGACAATCTGGTCTCAGGCCCCTGTTCTACCCTTGCCCCCTCCCCAGGCATGTCCTGCCCCCAGGCTGCTCTCTCCACATCCAGCTGCTGAGTTTACACAGCTTAAGACATGGAGGGACGTTAACTTACCATCTGGCCACTTCAGACTCCAGAGGAGACTAAGCCCCGGAGAGGGGCACATTTGCTCATGCCCACACACAAGCCTACACAAGCCTACACACGCTTTCTATTCTAAATCCAGAGGGTCCCTTGCCCCTGTCTTTGCCACCTATTGGTCTCCCTCTGACCGCTCCTTCCACGCTGACGCAGGTGCAGCTCCTTCTCATCATACCCAAGTCACAAGGACTGGCCTAGGCCTGGGTCACCTGACTCAGGTGGAACCAATAGGATCAGTCCGGTCTAGAAAGCCAAAGTCTCAGCTCCTTTTGCATGCTGTGAGGTTTGGATCTTCTGTTTCCCACGTGCTAAAAGCTTTGTGCCCAGACTGTGGGCTACTGGGGTGGTAGAATGTTCGAAGGTGAGGCTTCTGGGAGGAAGTTAGGTCACTGGGACTCCAGGCCCTTCCTCTCCCTCTTTGCTTTTTAGCTGTCAGAGATGAACAGGTTTGTGCCCTGTATTCCCCACCATGACGTACCGTGCCGCCAAAAAGCAATAGAGACAAGTAACCACAGAGTGAAGCCCATGAACCCGTGAGCTAAAAGAAAACCTCCTTGCTCTTAACTTGGTTATCTCAGGAATTCTTCGACAGAAACAGGCATCTGATTTACATGGTGGGAGACAGCTGTTCTCTGGGAGAAGCCAAGGAGTTGTCTAGCCCTGTCCCGGAGGGAGGAGGAGGGAAGGTGAAGAGAAAAGGGGGGAGGAGAAGGGAAAGGGGAGGAGGAGGAGGCAGACAGCTCAGGTGAGAGGATGGATGGCCTGTGGGGTTCCAGGTCATGAGCTCAAGTACAGCTTTGTAGTAAATTCTCCTGTGGCCCTCAGGCATTTTGAGAGAGAGAGAGAGAGAGAGAGAGAGAGAGAGAGAGAGAGATCTCAGACACACTGAATCTTCACCTACATCAAAGATCCTAGCCACCAGGGGGAGCCCATACCTCACATGGCCATCTTCAGGGTGCAGTGTGAGGACAGAGTGGAAGGAAACCCTGCCAGGAACACCTGCTCTCTGGATACCCACAACAGGTCTGCCCTCTCCCTCAGCTCCTCCTCCCTCTAGTTCCTTCCCCCTCCTTCCCTTTTCTTTCTCTCTTTTTATTTTTTTAATATTTTTTCTTTATTTTCTTTCTTTCTTCCTTTTTTTTTTTTTTTTTTTTTTGAGACAGGGTTTCTTTGTGTAACCCTGGCTGTCCCAGAACTCACCCTATAGACCAGACAGGCTTTAAACTCAGAGATCCACCTGCCTCTGCCTCCCAAGTTCTGGGATTAATGGTGTGTGCCACCATCACGTGGCTTTCTCTCTCTTTTTAAGAGAGGTCTTACAGTTTAGATCAAGATGGCCTTGAACACCAGCACTGTGTGACTGTTTCTGCATCTGACTCCTGGTGAGAGAGAGAGATAGAGATAGATAGATAGATAGATAGATAGAGACTCATGCTCTCTCAAACATAAGGTTTCAGGTGCGTGGCAGCATGCTCCAAACAAATGCTCTCTGAAGAAGTGCTCCACAGCCCAAGAACTCCCGCAGGACAGACACTGCACCTTACACACTACGCAGAGGAGACATTTCGTGCATGAGTGTCAGCCGCCTGCCTTCTTCCCGATGCCTGGGAAGGATTCTTCCTGAAAAACCAAGCATTCTAATGCAGACTTCTGAGAGCAGGTAGGAAGCACAGAGAGTCACCTGCTCTCTAGGCCATCGAGTCTGCAGAAGCTGTGCCCTGCTCTCCAGGCCCTCGAGTCTGCAGAAGCTGTGCTGCAGAGCCCTTTAAAAATGCAGCCCAGCATAACTGGATGTCGGCATGTAGAAGAATGAAAATAGACCCATATCTGTCACCGCGCCCAAAACTCAAGTCCAAATGGATCAAAGACCTCAACATAAAGCCAGCCACACTGAACCTTATAGAAGAGGAAGTGGGAAGTACACTTGAACGCATTGGCACAGGAGACCACTTCCTAAATATAACCCCAGCAGCATAGACACTAAGAGAAACAATTAATAAATGGAACCTCCTGATACTGAAAAGCTTCTGTAAAGCAAAGGACACAGTCAGAAAGACAAAACAACAGCCTACAGAATGGGAAAAGATCTTCACTAACCCCACATCAGACAGAGGTCTGATCTCCAAAATATACAAAGAATTCAAGAAATTGGTCATCAAAAGAACACATAATCCAATAAAAACAAAATGGAGTACAGACCTAAACAGAGAACTCTCAACAGAATCTAAAATGTTCAACATCCTTAGTCATCAGAGAAATGCAAATCAAAACAACTCAGATCCCATCTTACACCTGTGAGAATGGCCAAGATCAAAAACACTGATGACAACTTATGCTGGAGAGGTTGAGGGGAAAAGGGAACACTTTTGCATTGCTGGTGGGAATGCAAGCTGGTACAGCCCCTTTGGATGTCAGTGTGGCGATTTCTCAGAAAATTAGGAAACAACTTTCCTCAAGACTCAGTAATACCACTTTTAGGTATATATCCAAAGGATGCTCAATCATGCCACAAGGACATGTGCTCAACTATGTTCATAGCAACTTTGTTTGTCATAGCCAGAACCTAGAAACAACCTAAATGCCCCTCAACCAAAGAATGAATAAGAAAAATGTGGTACAGTCACACAATGGAGTACTACACAGCAGAGAAAAATAACTGACAGCCCACCCCGATTCAGTTTAAGGGCGTGATGCTAAGAAAGAAAAAGACAGCAGAGAAGGAGCTGCAGAAGACTGAGGGAGGAGAGAGAGTGGAACAGGTGTGAGTCTCAGCTCTGCACCGACTAGCAGAGTGAGCTTAAGGGAGCCACTGTCAACACTCAGACTCTGAGGGCCCTTCAGAAGCTGCCCAGCAACCTTAGAGGCCACCACCCCGGGTGGGCACATCCTAGGTAGCAGTGATGCTCACCGTGAATGGGGGCCTCTTCATCAGTTAGCTCTCTGAACAGCACGACAGGCCTGTGCTGCAGCGCCACCCCACTCCGCGGGCGCAGGGCAGTAGCGATGGGTTTAGACCCCAGCAGAAGCCAGAGCTCCGAGTGCACAACGGAGGTGTCATTTAGCGTGAGGTTGTAGTTCAGGTTCCAGGCCAGGTTGTTCCACAGCCGCCGATGGAGCATTACCTGCAGAAATCATCTGAGGTCCTTCCGTGCCCCTGGCCACGCTGTTGGGCCCATGGGAGGGCAACCAGGCCTCTCTTACCTCCACCTGACCGCTCTCTTGACTGGAGACACCATGTGCTCGCTCTGCCAAAAGCACCAGCCTGCTCTTGTCATCTTCGATGAAGGCTGACTGTACCATGGGGTAGTAATTCTGCAGACGCAAGTGCCACCCAGTGGCAGCTTCAGTACAGGGTCAGGCAGACACCAACTGTTCCCTAGACACAGTGACACAGCATCCAGTCTGCTGCTTCCCAGCCATGTAGCCTGACTGACAGGACTCTAGGCCCCTGCTCAACACACAGGGCATCAAGAATGACCCCCGACAAAGCCAAGAGGAAACAAGGGAACAGACAGGTCTCAGAACCGGCACCGTCAAGGTGCCGAGCCCACAGGGTAGGATGCTGGCCAGGGCCTTTGAAACAGCTTTCCCAAGAAGCCTCTATTGCTATGAATAGGTGCTTAACAGGGCCAGGAAAAATACACTGGGGTGCAGCACGAAGCTGCTGCGGGCATACCCGGGCGATAGGGTTGCTCTTGAAAGCCTTGTAGGGCCTCTGCTGCATCTGGTAGCCATTGTTGTCAGAGTAGAGGATCTTCTGGCTGTTTAGGTCACTGCTCGTCCTCAGGATGGCCTCACGGTTCAGCTCCAGGGGGCCCACGCGGTACTGCTGCTCTATCCGTTGGCAGAGCAGTTCCCCAGAGGGGCTCGGATGCACATGGGCCAGACGAGAGTGGATTGCATAGATGTAATCCTGGTCTGTTATATTCCTAGGAACAGGGCACAGAAGAGAGGGCTGTGGGGCCTGGCTGAGGCTCCTTCCCTCATACAGGAATCCAGGTGCCAGGAGGCAGCTATATGCAGGTGGACACTGGCAATACTGGACACAGTAACCCAGAGGGAGGACTATGGACCCTGTGGAGATTTGTGCAAGCCCTGGATCATTCGTGGAGTGACAAAAGCCCCTCTCCCATGCTTTGACTCAGGTAGCAACAAAATGACTGCTCAGGCATACCTGAGAACCACAGGCAGAAGAGAGCCATTCTCTCATCCAGTTGTCACTGATTAGCCACGGGCCAGAGTCATGGCCAAGTGCACGGACAGGCAGACATCAGCTGTCCCCTAGGCACAGTGACCCACCCACTCCTGAACCTTGCAGGGGCTGTGGGCCCACCCAGGGGAAGCACCTGTAGAAGTACTGCCTTATGTCCGTTGCCAGCTGGCCCACCACCATCTCCATCCCCACTGCTTCCCAGGCAGGCTTAGCGGTATCATTTGGCGCAAACAGGTAATTGTCTGAAATGGGGCCCTGCTTCACATCTCCGTTGGCGTGGTACTCCAGGAACTCTTGGGTCATGAGGACTGTGTGGTTGCTCTGTCTGCAGGGGTGAGGGGAGAACAGTTGGTGTTATCATCAACAAGATCATTCATCTGCAGCAGGGCTGTGGCCGGGGATCAGAAGTGAAGAAAACGCCCTGGAAGAGCCCGAGGAAGTTACCAGATGCTTCAGGGAAAATCTCTGGTCCCACACATAGCCAAGGACTGTCAGGTGAAGTCACGAGAGGGAGGTGACATGCAGGCTGCCATCAGGGAGCACTATTCCTAGACTGTTATTCAGTCTGCTATTGGTCCAGAAGCGCGAGAGTGGAGTTTTGTCATTGCCGACCCGAGCCATCCCTGTGGCACAGGCCAGAGATACTTCACGCCTTAAAGTTCCCATATCCCCAGAGGTGTGGGTGAATGGGTGAACGAACATGGGTGGGTAGAATCCTAGTTATAAGTATACACAGATGCATGGCATGGTTAATGGCTGGCTGGCTCAGCAGACAGACGGACAAATGAGGGGCGGTGAGTGGGAATAAAGGGTTTAAAGGCCCTTTGTGTTTAAACAGCAAAACTATTTCGGGAACAGCAACTCACTTTCTGTAGTTGAGAAGTGGACCCCATGAGCACCACTCATGGGGTCCCCTAGTCCCCCTTTGTCTATGGGTCAGGACTCTGGAATGAGATGGCTGCAGTGGCCCAGGTTCTCCTCTTAAGGAACACAAGAGCAGGAAGTGGTCTTGCTATCACCTTGTCCTTCCCTCAGGAAGGTGAGCACACTTCAGAGGCAGTGCTGGCCTCAACTTACCTCTCCTGAATACTATGTAACATGTTGGTTTCCTGGTCGAACAGCAAAGTATAGCAGTCGTTGGTCACAGGCACCAGGAACCTGCCTCCCTGGCTAGTCTGGTTCCTCAGCTTGAGACTATACTTGAGGGTGCTGGCCATGGGGGCAGTGTGTTCCCTGGTATCTGCCTGGTCCCCATGGGTGCGCCTGACTTTGTAGTGCCGGTAGCTGAGGCCTGGGATGGTGGCCAGGATAAGCAGGTCATAGGCCGAAGGGTCCTTTGTAGAGTTCTGAATCTGCAAGCCAGCAGCATGGAAAAGAAGTCTTCTCAGTCACCCCATAAGCCCCGCCTCACACTCCCAGAATGGGAGGTCACCATCCACCCAGGCAGTGGTGTCCTTCCACCTCCTGGAAAGATTCCCATGATATCTTCACCAGCTTTGGTTTTGCTCTCTGAGACAACCCCCAGGCCTGACAACCCTCTGGGGCCCTTCCTTCCACTCACTTCTCCTCCGCATGTCTTGCCCTTCCCGTCCTGGCAGAGGGACGGGTGGAAAGCAGACTATGCTGAATGTCTCAGGAACGCAGCCTAGGTCCCACCCCAACATTGGCATCTCTGCTAAAGTTCCTTTTTCAGGGCTGGAGAGATAGCTCAGTAGTTAAGAGCACTGGCTGCTCTTCCAGAGGTCCTGAGTTCAATTCCCAGCAACCACATGGTGGCTCACAACCATCTGGAACGAGATTTGGCGCCCTCTTCTGGCCTGCAGGCATTCTTGCAGACAGAACAACATAAATATATATTATATATATATTATAAGATAAATAAATAAATCTTCTTTTAAGTGCCTCTTTAAGATGCGCAGAGCCTTTGCACAGGCAAAATGCACAAGGTTACCAAGTGGCAGACAGCAAACTCCCTCCAGCAGAACTTCTCTCCCATACCTGTGCTGACACTGGGTGGCCCAACTCATCGGTGACGCTTACATTGGGGAAAGCGACAGTCAGGGTGACAATGGTGGTGATCTTCCAGGCCAGTGGGTTGTACACAGAAGCAAAGTATCCCACAGGCCCTTTGTCTACAGAGAGAACAGGTGTCACTTGAGAGCCCCTGATTCGTTCGGGAACTCCCGGATAAGAGGGAAAATGAGGTAGGCAAGACCTGGCCTTCCAGAGCCCCTGGGGGGTTAGGCATGACTCCAAGGCTCTGAGTGCCCCAGTCAGCACAGGAGGCTGTTGTGATGTGGGTCTGCCTCCCTTTCTGTCCCATCTCTTAGGCGGTGATTCTTGAACACACTGCTCAGTCTCCAAACTCCCTCCTGGGCCTTGCTGCCCCCTCTACCTATCCACTCTGGTTCTTTTTGACCTACTCCCTGCTCGGGGAAGCCTACCTATGTGCTCATGCCCACCTTAGCACCCCACCTAGCGCTGATGCCACAACCCAGGTTCTTCTCTTTCTCCAACTGTCGCTCCTATCAGACTTATGTCTCCTGTGCTAGCCCTGGGCAGAACCTACAGGCTGGATTGGGTCACACACACAGAGATGGAAGGGCAGGGCAAAGTGGGGCATGGACCTGGGGCCTTGTCCCTGGCTGCTCATGATGTCCCTAGTTTCAAACCTAAACATCCCAGTTGTATGACGGGTCACTCTACACATGTGACACTTGATGGACAAAGGGGCTGGGCCACGGTTGCCTGGGCTGGAGAGGGAAAGCAGGGACCAGGCAGGGCTGGGCCAGAGAATGTAGGCGGAACACAGTGTGGTGGGTTCGAACTGTGGCTCTTCCTCACCCTAGCTAGTGAGGCTGAGCTGAGCCATGGCCCCTCTGAATCTCAGTTTCTTCAGTTCAAAAGTGAGCCTCCCTCTCATAGACTATGCAAGGTATTAAATGCCCACGGGGAACATTCTAGACTCAGAAAGCTCTCAGAACTCATTAGCAGTTCTTGCTCAGTCCAGCTGAGCCAGCAGCTCATCCTGGATTCCAGGATGAGGAAAGAGGTCCAAAGCGCTGAACCAGCTGGCAGGATCACTCCATGGTACTGGGATTACAGGGCCTCAGGCTCATGTGAGGGTCTGGTATCCACCCCTGTCCCAGGGCCTCTTTATTATACAGTTCTGGATATCCTGGAACTTGGTATGAAGACCAGGCTAAACCTTCGAACTTACAGAGAGCCCCCTGCCTCTGCCTCCCTAATGCTGGGATTATAGGTATGTGCTACTACTCTTGGCCCCAGATTCTTTTCAAGACAAAGCCACTGCGTCCCTGCAGGGGCCTGGCTTACCTGTGTCAGACACTGGGGGCCTGTCCAGGGCAATGGAGGCCATAAGCTTGCGAACGCCCAGAATCCCCATTCTGAGATGTTCCATGTACATGTTGCTCACCTTGGGGGACTCAGTGCCTGTGATGGCGTCGTGGTGCTGAACCTGTTGCCATCAGAGTCAAGAAAGAAGGCTGTCAAACTTGGTCCTGGGAGGTACCTGCTCTCCAGAATACCAGGGGAGCAGGCAAGCATCCCTCCCATCCTACAGACAGGAAACTGAGGCAAGAGGCTAAAGAACTGGTCCAGCTTTCCCTGCCTGAGTCCTCCTGGCAGAGCCCCAGCTTCCCCCCGTCCATCGTTATTTTCCCACGTGTGCACTGTAGGGTGTGACGCTCCCACTGCACCAGGGAGAACGGGACCCTCCCCTTTTGCAGAGCAAGAGACTGCGATTCCCCGGCAGAAATCACACATTCCACTGATCCGACGCCCAGGAAGGCTGACCTGCTTCTTCCCAGCACATCTCCCAGAGATTTGCCTCCAGGTGTCTGTAAAATGGCCTGCCTGATTTGTGGGTCCAGAGATTCATACAGCTGTTTGGCATCTGTCACCCCACAGAGTATGGGCATCTGCCACCTCAGTCTCTCTGTGTTACCATGTTTGGTTTAAATAAACTGTACAGCCAACGGTGGGGAAAAAATGGCCTGCCTGACTCTGGACGGGGTGGCAAATGACAAGACTTCTTGTGTCTCCACTTCCCCATGAGTACAGGGGAGGGAGGCAGGCGGAGATGGCCGCCATGTCATTCCATCGCCACACCATCTTGTGGGGTGAGTGTACAGATAAGAACTGGGGCCCAGAGAGGGAAAGTCCTGAGCCTGAGGCCATAGGCTGGGCTGAGATTTGGATCCGTGCAGGATACCAATGCTATTCTACTCTCCATTCTTTGTAAAGTCAGCACTGAAGCTTAAGAAAGCTACTCCCTTTGTGCCTCGAGACCTTGGGTCCAGCTGTGGCCCAGTTGTACACTGTACCAGCCTTGAGACCAGAGGAGACTGCAGTTTTTCTCTCCGTACAGTGGAGCCTCTAGTCATGGGGAGACACATACCACACCTGAGAGGACCCAGTCGCACTGAGGCCTTCCAGGGACTTTACCTCAGACACAGCCCAGCGAAGCTGTTGGAGCTGCTGCAGGGCCCACGTAGGGTCCACGGTCCCATGGGGCTCTGGCCACATGTAGCGTGTGAACATGGACTCCCCAGCATACAGCATGCTACTGGCTTGCCTTGCTAACCCCTTCAGGGTGCTGCGGGATGTGTAGAAGCCGGTCCAGGCCTGCTGTGGTTCTGGGAGGTAAGTACATGCAGTGAGGCTGAGCATCTAGCCCACGGTGCTGAGTGTGGACCTGGGAACAGCTAAGGGTGCTAGGGCTGCCTGGTCACCTAGGGAAGCATGCACCAAGATCTGTGCTCACCCAGAGAGACCAGGACCTAGGGTTTCTAGGCAGGATCTGAGGCTTGATGGGAACATCAGGCTAGGCTGGGCAGACTGGGGACAAGGTAGGCGCTGCAACCAGAGCAGAGGCAGCCACTTTTTAGAAGGTAGGTCTCAGGCAGACTCTTGTGATTTTTGTTTTCTTGTCTCTTCCAGGTCTCGTTTCCTCTATTTCCTAGTCTTTCCCAGGACCAGGACCAGACTCCAGCTGAGTGGTCACAGGGCCCCAAGGAAAGGCCACAGGTGGGTAGTCAAATAGCACCAGCAAAGAGAGTGGGCAGAAGGCTAGGGATTCACAGCAACTCTCTTGCCCAAGCTGTAAGCCTGGCATCACCCACATACTGACTTCTGTATGTACCAGGCCACCTCGACTCAGCCAGGTACACATGACATACCCACTCCCACAACCCTAATGATGCCCACATGAGACCTCTCTCACTTGGACTCTAACTATTCTCACAAAACACATACCATTCCGCTTTTGTTGTGGCTGTGCCCACATTCCTACCCCCATCCCCTCCATGTCTGCAAACTGTGTGGTATAAGGGGCCCGAGAGTTATAGCAGCGAAGTCAAGGGGGCAGGGCAACCCAGGCTGTGTGTGCAGTGTCTTGGGAAGGGAGGGAATAGGGAGAAGGGAAGGAACCTTCACAGGAGTCTCCTCTCCTATTCCTTTACTTGTGTGTGACTGTGCTCTGGTCCTTGAGTGGTCCTGCTCAAGTGTGCCAATCAGCACCCTACTCATGTTGCCTGGGCTTCTCCATCTGGGCAAAGGCATAGCAGGGCCATAGGGCCCCTCACAGGCGGTGACTTATGCAGCAAAGAGATTTGAGTTTTGTTTTTAGCATTAGGGATGGCACTTACACCTTCTATATGCTAGACAAGTGCTCTACCACTGAGTTGTACCCCAGCCCCACAACAAAGACACACACAAAAAAATTACCCTGCCATTGTTCTGAGGCAGGGCCCTGGCCATGGAGTGGGCAAGGTACTCTCTACATGCCCTGGCTCTGCTGGAAGCTAGACAGAGGAGATGGGCCTGTTTGCGGTAGCTGCCAGCAGGAGGGGCACACTGGCTTGGTGGTATTGAAGCTGGATGTCTTCACTGTATCATGGAGCATGAAAAGCAGGGGTGAAATCATGGCTACTGCTCTTGATGGTCACATGGACCCAACGGCATTATCAGTGTCCTTCCTGTGAGGCTAGATGGGTCCCAGACTTCATCCAGCCTGGGACCAGAGGCTGAGTGCTGAAGCCTGCTCAGGCCAGGCCTGAGGACACAGGTAGGAAACAGATGACATCCCTCGCAATGACAATGACAGAATAGAGCAAGAAGAAAGTGTGGTTGCTGAGACCCAGGGGAGGCACTGGACTGCCTGTCATCAGTGCGAGCAGGGGCTGCCCAGGGGAGGAGCATATAGAAGAGTGGGCAGAAGGGCACTCCCAGGAGGGGGCCCTGCAACTGGACAGGTGTTGAGGTGGGAGGAACAGGTGGGAATCAGCCTGGCACCCCACTACCCCCAAGCCCACGCTGAGCTAGAAAGAAGAGCTCTATTCTGGATACCAAGTTGCCTCTCCGACTCCTGAGGCTCATACCTGAAGAATAGGGAAGGAAGTCACGGTGGTCATGGGTGGCCCAGGTCATGTTGAAGGCGTGCAGGGCTTGGAAGTAATCTCTCAGTGTGGCGTACCGCACTGAGACGCCGTACTGGGCTGTGCGATTGTTGACGTACTCCAGCAGGGGGTCCATGTTGTCAAACTGCACCGAGGCATTGAAAAACTGCTTGTCACATCCCTGCAGCACACAGAGCAGTGGCCTGAATCTCTAAGAGCCTTCGGAGGCCTTGCCCAGACAAGAAGCCTTATCACTGCCGTTCCCGCAGCCCACTCACCCTCCTTGGCCAACAAGGACACCAGAAACACTCCTGGAGCGGTCAGGCCTTCCCTAAGTAACCATCTCTAGGACTAATTGTGATAATGTGATCACTATTGCGTAGACCTGACTCACGCATCCTGACTACAAGCAGTAATGGATTAGGAAGGCAGGCTGTGGGTCACCAGGTCCATAGAGAATGCCATTCCTTTCTATTTGCTCTGCTAAGTAGCTGTGTGGCTTCAGGACAATTCTTTAATCTCTCTGGGCCTCAGATCCTCACCCTGTTGCAAAATGAATTTAAGAAATGCCTTCCTCTTGGATCTATAGGTGCCAGTTAGATGGATGAGACAAATACCCCACAGAGCAATTGGTGCCTTAATAAAGGTTAGTGATGATGACGGGTATTCCTGGGCCTCATGGCAGGTAGCACTGTAAACCTGTAGCACAGAGGAGCAACCTGAAGCAGGTAGAGCAGAGCAGGTCAGTCTGGCTTTTGGTCCCAAACAATATGAGTGGTGGGAATAGAGGCCACTATGGCTGGGAGGTTACCTATCAGCCTGGAGGGGCAGCAGGGCAGGGTGGAATGGTGGATGTGGCCAAGGGGTCTGCAGGGAAGGAGGGAGCATTGAGAACCAGGTGGAGGTAGGCTAGATTAGAGTCTGCCTCCCTGCAGGCTGCTCCTGCCATAGGACCACACCCAGGCTGCAATGAAGGACACCCAAGTGGAGCATGCCATACCCAGGGCCAGAGGACATGGGGAGTCCGGAACCACGCGGCCCTCTGTTTAACATTGGCCACCAGGGCTTCAGCGTAGAGGTGGATGTTGGTTGGGGTGACAGGCTCACTCATGTTGGGATACACGCCATCTGGGGGTGGCTCCGGGAAGACGGCTACACCATTCCAGTAAAATCCAGACCTGAGGGAGGATAGAGGCCCAGCAGGAGAGACTGAAGCAGAGGCTTCAGCTGAGTTTGGTTTGCCAACAGGATCAGACATGCAAATATTGCTTCAGGGCCACACGGAGCCAGCTGCCTTGTCTTCCCCACCACGAATGGGGATTGAACGAACTGCCTTGTCTTCCCCACCACAATAATCCAATGGGGATTGGACGAGGATCACCTGTGCCCTGTCTCCTGTAGGCCATCACCTTGCTTGCCTGAGGCCAGGGTAAACATTCATCTTGGGTACAAAACTGCCCCAGATATCAGGAGTTAAGATAAAAAAAATTGTATTGCAATTAAATAAAAATTAAAGCTGAGGTGATGGCTCATATCTGTGACCCTGGTGCTCACCAGGTCAGAAGAGAAAGGCTTACACAAGCTCAAGGCTAGCCTGGACTACAGAGGGAAACTGCATCAGGAAAACAAAAACCTGGGGCTTTTCAGTAGTACAAAACATGGCTTCGTAGTCCCGAGCCAGCTCCTGCAGAGGACCTAAGTTCGGTTCCCAGCACCTACATGGAGACTCACAAACACCTGTGACTCCAATTTCGGGGATTCAGTGTCCTCTTTTGGCCTCTGCAGGTACTAGTGCATACACATAGATGCAGGGAAAACATCCCAGACACATAAGATGAAAATAATGAATCTGAAACACACAAAACACACACACACCAAACCAGAACCACCCAAGCAATCAAACAATTAAAAAAAAATCCGGGCTGGAGAGATGGCTCAGTGGTTAAGAACATTGCCTGCTCTCCCAAAGGTCCTGAGTTCAATTCCCGGCAACCACATGGTGGCTCAGAAAAATCTGTAATGAGGTCTGGTGCCCTCTTCTGACCTGCAGACATACACACAGACAGAATATTGTATGCATAATAAATAAATAAAATATTTAAAATCCTCTCTCAAGACCAACCCCGAAATCTGGCGAGAGCAAGCATCAGAGGTTTCTATAGCAACAGGGTTATCTCTAACAGGTTCTCCTGGTCTCCAGGCTCTGGAGTTCAGGAAGTGCCACCTCTGTTCATGCCGTGCAGCACTAGGCAGTCATGACATCCCGGGACACCAGCCTATAGGGCCAGGCCACCTTTGCCAAGCCCTGTCTCTTGGCAATGGGAGGAGTAACAGAAACAATTTATGGCAATAAAAGCTAGGCACCGTGCCTGGCAGAGCAGCCTGGTGAGTGGCAAGTTCCCGTCTCCTCTCTGCTTACTTTCCACTCCCAGGCGGCAAGCAGCTCACATGAGGATCTGCAGGTGCACGAGACAGAACTAGGGTCTGAACCTGGACCTGTCAGACTTCAGAGCCCAGGCTGTCTGTTGTCAGGGCAGGTAATCTCCTCAGCACAGGGCGCCTGACAGTTGATTCCGTGAGACAGCGTGGTATTTCTGTGCTGTGGTCCTGCCCCTTTCCGTTCCCGACACCTGTACATGGTGACCCAAGAGGGGCGAGGACCTTGGGCTAACAACTGACTTTCTAGCTGACCCCACAAAGCCAGGCCAGCCACAATGTCCCCACATCTGAGAAATCCCTCATCACCCCTGGCCCAGTGCTTTTCCCTGGAACTCAGCTCATTCTTCGGACCAGACAGACAGAGGCAGGGAGCCGGCTGGTCACTGTGGCAAGGGACAATCACAAGGAAGCAGGAAGGAGAGCTGGAGGGTGAAGAGGTGCTGCAGCACTGTGAAGGGAACTGTGAACAGGAGGCCCCGTGCTGGGGTTCCTGGATATCGGCTGGCTCAATTTTCTCACCTTGCAGATGAGGACGGCTGAGGCCTGGAGCAGTCAGGGTCCCACTAAGATCAAGTGAAATGCCCCTGGAGTGTTATACCAAAACCTCATCCTTGGGGCAGGAGAGGGGGCTCAGCAGCCGAGAGCTGCTCTGTCAGAGAACCCAGGTTTGGCTTTCAGCACCCACACTGGGAAGCTCACAACTGCCGTTAACTCCAGTTCTGGGGTAGGCGGTGGGGAGTGAGATCCAACACCTTCTTCTGGCCTCTGCACACACATGCTGCACATAAACTCATGCATAAAAATAAATATTTTTTTAAAAAAACCTTCATCCTGTATATGTGTGTGTGCAAATGTGCACACACCAGTGTGTGCATGCATGTGGAAGCCAGGGGACAATGTTAGGTATAGCACTTTGGGAGCCAACTCTTCTTACTGAGATGTCAACCCCCTTGGCTTTTGCAGTAGTAAAGTGGGGTCCTATCAGCACCCTCATGCTTGTGAGGCTTGGACTTGGGAAACCTCGTGAGGGGACACTGCTAAAAAGCTGCTTCTGATCCACAGAGTTCAGGGTCTGCACAGTTGTTCCCAGGAGCAGACATCACAGATAGGCAGGGCAGCTGCAGACAGGGGCACCTACCTGTTAGAGAAGGAGATGTGTGAGGGGGTACAGTAGCTATAGTGGTCCATGGTGTGAGTGAAGATCTCCTGCTGCTCCAACAAGGATGGGGACCCACGCCACACGAACTGCAGACCCTGCGAGCCAGGGAGAACCGCGGAGGGGCAAGGGTCACGCTTACTGGTGCCCTGGTTCTCTTCCCTCCACCCCTTTGCACCTCCATGACATGCTTACACCTTCAGTCTGTCTCAGAGGCCCAGGGACAAGGCTTCCTTCTGTCACTTCCTCTGTAAGGTTCTCTCAGGCAGGCACTACCAGGGCTACCTGTAGCTGTGAGATCAGCCTTCTGGAGCTGTACGTGTCCCCCCATCACCTGCTCCTCAGTGCCAGCTCCACCAGGCCAGGCCTCAGAGGAGCTCACTCTGTGCTGCTTGAATACTCACAGCCACGGAGAGGTCACTACTGTGCAGTCCAGTCTCAGATGGCATAAGATAGGCTTGGGGTTCCGCTCAGCACTGCTTAGGGACCCTGGGCAAGCTCTCAGGCCCATCTATGACCTGGTTTCCGAGTGAAAAACAGGGGGAAGCTACACTGAGGACGTCTGTGAGGTCAGGTTCAGTGCCTGTGCTTTATGGGTGACAACCGAGTGTTCCTGCATCCCACAGCTACCGTGTGTAACGTCAGTGGCCAGCTCTCCCACTGCTCCCTGGGTAATCCTGCATGGGACGCTTTTCCCTCCTTTTCTCTCTGGAGCCTTGCTCTCCCCGCTGGAAGGTAGGGTAACTCTGCCCATGCCCTGCACAAATACGCTCTCTCTGTTAGCACAATGGCACTCTGTGTGGAGTGGCTGGGTCAGCATGAGGCCATCAGAAGGCTCCTAACTGGGGCTGGAGAGATGACTCTATGGTTACAAGCAGATGCTGCTCTTTCAGGGACTGGAATTCGATTCCCAGCAGCTACGTCAGGCAGTCACAACTGCCTCTAACTCCAGTTCCGGTAACTCCTCTGACCTTTCTACACATAATCCCCACACAGGTACACTCACGTGTAATTAAAAATAAAATAGATCTTAAAAGGAAGAAGGATCTTAACACAGAAAGACTGGTGTCCGGATGGAAAGGGGTGGGCGGAACCCAGTAGCCGAGCATTTGCTGAGCATTGCAAGGTGGTCCCAGCTGTGATCTTCTAGCGCCAGTAGAACAGACCAGACCAGGGGAAAGAATAGGGAGGGGAAAGGGAAGAGAGGTGAGGAGGGGAAGGCAGTGGGGAAGAGGGGAAAGAGGGGGAAGGAGAGGAGATAAAGGGAGAAGAAAGGCTGTTTAAAGAAAAGTATGGGGTGGGGGCATAGACAGAGCACACCACAGCGGGGATGTGAGGAGAAAATGGCCACCTGCATGCCAAGGAGAGAAGCTAGGGCAGACCCCAAGCCCAGCCATTAGGACAGCAGCCTGCCCTTCCCCATGACTCCACATGCACATTGACCCAGCACCTACAGCCTCTAGAGGTTTGAGGGTACAGGGTTGCTGCTCAAGACTCAGGTGCAACTGACACCCCACCTCCCAAGCAGGTCCAGGGTTGATGGGGGTGCTGGTTGAATGACACCAGGCCCGGCCCTTCCTAGCCCCGAGACAACCCATTGTAACTGCTTGTGTGTGATGTCCCCAGCTGAGCTCTCTGCCTGTCCCTCTAGGCCTTCATCCATATTTCCAGAAAGCAGCTTAGCTCCAACCCCCATGGATAGCCCTAGGAAGAAGCTAGCCCAGGCCCAGCTAAAGGGCGGAAAGGCCCGGAGGCCTTTGCCCAGTGAAGAGCAGGAAGGCGGGAGGAGGGACAGCAGGGAAGGCGTGGGATGCACCTGGGCTTCCTGCATGGCATCCTTGAGGTTGTAATCAATCCGGGAGATGAGATGGGCGTTGAAGCCTGCCAGGGCAAACAGGGTTGGGGTTGTCGCCGATGCACCAAAGGGGTCCACGTGCCAGGAGAACTGTGGCCGGATCCCAAATGTCTCATAAAGAAAGCCATGTCCTTCTGCAAAGACAGTGATCACAGAGCTGGGCTGGCCAGGGTGGCCTTTCCCACCACAGTCACCCTGGCTCTCTGGGTACCATGTCAGTTCTGAGGCTGAGCAGGTCAGGAGGGCAGCAGAGCAGGGTTTTGATCTTAACTCTTAATGGAACACACTGAATTCAATTCACCAACAGTCTCCAGATGGACAGTTCCTGGGCTTCAGCACATTCGTACATACCACCATTTAGTTCTAGAACCTTCAATCTTGCAAAACTGAAACATAACTTCCCAGCCCCCAGCAACAGTATCCTAGATGTCTCTATGGATCTGGTGGCATTAGGGACCTCCTGTAAGAGGAACCTCATGTGTCTGACTCTGACTCATTTCCCTCAGGACTAGGTAAATGAACTTCCTGTCTCCAATGATGTAGCCGGGCCTGACACCCTGAGGGCAACTCCAAGGGACCTGGAGCTCCCTATCCAGAAAGTGGGCATACTAAATACTCGCTGTTGGATGTTGCTAAGTTTGGGGGTAGTTTTGTCACAGAGCAAAGCACTCTGGGCCAGACTCATCCAGCCATTTGTCTACTCAGACATCATCCAGAAGCCACCACAATGGAACAATCACTAGGTTCAGAGTTATAGGAGAAGAAACTCAATGTGTTGAATGAACCAATGACTATCTCTCCCAAACCTTGTCCCAAGTACTACCCAATGGGTTGTAGTCTGCAAGGCAAGAGTGTTATACAAGGACTCAGTGACCCCCTAGGCCTGGGACTCTGACTGACACCTAGGTGGTGCCAGGAGTTGGAAGTGGAGTAGTAAGCAAGGTCGAGGCACAGAGAACAAGGATGATCAGGAAGGGCAAAAGGGATGGAGGATGCTTGTGGTCTGGTGGGTCAGCTGTGAAGAGCAGGTAAGGGTCAGGCAGATGGCATGGACTAGCACTGTTCTCCCAGCAGGGCAGGCTGGCATGTGCAGGAAACAGGGCAGATGGAGCATGGGGCTGTATGGTCAATGGCAGCATGCTGGGGCCAGGTAAACTCCCTAGGCCGCTCCCATACTGGCAGAGCCCTCACTGCTCAGGGCACAGTGCTAGTCTGTGGTGAAGGGCGCTGTGAGTCTGAGTCAGAGGCGTGCTAACTGCCTTCCACAATACATTTCATCTTCTAGTTGACAGGACTACAGAGCCAGCTCAACCAACGATGGCTAAGTCATGAGGCCGTGACTTTTCCACGGTCCAGGGAATACACATGTGCAACCCAAAACTCAGCTCTGTGCAAACAACAAGAAGAGGAAGCACACTCAGTCAGGAGCCACCAAGGAATTGTCCCATGCCTCCCTTCAATCCCATCAATGTTGCCCTGGATTGCCTGGTGCAGCTTGTTCAAATCAACCCTACCGCTCTAATGTGCTAAAGTTTATCTTCCAGCAGCATGGATTATGAAGACAGTCGATAATACGTGGGTTAATAAGCTTGGTGGGCCTCAAGTGAAGATCTCCTCCCTTATTTCAAAAGGGAGACAAGAAATGTGCTAAGACCTTTACAGTACATTGTGGTATCCCTCTGTGCTTTCCCAGGGCGGCTGGACCCATGCCAGAGTGCAGAGATCACGGAACTTGCAGTTGTCTCAGGGCCCCGTGTCTAGTACTGGCTATCGGCCCTTGCAGAGTCATTTCATTCACTGGGTCTCAGTTTTTACAACTCTATTTTTATGGTTTATTTTACAAAAAAAATGTGTATCTAGGTGGATAAGTGAGTGCAGGTGTCCACAGAGACCAGAAGAGGCACTGGGTGCCCTGGAGCTGGAATTACAGACAGTGTGAGCTTCCTGGTGTGGAGTCTAGGAACTGAACCCAGATCCTCTATAAGAATAGCAACTGTTCTTAACCACTGAGCATTTCAGTGGTTAAGTCCTGGGGTCTCAGTTTTCACATGTGCAGAATGAGACTAAGAGTCCCAGAGCATCTCAGTCTCCGTGAGGACTGTGTGAGCCAAGTACATCACCGCAACTGGAGGTGACGGCAGGGAGAAGGGACACAATGGTGTGGTTATAACTAGGGGTAGTGATGGTCTGCCAGTGGGAATGGTGGCGAGATGGTGGTGATGGTGATGGTGATAGTGGTGCTGGTGGTAGTGATGGTGGTGGTGATGGTGGTGATGGTGGTGGTGGTGACGGTGGTGGTGGTGATGGTGGTGGTGACGGTGGTGATGGTGGTGGTGGTGATGGTGGTGGTGGTGGTGGTGGTGATGGTGGTGATGGTGGTGGTGATGGTGGTGATGGTGGTGGTGGTGGTGGTGATGGTGGTGATGGTGGTGGTGGTGACGGTGGTGGTGGTGATGGTGGTGGTGGTGATGATGGTGGTGGTGGTGATGGTGACGGTGGTGATGGTGGTGGTGGTGGTGACGGTGGTGATAGTGATAAGGGTGATGGTGATGGTGATGATGGTGGTGGTGGTGGTGATGGTGGTGGTGGTGATGGTGGTGGTGATGATGGTGGTGGTGGTGGTGATGGTGGTGGTGGTGGTGATGGTGGTGGTGGTGATGGTGATGGTGATGATGGTGGTGGTGGTGGTGATGGTGGTGGTGGTGATGGTGGTGGTGATAGTGATAAGGGTGATGGTGGTGGTGGTGATGGTGGTGGTGATGGTGGTGGTGGTGATAGTGGTGCTGGTGATAGTGGTGGTGGTGGTGCTGGTGATGGTGGTGGTGGTGGTGATGGTGATAGTGGTGGTGGTGGTGGTGGTGATGGTGGTGGTGATGGTGGTGGTGATGGTGATGGTGATGGTGGGTGGTGGTGGTGGTGGTGGTGATGGTGGTGGGAGTGATAAAGGTGATGGCGGTAGTGGTGGAGACAGTAGTGGTAGGGACGGTGCTGATTATAATGTTGGAGGAAGGACGGTAGTGATGATGGTAGTGATATTGGTGATGGTTCCCTGGGCATTCATTAGGGAACTATATATTCTGATTAAAGTACTTCATTTGAATTATCCCAACTGAATTCTCTCAAGAGGCAGGTATTAACATCATAACAAACTAATCTCTCAAGGAAGAAACTTGGGTTTGATGATATATCCCTTTCCTGAAGCCAAGGTCCATGGGGTCATGATGGTCCTAGGTCACCTGACTCTGGACCCCCCTGCTCAGGTCTACCCTCACTGTTTCCCTTTGCCCAAGCACTCTGTTCAGAGAAGCAGGCAGAACTCAGGGCATGGAGGCCAGACAAACACTTCTACCTACTCCAGCCCTCTGCATGACAGGGAGAGTGTCAGTTACGGCTTGAGTAGGAAATGTCCTCTACAGCAGTGGTTTTCAGCCTTTCTAATGCTTTACTAGAGTTCCTCATGCTGTGGGGACCCCCAACCATAAGATTATTTCATTGCTACTTCATTATTGTAACTTTGTTACTGTTATGAATCATAATACATGCATCTGATGTGCGACCCACAGGCTGAGAACCACTGCCCTTTAGACTCATCTCCCGGGGGCTTGAGCCCCATGTAGAAGGATTCGAGATTTCAGGATGCAGGGTGTGACTGGAGAATGTAGGTCACAGGGCAGGTCCCCTTTGTCTCTGGTTCCTTCCTGTCCACCATGAAATCAACAGTGTCCTCATCAACACTGTCCTGTTGTCCACAGGCCCACAGTCAACAGAGTCAGGGACTGTAGGCTGAACTCAAAAACTGTAGGCCAAGCAAATGGCTTAACTGGTTTTCTCAGCTACTTATCAGCAATGATAAAAGAAGACAGTACAGCAACCAAACCTGTAAGCTGTAGGATCTGGTCGTCCAAGTGGGTCACAGCCTCGTCATGCATGACCTGGCCTCCGAGCACAAACTCCAGGCGTCCTTCATCCAGGAGCTGGCGGACCTGGGCACAGGCAGGCAGAAGACAGTCAGGTCATGGGTACCAAGCATTTCTCAGGGGCTTTCATGAAACGCCCACCCTGGCTCACTCCACAAAATCAGAACACTCTCCCTGACCTCAACACCCAGAAGCACATATCTGAGATCCAGATCCATGTCTGTAACCATAAATGTGTTTTTTGTTTTTTTTTTTTTGGTGTAGTTCGTGAGTTTATTGTTGTTATTCAGTAATTTCTGACATCGTGGAAAGACACAACATGCCATTCTGTTTCTAACGTAGCTGGCTTTTGACACCATTGTCGGTTTGTTGTTGTTGTTTTATAGAATTTCATGAGTCTCTTCTTTCCTTTTGCTGGTTTATTCATTTCTGTTCCTATCTGAGAGGGTGAGGATGAACATGCCAGAGGACAACCTCAGGTGTGGGCCTACGTTAAGCCTTGAGGTCAGGAGCTCTCTCCTTACTTTCCAGCAAGCTTCAAACTTCAGGCAATCTGGCCTGTGATGTCTCGTCTCTCTGTAGGAGTGCCGGGATTACAGACAAGCACCACGGCTTCTGCCTTTACAAGAGTTGTAGGGATCTGAACTTGAGTTGTCAGGCGTGGGTAGCAAATGCTTTTACCTGCTGAGCCATCAGGCCCACCCATGGCTGCTTCATATCAGACACAGCAGTTAACTCCTGTGCTGTGCTGCTTCCAGATTCAAATTTGCGGCACCTTTCTTTTTTCTTTTCTTTTTTTTTTTTTAAGATGCAATCCTTTATTTTCATGAATCTGTTTGTCATCTTGGGGTTGTCTTATTTTGGTTTAGGTTGACTGCAGGTCTTGACAAGGCTCACATGCATTTTTCTGAGAGTGGATTAATATGTGCTAAGTGGAACTAAGATTTTAGCCTGGACACATCTCTTTCATGGTGATGTTAGAGATGTATGGAAGTTAACTTCTTAAGATTTGGGCTTAGAATAGATATATCAGAAGGAGGGAGAACATGAGCAAAGAAGTCGGGACCACTAGGGGAGCACCCACCCACTGAGACAGTGGAGCTGATCTATTGGGAGCTCACCAAGGCCAGCTGGACTGTGACTGAAAAAGCATGAGATAAAACTGGACTCTCTGAGCATGGCGAACAATGAGGGCTGATGAGAACCCAAGGACAATGGCACGGGGTTTTGAACCTACGCAATGTGCTGGCTTTGTGGGAGCCTAGCCAGTTTGGATGTTCACCTTCCTAGAAATGGACGGAGGGGGGAGGACCTAGGACTTACCACAGGGCAGGGAACCCTGACTGCTCTTTGGACTGGAGAGGGAGGGGGAGAGGAGTGGGGGGAGGGGGAGAAGGGTGGGAGGAGGGGGAGAAGGGTGGGAGGAGGGGGAGGGAAATGGGAGGCTGGGAGGAGGAGGAAATTTGTTTTTTTTCCTTTTCTCAATACAAAAAAAGTTAAAAAAAAAGAATAGAAAAGAAGTAAACATAAATGTGTTTTTAATTTTCAGTAACTTGAGACTTTAAAAAAACCTGCAAGAGCAGAGCAAAATGCTTCCTCATACTCCTCCCCAGAACCTCTCGGTGGCAACAGCTTTGGACCCTTCTACCGAAATACTTCTGTGTCTATACCCTTTCTCTATTTGTCTGAAGCACTTATGGTGAGTCAGCTGCAGCCTGGTTTACTCTGAGCACTTTCATGTGTGCCTCAGAGGAATGGGGGTGATGCTAACCCCAGTATTATCATGTCAATCAGGAAACAGAATGCTCAGACTGTATTGTGCAATGTCCACACTGCACGTGAATCTCCAAGTGTCCCACCAGTTTCCTCTCCTGGAACACCCATTCAACCAGGGGCCATCTGTCACTGTAAGTGGTCGTTTTTCATTCTGATTCTTTCGTTCAGGGAAAGGATCCTCAGCCTGTCTTCTTTGGGGTCTGACAACTTAGAGGAAGACGGGCCTGTTGTCCTGGTTTCAGTGTGGTCTTGCTGATGAAGGTATGTCAAATAAATGGACGCAGGGATAAGTAGAGAAAAATCATGGGCATGAGGGTGGGCAGTGGGCTGCCAGGCTATTTGTATGATGTTTTTGGCTTGTGTACTGAGGTGACTTACCCAAACCACCCAGTACATATGGGGAGCTGTCCAGCTACTGGGGATTCTGCACTGGACACAGCAGACAAAATCCTGGCCTCCAGGGAACCACACTAGTAGATTCCTACAGAGGGCTTTACCCAAAAGCCACGCCCCTCACAGAGGATTGAAGACAGACCCTATTGGAAGAGGAAGGCTCTAAAGTCCAAGACCCCTGTTTCAACACCACACCTGTTTATTCATAATCTGTAAATCCTTGAGGCTGGTGCCAGACCACCTCCACAAGTCTATATGACAATCCCCATACCTGGTATATGCAAGGAACCCTCAAACGTGAGGTTATGTACCATGCATGACTTGACAGAATTGATGAGACCCCCAGTCCAGCCCCAGTAAGACTTAGAAGACTCCCATTAAGCCTGCTTGGTCTTCTAAGCTCACATGCAGTGGTTGTTCAGAAAGGGGAATGCAGTCAGGTAGTGGTGGTGCATACCTTTAATCCCAGCACTTGGGAGGCAGAAGCAGGCAGATCTCTGAGAGTTCAAGGTCAGTCTGGGTTACAGAGAGAGTTCTAGGACAGTCAGTGCTGTCTCAAAGAAAAGAAAAGAACAGAGGTAAGAACGGAAAGCAAAAGAAAGGTGAATGCTGGGAAGAAAACGAAGAGTTCCTAAGTATTGTTCCAGGTGTTCCTCAGACTCATTCTAGGCATGAGCTGTCTGGTGTGTGTGTGGGGGGGGGGGCAGCTATCTCATTTTATAGAAGAAGAAGCCATGGCTTACAGACGCCAGTGGCAGGACCAGGCACAAACCTGCCCAGGATTTTCGGTATTGTGTGACACTAACTGCCCCTGAGCCACAAGGATCCCAAACACAGCCAGGAGGGGTAGGAGAGAGTCTGTGTGTGCAAATAGGGGAGGGGCAAGGTTCACCTGGGAGTTGACTCAACACCAACCCCCATGACTCTTGGGAAGGAGTGCTGGCTTGTGGGAAATTTTTCTCCTCCCCGAGAACAGACAGAAAAAGAAAATATTACATTACCCTCTCTCTGGGCAGTGGCCCTGACCACAAGTCACCCCCCGCCACCTCCACCCCCCTTTTTCACAGCTGGCATGTCCGGAACTCCCTATCTAGTCTCCTGCTGGGACTTTCACATGACACCTGGGATACCTGGGAACCCATAGCCTGCCCTCCCCTGTCATTCATTACCTTACCTGGTGTTTCTGCTTCTCAGAGGCCACACCATCCCACCACAGCCGGAAGAACTCTTGCTCCACAGCGATGAAGCGCCGGTGCTGCCTGCGGATCAATTCTTCCACCACAGTAGTGTAGACATTGGCTGCATAGGCCCGCATGCTTTCCTGAGGAGGCCATCACAACAGTTCCAGAGAGGCTGAGGTGGTGGTGAGTTCAAAGGACCAAAGAGAAGATCCAGAGACCAAGTGTCCTGGTACCTAACAACCCCCAGTACATGCAGGCTAGGAGTAACCACTCTCTTTTTACAGATGGGGAAACTGAGGCAAAAGACAGAAAACGCCGCCCTGTCCAAGGTTCTGAACAGAAAGAATCACGAGGTTACAGACCCAGCGTCAAGCTTATCTGGCTGGGTGGTGGTGTGTAGAGGAAGCTGAACTAGCTAGCCCCTGTGTCAGCACCACAGAGGGCCAGCCCACTTCCCAGTAGTCAGCTGACACTCACCTGCTTGGAAGTCAGCCCCACCTTATGCTACCAGGTCTACTCCCGAGATTGGTTACCTGTCAACCCACACTTTGGGGACACACTCCCATGCCCTGACTTTTGCAGGGACCATCCAATAAGACGTGATACCAGGACTCCGAGGCAGGAAGTGGCCAGCCAGACCGAGGCTGCGGCTCAGACAGCAGGGACCCAGGGTGGAGGCTGAAGCCCAGGCCGCCCCGCTTCCCGGCTGAGCCGTGCGTCCCCTGCAGGAGGCAGCGACTGTGCAAGGAGCTCAGGAGCGCCCGCCACTTACCTGGACCGTGTAGACCCAGCCCACGTCCATGTGACTGTGGGGCACCACGAAGGCCTGGATGGGGCCGGCCGAGTGGGCCGCTAGCGGCCGCAGCAGCAGCAGCTGGCAGAGCAGCGGCAGCCAGCGCAGCGGCCCCATGGCTGGGCAGGCGGGACGCTGCCCGGGAGGCTGTCCCCCGCGGAACGGCCCACTTCCGGGTCCGTGGACTGCGGCGCCCCCTGTCGGCGGGAGTGCGCGAGAGCAGCGAGCCGAAGGGTAGGGTACGCGCTTGGCGCGGTGCGGCGCCCCCTGTCGGTTGGAGTGCACGGTGCAGCTCTCATCCCTAGCTGGTGGCCTTGCAGTCCAAGTTTGGTGCCCCAAGCCTTGGAGACTGCTGTTGTCGTCACACCTGGAAACCTTCCAGGACAACAATCGTCAGCATGCAGACTCCCAGTATCAGTGTGGCTTGACTTGGAACTTTTTGAGTCCATTTCAGTGGAGTAAAACTGGCTTTTACAGACATAGCTATATAGGGGTCGAGGTTGGTAGGTTCTGAATCAAATCTGGTGTCCTGGATGGTGAGCTGGGGCAGGTGTTTAATCTCTTTGCTCTCCATAAGGCCGACTGCGATAATAGGGGATACATGGGCTGTGAGGGGAATGAGATCTAAATGAGTGAAGTGCCTGTCTACCTGCCCATTTGATGGTCTCAAAGCTAGTAGGAGATCAGTACTCTGAGCCACCTCTGTCGTCCCTCCCTGGTGAGCAGGGGGCCTGTGGTTTGGGGTTCCTGGGCAGTGTGGGGCCAGAGCTGTGACTCTGGCCTGTTCAACTTGTTCACTTACCCCTCAGCAAATACGACCTGAAAACAGGTTGTTCTCTGAGTAAGCACTGATCCCTCTCCATCCTGTCCAGGTCTGTTATACTTTGTGTATATATTTCTGCTCTTGATTAAGGTATTGTGCTTCTACAGTTCATTTAAAAATATAATGTATAATTAATAAATATAGGTTCATAGAGAGTCATCTATAATAATCAAGCTTGTAGTCATATTAGTTAGATTTTCTAGATGTATAGAGATGTATTTCAGATGGATAGGCATTCTTTAAATCTTTCAGAGACCTTCAGAACATGGCATTTAAAATGTTTTAAGAACTTATGACTTTTCATGACAATGAGACATAGCTGCTCCTGGCAGCACCAAGCTACTTCAAGAGGATGATGGGCATCAACGAGGCTCCTTATGGAGTTTGCAAGTCATTCGGGCAAGAAACTGCTCTTGCCTGGACTGGTTGATGGTATGCTGAATAAACTGGACATGCAGGACTCATAGAGAAATGACTGCTGAACTTGCCTAAAGGTGAGACAGTCCTTCAGGGTTCCTGCTTCATGAAAGAGTCTGCCAGACATTCTGCAGGACACAAAAGAAAGTGACTAACAAACTGCTAATAGAGATGGAATTGTCTTTGAAATTTCCTGCTTCATGGAAAAGTCTGCCAGATACTATGGGCCTGTAGGCTGAAGATGGATGCCCCAACGTTACCAAAGAACTTTGGGTGACTGTCCAGGTGGCGGGATGTCTCTGTCAATTCTAGAGTTTTGGAAGTTACTTACAATGCACTTCCTGTTTACTTAGGTAATATTATATCCTTCTGGAGTCTTTGATGGAGGTGAAGAATAGATAGTTATAGTTGTCCTTAGTTGTGATAAATGATAAAATAGATATAAATATTGTAACTGTCTTACTTGATACCTGTTTTGTTAAATGTAATTTTACTATGTTAAAATCTTCTTTCTGTTTATTTAAACAGAAAAGAGGAAGTGATGTGGGATTCCCCTCTGGATTCTGTGCACACCATTGGTTAAAGAAGCTGGCTTGGCCTGATAGGGTAGAAGGGAGCTAGACAGGGAAAACTAGATTGAATGCTGGGAGAGGGAAGATGGAGTCAGAGAGAAGCCATGAAGCCACCGCTGGAGACAAGCACAACGAAACTTTGTTGGTAGGCCACGAAGTTAATGGGCCAAGCAGTGATCTAATTAATACAGTTTCTATGTGATTATTTCAGGGCTAAGCTGCTGGGAACTAACTAGTGGCCTCCCTCCAACAATTCACCCCACTCTTTGGTTCAGGAATGCTTTTACCTACGGAGAAGACAGTGGTTTAGGGGACCAGTGAAGCACATTGGGATTCCCAGAGTAATGAGGATCTGATCTCAGATCCCTAGCATCCATGTAAATGCGGGGTACAGTGGTGAGAATCTGTAACCTCAACATTGGAAGGCAGAGACAGGAGGCTCCCTGCAGCTACTGACCAGCCATCTTAGCCAATCAGTGAGCTCCAGGTTCAGTGAGAGATGCCATCTCAAAACATAAGGTGGAGAGCGATATAGGAGGATACCCAGCGCCAGCCTGGGGCCTCCACATGCCTGTATACCCACATGCACACATACACCACACATACCAATAAGAGTACAGCGTTCTAACATACTACAGTTCAAGCATACACTAATTTGACACTTAAATGCTGAGAAATGATGGAAGGGAAATATTAAATAATTGTTTTTTCAGATTAAGCCATTATATTTCTGTGAGAACAAGTGATGTTGTTGCCTGTTTAGTGGAAGTAATACAGTTCATAGCATACCTGAACCGAGACATTTCAGGTGGTGTTTGCTGCGTGGCCTGTGCGTGGTGCAAAGCGCTTGGGCTGTGTGTGAAGATGCAAGGTTGCAGAGACATCACCTGAAGCAACACAAGTGATCACCGCCAGAAATACCTCAGGTTCTTCACAGGTTTAAGCGTGGTGTTACACATACAGAAACCTTTTTCTGTAGCCAACAACTTTGCAGCCTCACACGCGTGGTCATGACACACAGTTTTAAGAAGCTACAGTCAGGCTGAAGAGATGTCACAACAGTTGACAGCACAGGCTGCTCTTCCTAAGGACCCAGGTCCCATTTCTAGAGTCCGCATGGTGACCCACATCCCATTAGCCAACACTTGTCATGCAAAGGAGGCTGGGAAACATAGTCCAGCTGTGAGTCCTGAAGGCACTGTGGCCACACAAATTGGTAAATGGCTACCCACATTGCTAGGGAGGGTCTAACCTACTGTGAGATCTCTGTGATCTAGAAAACCTAACTAATATGACGACAAGCTTGACTATTATAGATGACTCTCTATGAACCTATATTTCTTAATTAACCATTATATTTTTAAATGAGCTGTAGAAGCACAATACCTTAATCAAGAGCAGAAATATATATACAAAGTATAACAAGATTGACCTTAAATTTGAGTGTCTGCTGTAGGCTGAATGAGAAATGCCCCCCCAAAGACTCATGTATTTGACCACTTGGACCCATTGGTGGCGCTGTTTAGAGAGATTGTGGAATCTTTAGGACGGGGAGCCTGCTGGAGAAAGTGCAGCATGGGGGGGGGGGCGGGGGGGAGGTTTATAACCTGATCCTACCTCTCTCTCTCTTTCTCTCTCCCTTCTCTCTCTCTCTCCCTCTTTCTCCCCCCCATCCTCCTTCCTCTCTCTTCCTCTCTCTGCTTCCTGAGTAGGGATGAAATGTGACCACTGTTTCCTGACAGGCCAGCCTCAAGCCCCTGCTACCATGCCTTCCCAGCTATGATGAACTCTCCCTGCTGGAACTGGAAGCAAAGCAAAGCCTTTCTTCCTTAATTGTGTTTATCAGGGCATTTTATTTAGGCAACAGTGAAGTAACTGACATGAGAAAGAGGAAGGAAGAGTCACCAGAAGTCTCAACAGGCCATTGCTGGCTTCAGGTGGGGAGGGAGGAGCCAAGTCCATGATGATGGGCAGCCTCAAGGAGCTGGAAGGTGAGGAGAACCAGTTCCACAAGACCCCCATGGGAATGGCCTGCATGTACCACACTAAGGCCTGGGACTAGTACACGGACTTCAGACTTCTGACTCCCTGAACTATCAGGTGAGGTGTTTTCTGCTGCCCAGAGCCATTGAATGTGTGCAGATTTGTTACAGTGCCAGATGAAACACGCACAGTGAGAATCAGAGAAAGCACCTGGCCAAGCCCCTGAACCTTGCACTGTGAGCCAGTGTCATTTGCTCCCCCTTCCTCCCTCCAGGCACCCTGCTTTTCTCAGAGTATCTATCTTACCACAGCAACAAGGGGAAGAAACTCAGGCAGGGCCCTGGACAGTCATGCACATCAGGACCAACCAAGCACCCACTTCCCTGTGAACCCTCTGTTTCCTTTTTCCTTTTTTCTTCTTTCTTTTCTTTTGATGTTTTTGTTTTTCAAGACTGGGTTTCTTTTTTCTTTTTCTTTTTTTGCTTTTTATAAACATCTATTTTTCTTATTTTAAATTTATTTATTAAGGATTTCTGCCTCCTCCCTGCAACAGCTTCCCATTTCCCTCCCCCTCCCCCGATCAAGTCCCCCTCCCTCATCTGCTCGAAGAGCAATCAGGGTTCCCTGACCTGTGGGAAGCCCAAGGACCGCCCACCTCTATCCAGGTCTCATAAGGTGAGCATCCAAACTGCCTAGGCTCCCCAAAGCCAGTACGTGCAGTAGGATCAAAAACCCATTGCCATTGTTCTTGAGTTCTCAGTATTTCTCATTGTCCGCTATGTTCAAAGACTGGGTTTCTTTGTGTAGCCCTGACTGGCCTGGAACTCACTCTGTTGACCAGGCTAACTTTGAACTCACAGAGACCCATCTGGCTAATGAGTGCTGGGGTTAAAGGTGTGTGCCACCACTGCCTGGCCCTCCATGTCTCCTGTCCCTGCCTGGGTCAGGGGTAAACAGGTAAAGGAGTACAAAGCTTACTTGAGGTACTCACGTGTGGAGTGGCTGGGGTTTGAGATGTAGAGATTCCTGCAGGCTGCCCAGCTTAGAGAAGAGGAGAGTCGGAAAAATGGGAAGGGGTGGAGGAAGGCCCTGGAGAAATCCTGGTCCCTGGCAGCCTAGAGCCTGCTGCAGGGAGTGAGGATTGCCAGGTCTATCCAGGGCAGGGGGTCCTTCCAGAGGAGATCCATGAAGCTGGGCAGTGAGGATGGAGGAGGGGGTCATGGTAGAGGAGATTCCTGGCAGATGGGTCAGTAACAGTGTAGACTCAAACCCTGGGAGTGTTGGTATTTGCTGAAGGACATGGGTTGGGGGTAGCCAGGGTAAGGTTAGTGGAGGAGACACTGGGAGGTGAGGGTGGAGAGGTCAATGGGACTTCATGTGCTCCTGAGAGGTCCTGGCTGGGAGTCTAGAGCGTCCTGGCTGTGGGTCCTGAGGGTCCTGGCTGAGGGTCCTGAGGGCCCTGGCTGAGGGTCCTGAGGATCCTGGCTGAGGGTCCAGAGGGTGTGGCTGGAGATGTGGAATGGTAAATTTTTTTAAATTTATTTATTTATTAAAGATTTCTGTCTCTTCCCCGCCACCGCCTCCCATTTCCCTCCCCCTCCCGCAATCAAGTCCCCCTCCCTCATCAGCCCAAAGAGCAATCAGGGTTCCCTGCCCTGTGGGAAGTCCAAGAACCACCCACCTCCATCCAGGTCTAGTAAGGTGAGCATCCAAACTGCCTAGGCTCCCACAAGGCCAGTACGCACAGTAGGATCAAAAACCCATTGCCATTGTTCTTGAGTTCTCAGTAGTCCTCATTGTCCTCCATGTTCAGCGAGTCCGGTTTTATCCCAGTGGGGACAAGACTTACAGAAGCAGAATGACTTGTCCAAGGTTACACAGGCAAAGTGTGAAGAGGCTCTGGAGCCCTGGCCTGGGAATTAGCCACTGCATCCGTCCCCAAGATCTCAGTTGCATCTTACACTGCAAACAGCAAAGTGACAAGTCAAAAATAAAGTGCTGGGTGGTGGCACCATTCTTTATTGGCACATGGTGAGGGTTTGCTTTGTCGCTTTTTAAAAAGGCTCAATGTCACCTCAATGTGTTTCTTCCAATATCTGCCTGGGATCTTGTCTTGGGAGATGTTCAGACTAGAGCTGCCAGGGCCAGACTAGCCACAAACCTTCCCAGTCAGTGACTGCTGCATAGCACACCTGCCGCGGACTGACTCTCTTGGAGATTGAAGACCGAGGGAGAACAGGGGTGAAGGCTTAGGACAACCCAGGATTTGGCGAATGACAGACAGACACAACTCTAATGATATTTGAATCTGCTGCAACTTTACTAAAATTCAAGCATCACTTTTAAGAGATTACAGAAGGAAGTTGGCAGACATAAAAGTTTCCATAGAAAAATGATTACAGACAATTGATTATTCTTAACAAGTCTTGTGGTCAGAGCCAGGTGGGCAGAGCTTTTCTTTGAAATTCGTCTCACACCACTAACCAACTGTGCTTTCTCATGGCCCTAAATCATATCTGCCCTCAAGGTAACCAAGGTAACCCAAACACCATTTTTCAGGATTCCACCCCCAGGGTTTGTTCCAATATTGAATGGCTGGCTTCATGTTATCAAGAATAGCCTGCCTTTCTTTCCTATCTAAAATGCACCAGGGTTTTCTCATTCTGGCTAGCCTCTCCATAAATGGTAACTCATGACATTCCACACATTTTCCTTCATAATTCATCCATCTTCTACCAAATCTCTTATCATGAGCTCTTTCTGTTCTAGGGTATCTGTAAATTTCCCCAGAGAGCGAGCCAGAGTCTTAATCATAACATTAATGGCCTGAATCAAGGGAGGGAACTGACGCATCAGTTCCTCCGCATTCAAGGAGCCGTTGGAAATGTTTCCTGGTTCCTTGAACAGATTAAGTTTTTGTCAAGAGAAAAATAGAACAGAAGAAAGGATAGCAGAGTCAATGCAAGAAACCATCGCCAGGAACTAAGTGAACGAGGTCGTTGAGGCTAATCAGGCACCTCAACTCTGAGCAGACTGCCAGGGAACCGCCGGGGGCCAAGCTCCAAGAAGCACAAGCCCCTCATTTTGAGATGGCCACCACCTGAGAGGCATTTTGTCACACAGGTGAGACAGCCGTGAATGTGGCACACATCCTGGCTGGGAAAACACATCAGTCTCATATATCCTATATGTCTCATATATAAAGGCCATATATTCTTGTTCCAGTCAGCTGGAGAGTATACGGGGCCTCCTGTTGGCCCCTTAAATGTCATGTGTCTACATCTGCCATCCCAGTAGTTTCTGCTATGATTCCAATTCATACTTGCCCCAAGATTAGAATGCTGAATCCTAGCTACTGGTTTTCAGTTAGTCCTTTGGTCCCTTTTGTACAACTTCCTCTGTGAGATGTGAGAGAGGCAAGTTGGCTTTGTGTTTCCCTGGGTGGGTGCATGAGGGTTTCTGCACCACAGGTTAGAAAGATAACATACATATGCTACATACATATGGCGTGAATCTACTGCAGACACTAAGTCCTCAGTCCCAGAGGGTACCCTGCCTTCTGGACAGAGCTTTCATGCAGTGTCATGGACATGTCTCCTGGTGTGGTAAGTCCTTCTGTATATGTGTTCCTTTTATTGGCTAGTGAATAAAGCTACTTTTGGCCAATGGCTTAACAGAATATAACCAGGTTGGAAGATATATATGTATATGTATATATATATATATATATATATAGAGAGAGAGAGAGAGAGAGAGGAGAGAGAGAGAGAGAGAGAGGGAGGGAGAGAGAGAGAGGGAGGGAGAGGGAGAGAGAGAGGGAGAGAGAGGGAGAGAGAGAGAGAGAGGGAGAGAGAGAGAGAGAGAGAGAGAGAGAGAGAGAGGGCAGAGTCAGGGAGATACCATGTAGTTGCCAGAGGAGAAAGATGTGAGCTGCCAGCTGGAACCTTGCTGGTAGGTCACAAGTCTCATGGTAAAATATAAAATAATAGAAATGGGTTAATTTAAGATGTAAGAGCTAGAAATATGCTTAAGCTATCAGCCAATCAGTATTGCAATTAATATAGTTTCAGTGGGATTATCTCGAGTCTGGGCAGACGGGAAATAAACCAGCAGCCTCTGTCAACAGTCCCCCAGGCTTCTCTGCATTCTGTAATGTGGAGTTTAAAGGGGTTTTATTATTTTAAAATTTGTATTTATTTATTGTGTATATGAATGTTTTGTCTGTATGTATATTTGTTTGTTACATGTATGCATGGTGCTTGTGGAAGTCAGAAGAGAGCATCAGATCCCCTGGAACTGGAGTTACGGTGATTATGAGCCACCATGTGGGTGCTGGGAATTGAACCTGGGTCCTCTGCAAGAGCAGCTAGTGCTCTTTTGTTTGCTTATTTGTTTTGTTTTTTTGAGGCAGGGTTTTTCTGTGTTGCTTTGGAGCCTGTCCTGGAACTAGCTCTGTAGACTGGGTTGGCTTTGAACTCTCAGAGATCCACCTGCTTCTACTTCATAAATGCTGGGATTAAAGGCATGTGCCACTAACGCCCAGTTTAGTGCTCTTAACCACTGAACCGTCTCTCCAGCCCTGAGAAGGGGTTTTATTACATTGAATCTCACCCTGTTCTCCTGGCAGGAATACTTTATATAGATGAGGTGAGTGTCCCAAACTGTTCCTTGTGAACACTCGGTGTCTGCTGGCTCATCGTCTAGTGGTCAGGACCTCTGGTGGATGAGAACCAAGAGCTGTTGTTGCTTATTAGAGTGTCAACCTTGCTGTGGTTATGTACAGAGAGCCCTGTATTTAGAGATGCTTGCTGGAGCACAGGAGCCTGACATAGTCCGGGGGGGGGGGGGGTGGGGTGGCACAGGTGGATCAAGTGTGGCAGGGTCACCACAGTGATCTGTGCGCTTGAAGAAGGTCATGGTTGTGCTTCTGTTACTGCGGTGAAGATACCAGACACCAAGTCACTTAGGGAAAATGGGGTCAGTCAAACGCTGCGACACGAGTTTGAGACTCCTGACACCCACTTGACTGTGGTGTCAGGGCAGGAGAGAATGCATGTGTGCTTACTTGCTTGCTCGACTGCTCTGCTCCACATTTCTACTCTTACACATTCCAGGGTCCCCTGCCTAGGGAATGGTGCTATCTCAATTCTTCCGTCTCAATTGATTTAATTAAGATAATCTCCACAGAGCAATTCAATGAAGAAAATCCCTCCCTGGGACTCTTTCCAGATGGTTCTAGAAGGCATTGAGTCAATTATTAAAGCTGACCCTCACAAATCTGGTTTGTGCAAGCTTCTACCACCAGGGTCTCTGAAGAGTGTGAGCCTTCGGGTGCTTTTAGAGGCCGCTGTCCTTGTGTCTTGCTCCATTTTCTGTTCCTCTTCCCCCACTTTTCTTTCCCACTCTCCTTTCATGTCTCATCCTGCTCGTCCCTATGTCTGCCACCAGAGGGCGCTGTGATGTAGACAGGCGCTGTTCTTGGTGCTGAAATTCTAATCCTGCATGGAGAACCTTACAGGTCCCCACGAACTCTTGGGGCCTTCATCCTCATTCCCCCTCTTTGAAAACATACTTTTAGGTTAAAAAGAAAACCATCTTAGATTATCAAGTTATCAAGTATCTGTGGTCCCTTACTTTTTCACTACTAAGGTTAGAAGGGACCCTGAAATGCTTAGTGACAGATGCACACCTTGAGAGTTTTGGCTGGAACTGGCCCTCACCAGCTGTGTGGCTATAGACTTGTTACAGTACCACTCTGATTCTTAATATTATAATCCGTAAGATGGGGATGACTGTGTTATGTTTTAATTTTATTGTTTTTAATTATGTGTGTGTGTGTGTGTGTGTGTGTGTGTGTGCAGGTACATGCATTTGAGTACTGTGCCCATAGAGACCAATGGAGTTGGATCTTAATGGAGATGGAGTTCCAGGTGGTTGCAAGATCATTGGGCAATGAGGAGTTGGACTCTGATCTTCTGGAAAATTGGTATGTGTTTTTAATCTGAGTCATCTCTCCAGCTCCCAGGATAACCATTTTAAAGCATTCTTATGAATCTCATTGGGGTCGTGTGGAGTGGGGTGATCATTCAATGTGGTCATTTATGTCTCTGTGACCATACATGGTGCTTACATGCTGTGGAATAATGGTCTGTACCCTGTAAATTGTATTTTAATAAAATGCTGATTGGCAAGTAGCCAGGCAGGAAGTATAGGTGGGACCACGAGACCAGGAGAATTCTGGGAAGAGGAAAGATTCAGTCTGCAGTCATCATCCAGGCACAGAGCAGGCAAGATGTGACTGCCTCGCCGAAAAAGGTACCAAGCCATGTGGCTAACACAGACAAGAATTATGGGATAATGGCCGGGCGGTGGTGGCGCACACCTTTAATCCCAGCACTTTGGAGGCAGAGGCAGGTGGATCTCTGTGATTTCGAGACCAGCCTGGTCTACAAGAGCTAGTTCCAGGACAGGCTCCAAAGCTACAGAGAAACCCTGTCTCGAAAAAAACCAAAAAAAAAAAAAAAAGAATTATGGGATAATATAAGGTATAAGAGTTAATAAGAAGCCTGAGCTACTAGGCCAATCAGTTTATAATTAATATAGATCTCTGTGTGATTTCTTTGGTACTTAATGACTGTGGGGACCTGATGGGACAGAAACATCAGTCAACACTTACTGAGCATGTCCTTTGTGTCAAGAGTCTTCCAGGGATGTCCTCTCATGTGTGAAGTCAGGAGAGGTGATGCCTGCCAACCTTATCTCACCTGTGGTCTTCCATTGACTATGAGTGAAGTCTCTTGCACTGTGCTCCTTGTTTCTGCCCACATGGGCCTTGCAGGACTTGCATGGGTGAGGTTGCACAGTTCTGAGTTCTGTAGCCATAAACTTATTTGATGCTAAGTCAGCAACAATTGCTACTATCTTCACCAGGACCCTTATCATTTAGCCACCAGTTGAGTGTATGCTGCTGTGGGGAGGCTCAAGTCTCTGCACCTCTCCAGTCTCCTGGGAAAACTCCTACTATGGGGTTCTGCAGCAGTCAGTGGCAGATGCATGGCCAGTCGCTTTGATTTTATTATTACACTTTGTTGGAATCCATGTGGTGATTTCCAGATGGAAGCATATCTGGGCTCATTGTGTTCAGTTTTCAGTGGAAGGAAACTGAGGCTTTAAAGAATGACCTGTCACAGTGGCCCCAGGTCTGGAATCAAACCTGGGATGAGATCTAGGGCCCCCACCCCACCCACAGCCTCTTCTGTGGACTCTTGCTTTCTGCTTGCTCCTCACGTTATCATGAAAAGAAAGGATTGTGTCAGAGTCCAGCTTAGTTTTTATTAAGATTTGGCACAGTGATTCTCTTTTTCTTTCTTTTTAAAAAATTATTTATTTTTATTTTATGTACATTTGTGTTTTGCCTGCATGTATGTCCATGTGACAGTGTTGGACACCCTGGAATTGAAGCTGCAGATAGTTGTGAGTTACTTGTGGGAGCTGAGAACTGAACCTGGATCCTTTGGTAGAGCGTTCGGTGCTCTTAACTACTGAGCCATCTCTCCTGCCCCTTATGGTGATTTTTCTTAATTGCATTTACATAGTTGTGCATGGGTCTGTGTGTGCCTATGAGGACACCACAACATGCATGTGGAGGTCAGAAGTCAACTTGCAGCAATCTGTCCTCTCCTTCTACGGTGCGAGTCCCAGGAGTCAAACTCAGGTCATTGGGCTTGGTGGCAAGCAACTTTATCCAAGGAGCCATTTCACTAGCTCTGGATAGTAATCTAAGAATATTCTTATTAATTCTTTGAGAACGTCATATAATGAACTTTGTTCATATTTATCTCCCACACTCCTCCCACAACCATTCTTTCCATCTTACCTCCTTACCCACCCAGCGGTGAACAGGCTCAAGTCAGTCAAAAATCCCAGCATGGAGAGTGCGTAGGAAGATGAGTGCAGACTCCCACCACCAGCTGAGGAGTTATTGGCATTTGACAGCTGCTGGAAGAAGCAGAGTCAGCTTTCTTTGGTAACGTGACTCCAGGTAAGCTGACGGAGACCAAGCAGGCTCTGCTCCCATGCATAGTTGGACAACGCAAAATGGACTTGATGGGGAAAAGAAGACACTGGACAGTGGTTTGGCCTCTTCTGAGCTGAGCACCCGGCACACTTGGCTGTCCACACACACGCACATACATTTGAAGCACCTTGTAAGCAGAGTCGAGTTAGCATAGCAATTCTGAGTGACAGTGTCGAGTGGCTCCAGTCATTTGTTGTTATTCAGGGGTCTGTCTGCACACTGGTGCCTTGACAGAGCTTTCTTAAATGACTTTTCAATTACTTCTGCCTGAAGAGTTAGGATCCATGTTCTCTGATTCATAATGTCTGTCATAGTGTGGTCTGGCCAGGGGGCCTGACCCAGAGGCCCCATGAGGTGAGAAAGAGTCTCAACTGAGGAATTGCCTTCCTCAGACTGGTCGGTGGGGAATTTTCTTCCTTCCTCATTGATGTGGGGAGTGTCTAGCCCAAGTCTGGGGTTCCATCTCTAGGAAGATGGTAGCAGGTTAAAGGAAGGTTATGAGCAAGCCAGAGGCAGCAAGCCCATGACAGCATCCCTCCATAGTTATTGCTTCACACTCCTGCCACGAATTTCTGCCGTGGCTCCCACTGATGATGAACTATGACCTCTAAGCCAAATAAACCCTGTAACATGAGAGTCAGGCTTGTTGAGGTTTATGTCCTGCCCAGTTCCCCACAGCCATCAAGTCCCAAAGAAAATCACATGGAGAGTCTGCATTAGGTTATAAACTGATTGGCCCATTAGCTCAGGCTTTGTATTACCCCATTATCCTTAACTATGTTAGCCACATGGCTCGGCACCTTTCTCAACCGGGTAGGTTACATCTTGCTTCTTGGTGGTCTGGGCAGGAGTGTAGAGGGAGCTTCCTGCTTCTCAGCATACTCCTCTTCTCATCGCCTTGCCTCTACTTCCTATCTGGTTGACTTGCCTATACTTCCTGTCTGGCCAATCAGTGTTTATTTAAAACATGATTGACAGAATGCGGACAATTCTCCCACACCAAAACCCTTTGCTATCCAAGCTAGTTTTTCCCCAGTGTTTTTCTCAAAGCACCAGAAATCAAACTAGGACAGACAGAATGTGCCTCGCATGGAGATTTCCTAAAGCTGAAGTCTGGGGTGCTACTCACACCTACAGGATAGACAGATGGAGGGTAGGTGTGGCTGGGAGCTGGACTGGGCTGGATCCCATGCATGACAGGCTTAAAGGTCCGACTCTGAGATGCAAGCAACTCATCTACAAGTAGGGTAGCCATCTCCACCAGGCAGGGTTGTTGATGGTTGGAAGAGGCACAGTAGGGATTTGTGGTGTACTCAGCTTTCTGACAAGATGTCCTCCTAATTATCCTCTTCACAGCCCACAGAATCAAGAGATGCTCCCAGGGTCTTGCATCTCTTGGGGCAGGACTCTGGGGGAAGGCATTGGGACCACGAAGCAACTAAGTCCTAAGGTCACCTGCCAGAAAAAAGTTCCCAATACTTATATAGCATGAATTGTGTCCTCCAAAGGTATATTGTTATGGTCCTTGATCCTTAGACCTCAGAGTTTTGAACTTGTTTTGAAGTGAGTCACTGCAGGTATGATTAGTAAAGATGACGTCGTGAGAGTGAAAAAGGGGTGAGGACCTCAGAAAAAGAGACACCAGAGAGAGACACACACATACGATCAGAGAGCTAGACAGCTGAGCTGTGGCTACCAGCCAGAGAGTGCCAAGGATTGCCATTGCCCGTATGTGCCAGAAAGGCCTGCAGGAGTCAGAGAGATGTGGTCCAGCCCACACCTTGTTTTCCAATATACAGACATAGTCACAAGCCCCTGATATTCTGTGATGTTTGGCAGGCTTGGCAAGTGTGAGCTGAGTAGGGGTCCCAGCTAACTTCTCTGGCAGAATCCATCCTGTTTCCCACACTTTGCAGGCATCCCTGTGAGTTCCCTAGCTGCACTAACTTTAACTCATAATCGGTGGTTGGAGATGAGATCTGCTGTGTCTCTCAGGTTATGCGCGAGTAAACCAACAGGAGGAGCTGGGTCTCTTGCCCCAAGTCACACCAAGTTGTTCAGCTAAAATCATGTTCATTGCTGCTCAACAGTGCAGCTCCCTCTCCATCCTGGTGCCCCACACAAGACAGGCACTCAAGTGATGCTGGCCACCAAGACTTGTCTGCTGCTCTCCCAGGCCTGAGAAGGTTCTGGATCTTATGAGAGTCCTAGTATTTGCATCTATAGAAACAGGACTGACTGGATGCTACCTTTAATATTTAAGACTGTCACTTCCTTCAAGAGGTGTCTCCAAGCAGCACCATCTACTTGGCATCCTGGTGTGCTTGAACAACATGCCCTCAAATGGTTTGGTAAGTCCTTACTCCTAATACCTGTAAATGAGTCATAATTTAGATATAGGATCTTTGTAGACTAGACCAGTTGTTTGTTCCCAGTCTTCATTTTACTTTTTGTTTGTTTGTTTATTTGTTTGTTTCATTTTTTTTGAGACAGGGTTTCTCTGTATTGTAGGTGGAGGCTGTTTGTTCATTCCCAACCGCCCAGACCCAAAATGATCACACAGAAACTGTATTAATTACAACACTGCTTGGCCAATCATTTAAGCATATTGCTAGCTAGCTCTTATATCTTAAACTAACCCATTTCTATTATTTTATATTTTACCACGGGGCTCGTGGTTTAGTGGCAAAGTTCCAGGGTGTCTGTCTCCTTTGGTGGCTACATGACTTCTCTCTGACTCCGCCTACTCTCTCCTTCTCTATCTGCTTGGAATTCCCACCTTGCCCTATTCTTCACTGCTATAGGCCCAAAGCAGCTTCTTTATTAACCAATGGTATTCACAACATACAGAGGGGAATCCCATATCACTGTGTAGCTTTAGAGCCTGTCCTGGAACTCACTCTGTAGCCCAGGCTGGCCTCAAACTCACAGAGATCTGCTTGCCTCTGCCTCCTGAGTGCTGGGATTAAAGGTGTGCACCACCACCGCCTGGTTTGTTCTACTTTTTGAGACAGAATCTCATTAAGCCATTTAGACCAGCCTTAAACTTTCAATCCTCCTGTCTCAGTTCTTGAAATAAGAGTGCAGGCCTGGGTCATCAGGATGGCTGGTAAACACTTCTGTTTTCTTTTGTAAAGATTTATTTGTATCTTTTATTTATGTTTCTGTGTGTCATGTGAATATATGCCGTATGTATGCAGTACCTAGAAGCCAGGAGAGGGTGTCAGAGCCCTTGGAGCTGGGATTACATACATGTGGTGGTGAGCTGCCTGGTGTAGGCACTGGGAACTAAACTCCAGTGCTCTTAACTGCTGAGCCATCTCTCTAGCCTGGGATAAATACTTCTTTAATTGAACAGAGTCCCGAGCCTTCCAGTTGTTTCATTCAGCAAATGAAATTAAATCTCTCTTACAATCATAGGTTCAAAGAATTTAAAAGATTAATTGCAGGATATTTTCCACCTGATACTTAGATAAATAGGACAAGAATAATCCAATTATAACAGGCTTTGTGTTTCCTGAAAAGACAAAAAAAATGTGAAAAGGAGGAAAATGAGTTTTTCCTTCCATAAAGTGAATCTGGGGCTCGTTCATGTTGCTGCTTTTGTATTTCCCAGCTGCCTAGTCTAAGAGGCCTGGTTTCTACACCCCATCTGTATTTGAATATTTTTAGCACGCCTCAGAACTAGTGTTGATTTAATTTACTGTCACCAGGGATTTGTGAAATATTTTCCCAAGTTGTTTTGATCCAAAACAATTCATTCCAGAGACTAGCAGGTGGTAACTTCAGGGAACATGTTTTCTATATGGAGACCCACACACACAAATCAAAGTTAGGGAGAAGGGGGTTTCGGATGCCCTCCTGGCCTGCCTGCCTGCCTGGGTACCCACTCCAGGCCTCCTGGGGACTACTCTGTACACCTGCTGTCAGAGACTGAGTCACTGAAGGATGGAGCTGGGGATCCTGGTGTGGCAGGATTCCCTGATAAGTGGATTCTGTCTGTTCCACGCTCAGGTCTGACTTCACTTTCATATTCACCCTCCTGGATTTCCCCTCCAGGCCTCAGGAAAGAGGTGCCCACTGGGTCTAACTGCTCCACTTAGCTTCTCCGTTGAGGCCAATAACCAGCCTCCTTGCTCATCTCCTAGGAGGACGGACCTTTCTAGGCTTCAGGCCTGTGACGGCTATTTTTAAGTTGTTCAGCTTGCCACAGTCTAGAATCAGCTGGAAAGAGAGTCTAAATGAATTGTTTGGATCAGATTGGCTTGGGCCATGACTGTGAGGGGCTGTCTTTATGTTAATTGGTATGGGAAGATGCAGCCCACCATGGGCAGCACCATTCCCCAGGCTTGGTGTCCTAGACTGTGTAAGAGAGGTGGAATCTAGCTGAGCACAAGCAAACAAGACAGCTAATGTGGATTCGTTTCTCTCTGCTCTTGATGTGAGTGTCATGTGAATAGCTGAGGTTCCTGCCTTGAATTACACCCAACAATGAACTCATGAGCTAAATAAATGCTTCCTCTCCTAATTTGCTTTTTGTCACGGTGTTTTAGCAGGGCAACAGAATCGAAACTAGGACAAGTTCCCCTGTGCCCCACTAGCCTCAGGCTAGAGACCAGTGACCTCTCTCTCCCAAGACTTAACAAAGGCTCTTCACAGACAAAACCACACCTTAGTGCTGCTCCTGGGACAGACTCCTGTGATGGGGAATCTTTGCCAACCAATTATCTTTAAGAGGTGGGACCGAGTTAGGGTGTGGCTTTCTGGGACCTGGAGAAACATGGCATATACAGGTGCCCTCTCTCTGTGTGGTTCCCTCAGAACACAGCTGAGTTTTCCCCTTATAATAAATAAAAATAGAATTGTGTTATCTTTTAGCTAGCCTGGTTATTTCCCAAACTGAGCTAACTTCAACACTCCTGGACGCTCACTGTCCTTCACAGCTGGTATGGTGATTTAGTTGAGAATGGCCTCCGTAGGCTCATATATACCTCAGTTGGCAGAATGTTTTTGGAAGGATTAGGAGGTAGGTATGGCCTTGTTGAAGATGTGTCACTAGGGGTGGGCTTTGAGGTTTCAAAAGCCCACACCAGGCTCAGTCTCTCTCTTTCTCTCTGTCTCTCTCTCTGTCTGTCTGTCTACCTGTCTGTCAGTCTGTCTCTATCTCCGTGCGTGTGTGTCTGTTTGTCTCTGTCTCTTTCTCTGCCTCCTGCTTGAGAATCAGATGGAAGTTCTCAGTTACTGCTCCAGTATTGTACCCGCCTGCTGCCATGCTCCCTGCCATAACGGTCATAGACTAGCCCTCTGAAATTGTAGGCAAGCCAATTAAATGCTTTCACTTATAAAGTGCCTTGGTCGTGGGGTCTCTTCACAGCAACAGATATACAAAATACAAAATACCAAGGCAGCAGTATACCATAGTAACTAAAACAGCCAGTATCCACTCACCACTGCACCATGGTCCCCAGCAATCGGGTGCGTGGGCTCCCCACGAGGAGCTGTTGGATGTAGACCCGTGATTGCAGTAGTGCCCCTTCTACCATGCAAAACATTCACTTCCATTTCTGATGTGGGATTCTCAGCTGTATGCTGTGAATAAGTTTTATTGCCATTAGTTAATAAAGAAGCTGCTTTGGCCTATGGCAGGACAGCATGTAGCAAGGTGGGAAATCCAAGCAGAGATAGAAGAGGAAAGAAGGTGGAGTCAGGGAGATACCATGTAGCTGCCCAAGGAGAAGGACACTGGAACCTTACTGGTAATTCACAGCCTCATGGAGAAACATAAATTAATAGAAATGGGCTAATTTAAGATGTAAAAGCTAGCTAAGAATATATATGCCTGAAGCATTGTGTTGTAATTAATAAAGTTTTTGGGATTATTTAGGTCTTTGTGGCTGGAAAACCAAAAAGCAGTCTCCATTTACACATTTCCTGGACTCATCCTCTTGGTATTTTTGACACTGAATTTTTCTGTTCATCAGGAGAGTCCTGATCCAGGCTCTGTGCCGAGCTCTGGAGACCCAAACATTCAACTTTCCAGCCACTCTCCCCTGGGAGCCACATCAGTCATGACTTTGATGACTCATAATGAGACCTGGGCCCCATGTGTCCTCCACTCTAGAGCCCAACATCTCCCAAGGTTCAGGGTGCATCTGGGGACCAATGCAATGAGACCGTGGGTGACTCTTCAGTGTTGCATGCCGCCTGGGCCTTGACTTCCCCAATCTAAAGTAGGCCAATGACATGCCTTCCTGCTGGGGATGAGCACTTGGTCTCTCCTCCACTGTGGATCTGTAGTACACAGGCCAGTGCCAGCAATATATGGGAAGGGCTACATGACTGAATGTCACAGGGTGGGTGGCAGGAGCACATGTGACCTAAAATGTGCAGGGGGGTGGATTTGGTATCTAAGCCAAACCTGAGAACAGGACTGGGCCACTCCATGGGGCTTTGTAAGCATTTGCAGAGGGAAGAGGGAAGGACAGGACTCTAGCTTCACCCCTACTCTGTCTGGTGTTCCTGGTGTAGATGGGGTTCATGAGCTTGGGGAGTTTATTCTGTCCTGCCACCATGTTACTTTCAGAGACACTCCCATGCCCCATGGCAATTATTTCCTCCATTTCTAGGACCAGCCAATTACATTTTATGGCAGCCCCTGGGCAGACAAGGCACAGCACCGAAGCCCAGCATTCTGGGGCCTGTGCAAGGGAGGTGCTGAGTCTGAGCGTTTGTCAGAAAATAGCATCCGGATCGCTGAATAATTTATAGCTCACTATCCCAGCTTAAAAAAGCCTCCTTTGCAGTGATTATTCCTCCTCCAGAGTTGCATAGACACGTCCTGCTCATCTGGAAGGCAGCGAGGAAGAGCGCCCCCACCTTCCCTGCTGACGTCTGCCCACAACGCGCAAGGATGTGCGTGTGTGCCTGTGGTTGACTGTTGTTAATGTGACCTTTCTGCCAGCATCAGCTTTTGTCACCATTTAACCCGGCTCCCCCAGGGCCCAGCAGAATTAGAGATGATCTCCTAAATTAGAGCAATTTATCCTGTGTCTGGGATTTCGAAGCTTTCCCCATGGGGTGTCCGGAAAAAGTGTGCCATGCAGGGCCCTTAGGCTATTTGTCACTGGTGGGTGGGTGGGTGCAGAGGCTTCCAGCGCTTGTCTTAAACACACCTTGTCTTAGCTGGAGTTTCTATGGCTGTGATAAAACGCCACAGCCATAGGCAGCTTGTGACAGGGAACAAGATTAATTTGCTCACAGATCCACGTCATAGTCCATCACCAAAGGAAGTCAGGGCAGAGGGCAGGAACCTGGCAGCAGGAGCTGATGCAGAGGCAATGGAGGTGTGTTGTTCACTGGTTTGCTCAGCCTGCTTTTTACTGCATCCAGGGCCACCAGCTCAGAGGTGGCACCTCCAGTAGTGACTGGGCCTTCGCCAATCAATCATCAACCAAGAAAACACACTGCAGGCTTGCACACTGGCTCATCTGGGGGAACATTATCTCAGCTGAGGTTCCCGCTTCTCAACTGACAGGGGCTTGTGTCAAGCTGACATAAATCTAGACAGCACACACCTCCCTTCTACCTGGTCACATACTTGTGATATAGTAACCTCTAGGAGGTTGATTGGTGTCCCTTATGGAGTAATGAGGGCCAGGAGGGGTCCTATGGGGGCAGGGTCCCTTCCAAATGATGCCCTGTTTAAGCCCACAGCCCTGAGGAGATGAGGTGGACAGGCCCGGATGATCCCCGTCTCCTAGCGCCCTCATGAGGGTTCTCCATGTAACACCTTACCACCCGTGCATTTGTTCCTCCAGCATTTACAGTTCCAGTCTAGAGCGGCAGTGAAGAGATCCACACACTTTCCCCTCAGAAGCTCACAGGCAGCGGGAGGAGAGGCAACTTCCTGTGTGCCATGCCTGGGAGTATTGTGAAGGAGGAGAAGGCTGGGGACGGCTCTTACTTGGGGTGGGGATTACAGTCGCGGGGGAGCATTCAAGTATCTGGGAGTGGAGGTGACTTCAAGGGGCAGTTTTTAGGTTACACAAAGGAACAGCACCTAGGAGCTGGGGGATGCATTATTTTGAGTGTGTCTAAGTGTGGTTCCAGAGCCAACCGGAGCATGCGTGGGTCTGCTGGAATGACTGGGAAAGATCTGTGCCAGTCTGTGCAGCTGCAGCCTAATGCCCCAGGGAACCCAGAGGGGACAAAGTTGGCACGCAGCAAAGAGGGAGGAGATTCCCATGTGGAAGGGAAGTATGTGTAAGGGCCTCGGTCTGCGGCTGGGCTGAGAGTGCTGGAATTAAGAAGACCAATGGAAGGACCACAGAGAGGATGAGGAAGGGGCATGAGGCTTGGTGTGTTGTGTATTTTTATGTCAACTTGACACAAGCTAAAGTCATCTGAGAGGAGGGAGCCTCAATTAAGAAAGTGTTTCCTGGTGACCAAGAACCATAGACTAGATAGCCCAGGAACCTAGGGTAAAATCAAATACTACTGGTCTTAAAAACAGAAGTAGTGATAATATGGCTTCTAATGATTTCTGCTATACTCATAGGTCAGGGCCTTGTTCAACCACCATTAAAGAAGTTTCCTCTACAGCAATCAGGAACCAATACAGAGACCCAGCATCAGACACTACACAGAGAATGAGACCTTGGTACACTCAGTCATAAATGAGATGTCTCCATCAAGTCCTTCCCCTAAGAGCGTCAGAAAAGGTGGCAGCCTGTCCCAGCCAGAGGGGATGGAGGACACCAGGAGAACAAGTCCCTCTAAATCAATATGAGCAAAGCTCATATGAGCTCACAGAGACTGAAGCAGCAAGCACAAGGCTAACATGGGTCTGCACCTGGTCCTCTGAGTATATATTATAGCTTCCAGTTTAGTGTTTTTATGGCATTCCTGAACGAGAGGGTCTTTGATTCTTGTGTCTTCTCTTGGGTTCTTTTCCTTCAGTTGGTTTGACTTGTCCAACTTCATTGTGATAGTTTTTTGTTTTATCTTATTATATTTTATTTTGTTTTATTATTATCTCCTCGAAGCCTGTTCTTTTCTAATAAGAGACAGAAAGGGAGTAGATCTGAATGGGAGGGGAGGTGGGGAGGAACTGGGAGGAGTAGAGGGAGGGGAAACTGATATCAGGATATATTTTGTGAGAAAAGAGTGTTTTGTCAATAAAAGAAAAAATATTAACCACTAAAAAGAGAGAGATGAAATAGTAAGCTGGGGTTAGCAGCGTGTACTGGCTAGTCTTATGTAAACTTGACACAAGCTAGTCACCAGAGACGAGGAGGCCTCAATTGAAAAAATGCCTCTGTAAGACTGGACTATATGCTAGCCCGTAGTCCACTTTCTTAATTAATGACTGACGGGAGAGGGCCCAGCCTTTGTGAGTGGTGTCATCCCTGGGCTGGTCGTCCTGGGTTCTGTAGGAAAGCAGGCTGAGCAAGCCACGGAGAGCAAGTCGGTAAGCATCACCCCTCCATTGCCTCTGCATCAGCTCCTGCCTCCAGGTTCTTTCCCCATTTGAGTTCCTGTCCTGAATTCTTTCAGTGATGAGCAGAGATGTGGGCATGTAAGCCAAATAAACCTTTTCCTCTCCAAGTCGCTTTTGGTCATGGTGTTTCATCACAGCAATAGAAACCCTAACGTGGACACTGGGGAAGAAGTGGACTTCATATCTGTCTCATTCTTTTCTAGGCCAGGTCTTGCCCATGACAGAGTTCCTCCACCTGCCAGGTACCATGGTTGGTTTTCATTCAGCCAAGTGTGCAGGCCACTGACCTTGAGTGGTGGGCTGAGAGGACAAGGAGGGCCTGGTTGCTGGGGCCCCTGGATTGCGGGGAAGTCTGAAAGGAAGAGCTGCCACTTGGCACCTCCCTCCCCTCTCCTCTCCTCCCCAGCCACGACTTTCTGCTGCTTTTCAGAGTCCACTTTGTTTTGTGATGTCCAATTGGTTTGTGTTTCCCAAGCTAAATGTGGAAGAGAGAGGGGAGGGAAAGGGGGAGGGGAGATGGAGAGGGAGAGAGGTGGTAGTTTGGCACACCTGTTTCTCCAGCTGTATTCTTAATATGACATTGCAAGGTCCCTCCTAGGATGGTGAGGTGGCAGGGGTGATGACAGAAATTTCAGGGAAGCACTTTTCCTGTCAGTGGTGCTGGAGTTACCATGTTCTAGGAAGGCCCTCAACCCCCTGGGCCAGCAGCTATGTGATGCACCTAGGAACGCACTGCCCATTTGGGGTGGTTCAGCGCCTGCAGCCTGCAGCCCTACCCCAGCCCGGGCACAATTTCCAAGACCTGTCTCTTCTGCACGGAGCATGACTTTGTGTCCTTGCTTGTAGCTCTCCCTTCCCCCCTGCCCCAGTCAGCACTAGTGTTTGATTATGTCTGCCCTCTCGTGGAGCTGAGTTCTGTGAATGAGAACTCTGGGTCTGTATTCTTTAATGACTGCCTTTCTCTCTCGGTTATATGTCACTGCAGGCAGTAGCTTGTGGCACTTTATGCTCGGGCACTGTCACCTCAATGACTGTTCACCTATCCTGATGGGTTTCTGGGTGGCAGCCCGCCCTTTGTACTTATGACAAAGCCCTGAGGCGGTTATCGTGTCTCTCAAACTGTGGGGCCTGGGGCTGACTCTCTAGGAACCAGAGAGAAACTGCTGGGTTTGGGATGGCATGCCAACTTTATCGTGTCTTCCCCACTATATGAATGGCCAGCACCAGCCATATGTAAATGTGCCCTGGGGACTTGCCATCTCACTTTGCTGGGGGAAAAGGAACTCATATTTTGTTTACTTTTTAGTACTGAGGATTGAACCTGGGCTCTTGCCCACGCTAGGCAAGCCCTCTACCAGGGAGCTACAGCCCCTGCCCTGGTTCTTTAGTTCTTACAGGTCTGGGCATGCCCATAACCTCTCCTGGGGCAATAATTTCCATTTCTTGGCAGCCTGTCTCTCCGTTTCTAGGTGTTTCTCTCTGACTCCATGGGCAGCGCTATGCTCTAGTTCCTGCAAATGTTTCGGTTGGTTCCCTGGATATTTTTTACTGGACACTAGAATTCCGCACATGTTTTTCCGTCTATCAGCTGCTCGTTCTGTGGGTGGTGAACGTATTCTTCCTGCTCCAGGCTGCTCTTGGCATCTGTGTGTAGAGACTTCGCTAGACCGAAAATGAATTTCTTTGGCCATTTGTGCTTTGGGGTTGTTTGCAGAGTCCTGTTCAACCCCAGGGTCATGGTGGTGGTTTTCTGTAATGTCTTCCAAAAGCTGTTTGACTTTCTGGTCTGCTCCTTAATTTACCCGTGATTCATTTTTCTGTAGAACTTGAGACAGGGTGGGACTTTCTTTCCTTCCAAAGAGAAAGCAATACTCTATCACCATCTCCTGAGTGCCCCCTCCAACCTCGAGGATGCTTCCAAAGAGGCTTGACTGAAGAGGTAGCCTGTGGGTCCCACCTTCCCCATGGGCCGGAATCCCAGACTATACATAACAGACAGAAAGAGAGAGGAGAGAGAGAGAGAGAGAGAGAGAGAGAGAGAGAGAGAGAGAGAGCTGAGTGAGTGCCAGTGTTGTCTCTGCTTCCCGACACACAATGTGACCGACCACTTTCAGTTCTGGTTCCCACGACTACTCAGCCATGATGGTCTGTGCCCTCAAACTGAGTCGAAGGAAATCTGTCTTCCCTTTAGCAGTTTTTGCCAGGGATTTTGGCACCTCAAGGGGAAAATTGGCTAACACTGTCCTCCTTCCCTGCTACTTTGTTTGGTGGCTCAGCCTATGTCCCAGCCCCTCATTAGCCAGAGAGGCATTTGAGGTGCTGAGACCAGCTTACTGTTGTTGGGTGGGCTCAGGAGTGTCAGGTGTGTGAATGGCAGGGAAGGGGTGCGCATGGGTTCTGGCTTAAGTACTCAGAGCTGGGAGCTGCCTTTGCCCAGTGCGGTGGCTGTGCTGGGCAGGGCAGGCTAAACAGGCAAGGGGTTAAGGGCCAGAGAGAGGGCATGGATGATCCTCTGGCCCACCTCCCTAGCCACCACCCCATGGGACCAAGTATGGGGGTTACTTCCTTCTAATGTTGCCCATTTCCATTTTCTGTACCTAGGATCACTACCTACTTGCCACTTTCCAGCAGGATGGCCTTCTGTTCATCCTGCCCCTGTACATGGCCTTGCCTCCTGCAGCCCCAGGTACTTACGTGTGCTGCTGAGAATCGTGGGAGCTCACCAGCCATGGCTTGGACAGTTGGTTGCTCAGGCAAGGGCTGAACTTGTTTTGTTCCCTATAGTGGGACTTCTGGCATGGAGCCTAGCCTACATGGTCCTTACTTAGGGGACCAGTGTTGAGTGTTGTTTTTGTCCTCAGTAGGGATCCAAGCTCTGTAAGTGAGGACTCTGAGGTGTCCTGGGTACAAAAAGTGCTCTAGACTGTTCGTTAAGCATGAGTGCAGGAGGGCTTGAGCAAATGGGTCTATGTGAGGAATCTCTGGGTACTCAAGGAGGAATATCACACGCGTATGATGGACCCAGGACACTGTGCTGAAGGGCCATTTGGGGACCCGTGGTAAGGAAACAGCATCCCCTCTGTGCCTCCTCAGGTGCAGGGCAGCCTGGGATAGGAGAACAAAACCTGAGGCCTCCAGTTTGGAAAGAAGGGGCCTTTCCATTCCATGGTAGAGAGCTTGCTTCATCCCATCCCTGGGTGCTGGGCAGAATGCCGGGAAAGCACAAAAGACTCTCGGGGGAAAAGTTCAGCAGACCAGAGATCGTTTGGGAAGGTACCTTCTGGTAACTCCGTGAACCCAGGAGGTGGAGAGTGGGTGCAACCAAGGTGTGGGGCGGATAACATGTTCGGATTTAAAAAAGCCAAAGCACCTAACAGCCAGGCAGGGTTGCCTGCACATTCCAGCATGTTCTGTTGATTTATGGTTGTTGCTAAGCAACAGAGTACACCGAGGTGGGTGTGATTTTAAAGCTATGGCTCCTGACCAAAGAGAAAATCATTAATGGGGATGGGAGTGGGGGAGGGCTCAGAGAAGCCTAGAGCACTCGAGATGGTAGAAGCAATTGGAACGGTCTCTACACCTCCCATCCTCCAAGCCTTCAAGGGCACGTTCAACTCCAGGTAACCTAGAGCTAGCTGCTGCTGCTTCTTGGGAAGGCTCAGTGTTGGAAGTATCCTCTATTCTGCAGTAAATACACCCAATGAGTGTCATGTTTCTGATGTCACTCCCCAGTGTATTGACTGCAGCATGTCCCTTTGAGGGTCAGATTTGTGACCGCTGTGCATCACCCACAGCTCCCATCCCATAGCACAATTCACAGGCAAGGACAAGGGTGCTGATACAAAGGACTGGCCTGGGGACAATAATGAAATATATAGAAGTCACATACCCAACATGAAGCTGGCATTCAGATTTGGGGGTGAGAGGTCAGACAACAAGGCAGTGGTTCTCAACCTTCCTGGTGCTTCGGCAATTTAATACACTTCCTCATGTGATGGCGATTCCCCCCAACCATAAAATAATTTTCATTGCTACTTCATAACTGTGATTTTGCTGCTGCTATGAATAGTAATGTAAATATCTGATATGCAGGATATCTGATATGTAACTCCAGAAGGGGCATGAGAACCGCTGCAGTAAGGAGCGACCAAGATTAAAGGCCGAAGGGTGTCTTAGGATGTTTGTTTCCTTGTGGTGCTGGGGTCTCAGGCGTGCTAGGCAAACACTTCATCATGGAGCCCCACCCCCCTGCCTTCTGAAGTCAGTAAAAAGAGAGGAATACTAAGTGGTAGACCCTGGTTAGCCTCATTGAGGTGATCCCTGCGGATATCTTAGGGAGACTAAGCCTTACAGGGACTTAAGCAATAGTGATGGGGTTGAGATTGAGTGGGGATTGGAGGCAAAGAGTACCAAGGCCTGAGGCAGGGCATACATGCTGTGTTAGAAGAATAATGGTGGGGGGGGCAGTGTGGCAGAAATGGGAGGGCCCTATAGGGTCCCCAAGTCACTGTAGACCATTGTCACCTTGACAGGTTGGAACTGCAATTTTCCTAAAACTAGTCCCCTGGGTTTGGGGAGATGGCCCAGTGTCAGATTTCCAGCACCACATGCAGGCTCCCACCATCTGTACCTCCAGTTCCAGGGGATCCCAATCCCCTCTACTGGCCTCCATAGGCACTGTCCGCTTGTGGTGCATGCAGAGAAAACACCCATACACATAAAATAAAAATAAATAAACCCCAAAGTTCAGTTCCCCTACTGGGATCCAGGGCCTGTGGCCTTCAGGGGCAGTTGCTCTTCTCCGAATGATCGGGTTGCACCTACTGTCTTTCCACAGTGCACCATGGTTTGTGGTTCCCAGAAACTTGGAGGTGTAGGTAGTTCATTCAGGACATATCGATATGTTCTCAATATAGAGAATGGGGAACTTGGTCCCACCAAGAAGTCTGCAGGAGGCTCTCTATAAGTGAGCCAGCTACAAAGGACAGGTGGGGAGGAACAATTCTGAATCTTCTGGGTTCAGGCTGGTGGGAGGTTGCCATGGAGGCTCTGGCTTTTCCATGGTCTGCCCTGCACATGCTCACGACCTCATGAAATGCCTGAGAGCTGGACGTGGAAAGATGCCGGGTGTGCTGGGCAGGGTCTGAAGCCTCAGGCCTTTCTTGTGGTGTTCCCTTTCCGACTAAACTGGTTCAGACTGCCTTTCTTCTTTCTCTCACAGAGTCCCAGTTAAGCATTTTTGCTGTCTCTGGTGCTGCCAAACTCTGCAATAAAGACAGCAGGTGACACTGACCCACGTTCTTCCCAAGCCTGCTCCCTGAAGGTCAGTTGAAGCACAGCAGGCTGCTGGGCGGTGCTGAGGAGGGACTGAAGCATAGACAAGTCCTGCCCATCTGCCACACACTAGAGATTCAGTTTCCTGGCCTCAGGCCAGCACCCGTTAGGTCAGTACACACTGTTAGGCCGAAGTTTTCCATCAGTGACATGGAGATTCTGAGTCCAACCTGCGGGGTCTGGAGGCAGAGGGAGGGTTGGAGTATTTTCACATTCATGGAGTGGGCATGCCCCTTCGGCCTGGGCTACTTGTCAGACACTGTCCTCTGGGATGCTGAGCCAAGATGGGGCACATCTCGTACTTGGGATGTATGGTCTATGACGTTCATTCACTGATCCCCAGCCACCTCCTTCGTTCTATGTTATGGTTGTTGCTGTTGTTTTAATTTGTTTGTTATGTATTTGATGTGTGTGTGTGTGTGTGTGTGTGTGTGTGTGTGTGTGTGAAGTCAGAGGACAACTTGAGTGAATCAGCTCTCTCTCTCTGCTGTGGGATGTGGGAATCGGTCCCATGTCACCAGCTTAACAGTGCACGCACTTTTACCCACTGAGTCAGCCGCTCTTCTAGCGCTGACCAATCATTTAAGAAGTAAATGAACAAATGAATTCAACCAGGACTTAGCAATGTCTGTGAGCACTGAGGTAATAAAGAAGGGCTCACAGGAGAAAGTGTCCTTATGGATGCGGCTGGACAAAGTGACCACTTCATTGATGGACAGAGTTGGGCCACAGATGACAGGCTGGCTCCTGGGCCGTGATACCAAGTTCTCAGGAGCCCACCCCGAGAGCCTCTCTTTTCTCCCTGACATCACCAGGCCCGGGTGGCAAGTAGAGTGAGCATGGACCTGGAGTGTGGCTCACAATGCCAGAGCTGACGTGGAGGCTCCATGCTTGCTGGGCTGCAGGTGCTGTGAATTATTGATCACCTGAGTGGCACACACAGACGAGGTCACATCTCTTCTAGGCCAAATTGCTCGATCATACTTAATGGCCAGTTCTCCAAATTTCCCCAGGGCTAGCCTCAGGGAGGGATTAGCCATGTGCCCATTTATTTTTCTTGACTTGGGTGTGTTGGGGACAAAGGGATACCTTGCACTTTAAGTTTGAAGCCCAGGGGATGGCTGGAGGGGGGTGCCTTGCACATCCTGGTAAGGCAAAGTTAAATGCCCCTCTGCCCCACAAATCCCCAAGTAGCACCCACGGCCTCCTTTTCTTCTCAAATAATCAATTAAATTAACTGTGATATGCTAAGAGAACAGAATCCCACCCCCAAAAACTGACCAAGCTGGGGCTGGTGGCAAGGTCCTTCCACCTTCAGTGGGCAATGAAGGAGGCTTGGAGAGGATGCCACTTGGAGGGGTAATACTGGGATCCCACACTGTAAGGAGAGGGACCAGGGAGCCTGACTTCCCCATACTCAGAGCTGAATGTGAATTCTGGCTTCTGGCCAAGAAAGACAAATAGGAGCAGAATTTAGGGCACAGCATGGAACCTTCTATCATTCTCCAAGAACTGAACACCAGGCAGACATTACCCACCTAACCCCGTGGAGCCTCTGAGCTGAGTTGGGTGGGCAAGGGGGTGTCACCAGGCAGATGGGTGGAACAGAGAGAGTTTCTGATGGCAAAGGGCTAGCCTGAGTTCTCTGATGCCCACAAGCACATGCATGAGAAAACTACTAAGCCAGAAGAGGAAGCAGAGGGACCCAGGGAATGGTGTGTAGGCTCACCTGACTGAGGACAGCGCCTGCTCTCATCAGCCTCATGAGAACACTCCTGATTCACAGAGAGTGGGGACATTATTTGGTTCCAGACTCTAGTGACAGAAATTAAATTGTGGAAGGTCTGAGTAAATGAGGAGAGATTATAGCAGTGGATTGGAAGGCTGGGTGTTGCTAGTACGTCAAGTGTCTCCAGTCAGGACAGGGTAATTTTTTAAAAAAGAAACTGGCAACTGATCTAGAAGTCATCGACAAACCCAAAGGTTCCAGCCGAGCTCTAGCTGTGGAATAAAGACACAAAGCCGGAGGACTGACTGAGCCTAGTCACAAACTCAGGTTACTAGTGCCAAGACATAAGTAGGTCAGTGGGAGAGACCTGAGGCCAGAAATAGGCTCACATGCTATGGGGCCTCAGACGCCGTAGTTTCAGAAAAGACAACAGGATAAAGGCAAGGATGAGGACTTGAGTTCAGATCCCCAGAACCCATGGAAAAGTTGGTGTCCATAGAAACGAGGGAACTGATAGAGGAAGACATTCAGTTTTGACCTCTGACACAGACGTGCACATGCACACATACGCACACGCATATACACATACACGCACACACATAGACACACACATGCATACACACAAAAATTATTGTTGTAGTGATATTTCATTTGTATTTTAATAAATAGAGCTTGCCTGAAGATCAGAGAGTAAAACAGCCCCACTGGTCAGCCTTACAGACCAGGCAGTGGTAACACACACCTTTAGTTCCAGTAGCCACCTTGTTTGCCATAGAAACTGAGTTGTTTCAGGCCTTTAACCCCAGCTCTAGAGAGGAATACAAGATGGGAGGAGACAGCTCTCAGACACTGTCTCATTCTGAGATTCCTGGAGGCAGGATCACCACTTTGGACTGAGGTAGAGATAAGAGCCAGTGGCTGGCTGTTTTGCTTTTCTGACCTTCAGGTTGAACCCCATTTCTGTCTCTGGGTTTTTATTGTCCATAATACAGATTGTAGATAATATAGAAGAAATTCAGTACATATTGCGCACCATATAAAAAATGAAATTAAAATGAATCATAGATCTTAATGCAAGCCAAAAGTCTATGAATGTTCTCATCAGGACCCTTTTCTTAAAGGAGCGGAGTATTTTAGGATTGTGGGTCTTGTGGTCGCTGGTGACTCTCTCCACGTCTGTCACAGTACTGTGAAAGAGGCTGCAGGGAATGCATAAACGGATGGGGACAGCTGCGTTCCTCTGACACTCTACAGTTCAGAATAAACAGCTGTCAACAGTTTGCCAGTTTCTGCTGTAGAAGAAAGCAGGGTACCCACCTTCGTGATTCTGTGACCTTGATTTATCCAAGTGTTTCTTAGATTTGGCATTTGAAGCAGGATTCAAATAAGAAAAAACCTCTAAGAACTGGGGCCTCATCTTTGGAAGTCATAAGGAGTAAACAAAAGGTAAGTAAGTGTTGGACTGGGAGAAAAATCTTTGCAAAGCTTATATCTGACAGTGAGTCGCATTAAAACTATGGGGGAAATCTTTCAAAAGTCAGTAATAAGAAAACAATGAATTAATTCACAAATGGACAAAATGCCAGAACTGACACTTTACCAAATGACAAGCAGGAGAAAGGGTGACTGCTTTTGCCACAGAGCAAGGCACTAAAGCCGCAGTGAACTGCTCCCCTGACCCTGCTGCAGTGACCACAGCGAGAAGCCTGGAACACTGACGCAGAGAAACTGCAGTCTCTAGCCCTGATGACCGATAGTGCAAATTGTACAGCCATCATGGGAACCATTTGGAAAATGGCCTTTGTTGCACAGTACCTAAAAGTGTGCAAAGAAAGTTCCTCAGCTGGTTTCCTGAAGACTGACCTGCTAGAAAAACATAGGAAAAGAGACTCCCTAACCAGTATAACTTCTACACCTAGGTGCAAAATTCAAAAATAATATCAAAAAGAATCTGGACATGTGTCTATTTATTTCTGTCTTGACACCTTAGGCAGTTGTGAGCTGCCTGATGTTCGTGTGGGAACTAAATGGACTTGGGTCCTCTGTAAGAGCAGAGTGCGCTTGTCACTGCGGAGCCATCTTTCCAGCTCCTCAGAAGCACTCGCAGTGGGCTCGAATGGTTAGAAATCTATGTAGAGAGTAAAAAGCTCAGGAGTAGTTTAGACAGTTCCGGGGAAAAGCTGAGATTCAGCCTTGTGGTCTATCAGATATCAACTACCATGAAGCTATACGACCTAAGCAGGGTGGTACCGTCATATGAATCAGATAGAAAGATTACTGGAACAGAACAGAGACCAGAAGTAGACCCATATCTGTACAGGGACCTCATGCAGAAGATAAGTGACGTCATAGGTTAAGTGGGAAGGGACGTATTATTCAATGGATGGTCTGGAATTAGGTTCTTCACATGGGATGTAGGTAGTGTTTGAGATGGAACCCTCCGATGTATGTCTTCATGTGTGAACATGGACAGAATACACTCTGCAGACCTCCCTCAGAGTCCAGGGTATGGAGAGTATGGACCCAATTGAAGACAGAAGGTGACATATCCAAATGACACACTGATAAATTTCACTGCCTGAAGCTTAGCATCTTCTACGAGTTCTTGTGGCGGGGACTCGTGTCCTGCAGCAGGAGGACATTGTTTCTCAGTGTGGCAACGAGCAAATGTTAAATGCACACTTCACTGTCACCCAGAGCCCCCCCCCCCATCCCCAAAGCCTTTACCTTTGGGTGTGGGGACCTGTGTGGGAGGCTGGTACTGCAGACTGTTTGCAGCCCTGAGAGCTTGGAGACAAGCTAAATGTCCATCAGGGTGAGTGAAAGCAGGGCTGGAGAAATGATAGCCTTCTGTGGCCACAGATAAACACTTAACCTTCTCTCTGGAGAAAAAAACTTAAACTTGTAGCTTTTGCCAGCTCCTGGGATGGAAGTTCTTCATGGTGGCTGATTTCCTGCCAGCCCCATGATGCTACTGAACACGGACTCAGTCAGGGTGCACACAGACAGATCTGCCAAGAAGGTTCTCAGAGCAAGTGTGTCACACACACCATCGACTGCTTCCTTCCTGCACTCAAGATCAACAGGGAAACTATGTAGGGTTGAAAGAAACCATGCTCTGAAGGGGCGGGGAGGAAAAAGCAATTTGCAACACGGGGCAGTCGGTATGACAGTGTTACATCAATTTTAGAATTAGATAAAATGATCCAAATGTGCGTTCATATGTTCAAGCATAGAAATAATAGTGTAGGGGCTAGCTCAGGAACAGTGCTAGCCTTTAGGAAGAAGGGAAGATGGGGGTATGACCAGAAAGCATGAAGAAGTCTCAGTTTCTCTTTCTCTCCTTTCTATGTACATAAGGGTGTGAGAGAGTGTGGTGTATGCATGTGGTATGCATACACACGTATGTGCAGGTGAGCATGCCTGTGTACACACAGAGGCCAGAGCAGACACTGGATCAGAACTCTATTCCCTTGAACCAGAACTCTATTACTGATCCTGGAACTAGCCTGGCAGTCAGCAAGCCCCAGCGATCCTCCTGTCTCAGGCCTCTTCAGTGCTGGGGAATAGCCACATCTAGTGTTTTTACATGGGTGCTGGGAGGTTGGATTCAGGTCATCGCACTTGCACTGCAAGCACTCAATGCCGGAGCCATCTCCTCAGCGCTGGTCTTACGTCTTAAATGAAAGGAACTGTCATCAGCCTAAGTTCTGGATGAAAACAGTGAGGGTCAGACTGGCAGGTAATTCCTTTTGTTTTGTTTCTTACAATGCTGACGGTAAACCCAGGACCTTGCATATTGCTAGGGAAGCTCCCACTAAGCTATGCTCCTTGTCCTTGAAACCAACTCTTCATGAAGGTCTGTGGTATGCCTAAGAGGTACTTGTGAACTACTTTTCCTGGCAGCATGCAACTTGGTCCATTGGTCAGGAGGAGAAAGCACGTGGGGACGCTTTGCCTCTGCTTGGTGCACAAGACTACAGTAGTCAGGACAGGGAAAGGCATGCTGCAGAGATGAACAGCCTCCAGGACTTAGTGACTCCACACTGCATAAGTTTGTACTTGCTAAACTTACACATGTGATAAGGGGCCTTGGTATCTGCAGTCACTCAGTGTTTAATGGAGGCTTTACCTAGATGAGTACTTTGCCCAAGATTCCTGGACATGAAAAAGAAAACTAGTAAAGCACACAGAGGCTGTGGAGTGCCTGGTCAGAGGACACTCTGAATGCTTCACGTTCCTTGGTCCAAAGCATGCCTCATCGTCACACCTAGCTCAAGAAGTGATAGGCTGTGTACTTCCACAGGAGGCGTGAAGCATGACATGAGATTCAGGGCTAGCCAAAGATCTTCCTGAGGCCCACTGGCTGCCATTGGAGAGGTCACTTAGCCTGTAGATTCTGAATGGAGGAGGAAGACAGCAGGCTAGGCAGAGACCAGATTGTGAAAAGGCAGAGTCTGAGGGTTCCACCGTATCACAGAAGTTGCCAGTGTCTAGTGGAGGAGAAAATGAGGCAAATAGGGAGGTGAAGTTGGGGTGTACACTATGAGACTCCAGAATTTAGACCTAGCGTTTGGAAGTTTGCAGCCCAGAGTAAGGGAAGCAGGACGAAGAGCCTGGGAGACTATGAGGCTGTATAGAGGAGGGCGAGGATGACTGGGGAGGCATGGGATGCAGAGTTGACGACCCCAGGCCATGCTGACTGGTAGGAGGGCCAGGCCAGAGGGTGCTGGACTCAGCAGTGGGAACAGTGAGTAGCTGACCCCATAAGCCATGGCAACAGCCCTCTGAAGGAGGCTGGGCAGCAGGAACATAATTCTCAATGCTTAGCATCCATCGCTGAGCGAAACACCCACAAACCATGCAGTGCGGAGACACAGGAGACTTGACCACACAGCTTTTAGAGCAATAGCCACCCTGCGCGCCCATTAAAATTGGGCAGACTGCAGCATGGATTTGTGATGGAAAACCACCCAGCAGAAGCAAGAACTAAGGCACAACTACGTATCCAAAAGCCTGAAGGAGTCTTCAAGATATCACAACAACCCAAGAGAGACCGTCAGATGTTGCAGAATATTTGTTTAGCAGTGCAACAGAGTGTTGTATTTGTTTACCTTGCCTGCCGAAGGCACCTGATTGGTCTAATAAAAAACTAAACGGCCTCTGGGTGGTGGTGGTGCATGCCTTTAATCCCAGCACTCGGGAGGCAGAGGCAGGTGGATCTCTGTGAGTTCGAGGCCAGCCTGGTCTACAAGAGCTAGTTCCAGGACAGGAACCAAAAAATAGCTACGGAGAAACCCTGTCTCGAAAATCCAAAGCAAACAAACAAACAAAAAAACAATAAGAACAACAAAACACTATACGGCCAATAGCTAGGCAGGAGGTATAGTCGAGACTTCCAGGCCGAGAGAGTAAGTAGGAAGAGGGATCTAGGCTCAACAGAGACAAAAGGAGACAGAAGGAAAAAAAGAAAGAAAAAGAGATGCCAGGGGCCAGCTAGTCAGACAGGAAGCACAAAAGCAGGACATACAGAATAAAAGAAAGGTAAAAAGCCTTAAGGGAAAACATGGATGAATAGAAACAGGTTAAGTTAAAAGAGCTAGTGGGACAAGCCTCAACTAAGGCCAAGCGTTCATAATCAGTCCCCGTGCCTTTATTTGGGAGCTGGTTGGCAGTCAAAGAAAATGCCAACTACAGTCAGATTCCATAAGTCTGTTTATAGGAAGTCCCCAAACTAGTAAAAGTGGTCAGAAGTCACCCTGAGGTCATCTATGGGGTGTTTTAACGAAGGCACCTGTCAGAGTCAGCTTAGTTGTCAACTTGACAGAATCCAGTCACTTGGGAGCAGAGAACCTCAAATGAAAAACTGTGCAGAACAGATTGGCCTATAGCCTTAGCTATGGGGCTTATCTATTAGCCTTGAGTTAGTAATGATGTAAGAGGCCCAGACCATCATGGGCAGTGAGTGCCATCCCTAGTCAGTGGGTCTGGGTTGTATAAGAAACTAAGCTGAGAACAGGACAGTGAGAAGCATTCCGCTGCCTCATTTTGATCTGGGAGCTTTCTTTTAAATACTTTAATTCTATTTTATGTAGATTGGTGTGAGGGTTTCAGATTCTCTGGAACTGGAATTACAGACAGGTGTGAGCTGCCATGTGGGTGCTGAGCATTGAAGCTGGGTCCTCTGGAAGAGCAGTCAGTGCTCTTACCCAATCATCTCCCTCTCCAGTTGCAACCTTATCACCTCTTAAAGACCCTCCTCTTGACACTGACAGGTCACTTAGGACTGACACGTGACTTAGGAAGGACATTCACATTCAGGGGCAGAGTGGGTTGGGGCAGGCCTAGAGAGGCCTGGCAGAGGAGTCGTTTACGGAAGAGAGGACACAGCAAGTCTGTCTAGTCACTTTGTGGCTGCCCACCGAGGACATGAAACCTTTGCAGACATTCGTCAACTATAACACGATACCATCGAATGCGTGCCCTCAGCAGCAGAAATGTATTTTCTCCCAGTTCTGGAGATTGCTGTACAAGATCAGGTCCAAAGTGGAGATCTGGGCCAACATAATTCTGCGGAGAGGGCTTTCTTCCTGGTTTGGAGGTACTCCACATCTCTCACTTGGGGAACCGAGCAAGCTTTTCTGTCTCTTCCTGTAAAGCTGCTATCCATATCATGAACCCTAAGCCTTCCCAAAGGCCCCGCCTGGAGATCCAGGCCTCAGGATAAGGGACACATTTGTGCCCCACCCACAAATGCATGTTCTGGATGTCAGAAGGAACCCAGAGAAAACACATACTGCACAGTTTCTTAGAAGGAGCCATGGGAGAGTTGTGGCAGCGAGTGAGGGTCGAGGAAGAGGAGGCATCTGTGTAGATCCCTTTAGCGTCAACCATGAAACGGCTGGAGCTCACGGTGTATGGGGGCTGCTCTTTATGTGGAGGAGAGGGAGGCTCCAGTGGATCTTGCAGGTGCATCTCTGGCTTAGCGCCAGCTAAGCTTCATCGTCATGACCCGTTGAAGCAGGGTGTTTATCGGTGCCATTCACGTTCTCCTGTGCCACTGTGGGGAATGACTACACGATAGGGACACAGGGAATAGGGAACATTCGCTTTGAATGCAGAAAGGCAGAAGTCCATGGAGAGAGGACGCAGGGGCTCGTGTTTCTGCTGGGAGCAGTGGTGAAGCTGCACAGGAGGAGAAGAGGGGCAGAGGGCTCTGTGGCTGAGAGGTGCGGGTGTCAGGAAGGAGGCAGGAAGAAGAGGTCTGGCTCTGAGGGTCAGAGTGTTGTCCAGGACTATTCTCCAAGCCAAGCTCACCATCATCAGGGGTCCAGTGGTGCCTGTTTCCAAAACATCATCCCACCTGGGCTTCTTGACTGCTGATGTTTCCTCCTAGGAGGGCTGGGAGGGCTATAGGGCCCTCATCTGCATACCCGGCTGCCCCTCCCAATCGGCTGTATGTAATCCTGCTCTAGTTACATATGGCCTTAAGGGATGGAGCTTCTCAATGAGGGGCTAGAGTGTACAGGTGGGAAGCTGTGATATTTTGTTTGTGCTTTAACAAATAAAGCTTGCCAGAAGATCAGAGAAGCAGAGCAGCCACTAGTCCTTACCTCTACAAAATCTTCAGACCTGTCTCTAGAAGTCTCAGACTGAATCCTGAGCTCCTGGCTCTTCTTGCCTTATATTCCCCTCTCTGCCCAGCCATTTCACTTCCCGTCTTCACCTTCCTAGTGCTGGGATTAAAGGTGTGAGCCACCACCGCTTGGACTAAAGGATGCATCTCCATCATCTCTGCTGGGTGCAGACCTCCCAGCATGGCTGCTTTAAGGTCACCCACACCCCTCATTCACTGCTCTATAGCTAAGCCTAATACATCGGATGGTTCCCAGGGCGAACTTAGGTGAACTCCAACATTTTATCATTGGGGCCTTGAAAGGGGAGATGTGGATGTAGATGTTGCCTAGTCCCCTCCGCCTCCCCCAAGTAAAAATTCTCACAACACTGAGGCAGTGCAGGTGAGCCCTGAGGAAAACAGGATATTGAAAACGCAGAGGGACTGATGCCAGCTTGGAGCCCACGGGAGCTGGGATGTTCAGCATGGCTCAGCTATGATTGTGGCATTACGTCATGGCAGGCTGCTTTCTGTGTGGTCCAGGGCACCCAAGCAGATAAAGCTGGATGGACAGTCAAGAGGGGAGTGGGGGTCCTTTTAAGACTAGGGGATAGGGATGGGACACTGTGAGGGGGGAGTGCTCATCATGATGGTAAGATGAGGCCAGGCTACAGAGTAGGGTGCTAGGTAAGGATACGGAGTGGGCATCTAAGTAGAGCGGGTGTTGGCGAGGGGCGAGAATGCCAGGTCAGGAAGAGACCATATGTTTGCTAGTCACTTTCCTATGGGGAGTGAGCTTGCCCGAACGTTTTGGCCCTGACTCTGCACGCAGGCCAGGAGGAAGGCAGTGGTGACCTGCTTCACAGTGGAAGAGTTCAGGCTGGTCACTCAGCAAGCAGTGCAGGCCACGCCCTAGGTCTCTGGTGGTCTAGCCTTCTCCCCAGTACCCTGCAGCACTCTGGGGGGCTCTTGCTCCACCTTACAGGTCCTCTTTTCTGTGGAAAAGAGTTCTGTCTCTGGATGCCTTCATTGTCCAGCAGGAAATTAGAGTCCCTCCGACCCACCCTCTCCCTTTCAACACTTTCTGGACTGCACTGGGGAGACGGGTGTCTGGAGTCCCATAGGCCACCAGAAACAGTGCTATGGAAAGGGGAACAGACTCAGAGCCACTTGCCCCAACTTGCGCCCAACGCCTCAGATTCCAGACCCCTCTCTCTACTTACCCTAGTGCCCAGCCTCCCAAGGAAAGCTAAGTTGCTGTACCTGTCACAGGAGGGTTCACTGAGAACCCAGGTGAACTGGGAATCAATACTGCTGGCCGCCCACTCCCCCTCCCGCGCATCCCTCTCACACAGAGGACTCCAGATTCCTCAGGGTAGGAGTCAGCTGGAGGTTGGAGGAGGTGGCAACTTGGTGAAAGAGATACCCACACACCCCCTCAGGGTCCTGCATATGCCTGGCTCTTGTGGGATGCTGGAAATACCTGAAGGACCTGAAGGACGAAGGAAGAGAAGGAGGAAGTAGGGAAGGGGGAAGGGAACAGAAAAAGGAAGGAAAGAAATAAGTATTGAAAAGGAAGGGAAAGGAGGAGAAAGGGGAAGGAAGGAGGGAAGGAAAAAGAAGAATGGGAGAAGGAAGGGAGGAAGGTGAGAGAGGGAGGGGAAAAGGGAAGGAAAGGAGAGAGGGCAGAAGCCCTCCCTTAGCAGGGACGAAGCTCAGTCAACCTTCCTCAACCTTCCTGGGAGTGCTCCCATGCAGGTGTCACATCTCACCTGTGAGTAGAAAGGTGGGCAGGACCGGTGACAACTCACCCCCAGCAAATTATCCAGCTCTGCCTTGTGGGGGTGCTGACCTTCTGCTCCCCAAAGGCGCGCTGGGCAGGGCATCCCCCAACCCTCCCTGCAGTTGTCAGACCAACCTACATCTTCTTAATAAAGGGACATAACATCCTCCCAATCCCCCTAAGTCTCTCCTCCCGCCTCCATGTCCCTAATTGGAACACCTGGTCACCAAGGTGGCCTCCACTCAAGATAGGTGCTCTTCCCGGGTGGCGTCCTAGGCTTCAGGGGTGACCGCTGTGGCCGGGGCTCGGTGCATCAGCTCCACCTGCGCTGTGGTTGCGCGGCCGGGGGCGGAGAGGCGCGCGGCGGAGGGAGGGGCCTGCGACACGGCCCCCCCACGGCGCAGCCGAGCTCAGCGCCGCGCGCGTCCCATTACCGCCGCTGCCGCTGCCGCCACCGCCAGGCGCCCGGACGCAGCGCGAACCAAGCGGCCGGGATGCGCGCCCCGGCCCCGGCCCGCCCCACGCTGCGGCCGCCGCCTGTTCGCCGCACGCTCGCTTGAGCGCGGCGCCCGCCTGTCCCCGGCCACTCGGCCGCGATGCCCGCCCTCCCGGGCCCCGGCGGCCCGCGACCCTGCTAGGCTGCGGCGGCATGGCCCGTGCGCCCGGCGCGACCTCTGCGGATTGCATCGGTGTGCAGCGGCGGGGCATGCCCAGGGCACCGGGCGCGGCCTTCAATGGGCGAGGACACGGACACGCGGAAAATTAACCACAGCTTCCTGCGGGACCACAGCTATGTGACAGAAGGTAACGTACGTGTTGTCTGAGACCCCCTCCGGCCGGCCGCGGCGTGGGGATGCCGTCGCACCGAATGCCCTCCGAAGGTTTGGACCGCGCGCTGTGTGTCGTGTCCCCCCACCCCCACCCCACCCCGACCCCGGGCCGGGAGGGAGGGACCCGGGGGCTCCAACCGCTGCCCAGCGCCCTCCTCCGTGTCGCCCTCGGGAACACAGCTGTCCTTTCCCCGCCGGGTGGCACTGGATGGGGCCCTGACTATCATTTACAAAGCCCAAGACTGCAACAAATCTGGTGTGGAAATCTCTGGGACGTGGAAAGGCTTAAAAATCCTTCATTTGCCCTTTCAGCCTTACCAGAGCCCGCAGAAATTTCTAGACTGTCCATTCCCTGGAGAGGAACCCAGGGGGAAAAATTCCATTGCCAGATCCTCCAGGGTTCAGCTGCCTTGGCACCTCCCTGGCCTCCAGAGGCGGATCCCCTGCGTGGGAGGGGGAAGGAGGCTCGTTCCAGCTACTGTTAGTGCTGGAACTACTGTTAGTTACTGGGTAGTGCTACTGAGACAGGAGCTAGGCCAGACCTTTATGGTTTTCCGGAAAAAGTGGGGCATGCTACCCCTAACAGGCTCTGCGTTTAAAACCCCCTAAGTTGGCCCTGTGCGTCAGTCCCCACCAAAGGCTGGTGGGATGCAGAGGATAAGTGCCCTTTGCTAATGTGACAGTAACTTCCGGGGTCCCCAGGCCCTGCCTGGCCATAGATACGGTGGGGACAGCTCGAGCTTGCAGCTAGGGGCTGGAGGAGTGAATCGGCTGCCGTGAGAGTACTATACACCCTGGTGCTGGAGACCTTCCCGGGCAGTGTAGGCGCCTCCTGCACCAGGGCTGCGGGCCTCACCGGGAGGTGTCTAGGGCTTAAGCAGGTGGCTGCCCGGGTGGGAGGGCTCCTGGCACTGAGACCCGGGGACCGGTGTACGTGGGTTCCTGATCCAAGGAACCTGCGTGGGCCTGGTCTCCCCCGTGCCTAGCTCTGCCGGAAATGAAGCGGGCGCGGCGACTCCCTGCGGGTGCGCGGACCCGGGAGGCAGAAGCTAGGTGTGCGACCCAGGCGTGTGGATGCTGAGGGCGGTGCTCCGCGCTCCGGGGAGAACCGCTGAGTCACGCGTTGCCGCGCGGTGTGCGGGAAGAGGGGGCAGGGCTGTCAGGCCCGGGCTGGGTGGCTGCTCTAACTCGGCTTTCGGAGGCCCCTGGCGCAGAACTCAGTGCTTTGTCGCCCGGTGGGTGTTGCGGAGGAGGGTCGCACTTCGTGAAGATGATCTGCTCACAGCCTGCCTAGTGGCAGAAGGCAGCCTGTGTGGTTGGCGGGGCTTCGGAGCTTCTTGGCAGGAGTCGTGCGCAGGGCCAGTGTTGGTCGGGCTTTCTTGGGGAAAGCCTTAGTTTTTTTTGTTTTTTTTTTTTTTTTCCACCTGCACACCGGGTAGGAGTCAATGGGCCTCAGAGCTTATGTTGTGTATCAAACACAAACTTCATGATGCCCACCTCACAGAGGAACAGACAATTCAAAGTGTGGCTCTCATCCTCATCCTACTTCCTCTTCCTTAATAAAATCACCTGGGCAGGGTCTGCAGGAGGAGGGAGGACCTTCAGGGTTCAGCAGCTCTTGCTGCTGCTGCTGCTGCTATCCCCTGAATCTTCAGGTTCCAATGCTGGGGCTGGATGAAGGCTCCCTGCCCTGGTCCATCCCGTGTTCTATCTAGCAAGGAACCCTGCGGTCTGTGGGGGAATCTCACATGCCTTGTTTTATCTGTACAACGAGAGGGAACAAGACCCTCCCCTCAAGCCTTCAGGCTATGAGAACTGGGTGAAGATGGTGAGGAGGGGCTACCTTCGACCTGTAAATGGTGATTGGCAGCTGAAATGTATTGAGCACCTCTTGAGTGCCAGGGCCTCTTGGGTGGAAGTCTCCTCATGAACTCTGGGCATCGAGCAGTAGGGGGACTCAGGCAAGGAGGAACCCCATCAGATATCCCTACCCTTTCAGGGATGTATAATGAGTGAGGCACCTTTAGACTCTTTCTGGAAGGTGATGAAACTTGTGGTCTCTCTAAATAAGGACAGGACTTCATACATGCACATCCCAGTCACACTAGAGTCCCGACTGAGTTATGCTCTAGTTCAAGGTCAGGCGCGGATTTGTCAGCTGGTAGACTGATTTGTGTTCAGGTTCTGTGTATGGTTTACCACCTGCTGAGCTTCCCTGTTGAGTCATGAAACATCCCTGGACTTCAGTTAGCTGCTCTATAAAGGGAAAAGTCACAGTGACCTCTGTCTCAGGATCGTTGAGATGACCGTGGTCCTGAGAGTGTAAAGTGCTCACAGAGAGGACTGGGCATCCTGGAGGCATTCATAAATCACAGCAGCTTCTTGTCCTAGGATTTTGAGACTCTGTAAAAACCCAGGTGTATGCCTTCCCATCCTTCCTGGAGGTAGGCCCTTGCTCACTTATACACTCCAACCATGTGATTTACAGCTATTCCTTAAGCCAGGACTGGCCCTGCACATTTCCTGACTCGGGGCATTGCCTTATCTCTCTGTTCTCTCTGGAAAATCCTTCACCCCTCTCCCAGGACCAACTCCTAAATCCCTGAATCCCCAGTCCAGTGTCATCTTTGCTAGTGAGAACCCTGCCCAAGTTCCAGAGTCTCCTAGTAAATCCTAACTGTCCTTAGAACAGTAGAGTTCTGTTAGCCACTCCTACTGTGGTGAATTGAATGAGAATGGGCCCCTTAGGCTCTCATTTGAATGCTTAGTAGCCCAGGAGTGGAACTGTGTAATAGAATTAGAAGGATTAAGAGGTGTGGCCTTGTTGGAGGAAGTGTATGCCTGAAGGTGAGCTTTGAGGTTTCAAAAGCCCATGCCAGACCCTTCTGGATCTCTGCCTGCAGATCAGGATGTAGCTATCAACTGCTTCCCCAGCAACATTCCTTCCATGTTCCCTGCCACGAGGATAACAGACTAAGTAAGCATTTGAAACTGTAAGCAAGGCCCCAGTTAAAGGGCTTCTCAGATAAGAGTTGCCATGGTCATGGTGTCTCTCTGTAGCAAAGAACAACAGCTAAGTCAGAGGTTGGGACAAGGGAGCAAAATATTGCTGTGACAGGCTTCACCATGCTGTTTGTTAGAGGAATATGAAGGACTTTGGGGCTTTGGACTAGAAAAGTAGTTGAACACTTTAAGCAGGGCTTAATGGTCCATCCTAGTAGGGACATGGAAGATAATGCTGAGGGCAGTGTGAACTGCAGGGGCCTAGCTCAAGAGGTTTCAGAGGGGAAGGATATTACTAGCAAGTGGCCAAAAGACCATTCTTGTGATATTTTGGCAAAGAATGGGGCTGCTTTTTTGCTCTTTTCCTAAAAGTCTGCCTGGAGCTAAATTGAAGAGTTTTTGGATTAATGGTGTTTGCAGAGGAGGTTTCAAGACAGCCAGTGTTGACTCAGTCCTGTGGTTATTAGTAATCCCTCTTATGCAGACCTATCATGAGAAGAAGCAAGCCGGATGAAGAAAAATACAAAATGTACAGTTTGAGGAGAAAAGAAGCATCAGGAGTGTAATTGATCCAAGTGATATTTTCAAGGAGATAAACAGTTTAAAGAAAAGTGTGGTGCTAAATGGAGTGAAGGGAGTGATGACCTCAGGGCAAGTCCCCCGCTCAGCTAAGGTTCCAACCTGTGGAAAGGAATTAAGGAAAAACTTAAGCACAGAAGGAAGCAACAACGGAGAGCTGATGCAAATGTAACTGAACAAGGGGACCAAGATCCAGCCCCATCCAGCTGTAGACTTTGGCTCTTCCACTGGTTCTGGCTTTAGAGTCAAGGACGCAAGAAAGGCGTTGTGGAATCCTCCTCCACGGCTAAGGAAAGCAGCTGAGGCCAGGTGTGTGTCAGGGGTGCCCCTATGGAGCAGGCCAGCATAGGTCACTGCTTGAAGTTGTGCATGAGAAGCCTGGATCACCTTGAAAACCCTGAGATGTTGGAGATGCCGGAGTTATACCTGCTGAGGAAACCTGCAGGCTAGGTGTGGAACCAACTCAAGAGAGAGAAGTGTGTTTGTAGTCAACAAAGCTGGAAGGAGTGGGAGTTCTGAGGAGCACTTTTACGTTGGATGTAGAGATTTAGAATTTGGAGTTTGCCCCTCTGATTTTCTGTCTTGCTTTGGTCTAGTATTTCCTCACTATGCTCTTTCCTCCCTTTTGGAATGAATGATCTTCCCACCTCATTCAATAATACCAGCAATGTCATTTGCTACCCAAGGGTGTACCTGTTGCCCAAAGAGGAAATTGAATCCTTTGGAACTGGAGTTACACATGATTCTGAGCCCTATATGGGTTCTAGAAGAACCGAATGTGCTCTTTACTGATGATTTATTGCTCCAGCCCCATACTTATTTGGTTTTGGGGGTAGGATCTTTCTGGAGTTTATTGTTAGGCCTGACTGACTTGCCAATGAACTCCAGGAATCCAACCGTCTTTACCTCCTAATGCTGAGGTTACATGTGTGTTGCTCTTATGCTAGACTTTTATGTCTCTTCTGGAGATTGAACACAAACATGGTGGCCTCTTTATTGACTTTCTAGCTCCTATATTCAGTTCCCCCCTAATTCTGGAGGTCCCACTACAGACTATCTGGGTCCAAGACCCCTTGCCCAGGGTACTTTGTACTGAGACCCCACTCCAGATGACCTGATGCCGTGACTCCTTTTCTTTGGGTCAGCCTGACTCATGAGTCACTGAGATGAAAACTATAGCTTTGTGTTGGTGTAGAGACCTTGATGGAGGAAGGTCATTGGCTAATAAAGGAACTGCCTTGGCCCATTTTTTTGGTTAGAAGATAGGTGGGAGGAGTAAACAGAACAGAACGCTGGGAGGAAGAGGAAGTGAGCTCAGACTCGACAGCTCTCCTCTCGGGGCAGACGCCTCAGAGAGACGCCATGCCCCGCTCCCGGGATGAAGCTCCGACCCAGGATGGACATAGGCTAGAATCTCCCCGGTAAGCGCACCTTGGGGTGCTACACACAGATGATTAGAAATGGGCTAAATTAATATGTGAGAATTAGCCTAGAAGAGAATGGGCCAAGCAGTGTTTAAAAGAATACAGTTTCCGTGTAATTATTTTGGGTAAAGCTAGCCGTGGGGGCGGCCGGGTGCTAGGGACAGGGAGGAGAAGGGCTTCGCCAGTCTTGTGGCCACTCGCTAGTTAGCCATCCGTATGGAGAAATCTCAGCTCCACCTTCTCTTCTAGGGTACGAAAGGCAGATTCAATGACCTGCAAGTTCCCTTCTCATTTAGTGTTCTCTGATTCTAAAGTCAGAGCCAAAGTTTTATCTCTTTTTTTCTGGGCATATTCTCCTTATCCTTCGCTGGCCAGTACTAGCCTCCAAGCCAAACACCTGCCATTGTGTGGGATTCAGCTATGCCCGTGTGCAAAAGATCATTCTAACTGGGTTTGTTGGATATTTATACCCTTGGTAGAGGGATGGGGAGGGCCACAAGACCCTCATCTGAGTATCCAGCTGCTCCCCATCCCCTCACATACCCCTTGATGTGCATTAGAATAGCTTCATGGGTTTTTTAGTGAATGCTTTGGACTGAACTCAGCTCTGTTGAGGGCTGGTGTGGTCCTTGGTTGTGGGTGCAGGGAACAGAGAACTTGGGAATGGGGATAAGAAAAGAAATAGAAGCTTGTAGGGTGGTGGAAGGACTTGAGCCCAAGCAAGGGGGGCTTCTAGGATGGGGGTAAGGTGGGATAAGTAATGAAGTAGAAGCTAGTAGGGCAGTGGAGGGATCTGAGCCTGAGAAAGGGAGCGGGGCTCCAGAATGCAGTGCTCTGGGGAGTGTCTGTCTATCAGACATTTTAAAGAACTGTATATATCTCCCAAAGGATTCTGCTTGGCTCAGTTTTGAGACCAGTCCAAGACTCAGCTCTAGACTGAGTAGGATGGGCATGACCAGGCTTGACCAGACCTAGCTTACCCATCCATTCTTCTCTTCGTGTATTGGCCAGCATATCTTCTGGGTTGTCCACAGGATGCAGCTGTGGTCCTTGGGGCAGGAGTTCAGCCTAGGGGCAGTCCCAGCAGTGACCAGTCGCTCTGTGTTCCACAGGGTAGGTGTTGAAGGAGCGTAGTCTCTTTACCTGTGCCTATGTGTTCTGTGTGATGTTAGAGTTGTCTGTCCTTCCAGAACTGCACTGGCTTTATAGCTGAAGGAATAAAGAGGCTCAGGGGAGCAGGGATCTGACCTGTGTGTGTCTAGCACATCCATTGAACAGCCAGTGTCTAGGCTGATCCCTCCAACATCCATCCAGCCTTCCCTCTGGTGCCTGTGCATTTGTGTGTTCTAGGAGACCACGTACAGTGATTGCTCTGGTTGGTCCAAAGGTAATGTCATCATACAACAGCTTCCAGAATGGGAGCAGGAGTTAGTTCTGGAGGATGAGTGCAAGATAAAGTACATAGGAAGGAGTCCTTGGCAGAATACAGAAGCCCACGGCTTCTGATAGCCATCTTGGCACCCTGGATGGGTTGTGACTGTGAGCCTCCATTCGGTCTGTCTTAATACCTGGGTCTGTTTTTAATATCAACAGTAATCTCATTATAGAAACAGGATTGAAGCTGCTTTTCTAACTTAGCATGAGGTCCTGTGGTTTTCCAGGCTTGGCTGCAGGGCTGGTGCATCGCCTGGGCGGCCATCAGGACCCTCCACTAAGCATGTGGGGTGGATCTAGCTGTGCTGTCCTGTCTTGAAATTTCCAAACATTTCTCTGGGAACTGGAGTTCTAGGAAGGTTGGTGGCAGGACGGAGATGTCTAGGCCTGATGTCTACTCCAGCCCTCTGTCAGGAAACCCAAAAGGAACCCTTTAACACTCAGGAGACTGAAGGTAGGGAAACTGGGAGGGGTTTTCACCAGCTTCTTCTTTGGAGAGCCCACCCGTGTCTCACGCTGCTTACATCAGGGCTGTCTGGCCCTGGATTCTCCTGGATGGTCCTGGCTGCTGCTTCGATCATTAGCCAGGAGGAGTGTACTGCTGCTCAAGTACTTTCTGTCTCTATGAGCTCCCACTCATCACTGGGAGAATCATTCTCAGTCTACCAGGGCCTGGAGCTCAGGGACCTCCTCCTACTTTATGTACAAATGAGATATGGCTGAAGCCAGAATTGCCCTCAGAACTCTCATCAAACTGGCCAACCAAAGTCCCACCCCCACCCATGGGGAAACTGAGTTTAGGTGAGGGCTTAGTGGTACATACATGCAGTCCAGGAAGAGCCAGTCTTTGCTGGATTTATATTCCCCTTGCTTCTGTTGGAAAAGCTTAGCGAGTCTCGCCAGGCTTCAGGGAGAGGAGCGTGCAGAGTCGGGATCATGTCCTTCAGATCTCTCTGCCTCTCTGGGCCTCAGTGTCTCCATGCTGCCTGGTATATCAGGTGTGGTAATGCTCAAAGTGCCATGTGGATACTCCAGTTAAACTTGGGGAAGACAGTCACCACTCTGGCTTCCCTAAACCCATGTCTAGACCTACCCTGCCCCATGTAGCCCAGGCTGGCCTCTGTCTCATGGTGTAGTGGAGGCTGACCTCAAATCCTTGACCCTCCTGCCTGTATCTCTGTTGGTACAGGTGCTACTGTCACACCTGTCTCCTGGGTTTCCTTTTTTGAGCTGATCAGGCACAGCTGCTACCTTTATGCCTTTCTTCCCCCAAAACAAGTTCTGATGGATACCCACACTGGCTCCTGGCTCTCACCTTCTCCCTCTAGATTTTGGGTTTTGTGCTTAAAGCTCCAGGAGCTAAGGGACATTTTGCTGAGAGCTGTTCCTTGGAAAGTAAGCAGTTTTGTCAGGTGAAATGCTGGGGTTCCATGGAGAGGGTAGCAGGTGTGGAAGGTAGCAACTGGCAGAGGAAATGGGCGGAGAGGCTGCCCATGGCAGCAGTCTACGAGTCTCCGTTCGGTCTGCCTTAATTTCTGGGTCTGTTTTTAATATCAACAGTAATCTCATTATAGAAACAGGACTGAAGCTGCTTCTCTAACTTAGCATGAGGTCATGTGGTTTTCCAGGCTTGGCTGCAGGGCTGGTCTCATGGGGCATCGCCTGAGCAGCCGAGAGGACCCAGCACTAAGTGTGCAGGGCTTGGCTGCAGGGCCGCTTGGTTGCAGGGCTGGTCTGGTGGTACACCCCCTGGGTGACCGTCAGGACCCTGCACTAAGTGTACAGGGCTTGGCTGCAGGGCTGGTCTGGTGGTGCATCCCCTGGGCAGTCGTCAGGACCCTGCACTAAGTGTACAGGGCTTGGCTGCAGGGCTGGTCTGGTGGTGCATCCCCTGGGCAGTCGTCAGGACCCTGCACTAAGTGTACAGGGCTTGGCTGCAGGGCTGGTCTGGTGGTGCATCCCCTGGGCAGTCGTCAGGACCCTGCACTAAGTGTGCAGGGCTTGGCTGCAGGGCTGGTCTGGTGGTGCCCCCCTGGGTGGCCTCCAGGACCCTGCACTAAGTGTACAGGGCTTGGCTGCAGGGCTGGTCTGGTGGTGCATCCCCTGGGCAGTCGTCAGGACCCTGCACTAAGTGTACAGGGCTTGGCTGCAGGGCTGGTCTGGTGGTGCACCCCCTGGGTGGCCTCCAGGACCCTGCACTAAGTGTGCAGGGCTTGGCTGCAGGGCTGGTCTGGTGGTGCATCCCCTGGGTGGCCTCCAGGACCCTGCACTAAGTGTGCAGGGCTTGGCTGCAGGGCTGGTCTGGTGGTGCATCCCCTGGGCAGTCGTCAGGACCCTGCACTAAGTGTGCAGGGCTTGGCTGCAGGGCTGGTCTTGTGGTGCATCCCCTGGGCAGTCGTCAGGACCCTGCACTAAGTGTGCAGGGCTTGGCTGCAGGGCTGGTCTGGTGGTGCACCCCCTGGGCAGTCGTCAGGACCCTGCACTAAGTGTGCAGGGCTTGGCTGCAGGGCTGGTCTGGTGGTGCACCCCCTGGGTGGCCTCCAGGACCCTGCACTAAGTGTGCAGGGCTTGGCTGCAGGGCTGGTCTGGTGGTGCATCCCCTGGGTGGCCTCCAGGACCCTGCACTAAGTGTGCAGGGCTTGGCTGCAGGGCTGGTCTGGTGGTGCATCCCCTGGGCAGTCGTCAGGACCCTGCACTAAGTGTGCAGGGCTTGGCTGCAGGGCTGGTCTTGTGGTGCATCCCCTGGGCAGTCGTCAGGACCCTGCACTAAGTGTGCAGGGCTTGGCTGCAGGGCTGGTCTTGTGGTGCCCCCCTGGGTGACCGTCAGGACCCTGCACTAAGTGTGCAGGGCTTGGCTGCAGGGCTGGTCTGGTGGTGCACCCCCTGGGCAGTCGTCAGGACCCTGCACTAAGTGTGCAGGGCTTGGCTGCAGGGCTGGTCTTGTGGTGCCCCCCTGGGTGGCCTCCAGGACCCTGCACTAAGTGCAGTTCTAGCTGTGCTGTCGTGAAATTTTCAAGCGTTTCTTTGGGAACTGGAGTTCTAGGAAGGAAGTTCAAGGAGCTGTGGCTGGGAACAGGCTCCTTTCCTTCACTGTCCAGGGTTGTGGACCTCACATGACCACTCTGCCCCCCTACATCAGTGGTTCTCAACCTGTGGCCTGTGAAACCCTTTGGGGATCACATAACAGGTATTTACATGATGATTTATAACAGTGGCAAAATTACAGTTAGGAAGTAGCAATGAAATAACTCATGAATGGAGTCACCCCAACATGAGGAACTGTTGCAGCATTAGGAAGGTTGAGACCCACTGCCCTGCATGGCCCCTTGTACTATGTCTGTATTGAAGGAGCCAACTCTACTCCTCACTGAATCCAGATCTAAACAATGACATCCTGAGACGTGAACCCTCAAGATAATGGCCTTTAAGAAACCAAGGGTGAGGACGTGGGATAGGGAGAAGGGACACCCACCTATTCCTTTTCCCCACACATGTGAGGCAAGCCCTCCACCACTGAGCCATACCCCGGCTTTCTTATTTTTGTTTTGAAACAGTTCACCAAGTTGCCCAGATGGGCATTGAACTCTCATCTGTCCTGACTCAGTCTCTGGAGTAGCTGGGCATCTTTGACTCTAGAGTCCCAACTTTAAACGTCACACTCTGAAGGCAGGTGGGAGAATGGTCCCAGCTTTCTTCCAGGTTCTCCCTGTGGTAATCACCTGCGAATTCTGCCATCAGCATAGAAAGGCCATGGCCTGCAGCTGAGGACTCCATCCCCAGTGACATAACCCACACTGCCCAGCCTGAGCCTGTGGGCAGCCTTTGTTCTGCCACAATAGGCCATTCAGCCCCTGTCCAGGAAGACAATGGCCCTGCTGTGCTAGGATCAGGGCTACCATGGCTCTTTGGGTGTGTCCTGTTCCCTGGGCAGCAGGCAACTGTCTTCTGGGCTCAGAAGAGGAGTCCAGACACGGCCAGGCACAAACACTGACTGTGGACTGGCTGTCCTGCCTGAAGGACTCCAAAGCCTCATAGCCTAGGGGATGATGCTCAACCTGCAGCTTCTGTAGACCCTGCCTCCCCTCCCCTCGGCACCGCAGGGACCCTGTCTCCAAGGAGCCCAGAACTGCCAAGTTGCACAGACGGCTCAAACTCAACCTCCTAAAGCATAGTGTGTAATCAGAAGTGAGCAGGCCAGCTGTCCCTGCCGTGGTGGTCCCAGTTACTAAATGTGGTGGCCAGGCCGTGGGCAGATGGCCTGCCTGCATTTAAACTCCAGTTTTGCTCCTCGTGAAACTCAAGATGCTAGGCAGGTGCCCACACCCCCCCTTTCCCCTCTGTAAAATGGGGGTATGTGGAACACCCAGTAAGATACCCAGCATCCTGTCTGCTCAATGTGTGGCCACTTAGAATTCTGTGGTCATTGAACTCTAAAGGCACTCTCCATGTTTTCAAAGCACAGGGGCTGCCGATCACCAGGGCTTCAGCTGGAGGTTTTTGAAACATCCGCCAAAACTTCTCGCACAGACTGACATAGCTCTGGTTGTGAGGCCTGTACTGCGCATCTGGCTGGACCTCTCTCAGGTGTTTCCCGATCCAGGTGGGGCAGCTCTCCATTTTCAAGCTGCCGACCTGCTGAAGGTGCCCGATGTGGCTCTGTAAAGATCACTGACTCTGGTTTGTGCCCAGTGACTGGATGGCTGGCCCATCACCAGGAGCTGGTTCAGACCTGCTTAGTGACTAAAGGGGGCCTCTGCTAAGCCACGCCTGGTGGCACCGTAGGAGATGAGGGAGAGTGAGTGTGGTTGACTTCCTCTTGGGGTGTGGCGAGTGCTGTGTGGGGTGACACATGGGACAGGCCTCCAGGGCCTGGCACAGCGGGGACAAACCATCTTCCTCCCAGGGTGAGGGTAGCACAAGGATCAGTGCCATGGCCACCTGTGTGTGTCCTTCTGCTGCTGGGATATCCTCGCCCCAGAACTGTCACTGTACGGATGCCGAGGACTCCCCATTCCAGAATGTAGTGATACCATTATTAATCTCAGTTCCATAGAAGCCACAGACCCGGCGGTGAAATACCATGGCTGCCTATGTCCTGATCAAGTCCCTTATTGTCGTTCCTTTTGCTGTGTTAAAACGTTCTGAGAACCACTCAAGGGGACAGGGTTTATTCTCTGGCTCACAGTTCAAGGTACAGTTCACCTGGTGTGAAAATCAGGGCTGTGGGAGCTTGAAGTAGCTGGCCACACTGTGTCTACACTCAGAAGAAGGGAGGTAAATGCTGGTGTACATTTAATCCTTTTAACCCAATGTTGGTGCCTCATTCAGTCCAGGGCCCAGCCCATGAATGATCCCAGCCGTGTTCAGGTGGGATCACCTCTGTAACCCAATTAAGAAAGTCCCTCCCTTGGTTGTTCAGAGACCAGGACACCAGGTGATTCTAGAGCCTGTGTAGTCGGCAATTAACTGATCATCACAGTTGTGGCTGGCTTGTTGGTGGGCAGCATGATGGGAGGGGGGGCGTCCAGGCCCTCCTATCTGTCATGCTCCTCCATCCCTTGTATTCTTTGAGGTGGTTTGTAAATACAACTCATTGGCCGCCGAGACGTTTTGGCTCACAAGGGACACTTTTCACTCCCCCCACATTTCATTGGCTGGAGCTGTAAGGGGAGCTGGACGCTGGAGTCCATGGTTAGGTAGCCCAGGGACGATGCTAGTATTAAGAGAGTGTGGATCTTGGTGGGGCAGCCATCTTTGCCACATGACCTGACCAAGCAAAACCTCATGCTTTCCATCCCAAAGGCCCTGTTGAGGATTCCTTACCTCTGGGTATGATGACACACGCCTTTAATGCCAGCACTCTGGAGGCAGAGGAGCTCTGTGAGTTTGGGGCCAGCCTGGTCTACAAAGTTCCAGGACAGCTAGAGCTACATAGACCTATCTAACCGTGCCCCTCCAAAAGGATTCCACACTAGGTACCCTCACCCAAAACCCTGCTGGTCTCTGCCCCTGCCTCAGTGCATGGTGATGAGGGGCCAGAGCGGAGAGGCAGAAAGTACCTCGGGAGGTCAGGTATGTCTGAGCTGAGGGCTGGAGGGTTGAGCCGGGATGCACGATGATGTGGACACAGGCATTGGATGCGTGGGCGTGAAGGTTGGGAGGGGCATCCTTGCAGGAGCAGTTTGTGGGATCATGAGGTGTAGATTGGCGGGGGGTGTAGGAGAGAGACTTGTGAATGGCTTTAAATGTCCCTAATAAGGAGTTTGGATTTCAAACTGTCAACCTTGAGGAGTCACATAGAGGTGGCTCCTTCCTTGCTGGAAAGCATTTTAAATTCTGTTACAATGTCACAAAATATATGTTCATGTATACTAAGGTCAGAAAATACAGGAAAAAAGGAAATCCTACTCCTTAAAGAAGTTTGGGCTATTTTCCTTTATATGGGTATATATATATTCTCCTCTATCTACCTACCTATCACCTATTGATCGTCTATCAGCTGTCTATTATCCATATCTGTCTGTCTGTCCATCCATCCTTCCATCACCTGTCTATTATAACTAGCAATGTTCTTTCTGTCTCTCCAGTCTGTCTAAGCTGAAACATGCTTTTTTTTTTTTTGGTCATTTATCAAGTGCTCATGCTGGGTTTTGCTCTTTAAGATCTCCCTTAATAACACACCTTGACAGTTCTCCTGTTAGAAAGGCACAATTTTCTGTCTGCGCCTGCAGATGTGGCCATAGGAAAGTGTTGGAAGGCAGCTTAAACAGTAGCAGTGTACCGGCCCACAGTGCTGAACATGACAAGTCCAAGGTTAAGGTGTTGGGAGGACTGGCTCCTCCAAAAGCTGCCCTTCTTGGCCTAGGGACAGGGCCTTCTCCCGATGTCCTCATGTGGTTGTCTCTCTGTGCTGTGTCCTTGCAAGGACACTGGGCACATTGGATTAGGGCTGACCTAGAAGAGCATATTTTACCTCAGCCACCTCTTTAAGAAATCTGTCTCTAAATGCAGGCACCTTCTGAAGGCCTGGGGTGGGGCACAAGTGTTGCCACTGGTAGGGCTCTTCCTCGGAATGTTAATGACTTGCGGGCTAGTGGGTGTTGTGGCAGCGTCATCTGCTAGGGGTCATGCAGGCCTCCGTGAGGGCTTCTCTCCCTGGGTACTGTTCGGGAATACCTTCATGGACCCCCCGCTTTCCCCAGGAGTCTCACTCAGCAGTTCCCCCAGAGCCTGCTCCAGTCAAACCTCCCACACCTGCCAACATGGCAATAAAGAAGCGGCGTTCTGAAGTGGCTGTGGGGAGGCGAGGCATCCTTGCAGGTGCTTCCTCACCGTGGTGTCCACTCAGCTGTGGGATCGTGCACGCCCTCCTTGCCTGTCCGTCGGGTCACCTGTCACCTCTGCTGCAAACACAGCTCCTTGCTTTCTCATTTGCTCCTCGTGGTATCTGAGTTTAGATGGTCACTCATGTTGTTGTCATCTTCTGAGGAAAATTAATAGAAACACAGAGGAGGGGCCTGTGTGGTGACTCTGTGTGGCTTTGAAGGCTGGCTCTGCATCAGGCCAGGGACTGCTCTTTGTGGCTGTTGGGTTTTGGAAGCAGCCATGTTGGGAGGAAGCCCAAGCAGTTTGTGGAAGCTCAAGTGGAAAGGAGCCATGGCTTCTGGCAAAGCCAGCATCTAGGGTCACCGTGCCTGTGGGTGAGTGACCACTACATGAGTAGTGACGGCTCTGCACTACATTAGCTGAGTCAGATCAGCTGTGTGGGAGGGAAGAGTGGCCCCTGAGACCTGCCCAGACGACAGATAAATTCAGAGTGACAGATACGTGACCAGTCATGAGTTCTCATACTGAATTCCTAGTCCTGCCCCCCTGTCTCTTCCTACTTGGGCAATAATGTGTGTGGTCTCTCTGTGGCCCTGCTGGCTCTTCATACAACTCCTTCACCACTTCCTTCTTCACTTGTGTTAGATTGTGTCCGTTTCTGGTGCTGATAACTGTGAAACCCAGGCAAAATACTCAGCTCCCTTAGGGAGAGGTGAGCCCCCTGAGGCAGTAAGACAGGAGTCCAGCAACCTTACTGCAATAGCCAGGGGTCCTGTCTCACACCCTGGCATCAGGCACCATGCCCACTGGGGTATGTCTGCCACCTCTGTACCCAATTCCACACCTACTATCTACTAGGTCCCAAAACATGTGTCTGAGGAAGTGAGTGAACACCTGGCCTCAGCAGTGCAGGCAAGCTAATTACCAAATGTCACACTTGCCCCTGGCCTAATCCCCCAGGACAAGCAGTTGTTCATTTATACGTGAAGTTTTGGTAAGTGAGGATTTCATATGTATGTATGTGTGTATGTATGTATTATGTATTTGGTTTTCCGAGACAGGGTTTCTCTGTGTAGCTTTGAAGCCTGTCCTGGATTGGGCTGGCCTTGAACTCAACTCATAGAGATCCACCTGCCTCTGCCTCCCAGTGCTGGGATTAAAGGCATACACCACCACTGCCCAGGGAGAATTTCCTTTATAAGGCTTAAATATCACAGTCCTGGACAACACTGTTCAGAGCTCTCTCAGCAGCGTGGGAACTAAGTCATCGCATTAGAACATCCAACTTCGGAGGGCTCCTCGGACCCTGGGCACAGACAACCTTTTGGGCCATTGTGCCACTTCGCTGGAGGAATTTTTGTGTCTTCTGCAAGTTCCTGTTCAGTCCAAACCTCTGTGCAAGAGTCTTGGGAGGCATTTCAGTCACTAGGGTGGGGCCCTGATGAGTGGGTTAATTCCCTAGAGGACTCCTTTGCACCTTGACTTGAGAACACAGTGAAGAGATGCTGGGAATCCAGAAGCCGTCACCAAATGGAGTATTGGCTTTGATCTTCCAGACCCCAGACCTGTGAGAAGTAAGTGCCACCCAGGCTGTGGCATTTTGTTATTCCAGTCCGAGTGGACAGAAGCACTCCCCTGTGACAACCCCACCTGCTGTTTTACAAAGACGGAAAACTCAGAACAGGAATCGGCTGATGACATTGCAGTCAGCAGGGCCATAAGGAGAGATGTGCCCGGCTGGGAGATGTCCTAACTCAGTGCTGGAACACTTGGTTCTGTGTGAGCCCTGAAGAGAGAAGGCTGCAAGCAGGACTGAGTAGGTCAGAGGCTCGGCCCGCTAAGGTGGATAATGGCCTCAAAGAGGGTCATCAACAGCCAGGGCTCCATGAAGAGAACTCAGGGCTATAAAAAGGAAAATAGTGTGCCCCAAAGATGGAGGTACCCCCAAGGAAGTGAGCCTGGGGAAAACTCAAATCCGGGGCTTTGGGTAGTCCAGGCTGGTATGCTTCCACTGAGCCCTACCCCATCCAGGTTTAGTAACTTAAGGTACCCCTGAATGGAAAGTCACAGTTGGAACCTCATGTTGCTCCAGATTTTGAAAGGGAGTCCCCCCCCCCCCCCCCCCGGCATGGAAGGCCTTTTCCTCAGGTTCAACTGCCTGGATTCCAACAAGCAGAAGCCGGTGTGGTTTGAACCACTGTCACAGCTAAAGGAAGAAAACACTCGACTTCTCAAAATCCCCAGTGTTTTCAAGTCTAGTGTCCTGAGCCAAGCACAGGGGCTGGGGTAGTAGTTGAAGTTGCCAGCCTGCAGTCTCGAACCACCGGAGAGAGGGACCTCTGGGCATGCCTGTGGGAGAGTATTATGGCTGTGTGACTGTTGGGGAAAGAGCCTCTTAACCGTGGGGCAGTTCCTGAGCGGGGCATCCTGGACTGTATAAGATGGAACCAGCACTAAGAAGCCTTCATGGCTCTCTGTTTTTTGGCTGTGACCAGCTGCTAGGAGTTCCTACTGCTTCACCCTTTACCTGTGAACAGGAATAAACTGTTTTGTCAGGGCATTTTATCCTAAGAACAGGAAAAGAAACTAAGCTGGTGGCTCACACCTGTCCTCTCAGCACTCTATAGAGACTGAGGCAGGAGGATTGCTGTGAGCACAAGGCCAGGCTGGGTTACACAGACCTTTCTGGGCATCTACTCCACCTGCCCCCGATTACAGTGTCCTTAACAAATAGTGGCTTACTTACTAATTTCCCTGTACATTTCAAACAGTCGGGACGAGAGCTTGTAATGTCTTGTTTAAAGGTCACAGGGCAATCGTAAAACGCCTCCCTGATGGCTGAAATGATGTGGAGCTGAGTTAGGCTGGACCACCACTTCCCCATATTGCTGTGTGAAGGGGGAACAGAAAATGCCCTTCCAGGGCTAGCCCTTGGTGGTGTTTTACGCTATGCAGGAAGGCAATAACCTCTCAAGGCTGCAGTTGAAGAGGGTCAAACGTCCGATTTTTCTTGCTGTGAACCAATGTGGCCCACAGCCGGCCCCTGACAGGGACTCTGCTGTCCCTCCTTGATGTTCTTGTGGGCACATCCCCTGCCAGCCTGTGCGCTTTGGGCCCGTCTGGTGTGGAATGGCCTTGATGGAGTGGACTGAGTGGTAGCCATTCCTATGCCAGCTCTTTACCAGGAAGATGGTAAAAACACCATGAATATTTCATAGCCCCGAGGAGAGGTTAGGCACTTTATGGAAGTCATGAAAACACAGTCCATCATCCCGTGCCCCACACTGTCAGGCTGGGCATGGTGGTGGCTGGGAAGGTGCCCCAGCGGGAAAGTTTTAATTGTATTTCTCTGTATTCTGTCGTACGATAGAAAGGCTTGAAGGTGCAGAAATAGAAAAAGGTGCATGTATGGGGGGTAGATATATCCTTGATTTTACCCTAGAAGCATTGTATGCATTGTGTGGGCATTTCGTTTTAAGCACCCCCCCCAGATTAAAATATACAGTTTTGTTTCTTTTAAAATATTAAGTACACTGTAAACATTCCCCTGTTGTGTGCTAACAGTGAACAATTTTATGGGCTCTATAATATTCCATCAAATAGAGATAATTATGCATTCAGTAGTTACACATGGATTCACTCATCACATTAATGGGGCCCGTGGTAGGGATGTGGGGGGAGAGTGTACAGAAGGCAGGGGGTCCTGATGCAGTACGATGGGGTGCAGTGGGCCCAGCTGTAGCCTGGAACCAGGTAGTCTGGGGTACTCAGGCTTGGAGACGGCCTTGCAGCAGTTGTGTGGCACAGTAGAAGGGAAGGGGGGGTCTCAGGTGTTCAGGTTGCAGGGACATTGTGTGCGAGGCACATAGGTCAGGATCAGCTAGTGTAGCCTCTGTTACGGAGCCATTGCTTGTCAGTCTTGGAGGTTCTGGGCAGGCATGGTGGACTCCAGAGGGATGGGATGGGTGGGATGGGGTGGGTGCTTCTTGCAGAATGTCCCAGTGATGTGTCCTAAACTGTGGTGGTCGGGGTGTGGCACGGAGAGCTGTCCCAGTAGGTGGGAGGAGGAGCTGAGCTGCCTGGCCTGGTCCTTGTGGAATAGGAGGCCCCAGGCTGGGAAGTATGGGTGCTGCAGAGGAGGTTGGTGTAGTTGTCCGTTTTGACTGTGACCAAAGAGATGACCAAAGTAACCCAGGGAAGGGTTTACCTGGACCTACACTTTAGTTAGAGATATAAGGCGGGGCAGCTGGTCCCACTGTTTAGAGCCAGCAAGCAGAGAGAGAGGATGCTGCTGCTCGGCTCACTTTTTGTTCTGTCTTCAGCCCAGGACCCCAGCTCATGGAAAAACTACCACAGCTACATCCAGGACTGTTTCCATGGTGATTCTAAGTCCCATCAGTTTGACAAGATTTACTGTCACTGATGGAGAGAGCATCTCCCCTGCTGTTGATGCCCACTAGCCAGCTTTTGCTGGTTTAGATTAAGATATACTGAGCATTGTGGGATACACTGAGCATTCTGGGGTATGCTGAGCATTATGGGGTACACTGAGCGTTATGGGATGTGCTGAGCATTATGAGAAGGTCTATTGGCTTGCCATTCTAGGAGTGTTGAATCTTGTTAAAAGTGTTGGGTGTGCTTCTTAAGGATTGAATAAAATTAGACATGTTGTCTACCACAGTAAACTTCACTGGCCACAAGCGTTTGTTCTGCCTGTGTTTTAGAGAGGCAGCCCTTTAACCACTACGGCAGGAGGTTATCTGGAGAACCCAGATACCCATCTGCCTCTGCTCTATCCGAAGGATTAACCAAAGCTCTACCACAGGGAGTCTGTGGCCATGCTCGCTCTCACTAGGTGGGGTCTTCCAAGGTGGGGCTGGGGCTGTGTCCCTGACAAGTTGGAATGTCACTGGCCTGTCCGTAGCTCTAGTATGTCCTCATAGAAAATGAGTTCGGAGTAAGATTAACCAAGGATGCCCTTGTATCTCAGTCTCTGCTGCAGACAGCCATGCCTGTGGTCCAGGCAGAACTTTGGGAACCCTCTGGGAGCTATGGGGGTGGGCCTACTGACACCTAGGCTTTGCTGTCTCTCTTCAAGAGCTGTAGTTATTAGGGCTGTGTGACAGGTAATGTTATTTAGTGAGGCAGGCAACAACCACTCTTTTCTGCCTCCAGGTTCTGAGGGGTTGGGCAAAGTGAGGCTGTCAATCTTCCCTCTGAAGGGTGCCTGCTGTGCCTCTTTATAAACGGTGGCTGGGCGGGTGATCACATGGTGGTGATAAGACGAATTCTGGAGGGTCAGGCTACCATTTCTAGCACGTAGCTCTAGGGCAGTTGGATTCCTTAGGTGGTCGCTGGCTTTCCAGGGTCAAGGTCATAGGGTCTTCCCTGACTTTCTCAGAAGTCCTGGGTATCCCTGTCATTTCCCTGGTGTGAGTTGCAGGCTAGCCCTGGTTGAAGGGGAGTCATGGGGTGGAGGCCAGCTTGTGCTGAGAGCAAGGACAGACAGGTAGGGCCAGCGGTGGTGCTAAAGCCTCTTCGTGCCTTCAGTCAGCCCCCAAATGGCCTGGGTGGTGCGAGCTCTGTCTGACCTTGGACAGGTTCCTGGGCTGTGCACATCCATCTTTCTGCCCAGACAGAAGTACACAGTTTTCCCTCCCCATCCCAGTTCAAGGATACCAACAGCATCCCTTAATCCCTCATTAAACATGCAGAACAGGGCAGGTGACTGGAGGCTTTCTTTAGAGGGCAGAATTGACTGGAGACAGCCTAAGTCCCGTAGGTGTTTCAAATACACAGAGTTCCCGTCCTTACCCTCTCCACTCCTGCATGTTTGGGTGGTCCTCAGATAATAGTGGTCAACGTGAGACTGGGCAGGCCTTCTTGCCAGGACACCTTGTGGGAGAATGCAGAGTGTGAATAGGTAAGCCAGCTTGGCCTTTCTGCCCCACTCATCTGGTGCCAGGAAGGACACACTGACCTTCCCAGCAGCAAATTTGCTCAGTGTCTTAGAAGCAGGTTTATTGGAAACCACTCCAGCCCTTGTGATCCCGCCCCTGTCGTGGTGTGTGAAGCTCCTTCCAAAGAGCCGCAGAGGGCCATTCTCTGCTCTGTGGACCTGCCGCATCTCTCCAGGTCACGAGGGGAAGCTGGGACAGGCTTGGGTAGGGTGGGTTCCTGGTTTCTAACACCAAGTCCTCCGGCTTGTCCTTCCACCCACACTGATTCCTGATGTTGTGCATCTGGGAGGGGCTCAGGCCAACCTGGGGCTCCCTTTCCTCAGTGCACACGTGACATGTCCTAGCTCCTCCCAGCAGCCCCATGTCATCTTTGGGTCTAAGTCAGTGACTAGAATGTCCTTTTGGGGTCACGCTAAGAACATACAGAGATCATGCATGCCGGTGCTAAGAAAATTCTTCCCCCACGCTGGTCCTTACAGAGGGCAGTGGGATCATGACAGAGAGATGTCTGTCCATGCTCTGTAGCCTGTGAAGAAAGATAAGCCGCCCTTCCACCTGCCTCCCTCTGCAGCCAGCCAGGGTGTAGCTGTGCAGAGTGAAGCTGTGCAGAGGGTCAGGGGCAGCAGTGTGGGCAGCGACCCCAAAAGTGTGGACTGCAGTCAGTAGTTCATCTGCCCTAATACCCATGTTTTACTTTCTCAGGGGAGGTGTCAGACTCAGGCAGGAACCTTTGTCATCAGGATGGTATCCAGAGTCCTAGACAATCCAACACACAGCCCTCCAGAGCACTGCAGGTGAAGGGAGGGGATGACCCAACCCACACACTTTCCTTTGTCCTCCTGCCTCCCTGGCCACCCCATCCTGGGAGGCTGAGGATTAATTATAAGTTGTCTCTGTAAGCAGCAGGCTATAAAAACCTATCTGCAGGCCAGTGCCTTCTGCAACAGCCAGACCTGGCTGGATTTATCACCTCCGCCTCCTCCAGACTGTTCAGGGAGGCCAAGGAGGCTCTGCCTGCTGCCTGCCCCCACTGTGACAGAGCTGTGAGCCATGCAAGACACAAGCCACAGAAGGGAATCTGTGTACAGTAGCGGAGTGTTCCTTGGAGTTGGTCCCACAAAAAAGGTGACATTATCTGGGGATGTGTTTATCCAGGGGTTTTAGATGTTTTAGAAACAGTATCTGATATCTGAGGGTCAGCAGTTCCTGGTCATAACATGTTTTTTTTTTTTTTTTGGCGATGGTCTGCAGGGTACCTGGTGCAAACTCCACATCAAGGGCTTTAAAGGGAGGAAGACTGTGGTAACAGATGTGATTGACAGATCTGTGTCCTGAGATGTCCCCAAACAGACTGAGTGGTCAGCATAGGCTCAGTGGAAGGAGGCTCCCACAGGCCAAATTGCCCAGAGGAAGCGTCTCATTTGCCTGGGTGATGGGCAGTGCAGGTCAGGAGGGTTTCCTAGAGGGGTGAATCCAGGCCTTCTGTAGTTAAGCAGGAGGCTGGTGTTAAAGAAGAAAGAGTCCCGGAGTCACAGTGCCTTTTGGATGAGGAGCGGGGCATAGGGTGCGGGTAAGTGAGGAGCCTGGCGTCATGGAGGGAGGCTGGCAAGGGCCCGGGCTGAGGATGCTGCCACTGCCAAGTGCAGGACTGTCATTTCCAAGTGACAGAGATGGAAGGGAGAGAGTCCCCAGCTCAGAAATGGATGGGCCTGAACTTAAACTCAGACATGACAGGCTTTGTAGCCCCGAGGCTCTGGGTGGCCTCATTGTGTGAGGGTTGCATTTGGTCACTCACAGGCTTTTGGGGGGCCTCTCCCCCTCTATTATTTGCTTGGCAGATCTGGTGGTATTGCTGACCACAGAAGGCCAGAATCCTCCAAGCTGTCCTGCTGAGCGTGTCATCTGGCACTTCCTTCCAGCCCTTGGCTAGCTTAGACAGTGAGGCCGGGCCACCTCTTTGTGTCTCTGCGACCCAGATGAAGAACAAGGTAGACATTCAATGCCAAGTGGAGCGGGACTCTGTATTTGGGTTAAAAATGGAAGTGTTGAGAACAGGGGAGGCAAGCCAGTGTCTGTGTGTCCACGAGGAACTGGTTTTGGATGCTGGCCAGGTGTGTCTGGTCCTGACCCCGTAGACCTCCACTGTTGGTGCGCCTGCTCCCACCCAAAAGATAAGAGCCGATGGCACCACAGGGGCTCAGGCCCAACTCAGGGCTGCATAGTCCTTGGTCATAGTGGTAGGGTATTGAGTAGCTCACCCTGATTGACAGCTCCACAGATGGGATTCCTACCACACCCAGCAGCTCCCAGTGCTAATTTTGTTGCTCTTGGAAGCCACAGTCCTCAAAGCTATCTAGGACAGGCGACCAAATAAAAGAGAATTAGGGGGGATTCTGGGAACACAAGTCTGGCTTGTGGAGAGTTGAGGGGAAGCCTTGCAGGGAATTCCTGGGTAGGGCTCTTTTCATTCTCCCTTGCCCTGGTGAGTTCCAGCCTCCTCTGCGAGCCTGTACCCCATGCACATCTGGCTAGGTTCTGAAAACTTACCCTCACCAGGTCTGACTTCTTGAGAACATTCTGGCCCTGTGGGGTGCTACTACTTTCTAGACTCCTCAGGGTGGGGGATGGGAGAGGGTTGGATTGCAGCCTGTGTATTGCCAGGGGTCTGTGTGTGGGACCTAGAGACCTGCTAAAAGTCACCTGTTGTTATCAGCATACCTGCGCTCGAGGCTCCAGGCTGCACTCTTGGTGTCTCACATGCACACTGAATGAAAGTCATGTGTTTGTCTGGGACAGAGTCCTAGGAGCCGAATAAGGTGGGCCAGAAGTGTGTCTTGGTCCAGGTCTCTGGACACATAGATTCTTACATGGGACAGGAGCCTCTGCCGATTCCCTGCTGATGGGTTCAGCAGTGTAAGATGCTGAGTGATGCTGACCGGCACTTATAGAGACCTTCCCCTGATTCATGCAGGTGCCCTTCTGCATCCAGTCCCTTTGGGTAAGGGCCACTGGCTGTGCTTCCTTTGCTCAGTTGTGGGGAGAGGACACTCAAGAGCAGATGAAAGGGTCTTAGACGGTGGCATCTCTGATCCTTGGCCCAGGAATTCTCTACTGGAGTCCCTAGAGTATCGTGTAGTGTCAGAGATTTGAGAACTGTGTGCCTGGACCCCATCCAGTGGAGAAGAACCATAGACTCTGGGCCTGGAGGAAAGGGGAGGGGGTGGTGTGAGGGGGCACTCAGCAGGGTCTGCCTGAGAGCCCAGCTTGAGCTCAGTGGGTACAGCTGGCCCTGGTCAAGGTGGGGAGGGCCCAAAGCAGTCTGTTTAGTGGACTAAAGTCAGGACACCTGGGCTGTGGCCTGGCTCAGTCCTGTGACCATTCAGTACCTTCATATTGTTCAGTAAGAGACTTTGGAGCCCTAATAATGGGTGCAGGGAGGTTCTTCCCAGAAAACGGATGGAAGGGCTTTGCACAAAAGCTCAATATTTTCTGCTTTTCCGTAATGACCACAGTTTTCTCCTTACTAGCCTGGCAGACCTGGGAAGCCTTAGAATGTATAGAAAGCTAGGCAGGGTGGCTGCAGTCCCAGCATGTAGGAGGCTGAGGCAGGAGGACTGGCATGGATCCCAAGTTACCCTGGGCTATAGAGTTGAGAAAGTGTTTTAAAAATTAAAATAGAAGGAAAGAAAGAAAAGAAAAGAAAAAGAAGAGAAGCCAGACCTTTCTTTGGCCCCTTTCCTGAAGGTGTGTTTGGGTGCCTGCAGTTCTGAGCACACTGGACATTCAGGCAGCTCCGCCCTGCCCATCGGGGAGGAGCCTGTGGTTCTGAGCTGCAGGCCCCATGAGTATTGGGCCCAATGCTAGGTAGAGCCTGAGAATCTGAAACACTTATTGAGGTTTCGGTGTTCCTCAGGAGACCTTGGCAGTGGCCTTGCTGGGCCTCATGAGTCCTCTCAGAGAGAAGGATGGAGTTCTACGGTGTGATCTTGAGTTTCCTCTTTTCCATTAAATAATTGCTAAGGAAGCAGACTCCCATAGATGGGGAGGAATAAAGGTTAGGTCTCTCTGAAGCCTGATACCACCCTCATAGGGGTCTTTGGGAGCCCAGTACCTGAGATTGGATCTGGGGGCCTGAGTTTCACAGCATCCTGGGTGCCAGCGAGTGCTGCCTCCTTCTCTTCTGTTCCTCCCAGCTCTTCCTCTGCAAGGAAGAATAGCAGCCATTGCTTCGGGGTTATTTCAAGGGGATCCCCATGGAAACCGAGAGTGGGCGGCTCCTCTCAGCCACAGATAGGGAGTTGGTTGCAGTGGCAGCCTGTCCTACCAGAGGGTATGAGGGACCTACTTTGACAGTGGTGTTTGCAGAGGCCTGAGGGGGCTTCTACATTATATTCTCTCTCTCTCTCTCTCTCTCTCTCTCTCTCTCTCTCTCTCTCCCTCTCCCTCTCCCTCTCCCTCTCTCTTTCTCTGGCTCCCCGGGGATCCCCAAACTGGGCTCCACCTGCCAATCGCCTCTTTCTTCAGCCAGCTTAGGCTGGGACTATTGGAGGCTTCCAGTGTCCTCCTGCCTAGAGCTCTGTATTTTAAGGCCTGGTTTCTCTCAGAATCTTTTCCCACCGATGACTGGATAATTCCCAGAACTCCTTTTTCTCTTTCCCCATCCCCCATTTCTCCTCTATCGGCAGAGAGTTATCTTCTCCCATCTGATGAATGGGAGCCGTGGTGCCGGCCCTGCCCAGCTGTTGTGGATCAGTTCAGCAGTGGAGAGGGAGCTGCTTTGCCGCGGTCTGAATTTCCTCAGGCCTGGGTGGGCAGTGGCAGGTGAAGTCTATGAGGCAGGGAAGCCACCCAGGAATGCAAGATGCAGGGAAGTGCCCTCCAATGGAGCCTAGTATGAGCCCTTTATGAGCAGTGGGCTTCTGGGCTCTAAGTATCTCTGTTGCTTCTGCAGGGCCTGGTGGGGGGAGGAGGGTGGGAGGCCAGATGATGTTGTTGTTTCTAAAACTGAGGGGACTGAGGTCCAGAGAGGTGTTGTGATCTTGGCTGAACTCACAGCTTGGCTTCACCCCAGGGTCTTTGAGGATTTCACCGCCCCCACCCCCAATCCCTGCCAACACCCCATGGCCTAGCTGCTGGACTGCCTTGGGGTGGGGCTGGGAGCTGAGGAAGAGGCGGACCTCGAGCACTGCCAAGGCCAGTGATACTTGGTGTTGAGAAACTGTGAGGGAACTGTGTGTAGGGGGTGGCGAGGAAGCTGGAGGAATGCCTCTGAGTCCTGGGGTCTTGGGGTTTTAACTGATGCGTTCTAAATGGCTCCCGAGGGTCAGGTGCTGCTCCGGGTGCTTGGTTGTAGACTTCACGTTCTCTAAGGATCTATACCTTTGTTACTGGATTTTAAGGACAAGCAAAGTAAAGCACAGAGAGGTTCAGTGCTGTGCCTGGTGGATTTGAACCAGAGCCAGAGGCACATGAGACACCAGTACTTGGGGTCCTGAGACAGGGGCTAGCGTAAGCATCTAAACCAGGAGACAATATCCAGTGTAAGCATCGAAACCAGGAGACAATACCCATAGATTGAGGACATACCGCGATAGGGCCCAGAAATCCTCCTGATTCTGAGTCCTGAAGGGTGAAAGGCAGAGAGACACAGAGCCCCTGTCTCGTGGAATGAGATTGCTGAGAGCTGGTGTTAAGTCTTGGACTTTGTAGCAATCATCAGTTTGTTTATGAAGTGGTACCTGTGTGGCAGATGGGCCGTTGCTGTCACCATTCTGAGGGTTTGATTAGCAGGTTCAGCAGGCTGAAACCCCTTGATATGTCAGCCTTAGTTCTTGACTTCCCTTGTAGAGTTTCCAGTTGGAGGAATTGGGTGCATGGTTGCTAATTCATGTATGTATGCAAGTGCTTCCGGCAAGTTCTGTCTTACCCACGACTCTTTGGAACATTCTTAGCTATGGCTGTGGGATGATAAGGAATCATGCCAGAGAGGTATAGAGAGGGATTTGGAACGGACTGGGCCATGGATGTGAGGATGTCCCCAGAAGTGACCTTTGAGGACTGCATCTTTGTTTAAGGCTTGGTTCCCATCTACCAGGGTAGTTACAGCAAAATCTGTGTACGCTGTGGATAACAAGCAAGCCCATTGCAAGGTGTGTGTGCTGGGAGAGGGGAGAGCTCTGCCTTCCCATCATACACAGCTTCCCACAGTGTAAAGAAATGGGGAAACTAAGTTGGCCTTTGCAGCTTTGAAATGCAGAGGCCTTGTCCTTGGCACAGCAGGATCCAGGAAAGGTGCAGTGAGGGGAGGGGGGTTGTTGATCATTTCCCAAACCTCAGAAACCTAGCATCTGGGTCTGTGCAGGATGCTTGAGAGTACCTGGGGAAGCCATGTGACCTCCCTAAGTGTCAGTCTCTTGGCTTTCATAACCAATGGAGTCAAACGCTCAGATGTTTTGCTCAGAAGACTTGACTGCACAGGTGGGCGGGTCTGTTCCATCGGATCCCCACCCTCCTGTCATGGGCCTCGCCCTCCTGTGGAGATCACCTCTGTCTTGGGGACCTGCTCACTTCCCTAACCAGGTCTTTGGACCAGCCTGGGGTCCTAGACACTGCTGTTGGCAGAGGGCTGCAAGCAGAAAGTGCGTGACCAGGGTGCGTCCCCATGGTTGCTGCCTCTCGGCTGTGTGGGCTGAGTGAAGCGGCCCAGTAAGCTGCACCAAGAGCCATCTGTTTGCAGCCCGTGGACCAGATGGTCTGTTAGGACTCCTGGGGGCAGGGTGGGGAGGGAAGACATTTGCCAAATACCCAGCATCTTCTAGAGCCTCATCACAGCCCATACTTAAACAGACCAGAACAGAAGGCCTAGAACGGTTCAACTACAGGTGAAGGTCATGTAGCTAGGAGGTGGCAGAGGTGACATCCGAACCTAGGGCTTTCTGACTTTCTGGGCCCCTGAGGGCTGTGACCTCAGTCCCAGTGTGTCCCTGGACCTTGTCTGGAAGTCTAGACTGTACCCAGTTTTATTGTGGTCAGACAGACAGGAAGACTGGGTCTGTCACAGCTCTGTGTGTATCCTAAAGCACCCTTTACCTCTTTTTTGCTTTTTGAGACAGACTTTATCTATGTAGCTTTGGAGCCTGTCCTGGAACTCACTCTGTAGACAAGGCTGGTCTTGAACTCACAGAGATCTGCCTGCCTCTGCCTTCCAAGTGCTGGAATTAAAGATGTGTGCCATCACCACCTGGCTTCTTTGCCTCTTAAAAAGCAATACAAAACCTCTCCAATTTGGGGGAAGAGAGAAGTCTACTCAACATCATTGAAGAGGCAGACTGCCAGGAAGGCAGGCGAGAGCCTTGTGATGATAGGGTACGGGGGTGTGAGAAGAGTAAAAAGAAGAGTTGGGGAGAAGGAAGAGAGCAGGGGGAGGCAGGTAGGGAGAGGCTTCAGGAGGTGAGAAACTAGGGTTCTCTATGGGGTCCTGCTTTCAAGGATACTGAGGGGCGGGGAACAAGGGTCAAGTGCACCATGTGTCATAGAGCGGGTTGTGAGCTTTTAGAGCCTGCGTCTCCTCGCTATGATAGGAGACCACAGGCACGGCTCCTCTCTTGGGTGGCTGCTCTAGACCTCCATACAGAGCACAGCCTCCCGGGAGATTCGGCTGCTCCATCCTGAGCTAGTGAGCACCAAGGCTCTGGAGTCAGGATGTTTCCACCCCAAGCCCAACAGCTCTCAGTCCTGTGCACACAGTGAAGTTGCCTAACTTCTCTGTGCCCACTCTCTTTCTCTGTAGGATGAAGGTCGTAGAATTGTCCCTCCATGCTAGGCCTGCTGGGAGAGTAACCTTACACAGTCGCCAGTTTCTCATGGTGTCTTTATAGTTGCCATGGTCGTCACCACCACCATCATCGTCTCCTCTTTCCAGCCTACTAGGCCATGCTTTGTGGTACACACTAGGGCCTGAAACCGTTTGGATTAAGCTGAGCCTGTGGCCCTCTGTGGTCATGGATTGGTGACCCCAGAGCTGGAGCGGCTGCCTAAGGGCAGATCCCTTTCCCTTTCCACGGGGCTCTGCCATTTTCAAATAGGCTGTTGGGAAGCCGTGTGTCCTTTGCTTCGGGTAGGCACGATGATGCCTTCCAGCCCCAGGCAGGAGGGCCGTCTGCAGCCTGTGGGTGGGGAGGCCTTCTGCTGGGGGCAGATGGCTGGAGTATAGTCCAAGTGCTAGAAACAGGGGCAGGAGGTGGCATGTTAGACACAGTTTGGTAGCCTCCTTGAAGAGCAGGGTCCCCAAGCTATTGGTAGTCTCTGAGTCACGTCAGAATGTGGCAGGCATGGCTGGGTGGTTTAGGGAGAGTGTGACCACAGCAGGCTGGTCACTATGGCTCACTGCCTCCTCTCCATCTTCTCTCTCTGTTCTCTTTCCCCCCTTTCTGTCTTCTTCTGTCCTCTGCTGTCCTAATCTGTTCTCCCTTCTCCTCCATACTCAGGCTCAAACTGGATTTGTTCTGTCTGTCCAGTAGTCAGTTGCTTCCCTTGTAGCCTATGAGAGGTGCACAGGCAGGAAGGGAGCTTTGGTAGCTAAGAGCTGCCAGGCACCAGGCAGTTCTTTCTTTTTTAAAACTTACTTATTTTTATTGTATATGCATTGGTGTTTTGCCTGCAAGTATGTGTGTATGAGGGCTTCAAATTTTGTACAGCAGGAGTTACAGACAGTTGTGAGCTGCCGTGTGGGTGCCAGGAATTGAACCCAGGTCCTCTGGAAGAGCAGCCAGTGCTCTTAACTACTGAACCAGCTCTTCAGCCCCAAGGCATCTGTTTCTGATGCCAGCAGTACCAGGAGGAGCTGTAACTGTGTTGCAGAGGGAGGCTGGGTGGTTCCTACCTAGACATACAAGTGAGTCAGAGTGAGACCTTGCCTGGGCATAGTAGTCTCCAGTCCCCCACCCCTTCTCACAGTTCTGCCCATTTTAAAAAACCCTTTTGATCCTCACTGGGACAATAATGAGGGAGCAGAGAGAAAGAGGCTTGGGGTGCAGACTGGCGGGCTGGACACAGGTAGCTGCAGAGTCCTGGGTATGCTGAGCAAAGGTGGTGGGGTGCTGTGAGCCAGGTAGCACCCCAGGGAGGGTCACAGCATGAGCGGAGGTGCAGGGATGCAAGAGAGCAGGTGTGTGGGGATGAACAGGTGAGGCCGCAAGTACTGCTGGAGTGATGCAGGTTTGGAGCAGGCAGAGGGGTGCAAATCCCTGCAGCGGAGATCAGTGGGTGGAAAGGGTGGAGTCTGCTAGGGCTTTGAACTGAGAAGCAAGAGATGGGGGCCAGGTGGAGAAAGCCTCTGGCTGCAGTGTAAGGAAGGACTCAGGGAAGAAATAGGTCATGGCTCTAGTTGATGTCATTAGCACTTCGCAGATCCCCTTTGGGTCCCATTGCTGCTTTCTCTTCCAGAGCCTGTACCGGTCACCCTGCAGGAGTCTGATCTTGGCTGCTGGAGCCCATGCTGCCTGTGTACTCACTCAACAGCTATGAATCCTGGGAGTTCATATCCTCTGGCTGACTTCCAGCGACAGTGGGAATACAGCCCAGGGGCCTGGCTAGGTTGCTCTGAGATGCTCCTGGGACTTGTTGCAGTGACTCTGCTTGGCTGTCTTCTTGCTCTGGTTCCATTTCTCCACAGCTCTTCTGGTTTCTGAGTCTGCTGCAGGGGAGCCCAGCCCAGATGCTGGGGAAGATATGGCCAGGTCTAGGAATAGGAACGATGGAGTACAGGCTCAGGAGAATGAGGCAGACAGTTGGGAATGTGTGGCTCAGCCTGACTGTTGGGCAGAATCACCTGGGGGTTTGGTTTCCGCACAACCTTACAGAGCTAACATGCTATGTCCAGTCTGTCCCGCTGCGGAGAGGTCCTGAACTGCCATTGTTGGGAACCAGTGGTCTCCCTTAGCCTCTTCTGAGCCCCCGCAATCACCCTACAGATGGTTGGCCATTAGGGAGATTTGTATTTTCACTTTCTTTTTCCTTCATGTCCTGGGAAATGGTGCAGACTTGCTGGGATGCTTCGGTGTAATACCCTAAAGATAAACACTCTCTTTGGATGACTTCATGGATGAGCACCATGAGACATCTGCTCACCTGTCCTGTCCTGTATCTTGTTTTATGGGCCCCAGGGATACATGGGTCTTTTATTTCATTATGGATGTCCTAACTTGGGCTGGGAAATGGCAATCAGAAGGTTTTTTTTTTTTTTTTTTTTTGGTTTGGGAGGCTGGAAATCTGGGATTGAGAGCCAGTGGAGAGGACTCATGTGCTGTACCATCTCACAGCTGAAGGCAAAAGGGCTTGAGGGGCCAAGCTTTAACAGCAAGGCCATTCTTGTAAATTCAATCTGATGGTGACATTAATCTGTCTCTGATGACTAAGTCTTTGGGCCAGTTACCTCCCACCACTCTTTCACAGGAGGTTAAGTTTCCCCTGAGCAAACTTGAACTGGCTGTTGTGGGGAAGTAACTTCAGTGGAGAAGACAATGGTGGGGAAGGTGGGCCATACGTTGGTGTGGTGGCAGAGCTGGAAGGCAGGCAGAGGAGGAGGACATCAGGATGCTTCCTGGAAACTGGGCTTGAGCTGGGCAACAGAGGTTAGTAGTTTTTCCACACAGGAAGAGGATGGGGAGAGAGCAGTGGGGGGAGGGTGAACCGTATGTGAATTGGTGTCTTAGGTGCAGAAGTTCCCAAAGGCAAGGTGTGGTTTAAGTGCAAGCTGAGATGGGCTGTGGGCATGGGTTTGGCCAGCCAGGACTCCAGGAAATCCCCTCAAGGCTTTTGGACTCCAACCTGAGGGGACGCTCTCCACCTGGGTCTAGGAGAGTTAGCTCAGTTGGTAGAGTGCTTGCCTCCCATTTATAGGGCCCTGAACCAGACCCTCAGTACTGCGTAAACTAGGCAGAATGGACCATATCTGTAATTCTAGCACTTGGCAGGTGGAGGCAGGAGGATAAGAAGTTCAAAGTCATCCTTGGCCAGGCCGGGATATAAGAGGGTCTATTTTGTAAAATCAAAAATAAAACCCACCAGAATATGATGTCACATTTCCAGGTTAGGAAGATCTCTCCAGACATAGGGGTGAGGAGAGGGATGTGTTGATGGGTCCCAGACTGAAGCCTCTCACCAGCCCGGATCATTTTCCCTACCTCAGGAGAACATCAGAGGCACTGTCATTCTGTCCTGTTTCTCTGGGATGAGAACGAGCTTCTGAGCCATGCTGAGGTTACACTTCCAATTTTTGTTCAATCTGTGGCTCATTTAGAGCACTAGGAAATAAAATCACCACCGTCCAAATGGAGCGCCATGAATCAGTGCCCGCCACCAGCTGCAAAGCCAGCCAGGTCGACTTGTGTGCATGCCGTGCGTTGATGATGGCTCTAACTTTGTCTTCGCGGGCCTCGGAGTGGAGGAATTAGTCCTTTCTGCTGATCTTAGCAGAGAAGCACCAACATGTCGGGCGAAGCACACTTCTCTGGACCGCTTTTGCTGTTACGTAAAACTGCCTCTTCTGCCCGCGTCTTGCAGGGAGAAATGTTCTGTGACTGCATTCTTGCCTTTCTAGATACGGGCATTGCAAAATAGCAACATGTGGCATTTCTTGGGCTCTTTCCACATCCCTGTGCGCAGTCCCAGAAGGAGAGAATTCTTTGTCTACATGGAATCTGCCCAGCATGTCAGGAGGTCCTTTGACCCACCTGAACTCATAACTAACTAGCTTCTCTCTGTGTGCCAAGAGCCACCTGTATACCATGTATATATTAGCCACCTTCTGTTTTCTTGGTACTTGGCCCTCTCCAATTAAGGGAAAATAAGCGTACAAATGGAAGCAGCAAAAGATCATTTGGGTATCTCTCTAAACAGCTGCGGGTCTTGTCTGTAACCAGGCACTGGCTTCCCCGAGTTCACAAGCAATTGGCCTGGGGACCAAGGCACGACTAAGGTTGGCTTAGAGCCCTGGAAGCCTATACCATATTTCACCTGACAGGGACAAAAGCATGAATCCTTTGGAGATCTGGCACCGTTTATAAAAGGCTGTTTAATTCCCAATAAGGAGATGGGGCAGTAATTAGAGAGTTTAATCTTGAGGGAAGAAAGGCAGCTAGATGGAAGGGGCTGTAAAAAGATGAGCTGCTGAATAAGGGATGGCATTTGTTGTAAGCCTTTCTCTGCAAGATAGGGGCAGCTTCTGAAAAACTGTGATTCAACCTGACCTTCACTTGTTACTGTTTGCATCCCCCATCCACTATTCACGTGATGAGGCTGTTTTGCAGAAGTCGGCCTTGCAGGGTCACGGGTAATGGCAGAAGGACTGTGACCTCCTCTTCAGACCACCGTGACCCAGGTGTGCTTCTGCAGTTGCTGGCAGGCATAAGAATGGGGGGGAGGTATGTTTGTTATGGAGTGGGGCCTTGCAGCACCCTGGCTGGCATGGTCTGTGTCCCTGGCTGGCATGGTCTGTATCACTCCTGTTACCTTGAGTAGGGAGGCTGGAGAAGCAAAGAGCCATTGAGAGTCGCCTGGTGCACTCATCAATATCACAGAGGGAAATGTCAGAGGAGCCCAGGCCTGCAGCCCCCTGCATCTCCATTCCATCTTTAGGGAGTCAGGGAACTAGAGAGGCTCTGCCAGCCGTGGACTCTGCTGAACATGCTTGGCAGAGAGACAGACCTAAATTGACGCAAGGCTATTTATGGTCTTTGTTTCTCGCAGGAGTGTGAATTGTCGTATGTTTGATGCTTGAGTTCTGTCCCAGATCTCCTGGGGCTGACGGATCCAGTGGGTAGTCACATACTGTATTACTACTTTCCCCCATCTGGAACATTCTCTGCTCTGAAATGCTGGGTCCGGCCCAAGGGCTGTGGGGCTCTCCACCTGACCTGGGACTCTCTATGGCACCAGAGCACGAGAGCTGCTTCACTTTCCCTGCAGGGAGCTGGAAGGGTTGGTAGCTTAATGCCCAGCTCCTGGTGCAGAAGAGCAGAGGCTCCTGTCTTGCCTTGGCCTAGGTGAGACCTACTTGTCCATGGAGCCTTTTGCAGGGCAGGACATCCTTTCCCTGGTCTTCTCTGGGCACTTTCCTTATTAATTGCTTGCACCCTGATCCTTGTCTTAGGGCCTGTTCTGGGGGCTCCAGTGGAATACCTGTTCCTAAAGCTCTCTAGCCTGCCTCGGACACATGCTCCAGACTCTCCATGAATCTCTTCCCAGCCCCTCAGGGTTACAGGGTATGTGGGACTGAATTCCAGTTGACTAGGTGGTTGAGGACCTAACCCCGAGCTCTCTGGAGTTCTGGTCCTAGCTGCTGGCACTCCATCTAGTACTTCACTCTCAGAGGTATGGTTCTGCTACCAGCAGTTGGCACTTGGCTCACTTGAGCTCCTGTGTGCTGACTGTGTTTGGTATGAGCCAATAGGTAAGGTGGGTCTGTGGTTGGTCATGTAATAAGCAGGGCAGGGATACACACACACACACACACACACACACACACACATATACATATGTGCAAGCACACGCATATACACATATATACATATATGCAAGTACACACACATATACACATATGTACATATGTGTAAGCACACACATGTGCAAGTATATACACATATATACATATGTGCAAGCACACACACATATACAGCACACACACACTCACACACTGGAGTCCAGTGAGTGCTGAAGTTTAGAGCCTTGTCTCCAGTCTTCATGCCCAAGCCAGGCAGTCCTTTGAGCTCACAAACCTCTGTCATCTGACCCCCAAGTATGTTCCCAGAAGGCCTTGCTTCTTAAAGTGGGTGGACAGTGGACATCAGAGCACTCTAGGACCATGGGAAATCTCCTCAACCTCTGCTGTGCTTTATGTGGGAGCAAGCAAGATCACTTAACTCTAAAATCATTATTTGTGGAAAGCAGGAGCCAGCGGCTCCCGGACTTGGCTTGATTTCTCTAAGTAGGCATGTCAACCCATCAGCTCTGAGTGAGCTGGCAACAGGCCACTATTGTCCCAGCCTGCCTGGGGCCGGCTGTCTTTTCTGAGGGTCAGCACAACAAAGAGAGACATCTGGCCCTGGGTCTTCCTTTCTTCATGTAGAGGGGAGATTCTGGGGACCAGTTCTCCCCAGTGTCTGGGGACAGGAGTGTCACATAAAGAGGCACTACTTTTTCAAGCCTCTGACTCTCATTTGGCTCTTCCTTGGTTCAAGGATCTCAGTCGAGCAGAACTTTCTCCATGTCCCCAGGTGAGTGGCTCCCATACTTGCTGGTGCTGCCTGGCCCACCTGGCCCTTTCAGATACTGAAGAAGCCTCCCCTATCCAGGCTTGACAGCCCATTCCAGGCAGGGTGAGGTCATGATCTGTCCTAGGATGTGATCCACAGCTGAGTCTGCTGATCCAAAGCGGACCACTGTGGATGGTCCTCTACTGAGGCCCTGGCGTGTATTTAATGAATTGGCACATCCCAAAGAATTGGGGCTGCTCTGCTATCCTCTGGGGGTAGGGGATATCAGCATACTGCCATGCATCTCTGCCCCTCCCCGGTGAATTATTTGAAAGACATTATCAATTTTTAACATAGGCTTTCATCCTTGCCTTGTGAAACCATCCACTGTCCTTCCAACTGTGTGCCCTTTCCCTTCTGTCCCTGTCCTAGGTGAGTTCACTATACTTTTCCTTCTTCCATCTCCTCCCAGGGGGCCTCCTTGGTGCTTCAAGTCCTTGTGAACATCTCCTCAGCTTAATCCTGGGCCCCTAGCATCCTAACAATTACTGCAATGGTCTCCTCCCCAGAGGCCGGTGCCATTGGACTGTAGTTTCTTGCTGTATTTCCTGCTGACCACCCAGGCAGGACCTGGGGCCGTGCAGGTGCTCTGCAGCTCCTCTGTACCTGCCGGGGAGGAGGCAGAGCATCTTCTGGGATGTTCTAGGAGTGAGTAACAATAAAGCAAAAAATACCCAGCAAGTGAAATGACTAGGTGCTTGTTGGATGCCAGTTGTTGAAGGTGTGACATCTATTGGGATCCCACTGTGTGAAACTTTATACATTATTACCATATATAAATCACACACACACACACACAAACACACACACACACACACACACACACACACACACACACACACACCCTATGTTGAAGTCTTAGTCTCCCAGGATCTCAGAATGTAACTGGTTAGAAACAGGTTCTTAAAGAGGAACAATCACAAAAAAATGAGGTCCCTACGATGAGTCCTGTTCCGGCTGGCAGCTTTCCTTCCATGTCCAGATCAGGACCCAGACACTGAGGGAACTCCAAATGTAGACACACAGAGAAGGCACCATCTGCAAGCCTAGGACAGTGGCCTCACAGAAGTCCCAGAAACTGGCTTGCTAATACCTTGAGCTCAGCTCCCAGCTTCATCAGTAGAAGACAAGTGTCTGCCTTATTTGGTTAGTGCTGCTGCCGAGAGTCTCAATCTGGAAGACTTCTCCCATCTTTAAGAAGTGGGTGTGCAGCTCAATGTGGTGGCACAGACCTGTAATCCCAGCACTTGAGAAAGAGGCAGGAGGATCAGTTCCAGGCCAGCTCCTGCTACATAACCAGTTCAAGATAACCCGGGGCTATTGGAGACTGTCTCAAAAAAAGAAGGGAAGATGCGGAGGTACAGTCCTCAGCTGTGCACCCTTCCCCTTCCCTCTCAGCTCCCACTGAGGTCAGCCTGTTAGCTTGGTGCCATATGACCCATCTACCAGTGACCAAGTAGAGCCAGGTCTGGGGATGTGGCAGTCGTGGTTGCGTCTGACTGCTATCAGAACACCTGGTGCAAAGGGTCTGGAGCTGTTTGTCATGTACCCATAAACACTCCACACCTAGGTACCATTAGGGTGATTTGAGCAGCCAGAAGCAGGTATGCACCCTGGCTCCATCTGGGACTCGTAGAATCAGGGAGGGCTGGAAAAGTAGTCTGTGAAAATGTCAGCCTGGAAGCCCTAGAGCAGGAGGTCCGTGGCTGTTCCAGCAGCACAGACATGATATCTAGCTCTACCATGGCTCCCAGGATCAGCCATGGTACTACAGCTGGATTTCCACTTATCAACCCTTTTCGGGAGTTTTTTGTTCACCAGGCTGGGTGAGAATATCTGGCGGGCCCAAGAACTTCAAACAGCTAATCATATCACAAGCATAGTCAAGAACAGACAGAAATGAATGCATATGTACCTGGCTTGGTTTCTCCACGCTTACAGCTCAGGATCCTCTGCTTAGGGAATGGTGCTGCCCACAGTGGGTTGGGTCTTCCCGCATCAATTAACGCAATTAAGATAATCTTCCATAGACATGCCCATAGACCAACTCAACATAGGCAATCCCTGTAGAGACCCTTCCCAGATGATTCTAAATTGTGTCAGGTTGATAACTAAAACTAACCATCACACGTGTCTTAGTCCAATTTTTGTACTTTAGCAGAACACTGTCGACTGAATAACTTACAAAGAGAAGAAATATAGTTCTCAGTTCTGGAGACCCAGAGGCCAGCATCCACTATGCATTTATTTGGCGGATTTCTTCGGTGAGGGCCTTCCTGCTGTGTCCGTTCCTGCTGTGTCACGACACAGCAGAAGGCGGCCCGTGGGTGATGGAGAAGGGCAGGTCTTGCTTTATAACAAGCCTACTCTCCTGGTAACTAACTAGTGAGCCATTTGTTCCTGAAGGCAGAGCCTGGTGACCCAGCCATCCAGATGTCCTCAGCTGCCAGTGTCATTGCTCTGAGGACTATGTTTCCAGCTGATGAGTTTTGAGCTACACCCTCAAACTGTACTAGTGGGCACTTTTGAAAAGTATATGGACCCAACTCCACCCCTTTCTTCAGTGTTTCCTGCAGCAGGCTAGTGAGTAGGTCATGTGAAGTCCTAGATGGGGCGTCCCAAGCACACAAGAGCTCCACAGAGGGCAATTCCTTTTCTAGATTTAAGCGTATCAGATGGAGAGGCAGACAGAGAAGCTGGGAGGAGACCTGCTTGGACCCTAGGGCTGGGGCAGGGCTGATGTTCTGCAGAAAAAAGTGTCTCTGTCTCTTTAGAACCAGAAGCCTACAAGACTCTGAGCGCCATCTCTGAACACTATGTAAGCTGCTGGCAGCTGGCCCCACAGCAGACGGGATGCTGGTGGGCCACACACAGTGGAGGTCTTATTCCCACCTTCATTGCCACTGGGTCAGACCGGTGCAAGGATACACTGGCAGTGGGACTTGGCAGGAGACAGTCATGGCTGCATGCCAGCCTGCAGGTTGCCCCACAGCCTGTCTTTGGGAAGTCTTGCTCACCTGTCATTTGGAGTAGTGTGTGTGTGTGCATGTGGTGTGTGTGTGTGTGTGTGTGTGTGTGTGTGTGTGTGTGTAAGGGGAGTGGATGAAAGGAGGGGGAGGTGTCCACATCCTGAGAACACAGTCCTGCAGAGGAGACAGAAATAGGAGGTTCAGTGTAGAATGTGTTCCATATTACAGATCTTCTCCAGATTCCCAAGGATGGGACTCTATTTGCGATGGCTTCCTAGTGATGTTGCCGGTTAGTATGAGGCTACAGTGGGCTAGATGGACCCTATGGTTGAGATGAGGCTACAGCGGGCTAGATGGACCCTATGGTTGGGATGAGGCTACAGCGGGCTAGATGGACCCTATGGTTGGGATCCCTATGAAAGGAGGGGAGGAGAGGAAAAGGATAGAGACGAGAAGGTATGTGAGCACAGAGGCAGTGGTTAGAGCAAAGCATCTACTAATTAAGCAGTAACAGAATTGCTCCACTCAAAAAGCTTTGAGAAAGCCTGGAACCACCCGCATGTCCAGAGGGACTGCCCTGCGCCACCCTGCTTCTCTATTCCCAGAGCTGGAGGAGTATTGGTTACTACTGTGTTGGGACAATGGACTTGCTGTCCCCTGCTACAGGTCGGTGATGTGCAGACCTGCCTATCCATCCCAGCTGACCCTGGTCTCCCAGCTGCAGGTTGAGGCTTGTCCTGAGCCACGATCATGACTCGGAGCTGGAGTTCCTTGGGCATACTTTTCTGTTTTGCTGTTCCACAACCCTTTCAAAAAGTACTCTCTGCTTTGAGCCACACCTGTGAGCTTCAGTTTGCCATCCTGGATTGGAGTCATGAATTCAGACTTTCCTCATGTGCATAGCCGGCAAGGTGACTTGGCCAGACTCTACCATGAGGGTGGAGTGAAGTGTGGATGGGGTGTCCTTGGTATCTCTGTTCATCCCGGGTCTGATGCTCAGTGGGAGGCCGGAGAACAGTGGCTCAAGGGTGTGGCCATAGATGTGGGTCCTCAGAGCCTCTGTGGGCCTCAGCAGGTGAACGTGTTTACTAAGAACCAGAACAGGAGCATCCAGAGGGAGCTGGGCCAGGCAGGCAACACATCAGTGGCTTTCCCTTGGGATTCATGGAGCCTGGCTCAGTCTCAGCATGAGGCAAGAAGAGGGTGGTTCCTTGGAGAAGGCAGAGCATGGTCACCCCCAGGGAAAAGCAATAGGTCCCTTGGCTGCTTAAGCTCAGTGGAAGATTTCCAAACCCAAGGTGATGGAACTGGAGGTAATGACTTCAGGCGCTATGCTATCCAGCCACAGCGAGCCTGTGCTCTGTAACACCAAAGCTAGGCTACCTTACTACCCCTCCCTACCCCTCAATTCCATTAGTAGGATCTACCAGAATTCTAGGAAATGGATCTCTTCACTCAGACTATGAACAAGGGAAGCAGAACTAGAGGAACCTAGTCTCGCCCTTGTCACCATGTTATTGCTGTTCCTCGGTACTTGGCCTGGGCATGGTGACCATGGGGGCCCCTTGAGACCCATTACCCCCAGCTGGTATGGTACATCCACCCTGTGCTGGATGCCGGCAGTGGGAGGGGCAGAGCAGAGTGACTTCCAAGAGGAGGGTGATGGATCTCCTTACCAATGCCTTTGTAAAAGAAAAATCCCTCCTAGGAGAATGTGGGGAAGAAAAAGAGGCAAAAGAGCCCTCCCAGGGCCTGGAAAGAGATGTGGGGAGGCTCAGAAATAGCTGCAGGGCAGCTTCAGGTGGCAAATTGGTGTAGGGGCTAAGGGCTTCAGGGGTAGTAAAGGGGCTTTGAGACAAACCTCTGCTCACGTCCCAGCTCCCATGTTTGGTCTCTGTGTCTGTGCTTTGACTCAGTTGTATGACCTCTCTGAGCCTTGAGGTCCTTATCTGCAGTGTGGGGAGGGGCCCTAGAAAGTCGTTTATATAATGCTTCTACTCCAAGCAAGAGCACACAGGGGTCGTCCCATCAGTACTGTCCATGCTGAGGAAAGGAGTGAGTGTTCCTTATCCAGCCCTCCAACTGGCTGAGGGGTTGGAGTAGTGGAGGAGGGGTTTGTTTGTAATATGGTCAACTGTTCCCTAGGCGTGTTGTTTAGATTGCTGGTGGCAGATCAAAGAGATGTGTGGTCAGAAGAAATGGCTAGAAATTTAGGACAAGAAACTGGTGTTGGGGATCTCCATCACTCATATGGATAGCGACATGAGTTGAATGCTCTGTCTAGGCCTGGTTGGCAGGGCTGGACCAGTTAGGGAATCTTATAGTATAGAGACTCGTGGAGAGTTGCTTAAACCCTCAGAGAGGTCTTTAAAATGGGTAAGCTGTGGAAATGGTAGTGAGCGTGTAGTGATTTTTCTTTTGTCTTCTAGTAAATAAAGCTTGCCTGAAGAGCAGAGAGTTAAACAGCCCCATTGTTCAGCCTTATAGACCAGGCAGTGGTAACACACACCTTTAGTCCCAGTAGTCACACTAGTTACCATAGAATACGGGCAATACATGCCTCTTATCCCAGGACTAGAGAGATTATAAAACAGGAGAAGACAGCTCTCAGACACAGTCTCATTCCGAGATTCCTGGAGGCAGGATTGCCATTTCTGACTGAGGTGGAGGTAAAAGCCAGTGGCTGCCTACTTTGCTTTTCAGACCTTCAAGTTGAACCCCAGTTTCTTTCTCTGAGTTTTTATTAATTGTGCTTCAGTTGCCTAAGGTAGAAAGTTTCTTTGTTAGCTTCATTGGAGTACCCAACATTTGAGCGCACTTGCACACACACACACACACACACACACACACACACATGCACACACATACACACGCAAGTGTGCGATCTATATTAATGCCCACACATCACTCAGTAGATCTGGACCATTTTCATCTGGTAGATGGTGTTGCCTTGGCGCTGCCTGTGGAGCTCCAGAGGCATGCTGGTCCTGATCATAACCAAGAACTCATGGGAGAATAGGGAGAGGCTGTAGGTGACCTTGGTGGGCTAGCAAGGTTGCTGTCTCACATTGTCAGCCTGGGGACAAGCTAGAAGACCAGAGTTATGACCACCCTGCTTCCTCGGCCCTTATCATCTCCATCTGCCCACAGCAGGGCTGCTGGAGTACCTAGATATAAAAGACACAGGTCTTGGCTTCTCAGTGGAATATGGTAGCACTCTTGCTGCCTGAGAGGCTGAAGGGAAAACTCTGATGGTCACTCCAGGAACACGCCCTCACACTTACCATGCACACACACCAGACACACGCAATCTCAGGCTGAGGTGGATGTGTATGAGGCACCAGTGGTGTACCTGGCAGCTTAAAGAAGGAAGGGCTTATTTGGGCTCACAGTCTTAGGGTACAGTCCACGGTGTCTGGGAAGGCATGGTGGCAGGACCTTGATGTAGCTCACCTAGCATCCACAGCCAGGGGGCAGAGGGAGAGATGAGTGCTGGTGCCCGGCTCGCTTTCTCCTTTCAGTCCAGGCCCCCATCCCCTGGGATGCATTTCCTGGTCTCGCTCCAGGGTAGGTGTTCCTGGAGTTAAACCTGCCTGGCGACACCTTCCCAGACATACTGAGGTGTGTCTCCTAAGTCATTCCGAATCCTGTCAAGTTGACAATGAAGCCATCACACCGCCCCAGAGCTCCACCAAGGAATGCCATTGACCGTGAGTTTAGGGATTAAATTTCTAACACAGAACCTCTTGGGAGACACATGCAAGCCACACCGCAGTGCAGCGAACACTTCAGAAGATCACCAGGCACTCAAGGGAGGGACAGGAGATGGTGTCACTCCCCAGCCTCTCACCAGCTCCAGTAGTCACCCCTGCACTCCAGAGCTGACCTCGTGGGCCTAGGGGGTCAGGACTGCAGTAGCAAACAGTGAGAAAGCCGAGGCTGGAGACCTGGGCACACCCCTTCCTGGCTGGGTGACTGCAGGCATGCTGCTGATCCTTTCGGATTCCACTGCAAGAGTAGCAAATATGAAATGGGTTTGGTTCATAAGGACGTCAGGGTGGCTTCACACTTCTGAAGGGGTGACATCCTCTTACTCGCCCGGTAGAGCTGTGGCTCAGCGATTCTGCCCAGTTCTCACCGCCATGTGCTCAGCTGTGTTTGTTTCACAGGGCAGACCATCCAGAGTGACCTGTAAGGCCCAATATCACACTCCAGGCACGAACAGCCTCCGCTCTTTCCCTACATTGACTTTGCCAACAGGTGTGCCTCTCTGCACACCCCCCCCTCCAGAGTATCATTCCAAGACTACCTTCTATGTAAATCTGAGCTCAAAGCCCATCCCCCACTAGCTGTGGGCATAGAGACCCCTGCCATGCCAGCGTCTAGAGCATATCCAAATGTTCACCCCTTGCCCTGCCCCCCCATCAGGCATGGGGAGTCTGCTCCATGAGTGGTGGGCGATGAGGGCAAAACCAGAGCAGAGGGCTAATTAAATCCCGAGGTAAAGCCTTGTAGAACACGGGATGCCTCATTAGGCCCTGAGTGAACAAGCACACACGCCTGCCCAGGCCCTGAGCGCCCGTGAGCTCATGTAATTACAGCTCAGTCTCAGCCTCATTAGCTCTGTGCCCAGGGAGGGCTTGGCCTGGGGGGCTCCATGAACCCACTGGAATCTGCTTCAAGGTGGGCGTGGCCTGCCTGCTGGGCTTTGCGGGGGGCGGGGGGGTTAGCACAGTGAGATTAAGGGCATACGGGGACTGTCAGGTAGATTCAACACTGGCGTGGCTCCCGGCTTGTATCCACTTCCTTCGAAGTCTCTGTAAACCCTCACACCAGGCAAGTCCTCAGGTGGCAGTGAAACTGGAACTTTCATTAAACAGACACAAGATAGACAGGTGGATGGGATCTGAGGGAGGGGACCAGGGCAGCAAGGACTTGGGAGATGAGGGTCCCAGAGTGGGGAAACAGCATGCTCATGGAGGCCAGAGACCTGGCCCCTACTTGTTTCCACCCTGTTCTATCCATGGGGTGAATCTTGGGGTGCCTCCCCTTGTGTCCCACTCGGTGGCAGCCTCTGGCCAGTGATCAGCCTTGGCTACAATTGCCCCATTTCTTTATGTTGGCAATGTTACTTCTTGATTCTCCAGGGAGACCCACCCTGCCTGGCTACCACGCCTCACATTCGGATTCCTAGAAGAGCAATGTGATTGGTTCAGATCTCTGCGAAGCCTGGTGACTGGCTGTTTGTAGAAGGGCGTGACTACCTCTTGATTCAATCATCTGAAGGCAGCGTGGGAGTGGCCAGTGAGAAGCTATGTCCAGGCTGAGCTGACCTCCTGGCGGAAACAGCAGGAAGAAATTGTTTATGGCTCTTTGCATGTCGGCCTCCTTATTGGAGTCCCTTTCGTCTGAATATTGGATATGTGTGTGTAAACTAATCTGAGGTCACATAGCTCTTTATTTAAATCCCCTGTGCAGGGCGTATCAATTTCCAGCAGCCTGTGTGTGTGCGCTAGGCAGTGGGAATGAGACCACATATGGAATTGAAGATCTAGCAGTCCCCTGGACATGGTGGCTCATACCCCAAATCCCAGCACTCGGGAGGCAGAGGCAGGAAGGTCACCTCCAGTTTGATTGCCAGGTTTAGTGCCACTACCCACCGCGTACACCACAGCTTCCTCAAGGAAGCATCTTTTCTCACATCAGAATAATCGAAGGAGTCTTCAGTGCACTTGTCTAGGTCTATTTGACGTTAAAGTGGAAGGTTCCACATCCTCACACATGCAGGGAGCGCTTGCAGGACGAAGGCTCGCTCGCCATTCTGGCTTGCTGTGTCCTGGCACCATCACAGTTCATATGCCGCAAGTAAGCCCATTCCTCCACAGTGACTGTGGTAATGTCAGTGCTCATTGGGTGGCTAAAAACCCCAGAATCTCTTCTCTCTGATTCTGCAGAGAAGGCCGTGCGGGGCTGCTAGCATCCCTTGACTTGCAGACTTCCTCTGGTTTCCCATCACGTCCTGTTCCTCTCTACTCCGTGTCTTCTGTAAGATTATTCATCGGATGCTTTAAGGTCCACCGGGGTGACCCAGGATAAACTCCTTGGATGGTCCTCTGTTCAGTTATATCTGCAAAGACCCCTTTTAAATGAAGCCACACACACAGGTTCTGGGGCTCAGTGGGTGGACTTGCCACTGGAAGACATCATTCAGCCTCTGTTTTGGACCGAGATGCAAGGAATTAGCATTTTGTTCTTTTAATCCAGGAAATGTGCAAATGACCGCAAGTCACCTATCTAGTGGGTACCACTGCCCTCCTTGGCTGGGGCTAGGCTACTTTTCCCAGCAGGGCCAGCAAAGGGCAGGGTTGGGGAGAAGGTCATTTGATGAACATTTAGGAAACTGAGAAAGCCTGTCACGGTCCCAAACAAGCACACTTCTGTATACCACACCCCTGTCCCTCAGGTACTCCACATCCCACCCGGTTTCACCGCGTAGCTAAATACTGCCTGTGTATCCATCAACTCAATAATAGATGATAACAGATGAACAACAATAGGCCATACTAGATAAACAAAACTCAAAGTGCCCCTGCTGGAATACACAGCCCAGCCCAGTCAGTAAGTCAACAGCTGGGTCGCTGTGCTGGCAGCCTTTATGAGCTCTGCCCGCTCCTCTTGATCCTGCCATCTACAGTCGTGCTTGCTCATGGCTCCAGTGTGTGCCTTCCTTCCACGACCACCAGGATGGCACTATTTGCGTTTGCAAACGAGGTGCTTGGGATGTTATGTCAGTGTCTGGATTGAAGGTGGCTGCTTCCTGGACCCCATGCTCTGGGGGTGGGAGTAGCAGGCTTGGCCCCTCCCTTAGCTGATCACTCCCTGGGAACCCGGGGATGTGCTAATGGGCCCAGGAAGCTGTGAGCTGTAATGAAGGCACTGGAGATGAGGCTCAGCATGGGGCTGCCCGCGGCTTCCTTCCTCATAATTAAATCGGGGATCCTCCTGCTTTGGGGTGGAAGGAACGGTAGGCTTCCCCGTGGCATTTGTTAGGCATCAACCGCCATTCATTTATTCGTTCCCCAAATCCCAGCTGGTTGCCTGCTGAAAACCAGTTCTGAGTGGACGGGTGGAAGGAGAGAAGGGCCACCAAGCCTGTGCTCAATCTGGGGAATCCCTTTAGCATCCTGACTTGGTTTTCTCAGCTGTGAGATGATGTCGTTTATGTAACAACAGTTGCTATACAATTGACTTCAAGAATCCAAGGTATGGACAGAGGTGACCGCCCACCCAGTCTGCCACAGGGCAGTAACAGAAGCCAGGGCTTTCACGCTGCACTTAGCTTGTGCCCATGCTCCTCTGCGCACCTCCTCTGTTTCCTCTTTTAGCCCTTCTAGCAGCCCTCTGGAGGATCTTGCAAGCATCCTTCATATGGGGCTGCTGTGGCAGTTGGGATCCGGAAAGGACAGGGGTTCGCACAAGGTGACACATGCAGAATAGGAGTCCTGTCTATGGTTGGCACACCTCTGCCTGCTCGCAGCTCTTGTGGGACTCCTGCTCATCTGGGCTTCCCACACAGACCGACTACCAAAATTGTCCCGGCACATTAAATAACACAGAGAAAGGTCCTCCACTGGTTAGCATCTGAGAGCAGCAGGACATTGCTGTGGGGATCTGCAAGCGGGTTGAGGCAGGCCAGTTTTAAGGCACGGTGTTGGTTGGCTTTAATTTAGGCAGTTACTCCTCCACCCCGGACTTTCATCCATTTAAAGGCCAAGGCTTATTTAAAGGCCACGGCTTATGTAAGGTATTTTGGCACAGCAATCCCTGGCCACAGACATCTTCCAGGTGCAAGACTGAGGCTCAGGAGGAGTCTTTTTCTGGTCATACCCACGTCCTCAGCACTTGGGCTTGGCTCCACCTGGCTTTTCTGTGTCTTCCACCTTTGCTGCAGGGTATGGCCCTCCCACACGCACCTGCCTCGAGAGGAACCCTTCCTAATTACCATTCCCATTGCTCCCCCCCCCCCCCCGTCTCCCCAGCTAGAGATCTCGGAGCCCTTTATTTCCTGGCAGACCCTGGAGATGCTTCTGATTTGCTGACTGGATAGAACCCCCTCTCTCTAGGATACTTCTGACTGTCCCTTCAAGTCCTCAGGAGACTAAGTGTGCTTCCCAGGTGCTTCGCAACCGACGGCACAAATACTGCACCAAACACAAGAAGTGAAAACGTCCCCATTTGTGGAGGCCTGGTGAGCGGCAGGGTCAGAAGCAGCCCCAGCTCTTTTGGCAGGCACTCTCTGTCAACAGGGAGGGCTGGTGTTCTCATCCTATAGACCTGATGAGACCAGGCACATTCAGGGTGGTATAGTCGTAGACAGAGGGCTTGTGTTCTCATGCTCGGAGATGCTCCCTGGATAAGGACAGTAACACCCTTGGCAGGACATCCCTCTAGCCTGGGGATCCTGTTGCAGCCCTGCTGCTGTCAAGGTCCTCCTTTGCCTCCACACAGGGCACCTGAGAGTTATATTGTTTTAATTCATTTGCTCAGTCAGACAAGACTCTTGGGAGGCAGCAGACAGAGCCCGAGAAAGAGCTTCTGTGACTCTTGCCTCTGGACCATTTCTGAGCAGGCTCCCATCTGCAGCATTGAATGCCCCACCCACCTTAGCTATGAAGCTGCTCTTGTCTGGCCTGTCTTTAGCTGCCCAGAGAGTGCCAGCCTGGTGGGCCTAATCTTCACCTGCATGGGAGGCACCATCCTGCCAGGCAACATAATTGAAATCCTTGGTTGTTCGGTTGTTCTAATTAGCTGAGAGGCGCCCTCCTGCCTCCTGGCTTTGCTAGCTGCCTAAAATAAGGGCCTAGAATGCTAGGCTGCCTAGTTGAGGGTGGGGTGGGATTCCCTGGTGGTTATTTGGGTTTGCAAGAAGCTGGTATTCCAGAATCTAATGGGGCCCTGGCTCCCTCCTGAAATGGGTGCATACATGCACACCCTTCTGTGGTTCTCCATCTGCAGCATTTCTGCTCCTATGGGTTGATAAGCCTTGTCCATGCTGCAGGTGAGGACACCGGGGACACTGGCAGCTGCCAGGTTCCCGCGCTTTCCCTGTAGCGCGAACAGGGCCAATCTGATGCACTGACACAGGGAGGAGAGCGTGAGGAGCCTCAGTAAGGTAGTTAGAGACCAGCGAGGTGTGTGCCAAGCCAGCCTGCTCTACAGCCTTGGCCAGGACATCAGCCTGGCAACCTTGGCTTTTCCATGCCCTCCCCGGGCTACTGGTTGGAATGAGAGCAGCAAGCACCACCCGTTGGAACTCCAGATCCTTTCCTGTGTTATCACAGCCTCAAAGGACCCCACGGACGCTGTCACTCACCCCGTCACGAACCCTAATAGGAAGGGGCTGTGGTAACTAGCGTTTCCTGAGAGGTGTGAACAAATGTCTGATAACCCCAGATAGGACACTGACTATGTACCAAAGAAACCCCATCATGGGTGACCTTAAAACAGCTGGAACAGGTGGAAGCTCAGAGTTCCACACACCCCAGTGTGAGCAGTGCCACCCAAAAGCTGAGTAAATAGGATGTCCCTTCACTTAATCTCCCCGCCCCCATACTCTCTAGCACCTTTAGAGGCGGTCAGTAATCCTGTGTAATCACGTATAATCCTGTCACCGGGGCAGGATTACAGAGGTCTGGGAGCAAGGGCCAGGGGGAAGTAGGTGGGATCTCAGGTGAGAGCGCGAGGAGCCTCTGCACCCTCCTATGCTGGACAGCCAAGGGGCCTGATCCTGGGAGGGTCCCTGTCCTGTGCTAACCACAGCTGCTCAGATGAAGATGGTCACAGCCATGCCCAGGGGACACTGTTCTCCGACAGGGGAGTGTCAGTGTTCAGAGAGGATCACTTGCTGTCCCCAATCCACACAGCTGGTTAGGGGCAGTGTCTTAGTTAGGGTTTCTGTTACTGTGATGAAACATCATGACCAAAAGCAACTTGGGGGGGAAAGGGTTCATGTCCCTTACACTTCCATGTTGTGATTTGCCACTGAAGGAAGCCAGGCAGGAACTCAAGCAGGACAGGATCCTGGAGCCAGGAGCTCAGGCAAAGGCCCTGGAGGGGTGCTGCTTAGTGGCTTGCTCCCCATGGCTTACTTACTTGTTCAGCTTGCTTTCTTAGAGAACCCAGGAACAACTGCCCAGGGATGGCACCACCCACCATGGGCTGGGTCCTCCCCCATCAGTCACTAGTTAAGAAAATGTCCTACAAGTTTGCCTATGGCCCAATCCTATGAAGGCATTTTCTCAGTTTGTTCTGTCCTCTCAGATGACTCTAGCCTGTTTTGAGTTAACATAAAATTAATCAGCACAAGTAGTGTGTGTGTGGAGGTATCTGGCTCTTATCCATCCACCCTAGCCAAAGTAGCCATGGAGAAGGAATTCACCAGGGGATCCCTGAGGCCCCTCGCCCTGCACCCAAGGCTGGCAGACCCACACTGCAGAAGCAGTACCTCTACACTAAGCAGCTGAACTCTCCATAGCCAGCCAGACCCTGGCCATGGTTGATCCTCATTATCCAGGCCATTGACCATAGCAGGAGCAGGGAGTGGGGGTCTGACTGTCCTTCAGTCCAGTTCCCTGGTTCTGGTGTCTGTGGTGTTGGCTGGTCCCTGGGGACTTTGTAATGGTCATGTGACAGCCACATAGGGCATGGTGCTGGAATGGTGAGAATCTGAACTCAGAGTGACACTGGCATTCAGGGCTGACCATGAGCTAGTATGGGTTGATGTTCTGGGTGAGCCTCGCCGCTTATTCTGGCTGTGGAAGCCACCTGTGTTGTTTCGGTTTTACAAAGGCAATTGTTAAACCACAGTGGCTTGGAACCAGTTTTAAAGGTCGTGCTTGGCCTTCCAGGTCATCAGCCACAGGCGAGGCTTGAGAAGCCCGGTGCTGTGGTCGAGCTCCATGAAGGTGCAGGGCCATGTTACGGTGAAAGGCTTGGGGGCCTGCCTGCATGGTGGTGTTGAGGGTACTGGCCCTGGAGGTCAGCAGGTGGGGAGTAGCCACCCACTCCTGAGTTGACTCGTATTGTGTAATGCATCTGTGTAAGGCCCTTTGGTGTCCAGGTGAGGGACCTCTCCAAAGCCACTATCTCCATTGCTATATGTCAGGCCAGGCTGTGTCAGCAGGGGTTGGGTGGGTGTCAGCAGAGAAAGAGGAGGAATTGGGCAGAGGCCAGTATTGTTCCGGGCTGTGTGAATGCTTACAGCATGTGAGGACAGCTCCTCACGTGTCAGACTCACCTGGCACACTTCTGAATTCTTGTTGTGTAGCATAAGGTCTGGCGCTTAGTAGGTGAGCCATGGATGCTTAGTAGGTGAACAGTAGAGGCCTGTCTCTTTTAGAGCACCAGAGACACCTGGCTATAGGACAGAGCTCATTGTGGGAGGTGATGAGAGGGTGGGGCTGTATCCCAGAGGCAATCGGATCCACAGAAGGCTGTAGGAAAGTCGGGATAGGATGCTGCTAGTCACGGCTTGAACCAGAGCTGGAGCAGGAAGAGGTTGAAGAGATGGGCTGGTCTTGCCAACTGTGACCTCAGCACTCAGGACTCCACAGCTCAGCGCCTGACCCACCCTGGAGCAGATAGGCCTTGGGAAGGTCTGGTGGACACAGTGATGGGATGAGACTTGATGGTGCCAGATCGGCATGGTCCCCACTTCCTTCCTGACAGCTGCAGCCTGAGTGGGGACTGCAGGTGCTGGAAGGGCTAAAGCCGGCTCCAGCCAACCAGCATCAGCTCTTTGGGTGGTCAGTCCAAATCAGTGCCAGTGCCCCTCCCTCTGGCACAGCACAGGGCAGCGTCCTCATCCTCGACCGCCGTGGTTACCACTTTACAGAGTCACTGAGACTACCGAAACCATGCCTCAGGGCCAGGTTAGATTCAAACCCAGGTCCCCAGCAGAGCACAGCATCCCACATCATCTCTCTCCAGATGTCTGTTATTCATGTGTCAGTATCATGGGGGCCATGGGGTCGGGTTTATGCTCAGAACTGTGGTGATGCTGACGGTGCCTGTCTTAGCTTAGGGTTTCTGTCACTGTGAAGAAACATCCTTGACCGAAATGCAAGTCAGAGAAGAAAGGGTTTATTTGTCTTCCAGTTCCACATCATGGTCTACTAGGACCATGGAACCAAGGAAATCAGGATGGAAACTCAAACAGGAGCTGATGTGGAGGCCTTGGAGGGATGCTGCTCACTCCCCTACTCAACATGGCTTGCTCAGCCTGCCTTCTTATAGCACCCAGGACCTCGAGCCCAAGGGTGTTCTCATTCACAATGGGCCCCTCCCCCTTAATCACGAATTAAGAAAATGCCCGACATTATGGGGGCGTTTTCTCAGTTGAAGTTCCCTCTTAGGTAACTCTAACTTCTACCAAGCTGACATAAAACTAGCCAGCACAGTGGTGATGGTGGTGGCATGCTAATTGTACCTAACGATGGCTTCTGGCCAGATCATCCGGCTCCAGTCTCAGCACTCAGGGAAGAGTTGTCCCTCTGCAGATTCCACGCCCCGTCAGACCCTCCAGGTCAGGAGGGACTCTGGGATCTTCTTTGGTAGAGAAGCTGGGTACTATGGAAACCCTTCAATGGAAGTTCAGGGAAGCAGGCGGTGAGCGGAGGGTGTTCTCTCCATCTCCTTCACCCTGTTCTGTCTCGAGGCCAGAGGCTGGCCTCAGTCCACCTGGCCATGAGGCTGGAACCAGAGCTGGGTGTCCTCCTGCTTTGAGCACCATCCAGCCTGGCCTCAAGGCACAGCAGGGTGACCACATGGTGCTGACCACAGGCAAGTCCACAGCTGCCTGTCTGCCTTCCAGACCCATCTGTGGTTGAACCAGTCTGGCCAGCAGACATGCCATGGGGAAGGGGTCAAGTCATCTGGCCTGGGTAGGAGGAACTGGCTGTCTGGGTCCCAGCCACCTCCACCCTGTCCTTATGAAGTGGAAGGGGCAGTAGGTTCTCACTTCCCACCTCAGCAGCTGCAGCCCTGATCAAGGTTTGGTGGCTTTCAGAGGCTCACACCACTGAGGGATAAGGAATGTGTCTTAAAACCATCACAATGGCAGTGGAGTGTTGCAGTCTCAAAGGCAACTGGGTGCTAACGAGTACAGTGTGCTCGGACCTCACAGATCGCATGCACCGTGAGATGCTATTTATGTAGAACGGCAGTAGTCAGATCCCACAGGGACAGAGTAGATGTGTGGTTCCCGGGCTGGACTAGGATGCTGCGGGGGTCTAGAACCTTCTGGGAGATGGGAGTGTGTGTCAGATGGCACTCTTGGCTTCCCAGTGTGTGGAATCCACAGAGGGGGAGGCACACTTCAGAAAGGGGGGCTTTGAATTAGCCGAGAACACGCTGACCTCAGCACAAGATTAGCATGCTTACGGGATCCCACCATGAAGGAGGTGGGGAAGAGTCCAGACTGGGGAGGTGAGAAGGATGATAGGCAACATCCTACCTGCAGGGACTTTGCCTGCTCTGGTCATTCTGACAGGTGGATACGGATGCCCGTTTCTGTCACAGATCCCTTCCCTTGTGTTCTGCCAGTTCCCCACTGTCCAACAGACACTTGCCCAGGAGTCACAGCTGTGGCCAGCAGTCGGTTGTGAACTGAGGTTTCCATGTTGTATGGCCTCCTTTGCATCCCTGTTTTGGCTTTTTTTTTTTAAAGAAATTTTTTTGTTTTGTTTTTGTTAGAGTTGGGGTCTTTCTACATAGCCCTGGCTGTCCTGGAGCTCACTATCTATGTCAGACTGGTCTTGAACTTGCAGAGATCTGCCTGCCTCTGCCTCCCAAGTGCTGGGATTAAAGGTGTGCCTACCGTACTCAGCCCCAGACATCTGAATTTTTTGTAAACCTTAGGTACATGGTGGCCAAGTGAGGATGACAGTTTCTCTTTTTATCCCTGCGTGGTCTAAGCTGAGATGGGTGAGACACAGCTTGGGAGTAACAGAGCTCAGGCTGGGTTGCCACGCCTTGATGAACCTCTGTGGGCATCCCAGGTCCACACTGCATGATGTGGAAGACCAGCCTGGGCACAGATGCGGATTCCTATGTTTTCCAGAGCTCATGGCTGCATAACCTCACCACAGCCTGAATGTAATGAATTCTAGGACCAGCATCTCCAACTATACAGCTTAAAACAAATGACACATACCCTCTGAGCACTAGAGGCCAGAAGGCTGAAGTTCAGGTATCCACAAGGTGCCGCTGGTGCTCCCCCTATAGGCCCCAGGCTAGACTCCACCTGGCTCCTTCCTAACTCCGGTGTTGTTGGTAGTCTTTAGCTTGTAGACTAGGGTCTGCTTGCTGCTTCTCATCATGTGGTCCCTTCCCCATGTCTATGTGCCTCTGTGTCCCACTCCATCTTCATGTTAGGTCTTTGTGCTTAGAGCTGGTCTTCCTAGAGCTTGTTATCTTTATCTTGACTGTCTACAAAGATTCCTCTTCAGAGCAGTCTGCTCCCTGCAGGGCCCAAGTTCAAGCCTTTGCCATATCTTTTTAGGGGATGCAGTCCAACCCATGCCACTATCTTTGCTCATCTTTGCCTGTGGTGTGCAATAGTCTGTCATTGTATGGCCACCAGAGTTAACACCTCTCACTTCTCAGGTGTTCTCAGGTAGACCCTGGGCTGGCTCAGGGTGCTGACCAGTGGCCCCTTGTCCCCCATCCCTGTTGCTCGCTCCTGCATGCCTGCCAACTCTGCAGAATAGCTGAGGGCTAGTGGCATTCCACATGTCTGTGGCTGCCCACACGGCATAGGTGGTCTCCGCTCTGAGGCTAAGCCTTGAGCTTTTCACTGTTGCTGACCCAAATGTTTCCTAGTGTGTGGTTCCCCTCCAGTGACCACAGATAGTTTGGTTTTGTTATTTGGTCATGGGTTTAGACCCTGCAGTTGTCACCTTGAAAGCCCGGCTCTATTAAGGGTTCCTGCGCTAGATCAGCACTACCTGGAGACAGATGACTCCCAGGAGAAGTGAATGGGATTGGCTGCAGGCTCTGCAGCCCTTCATGGTCAGGACTAGAGGTAATGCGGACACAGACTGCCAGGGAGCACGAGCTTAGGCCTTCTAAGGGGCACGCATTGATCCTGAGCCCGCATCTAGAAAAGAGACCATTTCATTGACATGGAGTATGGTGGGCATGCGCTTCCTGAAGGAGGTGGTACTAGGGCAGGAGGTGTCTCACTTTTACTAGGAGAAAAGGTGACCTTTCTCTGCAGAGGTGCTTCCCAGTGACTGTGCTTGGCGTTGGTGGATGGTGACTCTTGGCACTCTGAGGTAGCTTTGCCTCAGGCAAACCTTCGGGACCTGTGCTTTAAGACAGTAGGCGTGACCCCCCCCCCCCACCCCGTCCCTGCAGTCCTTGTTTGGAGAGCTTGGCAGGGCCCTCGTCTGGGTAAGAAGGTTGATCCTGGGAGATCGATACCTGTTCTGCACCGGTATTCAGAACTGAACCTAGGACTGGAGGGGCTGGGCTGTAGGCCTACACTTCTAAGCACTACTGTGCTTTCTAGGAGCCAGAGGCAGTGATGGCAGAAGGCTGTGGCTCTCTGAGAGGCAGATTCTTCTTCAGTCCATTATTCCTCAGAACCCTCGTTGCTCCTCCTTCCCTGGTCTCCCCACTGCAGTTGCCTCACTATCCTCTGTTCCAAGAAAGACCACACATCACAGCCTAGGCACAGATGAGGAGCCAGGGATCCTCACCTAGGCCACACAGCTGACTGTGTGAGCCAGGATGCTAACCCAGACTTCTGACTGGTCCATGGAGAGCTCCCACGGCTTTGCCTGTGGAAGGAGCACTGTCTTCCTGCCACCAACTGTAAGTCACACTAATCTCTCCCCCGGGTAGGGTGGGGGACGCTTTTGAGGCGCCAAGGAAGCAGTGGACATGAAAATGACATACAAATTGTAAATTGCCCACAGACATTAGTGTCTGTTACTGTGGTAACCGTCCGGCCTCGGTGGACCTCGATTGCTCTGGATAGTGAGGTTATGGCAGCATTTTAATTTAATTGCATTATTTTCCCATCATAAAAATAATGAGCATTATGTATATATCTAAACTCATCAAGTTGTCTACATTAAATATGCCAGGTTTGATGTACTGATTACATCCTAATAAAGTTATTAAAATAATGTCGCTGCATTACAGAACATCTACAAAATCAGGAAGGGAAATTTATTTTGTTACATCCATCCTACATAAAGCTTTGTTGACATTCTGGGAAATCCCCCCCCCCCACTTCAGCTTGTTTGCTTGTTTAAAACAAGGCTGTGATCACTGGTCTATATAATTAAGACATTTTATATACAATTTTATATTCTGCTCTTTCCCCCTTAGGGAGTTTTAACGTGAAGTAGCAATAGCCACTGCTTCATCTGGGAGCCCAATACTGCAGGGTTGATCAAGGTCAGCCCAGAGTGTCCCTGCGCCAGGGCAGGTGCTGTGTGGAGGGATGGGGTCAGTGGGCAGTGTAGCAGGCGCTTGCCTGGTCCCCTCTATTTAAATGTAAAGGGGGTGTGTTCCGCTAACAGCCTGTGTCTATGCCCTAATTGGTTGCTACCACGACTGGCATTTATCTCAGAGGCCCAGTGTGCATCAGGGGCTCCCTCTGGAGGGCACACATTAGAGCTGGGCGTACAGCTCAATGATGGGCTGTAAAAACCCTAGGTCCTAGCACGGCACCCTCAAATTAAAGGTTTTGATAAGCAAAAGGTTCGTATTAAGTAGACACACACACTATACCGGACACAGGTGCCACTGAGGTTTTGAAGTACATCTCAGAGCTCGGCCATCATGGAGCCAGGCACTAGACACAGACAAGGACACTGCATACAGCCTGGGCCAGGGAAAGAGGGCACAGGATGAGAGGTTCAACAAGGTGGGCACGCTGGCTCACTGAGCAGGCTGCCCATATGCAAGATGAGAAGAAAGTCTCTAGGCGACTGTGCAGTACTGATGTCAAGGGAGGACATCCAGGCCCAGTGTCCAGACTGGGCACTGATGTCAGCTGGGATGAAGAGGCTTCTGGACAGGCATGGGATGATAGCGAGGTAGAACAGGATAAGGCTTAGAGGGTGTCTATCACTGGCAAACAGTTTGTCATGCATCTGCAGAGAGCTGAGTTTGGGCTTGCATGTGGCCTGCTCCAGGCTGGGCTCAGCCAGCAGCTCTGTTGCACCTGCTCCTGTGGGGACTGACAGACTGGCCTGGGCAGGTCCCTCTGCTGGCAAAAGCAGAGGCAGCAGGCTAGAGCTGAGTGTGTAAGGCCCTCTTGGCCCGGCTGCAGCTCGCTGGCTATTGTCTCATAGGCCCAAGCAAATCACAGGGCTCAGAGGCCAGGGCAGGTGGGGTTTACCGTCCAGGTGGGAGGCAGGTGAGTTCTGAAGAGGGGAGCAGGCACAGGGGACGTGAAGGTCTGGGGTCCTGATGTGCACAATTTCAGACGGCTCTGAATGTGGGGTCCAAGGCTGCTAGAAGCCTTGGGCAGGGAAGTGACACATCAGAGTGTCAGTCATGGTGTTGCTGGGCCCTGCCTGTGGTTTCCCTGCAGCCTGTGGGGCACAGTGAGGTAGGTGAACATTTAGGAGGGGCCCAGGCCCTCCTTTGAAGGACAGGTGTGATTGCCATTTTCTTTGAGTCACCAACCAGCTCGCAAATAAAGACACAGAGACTTATTATTAATAATGAATGCTCGGTCTTAGCTTAGGCTTGTCCCGCTAGCTCTTCTAACCTAATTTCGCCTGTTTCTATTCATCTATGTCTTGCCTTGGTGCTTTTTACCTTTGCTTCATTCTATCCTACTTTCCTGCTTCCCCTGTGTCTGTCTGCCTGGTCTCCAGCATCTCCCTGGCATCTCTTTTTCTTTATCCCCACCTCCTAGCCTAAATTCTTCCTCCTCCTTACTCCTCCTGCCCAGGAGTCCTGCCTGTACCTCCTCCCTTGCTATTGGCTATTTAGCTTTTCATTAGACCAATCAGGTGTCTTAGGAACACAAGGTAAAACAGCAACACATCTTTACACAGTTAAACAAATATTCCACAGCATAAATGAAAACAACACATCTTTGCACAGTTAAACAAATATTCTGCAACAGACAGGGAATAGCACAGGGATGTGGGTGTCATGGAAGCTAAGCTGAGACCTGGCTGTGGAGATAGGAAGGGGCTGGTTGTTACTGCTAATAGCCAGAGAAGAAAACCAGGTTTGGGAACTGCTACGGATGAAGCATGAGGAAAGATGCCAAGATCCAAGGGTGTAGGCATCTCTCTGGTGACTATCTGAAGAGTAGGATAGGCAGGGAGGCCTGCTGGTGCCCCACTGGGGTCCCTGGAAGGCTGTCACAGATGGACCTGTTACCACAGTTGGGACCAGAGATTTTGGCACTGAGAGAGTCCAGACCAGGAATGTGAAGAATGACCAGGAGCCCATTCACAGAAGTAGGCTCTGCCCTGCCCTGCCAACAGTTGCTGCTTGGGCATATGGGTCAATGTTGTAGGACATTCTGTGCTTCATAATATATAGGAAACACTTTTTTTTTAAAAAACAGAGATACTTCCTTTTTTTCAATATTAGGAATATGTTTAAATTAAAAACAAAGATCATTTTGGGGTTCCAGTAAAGCCTGGTGGTAGGGCAGTCTTGGGTTTGGGGCTGGTGAACTCTGGAGCTTTTTCTAGAATGAAGAACTTTCCTTCTGCCAGGCCAGGGGCTAGCCTTTCCAAGCATGGCCCTAGCCCTGTGGCTGGATGCCTGAGATGTTCAGGCCTGTTTTCACTCCATTTTCATAGAGCCTGAGAAGTCTGGGGAATAGACTGGGTGTTTCCCTCATTCCCAGATACTGAGGCTGGAGTCTGGGTTGAGCGCTGTGGGCTCTAATCAAACATCTGCACACATAGGTGGGTCAGACACTCCAGTTACTGGGGTGGCTCCATTAGGAAGGCCTCTAGGTCTCAAGCTGAGTTCAGCCTTCTAGAGGCCTGCCTGGAGGTGAGGCTCTGAGGTAGAGCAGACAGTTCACCCCAACCCCTACCAGGTACTGTGCTGTGCTGTGCTGATGGGGGAGTGGCTTTTGTTTTTTTTTTTTTTTTTTTTTGCCTGCCACAGGTGTTAGGAGTGAACATGAGGCCTGGTTCAAGAAACCCAGGTGGCTTTCAATGTCACCTTCTGTCCCCAGTTTGTAGGCAGTCTGCTAGCCATGGTGGTCCCCAACTTTGCACCCATTCCTTATCTGTCCTAGTGCAATGGCTTTGACTTTAGGCCTAGACTTTAGTTTCCCCAAAGGTGCCCATTAGAGACAAAAGCAAGCCACCGTGTCTTGACCCCTGGTCCCTACTGTCCCCATAGACAAATTGCTCTCCCTTGCCTGCCTTCCAAGGCTGAACAAGCCTGACTTGTGGAAGGCCCCGATGGCATCCAGGGCTGTGGAGTGGTGGCCTCCGTGCTCTGATACCCAACAGGCCCCAGGCCCTCAGCAAGGCCCCACACTGTCCCCAGTCCTGTCCCCTGGGCCTGGAACCCAGCCTAAGTGTCAGATTTGTACTAGTTACCTGCTGAGCACAGGAGGAAGCCTGCCTGATGCTGTGTGAGGGACAGGGTGTAGGGAAGAGCCACACACTCCTGCAGGAGGGTGGGGATCCTCAGCATGCTCTGTTCGCCTGGGCTCCCGCCTGCTCCATGGGCCCCCAGGGTTGTGGGGTCTGCAGAGCAGAGAGCCCTGTACTGGTGCCTCTGTGGGATAATGCGGTGGTCTGAAAATGCTTTCTGTGTTGCTTCCTCAAGCTGACATCATCTCCACTGTCGAGTTCAACCACACTGGGGAACTGCTGGCCACAGGCGACAAGGGTGGCCGCGTGGTTATCTTCCAGCGGGAACCAGAGGTACGTGTGTGGAGGGGTCACGAGGGAGGTCGGAAGAGGACGGGCAGATGGCTAGAATGCGGGCGTGAGGGTGGGGTCAGGCAGGTGTAGGTGTGGCAGGGTGCAGACCATTTTCTGAGTAGAATTTCTGACCCACCTTGCCCAGTGTTCCATCCAGTCCCTCACTGGCTCCTCTCTGTCACAAGGTCCCTGGGGCTGCGGGGAAAGGGATGGACCTGGCAGTTGGACTGGGTCAGCTCCTAAAGTTATGCTCTGAGCCCCCACCCCCACCCCGCCCCACTCAACAGGAGTTTGTTGACTGTTCACTGACAACGCTGCAGTTCCAGGCAAACCAACGAGCCCCCAGGAGAACCTACCCTGCCCGTGTTAGGAGGGGGAACCCCAACCCCACCCCCCCACCCCATCCAGCTCTCTGCTGACCCTGTCAGGTTTTGCGCAGGTCTCCACCCTTCAAGCAAGTCTCCACCTGTGCCTCTGTCCTCCCCGGTTGCTATGCAGTAGCATTCTGAATATGCCAAGAACAACCTGAGACCATCCCCCCAGGAGGCCATTTCTGAAACCTTGCCCCTTCATGGAGGACATACTTCATGCAGACACTGGGCTGAGCGGTCCATTTCCATACGGTTTCTGCCTTGGCTCCTTCTTGCTGGTCCCCGAGGGTACAGATGCACACCCATTTACAGACAGGCCAATCAGCAGCCAGCCCCATGGAAACCTGCCAGGCTCTTGCTGCCTGGTCATGTACCACCCCAGCCAGGGGCCTCTCACCACTGAATGTTGAGAAACCAGGGAGGGGAGAAGGGAGAAGCTCAAGAGAGGCAAGGCTAGAGAGAGGAGCTGAAGCCACCTTCGTCCCCTTGAGCGCCGTCCCTGTGCTTCATAGCGCATGCAACCCCGCATTGCCACCCCTCCAGGCAGAGAGCTGCTGTCACCCTTCCTCTGACAGCTCAAGAAGCGCAGCACAGAGGGCTTAAAATAGCTCAGCAAGGGCAGGTGAGGGACAGCCTGATGCGCACAGGTGTCGCAAGGCAGAACTACCGTCCCACATCAGCGTCAGCCATGGTGCTACCCGCTGCAAAGAGAAATGAGCTCAGAGGTTCTGGCTTTTCTCCTTCCGTTTGTCTCCTCTCGCTGGTCCTGCTGACATTTTCGCAACTCGCGCTCATGGGAAGAGGAGGCAAAAGACGTGGAAGGATTTTCAAACAGATCCTAACGCAAGACAGAGATGGGGACCTAAAAATAGACACTTTCAAAATGAACAGAAAAGCCTGACGCCGGGCTTGGCTGGCCATTTTCACTTGTTCCCAGCTGTGATTTCATGTTGTCATAGAAACTTGACTTGTCTGCTGGAAAAGTGATCCCCGGTGTTTATGGCAGGTCTAACACTCAGCATTTGGGTTTCTCCACTGAAAGGAGATTCATAGCAGGAACTCTGCAGCCCAAAATGCCATCATGGGGAGCAGGGTTAGGGCCAGACAGATGAGGGTAGGTAGAGCCTTGACATTAGCATCTGGTCTCATCGGGGTGAATGGTGGCCATGTCGTGGATACATTGGGTGAACCCTAGCCTCACAAGCATGAAGACCTAAGTTTGATCCCCAGAACTGACATAAAAAATACATGTGCCTGTGATTCCAGTTTTGGGGAGGCGGAGACAGGCAGGCCCCCCAAGGCATGCTGGTCTGATTGGTGAGGTCTAGGATAATGAGAAACCCTGCCTCAAAGAAGGTGGACAGTGTTCCGAGGATGACATCTAAGGTTGTCCCTTGTCTCTGTATGTGTGTTCACACACATGCATGCACACCTACGTCCTTATACACACAGATACACCTGCCTGCATGCCCCCTATACACAAACACACACCCCTGCAATACAGCCTGTACACATATCCTATACACACACACACCTGCACATACCCACCCTGTGTACACACACACACACACCTGCACATACCCACCCTGTGTACACACACACACACACACCTGCACATATCCACCCTGTGTACACACACACACGCCTGCACATACCCACCCTGTGTACACACACACACACACACACACCTGCACATACCCACCCTGTGTACACACACACACCTGCACATACCCACCCTGTGTACACACACACACCTGCACATACACACCCTGTGTACACACACACACACCTGCACATACCCACCCTGTGTACACACACACACACACACACACACCTGCAATACGAGTACACTTGCACTAACATATTCCTTTGGTGGTGTGGATAGCACCCTCACTGCAAGGCGAATTCAGCCCCGTCTCATGTCTGCCTCCATCGCCCTGGCTGCTCCTGTGGCTTATCCACCTTTGGGTTTCCCTGCAGAGTAAGAACGCGCCTCACAGCCAGGGTGAGTACGATGTGTATAGCACCTTCCAGAGTCATGAGCCCGAGTTTGACTACCTGAAGAGCTTGGAGATCGAGGAGAAGATCAACAAGATCAAATGGCTCCCGCAGCAGAACGCCGCGCACTCTCTGCTGTCCACCAATGGTGAGGCCTGGCGGTGGGACCAGCCTGACCTCACACAGGCTTCCTGCTTTCTCTGTGGCTTTAGTGACGACCAGGCCATTCTCTTCAGCTTTCCCTGGCTGATCACGAGTCTCCCCTCATTGTAAATACAATGGTCAAGGATTTTTTTCAAGGTAGAGATGAAGTTGAATATTCCAGAAACAGGGACCAGGGCCAGAAACCAGCGACCACCAGATACAAACTGAATTCTCATTCAGAGCCACAAATCACCCAGCCTGGAGCTGCCCTGAGTGGTGGGGAAAATAGACAGGTGGCTGGCCTTTGTCCCTCTGCTTCAAGACTTGCTGTGATGTCAGAAAGCTGTGGCTACATACTAGCTGTGACTGCCACCTCTAGATAGAGTCTAGGCCTCCCAGCCCCTCCTGGCCACCTAGTTCCCACACTTGCCCTGCTATCTTCCTTCCCCTACTTAGCCCATGAGCCCGGGCCAGGAGTCTGGTGGGGCAGACTTGGGTCCAGGCCAGCTCTGTGGGCTGGGACATGTGGTCTTACCTTCATCAGCCTCGGTCTGCACACTGCTCCTTCTGGGGTTATGAGATAAGATATCCATCCGACTCTGAGAAGAGTAAATGCTGTGTGAGCCTGAGGGCGGCTGGCGAGATGGCATCACCTCTGCGTTCCTTGAGGAAGTCTTACTACTGAGGGGGCTTCAATGGCTTCCCGAGAATGACTCAGCTTTTACCCCCTGCCTAGCCCCACCACAGTCTCTCACGTGGTGACTTCCCTCCTCCTCCCCTCTCCGTCCCCGTGAAGCCTGTCCTGATGTCTCACCTCTGCTGGACCATCCTCGACAGGACACTTGCCATTCTATCTGTGCATCTCCGTCAGGGTTTGAGAGGACAGGATCTAGCTGGCCTCCCGGAGGCCTGGCTGGGATTACAGGCTCAGCACACCTGTACTCTGGGGTCTTTATCCTGTGTGAGAGTGGGTGGATAGTGACGTGGGACCGGGAGCATGCAAAGATGGCACTAAGCTTGTGTGTGTGTGTGTGGTTACCCGCACGCGCATGTGTATGCACACACGTGAGCGCCCATGCATGCATATATGTCTTCAGAAATAACGTCCTGCCATTCTGGGAGGAAGGCCAGCCATGGGAGTCACCTACTTCTTAGCCCCACAAAACTTATAGATCCTCTATACCCCAGTTCCGCCCTGTCCTTACAGAAGACTGAAGACCCTTATAGAAGGCCCCGTCTGAAACCTCTCAATCCTTCCCATGCTTACACTGTTGTTTCTTTTGACTGCTGAGGTTATCAGGGTTCTCTGGGGGAAGCTAGAGAGAGGAGAGAGGGAACGATGGAGAGGAACTTGCCCCTGTGATTGTGAGGTCAGAAGCACACAGCTCAAGCCTGGAGGATGTCTGCTGACAGAGGCAGCACCTTGATTCTGTCAGGGCCTTCAGCAATGATGCAAGGCCCAGCTCCTGATGGCAGCTTATCTGCTCGCTGGATTTAGATTTTAATTGCATCTGAAAGACCCTTCCTAGCAAGAGACAATGTGTAGCTTGCTTGTAGCCCTGGCCTCCCAGCTAGCTTAGCCCCTAAATAATCACACAGAAACTGTATTCATTAAAACACTGCTTGGCCCATTAGCTCAGGCTTCTTGTTAGCTCTTATAACTTATATTAACCCATTATTCTTACCAACAATGTATTTTGGATGGTGTCTGGTACAGCCAAGGTGAGCCATAAGGTTACCATCACCTGTCCTTCCTCCTGTGAGGTGCAAGAGAGGAGTGCAGAGAAGAGAAGCCCCTGGAACTGGCTTCCGGGTGGCAGGTACCACTGAGCTAGCAATGGCAGGTAGGCCACCCTCTTCTCAGGAAGACACAGTGGTACAGACTCAATGTAGAGGTCAGTAGTGATCCTTGCAAGGATCATGCCCTTTGACCTAGCAACATCCCTGCCAGGTACTCAGAAAGATGGGCTGAGGATAGAGTCTTCACGTGTAGAGGTATTCTGTGTAAGGCATTGGGAGGGAGAACCTGGCTGTGTGAGAACAGGGCTGTTGGGTGACTCCTGAGGTACATACATGTCACTGTCCCTCTGGCTGTGACAGACCTGGGCTGGGCTGACCTGGCTGTGACAGGGTGCCTTATTCTTCCTGTTTTATTCTTAAAGATAAAACGATTAAATTATGGAAGATCACCGAACGAGACAAGAGGCCCGAGGGCTACAACCTGAAGGATGAGGAGGGGAAATTAAAAGACCTGTCCACGGTGACATCGCTGCAGGTGAGCTTCATGAACAGAATGTTTGGCATTTATGTCCTCCTAAGCCATGAGATGTTTAGGACTCTCGGTGCCAGGGCCAGAGCCATACTGTTGTGATGTTATTCCTGGGGTGATGAATGAACATCTACATATCCTAGATGGCGAACCAAAGACAGACCAAAGTACAGATATTACCAAGTCCACCATGGTGTACCAATGAGATTATTATTATTATTATTATTGGTTTTGTTTGTTTGTTTTGCTTTTTGAGACAGGGCTTCTCTGTGTAACAGCTCTGACTGTCCTGGAGCTCTCTTTATGAACAAGACTGGTCCCAAACTCAAGTAGATCCTCCCGCCTCTGTCTCCCGAGTGTTGGGGTTGAAGGCATGTGCCCCCACACCTAACCGTATCAATGAGTTTTATTGGGATTACTTCCAGGAGCAGAAATGAGTGATAAACAGATACCTCAGCAAAGTCTACCCCAGCATGGTGACAGCTCACAAAGCTGGGAACCTGGAGCACACTGCACATCCTGCAGGCAGCTCGACAGGTGCCCTTTCCAGGTGACTCGGCTGGTCTGAGTTTCTTCAGGCTGCCAGCCCAAGCCTTTTCTGGGCCGAGCAGCTCAGCTCGTTGGAGAGTGACTCTTGGCAGGCTTTCCTGTTTATATGCTCCTGGAAAGGGAGGGACTTGGCGAACCTGGTCAGTTTCAGGGACTTCCTGAAGCTATCATGGGTTGTTTATCTACTGTCCAGAAGGAGCTTTCCTGCAGGATGGAAGTGTTTCGCCTCCCCTTAGATCAGGAGTTCTCAACTTTCCCCACACTGTGACCTTTAGTACAGTTCCTTACGTTGTAGTGACCTCCAACCATAAACTAATTTTTGTTGCTACTTCATAACTGTGATTTTGTAATTCACAACTGTTATGAATCATAATGTAAATACATGATATACAGGAGATCTGAGGTGATCCCTGTGAGAGGGCCATTTGACCCCCACAGAGGGGTGTCGACCCAGGTCGAGAACTTAGAACATCCTGTTGTTTCACCTCCTTGTAAGCATCCTGTCCTAAAATAGCCTGTTGTTTCACTTCCCTTTTACATCCTATGTCTTCAGAATTCTCCCCAAGATGAAAAATTTTAATCCACTATACAGCATACACCCTGGCTACTTCCTTACTGGCCTGGTGTGGTGGGCTTTGTCTGTGACGGGCTCTTCACCTGCAGTTGAGGGGGATAGCAAGTCAGAAAATGCCCACACAGAAAGGAGAAACGGAGGCCCAGTGGATAGCCACACTTCTCCTATAGTTACTAAATTGAGCTCAGTGCTCCCAAGCCCTGGGCTATTATTGTGGGGAGGGAGTTAGGCTAGATCTTTGGTGCAGTGAAGTCCAGAAGGTGACGCTGTAGAGTTGTACCAAAGTAGACGTTTGTCCTGCTTAATTAAAAGGCATTAGAGCTTGCATCCTTCAGCAGAATGTGGAACTCGCAAGAAAGTTCTGAGGGCTGGAGTGATTGCTCAGTGGTTAAGAGCACTTGCTCTTCTTGCAGAGGACCTGGGTTGGCTCCCAGCACCTACATGGCAGCTTATAGGTTACAGCTCTCTATAACTCTTGTCCTAAGGGATTCGATGCCCTCTTCTGACCTCCCTGGGTACCAGGCACACACATAGTGTATATGCATACATGCACTCAACATGCTCATACACATAAAATATAAAAGGAATGAGAAAGAGAAGAGGAGAGAGAGAGAGAGAGAGAGAGAGAAAGAGAGAGAAGGAGAGAGAGAGAGAGAGAGAAGGAGAGAGAGTCCGTGTATGCATGTGTGTGCACACTTGCTAGGCACTTCAGTTCATATGAGGTGGGTCAGGTTTACCACCTGAACCCCTTGTACAGGCCAGGAAACTTTGAAAACCTCACAGTTGAACAGCTATATAGATAGAACATGCTGCATGAGCCGGGCAGGTGAAGGCCATTTGCCATGTGTGATCACTTATCTCACACCATGACTGTTTATTTCGCACCCGGCTCCCGAATGAGTGATCCAGTCTCCCGTGAAGATCGTGAGTCCTCTGCCAGGCAGTGGTGGCACACACCTTTAATCCCAGCACTCGAGAGGCAGAAGCAGGAGGATCTCTATGAGTTCAAGGCCACCCTGATCTACAGAACGAGTTCCAGAACAGGCAGGGCTACATAGAGAAACCCTGCCTTGAAAGAAAAAAGATTATGTGTCTCCCGACACTTGTCCCACATGACTCTGCCTGCCTCTGCTCTGCAGGTGCCTGTGCTGAAGCCCATGGACCTGATGGTGGAGGTGAGCCCAAGGAGGATCTTTGCCAATGGCCACACTTACCATATCAACTCCATCTCAGTCAACAGCGACTGTGAGACATACATGTCGGCGGATGACCTGCGCATCAACCTCTGGCACCTGGCCATCACTGATAGGAGCTTTAGTATCCTTGGCTTGACCTGGTTTATAAGCATACTGACTTCTGGGGCTTCAGGCTTGGCGACTTCCTCACTGAAGAACTGTCCCACCTAGAGTGTAAAGGAGGCAAGGTGTGGGATCACAAGGTGTCTGTTTATGAACACTTAAAGCACATGGCTTCTGTGAAGGCTCCATCACACCCCATGCCTCCTTAGGGTAGCAGTGGTCCTCCCATAAGAACCATGGAGGAGCAAGAGAGCTAGAGACACCATGCCCTTGAGGAGAGGAGGCTGACCCCCCAGGACAGCTACCTAGAGGTTGCATTCCCTTGTGTTGGTCCAGTGTGTGTCACCCTGGATGTAGAGTGACAACTGGGGTATCAGAGACTTGGGTGTCTGAAGCCAGGCAGAAATGGGGTCCTGGTGTCAGAACAAGCTAAGGTCTGAGCACTGCCCCTCCTGCGGCCTGCTAAGGAGAGGGCCACCTACAGGCTGCACCAAGCTGGGGAAGGTCAGGGCCAGTCCAGGAAGGGCAGGTTGCTACCTTGTCACTGTTGTGGGGACTATTAATGACAGCCATGCTAAGCGAAGGTTTACGTGCTGGCCTTTCACTCAGTGAGGCAGACACTGTCACCAGACCTGTCCAGTAAGGGACCTGAGTCATAGAGCCTGAGCTCATAGATGACAAGTATCTCCTGGGAGAGAGTGAGGGGCAAGGAAGGCCATAGCTGCTATAAAATGGAGACAGTAAAAAATGTTGACTTCATCGTTTTGGGCTGAGTTGTAACTGTCTTTGAACCTGTGTGGCCACAGGACATTAGAACAAGTTAGTCATGAATGAGGAAAGTGTTAGTGACTCCAGCACTGAGACCTGTCTCTTTGTCACTGGCTTCCTTTCTACAGAATACAGGAATTATGCTCACCCTTGCTGAAGAGCACAGCACTCACCTGCAGGTGTTTATCAAATACCCAGTGACATGCTTGAAACTGGCACTGGGTATGCAAGGCCCTGACCTGCAGGAGTCTTTCGTGACCAGTACTGGGGTCTTGGACACAGACCAGCATATGCCGTGGGTCATAGGCAGCAGGTTGGAAGAGAGGAAACCAGGGGGGCCTTTGCCATGTGAATCCGTGGGCCTGGAGCAGATGGCGTGTGTGAAAGTGAATGGGATTATTGACCAGAGAACCTGGGCTGCTGAGAGGGAGTGGAAGGGGAGCTTGTCAGTGGACTGGTGGGCCTGTGGGAACTCGAGTGGAAGGGAGCAGTCAGTGGACTGGTGGGCCTGTGGGAACTCGAGTGGACAGGAGCAGTCAGTGGACTGGTGGGCCCTGTGGGAACTCGAGTGGACAGGGAGCAGTCAGTGGACTGGTGGGCCCTGTGGGAACTCGAGTGGAAAGGGAGCAGTCAGTGGACTGGTGGGCCCTGTGGGAACTCGAGTGAACAGGGAGCAGTCAGTGGACTGGTGGCCCTGTGGGAACTAGGGAACTAATGTGATTGTTGTGGAACTGTATCCAACTTGTGTGTGGCTCCATTTTGAAAGTGCCTGGTAAGCCAGTGACAAGAGATGCCTGGCTTGTTCTCTGGAGGAAGGGGTATGTGTCATGTGCTAAAGACCCAGAGGTAGCTTAGGGAAAACTAGTATTTAAAGCAGCCTCCTCTCTGACTGACAGGTTCACTGGGGAACCATGCTGCCTCCCTGTGGCTACTGATGCCAGGCCACAGAGGGTTGAGATTCAGACACCTGGGGCAGAGCTCTGGTGAGCCTCCCTTAGCAGAAAAGGGTCTGGACTCTGGGCTGCAGGTGTTTTCACAGATCTGATGGCAGCTGAGTCATTGGAGATGTCTCACTTCCGGCATGGACGGGGCCAGAAGATGTGTGACCTCATGCTGAGCTGGTTTGGCTCTGAGCTTATGAGATACCCTCTGAGCAGGGGTCATCTGGAGGATTCTTGCTCATTCATCCTGAGGAGGAAGCTGAGGTCAGGGTAGAGGCCATACCGAGTGCAGGGAGCTGGGCTGGGGCTAGATCAGAGTCTTGCATCCCTTTCTTTCTTGCTCTTGTCAAGCTTGCAGGGGTTCCTTCGGCTTCTGAGGCTGCTCTGTGCTCCTCAGTGGTTGCTGGTGATCCTTGGTAAGTCAGAGAGCTATTCTGCACAGGGACTTACGATGCTGCTGATGTCACACTGTGGCCCTCATTTTTGTCTGAAGCCCTGTCCAGAATCCTAAGATGACGCTGATCCGCCATCAGTGTGTTCAGGGGTTGTTAGTTTATAATCAAGCTCTAGGGGTCCAGTGTAGCTGGTGGCCTTAGCTGAAGAGGTGATGGAGATGCTGACACCTCACACCAGCAGGGGTAAGGACACAGGGAACAGAGCAGGTGACCCCTGGAAATGCCAGCAATAGGGCCTTGGGGGACTTATTCCCTGTCCTTACCTTAGCAGTGAACTTCTAGCTTCCAAAATTCTGAGAGCCAGGTGCCTGAGGCTTGACGCACTCACCTTTGGCATTGAGCCTTGGCAGCCAGGACCTGGGTCTGGATTTGACAGGCTGTGTCTTGAATGCCCTCAGCTCTTGTTTGCAGCCAGGTCATCTGCTGAAGAAAATTTGGAGAGAAAAACCGATTCTATTTTTAGACCACTTCTATGTGCAGAAGGCCTTGGGGGCGCTCCACAAAGGAGGCCCTTCTGCAGGGTGTTGGCAGAGCTGCCTCTTGTCTCACTCTAGTCACTACTTGGTTGCCATGACAACATCTGGTCTTGAGAGCAGGCTCCTGGGAAGACATGCGGGTGAGCCTCATGCTTTTCCTGGTGCAGTCTGGAGCCCCATGAAACCTCCGCTTGCACTTGGCATCCACCTTGGTGTCACAGCCATAGCCACAACCTCAGGGCCCTTGGCATGCTGAGGCTGCTGGGAGGTTTGCCCTGCCCTGGTGTTTGGCAGCCGGCCCCTTCCTCTACAGCTCCACGTGTGGCTCTGGGTGTGGCGCTGCTCACCCCAGCCTCCCTGCTTTCTTCAGGGATGGGCTCCATGCTGTTTTATACCCAGGGCTGTGTCTAGAGGCCCAGTTCATCGTTGCCAGCCTAGCTTCTCTCCTGGTGTCTCCATGAATGCCCATGTGAAGGGGGTTGGTGTTGGTTCTCTGCTCTGTGTGCCTACTTCTCGCTTGGTATTTTGTTAGACAAGTCAGTGATTCTCCAGCTTGCAGTCCAGACTCAGTAGACAGTTAGCAGAGCTCCCCTGTGAAGGAGGAGTGGCCCTCAGTCCCCACCACTGCTTAGCATGGATGCTGAGACTCAGTAAATGGAAGCCGTGGGACACCCAGCCCCTAATTTTCGCAACTCACCCGTCCAAAGTGATAGTGTGACCCAGGCTGAGCTTCAGGAGATCAGGCAGTGTCTTTGGTGACAGGAGATGAAGGACAGCCTATAAAAGTCCCTACAGCCTGACAATGCTGCAGAGGCCCATGTGGCTCATGTTTCCTGTGTCCTTGACCAAGGACCACAGATGTCATTCTGGAGCCTGGCTCTGCAGTAGCCTGACGGTCCCTCGCCTGATCCACAGCTTCACCTGCCTTCCAGGGCTGTCTCTGGTGGTCTCTCCTCTACCATCCCTTCTAGTCCCTGGTGGCAGCTGCTGTCCCCATCACTGAGTCACTCGGTATGTGCCTGTCTCCCACCCCCAGCACTCTGTGCCAGTTTTTCTTTTTTATGTGTCTAATATGGACACTTGGGTTGGACTCCAGGCCACCAGGGGAAGCCAGGAGTGCTGTCACATGGAGGGGTCCTAGTTGAGGGTATCTGGAAGACCCCACTGACACGACCTGCAAGGAGAGTGTGCACAGTGCATTTGTGCTGTGTGTTCATCCCGCAGCCACCCCCTTGTCAGATGTCTCCTTCAGGCTCCTGTTTTAGGGCAGATTCAGTGAAACTTAGTGGGATATGTTGTAATGATTAATCTTGATTGTCTACTTAATTGGATTTAGGATCACCATGGAAACCAATCCCTGAGTACATCTGTTGAGGTGGTGGGGAATAGCCATCTCAAATGTAGGTGACACCATTCCCTGGGCTCAGGTCCTGGAAAGAGCAAAAAGGACAAAGTCAGAACCCCCTTTCCCCTTTTGAGACAAGGTCTCACTTTGTTGCCCTGGCTAGCCTGGAGCTATGCAGACCAGGCTGACCTCAAATTAACAGAGCCTACAACTGCCTCTGAAGTAGTGCTACAAACCCTTGCTTCAAACTGGACAGGCAGCCCAATAGAGGAAAGGGGTCCTAAAAACTATCAGGAGTCCCCCCCAAAAAAACCAAACCAACAACTATAACATACGCAGAGGTCCTAGCGAGGACCCATGCAGACTCAGTGACTGCTACTTCAGTCTCTGTGAGCCCCTATGAGCCCTGCTTAGTTGATTCCATGGGCTGTGCTCTCTCAGTATCCTCAACCCTTCTGGCTCCCACAATTCCTCCTTCCACATGGTTCATTGGGCTCCGGGTGAGGGACCTGATGGAGACCTCTGGCATGGGCTCGCTCTTGATTGTGGGTCTTTGCGTCTGCTCTCATCATCTGCTGGAGGCAGTCTCTGACGACAGCTGGACTAGGCACTGATCTATGAGTATAGCATAATATCTTAGGAATCTTTTCATTGATTTTTTTTTTCTGTCAGTTGTGTTTGGTTCTACCCTGTGTCTCTGGGCTATCTAGCCTCCAGTTCCTGGTCATCTAGGCAGTGTTGGGCATGGGCTCTCTCTTGTGGTGTGGGCCTTAAATTAGATCGTCCATTGGTTGGTTGGTCACTCCCACAAATTCTATACCACCATTGCCCCAGCAGATCTTACAGACAAGGCAGATTGTAGGTCGAAGGTTTTGTGCCTGGGTTGGTGTCCCAGTCCTACCCCTGGAAGCCTTGCCTGGTTGCAGAGGTGGGTGGTTCAGGCTCCGTGATCTCTATTACTAGGGGTCCTCACGAGGGTCACCCTTGTAGATTCCAGCAAATTCCCACTGCACTAGGTTTCCACATTGAGCCCCAAGTGCCCCCCAATTCCTGTCATCTCTCCCAGTACTCTCTTCCTCCATCCCTCCCCCAACCTGATCCCTCCTATTCCCATCCCCAACTGCCCCCAGTCCACCTGTGAATCTATTCCACTTCCCAGGAAGATTTGTCCCTTCCCTCCTTGAGCTCTCCTTGTTACTTAGCCTCTCTGGGTCTATGGATTGTGGCATGATTATCAGTTACTTAACAGTTAATATCCACCTAAAAGTGAGTACTTATCATGTTTGTCTTTCTAGGTGTGGGTGACCTCACTCATCATGATTTTTTTCTAGTTCTATCCAATTCCCTGCAAATTTCCTGTCATTTTTTTAATTTTCAAGACAGCGTTTATCCGTAGCTTTTGGTTCCTGTTCTGGAACTAGCTCTGTAGACCAGGCTGGCCTCAAACTCACAGAGATCCGCCTGCCTCTGCCTCCCGAGTGCTGGGATTAAAGGCGTGCGCCACCACCGCCTGGCTCATGCCATTTTTTTAAAGTGATGAGAATACTCTTGATAGGATGGAGCATCCTTTGGGTGTATGCCCAAGAGTGGTATAGCTGGCTCTTGAGGTAGATCAATTCCCAATTTTCTGAGGAATTGCTGTATTGATTTTCATGGTGGTTATACAAGTTTGCACTTTTTTTTTTTTTGCTCAAATCCTCACTAACATAAGCTGTCACTCGTGTTATTGATCTTAGCCATTCTGACAGGTGTAAGATGGAATCTCAAAGTAGTTTTGATTTGCATTTCCCTGGTGGCTAGGGATGTTGACCATTTAAGTGTTTCTCAGCCATTTTAGGTTCCTCTATTGAGAATTCTCTGTTTAGTTCTGCACCCCATTTTTTAACTGGGTTGTTTGGTTTGTTGCTGTCTAGTTTCTTGAGTTCTTTATATCTTTTGGATATTAGCCTTCTGTCAGATGTGGAGTTGGTGAAGATCCTTTCCCAGTGTGTAGGCTGCCATCTTGTCTATTGATGCTGTCCTTTGCCTTGCAGGAGCCTTTCAGTCTCATGAGGTCCAGTTTATTAACTGTTGTTTGTTGTGCCTGTGATATCAGCGTTCTCTGCATGTTTCTCTTGCAAGCTGCTCTTGCCAGGTGTTTTGTTGAAGCCATGAGAGAGTGAAGTAATGCACAGACCCTCAGTACGTATTAACGTCCATCCCAGTGGCACATGACAGCAGCCAGGCAGTGGCACTGGCCAGTCCTTGAGTCCTAGAGCCATGCACTTAGCTGGACACCTATAGGCCACTTTGATGCCCAACAGGTACTGGCCAATCTTAGGCTCCACGATCATGTAGCCAGCTAAATGCCCACAGCCTGAATACTGTGGAATGCTCTTTTGCCCTGCAGGCAGAGACTGGGGTGTGACTCCAGGCCCCAGAATCCTCTCCTCTGTTTCCACCCAACCCCAAAGAACCCATATCCCAGCATCCCTGTATTCCAAGTTCTGGAGTCTCCAAAGCATAGGTCAGAGCCATGTGGGACTGGCTGAGATCAGAGAACATTTTTCCACTGGAAAGTCTTGATACTGTGGGTACAAGGAGAGTAGCTGCTGGGGCAACAAACCTATGCACATGGTCCAGACACAGTTCAGAGGGGCAGTGATGTGAAATTACTCACTAAAAATGCCCATGGTCCAGAATGTAGTGGGTGTGTCTGTTCATCACCTGCTGAGTCTCCATGACCACAGCCCCTGATGGAAGGAAAGGGTTGGTTTTGGTTCACATTTTGACCTGAGCAGGGACGGCACGGTGGAGGAGCATAATCCATGACCGTGGGAGTATGTGCCAGAGACTGCTTATATTAGGGTGGCCCAGGAGATGGAGAGTAAGGCAGGAACCAGGGGTAGGTGTTATCTTCAAAGGCCTGCCCCTAGTGACCCTCCCCAAGCAGCAGCGACTGGAGGGCAATCATCTGGTGGGGGACAAGCCTGTGGGGGACAGCTCACCGTGACAGCGCACACTCAGCACCCCTTCTCTTTGGTTGCTGAGAGAGGAAGGTGGGCTGTCAGGAGAGGGCCATGGTGACTGCAGGGCTGGGCAGTCACTCTTCTCTGAGAGGGTATTGAGTTCAGCTTTGCAGGGCCAGTGGGCAGGTATTGGGAAGGGGCACTGGGCAGCAGTCTTCTACGTGAGTACGTGTGGCTTGGAGGACCAGGGACTGGTGTGTTGGTTGCTGGGGTAGGGGGTCTTAAAAACCAGATTGGGCTTGCCCTGGGCCTTATGGAGGGAGAGAGCAAAAGTGCCCTCACTGTTGCCCTTGACCTCGCCAACCCAGATATCGTCGACATCAAGCCAGCCAACATGGAAGACCTCACGGAGGTGATCACAGCATCCGAGTTCCATCCCCACCATTGCAACCTCTTTGTCTACAGCAGCAGCAAGGGTTCCCTGCGGCTCTGTGATATGCGGGCAGCTGCCCTGTGCGACAAGCACTCTAAGCGTAAGTTTCTGCACTGGAGTGGGTGGGTAGGGACTAGGTATATTGGGACTGACAAGTGGGTGCACCAGCATGGGTTGGGGGGTTGTTCAGGCCATCAGCTCCCTCCCTGAAGCACACTGAGAGCTCCTTGGAGGCAGGATGTATAATGTTCACCCTCACCAGGGAGCGTCTGCAAGGCCTAGGATAGAGGTGAAAACAGCAAGAGTCATTTCTGAAACCTCTGGCAAAGTCTGCCACACTCTACCTGTCTCAGGTGATGGTCATTTTACTCCAAGGGATCTACTGAAACCAAAGAGGAAACTGAGGCCCCATCCGTCTAACTACAGTGTTGCAAAGACACAGTAAGATTTCCTACAGCACCACAGGGCAAGGCCAGTTGGGCACCCTCTCCTCTATTGCTTAGGGTCTTAGCTGGGGTCATCCTTGTGGATTCCTGGGAATTTCTCTAGACAGGTTTCGTGCTGCCCCACAATGGCTCCCTCAATCAAGATATCTCTTTCCTTGCTCTCATCTCTCTCTCTTCCCTTTCTGTGAGGTTGGCATCGTACAACCGTCCCCCAGGGTCTTGTATGGGTCATGTGTACATCTGTCAGATATCTTTTTGAGGGAGAGATATGTTTTTTTTTTCTTTTAACACAAGGGCTTATTATATTTCCTTTAATCATATGTCTATCTGTGGGTTAGGTGTGTGCACGCAGTGCTTTGTCCACAGAGACCAGAAGAGGGCATCATTTCTTGGAGCTGGCCTTGCAAGCAGTTGGTGCGAGTGCTGGGAACCAACCTGGGATCATCTGGCAGTGCAGTAATACACAACCACCGAGCCCTCTCTCTAGCCTCGTGGTTTTGTTTGTTATTGCCACTGAGCTCAATTTCTCTCTTGGGTTAGTGGTTATCTTTGCTCCTTTTCCTGTTGCCACGGTAAAATACCCTAGAAAAGCAATAAGGCAGAGGAGGTTTCTCCTGGCTCACAATCTGATGCTACTGTTCATTATGGTGGGTCAATGAAAATGAGGACATGACTGCTCCAAGCTATGGTTGAGAAGAAGGTTTTTACTGTATATATGTAGGAGAGTATAGCTCAAGGCATCTGGAAGAATCCAGACTGAACTGGGCTGTGAGAGGAGAAGTGGGAAGAGCATACATGACCAAAATGGCGGGGTTATATAGGAAAGAAAAGCTAGGAAAAGGGAAACAAAGTCCCTGGACTGGAGAGGTTTAGGACGGGGCTGGAGTGAGAAGAGCAGAGGAGAGCCTAAGGTACTGAGGGAGCCTGGCAGCCAGGACTCTCTTTCATATGCTAATAGCTACGCCTTTGTCCTGGATTTCTTTGGGACCTGACACTGGGGAAGTCATGGCAGTGGAAACATGAGGTGGCTAGGCAAATTGCATCTGCAGTCAAGAAACAGAGAGATGAGCATCCAAACTGAAAAAAAAAAAAAAAGAAAAGAAAAAAAAGAAACAGAGAGATAAATGTCGGGTGTTCAGATAACTTTCTCCTTTTTATGCAGTCCAGGACTGAAGCCTGGGGAATGGTGCCACCCACTTTTAGGATGGGGCTTCACATTGCTATTAACTTTATCATATAATCCCTCACAGGTATGCCTAGAGGGTTATCCCCTGGGTGATTCTAGGTCCTGACAATTGACAGTCAGTATTTGCTATCATAACTGTACCTCTCGCTACCTCGACACCCCAACACATTACTTCTAAGCCATTCTTTTAAAAAAAAAAAAAAACCTCTCATCTCCATAGGCTCATAACCATCTCATAATACAAGCTATGTTCAGTCCAACTTCAAAAGTCCCCATAGTCTTTTTAACATTCCACCATCATTTAAAAGTCTAAAGCCCAAGTCTTATCTAAGATGCAAGGAAACCTCTTAATTGTGAACCTGTAAAATAAAAAATAAGCCAGTGCTCCCAACATACAATGACATAGTGAAATGAGGGGAAGAGTGGATAGCTAACTATCCCTTGGAAGCTAGGATATCTCTTAGAAGACCAAACTATCAGGGTAAATATCAAATCTGTCCACTCCATGCCTAGTATCTGGGACCCTTGATGGACTCAACAGGGAAGCAAAAAGCTTAAGTAGCCATAACTGTTCATCTGTTGCCCACAGTACACATAGCCTCTTTCTCAGGACAGGCCTACTCCGTGACTATAGCTTTCCTTGGTGGATGCCCCATGGTCCTGGCACCTCCAGCATCCTTGGATCTCCATTGCAACATTGTCTTTATCGTTTGAGCTTACACAGTGACCTGCAGGGGCCCCCTGCAAGTGATATTATGCTACCTCACAGTCTGCCTTCAGTGGTTTTCTGGAATCTTGGCACCAGCTTCCATAACCACCTCCCTCTCAAATATTTCATGCCTACAAAACCAGTACCTGGTGGATGATGCTGCCAAGTTCTGCTGCCTGTGTGAGCTGTAGCCTGGCCTCCTTGGACTACAGCTGTATCAGATTCTGTAGGCTGATCCTTTTGGGAGAGGGGGAAGGTCTCTTGGCAGTGAGCAGGGAACCCCTCCAGCTGCACTCTCCTTTCAGACACTTTGAATTTTCTTGACTTTGAGCCCTCAGGGCATATTTTTCTATTTTCCCAGTCTAAAGCTGGGGCAGTCTCTGTAGCAGTCCTTAGTCACCTTTCAGCTCCTGCCTCAGATGCACCTTTTAGCTTCCTTGGACTCTTTCTTCTTGACAAACTATACATTTAAAAATATCTTTATGCTCAAATTGTTAGTTTTTTTTTAAAAAAAAATTGTGGACCTATATAAATGCAGTAAACAATCATGCCAAGCTTAAATGCTTCTCTGTCTTGGAATGTCCTCCACCAAACAAATTAGTTTATGACCTTTAAACTTTGACCTTTGTGGTGCCTGCACCACCAGGAACTGTGGTCGGGCAAGGGTCTGGGGAATAAAGAGCACACAGAGACACGGGTCACTCTTGAGGCAACAATGCCAATTTTATGATGTTCCAAGGCATTATATAGTGCTCTCCTTAATCAGTGGCCACGCCTTAGCTCTCTGGATTTCCCACTGCAAGCCCACCAGAAACCACTTCCTTGTTATCAGGAACTCATGAGGGTTCCGTGTTCAGAGCAGCTGCAAGCACAGAAAAGTAAATTGTTTACTCCTGCAGGCAAGGGGTCATAGAAAGTTCAGGGTCTGAGGGTCTGCAGCTCCCAACAGACATTTACATATGAAGCCAGATTCTTTGCCAAATCTACATGGATGTCCCCCAGCCCACCCCCTGATGGAGCCCTTGTTCCCTTTGTAACTTCATGAGCCGGGGCCTCCACCGTCCAAATTTATCTTAGAGTTCTTGTCTTTTGAGCTCTCACTAGAATAGCTTAAGCTCTGCTTACAGCATTGAAGGGCTTTTCCAGCCCAAACCTCCAAGCTCTTCCACATTCCTCCTTTACATCTCTAGAGGCCTAAGGGCAGAGAGGTCAGGTTCATCACAGCAACAGCCTGGCTCCCTGGCGCCAGCTTTTTGGATTAGTTATGTTCCTGTTGCTGTGGTTAAAGCACCCGTTTGCGGGAGAAGGTTTCATGTTGGCTCACAGGTCAGGGCTGCAGTCTGTGGTGGCGAGGAAAGCCTGGCAGCAGCAGCCTGAGGGGGCTGCCCACATTGCATCCATAGTCAGGACGCAGAGAGGTGTCTGTGGCTGCTCAGGATTCAAGCTCAGGGAATGGTGCCTCCCACTGTTAGGGTGAATCTTCCTGCCTTGGAGAACTTAAGATAGCCCAGAAGCCAGCCCAGCCAGCCAGGTTCTCACCAGTGCCTGAGTGCTTGTTTACTAGGTGAGCCTAGGCCTGAGTGTTAGCCAACATGGTGCCTCACACAGGGGTTTTGGTTTGTTTTTCTATTCAGGGTTTTTTTTTTTTGTTTTGTTTTGTTTTGGTTTGGTTTGGTTTTGGTTTTGGTTTTTCAAGCTAGGGTTTCTTTGGAACTTGTTCTGTAGACCAGGCTGGCCTGAACTCACAGAGATATGCCTGCCTCTACCTCCTAAATTCTGGGATTAAAGGCATATGCCACTACTTCTCAGCTCATACAGGTTTTTTGTTGTTTGTTTTGGGGTTTTTTGTTTGTTTTGGTTTTTCAAAACAGGGTTTCTCTGTAGCCGTGGAGCCTTTCCTAGAACTAGGTCTTGTAGACCAGGCTCATACAGGTGTTCTTTTCCAGTTAATTCTGTATTTTACATTTTTATGGAATTTTTTCCTCACCCTCTAAGTCACCTGTGTAGAATGTAGAATCCAGAATCCAGAATCCAGACTCAATCTTCACCTGCTTGCCTCCCGACCCCAGAGTGGATGGAACCCAAGCCAAGAGCATGCTAGAAAACACTCTGACACCAAACCATGCCCTTTGCAACAACAATTTACACTTTGATGCTGCTACAAGGGCAACTGTCCCTAAACTGTGTGTCTCATCCATAGTGTTTGTTCTCAGTGTTCATAAGAAGTTGAGCAGCTGATTCCCAGTGGCCAGGCACACGTCGTTCTTAATTAGCATGACCATCATTCCAGCTGTATTTGTGTAAGAAGTCTGGAGCTTTGGCTGATTCTCTGCCTCCCACTCTTATGTTCAAAAGCCAGGGTGAGGCTGTCAGCGACTCCCCCAGGGTCTCCTTTCCTAACGGGATGACTCTGTGGCTTTCTTCTCACTTAGTGAGAAGCATTGTGGACCACTGTGTGCTCATCATACCTGGTACTGAGCAGACGAGGAGGCCAAAGGTCAAAGGAGCACAGGAGCTCCTCAGACCTGTCTGAACCAGGTCAGGCTGGGGTATACTGGCTACTCCCATCCATGGCTTCAGCTCTCTAGACGAAACCCAGGTTGTTGTCAGCTAGGCACCGTGACAGGGTAACCATAGAAACAGCCATCCCTGAGTCTTCAGAATAGACAGTTATTTCTGCTTTTGACAGCAGAGTCTGTGAGAAGGAGGGGCTGAGCACTGAGCATGCGCTTGGTCAGAATGGGTGGGGATGATGGTTCACTGTCATGGGACTCCAGCAACGTGAATGGCAAATGGCTGGGACACTTGGAGCTAACAGTGGCACACCATCAAACGCTCAGAGCCTCCCAGGGTAGAGCCAAGGATACCCCTTAACTCATGAAGGGCACGTGCTCTTCCTCTGCTTCCTGAAGGTATCACCCTGGAGCCACGAGAGAGCTTTCTTCCCTGTGGCTTCTGGGTAGTTGTGGAGGTTAGAGATCTAGTCAGGGTGTGGGCAGGGCTACCTTTAGGAGCAGCTGTTGCTTTGTCCTTTCCAGCTGCTGAAGCTGCCACGCTTCTCAGCTCACGGCTGTCACTCTAGCCCCTAAGCAGTCAGTGCAAATCCTCATCCCATTTCAAGATTCAGGAGAATCTTCAAGATTCTCAATATAGTGTTCTTAACCAGCATGGTGGGAAGGGGCCGCTCTGGCAGAGCAAGCCTGGGGGGTGAGGCCCAGAGCTTCCCCAGGGGCGCCCTTTGCATGCTACAGTATAAGGGACAGCAGGACAGGAGTAGATGAGGACAGTGGGACTCAGAAATGGGTGCCAAATCATGTCAGTTCTTGAGGGGCCCCAACTAGGAACAGATTTCACTTTGTTGCATGGGGACCAGTTGTATGAGGCTGCTCAGGGGACAGACAGTTGTCAGTCAGTAGTCAGAGAGCTTTGCTACATCAGCTTCTCGGTGCTTCTGTCCCTTCTGGGCTGGGCCACTGCTCGGGGGGGTTAATGCCGGGGCTGGGCCTGGAAAAGAAGGTATGCAGCCTCTTTCTCCCGACATGGCTTTCCCTTCCCAGGGTGCCTGCTTCTTCCCTCTCAACCCTTCCCCTGACCCTTGAGAACCTTGTGTCCTGGAAAGGCTCAGGAGGGGCGACAGGACTGGGCCAGGCTCCAGGTGGATTGCCTCCATCTTTTCCCTTGCTCTTGGCACAGCCTCCTGGCACAGCCTGTCCTGTTGGCTTCAGGGAGCAGAGCTTTGTGTCACTCACCTAGTACCTTGAACAGAGCCCAGGGCGTCACAGGCACTCGGCGTGGGCTTGTTGACTGAGAGAGTGCCTAGCAGGGAAGTCAGAATCTTCAGATGCCCTGTGGGGGCTCTGGACAGCTTAGGGCAGCAATGATATGTGTGTTGAACAAGAGGGCAATGGCAGGTCCCAGATGAGAGGCAAAGGGGTGGGACCCAGGAGGCTGGCCATGACACCTGTGATTCCCCAGGGGCCCACTGGAAGGGTCTGTCCCAAGTCTCTTGGGAGCTGTGGCCAGCCCTCTTCTTCCAGTGAGGCAGTGGTCAAGGCTGTCACTCAGTGGCTTTCTGAGGCTGGCTCTACAGGTTGGAGATGCTTAGATCATGGCTGGCTGCCAGCCAGTACCCCACCCCCACTTCACTCCCTGTCTGCCCACAGAGCCCAGGGAGTTGATGCCAGCCCCACAGCAATCCTGGTCCCTATCTGCTCTGCCACCAGGGCTACTTAGGGGAATGACCTCAGGTATCCGCTGTGCATGTCCAGAGGCAGCTTCTGGCTTGAAGACCTGGGACCAGAACCACATCAGACCCAACCTAGAGACTGCCAAGAACCTTTCAGCTCTGCACTGCCAGTAGGAGGCAGCAGAGCATTGCAGCCGGTGTAGCTCTGGGTTCAAATACCCCACTTTCGTCTGCCTCTGAGAGCTGCTCGTGGATTCGCTCTCAGCCTCAGTTTTCTTGGATATAAAATGGAGATAATTAGGCTACCACCCTGCCGTTTTTATTAGGGGATTAGATGAAGTCCTTCGCAGTACAGTAAATACTCAATTAGCATAATTCCACAAGGAAGCCCTTTCAGGGCTTTTCCTCTTTGGAGGGTTCTTAGAGCCAAGGGCTTTGGTAGGTGTTTAGGAAAAGGCTTGACAAGTGAATGAATGATGCTGGTATAGACAGATAGCTAAGCCCGATACAGTGGGCTGTGTGGTTCTGACTGTGAGCAAGGCAACGATGACAGCCGCTGATTCTCTCTCCACAGTCTTTGAAGAGCCCGAGGACCCCAGCAACCGCTCTTTCTTCTCAGAGATCATCTCCTCAGTGTCCGACGTGAAGTTCAGCCACAGTGGGCGCTACATGCTCACGAGGGATTACCTCACGGTCAAGGTCTGGGACTTGAACATGGAGGCGAGGCCCATAGAGACCTACCAGGTGTGTGTGGAGGTCTAGCAGCCTTGGGACCCTCTGTGTAGGGTGAGATCTCCCAGGAACACCCTGTTCCTTGTGCTGACACCCCCATAGGGGGCTGCCCAGCCACAGGGGCTTCCTCTGCTGCATTGTAGATGAAGCCGCAGAGAATCTTCCAGCACAGACACTGGTGCTGAGGAGGCTCCTGCATGGGACTGCCACCTGCAGCTAGAACTCCAGTTTCTGGGAAAGGAGGGGAGGGAGAGGCAAAGAAAGGCATGAAGCCAGGCCTGAAGTCAGAGTGCAGATGTCACCCCCAGCACCCACAGCCTTATCACTAAGTAGGTAAGCGTGACTCCGCCAGAAACATCTGGGTGTGGACTGTGTTCAGTGGCCACATGGGAGATGTTTCTAGACCCTCAGGGTAGTCTTTTGAGTTCATTGTGCAGGGTGAACCTCTGAGCACTTCTGGGGAAGCTTCCTTTATTCCTCATCCTCCCAGGTCTCTTGGTGGAGCACGGGATAAAGCTGACTTGCTGTTTAAACAACACATGTGTAATGTAGCTTGTGGGTGGCTGGCACATGTGTGTGGGGGGGGGTAGGACAGGGCTTTCTGGAGGCAACTGCATTTGCACTGGGCCTTGAAGGTCGCCTGGAATTTGGATTGGCAGATAAGGAATCAACCAGAAACCCCACCCGCACCCACAGGGCCATCGCCTGTTTTGTCCTGCTCCAGCAAAGACGATACTGACTGCCTGTTCTGCAGACAGGGACATTGGGAAGTTGGAGGGTGACAGAGGCATCTCAGCCCAGTGGTGGCATGCCCAAAGCTCAGCCCTCTTCCTCTCCTACCAAAGCTGAGGAGGTGCACCCAAGAGGAAAAGCTTCCGGCAGGGACTCCTAGAAGCCACATTCTCCCATTGACCCAACCGCCCCTTTGTTAGCAGTGGGCAGGGCCTGTAGCTCCCCGCTTCCCTAGGTCCTGCCCTGTACACTCTAGATAGGGACAGGCCCTCTTGTGTCCCCTGGGAAAGTGTCAGCAGCCCAAGACTGAGGTCCGAAAAGACCTCCTGTGAGGTGTGAGCTGACTGAACCAGTGCCTTCCCAGCCCCCTGGGGCCACCACAACACTGCAGACAGCACAGGCCTAGGTGTATACATGTTTTCTTAGGGAGGGGTGAGTGTGGAGCCTCTGGGCCTCTGAAAGCCTGGGGGACCCCATGAAGGGGCAGCATTACTGTTTTCAGCAGCGCTGAAGCTCAGTGCCTGGCTTTCTGTACAGCTGACCTACAGATTCTAAAATAACCATGATTAATGGCTACTCCCACTCGTGTCTTTGGAGGTGACTCTTGTGTTCTGGAAACTGTAGATAGTGGGACTGTGCTTGGCCATCTTGCAATACTTGACCCGCGAGAGCTAATCCATCCATCAAAAAGAGTCTTGGAATGGGCTGCAAGGCGTGGGATTGTCCCAAGACTTCACCATCTCCCTCAGCCCGTGGTTCTTGAAGACGCTGAGTCTTCACGGCAGGCCCAGGAAGTCTGGTGCTCACTCTTTCTCTATAGCTGAAGCCTCTCCTCCTGCCCCCAGGGAGCAAACCAGGCTTGGCACACAGGAGAATCTGCCACACCTGTGCGTTGACCTGCTACTGACGGGCCTGTGTGAGCGGACGGGAACTTAAGGACCCCTCCTGCTGGCAGGGTTGGCAGCACCATGGGGCCCTTTGGTTTTGGTCAGTGTACTGCTGGGTGCTGGCCTCAGGGGATCAGAGAGATGTAGAGCTTTGGCTTGGTCCTCTGGGGTCCCAGGCAGGTGGGACCATGGGGATGGTGACACAGCACGGTAGGGCCGTGAGCCAAAGTCTAGAGCAGGAGGAGTGGCCCCCTAGACTGTAGACAGCAGTGTCCACCCTTTGCCACCACCCCAGTGACAGGCTCTCTGAGCGGTGAATGCTCCCTTTCCTCTAAGGATGCGGCTTCTTGATGCTGTCTCTGTGTCCCACAGCTCCAGGTCAGCTGTGTGTTCAGGGCTATGCCAAGACCATCGGTCCCTTGGAGGTGTCAGGGCTATTTGGTGCCCATTTCTCAGCCTCTCCCCTCTTCTCTTCAGGTCCACGACTACCTGCGGAGTAAGCTCTGCTCCCTGTATGAGAGTGACTGCATCTTTGACAAGTTTGAGTGTGCGTGGAATGGGAGTGACAGGTGAGCCAGCTGCAGGCACCCAGCCTCAGCCACCCTGCCATGCCCCTCACCCTTCACTCCGGGAGGGGTCTTTTCTGTCGTCTGTGATCACAGAGCTGCACTTTGCCAGGTTGCAGTGTGGGAGGTCTCCTCCCTAGCAGGCAGAGCTCTCCGACTCAAGTTCAGGGCTGAGAAGTGAGCTTTGCTTCACCCCTGTGACTGATGCTGACACCCACTTTAACCCCCTGACCTAGGGTGCTGTGGGACTTTGGGTCAGGATCAGCCAGGTGCCTCCCATACCCCAGGCCCTCGGGTGAGGGCTGTAGCCCAGTATTTCCATCCCCAGGAGACAGAAGGCATTAGGCCACCCACACTTTCCTCCTACCATCGCGCTGGCAGCCTCACATGGGTCCTCTGGGGCTCACAACTTGAACTGGTGACCTAGTAGTGATGCATCTCTCCCATCCCACAGCCTGGAACCCAGCCCCTAGTACATGGCACAGGCTCCTGTGTTACCACAGCCTGAACCCAGCACAGTGATGTGGATGGGCCCATTGCATCCTTCACCCCACCTCATTCCCCTCCCTTACCCAAGAGTCTGCCTTCCTGTGTGCCTGCCCCCCCCAGGTCAGAAGCTTTCCTATTGGGGATGGGACATTGCTTCCCTGTCCCCCCTCATGCTTTCTTAGGCCCCACAGGCCTCAGGCCCAGTTAGTTACCTGCGGCTGGTAGGTGAGCCTCTCCGGGTCTCCTGTGGATGGACAGCTGCATAGCCTCCTGCCCAGATGAAGGAGAGAGGATCCAGGTGATCAGGGCAGCATAGTACCCAGCATGTGTTTGTATTAGAGCCTCTGAGGCATCACCTCCCTCCCCGCGTTCCCTGTCCCTCCATCGGCAGGTGAGAAGTGGTGGCAGGAGAGCCTCAGCCCAAACTCCCCTCCATCCAGAGGGTGGATCCACACAGGTGGCATCTGCTTTGCCCTGCGCCTGGGTGGGCAGGATGCTCCAGAGCTTCTGAGTTGGCCCTTAAGGGTGGCTGTGTTCAAGGCTGAGCGGTGCTCAAGTAGGGGTGGTGGTGACAGCAAGTGAACCACTCTGAGGAAACCACTCTGAGCAGGCCAGGACCCACATGGGAGCTGCTGTCATCGCAAGGGTCCACCAATTCTGCAGGGGCTCGTGACATAACCGTGCTGAACAGAGCGTGCGTGTGGTGGTCTAGAGCGTCCACTGAAGGAGAATGCTAAGGCAGGATATTAGGGTAGATGGCTGAAGTTACCGCCCACTGCCTGCATTTTATGTTGCCACCAGGGGGCGCATGTAACCAGACAGTCCCTAAGCCCAGCACAAAACCCAGCAAGCCTCTCTGACTGATGGAGGCCCAGCAGCAGCCCACTTCTGCCTGATACTTCGCATAGATGTGCCCCACGCCTCCTTTTCTTCCTTCACATCCTCTCTCCCCTACTCTGGGATCCTGCTGAAGCACATGCTACCTAGGCTTGCTCCACTGCCGTCTCCTCCAGGAAGCTGTCCTGGGGCTCTCTGCCTTGCCCCACAGAATCCTGGGCTTTCTTCCTGTAGCTCGCTATTTATGAAGTGACAGATTCTCGTCATCTCTGTACTTGTTTCCCCTACCACCACTGGAAGAGATGTCTGGTGGGAGGGACCTCAGGAGATTGTCTAGTCAACAGCCATCCATATTTCTGGGCAGTAAAGAGCAATCCGCCCCTTCCTTCTGCCTCTGCCTTCCTCTGAGCCTGGTCTGTCTGTGGACAGGAACCACAATGCCTACATTCTAGGGGCCCAGGGCTAAGAGGAGAAACAAATTGCCCATCCCTTTAAGGCAAGCCTGAGGACCACAGTCAGCTCTGCTAGACTCAAAGAGGGCGTACACCCCTTAGTAAATGGGCCCATAAAGGGCTGCTGTGTCGCTCCCTGAGTGAAGGTGGCACCTTCATTCCCCTCCAGCATCGCTGAGTCGGGGCACGGGACCCAGCTTTGGTTCTAGTACTGATTTCACTCCCTAACTGGGACCAGATGAATTCATCTGAATCAGCCCCCTGGGAAGTGACTTTATGTAGCCTTTGCCAATTTCTTAGGCTGAATGACCCCCCCCCACACACACACACATGCATACACACAAGGAAGTGGTGTTCTGCGACCTGTATAAACAAAACTGGTGTAGGCCTTTGTTTTTCATCAGTCTCTGAAACAGTGGCTATTCCCTCCTCTGTGGAGCCCTCTGTGGTAAACAGCTCCCCCCCCCCACCCTGGGCTTTTCCTCCTCCTCTCCCCATAGCTTTTCCAGCCTCCCATAGGCCCAAGCCCAAATCCTTCCTCTAGGCCCAGGCCTGCTTTCCACATGCATCATGGGACTAATGTACACCATGTCTCACTGGACGAAGTCCATGGAACAGAAGGCATAGAGCAGAAGTCTGCTTCCAGGGTCCCTTGTCTGCCGTGGTATGTGCCTCACTCCGTATCATCCATGGCGGTGAGCACTAATCTATCCATTGGCTTAGCTACTCAGGTTGTGGAGGGGACATAGGCCTGGCAGGTACAGAGGCCCTGGGACAGCCATGGTCACACCTCAGTGTCATCCCTGTCTCTGTTGCCCCTGAGGCTACAAGCAAGCCTTGTGTCTCTTAGGCCGTGTACAAATGATGGGAAGGTACCCATAGTGTTGGGACAACATCATAGCTAGAGGGCGCCCGTGTCCCCTCTGTCTTCCCACACTGAGTCCTCTTCTCTCCCCAGTGTCATCATGACTGGGGCCTACAACAACTTCTTCCGCATGTTCGACCGCAACACCAAGCGGGACGTGACCTTGGAGGCCTCCAGGGAGAGCAGCAAACCCAGGGCAGTGCTCAAGCCCCGGCGCGTGTGTGTGGGTGGCAAGCGGCGGCGTGATGACATCAGCGTGGACAGCTTGGACTTCACGAAGAAGATCCTGCACACGGCCTGGCACCCAGCAGAGAATATCATTGCCATTGCGGCCACCAACAACCTGTACATCTTCCAGGATAAGGTCAATTCTGACATGCACTAGCTGGCCTCAGTGGCCCTCCTGGCCACCTCTGTAGGAGGGCAAGATGAGCATGGTGGCCACTGTGGGGACATGAGTCCCTCGGCTGGAGTTGCCTTGGATGGCAATTGCCGGTTTAAACAAAGGAAAGGAAGGAGCCTCCGTCGCAGGTGATGAAATGGATGTGTCTGGTAGGCCTTGGTCCAGGGTTCCTTTGTTTACGGTCCTTCTGTCTCAGGCTGGGCCTTTGTTTATTATCAGGACTTGATTCGGTCTGGGGGTGATTTTTACTGCAGTGGGTCAGTTCCTATCAGGGAAAGTCAAGTTGGTCCCTGATGGGGCTCCAGAGAAAGAGTGAAGCTCCCAAGCCAGGCAAGATCTGTGTGTGGGTCCTCAAAGGAGCCAGCCACGTGCCCTGGCTCGGAGCTGCTGGCTCATGTTGGATTTTGGACGATGCATTTTCACTGAGCACTGGCAATGCCAGCTCCCCACTGGGGTGTTTGGGATGTCATTCCGTATCCTAGGTGCCAGGCCGGGGCAGGTCCTGAGAGGCAGAGCTGAAGTCCTAGGGTTAATCTTGAGGCAGGGCTAGGTTCCTTGTGTGGCTTTTCCAGGTTGGGGCGAGTCCTGAGAGGCAGGACTGGGGACCCTGTGTGGCTGTAGCCCTTACCTCACTGCCGTCCGTTTGTGAGTGCCCACTGCACGCTGGGCATGGTGCTCAGTCCATAGTGGCTGTGGATGGATCCCCACAGCCCACTCTGTGGTGGTTTTGCTGTCACCCTCCCATGCTAGTCAGTCATCTTCCCGCAGCTGACAGTGGGTTTTGTCCCTGACTGCAGAATCCTCAAGCCATGAGGCATGGGGTATGGTTACCATCCCCTTTGTACATAGGAGGAAACTAAAGCAGAGAAACGGGGTGCCTAAGGAGTCACACCCCAAGGGCTGAGTTAGGGTCCCATGCAGGTCTTTCCATGGGCTCTTTCCGGCCCACCACATTGGTGACTGGTGTTCAAGCAGCGTCCCAATGGAAGGTTCTGGAAGGGAAGCATCTGTACTTGGTGAAGCCCGAGCAGGTACACCGGTGACGAGATGACACCGGAGAGAAGACAGCGAAGATCGGTAGTGGCTCCCCGCTCTGCTTAGTGGCATCCGGGCATGCCTCCCAGATGCACTTCGCCTCCATTGTTCCTGCAGCTTTCTCCTTGCCCTCCCAGCTGCTCCCCGAGGAGGTTGCATGCAGCCAGGCAGCCCTCCCCAGAGCCACAGGTCAGTGGCCACTCGGTGACCCCTCCCCCACCCTCCCTCCTGGAATCCCAGAACTGCAGGACTTGGCATTTTGACTCTGGAAGCAGCGAGCAGAGGGGCTTTTATTTTTACAAGGTGGATTGAACTGCCGACCAGGAAACAGATGCAACGGAGCTTTTTTTTTCTCAGTGGATCAAGGTATCCTTGTGTGTGTCAAAGCACAACCGCATGCACACTCACTTCCGGCCATGTATTTACACAGAAACTGGGTCCATTACATTTTTGGGTTTTTTTTTTTTTTAGTTTTATTTTTAAATCAACGTGAATGAAGAATGTTTATCCATCACTGTAAAATCCAGGCACTCTGGACAGTATTATATGTACATATTGACCCTGATTAAAAAGAGCAATCAAAAGATCGGGCGACTTTCCCCTCTTGTAAAGGAAGTTGAAGAATGTGGCCAGTTGTACAAAAATCTCGTTGAAGCCAAAATCCAGGTGAGAGGGCCTTGCGCACAGGCCTGGATCTCTGGCACACCCACCTGCCTTTGCAGTTCGGCGTTAGAAAGGATTCTTGTCTTGGGAGCTGGTTGCTGCCGTGAGATCACAGGTGTCACGCGCGCTGTCTTCAAAGTTCCATCTCACACGGTCTTCAAAAGGAGGGGTCTTTCATATGCCCCTCGTTTTAGACTATGTTTTAAATGTTGGGTACCACAGTAGGAAGGAAAAAGAGACAGAACACGATCTCAGAAGAAAAGCATGTCTTTGGGACCCCAGGACATCACCCAGGTCCAGAGCAGATGGCAGATAGCACTGCTGCTGCGTGTCTTGATTGAGGACAGAACTGCGGAGGGGGGAGGGGCAGTGTGAGAAAGAGGGACCAGAGCCAAGCCACAGACTTTGCTACCTGACTCTGCTTAAGTTCTCTGGTCTCGAATATGTGGCATTCCCATAATCATCGCGACATCGTTGGGGGTTTTAAGTTTGTCTCTTCTGCTTTGGTTCTTCTCTGAGGGCAAAGCCCTTGGAGGGTGTTGGGTTTGTCCGTGCTGGTAACATAGTCAGGCCCAATCATTTGGGGTTCCGTGGCTCATAGGTGCATTCTTGTTTTCTTCTTCGGTGTCTCACAAACTATCCAACTGTTGAATAAAATTATAAATATGTTAATACCAGCTTTTTCCAATAAAATAACAAATGTTACATCTAAGACGAGGCTCAGAAGGCTGCTGATTAGACAGCTGGTCCAGGAGGGGGGCTAGTGGGGTGGGGTCACACCTGGCGGCGTCTTTTTGGCCCCGATCCTAACCCAGGTGGAGGAAATAGTCAGTAGGGACACCAATCATATATGTGCCTGGGGGAGGGGTCCCCAGATGCAGCCCGCAGAGCCTCTGCCGGGCGTGTGTTCCATGACAGGCAGCCTGTCTCCCTGGGTAGCAGCTGTGTATGACTCAGTACAAACACAGGGAAGGAAACTGAGGCTCGGAGAGGAGCATTAGCCTAGTATCCCGGCTGCGTGTGCTCTCTGGGGTTGGCCTCAACTCTGGAGTCCCTTGGTGGGCCCCACCCTGCAGAACTTTGGGTTCTGGAAATGGACAGCTGGACGGAGGAAGTCAGAGCTCCGGCTCCCTGTATTCCTTGCAGCCCAGACCTCTCACGCTCAAGGTCCTTTAGGTTCAGGAGGGCGGCAGGACTAAGATCGCCATCTGTCCACATGTCAGCGTTGAGATGAGGTCACTTCCTGGCCATGTGTCATTTGGCTGACCTCTGACCCACACGTGTAAACAGAGCATGGCTCCTCAGGATCTCTGGCTGACTAAAGAGATAAAAGCTCTGTCATGGAAGCTTGGTGCCCCTGTGCAGGCTGTGATACAGGATCAGCTAGCCTAGTCTCCATAAGATGCTTCTCTAGAGTGTGGACAGAGTACTGTCACTACACCCATTTCCTATATGGAAACACTGAGGCTCAGGAGCGACTAAGGATCATGTCTGAATTGGTAAAACAGTGTGGATGCTCAGTTGGAAGCGAAGCTGGCATCAGATGCTGTGACCTCGGTCCACCAAGTCCAACTTCAGCTATAGTGACAGAGCACCGTCATTGGTGTCGGCGGCTGCTCCCATGCCCTTGAGGTAGAGAGACGATCCTGGATGACCCAGGTGGTCCCATCAGATCTCCTGAGCTCTCCATAGTGGGGGACTATCTGTCCCTCTGTGACATCAAGGAAAGCTTCAGAAAGGCACCATGTGAAGATGGCTGGCTGTAGAGATGGAGGAGGAGCCTCAGCCACTCTAGGAGGCCTCTAGTCTCTCTTTGGCCTGAGACTTGCCAATTCCGGTAGCTAGCCAGGAATCCTCCTTTCTCCTCCGATGGCTTCACCTTGGTTTCCTTGGGTTCCAGGAATCTAACTCTGGTCCTCATGCTTATCCAACAAGCATTACTGACTGAGCTGTGTCGCTGCTGGAGCCTCCAGAAGACTGGCTAACCCAAGTTAAGCCCTGCCAACCTTGACTTCTCCTACTGAGCGCCACATTGGACTCAAGGCCTCCCAGCTGTGCAGCGATGAATATGTGTTCCTTTTAAAACACCGAGTTTTTGGCCCTTGTCACAGAAGCCCCAGGCCAGCACACTAGAACCTTCCCTTAGGTCACGTAGGAACATTCCCACCTCCCTCACAGACAGGATGCTGGGGGGGGGGTTACAGGACTTGCCCAAGTTGCAGAGCACAGAGCAGGCAGCAAGGGTGGGAACTGGATCCACCCAGACCACACCGAGGCCTTCCTAAAGGAGAAGATGGTGGAGCTCCCCTGAAGAGCTGAGTGGTCATAGTTGGAGAGAAATGGATCCCAGGGCCAGAACTTGAACAGTAGAGGGGCAGCCGGCCAGACCTACCATAACACTGCACCCTGGACAGCAGACAGGGCCCTCTGATGCCCTGGGGAGGAGCTTTCCAGGCCTTCATGAAGCAGTGCTCAGGTTCAGACTTGGGTTCCAGAGACTTTCAGGGCCATCTGCCCTTTGAAAACAAGCTTCTGTGTTAATCTCTGCACAGCCCCGTGAGCCCCGGTGATCCCTGCACCTGTCAGCCCCTTTACTCCGTGTCGCCAGTAAGAACAGGGACTCCTCTGGGTCTGGGGAGATGGATCTGTCATCTGATGGGTGCTGTGCAAGCCTGGAACCCACCGGGGGGAAAAGCTGATAATGGTGGCACACGCTTATAAACCTGGCACCGGGGAGGATTCCTGGGGCTAGTTCCCACCCTGGGCCAGCTACTGGGATCATTGGCCCCAAGCCAATGAGAGATGCTCAAAAAATAAGGTGGCAGCTTCTGAGGGACAGTATCCAAGGTTGACCTCTGGCCTCCACATACACAGGCACACATGTGCATTCATGTGAGCACACACACACACACACATACACACACAGATTGCGGGATGCCTCTGAACCGTGTGTAGTACTAAGGGCTGTGTGCATATCTCAATCGCCAACATGTCATCCTACAGAAGATGGTAAAGTTGTTCAAGGCTACTCACTGCCATGTTGGTGCCAGACTCTGCCCCCAGAGCCCCTGGTCAGAATGCCATACTGTGCTCTGGGACTTTGCAGCTGCCCCAGCAGCATGGGGCCTGCAGGTGTAGTGGTGGATGTTTTAGCCACTGTCCAAACTTCTGCCATGCCTGGAGCTATGCGGTCGTGCCCACTGATGGAGACCCGAGGGCCCGGTCACTGTGCACTCCTTATTTCTTCTTAGAATAAACCTGCCCTTGGTACTGTTAGTCTTCACACTGCAGAGAGGAGGAGCTTGAGGCTCAGAGAGACCTAGGGGTATGCCCATAGCCACACAGCAAAGCACAGCCAGACTGGAAGCTGCGTCTCTGACACCTGTGCAAGCACACGTTCTAGAACTGAGATGAGCATGGGAGGAACATTCTTCCTGTTTCAGAACCTCGATCTTTCTGCTCTGATGATGCTCAGCCAGCAGCATGAGCCAAAGGGAGTGTTTCCATTTCTGTGGGCGTATACCGGCTTCCCGTATCTGTATATCATAAAAGGTTGCTGCACAGTGCCTACGGCCACTCTGATGAAAACCACTGTTGCTAAAACCCAAATGGCCTAGTGTGTGTGTGTGTGTGTGTGTGTGTGTGTGTGTGTGTAGATCACAGTCAGCCCTGAGTGCTCCAAGATGCTCCTGTTTTTGTCTCCCCTGCACTGGGATTACAAGTCTACACCACCACACCACAGTGGTCCTGGGTACTGAACTCGGGTCCCCATGCTTACTCAGCAAGCCTTTTGCTGACTGGGCTTCCTCCTTGGCCCCCACACTCACCAAGTCCTAATCAACCAACCCTGTGGAATCTTCAACATAGGGTTTTCCCCTCTGGGAACTTCAGTTTCCGAGGCACAAGAATGCTTGTGAGAAGGCCACATCTGACCCCGACAGACAAAGCCCAGACCTCCATCCCCATTGAAGGGGTGTCAGAGCAGGAGGATAAGTGAGGGACACATGATTGACGGCTTCCACATCTTATTCTGTGGCTTCGCCTTAGGATGTCTGAAAATTGTCAAGTCCTGGCAGTCAGGAATATTGCCTCCTTAAACTTCAATAAACAAACTCTGATCCAAGAGTGATGGAAACATCTAGAAAAACAAAATTTATCCAGAAAAAAAAGGGAGGTACTCACCTTTGTTGGCAGCTGTGGGGTCAAAGCATTCAAGGCTCCTGGGGCTTGTTGGCATTTACCTGTGGACCGTGTGTGTGCAGTACCCGCGGAGGCCACAAGAGGGCCATCAGCACTCTCAGGAACTGGAGTTACGGCCAGTTGTGAGCCAGTGCCCTTAACATTGAGCCATTTCTCCAGCCTTTGTGGGGACTTTTAAGGGGTGAGGAAAAGAACCCAGAGGACTGCGGCTGCTCCCCGGGGAGCGCTGGAGAGTCTGTCCTTAGCTGCTGCGAAACAAACTGTCCCCAAGCAGCAAAAGGTATCACCAGCCATCACCTCCCAGTTTCTGAAGCCAGGCTCCAGGAGAAGACAGGTCCTGGTCAGAGGGAGTCACAGCCAATCTGCATTTCTGGAGTGGGAGATTACATGGATGGAGGCTGTTCCATTTGCTTGGCTGGCTGCTGGCTGGGGGGCTCAGTCCATCAGCATGCAGGCCTCTCCACAGAGTCATCTAGAGCCTTGCTCAGAGCCCCCGCCTCTTAGAAAGGGTCTGCTCTCTTTGCCATGTTCCGCTGCTCAGAGACCAGCCCACTGCACTAGTGCGATTGCTGTGGGTGTGTGGAGACTATGGGCCATCATGGAGGCCACCCCAGGTCCTCAGCAAGAAGAGACAAGTCATATGGCCCCAAGTTAGTATGCTCAACCTGGGCCCTGGCGGCCACCCACCCTTAATGGGGCAGTTATACATATAAGCACAGTGAAAAGCAGAGAAAGGAGATTGATTTTTCACGGTGGCCACACTGGAAAGAGGAACAAAGGTGTCCAGTGACACCCCCCTCCACCGAGTCCATTTTCAGGGTTCTGTCATGAAGTTAGTTTTAAGTTAGAGAGAAAGAGGTCTGCATAACGGAACCGTCCTGGTCAAGGTGTGGTCCTGCCCATCGCTGCACCATCATTGTCTCAGTTCCAGTATCTTCTGCATTACGGTCTGACAAGTTGTCAGAACCGTGTAAGATCTCTTTCTGGGAGACAAACTTCCCCTCCACCTGGCACCAGGCTCCAGTCTTTTCCTTCTCCCAGCATGAGATTCCCATAGCTTGGAAACCATTGTTTCAAGAATATCATAGCAGAAGGAGGGGTGCTAAGTGTCTCTCTAGAATGGCTTCATCTCTGCAAGGATGGTGGCTTATGACACCAGCCACAGGACACATTTGACTCTGTTGGGAGCCTTCAAGACCCAGCACCAAGCTACTTGGTGTTCCAGGATGAGATCAGCCCAGGGATCTGGAAGAAAAGCCCTGGGCTACAGTGTCCCACATAGTAGCTAGTCCTAATGATTAAATAGGAAGATGGGGGCTGGAAAGATGGCTCAGCAGTTAAGAGTACTAGTTGCTCTTCCAGAGGGCCCAGGTTCAGTTCCTAGCAGCCACATAGTGGCTCACAAGCATCTGTAACTGCAGGTCCAGGGGACCCAGTGCCCTCTTATAGCTTCTGCAGACACCAGGCTCACATGCACTGTAGATACACAGATGAAGGCAAAACACATAAATTATATATATGTGTATGTGTGTATGTATATATGCATGTATATGTTATACATACATACACATATATGTATATATGCACACATATATTAAAATAGGAAGAAGTGAACCTTTGTTACTATCTGAAAAAAAATCCTCTAGTCAGAATGAAGCCCAAGTCCATTGCGTTTGGTTCCTTCCTTTCTTGCTCACCCGAGCCCTTCCCTAGTTTGGTTCCTTTTCACCCAGTCTACCTTTCAAAGCAACACTACTCAAGTTCAACCACTTGACGCACCGACGAAACAAAGCTTCTGGGCCTCCAGCACTGTTTCCTAGCAACCCAAGCGTTCAGAGCAGGGAATCATCACTGGAGTGCAGAATAACTGTTTCAATGATGTCCCTGGAACAGCTATCTTTTCCCGTTACTGTCAGGATTAGTCAGCCACATGGCCAGGACTTGACGGGTCTCAGAGAGAAAGCTGGGAGTCTGTATTAAAAAGAGTGGTGGGAAGCCCAACTATCAAATCCGAATCCCCAAAGTCCAGACTTGGGAAATGGACAGGGTGGTCAGAGCAGTGAGTGTTCGTGGTATCGTCTGAAACACTATGAAGGGATGATTAGCAGTGCCCTTGGGGAAGTCAGTGTCTGTCTGCCACCACCCAGCTGTTCATCCAACACCTGTCCTCAGGGCCTACTAGCGCAACACAGGGAGGGAACTTGGTCAACAGTAGCTGTGGACCTGAGGGGTGTCACTCTGACCTGCTGAGTTCTACCATTTCTTGTTCCTGTCTGCAGACCTCAAAACCTTGCCTTGAGGGGCTGCTGCTCCCTCTACCTTGTGCCTGACCCTTGCAATCTCACCACGTAGGTCCCAACTGTCCCAGAAAAAAGTGAGACCGTCTGTAGTGCACGCTGGGATTTGGAGGCTGCGGACAGTGTGTGTGTGTGTGTGGGGGGACTCAGGAAGAGGGTACAGGACAGGGGAGGGGGGATTTGACTTGGAGCCTGGAGCCAGTGCCAACTGAAAATGGCCTACGGCGTCCATATGCATCTGCCAATGCAGGTTCTGGCCACAGGTATTTGTTGGTCATTGCCACTATGTCCCTGCTCTGCTGGGTCTGGACTGGTGTGAGGCATCTCCCAGGGCTGGAAGATGAGTGCTATTGGTTGTGAGACACCACGTCAGCCCCGTGACTCAGCTCTTTGCTGCTGCTGAGGTTTGTCTTCGTCCCCACAGTTGGTCCTTAACAACTCCCGACAGTTGGTCCGTAAGGACGTGTGAGCATAAGGACAGCGGGTCCTCTGTCCCTCAGTGGTATGACCTAGACACTGACTCTGTCCATTCCCACTAGTTCCCCGGTCACAGGGAGCTGCAGGTGTAAAGGTCCCTAAGGTGGGGGATAGGGACACGCCTGAGCTGACGTTTCTACGGGGTTGGTTGAGCAATTAGAACTCTATGATTGTGGAGTGTTAGAATGTTGCAGCTCCAAACCAAATTATCAAGCAATGTTTGAAGTTCCCTTACTGGCTGTTCATGGCCCAACTCGGTGCCCTACCTAACATCCTTATGACTGCCAGATAATCCTTTAGAACGCATGCTTAGCAGACTGCTAGCTTCCATCAACCAGGAAGCTAAGCATTTCATCAGATTGCAATCTGAAGCCTGTAGCAGATTTCCCCATTGGCTGTGGGCTGCCTATCCCCCCCCCCCCCCCACATAATGCCTTTGTTTCGACTTTGTTCTGCAACTAACTCAATCTCAAGTGACCACTTCTATGGTAGGATAGGTCTTTGAGGACACCCTAAAATGGTCATAGCCCCAGGCCCAGTTACTCATATTGAGCTCATAATAAACTCTCTTTGATTCCTTTTGAAGCAAGAAAGAGCTGGGTTTTGCATCAACACGGGGGCAACTGGGTTATGAGATTATTCTTGGGCAACCATAAAGCTGACTTAAAACCAGGTCCTCACAAAGGGGCCCTCGGAGTCACCTACCCCACGGTTCCTGCCTCTGATAGGCCAATGATTCTGTTCACTAGGGTGCTGCACCCCAGGACTCCCACAAACCTTGGATTTCAAGCTGGATCCCAGCAGCTCGAGCAGGATGTTTGGGGAAGGCAGATTCCATCCCCCTGGTTTGCCACCAAATGCTATAGGGCAGTCAGAGCTGTGATGCCTGTTTGGAAGAGACACAGACTACGGACACAACGGGTCTGGAGAAATAGGAAGAATGAAAGGCCAGGGCCATGATGCCAGCCTGAGGGAGAACTTGTCTCTCCAGAAAGAGTCTGACAATTTGTCGGATCGCCTTGCAAGAGAAACTGGAGCTGAGACAAGGAGTGGGACGCCCTGACCAGGACTTATGCATAGCTCTGTCCCTCTATTTAAATCTCAGGTCCCCTGGAGTGGTGGTCCTCAGCCTTCCTAATGCTGTGGCCCTTTAATATAATTCATGTTGTGCTGACCCCCAACCATGAAATTATTTTCATTGCTACTTCATAACTGTAATTTTGCTACTGTTATGAATCGTAATATAAATCTCTGTGTTTTCCAATGGTCTTAGACGACCTCCGTGAAAGGGCCATTCAACCTCCAAAAGGGTCACAATCCACGAGTTGAGAACTACTGCCTTAGAGGTACTTGGGGAGGAGTGTCACTAGGCATCATCTCTTTCCAATGTGGCCACATAAAATAACCCCCTTTCTCTGCTTTCTATTCCTTGTGTGTTTAATCGGCCTATGGAGGGTGGTGCCTAGGCCTGGGTAGTGAGGGCTTGCAGGACCCAAGCTCTGCCCCTGACAACTCTGATCCTCGGGATGGAGCATGCATCGGCTTCTGGACCAAGAGCGAGCATCCTGATGACAGTCCTCCCGAGACAGCTCTACAGTCGATCTGCCCGTGGGTGTGGGGCCGTTGGATTGTTGGGCAGCAGGACCAGGGCTGTGCAGATCTGAGTGAAGGAGACTGCACTCCCAACCAAGAGGAATGAGGCCTGGGCCAGAGACCCTGCTTTGGCTGGGGGGCCTCAGGCCGCACACTGGAGTCAGAACCCACTTCCAAGGACAGCAGGCAAAGAAGAGACCTGAGGATGCCTCCAGTGTAGTTTTAGAGTGGGAAGGGCAAGAGCTGGGGATCGGGGACCCTGCCACGACCCCCACCTCTTCTCAGGTCTCCCTAATATTGATGGGATGCATTTAGGCATCTAGCTAATGCCAACAAGGAATATTTCAGACAGTAAGACACAGACACTGGCCAAGGGGCTTTGGTTAGGTGGCCAGGAGGAAGGAGGGCTGCTTGCGTGCAGACAGCTGGGAGCCAGGTCTTCTGTTTGGATCTTGTCATTTAGCTCAGCTCCAATCTAAACACTGCTGTTTTCAGCTTTAAATAGGGAGCCAGCAAGGACGTCACAGTGCATCTGGCCCAAGGTTCAGCCATTCAGGAATGTTCTCCTATTCAAAGAGGACCCCTGTTTATGAGGGTTTATTGAGGTTTTGTGATCACCTTCCCAGACAATCAACTTTTCTCCCCCTTCAAAGCAGCCTATGAGGCCGATGCTGCAGGGATCTGCTCAGGTTGCTCCACTGGGAGGGAACAAGCATGGGGCTCAGCAGCTGCCCATGGGCTGGTGACACTGCCTCCAGACTGGAAGGCAATGCTTCTAGCTACACAGCAGGGTGCTGTATGACATTCCATTTCTGCACAGTGGTCATTGCAAAGGTGTGGGACATGGAGGCTGTGGGCAGCTGCCCTGGCAGGACTCTTGGCCACACAGGAGTGGGAAGTGGTACCCAGAATCCATGACTGGCTGGGGTTCTCCCAGAGGATACCAGTCATGAGGTGATGGCAGCAATGTGGTGGCTAGGGGCAAGCTTATTTGAACCTCCTGGCTCTCTGACCCTTGCCTTTCTCAACAACTCCCATCCAGGCAAAGATGAATCGAGGTTATCTATGCTTTGGTCCTAGAGTCTCATACAGTCAGTGGCGTGATGACGTCATAGGAATCAAATGGCAGCTTGGTGGCTCATCCTTGTACTCTCAGGACTTGGGAGGTTTGAAGTAGCATGATCACTGACTTTGGGGCCAGCCTAGGCTACACAGTGGATTTCAGGCCATCCTGAGCTATGTACACAGCGAGATCCTATCAAGTTAAACAAAACACAGCACCGAAGAGGGGCCCACGCCTACAGGGAGCATATCCTAGTTAGCTTTCCCTGTCAGCTTAACACAGGCTTGAGTCACCTGAGGGGGAGTCTCCACTGATCGTCCAGGTCGAGTGGTCTGTGGCATGCCTACGGGGTTTGAGTCACCTGAGAGGGAGTCTCCACTGATCGCCCAGGTCGAGTGCTCTGTGGCATGCCTGCGAGGTTTGTCCAGACTGTTAACAGATGTAGGAGGGCCCAGCCCATGGTGGGCAGCACCATTCCCTGGACAGGTGGTGCTGGGCTATATAAGAAAGTTAGCTAAGCGTGGGTCTGTGAGTGAGCCAGAGAGCCAGCCACCAAGTACAATTCCTCCATGGTTCCTGCTTCCTTGGCTGTGAGTGAGGAATACCAAACAGGCCGACCTTGAGTTCCTGCCCTGCCCTTCCTCAGCAAGGGACTATGACTTGCAAATATAAGGTAAATAACCCCTGTCCTCCCCTAAGTTGCTTTTGGTCACGGTGTTTGCTACAGCAATGAAACCAGCACAGCGTCCTAACTTGTCCAGCCCCATGACAAATTCTGACTATGCCCCTGTGGAATTATTGTTCATGACTGCATACTGTCAGAGGTGCAAACACCAACCGTGAGTCATGCAAACGATCCAATCAGCGACCTGGGTTTCAGTGACCATTGCCACAAAGCACTTTTCACCCAAAAGTCAGGGTCAACAGCTGAGCTGACGCCCGCATGCTGATACCAGGTGCCTGGGATTGTGGCTAAGACTTCAGGGACTCACACCTGTGTAGGTCCAGCCTGCTACTCAGCAGATGGGGTCAACTATGTGGACAACAATTCTGCCCTCAGAAACCCAAGGGGCACTTTCTCACCCAATCAGACATCTTCAGATACTCATGCATACACCAGACAAAACTCCTTGAAAGTAAACCAGGAGGAAGGGGCGTGGGTTTCAAAGCTTTTTATTTCGGCTGCCTTAGGACCTTGCTTTTGGCTCTGCCATACCGAACATGGCCAAGTTTACCTGTGTACAGAAAGGGACACTCTTGCACCATTTCGCAGGTCCTGGGAGATGCAGAAGAGGTGACCTCACAAACTCCCTACCACGCTCCAGAGACAGAAGAGCTCCAAGGCAGGCTGTAGTGTTCAGAGCCCAGTGCGGACATGCTATCCCCAGGCAGGAAGCCAGGCAGGACGTGACCACTGGGGACAGCTACTGTCAAGGATTAGCAGCAACCAAATAAATAAGGAAACTACCATGAAGTCAACACAAACACGTATTTGGTTCTTTGAAAAACAAATCCAACACACACACAAAAAAAGGGAGGGCAGGAAGGCATGAAGAGCTGAGGGGGAGACTCATATCTGTAAAGTGCTCTTGGGGGCGGAGGCTCTTTGGGGCCAGGCCCAGAGCTCCAGCTTTGTGGGAAAAGGGCAGGATTGTGAGAGAAGATAGCATGCAATTTCTTGACATCTGGCATTCAAAGTGGACAGAGCTAAAGAGAGCTACTCTCCAGCTGGGTCTGCAGTCTACAGGTGGGCACAAGGCCCCTGCACGTGGGATCTACCCACATGAGAGCAGAGTAGAGACATGTACACACACACATACACACACACTCACGCACATGCTCAGCACAGCACTGCTCCAGCTGGCTGGATGGCCACGCGGGGAGGGCCCCACGGCAACATGCGTTGAAGCCTCCTCCAGCAGCGGACACTTCTCAGGCGGCAGACAGGAATGGGAAGAAGAAGAAGTCGAAGGCAAACTTGAGGGCACCGTGCACCGTGCTACGCCAGTCCTGCTCGATCTTTACGTGGCGCCGGGCTGGGGACAGCTGTGCCATGCAGTTGAGGCAGCTGATGGCCTTGAGCTCGAAGACAGGCCACTTGCTGCCCAGGCGGCCCTCGAGGATAGTGCTGAACTCAATGAGGCTGCCCTGGCGCAGGTTCAGCAGCACATCCTTGAACTCGCTGCTGGCCCGCAGAACGATGTCCTTGGTGATGTCGTCTTCTTCGTGGCCGCGGTTGCCATTGGTCCCAAATGGCATCCCCACCGTGATCTCAAACTTGTACCGGTCAAACCTCTTGATGTGGCAGGGGTGCTTAGCTAGCTGCTTGAGGCGGCAGAGCTCCTCCTCGGCTGTGGATGTGTTGCCGGGGCTGCAAGACGGGTAGGCCTCGCCATACAGACAGCGCATCCAGTCCCCCAAGAAGAACGGGAGCATGTTGATGGCCGACTCAGCACTGTTGTCAATCTCGGTCACTCGGACATACTTGAAGCGGCCTGTCCACGTGACCCTGTGGCCCTCCAGGTGGCTGCAGAGAATCTGGGTCCGTGCCATGTTGGTCTCCTTCCAGGCCCGTGGTCCGCACAGAAAGCCGTACTGCTGCCAGGTAAGTGTGGAGTTGTAGACCTTCATGCCTTCTGAGCGGTACACGTAGAACCAGCAGAAGAGCAAGATAGCCGTGAGCCACACCAGAATGAGCTTGACCATGGAACTCCGAGTCAGGGACTTGACCATCTCCACCACTGAGAAGTTGGCCTTGGTCCACCATCGGACAAGCAGGGGCACGCCACAGATCACCGTGGTGACCATGATCTTGGTGAGGTCCAGTGACAGGAACCATCGGGCAAACTGCACCATGCCCATGAGGACAAGGCCAGCCACCAGGATGGGGAGGGCAAAGAGGAAGAGGAAGTAGCCAATAGAGGCGCGGACCAGGCCCAGGCTGGTTGACTGGAGCAGAATGACCACGGACAGTTCACACCACATGAAGCACACCAGGTAGGGCACCAGGTAGCAATAAGTGCCCTTGAAGTTCCTCAGCTGAGCCATTCGGAAGAAGAGGTAGAAGAGGTAGACATAGAGCAGGCAGGGGAGGCTGACATTGAGGACGATGAAGTGGCCAATGGGCACGGTAAAGAATGTCTGGCCAAGCACTTTCAGGAAGTGCCAGTCCATGGGCATGGTGGGCAGAAGGGACAACAAGCCAGCAGCCACCTCCGTGACCAGGGCCCGCCTGGTATAGGGCTCGGCAGAGCTGCTCAGGCTCATGTAGCTGGTCACCGTGAAGAAGGTGGAGATGACGGCCAGCTCCGAGCAGGGGATGCAGTCCTTGCTGGCCAGGGGGAAGGAGAAGATGACGAAGACGACTGACAGCAGGAAGTGGACATAGGGCTCCAGGTGGTTCCAGCCGAAGTTGACTTCCGCCTGCTCCACGTCTAGGTTGGGCTCGAAGCGCAGCAGCAGGTCGGTGAGAGTGCGGAAGTTCTCCCAGGCCTTGCTGTCCTGGAACACCTTGAGGGTGCAGATGACCATGGACACAAAGGACAAGTAGAAGACCACCAGGGGGATGAAGAAGGCGAAGAAGTCGATGGTTAGGTTGCTGATGATGAAGAAGAAGATGAGGGCATTGATGTGATGTGTGGGCACGATGGTGGACAGCCAGTGCATGCCTGCCTTGGAGGCTAAGTCGATCAGGTACTCTTTGATCTCCATGATGGCGTGTAAAGGGTACTTCATCACCTAGGGCGAGACAGGCAGCTGGAACTAACCAGGACAAGAGCCCCTTGCCATCCGACATGGATACTCTCTAGTGCTCCCCATGCTCCACAGTGCCTAGGGGTCTGCTTTCTTCTAAGCCCTATACCTCCATGATGAGGTACACCTTCCCACTGTGTTGTTTGAAATGAGAATGGACCCCATAGGCTCACATATTTGAGTGCCTGGTTCCCAATTAGGGAATTGTTTAAGAAGGGAGGTGTGGCCTTGTTGGAGGAAGTATGTCACTTTAAGGTTCCAAAGCCCACACCAGGGCCAGTCTTGCTCTCTGTCTCTGCCTGCAACTTGCAGATCAGGATGTAAGTTCTCAGCTATTGTTCTGCTCCGGTGCCAGGCCTACCTGCCTGATGCCATGCTTCCTGCCATAGTGAGAACGGGCTCACCCTCTGAAACTGTAAGCAATTAAATGCTTTCTGTTGTAAGTTGCCATGGTTATGGTGTCTCTTCACAGTACTAGAACAGTAACTAAGACATCCACCTTCTGCTAGGGTGATCAGGGATTTCTTTGCACATGCCTACCATATCTAGGGGAAGGCACATGGGTCCCTAGCTCCCCCTCTTCCCTCAGGCTTCCTGCTTCGATATACAACAGCACTGAGCAGCCCGTCAGAGGTGTGTCACTCTCCTGGGTATGGATGTCAACTCCCTGAGTCTGTTTCCTCAGTTGTCAAAGGGACAATAACCATGACATCACCAGGCTACACCACACACTAGAGATGGCAGCATGAGCACTGAGGAAGGATGGTGAGCTCTGGAGAGCTCAACACCCAGTCCTCTCACTGAGACTGTAAATCAAAGCAGAGGGCCACAACCCAAGCTGGCACGGAACATGGCCGCCTTTAACTGGCATGCCCAAGGCAAGCGGGAGGAAGCTGAAATCTGAGAGAAAATGTCCATGTCAGATTTTCCGTAACTTAATGTAAAACATATTAGGATTTTAAAACATTAAAAAAGTTTGCTTTTAAGAGGCTACCCTCTTCCTCAGTCTTGAGCAAAGCTGCTCGGCAGCTAGAACATTCTTTGTGGGAGTCATCGGTTTAAGGCTCCTGTTACTCTCTCGGGAATCTCTTGCTTCCCTGCAAGGCAAGGCCCTGAGGGCTGAGGCAGCCTGCGTATGGAGACTCACTGCTTTTTTTCTGCACAAGACTCCCAATGACACGGTGGGAAGAGACGAAAGGGCCGGGATGGCTCCAAACATTACAGCATGGAGTATCTTGTTGCAGACTTTAAATCTCTCTCTCCTTAAAAGGACTTCTTGACCTCACACAGTTCAGACTCAGGTCACTGGGAGGTGACAGGACACACTCAGACCAGGACGTGGCAGAAGGAGGCACTGGGACGCTCTGGCCTGAGGGTCTTCTCCAATTCATCCTTTCAGCTTGACCTCACTAGCAAGAGTGTTATGGGGGGCTCCTCTTTGCCAATAACCATATGTACCCCAGCTACCTCCTCTCACGGTAGCAGTGCTATCTGGGCATCCTGTCGGTGAACATGCTCAATCCGGTCTAGCTCTGGGTGGACCTTCCTCCCAGCCATGAGCCTCTGTGCCACACTGATGCTCAGCACCTCCAGGGTAACAGTCCTTTCTGCTCTTACCGCTACCTGTCCTCAGTGGTGAGAGTAAGGCTTTCCCTGTCAACAACCCGGGGGCATGGCTCACACATGGGTCTCATCTCTCTGGAATGTGCTGAGCTGCCCCCTGCTTTCTATCTTTCTATCTGTCCTGTCTCCCTGTCCCTGCGGCGACCTGCTCCGCACTCCAGCTCCCTGTGGAGACTTTCCAGTTACTTCATGCCAGCTCATCCAGCTAAGCCATGTCATGTTGTCATCCCCATCCTGACCTCTTCGCCCCATCTTACTCATCACGCGTGGCTCATCTCTTCTTGGTCATAAACACTGGACTGCGGCACGCATGGCTATTTGCTACGTGACGATTCCTCTGGTGACAGGTCCTTGTGTGGGCCTTGGGTTTGTGGCCACACTGTACTAAACCATTTACCTGGATCAAACTGCCCAGTACCCAGTGATGCTCATATTCCTGCAGAATAAGATATGGAGACATCTAGCCCAGCTTCATACGCTGACTTGCGGCAACTCTGCAATCTCCTAAGGCCATACCCTGTGTTTGCACTGGGTCCCAACAATGTGGAGACTTGTCAGAGCAGGATGCATTTCTATGTCTCTGTTATCCTCATGTCTCCCTCCAGTGTGTCTGCCCTCCCAGTTCATTCTTAGTGTCCCTGACTCGGCTGGCCCCAGACCCCAGCACTGGGTTTTGGGAAGGCATATTTAGAAAGTGGCCTCTGTCCTGGGCCACCGACAACATCGCTACAGAGTAACTAAGTGAAAGTGCAGCCCCAGTGTCTTGGCCTGCTGCCCACGCACATCTGCCCAGACACGAGGGCTGCAAAGAGCCACAAGCACCCGGTGAAGACCACCCCAGCATATCTGGGCTCCTTCTGAGGAGTCAAAGACCCTTCTGACCTGCAGCTTCTGGGAGGGGAGCCGTTGGCCGGGCAGGAGCTGCACTTACTTTCTGGCGCAGCGGCAGGTCCTCGGGGCTCTTCCCTGCCAGCTCATCCTCATCTTCATCCTCATCCTGCAGGAACAGGTTGGTGGGGATGATGCCCTTGGCATACTTCTTGGTGAGCTCCACAAAGTCATCCAAAGCAATATAGTTCTTGGCTGAAGCAAGGGAAAAGATACCAGGTTCTGCAAACCGCATCACTGTGACCCTGATAACACAGGTGATGCAGGTGGCAACTTGGGGCCCAGCTGGGTTTAGGCGTAGGACCATTCCTGGGGCAAGGACACGGAAAAAAGGTGGTGGGGAGGAAGTGGTGGGTCTACCCTCTGTTACTCCACCTCTGCCTCTGCCCTAGGTGACATGCCACCTATGTGAAGTGACTTGCCTTCCCAGTCCTTAATGCCTGAAGTTCCCCTGACCCCTCAAGCCAAGCTCTACTGCTAGACCATCAGAGAGCCTGCATCCCTGGTACCCTCTGATGTCCTTCCCTCATTTCCACCTGGCGGGGCCTCAAGGTGCCAAGGACTAGCCACTCCCAGGATCCGGGGGCCTGTGACTCTCTGACCCCTGTCCATCATGACCCCCCAAAAGACCTACTATACACCCAATAACTCCTCCATCCAACAAGGCCTACCATGTGTCTACCAAGCTCTCATCTCACAGGATCTGTAGAGGGCCAACATAAGTTTGCCTCTTACCCTAACCCCACCGGGATCCCCGGAGGACCCACCTGTGTTGCCAAGAGCCTGCTAGGCGCTGGATGCTTTCCTAAGCTCTGGGAAACACTGGGGGCAGGTGAAAGAAATGCAGCCTGTGTCAAAGGCTGGGCTCCCAGCCTTCAGGGAAGACAAAGGCTAGATGCTGGCAGCGAGTCAGCAAGAGCCATGGCCATGTTGGAAGCTCCCACTAGGCTAGCTTCATGAGTTAATATGACAAGTCACAATTGTGAGCCCCTGTCCCACCCACTGGGCTCTCCCATCAGTGATGAGAAGCCATAAGCCCCCTCCCCAATATGTCCATCTTCTCAAGGATAAGAGCCTGGGGCCCTTGAAATACAGATTTCACCCCCCACTCCCACCTCACATGGAGGGATGGTCTGGTGTCTTCAAATTCTGATCTCAGACATTCCAAGAGTACCTCCAGCTCTGTGTATCCCCAGCCTCTCTCCTACATGGATGCTGGAACACTCTACTTCTGCCTCATCATAAGTGCTAACATGGGACACATCCCCCACACACTCCCTGGTCCCCCTCTCCTTCTGTTTCCCTCACTGAACTTTCTGCTCACTCAGGTTCCAGCCCCGACTCTGGCCTCCCCAGGGTTGAGGACTGTCACACTGTAATCTGTTTCCCACTGTAGTCTGAGCTCCCAGTGTACAAGGCTCAAGTCCCAGGGACGAAAACACTGTCCCTCAAAGTGACTGAATGAAAGTCCATTTAAGTCAGAGACGCTAGCAGGCGAGTCAGGCTAGGATGCTGATCTGGGTGGTGGACGGGAAGCAGACAGCGGATAGCAGGATGGGCAGCCATACTTACATTCACTGCTGACAAGCCGCTCCAGCATGCGCCTCTGCTTCTGCAAGGACTTGGGGACCGGGCCTGGCTGTGCCCCTCCATCTGTAGGATCAGAGAGAATTGGAAGCTGGGGTTGCCAAGTTGTCCCTTCATGCCCCATAGCCCACCAATCACATGTCCTCAGGATCCTGGGCTATTATGTACTCAGGGACCACAGGGCTTGGGGTCCCATCATATGCCAGGGCCATATCCCTGGGTAGTTATTTCTGGACCATCTCACAAGGAGGACCAGCGTGCTCAGGGCTGTTTCTACTCAATGATAAACACACCCTACCCACCCTTCCCCTCTTCGGCTGGCACTGCCAGCTCTTGATCACCTTTAGCCAATATCATATACTAGTCCTCACCCTGGAAGTGAGGACCAAGCTTCTGTCACTCTCTGTATCTCTGATCCTTAAACCAGAAGCAGACCAAGATACCTCCGATGAATAAGTGAACAATAAATGGTATTTACAGTCTTTGCCAACATGCCAGTCACCTCCTAACCATGGGGCCCCAACCCCCACAGGAAAGGCAAATGGAGTTGTTGGTGATGTGGCTGGCCTACCCTGCTCGTTGACCTGCCCGACATTTTCCAGCAGCTCGGACACAGCCACCTGCTTCTTCTTCTTGGGGTTGAGTTTCCAATACATGACGAGGGCAGCCTTGCGCACGGCCCTCTCTAGGTCGGTCTCAGAGGAGAGCTGCTTCACCTCGGCTTCATTCTCAGAAGTGATGCCTGACAGACAGACAGACAGAAGCATTAGGCAAAGCCATGCCCCACAGCAGCCCCCAAAGGTACTCCCAGGAGGCTGGGCACAGGGTCATGAGGGATGACTGGCTTCTTTGACTCAGGGTAGAGTGGATACCTGTCCCCAGAGTGTATCTGAGCCTATCCCTGACGGCACCCATGCTCCAGGTTGGAGGCTAGGCTGGTCTGGCAATGCCTCAGTGTCCACTGGAGCACAGAGCTGCCAGCCCTTCCTGGCTTGTTCCCTCTCACACCTTGTCCTCAGGGGACTCTCAGCAGGGACTACAGTAGGAACAAGGTACAAAGCAAGGTGCTGTAGGCCCAAGTCTGAAGAGGAACAAGTCACCTAGAATCTGGGTCAGAATCGCTGCAATTACCAGTGGAACTGTGGCAAGAAGGGGGCATCCCTGTGCCCACAGTGTTTCCTGGGCTGGGATTCTACCCAGGGTAGCTGGGAACATGGATTCTTCCACACAGAACAAAGAAAGAATGCCAGATGGCCCAGGGGAGTGAGGTGAGCAGAGACAAGGGCGGCAGTGGCAAAATGGTATGGCCTTTCTTTCAGGAGGACTGGACTTTTTACCTGCCCAGGAATCTCGGGTGTTATTGCAGGGCAGGACAGAGCGAGTAAGCCTCCCCTTCCCACCCTCCAGGGCTGTGTGCCTGCCCCTGCTCCTAGGCAGCCCTGGGAACCACAGTCTAGCATGACCAGCTCTAGGTTATTCTGCCTGCTGTGGCCTGGGCAGTTGGGCTGGGACACCCTGGCTGACAGAACTTCAAGGGGAAACCATTCTTGTTTTGTTTCTCCCCCAAATGACCAGTCTAGTTGTTGAAGAGAAAAAATTACGTATACTAAATGTAACTTTGAAAACACTGATATATACCAGAAGAAAAGACAGTGCCTCCCTGCGCTTTGGTTATGAGTAATTTGTATCCTTTTGGCTTCTATATATTGCAAGTTTTATACAGCAAGCATAAAAATTTACAATTAAAAAAATAAATATCAAAATATGCACCACAACAAAAACTCAGTGAAACCCCCATGTCACCTTCTGCAGACTTGGAGACTACAGGACACTCGCACTCCGGGGCCCTTGGGACAGTTGCCTCCTCCTGACTCTAAGAGTTACTTCCCAATTTGGACTAGAACCCAGAAGGGAAGCGAGAATAATTGATTACTAATTACTGCAGACACCAAGCACAGGACAAAGGACAAGGAACTGGCCTGGCTTGTGAAGTACCTGGCAGATTTCAGAAACCTCTCAGGGCAAGGAGGCAACAAAAAGACCTCTCCCTTCCCGATAGCATGGCCAGCATGGCAAACCACGTACCCGGCATGCAGCGGCTGAAGGCCCCACACAGTCTCACCTTTCCTGTCAGCCAGGCAACGCCTCAGCAGCTTCACAGCTTCCCGCCTGCCCTGCTTGGCTGCCAGGATTAGCCAGGCCACGGCCGAGCAGCTGTTGAGTTCTTCGTCGACATCATTGGCAAGCCGCAGGTAGTGTTTGCCCACCTGAGAGCAGAGACATCTGTCACCCTCCAGCTTCCAGGACCCTGCTCTCCTCACTATGGGGCAGGATGACAGGATGTGGGCTCTCCACCGTGCTTAGCTCCTTTCCTCGCTGCACGCCTACTGGGTGCTGGAACCCCATTATGGTAGGAAAACTAGAGGCAGAAAATGGCTGAGTCCATTTGCTGCCTCTCCAGCAGCTCAAGCTGGAGAAAGGCAGCCAGGAGAAGCCCTGGTCCTAGGCCAGATTACTACTTACTTTTATAATAGAATTTTAAAATAAAAAGCATTACATTTATTTATTCATTTATTGCATATGCACATGTGTGTGCATGGATGCCAGAGCACACATGTGGAGGTGAGAGGACAACTCATGGGAATCGTTTCTCTCCTCCCACCATGTGGGTTCTGGGACTCAAACTCAGGACACCAGGCTTGGGGCTGCAAGCACCTTTACCTGCTGAGCCATCTCACCAGCCCTGACAGATTTACTGAACTGTAACCATGGCTGCTTGCTTACATGCTGACATGACAGGTTTTCTGTTTGTCATGGAAATGTTGATTAGTTTAGACAGATTGTGGCTTCCAAAATATTTACTCTCTGGCCCTATGCAAAAATGCTCACTAACCCAGTCCAATCTTCCTACTCTACAGATGGGCAAAGGGAAGCCAAAAACACAGATAGGCCAGGAAAGAGCGGGGCATGCTCCCTGAGTTCAGGAGGGTGGGGAGGACTTCACAACCCAACCAGCTCCATGGATGCTCACTAGCCTCTGGAGGCACGGGGCACAGGCTGGGGATGACTTCACAGTCCAAATGGCCCCTTAGATACAAACAGAAAATTTTCCTTGTGCCCCTACATAGAGACTTTCGCTCTTCTTTGAGGGCTGTAGGGTGGGAAACTCCAGGAGTCACTTGCTTGAGCTACAAACATGGAAGTCAGGTGGTCAGAGGTCACTCTCGGTCCCTTACATCACAGTGACCTCCCTTTAGGGTTAGCTGAGGTGAGGCTGGAGGCAGAGTGGGGCACCCTAGACCCAGGGATGGGAAATAGCAGGGAGCATGGACTGGTCTGGCTGCTTGCACAGTGCAGAAGGACCGACAGGAGGGGACAAAACTGTCTTGGCCTCCACGGCAGCCAAAGCATGAGACATCTGATTTCCACCTGCCAGGGCATCTTGAGGATGGCCTGTCACCTGGGTCTCTGACACCCAGGAAGCTTGTCCTGTCTGGGCTCCTCTGCTTACCACGTTCCTGTCCCGTGCCCTGGACATGGTGAGCCTGCAGCTGAGGCAAGCCCTCCTTAGGAGCAAGCCTGCTGCAGACAGCTGGAAGAGGGTACGTGGGCAGGAAGGAGGGAGGGTGCCCTGGAGGAGTGCATGCCCAAGACAGGATGTGTGTGCTGGACGAGAGCGGTGAATATAGGTGCACCAAGAAGTCCTGAAGGAACAAAAACAAACAAACAAAAACCACCCCAAACTAACCAATATGGAGGGTCACATTCTAAGATTTTCCCCCACCCCAGATGCTGGTCCTCACCTCTGTCTGTGCTTTGGGGTCTCCAGCCTTGGCTTTCTCCAGGACTTCTTCAAAGGGGATCTCCACATCTGCTTTCACAGGACCTTGAACATGAGGAGAAATCAGAATGTCACACAGCCAGACCTTACACCCGCCAGTGGAATGAGGGATGGCAAGACCAGGATTCAGGAGTTCTGCCACTGATTCTCAGTGAGGCAGGAGGATGAGCTGCGAGGCAGGTGGAGGATGAGGCTAGGACAGAAAGGGAGCCTGGGAGACAGCGGGTTGCCTTCCGACGCTGCTAGCAAGTCGGAACAGTGGCAGCCTGTTCTGTACCAGGGGTGTTTGCCACTAGGAGCTCTGTGGGTGTGAGGACTGGGAGTGGGGTGCAGACCTGAGTCCCACTGTTGCCCTTCAGCTCCAATCCACTCACAGGGCTGCAGTCTGAGAGGCCTTAAAGAGAATGCACACCTGTGCTCTGCAGGCAGCGCGGCTTTGGACACCTTTGACGGGCACTTTTATTCTGAAGGGTTGGTGTCTTCACTGTCAAGGCTGCCCCGAAAAATGCTGTGAGCTGGGGATTTACAATCTGGAGTTTATCGTTTAGGGTTCTGGGGGTTGAGAAGTCCGAGTTCATGGTGCCAGTCGACAGATCTCAGGATCTGGTTTATAGCTCATGGTGGCACCTTGCCCTGTCTGGAAGGAGCAAGATAGCTCTTGGACTTATTTTATAAGGGCACCAATCTTATTTATGAGACTCTACCCTCATGATCTCACCACACTCCAATAAGAAATAAGCAGCAACCTCGTCAGGGGCTGTAGGGAAATTTGTGCAAGTCTACCTGGCACCTCCCATCCCCAAACAAGTGCATGGTTCAGGGATGGACAGTGTCAAGCCAATGGTGCCTTGTACTGGGTCTGTAAGATCAGCCTTCCTCTCATGCCAGATCGGCTCTGTGGTGGGGTACCCTATGGAAAGAGCCTACCTGAGAGAGAGGACACCACAGGAAGGCAGAGCAGAGTAGAGAGTGGAGTAAAGGGGAGGATACCTCCTAGTGACAGTACATGAACTCCTGGGTCCAGCCTCACCTGGAGTAGAAAGCTAGAGTCTCTATGGTATATGGTCCGGGGCTGGGGAGATAGTGCAGAGGGTTAAGTTCAGAGTACTTGCCCCATAAGCAGTGAGGACTTGAGTTTAAATCCCTAGAGCCCACACAAAAAAGCTAATCACGGCTGTGAATGCCAGCAACCCCAGAACTGGAGACCAGAGGAAGAGGGATCCTGGCCAGCCAGCCAGCCAGCCAATCAAGCCAAAACATGAAACTTCTAATTCAATGAGGGAACCTGTCTCATGGGAATTAGAGCAATAGAAGAGGTTACCCAACATCTTCCTCTGGCCTCTTGTGTGCACACCTGCAAATCACATGCACACACTCAACACAATCCCCCCCCCATCATACCACATTCCACATACACAGGAAGGAAGGATGGAAGCAAAGAAGGGAGGGAGGAGAAAGAAAGAAAGAAAGAAAGGAGGGAGGGAGGGAAGGAGGAGAAAAGGAAGGAAAGAAGGAAGGAAGGGAAGAAGGGAGGGAGGAAAGAAGGAAGGAAGGGAGGGAGGGAGGGAGGAAAGAAGAAAAGAAGAGAGGGAGGGAGGGAGGGAGAAAGGGAGGGAGGGAGGGAAGGAGGTAGGAAGGAAGGAAGGAAGGAAGGAAGGAAGAGGTCCTTGTCATTGTCCCCCACTCTTGTTCCTGCCAGTGCGTACTGGGTTTCCGTCATCTGTGACTGAGAGGCTCCTAACTAACTCCAATTGTCCAGTCATAGCTAATCAGTTATAGTCATAAGTAGCTCATATAATTCTGTGAAGGTCCTGACCTCTGTGAGCCCATGGACAGGGCCCTGCCCATCTCTTCAGCTGGTGCTCTTCCATAGGTTCCATGTACTTGAAAGAGTCCTGTACAGCATGCAAACTTGGCAGTCCTGCTGACCATCTTGGGGAGGAGAACCCCCGTGGTACACTGTCCTTTCTGCTGGCCCCAGCTCCTTCATCCATCCCAGTCCCCAGCAGTGCAATGGCGTGGTCCGCTGCACTAGGTCTGACTGGTCTCCATGCCCCTGTTTCCAGCAGTACAGCTCAGCGAACTCAGAACAAACAGGGCTAAGTGCATTGGGCCGACAAGGGAGTAGCTGTGTGTAGGTCAGCAGTGTTCTGGCCTACGCGTCTCAGCACACCCACCCAGCACTCACGGTCTGGAGACTGTGGTGCTGCCTGCAGGGCCATGCTCAGTCACGCCAGACAGCCTCTGACACTTTTCTCTACCCAACCTTGACTGTACACCAAGCACTCCCATAGGCAACCTCCATACAGCAAGCTACTTTCTGTTTCCATACTACCGAGTCATCTTATACCTAATATTGCTTAAACTTCCTATAGCATGTTAAACACCCTTAGAAGAACACAATTATAAACACACGACCAATAAATCCGACACAGCATCCTGTCTCTAACATGTCACACTTCCTCATCATGGGTCCTGGGTCTTTGGCCTCCAGCATTTCTCTGTCCATCCATCAGAAGGGATTATGTTGATGGGCGAGAAGAATGGCAAAGGCACTGGGGTCACATCACCCCTGTGGCCAGAGCAGAGGATCATGTGTACTAGGGTTTTCCCTCACTGGACAGTCAAGGCTACCTGGGTGGGTGGGGGGGGGGGGCTACACAATAAAGAGGGTAGCTGGGGCCACCCTAGACCAATGGAGTCTCTGTCCCATGTAGGATAGCCAGGTTGAGGAGTCTCCCATAGGGAGATGGGGACACAAAGAACTGACCGAGTCCCCCACACGGGGCAATCAGGATCACTCTGAGGGGTTCTTCAGCATATGTGGGACAGCAGTGACACCACCCACCCTTCTAGCTGGCAGAACCATAGGGAAGGCACAAAGACAGCTGTTGTTTGGCGGCCTGAACAGGCTAAGGCCCTTGGCCCCTGTCACCCACCCAGCGGACGTTACTAAGCCAAGGAGCCATGGTCACAGCTCACTCTGAGAGCCAGTGAGGAGAGCCATGGAGAACAGCCATGTTGTCAGCTCAGGTGACATGATCACTGGAGACGACGGCCCTGCCTGGAGAGACTTCCTGGAGAGGCTGACATGAGAGGCTTGGAATGCAACCAGAGACTGGAAGTAACAAACAGAGGCACGCTGCCAGCTTTCCAGAAGACACAGGGACCATCAGGGGTGGCCTCATGACACGGCCGCTGAAGCACAGGGTCAGTGTGTACTCAAGGCCGTGGGCCGGGCCAGGAGGAATAGAGGCTTTGCTGCTTCCTAAACTATGAGACTCAATTCTACATTGGCTCCTCACACCTAAACAGCCATGGTTCTACCAGAAGCCCTGTGAGGCCCAGGGGCTCCTGAGAGGCCCAGAGGGGTGAAGAGAAAGGGCTGTAACCAGGCTGGGATCGAGATGGCCTCTGTCCCAGAGGTCTGCGTCTGACCCCGGGTGCACCTGGGCCAGGGCTGCAGGTCCATGCAGCCTACTTTCCTTCCTCCTGTCACACCAGGCCAGGGGCCCTAGGCAGCATGACAGTCCGAAGTCTCCAACAGGCCCAGACCAGTGTCGCTTAAGCCAACCCAGCAGCAAGTCTATTCAGTTCTGCCACCAGAGGGACACACGGGCAGGGTTACAGATAGCATTGGCAGATCACACTGAGTCCCCGGCCCTCTGTGTCCACTGAGTCACTTAGGCCACCTAGGTCACTAGGACCAGGCTCTGGGCTTCTGCTGAGGAGTGTTAGGACAGACCCTTGAGGCCTGAAGCCCAGGACACCTATGGAAGAGGCGCTGGGCTCCTGTGCTGACCTATGGGCTATGTGGCTATGAGCTCCTGCTGACTGACTGGCTGGGCACAGCTGGACACAAGTTGTATGTGACCTGGGCAGCACTGCTGGGGCAAAACTCAACATTCAGGATGGACACATCTCTCTGTTCAGAAGTCCCTAGGCACCCCCAGAGCCTCGTCCCTTCCTGTGGTGGCCTGCTAGCCCATGGTGCTGGTCTCCTTTGCTGTCTGGTCTCAAGAGCATCCCAGACCAGCCATGAGCACCAGCAGGGCACCTTCTCATATGGCAGGTAGCTTGCCAGGACTACCAGCAGGGCCAGGAGTGTGAGTGTTGAAGCAAAGTTCTGTGGACCAGAAGGGAATCTGGAGGAGAGCTGGAGAGTGGGGACCCCTAAACAGCGCTGGACCATGCCCCAGGTTTTGAAAGGCAATTCAGATGATACCTTAACTCCAGGTTCCCTCAGGGGCTACAACCAAAGTCCCCAGCACTGAGATCAATGCCAAAGATGCCATCCCTCATTTGTCACCATGCAGCACAGGTTTGGGAAGGGTCCTTTAGGGCAGTCATGAGCCTTGGACCCTGTCACCAAAGCCTGGCAGGCTCCACTCTGGGGACAGATAACTGGCTTGGTGACGGTTCCCTTGGCACAATGCACTCAATTCAGCAGGCACAGAGTATGTCCTCTGTCCTTGGCTACCAAGTCCCTGGTGGCCCACTGGAAAGTACAAAATCAAACTATTCCTAACTCCCACGTCTCCCACCCCAGCTGGGTGGGGCCCGGGGCCACAGCTTCTTTTTCCATTTGCTTTCTCATCTGAGAAAGGAGATGGCAGCAGGTGACAGTGCCAGACCCCAGGCTTGTAGTGGGGGAGGGGCCAATGCATTCAGGCCTAAAGAGTTACTAGGTAAAGCCTTGTGTTGTAGTTACACATCTGTATCTTAGCAGATGCTCAGTGAACCTGCAGACATGTTAGCCAACTAGCTGAACTCTCCCTGGCAGGAACTCTAGGCCCCAATGCCCCTGCCAGCAGGGTGGGGCCTATTGTCCAACATCAGTGACCAGGGACAGGAGAGTTGAAGCTTCGACTTTTAAGGACTGGAACCTCCAGACTGCTGTCCTGCCTGGCTGGCTCTTCCCAGTGCCACTGGGGGCAGAGCACACACGGCTGACACCTGCTTCCTGGTGGTATCTGAAACAGCGATCTGGGCCTTTTACTCAGATACCCACATTGAAACCCAGCTTTCCGGCATGGCCTCTGCCCCCAGAGTCACACGATATCAGGGAGAAGGGGTGGGTGGCATTTGGCGCTGGGCTTGGATCTGGGGCCAGGCCTTGACTGCCTTGGAGGCAAAGCTGAGGGACACAGTGATCTCTTAAGAATATTTATAAAGCAAAGGGCCGGAGCACAGGACAGCTGAAGGTGACATTGGCCAGGCAGTGTTAGCTGCCCAGGAGCCTTAGCCAGGGAGGCAGCCAGAAGATCTGGTCCCTTGATTCAGGAACTAAAACACCAGGCTGTGATCTATGGACAGGCTGGCAGACAGCGGTAGACACAGGGGTGCTGCTGGGTTGGAGTGGTCACTGAGGGCTGCTGGCCTTTCTCAGAGAAAACAGAAAATGCCAAAAGCTGCAACAAGGTGGCAGAACAATGTTGTGCAATATTATTTTAACTGTGAAAAGGTGTGTTGTATTTGTTTATGCTGCATTTGCTTAACCAGGTAAAGATGTGTTGCTGTTTCAGCTTGCCTGCCTAAGGCACTGATTGCTCTCATAAAAAGCTGAACAGCCAATAGCTAGGCAGTAGAGGGATAGGCAGGGCTGGTGGGCAGAAAGAATAAGTAGGAGAGAAATCTAGGCTCCAGAGAGAACCAGAGGGAGACACCTGGGGCCAGTCAGCCAGGCAGCCACCAGCCAACCAGACACAGAAGCAGCAGGAAAGGTAGGACATACAGAATGAAAGAAAGGTAAAAAGTCCCAAGGCAAAATGTAGATGAAGAGAAACAGGTTAAATGAAGTTATAAGGGCTAGGGGGACAGGCACAGGCTAAAGACTGGGTTTTCATAATTAATAAGAAGTCTCCTTGTCATGATTTGGGGGCTGGTGATCTGAGAAAGTCTGCTACAGAACAAACTGACCAGGACTGGAGGTGGTACCCCATCACTCAGACCTACCACCCAGGGACCAAAAGGAACCTCGCACTAACCCCCAGGTATAGCAAGAGATAGTCTCAGCATCTGCATGGCAGCAGCCGAGGCCACACAGACACTACTTCTTTACAGCCCATGGAGAGAAGTAATTTAACACAAACCTTTGCCCAAAGATACAGCCCCACTCTGTGTCTACCCACCCCAGGAGGCAAAGGCCCGGTAGATGACATCACACGCTGGAACACGGTATCAAGTGAAACTGTGGAGTCACACAAATGCCAGGGTGGCAGGGACTAACTAGAGGAGATGAGCCGAGTACACAGGATCCAGAGCCGGAGTCGATGCTAGTCAGTTGCCACCAACAGGCAGCATTGTCCTCCTGCATCATGACAGCCCATGTCCACTCTCCACACATGGTCCTTGGGTGCTCCTTCCTGACACGCTCCCATCCTCTGCCCCCCAGGGCAATCCTTGCAGGATTGACCCTGTCCTGCACTGCTGGACTCCAGCCTCTGCAGATAGTGTACCTGGGCTCTCATTCATTTAACTTGATGCTTACTCCCCCCACCACATCCTCCCACAATCATCCCCGCTTGGCATATGCCACAGGAGAAGGGCACATGCTGCCTGGAGGCACAAGAACTTGGGGAGGCCAGAGGTTGACAAGAAGCCCCTATAAGATCACATAGGCTAGCTCCTGAGAGGCACAGAGTCCCACACTCAGCCCATAAATGACCTGCTGCATCTCAGGACACTTCTAAGTCAGAGGCGAGTCGCGACTATTCCCAAGGCTCAGTTTTCACCCAGCAGAGGCCCATGAGGTCAATTTAAATGCTTCCCAGAAGAAATATTTTTTAATTAAGAAACCAGGAAGAGACATCAGACTGCACTACAGAATAAGGAGGATATTTCTTTGGAAACGTCTGTTCCCAGAGAGAGAGAGAGAGAGAGAGGAGGGAGGGAGGGAGGGAGGGAGGGAAGGAGGGAGGGAGGGAGGGAGGGAAAGAGAGCATGTGCATGTGCATATGCACGCTTGCACCCCACAGGTGCCAATAGAATATGTGGTTCTTCCCATGAGCTGAGACTGGAAAGAGGATGCAAAGGCAGGTGACCTCATGAGCAAATGGCATCCCAAAAGGTAAGGTGAGCAGAGCACTTTGGGGGCAGGGAGCAGGGGTTCTCAGTGGGCGCAAAGGAGGTGAGAGACCATGAGGGCCAATCTGAAGGATGCAGAATGACCTCAAGGTGCAGGGAGGAACAGGTGACAACCCAGAGGTAAGAACACAGGTAAGAACCACTATGCACTCGAGCCCTTCTGAGAGCTGGGGGGTCCAAAGTAGTACCACAGAGACTGCAGGTGTGACCGTGAACATCTCTGAGCCATGTGGTCCAAGTGAGGCTGCTGCCCAAGGGAGAAAGATGCTGACTGAAGGGTTAATCACACATTTGACATCCACATGCACTTGGCATGCTGCAGCCCCAATACTTGAGGAACTTAAGGAACCCAGCCATGTGTCCACCCTGCTTCCCCAGGTTGTTGTGGGCTGAGGACTGCAGGCCTTCCTGGCCCTAACCCCTTACCAGTTCTATGTACTCCTTCTCGGCTGCTGGCATGAGGGGCCCGTGGCTCTGAAGTGGTTGCTTCCCCAGCACTTGGTCCAGCGTTGGGATCAGCCTGAGGTCTAGGAGCATGTGGAGCCTCAACCTTTTCCTGCTCCAGGGAGGCAGTGGCATTGAGCCGGGCCCGGGCCTGGGGCTGGACCTGGGGCTGTGGTATGGATGGAGGAGGTGGGCCAGAGGGGCTTGGAGGTGGAGTGCCGGAGTTCATCTTGCCTGCAAACAAAAAGGAGGGTCAGACACACAAAAAGGCTCCTGAAACAGCCTGATGATAAAATAAGGAACGGGTGTGAGCTGCCATGTAGTAATAAGAGTGGCGGGGCTGCGTCCCTGGCACCCCAGCCGCCTGGCTAGCTTATGCCCCGAAATAACAACACACAAACTGTATTCATTTAAACACTGCTTGGCCCTTTAGCTCTAGCCCTTACTGGCTAATTCTGATATCCGGATCAACCCATCTCTAATAATCTGTGAGCACCGGTCTTACCGGGAAGATTCTAGCCCACGTCCATCCTGGGTCGGAGCTTCATTGCCTGTGTCTGCCCAGGAGCCAGGAGCATGGCGTCTCTCTGAGGCGTCTGCTCCCGAGAGGAGAGCTGTGGAGTCTGAGCTCACTTCCTCTTTCTCCCAGCGTTCTGTTCTGGTTACTCCTCCCACCTATCTTCTAACCAATGAGGGCCAAGCAGTTTCTTTTTATTTAACCAATGACCTTCCTCCATCACTGCCAAGCTTGGCAATCTCGTTTAACCTGACGACCCTGGGGGGGGGGGGCAGCTTCAAGTTCTCAACAGGTCAAGCCAGGTGACCCTGGACTTTTGTGCTTTCCTTCGAGAAATGAGGATGATGCTGAAGACACTCAGAGAGATGGGACATGTGGTATATACTGAACATAGATAGGGCCTCACCATGGAGGATGCATGGGAACCTACATGGGTCACCTAGCATCTGTGAAAAATGAGTCTTTGCCGAGGGAATAGCTGAACTGTTTGAATGAGATCACGTGGACTTAGGCTGGTCCTAAGTTCAATTGGAGTTCAATTGGTGGTGTCCTTAGAAACAGACCCAGCACAGGGGCCACATGGAGATAGACCAGAGGCTGCAGTAACAGAACTGCGAGAGGACAAACACCAAGGACTGACGGACACCCCAGGAGATGGAGAGGGGAGAACAGCCTGGAGTCTCCAGAGGGACCAGGCCTGGACACATCATTTTGACTTCAGCCTTCAGATTCCACAACTCCAGACAACATACTTCAGTAAACACACTGACTTCTGATGGAAGCTTGAATAACACTGGGGCTGGGGAGAAGGCTCGGCGGTGAAGAGTACTGACAGCTCTTCCAAAGGACATGCGTCCCATTCCCAGCACCCACATGGCAGCTCAGAACTGTCTATCTCTAACTCTAGTTCCAGCAGGTATGATAGATGCCTTCTCCTGGCTCTGCATGCATGCATATGATACACATACATGCACACAGACAAAACTCTCATCTACATAAAATAAAATACACACAAAATAAAAACAAATCCTTTTTAAAAAGAAACACTCGGGTAAACACACGGGATGAGGCTGAGGTAGGGGCACAACTGGTGAGCCCTAGAGACTGGCCCTAGTCTCAGGACCATACACCCCAGCTTGTAATACACGTTATACAAAGCCAGCTCTCGAAGTGCCTGGAGAGCGGTCAGTATGCAACACTGGTGAAAGGCCTTGACCGGTCAGCAAAAGGACCTTGCATGTTGCTTAGCAACTTGGAAAATAACAGGTCATCATCATTAAGGCATTCATGAGCAGGGACCATAGAACAGCAAGTACTGGAGGATTCCAAGCCAAGAAGGGCTTTGAAGGGACAGAGAGAGACCCCTGAAATTGCCGGACCCCTGCACACCAGAATGTGGAAAGACCGTTCCTCAGATTCCCAAATGACCCTCCATAAAGTCAAGGCCATGACTGTCCTCTTCGTCACTTTTAAGGAAACAAGCTGGGGAGTCTAGCTATGAGGAAATAGAATTCTGACTCAAAGGGTCCCTGATCTCTTGGTCTGGGCTACCGGTCATGTGATCCTGAACAACCGTGTGCCCTTCCAAGCATCAGCATACATATCTAGAACCCAGGACATAGCTCCATGCTCAGAGTGACTGTGAGGACAGGGGACCCAAGACCAGGTTGCAAGGGACCAGGTCTCAGTATCTAGCCCTGAGCCTGGCCAACAGTTCCCAGATGGGTAGTTCTGCGCACTGTACCACCAGAAAAGGCAGGAATGGACCCAGGCTTCTACGCTAGTCACAGACTCTTCCACTTCTATTCCACCCCCCAGCTACAAATGGGTCCCATGGAGGGGAGCTGTGTCTAAAGGGCAAAGTAGATTTCAATCTAACATTCTCCTGTACGGGGCAGAGTCCTTAATTCAATTTACTTTCTTATTTATGTTTTCTTGAGCCCTTATCTTAAAACATTCCCCAGAGATATTTAAAACCAAAAGCATGACCAAGTCTCATGAATATGCCTGGAAATCAACGTGGGGCTCTGAGCGCAGGCTTCCGGGAATGGCAAAGCCTTACAGACCTTATCAGCTAGCTAAATGTGCAGCCCCACAGGGGCATGCAGAGCAATGGGGGACTACACACTGTACATCTACAGGGACATACAGACCCATGAGGATATGCAAACTGACAGGGACTTCACACCCATGGGAGCCCCCAGACCCACGGGAGGTCACAGCCGGCAGTGCAGTGAACAAGGGGCTGTGATCTCCACAAAGAGCCACCTCACCACCAGATCACCTCGGACTCAAGACAGGGTCGCCGGCAAGCTGCCTCCTCCACTCGTTCCCTTGCCGTGGAACAAAGGTACCACTTCCACTTTCATGAAAGGTAGAAGGGGCTCCCCCGCCCCACAAACACAAGGCACAGCACCTGTCTTTAAGCAGAAGCTCTGCTTAGCCCTCGCATGCACCTCCTGTGGGCTCCTCCAAGCCTAGCAGATAGGAACACACCATCCCAGGTCCCTGGTGAGGAAACTGTTCAGCCTTCAATCTCTTCCATCGCCCAGACCCGGGACCTGCGGTCTGGAAGGAGGAGGAGCTGTTCGAACAGCTTGAGGTGCCGGGGCTGGGTTCAAACCCACTCTCCTGTGATTCCTCCGACCTCAGCAAACATGGTGCTGAAAGAGGCCTTGCACGCTCCCTACCCTTCTCCCGGTCCCTTCATTGACACACTGGCTGTCATTCCACAGCACCAAGCAACGGTTGTGGCCTGCAGTGTCCTTCTTCAGGGAGCCCTTCCACCCCTCCCCAATACAAAGCCTCACAACCTTCAGTTGCAGCTCCAGCTACACACTGGCCAGGGTTTCCCAGAGGCCTCTTCTGAGGCCCTAAACACTAGCTCTCAGGGCTTCAGTTTTCTCTCCGTGATGGAAAAGAGATCACTTTCCTGACCAAAGGGCACTTCATAGTCACAGGTACCATGGGGAGTGGCTGCTTAGCTTCCCTGCCTCAGTTTTCCCCATACCTTCCACATCAGGTACAAAGGGATACGGTAAAAGAGAAAGCCACCTGTAAATGGCGAGGCATTTTAAAACAAAACAAAAGCCCTAAATGGGGGACTTTGGGAATAGCTCAAATGGAAAAATGCTTTCCAGGCATAAGGCTCTGAGTTCAATCCCCAATCCCGGTGTAAAAACAAAAGCTTTTATGCAGTAATTCTGGAAGCAGAGACAGGCTGATCCAGGGGCCTGGCTGGCCAGGCGGCCTCGCCTAGTTGGCAAGCTCCAGGCCAGTGAGAGACCCTGTTTCAAAAGCCCAAGGTGGACAGTGGTTGAAGAACAGCTAAGGTTGACCTCTAGCCTCCCACATGTGTGCATCCATGAGTACATGCATACATAGGAACACACGGAGACCCGAGTGTGAAAGCCTCTCCTTCAGAAAATGTCAGGGGAACAGGCTACGGCTGACTGCTACGCTCCTGTGTAACTGGCCATGTGCACACAGCAGTCAAAGCAAAACTCTTCAAAGCAAGAAGTCTGGTAAGGCTGGGTGGTGGTGGCACACGCCTTTAATCCCAGTATTTGGGAGGCAGAGGCAAGTGGATTTCTATGAGTTTGAGGCCAGTCTGATCTACAAAAGTGAGTTCTAGGACAGCTAGGACTGTCTTGAAAAACCAAAAAGAAAAAGAAAGAAAGAGAAAAAGAAAGAAATCTGGTAGGACAGGATGGATGGATGCAGGGGAATTCATTTCAGGTTCTGGGGGCACTGGCCAAGCCTAGTTTAGGGCAAAGATCTTGTTAATTCAAAACAGTTTCCTGGAATTACTGGTCACAGAGACACAAGAATCAGACCATCAGACCTGATTGGGGGTGGGGGGAGGACCTGCCTGGTGCCGTGGTGAGTCCAGAATTCAGGGCTGCACCTCAGGGCATACACTCGGGTTTAAAGAATGCGAGCTGAAACTCTAGGCTGTCAGGCTTCAGAGCACTGGGACTGATAGGGCTGAATGACCTTAGGCAAGTCCCTCCTAGGACTGGAAATCCCTGGCTGTAGAACAAGAACCTCGTCACCCAGCTCTGGCCCCAGATCCACAGTGGCCAGAGCAGTGGCTTTAGAACCCATCATTGAGTAAGAGCCCCAAACACAAAGTGGCTGGCATTCCTTCCCTGTGAACACGAGGGCGTATTTTTATCCCATCTAAACAAAAATGTCAGCATCAAGGAGCTGTGCTGAGGAGTGGCTATCCCCGGAGAAGCCACGCTGGAGAGGGCTGCCTGACTGTGTTCTATTGAGGTTGGGGCTATAGGACGCATGGAGCTTTCTATGCAGAAAGTTCGAACCCTTCCAGGACAGCTTCATTCTGGTCTACAGAGGATGGTGCCTCTCTCTCAGTCCCTTGGTAACAAGCCCCATGACCAGCCTTTCTGCTTCCACAAGCTGCTCACGGGAGACACAGGCGAGGCTCACACACAGAAGCATCCCTCACAGCAACGCGCTGGTGTCCTGAGAGCCCAGGGATAAAGTCCTCAGCCTCCACATGGTACCCACTGCACAGCTATTAACCATGATCTTGTGTACAGAGAGCCAAAGACAGAAAGCAAAATACACTGTCAAGCAGTGTTTCAAACAGATTTGGTAATCCATCCTGGGTCTGTTTCAGATGAAAACAAAATTTATCTGTAGAAAAACATGGAAGAAATGCCCCTCCCCCACAGCAGTACTATCTGAGTAAGGAACATAGGTGGTTTTATTTTAGCTTAAAAAATACATTTCCTTTATTTTCTATCATGAATGTGGAGCATTTGGAGAGTTAAAATGAAACATTATTTTAAATTCCACCAGTAACCAAGCCCCTGGCCTACGAGATGCCCACTCTGGCCTGGCCTGACCCAGCCCTTTGGCACAGGGCTGACCCTCAAGACAAGGTCACAAAGCCCTTCGTGGCTCCCAGATGCCTATTTTTGCCCAGAGCATTAAGTCTAAACCAAGGAACAGTCCAGCTCTCCCAGTGTGACAAGTTCACAGGGACAGAGGGGGAGTGAGCTGGGAGGGGCATGGGTTGCAGTGGTGGGCAAAGCTCATCACGTCGCTCCTGCTCTGGGCTGGCTGTGAGGGTCAGCAGGTTGGATTGGGGGACCTATCTTATGTCGAGCCCAGGAGAAGATGCTCCAGGGCTAATCTCTGAGCATCTGTCTTGGTAGGAAGGTGATATCTAGTTAGACAGCCCCGTTGGAGAAACCACAGTGATGGAATGGACAGAGAAGCTCTCATCTAACCATGGAAAGGGTCACGTTAGGGACTTTGCAAAGCCTTCGGGACAAACGGAAAAGAAAAGATTTTTCAGCATTAGATGTACTCGTGTCCTGGGGAAGGGATGAAGAGATAGACAAACATCAGTCCCCTGGGGCCAGATGGAATGCCAGGCTAGGAGTGAGCCTGGTCCCATAGGCCCAAGAATGTAAGAGCCTTTGAGGGTGCCTGGAGCCATGGAAGAGCAGGGAGGAGAGTGGGGGCCATCCAGACAGAGTGAGAGGCCTGGACAGGGCAAGCACTGGGGTAGATGGGAAGCCAGGGTGCACAGGAGGTTGTAACCGGACTAAGATGTAAGAGGTACTAAGAAGTGGGGACTCAGAAGTGACTTGGCATGTGTCTGGGGACTTCAGCCTCCTCCTACCGTTGGGGAGGTGGGAGGAGGGGTGCCTTACAGAGCATAGTGCTCCCTACCCATTTGGCACTGTGTTTGGCAGCTGTCAGACAGTGTAGGCATTTCTGGGACCAAGACTGAGCTAGGTCTCCTGTGTGACCAGCCCCAAACCTTCTGAAGGCATAGGAGAGGCCAGCACTGGGGCACTCCCCACATTTTTCCACCTGGGAAAGAAGGCGAAGGGCATCTCCAGCAGATGCTGCCTGTGTCTGGGGAGGTTCAAGGAGCATTCAGGAAGGAAATGGAACATAAAAGAACCTCTCTCTAGATCGCTAGTCGGATGAAAAGTACCTATGAGTGTCATCAGCACCTTAGAGACCCAAATCAACAGGTGTAAAAGCAGGAAGTCAACCCTCCTCCCCCTTCTTTCAGGCTCTGAGTGAGTGATGGAGCCTAGAGATAGGAAAGTCCTAGCCAACCACCAGGGGTCATTGTCCAAGGTGAGGGAGGAAGGGCTGCACTTGCTTGCTGGGGGCAGAGGCTCATTAGCTCTGTCCATTAGCAGCGTTTTGTCCTGGTCAGGTCCCAAATCTACTGAGCCTCTAGTGGCAAATGAAAACTCTAAGTTCTACCCCTGGAACTAGGGGTCAGCTTGCGGTGGAAGGTGGCGGTAGCAGGGAGGTAGTTCTAAGGAACCCATACACTGGTTTATTGGGCTATCATATAACGTCAACTAACCAAATACGGTGAAAGGACACAGCTGCAATCACACCAAAAGGACAGGGTCAGATTTTCCAGAAGACAGTTATCCGACCAGAACCTAAATTTCCTAAGGTGCGGTGCATTCCAGAGCCAGGGGCATACCATACCACAGTTCAGCGGTTCATACTAGGGTGGGTCACTCCAAGCAGTTCACAAGGGTTCCCGCTGTCCTGCCTCCTTCACTGAGAACCGAAGGAGGAGAGGAACAGCCTCCAAACGCCCCAAGAATCAGGTCCTGTGGGGCCCTGTGCGAGGCGGGGGGAAGGGGGGGAGGGAATAGGGCATGATGGGGCAGTTCTGGGGCGTGAACAGTCCCAGATGACCGGCTGTCCGATCCGCAGCGCAGTCTCGCGGGGAGATTTGTAGGTGTGCCCAGTACTCCGGGGCTGGACGAGGGGCGCGCGGTTGGGGCACACCTGATCCGATTGGGGCAGTAGGCGTCTCGGGCTCCGAGGAGCAGCGAGAGTCCTGGCCTACAACTTCTGGCAACTTGGAGTTGACTTGGGGCCTGGCCACCCATCAAGGGAAACTGAGGCCGGTAGAGCGGTGCCTCCCAGCGCTCCGGAACCCTCCCTGTCGTTGCGCACCCAGAGCCAAGGCCACGGCACAACGATCCTGAAGTACTCACCGGCCGCAGTGCTGGGCCTCCCAACCCGCAGCAAAGTTGCTCAGAAACCGCGGAGATTTGCCCCGGCCAGCAGAGCAAGCAAGGCGGTGCTCTCGGCCCTGCAACCAGCGCGGCCCCAGGCAGGGGGCGGAGCCTGGGCGGGGCCTCTGCCGCCCTCCATTCCTGAAGCTGCTCCCGAGACTGGGCCCGTTGAGAGGCCGGTGAGCCCGCCAATCATTGTGTGTTCTCGCCAATGACGGTACGCCTCGCCTTGCAGCGACGCGCTCTCTTGGTCCACAAGCGGACAGATGGCGCCGGGAGGGCGGGTCCGGCCAGCCCACAGGGAAAGTCTAGGAGTGAACTCGGCCGGGTCCAGCCCTCTAGCCGCCCGCCTCCAGGACTCTTTCCTTATCCGAGCTTACGAGCCTGCAGAGTAACAGGTGGTTGGACCCAGGAGCAAGAGTCGCGCCACCTTCCGCTCACCTCTGCACCCGGGGGCCCCATTTTTACACTTGAGATCGGCTATAGCTGTGCCTGCTGACCGCGCGCACTTCGTGCCAGGAGCCCTAATTCCGAGGCATCGAGATAGAGGACTCCCCAGAGTAGCAGCGAGGACCAAAAACAGTGTGGCTCAAATAAGTGTGCACGTGCCACTAAGTAGTGCTTTAAATGATCAAAACCAAACGCAGTCTAGCAGGCTTTAAAGATTAGCCAGACAAGAACGCCAGGCTCAGGCAGTTGGAAGGCCCCTTCTTTTTGATCCTCTTTGTGGTATCTGAGAGGTGTGGTTTGGAGATCAGAGCTACGGACTAGTTTCTGTGTTCCTTTCTTCTCTGGACCGCACATCCCACTGCATGGAACCTGTCTTGCTTACGTGCAGCAACCATTGTTCAGGCTGACAGAGACAGGACAGCATCTCAGGGAGTACTCCAGATAGCTTTGGAGATGGCCTCTGTCCACTGAACCACTCCAACCGTACTCTGTCAACGGCACCTGGTTCACCAGACACTTCGATTCTGCAGCTGCTGGGGCCTAATCTGGAGAGGCTCAGGGAGGAGAAAGGAAACTCATCCCAGCAGAGTGGCCCTGCCCTGATTCCCTCTGGGGCTCTTTCAGAAGTGGAGGTTTTTCCCATTTTTACCCCTGTGTGTGTGTGACTATTTCCCAAGGGTCAAGTTCAGGAAGCAGGAGCATCAGATGCCAGTGACTTTCTCGGACCTATAGCCGCGTTTGACCAAAACAAGTTTCTGAGAGTTGTTCAAAGAATGACATTTAAAAATTTTGTTTAACCTTCCCCAGATGGAAAAGGGAAAGTGGCCCCTGCAGTAGCAATTCACATTTCCATGGTAACTAATTGTCTTACTGCATTTTCTGTTGCTATGACAGAATATCTGGGACTGGGTAATTTGCAAAGGAAAGAAGTTTATTTGGCTCATTGTTCTGGGGGTGGAAGAAGGCAGGATCAGGCAGTAGCATGTGGCAAGCAAGGGCCTTGTCCTGCATCAACGTTTGCAGAAAGAAGAAGGGTAGGTGGGTTGTGGAAAGCAGAAAACACAGGCACCATATTTCATAACCTGCTCAGTAGAAACTAATTAAACGAGAGTAATTGGTGCACCCCTCAAAAAGACTTCAACCCCTTTTAGTAACCTAACCACCTCAAAGGCCCTACCTCCTCTGAGCTTTACAGTGGTGAACAAAGGTTTGTGTCTGCTACTGCTAATATAAATGTATTTTAACGGATACATAAAACTTATCCAGACATATGGGTACTGTTTGAGGAGCGCGCGCGCACACACACACACACACACACACACACACACACACCAGAGAGAAAGAGAGAAGTTGAGATTTAAATCAGGGTAAACATAGCTCAAACATTTGTCATCTCTGTAATGGTTTTCTTCTATTTTTGAGATCCATAGCACTCACCATAAGCATAGGGCCACTTTAACGTGTGACATCCACCAGAACTTCTCCTTCCTCTGACTCAGCTCCCACCTCCCACCTCTCCCCATCCCACCTCCTGCAAACCACAGCTAAGCCACACACCTGTTTTCTCCTCCTGGGAAGCTCATCCCTCCCAATTATCTCTCGAACATTTAAAAGTTTTTTAAAAAGGTGAGTTTTTTTCTTCTTTTCTTCACACTTGGGCCACCTCCCCTCCATCTGGGAGCGCTGGGGCTTAGCCCACCCTGAGGATTAGCATCCTGCTACACTTGCGAGGCTCGCACAGGGCACAGCGAGGCTTGCTCTAGCTGGACTTTGCCTACTCATTCTTTATGGCCTCTAAGGGCATGCTTGACTTACTTGGTCATCCACCCCTGCTGGCCACTGTCCAGGAGATTACAATGGCTTGGCTCTCAGGATGCTGCATAAGCTGCCACACAGAGACCAGAGTGGGGCAAGATCATGGCGAGTCAAGATAAAAGAAATCTTCCCGTGGCCAAGGGAAGAGATTTGAATAAAGTTGCCTCTGACTGCACAGGGAGTCTCAGAAAGCACCACACTGCCTTTTCCATGGAGCTGAAAAATGAACAAAGTCACAGGCAAATCTGAAAAGAACGGTAGAAGTGAGGGCAAATTAGCAAACTGGAAGATAACCAACTGGAGGGGTAGACAGTATATAATGAGGAGGGAAAACACGTCACACAAAAGTGCATATGTTCACACACATAAAAAGGAGATGAGCAGGAGGAAGAGGGAGGGAGGAAGAGGAGTTAATGATTTGAAAAACCTCCCGAGAAGAGTGCTGTGCAACAGACAGACCAGAGGGGAATTGAAGAGGAAAGAAGAAGGGGGCAGTGACCCCAGGCTGCAGGTGTACCCTTTAACTCAAGGAAAGGGAGACATCTTTGTGGGATTTCAGCAAGAAAGGGTCCCAGCCAAAGGAGGGGAGAATGCTAGTGGTTCCTAGTTTCTGGGGGACTTTGGAACAACATCAAGGCTCCCTTCCCTGGGTTACAGGGCTCATCTGTCAGGTAGGAGAAAAAGAACACGCAGCATGGCAAGCAGCTGTGCTGAGCCGCTTTTTAAAGGGGAAGAGCCGTGAAGTTCTGCTCTGACCATGACATCCCAAACATAGAGGCGGCTCCCAGACAGAGTACAGCCAGGAACAGGAAGTGGCGGCCAGTTTAGTTCTGATTTGATCTGAGCCAGTAACTTCCTGCTGGGGCTGCCAAGCGGGGCTGTCAAAAAATACACCGCAGGCTCCCAGGAAAGCCTATGTTGACACACAACTAAAAAAATGTAATCTAGCTTCTCTTAGAGAAGTCAGGCCGTTCTAGGATCACAACTGAGAAGTGGGCAAGAAGGGAGGAAGGAAGGAAGGAAGGAAGGAAGGAAGGAAGGACGGACGTAAGTCTGGTTGGTACTTGGAGAGGAAACAGGGCATGAAAGACTCCTTTCGGGGTACCACTGCCATTTATTTTTAATGCTTTAAAGGAAAAAAGCCACTTATGGCTCAGGAATCAGAAAGCTGCAGCTAGTGGGAAAGTGGCCGTGAATTTCTGAATTAATGCAGATGTTAGGCAGGGCCTAAGGACAAAGAAAGAAGCGGGATTGAGGAGGGTGTCTTAATGAGGGTTTCTGTCACTGCAGTAAACACCACAACCCAATGACTAGGGGAAGAAAGAGTTTATTTCAGCTTGTGGGCCCAGAACACAGTCTATTATGGGGAAAGTTAAGGCAGAAACTCAAAAACAGGAACCTGGAGGCAGAAACCGAAGCAGAAGCCATGGAGGAGTGCTGGTTACTGGCTTGCTCCTTATGGTTGCTCAGCTTCCTTCTTATAGCACCAGGACCACCTGCCTTGTCTTCCTCCCACATCCTGATCCTGATCTCTTCCCATGATGTCATGATGTTCAGATTCTCCACTCAAGTGCCCCCCCACACACACACACACATTGCAGCTCCCTTTTGCAGATAGCCCTCTCTGACTTCCTCCCGAGTCCAGGCACTGGGTCAAACTCACCCAGACTCACAGACATTAAGGGCAGGGGCTGGTGAAGCATCTTCAGGAGAGCTGAGATGGAACCTTTTCAGGCCACTGGTATGCTAGGAAACCAATCATCTGTATCAGGGCCTGATTGCTGAATCCTGTGAATGGGATCATGCATGCATGCATGAATGCAGGCCTGGGTGTCTGGGTGGACCTTAGATATAATCGCTGGTGTACGTCTAGAGAGATCATCAAGAGGTTTGGACCACACAGAGAAGAAGATGAATCTGGGACAAAGAGAGGTCAAAGATGCTGTACTTGGATGAATGTGGTGTCAACTGGCCACCACTGGAAGCTGGAAGGAGCAAACCGAGTTCTCCTTGGTGACAGCCTAGCCACGGTGACTTTAGAGGGCTGACTCCAGAATGGTGGTGGGTACATCTCTGTGGTTGGAAGCCACCAAGTTATCGCAAGGCAGCCACAGGAAGTGGACAGCCAATGACAACATGTCAGAATTGTGGCTCTGTGGCACCTGATACCCAGCCAAGTTCCCATAGATAAGCTTGGGTGGGGTATGAAAATTCTGGTCTTTCACAAGGATGACCTTGGGGAGAAGGTGGTCAACCCCTTACCATTTAAACAGACAGTTATCAAATGAAAGACTCAGTGCCCACAGGATAAGCAAGCAGTGTTGAACACTGTGGCCCGAGTGACCAGGTCAAATGCTTTAGAGACTTAACATATGTGGTGGTTTGAAAGAAAATGGCCCCCATAGGGAGGTGTGACTTTGCTTGCATAGGTATGGCCTTGTTGGAGGAAGTGTGTCACTGTGGAGGTGGGCTTTGAGGTCTCCTGTAGTCAAGCTATGCCCAGCACACCATCACTTCTTGATGTCAGTAGAACTCTCAGCTCCTGCTCCAGCACTATGTCTGCCTGCATGCTGCCATGTCCCACCATGATGATAGTGGACTAAACCTCTGAAACTGTAAGTCAGCCCCAGTTAAATGTTTTCTTTTATAAGAGTTGCTGTGGTCATGGTGTCTCTTCACTGCAATAGAAACCCTAACCAAGACACCATCTCCATCCCCATAGCCTGAATTTGGGAGCTTTTAGTCCTATGGGTTGATAGTGATAACACATGGAGCAGGTCAGGATTGGGAGACCAGCTGCATCAGCACCCAATGAGATAGGCCTAGGCATCTTCATGTTATTAGGGTCCCTGGAGACTATGATATATAGGGTCACTATACTGACTAGTTTTACGTCAGTTTCACACAGGGTAGAGTCACCTGGGAAGAGGGACCCTTAAATGATTGGCCTGTGGACAAGTCTGTAGTGCATTTTCTTAATTAGTGGTTGATTTGAGAGGACCCGACTCATTGTAGGTGGTGCTACCCCTAGGCAAGTGGTGCTGGGCTTGTCTATAAGAAATTAGGCTGAGCAAGCCATGAAAGCAAGTCAGTAAGCGGCACTCTGCCATGGCCTCTGCATCAGCTCCTGTATCCAGGTTCCTGCCCTGTTTGAGTTCCTGTCTTGACTTCTCTCAGTGATTGGACTGTGATGTGGAAGCTATAAGCTAAATAAACCCTTTCTTGCTTGCATTGTTTGTATTCATAGTGTTTTGTCATGACAATAGATACTAATACAGACACTTTAACTGCTAAGTCAGCTGGTCATAATGTGATCAGTCACCATGCCAACAGTATTACCGCCATCAAAGTAGAAATGCAGAGCCCAACCCTAGACCACCCAGCTCAAAACTTTGCTTTAACAAGATGCCTGTGAGACCTGGAGACACCACTGTAGGCAGGAGGCCCTCATCCCACAGCACCCTGGGGGAGCATGGTCCCCAATCCCAGCAGCTGAGCTGGAAGACTGAGTTCCGCAGGAGTCCTGGGCAGAAGTGCATGTGAACACCTTGGACATCTGGCAGTCCTGGGACTTCCCGAGGCATGCTAAGTTCACCCCTCCCCAGTTCTGTTGTGCAGGCTCCCCAGGCTTTGGCTATATCTGGTTGTGTTGCCTTTTGGGCTCTGTGGATCTTCCTGTAACCTATCTGTCCCTCCTGTCAAAGACGGAGGTTCCTAAGGGTCACAGTGCACAGCTGCTGAGTGGCAGAGCCTCTGCTTTCCCATCCTTCTCCACCTCCCCCACCTTCCAGCATGGCCCTGGGCAGCACCCCCACCCCCACCCCTTTTCTATCTTTCCCTCCTTCAGCCGAGTGGCACCCACTCCATAGTCTTCTGGGAATCACAGTACAAGGGGGTGGGAGTCCAGGTTGGTGATGGTCACACGGCTCGTGTCTCAGGGCTGTGTGCTCCATCAGGCCCACGACTACCAACACCTCCACACTCCCCAATGTGCACACACACCCCATTGTCTCTCGGAGCTCTGAGCCTCTGTGTGAGTCTGAGTCGTGATTTACCCACCTCTGAAGGCAGAGAGTGACAGCCAACCGTGTACCACCACCACTTGCTAGTGAGTCACCCGATGCATTAGGAAATTTCATGTGGGGAGAGTGTGGGGGAGCTGTGAGAAGGGCGAGGCCCCTCGGAGGAGGACCGTTGTTTGAGGATGTCTGCTCCTAGGCAGCCCACGGAGGTACCACATAGAGGCAGGTGACTTCCTGTGTCCAGGCCCTTATCTGCATCATGTGTAATGACCATGAAAGTCCACACAGGACTCGCGCTTCAGGGGTGACAGTTCAGGTCCCAGAGTGTCACGGGGATAGACACAGCAGCAGTGGCGCTACAGACTGTGCGTGCCAACGTACCTGCCGTGTCCCTGTGTCTATGTTGTCTTCAGAAGAGGCAGGAAGGCTATAGCTACTTAGACAGCTACTGCTGTGTTCCATAGACGACTCTGCTACTAAGGCAAGAGTGAGAGGGTATGAGGCAAATCCCCCCACTCCAGGGACCAATGGCTAGCAGCTGGGAAACTAGAAATAGAAGAACTGGTTAGGCTGGGGTGGGGGGGAGGGGCTGGGAAGAGCCAGTTAAGAAACAATGATGATGCAGATTTCTGCAGGAAGAAGGCTTGCCTTCAGATTTGAGCATCAATCAGGGAAGGCTCCCAGGAGGAGGTGCTGACTCCATTCCTCCCCCTTTGTCCTCTTCCTCCTTGGCTTTGTTTGTTTGTTTGTTTGTTTTTCAAGACAGGGTTTCTCTGTGTAACAGCTCTGGCTGTCCTGGAACTCACTTTGTAGACCAGGCTGGCCTCGAACTCACAGCTATCTGCCTGCTTATGCCTCCCAAGTGCTGGGATTACAGGCTTGAGCCACCACTGCCCAGATCCTCCACTGCTTTTTAAATAAACTTCATTGTTTGGAGAGGTTTAAGCTTCACAGCAAAACAGAGCACAAAGTACTGGATATCACATCACCCCTCCCTCTCTCTGCCTGCTCTCCCCCACTGTGTGCTTCCAGCTCCCAGCAGGACCAGCAGATCATTATCTCCCTGGAGCTGGACCTTCCCTCTGGGATCTCCATCCTGGATGCTCACTCTCTGGGTTTAGACAAAGGGACCACGAAGGCTCAGGAAGAATGTGTCACTACCCTAGATATCTAGTCTGTCCACTTTTCCTTTGTCTCCACTGTTCTCCTTGCTTGGTTGTCATGGAGCTGGCATCAGGCAGCACCCCAGTGGCCAGCTCCCTCTTAGTGTCTGTAGCTAGATGCCTTCCCCATGGCCCCCATGGTTCTTTCTCCTCTGGTGCTGAGTGACATTTCATTGTCAGGACCCTGTGGCTTCTTCACCCAGTTACAGCTCAAGGCATCTTGATTTCCAAGAGCAATTTCCTTTAAGTCCGATGGCTGAGCCTGGACAAGGACATCAGTGAGCCTGGCCTATGGGGTGCCCTTATAGCTGCAGAAATCCCATGATCCCTTCTGAGCATCCCCTCCACAGACTCTAGGCTGCTGAGCTGGCCCAGTGCAGCATGGCACACGGTGGTCGGGCAGAGCTGGTGGTCTGTAGTCACTCCAGGGGTCAGTGGCACCCTTCCCCGAGTGCTTGGGACACACCCATATCAAACGGCTCATTTCATCCACGGGACAACCTCGGGAAGAGAGCCTGAAAGATATACCCAGAGCTACTATGGACACCTTCTGGGTCCACGTGCTCCCAAACTTTGCTACAACATGCCCCACCCTCGGTGTTCCAAACGCAACAGGTGTGCCCGGAACATTTCCTGTGGCTCTAGAGAAGAAACGCTAAGAACATCGCACACACCCAGGCTGCAGGTTGGGGGTGGTGCACAGCAACCGCCCCTACTTCTGCTGTGAAGTGCTTTCACCCCCAAGCCCCCACTGTCTTCCTTACAAAGCCCAGGGGCTGGTGGGAGGGGAACGCCTTGTTCTGTGTCGCAGGAAACAATAGAGGAAAATCTTCAGCAATGCAGAACTTCAGATTTGAGGGGGCACTGAAAATTACCCCAATTCAGAAGCAGCTTAAACTTCCAACGCCCTCCAGGCTCAGCAGCAGGCGGCTTAGACCTGTGGAGATGTGGCATGGCGGGCGGGGGTGGGAGGGTTTCAGTTGCTGGCAGGAGCCTTGTGGACAGTTGAGACATCACCTCTGATGCTCTTCTGAGTTCTTCATATAGTCTTTATATGTGCCGTCAGATGTCTGTCTAGCAGAGATTTTCTCCCACTGTGCATTCTGTCTCCACTCCATTGTTTCTTTGCTGCACACACGCTTTTAAAGTTCCTGAGATCCTGTTGTCTGTTCCGGCTATTATTCCCTAGGCATTTGGAGTCCTTTTCAGAAAGTCTTTGCCAGTGCCAAGATCTAAAATATTTTCCCTTTGTTTTCCTGTAACAGCTTCAAAGTTCGAGGTCTTACATTAAGGTTGTTGATCCATTTAAATTGTTTTTTTGCATGGGGCAAGAGTCAGGGATCCGGTTTCATCCTTTCTGTGTGGCTATCCAGTTATCCTGCACATGCTTTGAAGAGTCAGTCTTTTCTTCAGTGTAGATTTTTGGCCCCTTCCTCAAACATCAGGTGGCTGGAACTTTGTGGTTTTGTTTAGGTCCTGTGTCTGTTGGCCTGCTTGTTTGCATTTGTGACGGTGTCATGTTGATTCTGCTATTGTAGCTCTGTAATATAACTTGAATGTAGATCTTCTCTTACCTGCCACACTGCTCCCTTTGCTCAGGATTGCTTTGGCTAGTCAGAATCTTAGGTGTTTCCATTTTGATCTGTGGTCTTTTTTGTTTCTATTCGTGCACAGAATGACACAGGAATTTTGGTGGAGAATATTGAATCTGAATGTTGCTTTGTATATAGCTGTTTTCACAATATTAATTCTGCTGGTCCATCTGTGAACATGGGAAGTCTTCCCATCTTCTAGGGGCTTCTGCAACTTTCCTCCTTCAGTGCCTAAAATCTTTCTTTCTTTTCCCTGGGGAAGGAAAGGTTTTATTTGCCTTCCATATCCAGAGTAAGCCTAGCATTGCCTAAAATCTTAATTGTAAAGATCACATGGCCCCTTGGTTAGGCTATTTCTGGGTGTGTAATTTTTTGACAGTATTGGGAATGGGAATGTTTTCCTGTTATTTTTCAGCATGTCCAGTGTTACTGCTCCTAACAATTGGTGGTTTTTCATGTTGATTTTGTATCTACTTTACTAAACATGGTTTTTTTCATCTAAAGGTTTTCTAATATAGTTTCTAGGCTGTTAGATTTTATTTTAATAAAAAAGTGTGTGTGTGTATGTACGTGTGTGTGTGTGTGTGTGTGTGTGTGTAGAAGGATTTTAGGCCCCCATGCTCACAGATAGTGATAGAGAAGCCAGAATTGTTAAACACGACCATTTTTCTCCAATGGAAGGGATGTGCATACCTGTTTTCCATCCAGATGCCTGGGAGGGATGCTGTTTAATAGCTTGTTTTTCTCTCTCTCTGTAGATCCAGGGCTCACCTGAATAACTCCATTCTTATAAAAGAGGTCCCGTATACTTTGCAAAAGAGTTTGCTATTACAAACCCTTCCTCCCGAGACCCTCATCCCAAGCACTGTTTCTCAGTCAGTAGAACCCATTCTTTTGTTTGTTTGCTTGTTTGATTTCAAGACAGGGCTTCTCTGTAGCGTTGAAACCCGTCCTGGAACTAGCTCTTGTAGACCAGGCTGGCCTGAACTCACAAAGATCCTCCTGCCTCTGCCTCCCAAGTGCTGGGATAAAAGGCATGTGCCACCACTGTCCAGCTGGAGCCCATTCTTACGGGAGAGGTCACAGGTGATTTGCAAAGGCCGTGTGCTTTGCAAAGGGGTTTTGATGTAGTCATGCCGTAAGCTTTATTGTGATAATTGTCACGAGGAAACCCTTTTCCAAAGTTGTGCTGTCTTTAAATATGTCAAAACCAAACCACTTGGGGTCAGACTCCAGCAGTTTGAACCAGCCTAAGTCATGCTGAGCTGATTTCCTTCTTGCTTCCTGCTGTTTGTTTCTCTGCCATCAGTAGAGCTCACAGGGACCCCACAATCAGGCTTGGCGCCTTTGCCTGCAGAGCCATCTCGTTGTTCTTCCCCCACATTAATTTTTTTTAATATTTATTTATTTATTATGTGTACAACATTCTGCCTTGATGTATGCCCGCACCCCAGAGCAGGGCGCCAGATCTCAGTACAGATGGTTGTGAGCCACCATGTGGTTGCTGGGAATTGAACTCAGGACCTCTGGAAGAGCAGCCAGTGCTCTTAACCTCTGAGCCATCTCTCCAGCCCCCCACATTAATTTTTGAGACATCTGGCTTTTCAAAACCATCCGCTAAACTGCGTCTCTTTCGCTACTCTCAGTCTCTAGGACTCCTGTTACGAATGGAGATTATTGTTTCTCACAATGAACCCATCACATGCCCTTTGTGTCCGCACTTCCTTCTGCCCGGCTGTTGTTCCTAAGTCCATAAGCCATCCCCGAATTTCATGTTTCTGATTCACGAGCCGCCTCCTGGGGCTTTCCCTGACCACCACATGGGGCCCTGCCTGTCCTATGGCCTGCCCTCCTGGCTGCCACAGGCTCATTCATAGGACATTGTCTGTCTGCCTTTCACAAGAACAGGGGCCTATCACTAGGCAGACATGTTAGGACCATGGGCAGCTCCTGTGTCCTGGCCTTCCTTTGCCAAGGCCAATGCACTGCCCTGGCACCTGCACCTGGAAGGGTTGATGCATGCTGATTGCCCTAGTCCAGGGGCTTCTGATAAAGCAACAGCATTGGGGTGCTGCTCCTGGCTTTTTGACAGTTGGGTTCCATTGCTTGTCCTACCAGTGTCTGGCCCATAGGGTATGGCTGTTTCCTTCCCTGGGCCTCAGCTCCTCCGTCTTTGCATGGCTACGTGGATTTCCTGCTTTGTTCCATGCTTCCCCACTGAGGTTCAGAGTCCTTGCAGCAAAGAAACCAAAGTGCTCTTTGTTCCCAACCTTGAGGATTGGAAACCTTCACACCCAGGTGTGGCAGAACCCCAATTCTAGCAAGCCTCAGGTCTCCCGGGGCCAACACAGGCAAGGAATGTGTTCTACTTGTGGACATAAGGGTGCAGAGCCGTATTCCTCACCAAGTTCTGGGGCCTAGCAGAGAGGCTGCAGAAAAAAATGACCCCCGCAGTCTGAGCCGCTGCCTTGGAACCAGAAGGGACCCTGGGAACCTTGTAGCCCAAATATCTGTACATCATGCATGGGGACACTCAGCCCAGACAGGAGACAGGGTTGGTCACAGTGGGAGCAGTACAAGCAGCAGGCATCTAAGGCCTAGGTCCCTGGGCCCAGCATGTTGGCCTGTGCCCTGGGGATTCTGTGATGGGAAACCAGCCTCTTATTTTTGATAGACAGGCCCATCTCAAGGACTTTTCCGATGAAACACATTTGTTGTTGTTGTTGGGCAGAGGCTTGTATACCCGTCTAGGTGGAAAATTATCTGTTTTGAATGTTTTCCTTTCAGACTGTCTGGCAAACCGGTTATCTAATGCTTAGCTCTGGTGCCCTCCTGTGGCCACATTGAAAACAGCACAAGGTGAAACTAAATTTCCCAAGCAGAGGACTCAGGTTAAGTTCACTGTTTCTTGCCTAGGGCTTCACGTCCTCTGGGAATGTTATTAGGACATGGATGCCATCGCAGCAGGCCTGGGCGTGGTGGGGATTCCGCATTTATAAAGAGCATCCAGTCTCGGTTACGCAGGTGCTGGGGCACAGAACCGGCCAGACCTGGGAGGAAGGTTGCTAGGGATTCACATCCTGCCCTCAGGTACAGGCAGGAAGTATCTTCCTCTCTGCACCTCCTGTCAGAAGAAGGGCAGAGCTGGGACTCCCCTGGGATAGACCCTGGGGAGGGAGGCTAACTCCAGGCTGGAGCTCCCTCACCCACAGCAACACATAGCAGACTCTTGAGGGAATATAGTCTATGCTGAGGGTACCACAGCCCCGAGTCACAGAACACAGGGAGCTTAAGGAGCTTGAGGGGCCCAGTTTAAAATAATGCAGGACACTTGTTCTGAGGGCAAGCAGTCCTGCTGGCAAGGGCATGGCATAGGGTACTCATCCCTTTAAATCTGATTATTTATAGACTGTGGTGGGGGCAATATTAAGGATGGGTGACACATGTCTTAGGGTTTCGATTGCTATGAAGAGACAACACCATGACTAAAAGGGACTCTCGCCCAGTGGGGGCTCCCTCCCAGACCCCGGCTTAGGCACAAACCACACCCAAACACCTGTTTTCACAGAGAAATCTTTTATTAAGCAGGGAAGAAAAATTAAAATGACCGCTTTCCGACTCAGGCAGAAAAACAGCAGCAAATGACCTCGCAGGTGTAATTTTTAAAAAGAGAAAGAGCAGAGGTAATTGTTAGACTGGGCTAGGATGCCGTGGGAGAGGGTATGGAGGATGCGGTGGGAGAGGGTGTGGAGGATGAGGTGGGAGAGGGTATGGAGGATGAGGTGGGAGAGGGTATGGAGGATGAGGTGGGAGAGGGTATGGAGGATGAGGTGGGAGAGGGTGTGGAGGATGAGGTGGGAGAGGGTGTGGAGGATGCGGTGGGAGAGGGTATGGAGGATGAGGTGGGAGAGGGTATGGAGGATGAGGTGGGAGAGGGTATGGAGGATGAGGTGGGAGAGGGTATGGAGGATGAGGTGGGAGAGGGTATGGAGGATGAGGTGGGAGAGGGTGTGGAGGATGAGGTGGGAGAGGGTGTGGAGGATGAAGTGGGAGAGGGTATGGAGGATGAGGTGGGAGAGGGTGTGGAGGATGAGGTGGGAGAGGGTGTGGAGGATGAGGTGGGAGAGGGTATGGAGGATGCGGTGGGAGAGGGTGTGGAGGATGAGGGAGAAGGGGAAGGGAGCGGGGGGGGGGGTTTGTCCTGGAGGGACAAGGGACTGCCTCTGGGTATAGAGGAGACAGATATGACACATAAAACAAAGAAACAAACAAAAACCCTGCAGTTAATAAAGATAAAAGGGGAACCCCCTCGTTAGAATGAGGTGAGCCAAGGCAGGGGTGGGATGGGGAGGCTTTTGATTGCTGGATTTCAATAATTTGATGACTGGATGGACCTTGGTAGTCAGTTTCAGGAACAGGAAGTGGTCAAATAAGGGAATAGACCTTGGTGGCTTCCTTTAGGAATGCAATCTAATGGTTTTTTAGTAAGTCAGAGGGAATTGGGGAGAAGGGCAAAGCCTGCCAGATCAATGTTCGAGTGGGCTAGTGTCCCTTCAACCATAGCAACTCTTATAAAGGGAAACATTGAATTGGGTCTGGCTTACAGTTCAGAGGTTTAATTAATTATCATCATAGCCAGAAGCATGGTGGCATGCAGGCTCACATGGTGCTGGAGAGGTAGCTGAGAGGTCTCTATCTGGTCCCACAGGCAGCAGGAAGAGAGCACCACGGTGGGCCTGGCTTGAGCATCTGAGACCTCAAAGCCCACCTCCTAGCGACACACTTCTTCCAACAAAACCACATCTACTCCAACGAGGTCACACCTTCTAATAGTGACACTCCCTCTAGGCCTTCAGACCAACACACAGCATAAGCATGTAAAGCATGCCCTGCTTTGCTTCCCATCGCTGTGAAAAATACCATGACCAACACCAGCCCTGGAAGGAAAGGGTTTAGTTCATCTTAACACTTGCAGGTTCCACCCTATCACCAAGGGAAGTCAGGGAAGATCTCAAGAAGGAAGAACCTGGGGCAGGACCGGAAGCAAAGAACATGAGGAAGTCTGCTTATGGCTTGCTCTCTTTGACTTTTTAACACAGCTCAGGACACCTGCCCAGGGTGACATCACCCACCGTGGGCTAGGGCTTGGCTCTCTGTATCAGTCACTAAGCATAAAAATGTCCTACGGTGATGTTTTCCCAATTGAGGTTTCCTCTTCCCAGATGACCTAGCTTGTGTCAAGGTGACAGACAACTAGTTAGTACAACTGAAAGAACAACACTCTGAGAAATCGCAATTTATGGACCAAGTGACTTTTTTCCTTTTCTGTTTTTACGTGTGTTTGGGTACACATGTGTACATACAAGTTAAGGGCCAAGCTTGGTGTTGGGAGTCATTACCTCTTATTCTTCCAAGCCTTATTCATTGAGTCAAGGACTCTCAATCAAACCCAGAGCTCTCCGATATGGATAATCTTGCTAGCCAGCTTGCTCTGGGGATCTTCTGTGTCTTCTTCCCAAGACTGGAATTACAGACTGGCTGCTACACCCACCAGCATTTTTGTTGATTCTGAGGACACCAACTCTGATCCTCACGCCTGTGTGGTAAACATGTAACCTCTGAGCCCTCACCCAGCCCCAGCATTTTTTCATGTAACATCCTGAGTGTTGGATTTTTGAAGACCGCCATTCAGCAAGTTCACTTATGAGCTGTGATAGCTGGTCTTGTCAACCTGGTAGGATCTGGAAGCACCGGAGGGCCACACTTCTGTGCACGTCTATGTGGCTGTTCTAAGGGAAGATCAGCTAAGTAGGGGACACACCTTCCAAGATATAAAGAGATCTAAGGAGAAAGCAAAGTGACGTGAGGCCGCTTGCCTTGCAAACACTGCGTCTATCCTGCCACTGTCACTGCAGTGGCCACGCTCTGCCGATGTCAGACCTTCACCTTCACACACGCACCGAACACCTGGAGCTCTCCTGGAACCTTCCAGTCCATCCCGCTCTTCTAGAGAGCCCTGATCAATACAGAGATTTGCAGGGTTAATAATGTAAACTTGACGGGATATTCAGTCACCTCAGAGACAAACATATGGGGATCCTCTGAAGAAATTCCTAGATTGGGCTAATTGTGAAAGTAGGACTCACCCCCAAATATGGGTGGCATCATCCCATATGCTGCGATCATGAACTGAAAGGAGAAAGTGAGCTGAGCACCCGCATGGTCTTTCTCTGCTTCCTGACATCAACCTCAGACCTCCACACACACGTGCGTGCATATGCACACACACCTATACACAGGCAGATCATGTGACATTTGACACAAATGCATGCGCGCGCACACACACACACCCCTCATGTAATTTTAAATCTGGAGATAAATCATATGGTGTTTTTCTTTCTGAGTTTGGCTTCTTCCACTTACCAAAGTAATTTCCAGTCCCATCCATTTTTATGCAAATGCTGTGGTTTCATTAGCATAAAATTCCATGAGGCACATGAACATGTGTTCATTCTCTGTCCCTCTGTTGGGCATCTGGATGACTTCCATTTCCTGGCATTCACGAGAAGGGTGTTTGAGGATCTCTATGGCAGGATCCAGCATCCTGCACGTAGATTCCTATGAGGGTCTAGCTGGGTCACGTGCTACCTCTGTGTTCAGCGTTTGAAGAAGCTTTGTGTTGCTGCCCTTGGTCTCTGGGCTCTGACTGCATCCTTCTAAACCTCCATCAACTTCACTGTCTGCACCCTCAGTTCTGGTCTTGGCTTTAGCTAGACAGTTCACACATAACCACCTCTGGGCCAGGCTTCCAGGATGGAGAGCCAGTGGTCTCCCGTGTTCTCAGGATGGTCTGAGCATTAACCCCACAGGACCCTTCCCATCTCCTGGGATCCCCACAGTGACCATCACTATCACCAGCAGCAACCCTAACCTGGTTCCCAGCCCCAGCCAGCTGTGCCAGCTCCCATGTTTCCCCGTGTGTGTGTGTGTGTGTGTGTGTGTGTGTACTTGGACACCCCACTGTCACAAAACACAAATTCAAAGACAAATGACAAAAAGTTCAAGATGGTGACAGTGGAGCATCTGACCAGGTCCTTGTAAGAATGACTCCTGTGTTCTGAGAGGCCGCCCCACCTGCCTTGGCTGTGGTTCGCCATCTTCAGTCGCTGTCTCTCCCAGCATCAGCTCTCCCACAGGCCTGCAGCAGGCAGAGCTCCATGGCCCTCTTGGTTTGTTGCTGGTCTGTTGGACTAGAGAGAGGCCAAGCACTCAGGGTGGGGCTGCTAACGACTTGGTTCCAAATGAGGGAATGAGAGTAAGGGCTTCAGGGAGAGATGCTTGAGGTTTTAATTTTTAATTTTTAGTTTTGGCATATTATTTTGACAGGGTCTCTGGCCCAGGCTGGCCCTCAACTTATTATGCAGTGGAGAATGACCTTGAACTTCTGATCCTGTCTCCAATGCTCAGATGTTGGGATTCCAGGTGTGCACTATCACATCTGATTTATGAAAGCTTTATGCATGTTAGCTGAGCACTCAATCAGCTAAGCTGCCCATCCCTGAGCCCCTCCTGAAGTTGTGAGAGTATAGGTCATGGCCAGTGGAGAAGTTTTGACAGTGGGGCCCAGCTGTTTAAGACATGAGACGAAAAAGAAGACAAATTGTCTGAGTCGCTCCTGAGGGGGACTAACCCTGTCTCTCAGGGCTCAGTCGTGATGGGTCTGTGTCCAGGATCACCTGAGATGTGTGTTTCTTACTGGGCCATGGTGTGAGAAGTCTGAATCCTATCGCGTCCCAGCTCAGCTCACTAGGGACCATACCAGTCCCCACTGAACTGGGATCTGCATTGCCTGGGAGTTTCCCATCCACACAGAGCACCCCTGTGTCCAAGGCCACTCTGATCCTATTCTGCGCCCTTCACCCCGTCATTTGGTTTCCTGGGGGAACTTTAAGTGCATGCAGAGAAGCATGTCCTACTAAGGTCTGACCTTCAGGAATCTGATCAGCAGGGCATCTGGTGGCTGATCAGTTGGGATTGCATGTCAGTGCAGAGGTGGGGACTGCAGTCTGCATCCCTGTCATACCCTCTGTGTCCTTGGTCTCTCCAATCTTATCTGGTGGTCCTGACTTGACCTAGCCTCAATTCAACCCCATACAGAGGATAAGCTTGGGGATCCTGGGTAGGCCAGTTTTCTGGGTGGAATATGTGGATGCTTCAGGTCAAAGGGCTTGCTGTCCAGATAAGACACGCAAACCCAAGCCACTAGGTTCACTGAATGGCATTGCTTTGGCAGAGGTTCAGCCTCAAGGATCCCAGGTGATAGTTAGCACTGGATACACTGGATTGGTGGTGCTGGCTTGCTAACTTCTCTGACTTTATCACACATGGGGCTTTCACATGTAGGACACACACTTGGAGAGACAGTGCTTTGTCCCAGAAACATGGCAATTATTCCATGTCAATAAAAAAAGAAGCCAATGGACACATGCTCCCAGGATGACACCCCCTGATCATACTCACAGCCCTGAAGGAGTCTGGTGAGATTTTGCCCTGAAATACACATGAGGAGCAGGGTTGGATGCAGGCTACTGGTATAAGGCCTCCATTAGGGAGAGGAACAGTCATCATCTGCCGGGTGGTCTCCCGTGAGGTTCACTTGAGGGGAAGGAAACACTTAACTGATTTGTTCATGCAGCCTAAGAGGAAAGGCCAGTCCTCAGAAGGGCTTCCCAGAAGAACAGACATGTTCCAAGACCACCAACCCACCAAATCTGTTTAAATTAACCATGGAACAGTCGCAAAGCCACCTGCTCTCAGGTCTAATGTCCCAGGTCCAACCCCTCTCCTCTCCTGACAGAAGACAAAGAGGACAAACAAAAGATATGGCTGGTTATGTGGTCATCCCTAGGCTATAGGACTCCAGGAAACATACCTTGAAACACAACCTCGTCTAAACCCTGGGGACAAGGAGAAAGCCATGTAGGCTTTAAAGGGGAGGGGGACAAAGGGAACCTGGGGCGGAGACCTGCATGAGCTTCCCTCCTGTGGCCCAAGATATAGAGGACAAGTAGCAAAGTCACAGAACACAGGTGTCTCAGTTAGGGTTTCTGTTGCTGTGATGGAACACCAGGACCAAAAATCAAGTTTGGGAGAAGAGGGTTTATCTGGCTTACACTTCCATATCCCTGTTCATCATCAAAGGAAGTCAGGACAGAAACTCAAACAGGGCAGGAACCTGGAGGCAGGAGCTAGTGCAGAGACCATTGAGAAGGGCTGTTTACTGGCTTGCTTCCCAGGGCTTGCTCAGTCTGCTTTCTTGGAGAATCCAGGACTATCAGTCCACGGATGGCACCACCCATAATGGGCTGGGGCCTTCCCCCATCAATCACTAATTAAGAAAATGCCCTTCAGGCTTGCCCACAGTACTACCTCATGGAGGCATTCTCTCAGCTGAGGTTCAGACCTCTCAAATGGTTTTTGTTTGTGTCGCGTAGATGTAAAATTTGTCAGCACACTGAGGAAGGAAGCTGTGCCTCCTTGAATTTCAACCTACAGGACCCGACCGCAAACCTGGGTCTCCACTCCTTTCCCCCGGCCCCTGCTTTGTATCTGTGATCCAAGCCAGTTATCTCTGCCTCAGACTTAACTGTAGTTTTCAGAACCACCTAGCCTGCCCCTGCTCCCTGCAGCCTCAGGATCACAGGCTGAAATGAGCAGGTTAAAACTGAGATTAGGTGGTTCCCAGGCTACAGCGTGAGCTCTGATTGTGATGTTCTCCTCGGGTTGGCCTGCCATTCCTGATGCTACCTGTTGTACACGGGACACAGATGGATCCTTCTGAGGTTTGTCTTGGGTCCAGTCTCCTTTCCTTTTTCTAAAACAGAAATCTGTAGAGAAAGACTCCAAGATTGTCAGTAACACCAGAGTATTTGTGAGCCACAGCATGCATCCGTGAGCAACACCAGTGAGCACATAGCAGTATACCAACAGGGTTCTTTCCATGTGCCGCACATGTGGCCTCTGACCGCCCAGTCACTCTGCAGGGCAGGGATTATCATGTCCTGAAGGGAGACCAAGGCACAGAGAAATACTATGGCCATTTAGCATCATTCAGAGGGTATAGGACACATTGGGCACAGTCAGGAAGTGGTGCCCAGGCTTAACTCACTAGGTTCACGGTGGACCCACCTCATCATAGGGCACAGTGAGAAAGTGGATAATCTGTTTTCTAGACAACTATTATTGAACCCATTCCTCAGTTTCCCTGCTTGTAAAATGTTTGTAGAAAGACTACAGTTATCCCTACTTTGTGGATTGCAGGAATGATCCAGGGTGCTAATACTTAGAAACTTCTGAGGACAGAGGCTACTGTGGTACAAGGCTCTCCCCACAGATGCCAGTTAGGACTAGAAGCCCCAGTCCAGGCCCCTCTGACATCAGTCTCATTTCTAGGTCCACTGAGCCCTCTCTGTCGTGTTCTGAGCCCTCACTGTTGTTAGGTCTCTGTGCCATGTGTGGAGGACAGAGGGCTGAACAAGACAAAACCCTGGCTGGGAATGTCTATGGTTTCAGCATTTGAAGCAAGAAGACGATCATGAGGCTGGAGCCAGGATGAGCAATGTGATGAGTTCAAGACAAGCCCGGGCCGGGCGGTGGTGGCGCATGCCTTTAATCCCAGCACTTGGGAGGCAGAGGCAGGCGGATCTCTGTGAGTTCGAGGCCAGCCTGGTCTACAAGAGCTAGTTCCAGGACAGGAACCAAAAGCTACGGAGAAACCCTGTCTTGAAAAACCAAAAAAAAAAAAAAAAAAAAAAAAAAAAAAAAAGACAAGCCCGGGTTGCAGAGTGCGGCTCTGTTCAGGGTCAAGTGCTGCCTTCCCAGGGCAGGAGATAGAGAGCAAGTGAGGGGTCCAGCAGGAAGCCACAAAGTTCTGTCATCTGTGCTAGGGATCAAAGGACTGAGCTATTCAGGCCACATAAGGGTCAGGATGGCAATGCAGGAGCAGGCAGACAGAACTCGGGTCAACCAAAGGTGAAGACCCAGGTTAGGGACAATGTATGCTAATGAAACAATGTTGCATAGGGAACCAGGGCACATAGTAGCTGCTGGACATATACAATCTGATTCACAAACACAATAGAGGTACTTTATCCCATGCTCATCTGCATAACTGGGGGGGGGGCTTTAAGCACCCCGGAGAGCACAGCCCTAGGCTACTGACTAGAATCAGCCAGGATCCCCACCCCCACCCCATTCCTGACTCCGAGTGTCTTTCCCACCAGTAGTAAAAATATTATCATTCCATGCCATTGAATGATGTCATGACTCCGTCACTGAGTGACACTGCCAAGCCCTGTGCCCAGAACACACTCACAGCTTGGAAAAGACCCCACTTGAAAGATGGATCAAGTCACCTCTTCCACAGGTCACATAGCCCCCTCTTTTTGTCCTCAAGTACTCCACAAGGCAGAGTTTTGCGTCATTGGAGAGAGAATATTCTATACATTTTACTCCCACCCTCCATATTCCAATAGCCTTAGCCAAAAAAATCAAATTGGAGGAGCCTTTCCCTTGGGCCTCTCTCTCTCTCTCTCTCTCTCTCTCTCTCTCTCTTTCTCTCTCTCTCTCTCTCTTAGCCCTTTGTGTCAGTTTCTCATTAAGATAAAAATCCTTCCCGAGTGTTCCCTTAGCTTGCCCAGACACCATGGTTACAAGGACAAAGAGACTTGGGTGCACTGTGGGATGATTTTCTTGGGTTTTTTTCTTGTTGACTTTCTCATGCAGGGTTTATACCAAGCAGCCTCTGGCCTACATAGAGCCAGGCAGACAGTAGCTTGACAGCTCATCTCTAGGCAAAGGGCGTTCAGGCACCCGCTAGAGTGCACCAGCAGAAAGCGAAAAGGAGAGAGTGCAGATCAGAGGGTAAAGATGTCTCCAGAGTGCAGCCACCGTGCTGCAGAAAAGCAAGAGAAGAGCACAATCCCAGGAGCCACAGAGTCCACCCGATCGGACCCTCCCCAGAACGGGCGGTAGGCTCAGACTGCCGCAGAGCTTTCTGGACATTTAGTTCAACAAATTGGCTTTTGTTTCACAAACGCAAAGGAAGCTGGGCTTGAACAGTGGTCGGCTCAACCCCAGCCCTGCCGCACAGGACTTGACAGCATTTTACTTCTACAGATGCCACTAAAAAAGGCAAAAAGGAGGCGGGGCCATGTGTGGTTATGTGGCACAGAGTAGGTGTCATACCGAGCAATTCTCAAGGTAACATCTGTAGGTGGAGGCTGCTCGTTCGTTTCCCACCCACCCAGACCCAAATAACAGCACAAAAACTATATAAATTACAACACTATTTGGCCAATGACTCACCCATATTTAGCTAGCTCTTACATCTTAAATTAACCCATTTCTATGAATCTGTGAATCACCACACTGGTAAGAAACTGGTAAGTTTCTCACTGGTGGCTGGTGTCTTTCTCTTTTGGCAGCTACATGGTGTCTCCTTGACTCTGCCTACTTTCTCTCTTTATCTCTGTTCAGATTTCCCACCTGGCTTCACTCTATTAAACCACTGGCTGGGACATCTTCTTTAATAATCAATGGTAATAAAACATATTCATAGCATACAGAAGGGTACCCCACACCAAGCATCCTCAAAGGTGACCTCATCATATCCATGCCCTTATGAAGCCAAAGCATAGTTTTCTGCCAATCATTCTGAGAGTACCAAAAAGCAGGAAAGAAAATCTCTTCTCAGGAACTTCTGGAAAGAGCGAAAGCACAAATAACCACACAAACCCAGAGCTCTGGCCCTAGCCTGGCCTTCTCTTGCCTCTCTGTCCACACACACCTGAGCTTAGGCAAGGCCCAGGAGTCCACTGCAGAAACTATGCTTCATGTTTTTATGGAATTTGGGGTTTGGGTTGTAACTCATGAGTATGACTCAGAGGTTAAGGTGGAGGGATGGTGGGAGAGGCAGAGCCAGCCCCACCCTGGTCCAGCAGCATGCCATGGATTCCCTGGAAGTTGGGCTTCTCCTTGGCCCCTCTCAAAGATCCTATGTGAGTCTGTCCCTATGATCACTTTGCTGGACACTGGCACCCTAGGCATGTTGCCCTGAGCTATTTGTTTGTTTTTTGGCTGCAGGTATGTCTTAGTGGCTTCTGTGCCAGTGTACCCCAAGCATGTCTGCTGGAAGTGTCTACCATGAGTCATAGAACATTCATAGCCTAGTCATAGGTACAGAAGGCAGTCATAGTCTCTGCATATTACATGTATGTGCTGAGCCAAAGGAAGAGCCTGTGATATAGATGGTATGAAGACCAATAGCCATCCTTAGTTTGATTGATTTAGAATTACTATAGAAACATATGTGTGTCTATGGGTGTTTCAGTGAGGGTTTTTCCAGACTGTCACTATTGAAGTAGGAAGGCCTACCCTAAATGTGGGCAGTATCATCTCGTGAGCTGTGGTCCCAGACTAAATAAAAAGGGCAGACTGAGCTAAGCGGCAATATTCAACTTTCTCTGCTCCTTGACTATGGACTCAATGTGACCACTGCTTCATACCCCTGCTCCCAGAGTTTCTCCACCTTGATGACCTGTGTCCTGGAACTCTGAGACAAAACAAACTCTTTCTCCCAGGAGTTGCTTCTGTTACATATCTTGTCACAGCAATGAGAAAAACAACTTGCACAGGTGGATTGATAGAATGCTCCTCTCTCCATGGCTGCCCCCAGCCGTGAAGGACCCTCTTCCATATGCACTCCCTGCCGCTGGGTCAGTGGGCATGCTTGTGCCCGCTGCAGCTCCCACCACTTTTGGCATGAAGCCCAAGCATTCCAGCCTGACATCTGAGGCTCTAGAATGCCCGGCCCCACATCTGCAACCTGAAATTCATCCAACCTGTGAAATTAGCTCTGAAAGGCAGGGATTGAAAAACAAAACAAACCCCCAAACCTCAAACAAAACAAACCCAAAACTCAAAACAAAACAACAATGCTCCCAGCATGACCAGGTCCTTCAGACGGCTTTTCCCAAGTAAACTTCACCTCTGCTCCTTTGCTATAGCAATACACAAGCATATCCTTTGGACAGAAGGAGACACAAGTTCATTGACATGGGCACGGGAAGACACATACTGCCCCCTGACCTGCTCTCCACATCTCCCCAGGCACCTCACTGACAAATAGAAATCCCCTCCTTACTCACCACACCCTGGACTTTTACTCTAAAAGGATCTGCCTGTATCTCCTCCAGTTTGACCCTTTCTCAAGGGCACCAGGAAAGAACACAGGTGGCTGGCTGCCCTTGGCCTGTCCATTTATTCTGTGGACAGACATTAGTATGAGGGTGTGCCAAGTCATACACAGAAGAGAGAAACAGTAGTGGGCATAGCAAAGTGAACTGAAGAAGGTAGAATACAAGAAATGGTCACTCTTGTTTTAATTTTGAGTAAACTGAGTCCCTCAAGTGCCCAAGATTGCCAGTGTGTGGCCTGCCCTGGAGCCCAGGCCTGCAGAGCAGCTGGACAATGTAGTGACCATACCTTAGAATAAAACAGTAAAGCTTGAATCAGTGCTGCCACCTAGCAACCACATCTTTCCAGGCCTGTTTTTCACCTGTGAGGTGACTGAGGGATTGCCAAGAGGGGGCCACTAAGTTCAACTTGTTTCTTGCCATGTGTGGCGCCCAGGAAGCAGGCAGCACAAGGGATGACTGTCACTCTAAGGTACACCCCAAACATGGAACCATCCAGTGCGGGAGGGGCAGCTTCATAAAGGAAAATTACAGAAAGAAACCAAATCTTTTCCGTGTCAATTTCAACATCTGCATGGTTGGCTTGGAAGGCAGTACCATACTAATATGTGGGTTCCAATCCAGGTTCAAGGTGCTAGACGCTTTTAAAAACGCTGATTTGGGTCAATCCTTCTGCCAGGACGCTGCCGGCGTGTTACAAAACAGCTGAGCATCGCGTGCCACTGCGTTCCCCAAGCAGTGGCAAGCCGCGCCCTGTGGCCTGTCTGGCAGCAGGCCATCTTCAATTCTGTCCCCTTCAGCACCAGGCGGCGGACAGGTCCAGCGTCCTGAAGATTGCTGTGCTAGGTAACTCGAGCGAGCGTGGAGTTCCTGGAGCCAAGGACTCCGACAGGGGAGCAAGGCTAATCACATGACAGAGCCTGGAGACTACTTGGAGTGCCTTGTTTCTTCCAGAGGACACCTCATTCCGCCCCTGGCTCTCGCGACGGAGGTGGCACAGGACCAAGTCCAGCGGCTGAATTTGGCTACTGTCTGGCTGCAGGGTTCCAATGGGCGGCGCCCTGCAGAAAGAAGGAAATCCTCTGCACTCTCCTGCTATGCCCTGGGGTGTGGTCGCTTGATGCTTGGAGCTCCCGATTTTTGGAGAAAGCTGAAGGGCCCCAGCAGAGGACCTGAAGCCCCGCCCCATCCGGCATGGGCCTGGTTGCTAGCAGATCTCTCCTGCTGCCAACAGGGAGCTATCTGGAGA